>NW_026915376.1:2282500-4682500 GCF_034315485.1 Pezoporus occidentalis
ATCTGTCCCACCTGACAGAAATTGCCAGCACATGGTAGAACTGGAGCTCTCATCTGACTCATCTAAAATACGCACCACAACAAGCGACGGCAGTCATCTGCACTGTTCTCAAATTGTTGACAAAGCTCATTTTATAGTCCTGTTGCACCTTTGTGTAACCGAAATGAGTGAAAGCTCTGAATTATAAAACACAGGAGAGGAAAGTGGTTCAGAAAACAATAAATAAATAAAAAATACACAAATAAAATTGTATTTTTTTTTATGAATGGGAAGTTTTGCAAAAGATGGCACCTGATTTTTCTGATCTGAACTCCAAACAGTAATTTCAGATAATATAGTTGCAATTTAATTAAATATTTCTGTATCAGATATAAAGTGCTTCACAGTGAGGTCCCAGGGAGTGAAAAATCAGTCCCGACTGCTCTGAATGGGCTTAAATAAAATGTCTAAGAAGAATCTGAGATCAAGTCAACACAATTCCCCAATGAGGTTTAAATAAAGAGAAACACTTTGACATTTAAAGAAATATAATTTAAAAGACAACTATCGGGTTTAAGTTTTTATATATGCCATGACCATTAAATGATGAGACTATTGACAAGTGTACCTCTAGTAGCTTTTAATTTAAGAAACAACATTAATAACTAATATCTAGTTCACATCTGAGAATGGCAAATATCCTGATAATATTCTAAATGTTGACTCTGCCTGGGTAAGCAGTCTTGTGTTCTATTTATTCACATATGCTATCAATATTGTCATGGTTACAGTCCAGCTAAATTATTAATATATAGGTACAAAAATTCTGAGACCAGTTAGATTTAGAATGGAAGTAATGAGTCCAGCCTTGCACAAGGCTTGTGTGCTTCTTACAAAAAGCCAAGTTTCTTACATCAAAATTCAGAGAAAGAAGAAATCAGATTAAAGATACATATATTTCACATATGTAACTATTAGCTAGAACTTCACAAAGTTAACCAGAGCATTTCTATCAGCTTCAGTAGGTGTTCAGTCCCCTAGCTATGGGCAGAGAGTTCTTGTAATGGCAAACTAGCTTCAGTGGGTTTTAAGAGCAAGCAGATACAGATTTTTCTATTAAAAATATAATCATCGTACAGCCACAGTTAAACCAATATTCTTTCTGTCACTCTTAGATTTTAAATCTCACATACTAAAAATTGCATTTAATTAGGAAAAAAAAGTCTAAGTGTGAAATATAAACTGTCTATTTGAATTACTCACAATGATCTGGAAAAATTGACACAGAGGATATTAAATGTCCAAGGATTATTACTTCTGAAAATTTTCACTTCTCTTTGCCTATTTTTGAAAAATAAAAGCAAAAATCCTTATTTTCTTACAAAAATTAAGAGCTATTATGGAATAATTTGTAACAAATAACCAGGGGGACTTGAAATACTGCATAATAATAATTTTTTAAGATTCAGCTGCAGAATTAGAAATCCTTTCTCTTTTTCATATTTAATTATGCCTCAGAATTGTTATACTGAGAATGAATACCTACAGGACTTTCAGAATTAAAAAAATACATTTATATATTTTGTTTGCATTCATTCTAAAAGGCTCTCTACAAAACATATGATTCTAATTGCACCACTTAAGCTGGATCAATGAACTTGCTTTCTTGTTTGAAAGAAAAACAACAACAGAAAAAAAGGCTGTAAGTTGAGGGATAGGAAAATGTAACTAAAAATCTAATGTATTCAAAGTTTGATCTACTGAAGCCTATACTGGATGAAGAAAGGAAGGTGTCTCAAGATGCTTTTGTCCTTTCTTGAGGTTGGATATAAAAACTGATTCAGAAGGCATAGGAAGGACCTGGACTTTGGTTACATCCTGCTGCCAGTTGTTCTGAGTCTCTTCCAAGCCTATTATGGGAACTGGGAACTGTCGTCCTCTTCCTGTTCACCTGCTCATGTTCTTGAGACAGTGTCAGTGGCTTTATCCTCATAAAATGTACTAGAAAGAGCAGGATGGCAACACTTCTGTCATGTCCTTCTCAGTAACTCCCAGTTACCACCCCCGGGCATGACGTGCTGTGGTATGGAATACCTCTTTGGCTAGCTTGGGTCAGGTGTCCTGTCTCTGCTTCCTCCCGGCTTCCCCTCCTCCCTGGCAGAGCATGAGACTTACAAAGTCCTTGGTCAGGGTAAACATTACTGAGCAACAACCGAAAACATCGGTGTTATCAGCACTGTTCCCAGGCTGAAAGTCAAAACCACAGCACTGCACCAGCTACCAAGAAGGAGAAAAATTGACTGCTACTGCTAAACCCAAGACAACTTCCCATGATGTACTGTAGCTGAGGCAGTGTGAAAAGTCTGTATATGCCCTATATAATAGTGACAGGTGTGATCTGTTTGCTGCTTGCAAATCTATTCATGAAAAATCACTGTAGATCCAGATTAACTGGCCAGTAAAAAGTAAGTTTTTACCGCTAGTCTGCATTGCTGTGAATAGTTAAGCAGACAAAGCCTAACAGCAAATCTTTCGCCTTATTGCTAAGAAAACTCTTAACAGCTTCACTGCCATAGAACTATAGCAAGCCTCTATAGCAGTGTTTCTGGTAGAATTCAACTTGTGAGAGCTGCTTAACCTTTTTTCCAAATTTGTCACCTAAACTCTCTTCTTTTCTGAAGGAAAAAAAAATTAAAACCAAAAAGGCATAAATGTCAGTCAAGCACTCAAGAGAACGTATTAATTACACCTCAGAAAGTCTCTTTGATAAATAAACTCATGCTAAAATCTACCTACTCAATCTAGAGCCTAGTTAACCTGGGGCAGGTTATAAAAGGCTGTAATAAGATGTGGGGGCTAGACCAACTAGCTAGGAGAGGAAATGGCAACTTCGGCTTTGACATAACCCCATAAATAAGGGATTTCTAAGTTCTAGAACATTGGATCTGCTTCAGCTCAAAAGCAATGATGACCTGAAGATTTCATGAGAGGAGAAGCCTTCTTTTTCCAAGGAGATGACATAGTAGGCTGTTGACATTAATGCCCTTTATCTTAAGAGGGAAGGACTGGGAGGATAATACCAGTGATGTCTTGTGGTTTTATTGGTTTATTGTTAGGAAGTTATAGAACTTGAAATGTCTATGAAACTGCTAATATCTTGCAAGTTCCTAAGAACGGTAGGATGCTAGTCCCTGTATTTGCATGCCTCCCATCTTTCCCCTAGCTTGAGAAAACTTTCTTGTCCACCTGGTCTCTACCAGTCCATATCAATCAAACCATCCTCCTTCCCATCTTCTTTGTTGCTGAAGCTTCTCTGCTGTTCAGGGCCCTTGTTAAAAGCAAGCCGTCTTACCTTCCTGCTTCTTTCTTGAACCACAACCCCACAGTCCCTTTGTGTAAGATTCCAAGTTCACACCTAGAAAGATAAATGCTGTTCAAAACACTGGGTAGCCAGCAAATTCCAGTGGATTCTTTCAGCCAAGCTGGACCAAAAAACCTACTGAATATGTCTTCCTTCAGACTGAAAGAAAAGGTATTTGATCTTGAATGATGCTGGATATGTTCTGATATTGGCTGAGAGCATTAATGTTTGTTGAAGCCTACAATAAAATTCAGACTTGCAAAGTCTCTCAGTCTACTTAGCAATTTACAAGACAATTTACAAGACAATTTACAAGTCACCACATTTCTAAATATGCAAAGAAAAACAAACCAAAACAAAACAGAAGTTAGCAAATAGTTATTTCTAATATACAGAAATCAGCCATGGGAGGCCAATTAATATCACAACATGAATAAGAAAATATTAACAGAAGAAAAAACAATGAGTAAGGCCTAGATACCATTGGAAAAAAAAAAAAAAGACAGTAATCTGTATTTGGTTTTGTTTTTTTCCCTAAAATATCATAAAAATTAACACAGGCCAAACAACTGATATGAATGTGATTTATATTAACCTTTTCTCTCACTGTAACCACACCACATTAACTTCAGACATATGGACTTTGCAAATGGTATCCAAGCTGTGCATAGTTCTAAGGAAGCTTTTATAAAGCTGAGCAGTTAGACTGGCTATTTACTATCCGTCAAGAGGAATAAAGAAGATCAATTTATAGAAATACTGGTTTACTTTGGGAAAATGTCTCTGCTTTACTCTCATAAGCAACATTAGCTTTCTAGGATGGATGACCTAGCAAAATCTGATTTTCTCAACATATTTGGTAGATATCAGATGGCAAGCTTCTTAATTTGGCATACATTAAGTTGTAGTACTCAGAACAGCCTTTGACTTTGCCCTAAACATTTCTGCTAACCCATATCACCATCTGCAGAAATCAAGATCACTACAGACATGAATGGAAGCAAGTCAATAGGGGTTAGTGGGTTTTATGGCATTAAAATCTAGAAAGAGCTAGGAAAAACAATGAAAATGCACTGTGATTTCTTGGAATGAAATCTTCTATCCAGCTTTAATAAAGACACCAAAAATAATTTTAATTTGCTAAATAAGTCCAGGGCCGGACTGAGGTTCCTTAATAACCCCCGGCATCTGTGGGTTCTAGCGGTCAGAATACAGCGAGAATATGCAAAACTGCCTGAAAAAGTTACAGAAAACATTGTCAGGATACTCAGTGGGGTTTATATAGCTCCTCTGCCACAAAGCAGGATAGCTATAGCTGCCTCTCAATCCCTTGCTGAAGGCTTGTCTGGGTTATGCATTAACTGTGTGGCAAGACCCAAGACTCCTGCAAGGCCCAGCATGAGCCAGCTCATGTTGGCAAGCAGAAGTGTTGTGTCTGCAGGACACAACTGTGTCTCCACCCTCCACAGTCACCAAGGTCAACAGCCTATGCTCTTCCCCATGGCATTCTTGTTGCTTGATGCCAAAGACTGCCTTACATTCATCTTTTACCACCTGTGGGTATGGGGTAGGGTTGGGGTTTGAGGTGCTTCTTTTTCTTTTCCCTTTTCATGTTACTCTTGACAATCAAGAGCTGACTAGGCCCACGCATATGAATGTACCTGATGAAGGGAAATGTTTCTGACACAGAAGATACATTCTGGAAACGTTTTATAGATATAATCCTCTTAGAAAAAGAGAAATGAGAGATCATACTTGTCATTAATGTTGTTATTAAGAAAACCTTTTTTCAGTGGTCTCTGAATAAGAGACCACTATTCACTCATAATTAGACAACCTTCCTTTTAGCATCTGATTTAGATGCAAACTAGAGGGTAAGTCATTTTGCCCCTATTCGAATCAGTTACTTCAAGAGTTTGAAGCTCAGTCAAGTTCTGATGAGTTTGAACTGAAATAAAGGGTATTACAGTTAGGGCCTGACTTACCTGGATAATCAGCTACCTGCCCGCATGCCTTTACCCACCAACTTCAGCCTCTTGTGCCTTTCCTTCAAGAGTTCAAAACCATGTTCAGAATAAGAGGTACCTTGCCTAGAACTCTATGAACTATTCTTGAACATCCTAAGATAGGGTATTAACTATTACAAATTTCAGATCACATCCAGCATATCTCTCATCCATCTGATTTCATCTGTTTTATACGGCAGTTACTGAAACACATACTGAAACACAGCAGACTGCAGTGAAATAAAACAGCATTTTAAGTTTTATATTTTAACATTTCAAATCTTGTCAGTCTGCAGCACTATGAAGAGAACTGTAGATGCTGACTTAATCCACCTACTTTTTGGCTGGCCAGATCTTCTGTAATAAAAATGCATATAATCCTTAGAATGACAATCCAGTTAAAAGACTGCTTCTTTTCTTATGTAAATTGAGAGCAAATTGTCTACCCTTGCTAGCTGTATTAATTTGTTAAAAATATTTTCTTTGTGCTATAGAAACTAAGACCAAATTGACCTTGAGTGTAATCAATTTAAACACAAAACTGCATTTCTAGATATAGCAGTTGTTTCTCCTGATACATTCCTGGTAGATAGCCTTAAATAGCTATTGACTCCCTAGTTCTTTAACCTTGCAATTTTAAAGATACATATTATAAATTGTTTGGATCTGAAAAAATCCTTAACTTGCGTGTGCAACAATTTCAGTGATTTAAGCGCAATGTGAAGAACTGCACCTGTAAATGGCCAGTCCTGTTCATTCGCAGCTTATTTATTTATAATTTAAATTAAATTAGTCATGCACTTGGATTTTAAAATTGTTCCAGCAGTTGCTCTGAAGCCATTAAAAAGCAGGCCCTTTTACTTCTATGTTCCATATGAGCAATCAAAGATGTATTACGAAAAAGCTACAAACAATTCTGCCTGTTAGTTACTCTGGACTTAAATTTTGAAGCACTGAGCTGTCTGAAGCTAGCGATTCAGCTGAAATGAAAAGCTTATAGGGCTGAAAAAAAAAACCAAGCCAACAGAAACTACCCAATGGGATATTTATTTATTATGAACTTGTTCAAAACAATTCTTAAAAAGATTGTTTCTATTAAAATGAGTTCTGATATTTGCTTTCCCATTTTCCATTTAAGGGTTTTAAAACACTGCGCAGCTACTAATGTAGTAAGTCCATGGTATCTCTGAAGACGAGAGAAATTATTCCCATGTGGTTTAGACTGATTCAGCACTGCTCGCATTAGTGGCAGGTTTCATCTTGATCCTTTTTTTTTCTGGGAGCAGAGATTCCTCATGTGTACAACCTGCTTGTAATTTTATGTCAAGAGACTGCTATAAAGGAGACACAAACAATCTTAAAAGACTAAAGAATAAAAAACTAATTTAATGTGCAACGAAGACACAATGAGGCACAGAAAAAAACACAACATTAGAGTAGAAAAAAGTACAACTTTGGTACATTCAGAGATGCATATGGAGATACCAGTATATATAGCATATATATACCAGTATATATAGCATATATATACCAGTATATATATATATACCACAGTAGAAATAATCTTTTGAATTGAAGTGAAGGTATTCTGGCATTGTACTTAGTATTTGGGGGTGGGATAGTAGTATAAATGGTCACCCACACCATAAAATGAAATCTGTATTTCAGCTATCATGATGGTGAATATAGACTTACCCGGAGATTTATGCTGAACACGTATTTCTCACAGGGAGGGACTGACCAGTAGTAATGGAAGTGAGTAGAGGACTGAGGAATTAGTGAAGGGTGTAGTAGTTTTCACATAGCACTGTGTGGCTGAGCTTTTTTGCAAAAGCTCCACATTACAGGATGACCAGGAAAGCTGTACAGTTCCACTTGATTACTGCTGCAACTCCATCCAGCCTAAATGTGGCTTTGATACAACACTAACATTACAGGAAAACAAGCCCAGGAAATTTCAGCTGCTACAGCCTGTTTATCAGAATGCTTTTCTTCCTCCCACAGTAGTATTTAGCAGTATTTACTAACCTGTTTCTAGGGGAAATTAAAAGATGGATTTCACTTCAGTAGCTGAATCTTCTTACTCCTAAGCTATTTGTATCAACAGACCCCTTAATAAATCAAGAGACAGCAAGAAGCAGGGGTAGAGTGAATTTCTCTGTAAATATCCTTCACTACTTCTTGATGGGGAAGGCAGGGATATTCACCTTCAATGTAAAGTCATCAGACACCAGATTTGCTGATTTCCAAGGAGTACATCATTGTCCCTATGAACTCTTCTCAGGTTTGGGGCAGGAGCATTCGCTATCTTTCCTGATGAATTCATGCCACTGTGCATTGAAGTATTTAAATTCCTGGGGCCAGAAAAGGGAAACACAAGCAAACGCACAAACAGTTCATGTCTTGTACCTAAAGCACAAGGCATAAGGAGACAAGAACCCTAAATTTTGGTCCCTGTTCCATGTTTCCATATTTTGCTCCCTTCAACACAGCTATTACTGGGTAAACAGTGTATGAAGCAGGGCTCTAATCCTGTTCACAGCTGAAGTCTCTCTCATTTGGCAGTCAGCTCAAAAGTTTGCTCTCTTTTTCTCAGGGCCCTACCACATTCTTATCTAAGCTGTCCGTAGCTTTCCTCTTCGTCTGTTTTTGTACTGCTTCTAGCACTTCTTTGTTCATTCCCACACAAGCAAACAGGCACAGTAGGTCCAATGAATTCTTTGTGCATTGAGTATACTGCACATCAGTACAGTACATGACGGTAGGTCTGGCATGTCTGGGAAATATTGAACCGCCTGTGCATGCAATCCAACATGTCTGGGATTTCCATGCTGGCTATGTTCACAAGTCCTGGAAAAATACCCACATATTTTTCATAGACCAGTTCATTTTTCCACATGAAGGGATTAATACACTGTAATTGGTTCACTTTTCATCTTTTGATAAACTAAGCTGATTGAAGTCGCTGATCATGTATTGTATTGTATTGTATTGTGCAGCGTCCTCTCCAGCACTGAAATCACTTTTGTAATTCCTCTCCGCACAATCTCAGGTTGTGAACGGTGTTTTAAAAATACAGCCACAGGAACTGTGTGCCTCATGCAAAAAGCAATCTCAGCAACACTATACACAGATGGTAAAACCCCTTCATGCGCCTCATCAGTAAGACATGACCAAAAGGCTGTGTTTCCAGTTCGTAGGAAAAAGTCTGTTTTTACAAATTGCTCTCATACAAATCACAGTGGTTTTTTTGGTGGAAACTTCTGGTGAAATCAAAAGTACTCTGACCCCTGCAGGTGCTTCGGCAAACTGACGGGAGGGTTGAGGCTGAGGGAAGAACCTGCATTTATGGGGAAACAGCACAAAACTTGGTGTTTTGCTACATCTAGAGCATTGCCCATTTGCCATACGCAGCATTTAGAATTTGCGTGCTTGTGTAATACGACCTTCAGAGTGCTTTCCTGACTTACTGCTTTCCGAAACACAGAACACACAATGGTTTTGGTTGGCCTCAAACGTGTGCATTGGGTTTGTTTATACCAAAGCATGGTGCCTTTAATGAGATCAGCTGGTCATTTACTTTCCAAATCTATTAAAAAAATGTAGCACAGCATCAGCTCAAATACTGATGCTCAGGAGACGGCTGCTCTTCATTGTCCGTTTCTTGGGATAATCAGCCAAATGGCCCCAATCCACTTAATGTATGCTGTACTGATAGCATTTTATCACAGTAATGACATTTCACTGAAAAATAGACCAATACCTTGCAAACTACTGGGGCTAATGAAAACATCTGTAGCTCTTGAAAAATAATCCCCTACAATTTAGTTTAAGTTCTGAATGAACCAGAATATAGTCAGCTGGTCTGATATGATAAAAATAACATTATTTTTAATGACAAATATGGGAAATGCTTTCTTTTAGACAAATATGGAAATGCTGTTTTTCAGCATCATGTTAACGTGGCTGTACTGTTTCCATTAGGAATGCGCCTATTCTAGTAACAGGGAACCTTTGCTACCAGCAAAAGTTTAGGCTGGAGTGAATAACGGTGAATTACAGTGCCTGTAAAACACGCCAAAAAGGTATGCGGCCGCTGACAGAGCACAAGGGATTCTCCTGATAGCAGCTTGTCCTTTGCTGTGCCAGTGGGGTTTTGCCCTCCCGTAGCACCTCTTCCCTTGACACGAGAACAGGCTCTTTCTGCTGAACCAGATGAGCGTATAGGACTGGAGAATCAGTAGAATCCGTAGAAATACTTTGGCACTTTCTGCAATAACCTATATTAAGTTTTCCCTACCGCTGGCGCCAGCGTGTGCAACCCAAGCCTTGCCCAGCTCAGCACCGCGCAGCTGACACGATCTCATCGGGCGAGTAAAGGGCTTTGCGCTTTCAGTCGCACAGCTCCGGGCGTTTCGGGCTGGGCTGACCCGGGAGCAGCGGATCCTGATAGAGGGGCTGCCCTGCTGAATGCAATGGCCTCCCGTTCCCCTGCCGATTCTTCGCCCGGGCGCTGCTGCCTGTGGTTACCGACAACCCAGCAGTTGCCCTTCGGCAACACCGCTGTTTTCCCTCGATCGCTCCCGTGCCTCAGCCCGGGGCACGCAGCTCCCGAGGCGCAGGGTCCGAGGCGCCGCTGCCTCTCGGCCCTACAGGGCGCCGCCGGACAGCGCCAGTCTCCGGCCCCCGCCACCCGGCCCAGTGAGGCAGCGCCGCCGCCACCGGACCTCCGTCCGCAGTCGCCTTTTCAGGGCCGAGCCGCACCAGCGCACCGGGCGCAGGCAAGGCCGCGGCTGCCCGTCCCGCTCCCCTCCTGCGGCACGCCAGCCGGCTCTGCGCAGCGACGGCAGCAGCGGGCGCCTCCTGCCCGTACGCGGCGAAGACCGCGGGCCGACCCGGAGACGGTTTCGAGTGCCGAGGTCCGCGGGCCAGCCGCGGCACCTCCGGTTGTTTACGAGCCGTCGGAGGGGGAGCCCGGGGCAGCGCTCCCCCGCCGCTGCCGGCAGAGCGGGGCAGCACCCCTCAGCATGCCGCCGCGGAACGAGTTAGCCACGGCTCCGCACCCGCGGAGCACCTGGGCGCGACCCGGGCCTAGCAGCTAAGACCGGACGGGGCGGGGAGCGGGCGCCTCTCTCCCGCCGAGGAGCAGGGGCTGAGAGCAGCTCCCCGTCCCGGATCGCCGCGTCCCTCCGCGGGGCAGGAGACAGAGAGGAAAGCTCTCGCCGCCGCGGCCGAGAACGCGAAGCCCCTTGCGCGACTTTCCCTGCCATCGCCGCGACCTTCGCGGGGCCCTGTCCCTTCCCGCCTGCGGTGTCCCCCACAGGCAAAAGTGCTCCCTTTGCCGCCGCCACCACCACCACCACGCCATCCCCGAGCTCTGGCGCAGCCGTCTCACTCCGCTCCTCGCTCACAGCCGAGGGGGAGGGGAGGGGAGGGGAAGGGAGGAGAGAAGAGGACAGGGCAGGGGTGGGGGCGGGACGCGGAGAAGAGGAGGTGCGGCCGCCGTGGGGCCCAAGCTGCTCCTCGCCTCCGCCATCTCTCAGACCCAGGGCTGCGGCTAGGTTGATGTGTGCGGGAGGAGGGGGCGGGGCTAGCTTGAACGGCACCCAATGAGGAGGCGCAAGCAGGCAGCCGGGGCGGGGCGAAGGCGATCACCGCCCAATGAGGGGAGGGCGGAGGGTGCACTCTGAGTGGAGCGGGTTGTAAGCAGGAGGCGAGTTGGGACTCGGGCAGAGCGCGGGGTAGAGCTGCCGCTGTCGGCGCCTCAGCCGGGGCGGGGGGGATCGTTCGTTGCCGTTCCTGGAGCCGGGAGCTGGCGGGCGAGGCTCGGAGGAACTGACGGACACCGCTTCCCGAAGGGGGCAGCGGGTGGAGCCGCCGTTGCCGCCGCCCGGAGGAGAAGTTTGGCTGAAGCTCCCGCCGCCGCGAGAGGAAACTTTCCTCGGGGGGCCGGAGGTGGGGGCAGCGGGAAGGAGCCGCGGCACGGTCGGGTACGCCGCCTGGCGAGGGGGCTCCCGAGAGGCTCCCCCCGGCCCAGGCCGGGCTGCGGCGGCCGGGATGTACCTGGCAGCGGTCTCGGCGGGGAGGAGACGCCCGGGCGGAGACGGCGGCTGGCACCTGGCGGCGGCAGGGTGGCTGGTGCTGCTGGCCGTGTTGCTGGGCGAGTCGGGGACGCGGGCTTTGGTCTGCTTGCCCTGCGACGAATCGAAATGCGAAGAACCGAAGAGCTGCCCCGGTAGTATCGTGCTGGGGATCTGCGGCTGCTGTTTCATGTGCGCTCGGCAACGGAACGAGAGCTGCGGCGGAGTCTACGGGCTTCACGGAGCTTGCGACCGGGGGCTACGCTGTGTCATCCGGCCGCCGCTCAACGGGGATTCCATCACGGAGTACGAAGTTGGGGTCTGCGAAGGTGAGAGGCGGCGGGACGTCATCCATCTTTCCATCCATCTCTTGGGGAGGGGGTATCCGCTGGGCGGTGGAGTGGGAAGGATGCTCCTTTTCACCCCACCGCCCGCCTGTCCCATCAATGAGCATGTCTTTAACCCTTCCTGCCTAAAAAAAGAACCCTGTTTAAAAGTTTTGACCCTTAATTTTCTTAGCCTAAACTTCCAAGCTCTTCCACTTCGCCTTTTCCATAGCGGTCCACTGCTCAGGTAATAGCTTAGACCAGCTATCCTGTTGCCCACCTAAAATCCCTCGATGAGGGACTTGGGAAAGGTTTGGCAGATGTACATCGGCTGAGGTCAGTCGTACACACATGATGCCTGTTCCGGATTGCCTCCTCTGTAAGGAAACACAAAGGCTGATCATCTGTTGCAAAGTTTTCCTTCCTGTTCCTGTCATTTCATGTCTCCCTTGCCTGTCCTACTCTGTATAGGATGATAAGGGATGGCCTTTTTTCTTTTTTGGAGCATCAAGGGGGAAGGGAGAAATCCCCGTGGCAGAACTCTCGAGTCACTTCTGTGTCCTGCCGGCCGCTTGTGAGGTGATGAATTGGTATGGAATGCAAGAGGAGTTAATCTCCCACCCCTCCAAATTTTGTATGTATCAGAGTCCCTGAGGCTTATTTTTCAGGTATTATAATTTAATGGGAGGCCAGAAGCAAATCTTTAGTCTCTTTTTATCTCGTACCTCCAGCTCCCTTTTCCCCCAAGTTAAGGGAAAACATGGCGCTGTAAAGAGATTACAAATAACCAGTGGTTTGGGATATGTATAAATGTATGTGAGACTCGGAGCAGGAGCTTCGACAGTTCTGGAAGGGGAGAGGGAAGCGATCCGGTCTCGGCGGGTAGAGGGCGGTAGAAAGTCCAGAGAGCTGATGAGGCAGCATCTGTCCGAAAAAACTTGCATTTGAAATGATGCACTGTTTTGAGAGAGCTAAAACCGGTCGGTTTTAGTGGGCATTTGACCTCGGTCCCGGCGCTCATTATTAGTTTAAAACTCCATTTGCCTCCCTAACAAATAAGTTGCAAACCACGGTGGAGCAGGGCAGTGTGTCTCCCCTAACAAAATGTACCGTAACAAATGCCATCATCCCCTGCTGTTGCTTGGGTAGGACAAGCTCTTAAAAGCTCTGTAGCTTTTTAAATGACCTGAAACTACTCTGAAGACCCTGGTTGATACCATGTTGCTGAATATGTGCATTGCTGTAGTCTTTCTCTCCTATTAATATTTTGAATATGTATTGTAAAAGTTTTCTTAACTAGAAAAGTACAAGCAGAAAGGGAACAGGTACTTCAAAAACATGTCTAGATTTGGGTGAGTTTCTCTTCTTGCATGTTTTCAAGTAAAAGGTGGGCTTAGATTCTCCCCCTTGCTTAAAGGAACTAAAAGCGTGCAGTCATTAAATGCCTTAATATTCCAACTTCCTTACTGTATCACAGTACGGATGTCTCTGGCAGTTTAGGAGTATTTCATTCCTTTGAAGTGATGCAATCTGTACGTTGCTGTAGTTCAGCTAGTAACACGTCCCATCTACTGTTGAAAATAGTATGAAGCATTTGTTGGCAAGATTGCATTTCAATTAGCGTTGTAGTTTAGGAACTAGTTCCAGCTGTCCCTATAGAAACAGTCAGGGAGATAACTTATCTATTTAACTCTAATTCTTGTAAGCGAAAAGCAACTGAGCTGAACTGTCAGCCTAATAAATAGTCCTTGAATACCTGTTACTTGAATTGTCAGGAAGCTGCCTCATTCTAAGCAACAGAAGTAATGTGGTGTTGTTCATGGTGTGTGTTGTGTGCAGGAGGTGGCAGTTAAAAAGGGCTTAATGTACTACCTCCAGTCACTAGAATAAGGTTGATTAGCTCTATATTTTTCTTAATTGTGGTGACCTAAACAGTTATGCCATTTACAGGCACGTGATGTCTGATGTGTGAGTAGCACTAAGCTGTGCCTTTATCCGTTGATGGAATAACTGCTCCTTCTTATTTTTATTTTTTTCCCTGTCGGGAGCACAAACCCTTTCCTATCACAGTTCAGGGAGGAGGGAATGGAAGTGATTTACAGCACTGTGTGAACAGAAAATGATGTTTTTACTTGCCTTCCTGTCTCTATCCTTTTCTTTCACTGCAGTTTTTTACACTGAAATGACCCCTACTGGCTACAGTTATAAGCATATATTTTTATAATTATTGAAGCTTCAGCAGTGTCTTATTTCAGAGTATCAACACATCCTAAGCTACAGAAAACTTTCAGAGCTGGAGTTGCAGCAGGTAAAAATGCTTGTCTGCTAAATTAGTTTTACTGTTTAACACATGGCTAAGTGAGTGCTGTAACATCTGATGGAGAAGTCTCTGTGGCATCTGTTGATGGTAGCATCTCTCTCTGCAACTAGAAAAGGAATTGTCTTTGTTAAATCAGTGTTTATTAATGAAATCTGTTGTTCTTTCCTTTATCCTTCTAAAATCTGAAGGAAGTCCTTTTTTATATTGCCTCCTTAACTGTTCACAGCTTTGTCATTCTAAGACTCCATTTGTGCTGTTATCCTGAAGTATGTAAATACCCTTCCTGAACTTAGTTGTTTTGTGTAATGAACAGTTCTGAGGTTGGCTTTTCCTGGCACCCATGGGTGCCCTTCCTGAAGGGCAATCTTGAGAAACTTTGCACACCTCCAGCCTCTCTTGGCTTTTCAGGGATGATACCGGATTGACTTGATGAGGTGTTGAGAGCCTACAGCCCCTTCCAAACTCCTAGTGTTGAGAAGTTGTGAGCTCAAGTCAGGAACTGCCCTTGGTCGCCTTTGAAGATAGACCTAGAGCCACCCCCTGATTAGACTGGAGATCTCCAGAAGCACCTTAGCCTCAGCTTCTTTGCGGCAGTCCAGCTGGGCAGGGCTTCTGCTTTCTTGGGGATCCAAAAGCCTTGGAAAAGCTCTGCCAAAGAAGTTCAGTTGCTCTCTGAAGGCATTTCTTGTGGTGGCCCTTGTCTGTTTCAAGACTTCCCCAATTTCTGGTGCTATTAGATGAAGAGGCCTTGATTGCTTTCCTAAACTCTTCTAAGGCATAACAGCAGCATATAAAATAACACTGAAATTATTTTTAGCTGTGTAACGAATGTAAGCTTGCAGTATATTTGAAATGCATAGTTAACAGAACTGCTAGTCTCACAGTATTCTTGGGTTCCTTTTAGAATACACTTCTATATGAATAGAATAGAAAGAAGGTATTTCTGCTCCAGTAGCTTACCATGTAGTACTTTGGTTTAGTTTTGGTAGGGTTTTTTGTGTGTTTGGTTGGTTGGTTTTGTTTTATTTTTCTTTGTCAGCAGGGAGGACAGGAGGGAAGAATACAGTATTTTTGTGTACTGTAGGTAATTTAAGGCTTACCTGGAATACCTGAGGCTTGTGTGCTGAATGTGTAGCTTCTGAACAGGGATTCCCTTGGGACTAGCAGAAAGATACTGTAGCAGATTTTAGGCAAGTAGCAGGAAGTGTGCAGGTTAATCATCTAGGATGATGGTAGAAGCTTGCCCTAATACAGGTTTAGTCCTGGTCTCTGAAAGCTTGGAGCGTTACTGTCTCACTCCTTGCTTGGGCAAATGGGAGAGCTTGGGTATTGTTTCCTCCCTGCTTTAAAAATAGTCTGGACTAATATTCCTCCCCTAGAAACATATAATGGAGTATGATATATGTAAGGGCACTGTGCACTCTGTGTAAACAAAACACTGTGAAACTGTAGCTGTGGGAAGAAATTAAACATTGAAAACCTAACTTTTTAAAAAAAAAAAACCAAACCAAAAATCCAAAACATTTGCAGGAGGGGAGCTAACTTGCTATTTTTTGTTGTTGTCTGTCTCTTCAGGCATTGGTTTACATGTATACTAGTGGAGTTATCCTTTGGTTTTCTGAAGAATAGCTTGCTTACAGACTGGCTACTATTTTTGTCACAAGTAGTGCTGCTGCTTGTGACTTCTGTAGCCAGTACCCTTAGGAGAACTTTGTCTTCAGTTCTTCTCAAGTCCAGTACTCTCTATCTAACGGGTCAGTGAACTCAAAGCCTAGAACTTAATGCTTTGTGTCCAGACACACTTCTGTACAACATACTTGGCTTCTTGCCTGTGATGCAGTCCAGAACCCTAAAGATTAGGTAGCATTTTGCTTTGAATATGAGTTACTGAAGTTCAAGTAGTTGAGAAGTTGCATGTGAATAACCTGGTGGTTTATGTCTGTTTGACCAGAATGGTGTTGTCCATATTTATAAACTTTTGATTTGTTTAGTTTTTTTTCCTTAATCTATTGTATAGTGAATGTCTGGAAAAATGTCCAAATAGTCCTGATGTCCATATGTGTACAGAGAACTTCCTCCATAAACATCAAGATAGAACTGGTGGTCTAGTTGGGGACTTAATCAGTATTAAGTGGTGCACCAGATATTAAGTGGGGATGAAGGAAAAAATTCATGGTGTCAAAAAAGTAAAGTCTCAAAAATTACTGAACTTGTGAAACTGGAATGAGAAGTAATTCTTTGGCAAATATTCAGCTTTTGATATGATGGCCTTTATTTCACAGTTCCTTTACCCCTACCCCCCAGAAAACGCTTACTAGGCACATGCTGACTTCTTATATACAGGCTGAATAATCTGTAAGTTATTTCTACTCTGTCTTGTGTCAATGCCAAAATCTCCACAACAGTAAGAACATGCAGCTTTCGAGTGTGGCATGGAATTTGAATTGAATCGGGTGCTTATTTGACTTGGAAATGGTTTCCTCTCTGTTTCTGGGCATCATGTTTCAATTTTAGAAATTACTGGGTTCCAATATTTCAAGAAAAATGAAATGGAAAAGTCCAGTGGAGAAGAGGAGGGCTATTGGAGGGGTTTTGCTGTTGTGGATCAGCACAGTTGGTTTAAAACCAGAAATCTCACTGTGGGTAGGCTTAATGACTAAATCTTTTAATTTCTGTTAAGAAGAATATTCTTATTTTTATTTTTTAAAGCCATTTAATCTCACCTGTTCACAGTTGTGATTTTATTTTTTTTTTTTTTACCCTGTAGAAAACAGTTATTTCATCACGTTCGCCAAAATCATGCTACTTGCAAAAAAAATAACTGCCTTCAAACTTGTCATACAGTAATTTCTTCACCCCTAGGCATGTTTGCTGGTTTAAGTACCCTCTAGCTGATTCAAGAATACTTGCATAGTACTTAGTCAACCAAAATATCATTTGCCTGACAGGTGTATTATGCAATAATTAATCCATTGATATGGTTCAAAAATGCCTTTCTCTTTCTTTTCCATCTCTTCCCCAAGGATCGTTGATCTAAATGAGTAAAGTTTACAGCATCTTGCAGACAGGGCCAAATGTTTTCCCTGTTTGGATGGATTAAATACTTTGTAGAAGTGACCTATTAAATGTCTCTTGTGACTTGTAAACGGCTTTCATTTGAGAATGCATTTAATCCACAGTGAATTCAGGATTTTGACAAAGACTTCAGGTGACACAAGTTGCGTAGTCTGACCATGCTGTGTTTTAACTCTGCCTCTCGGTATGTAAGTATGCAATTTGGAAAATGACAAATACTAACATACAAAGCTTATGTGTATGGAGAAAATTATGAGTATAAAATAAGATGGGAAGATGGCCTCTACGCAAAGTTATCTTCCCTTATACAAAGTTATCTGGGTTAAATTCCACATAAGCATATGGATTAAAAGATGGTCCCTGAGGGAGCTTTAGTCTAAACAGACTAGTTTGGCCATGTCTGGGGGAAATAATCCCTTAGTAATGTATTGAGATGGATGGAAGCAGTTCACACCTTTACCAGAGGCAATATTCAGACCCTGGCAGCTTTCACTGGGTATACTGGGTACTTCTGAATCTGCTGATGATGTTAATACCTTTTGTGTCATGAGTGTGCAGGTCTTTCAATAAGAAAGCAAACAGGAGAATATAGGGTTGTGGATAAGAGGAAAAGCACTAGCTCACAGGCATGCACCCATTCCCATGTTCATACTCATTTCCAGAATTTTAAGCCTTAAATAGCCACTCACCTTGATACTGATAGGCTTCAGATATTGGGGTCTTTTATTAAGTAGTGAAAAATTTAGCAAGTGTAATGTTTCTCAGTCTGAGAGAGCCCATTCTGTTGGATGACTTACCCATGCTTTGATACAGCCGATTTTCTGTGTTCAGGAAGACTGGATGTGTGCATGTCAGGTGTTTCTTCTGCTCATTGATGGGCTCTTGATAAAAAGGTGAGGCCATACTGATAATGGTATTACATGTGCTAATGTAAAATATGCTGCTTTGATAATAGAAAAAGTCAACTTGACATCTGTCTTTAAGTTAGGTCTAAGGAAAAGGAAAAAGAGAATCTGGGTTATGTAGAGGTTTTCCTGTAGTCTCTGTGACCAAGAAATTGGGTGTAATTCCTCTGAAGCATCCTGTAATTATGGTGCTCAGTGATGTTGCCTTAATGACTGAGGGGATAAAGTGGCAAAAGGTTTAGGATATCGGGTTTCTTCTAATAGTGTGGATTGTGCTTGCTATAGGTTGCTTTGTTCATAGCCCTGTTACAGAACTTGTCTTAGCCAAAATTTTTCCATCTTCTGTCAGCTTTGCCTCTGCTGAGCAGTTTCTGCACACTTGGTCAGCTACTTCTTTGCAGTGAGTCTGGTATGTGCTGCTATGTGTGCAGGCTTGTGAAGTGTGTGTGCAGAGGGCAACTTGGTGAAAAAAACCAAAAAGTGGCATTTTAGCCCCCTTTGGGAAGTGGGTACAAAGGTTTTGCTCTTCTCCAAGGCTTTAATAATTACTATTTTAAGGAGTTTTCTGGAGCTAGAGGAAAAATCTGCTAGGACAGCTGAAATGGTGCTGTCCATGCTCATTCTAATCAGGGGAGTACTGGCAGAGGCTCTGACTGAGCAATTAAATCCCAGGAAGCTCTAGTATTTTCAGTCAACTATTTACAAACAAGATGGAGGTCTGGTCATAAGATTAAAATAACTTACTTGCAAGTATTTTTCAGGTGCTTAAATGTCTAGGAGTCACACTTCAAAACTAACCGATTATTTCAGACAGTCTTTGGGGCAGAAGTCTGTTGGAAATATTATTTGGTCTTGTTCGGGGGACCCCTAGTAGCAAAAGTCATAGAATTAAGTAGCTTGGAAAAGACTGTTGAGATCATCAAGTCCAACTGTTAATAGTGAAAGTCATAAACAAAAAAAGCCAAATGAAATGCACACCAACCCCTCCCTGCCCCCCCCCCCCCCCCCAAAAAAAAAACCCCAATCCCAAAGCAATAAATAATAAACCCCAAACCAAACAACCAAAACAATTAAATTAAAAGGGGGGGGGGGGCGGGCACGTTGCCTGGAGAACTGAAATACTGCAGAGAGCAGGAACAAGGGAAAACTTTAAAACTTTAATAGTTGTTCAAGTCACATGCTTCACTTAACACTTCCATTTATCTCCTTGCTTCCTTGGAGTTTCTGATAATTGAGGAGAAAGCTGGTTTGTTTAAATGCTTTCTGCATTCCTTAATGTGAAATAACTGCCTGAAGACACACGCAGAGCTGCTGCAGTGAAATTTTTTCTTGCTGTATTAGGGATTTGATCACCTGAGATTCAAGCTCTAGCTTGAATAAGGCAAAGCAGGCAGTCAGATTTGAGATGAGCCTTACCATGTGTGGTGCTCCTCAGGTATCTAAATGTTGTGGTATGGTTTTGCTTTCGAGCTTTGACTAGAAACTCTATCAGGAGACTGCAGAGCCCTTTTGTACTGACATGCATTCCATGTGAAGGTTCAGTCTTGAAAAGCAGACCCTTCCAAAAGGTAGTAAAGCCACCTTACTGTAAAACTCTCAGCTGTGTGTCTTACCATAAAAGCTTCTGCCAGCTCTGGTCCCCGACTCATGACTTCACTAAAGGAGTAAGTTGCGAGAGGGGAGAGGATTGCAGCCAGTACATGAGCTCAAACTAGCTTCAAGGCTAGCCTTCCCTTCTGCTGCTTTTCAAGGTCTGGGGCTGGGTTTCAAGCATTCTTTAGTGGTGATTACTCATTTCTATTGTTCAGCTTCTCCAAAACATGCATTTCCTTTCCATCGTTCTTTTTTCCTGTTCAAAGAGAAGCCAAAGCCTACTGCCAAGAAGTATTTCCTTTTTTAATTTTAGAAAGTCTGTAGAATCCTCTCGGTCTCATACCATCTTAATGAATAGCACTGATTTGAAAATGCTGTTGTGTATACCATTGTGCAGGAGCGGTGGGGCTAAGATCTGGGTCTGGCTTAATGGAGAAGCTTCTAAAAGGTTGCCCCATTCCCAGAGTGTAGTACCAGTCTCAGTAAGGATCACTTCTGTGTCACCATGAAATCCATTCTTCCTCCTCCTTCAAATGCAGGATTTAAAAGGATGCAAGAGTGTAAGATGTGACTGACTGTCCCAGGTTAGCAATGCATTTGATGGTCTCTTTTCTCTTCAGCATCCTGAGAATCTGCCGTCATGCTTTGAACAGGCTGAAACAGCTGAGTAACACGCTGCAGTTAAATTATGGAAGTTCACTTAATTCATTTCAGTTATGTTTTACTACCCTCCCAAACTGTAATGTAAGATCAGTGTGGATGTAATGCTTGTATATTAGTTTTCAACAGTAGAGACCATTCCAATGTGTCGCTTGTTGGTTTGAGGTGATGCATTACCTTTATAAACAATGAAGGAGAAATGTATATGATTTTCCAAACAATAGCTGATATATTCATTGAATGTCCAGAAAAGAGGAGGCACAAAAGAGGAGATACTGCGGCAGGCAGAAGGAATTGAGAACTTGAAGGAAGGGAAAGCAAAAAATATAATTAATGGAAGAGGAGTCTCAAAAGAGGACTGTCCTTGTACTTTTAACTTGCACCTGTTTTGAGGTGATCCTTTGCAAATAGGAACAATAAATGCAGCTACTACATACTTCAAATACAAGGCTTTGAGTTAGTGTCTCACAGTTGCATGCTTTTCTGGAACACAAGCAGCTCTTCAGATGAAGAAGATGTAAATGCTTCAGTGATGAGCATTGTGCCTCTCATGCTGCTGTGGTGCTGTATTGGGGGT
This sequence comes from Pezoporus occidentalis, assembly GCF_034315485.1. Taxonomy (NCBI): domain Eukaryota; kingdom Metazoa; phylum Chordata; class Aves; order Psittaciformes; family Psittacidae; genus Pezoporus; species Pezoporus occidentalis. Next base: position 2,303,383 of record NW_026915376.1, read on the forward strand.
GCTGGTATGTAGGATTTAGCACAGAAGTAGTGATGGAATGCTGCTTACCAGAGACATTTCTCGGGCTGTTTCCCAGACTGGACCTGTTGTTTAAGGACCTCTTGTTCAACTTGTTAATGCCTTAATCCTCTTCCCCAGTTAAGATGCATGCTATGACAGGTCTTGAGAGTTCAGCAACCCAGAGCAGCACTTGAATCATTACCAAGCTGAAGCATTTGTTTTGCAGAAAGCAAGTGATTATATGAGTGATGGCAGAAAATGAAAAAAGTTGGGAATTAATGCGATGTCTCTCCTCCCATGGCTTCTTTATGTTATAAAAGCACACCTGGAAGAATTAAAGTATTGTGTCCAAGACTTAACTCCAGCCTGAGTAAGTGCAGAACGATATTGTCAGAAAAAGGACCTTGCCTGAATGAGTTGGAAAGAGTAGGGAACTGCATGTAGATAGAAATGAAAGAGTGACTTTTGAGCTACAGTTATCAGCCTGCTTGGAGAGTTTGAACCAATTCTAGGGATGTGTGTTCAAAAAGTAGTTGAGTGGCTATCTAACAACAGTTTAATATCAATGCATGACTGCTAAGAAGAGCAGTCCTTCCCCCCTTCTTTGTCCATACCCAATCATGCCAGCACAATGAGATGGTGGAAATTGCAGCTTAACAGTTCGGATAAAAATTAGCAGTTTACTTCGGGTGCTCTTCAGATGGATTACTTTTAGAAACCTAAGATTGTTAAACAGCTGCTTGATCTTTGTATTTTTAAGTGTCCTAGAAGTCAGCTAGTGGAGAGGATGCTCATACCGAAGTTTGAGAGGCTCTTAGATTCTTGAATTTGGGTTTTTTCAACCCTGCTTGCAGAGAAGAAAAGCATTCACAAACTGTTATATCTCAATTTCTTCCTTCCAATCACCTAGATCTGAGAGATATGCATGAAAGAGCCCTCTCCTGAAAAGGAAGCCATAAAAGAAGTCAAACACAGCATGCAGGAAAATGTGCTGCAGCCTGGAATTGTTCGTGAACTGTCCCAGGTCTCCAAATCACTGGTGTGTAAAAGTTTGGTTTTTAGAATAGTCCACAAGACATAATGATTTGGGGAATGATAGAGGCTAGGTTATATTCTTCACAGAGCCTAGACTTTGTTCAAGACTTGTTTCTGTTAGCAGCTGAATTATTGCTGTTCCCTAAAGGAGCAGGTATGCTGTACTCGACCACCTTTTATCCGCATTCAAGTGAAGCATTAGATGGCTTTGCATAAAGTAACTTAAGCTTTGAATCAAAGTGAGACACTGGATTAATCCCTTTAGCTCATACAAGTGCTTTGATGTGATTGTACCTTTCATTCCAGGTGATTTTGGTCTGCCTATACTGATATGACTTCTGATGGTTTACTCTAAGTGGTAAACAAGTATTCGTTTAACAGGACCTTCAGCTTCTGCTCATGAAAGGACAAAATCAAGTAGGTAAGGGAGCCTTAAGTGTGCATGAAAGATCATGCCAGACTTTGCATTGATTAACTAAACAGAAGTAAGCTCTTGTTAACACATTTCCTCCTTCACTGATGGAAGTCTTGTTTCTAAATGAAATTCTGTGAAAAGGAGTCTGGTAGAAGATGTCTAGGCTAGAACTGGATTTGCATTCTTCCTGACTGGATGTGACTTTTTTGTATTCAGAGTAATGAAAAATGCCTTGTTTCAAGATTCATCATGTTAGATCTGTAGTTTGCAAGTATTACTGAGGGATTTATCTTCTCTTCCATCCTCTTAATGGCTACTGAGCTAATAACTTTCAAAGCATGCAGCACTGAAGACTTTAGTCTTCTTAGACTTTAGTCAACTCAGTGTTGCGCCATGCACTTTCAGTGTACCTCCTTTCCCTTGTTCCATTCTGAGAAGTCATGAGGTGACTGATAAGATATCAAACACTCATCTGTCCTGGAAATCAGATAATACTGTGGTACTGCCAAAGTGCGTGGTTCATCTGCATTGATGCATCCTGCTGTGAGTAAGAGGTGGCGCTGCTTTCCATGCGATGTGTGTCCCACCTTATGTGAGGTGAGCAGCTTTTGTGTAGCAAGGTTCCTGCTCCTATCTGTCAGCCTTTAAAAGATGTGGTGCTGGAATACTGCAGGGCAAAACCACACAAATACACTGAACTGGTGTCTTGGAGTGTAAGTGCGCTGTCGTTGCTGTCTGTGTGGCCCAACAGCCTGCAGCATGCTGGTCTTGAGAGGCTGGTGGGTAGAGCAGCTCCAGGGAGCCAGGGCAAGGGGACCTTGCAGCCACTGGGGTCAGCGAAGCTCCTGGCTGGCACACAGTGGTAGGGGAGAAGAGGCTGAGTGTCTAACAAGGAACAATTCAAACTGTTTTCTTAAGACTAGTCTGGGTGAAGCTGTGGTCCCTGCAGTTACAGAATTTGAAACACCAAGTCTTGGAGCGTAGCTGTAGCCTCTTTTGTTCTTGTCATTACGTGGATTACTGCTGTGATTTGTAAAATACAAATTGTCCAGGCTGTATTCCGGCTTCTCAAAAACAGGATGTATTATTGTTCTCTGAATTCTCATGATTTTTTATTTTTTTTCCTCCCTCTGCATGCATGGCCTCCTCATGATGAAAGCATCCCAAACATTACTGAAACGGCATCTTCTCTTGAAAGGAATTTTAATAGTTTCTCTTCAGGAACTTCTTCACTTCCTGTGACTTTTATTGATACAGTTGCTCTATGGGATGATAGTTTAACAGAAAAAAAAAGAAAAAAAGAGAAATTACTTCCTCGGGTTAATGACTGCTCTTCCTTTGCTATTTTTATGGAGTAGAAGAGGTTCCCTTTTTCATGTCTAAAACTGACTTGGTTGTTTATTCTGTTTTCTTTGTCAGCAGGGTACTTTGCTTACTTACAATAGAAAGCAAGCAGTTGGTTATACAGGGAGAAGCATATCTGTGAGAATCTCCTGTGACGCTTTCTGTACATTATGTACTGTACTTAACTGGTAACCAGTTCTTTCCAGGTGTTGGTTGTTTTTCCCCAAAACAGGAAAAACTGGAGGGTAGCAGGTGTTCTGCATGTTTCTGTGAGCTGAGTGTACTTACATGTGAATGAACCTCGGTGTGTGTGGGTATACTGTTATTTACTATCAGTTTTCAGACTCCTATTGAGTGTCAGACTACTGAATGACAAACAGCTTGTATTTGGCTGTGGTCTTCCATATGGAAAACAGCTTCTGATAACCCAAACAACCACCAAAAAACACATCCTTCATAGGCAGGATCTATATTGGAAACTTGCTTGTTGGTGTGAACTACTAGAAAGTACTCTGTGAAAGCCGCTCTGGGGTAAAAGGATGTAAAGATCAAAAATAGGCTATTTGTCATTGCTAGAAGTTAGTGGATGCTCTTTGAGACTATTTTGTAGTATTTGTTTTGGTAGGTAGACAAGGTTAGAAAATTATCTGGCGCTCTGTAGCGAAGAATATCTTGTGCCTAGTTTATCTTCTTCAGTCTTGCATAAAAAGCATGTATCTTGCTTAAACTTCTGCATTGGTGGGATGTTGCTGTATGTGATTTGACCTGAGGAAGCCTGTAGGATTGCTGATCTTGGTGGAGTTCTGGATTGACTGGATTTGTTCCTTCCTGGAGGGGGGGGGAACATCAAAACAAAAAAACCCAAACAAAACCCAAAACCAAACCCACAGACACCTTTTTGCATGTAGCCTCCTTCTGAAAGGAACATGTGCAGTTGTATATCAGTTAACATACATTTGATGGGACTGATTAAGGAAAAGCAGAATTATTTGAGCAGAGACTTGTTCCAGCCTGGTTATCCCCCTGCCCCTTGACATCAAGGAGCTTGGTGTGCTTGAGCAGTTTTCCTAGAGTTGGATAGTAATCCAGGAGTGCTGGAAAACTCACTTTGGGTCATATTGCAGAACTGGAGGCCTGGCATCTGGCAGTATTTTTTGTAATAAAAAGCTATCCCTATGAAGCAAGTTCTATGTGATGTATTTTTTTTAATTAGGTTTATGAATGCTCTTCCTGATTCAATTTTGACTTTTATAACAGCTGCAGATTCTGTTCAAAATTCTCACTTCCATGATAAATATAGCTTCAAGTATCTGCAAAAGTTATTTTGGTTAGAATAGTGCTCATTTGTACTATAGCTATGCATTTCCCTGAGACATCATAGCTTTTCATACAGATGGAAGCAAACAATGCCAGTAGCTATAGCAAAATGGGCAGTAGAACAGCTGCAAAACATGGTATTTGGCAAATCCCACAGTTTGGATTAATCCATTATTATTTATTTTTTTTTAATCTGTTATCTTCTATTTAGCACTATGTTGAACATGAAGTAAATCACACCCAACTCCAGAGGAGCTGACTTTATGTACTGCAGCCAAAATCCAATAGTGAGAGAGTTTGTTTGTTTATTTTAGATGAAAACTGGGATGATGATCAGCTGCTTGGATTTGAACCGTGCAATGAAAACCTTATAACAGGTTGTAACATAATCAATGGGAAATGCGAATGTGCTACCATTCGGACCTGTAACAATCCATTTGAATTTCCAAGCCGGGATACTTGCCTGTCTGCTTTGAAAAGGATTGAAGGTAAGCACTTGTCTTCAGTAATTCAGTTAGTGATTTTTCTGTGCATTTGGTTAAAAGCTAGGGTCTAGTTTAATATGTTTTAGGATGACTTGAGTAGTTTCAGATACCTGTGGTCTTGTACTTTTCAGAAGAGGACTTCAGTAAGCTTAGTCTTCCAAATATGATGGTTTAAGAATGGAAGAAACTAATACTTCGTGATTTGTGTGTTATGATGTTTACAGGTTTTAAGACTTAAACTGTTCTGTTTAGTTCATGCTGCCTTTGCATATCTTTAGCTGTAAAGCAGTGTGGAAAACTCTTTAGATGTATTGATGTGACTAAACCATGAGTGAATACAGTGGATTTCAATAGCAAAGGCATGAAAAAGGAGTAGTTGTTGATTATACTTCTATCTTGCATAAATGCATGAATTGCTGTTTCAGTTTATGTAATGTAGCATTGTTTTAATGCTCATATTTTTCAATTTCTGTGTTCCTTTGGTTAGAGTTGCATTAGGCCATGTATGTTTATGCTTCTGCACACATACATAATGGTTTCTTTGGGCTTTTCACGTTTTTTTTTATGTTGTAGGGTAATTTTTTTGTCGTTGTTACTTATGGCAGAACTGGAAATAAGTTAGCTCAAATACATCCAGTTGGAATTAAACTCCCATGGTGTATTTCTAGTATCGTTTTGAACAGCTGTCAAATGCTTGATCTTGGTCCCTTGCTATGATGTCATAATTACTGTTTGTTTTCCAACATGTCCAGGAACATTAAAAAATTGATTAATAGTGTGAACCTGATTGATTGGCCTACTTTAAACCAATGTTTAAAGTCATTGTAAAAGTAAAGGTATACTAACTGTGTTTAAAGTTACTGTCTTTGAGTTGTGTGATTTGATGTCATTTATTGTATTTCCTTTGTGATAAGAAAGTTGTTTTTGAGCTGTGAACTTTAAACGAGATCTTGCGAGAATGTAGGTTATTACTGTCAGCTATAATGTTGATCTCTAAAGGCGTGCAAGTGCTTTGTGTGGGGATTTCATGGTTTTTTAGTTCTAGGAAGAGGAAAGGCACAACCTTTAGTCTCTTGTTTGTTGCTGTGTAGTGGGCAGTAGCACGCAGGAGTTCTTAAGTAACCTTACTCACTGCTTCTTTTTTTTTACTTGAGAATGTGTGATTAAGTCTGTAGTAGTTCAGCAGGGCTCTCTTGGCATGACAATTCATAGTGTTAAACTTGCTAAGTAATTCTGTTGTGGGATGCCTTTTTTTGCAAACTTGGAAGAAATGGAGTTAGTGTGCAGAATGGCATAGCCAAAGCAGGTTGATTCTTTGAGTAGCTTGCCTTCAGCAACCTTGTGTTTCGGATAAATTCCCATTTAAAGAAGAATAGCATTTTAATCTTAGCCACGAGGTGGGAATAACTCTCTGGTATGACCGGGGCAGCTCAGTTGTCTTTCAGAGGGGAATGAGAGGGCAGTGGGGAAGGGTGTTCTTTGAAAGTCTCAGGGCACCAGTAGAAGAGTTGAGAACCTGTTGATTTTTAATCCTTTACAGATAGAAAGGGTAGTGATGACGCAACAACAATACCCTTAAATACCAGGAATATGGCAGTTAGAACAATCCAGCTTTTACTCATAAGAATGTGACTTTGCATTTGCATCCTCAGACTGTCAAACCCTACCACTGAGGAATGTTTGAAGTTAAATTCATCTGCACTTCCTAATAGAACGCAGAAGTCATAGCATAACTTTGATTTATCTGCATTTGACAACTGTAGTCAGTCAAATTTCCCTACTGTGTTTTGCACTGTAAAGCTTATTCTCTCTCTTTTTGTAATTAGGATTGGGAATTGAATGCTGAATGTTTATGGAGGTTGTTTCTTTAAATGCATTACTTCTTGTTTTCATAATTAAACCCAAATTAATGCTTCATCCTGTACCTAATGGAAAAGAAGAGTAACTTTTTTCCCCTTGTGCTTACCATGTCCCTTTTTGGTAAGCAAGCCAAGTCTCTTAGATTGAATGGGATAGCCACTTTGGTGTGTCTGAGCCAGTATTTACTGTTGGGTATTTCAGGCTTTCGAAGTTTATAGTCTAGAAGTTGAATTCGAGAAGTCTGTGTGAAACACAGCTTAAGGGGTATGCAAACCAGAGGGCTTTTTGAGCACATTAGAATAGAAAAACCTTTGTTTCTTTAAAGCCAGCTAAGTCTTAAACTTTAGTGTCGTGTAAGATATGTTAAATATATTTAAGATTTTCCTAAAAATCCTAAGTACTGATGTGTGCTTTGCTCTTTTGGCTTGTCTGTTAAAGATAATAGCAGGAAGACTTGAAAATCTAAGTCTTGAAATATTCTTTCAAGAATGTGCTGCCATGGGAAATGGGATCAAGAGAGGACAATCCAAGTTGTCTCTCCACACCACACTTGATGTGGATAATTAAATACACAATGTGATTAAAAAAACCCATAAAGATATAAATGAGCACCTGAATGATGGATACACCATAATTGGAGTTTCTGAATAAAACTTTAAGAATTTAAGTGCCATCTAAACAGCTGTTTCCATGTGGCTCATACTTTGAGGATACTTATTAGGCAATTGAAAATGTTTTATAGTGTATTTGTTATAAGGTGAACTTCTGTAACACAACTGAGGAAAGGGAGGATGCTTAATCCCATCCAGCTGAATGGGCAAGGTAGCTTTCCTTCTAATTATGGAGGTAATCAGGAAGGTCCTATGAATTTTTTTTTGTAGTGCAGTTTATAAACCACAGCTGAAATAGATTTATAACTTTACAGAATATTTGCTAAATTGGAACCTAGAAAAATATTATTTAATGGCATCTTTAATGGAAATTCTGGCTTATGCATTTCATTAAAGCTGCATAGCTATGTCAAGTTATTTTGGGCTGTATAAATCCATTTAACTGAGGACCTGTCTTTGTTTCCTGAGCAGTTCAGGCAAGGCTGTTATAAATGCCAGTGATGCTGGATCAGTGTGGTTTGCTTGTTTTGATTAAAATGAGTTATGTCACTTGCTTTTATTGTTTTGTTTCTTTTTGTTTTGAGTTTGGGTCTGTCTTTTTTGCCATTTCCTTGAAAGAAGGAGGAAGTGGGCAGTTAGGCTGCACTTACTATCCCTGGTGCGCGCAGACCTGTGCACAGGAGTCACTAGTTCTAATGCCAGCTGTACCAACCTGCATAGCTCACTGAAAGCTACCTTTGCCTGCAGGTATGGAGTCCATTCATAGTCGTGACTTGGGAAATAACAAGCATGAGCCAAACACCTGAAGTCCCATTTCCAGATAGGACCATGTGTGTGAGAAGGGGTAGGGGCTTTTGCATGTACTTCAGTTTCTCGTATATTTTGTTGCTCACACCATCCCTTTTAGGTGCCTCTCCAGTCATCTTCCTTTTTTAATCTAATTTTAGATTAAAAAAAAGTCTAATCTTAAGCTTTTCAGAGGTGAAGACCACACACAGCTTGGGCTTGATGTCAGTTCTGGCTTGCTTTCTCGGCTAACCCAAAGTTTTTTCTTGTTAGCTTTATATAGGATCTTTCTATCCCTGTTGGCTTGTGTCTGCCTGCCTGGCTGGGCCCCTCATTTACCTTTCCCTGCCTCCTTTTCTTACTTTTTTTGCCTACCTGTCTCATCCTGTTTGCACCCCAGTTGGCTTAAATAAGCCATTATGAGGCAAATAGGACCACTTTCTGTCCTTCCTTCCCCAAATCAGGCTGCACGGACTCTTACTGTCATGTTGCTTAGATATCATTAACAGGGCCCAAAAAGCCATGTTCTTTATTTTGTGTCTCAAAGTCTTATTCTGCCCTGAGCTGTGGAAGCCTCTAATGAGGGTAGTTGGTTTAATCTCTCTTAAATATATTTAACTTCTGTAGGGATGCTGTTGTCTATTTGAGAGAAAGTACTGAGAGGCTAACATGGGACCTCAGTAATATAGGTAGTGAAGGCAGTTGTTGCCACTTCGTTCCCCTTGTTTTTCCTGGAAACTGGAGGATTGGGTACATTTAAAGGATTGATTTTTATCATAGAACTTGGTAGCTAACTTCTAACTAATCTTTGTGTAGGCATACTGCAAATGCTGAAAGACTTCTTACTTGAAAAGAATATCATATATAAAGCATGCTTATGCCTTGGAGGTCTCTGAGCCTTGCTACCAGGCTTAAAGTACCCGCTTCTCTACATGGACCATCACTCAGCCTTCATATAGAAGGCTTTAACAGAGGTCACAGAACCATTCTGCTATGAGGAAATGCACACATTTAGGGGTATAAAGTAAGTGTCTGGAAAAGCTATTTCATACCTAAATAATAAGATTACTGTGTTGGTGTTCTGTTGTTTAAAATGCTTTTGGTTATTGTCTTGATGAGTGCCTGCTCTGTTATGGTTCAGGAAATCCTGTGTTCTTGAGCTTGGAAAGTTTGTTTCTATTCAGGAGACTGCTAATGATGACAGCTTGGTTGAACTTGAACTGCTGGAGTGGACTGTGGAAAATATGGCTAGAGGGTGAAAAGTGAGGAGGTGCCATCTGTCTGCTGAGCCACAGCAACGGGCAAAGTCTAATATGCTGCATCCATGCATTCTTGCAGTCAAGAATTAGCTACAGACAATACGGACATTTTGTCAGACTTTGTGAGACACTGAGGACTGGGGTGAGGGAAGCAAAAGAAGTAATTTTTTCATCAAGATACATTATTAGGGCGTTGATAGGTGGTAGTGTTGAAAATTTATTATGTAGTGCAAGTCTAGTTATCTCAATCTTGCCTAGCATGTGTTAGTCACTAGGAAGTCAGTATCTGAAGTGACCCAGCCTCAAGAGTTTCAAAGGCTGTGTTCTGGTTCTGGGATCTTCTTTCTCTTCATTTATGCTGGACTCTGGCAGCAGTTCAGGTAGCCCAGCAGAGCTTTAAAGAACAGGAAGCCAAGGATGTTTTTGAGCCTGCTCCTCCTCCTATACCAGAGCAGGTCAGGATCTGTGCTCTTGTGAGCTGCCCATGGGATCACAGTGTGTGCCTTGCCGCTTTACTCCTTCAGAGGTAGCTGTAGGTCTTTGAAATGGTGACTTGCTCCTTCATATTCCCTGCTGGAACAGCCATCTCCTCTTCCCTCTGGGAAGCGAGGGGAAGGGTGCCTGTCAGAGGCATCCAGTCTTTCACTAGGTGGGCTGTACTCCAGGTTGGGATCTCTTCAACCGGATTTGCTAAGAACTTCAGTCTGCAGATTCTTTGAAAGAATGCATGCTTCTACTAGCTTGCTGCTTTAATTTGGCAGCAGTGTGTGTTTTGGTAATATGAGGTACTGGTGTGGCATACAAAGGTGTTCTTGAGTACTACAGAGAAGCATAAATGCCAGCTGTCGTAGCAAAGGTGGTGGTTTTCTCTCTCAAATTCTCTCAATGTACACTTGAGGTCTAAGAGGAGATACTAATTGACTTTAATTTGTTCATACTCTACCAAGAGCATAAGCATGTTCCATGTCAAAGTTAAGCCTAGTCTTTATACAGAACATATGTGAAGAATAAAAGTAAAGAATAAAAATTTTTACCTTTTTTTTGTGAAAGATACAATTACTGCTGTAGGTAGACACCCTTCACCATTCTGTCTGCATGTAAACCCTGCTGCTGATATGGAGTTATCGAAACTTATTTTAAGAGTTGCTTCTTAATTACCTGGCTTGTGCCTTTCCAAGCTGTTCACAGCTGTCCTTCATAGGTGAAAGGAAAAGGCCTCTTAGGTTGCTGGCATCTATTAAGCTAGCTTATTGCAGCATACTCCTTGCATTCCATTATTTTTTACATGTAACTGAATAACTTTATGCTGGCAAATGTTGCAATACCTGTTAGACCAGTCCTGGAATAACAAATATGAGAAAGTAATTTTATTCTGAATGCTTGTTTGGTGGTGAAGTCTGATTTTGTTAAACTTTCAAATGTGCTTAATCTGATATACTTTCCACTCCTCTCGCATAACAATTAACGTATGTTTTTGCTCAAATAACTGAAGTTTGAAGGTTGGCATGTATTCGCAATAAGGAATGCGGTTGTGGCAGAGGTCCAGGTTTTACTCTTGAACATGCTTATGAGAGCCAAGTAAATACATTTGAAGGCAGAATTTCGCATGAAACATAGGAAAATAGCAGTATAGCTTTCTGGCTTTGTTTCTGAAGGCATAGATACAGGAGGAGAAAATACTTGATGTGGAAATACTACAGATCAGGAATACTGTTGTAAACTGGAATCTACAAAGAAATCTTAAAAAAACCAAAATTGAAGAACTTGCTTGTTAGTTGATGAGAGAGGGTTTTGTGACAGTGGCACATCTGGCAGTGCATTTGCCTTCACAGCATAAGAGAGGTGTTAAATTTGCAAGACTTGTCACTTTTTTGACTCTAGCTCCTCAGTACTTCTCTGATCAGGGAACAGCACTCTATCTTTTTCTAATGTATTGGCTCTCTTAGCATTTTCTGTTTTTAAGATGAGCTCTTGTACAAAGAGCATGTGTGCCATGAAATTTCTATCTAAAGGTAAGAATTTTGCAGGAGTTTCAGGAACATATTGAATAACATATGACTTTCATATTTCTGTATTGATGTGGCTGCATACCTAATTTTAGGCTTAATTAGATGCTGAATAATGCTGTATTTGTATTAATGAGGGAAAACAGCATTGCAGAAACTGTTAGGTGGGAAGATTGAACCAAGAACCCCAAATGGAGCAGCTGGCTAAAAACCCCCAACCTTGAAGTGTTAGCATCACAGAAATCACTTAGGATTGTAACTTCACACTTTTTTTTTTTTTCCTTGCCATTTTATGCTAATGTGTGATGTTTTTACTGTGGTGTAACTGAGCTTATTGTGTTTCTGTGCTGCACTTGCTCATGTGAGCTGCTGTGCAGACGCCACCCTTGACTTTCCGTCTGCATCCAGATCTCTTGGGTATGTTAAGTTTACGAAGAGGGTACTGGATTTTCAATTTGTGACACTTCAGTTTCCTCCAAACTTGCTGTTTCAGAGTTTGTCGTGGACATAAGTGCAATCTTAACTGTAGGCCTTGGGGTAGGACTGTGTAACAAATGCTTCCTACAGAGCTAGCCATCAGATGTGGATGGTCAAAATGTGGTTGTTCCTAGAGACAAAGGAGCATTCTTGTGTTTTTCTGTTTCAAATGCTCACCTGCATTCTTCTGAAACTGAATACAAGGTTACTTGTTGTACCTGGAGCCTCTGTAAGAGAAGGCAAAGAAACAAGACCTCTTACAGCTGATAAGATCTTGCTTTTGGGGAAGTTCAGTGCCTTCCAAATACTCTCTTCCCTGTTGGCAAGTAGGCTGTGCTGAAATACGTCCACTTTAACTGCAGTGGCAAGTTACAGGGTTTAATGAATGCTTGACCTTAAATTCTGTTGAAGCTGGGGAGAGAAAATGGAGCAGGTGACTTTGAGGAGAACACCGCTCGATGCAGCATTGATGTAAAGGATCAAAAGTTATCTGCACGTGACAGAAGAGACTTGAGCAAAGATCTCGAATTGAATGGTGTGTAAATATTAGGCTAATGTTGCATGCCAGCAGGAAGCTATATTCCTCTGGCACTTGTGTGCTGGGTCACAGGTCTTGTTTTGACAGGGCAAGTCTTGTTTGGGTATATGTAGCATTGATGCTGACAGAGATAACTAATGTTGGATGAATGTATCCAGTGATAGTGGTACCAGTGACATATTGGTCAATATGATGATTTTAATAGAATGGCTTTGTCTCTAAATAATGAGGAACAATTCATTGAAAAATAAAGCTGTCATTTTTTTTTATCCTCTTCAGTAACTTAACAGTTGTCTCTTGTAAAAAAGAATATTATACCAACATTTTGTACTTACGAATAGTTATATAGCATGGTGACAAATTATTTTATCTGTTTGTCTCCAAATTTAGGCCTTGAATTATTTTGTAAAATGTTGTTGCTGTTTTCTAAATAGAACAAACACCACACAGCTTCCACAGCATTAGACTAACTTTTCTATGGACTAGAATGAAGCATTACCAGCAAAATCTTCATCTTGAAGATGAATGGATGTAGATTACAGTTGATGCAAGATCCTGTGAACCAGTTAGGTTTCAGAGAAACTGGTTTGGTTGGGTTATCCCGTGCAGAGGATGGAAGTTGGAAGGGGAAAGGAGAAAGAACAGTGTTTCTGGAAAACTTCCTTTGGTTATACTTTGGGAAAGGCTGCAGATATGATGCTTAATAAGCTTTTAAGTAGAGCAAGAATATTCATATAGCTGTAACAACAGTACCCTTTTCAAGATGCATGAGACACTAACCCAGTCCAACTTAAACATTCCAAAAATGTGTGTGAGACTGTTCTTTAGCTGTGTTCACTATTAAAAGATGAAACACTTCCTCCCTCTATACAAAAGCACTTGCTAATTAATACAGTAGTAGATGTCCCTGTCTATAGTATAGATGTCCCTATGGTATAGATCAATATATCTATAGTATAGATATAAAAATTTTGTTCTGTAAGAAAGCAAAATAATTAATGTTTGCAATGGAATTGATACTGGTATGATAAGAAAACCAAAATTATTTGCTGACCAGACATGTTGGTTGCTTGTAATTAACCCCCCCCAAAAAAAAACAAAAAAAAACCAACAAAACAAAAAAAAAACAAAACAAAAAAAAACCCAAAACAACCGAACAGTGTTCTGTGCATTAACTTGTCTCATATGGGACTTGATGTGCATTTTTGCTGTTGGTTTTTCTATGCTGGTAAATGTAGGGGAATTTTAATAGCTGGTTAAACATTTGGGGTCTAGCTGAGCTCATGTCCCCATCAGCTTCAGTGCAAGGTTCTGCTCAGCATTGCTGCCAGCAGTGGTGCTGATGTGCACCACTGAGTGAAAGAGCCTCTAGTTTGTTTTTACATTCAGCAGAAGTGTATCAAAGACTTCAGTGTAATAACCTCAGGAAAATAATGTTCTAAATTGGATACTGTCCTAGATCTATGCTGAGGCTGTGTATTGCCCTCCCACAACCCTTTGCTCCATTGGTTAGTCTGTTTTAGTGTACATTGTGAATCATTTCAAGTAGAAGACTTGACCTGCTTCTGTTCGACTTCTTTCATCTCATTGCTGTTACCCACTTCCAACAACCTGAGGAATGGAATATTTAGTCTGGAACCATTTTATTTCCTACAAATGGCAAAGTTTCATGCTGTGTTAAGTGAATTGTAGAATCGGCAAGGTTGTAAATGACCTTTAAGATCATCAAGTCCAAACATTACCCTAGGCTATAGCTCATCACGTCTAGCCGTGAGGTACCTCTAGGAAACCGCCCTTTTATTTATTACTTCATGTGATTATTTTTCTGATAGAGGAACACCTTTGGAAAAGAGCACTACTACTATAACAATTAAAAATCGTGTCGAAATCTCTTTGTATGTGTGGTTAACTACTTCTCATCTTCCTATGGGGTTGGGTGGAATTTTTTTTTTTAAGGGGACTTCACATTACTAAGGTTGCTTCTCCAGATTATGGGTGCACATTGCTTCAGTAGCATTAGATCTGTCTGATACTATGTAACTAATCCAGTGTCTGCTTTTCCCGTTTTTTAAGAGGGGAGTGTGTGCGTGTCCAAAACCATTTTGGGTTGTCCTGTAGCCCTGACTGCCAGTACAGCCTGATCTAATGATCTAGGCAGGAAGCTCTGTTCTGAGCTTATTGTTCCTGTTTACCTGTTACTATGCCCTTCTAGGCTCCATATGGGGAGGTGTTGCTCGATTGCACCTTCCAGCTCCCCAGACAAGCCCCTGCATAAAACTTTTCTTCCTAAGTTCCTCTTACAAAGACCTGTGAGAAGAATTTTTGCTCTACATCAGCGTATTAGCAGGGGTGCAGCTCACAGTATAAATAAGTCTGAATGTCTGTTCAAGTGTATGGAAGCTATCTAGTTGTAAATGGGCTTTCAGGACTTGGTTCCACCTTTCTTGGTGATACTGCAGTGAGATGGTACTCTGGCCAGTATACTTAACGTGATGATCCTCAGTGTTGGTGGTGTGTGTGTGTGGATACTTAAAAACATAAAATGACTGGTCTCCAGACACTGGAGCATCTGTCTATTTGCTGCTAATATGTTTAGGGCAGATGTTTGTGCTTCTAGTTACTGATAAAGGATTCCTCTACACAAATGTAGAGGAACTTCCTTCCTCATTCATCAGTCAACTTATATGATGTACATTAAATAGCTTGTCTAGAATCAAACGTGCTAAAAGATGTAAATTCTGCCTTTCTGTCTGGGAGAAGTAAAGCTTTCACTAGCTCTTAGCTTCAGTTAGGAAGAGAACAAATAGTACTTTTGTATATCAACTTTGTTCTGGAGACATGTAAAAAATTGTTGTCATAGTGACAAACCAGTCTACATAATTTAAGGTGCTAGAATTTAAATGACTTGTCAGATACATATGCCAGAATCACAGCTTCTATAAATGATGCACTAATATGTTAAATGTTAAACATGTTTGACTTTAACATATGACTTCAGAAGGGCAAAGAAAACACTCTTGATTTAAAACCAACAAACAAAAAACACCCAAAGCCCTGAAACTGGAAACTCAAATCTGCTTTTGACCTCTGGGTAGGAGATGCAGTCACATACAGCAGCAGAGGAAATGCCTGACATTCTAGCCATCTGAGCTGGGCTTCCAGCTCTTCGGCACACCTACATGTGTAGGTCTGATGGTTGGTTTGGTTTTTTTTTTCTTCTCAGTTGTCATTGCAGGCTCTTGTAGAAGTGAAAAGGGGGCACAGTAATGCCAAAAGTTAACTTTTTCATTATTATTTTTCAGCCTTCTGCTTTGGGTGTTTCTGTAATATGGATTAATTACTTTGAGTGTTTGGAACACGTTCCTCGTCTCCTGTACACTTTTAGAAGCCAGGTTAGAATATTAGTATCAAGATTTTACAATTCAAGAAAAAATACTGTATTTTTAAAAAGCCGATCTGATTTCTTCTGAAGACCACTTCAAATGTCAAAAACTGTCCAGTAAGCTTGTGACTGATACACTGTACTGGAATGATGGATAGAAAACATGATGTAAAATAAAATATCTGATAAAATTGTCTAAGTGCTGTGTTATTACAGTTTGTGGGCAGTGTGGGTATTCATTACCTGGGTAGGTCACATGTAATGGACTAAAATAGTAATCTCAGTGCTGCTGCTTTTCAGCAGTCTTGCACTTCATACTGCCACACCAGCCATAGAGTTAGAGCACATACCTGTCTGTGACACTGTTCAAAGCAGCCAGTCCTTACCTGCCCTCTGTGCCCTCTGTGTGCAAACCACTGCTTTCCACTTCCAGCAGTAACTGGATAGCTTCTGCTGGGGCTTTGATGCCCTGCAAAGTAGGGAGACTGGGTAGACAGACAAACACCTTGAGCCTGGAACTCGCTTGCTAGAGCTAGACAGTAGTAAGAGCCAAGTGCTGCCTGTCTCCTTGAACTGGATCTCTCCCTGAACAAGGTGCTAGCAACCCAAGAAGTCAGGAATACAAGCAGAGTAAGGCAGGACTCCTCATCCTGCCTTTCCTAGAAGCTGAAAACACCAGGTGAGCCAAGCAAGATCAAACTGGAGCGTGTACGTGTGATGAAATGAGAAAGAAATACCATTTTTTATTTTTTTTTCCCCCAGACACCTCTTCCTGGTGTTGGAGAGTTAAATTGCTTAAACAGATCAGCCTTCTAGGGCTGTTTGTTGTGTGACATTAGTTGTTGTGTTAAGCAAGAAATCGAGTACTTCAGGAAAGTGAAATTTTGGGAGAGCATACAAGTAACTGAGGGTGGATGGGACTTTGATCTTGACTCGTTGGCCCGTGCCTGTATAGCAGAGCTCTGCTTATTTTAAAGAAACAGGTGAACTGATTGATTCACTGACAGGTCTGCATCTCTGACAAAGCATGTAATGCATAACATCAAATGAACAACTCTGAGGCAGAGTCCCAGAGATTCATAGAAATGAGAAGGAAACTGCTGCTCTTCTCAGCATGTTTTGTTCCAGTTTAGAATTTTTTTATTGCTGCATAAAGTTATTTTAACTTCGTCAAGGTATTTTTAAGTGTTTTCTTAGTATTTTTGAAAACTCTAACTCTGTAGTGGGATTTCTGAACCAGGTCTACAGGAGTATCATATAAATGGATAATACTGCCTGAAAACAGCTTACTGGCTGTCTGAGCAAGCTACTTGTTCAAATAAGGTGTAAAGGAAGATTCTGGTTGAGCTCTGATTAACAATCTCTTATGAGGACAGTCCTGCATAAAGGACTGTGGTTTACTATGGTACTCTGCAAGTTCCTTAGGTTGCAGCTGAGTTTTGACAGAGCTGTTCAGTTCCAACATGAACTGAGATTAAATGAAACCTGAAAACTGAGTTAAAGCTGTACCTTCATGATAACGCATCCCTGACTTCTTTTGAATGATACTGTGATGTTATGTGAATAGCTTTCTACGTACAGACTGGAGTTTGAGCAGTCCCTGTAGGAAAGCTTTCTGTGCTGAGCCTTTGTTGGTTTGGTCCAGGAGGCTGCAGAGAGAAGCAATCCTTGCGTGGCGTTTATGCACGGTCCTACAGCTCTGCAGTATTGCTTTGCCAACATCTTTATTCCAGCAATCTCTGTTTTGCTTCTTAATCCCAGGGACTATTGCTGTGAAAGCTACTAGCTTGTTGACAAGGAAAAGAGCTTTTCTTTCTAGCAGAAATCTAGTCTGTCTTTACATCTGCAATCCACAAAACTCGTCACTGAGTGGTCAAACATGGTTTCACATCAAAGTACACGTGCACCCCTTCATCAGAGTGGTAGTTTTTACATGCTTGTTTTACATCTGTACCTTACAAAGCTGAAATCCAAATCTGTGAAAAATACACAGCAAGAAATGAAACTTGCTGAAATATGCCCTTTTTAAAATTTATATGTATATATATTCCCACCCCCCAGGAGCCCAGCAGAGATCTGAATCATGGCTAGCTCTGCAGTACTGGCTCTTCTGTGACAGATCTTCTTTATCTTTTTTCTTACCACTACTTCCCATGACTTTTAAGGGGGAAAGTTGCCATAGGCTGCAGCTCAGGAGCTTTGGGGAGAGTGCAGGGATTGCTATGGATTGGAGGAAAAAAGCTTGAGAAGGCAAAGGAAAAATGTCAGATAGGATTTACAGCTGTATAGTGCTTTTTTTCAGTTGGTTTTGTTTTGTGGTTGTTTCAATCCAGAAGAAAAAACAAAAAGCAAACAGTCCACCAAAACAAACAAAACTGAAATATCCAAACCTGTCATTTACTAAGAAATCTGTAGTAAGCGTAGCCTAGAAGTGCTCCTGGCTTATAAGGGTTACAAAAGCTGACAAATGGGGGCTGTAACTTGAAGCATCTGTGGGGCTATAGCCTAGTAAGAATACGAGATCACGTCAAATTACATTGTCAGTACTGCATGGAGGAAACGTATGTCTTGCATGGAAAAGAGTCGTTTGTTACCTATGTCTGTGTGAGATGTGTTCTTTGAATGTGGCTTTGATACAGTTTTTTCCTTAAAAAGAAAAAAGGAAAGATGCAGTATGCTGCGCTGTGCTTTGTGGGAAGGTGGTTTTGACCAGTCCAAGTTGAGTGAATGATACTTCCTTTCTCATCTGTGTTTTGTGTAAACAAAGACTGACCTAGTTTAGGCATTAAAGTGCTTCTGGTTTTGAATCCCAAGTGGGAAAGGGGGTGTTTGAGTTTATGGCCTGACAAAAAAGAGGGGTTTCTGCTAGCTGCTTGCCTGAAGGAGTTCCTGCCTCTGTACTCTTCTGTGTCCCTGTTGCCTTGGCATGCCATGCTGTGGGTCCATGCTGCGAACTGGGCAGGGGAATCCCTTGAGCAGCTGGGGCCAACAAAGATTCTTTATTGACAAACTTTCATGTAGACAGTGTCATTAGGAAACAAGGCTTTTGTCATTCTGCTGGTTTTGTCTCTCAGTCTCTGCCTTTCCCCCTTTCCTGCCCACGATTGCTTTTGAGATTTATCAGATTCTGGCAGTTATGACAAATGGATAGGGGCTTTAAAGATGACGTTATATGGTAAGTGCTGAAAATGGGCAGCTGACTATGAAAGAGACTACACAACATGAAATTAATATAAGGTAGCAGAGAATCTACTGGAGCTGGCGGAGAGGTGAAGAGAAATACGCTATGACTCCCTAAATAGCTAGAAAAGCTTCAACTGAAACTCTCATTATCCTGGATGCTACAGAATACAATTCTGAAATGAAGACACAGGAAACCAGGACTGATAATTTCAATGCTAGTAAAACTTTGTTCTCTGTTCAGTGTCAAATCCTTCCAGTTGCGGGGGAGGAGAGGGGAAAGGTAATAATATGGTAGAAATGATAATTTGAGGCTCTAGATGCCACTAGGTGGCAGAACCCCTGCATCTCTTCTGTGGATGTCTCTTTCTGTGTTTTGATTCTTTATGTGAGTATGTAAAAAATACTTTTCAGCTATAGTGAAATGAGAATAGACATCAGTAGGGATGCTTAGATGTGATCCTGATAGGGGTTATATTGGCTGTTGTTAGGGGAAACATGCAGGGCTTTCAGTACTTGATATCTTGTATTGTTCAGCCTTCTACCTCCTCTGAAAAGCCTGCTCCTCAAAGCAGTTGCTTGCATTTAGGAGTCAACACATGACTCTCTCTTCTTTCCCTGTTTCTTGGTTCTGTTGTTAATAGATCAGAAATGAGGAGATGACAAAATGATATTTGAAGAATGCATTGTAAGGAGTGGTGGCAGTGGCTGGAGCATGGAGATGGTAAATGGTTTAACCTACAGTGGAAGGTGTGATTTTTGAGTGTCAGGAGCTTACAGTGTTGTAGAGTGACTCATGTCCTTTGGCAAGATGTTTGTAGCTGAATAAAGTTACCACTTGGAAATAAGTGTATCTTGAAGCAATATCATCATTAATATGGTAGCAATACCAGTATCATTAATAAGGCTCATCTTCTCTTAGTACTACTCTTCAATTGCAGTGTGCTTGACAACCACTCTGTAGGAGATTTTTAGGTTAGTTTTATTTGGTTTATTGCTATTTTGACAACCTAAGAATCGGGTCACTGCCTGCCTGTATTTACTAATCGAGGGCTATCTAGGTAATTGGTGTGAGGATGCAATAAATTCTGCTGTTTTTCTTGTATGTTTGCATACAGTGGTACCTGGGGTATAGCCCTTGTCTTGCATTTGGACGTACAGTGAGACCAAGCCAGAAGGGAGCCACATCCTTTTGATCTGCTTCATAAATAAATAGTCTTATCTAATGATGACCTTGACTGTTGGATGCTTAGGAATGAGTCTGAAAAATACCAAATGACAAATCTGAAAGCAACCCTATGGGTTTCTTTCTTTAGGTGCTGTATATTAGGAGCATCTTCTAGATGTTTCAATTTGGAGCATTAATACTGATTAAAAGTGAAGTGTCTGATTTCAAAGCAAGTTGATCAAGGTTTTCAAAAGGGGTTAGAATCACTTAACAGAATGTGATGTCTACTTTGAATTTTTTATATAGTTGTCTACTCTGCAACAGAGCAGTTTAATACAAATACTTCTGTTCATCTATGAGGAAATGGGAGCCTATTCAATTTGTTTGGTACCTGATGGTTAGTTTATAAGTTTATTTTGCAGTTCTGGAATAGTCGCATAAATGAGAATGAACTTTTCAATGTGGTGTCTTGGAGGAAGCCTTATTTCTCAGTAATTCTAAATAAAAGTTTGCATGCAAAAGGTTTCTTTCCACTTCTGATTTTTGTCCAGTGCTAGTCAGCTGTGCACAGTCTTCTTACTCCTTCATCTTTCTAGAACATCTACTGTGCCTGCACTTAACTTTTTCCCAGCTGCGCTGCATCAAATCAGTCCCCTCCTCTGGTTATCTTCCTGAGCATGCCCACACCTCAGTGGCCACCTCACCTCGCTCCTTGCTTCATCCTCTGTGGATCTGCTCTGAACAGCTGTTCAGGAAATGGAAGGGCTATTTCAGCTGCCGTCCAGCCCTGCAGTACCACTTTGAAGATGTGGTGTGGGTGCTTGAGAACTTCAGCTCTGGGTGGTGCTAGGTGTAACTCTCATTCTAGTCTGGACAGCATTGGTTTGGGTTTGATGGTTTTGGTTTTTTGGTCCTTTGTTTTATAGGAGATCTTAGGCTATCAAACAGAGGCTGTGTCGCCTATCTTGAAAAGCTCTTTATTGGTACACATCTGAAGCTGGCTTGTCTGCACCATTCCTTTGAAATTAGTAGTGTTTGACTGAAGAGTCTTTGTGGAATGCGTAAGGGAGTGTTGAAGGAAGTACTGTGAAGGAGAGAAATGTAGCCAAAAGTAAGGGTAGTTTGCAGGAAGGCGGTGCTTTGGCTGTATGTTTTTGTCATAGGAAGATAACTGAAAAACCCCAAATGCCAAGAAGTTGCCTGTTTCTAATGTAAACACATTTTTAAAAAAATAAACCTTGACAGAAATGCCTAAAGCATCGTGGTGTTAAGAATTATGTGTACAGTTTCTTCCTTGTACCCTGTTCGTGTCATCCGGCTCTGTATAATGGCTCCCCACAAACCAGTACTGCAGAGATCATCCAGCAGGCTTCATTTGTGATGTGACAGCTGTGGGTATTTATGCATGATACAGACTTATTTTTTGAAAATTACATATCTCTAATATATACCTTCAGCTTCTCACTTATTACCTTCCTACTTCATACAGTACTTTGAAGATGGTATTTCATGTAAGTTTTGAGGAGGTTGGTTGTTATGGTGATAGCCATTTGAATAGCAAAAGCTTCATTTTTTTTTTCTTTTTTTTTTTTTTTTCATTTTAACTTGACATTTCTTTAAAAACTGTGCATGGAAGGCAGTCTTCCTTTCAGGAAGAAATGTTGACTCTCTGCTTTCCTATGCCATGTTGAAAATATCTGGTGGTTGGACCCTGGCAACTTGAGAGCTCTGTGTGAGAGCTGTGTGATGTTTGGTGAATCTTAATACTGTTGTTTAAGGCAGTATGCAGCCTAGCAGACTAGGCTGGTGATGAAAGCAAGTTTGCACTAAGTAAATAAACTGTAAGAAAGAGTGATGCCTGGATGTAACATCCCAATTTTGTTAACTGTTTTGAAGTGGTGATGATTTCTGATGTTGCAGTGAGGCAGAGAGAAAATAAACTTAAGCAAGCCTTGGCAGCCCTCAGATGCTGAAGAGTTCAATGTTGATGAAGGGGATTACTGAAAGGAGAAGTTGTTGTGGGCATGTGGAGACCCGAAAAAGCTATTTTACTGATAATACCCTGAGTATAACTCAGAAGACAGAGGCGGAGCATGCAGTCAGAGAAGCAGTATTAGAACTAAAGGTATATTTCTGCCCTATTGATGAGAGGATGGTTAAAACTGAAGAGAAGATTTCCTTTGTCGCAGAGGTCTTGTGTGGGGTCCTGATGAGGTTTTCTCTGTGTAGAGAGAGGAGCTGGACATCCACAGTGAGGGAAAATATCTTGTACTATCAGTCTTTGGGTTATACTAGGTCTTTTTTTGCAGTATGTGAAACAGTGTATGATGTCTGCCTGTGATATTAACACACTTGCTGGAAGAGGGACTTACTTTAAAATAGTTTTGTCCTGATGTACAGGGTTGTACTGAGACTGTATGAGTACAGCGGGCTTTATTTACACAGAGTGTTTGTGCATTCCTGAAACGATGATGCTTTAGTTGTTCTGAAATGAGAGACAGACTTGCAGTGCTGGTTTGTATGTCCAGATTGTGGCTGTGGTCTTGTCAGCATGGGGCGAAAACAGTGCAAATAAGTTTTGTGCCAGCTTCTGTGTGAAGCTTAATTTCAGCCTTGCAGTTCTTTTTCTGGTTCACAGTAGTTGTAATTGCTGACTGAGATGTGTTTTAATTCTGCAGTATAGCTTGATGTGGGATGTTCTTTCTGCTTGCTTATGAGAGTGCCTTTGAGGAGTAATGTGTTGGTCTGGCATTTCTTGTGCCCCCTTAGGGACTGCTGTCACCTCAGGCTGTTGGTTTCAGATTGCTTATATGACTCTGCCTGGCCAAGAAGCTAGACAATAAAGTTTTCTAGGGATGTCACACTGGGTTATGTGAATTAGATTTGGACTGTGCAGCCAGTGGTTCTTACCAGCTCCAGCGTGATCCTTTTTAGCAGGTGGATTAAGTCTATCAGCTCTGCAGTCCCTGGCTTCCATCAGTCTTGAGCTTGTGGATTCATTGGCACTGGAGAAGGTAAGTCCCTTAAAAGGGAATTTTCATTGGAATAAAAAAAAAAAAACCAAGAAACCCAGCATCACTTTCAGTTAGTTTTTGAGGAAGTAACTGTAAGAGTTAGCGCTGTGTATTTTGTATTTAGACCTTTATCATTAATGCTTCACATGGCAAGTGATCATGTTGTAATCATAACTTGCAGAGAAGCATTTCTGAGTGTGACTTTTCGGCGCTCACATGGTTTTGCTGGATCCAAGGGGATCACAAAGTTCTCCAGAGCACTACCATGGCTCTTCCCCTTGCAGACCTGCTTTGCTCCATTTGGTCAGGTTGGGAGACAATGACCAGGATGCAGTTACCAACTGTAGCCATTTGCAGAAACTACTGACAGCCATTGTCAAACTATTACAGCCATGTCAAACTACTACAGCCAAACTACTACAGCCATGTCAAACTACTGACAGTCTTCTCTGAGGGGGACAGACCTGCAGCCACTACTCTCTCCATGGTAGCAGATCTGCAGGTGGTACAAAGGTCTGTGCAAGAGCCATGCTTTACAAGTGTCAACGCTCTGCTTGTGTGAACACAGGGGTTGACCTCCATCCCTGAAGATGATGGTAGAATTATTTTCTTCCAAGCATAATAAGTGGTTGTTGCCTTCCCTACTTCGTTAAGACTTGGCAAAAGGAAGATAAATGTTCAGATGTTTTATCTGTGAGAAGTTCAAGTATCTCAAAGTCATGTCATAGTTTTCTCTCCTTTGTGCAAAAGGTCATAGACTTAGACCACAGAGACTGTGGTTCTTAATGTCTGAAAAAGAGATAAAATGATTGAGACTTCCACTCTACATGGCATTAGAAGATACCTAGATATTTGCAGTTCTGTTCTGCAGTGAACCTTGTGTAGATGACCACTGTCTGAGTCAACTTTCTGGCCTGATCCACCACAGGCCCTGGCCACACAGCAATTCAGCTGCATCCCAGTTTTCAATTCTTGATCTATAAACCAGGAAATAATACTTACAAAGAGGGACTAGCATTATGAAGATAGTGATGGATCAAGAATTTAAGAATTGGGGAAGATGTTGAAAGCTGCCCCTGCTTCACTTTCGAGACATACATAAGGAGAGATTTCGGGGTTCTGATGCACACAGGGTTAAAGCTTTTCTGCAGAGGATACTGAGTTTTTCCATATCTCCAGCCTTTTTGTCTGAAAAACAGGTGTTGACTCATGAGTGAGTATTCAATGCAAATTATGGTATTGCTGCACTGTAGGTTTCACTTCTGAAGCTTCTGTTGTAGCAAATACGAGATTAGTACAGTCCATGTTACATTGTTGGTGACTTTGATGTGGGTTAGTCAACGAACATGATGGAAACTGTCAATCTCCTTTAGTTTTCTGGTTCATTTTATCTGTTGCAGTTTTCTGCCTGTAGTCACTTTCTTTTACATAGTAACATTTATGTTGACTTTCTCAGCTAGTGGAGGAAGCTTTATATTCTTACGTTTCACTTAATTCTCCTTTAGGGTTAATGTATTAGGGAGAAGGTTGCTGTTCTCCATAATAAAGTCCTTTCCCCTCTAGTTAAGACATCTGCTTTATTCTGTGCTGTATTTCTCTGGAAAATATGAAATGTCCCCCCTTCAATATTATGCCACATAATTGCTCCTTGTTAATTGCATGTTAAATTGAAGGATAAGTTTTACCTCTTTTCATAGAATCGTAGAATAGTTAGGGTTGGAAAGGACCTTAAGATCTAGTTCCAACCCCTCTGCCATGGGCAAGGACACCTCACACTAAACCATCTCACCCAAGGCTTTGTCCTACCTGGCCTTGAACACTGCCAGGGATGGAGCATTCACAACCTCCCTGGGCAACCCATTCCAGTGCCTCACCACCCTAACAGTAAGGAATTTCCTCCTTATATCCAATCTAAACTTCCCCTGTTTAAGTTTTAACCTGTTACCCCTTGTCCTATCGGTGCAGTCGCTAATGAAGAGTCTCTCCCCAGCATCCCTATAGGCCCCCTTCAGGTACTGGAAGGCTGCTATGAGGTCTCCACGCAGCCTTCTCTTCTCCAGGCTGAACAGAACCAACTTTCTCAGCCTACTCTTTCATGGCCAAGTAAAAAAAAAAAAAAAAAAAAATCTTAAATCTGTTTTTTTAGATTTTATTCAAGAGAATTTTAAAAATTAAAAACCTTAACTTAGAAAACTTTTTTAACTTAAAAAAAAATAAATTTACAAATCTGCAAAACAGGCCACCAGGTGCAGAAGGTAGAAGAAGAAGCAACAACCACTACCTTTTTTGTTCTATCTCTTCCTTATAGAGAAGAGATGGAGACTAAACTGAGTTGTTTCCCAATATTTTGCTCTTGTGTAGTCGTATTTAGATCCTCTAGTATTGTGCAGCCTGACTGATTGTCTGCCAGTTTGACTGTTATTGTTTTAAATCTTATTTTCCTTATTTTCTCTAAGCTCTAGGTCTTATAAGAAGCAGGTTACTTTTGCTAGGTTGTCAGATCCAAAATATATAGTGTGAAAAACAAGTGCTTGAAGAGGTTCCTAACCTTTAAGTGTAGTGGAAATTTCCTTAGCTGCGGTCATCAGCTCAGAAGCAACCTCATTCTCATGCTTTTGCAGCACTCTTGTCCTTTTAATATAAAGATGAGTAACAGAAACAGAAGTACTCAAAATTGCCTCCTTGCCAGTTCTTTTTAGTCTTTGTGTGAAACATTTCATCCTGCAGATTTAAGTTTTGGGTTTTGGAAATAACTTTATTAATGTTTGTGACAGACCGCAGAGTAGCATTATCTCTTCTAATTACTTTTGGAATACAAAGTATTTGATGTGAATGTTGAATAATCTCGCCTCTTGTCCATTCAATACTTAATCCCCACCCCCCTTTCCCTGCATTGTGGGCAAAACTTTGCTGGTCTTAGTTTTCACCTGTAGTATTTGCACCACTGTTTGAGTTCTTTTTGTTCTGGTATGTTTGTACAGACATAATTATTTTTCATAATTCCACATTCATCAATATTCCTATTGTAATGTGCTCCCATTACTTCTTAGTACCCAATATTGCTTCTGTTTTATCTAATATTGGGAGTTTTCAAATTGCTTTTTGTTTTATCACACCAATAATTTTGTTTCATGAAGAATCCTCTGCTTTATGTGTTTGTGTATACAATGTATATGATTTCAAATTACCTGTTCTTAGGTTCTTGTCAACTGATATATTGCTGACTTAATTCCAAAATGTCAATTTTAAATAGTATCTCTAAATAGTATTTAAAGTCTCAGTTAAAAAAAAAAAAAAAAAGAGAAAGGACTTTGTGTCCCTGTTGAAGAGCAACACTAAAATATTTTTGGAATAATATATTCTACTCAGCCTCGTTCCTGTCTCTGCATTGCCTGCCTGTTGCATTTTACTTTTGAAGCTGGTGGTACAGGTAAACACTTCAAAGATTGAGGAGGAGGATGCACTTGAGCTCCCTTCAAAGCACTTTAGAGAGGAAGTACAACTGACCCATCCATGAAATTCTCTATACAGCAAATGCTGGTAAGTGTACTAAATGAACTGGAAAAAAAAAATAAATGTTTATGATCTTTTAATTTTAGCACTCCTGTAATAGGACCACAGTGTCTAGATGAAAATGTGTGTTTGCTTTTTGAGCTGAATGGTTCTAAGTTAACCATCCTGTCTCTACTTCTTCCTTTCTCTTGTCTTGGATCTATAATTGACCATTTCTTTCAGATAATCCAAGAAATTACTTTCCCTAGGATGCTGCTTTTCTTGGCTGCTTTCTTCCTTACAGCATTTCTCCTGTTCCTTTCACAGTAAGAATATTTCCCAGCAGCAGCTCTACTTATTAATATGTGATCTTAAAGCACAGTTTTTCTAGCAGAGGTGAGAATTTTCATGAAGTATCCGTGGAAGTGTATGAAAGTGTCTTAGATCTGTACTTGAATTATGCTGATTATTTGCTAGAAATGTTGTGTGTTTGTTACATACACTCAAACTGTTTTGAATCCTGTAATCACTTTACTTCATCTTTCTAAGATGTTGGGGATATGTGATCATGGTAGCCAGGTGAATGTCAGCTAAAAAATTGTAACTGCTGTTGTCCCCTTGCTTAGCTTATTGCGGATGCAAATTAAAATTCATAAGTTTAGTTAGAATTTGCATTTGGGATGGATTAAGCACAGTCATTTCTTGTCTCATTATGTTTGTTGCAATAGCTAATGCTGCTGTTCTAATTTAAGAAAAAAAGCCCAAGAGAGCCCTTCCAGTAATAAAACAGATTTTTGAAAATTCTTTTAGGGAAATTGTCCTTGTGGTAATTTTCTAAAAAATTTAGAGGCATTTTCAAGTATTTTGAGTTTTGTTTGCCTCTGAATTATCTCTCCCCACCCCAGTTAATTCTGTTCTCTCCAAATGTCTTCAGGTACTTAATTCTGACTAGTTTCAGGTGTGAAATATTCATTTCATTGGTTGAAAAGTTAGTGAAAAGTTTTGCTTAGACCCTGATGATTGTATCCCATGTAGTGGAGCTGCATATAGTAGGCTTTCTATCAGTAGAGGCTGGAATCATGGAATCATTATTTCCTTTCAGTGTTTTCAAAACATGATTCTTGATGGCTTGAGTCACTGTTTTTCAAGCAAACCACTGCTTGCTTATCTTACAGACTTTGCTCGTATTAACAAAAGCAAAAATGTGTTTTAATACACTAGTTTTCTCTGGTGCAGAGGTATCTAACATCCTAAATGGCATTTTATTCAATTCAGGCTTTTCTAGTGGTGTCATCCCTGGTAAAACTCCATGTTATAGTTACTGATGTAGTTACAGTAAACTTTAAGAAGCAAACACCTTCTTAGACAATTTTTTTTATTAGATGTGGATGGAAACCTGTGTTAACTCCAGTAAGGGCTGAAGTAAATGAGGTACTGTCTTATGGTAGTATTTTGAAGGTTAAAGCTCTATGGGGTTCCTTCATTGCAAATTAATGTTAGCCAAGAAACCAAAATTCAAAGAGAAGACCTTCTGTTCAAATATTGAGAGGCAAAAGCTGCTTTGCAAGTTCACTTTTATGTACTGCTTCTGTCTGAAAACATCTGTACAGAAATGCAGAGTGATACTTTGAGAAGTGTCAATGTGTATATACAGGGTTTTTTTTAACATTGTGCAAAAGGGCTGAAAACTGAAGTGGGAAAGTTAAGAAATGCAGTGATGCCACTTAATGGGAACTTTGATTAAAGAATAAAACAGGCAGTGGCATGGCCAAGAACTGAATTTTTTTAGATATGAAAACAGAAGAGAAACTAAATAAAGTTGGCAGCTTAAGGCTTGGGTGAGAATCAAAGAGTAAAGGTTGGGGTGTGATGGTAGCTGGTGTGGTGCAAATAAAGGTTTAGGAATGCAATTAAAAAGAGGTGTTAACACAACTGAAGAGGATAGCTGGGAAAAGGTATGTAAGTTTGTATATAATTTTGAGAAGAAGGGAGAAAGTGAAGGCAGTCACTAAGAAAAATCAGAACTCTAGTTGTGGAGCTAGGTAAAAATAAGGCAATAATGAGAAGGTTGTAAGATGCTTGTACTGCTCAAAAGGAGTTGAGAAGAATGCCCGTCATCGTCAATGGAAAAGTGTCACTCTTAAGCAAAATCATCTTTTTGGATGCTGAGATGAATCAGTGACAGGGAAAGTACAGAAGACTGTGCAATGTAAAGAGTATTAATTCTCTGAGGCAGAAAGGTCAACTTGTGGAAAGGGAATTTAAGTGTGCTCTTTTGATTTTGACAGAAACATGATATCTAACAGAAGCAAGTGATACTGCCGTCCTGGAAAGTCATTGTGGTGTTAAATACCTGTTGAATGGCTTTTGGCAGCCTGATGGTTTACAAATGTGTTCAAAGAGCATTTGATAAGATAGATACTGAGTAATGGCAAGGTGCAGTCTGTCAGGGTGAAGAACTGCAGTATTTCCCATTTACAAGCTTGTTTCCCTGGGTCAACACATCATCACAGAAATGCTCATTCAGTTATTGTAAATAATTATTTATTGGCAGGAGGGGGGGAGGTAGGGAATGGAGTAGCATTTAAAGTAGCTGTTACAAGCATTGGTTAGGTGTTTGCCTGAAGGTGTTCTCTGCATTTTCCAGTGTTTCTCATATAGAACCTACTGAGTTGGGTGAAGATTTTTGAGCACATAGTGCAGGTTAAATTTTCAGTGCCCTGGAGCTTAGTTTGTTGCTCTTTTTCAGCTGCTGGGCCGCATGCTTAATGAGAAATGCTTTATTCAACTTTGAAATTTTAGAGGTATCCAGCTTCTGGCTTCAAACTGGGAACCTTTGACTTCTGTTCAGTTACCCTGCCTAATTCCACATGCAGTTTCTTCATCTTAGGGGTGTTGGTTGGTTTTGGAATGGCAAGCAGAATGAGCACTGCTTCTGTGTTTATTCTGGTTTTACACAAGCTAAATGCTTGAATGCTTCTTTACTTCCCTATTTAGCATCCTTCCTAATGTTCCTTTACTACAATTTTTTTTTGTTTGTGTTTTGTGGGTAACTGTTGCCATCTTTTTAATTTTTAAGCCATATGACTCTATTTTTTGAAGAGAAATTAAATTGTAAAATTAATTTTGAATTACCCTGCGAGAATATCCTCCAGGAGTAGTCCTTGGCAATCTGTAAAGAGGAGACTCTTTTCCTTCAAAATTCCCACCTTAATGGGCTGTTGTCATCTTAAGCATAGCGAGCTCACTTACTGTCTCAAGTCAATAATTCAAATAGGTAATGCTTCACTGACATACTTTGTCTCTGGATTCTTTATTTGGCACACAGGATGTTTTCTGCGATTCTGTGATTTATTTTGTCATATAAGGCAGTTTTTCTCATTCAATTTTTTTTTTTTTTTTTGAAAACTTCATACCAGCTTTGCGATAAGTGGGTAATTTTGGATTCTCAGTTTCTAAAAGAGGCAATTTTAAAAAAAAATTGTGTAGAGAAACTTTCTTGTAAAGAAAGTTAACACCATGGAAAGGTGAACCTCAAATAGAAAGATGATCTCATTCTTGTTTTCTCTCATCACCTTATGTATCATCACATCAACCTTTTGTCTGTAGCTGGGCTTTTATGCCTTTGAGTTCCACATAGAGTTTCAAATATGATAATGCCAGTAAGTTTGGCAGCTGAGATATCTGTCACTTTTGCCTCAAACTAAAAACCACATTTTTCTGATAAAGCAGTTGTAATACTTGGAAAAAGCATGTTAGAGGCATGAAACCTTATGACAACTTTGTCAGATGTCCCCATTTTAGACAAGTAAATTGTCTTACATCAGCTCATACGGTTCCTAAACCCACTGTTTTGCTCTAGTCAACACATTTTACATTCCTCCTCTTCAAAGACTGGGAGTAGGTAATTTTTTATCCCTCTGTACAAAGATTGGATTAATGTAGCAGATGCTTTCATAAATTCCAATAGAAGAAATAGGTAGGTATAACATACTTTTCCACAACCAGTTAAAAAAAAGTTACGTGTGTATAATGCAATTAAAGAATTTACTGATACAGAGGTACAGACAAAATAGCTTTAGATTATATGCATCAATCCTTTGTACAGTCTTTCCTCTGGAAATTACATTAATAAAGAAATATAAGTCTTTTTACATGTATCGTCTTAAAAGGACAGTAGCCAATATACCTAATACTGCAGATAGTTGAATTTTTTTTTCCTAGTAGCACATCATCTTATCATAGCAAAACCAATAAGTGTCCGTAATAGCAATGAAGTTCTATTCCTATGTAACTTGCTATGCCCCATTATGTTTCAGCAGTTCTCCTGGTGTTTAGACTGTACAGATTTGGATGCATGCCTCAGGCGTGCATTTGGCCTCCAGTAACTGTTTATAGCAGCCTTTTTCTTTCTGATTTCCTTAGCAGAGGCTCCTACTTAAGAGATCTGTGGCAGGGGAGAAGGAGAGAAATCATCAACAAGCCATTGCTTCTCTCTAGCTTCTTAACGCCTCAAGCAACTGCTTTCCTTTTATTTCTTCTTCATTACAGTTTGGTGATGAAGTTTGTCTAGGCTCTAACATGCGATTTAGGTCTCCATGTTATGGAAATGTAACTGAGATCAAAGTGCACAGGCTGGTATTTCCCTGCTGACCTTGATTGACAATTCTTTTGCTTCCTGGTAGGTGGGAGCTGTAATGCTTAGTGTAAGGACTCTGTTGTAGGCTGGAGGAAGAGGAAGACTTCAATAAACAGGACTACTGGTAAGTAACACTTTCTCCCCTCCCATAAAAGTTCTCAGCAATATATGGTGATTGGAAAAGTATTTGATGCTAGATTTAAGTATGTCTGTTCTTGAGGCTTCCCAGGAAATTTCCTGTATTACTTCAGCCACACCTTAAACTCTAAGGGAGTCAGAGTAGTTAAGAAGAGTTGTTCCAAGTAATGGGGGTGCAAAGGGCACTCTGAGAGGCTTCAGAGTAGTGGGATTTTCAATCTCCCGCATGTTATTGGATTTAAAGAGCTCTAAGAAAATGTTAGAAACCATAATAAAAATAGAAAATTCACCCTCGCCAAAAATTACCTGAAAAAATCAGATGAAAGAGCATGGCTCCCTGTAAGTAAAGTAATTTCAAAGTTATGTCTGCTGTTTGGCTCTGTAACATTTCGATGTTGCAGGCAAACATATGTTCAGTAACTGAATTGCTTGTAATATGTGTTGGGGATTATGTGTTTTATTCCAGTACTCCTTTAAATTCTAAGATTTCTGGTATGATAGGCTTGAGGAAGGACAATATGTTGGTGTTTGCGTATTGGTGGCAGTAAAGCCCATACTGCATATGTTTGTAGCCAGGAGAAGAGAAATGTGAAATAGCAACAGCTACTTAATCTTGTCCATCTATACATGAGAAATATGAGCAGTGCCGCTTAAATTCAGTATCTGTTGCCCTTTGTACAGCCTTGCAGAACAGGCAATGTCTTGATATTGTGTGTTAAAAATAATTAGTTTTCTACATAGCATTAATATTGGAGCTATTTTTCAGTGTTGATATCCAGTGGAAAGTACATGACTGATTATTGTGCTATAGCCAGCACTAAAAAATACTGGAAAGGTTTCAGGAATCATCCTGGCTGTGCTTCTACACTAAGATTGCCCCTCCCAATAACTTCCATGAGGTATTAAAAGGTAATGATAGTACAGAGGAAAAGATAAGGTCACCTGTGAAATTTAAGTAAACCTTGAAATTGTTTTTTTTAAGTGTAATCACAAAAGCAGGTTGTGGAACACTCACTCATCAAATGGTGTTTGCCATCCTTCTGCATGAGTTGGGGTAAATACATATAACCAGAATGGAAGCCTTCAGAAAGCCTTGAGCAGAGTTGGTATGGTAGTGTACACTGACAAATAAATTTATTGGGAAGGTAAACTTTTATATTACTTATTGAAATTTTCATTGTAATAAAATGAACAAAGCAGGGGTACAGATTGATTACAAATACATTTTCACATGCATTTACCTTAGAACCTGGGCAATGCAAGAATAAATGTTTCCTTTTTACATGACAGAAGAAAGGTTTGTCATGAATTAAAATCTGCTGTCCCTTGCATCTTTAACAAGAATTGAAAACATCAGAGGATGAGAGATACTTGCTTTGTTAATGTTTTTTTTTTTTTATATATGCATGAATATAAGCCAATCTTGTAATCTTTGTAAATGTGAAACTTCTACTTGACCTCAAATTACAGACATTGCTGTTAGTATTTTACTTAATTAAAAAAATTTGGTGATGCATAATTTAATACTTCCCTTGTTTTTATTGTCATCAGCTTTTGCAAGCTAGAGTCAGTTTTGGCAATGTTATCATGTTGTCATAGATTTGCACCTTTAATGCCTTGAAACAATCTTAAAGTCTTAAAACCATATTAATGCTTGATCAGACTTTCTTAACTTCGGCTCTAGATATCTGGAGTGTAGTCTGGTAGCTCAACAAACACAGAAATCCAGAAAGATCAAGTTTTCTGTGTCAGGCTTCTTTCTGGGACTTCGAAAAACATACTCCTTCCGCTCCAATTTCCTAATATGAAAAACACCACGTATCTCTGTGGAACTTGATAAAGGATAGAAGCTGCTCACATATTTTAGTATCTCGAATAACAGATAGAGGCTAAAGGGCCAGGATTGACAGGCTGTACGGAGAAACGGAGTTAAATCACAGTAGATTTTAGTGAACAGGTCCAATTTAGTGAGGTTACAGGAGCTGGAAAGAAAATAGTAAATTAGTACTGAGAAAATGTTGGCATAATCTTGGAGCTATTAAAAGTGATAAGTTTTTAACTTGTATACAGTTCCAGATGCCTGGAAGGAGAAACATTTTGGCTGTGTCATATATGCCAGCATTTAACACACCTTTTATTGCCTTTAGCCCTTGGTTTGCTGAAAGTTGAACAGTGTCCCTTCCACAAATAGTTTTATCTCTTGTGCTTATGCTACTGGAAAGATGTCCAGTAGTCATTCTAGGTAGAAGCAGTGTTGATCTCTGATATATCTAGTCAGCATTCATGCCATCTTACCACTTCTAGTTAGGAGCAAAGGGTGTGATGGTCAGCTGGAAGAAGAAACAAACAAAATCACTGCAAGGCAAAAACAGGTGCTCAGTTTTATATATGTTTATTTAATCTTTGAAAACACCAAAAGTCTGCTTAATCACCTTCTTCCCTTTCTGAGCTGAGAAAACTGTAGTGGTAACACTCCTGCATTCCTGCAGGTTTCAGTGAAGCTTTTCTTTCCCATTGCACTTGTTTCTGCATGTTTCAGAAAAGCTGTATTTCCCCAGTCTGGCAGCAGCTGATTTTCCTTCTCAAAGGAACTATATGGATATGATGAATAACTTCTACTTATGTGTGAAATGTCCCATGTGGAGATGATCAAAAGACATTAACTATTTCATAATTAATGGTATGATGGGGTACCATAGTTACCAATACTCCATTGTGTGCAGAGAGAAAAATATAACCATCTGACTAATAATTCATAGCTTTTAGGTGATTATAGATAATGGTGATTGTCATAAATTCTGCATGGACCTTAGAGTTAAAAATCCTCCAAACCCATAAATTCTTTAAAATGTATATTGTAGTGACGGAGAACAAGACAAGTGGTCAATTAAGTTAAACTTCTGGAATTGAAGATTAACAGATTTTCAGAAAGAGCACTGTAAACCAGTTGGTGAGTGATTTGCAATGAAAAGTAGTACTTCAGTGTGAATTAAAATTAAAAAAAGACACCGACCAAACCTGAAATTTTCTGTCTTGTTTGGTTACGAAGGTGTTATGTGGGACCCATGTTGAAAGCCTTGTTAAAGTAAGGGTAAATGACATCCACTGCTCTCACCTCATCCGCTAAACCAGTCATTTCATTGTACAGAGTGGTTAGGCATAATCCAGTCTACGGTGCTTGTTCCCAGTCACTTACTTCATGTAAGTGACTTCCTGAAGTGGCTTCCACAATGACTTGCTCCGTACTATTCTTGTGGGCTGAGCAATTCTGTATGTCCAGTTTGCTCTTAGATGTTTCCAACTTATCTTTTCTCAACCCAAAGATGGTTCTTCATCCTCATGAATGCACAGTGGCAGAGACCCAGGATGGGTGGCAGTAGACTTTATCAGGAACGTGTACTGGGAACATATAGTAGATCAGCCTTCCCCATATATTTTTCTTATTGCTAGGTCCTCCACCCATTGGCAGCTGCCCTTGCTTTCCTTAATCTTCATTTTGCTGCCTAACACAGCCTTTAGAAGTCCTTGTGGCTTTTAGGCCCTCCAACAGTTTCAAATCCAGCCCAACTTTGGCTTTCTTAATTTCATCCCTGTGTCTCTGAGCAGTATCTCCGTATTTCACCTGAGTAGCCCAGCTCCCCTTACACTTTATTTTGGTTTTGCACACAGTTGGGAATTCCTCATTGAGGAATTTTCTGTGAAAGGTTAGGTTCATTTTAGCCAGTCAGAGATTTGGGCTATTGTGTACAGAATATAATTCTGAAGACTAAAGGAGTTTGACCCTGTTTACAAGGACAGAAAATGTTAAGAAGTAGTTTGCAGCAGCAGGGTTAACTGTCTTTCAGATACACAAGAAGCAGGAAAGAGGCTTTTCTAAAAATTGGCATTAAAAGTGTAATGAAAAGCAGCATTGTTGTCTGTCCTTGTTCCTAAGATAGCAAGTGATACATTCTCTTCCTTGATCAAGTTGTATGGAGAAAATATTCGTGGTTGAAGTACAGATAAAAGCTTTAGAAAAAGCACAGTTTGAAAAAAATAATGCGGAGGATGAGAATTCGGGAGTTACCCACTAATAGCGGTCCTAATTTGGGTTGTTTTTTTGCACAGAGAAGAAAGCAGTTTTATTCCATTACAGATCTGAAATACTACAGAAGAAAATGATTATCATTGTCTATAATTTTGAGTCTCTTTTCACCCTTTCCTAGTAAATTCAAACATACTGAAAGTTTTAATATCAGTGTTCCATACAGAGCGTATGCTGTGCACGATGACAGCCAGCATGAGAGTGGTCGGGTGCCTGGGTCTTTGACCAGTAACCGCTGCAGGTCAGAGCAGTACTTCCCGCAGTCAGTTCCTCAGCAGAAGGTCCTGATCAGAAGCATCTTTGTAAGGTTTCTCCTGTGGAGATTTCCCACCTTGTGAGAACACTTGAGGAAAGGGTTTTGCACTTTGTAGTTATTCCACCCTTAGAGGGGAGTTGTATAGGTGATTAATGAATCATATAATATTAAGCAAGATACAAGAAAACGGGTGGCAAGAACAGTTTTTCTGTAGTCTTGGTGTGTTTACAGTGTGGGTTATTCACTTTATTCCTCAGGAATATTGAGGGATTGTCTACTTTAAGCAATGTTAATGTAATAAAGCAGCATTTCAGATGTACCTGAAGCTGAAATACTCACACGTGTTAGAAGGCAGCATAATGAAAGGCAATGTACTAAATGCTAGAATATCTGTATATTAGGGTACTGCATCCTGTTGATAGAGTAGGGTTTTGTTGGTTTTTTTTTTGTTGTTTTTTTCAGTCAGTTTTCTGGAAGTGGCAGTAAACAGTGAATGTATTAAAGCTTCCACATGATTATGAATTTAATAACTGTGTGAGAAGTGTAGGTATCCAGAGAAACTAGAAACATGTAGCAAGCTCTTCTCTTTTTCTTCACAGTATAGACAGAATTTCAGTGAAGTCTGAAATAATTACTGGGGTGGGAAACCCCCCAGATCTGACCATTTAATGAACAGATTTAATGAAGGCCTGTTGGGATACAGCTGCAGGGGCATACTGTTCATTTGATAATCTGTTTAGATAGCTATTGCATGCTGAAGTAAGAGTAAGATCTTCCTTGAAGCAGAGAATTATCATTCTTTTCATCTTCCTTCCTTCACTAGTGTTTCCTACTTCAAATATACCTTGCATCTATTAGTATTGAGATTTCATAAATGGAAATTTTAAGACTGGTAACTCATAATTGTAGAAACCTCAGTTATCTCTTGCTTTTTATAATCGGTCTCACTTAGAGTAATCTCTGTGCACAGAGGAACAGATGCAGATTTCTGCAATTTCAGAACTCCCTGTATTTCTTGTTTTTAGAATAGGCATGCTTAAATGTAGGTATCAGTCATATTTTTAGGATGAAAAGGAACAGCTTATGCTTCTTGAAACTTTCTGACTCATTATAACATAGTCAGATCTAGCAGTCACTTATAGTGAAAGAACATCCTGGGAACTGCATCATTCAAGGAATTTGGCATTTTATCTTTACTGTGGCCTTTAAATTTGGCTTTTCATGGAACTGTTGTTCATTAATTATAGATTCTTACTTCTGTGGTTTCTTAACAGGCACTCTTGAGAGTTTAGTTGATAATTCATCATCTTAAAATCATACTCAAATTTTTAGTGTCTGAATTGTTTAGAAGAAAATTCAGGAATGAAAGGAGAAATATTTTCAGCAATGAAGCACACTGTTTTGGGAAGACAGGCCAAGAAGCACTGGAGAAGATGCTTAGGACTAATTTAAAGGGTTCTTCAGTTAAATTGCTAATCATGTCAGCATTCACCGTGTGCTACAAGTACAAATGTGGAAAGTATAGTACTGCCTGTAGCAGGTTTAACTCTGAAATAGTGGAAATTAATGAATTACAGGCACCTGTTTCCTGGATATTTTTTCTAAAATAAGGGAAGTACAAGTGTTTATAAGGGAATTCTGAAAGTTCTGAAGTTTGGAGTAGTTCCAGTAGGCTTATTAATTTCTCCTGATCTCATAAATAATTTTAAGATGTAGAATTCAGTGCACTCTTGGCCTACAGCATTTTCAAATAGAAATTATTGTGGTTTCAGCCAGAACATACTTTCCAGTCTGACCTTCAGAATAAAATGATAAATATCACCTTAGCCAGTAAGACTGAATTGAAAAGATTAATAACAAAATGCTCCATATGCAACAACCAGTGAAAATACTCAAATGTACTTTAAGCCATAGCACTCTTACTATTTCCAAAAGAAACTTTAAATTGAAATTCAGACCTTAATCTGAAAGTAGGCATTCAGGCTAGTTGTTTTCAAAATATGTAATAAAAGCAAGTGTGCTGGGTAAAGAATTGGTTGTATGTAACATCAGAATTTATCCTTAGAATAATTCTAGTTTGTTACAGTAATAATTTGTGACAGCTTTGCTGGTTTGGATGCCTGGAGGTAGAACTGTCCTGTTCCATGCTTACAGTGAGTCTGCTAAAGTAAGTTTTCCCATTAAGAGTAATTTATGAAGAGCACAAAATACTAACATAGGTCAACTTTTGTACCCTAGGAACTCAAATCTGCTTGGTGAAATGTTAAGGTTAATGGTTTAAAATCAAGACCATCTCTTCTGTCTTGCAGAGTTTTGCTTTCCATACAGGCAGTTTTCACAGGCTTCCTTTCACAAACCTTTTCCAAATCCCCATCTGCACCCTGGGAAGATCTTTCTCACATCTCACAATTTGTTTGTTCACCTTTTCTCTGCTTTCTTGGGTGTCTCCTCTGCATTGGGATCCTGGCTTTCTGTGTCTCTACCTGCCTGCTGTCTCTGCAAGGTTGCAGCAGCTTCACTTGGCCTGGGTCTGGTTAGCTGGTTCCAGGGAAAGGGGCAGTTTTCCCTTCTTCCATAAGATCGCACCTGAAAGAGTTCAACAGGCTGGACAAAATGAACAGGCAACCTTCCTTACAGCTATTCTGCAATACTCAGTGTTTACTTAACCAAAGAATTGCATACTTGACACTGAGGATTAAAAGTGTGTGCCTGAGTACAGTTCACTGCTATGGAGATACCCATACATGCTCTGAAATACCTGACTTGGGTCCTGGGACAGTATAGCTGTCTTATGAGCACTTGACAGGTTAATTTGTGGTGTGTTGTCTGTGCTTTCTCTCTGCTGTGTCTGTATGGGAAACTGGCTGAACTCCCCAGCGACCAGCGGTCTGCCTTGGATTACTGTGGTAGCCCCACAGCACTCCAGTTTACGGTTCACCACAGAGTAGTTGCTTTGTGGTGAACCATAGGAAGTCTGACTTGAGACCATCGCGGGCTGCTGTTCCCAGTGCTGGTACAGCTCCAGAGGCAGGAGAGAGGCACAGCTAATGCAGGGTGGGAAAGGCAATGACATAAATCTAAAAATCTGGTGTTCAAAATAAAACACATCTCTTTTTCCATTGCAAGTTTTCTCTAAGGCTTTGTAGTAACAGCCCACTCCAAATGTTGTATTTCTGGAGGAAATTTTCCTTTCACAAGGAATCATCAGCTGCAGCCAAAACTTTAATTTTCCCTTGTGGCTGTTAAATATGAGATGAACGCCGCCCCTGTACTGCCACCTCCCAGTGTCTCCTTTGCTGAGGACTTCTTTCAGTTGAGCATAATCAGCTGTTCTGGTCTCCCACCCTGTCATCTATCACACTGTATCAAAATACATACTTGACAGTTTGTTTGGGTTGGCAGCTTCATTTTTATTGAAATTTAGCCGATACGACTAAACAGGAGTCTTGAATTTCAGAAGGTAACAGTTTTAACATATCATCAACCTAATCTTATAGTGCAGTCATATGCTTATGAATAGTTCTTTCACTTTGTTCTATCCACAGTATGCATTGAAAATGGATATTTATCTCTGTTGTGATTTGTAGTAATCAAGTGTAGCAGTTAAATAAATTGAACAATGTGGCTAGTAATATAGACAGGCTTGGTTTGTTTTTTGTTTGGTGGGTGGTTTGGGTTGTTTGCTCATTTGTTTGGGTATTTTTTTTAGATGGCATTACCATGATGTGTACCTGGCTGAGTGTCTCAAATAGGGGTTATACAGATGGAAAACAGAAATATTTTTCTGACCAGCTTACACAGGAAGTAAGCAGTGGATACATGGATACCAACAAATGTGTAACTACAGAGAATCAATAAAGATCTGGCTAGAATTGGAAATGTAATATTGTCAAGATTTGTATTTGGTATCTTCGCAGGAGCTTAGGAAGGATGTAGGGGTAATGACACTGTGGGACACATTGTTTTGGAAGGGAGAATGTCCATTTGTGCTTCAGCCTTGCAGCACAACTGTCATCTTTACTTCCTCTGTTTTGTTTTTTTTTATATTATGTAGATTGTGGCTACAAAGAGGTAGGGCTTAACATTCTGGATAATTGTTACTTGAATGTTCACCACGTGATTATTAAGTAGTGAGCAAATACAGGTCAGTTTAAAGCATAGGTTGCTTTTTCAGGGCACCGAGCTGAAACCTTGCTTTAGATATTGTTAGATGTCCACTACTTGTTTTACTTCTCTTTTTTTGACTTGTTCTACATGCATAGGTATCTTCAGTACTATGACTACATTTCAGGCAAATTAAGATCAAATAGTACTGCTTTAAATGGGGTAGGCATGGGAGCTGGAAGGTGAAGGTGTAACAGATCTAGAACATGCAAGCTAAAGCCTAGGAACAAAATCCATTAATATTAATTGTAAAGCTGTGGGGTTTTTTTTGGTTATTTTTCGGTTTGGTTTTATCCCCCCGCCCCCTTGAGTTTCAAAGTCAAGACCTGGGTATCTTTCTAAAAAGATTCTTGAGCTTAATTGGGGACAGTAGCTGCCATGATAATTTTTTTTTTTCTTTTTTTTGTCATCTTACATAGGCTTACACATTCCTTTGTATAATATGGATTCTTCTTCTTGGTATTAAAATAGCCATATGTATGAAATATCTTAAGGTTTATTTGAATAGAGTGTGAAGTGAGAGAGTAATGTACGTGGGATGCATTAGGAATGACAAGAAAATCATCTGGACTAGTTAGCGTGGATTCACCAAGGTGAAGTCAT
Organism: Pezoporus occidentalis; assembly: GCF_034315485.1. Taxonomy (NCBI): domain Eukaryota; kingdom Metazoa; phylum Chordata; class Aves; order Psittaciformes; family Psittacidae; genus Pezoporus; species Pezoporus occidentalis. The sequence goes on from NW_026915376.1 coordinate 2,343,636, forward strand.
GCTTGACCAACTTGATAACCTTCTATGATTAAATGACTGGCTTAATACATGAGGGGAGAACAGTGAACAACTGTCTGGTCTGCCTTGACTTCAGTAAGGCTTTTGACACTGCCTTCAAAAAGATTCTCATAGAGAAGCTGATGAGGTAGTCTGGACAAGTAGATAGTGAAGTGAAAAATGGCTGTATGGCCAGAGTCTGGTGATCAGCAGTTGAAAGCTTAGTTGGAGGCTGGTACTAATGGTGTACCACAGGGGTCAGTACTGGGTCCAGTCCTGTTTAACATCTTTGTTAGTGATGTGGATGATGGGGCAGAGTGTGCAAATTTGCTGATGGCTATAGAACTGAGTGAGTGGCTGATACACCAGAGGGTCATGCTTCCAACCAGAAGGACCACCACAGGCTGGAGAAATGAGCTGATAGGAACCTCATGAAGTTCAATTAAGAGGACTGCCAAATCCTGCATATGAAGAGGAAAAACCATATGCTGGGAGCCACTTGGGTGGAAAGCACCTGGGCAGAAAAGGTTCTGGCTGACCTGGTGGACACCAAGTTGACTGAGCCAGCAGTATGATCATATAGCACAGAAGGCTGGTAGCCTCCTGGCCTGCATTAGGAGGAGTGCTGCCAGCAGGCCAGGAGAGCTGATCCTCTCCCATTAACTGAGACCAGATATGTGGAGTACTGTGTCTAGGTCTGGGCTTCCCAGTACAAGAGAGACATGGACATACTGGGGAGCGTCCAGCAAAGGGCACAAGATGATTAATGACTGCAGCATCTCTTCTACTAGGAAAGGATTGAGAGAGCTGGGACACTCTCAGAGGTGAAAAGAGAAGGCTCAAGGGGCATCTGTACAAGCTATATAAATACCTGAAAGGAGCATGTAAAAAAGACAGAGCAAGGCTCTTTCAGTGGTGCCTAGTGACGGGACAAGAAACAATGGGCCCAAACTGAAACACAGAAGATTCTTTCTGAACATCAGAAAGCATGTTTTCACCATGGGGTGACTGAGCACTGGCACATGTGGCCAAAAGATGTAGTGGAATCTCCATCCTTGAAGATACTGGAAAGCCATCTAGGCACAGTCCTGGGCAGGCTGCTCAGGACAGCCCTGCATGAGCAGGGAGGTTGGACCAGATGACCTCCAGAGGTCCTGTCCTGCCTCAACTGGTCTGTGATTCTGTGAACTGCTGCACTCCAATTTAATGAAAAGCTTTTTTTTTTCCTTAATAGAATTGTAAATGGGCCATTTAGAATAGTGCTTAATTGTGTCACAGCTTGTAATGTGATTTTTATTCAGCGTTTTGTCACCACATTGAAGGTATTTTTATTATGTGTGTGGAATGCTTAAGTAAAACTTCGGGCTTCAATTGTTAAGGTTTGAAATTGGAGCTTATATATTTCTATCTTCCTGATTTAAATGGAGTAATACCAGCTGACAGCCTCTGTCAGCAAGTTGTGTGCTCCAAACAAAACTTTTGCTTGTAGGGTAATATTTTACCAGTGCACACCCCTGCCGTAGACACAAAGCTGTTGACTTTGTTTTGTGGAGGAAAAAGTAATTTCTTTTTTTAAAAGAAATATATATATCTTAATAAAGAAATAAATAAAAGGCCTGCTTTACTCTTTACTTTTCTATGGCTGTGAACTTCTCTCTAAGTCTTTGAGGAAGCAGATATGTAATATCTATTGCTTGTCTGGAAAAAAAAATGTGGTGTTTACTATAGGGGCATTTTCCAGGGCGGGTTCACATTGGCATGTAAGACAAGAAGGCGCTGCCTGGATTGTGCTGTTCTATCCTTTGAACATAAAGACTAATCATTGCTGTCAGTAGTTCCTTTAAAATAAACCCTCCAGGGTTTTGCTGCTTTTAAAGAGTTGTAGAGTGAGAGAAATAGCATCCAATGCTGAAATAGTTATAATCATGAAGCACATTTTTGAATTTATTCTGTTTTCTCAATATGTTCCCATCTTGGTGTCATCAAATTGTAAGTGTTCTCTTATATAAAAATATTAATTATACATTCTGCAATAATTGATAGCTTTGATAGTGGTGTCACAATACTGTGGTATTGCAGGAAAATTACAATTTTGCAAAATAAATTTCATATATTTTTGAAGGTTATTGTAGTCTTCTGACCTGTAACCTTGGAGGGGGAAGATACAATTACTAATCCTTAGAGTGTGACTTGATTTTCATGCTCCTGCCATTCCAATTTGGAAGCAAATGGCTGTTGGTAGTGTGTCTCACCTCATATACAACATTCATTAACATATTCTCTCCCTTCATTGTGGCCAGGTTTTAATTTTTAAGTCCAATTGAGTCATTCTTGTCCTGTTTCAGAACTGTGGAGGAAGTAACCTTGTCTATTTGAAAATACAGATGAAAAATTTCTCAGCAAGTATCTTCCTTCTGGAGGAAGAAAAAGTCCAACAAATGTTGACATCAGATATTAATTTTCCAAGTAGTTTTTGCAAAGAGTAAGGCCAAGAGCTTTTTTTGTTGTTTTTTGTTGTTCTACTTTTGGAGAGTTGTACCTCTCCTTGCTGCTTTCCATCCATGTCCTGCCTGGCCTCAGCAATCGTTTGCTGTTTTTCTTGTTCACTGAAAGTGCGGTAGAGTTTAGCATTTTGCCGGTGTGAAAATCCTGACTTAGTAGTCTGAACCTTAATTTTCTGTTAATATAGTGATAGGTGCTTTAAATTCAAAAGGATTAAAGACACTGTAAAGCTTTTTAGGCTCATATCCATTGCAAGTGAAGTGCTTAATACTTTAATTCATGAAGCTAATTTAAAGCTAGGGTAATATTGTGAAAGTATAATATTTCTGGTTTTTAAAATGTTTTTCATGTCAAGCTAGCTTGCTCTAACAAGAGGACTTCAGCAGGCCAAAAATAATGGTTTTATTGTGTGAGAAGTTTCATAGGGGCAGTTGTTTCCTAACTGTCCTGCCTAAAGCCTCATTGACGAAGGGGAGCAAATCAAGTTGTACTGACTTTTTCATATGCTGTTTGCAGTATAACTTTAAAGCATATGATTAAGTAATCATCTGCCACTTGTTACAGTATTTGGAGATGGACAAAACTGCTGCTTGAGTTAACAAGGGCACTTGAGCTTGAATCTGAAGTAAAAAGCCTTCAGAAAGCAGGTTTGTAGGAAAGCAGTAAAGAGCTTAAAGCTGCCCCTTCAAACAGCAGCAGGAGCTGTTTAAACCATCTGACAGCTAATGCTGGGTGCTTCCAGCATGGAGACTTTCTTCCCTCTGCTGGTTGAACAGCACTGGCTCTTCTCACCTGCTTTCCAACTGTTCAGATCAACCTCCCCTAAGCCCTCCACCAGTGTCTCTTCTATGCTGCAGCTTTTATCTTCTCCTGTACTCTTCTATACTAATTGTGGCACAAAGGTCATACGAGATATAATTACGACTATATCTCTTCTCTCTACTTCTTGCCTACTTAAAACATTCTTTTTCGTAGAAAAGGTTTTGTACAGTGTCTAGTAGCCCTGTAGCATATTCTTAGTCTTGGCATGGTTATTAGTGTATAGACATAGGTTTAGTATAAAAATTGCTTATAATGTTAAAAAAGGAGCCACGAGTTAAACTTTTCCTGTCTGGGGTATTTTAGTTTTTGCATTGTACTCTTATTTTTCCATGTCTCTATCTGAAGAAAAGTCCTATAAACTTGACATGTTTGTTGTCAGTATTGTATTTCTCATTTTTCTCAAATGTGGAATAATATTTTAGCTTCCTTCTATTTCATACTGTAACAGAGTAGTACTATACACAGTAAACTACTGTGGTATGCCTGTTCTTTGAAAGGCTTGAAGATTTTACTAGGCTATTGGGATTAGTTTAGTAGGTGTAATTCTGATACATTTTCCCCTTTTTTAACTTCTCAGAAGTATGGAGTTGTTGTGTTGTGGTTAATAGGGAAGACGATCCGTGCCACCAATGGTCTCAATTGCATTCGCATTTATTCAGGCCTCACCATAGCATCATGTCAGCATGGGGAAATTGGGTTCATATTATAGATACTTCAGCTGGATGCCTCAAGTCGAGTGTGTCTAGGTGGTACAAAGCTCCTGGTCATTATTACAGCTTGTGTTTTATGTTTTCCTCACTCCTGCATCTTTCATGGCACCTGCACTAGGCAGAAAAAGATGCACAGTATGTAGTTAACAGCTATATGTTTGATGATTGTCTGCCACCCCTTTCTAAAAGTCAAAACAATATCCAATTAAAAGCAACAAACCCCCCAACAACAAAACTCCACCTTTCCTACTTTTCTGTCTCTCCTCCTTACCACTTATCTTTGGGTTCTTTTCTTGTGTTTCAAATTCTATCCTTATTTGACTGGAACTGGGTAACAAGTTTAAAAGCTCTCAGGTAGAGGTGCTCGCACATTACATAAGCTTGTGAAACTAGAATAAAAAACGTTCAGCTTTCTTTTGCCCCTGGCAAGACATGCCAGGGTTGCTTCTCTTCTCTCATTTCCTTGGAAAAATCCAAGTTGACTTTGCTGACTATGTGACGCTTTTTCACCTTAATAGTAAAGCTTGGGATAAAGGGCTTTGTTTGCCAATTAGAAGCAACCAAAATAAGGTCTCAAAGCAAAATAGCAAGTAGTGTTAATTACATTTCATCATTAGAAATTATGACCAAACCAGAGACTTTTGGTGCTACCTTATTCTTATTTATGTTGGTTTGGGTTTGTTCTCCCTCCGCCCCCCCCCCCCCCCCCATAGTCTTTCAGCACAGTGTAGATTTTATTTCAAACCTTTGGGAAATATCCATGAACTGGTGATTGGGTTTCAAAGAAAGCCACAGACACATCTGAAATGTAGTTAAAATGGGGAGATGAAGGGCAGTGTGCTGAATGGGCTTACAGACCTAGTCAATGAGTGGCAAGCAGTGTAATTTGGCTATTTTAAGACCTTTTCTTTCCTTTTTTTTTTTTTTTTTAATAAGCCAGTGCTGTTTAAAAACAAACCCCCCAAAACCAACCCACAAACATCACCCAACTCCTGGTTATAATTATCTTGACATGGATGATCTCCTAGTGGTACATGCGGGGCGAACCTCTCCATTTGAAAAGGGATTAAAGCACTAAGTAGGCAAAATAAGAGGAAATTAACAAAATTAAGTAAATGGGTGGAGGAAAAGTGTTTCTGGAGAGGGTTCAGCACTAAAGCAGAGTAAACCCAGTAAGTCACAGTGAAGAAAACAACCTAACTTCTGTTACAAGGATATTCCTTGTAATTCTTGTATTTCTATATACAAAGTAAAACCAATCTATCTCAAGATAGGAGAAGCAGATCAACCTGCTCCAGAAAGGTTGAAATGAGTCTTTTGAAATCAAATCTGAATCCAAGATGCTTCTTGCTGCTCTTCTGATTAAAAAAAAAAAATAAATCAAAAATAGAGCATACCCAAGCGTTTGAGAAATACTGCAGTTGGGGCAGCCCAGCTGCTTACAGACGTGCTGGGGTTCCTGCCTTACAGAGCTAACTGCCACTTTCCGAAGGCAGTTGTTCTGGAGTAGATTAGAAGTTGTACAGTTACAAGTGCCTTTATTCTGCCTCTTATTTATCTTGTATTTTACAATTGCCTGTTTGTTGGATCTGAGAGATAATTAAGTCATTTAAAAGATTAATTGGTTTCATAACTGAAATTGCATTCCAGGGATCCTGAAATTGCAGGAGACTATTCATGCAAAAAATGCCTTTGTGTGAATTCTAAATAGCTTTATAAATATGAGACCTGATTGGTTTTATGATTGTAGCCTTAAACAAGTAACTCATCTGTCTTCAACATCATTAATCATTTTAAACATTTAGGGTGAGATTGATTGTCAAATATGATTAAGACATTTTTATCTAATATTTTTCAGTATAGAGTTTAGAATTTAATTAAAATGTTGCTATCCAACTGTTACATGGAAGAAAATATTCTTTGTACGCTTGTTTAATTAACAGTAGTTATTGACAATAGATCTGTTGAAGGTTTATACTGTAGCACAGACAAAAAAGATTAGTAGTTGAGTTTGTAATTTTGTGTTTAATCCAAGTGGCATAAATGAACTCCAACAGTTCCTTGTCATAGAACTGTCATCTTCTTTATGTTGATAGATCTCAAAGCCCAGATAGTGGTAGTATGCCATAATGGGTATCAGTCTGTGGTGCAGTGTAGCACTGTATAACTTTCTTCTGGCATTATAGAATTCTGGAAATCGGAGGAAAAATATTTATATAAACAAGTGTCACTTGCCTTGTCCCCAGGTTCAGACTTTTTTTTCAGATGCAGCATGTTATTTTGGTTTTGGCCAAGAAGACATTAAGTAATTACGTAGATATTGTTGCTTTGCTGTAGATTGACATGGATGTGGAAATGTTAGCTCATAAAATACTGATTATTAGATGCAGCTTTCTTGTAGTTTCTTCTAGTGAATTTTTATCTGCTGTTCATGAGATTGGTTCATATTTAAACTGAATTCCTCACATAGCTGTTTATAATTGTAATGTTTCCAGGAATTTATGTGGGATAAAATCTTCCATTTTATTAAAAACATTCCAGGTGAGAGTTTCTAAGCTGGGGATAGATAATTTGATTTCCTTTAGAGTTTCAAATGTAGTTGCTTAGAATTCAGGACCTAATGAGTTTGACCTATCTTGGCTTCCTTAAACTTAATTTTATTTTTTGTTCCATTCTGTTTGTAGGTAGTCTTCTCACTTTCCTGGTTATATAGTGGGACTTTTCCCACTGCTGCTGATGCTCCAGATGGTCTCCTTGCAGGAGGAGCAGCCTCAGCCATTCTGTGGGTGAGTAGAGGCCATTGGGTTGGAGGCCTGAACAGTAGTGCCTCTCCTCCTACCTGCTCTTTTTCTGTTCTTCCCAGGCAGCACACAGATTCCCCTCAAATTTTAACTATATGGCATGCAATGTTTGCATTTCTCTCCAGGTTACAGGCATGGTAGAGTTCTTTGACATACATTTTCATTTGGAGAAAAACTCTCATATGCTTCCAGTTACATGGTTATCAGACTGTACCTTTCTCCTGGTTTGATACATTAACTCCTTTCTTCTCCTTGCACCAAGAAAGAAGCATCCATTTCCACATGCCTTTCAAGTCTCTATGGTTCCTTTCTTCCATCAGTAGTCCTGGTCACAAAGCTAGAAGACCAGCAAGTGTTACAGGGCATGGCTTGAACATATTCTGGTACTTCCACTATTTCTTCCTCTTGGTTGATCTGGCTCTGGCAAAGTTCTGAAGAAATGCAGGTGCAGGGCTGCTACTTGACTGCTACTCAAGAGTGGGAGAGGGAAAAACAAACAAAACCTCATAGCTTTGTCTTTTATTTTTTTTTAATTAAAAATTCTTTTAGAGTGATTTGTAGGGCTTCTGTAACCTGTATGTTTTGGAGGTGGTTAGCTGGAAGAGAATCATGGGTTGAAAACAGTTTCTTTAGTTCTAGCCCTTTTTAAAGACTAGTTTCTTATCTCTTGTTTGAAGGAGTTCAACATGGTACTTATTCATTGATCATGAAGCTTTTCTTGTGGGTTGGAAGTGGTGCTTGATTCAACAAGCTGGATAAGCTTTTTCAAATAAACAAGTTTTCTCTTTCCTAAAATTATTGGATTGAAAGTCACCTTCACGCCGAGTCTTACTTGGTTAACTAGTACCTCCGTTCAGGATTTACATAACGCTATCTTTAAAATAAACTATGACAGTTCAAAATCTATACAGTAGCTGTTAGGACTAAATGAGCATCTGAGAAGTTCGTATATTCAAGATTTAGCAACAGTAATCTGTTAAAGCTTTAATAAGTGGTTCCTTGAGCGTGTTGAGAGTCTGAAAAAGGTAGTGGTAAAAGGACCATTGCCATTCCATAGCATCTTCCACCAGTATTTAAAATATAGCACCACACATCCACAAAAAACATGTGTGAACAAGCAAAGTACAAGAGAAGACTTCTGAGGTAAACATACTTTGAGGTGGAGAAGACTTCCAGGGCTTCCGCAGAAGTAATAACAATTTTGTTATTTTACTTTATACAAAGATTGAGTATTTCAGTGTTTGTAAGAGCAGTTTATTAGAATCTTTTTTTCTTTCACTTCACCAAGCAGTACTCAGTTTTTTCAGCACTCAGTATTTGATTTGGCTGCTACTTGATGAAATTCTGTCCCATATAAGTCTGTGGTCAACTAAAATAGACTTAGTAAATCCTTTTTCAGGGCAATGTAAGTAAAGTTATGTTAAATGCAGATTATAAACAAATGCATTGCTTAAAAAAAAATGGGGGGGGGGGGATTATTTATGTTAATTTGGAGTTTTTCCTCATTTCAAGTTGTAATTGATATAAAAACTTGAAGAAATTTTGTCCTCAATCTTTATGGCTGACGTTTCTTCATCTCTAGCTATGTCTTGATCTTGACTGTACATTGCTTGTTGTTATTCTTTACTTTTGCTCTTTACTTAATTTTGATGTGAAAAGTTCTTCCAGAAAAAGAATAGCATCTAAAAATGTGCTGTTCGAACAGTTGTCGCACCTGGTGTTAAGTAATGTATTGGTGTCATTGTATTAATGTTAGAAAACACGGTAGGTTGAAAAAACAATCAGTTATTTATATCATCCAGGTTGGTAAACCATAACAGATACTATTTGGAGATGCTTGTGTGTTGTTTTTTTAATGATTTCTGCAGAGACCAGTAGCACTGTACCAGTGAGTTGTGGTGTTTCAATTATGTTGGAAGTGGTAACTGATAAAAACAAGAATAAAAATACAGAAATATTATGTGTAATTTGATCAAAATAGTCTCTTAATGCAAATGAGACGTTATCTGCACTGAAATTACATTTTGTCATCTTTTCTGTAAGTCTTTTGGTTGATACGGGTTTACAGCTCGCACCTCTCTGGGTGCATTAATTTGACAATAGTAGATACAAGCTGGGGGTAGACAGGATTTGGATGTAGTATCTAAGTGTATTTTGTTGATGACCTTATTAGTACCTTCATGACACCCATCAAATCCGTGAAAGAAATGCCTGGTAGTCAGGTGTGTTACTACAGATTCTGTTAACTGAATTGTATTTAAGACAGACACAAGATTTGAGGGGGAAAAATGCCCTTATCGGTTATAACTGACACGGTCAGTGCACAAATACCACATCTGTGTAGTCAGTCTTGCTACTGGATGTCCATGAAAGGAATCCTCCCTGCATTAAAAGTGATGTGGAGATTTTTGGCATCTCATTGCACAGGTGCGTCCCTTCACTGAGTGGAAAGATGTTAGCAGCATGAAGCTACTTACTGCGTGTTTATCATGAATGTATCTTGAAGATGTTTTTCAGTATTTGACTGAAGACTGAAAATGGTATGAAAATTACCTTTGATGAACGTACGTTCAAGGCTGTTGTAAAAACCTGTGATCAGTGTCATGGTTTAATCCCAGATGGCACCCAAGCGCTATACTTGCTCAGCTCCCCCATACCCGGCCCCTGAGTCAGATGAGGGAGAGAATCGGAGAATTGAGAGCTCTCTTGGGTTGAGAAATGAGTAGGTGTAGTGCTTGCAGTTATCTGCAGTGCTTGACTCCTCAGCGAGTGACAACGAGCCACTTCTGTTGCAGGGAAATTGATAGTGGGCAGGTGGCCAAAACTGTTTTGGCTTGCAGAGGCACTGCTGAGGACCAAGATGCTGACTTGAATCCAGCTTAGGTTATTTTGGGATGTAAGTGAGCAAGCAGCCCTGCCAGGTTTCCCTTCGCGGTGCCATCATGCTGTCTGCCTGCAGCGGTTGTGCAGGCAGTCTGACTTTGCCTGGCGCTGCCTTCCAGCAGAGATCCATACTGTGGTGTTAACTCTCATCTGTTTGCTAGCGTTAAGCAGGGATTTTGGTGTTTACAGCCCCAGTGAATCAAAATACGTACTGTGGTATTCCTTCTCAGCTTCATTGCTTCCTCCACTCCTTTAAAATTCTCCCAAACCACATTTTTGCACATCTGATGGTAAATAGTGTTGGTAGCACAATAACCTGTTTTGTGATTGATTCTACCTTCAGGCGGAGTTTTATCGATCTCTTCAGTTGGTCAATATAACAGTGTCCTGGATTGTTTAATATGCTACTAAACTCTGCATATTTTATAACAATATCATCATAAAAAATTGCAGCAGAACTTGATTTGGGTAATTTTTCTCATGTAGGTGTTTCTGTGGACAAATGGACGAGTTCATTATTTTGTCCCAGTGATAACATTTAACAGCTTGGAGCAGGTGTGCTAAAGAAGCTGAAGGATTCTCAAGGGTGGTCAAGTAGGCCTTGGCCCACTTGTGTTTCATTTTCCTGTGTTCCTGACTGATTAATTCCAGCACATTCTTCAGCACCGCACTCTACGTCAAGCTCATGAGCACACTGGGTGCTTTTCTTCACTATCACAGTTGGTTCTTCAAATGTAGCCACCTTCTTAAGAAGAGAAGACTTTTTTGGCTGCATCTTTTATTTCTGAATTTCATGTGGCTCCTGTGGTGTCATTTGTCCTGTGAGGAAGTCAGGCTCAGTTTGCAAGGGGAATGCATACGGTGAATGCAAGCTGTTCTTGCTATGCAATGTTGTGTGCTTCAGGATCTGCATTATTATTAGTCTTTGCCGTGTTTTGCCATCGGGCCATTCCTCACAATGTATCAAACATAATTAACTGTTCCCAAATCTGTTGTACCTCTGAGTAACTCCTCTGTCTTCAGAGAAAACGAGTATTTCTGAGTTGTTTACTTGTAGCTGGCTTAAGTGATGCCCCCTGCGACATTCTCCCTGAGCGAGGTGTTCTTGACTACTTCTTTAGACACAATACAATAGCAAACACCTTTCCTTTTGAATCCGGCAGATCTTTTTGGGTTGATCGGGCTGTGTGTTCTTTCCATCCACTTTCGTGGTGATGCAGAGAATTAAAATATGATTGGAGAGTTTTCAATACTCATTTTCAAATTGGCAGTAACTTGTATTTTCTGAAGATACAGATCTGGTAACTCTTTCTTTTCCGGTCACCTTCATATTTTTAATTAACAGTAGTGAACAGGACAAAAATCTACCAACACATTTTACAACTGTTAATAGTAGTAGCAGATGTATGAATAATACTGGAGAAAATTCAATGATCATTTAGGTGAGATTGTTTAACAGGGTTAATGTAATGCTATGGGGGGGGTTGGTTGGTGTTTTCGTGTATATCTATGTAAACTAAAATATGCCTACAGACCTGTCTGACTGAAATTCCATCGTATGATGTACTCCTGGTTCATAACCCTGATGTATCAGCCACTTCCTGAAAGTGTTTGGTGTTTTAATAATGTGAACTTCAGGGACATAAGAGGCTATTGATCTAGAATACAAGAGTTGTGTGTGTTTGAGGGGGGGAGAGAGGGGTCTTTTTATGGTAAACAGTATAGTTTACTGGTTTTGGTTTTTGCTTATTTGTGTGGAAATCTTCCTACCACCTGAATTCCTAAGGAAGACATCTAAGTAGTTCATTGCTTCTGTATCATTTCAAAGAACAACTCCGTGTGTCATCTCAAATATTATGCATAGTTCAGTATGGTCAGAAATACATTGATCAAAACAGTATGCTTTATGATGACGAAAGAAAAAGCACTGATAATATTGGGAGAGAGGTGGCGGTGTTTTACTGGGGGGAGGTTTCCCCCCAGAGTTTGTTTAACAGCCATAGAGCAGTAATACAGCAGTTACTTTTTTCCTGCAATCAGTGATGTTCAATTTTCTTAATTGTGGAGTAATATTAAGGCAGACTTCTTTATGTGTAATTAAGCTGCTATATGGTGATGGGGAAAGGACTGTATATCTAAGACTAAATAAACTTATATTACAAACTATGGACATTTCCAATTGGCCAAACTGTATGTTTGTATAATCAGATTGACAGTTTTCTTCCTTAACATTAAATCTTGTTTTGAGGCAAATAATTTCTTTGCTTTCTCCCCACACTGAAATGAAGAGTAGGGTATTAAAGCAGTGGTTTTATGTCTTAGTATTTGTTTACAGCTTGAATTAGTGAAATATTTTTCCAGGTGACTTGTAACAGGAAATTACATTTCTACTTATATTTTCTTTTGCTCTTAAATTATGAAGAGGTGTTACTGGCTGTATGTGTGAATGTTAAATAATTTTAAAGCTTTAGGGTAATGGAAAAAAATATTGTCAAAAAATTAACAGTAAATAATTTACAGGACACGGAAAAATAATTTTAGGGCAAAAATCAAAATATGAAATAAAATTAAAACAAACCACCTCAATCTGAGTAAGATTTAAATGTTACTCTGTTGTTTTTTTTTTCCTGCCGCACTGTTTTGATTTGCTATTCCCAAAGAATTGGGGAATAAAAACTATCTTGTTTGAAATTCTTGTTCTACAAATTTTAATTTAATTTTATATTAAGATGGTAACTTCTGGTATGAGTTTGGAAACTTTGTTCAAGAATGCTGATTCAGTTCTTCCTATATATACATGAACTCTAGCTGGACTGTATCTAAATGATGTTTACAACTTCTGTTACTGGAAACAGTAAAGCTAGAAATAGCATACACATGGTGTAGCATCCTGCCAGTTACTTGGGATCCATTCAGTCATTCTGCTGTTTGCTTGTTTCATATTCCAGGAAGTATTTCCATACCCTTTTCTTCTCTAACAAGACCTCCGGTTTTTACCATCTGATATTTGGACAGAGCCGTGTTAGTCATCATTCTTTTTCCTATTGCTTTTTTGTTTTCTCAAAGAAATTGCTGTGGTTTTTAACCCCAGCCAGCAACTGAGCACTACACAGCTGCTTGCTCACTGTCCCTGCATCAGGATGGGGGAAGAGAATTGGAAGAGTAAGCAATAAAACTAGTGGGTTGAGATAAAGACAGTTTAATGTGTAAAGCATAAGCTGTGCACACCAGCAAAGTAAACCAAGGAGTTCATTCACAACTTGCCATTGGCAGACAGGTGTTCAGCCACCTTCAGGAAAGCAGGGCTTCATTCTGTGTAACAGATGACAAACACCATCACTCCCAACGTTGTCCATTCCTTCTTCCCCCAGCTTTATATTGTGAGCATGGCATCATATGGGGTATGCCTTGGGTCAGTTTGGGTCAACTGTCCCAGCTTTGTCCCCTCCTAACTTCTTGTGCTCCCCAAGAGTAGACGTTGGTAGGGTGGGGTGAGGAACGGAAAAGGCCTTGACTCTGTGTAAGCACTGCTCAGCAATAGTGGAAACATCCCTGAGTTATCAACAGTTTCCAGCACAAATCCAAAACATAGCCCCCTACCAGCTACTATGAAGAAAAATAACTCTGCCCTAGCCAAAACCAGCACGGCTTTGTACTTTGTTGGATTATGCAGTTTGCTTCTTCATTCATAAATGTGTGTAGCTGCTTTTGCATTCATAAGTGTGTGTGCTGCAGAACAGTAACTAAATTCATATTTTAATGGGGAGGATGCATGTATTAAGTAGTCTTTTTCCTTTTCAGTGCTACAAATTTGTTTTCTTGAAATCTGATGCAATTATGTTGAAAGCCTTCTGTTACTTTTTTTTTTTTAAGTTGTACTTCTAAGCATCTCATATTTATGAGTGCTGCCTCTCTATTTATTTTCTTCTTACTACATATTTTCTTGAGTCAGCAATGATGAATCTTCAACTGGCAGGTTTTGGCTGGAACCAACAACAAGAAATCACAATGCTTAAAAACCAAAAACCAAGCCAAACAAAAATTGCAGCAGACAGCAAATGAAACAATTTTTTCCTTAGTGTCTGGTGCCAGCTAGTAGTGTAAATTTAGTGTGTTATTTGTTAGGGTGTGATTGCTTGTATGCACTCTTCTGTCATTCAGTCACTGTGATCGCTTTCAAACATCAGCTTGTTCCTTTTACTTGTTTTCTAAGAGCACAGTGCTTATTCCAGCACTGATGGAATACCTCCAGAACAGTAGGTAGTCTTAACAGCTAAGTTTTGTTTATAATAGTTATGGCTTTGTTGCTGTCAGTAATGAGGTCAGCAGGATTTCATCTCATGTCATTCTGTGCTGTTCTCTGAAAATATCTCTGCACAAAACTGAGTTGACTTTCACTGTCACTTTGCTGATGCTTTGGAGCAAGAAAAGATGTCCTTTTAATAGTTCACATTTTTCAAATGGCAAAACTTAGACTTGACATTTTCATATTGATTAAAATATGATTTAGTGTATTAACAGCATGCTCTTCTGCTTTCTAATCTTTTCTACCTATTTTTCCCCGTGTTGTTGAGTGGATGTGAGAAATCGATCTCCATTGAAAAGTGCTTGGAGTAAGTTTGTTTGAAGCTGTACGTGAAGCTTAGAAGCAAAAAAAGCGTGCCCAAAACCATACTGCTTCCCACAAAAGTTACATGGGAAGTAGTTTCATCATCTGTCATCATGCATCACGCTCTCCCTGTTGTATTCTTCTGCTCTTAGTAGTCATAATCCAAATGTCTTTGATTTAGTAACTAGTAGATGCAGTGACACTTTCCTTGCTGTTTTCACTGAGAATATATCTGCCAGTTTTTACTTTGTACCACTTAAAGCATCGCATCAAACTAAAACATGTATCAAACTGTTCTTCTCATACTTTGTCAAGGCTAAAGCCTTCTCTCTCTTCATTTTATCTGTATATTTAACTGTGTTACTTTCAGTGTTCAGTTATTGTCAACAGCTTTTTCTTGATTTCTAAAGCACCTGTACTTGCCCCAGAAAGAAGAGTTACAGGAACTGAATTGGCAAGTCTTATTTCTTTCCAGGTTCTTATATTAAGCTGCAGTAGATTTGTCAAAAGTGACTTCTGTCATTATCTGTGGATGAAACTGTTTTACTCTGCATAAAAATATAAGTATTAATTAAAGGATGGAAACTTTTACAGTGAAATGAAGCTTCTAATCCCTGAGCAACATAATGCAGAGGGAAGGAAACTTTAATTTTTAATGCCTAATGAAGGAGCCTCAACCTGAAAAATTATATTTTTTATATTATGTTATTATTATTATATTATGTGAAATGCTGTCATGATTATGCTCGTAAAAATGCAGTGTTTGGGTCACATGCAGAAAGAGGATTTGAACCTGAGTCTCTTCCATATTGTGGTGAGTGTGGGCTTACTGTAGATTCCTAAGGAAAAAAAAGGAAATGGTCTTTTACCATGAGAAATTGCTGGCGTGTTGTAGATGCTGATCTCCAGGATAGGGCTTAAAGCCCAAGTTCTTCAGGAATGTCCCCTTGTGATAATCACCTCACGCTATTCTTTTTCCTCATCCAGGTGTTTAGGAACCCCTCTGGGGCCGATATGTAACCTAAAGAAACTTGGGGAGAGGCATATACAGGGGTTTGACTCTTGTTAGGTATCAGTCTGCCTAAAAGCGTTGTACCATGGCGTGTGGAACAGGTGATCTTTCGGAATATAATTTGAGAGAAGTTTTTCTTGGTTGTGTTTCTGTTTGAGGAGAACAAATGTGCAGTTGCACATGTGCCTGGTTTCTCAAAGGCAATAATATGGCAATTATAAAGTACTTATTAAAAGCATAACATATTGTAATATACTTGCTTAAGAAAGAGTAGTCCAGTTGTGCAAGCATTATGTAAAGCACTGTGTAAGCTTTGCTAACTTCATGGAATCTCAGGAAATCAAGAAAACCAGCAGTAACTGAAGTTGACTAAAATTTGATGGTTTAGGCCATTAAGGCACTGCTACAGTTGGGTTTTGGTACAGCCATACCATGCATAACAAATACGCACATACACTGGTTATTTAGTTCTCTTTATGTTAGAGCTAGGTCAGGACCCTGTTTTGTAATCATGTTTCAGGTGCAAATTTGGTACTGTTAGCTCTCTCAGTTCCGTTACTATCTCAGAAAGCTATTTAGACAATTACTGATTCTGGCTGCCTTTTGGGGGTTTTTGATTGTGTGTGTCAAGTGTGCTTTCAAGCTAATGACGAGGTCTTATTCTTCTGCATGTATTTAAACATAGGCAAATGTGTAACTTAAAAATCTTTTTAAGAAGGTAGATGAGGTTTGCTTCCTTCTGTAGGCATTGTGTGGTACAAGACAAAAGGTTGTTAAAACTGCTATGGTAGTTGCTGTGCTCTTCTGCATTCTTGGTGGCCTTTCCTGTGTGAGATGAGGTGGGCAGGGATCAAGTTATGACTAGTGTTGGGGTAATTCAGCAATTTAAATAATTTTTCCTTAGTCGGGTAGTATTTTGCTGACCTTTAAATGTGAAAATTGAAGTGCTCTTTGCTACATCTACTTCTGGATGATTTAAAACCGAAGTGAGAACAACAAAGTGCAATCCCAAAGCGAACGATCAGTTTAAGTTCAGGTTTTGTTTTCTTTGATTTTTTTTTTTTCTTAAGTGCATTGTGATGTTCATAATAAAAAACCAAAACCTTCATGCAGTGTTTTCACAAGGAGTCTCTGCCACGGCATGCTGTACATCAGATTTAACTTTGGCATTGATGATTTTTGTAGTTTATGGTAACTGGCAGGGAATCTGTATTCTGTATACTCTTTCCGTTATTGTCTGTCCCTTTTGGGTTCGATATGGCATCTGTCAAAAGAGACATTGCTTGTGGTTGGCCAGGATATAAACCAATCAAAAAATGTTTGCACAAACAAGGTTCAGTAGAGATTTAAGAAAAAACTTAGTTCCTTTTTCAGTTGTCTGAGGATTCAGGGTGCTGTGCCCATGTGAAAACCAAGGAGGATTTTGTGCAGCCTCATAGGTCTGTGTTGTCAGGTGTAAGTATTGAAAGCAAGGACAAACTTTTGTGCACTTACTGCTCCACTCAAGTTCAGACAGCATGTGGAAGGAGTTCGTTTGAACTGGAAGCAATAAGGATGGGATCTGAAGAAGGCGAAATAAGAGTATTGAAGAGGTAGAGGACTAGGAACGTAAACATGAAGACTGGGAATAAAGGAAATGGTGTCAGGAATTCAGAAAGGAAGAACTGGAATAGATGGGGATGTGATAAGGGACTGGTGTTCAAAGAGGAGAAGGGGCAAAGAAGATCTGCAAACATTTGGGTCTTTGCACCTTCCATTTCTGCAGGCTTGGAATAGTTGCCAAATTTCATGTGTTTGTTAACAAATACCAAGTCAGTTGCGTCTTGACTCACTGTATCAGTGCAGATAGAGATTCATAACTTGCTCTTGGAAAAATATTAGTTTTAGAAATTATTTACAGTAATTTCTGTGGTGAATGTAATAAATATCCTTCCCATGATAAATTAATGCAGTTCCAAACAATGCAAATTTATATTCTATTCTAAAATAAATGCAACTTTATAAAATAAATGTCTGTCAAAAATCCTGGAGTTCATGGGGTACAAGTAAAGTTACATTTGGAGGGATCCATAAATACGTATTGAGATGTATATGTATATTAAAAGTCTTCCTACCTTTGTCATGAAGTAAAATGTTTCTGCATTTAATTATTTACTAGGCAACAGTAGTGAGGCTGAAAATGAATATACTGATGTCTAGACTGTGATGTGGACAGAGCTGATCTGAGAACATTAGGGAAAACATTCCTCTAATAGGGAAATACAGGGTTTACCTAAATTCTACTCCTCACTGAATGTCTTGGAATAACCAGAGAGGGTTAATCTCTTTAAAATGTGTAGTTCGGGGTTGGTAAGGGTGTACCCTGCGTGTGCATGTGGGGTAAAGGTGTATTCCGTATGTGAATGCAGCAGAATACTACCTTGCAAACTGAATTCTGTTAACTTGTGCTGGTTTAGGATGGGATGGTTAATTTCTCCATAGTAGCTTGTATGGTGCTATGTCTTGGGTTTGTGATGGAGAACAAATGTTGATAGAATACTGGTATCTTAGTAATTGCTGAACAGTGTTTATGCTGAGTCAGGGCCTTTTCTGCTTCTCCTACCACCCCACCAGAGAGTTATCTGGGGGTGCATAGGAATTTCTGAGGGAATATAACAGGGACAGCTGACCCCAGCTGACCAAAGGGGTACCCCACACCCTACAACATTGTGCTCAGCAGCAGGAACTGGGGAAAGAAGAGGAGGGAAGGTTTGTCAGCATTGCTATCGCTCTTGGACTGTGTGTTGCTGAGCAATTGGGATTTTTGCATCTTTTGTTTTTCTTGGATTTATTTTCTTTGGGGAGTTTTGTTTTTTTTCTTTTTCTCTTTTTGCCTTATTAAACTGTCTTTATCTCCACCCATGAGGTTTTGCACTTTTGCCCTTCCAGTTCTCTCTTCATCATACTGGTGGACAGGCAGTGAGCAAGTGGCTGTGTGGCACTTAAAACTGTGTGCTGGGGTTAAACCATGACAGAACTCCAGTTCATTTATGAAGGTCTATCTAAACGAAGTCCTGAAAAGTTTGGCTGATTGCCTGCTCAAGATTTCAAGTCAATGTGAAGGATTAACCTAGACTCACATGCTTTTAAGATCTGCCAGTGGCTTTTTTTCCTCTATGCATGCTGTAAGAGTTTGCTTACTTAAAGACTTCACCATATTCACGTTAGGTCTGGTATTTTGCTTCTGTATTTCACGTTCACTTCTTGCTCCAGAATCTAAAGTGTTACAGTACCTTTTGTTTGATACTACTACTCCTGAAATTGAATGGATCTATTATGAGAGTGCAGTGAACTTGCAGTTGAAATGTCTCTGCTCCACACAAACATATGTTGTAAGGTGATGTTTAGGTATGACTTAATATGCAAAATGTTTATCTTTAATACATAAGATTCTAGTGTTCTGTCAACATGTCCTCAGTAAGTTTTCTTTTAAAGTCCAAACAGTATTTATTTCCTGTTTGAAAAACACTGAACAAAATTCTGATTTTAAAAGGGAGACAACGTTCCAGTATTTTTGTTCTTCAGAAGGGGAAAAGCCTGGTGCTTTACATGTTTCATCTCGCTCAATATGCAGATCTGAATTTTAAATATTTTAATGTAATATATAGATTAATATACAAGTTCTTTTTATAGTAATATGTATTACATATCTGAAGAAAAACAATACTTGAACTCTCTAAAAGAAACAGCTTGAATTACAAATTTACAAAACCAGTTTTCATTTTGCATGTATAAAATGTGACATAAAAATAATGATATATGATAGTGTCCTTGAAGCACAGAAGTGATGTAGCTATAGCATCTGAGCCTTGTTATTATAACAAATGTTGCACACTTACTGTTGGCTACTGTGCAGTTTTATTCCCTTTATTTTCAGTTCATGACTTCACTGCTATGTTTTGTAATAATCAGCTATTGGAGAATCAGTATGCCTGACATTACAGGGCAAACACAGAGCTGTGACCATGGGCATGAACACAAGTGTATTTGTTTTATTTCATTGTTCATCACAACCAAGTCTTTTTCAAAGGCAGGCGCTTTGTAGTGGAAGCAAAAAATGATTTCTTACTGGAAGTCTTGCTCACTTTAAATTGAGTTCTTACAGGGAAATAAAAAGTTACTGTAGGCCAGCAATATATGTAGTTAAACACAGTGTAGGTATAAATAGAATCATTGAATCATAATACATAACTGTTTAGTTATTCTGTGTGGTCACTGCGATTTGATATGTGTCATATGTGTCCGCACAACTTGTGCAGTCAGCCTGTCACTCAGTGTAACAGAAAGTTTCTCATAGCTTAACTTGGGTTGTTAGTGTAGGTGGGTGTGTTTAGATGGAAGAATGTAATGTGTTGGATTGAAGTTTGGTATGTTGGGACATGCCTTCTACTTGACCTGTATGAACAAGGCTGTAGTCTTTTCAGGCATGTCTGGACAAGAGCAGGCACCTGAAGAGGGGCTGCACTGCCTGAGTGAAGGGGTTGACGATAGATGTTGTATTATGCTAGCTCTTAAGTCTTTAGGGTTTTTCTTGGAAGCAGATGAACTTCTATGATAATTTAATATTATATGAAGTATTTTGGGACAAATTGGTTTTGGAGTTGAGGGAAAGACTATTAATGTTCCTCCTCAGTTGTTATTCAGTACAGATTCTCCCCCAGCACACACCCCTCCACCCCATGCTCAAGTATTAGAAATAGAAGTGTTCGGATGAGACGAAAGGTTGTCATAACTCATCCTAATGCTTCTGGCACTATCCCCTTAAGTCAGTAAGTTAATGAAGAGTATATGTTAACTCTAGAAGGAAGCTTATTTGCACATTAGTGTCCATATGGCTCACTTTTAGCTAACAAAAAAAAGTTTGGAGTTAATTTTTAGATCAATATCAGAAATTGCCATGTGATCTGACTGTGTGAAGGCTGGATGAAAAATTGCTGAGCAGGGTTGTTTCCTTCATAGCCTAAACAAGCTGAAGTTCCCAACAGAAATAATAAATACTTCTCTATCAATAGAGCAGTAAACAACGTGTAGTACTGTGAAAATTTCCTCTTGTTTATCCAGAATTTGTCTATTACAGGTAAGGTAGTAGACCGTATCTGTAGTAGGTAATTGTCAGGACACAAGAGATGAGGAGCGCATAAATTCCCCACTACAGTAGTAATTTATGAACAACATAAATTTACATTTTTTTTTTTTGCAATGTATAAGCCTGTGCTACAGCTGAACATCTGAACAGCTTCAGGAGACGTAACTGAGATGAATCCAAGTTTAAAATAGTATCCTTGAACTTCCCTGATCACATTTGTTGGTCATCAGCATCTGGCACCAAAAGAAAATAATTAGTGTTTCTGGAGTTTGTGTTTGGCTTGCTGGACTGTAGAAGCTAATGATGAGATGGAAAATCTACCTTAAATTGTTTTACTAATAAAAAAAAAAGAGGTTCCAATAGGGCAATATGTAACTGTAGAAATTTCTGCCCTCGTGAAAACTTCAGCAGGGAAAAAGCTTACCTGTCACAGGCAGGAATAATGGCTTAGCCTGACCAAGGCTGACAGTGCAGCGAGTGGAACACGAGTCAGCAGTGTGCCCTTGCGGTGAAGGCAGCCAACTGCATGCCAGGGTGTATTAGCAGGAGGGCAGCCAGCAGAGCCAGGATGGAAAACAGGCGTTCCTACCCTCTCTTCATCACTCGTAAAACGTTGTCAGGTGTCACATAACCTGACTTGGGATCCCTAAAGCAAGTAGGAGGCTGCGGAACACGATCTACAGGGAGAATACGCTTTGTTCAGTCTAAAGAAAAAGCAGCAGAAGGGACTTTATTGCAGTCTTCAGCTGCCTCATACTTGTTTACAGAAAAGATGGAGCTGCATAGTAGAAGGGTGAGAAACATCAGACATAAACTGCAACAAAGAACATTCCAGTTCAATGTTGGGAGGTGCTTTTTACAAGGCTGGTCAATTTGGAGGGACTCACTTCCTAGAGAGGGTTTGGAAGTGCTGTCCTCGGGGTTGCCCAAGCTCACCTGGACCTGAGCAGCTGACAATATCAGCCCTGCTCTGAGTAGGGAATGGCACCAGGAGGTGTCAGGACATCCATTTGTACTGGAATTACTCTGCAAGTGTCAGCCTCAGAAAGGGTAGAGTCACTAAAAGTAATGGAGGGGCTTGAGCCTGCCTTGAGAGTTCTGAAATGGCTTGCCTCGGGGAAAATGCCGAGAATTTTTACTTAACACTTACTATTCTTGAGAGCAGTTGTGACTGCTTATTACCTGCTAGGGTTTGTTCCACAGGACCTGTTCTAAACATTGCTGGACACCTCCTACACCTTTCACACTCCCTTCAGAAAGAAAAAAAAACAAAGCTAGCTGGACAATCACTGCAAAGGGAAAGGGTATTCCTGTCTTGGGGGGGGGGGAGGCATTTTGTTGCTGTATTTACAAAGCAGCGTATACAAGACAATACACATGATGC
Source organism: Pezoporus occidentalis (assembly GCF_034315485.1). Taxonomy (NCBI): domain Eukaryota; kingdom Metazoa; phylum Chordata; class Aves; order Psittaciformes; family Psittacidae; genus Pezoporus; species Pezoporus occidentalis. The sequence goes on from NW_026915376.1 coordinate 2,365,481, forward strand.
ATACTGTTGTGGCCTTGAACACTTAATCATTAGGCTTCACAGTCCTGTGTAAGAAAAATCCAATATTGTCTTTCTTAATGTCAGGTGCAAAAATGTTTGGAGAGGGAATATCCTTGATATTTCCCTCAGCTATTCAGCTACTTTCTGGTGGATGTCTTAGTTTATAGATTAGGGTGCTCATAATGAAAATTTAAAGAACTGCGAGTATATATGGAAGAGCACAGGCTTCACATCAGTGAACTGTAGCCCAGGCATGCAGTTTGCTGTTAATATTCCTACTTCTTGTTGTGGGTCAACATCGACAAGTAAAAGTTGCTAGTATCATTACTGTGGCTTATGTTTGGAAATAAAGTAGTCTTTTGTCAAAGAGATTTGATGACCCTGTAATACTGTTGTGTTGAACATCAGGTTCTTCACTTGACAAGCCTGCCTTTTAGAGTTACTGATCCCCTTAGTGAGTGACCGTTTTTGTTCAGCTTGGTTTTTTTGATGATGGAAAATATAGTGCAATAATGAATACAATAATGAGCGACACTAAGGGCCACCCTGAGTTGTTTTTCACTCTCTTGCAAAAAGTCACACACTGTTTTTTCTCTTTCTCTATATGATGTCAGCTAGACAGTTTCTGAGACATAATTTTACTGCTTCTTACTCTATGGTTGTTTTAGCTGCTGCCTCCATCTTCTATATCTTTATCTTCTTTGTTATGGTGCCTTTGGGACAGCTTGAAAATTTACTCTACAGAGCTCACCCTGCTGGGATAGTGGTTGACCCTTCTCCCTGGCCTTTGGAAAAGCTGCCTTCTGGAAAAAAAATGTTCATGAAAGATTAACCAAAATGTGTTTTCTTCCATTCTTGCTTTATTCCAATCAGTGTAATATGTTTCTGGCAAACTAATTGCATTGCGAGTATACAGACTTAGGTTTAAGGGTTAATTAGAAGAAAAATTCATTCATCATACTTCGGTTTAGTCTGAATTTCAACTACCTAATACTTGGTAAACTTAAGTTTCTTTGCAAAACACCAATTAGCAAATACTTGCCCGTGACTGATGAGTGAATATTCATTTGATAGTACTTTGTGTTTGCTTCTCTGCAGCTCATTCAAGTCAAGGAAGTATACTCGGATGTAATTTTTCTATTCAAGCAGAACTTGTGTGAATTTTTCCTGAATATGCAGATTTACTAGCAACTGTATTAGCAAAGTTTTTACTAGCAAAGTTTTCAGATACATCTTAATGGGGGGGGGGGGGGGGGGCTGTTTTTGTTTTGTTTCATTTTTTGTAGCACATAGGGATCTTGACTGAGCAAAAGATCATGTGTTGTACAAAGTGTGATACCAGATGCAGAGTAAGTTCCCCTGCACTTTCAGACCAGTTGTGTTTATAAAGAGAGTGATGGATTGGGAAGTCAACAGAAGCAAAATAGCTTGTCTGAATTACTGAATCTAGGAATAGAAATGCAGTCCTGTTGAGTATGGTGCTAAACTTTTGTCCTAGGTCTTCTGGATTTTCTGTCTGTTGGAGCATCCTTTCTTGGTTTGGCAGCTTAGCTATGTATTAGTTCTTTTGGTATGTTTTTGTTTGCTTTTCTTCTCATGATGCTTTTTTATTATTATTATTATATGTTCAGGGTGTTGTGGGAGTTTTGGGGTGGGTTTTAATATGTTTTTTATTTTTACTCAGTACTCTCGGCTACCATACTGTAATGTGCAGAACACGAGGCAGTATAAATTAACACGAGTACTTCAAAGTCATTGATTGCAAAGTCAAGCATCTAAGGCAGTTTACATTAACTGCAGCTTTGTTCTTAGATTTTGCTAGATAATTGATTCCCAAAGAGAATGTTTCTGTGTTTCTTAAACTGCATTTACAGTTTATTTAAGCTTGACCTGCTGTCCATTTTTAAGTGTGAGCTAAGTAGAGCTTGTCTTGCAGCATAATAGAAATTGTGGCTAGAACATGACATTGACTCAGGTTTATTGTTTTGTTTTGGGTTTGTTTTTCTTTTTTTTACCTTTTTTTTGAAATTGTGCATAAATGCTATTTTGAAGTATCTTTTACAATGTGAGTCAAAAATTATGTGAAATGAGAGATTAGTGTATTCAGGGTAATACTTAAAAGCCTTATTCACAGGACATTAGGTAGGTTAAGCACTAGGTCAGGATCAGTACTGCAAGTTAAGTATGTGAGAGGTTTATTAAATTTACTAGCTTTGCTTCCTTTTAAGCATTGACCTAAGGCATTAATGGGACAGCGTATGGGAAGGTATGCGTTTGGTAAGAAATATAGAGTAAAATTTCTAACTTGTCTCTGTTGTAGTTCAGTTATTCTTTTTATGTTGATGAGATTCTGAAGGCATGCTTTGCAGGTTACACACTTGGCATATTTGCATTCTGTTTTACGTTTATTAATATACCAGCATTGGTTAATCTTGTCTTCCTGCATGCTTATATTACAGAGATTTCTGAGTCTTTGTAAGTCTTGATCCAGATTTCCATGAAAGCAAGTATTCATTTTGTGTTGAGAAAATGTATGCATTGCGTAGATTGGAAGAAAGAAAAGAGAAGTGTTTGATTGTCAGCAGCAATACCATATGGTATGTTACGCGATTTAGTCGTTTTGTTGAAAAAAAAAGTATGCATTTTGAGTTGTGCTAATGAAAAGTCTCCTTTAAAACTCACCTTATTAATACCGCCTTCATTAACACCACCTCCAGCTCCTTTCGATAAAGGTCTTTTTTTGAGAATAGAGAAGCAGTTTTCATTCTTATTTACTTCTGTTGCTGCTGGTTTACTGTGAGGACTGCTGTTCACTGAGGTGCACCATGGAGGAGGTATCTTCAGAGACAAGTGAAATAACTCATCATGTGATACTAGGTTTTATTCCCTCTGGTGTCTCTTGCCAGCCAAGTGGGAAAAAACAATGGAAACACAATGTTGTTCAGAGTAGCATCGCTCTGCTTTGAGGTGTACAAGCAACAGCAGCTATGAAATATGGTGAAGCTATTTTGTAGCTTTCGCTTTTTTCTGTTATCTTTTTGGATGTCAGTAGGCTTTCCTGGTTAGCACTGCTCAGGCTTTGCTGACTTGGACAGTGCCAGTTCTCAGCTTGGCCTGTGTGCAGGAATATGTTCTGAGCCTTTGGATATCTGAAATGTATTGCATGAGTTTATAGAGTCAGTGCAGTATCTTGATTGTAGGCGTTGTTGCATCTTTAGAGATACAACTTTTTTTATAAGAGCTCTCAATTATAATTCTGCTCTTCCTGCTCATGTTGCCTGCTGGAGTGTGTTCATGAGGTAGGATTGCTGTCATTGTAACATGAGAGTGTACAGAGCCAGTCCCTTCCTCGGGGCACTTGTTAGTTATCTTTCAAAACTGCATTTGTCCTCTTACTACTTACAGGTTTTTTTCAGGTTCAGTGGGGAGTGTGTGAGGTCATCAAAGGCATCATTGGTGGCTTTTTCCTTTTTTTGGAGAGGCTAATATTACTTTTGTAGGTTAGGTGTTATCTCATCTATGCAACCAGTTTATTAGTAAGCCGGCATGCCTTGTCTTTTGGCGCTGAAACTTATACTCTGTACACTAACACGTTTGCTGCAAATTTGTAAGTAAGATTAATGTGCATTGATTGTGTCCAAATCCTGAGCCATGCACTTCCCAGAGTTTGATCTAAAAATGGCTTTGGGTGTGGCTGAATCCCAAACCTAGGCAAGGAGTGCCATCATGAGAATCTTACCGGAAAGTAACTTCTCTCACTGTACATGATGTTCCACAAAGGTATGTAACCTTCATTATGGTGCCTGTAAATTATATCTGTATTTGAGGCCTAGTCAAAATGCCCTGAGAAATGGTGCTGATTAAATGCTTCTTCGTCTGAACTTTTTAGTTTTCTCTTTTTCTACTTGTGTTGTGGAAGCTGGTATGCAAAATGCCACAAAGCTGGTATGCAAAATGCCACAAATACACAATAAAAAGTGTTTAAGAGAAAATAATATTTTGTATTAAGGTAGATTGTTACACAAACCAAGTATGTTGCTATTGTACTAATGGAGATGTATGGTAAGAAAGACAATCGGATAAAAAAAGATGTGAACTAGTTTCAGGCTTTTGCTTTAAAGTAGGTGTAAATGGTAAGTGGTTAACTGAACAGAAAAGGACAATGAAGAAGAAAAGATACGGAAAGCACAAGGTAAAGAATCAGATTAAATCTCTGAGCCAGGGTAATTTGTGATACTCCTTTACTTTGATAATTCTGCTAAAAAAAGAAGAAAAATAGTCCAAACAATACACTTGGGAAAAATGGATTGGCATGCTTGCTGTCATCTAGATCATTCCGCTGTAAGCTGCTCTTGGAAACAGCCTGTCTACCTAGTTAATACACAACTTTATGCTTCAAATGAGATCAGAAACTGAATCTAATTAGAGAGTGTTGCAGCCAACAATATTCTGAAATTGAGAGATTATTTTTACGTATTTGGCTTAGGATTGTTGGTCTTTTTCCAGAGTCACTGTCTTTTATTCATAATAAAAGGTGTTGGCATTCATTCAGCTTGAAAAGAGGGGTCCAAGTTTAATGACTACCGCAGTCAGCATAATCCTTGTAACTAGTGTTAACAGAAGCTTAGTACTTCGTAAGCTCTTTCTGCTTTTTTGTAGTTTTGACATTTAGTTCTCTCTGTGGGAGGTTGCTTCTTTGAGGTAGAATAAGGATCCAACAGGGTGGTGATACCTAGTAGCATTTAATGTATGATGGATGTGAAGCTGCATTTAATTGATACTGTCTATTTTGCATATTTCATTTATGTACCTGCATAGGTACATAGGTATGCAGGCACCTGGTCAGTGACTGTGAGGAATAAAGACTGTGGATATTGCATGTTTCTCAGTTTCTGTTAAAAATAATCTGGTTTCTTGCACTGGGTTTTGTATGCCAGCATTACAGAATGGCACAGCTTGCTTGTCTTTCCTACTCTACTGTGATTCCTTGTAGTCTTTAGTCTGTTTGAGGGTTGGTTATTAATACATGTGTGCATATGCGTTATGTGGCTTCCCCCCTCTACCGCACTCCCCCAGATATGTAGATATTTCTGGTTAGGATACTCCTGTAGTTTGGAAGCAGGAAGAGTTAAGATGAGTCTCACATTTCTAGTTGTCTGTTTCTTTTTCTAATCGAGTCTCAAAAACTTTAGTGCTAACAGTTGGACAGCTGTCTTCTCAAGCTTAAACTTATACTAAAATTTAAATTTCTTATGTTTCTTGTTGTCTTTTGTTATTGCTTCTCGCATTTTATTATTTTCACAATAAATACTTTTTTTCTTTTTGTATTTGCGTGATTGGTAGTTATGAAGAAACACGAGCCCATCCAAGCTAGCACTGAAAACGGGTAGTGCAAACAGGAACTTAGAATTTAACAAAACTAATTGTGTGATATTTAAGTGCTTCATTTATTTTTCCTAGTGCACATGTTCTTTGTATTCAAGTAAACCTATCTTCAGAGAGTATTATATTTTAAATATTCCATATTTTTACATAGAATATGAGAAATTGCCTCTAGTGTAAGAACAAAAGAATGGTGCTTTATCTTCTTTTACAAGCAAGTCTTCAGATGTGATGCTTATTTGTCCCTCTTGCATCTTAAGTGTCAGATGAGGCAGTTTATTAGAAGATTTGTCTTTGAAGAGAAGATAATGTTTTATGTGGAATATCCACCAACTCTGTCTTCAGTGAATGCTCTCAACTAGGGTTTCATTAAGTGTCACTTTCTTACAAAAATAAATCTGGTAAACACCCATATCTACTTTTTCTGAAGGACTGAGCTGTTCAGTAATTGTTTCCTGTTGACAATTTTTCTTGGAACTGGAAATGTAGTAAAAGTATTGTAGCATCTCTTCAAACTTCAAGGCAGCGAAAACTTTTACGTAAGAACTCACTGCATCAGTATAGATTCCACACAGAATTATATTGGCTGTTATATTTTCTTACTAAGGCTGGAGCTCTTTTTCTGTTGTCTAATGCATAGAACTTCTGTTCAGTAAGTTGATGCATGCTTTGTAATGGGTGAATTGCAAAGTAATAGCTATAATTGTTGATATTAAAAGTCATTCTAGGGAGGCCAATTTAATAGAAATATTCATGTTAAAAAAAAAGTAAGAATTCTGGAAGATCTTTGGTAATATGGATAATCTTGTATATTAGAAATGCATTTAAATTTTAAATTTGAGAGACTATTTAGAAGAATTTAGGAAGAAGCCAACACAGAAGTCAATGGAGAGGCACCATAGTACATAGTGGGAGGATGAAAATGCCTCAAAACACTTGGAAATTGGTCTTCATTAGACATGTTCTGTTTAACCTAAAAGAAGGAAACTACACCTTTCTTCCTACTTTATAACAGCTGTACTATCTTGGGTTAGTAAAGAAAAGAATGAAATGTTGAGCAGGGTTGATTTTTCTGATGTTACCCGTTTCTGAAGTATTTTAAGAAGTGTGTGGTTAAGCTGCTAACAGACAGAGGTCCTTTGAACATAATAGCTAGGAAAGCTAGTTTGCATAATAAGGTTTGCTGTCAGAAGTATCTTCAGGCATTCAAGTCCTTGTTTTATTATGTGTGGGTTTGGCTTTGTGGGTTTTTTGTTGGTTTTATTTTTTATTTTTTTTTATATTAGCAGAGATCAGAGAACTTGAAGAAAGCACTTAAATTCATTTTTATTAACTGAAGGGCAGACAGAGGTTGATTCAATTTCACTAATAACAAGAAGCTGTGTTCCTTTGAATATTAAACCCCTCACTTCTAAGTTAATTTTTACACTTTGGTTGCTTTTTTAAATCTAGCTCTAGAAATTAATGGCTTTTCTTGCTGTTCTGAGTTTTGTCTTGGTTGCTAACTTCATATGTATGTGAATTCTCTTTTCCTTGTAAAATCATATATTTATTTTGATTGTAGTTTGCATTTATTGCAAATGCAAGTGTTTTCTGGGTCCCTGTTATGCTTATGTTTTCAGATGTTGATTAGGAAGTAAACAGTGATTTGAGATTACTACTTGGGGGTACTCCTTAGAAGCTAACCCCAGAGGTGTTTGTCCTCTGCGGGGTGTAGGTTGTATGCTCAAAGTAAGATCCCGTTCTCCCTTGCCCATCAAGATGTGTGTTGTAGTACTCCTCTTTCAGTGAATATGTATGAATTGTTACAAATATTTATGCTTCATCATTGTTTTGGTGTGCATTCAACATTACCTTGGTTTGCAGCTGCTTATATCGTTGCAATACATAATACTTTATGCTTTAGGTAAATTTACTACTGGTGCACATTTTTGTAAGTCATTGAAGTATATGCAGTTGATACTAGTTAAGAATTTAGTGTTTTCATTTTTTGGTTTACTTCCAAAATGTTTTGGCATTCTTTAAAGTCTTGGCTCTGTAGTTGAGACCACCGCGTTACTGTTTACATACTCCCTTCTTTCTTTGGAGATTTCAGTTATTTGCCAATGTAAAGATTGAGCAATAGCAGGAGTAGTATCATTCATCCAGAATAATAGGCTCGCTTACATAAAGAAATCACAATGCACAATATTATTCCATTCATGACAGTACTGAAAACTGAATTACCTACTGTGAATTTGACCACAGGCAGCTGTCTGCTCATCTCTTCATCTAATTCTGAAGGATTTTCAGTACTGAAGTTTAAAGGGGCTTTATTGCTACTCAAAGCAGTGTAATTACTAGTGGAAACGGGTCCTGCCTTTGGGATGGTACACCTCCCCATCTGCTGTGCAGCAAGCAACAAATTCTGTCCTTCTCTGTTTGTACAGTTCTGTCAGAAAGCTGGTGCTACTGATTATACATTTGAATTAACTTGTTGGTGTCAAGCCCTTAATGTATATTAAAAAAAAAAAAAATCATCAATTAAAAGGAGGGTTTTATTGAAATGCAGGAAAAGGAAAGATACCTTTAAGTTTTCCAGACTGTTTCTAAGCCTAATGGAGAAATGCTTTGAGCTCAGAGATCTGAACCCAAATGCAACTACTGCAACAAATAATATTGGTTTCATAGAACTTTATTTGCATTTAGATACAGGGTGTCTGACAAATCCTCCTTGATTCTTTGTAGGCAGTGTTTAGGTTAAGGCTGGATTGCAATTCTGGTGTGCATTTGGTTTTGAATTACTACCTTTCTTCTTAATATTTTCAGTACAGGAGAAGAAAAAAGTTCAGGAAGTGGAATTATACCATCCTAATAGTTTTGCTAATCCAGATGGGATTATTGCCTTTCTTGTCTCTAGCGGTTTGGAGTAGCATAACCCTTGTTCCTGGTTATTAGGTTCTTGAAATGAAAAATCTTTGGCAAATCTGAATACCATGTTGCAAAGATGCGCATTTAGTAAAAGTTGTCTCAGATGGTCTTTGGTGTGTAACTCTTTTTAACCCAGGTTAGTTGCAGGCTGTTGCTGTTGTGTTACGAAAAGTTTAGGCTATCATACTGGTGAGACATTGCTCCACTGTGTAGTATGCAAAATCCAGGGTGCCAGAATGCTGGAAAGCAAAGCAAAACTCATTTAAAATGAAGAATGGATTTTAAATAAAGTTCAGATATAGATAAAAGGTCAGGCTCTAGTTCCCTTTTTATTTGCAGCAGTTCATCCGTATACAGTACTGTGCATATTCTGTGTGAAAGGTAATCTCATTTTTTAATCTACTATAACTGTCCTTTTAATTCTTGAAAATCCTTTTGGGTATTTTGCATTCCAGTATCGATCCCTGTCTGTCTGACTGCTTCAGCTGGGTAATCATTTTTCTTCTTTATCCCTAATCCTTTTAATATTTCCTTCCGGCCACTGTATACCAGTATAGCATGTCTATTGTTTGGGATGTGTTTCAATGGCTACCGTAAGACTGTACAGTAAAAGTGGCTGTATTTTAGACTAAATTTCACAAAACTGGTATACAGTTGTCCTGGGTTCAGCAGTAGCAGTCATTTTTCCCCTTCTTGGTAGCTGGTGCAGTGCAGTGTTTTGACTTTCAGCTTGGGAACAGAGCTGATAGGTGATGTTTTGGTTTGGCCAAGGACTTTGTGAGCCTCATGCTCTGCCAGGGAGGAGGGGGAGCCAGGAGGAAGGAGAGACAGGACACCTGACCCAAACTGACCAAAGAGGTATTCCATACCACAGCACGTCATGCCCAGGATGTAACTGGGAGTGAGCCGGAAGGGCTGGGAGACTGCAGGGTTGGAGGAGGTATCGGTCAGAGCTTGGTCGGGCTGGGGGGGCGAGTTATCGGTTGGCTGGTGGTGAGATGATGTATTCTCTTCCCTTGTTATTTCCTTTATCATTATTATCATTGGTGGTAGCAGTAGTGATTTGTGTTATACCTTAGTTACTAAACTGTTCTTATCTCAACCTGTGGGAGTTGCATTCTTTTCGATTTTCCTCTCCGTCCCTCCGAGAGCAGGGGGAGGGCAAGAAAAGGGGGGGAAAGTGAGCGAACGAATTACCTGACTGGGTTTAAACCACGACAACAGTGAAACAAAAATGCAAAGCTGAACAACCCACGTCTTCAAAGCACGTATGCTGACCTTAGTTCTTTGTTTATTCATACAAAATGTTCATCCTTATGAAGCTTACTGTATTTTGAACTGCTCTGAAAAATTAAATATGAAGGTAGGTGTTTCAAAATGCTTCTTATTCCTTATTCTTCTTACAGACCTAACAGAAAAGATTAATTTTATTCTCTCTGTGTATACACATATGTATACATCTATGCATACATGTGCATGTAAAATCTTGGTTTTAAAGGTGCAGCTGTAGAACAGTTTAAGTATCTCGGCAAAAGTGCTTGGACCCAAGTCTCCAATAGTTCTCTTCAGCACTCTCCTTGGATGAAAACATTCTGTCCTTGTTTCTATGGTGACTGAGTAAAAGCATCTCTGGTCACACGAAGTCTTGACAAAATTATAACAATCCCTCCCTGAAAAGGTTTCCAGAACAGCACAGGTCTGTTATGTTTCACTTGAAGGAGGAGGAGGATGCTTCCAACCCCACTGGGGTCTTCTACTGTGTTTCTCCCACACTAGGTTACACCTTCAGATCACTTTGCTGTGCTAACCAATGCTTCAACTGTTCTGCTTTTCTCATTAGCTAAATGTGGCATATGCTTTCTCTGTGTGTCAAAGCAGAGCATGCAAACATAATGAAGGAAAAGAATTTGAAACAGAGGTGAAAGCAGAGTTTTTAATTCTTCTTCAGGAACCCTCATTTGTTTCCATACTACTTTGGTACCAGCCAAGAAGGGTGTGTGTGTATGTTTGAATTTTATTACAACTACTCTACTTTAACAAAACAAACAAAAAGCTTCAGAGACCTAGGCTTCTGATATTCCATGGCTGTCTTAATAAAAACACCTCTAGCCAGTAGCCAGTTTGAGTATTGTATAAAGCATTCAGGAAGGTAAGGAAGCTACCTTCTCTCAAAGCATTGTTTGTAACATTAAGACTTCAGTAACTTGCCTTTATATACCTCCACTTCCCCATAATAACTTCATAAGGTCATGGGAAACAAAACTATCAAAATACATAGTATCTTCTGATATGGAGAAACTTCCTGAAAGTTGTAGCTTTATGGCTGTTGCTTTATGACAGACTCTTTCCAATGTTAATAGCAAAAAGAAAAATAAAATCCACATCTTGATTTCGTCTTTTTATTCTGTCCCTTGAAGATTACTTCCTCCCCCTCATGCACCTTACAGCAAATCTACTGTGGTTCCAATGAAAGGTCAGTTTGAATGTTGTTATCCCTTGACTTCTGAGATGCTGCAACTTTCCTGTGTGCTTCCGAGATGAAAATCAAATGCAAATGTGAAATGTTTTGGAGGCATTCTGACTTTTTAAATGACTATTTTAATATTCATGTGTTTTAATATTAAAGCACAGAGTATGTCGTAACTTAGTTATTATTTTCAGTTACATGCTGTAAATTGTGTGGTTGTTATTAACTGTAGGGTGCCCTCTGTCACATGCTTAGTAACGGCAGGTTCTTTTTAGAGGCTAATTGCCAAGTAACAGAAAGTAAGTCTGAACCTTCAGACCTACAGAAAATACAGTTTGTCTTGAAATGCACATTGGTGCGAATCTGATACCAGTAGTAATTTATACCTAGAAATAGAACTGTCACTGGTAAACTGAATAATTTTCTATTAAGCAGTCTGTGAGACTGCCTTTTAGAGTAGAGACAAAGTTTGTTTCCAAGGGTAGGAGTCTTATTTTGAATTAATAAAAATGTCAGTTTTCCTGTTTTGATTATGTTCAGTTTATTAAAAATGTTATCTTTCCTGATACATTTCTGAATTTCTTGAAGATTGACAGGCTCAGGATAAATAGTCTGTAAAAAGCTTGATTGATCCAGACTCTTCTTTTATCTGTGTAGAGATTCTTTGTTGGCTCAGGCTGGTGAGATGTCAGAGATACCAGAATGCTTCCAGCTTCAGTGTTACTAGATGAAAGGCTATAAAGAGAATAGCCTTTATGTGTCCCACAGAGAAACCTCATCAGCAAACCTGCTGATAGCTTCTGTTCTTTGTGTAGTCATTTGAAATGCTGCTTTTCTGAACACAAAGGCAACGTTTGCAGCCAACTAAGTTTTGTTTAGTGAGTTGTAGATCTGTACAGACTTGATTTATGAGAAGCTTGATGGATGCATCCTTGACAAGTAATTGTCCACCTTGTTAGTGGTGGGTTGTTTTTTTTTAAAGGAGAGACTAAAATATGATTAAGTTGTATATGTCTTTTCCATTAACTGGCTGATTCTGTGAAAATCAAACAGCAAAAATGTGTGCAACTCCTCTCTTCATTAAATTACTAACTTCTTGCCTTGTTAACGTGGTCAGTTTATTAAATGAGACCTATTAGCTGCTTCAAGGGTAGAGGTAGAGCAGTGTTTTATAAAAACCATACGTTAAGCAGTGCAGTTAAGTGTCCTGTGTACAAACTGTTAATTACAAAACCAGACATCTGCTTTAACAAATAATTTTCATGCTTTTCTATATATTGTTAGGGTTGTATGAAATGGTTCTTGTAAGGAAATTACGCTATGTATTAGGAGAATGTGACACATGCTATCTTCTTGCCATGTAATCTGTGTGCTAAGATGCTTCTTTATTCCGGCATAAATGTGTTATAGGTTTGCAGTGCTGATTTATTTCATAGTAAGTCACATACATACTTCTCCCTTGAAAATGTAATTCTTTTATGTTTGATACACTGCTTTGAAAAATGAAGTTCTCCTGCTTCTGGGTGCACATAGTAATTGTATTCTGTTTATTATCCAAATTTAGATAATAAAATGGAGATTAAGTCCTGATGCCTTGTTTGATTTTGAGGGTGCTGGGTTTGCATAATAGAGAGGTTGGTCAGAGTCTTGGGTGACATGGTTTAGTGTGTCGTGTCCCTGCCCACGGCAGGTGGGTCAGATCTAGATGATCTTAAGGTCCTTTCCAACACCAACTATTCTATGATTCTATGATACAGTAGCTTAAAGCATCTGGGAGGCAGGTCAATGCTTCATAGTGCATGCATGTGTATTTGACAGAGAAGTGGTAGGCTATTGTGAATATACCTTGGTATATTGAGGAGCTACTTTGAAGTAGTCCCTTGTAGGTGTATTAAAGGAGTAAAGTAGCATAAGTATCACTGGTGAGTAATTTCACAGTTGTCTTCTGTGGAATGCAGCTTACCATCGCCCTCCCTTTCTGTCTTTTAAGATGGTCTCTTGCATTTTTAATCAGTTTGCTCTGACCTGTTTTCTTATGTGCTCCTTTTGGAAGGCTGGAAGTGTTTGTTAACAAGGGAAAAAAGAGCCATTAAATATTTAATGCAATCTTAATTAGCTATACGTAGGGGAATTAAATCGGGAATCCTGCTAAAGCAGTGTCATTTATGTCTGTATTAATGCTTTAATTTATTTTGAGAACAGATTCAATTTTGATACCTTTTTTGACCAAGTACTGAAAATGTTAACAAGTTTGCAGTGAATTGTAGAAATAAGCCTCATATAAACCATTATCCCTGTAAATAGGGAAGATGGGTATGCTTGCCATTTGCTGAGGTAACTAGAAGAAAAATCTGGAAACTTTATTTAGTGTCTGCTTAAATGCAATGTCTTTTACTCAGGGCTCGTATCCAAATGAGGAGCCCTCATCAACTTTTACTGAACTGCAGTAAAACAAAACTCCCACCTTCTGATACTGGAGTGAGTGCTGGGCTCAGGATGCAGTTGGCTCATGTGGTGCCAGCTGATTGAACTTTTAACTAAAATATAGTAATGCCACTCTGGTAGTTGCTGGATTTTTATGTTTAAGATAAAGATTATTTTCAAGAGTATGAATTAGGGACTCGACTCATCACGGAAACACTTTGAATACTGCTGGTCATACATCATGTCAGTCACTTGTTCCTTTGCACAGAAGGAAAACCAAGTATGAATCAAGAAACAAATCATGGTATATTTTGCAGAGAGCTTCTTTACCTGCCCATGACTGCTAATTGGATTGGTGTTAAGGAAGCTGAAAAACAATTGTCTGTTGGCTGGTCCAGCCTGGCTTAGTACATTTGACTTTCCTGTTGCTTAGTTCATCTGTGTATGGAGAAGGGAATGTCTTAACGTGTGCATAGTTGGAGATCATAATTTGGAAGCACAATATTTATACAAATAATAGCAGGGAGGGGACTTTGGTTATTTTTCAGGACTATGAAACACAAAAGTAGCGGTGACACGGGATTAAAAAGAAAACCTTAGTTTTATTGCAAAATATTTACTGGTGTTATGTAACCTGGTATTAAAACATAAAAAAGCATTTGCAAGGTAGTGGTTGTTTGCATTTAAGCCATTTCCTCTGAAAGTGATGCTGGCTTTATTTAGTAGTAGAGTCCCATTGTATTCTGTTGGAGTTAACTACATTGAGCGCAATGTTCTAATGTGGAAAAGACTATCAAGGATAATAACTGTGAAACACTGAGTGAACACTGTGTACAAAAAAAACTTGCCATGGTTTAAATTTCTCTCTTCCATGCTTTCAATGCTTCTCACATGCTGATAATGATGTATCCTTGTTTACTTTGTATTTTTGCTAGGTGATCTTACCAACTCTTAACAGAAGACTTTGCATTGGTCTTCAAAATAAATTTACCTAGAGTTCTGAATAGTCTGAATCTCAACAGTTTGACATCTGCATCTGACAAACCTTATATTGGTCAAATAGGTCAAATGCAATACAAATTGTATTTGACCAAACATATTGTTCAAATTGGTGTACTGTAGGTACACTTTTAAAATGCATTTTGAAAAGTTAATATGTTAGCCTTCCAGTATCTGAAGGGGGTCTACAAGGATGCTGGAGAGGGACTCCTCACTAGGGACTGTAGAGATAGGACAAGGGGTAATGGGTTAAAACTCAAAGAGGGCAAGTTTAGATTGGATGTAAGGAAGAAGTTCTTTACTGTAAGGGTGGTGAGGCACTGGAATGCGTTGCCCAGGGAAGTTGTGAATGCTCCGGCCCTTGTGGTGTTCAAGGCCCAGTTGGACAGAGCCTTGGGTGGCATGGTTTAGTGTGAGGTGTCCCTGTCCATGGCAGGGGGGTTGGAACTAGATGATCTTAGGGTCCTTTCCAACCCTAACTATTCTATGATTCTATTATACCTATTTTAGACTTCACAAGAGAGAATGTGTGAGTGTGGGATTATCTTTTAGGCACAGAAATCAGAAAATCGATGGATGCATAATGCTAGGACAGATCAAGTAACGAACAGTGAGTTTCAGGGTCTATCATGACTACGAACTTGAAAGGCTGCCACTGCACTGCTGTTCTATTACTTGTTTGTGCGCAACTGAATAACATGCAGTGGAAAATTAAAAGGTTTTCAAAAGCTAAAATATCAAGCCTTTGATTATATCTGTAAGCTAAAGAATACTGCTGAAATACTGAAACTAGTATGTTATCTATTATTTATACAGCTTTCTACAGTGAACCTCTGTGGCCAATGTTCAGTCTGAACAATGTGTTTAATAAAGTATATAAGAACCTAAACATAAGGGTAATTAAAAAAAAAAGAGTAAATCAGTCACAAGAGCAATCTGATTTCGCAGTGTGGGTTAGTCATTTCAGGACATGACACAACATTTTTGCCGGCAGTAAGATTTGGGTTTTTTTGAGAATGGGGAATCTTCACTTGTTTTCTAAGATTTTGAAGAGTTACCTAGGTGGCCAAGAAACTTCTTCAGTGTCTTCTTTCTTTGTCTTATGTCAGTGTTTGTCTAGCTTGTTGCTATTCCCACCAACTTGTTGGTCTAGCTCTTCAATATTCCTTTTCTTATTGCTATGTGACTCCAGCTAGTGCCTCGAACCTATAGTGCCTCTAGCCAGTGCTAATCAAACCTCTTCTCTTTTACTCTTCAAGCCACTGAAGTACGTAGGAACAATACTTTTACAGTGAGAATTGGGAGCGTGTACAAGAAAAATCCTCTTCTGCTAATATATGGACTCTCCAAACATATCAGCTGTTGAACTTTAAACCAGCCTTTTGAATATGTGAAATCTCAGTTCAGGTCAATTAGGCTTAATAATAATAAATCAATTAAAATCAGTTGCTCATAATGGAAAGACTTAGGAAACTGAAGGTGTAGGTGTGAACATCAGGGCTGCGCATGATATGACAACTTGTTTCGTAACGTCATGACCAGATGCAGAGCTTCACAGCTGTTTTCGAGGCTGTGTGGGTTCAGCAGTTGCGCACATTGCACAAATTAGGATTTTTGTAAAATATTCCATAATTCACCTGCTATCTTGCAAATGCCGAGGTTTTTTTTCTTTAAGCATATTCCATAAATTTTGCTAGTCAGTTCAGCACCAGAAGTTTCCTATTCTTTTTATTGTTTGGGGGGGGAGGGAGAAGAGAGGGAGTTTTATCTGAGCTCATCTTTACAGCTTATTGACTATATATGGCATGCTGATTTTTCTCTCCCTTTCAGAAGAGAAACCTGATTGCTCCAAGGCCCGCTGTGAGGTCCAGTTCTCTCCTCGCTGTCCAGAAGATTCCATCTTGATTGAAGGTTATGCTCCTCCTGGTGAATGCTGTCCACTTCCGAGCCGTTGTGTGTGCAATCCTGCAGGCTGCTTGAGGAAGGTTTGCCAACCCGGCTATTTGAATATATTGGTTTCTAAAGCATCAGGAAAGCCAGGGGAATGCTGTGATCTCTATGAATGCAAACCAGGTAAAAATGGACATGATTTTTTTTTTCCAATTGTAATTTTTTTCTAACTGACCAAATAACCTACATAATTGCATCTAATAAAGCCTGTATAGCCTCTAAATTCTTCTAGTTCTTCTTCAAAATTAAAATCATAATACGTAGGCAATACCCATAAAAAAAGGTAAGAAATATTATGATAAGTTTTGCTTTCTTTTTTTCCTCCAAACATAAATTTAAACTGAGCAACAAGGGAAAAGTAGCCTAATGAGGATGTTGCATTTCTGTGGATGCTGCTAGTGAAAGCGACGTACTGATTAGGTCATATAAAGGTTTTACATAGTAGAAATATTTTGTGCATGGACAGGGAGTTAAGGTTTCGATCTTAATATTTCTCTAGATTAAAAAGTGATGACCCTCAAAAACTAGAGAGTGAAGGGATTGTTGAGGTTCAGATTGAAAGACTTCACAACATTTTTTGTATTTACCTATTTTCCATTTCATGAGAACACAAATTGCCCTTTTTTGTGATTTATTCTCAGTGGAAGATGTAATTCACTCTTCTTTTTGATCCAGGCTTTGGTGAAGATGAATAATAAATAGAGAGGGATGAAAGCAGGCATATAAAATTGTATAATCCAAAATCTTAAACGCAAACAGTGTGCTTAAACTGTGCCTCTCCTGTGCTTGTTTTAACATTTTCTTAAATCCTCCACAGAAGATGATTGTACAGTCTTTGTATCTTCTAGTGCTTCTCTTTGTGCTTTTCCTAATATCCGATGCAAATCTGACTGGAAATTTAAGCAAACTTTTTCGTCCTCTGTCGTGTCTAGTGGATGAACAAGTCTTTTATAATATTTTTGTCTCTGGAACATGTTGTCAACTTTAGTCATCTTTCATCTAAAATTAGCTGTAATTTCTTGTGGCATAGTTTCCTTGGACTCATTCCTTGTTACATTGCTCCTCTGTAAGTTTTCTTAAAGTCTACCCACATTTTTCAAATGTGTTGTCCAAAAGCAGACTCCTGTTTTGGGTGAGTCTTCATCAGCACAAAATACTGTAAAATAATTACTTTGTCTTTCAAGCAAAATTCTAACTAAGTGCCGACTCCTTTGCAAGAGTTATATTTAGTTTGTAAAGTACTTTGAATCCCAGATCTTGTAGCATGACTGCTGCTGATCCACTATATTTGTACATTTTAATTCTTCCTACGTATACTTCAGGTATGCCTTTTCTGAATTTTATCTTTGTCATAGTTTAAGTGCAGCCAGTCTAAATGTCTCTGGTTCAATCCCAGGTTTCAGCGCCAAGGGGAGAGAATATAAAACTAAAAGGGGAAGGGGAAAAAAAAAACCAAAAAACAATAAACACGACTGATGCAGTTGCTCACCACTCACTGACCAATGCCCAGCCCAACCCGAGCAGCGACTGGTCCCTTCTAGGCAACTTCCCCCAGTATATATAGTGGGCATGACGTGCTGTGGTACAGAATACCCATTTGGCTAGTTTGGGTCAGGTGTCCTGTCGCTGCTTCCTCCTGGTTTCCTGTGCCCCTCCTCAATGGCAGATCATGAGACAGAAAGGTCTTTGATCAGAGTAAGTATGACTTAGCAACAGCTAAAAACATCCGTGTGTTAGCAGCATAGTTCTCAGTCTGATGTTGAAAACAGAGCACTGCACCAGCTACTGAGAAGTAGAAAAATAACTGTTACAGCTGAACCCAAGACAATCTTAATGACTTCGGGTTATTTCTTTGTTTCTCAAAATAAATGTTGATTCTGCTCAGATCTTCCAAGTGTAATTTACATTTGCATTTTGTAGTTTGCAAATAACTCTGTCCAAAGTTACCTTTGTAGGTTACTTCTTGAAGACTGTTTTCAGCTTGTTAGTATTACAGAATCTTTGAATTGAATATGTGATTATTGCATTAGTGGATTTATGTAAGTGTGTTGTTTTTTGAAGTAGTTTGTGTTTTTTATTGTAGGGAATTAATAGGTGAATATACATATTGGTGAATAGGTGAATAGGTATACGGGACTGGGAAAATTATAATGCATGGTAGTAGGGTAGAAGAGCAGAGGCTTTGAAGAAATTGGGGAAGGAGAGACATTAATGGGATTTAGGGAAAGTGTAGACCTTTGCAATGGGGGTTAATAATTGAGAGGCTGAGGGAAAGCAGAGACTTCTCCCCTACTTGAGAGATGATGAAAGTATGTTTCTTAGGCAGTAGCTAAGGCGCTGAGGAGTGTATGTGAGTACTCCTGTGCATCCCCACAGTGACAGGTGATGAAAGATGCAATGGCTAAACTACAGGGTAAGTGGGACCCTTACTTTGTGACAGGGCCTTTGCTTGAGGGGAAATAAAGGAGTATTATTAATACGTAATTATTAGTCACTACATAGCCTGATTTTTGTCAAATTAGACTTCAGTGGCTGTCCAAACTGACTTCTATAACTTTGATGTAGATCTGCCTTTCACTTACCATTCATCACAGTGGGAAGACTGTACAGGAAGAAGAAGCCAACCCAAGACTGGAAGACTGGAAAAGGAGCAGATGAATGTTGTCAAATCTTAGTAGTCTACAAATTACTTGCCACAGAAGGCTGCTGCCTTTTTTTTTCTTGCCTTTTTTTTTTTAATGGCAAATATTTGCAAATCTGAAAATTTTTCAGTTTTCAGAGGATCTCTGTTTTTAAAGAGTATAAGCTATACTTTGTATAGACAACATTGTAGTCAATGTATGAAGAAAATTTTAGACTAAACATGCTGTTGTTGGGGTGGGTTTTTTTTAATACTTCTTTCTTGTAGAAAATTTAGGGATTTTACTTTTAAATTTGGAAGTTATCATGAGCCTTGCTGGGTTTTTTTCCATCTGAAGTGTTCTGTCATGTTCAAAACCACTGGCTGTGTTTTTAAATAAATGTCTTTGTTTAAGAGCAGGCAAGGGAATATCTTGTTTTACTAGGATTGTATACTCTATATTCATATATACTAAGATGTATATATGTATATAGGCTTATCCAGTCTTCCAAGCTAAATTATAATTCCATGAATTTGGAGGTAATCTAGTCCATCCTGCCTCTTCTGCATTGTTTTATGCCATTTATTCTCTCTGTGAATATATGCATACCACTGTATATGTAGTAGCATATAACTTTTTATGTATGTATGACACTCTGACCATTATGAATGTGGATTTGCTGAAACAGTGGTCATAAAGAGAAGTCAGATAATACTCCTTGCATGGTGAAAATATTTATCTAGCCTATGATAAATTTGATAATAATTCCTGTGTCTTCAGAGTTTGAGATGTAATCCTCAATAGCAAATAATCATAGCAAAGAAGAGTTGGAGAGGGACTGAACTATCAGTGCTCTGTTTCATGTTTCATTTGTTTTTAATGGCATGTTGCTGAAAAGAAAAAAAAAAGGGACAATGGACAGTATAAAGCCTGGTAGATAAGCATTCATGCAGAGTTTCTTATAAGGCTGATGTCAGTTTTACTGAAGAGTATCAGCATGTCTATGGAGTTTACATGTTGAACAGAGAAAACTGTTTTCCATACTTTGCCGCAGTCCTAAAAACTTTAGTTCCAAGTGCTGCTACCCCAGAGCACTCTTTCTGTACCTCTGTGTCTGCTTAACCAGGCTCCACCAGGGTTTTACACTAGCCAGGGCTTTCTGGTGGAAACAAATTGCTAGAAGCTAGGAGGACTGCTTCCTATGATACCAGTGCTGCCTTGTGCCAGTGTAAAGTGTTTGTGCAATTAAAGCACAAATTTTGTTTATTTCTCTTCCTTAAATAAGATGTCTTTAGTTTACAGTGGCATTTAAGTTTGGAGCTTTCTGCTGAGAACTGCATATGTTCAAATACTGTGATTGGCAACTGAGTTACTGAAAGGAAAACAGGAAGTGTTTTCTGAACACTAAATGCTAGAATAAAAATCCCTTCATTTTGAGATACACTTCCTCTTCTTTTACTTTAGAAATGCAGTGATTTAAAGCTTTGGAAGTCAGTTAAAATGAACAGTGAAGATACTTAGAAGCTTAGCTGTACCCATCTATTAAGCTCCACATTATTTTGTCTTAAATGTTCTTACCATTACTCCACCAAGCATCTCACTGCAATTGTGGTACCTACTAAGACCAAGTATGTCATGTCCCTTTTGTTTTGCTGTGGTTACTAAGCTCAGAGGTGAGATAACACTGGTTTCGTGCCATAAGAAACACTTTGTTCCTACAAGCTGTGTACAACTGTGTATATAACTGGCCAGTCATTAGTAGTGAATTTAGTTATAACTTGGAAGCTACCTCTCAAGTATTCTCAAACTTTTTTTTTCTAAAGATAGTTTGAATGAAGAGTCTAACTGGATCTGCTTAATGTGTTAACAGCAAAAATAAAAATAACATGAAGCATGATTTGAAGGAGTATATCATGCCTGTTACGCTATTAAGCTAAAACAGTATAAGCAATGATGGTTTTGAAATCATGCTTGTTAAATCAAAGATGGAGTTAAAATGTAATCTAAAAGGTATTTTGCTGACGTTGTGATAGCAGCTCTAGCTGCCACTTCTGAATGAAGAAAGGTAAATAGTTTATTTTGGCACTTATCCAACAGATGTTGTCTGGACCTTTATTGCTAACTATTTTGTTGTCATTGTCCTATATGGTGAGATAGGGAGTGTCATCCCTTAGTTTCTGACATCCTTGGGAAAGCATTAGGAAATGTCTGTCGTGCTAGACAGAACCTCTTGAAAAGGCCACTCATTTTCTAGTAGTCTTTCTGGCAGAGCTTTCATTCACTCGCCTTCTCCAACACACCTGCATGGCCTCAGAATTACTCTTACTTAAATGGAAGGTTTTTCTGGTACCAAATCTTTTTTTAAACACAATTCTAAAGAGAATGTAATAGCTTTGTGCATTTCTTTGGGGAATTCTGTGCAGTCAGGGCTTGATGGAAAGTCTGAGATCAGCAGCAAAATGTTGTACGTAGTGCATAATGTACAGGGAAGTAACCTGTGCTCCACTCAGGTACAGCTTCAGCATTGAAAGTCAGGTCTGGAATTTTTAGTCTTGCACTAAGGATGAGTGTCAGCAAATTCAAGTTTTTTATATGTAGTTGTGAGAAATAGATTTATTTTTTTTTTCTTAAAATTCCCTGTTGCTTACAGAATGTGCTGTTCTATTGGATACTCTGTTAGAACCTGATGTTGAGAGTACTTAACAGATGAGGTTGGGAAAGGACTGAAGAAAGTGAGTGGGGAAGAAGTACATGTAAGTTTCTAATGGAGCTGGGGAAATGGCTTAAAAGTTGACAGTGATGGTAAGGGAGTTAAAAAAAAAAAGGAATCAGCAAATTCAGGGTTTCATTTTGAGAAATACCTGTGTTAGGAGAGTTAAGGAAGTGATACAACTGGATTGAAAGCCCAGGAATGTCATTCACTCTGACTGTATTTAATACGTTCTGAAGTGTGAAGGAATGCGAAAAGGATCATGCATTGTCATGAAGAATTACCTTCATCCTTTCTTTTTCCTCTCCCAGAACAGAAAGCATAACTACCATTATCAGATGTAGTCATGTTGTGTTGTATTATTTGTGAGGGACCACTTGAAATACATCTGAACTGAAAGCAAAGGGTGTAATATGATGCTTCTTAGCTGCTGTAGAAGCAGACTTTTTACCCTTATGCTGAACCCACAGAAAGCTGTGACTTCTGGAAAAATACAAAATTTTTTCTGTGCTGAGCCACAGTGTTAAAAACTAAAATCATCATAGAAACATCAAATGCTTAGAGTTGGACTTTAAAGGTCATCTAATTCTACCTCCCCTGCCAGGGGCACGAACATCTTGCACTAGGCCTGGTTGCTTCAAGCCACGTCCAAACTGGTCTGGAACACTGCAGGGATGGAGCAGTGTTCAACTTCCCTGGGCAACCTGTGCCATTGCCTCACCACTCTCACAAATATGTAATAACAACTTATAAAATAAGCCTGTTCATGAAAAGTACACTTTGTAATTATTGGAATCAAAGAAAGATGTGAAAACTAGTAGTTCAGTGGCAAAGGTTTTTTTAAGGCAGTAGTACAGCTAAACTGGGGGACATAGGATCATAGAATCATAGAATAGTTAGGGTTGGAAAGGACCTTAAGATCATCTTGTTCCAACCCCCCTGCCATGGGCAGGGACACCTCACACTAACCCATGTCACCCAAGGCTCTGTCCAACCTGGCCTTGAACACCGCAAGGGATGGAGCATTAACAGCTTCCTTGGGCAACCCATTTCAGTGCCTCACCACCCTCACAGTAAAGAACTTCCTCCTTATATCCAATCCAAACTTGCCCTCTTTAACCCGTTACCCCTTGTCCTGTCACTAGAGTCCCTAATGAAGAGTCCCTCCTCAGCATCCCTATTGGCCCCCTTCAGATACTGGAAGGCTGCTAGGAGGTCTCCATGCATCCTTCTCTTCTCCAGCCTGAACAGCCCCAACTTTCTCAGCCTGTCTTCATGTGGGAGGTGCTCCAGTCCCCTGATCATCCTCGTGGCCCTCCTCTGCACTTGTTCCAACAGTTCCATGTCCTTTTTATGTTGAGGACACCAGAACTGCACACAATACTCCAGGTGAGGTCTCCTGAGAACAGAGTAGAGGGGCAGGATCACCTCCTTGGACCTGCTGGTCACGCTTCTTTTGATGCAGCCCAGGATACGGTTGGCTTTCTGGGCTGCTAGCGCACACTGAAGCCAGTTTATGTTAAGTTTCTCATTGCCCAACACCCCCAAGTCCTTCTCCGCAGGGCTGCTCTGAATCTCTTCTCTGCCCAACCTGTAGCTGTGCCTGGGATTGCTCCCACCCAGGTGTAGGACCTTGCACTTGGCATGGTTAAACTTCATGAGGTTGGCATCAGCCCACCTCACAAGCGTGTCAAGGTCCCTCTGGATGGCATTCCTTCCCTCCAGGGTATCAACCAAACCACACAGCTTGGTGTCATCGGCAAACTTGCTGAGGGCGCACTCAATCCCACTGTCCATGTCAGCGACAAAGATGTTGAACAAGACCGGTCCCAACACCGATCCCTGAGGGACACCACTCGTTACTGGTCTCCAGCTGGACTTTGAGCCGTTGACCACATCTCTTTGTGTGTGGCCATCCAGCCAGTTCTTTATCCACTGCGTCGTCCATCTATCAAATTGATGTCTCTCCAATTTAGA
Source organism: Pezoporus occidentalis (assembly GCF_034315485.1). Classification (NCBI taxonomy): domain Eukaryota; kingdom Metazoa; phylum Chordata; class Aves; order Psittaciformes; family Psittacidae; genus Pezoporus; species Pezoporus occidentalis. The sequence continues at coordinate 2,388,921 of NW_026915376.1, forward strand.
GACACATATTTTTAAATAAGGAAGAATCTGATGATAGACTGTTCTATAACCTTTCAAAATGTTCAGCTTTTCTGGAAGTTCGGCTTCAGGCATTTTCCAGTTTAAGAAACCCATTTAAATGTGAAAGCAAGTAGGAGCTTCTTTTTTCTCCTTCAGCTATCTTTCATCTCTTACCTCTCCTCATCTTTCTCCTTTGGGGAAAGGCTAAGAGGACCAGCAGTGTTCAGCCTGAAGAGAAGGGTCAGGGGAGATCTTATCAATGCATATCAATACCTGAAGGGAAGGTGTAAAGACAGAGTTAGGCTCTTTTCAGTGATGCACGTTTGCAGGACCAGAGGTAGTAGACACAAACTGAAACAACAGTGTTCCTCTGAACATCAGGAAACACTTTTTCACCATGGGAGTGACCAAGCACTGGCAGAAGTTGCCCAAAGAGGTGGTGTCATCTCCATCCTTGGCAATATTCAAAAGCTATCTGGGCATGGTCCTGGGCAACCAGAACTGCGTGACCTGGCTTGGGGAGGGGGTTTTGCTAGTTGACCTCCAGAGTCCCATCTAATCTCAGCTGTTCTATGAGTAATGTAATAATTTAATAATAATGATCTCCCAGTTCAGAGAAAAGACTGAGGTGGGGTATGAGTGTGGAAAACAAAATTCTGTGGGTGGTGGATAAGGTCATTCATACCCTTTGCTCATCAAATCCTACTAATCCTGTAAGAACTGGAGAACGCTTCAGTACTAGTAAGAGATCAGTGCAAAATAAATAAAAATGGGTAAGATCAAATAGGGGAACTGCTGACTGCATACAGCCACTTAATTACTTGAGAATTTTCTGTTTGAATGCTCTCGATTTGAGGTTTGTTTGTAATTCTTCTTAGGTTTGTACTTTTTTAATAAAGGTAGATTGTTTGGGCTGCTTTTCAGGGTTGGTGAGCCATGTACTAGCACACTGTAACCACTGGAAAAAAAAAATTAACTATTTGGGAAAAAAGAGCACCTTAGCTGAGACTTGGTGGCATGATTAGTTTCCTTGTGTTTCTTCTTTCATTGTCATCACTGGTATATGGAAAGATGGACACAGGAATAGCTGTGCAATAGCAGCTTGTTGGCTGTTTGGGGACCAGCTTGCCTGGGAAGGAGGCAGAGTGGACCTTTAATCCAGATTAGAAAGATTGCTAGTATCAATTCAGGACACTGGACATCAGTAGCTTCTTGGCACAATAGAATGATGCAAATCATATTGGTCACTTTGGACCACACTGACAAGCTTATGATTTTCAATGCCAGATATGGTAATGGAGGACTTAAACATAAGAGTTGTTTCACAGTTATTTGTTAATAAAATGGAACATAAAACTCTAGGGGTTTTTTAAGTGCAGTATTAGTAAACTAAGTATTTCTGAGTTGTTTACTCTTTTAAATGCTATGGGGAAAATATATTCTCAGTAGCCTGGTATATTTCTAGTAACTTACCTAATTTACAGGCATCTTGAACTTTTATACTTTTTTAAGTCAATAATTAAAAAAAGTGAATCTTAGGAAGTGTTTTTGTAATGTTACCTACCAAGCATGCATTCATTAGGTAATTTTTCTAACATAAAGGGCTGATGCATACCTGGTTGCTTATGATGAAGCAATTTGCAAAAAGCTTCTAAAGCATGAATAACAGGATTGTTTTTTCTTCCCTTCCTCCATAGTGTTCAGTGTGGATTGCAGCACAGTCGAATGTCCTCCTGTTCAACAAGTTGTCTGCCCACTGGATAGCTATGAAACACAAGTCAGGCTGACAGCTGATGGCTGCTGTACACTGCCGACAAGGTTGGTGTCTTGATGGCTGAGTATCTTTAATTTGTTCTCTACAGTTCAAGTATTATAAACACAAGATTATTATGCGTAGGTCTGTGGTAATAAATGTTAATACAGAATAAAAAAAATGTATGAAGTAGTTTTAAGGTATATCAGGCTGATATAAATACAAATTTTTATCTTTTTGAAGCAGAAGAAAATTCTTGGTGCAGATGCATGAAGCTGGTTTTTTTCTAGTTATTTGAGGGGTTTGTGCCTCTAGATATATTTCCATGTATTCAAATAATTTTACTAAAATAAATTCTTTCAAGAAACTTCTGAATATCTTTGATAAGGATTTAAATGATGAAGATGACAGAAGATATGCAAGAGAAAATCTTGTCTAGTTAAAGAAGAAAACTGTTGGGCTTTTTGGTATGTGGAAGACCACTGTAAGAAGCTCAAAGATGGTGGCTATATGGAACTGCAGGGAAATAGAAATTTCAAGTACTCACTTCCATTTTACTTTGGTTGTTGTTTAAGCAGATATAATTTATTGCAATTTGGAAAAATAAGATGATTTGGAGTTGGGTTTCTTCCAGAATTCTACACCACTGTTTCAACTTCTGTTTTTACAACAGACTTCTCAAAACTTGATGCAGCAATATGCCAAATAAATGTGAATTCAAGCAGAAAATAACATCAGTGAAAATATTTTACACAAAACAGGAAATATTTCTTGTAGACTTAACTAGTCAATCTATTTAGTATAAATGTCTTTGGACCATACAGTATTGCCATATTCTCAGCCCCTTTTGGATTGTGAAGGAGTGATAAACTTGAGAATTAAGAAAGTAGAAAACGGAAAAGGTTATGTAATGGGTACCATTTGGGTACATGTTTAATATGGTGACATATTTGAAGCTGTTGTTTCCATGAAATATGAGGGTCTGTTACTGCATGGGGAGTTAATAATATAGCTACTAAAAAAGGCAGAATGAAATCTGAAGAACTTATTATAGTGCTGTAATTCTATTTATTAAAATTTGAGAATGTATTTCTAAACATAACTTGTTGTAGAATACACCTAATCATCTACTATTAAAAAAGACAAGCCGCTTATCCTTACTAAGTGAATGCTACAAATGTTCTTTCATTCAGAGTTGTCTTCTTTTTCTGTTTTATGAATTTGGGATGAGGATGTGCTGTGGATTCTTGATATCCCTCCTTTATTCTTTGACATGTTCTCATTAAAATTCCTAGGAATGATGATCATTTCATATTAGTTGATAATTGGCCTGGTTAGTTTGGATTGCACAGGAGGCTGTAGATTTTTTTAACTAGTCATTATACTGGCATTGATGCCAGTACAGCTCAGCGCGTTCAAGACAGCTAGAATATAATCCTACTAAGGACTGTGTTTGAAAAGATAGATTATAAAGGCAAAGAAGCAAACCAGATTAAAATTTCACAAGTTTCTAAGTTAGATTAACACTCGGAAAACTTGACACCATAGAAAATTCAGATTAATAGAGATTTTACTTCAAAATAGTTTCAACTTGCTGGATTAAAAAGTGATATACAAGCTAAATTACTTCTGTTTCCCAAAAGTAAAATTGTGTTGTATTTTTCAGCAGTCTAACACAAGTTGTGGCTCGATTTTCCTATTGCTTGGTTGTAGGGAATAAAAAATATCCACTTTAAATTCTTTGTAAATGATAACTTCAGTGTTCCTTCTGTCATGGAACACAAAGTACCAAGAAAATAAAACTTCATTTACTTCAAAAAAATGACCAGTTGGAAATATTTCTATTTCTGGCATACACATGGGAACTGATCTTAAATAAAACACATAGAGCAAACGTGCTTGCAAGAATCTTTTTCTTCCTTTGATAATGTTTAAAAATATAACCAGTTGGTTTGCTGGGTTAACTGTAACTAATATCTGAAGTGAACTAGTACATGGGCATGCTACTTAAGTGACAAAACTGGTGTTCTCATCTCCTGCATACACAGACCTCAATTGTGCAGGCAGGCATAGCATGTCTGAATTACCAGATAATTGTGAATTGCACTGAAACTGCTTGGAAGTCAGATTACCGTGCATTACTGGGATGAGAGTTCAGCAAGGGATCAGAGCGGGGATAGATGTGTTCTGATCAGATAGGATGTCTTTTTGTGCTAATATCGATGTCCTCCTTGAGGTGCAAAACTGAACAAAAAAGCCACAATTAACATAACCTGGTCTGTCTGCAGGTAGGTTAAAACAATTATAGGTGTCTTGTGCTCCTCCATTAATTTTTTTGTGGTTCAGTCTGTGTTGCTGTATATAGTTACCATATAGGTTGCTAAATTTTTGGATTGCCTTCATTCAGCCAAAGCAATAATGTACATTTTAAGAGAGTAAGTGAGAAGGAAAGAAGAAAAGCTGAATCTGGAAGCAGTAAGATCCTAGAGTAGTTTATATGTTGTGTGCCCGCAGGTAATGTATGTACTTATTTCTGATTTTAAAAATCTGCTGCTGTGCTTCTTAAGGAAGACAGTGCCATAGTCAACATTTATATGCTGTAGATAAAGATATTGAAGGGGATGAAGGAAGGAACATAGATGTGAAGCTAATCAGAAAAGAGCATTAGAGGGAAGAGAAGTATATGCATGGAAAGAGACAAGACAGAAAGGGAAACTAAGTTCAGTTATTTGGAATATGAAAGTCAAACCATTTTAATCCAGTTTCAATGTTTCATCAGATTTGAGGAAAATTGGACCTTTTATTTGAAGCCAAGTCTCCATTCCATGAGTTTTGCATTTCAAAACTACAGGAAAGGCAAACAAAGTGGAGATTTATGGATGAATGATTCTAAATTGGGAAAAGGGGATTTTTTTTTTTCTTGATTCTGCAATTTCTCACTAAACTCATGGTGAAATACTAACATTGCATTGACTGTGATTCAGTTTAGAATCACCTAAATCCATATCTTATCTCTTTTTAATTAGTAGAGTTACATTACAAAGAAGTGTCACTGTATATTTTAATGTACATTTGAGAATTAATTTATTAAAAGCAAAGGTACATTGTTTCATAAGGCCATAGACAGTAAGACTTCATGAAACTATTTTAGTTCAGATTTTTGACTTTGTCAAGAAATTACAGTTGTTTCATTTACTGCCACTAAAATAAAGGCTTAATATCAGCAGATAAGGAGAGCTTCACAGTTAAGGATGGATGATGCGTCACTGTTAACAAGTAATGGACAACTTCACATACAGCAGGAACAGTCTGACTTCTGTAAACACATCTTGCTCTTGGCTGGTTCTTGTAGGGTAGGAAATACTAGGAAAACAGAAAAACTTAAATCTGGTGTTAAATTGACCTATGTTTTATGAGTTAGCTCTTGAACGCATCTTCATAATCACAGAATCATAGAATAGAGTTGGAAAGGACCTTAAGATCATTTAGTACCAACCACCCGCCATGGGCAACACCTCACACTAAACCATGTCACCCAAGGCTCTGTCCAACCTGGCCTTGAACACCACCAGGGATGGAGCATTCACAACTCCCTGGGCAACCCATTCCAGTGCCTCACTGCCCTTACAGTAAAGAACTTCTTCCTTATATCCAGTCTAAACTTCCCCTGTTTAAGTTTGAACCCGTTACCCCTTGTCCTATCACTACAGTCCCAAATGAAGAGTCCATCCCCAGCATCCTTATAGGCCCCCTTCAGATACTGGAAGGCTGCTATGAGGTCTCCACACAGCCTTCTCTTCTCCAGGCTGAACAGCCCCAACTTTCTCAGCCTGTCTTCATACGGGAGGTGCTCCAGTCCCCTGATCATCCTCGCGACCTCCTCTGGACTTGCTCCAGCAGTTCCATGTCTTTTTTTTTATGTTGAGGACACCAGAACTGCACGCAATTCTCCAAGTGAGGTCTCCCGAGAGCAGAGTAGAGGGGCAGGATCACCTCCTTCGACCTGCTGGTCACGCTCCTTTTGATGCAGCCCAGGATACGGCTTTCTGGGCTGTGAGCGCACACTGAAGCCGGCTCATGTTCATTTTCTCATCAACCAACACCCCCAAGTCCTTCTCCACAGGGCTGCTCTGAATCTCTTCTCTGCCCAACCTGTAGCTGTGCCTGGGATTGCTCCGACCCAGGTGTAGGACCTTGCACTTGGCATGGTTAAACTTCATGAGGTTGGCATCAGCCCACCTCACAAGCATGTCGAGATCCCTCTGGACGGCATTCCTTCCCTCCAGGGTATCAACCAAACCACACAGCTTGGTGTCATCGGCAAACTTACTGAGGGCGCACTCAATCCCACTGTCCATGTCAGCAACAAAGATGTTGAACAAGACCAGTCCCAACACCGATCCCTGAGGGACACCACTCGTTACTGGTCTCCAGCCGGACATTGAGCCATTGACCACAATTCTTTGTGTGCGGCCATCCAGCCAGTTCTTTATCCACTGAGTGGTCCATCCATCAAATTGATGTCTCTCCAATTTAGAGACAAGGATGTTGTGTTGGACAGTGTCGAACGCCTTACACAAGTCCAGGTAGATGACATCAACTGCTTTACCCCTGTCCATCAGTTCTGTAGCCCCATCATAGAAGGCCACCAAATTGGTCAGGCAGGATTTGCCCTTAGTGAAGCCATGCTGGCTGTTACCAAGCACCTTGCTGTTTCCCGTGTGCCTTAGCATGCCTTCCAGGAGAATCTGCTCCAAGATTTTGCCAGGCACAGAGGTGAGACTGACTGGTCTGTAATTCCTCAGGTCATCCATTTTCCCCTTCTTGAAAATGGGGGTTATATTTCCCTTTTTCCAGTCATTGGGAACTTCACCTGACTGCCATGATTTCTCAAATATGATGGCCAGCGGCTTCGCAACTTCATTCGCCAGCTCCTTCAGGACCCGCGGATGGATCTCATCAGGTCCCATGGACAGGTTCTTAAGATGGTCTTGAACCAGATCCTCTCCTACAGCGGGCCTAGGGTCTTCATTCTCACAGTCCCTGCAGCTGCCTTCCAAGATTTGGGTGGTGTGGTCGGAGCATTTGCCAGTGAAGACCAAGGCAAAGAAGTCATTCAGAACCTCAGCCTTCTCCAAATCCAGGGTAGCCAGTTCTCCTGATAGCTTCCGGAGGGGGCCTACATTATCTCCGGTCTGTCTTTTATTTGCAGTGTACCTACAGAATCCCTTGCTGTTATCCTTAACATCCCTAGCCAAGTTTAATTCTTACTGGGCCTTAGCTTCCTGAACCTGGTCCCTAGCTTCTATGTTTAATTTTGAAAACTTCTCTAGCAATGCCAGGGGAAAAATGGGAATAATAAACATCAGATACTCTAAGTTCTTGTACTTGTATTCAAAGGTTACCTTTAGTTTTGCGTGTATTCTACTGTGGTAGTCCAAACAGAACAGCCTACTGATTTGGCACTGATATCAAGATACTAGTTGCTTCAGGTTTCATCAGTCTGTCATGAGACACCTTAAATTTCCAGCTATTATGTTGGGAATGTCTGTGGTCTTGGTAAAGATGCTCTGTTCTCCAAGGAGCTTATTGAAAGAACATATGTCATGTCTATTAAAAATTTAAACATAGAGATGATCTATACTAATTGTACAAAATCTGTTGTCTTTGATTGTTTCCAGTTTTTCTGTTGTGAATTATTTTATTCAGATTTTCAGATTTCTTTGCAATTTACTTATAAGTGTAAAGTATTAAAATCTGTTAATTTTTTTTATGGATGAGTATAAATCAGTAGCTGATTTCAGTGATTAGTGTTGGCTTATGTCTTAATTGCTGACATGGTTTTGTACATTTTTTCGTAGTAATATATACAATGGAGTAAATGGCATGTTTGGATAGGTTTGCACCAAATATTTTTTTTATTGGCTTCATTCTTTCTGGCTGCTCTCTACTAGAATAATTTAAAAGGTTAATCTTTACTAGGTCTCTGCTTCTTGCTCTAGTTTTATCCCCCTGCTTCGGTGCTCATTTCCCTTCATCTAACCCAAGTGTGGTCTTTTTCCTTGCACCAGTTTCCATTCTCCCTCCTGCCAACTGTTAAAATCTGGTAACGTCAAGATTTATTCCATGCTCTCTTCTCAAAGATATTTCCTCTCACCACCTATTCTTGGTCAGTCTTTTAATAAAAACAGATAAACCAAGAAAATTAGAGAACTAGAAAGGTGTTAGTACTGTGCCAATATCAAAAAGAATAAAAACTAAGTAATTAAAGTCTTGTTATCTTGATACCAGTTCTAAGAAAAATACTGGGAAAACTGGTAGAGGATTGAATTGAGGATTAAAGGATGTAATTAAAGCTAAAAGCAACTGAATGTTGCTTTGAGGGAGGCAGTTTTATGAAACTTGTTCCTATCTTTTGAAGATACTAAGCTTGCCTTAAAAATCTGAGCATCAAATTTCCTTTCTTCTCAATTTCTGTCTTCTGTAGTCAGTAGTCTTTTTCCTTGTACTGGATTCTCTCTTAACAAACAAAACAAGAAAAAACAACTAGACAAACAGCACCCTCCCCCTAAGAAAACCCCACAACAACCACCAAAAAAAACTATGTCAGACTTTAGAATTAATACTGTCTTGTTGGGTTTAATTTATAAAATACCCTTCCCAAAACTACTTATCATTGGAGAAGAAAATTTCCCTCACCTCTCCTCCCCCAGGTTCTGGAAGTGAATCAGTCCCAGTGAGTCACATCGTGATCCTTTGCCTCCTGAGATGAACTCTCACATCACTGTCTTGCTGATAATATAGGATATAATAATACTCTTCTGAGAGGAGAGAAGCATTCAGGAGTATGTTCACTAGATACCAATAATAACTGTGCTTAACATACTTATTTAAAAAGCTTACACCAGAAGCCTGCATATGTTCTAGATTAGATTTTTTTTTAGAAATAATCAATACATGTTTATCCATCAAAAATTCCAGCAGTTTATTTTCTGAGTCTCAGCTTTAATAAATGCAGTTTTAAGTTTGATGTGATGGGAGGAGAAGGGAAAAACAGATGTAAATGAAGCATAAAAAAATCAGATAAGTTAGAGGGAGACAGACTTTTAAGAGCAGTGAACTGCTTCATAAATCTAAACAAAACAGGAATATAAGTCATGATGACTATTTCATACATCAGAAAGTGAAGAGCAGCTTTTTACAGATACAACCTTGCAAGATGGGAGCCCAAATATCTTGGGATTGAAGGATGAGCAAATGAAGACTTTGAATCAGACCATTTAGCTGTCACTTAGTTACAGATAGCTGGATGGTGTTACAAATGCAAAACTCTCAATTGGATCAAGTAGCATGGAGGAGTAGGATTGTAGCTTTATTGTTTAGAAGAAAAGGTCTGAAAAAGTTTCTCAAATCAATTAGTCATAGAATTTTTTTCCTTGTTTGAACAGTATTTTCCCTGTTGTTTTTTCCCTTACTTGAGTCTAAAATGTCTCAATCTGGAGCTGCTTTGGACTGGCATTGCCACAGATTATTATGCAGTATTGTTAAGTGAAATGGTCTTGACCAGCAAAAGTGTTAATTCTGTAGGCGATACAGTGAACAGGACAAGTGGTAGCCACCTCAAGCTGCACCAGGAGAGGTTTAGAATAGAGAAAGGAAAAATTGGTTCACCGAAAGGGTGTATATAGGTATAATCTATAAGAAAACACTCTTTTGCATCTGTCCTATAGCAAGATATTTTTAATATGGGTGTTCTTTATTTAGCAGTTTTAAAGACATTAAGGAATAGTGGCAGTTTACATTAGAGTCTAAATTTTGTACACCATTACTGAATTGGTTTTTATTCCAAAGGAAGATATTTAGGAAACAGCAAATACTTCTCCCAGAAAATCCATTTTCTTCCTTCAGGTCTGAATATCCACATAGAGCAAGGATAAAAGGGTAAAAGTGTGACCTTTATAGATGACTCTCGTGTCCATCTTCTCCATACTGGTCTTCCAGGAGATGTAATGAATTGCTGAATTCAAAGTTCAGGCAGTCCCCTTCTTCTTCCCTTACTTACAGCTGCCTCAGCAATTCCTAGAAGTTTTCAGTGTGACGATAGTTACTTGCTGCCTTGGCACCCAGCCTCACAATGTGGGTTGGTTTGGCAAGCAACCATATTTTCCTGAATTCCACAAATGAGAAAAAGATGATAAGGTTTTTGTTTTGTTTTGTTTTGTTTTTTTTTAAGCCATCTCAATAAAACCTGAACAGAAGCTCTTGAAGCACAACACATTTCTGGAGCCTGATAGCTGACTTCAGGGTGTCAGAGACCTCTGACAAAGAGCGGACACATGAGAAAGTCTTCAGAAAAAATAAGATGTAAATATTCCACAGAAGCAGCTGTAACACATTGTAAATGTAGGCATCCCTACTTGCATCTTCTATAAGATCAGCTCTCTGAAACTGTATTGTAAAAGCTAAAAGTACACATCCATGCTCTTTCACCAACTCCTACGACTTACTGAATTGCAAAACCTTTAAAGACAATACTATGTAAAGGAAGGAGCATATTGCCCATAAGACTAAAAATCCTAGCATTTGCGCAAGGGGAAGAAGTATCGATCATAGTTATGCAAGCAGCTTCCTTTTTTTATGTGTGAGTTTTTATGGAAAAGTATATGTAGTACTTTAATCTGACCATGTGCTGTCTGAACAATGTACTTACTCCTTCAGTGTTAAACTTAAGAAGAAATTTGAGCCCTCATAAATTAAAGTATCTGTCTACTGTATCTACCTTTAGGCAGTGTTTTATGCTTGAAAGTAGAATGATACTGTTGTGTCTGTAGGATCTGTTTTTTGCATTTTTGACAAGCAAGCTCTTTCAATTTACAATAAACTGGTAGATGTATCTTTCTACTACAAATTTTTGTTTTCACTTATGAGTCTAAGAACTTGTGTATATCATGATCACAATGAATATTGTTCTCCCTTCTCCACCCAACACTCTCCACTCTGTTTTGTTCATTTTCTACTTAATCAGTTATTAACTTGTTTGGAAATTGAATAGGTGATTTATTTCAGAATAATTTCTGACTTGAACAGACAAATTTCTGCTTGTATCACAGAAATAAATAATTTTGATTTTGGTTTTGACAGTTGTCTTCAAACTCAAAACTGCCTGGGGAGACCCATAGGCAAAATAAAGCAATAGGAGTATCACTTTCATGTTTGCATTTTTAGAAGGGAGCTAGACATAAGAATTTCCCCAGCAGCTTCCAACAGTACTTAGAGCAGATAATAATATCAACATTATTGAGGTTACATCAAAAGAGCTTGACGTTGTGTTTTCTCTAGAAAATAGTGGGAAACATTGTATCAGACTTCACCAGTCATAAATTGCTGCTTCCTTTCTTCCCTCTTTAAATTAGTTAACGTTTAAAAGAGGAACTGAAGGTTGTGGACCATTTTAAAATAACAATCAGTATTTTACTGCTTTTCCATGAAATGTCATTGTCAAAATTTCAAGCGTCTTGTTTCTAGAAAAGGGTTACAGTTCTTGCCTGTGTGGTTCCCATTATATAGAAAAGGTCTCATTAACTAAATGGACTTGTTTGCTTTCTGAAACCATTGGATTCTGAAGCAATCTTCTCACCTTATCTTTAAATTTCACCTATAATGGAATAAATCCAGAAGCTAAATGATCATCTAAGGGTTTCCCACATTTTGAGGAAGGGCTTATTTGCCTCTTCTGGACAGTTTGTTTTCTGTCCCCTCTTACAATTCTAGCTGAAACTCTGGAATGGAGTTACCCCACATGCTTTGTCTTTGCCTGCAGTGTCACTTTCTGAGCTTATTTTTTCTAGGACTGGCATTTGGTTGATTCCCTGTCTGGAATCTGTAGCTTGGCTGGTTTAAAACTCAGGATCTCACCTACTTAACTTGTATCATGGCTTCAAATGTGAGTAACATGGGCATAATCCTTTGCCAATTTCGTGAGATTGCTATGTTAATATTTCATTTTGCTGTATCACTATTTCTTATACCCTGCGCTTGATGATAAGGAGGTCCTCACATTTAATACCTTGCCACTTTCAAGCTTTGATAATGCTGGGAATTCTCTTCTGAAAATTCCTTATTTTACAGCATCCTTACCTGTATGTATTATTAATGGATCTTTGGGAGTTGTTTCTAATATATTTAGGTAACATAAGTGCTAATAATGTTAATGCAAATTGTATTAGATTCCTGCAAGGAAAAAATGAGGACCATGATAAAAATCTCCACAGGATGTATGTTTCAGGAAGGCATTTCTCTAGTCTCAGTGCTTTAGATTTAATTCTGGTTTGATCCTCAGAATAGCTGTTTTCTCCTCAACATACCCCAGCCCCAACCTTCCTGTTCACTGGTACTAGATATTTTTTTCCAAGGTGCCTGTACTTGTTTTCATAGCCATTATGCCTTGTGCCTGGAGCGCTCTTTTGATCCTACCATCAAAACAGCTTTTCTGAGGCTGACCAAGCACTTCCCTCTTTTCATCTGTTTAATAGCAGAAATAAATGAACCAAGATAATTGGATTTTAAATAAAAATTGTCATTTAAAAGTATTCTGTTTGATTTTTTTTCTTAATTTTCTTTTTTCAATTTTGGTGACATAAAATAAGACAGGAAAAAATGATTAAAAAAAAAAAAACAACCAAGAACAAAAAAAAACGCAAACAAAAAGCCACCAAACCGAAACCCTCAAACATAAAAGACAGTAATGAAATTACCTGTTTTGAAGAACTTAAAACTGAATTTTAAAAGCAGACCATTTGTATTACTGAAGCAGTTACCTTCCTCAGCTGGTTAATGGGCATCATCTTGTTTCGATTCATTATATACTGGGCCTTCCCTTGCTCAGTTGTTCAAATTTCTAGAATTATTGTTGTTATTATGTGGGTTTTTTTCTTTTTTTGACATGAAGAACTAAAGACAATTCCTTTCACCAGCCAGGTTCATTCTGTATTCTCAATATTTCAGTACAGCTGGCTTCTTTCTTGGGATTCTTCTTTCCTTCCAGGCCATACCACCTTTCCAGGCTGCACTCCATGAAGTCTCTTGCATGACTGATTCTCCTTTCTTCTTTCTGGACTGTTTTGTTAGGGGACATTTGACTCTTAAAGGACTGTTCTTCCGTGTTAAAAGGGCATGTTCTTGACTTGACTGAAGTACTGTGATGGTGTAACACCCAAAGACATGTGTTTACTTAGTGCCTTTATTAGTAAGATGTGAGGGGCAGTTACTGAGTGCCAGCTTCTCAGCTATTCAAGCGTTGGCCTTCCTTTAATCTTGGCACTTTTCGATGACAGTATGAGGTTTGATGCTGCAGTGGTGTCACTGCAGGCTGTGTAAGGGGAGAAAGGGGTGTATAAAGTTATGTTCTTTCTGGGAAGTTTTCCTTGTAGTAACTTCTGCTGTGCCTGTTTTCCTTAGGCAAGTGACAGTTATAGAAGGGGCAGCTCAGAAGCAACATTGTGCACAGCAGTCTGAACAGCCAAATTTTATAGAAATTACTTTGAGAGGGCCCATAGCCAGGTTTATCACAGTCTGGCCTGCTGAACTTCCTCAAACTTAGTGCTCAGTACCAAGCCTAAGGTACACACACCCTGCAGGTGGATAGCTGTCTGTGACAGAGCACAGAGCTGGACAACAACTTCTCTTCTGTCTGTGCCTCTGCTCCAAAAGGCGCTGCAGAGAACACAAGTACTATAAAGCTCATTTCTCTGTCTTACTGAGAACGGGATCACTTATTCCGAATTTCCAGATGTTGTTGTTTTGGCAGTGCAGCAGTCATGCTCGGCTACCAGAATTCCTTGGGTTTCTTCCTGAAAGACTTCTGTCTCCAGAACAATGTTTTCCATGTTAATAGTCTGGACAATGGTCAAAGGTTTTCCTAGCAAAGCTGGCTGAAAAGAATGCAGACTATTTAAAAGTCCATCTGAGACCATTCGCTGCTTTGACATTCTCCTACCCATGGATTTTTTTTTAACCAAATGGGAAGTCAGTTTATAAAATCTTGGAGGGTTGGGTTTTGTTTGCTTACACTGTGAATGAGTATGTGAGGCTTTGATTCCTCTGAATGGGAGGGAGTCTCTTCTGCAGAAAGGAACATTGGCTCCCAGCAGTCTTTTAAACATCTTTTTCAACCCTTCCTCTGGAATATTGTCTTATCTTAAGTTATTTAATCTGGTGATTTATATTTTTTTTGGTTGGTTTGTTGGTTTTGTTTTTTTTTTTTTTAGAAAAAGCATTGGCTTGGAAGAAAATGAGAAAAGTACAAGTTAATCATTTAATATTCTTTTGCTACTCAAATCATCAATGATAATGAGAGGAAAAGGATAGAGAAAATACAGGCATGTCTGAAAAAGCTTATTATTAAGGCAGTAAAACTAAGAGTGGTAATTTCAGCTCCTGAGACTTGGAAAATCATGGTCCATAAGTACATTTCCATCACGTGTGCCATTTTCTCTGTCAAAAACATGAATTTTCAGGAAATTTGATCTACCTATTTTCCCAGAGATTAGCTGGATGTGAATATAGGATGGTTGAAGTGAAACTTAGTATTTTTATCTAGGCTTTTAATACCACTTTTATACTGTGTCTGTACTTCTCTTTCTGTTATATATGTTTTATCTTTTCTTTCTTTAGTAATATGTAGGTGCTTCTTTCTGTGCTTTATTCTTCTCACAAGGCAAAGGCATCTTCTAAAGCAATGGTATGGGTTAAGGTACAAATTCCTTGAACTTGACAGTGCTAATTGTTTGTTGGTTTCTTTTTCACCAATTGTCGGAGGTTGTCTTTCCCGCCCCCACTCCCCCTTCCATTTATTGGGGCAGCAAAAAGTGAGATGTTAGTACAGAATTCTGCAAGATGCCTTAGAGTCATCTTAAAGGGAAGCTGCTTTTTTGATTCCATGTAGTAGAAGCCATAATGCTTTTTTTTATTTCTACATCTCTGAAGGGAAAGGGTGAACAGTAAAGAAAATCTCCTTTTTTTTTTTTGTATTTATAAATAAGTTGAGAAAGTAAGGGTCTGATAAATAAAGCTTTTCTTATCTGCTCTTCCTTTTTTTAATGGTTTAGTTCTAATTATCCTTCACTATTATGGTAAGCACAGTATTATGAAAAAAACAAACCTTGAAATGCCTGTTTTAAAATTGTCACTGTAGTGTAGTATGTCTGTGCACATAGACACATTGCTCCACTTTATCTTGACATATTTAATGTAACTTGTGAAATGTGATATAATTAATACTGTTTTTTTCAAGGACTCATCCTTTTATAAGCGTGATATTGCATTACGCTGCTGTTATTCAATATTTTAAGAATCTTTTCCAGATAGTATAATAAAGGTTTGGTGAGATTCCTTGACATTGCTTGTATTTCTTCTTGCAAACTTCCTTTTGAGTAATACCTTACAGTAGAGAATATAACAATATTGGCTAACACTGACGAGATTAAAAGAGGGAGATATTAAAACCCTGTCTTTTGAGAGGTGGCTCTTTCTCATTCATGGAGCACTGGTCTGTGATGACATGTCTGTTGGGCAATTAAGGAGACATGCAGAGGAGAGCCAAACTTCTTGTTTTTTAAGCATAAAGAATAAGAAAATACATTAAGTGCTGATGATGCATCTTCCTAATGGGTGGTTTAATGTGGGGGTTGTCTTAAGTATTTAAAATACTTGAAATAGTTATTAGCAAGTAGAGTTATTATTTTCATTTCTTTTAACTCATAATTACAGGATCTTCTGGGTTGTTTTTTTTTCCCCTTTTCAAATGTGTGTGCATTTGTAGTATGCTAAATTAATCTACCAGTTAAAAAGAAAAAAAAAAAGAAAAAAATCTGTCATTTGCAGCTGAAAACTTTTAGTGCTATTCCATGAAGTTTCTCATCTATGATATTCGCATACTTCTTTTTTGTTCGTTTTGTCTTGCATTCTGTTGAATCATTACTGCTTATCCCTGTAATAGGCCCATTGTCTGTGGCAAGCACTCTAAGTATAAACTTACCGAAAGTCTTAAGTGTTTGACTTCTAAACTGTTATGTTAATCATGAAGCAAAGAATCTGGAAACAAATGTGACTATTGTCTATCTATATTTTATGCATTCCTGTTCTTAAGACTGTTTTCTTAAATAAGCAAATAAATATTACTTACATGGAGGAGATACTCTTTAGAATTTTTCCAATTTCTGAAACTAACTGTAGTGCTTAATATACCTAGCCTCCCATGTTATTTGGCATCTCATGTAATTGATTGACCCTCTGCAAACTGAGGGCAGTTCCATCAAAAACCAAAAGGGAACCTGCAGTTCTTCTCATTTGGCTTAAATTTAATGATTCTGTATGGTCTTCCTTTCTTTTTAATTAGTCCCTATATAAAACTGTGTATAATACAGTTTCCTAACGAGAGAGCACTTCCCTAATGAGTGGGTGCAGTTACTGCTATAAGTGTTTCACCAGTTTTGATTTGTTTGGATAGAACTGGAGGAGAAACCTTAATTATGCAAGTCTGGAGGCTACAGTTATTTTCAAGCAATGTGGAACCACGGTTTTCTACATTTTCTACATACAGCACTAGAGTAGTGTTGATATTGCATAGTACCACCTCCTTGTTTGCTTGACCACCAGAGTTCAGATGGTTAAAAAAACCCTTGGGTTGATAAGCCATCTACCTTGGTTGTTGGGTTAATTAAAGATGATTCTAAGATATGTATATGCTAGTACTGGAACTTGTGCTCTAGCTTTCTGTTTTCCTCTTGCTTATTCTATCCCCTTATAAGTGGCTTCATTTATTTATGGGGTTTTCCTTACTGTTCTTTGGTTTCAGATGCGAATGTCTCTCTGGTTTATGTGGTTTCCCCATGTGCGAGGCAGGCTCCATTCCCCAGATAGTCTCACGTGGAGATGGAACACCTGGCAAGTGCTGTGATGTCTTTGAATGTGTCAATGGTACGTGAAGCTTTCTCTTGCACATGGAGGAGGATTTTTTCTATCTGTAGAAAATGCTGGGTTTTTGGTTACTTTTACCATGTTATTAAGATCTAAGAGAAATAATACTCTTGAATTAAGTTCAGTTAGAAAGAATGCGAAGCATGTGGTGCTGGTCCAGAGGAGGCCACAAAGATGATCAGAGGGCTGGAGCACCTCTGCTATGAAGACAGGCGAAAACACCTGGGATTCTTTAGCCTGGAGAAGAAAGGCTAACAGGAGACCTTATAGCAGCGTTCTAGTACCTAAATAGGGCCTACAAGAAATCTGGATAGGGACATCTTATAAGGGCATGTAGCGATAGGACAAGGGGGAATAGTTTTAAACTAAAAGAGGGGAGATTTAGATAACACATCAGGAACAAGGCCTTTATTGTGAAGATGGTGAGACCCTAAAACAGGCTGCCCAGAGAAGCTGTGGCTGCCCCATCCCTGGCAGTGTTCAAGGCCAGGTCAGACGGGTCTTGGAGCAGCCTGGTCTAGTGGAGGGTGTCCCTGCACATGACAGGGGAATTGAAACTAGATGATCTTTAAGGCCCCTTCCAACACAAACTGTTCTATCATTCTAACTGGAAATTCAGATGAAGATACTTAAGTGGGAGATTGTCATTTATAAGTTGTGTTTCTTTAATTTCTAAATTTCTAATTTTCTTTCTAATGCACTTTTCCCTGTGACACAGGGAATTAGCAAAACTCCTTCACTGCATTTTTTTCCTTTTCATATTTATTCAGCAATAATTAATCTTTAGTGGTGCATGTATAACACGTTTGAAACATCTTTTATTTTACATTCTTCATTGCATATGCACATAAACATACATACAATGTGATAGACTGCCCCAGGAGAATGTTTGTGATATTTACACAAAGCAGTATTTTAAATGCTCAGATGCTGATTCAAAAACAATACTTAGCATATATAAAGGACATTATACATAAAAATTAACTTCTTTCATATGAATGAAAGAATTTGCATCAGGAAGAATCACAGGTTCTTTAGCTTTCAGGTGGATTTTTTCACTGTTTGGGATGAGATTGTAACTACTGTAGAATTGAATGCAATTTACCTAATTCTTGTTTATATGCTCCTTTTACACTAAAGTGTAATAATCACCTTCCTTTGTTTCATATTCATATCATTCTATTAAGGTATCATTTCTGAATTTAACTGTGTGGTACACTTCAATGCAATGTTTAGTTCAGGATTTACTTTTATACTTTGAGCAAGAAATGTGAAGCCAGTTTCTGTTAGGATATTTTCCTGATAGGGTATCTTTGGTGTAAAACAGTCTCAAATGCGCTAACCTTGCTAACATTGCTGTTATTTGTGGTACTGTTACCAAAATTGTTGCAGTATTTATATCAGGTGTTAGATGAAGCTGTTTAAATTGGCTTTTTTTTTTTTTTTTGCCTTTAGTCATTTTAATATCCTGTTTCCAAGGAGGAATTATATTCATTATTTATTCTTAGCAGTGAATTTGGACTGCCTTAGCACTGTTCCTCTATGCATCATTGCTTTATTGCTCATTGCAGCAGACTCCAAAGGTTCAACCTGGTTTTGGGTCAGGATTTCTTTTTGTCTCTCAGGCTTTCCCACTCCTAATCTTCACCTTAGTACCCTGCAAAGACAGAGTAAATTTGAAGAAAAAATAGGAGTTTTTGAAGGGAATGTGATGTGACAGGGAAGCAGAAAGGCCAGATTGGAGGAAAACAAAAGTTTGTAGGAAGAGATAATCTTTTCTCATCTGATGTCCTTAAAACATCCCTACCATTACTTCTGTCAGTTTAAAATGAAGGGGGCAGGGGAAATGCTGTTTGTGAGGCTGATAGTTGAATATAATAACCAGTTCTGTTTTCTAAAAGGGTCTTGAAATACTGACAAGTGCAGAAGAGATACAGTAGGTGCCAGTGACAGATGGAGAAAATAATCTTACATTGATAGGCTTAGATCAGTTTCTTCATTAAAAAAAATTTCCATCAAAGTAACAAGAGCCAAATCTGTAAGATCTAGGACATGCTGTTCTCAGTAGTGAGGGTGGTTAGCTGTTGGCACAAATGCTGGGAAGATGCTGAATTCCTTATCTTCATCCTTTCCAATTAGGATTAGATGCTTTAGTTAAAGAGTGTGTTTTAATCAAATGCAAGTTAATTTATCAATGGTAAGTGGGGAACTTTTGTAATCAGTGTTACTAGCAAGTTCCATTAGTTACTTCTGTGTTTGGAAACCCCTGAAAACAGGCAAGAGGATGGAATAAAAAGGACACCTGCACAGTCATGTTAGTATAGTTTTCGTGCTGTATGGTATCTATTTAATGTTAGAATTAATTAATTCTGTTGGGGAGGGAAGCAGTCAGGAATAATACTGATCATCTGTCATTCATTATGAATAAGTATATTTAGACTGCAAAAACTGTTTTGTGTATTGTGGGGTAACTAAATTGTGTATTTATGTAACCCTAATGATGTGCAGAGTGTTAACGCAGGCCAGCCTTCTGCAGTATTTGTTGCAAGTATGTGTTAATGTGATAGATGCAGAGCTGCATGTTCAGAAAGAATATGGGGAGGCTGCCTTGACTATGTAGGAAAGAAGTCTGCTCTTGTTTGAGGACAGCATCGGCCAGTGTCGAGGCAGTAGTTAATGAATAACGGCAGCAAAATACATGTCATGTAGAGGCTCTTTAGTATGTCCTGTTTGTCAGCATTTTTGTGACAGATCAGTCATTCTTTCACAAATGCCTTTCCTGGATTTAATATAAAACTGATTTAGAAGTTCTGTGATATATCTGTAGATTTTGTGTGGTTATCTTTGTTACCAGTGCACACTGTCTCAAACTAGCTTTTGCAGAATGGTTTGCTTTGGAAGGGACCTTTAAAGATCATGAAGGGACCTTCAAGATCATTTTTGTTAATCTGTTTTAGAAAAGCATATTAATCTGAAGCAAAAGGGACTTCTACACTAGGTACTCTTTGCAGGTCATGGAGCTGTTGTTCCTGTTTGATGATAAATACGGCAGTAAATCAATACACTGCTGTATTTATAAAATATCAACTTACAAAATGAACATTTTTATGCTTCAGTTATATTGAGTGTGTCATTATGTGTTTTATCATGTCTAATCTGCTGTTTCTCATAGTTTATATATATAAACCATATAATTTTATAGGCATTATTTACCATGAAAAAAACCATATATTCCTCCTTGGAAATGGTCCTGATATTTTCATTTAATTGAGCCTTGTTGTTAAGTACCAACTGTCTGTGGGTGTTTAAACTTTTATTGGTTGAGCTTCTGACTGGATTTTTTTTTTTTTAATATAGGAAATAATTTAGTGCTGAGAAGAACCTTCTCATTGGTGACAAAAAAAAATGCGTTACAGCGAGCTGATGTTCCTAATATTTGTGTGTGATGTTCTTATCATTGTGAATATATGGAGAGATCAGAGTATTTTAAGTAAAACTGTTATGCTAACTGAAGACATAAATTTATGCTTTTTAAAACACCACTGCAGTCAAAAGAATTCATCATTACAATTAGCATACAGGTATTACTGTCGTTACAATGCAGTTCTTGTCCAAAGGTTAGTCAATTAAAAAAGTCAAATTTAAGGCATGTATTATATGCTTGATTCCTTAATTTTCAAGGAAAGCATCTTTATAAATAAAATAATTCTGTATTGTTTAGATTGTGGTAAGAATCAAGTCATAGTTCCCTTTTGATGCATGAAGTTCTTCCGTCATGATTTATGCGGTATGTGTTTTTGGGGCATCCCAGAACATATGGATGTCAAAATGATAGCTCAGACAACGATTACCACAACTTTGTTGTTTCTTACTCTTTTTTCCTTGTCAGAGAAAGGTCTTTACTGTTTAACTTGTAAATTTAACCTTGCAGCTCTCTGGAACTGTTGGTAGACACTGATTTACAATGCAGTAGTGATATGACTGTGTCAGTCGTCATTGCTGAGAGGACGCTGGCTGGCGGTTTCTCCTAATCTTACTGTCCTTGATGACCCTCAGGGCAAGCCCGAGGTTGTGCATGAAACAGAATTGTAGCCTGAAGGAGAAAGAATTGTGAATTGCTAAATTTAAATCTGTGGCTGCCATCAAATAGTCTAACTAGAGGTATAGCTGATACAGCTATATATACCTCGCTGCTAGTTGCATACGGGAATTGGCAATTACTGTAATAGTATTCAGTAGTGAAGTTCTCAAGAGCTACATCCACAGTCAAATGTGCTCATTTCTAGGAAGTGTGAAGTAAATAGAGAAAATATGGCAACATGGGAAATCTATAGCAAATAATTTCATCTTACTATATGAAACTGAAAATGAGGTTTTGCCTGTTTTGTGGTTCCGGTGCATTGTAACAGAGCACACATTTCAGTGGCATTGAGAGTGTTTATTGCTTTGTTTAAAGGCAGGTTATTCCAGTTGTATGAAGTTTTCCTACTTATCTAAAGTCTGCTTTCCATTTAGATTGCATATTATATTAATCTGGGGAAAATTGAGCAAGAAATTCCCAGGAGGCAATCCTTCCCAAAATCATGCATTTTACAGAAGATAATTCAAGATTTCTTCTGATCCACCCAAAATACATTGTTCACCAAGGTTTTTGTCTACTAATCCCGGTGCTGCCTTTTCTCATGGAAAAGCTTGTAAGAAAAAAAAAAAATGATTCCGCATTACATTTAAAGCATGAAGAAGTGAATCTAAAGAGACTGCAAGCTGTACATGCAGTAAGAGTAGAAGGGTTTGGAAACCAGAGTATCCAAACTTGCCTATTCCTTAATTAGGTATTGATGCGTGGGTTTCTTGAATGTAAGTTGCACTAAAGCACATACTGACTGTGAGCTCTGCCTTAGAAATTTGAAAGTGCAATTACCCAGCATCCTGCAGCTGCTTCCTGCTGTCAGTCAGGGCTTCCACTTCTCAGTAATTTTTCTTGAATACAATTGCTAAAAGGGTCTCTGGTGGTAAATCGCGTGTGTGAGAGTGGTCCTTGTTAATGTATCCATGTGATACAGGGTTGAGGGGACAAGCCTTCTTTCTTCCATGGCCATGTATGGGCTGTGATTTGAGAGTCCAGTCTTGCCAGGAGTGGCTCTGCAGCCCCACTTCACACACTCCTTTCCCCCTGGAAGTGAGGTGTGGACTTTTGTTGCCCTGCCCATTGAAAATGGGACTACCTGATACGTACATAAAAACAACTGACATTGGTCCAGAGAAGAAAGACTAACAGCCTTTCCTGGCACTTAAGATGGTGACCCTTTCTATGGTGCTGTTTTAGGCTGTACTGCTGATCGCATGGCAGTAGAGATGTCTCCTAAATCATCAAGCTCATTCACTTGATGTGACACATAACCTGGGTTTTACAACTGCTTCTGTAGGTTTTTTTTCCTCATTCAAGGAGATACCACTGACATAAATGAGGCATTTGGGTACTTTTCTGTGCCTCCTGACTTTCGTCATGCCTCCATCTCTATACAGTGGTTCTGCATTGGAGGAGAGAGTAAAATTGTTCTTTAATCACCCTTCTCACCTGTTGATTCACTTACTCCTCACAGCAGTTGCAGTTCCGTTATTAAGTTGATGGTGTGGAAGAGGACAAAGGTGATTCCACTGTTTCTGAAGAAAAATTAGAATTACCTGTTTCTAGAGGGAGCATCAATAAGTACTGAAGGGATTTGAATGGGGACTATCAGTTCAGCAAGGAAAACCTTCACTAAAGGAGAATGCAGTCCAAGTGAAATGCCTCACAGACATCAACTAATTACCATAGAGTTCCTGTTATTTATTGCACTAATCCTTACAGAATTTATATTGCACTTTCAGTAAACTCATTTTCTGTGTGCTCTTAAGAAATAAGTTTGACCATGGTAAGAGAGGATGTGCTGAAGTATAGTCCTGATCCTGATTAAACGTTGTGCATTTCTCTCTGGGAATCCAAAGCCACAGAATTTTATGGACTTTAAATAGTCACCTGTTTAAAAATAACAAGGTTTTAAAATAACAAGATTCAAAATGCAGTTTGCAAGGAGCAAGAGATAGCAAACTTTTATAAATAATAAATGGAAGGTTAATACTGAAGGAAGATAATCTGATGTCAGAAAGGTGAAGTGTTTGTGGGGTGAGGTTTTAGTTTTTGGGTTAGCTTACTTTTTCTTCAGTCAGAACATTTGAACACTATTTGAAAATCATGGCTAATCACCATCCACAGCAGTATGAGAATTTGGTCTAGTAGAGTGAAAAAGCACGTCAGTCTGCCAAACCACATCAAATGTGTAGATCTTCTGAACCTGGATTATACTCACCATTGTCAAGTTGGGAAAAATATCTGAGTCAACGCAAATCATTCCCAGTTACATTTAAAACAAGAGGCCAATCAAAAGAACAATGAGAAATTCCCTGTAAGAGCAATCAGTCCGTAGTTGCATGTAAATAAAATATTAATAAATAAAATGTAAGTAAATAAAAGAATCATAGAATCATAGAATAGTTAGGGTTGGAAAGAACCTTAAGATCATCTAGTTCCAACCCCTCTGCCATGGGCAGGGGCACCTCACATTAAACCGTGCCACCCAAGGCTTCGTCCAACCTGGCCTTGAACACTGCCAGGGATGGAGCATTCACAACTCCCTGGGCAACCCGTTCTAATGCCTCACCACCCTAAACAGTAAAGAAATTCTTCTTATATCCAATCTAAACTTCCACTTTTTAAGTTTGAACCCATTACCCCTTGTCCTGTCACTACAGTCCCTAACGAAGAGTCCCTCACCAGCATCCCTTAGGTTCCCTTCAGATACTGGAAGGCTGCTAGGAGGTCTCCACACAGCCTTCTCTTCTCCAGGCTGAACAGACCACCAACTTTCTCAGCCTGTCTTCATGTGGGAGGTGCTCCAGTCCCCTGATCATCCTCGTGACCTCCTCTGCACTTGTTCCAACAGTTCCATGTCCTTTTTATGTTGAGGACACCAGAACTGCACACAATACTCCAGGTGAGATCTCACAAGAGCAGAGTAGAGGGGCAGGATCACTTCCTTCGACCTGCTGATCAAGCTCCTTTTGATGCAGCCCAGAATATAGTTGGCTTTCTGGGCTGCGAGCTCACAATGAAGCCAGCTCATGTTCATTTTCTCATCAGCCAACACCCCCAAAGTCCTTCTCTGCAGGGCTGCTCTGAATCTCTTCTCTGCCCAACCTGTAGCTGTGCCTGGGATTGCTCCGACCCAGGTGTAGGACCTTGCACTTGTCACGGTTAAACTTCATGAGGTTGGCATCAGCCCACCTCACAAGCGTGTCAAGGTCCCTCTGGATGGCATTCCTTCCCTCCAGGGTATCAACCGAACCACACAGCTTGGTGTCATCAGCAAACTTGCTGAAGGTGCACTCAATCCCACTGTCCATGTCAGCGAAAGAGGAGGGGTAGAAATTGTTGGGACCTCAGTTGAATGTGAAACCGAATTCAAAGCCTTTACAGTGGTTCACTATGCATGAGAGGATTAGTCAGTGGGTAATAGAGACTGAATTTTAAATAACGTAAGGACAAAGTCTAACTCACTTTTTTCATTCATATCAGTTAATGAAAAACAAGATGCTAGATAGAAACTGTGGAAGTGGTGGTATGTCATATACAAAGAATATTAGAAGCCAGATGGTCTAGTTCTGTCTGGTTTTAAAAGTTAAAGGAAAACAAAAAATGTATCTAGTTTTTGAAGTAGTAATGGTTTTGCCAAAGTGAATTTTCTAAGCTCAGTCTCCGGTAACGTTCTGATTCTCAGATGTTTCTATATGCTTAAACTTTAACAAGGTTTCTAACGCTTTGGAGAGGACAAGGTTAGAATTAAATATTTTTCTCAAAGCAACGAATTCCAAACCAGAGCCTGTGTTACAGGTTTGGGGATTCTTTTTCTTGAAACTTTTAACTTTTTATATACACAGGAGGCTTATCACAGATGTACTGGCAGTGAATGATGGGCTGTGCCAGTACCTTTTAGGGGTGCTGAGATTGTTTCAGATGCCTGTGTCCTGGTAACATGTCTAGGGCTAAACTCATGACAACATGCATTTTCTCCTTTGATAGACTGACAGACTGCTGGGATTTAGACACATTGCTCTGTTATGAAGAACATGGCTTGCTTCCAAGAATTGCTTGGCAATTTTATCAAGAAAATCTGTCACTGTTTGGGGTTTTAGAGCACAGCCGTGGTCCTCGGTGGCCTTGGCTGCTTGGTTTTTTGTGTCAGGGCTAAAACCTACTGCAGGATAAAAAGTAGCACTGCTTAATTTCCAGAAGGATGTATAGACAAAAGGAGGATAGCCTGAAGGAAAGCCACAGAAACAGTGAAACACTGAAAAGCATGACATGATGAAGAAAAATTGAAATTTCATCTGTAAGAGAGGATGGATGCAGGAACACCCAGGATGAGTCCTCTTAGGAGTAATTTTGCACATTGAAGGAAGAGAAAAAATAGTAGGGCTGAAAGATGGGAAGAGTAATGAAACTTGGGAAACTTCATTCTGTTTTTCAGCTGTTTCTGCCTGCCCTGAATTATCCTTGCTATGATTTGAGCTTAGTTACAGTAGTTAAAACTTTGGAATTGTTTAGTAGACAGGTTGCAGTTTCTCCATTACCAGTGGTTTTAAAGAGGAGATTAAGTCGGGGATGTATGAGGTAGAGCTGATTCTTTTGAGGGATCTTGCCATGATGCAACACAGTGACTTGGAAATAAGTCTTTTGCCTCTATGAGGAACACCTTGCAGTCTTGTCTACTGTAAGAGAGACATGAATCAACCTGCACAAGAGGTGTCTTCTGAAGCTGCCTGAAGATTACTGGATTGGGATCCCCACAATTTTTAAGACTGATGTCTATAGTTGACTCTTTATATATATTGTGGCAGATGAATATAAAAGTGGTTTCTAATGTAATGATACAGACTTTCTCTGCTATAAAACTTACTATAAAAGTTGAACTGCTGAATTTGATTTTCCTCATCAATCCCAAGTATCTTTTAATATCTTACAAACCTCACATACCACAAAAAAAAAATTAAGCTGTGAAGATATGTGCATATATAATTGTATAAATGCATACATAAATGATTGCATTGATTTACAAATATCCGTACAAGTTTGTTTTAATTCTGACCTCTCTGTTTCTGGGTGACCTTTTTAGAAGAGGCAGGACCAAAGGACTTTGAGAATGGTTCTGAAGTTGTGTTAATAGGGAATACACTGCACTAAGCAGTACAACCTGAAGAGCAAGAACCCAATGATATTTTTCTTTCCTACCTAGCTTGTTTTTATGTATTTGCAAGGAAACAAAAGCGTGCAGTCTGTTGTCTCTTAACATCGTTACGGGCTAATTCTGATGAAACTTAACAGGGTTTTTTAAGTCCTTATCAGCACAACTTTTGAAAAACAGAAAGCTTTTCTCTATTTTGTTTATATGGACACAGGATTCAAGTTTATCAGTTTCCTTCCCTTTCATTTAATCAAAAGTTCACAGCAGTTGCTCCAGTTCCTTCCAAGAGTCTGGTACAAATACTTTGGTATGCTGCAATCATGAACCTTTTAATCCTTTAAACAAGGGAAAACTGTAAACAACATAATCTTGCTTCTGCTTCAGGGGGGCTGGAATTTCTGATACTAGGAAAGAAAATGCCCAAACTTTCCTAAAGACAGCTGATGCCTGAAGCATCTAATGCACTGTCTCGCGAGGGATGGAGTGCAAACTTGCATGTATTTCTGAGCTGTTCCATGATTCTAATCAAAGGAAACCACAAGTATTGGGAAACTACAGAAATCTCAAGAACAGAAGTTTTATATTGAGCTAGTTCAGCCAACAGAACTGTATTTAATTAGATTTAAAAGTAAGGTGAAATACCTTTGAAAGCTGGTTTGATAAAACAGATTGTCTGTCTGCAGTTCAGATGGGAGGTAAAGGTCTTGAAGTAATCAGTTCGCATCTGTAGTATGGGGCTCTATGGTTCACTGCAATGCTGACTTTTGGAACAAAAAGGCTGGGCTGTGAGATCTGTAAAGCTAAATTTGTGCCAGCGCTATTTCTCATTTAACTCTGTGGCAGGAACTTTAATGCCAAATCAAGTCCATCTTAGTCATGTTTATATGGGAGAAAAGATGTGATATTATCTGTCCTTCCACGGCCAGTATAAACTCTGTATTGTTCTGAGTACTGTCTGCTCTGGCCTGGCTCCTTTCACAGATGGGCAGTTGTACGTCTGTGCTCGGTCTAGATCAATCTTGTATAACTGGGTTATCTGATATCTGGCAGAGACTGAATTCATGTTCACAAAACCATGGTCTGTCTCATGCCTGCTGTTTTGTAGCGGTAGTCCTCATCAGAAAAAGGATTTGGGGATTTGGATGTGTTTAAGCACTTTGTGCTGTGAAGTTCAGTCAGATTACTTTGTCACACAGTGAAGCTTTGGCACTTGAGGATCTCTTCATTGGCAGAATAATGAAATCATGGTTACTGGCCTTTAGGAAAAGATGCATTGATTTAATGTTGGCTTTATGTTCTTTCACTCTGTTCTGGCCATAAGCAAAAAAGAGACCTGAGAATCTTCCAGCATATCATGGATGGAAGAAATGCATCGTTACAATTTTACTGCATGGTGCTTACCCTTTCATTAGGCTTCCACTGTATGAGTATCTAAAGCTACAGTTCTTTGGTCAGTGCTTGTTTTGGCTTGACTGTGTCTAAGGACTGCAGTCTTACATATGGTTCTAACAAAAGTAATCCTTGTCTCTGGATTTATAGGCTTAGGTCAATAGTTAGTGTGAATGTATACACTACCATAAATCTTGATGGTAAAAATACACATAGTGAAATTCTGTGGTGGTTTTCATTGTACAGAGAAAACATACTGTTTGCTTTACAGATTTACAGTTACTTCTTTGGTCTTATTTGGACACTTTTAAAATTAATTAAAAATAATGATAATTCATGGTAGATGATGTTTCTACTTCAAACTAGGAAGGAATTCAGATCTACTGTTTTGGGCATGGGGGGGGAATCATTAAATCATAAAAAATCTGGAAAGCTGTAATCAAACCAGTGAAGTCTGGAGCCAGTAGATTAAAGGCCTTTTGAACTGTGTTGGCACTTACTCCTTTTTGAGAAGGTTTTTAAACTAACAGCTTGAGCTGCATAAACTTGAAATATTTCTCAAGTGTTTGTTTATGCGAATTGCTTTCTAATGAGGTCATACCTGCTTTCCTGACACAGCACAGTGGTATTTCCTCCTGGTTTGCTTTTTTTTTAAATGCTGCTTTCTAGATTATGTCTTGAAGGCAGAACAGGCACATTATGACCAAACATTGGTCAGGATTCTTCCAAGTTTCAACTCTAACACTTTACAGTCATGTTAAATGACTCAGGGCTGCAGCAAAATATAGGCATATGTGGAAAGAAATACTAGGGTCCTTGCAATGCTTTAGAGATTTGAAGAAAACCCGTATTATTGTCAAGAGTAAATCAGGGGAAAAGTTTTTAGCCCCCAGAAGAGGATTGGAATGGGTGGAAAGGAACCTGCAAATGCTGAATTTTCCATAAATATTTTTCATCTCCCATGTGATATTGAGCCCTAACCCAAAAAGAAAAATCACCTGACTACATAGCGGGCGCGTTTTTCAGCCCTGTGTGGCTAGGCATTGCACATGTAACTAAGTAGTCTTTTCCATCTATTCAGCTGAAATCAGCAACATAGGTAATTGAGCTTTCTTTCCTTTCTTGTTTTAGTTCAGATGTAATGAAAGTTGATGGTTTTATCCACAGTTTTGTAATCTTTTTAATTTTGACTTTGTTGCTGAAATTAATAACTTACTGTTTGCAGAACCTTTGGCTTTTAAGAATACAAGATTTTTAGCTTTTGGAAAACTACACCTATTTACTACATATTCTTTGACTTCAGCTGCTTTGAAAAAAACTTCAAAAATTAAAATGTTTTCAGGTTGCTTGGGCTAGTACCATAGAAGGCCAAAAAGTTTATTTAGAAGAGGAAGGAGGCTTAACTCAATCAGTAATGTCATGATGAAACTGAAGTCATGATTTCCTAATGACTAATGTGATGTGTTATAGCTGAACATAAATTTGGAGTATTTCTTCTAGGGTGTCTTGAGTCACAATGATTCAGCCCTGGGCTGTTGAAGTACGCAGTACTGTGTGTGTCTCTGTTGGGCTGATTGAACAGAATACACTCTGCTGGTGGAAGAAAATTTGTATGTGTGGGGTAACTGCAAGGTCAGAAGCTCCAAGGAAACCTTATGTTGTATTCATGGCATGTGGATCTGCTTCATATTCTGGAAGCAAGCCTCTTTGGTATAAAAAAGTGACAATAATTTTTAACAGGTGGTTAAATTTGCAAACTGTTCCATTCCAAAATACTTAAGAGTTTTCAGAAGCTTTCGGTTTTCCACAAAATTCAGGTTTACTTAAACATTAGGGATCTGCTGTAGATGAAGGCATACAAGAAATAGTTGTCTATATACAATAAAGTGATCACATAAATATTTATTAGAACTGAGGTTATTTTCTGTGGGGAGTATAGATGTGAGCTGACTAGTACAGCTCCATGTTGCTTGAACTGAGTAGTATTCAGTTCTGCATAACAGATCAAGTAGTCACAAAATAAGTTTGGGTTTTGCTTTAAACATATCCCTGTTGCCTGAACAGCTTTAGTGCAATTTATCCACCTGTGTACTGAGTCATGCAGAAAGGAAGATTACACTTAAGAAACATCAAAAATTGTCTTCTGAAAACAGAAAAATCCATTGCGTCCTGTGCTGAAATTTGAAGTAGCTTCTGTCTCATCCAGAATAAGAAATATTTAACACCTATGAAGATATACCTGTGCCATAGCCTTCCTTCAGTATTTGATCTTGTTAAAAAGGAGACTTTAATTATGCATGGAATCATAGAATCACGGAATGGTTAGGGTTGGAAAGGATCACCTAGTTCCAGCCCCCTGCCATGGGCAGGGACACCTCACACTAAACCATGTCACCCAAGGCTCTGTCCAGCCTGGCCTTGAGCACTGCCAGGGATGGAGCATTTCCCACTTCTTTGGGCAGCCTGTTCCTGTGCCTCACCACCCTCACAGGAAAGAACTTCTTCCATCTAACCTGAACTTCCCCTGTTTAGAATAGCATTTTATTTTCTTCCATTGTTGAAACCGACAGTAAAATATGCTATGTTCTTAGCAAAAAATTATTTTAGTTCAAAAATGAAAGAAAAGTCAACTTTCTCTTGTCAGTAGCAACATGAGTTTATTTCTCACCAATAATTGTAAAATGCTTTCTCTTTTATTTTTTTTGTTGTTCCCCTCCTACTTTCAGAAGTGAAGCCAACTTGCATATTTAACAGCATGGAATATTATGATGGAGACATGTTTCGAATGGATGCTTGTCGTTTTTGTCGATGCCAAGGTGGAGTCTCCATTTGTTTCTCTGCCCAGTGTGGTGAGCTACACTGTGACAGGTACTATGTGCCAGAAGGAGAGTGCTGCCCAGTGTGTGAAGGTACACTATCTTTTTAATCCTAGTTGCTTATTAATTGTGCCGCTTCATTTGTATTTGCTTGTTCAGTGCAAATCAGCAAAGTGCTTTATTTTGTTCCTCTAGAGTTTATAGATTCTTTCTTAATTTGGTTTAATTTTACCCTTTTGCCGTGTCTTCATGTGCTGTCTTGTTCCTTGCAGTGCTTCTCTGATGTTGACACTCTGCCCTGTTTATACAGAGCTGTTTGGGTTTCCGCATGTTTCCCTTCTGCATCAGGACTTGCTTAGATATGGTCAGATGTGCAGTACTTCTACGGTGACCTTCTTCCCAAAGGACTTAACAGGCTGTTCCTAATTTCTGCACCAGGTATTCAGACAGGCTCCTCTGAAGCAGCAGTGGTGGCCCTATGACACATTTCCACTGCAGCCTGCTTCTTCCAGTCCTGTTCTGCTCAGCTAGAGCAAGGCATACACCTTCTCTTCTCAACAATTATAGCAAAGAAATGGGGTAGTAATCAAACCTGAGTGTCTTCCTCCTTTGCCCTGTTGACAGCCTGCTCTGCTTGCTAGAGCTGCAAGTCCTCCGAAAAAGGGTCCTGTTGGAAATTTCATGTTGACCCTCTTGCTTAAGCAAGAAAATATTTGGTGCATCTTCTGCCAACAGATGACCAGGATTCCAGTAGAGGTTGGTGGGGCTGGGGCTCTATACTTGGATCTTGCCTCAGCGGGGACCAGGTTAAGGACACCACATAGACAAAAGGCCTGTGAAGGACTCCTGGTCCCTGTGTTTAATTGTGAATGTAAGAATGACTTCTTAATAAGCAAAATAAGCTGGAAAACTCAAATCTCCTCCTAAGAGGAGAAGAATCTAATCATTAGTGTCACTTTCAAACACTTTGCAGTGTGCTTGATATCAGTATTCCTGTAGTTCCTTGTTAGGAACAAATAATCTAAAAGACCTGTTACAGTTTTGCTTCCTTCCAGAGAAGCTCATAAAAAGCAAGTCTAAAAGAGTCAGCTGTAAGAGCTGGACCTTCTCAGTCAGCAGAGATGTAGTGAAGGATACTGGTTTGGTAGTTTGTTTTGTTACAAACAATTGAAAGCTTTTTCAGAGATTTAAAAACAAAAAAAGAGTCCAAAATCTGGATAATGAAATACTAGGGTGGTGAGGTAGGAAGTAGGAAGTCATTCTTCAAAGAGTATTTTTATTTTTATATATTTTAGTGTATCAGTTCATATCAGGTAGATTGAAATGTGGTGTTCACATGGAGGAAAGCTGCAATACAAATGCTGTATGCTTAAGTATTTTAAAAAGGGTATCAGTCCACGTTTGCCCTGTGTTTAAGATCTGGGCTAGACTTCATTTTTTACTAAATTTGGAGGCAGGATGCTATTTCTTTCCTGCTAGAGTTGTGCCTATACTCTTAAGAGCCTTAAAGCTAGGTATGTGTGTGCAATAGGTTCAGTGCTGTATCATCATTTAGTGACAAGTTGGAAAAGTTTAGAGAAGGCAATCTGATGTGGTGAAACCCTTCCTGAGTAAGTGCAGATCCACTCCTGAAGAAACTGCTGTGTGAGCTGCTGACATTACAGAATATGTGAAATCTGATGGGTTTTGGTACAATTACTGTTTTTTACATATGTGAATATTCTGAGATTTGTCATTATGAAATCACTATGGCAATCTATATAGATACTTAATGATGTAACTGTATATCTGCTGTGTCTGGACTCTGTATCAGCTCTGTCATATTCAGATGTGGATGATGATTTTCCATATTGGACTTAACAGTTCCAGATACATCCTTCATCCTCTTTGGTGATTTAAATATTCAGCTATCTTATAATTTATCAATAAATTATTCTACCATATCATCATACAATGCTAAAAATTTATTTCTTAGGTTTTGAATCAGATTTTCAAGAAAATCTGTTAACATATAATTTTGGGTTTGAGTTAGTTATGTATTAAGCCTGTAATGGAAATTTCTCCTTGAGACAGGTCCTTAGTAGACAGAAAAAAATGGGTAATGATTTATAATTACTGTATACAATCTTCTTTTTCAAGTGTTGGCTGTGGTTAATTTCTGCTCAGCTGACTGAGATCCCAAGTTACAGGCTCCTTCATCAAATCATCTGGTGCTGTTTGGCTTGCTTGTTTCTGTTGTATGCTTTTCTGATAGGGTTTAGCACTAAATCAAGGAAGTCTTATTTCTGACTCTTGAATGATTGGATGGTAAGATATGTCTTGGATTTTACTATAAATAACCTTTTGATTTAGTGGGATTCTTTTAAGTGAGACTAGACAACTGGCCCCATTAATGTATTATAGTTTTCAGGGTTCTTTTAAGGACTTAAAAAAAAGCTCTGATCCCTTCCTTAATAATTTGAGTTAATGACACCTAAATTGACACGGTAATTCTTCTAAATGGGCAGAATGTATACTTAACAGCCCACCCGTTGATGCTTTTCTAGTTGATGAAGAGTTAACATTTTTGTTCTACTTCCTCTCTTTCTAATTGATTATTTCATGACTGATTTTCAAGGTTGTTTCCTACTAATGTTTTCTTGATGATAGAAATATAAAGAAATATAATGCTTTCTTCTTGTCTGCAGCAGTTTTCAAATGGCAAATGGTAAACTAGATGAGCATTATGCAGTACAGGCAAAAGCACTTCTTGCCTTAGCTCCAGGAAGAATTATTTCTCAAAGTCCTATAGGATACCTCAGCGTTCAGGAAATAAAATTTTCTGGCCTTGATTTATCTTTAAATACTACTGACCTTTTAAGGGTACTGAGAACTTTGTGTTTTGGTACACATAAAAGACTATTGCAAATAACATGAGTCTTATATGGCTTTTCTGTTCCTTCTCTATTTCTCTGTCAAGTCAGAATCCCATACATGAGCTGAATGATAAAGTTCACTTCATTTGTTTATTTATCATTTGGGGGATTGGCTAGGTAAAAATGGAATTACAGGAGCAAGGTAATCCTAAAATATAAAAGGTGCAAAATCAAGAGGTTAGGAAATGTTTTAATTTTGAAATGTCTTATTTTCCAGACATCTGGGGATTTATATTGACTTAACTAATTTTGCTAAAAATGGGAATGTAACTAACGTTCAGGGTAGAAGTGAATGTCAAGTAGAGTTAAAAGTTGTGCGCAGTTTCACTCCAAATACTCAGATATTGTCATAAAGCGATACAATGGTTTATAAGACAACAGCTATTAATATATACACTTAAAATGCATTGCCTCCTTCCCAAAGGGGAGTGATGAAATTTCAAGTCCTTTTTTCCCCTTTAGGCAGGATATATCTTTTCTCCCAAGTCCTTCAAACTTAACACTTTTTGAAAATTGACTTATGTGTAAATGACTTGGGCCTATTCAGTATCTGCTATCTGGTGTCAGCTAAATAAACAAAAATGCTTTTAGTTGTATTTATTTGTTTTAATATATTGAATTTACTTTAATATGTAATTTATATTATTGCTTGCTTTGAAAACTTGACCTGTTTACTGGACATTCTTAGATATTTAATTTTTGAGTCTAACGGTTACCTTTTATTAGCCACTGTGATAAGTTGCATATATTCACTTAATACATCTGGGTTTTTTGCTGTTAAATATCGGTGTTGCTTATCACAGTTCTGAAGAGTAAAACCTGCCCTTTTTTCAAGTCATGAATTAGCATGTACAGAGTTGCATTATTTATGTGCACAAAACTTGAGGATAAATCTTATACAAAGTATGTCCTCAAAATTCTGTTATTTACATACCCGATTCTTAACTTGATTGGTAGCAGGTAAGTGGGTCTTGTGGCTTCCAACTGAAATAAAATTGAAAACCAAGCCACATCATCTTTTGGGGAAGACTAGTATATGTCCAAAATGGTGATGAGATGTAGCTTAAGGCAGCCTCCTTGTTCCAGCAGGAAATGTGCCAGGTCTCATTTTTGCTTATACTATAAAACAGTGGTGTGATGTTGATATGAGTCATTCTAATTCATTGAGATATTTTCAGTTTTCTTCAGAATTTCAGTTGGGACAAAAAATGGATCAGTAGATCCAAGATCCATTTTGTTATGAAGAACAAAATCAGAAAATGAAAAAATTAAGCCTTGTAATTGTTATGTACCAAACTTGAGTTGAAATAGTTAAAAATAGAGCACTGAATTTGTGAATGTTCAGTATAAGTTGACTTAACTTTTTTGATAGTAAATTTCAATATTGAAATATCTAATTTATTACCTACTTTATTTTATCACAGTCTACCACAGTGTGATTCTTTCAGTTTTTGGTAGTGGCTGCACTTTACCCTTTCTAGGTATTGTAAAATCACAGTACTGCAGTTATTCATGTGTAAAATTTAGGTGTAAAATGGAATATAAAACCTCTTGTTCTCCTGCAATTCGTCTCATTTCAGACCCAGTTTACCCAGTAAATAACCCTGCTGGCTGCTATGCCAATGGTCAGATACAATCTCACGGAGACCGCTGGCGAGAGGACGACTGTACTTTCTGCCAGTGCATCAATGGAAATCCACACTGTGTTGCAACGGCCTGTGGGCAGAGCTGTCTAAATCCTGTTAAAGTCCCTGGGGAGTGCTGCCCAGTGTGTGAAGGTAAGACTGGTATTTCCATTGTTATGCTTCAGTCTGTCATGGCTGCTGCTTACCTGGTAATTCTTGGTCTACTTTAAAATTTTGGAGGATTGGAGTAGCTGGCATAGCATTGCCTGGGACTGAAGAAACGACTGAGGGTGGAAAAAATAAGCATGGCTTAACTGTATCTGTATGTGGGAATGTCCAATACCCTTTTGGCCCAAAAGAGTATAGTAAGAAATCATTGAAGATCAGCATTGTTCACCGATTTAACTCTCTGTTGCTCTTAAAGCTCATTAATAAATAACAGAAGTTAGACGATCAAAATGCTTATTGGCTGGTATTACTGATAAATGGATTATTCCTGGTTTCTTATTCTTCGGTGTCATGTAGTTTCAACTAAAAATCTCTTTGCACAATATAGGTTGACATTGGATGTAATTATTTCAGTGAAACTCACAAAGGGTGATATTATCTTGTGTAACTGACTAAGTTTTTAGCTATATGCCAAATGCTCATTATTCAGCATGTATGTGAGCAAGCTTGGGAAGGTAGTATGGAGAGAGAGGTTAATTGGAAGTATGTTGAAGGGTGTTTTTTCCTCCAATGAGAGAAGAATAGACAAATGTCTCTTTTTCCTCTTTCATATTCCAGAAAGTGGGTGAGAGATAATTGGATTAAATGCTTATCTATATCAGACTGAGATAATTATGATGAACCATGGGAAGCAGTCATGATATAGCATAGGCTTCCATCGTTCATTGCTAAAGGCTGCAACATAGCCATGCTTGTGCTTCATTAACATACCACACTAATGCCTCTGCAATGATTTCAGGACACAAGTTAGCTCATCTGGACTAGGTTAGATAATTCTGTGTTACCACATGTTTTTACTCTTAGAAGCAGAAGTAGCTAGCAACTACTTAAGTCCATAAAGGTTGTTTTGTTGGGGGGGGTGAGGTATGGTGTTAAATTATGATACAAGTTAGGATAAATAGGTCAAGACTGACACAATAGCATCATGGAATCAATAATAATGATTCCTGTGTCATTTTAGTTATATTTTCTCTGAAAATAATCTATTTTTTTTCTGTTTGCCATGTTAGCTGTTGTATGATGTATGTTTAATTGTAGTCATTTAGATATACACTTAATTGTAGCCATGTGGTTTTGAGTGTGTCATTTGGAGGAGAGTAATATTGACTGGCATTTTGAGCGACTTCCTAAATTTTAAGCTTAGAAGCATCATATTTGACTTGGTGTTTCTTTCGTAGCGCATACTGCCAAGTAAATAGTCAAGTGGTAAAGAAGTTACGTAAGTGATGAAACCAGCAATTAGTCATTTAAGAATATATATTTGAGAATATTTCAAGTATCCAAAATCTGAACTATTAAAACTTAGCAGTGAGTTCAGATGCTAGAACCCAAAATATAAAAAATTAAGTTTTGCAAGAAGCAGTTTCAGATGATGTTATGAGAAATTACTGAGCATCTGAGACTTAACAACTTCCCTTGCAATAGTAATAAATCAAAAGATCTCTGAGAAATAAACCAGTCAAGGGTACCAGTAAACTTCTTGAAGTTCTGTTTTGGGGTGTGAAATAAACTTGAGGCTGCTATGACTTGTGATTAGAAGGTTACTGCTGGGAAGCAGGCTAACAAATCAATCCCTTGATTTTAATGATGCTAATGAAAAAGATGTGCAGTACATTTAGTGAAGTTCTACAAACAATAAAATACATTCCAGGCACATTTTTTCATAAGAGGAATTAAAAAACAGCAGTGTCAGCCATAGGATGCTTTTCTGAATATTACCCCATTAAATCTGCCCATCCATAGCTTAACCTTAATTTTGTAGTGTAGTCTATGAGTAAAAGTGTTGACTGAATAGAATCTCAGATGTTACTAATGTTGCCCTAATAGCTTAAACCCGCCATTCTGTGCTCTCCAGTCTGTTCTCCTTTGTCTTGGTTTGGTTTGGTTTTAGTATTTTGTTTCTTTTTGTTTTTGGTGGTTTTTTTATCCCATCCTTCTGCATCTTTTATCTCCCATTCTTCAGAAAAGAAAACCAAAATCCTTATCTAGTGTGGGCTAAGTTTTAGGATCACTGGTGTTACATGTTATCCTGTTTTCAACTATGCAAGTTATTCAAGAAAGCAAGCAGTGTAATTTAGTGGTATGTTAAATAAGTGGGCAAAATTAAGGTAAACTTAGGTGATTTTCAGATGATAGTTTACTAGTGATTGTAAGCATAAGCATACCTCCTTTTACATTTCGTTTTTGAATGGTTTACAGTTCTCACTCACATCTCAACTCACATTGTAAAATGTGCAATCCATAGAGAATATACCATAGTGAAATAATACACTTTTTGTACATCAGTTTAAAATTACTATATATGGTAATGCTGAAGCTGTATTAATGCAGTTTCATCATGAATATACTTTTCTGTTCCTACATGTGTTGTGTCTTACATTTCTTAATTAATTTATAGCTCTTTTTGCATGAAATACTTCACTTTCTTTTTTCACTAGTGCAGAATGTAGGAAATAATTCTTTTCCTTCTAGACTCTTAACCCTACTTCAGCTCTAAAGCAGGAAGATTGATGACTCTTGAAGTCTTTCTATTTTTATCAATTTAGTTGCTGGTGAACCAATTCAAGCCCATGTTTTCATTTAAAAATAGGCATTAGATCAAGAATAACAAGGCAGAAAGTTTATATGCTTATCAGTATTTTTGATAATGCATTTATTTCTCATCAGACTTCTGTTCACATGTAAGAGAGCCCACTTGCCAGCAGCTAGCTTCGATTGCGTGAACTTATTTTATGCATGTAAGATATTATTAGCTCTTTAGTATGTGAAACAAAATATTTAATCAAAGATATTTCTGTCACTCATTTTGTTTGAAGTGTTGAGGGGTAGAGTTGTTTGTGGGACATGAAACTGACGGGCAAATGCTAAGCAATGTTGCTTGTGGATCTGAACCTGGCTACAACTCATCCAGGGTAAATGGTTATTTGAATCAGTCACTTCTATATTTTCCTCTATTTTTTCAATCTAAATATTGCTGCAGTTATGGTTCTGCCAATTCAGTTATTTCCTGGCTGGTTTATAATCAGTTTCAATGAAGGAAGTATCTATTCCCCTAGATAAGTTTGCATTCCTGCAGCTACGCAAAGATAAAGTTGTTCCTGGGTTATGCTTTCGAAATATTCTGCAGTCCGAGATTAAACATAATGTAGTAGAAATTCTGTGTACACAGGTTCTTGAAGTAATCGGCGCAGTATGTCAGCACATGAATGCATTCAGCCTTTGAACACAGCAAGTTCAGACCAAAGTATCGCAGAGTAATAGAATACCAGGTTGGAAGGGGACCTGAAGGATCACCTGGTCCAGCCTTTCTAGGCAAAGCAAAATCTCAGTGTTCTTACTACAGCAGTGAGAAAAGCAGAGTCCAAGGATTGTAGAGACTGAAGTTACAAAGAAACAGCTGTTCACAGCTTTTTGAATTAGGGATCAAGGAGTTGTAATTGTGATACGTAATAATACCATACAGACTTGTTTTGTATCAGTTGTCCACAGTAAACCCTTTTTAATGCTTCGTCACACACTTCTGTATACATATCCACAGTGTATATCCTGTATGTGTGCACGTAGCCCATAGAATTCACACACCAGTGTTGATTAGACAGCAAAATTGGTTTGAGATGTGTAATTTTCTGAATGAGTTTCTGGGGTTTGCTCAGCTTGGAGAAAGAGGGTAATTATTCAGCTCCCCTCACTTGAATCTTCTCTATTGATGCTGATGGTGGAAAGGAGAGGCTGTGTGAAGTGCTCAAGATACTTTACACTGGAGCTTCCTGGGGAGATTGATGGGGTGAAAGAGACAGGAACATGTGGTAGGTGTGTGGGGGACAGGGGTATGTATGCATGTGGTGCTGCAATACAAGGGGTTTGTGTATGGATTTAGTCTTCAAATCTGTGGGCAGGCTTTTTTGAGTTGTCTTATAGTTGGTATCCACTGGTATCTGTGCTGGGTCCAGCTCTGAAGTTTACAGTAGCTCAGCTCAAAGCTAAACTTAATTTGCCTACAGACAACAAAGCTAAAAAGGGCATCCAGTATCTTGGAGAGCAGAGTGTAAATTCATATGTTTGTTTTAAAGCAGAGAGTTTGCAGAAAGATGTTGACCAAATTCAGCAAGGGTATCTACAGTGCTCTGTTCTTGGAGGAGATTTTTCATGAATCCTGAACCAGAGTAATGGTTAAATAGCAGTTCTTTTGGAGAAGCCTGATAATTAAGGGGAAAGAAAAAATTAACAGAGCTTTGAGAAGGCAAACACCATACTGAAATTATGATCAAGAATACAGTTTGCAAGACCTGAAGTAATCGATTTGACCCTCTTTCCTATGGGTGGGTATGTTCTTAGCTGACATGTAAGGGTCTTGGATCTTTTCTGGGCATTGTTCCTCTGAAAAGATGGAAGCAAGTTGGAAAGAGTCAGAAGAAGGGCTGTGAGCACAGTCCAGAATTTGCAAAACAGGAAGACAGGCTGAATAAATTGTGTTGGTTTAGCTTAAAGTGAAAATGATGAAATCTGAATGAGAAGATATCAGTCTTCAAGTGCCTAAAAGGTTATTGCAAAGAAAAAGATGAAACAAGAAAGAATGGAACTGAATTGCAAGAGGGAAGATACATTTTAGAGGAAGAAAGGAAATTGTTGAGGAAAACAAAATTCCTCCTGTGGTTTGTCGTGACTAAGGTTGTCTTTGTAATGTGTTCAGGGCATCACAGTTTATTTTCAGCTTCAGTGAAAGGAGAGTTGCTCAGGAAATTGAATACATAACTGAAAGCCATAATAGTAATTCACATGTAGGTCTCAGTGTTTATGAAAGTTACAGCTGTGGCTCACCACTACGTAGCTGCTGGGGTTTTCTTTTTAAGTAAACATCAAAGTGATCGAAACCCTTCTGCCAGCATGTCTTGTTGTTGTAGGTCCGCCCCTGTCAGTTCTTGTCCATTTTCTGGCACAGCAATGTCTGGGCTATGCAAGGGGTGTGCAGGTTGCCCAGAGAAGCTGTGGCTGCCCCATTCCCGGAAACATTCAAGGTCAAGGTTGGATGGGGCTCTGAGCAGCCTCATCCAGTTGAAGATGTTCCTGCTCATGGCAGGGGGGTTGGAACTAGATGATCTTTAAAGGTGCCTTCCAACCCAAACCATTCTATGATTCTATGGGAGACAAAAGCCCAAGCTGCGAGGAGGGGGCTGGCTACTTTGAGGCTGCTGTTTCCAGGAGTGGAGGGGGAAGGCAGAAAGCAAGTCACCAATAAGGCATGAAGCTAGAGACAGAGTCACACTGTGACAGATTAGTGTGGAGGGGAAGACCTGCCTTCATTGGCCTGTCCCCAAACTCAAGCTCTTCAGACTATGCAGCTTTTGAAGGCAGGCACCTCCTTTCAATGGTGAGAGCTGGGAAAAGCAGACCCGCATTCTGTGGATCTACATTCTGTGGATCCAGCTACAGAATTAGTTTTAACCTTCTGATGGATGTTTCTATATAGCTTCTGTAGCTGCTCTCATGATATTGGGTCTTTTGGGATTTGCCTTTGTTTGTTTAATCTTCTGTCTATTTAGTCTGTTTTTTTCTTTCTTTGTTTTCTAGACTGCCTTCATAAAGAGCCAAAGCTTAGGTAATCATACTAGCCCTCTGTATTTTCCCCACAGTCAGAGCCAGTGGCTTCTTGCAGCAGGAGGAAGCCTCAAAGGGAACCATTCTATGATTCTTTAAACTTGGATGTTCTTCACAGGATCTGGTCTGTGTACCTGTTCTGTTGCGGGTACTCAGATCTGTTGACAATCAGCTGGTGTTACTACTGCTGCTTACAGAGCTGCTTACTTCTCTGTTGAGCTAACAATTGTTTATTTTCTAAATAAAATTGGTATGGTTTAAGTTAGCACTTACACTGTTGATCTGTTTTAACAAATAAAAAAGTGAATACCAGAGCTTAAAATAGCTGTTTAGTGTCAATATGTGACAGCATATGAATAGCACCAAACAAGCTACAGTGATAGAAATAACCATGTTTCCCCGAGGCCATCTGCATCTGTGGACAGCCATCTGCAAATTGGAGCAATAGTTGTGTTCACAGCAAGTAAATATTGGTTAGGATAGTATGAAAATACCTGATTTGTATTTTTTTAACAAGATTACAAGTGCTCAGCACTGGCACTGATGCCGGAAATGTCACTTACAAAAGTCTGTGGTTGCTTGTTCCTTTGCATCTCCCAGAGGCTCAGGCTATTCATAGGGAAGGCAACCCAGTTCAGTGACACTCAGTAACTGGTTATCTTGCACTATGTCCTTCTGCATGAGAGCTCTCAGGTACAGGTGGCAGGGTGCCAGCATAAACTGTGGATAAGAAATTAAGTGTTAAACAAAATCCCCTCGGAAGGTTTTCATGAATAAAGCCCACATTACTTTGCTGTCATTATGGCTGACACTTTATCTTCACAAAAAGAAATTAACATTTTCATCAATAAAGGGCTCCAAACTCTAGCTGAGATGTAATTCAAATCAGTTCCTTTAGCGTGTCCAGCACTTCATTAAGTAAAAACAGACAGCAGAGTCCAGTGAAAAGAAATCTGATTCATTCAGGATGAAGTCAGTGGTAGTGAGCAGTGTTGACCGCCACAGGATCTGGGCCCAGAAATCTCCTTAGAGCATGAGGTATAAATTATTGTTCAACAGCAGTGCTGTAGCTCTCAACCAGCCTTTTCATCAAAGTCAATTAAGGGATGCAAACACTGTGCTGTAGAGAATTGAGCTTACATTTGCCAGATCATGATTTAGCATAGTGGTTTTAGACAAGGCAGCTGAGCTTGTTGAACCACACCATCCAGGGTATAATAAAACCTACTTCCAGTGAAAGTCTTTCTGAGTTTTAGAAAGTCAAAATGCTAGTGTATGCTGGTATAAAATAATATTTTCCTAGTTTTCAGTAATTCATCATTAAGTTCAGTGGAATACTGCTGAAA
Source organism: Pezoporus occidentalis (assembly GCF_034315485.1). NCBI lineage: Eukaryota > Metazoa > Chordata > Aves > Psittaciformes > Psittacidae > Pezoporus > Pezoporus occidentalis. The sequence goes on from NW_026915376.1 coordinate 2,430,845, forward strand.
GGATGATTAGCCAAAGAATCCTAATGAAACATCAGTTCAGCTAAGGATGTCTCACTTATAAAGAACCTCATGGATCCTCTAATTAATTCTTTTCAGCATCTATAGTATTCATAGATTTGCCCCAGATGCACACTAATTTAGTGCTGTATCTTCACCTCGTAACGATAACTGAATGGTTGCCTTAATCTGCTCAGACATTTCTTGATAAGCTTAATTGATTCTGCTTTAATAAAGGTGGTTATTTCTTCATTTCACTCCACCTAAAATTATATTACAAAAACCCAAACTTATCAGCATAAAAATGTATTTGAAGAGTATACATGCCTGTTAAACCGAAAACTGAAAGAATTGATTGCATCAGCAAAAGTTTTTAACTTCACATCTTAGGAATGGAAAATCTGTGAGTATTTTGATTGCATCACTGCAAAAAAGACCACACCTCCCACCCACCCCCATGCAGCTTTTGTTCGTATGAGGCTTCTTCAGTTTGCAACAATTATAATAGTTACTATATTTAATATATTCTAATAGTTAACTTTCAAGGAAAAAACCAAATTTAAGTAGTTTCAGGCTGACAGTATGAATAACATTTGAAACAAAGCCTGCTAAAATGAACTATGTGTTTGAAGCGTTAGTGAATATCTTTTCAGACGGTTTTGTGACATTAGAAAACGGTATCATCTTAAGTCCTGCATACATTTTCTAAATAGTTATGTGATGCTGAATTGTTGAACCCTGATAGTTAACACAGATCGCTAAACACTGGGGGAAAAAATTCCCGCAAGGCATTAGGTATGTCAAACCCAGGAAGGAAATTCTCTTGCCCAGTACTCGGGACTGATATTTTTCATGTAATGAACTGGAGGGGCGGGGAAGGCTGGAATGCGAACTATGAGGATGGAAAACATTTAGTCACTCTTGGAATGATATGAATGTTTTTACAGGAAGCTTAAGTAAACACACATGCTGCTGCTTAGTAGGCTGCAGTTAACTTTTTTGGACAGCAGACAGAATTCAAACAAGTATGCAGACTCAAAAGACAGTTGAGCAGCACACCCTTGAGGACCAATTTTTAGCTACTTACCACATAGAGCATGGGTAGAAGTTAGACTCCTGTTCAGTTGTGCTTTTGCTCTTAATTTTCATAGTAAATGCTTAAATGCACCGATGCTATGTTTCTTTAAGTCAATTGGTGCTGGTTTCATAGGATCAGAACTTCTTAATCCTTTTAGAGGTAGCTTGTGTTATAAAATACTACAGGAGAGGGAGCTATTTCCCTTTCCCCAAACACAGGCATGTTCTTTATTATTGGTGTTAGAGGCCTTTCTCCATGTGCAGAACATGATTTTGATTGATTTTTCCCTCCTCCCCCAGAAGAGGTTTTCATGTCATGGTCCTGATGAGATGTGGGGCTTCCTAGAATTCTATTCTGTTCAGCTTATTCTTTGCACATGGCTAACATCTTCACCAAATATCCCAAGACTAATCACTGCAGAATCTAAATGCATTGCTATTTTATATTAGTCACCCTCTCTGGAGTTAAAAATAATTCTAAATTAAATGTGGTGCAAACTTCAGAGAGTTATCTTCTGAATTTATGACTTCTGTAAAAGGTTTTCACTGTTGTCCCTCCTTAAAAAAAAGTAGTTAATTATTGCTAGAAGTATTGGAAATATTAATGGGCAAAAATTGGATTTTTTAAATTTGTTTTTCCATTTATTTTGGAAAATGTGGAGGATTTTGTCATCAGCACTGCTGGCCTAAATGTAGGGAGAGCATACCTACTACATGTGTGATGCTCACAGGTGAACATAAAGCTTCCCTGTGCTATACACTGAAAATGTGTTTCCATGTTCCAGCTTTTTTAATAATGTGCATAAGGAATTAACCTACTTTATCTGACAGTTGTTAATTAAGTTATAGACTGGTTCACATTAGCAAAATGGGAATATGAAAGAGGAGCTTACGGAGTTTCAACACTGCGCGGTAAAGCATACAATCCCACTTCTTATTCTTACTATGACTACATAGTCTTCACATTTAAATTTAGGATTGTTTTTAGGCCCGGTGACTTAATTGTGTTGCAGAAAAGCTAGTTTGATGTGTTTGAAAAGTTCATGTGTTACTGTTGGTGTGAACTTGTATGTTGAAATTATCTTGATTGTAATTTAGCCTTTCAGAAATGCAAATGCTTTTTGCATGTTTTTGCAATTTGTTTTCCCAAATTTTTATTATACATGGGAAGAAATCACAAGGAACCTTGTCTTCCAGTTGCATGAGCAATATTCTCCAAATAATTCCTCAAAATACCTTGATGAGAATATAGTGTAATTGTGTTATATCACTGCAAAAACAAACATCTGAAACTGTTTAAGCAAGCCAGTAAAAGTCAGTATACATATATTGAATAAATGCAAATAAAATACAAAATAGTATTTTTGTGGGTTTAAATGTCTGTTAAGGTAAAAATTGTTCTCTTGGCAATGATTTTTTATGGCCTGTGCTCCTAAATTCCTTGTAAAAAGTAGATACTGCAGTAGTTTGCAGTCTTGAAATGGAATTGGTGAAATCCATGGTGGTTTGGGTATTGGAAGGAGGATCTCATTGTAATTTTCAACCTCTATATAGTGGTATATCTGTAGAGCTTACAGTTTTATAGTTTTGAAGAAACATGTGTCTGTGATGCAAATTAAAAATTCTTTGTTACCATGAAGTTGGCTAGAAATGCTGTTTTTATGTGAACACAGGTAAATTTGTATAGAAAATGTGTATATAAAAATCCCACAAGGCAAGAAAAACATGCATCTGTGCATACTTAAAACACCTGGAGTTTTGGGGTCCAAAACATCCTCTGTTTACCTGTTTTTGTGAATATGTATACAGGGACTGCTGTCAACTCACACTGTGTGGTAGTTTGTTATTATAGTATTTGTAAATGATACTGTGATATGTTTGGGACACTTTACACCAAACACTGGTAGAACTTCCTGGCTTTCAAGCATATGTGTGTAGAGTAATACTGAGTAGTAGAGCTGCGCTGGGAGCACCAAGATGATGGTGAAGATGATGAAAAGAAGTCAGACCTCCTGCGTCTGCTTAGCTGGAGTTAATCATTGCGCTTAAATCAAAGTAACTGAGCCCAGGTGTTCAGTGCCTACTGTTCTCATACTTTTATGGGAAGGAAAAATACAGTAATTTTGTTATAATAAAGATAGGGATTTTTCCTTTCTATATTGACAGGACAACATTTATGAGTGGAATTCGAAACTGGAATGATTTAGTAGTGTAAAACACTTGTCCTCTTACATTTCTAGTAATTTTGGGTTAAGATAACATGATGGTCCAGATTTCTAACAGTCAGAAGCAGCAATAGAAGTTCCCTATTTACTTTTAAAAAATTCATTTAAAAGTAGTACATTTAACAATGTGCACATGAAAAAACTTAGAATGTAATAGTTGCTTCCCTACTTAAAACCAATTTTGGAAAAGCTTGGAGAGGTACTTCCCTCACACAGTATTACTGAAAGCGTGAAACAAAACCTGGTTTGAGTTAAAATACTGTACTGCAAATGCAACAAAGTGAAGAGCTTGTTTTAAGTTTTTTACATGGCAAGGTATTTTTATTATTATTACAAGAGGTATGGGTAATGTATGAACTTAAGGGAGGGAAAAACTAAAAAGAGGCTGGTTAAAGGTGGCTGCGGCTGTCACTAAATGACACTTCAGAGAGAAATACTGTTATAACAGCCTGGAAGAAATTTTGCTTCTTGAATAAAAGGTACTCTTCAAGTCTTTAAATACATTTCAGAGAGACAGTGTTAGGCAAACCTGTACTTGTATTGCAGAAGGAAGGTAATCAGTGCTTGTCAAAAGCATACAGAAATCATCAGAAATTTAAATGTTTATCTTTGGATTTCAGTTCCCTGATAGGATCCATCAAGGATATTGCTGCTTTCAGTGGAAATGTCCCAAGTTTATTGAATGTGAAATTCGTGGAGTCATACAAGTTGGAAAGGACCACCAGAAATTTTTCTAGTCCTACCTCCTGCTCTAGCAGGTCCAGTGACAGCAGGATCTCAAGGCCTTTTCCCAACTAAGTTTTGAGCATTTTGAAGGATGGACATCCCACAGTCTCTCTAGGACTCTCTTAGTTTGACCACCCATGTGGTTTAAAAGAAAAAACAACTTTTATCCAGTCGTAATTTCTCATGTTCACATTTGTGTTCGTTGCCTCTCATCCTAGCCTGGAGCATCTCCAAGATGAGCCAGACCTTGTTGTCTTCTTACCTGCCAGTTAGGTAGCAGTAGGCAGCAGCAGGATGTCCGCCTTCACCTTGGTCAGCCCTTCTCTGGGCCGAGCAAGACCTGGTCTCAGCCTCTCCTTGCAGCTGGTGGCACTATGCTATTCTCAGGTGTGTCTGTGTCTCTTTTCTACTGAGGATCCCAAAGCTGAAGAATACTCCAGCTGTGGGCTTGATAGTGCTAAGTAGAGGAAAGCATCACTTCCCTGCAACTGCAGGCTGTGCTTTCTCTTGTCCTTCATACAAGCCAAAACTGAGTGTTTGATGTTCTCATAATACATGTGGCTTTGCAGTAGTACAGTTAAGTGTAATCCCTCTTTGTTTTCTAATACTAATTCAATGGCCAGAGTTCAGATTTTGAACAACTATGGGTATGATAAGGAGGATGGGTATAATGTTTCATCCTGGTACCAGCCCTAGGGAGAATATTTTTTTATTTATTTTTGTTGTCTCTAAAATTGAAGAATACATAAATGAAATCTCCAAAGTTAGAAAGGAAAAATAAAACCTCTACAGCAGACAAATTAATCCTCTGCACTAAAATTCAGCATAGAAAGTATCAGGCTCAGAAAGCACATATGGAATCAAGACATTCTAATAGAAATCTGCATTTAACCTTATATATAAGCACCTGACATCTATTATCAGCAAAATGTGCTCTATAAAAATCCAGTTTTCATCTAGTCCCTCTTCAATCCCCTTCTCTTTATTTTCCTCTTCTCGCTCTCTTTCTTTCTACAGTATAGTTCTATTGTTGGTAAAGCACACAAACAGAAACGACCTCCATTTTTCCCACCCATTTGTGCCCTGGATCTTTCTTCTGCTTTTTCTACCAAGAGCAGCAGTGAAGGCTTAGCTCTGATCATGCAGTGGTGCATGCTTTTTCAAGCTTAGCTACTGCTCGCCTATTCAAATAGCCAGAAGCCTGGCAGAGCAGAGCTGGCTTTATTTGTTGAGTCTTGTCTAGCAAAGTGAAAAGGGCTGATTTTGGGGGGTTGGTTTTTTCCCTCCTTTTTTTTTTCTGGCTGCATTTTTGCACATGTAGGGGTAGGGAATTAAATTATTTCTTTTGTCCTCTACTTGCAGCTCATTGAGAAGCAGGCATGCATATAAAATTACTTTATCTCAGGGCTTACCTTTAGGGACAGGAGGGAGAAAAATCAGATTTGTAAGCTTGTCTGGAAACGCTAAGGATGCCGAGAGCAGACACAAAAGTGGGAGGTGGCAGAATAATAAAACACAATGAATAGGACTAACAAAAACTTTTCAAACTAAAATGACAGTTTAATTTTGTCCCTTGTAAGAAATAACAGTACTGAATATATCAAGGGAGCAAAAAAATGTTGTGTTTGTGTGTCCAAGACACAAGAGCATCAAAACACAGAAGTATAGGTTTGAAAAGGCAAGACACAAGAGCATCAAAACACAAAAGTGTAGGTTTGAAAAGGCACCATGGAAAACACATAACATATCTGCTGAGGTGTTTTTTTCAAGATAATAATCTATACCTGCAATTACAGAGAAGTTATCTTGACGGGTGGACTTCAGTGATGGGGGTGAAACATATTCGTGTTTCTCTCTAAGTTTAGTTTATAACCAAGTGGATCAGTCAGTACTAACCTGCATTGCAGCTTTCAGTGAGGTTTTGTGGGTTCTTTAACTACATATTTTACATAACTGTTCTGTTCTGTTTACCTGACGGTAAAGCCATGGTCTTCTCCAGACCTGGGTTACTGTCTGTGAACTTTGCTTTGGGTAACATTAATGATTCATATGATTCGTAGTGGTTTTAGCTGCTAGTGGATTCTTTGTCATTTTCAGTGTAGGGTTTGGCTTGGCTGACCACTAACCTGAATGTAGCTTCAGAGTAAGTCTTATATCTTGGCCTATTGCATGTTTAGGTTACTTTGGTTAGAGAATGGAGCGAGGTAGGAAAGGAGGTTTTCAGAATAGGCACCAGATGCTGTAAATCAGTTTGTTTGCAACACTAGTTTATATACTCTGAGTCCTAAACAGGTGTGACTAATTAATGGAGTTTCTGGAATATATCAAATTATTGGTCTATATCAATATGTTCTTGATTCCCAAACTAATGGTTTGTTGAAGTTGCAAATGTCAAATATTAATATGGATATGATTTAGTCAGAGAGTTTACAGAGTGAACTTGAAAACAAATACAGAGAGTTCACTGAAATTAAATGGATTATAATTTGGGAATCCATAGATTCTAGAAAACATTGCTCTCTCATGCCACATGTGCAAAGCCACAAGCAACAGAATTCAGATGTTACTTTAAAGTTTTCAGCAAAGTGAGGAATCTGAGCCGTGACCTCTGAGATAAGTTTGAAGTCATCTAATGTCTCTCTGTAGTGCCTTTCATGGAGTTTTCCCCTCCAAAATCTGTACTTAGCTGCCATAATTTAAAAAGGATTAAAAATGTTCATCCACTGCATAAACTGTTGTGAAGGGAAAAGTAGGGCTGGGAGAAGCTACGAAAGCTGAAAATTGTGAAGGACAATGAAAGCAGAAAAGCTCATTCTTTTAATAGGATAATTTTCACTTGACTGGAAGGCATGAGTGCAAAAGCTGCCTGCTGGATGTGGAGCCAGTAGGCACAGAAATTTGTAATTTAGATAACACTGTATACTTCTAACAACTTAATCAATGTTGAGTAGTATTTTACCTTCAGTCTGAGAGTAAAGACTAGGGTTTAAGGATGGCAAAATCTGCCTTTCAATGTATTTAGTTTGAGAATGAGAGGTGGCGATGTATGGCCATCTCCAATCCACGAAAATGTGCATGCTGTATAATGCATGTTATGGTTTATTGCCCTGGTGGTTACTATATCATTTCATCATATTTTCACAATCCATCGATACATGTATTGATCTTTTTTCAAATGTAATTTCCTTTGTCTTCATTTCCTGAAATGGAAGAAAAGGATAAACTCAAAACAGTTGAAACAGTGAAATGAAAGCTCACAGTTACTTCTTTAAAAGTCATGAAATCTGTGTTTACTAAATGCTTAGTATAATGTTAATAATGCTCATAACTATAAATAGTCTCACAGAGCAAAAGTCCTTCAGGAAAAATAGGTATTTAATTCCTTCTGTATCCAGTTTTGTGATGGTAGTGTTGAGGTTCCTTGTTATTTCGATAAGTTTTTTGATATTATTTTATCCTAACAACTTTGTATACTAAACCACGTTCATATTTCTGACTACCATGTTCATGTTTCTGACTACTATTAAATTTCATACTCAAACATATTTCATTTGTGACCAAAATTAAGTAGTATACTGTCCATAAATAACTGATAATTGGCAATAGTGTCTTCAACTGCGAAAAGCATAGTGTGGTACTGCGGAAGTATACTATAAGAAGTGATGTTTTAAATGAATCGACATGTTCCATGATTTCCAGAGATCTTTCACACGCAGTTTATCTTACATTTCCTTTTGGGATTCAGAGTCCCTTCTGCTTTAAATTTCAGTAGAAGTGATCTTCCTCACACAGAGAAAGATTTGATCTACTGAGTCATGTGCTTTGATTTGCAGCTTGGTATGATCAATCAACTGCACTTTGGAGAAAGCTCTGTTCAGTTTTTAAAGTAAAAAGAAAAAATCTGCATGAAGTTTTGATTTAATACTTTAGGAGAAAAGCGGGCAAAACATATTTTACATTCAGTATTAAACTGCATATGCAAGACAGCTGATTTCATAATGAACAGAAAAACACAGTATTTTTTCCTGTTTCCGTATTTCAGAAGCTTTTGTTTTGGAATTGCCAAGAATATTCAATAATCAGAAGCAAAATTACTTAAAGGTTATTCTCTTCACTGTTGCTCTGTGTATACCTATTAATAGACTCAAGTAATCTCAAATTTATTTGTTTCATATTTTCTCGCCCTCAGAACCCACATACATCACAATAGGTCCGCCCACCTGTGAGGTTCTGGTGAACTGCACTTTGACAGAAAAAGACTGTATCTACAGCTTCAAACTGGACCAAAATGGATGCCGCATTTGTCAGTGCAAAACTAGTGAGTATGCAAAAACACAGTGGCTTCTACCTTGTATGTCAAGCTGTATGTGGAAATGCTAGTATGCTGTTTCTTCCATTAATAATGTTGATTGTGTTGCGTTAGTATGCAACCTTATAGTTGTTCTTTAAAGGATAAGTTCCCGATTTCTGACATTGCTTGCTTAAAATATGTTGGGAGGAAAACACAAAATGTCTGACTATGGAAAAAAATTAACAGCTGGGGAGAAAAGGTTATGATTTGGGATTTAGTATTCATTCAGGCTTTGACAAGTCTGATAAGACTTCCACATTTAATTTTCTTCTGTGTATGTAAAGAGTTTAAGACCATCTTGGTTTGCGCACTTCAAAAACTCCCCTTGCTAAGCAGCCTGTTTTCAACTCAGCTTTTTTTCCTCAAAATTTAGCTTTTGAGGTTGAATGTTGGAAAATTATATGCTGGGGGTGGGGGGAAGGGGGCAGAGGGTGGAACTATATAAACATATATAGTTCAAACATATCCATATATAATTTTATATATTTTATTTTTATTATTAATATTATTTTATTATTAATAAACATATTTTATTAATAATATATTTTCATTGTATTATATATTTTAGTTTTTATATAGCATGTTCTTACATCCTATCTAGAGTGCTATATATATACATATATACACACACACACACATACATATGTGCAGGCTTTAACATCTATTTCTTCCCCAAGGAAAAGCATTGTGCCGTTTAAGAACTCTGTGTATCAATGAAGCAGCAAAAATGTATTTTCTGTACGTGTTTCCTTAACAGTTCAATGTTTATGGATGAAATACAAAGCAAGATCAGGTGGCTGTTGGAATGCCCAACAAAGGACACCTGTGCTAGTCTGAGATTGCTAGTCTCAGCTGCAGGATGCATCACGCTGCCTTCCAGCCGAGCCTAGGAGTGGGTTTAAACTCTCTGTAATTTCACTGTTGTTCTGCATCCTCCCTGTAGCCTGTGAGGCTTTCACAACTGAAGTGTTTACACTGTTCCCCTTCTTTTGGTTTCAGTCCACCCAGTCACGTCTAAACCAATATGACTATTTTATTGATCAAAATAGATTTATTGGTACAGAGTGTTAGGCTTGGGTCAATGTTTTGCTTAAGGAGCAAGAAAAGGATTTGTCCTGGCTTTTTTAACTTCTTTTCTGGGGAAATGTGCATTTTTTGTTTCCATAAGCTAAAGGACCAAATATTTTAATAAGAAATAAATGTGTGGCAAGTAATAATGTTATTATGGTAATACAGAAATAATATCTTTGATTGCAAGTTGTATTCATGGAAAGGGCAACTTTCTGTAGTAATGCTATCGTATACAAGCCTTACTTAGTTTCTAAGACAAAATTGGAAATGTTAAGTTCTACTTTTAACATTGTAATTTGATTGTCCTTCTTTTTTTATTGTTACAAAATTGATTGGTGAATTTGACAAAAAGAAGAAGATGAACATAGTTGACAAACTTCATCATCTGTGTGTGTGTCTGTGTGTGTGTGTGTGTCTGTGTGCAGTCCTTCCCTCCAGCTTGGTGCAGAGGTGACCCGTCACTCCAAAGGATCATTTTTTTGTCCTAGATTAGCAGATTGCATGTGTACACATCCCAGCATCCCAGGAAGTCTCTGTTCTTGTTTGAAGTGTTTCTGATTAAATAGTGCTTAAGATCCTATTCAAGGGAATTTTTCTCTTGCCAGATTTGCTTGAAATTATTTTCATTTTGCAGTAGCAAACTGTCTGGAGCAAACTTAATACTCTCATTTGTCTGTCGTGGTTTGGATTTTTTTCAGTTAAATAACCTGTATTGTAGATTGCTTAAAAATCTCAGTTGTTCATAGAGCAGAAACATTTATTTTCTAAAACAGTGAAGAAAAATAACAGCTTGGAAGTCTTCATCACTTCATGGTTATCAGTCAAAATGACAGAAGTAGTTTTTTTCCATCAAGTAACGTCTCTCGCTTGCAAGGCTTTAGGCAAATGAGTCTGTGAGCACTGAGAGGAAAGGAGTTTTGTCAAATATGCTGCTGCTAGATCTCTGCGTTTTAAGATCCTACATACTTTCATGTCCAAACCAGTGTAGTTGCATCTTAACTCTCTAAGAACATGAGAATGTATATTATCTTTAGCTCACATGGACTTTTGGGAGCATCACTGTCTTTACTGCACCTCTTGTTTCTTGCTAGTCTAAGCTGCTCAACTAAATCAGATTCAAAGTGCCTGAGTAAAGGAGGCCCGCATTACCATTAGAAGATGTTATATCCTAGTTCTACTAATCCCTTTCCAATAAAGTTTCCTTCTTTGCTAATTTCTCTTTAGATATCACTGCTGAAGATTCATTACATTTCAGCCTGTTCCAGCTAAAATAAAAGCAAAATGACAAAGTGGAAGAACATAGAGTTGAAGCTGTAAATTGTGATTCATAAATACCTTCATTTACATTCCTGTAGCCAGAAATCAGTACAACAGGTTTATTTGAAGTAATTATCTAAGTACAATATAATGAAACTTCTTTCAACTTTATTGTAATTTAGTTTCAAGTTTATCCACCTTGAATCAAGCCAACTACCGAATAAGAAGGGAAAAAGAAGCAAATCATTATATTTCTAGAACATTATTTTAACAGAAGCAGTTTATTTCATGCTTTATTGTTCTTCCTGGTTTTGCAGTGAAGGCAAAAACATGCTGTAAAAACACAGTAAAAACATGCATGCTGTAAAGTAAAATAAAATTAAAAAAAAAAGTAGAGGCAGACCAGAGTTACAAGGCAAAGGAGGTAAAACTTACCACTGAGTAAAAGGTGAGCACAGATGGGTACAGGGGGGGGAAGTTCCAGTGAGTAGAGATAGAACCGCAAATGATGAGGGAGAAAGAATGATCATGCTGACTTGGAGAGTATAGGAGCCGAAGCAGCAGCATTACATGAGGATAAAAGGAAAAAAGTGTAATCCAGGATTTAGGAAGAATTGCTGTAAAAATATCCCAAATAAAATTAAAAGAGTAGGAAACAAATTAAATGCATTACCAAAAAATACAAACAAAAATATATAAGGTGGTAAAAGAACAGGAAATAAATAGGAAAAAGTAAATAAGTGAAAAATTGTTACTTGTAGGGTGCAGCAATTGCTATTGCGTTTGGAGTGTCTAGGCCTTTGCTTCCATCAGGAAAACTGGTGTGGATTAAAGTCTTTAGGAGGAGGAGTACATTAGTGGAATAAAACAAGGCCAGTGATCAGCTATTTGTAGTCTTTCTTTCTCCAGAGACTAACAGGCACATTGAATAATACCTGCTGACTGCAGTAACATAGGATTTCAAATCTGATGGCTGTCTACTGAACACCCAGTCATTCTTCAGTGAAAGTCTGCAGTGAGGACCAGTATCTTATCTGGCCTTGTCTATTCCCTGTGTTATATTTGTAGAAAAGAAAAAAGCATTGAAAAATCTCTCCTGCAACTTTGACTATAACATTTTACCCCAGACGAATTGAAGTCCTTTCCAGCATATAGCCAAGAGCATGTATGGTTTTGTTATTTTTTTATCCTTTCATATCTCATTAAAATGGAATTAAATTGGAGCATTGCTATTCATTTTAAAAATTGCTTGCTTCATTTAGAAGGCTCAGCTTTGCCGTTTAAGTAAATAGAAGCTTTTGGTAAAATTTTACAAGATACAACTGTTATGCAATTTCATTAATTCCAGACTCCTTATAGAGAGACATGATTGTAGAAGTCTAACGATGAGTCATTTTCTCTGCCCATCCCTGTACATCATCATCCACTTCATGTTGTGGGGTTTTTTGTCTGTCAAAACAAACAAAATCACTATTCAAAAATTAGAATTCTTACCATGTTACATGTTTGCACAGTCCTCCAGCTGTAAAACCACCTCCTTTTCCCATTCCATGTAAATACAGAAATATGTTTGAAAAGTGTTGGTAACTTTTCCATAAATGAGAAGAAAATATATTACAGGAGGTATTGTCATTCACTCAATACTAGCAGACATTTGCAGCATGGAGTCCAGTATTCTGGCAAGTCATGCCTTCTCCATTTTATAGCTGATGACTTAAGAGTGGAATTCTGACATGGAAGCTGGGTTTGGCAGCGTGGGACTTCGTTTAGTTGTGTAGATATTCAAAGGCAGATTGGAAGGTTGGGAAAAGTTAGGTAAGTGCATTGATGGGCCTTCCATGAATATCAGTGGTCAAGGCTCTGAAAGTTTATGGCATGACAGGAAAAAGCCTAAGAAAAAGTTTGAAGGTACTACAGTGGGACAGTGCATCTCTGACTCCTTTTTGTGTGTGTGTTAATCATTCAGTAGTTTGAGTTTGGGGTTGGTTTTCCTAACCTTTCACTCTTCCCAGGCAAAATCTGAGTATTTTATTCACAGAATCATAGAATTCTTTGGGTTGGAAACAACCTTAAAGATTGTCTAGTTCCAACCCCTTTTATTCCTTTATAGTATTACTTTATTTCTGTAAGTAACCCATACTCAGAGATGTGTTCTCTATTTAAATAAACATCTGTTATGTTTATTTTGTTTTCAAAGTAAGGTGGGACGAGTAATCACACACAGTGACAAGTCATGCAAAATGTACACTTGAGACAATGCAAAATTCCTGTAAATAGTAAAGTAAAATAAAGGTAACACTTTTCTATTTTAGCAACTGTTATCTCCCATTGTTACCTTCATTTGGCAACAAATTCAATGAGGGGAGAAAAAAAACAAACAAACAAAACATCAAATAAACAAAAACCGAGATAGTCCAGGTAGTCTCCCGTAGGGCAAGGAGAGTGCATCTTGAATTTTGGAATAAGTTTGTAGGCCTTGCAGAAAATGTATGCCTTATTATCCTTCTGCAGATAACTTCACTAGACCTAAATTAGTGAAATACAGCCATAGAAAATTTGGGATGAAGCACATTTCTTAAAAATTTTAGGCTCAGATCTGAAAAAAAGTACATATTCTAAGTAAAATAGAAATACTAACTGTAAGTACCTACATGGAAGATAGTGGAAGTGCTCCCTGAAGAGGGGTTATGATGAATTACTCATGCCAAATAAATATCATCTATCTTCTCACTAGGATAGAAGTCTTTGCTGGGTATCTCTGAAGATTACAACAATATATTGAGTATATTAATGCTTACACTATATCTAATGCAATAGAAGCAGGTGATAATTTTTCTTAACTTGTGAAAAAAAAAACAAGCACCTTCATGTGCTGGCAGAAGTTTTGTGGAAGCTTGGTCATTTTCCACTAATTTTACCTTTGAGATATCACTGCTAGAAATTCATTTTCACGAAGTCACATGTGGTATATAAATCCTAGAGTTGCTTAGAGCAAGTATCCAGGTGGGTAATTTGCCTGAATGCACTCATGAGATTATTTTTTTTAAAACAGGGTTTTCTAGCATCAGAGTGACCGGTCCCTTCATTTTTATCCAGCTATTGTGAATCGTGAGTTAATTCTAACGTAAGGAGGGAGGGTTAGTGTGGATCTGTGGAGGCAATATATTCAGAGAATTCCAGTTACTGATAAGTAACCTAGTTTTCTCCTTCATAAATTTGCCTCCCCAGATCCCCACCCCTGAAGATTAACCAGCAGTAGCAATCCACACCGAGAGGACGGCTGAGGAGTGCTTAATTATAAAGGTACTGTGAAACAGTTCTCCTGATTCGATCTATCCTCAGCGTCAAGAAAATAATGATGGTGAAGGTATGTAGCTAGCCTCATGTAGCCACGCTACAGATCGTCAAAAAAATGGACACCAGCCTAAATTGAAATACTGACATAATTCTTGTCAAGTATCTGTTAATTTTCTCTAGCAGTTATTTTTTTATCTGTGAATTAGAGGATTGACAACTAAGAGTATTTCAACAGGCTATGCATCTCTAAAATGCATTTTCAAAAGTTTCTAGACTAAAGATGACTTCCAGTCTTCACAGTACAATGATCGGTGTGTCCACATGGAAAGCAATAAATTGGAGAAAAAGATATGCCCCAGTTTAAGAGCTTAGAGTTCTTACATGTCATATATGTGTGCTAGAAGAAAGAAATCAAGAAGTTGTCCTTTAAATAAGTTAGCTGGAATTTCAATTGAGCTATTAGAAGTTCAAACAGAAGACCTCTTTTATACCTAAACATGCAATTCATAGAATTGAATTTTGTTTTCTTCTCAGTTTGATTTCTGAGCAATATTTTATAACACTCCAAGTATTCATAGGTTCATGGGAGGTGGACATGTGAGCACTTTGAAATCAGGAATAAATCACACGTTTGATGGTTTGAATTTGCGCCAAAGAATTGCGACTCCTTTTGAGATACACTGTATCTGAGGTACCATACTTGAGGAGAAGATTGTGTTGTATCTGAAGTATATGACTGCTGAGTGAATCCTCACAAATGCAAAGATTTTCTAACATTGCATATCCTGGAACAGAATTTTATCCTTGTCTTGTTTGCAGGTTGGGATCTGGACTATAGTAGGTCACATGTTGATTTTGTACATAACCTTTCTTCCCTTCTCAGTCTTACAGTGATCTGACAGTCTTTTAAAAAGAAGAGTTGGCTTTAGTTTTGAAAACAAGAACTTAGTGGAAAAGAGTTTTAAAGCACCACGTAGTTTGTATGCAGTGTAGGGCCTCACCATAGCTTGATAATCATCTCTTCTTAAGACAACACTTCCTGCTTCAGTGTTGTCCCATCACCTGTATCCCAAGCATATTCCCCTTAAACAGTTGTCATGCTCTTCTGGAACTGATATTTGCATTATTATAGTCAGTATGAAACTCTGAGTGGATGAATAAAGGCTGAGAAAGAACTCACTATATTTAGAAGGAATTTTTGGGTAACAGTGACCAGGCTTAAAAACCTTGGTTCTCATATTTGTTAGTAATTCAAAAATGTTTTTTTGGAAGGCAAATTCATCTTCAACTGTTGTTTCCCTTTCTACTTGTGGGGTTTTCTTTCCCTTTCTACTTGTGGTTTGGTGTTCTTTTTTCCCAATATCATCTTATTAGATTGATCAAAATGAATCCAGTAATTTGAAATTCCTATATCCAAGTCAACATATAATGTGTGGCAAACTACAGAACGAAGTATTTGCTAGAGCTACAGTGTTTAGAGAGGTAAAAAAAAATAGCTTTTCCCAGTGTAGTGAGGTCTAGTCAGGACTGACTAGAAACATGGATCTTTTGGTAACTGACTTTGCTGCAGCTTTTGCAGTCATGATTGCACATGGGAAAGAAAATTACATGGTCTTGTGTGGGATGGAGTCACTGCTCTAAGTATTCTCTGTGTTTGTTCTTGAGTATTTGTTCCTAGCAGCAGGCTATTTTAATAATATCACTGGTTGAGTACAAACAGCCTTTCCATGATTATTGTCCTAGCCTTGTGCTGTAGTTCATGCAGTTGACACTCTCACAGAATTTTATGTAATGTTTCAGCATATGTCTGTCCTCACATTAAAAAGCTAAGTATTTGTGGTAAAAATACAGTTATATTAGCCTGAGACATTCAGGAACACATTCATCTTTTTCTGAAGTCGTATCACATCAGTACCATTCTGATACCAACCAATATCCTGCACCTGACCTCTAGTTTGTAGCCCAAGTTCTTGTTTACTCCTTATGGGCAGCATGACCTACTATGTTTCCAGAATTATATTTCACCCACTATTACTATTTTATTCCCCTGAGCCCTTCTCTTACCTTGTGTAGGAGGATTGTTTTCTGTATTGACATTACCTCGTGGACATTTCATTTTTCATAGGAAAAATTAATGAACTATTTCTACTACTGACATAGAAGAACTCTACTCCCCAGCCAGGTATTTCCCCAAGCAGTACAATGAAAGATGTCCTCCCTTTAATTGGTTTCCTATCCATTGTTATACGTCTGGTTTAGTCATCTACCACCTATCTAGCCATTAGTTTAGCTCCCTAGGTGATGTCAATACAACTGATCAGTCAGAGAAATAAAGATGGCTTATACTATGTGTTCAGAAGCTTGATCCCATTCTGTTAAGAGTTCAAGTGCCGTGCAGATGCCTAATGCAGTTCTCAAACTTTGAAAGGTAGTTTTCCTTTTACATTAACTTCTAAAATGTTTCCTAGTATCCTCTCCTTTCAGACTTCCTGATTAACCCTGATGTACTTTTGAAGCAGTTGTTAGCCCAGCTAGAGCTGGATCTCTTCTCTGCAAATATGTTCCATGATTTGGGTTCAGGTTCCTTATGAAATTTAGCTAAGCAGAGGTGGAGAATTCCTCTAAACAAAAAAACTGCTGACATTTTGACATGGTAAATCTCCATTCATTGTGGTTGAACTTCGTGAACTAGTTCTCTTTATTCTAAAGAATAA
The DNA here is from genome assembly GCF_034315485.1 of Pezoporus occidentalis. Lineage (NCBI taxonomy): Eukaryota > Metazoa > Chordata > Aves > Psittaciformes > Psittacidae > Pezoporus > Pezoporus occidentalis. The sequence goes on from NW_026915376.1 coordinate 2,447,560, forward strand.
AGAATTACGTATTTGTCACTTGAAATGTAAAACCTTGGCAGAAAAATCTTTTTTCTTATCCTTTCATAATAAATTTATGATGATTTTTTTATGATGAACTTAAAGCTATAGCTAAGGCTATAGAAATATTTTCAAATTGACAATTATATAAAGTGAATTTGATTCACATTTTAATCTTAAATGCCCACACTGTTTTCTGAAAAACATATATATATATATATATATACACACACACATATACCCAATTTAATATACTGGTCCAGTGTTTTCAACAAGCCTGTACAGCAGACATAAGTTGGGTACCAGATTGTACTTCAGTTTGAGACTGCCTGTTAGTTGTGTTTTTAATGATATGTAAATAGGGGAAATTCAGGTCAGATGTGAAAGCAGACCAGAATTCACTGGTTTTCAGGATACTGAATTTCTTTATAGAAAATTTAAATCTCATTTCCACAGCTTGTAATGTCATAACATCAGAAATACAATAACATACTAATTTTAGTAACAAACATCTTCGCAGAAGGCATCATTTTTAGCATCTTATTAGAAAGACTGTCAGCAGAGGTCTGTGGCGATTATTCTGATTTCCTTGTGTAGTACTGACATAACACTAGTGAGTTCAGATGTTAACAATGGTCTGTGTTGACTTCAGCAAGCTTGTCCTGTGCGTTGTTTTGATGACTTTTTGGTATGCTCTTCACTGTCTGTTATTAAGATCGGTGGCAGTGGTGGTTAGTCAGTCATCCATCCCGAGGCTCTGAAGAGCTTTTCTTTCCTGGCCACTTATAAAGTGAAAGTTCTTTTGAAGGTAACTCACTATGCAGAGGATTAAGCAAGGAAGATACTGCCTTGAGACTGGATCTTCTGGCTGATATGTCAGGTGACTGAGTTTTATGTATATTTAACACCATAAGCTACTTGGAATGAGACACCATCTTCCTGCTTTTATAGCAGTGTCTTAGACACCTTTAACTTAAAGCTACAGTGTATTAACTTTACACATAACAAATTTGTTTTGCATCTCTAGAAGCAGTTTCACCATCCATATCAAAGCAATCAGTGCCAAAGAGAATAATACTGAGAACAAAAACTGCAGGAAAAATCTGTAGGGTTCTGAGCAACCGTTATTTTACCGTCTTTTCTAATTTCATATTCAAACCTGGGTGTTGCACTTTGATAGCTCTCCTTAACAAATAATCTGAGTCAAATAAGATAAAGATATGCCAATTTAAAAAATGGGTTTGTTTTTTCTATTTTTAGATTTTTTTATTTCCAGCTCTTTTTTTCACCTTTTAAGACGTCTGTTCATTTTTCCCATTGCCTTTGCATTTGTACCTTCTTGTTCCTTGACCTGTCTTCTGTGAGCTTGATGTTTATGGACAGCCACCTAAACACTTCATATGCATGACAAAGTGTGCATCAGAAGATGAGTGGTTCTGATCAATCCAACCTGTGTAATTCCAGGATCATTCACTTGATCATTTCAGAACGTCTCCAGGAGTTATCATAACTTATATGACATCCAGGGTCATAACTGAACTAAATTGTTTTTGGAGATATTCCAGTGGAGGTGACTTTTCCATACATTCTTATGAAGTTCAAGTCTAACTTTAAAATTATGACTACCTTATAAAGTCATGCATAATGAAAAGCTTAGTTAGTTTTACTATCAGTCTGCACTTTCAGGCAATAATTGTGTACAAGCATCCTAGTGTAAAGCTCATGAATTAAAGAGCAATCCTCATTATTTTAACTTGCTTCAAAGAAAGCCTTTGTGTTACAAATACATCACTCTTTACCAGAGAAGAATATTGGAGTTTCCTCTGCATTATAATGTTTTTAAATCAGCCTTAGTGGCTGTGTATTTAAAAGACCTACTAGTCTTGATAGATCAGCCTGAATTCTGTCCTTTGAAGAACTTTTAATACTTCATGAAGGTTATTGTATGTGTGTTTCTGAGTACATCAAGAATGTGAGGTAAGGATTACCGTTGCTATGTGAAGGTTAGATATGTCTGAGAGTAAATGCTTAAATCCTGTAGCATTGGTACTCTGCTGACAAAGACAAACTTCTAGAGGTTGTGAAAGGATCTGGCATTTCTTTTTCTGTATTCTGAATGACAAAACAACTTGCACCCTTTTTGCTTCAGACATCAGATTTGCATAAAACCAGAGTGGTGGGAGTGTTGAACCTGATGATCTTCATCCTACTTAAACTGAGAACTGTTGTTTGGGATGATAAGGCTCTAATGTTGCATTGCACTTGTAGGCCCAAATTCCACCATGAAAGCACTCTTAAGCTGCTCTCTGTATGACCAGCGCTTTGTAGTGGTGTGGATGTTTTAACTGGATACCAGTCATCCTTTAAATATCTCTCTAAAAGTCAGCCTTTTGAATGTTACCTATCATAGTCTTCTGTTGAAGAAGCTCAATTATATTTTCCCGTTTTTCTGTTCTGATCTTATATTGGCTATTGGAATAATGGTCTCTCAACCCACTTCCCTTCCCTCTCCTCCTCCCCCCCCCAGTGTTTCACATCCCTAGTATAACAAAAATCATCTTAACTTTTTGTTTCCTCTCACCTCTGCAACCAGTAAATGAATTTTATATCCCAGAGCATGTTAAGAGTTGTCTTTCTGGTCCTTCTTCTTTCAAGAAGAAAAAAAAGCAGCTGAGCATTCTCAAAATAATAAATTTGAATGAGAGTGAATGAAATTACCATTATTCTTCTCTGTACTGGAGAAATTGAGATGTCAGCAATCCACGAGCAGGTCTTAATCACCAAACAGTTCACAGCAAACAGCATAAAGAAAGGAAGTTGTTAATATAGCTCATTCAGGTCTATTAAAATAAATAGAGAGGAAATAAATATGCTCTATGTTGACCAGAAACCTATTAAACCCATATAATATGTGGAAAGTATACTTTATTTTAAATGTTTTCTTGAAAGCTAATGTTCACAGATGTTAGAGTCATTTGGCCGTGCATTTCATTCATAAACCATAGTTTAGGGTACCAGGTAATACTCCCCAAGTTCTTGACTGGAACGGAAGACATCATGTAGTGTCTGCTCATATGGTTTGGGTCATTACTGGAGAATTCTGTCACATATTTTAAAGTTAGGACAGTCTGAAGGTAAGGCTTACTAGTACTTTAAAAGTTACGAAATAAAAGGGAACAGAAGATTTAATCTGCTAAAGATGCATTTGTCTGGTATAACCAGTTTCCACATTGTGATAACCTGCATGTGTCCTTCGCAGGGGAGGAGCTGTGCACTGGCCTCATTTCGGGCTGTTCCTTGGAGTGTTCCTTTGGCTTCCAGACTGACGCCCACAACTGTGAGATCTGTCAGTGTCGACCGCGGCCTAAGAAGTGCAAACCCATTGTATGTGACAAGTACTGTCCCTTTGGATACTTGTACGTATTCTCGTTCTGAAAGCATCTTTAATACAATCGCTGTACATATTGAAAATATGCAAAATCCAGGCATATGCTTGTGTTTGCTTTGTGGCAAAGCAGAGGAACATGTAGGAAAATAGAAATGTCATTACTTGATGTGAGATTAAAGTATTCTTCAAAATGGATTTTGATCAACAGATGAAGAAGCAGCAACTTAAAAAAACAGCAGCAGATTATAAAAGCAAAGCGATGCTTAAATTTTGTTTGAAGAATATTCGACAAACAAGATGAAAAAGCTACTTACAAGTAACGTCTCTTGCATGTAGCTTTTTGAAATTCTGTTTGCGTGTTCCACTGTGGTACCCTTTTATTTTATAGCCATTTCTTTTATTCAAATGATTTTCTAGTATTTCAAGGAGGTTTTTTAATGTTAATATGACAACAGAATAGTTTAATGAGACATTTCTGACAGTTACATGATTCATGCCGAACATTGCTGTCTCTTATCCACGTTTTTATAAGTCTGCTCAAAATCTGTATTGTTGCTGGGGTTCTTTCTCCATGTAAGGAAATATTTGTGGTATTTATTAATTTATGGAATGGGTGACAAAAGCTGGTCAAATTTTTCATCACAGAAATTTTTTAGCAATCAGGCTGGTGGCTTCTATATGTATTATGCATTTTATTTTTTGATGGATCCATTCCATATTACTGCCTGCTTTTCGTAACAGTTTAATTTCTGAAAATAAAACCAGATACGTTGCAATACTCAAAAAAAAAAGGGGGGGGGGAATTCCTTTGAAAACATTAAGTCACTTTTTTTTCCCTAAGTTAGAAAAAATGCTTGAGTTGTATCCTTGAGGCATTCCTAGTGTAATTTAAAAATACTCACATAATAGCAGTCCAGCAAAACCAAGTAAACACCATTTAATATAATCCTGTGTCTGTTACTTGAGACACAGAATTAGGCTTGCTTCTGGTTAAATAATAGCAGATTTTTGCACTCATGAGAGCGGTGGTATTGAAATAAGACAAAACGAATGAAAGATAACAAAGATTAAAACAAACTTCACTTTCCTCTCCAAACCTCAAAGTTTAATATGGGAGAGGGAAAGCAAGAATTTAAAATTAAAAGGTTGATAAAATTATCTTCAGGCATGTTGACTTCAGGAGTGGCTGGGAGTTGTTTTCAGTGAGAGAAAGCAGAACAGGAAGGAATTTACACAAAAGGGATATCAGTTTTGTCATTCCCAGAAATTCTGCCCAATGGCTTCAAAAGCAAGGATGGCTGAAGATGGGTAGCAGGATGAAATAAAGATGAGTGATTGAATGAATGATTGAATGAATGAATGAATGAATGAATGAATGAATGAATGAATGAATGAATGATTTATTGTCTGCAGCGGAGTCAATAGCGTAACCGTGGGACAGGATCTGAGAAGATTTTTCTCATCCATATGTTCAAGGAGTGTGTGCACGCGTTAGCAGCAGAGGCAGCTGATATTAACCAAAAAGTATTTAACTGTTTACTCTGTGATTGAATATCATTCAGCTTGGAACAGGAAAAGCTGTTTTGAATTTTAATTTTGCAAGAGCATAAAAAAATTATTATTCTCAAGGCCATTTGCTTTAGCCTATTTGAAAGTTATGAGAAAAACAATAAGTAAGGTCTGTTTAATGTCTTTTGTCATTTCCATTTTGGACTTACTAGCTAACTTAATAGCTAGCTTAATAGCTACCTCTATTCTTTTCTGTGGTATCTAAAGTAGTTAAGTTTGTTTCTCTTTTTGATTTCTTTCAGTTTACTACTATTGGTTTTCTTCACTGTCAGTCCCAATGTAGATTTCACACTGAAGTGTTAAAAATGTTTTGCTGCTGCTGCTGAGGATTGGTTTGAACTATAGTTACCAAAGTTTTTTTGTTTGTGTAAATGTGTTTCCTGGTATATTCTTCTAGTTTATTGTGCAATATTTTTCCCATCAACATGGATTTAGGAAGAAATACTCTTTCACATAATGAGCAGGTTTGCATGGTTTGGTTATTTTAAGCTGTGTTTTTTGTCTAGAGGAAGGTGGACAGTATTTTTACAACTTTAACTGGAACATGGTAGAGACCTTAATAACCTCTGATGAACTGAGCTTGGTTTTTCAGGTTTGTTTGTTTGTTTGTTTTTTCACTTCAAAACTGAATCTTCAGGAAAAAACAAATGCTCCTTTAAGATAAAACAGTGAATTTCCATTCCTGGGCCTGTGCTTCCAGTGTGTGTGACTGGTAGTAATGTTCTTAAGTCTACCTCATTAGTCACCAGACCATGGTATCTTTGCTGTCATTTGTAAAATACTTGTCCTACATAGTTCACATAGGGCAGAAACCTCTGAAGATGAGAAAGATAAGAACCCAAGCAAGGAGCCTAATATGCTTTGCACCTTAATAAACCAATTTTCCTTTGAGAGCAGTTCTCGAGACCTATGGAGTCCTTAGTTTGCATGTGAGTACCACCCTGCTGATACCTGTGCCCAAGCACTTAAGGTGATTATTGTTAATAAATCTGTGGTGTGTGTCAACAGTAATCTAGTTGATTGTGTGGGGAAATCTAACACGGTCTGTGCCATCTTCTTCAACATGGACATACATTGCATTAATGCTGTCTGTCTACCCAAAAACGGTTCAATATTCTGAATGAAAACCAAAGAGGACTGAAGAGAAAAAAGATAGATGGGCCTAGCTTTATTTCAAGAAATTAATGAAATCAGTCATTTTGCTGGAATGCTTTCCTGTAATAAAGAACTCATGACTCAGTTTCTGAGAAGTCTAGGAAATGGCCTATGAATATTGTCCTTGAGCTGCAAGAGCACTTTAAACACAGAGATGCTTGGTTCTAGGTGCAAGTATTTTTCAGTGTCAATCAAGTGTCAAGGAGAATACGTTAAAGAATACAAATTTCAGGCACAAATCCCAGTGATTTTCTAAACTTGTGGAGGAAGCAGCCAGTGTCTAAGAAATAGTGTGTTACTGTCACATAAGAAGGTTAGAAAAATATTAAGGTTTATGGTGTTGAAGAAGAGAATAATAAGACAGGCTTTATTTCCTAGATTTACTAAGCTTACTATGTATAACTGGATAAGACTAAAAGTTCAAAGTAATATGCTTCAACATGGAAACACAGACCTTCAAAATTTGAATGTATCTGGAATTTAGTGAAAAGGAAGAAAAATGATAAACAGGTTAAAGTTAAGTATAAATATTGAATCATGCAATTTGCAACTATTCATTTGAAGTCCTATATGTAGTGAAATGACACTTTGATCCAGCACTGATCACAGAGTATCAGCTCTGGACCATGTATTGACTTGCCCAGGCACTCCCTAGTGCAAGGTGTGCTGTCTGTGGCCCATTGTACCCTATCCCATTCAGAGGAGTTGTGGGAGGTCGGTGAGAACATTACACAGGGCAGAACTGCTCCATGGGCTGGCACTGAACCACACAGCTCATCTTCAAATAGGAAGCATTATGAAAAAGATAATGTTCAGCCTCTCACAGAATTACACTGCTTGTTGTAAAGAGGAGTAATTTTTAGCCTGTATGTGTGACTCATTTAATATATTGGCTGGAAGGGGAAAATTACAGATTTCTGTATATGTTTCCTGTGCTTAGATAAGCTGAAACACAGTTTTCTCTTTTTTTTTCTTTTAACTGAACTGTGCATAAACCAGTTCTATTAGAAAATCTGTGTAGGACAAGTATTTTACAAAGGACAGCAAAGATTAATGGACAAATATGGTAGATGGGAGTCAGATAAAGATGTTTTTAAAACAAGTTTTCAATTTCAAGCTGGTGTTAGTGCTATAGGAAACCTGTCTTTGAGATGATCTTTCCCTTGCACTTTTGTACACCCGAAAAGAAATATAGTATGCTTGTTCAGTTCTCTACTGCTACTGTGCCAATTTCTTCTCTAAAATAGCAAGCCTCATGTGACTTTTGAGCCTATTATGACCATCAAAAGCATGGGAAGACAGATCTCTATTACCATGTAAAACTCTGGTTTTACCTTAAAAACCAAAATCACAAGTAGGACACTAAAGAAGCAAGTTAAAGAGTGGAAAGTTAAGGAGTAATCATCATCTGTTTGATGTTTTTAAGTTTTTCTTAAAGACTGCCAAAGGTTGATAATTGGGAAATCTAAGCTCGTGCATATTTAAAGAAACCAAAACGTTTTCACAGTTGTCTGAAAAAAAAAAAAAGCTTAATAAGAGTTTGCTGTTTGAAAACTCCACATAATAATGGGAAGAAGCACTTCTTTTAAAATTAAAAGACTGTGGATACAGAGATAAAGGAGATAAAAATAGATGGATAGGAGGACAGAAAGTTTTCCATTGTCCATCCTATTGTGTGACTGTTTTCCTCAGCCTTTTAACTAAAAATCGCATGGAGTTTTCTAGAGTTTGAAGTCAGTATTTCTAGAGATTTACATAATTTATTTCTTCTCTATTCCTCTAGATGTTCTGACTTCCCATATATTGTCTTTGGGGGGAGGAGGACAACCAGTGTGCATTTAATGGTGTAGCAATCAATGAGAGATCTGTCAGTTTCCCAATAAATGTTTTGCTGATTTTAATGAGTTACCACATTCGAGCAATATATTTATCCACAGACTTAAGGGAAATAATTTATTAGGGTTTTTTTACCCTTTTTGTCTTTAATTTCTTCATTAAAACTCCCCTTCCCACACACCCCACCCCCAGTATCTTGGGAAGACACAGAAAATTACTCTATCTGTATATGACAGTTTGACATTGTCCTGCATGACATACTTGTCTCTAAACTGGAGAGACATCAATTTGATGGATGGATGTCGTGGTTTAAACCCAGTCAGGTAGCTTGTTCACTCACTCCCAGTGAGTGGTGGAGACAGACAGGTCCGTGTCCGTCTCCCCCCCTGCCTCAGTTGCCCGCTGATCGAGAGAATGCAACTCCTACGGGTTGCTACTATCAGCTACAACAATGATAAGGGAAAATAACAAGGGAAAGAACTGGCTGGAATGGCCACACACAAAGAGTTGTGAGCCTCACAAAGTCAAAATATGGCTGTTCGAGCTGAAAGTCAAAACACTGCACTGCACCAGTTAACACAAAGGAAAAACATGACTGCTACTGCGGAACCCAGGACAATGGACCACTTGGTGGATAAAGAACTGGCTGGATGGCCACACACAAAGAGTTGTGGTCAATGGCTCAATGTCCGGCTGGAGGGAGTGGTGTCCCTCAGGGATGTTGGGACCAGTCCTGTTCAACATCTTTGTCGCTGACATGGACAGTGGGATTGAGTGCGCCCTCAGCAAGTTTGCTGATGACACCAAGCTGTGTGGTTCGGTTGATACCCTGGAGGGAAGGAATGCCATCCAGAGGGACCTTGACACGCTTGTGAGGTGGGCTGATGCCAGCCTCATGAAGTTTAACCATGCCAAGTGCAAGGTCCTACACCTGGGTCGGAGCAATCCCAGGCACAGCTACAGGTTGGGCAGAGAAGAGATTCAGAGCAGCCCTGCGGAGAAGGACTTGGGGGTGTTGGGCAGTGAGAAACTTAACAGGAACCGGCTTCAGTGTGTGCTTGCAGCCCAGAAAGCCAACCGTATCCTTGGCTGCATCAAAAGGAGCATGACCAGCAGGTTGAAGGAGGTGATCCTGCCCCTCTACTCTGCTCTTGTGAGACCTCACCTGGAGTATTGTGTGCAGTTCTGGTGTCCTCAACATAAAAAGGACATGGAACTGTTGGAACAAGTCCAGAGAAGGGCCACAAGGGCGATCAGGGGACTGGAGCACCTCTTGTATGAAGAGAGGCTGAGAAAGTTGGGGCTGTTCAGCCTGGAGAAGAGAAGGATGCGTGGAGACCTCATAGCAGCCTTCCAGTATCTGAAGGGGGCCTATAGGGATGCTGGGGAGGGACTCTTCATTAGGGACTGTAGTGACAGGACAAGGGGTAACGGGTTAAAACTTAAACAGGGAAAGTTTAGATTGGCTATAAGGAAGAAGTTCTTTACTGTTTAGGGTGGTGAGGCACTGGAATGGGTTGCCCAGGGAAGTTGCGAATGCTCCATCCCTGGCAGTATTCAAGGCCAGGTTGGACAGAGCCTTGGATGACATGGTTTAGTGTGAGGTGTTCCTGCCCATGCAGGGGGGTTGGAACCAGATGATTTTAAGGTCCTTTCCAACCCTAACTGTTCTATGATTCTGTGATTCTCTGAAGAGATATAGTGCACTTGTGCCTGATGTGTAAATGGTATTATCCGTCTTCCCGAAAACAAGAAAAAAAGACAAGCAAATATGCCAGTGTAGGATTCTCAGAAGCAGCATGTTTATGGTGCTGTGAAGAGATGCTCTCAGGTGGTGCTCTAGACTCCTGCCTAGCTTCACCTGGAAGTTTTTGAAGTATTTGTGTTCTTGATTTTCTGTACTCTGTCTGGTGAAAACTTCTCTGGTTTTCTCTGTTTCAAGATATGTTACTGTGTTCCCTACTCTTTATATGGGTTACTGGCATTCCACATGCTAAGTTTTGAGTCAGCCTTTTGTCTGCTTATTTAATGTTTTCATAGGTCTCTCTATAGTGTCAGTGTGCAAGAGAGGAAATCTTCTGTACTTACTGTTGGAAGAGGAAAGTTAACACTAATTTGTGTTACAAAAACATAGGAATTTTAACAGACTCCTACCTACCCCTCTAACTTTTTCACAGTTTTAGAAGGTTTTCTTTCTATGTTTCCAGTTGAAAACAAAAAAAAAAAAATTATCATCAGTAGTTGTCACAAGGACATACATGTATATTATCTGCTATGGCTTGCAAGTACAATATGCAGATTCTGCCAGTTACATGGAGGGAGTACATGCCAGGGATGGAAACCTGTACATCCCATACACCTGCTGAATATAAGGGCGACAGTTAATGATAATTTTCTTTACTTGATCAGTCCCATCTTTAGGGAACGCTTTTGCTTTAAACATGACGCGTAGATATTTGAAGTGACCTGCTGACCTTTAACAAATGATTTTGGTCATCTAGGAAGAACAAGCATGGCTGTGAAATCTGTCGGTGTAAGAAATGTCCGGACCTGCCTTGTGGTAAAATCTGTCCGATGGGTTTCCAGCAGAACAGTCATGGATGTGTTATCTGCAAGTGCAGAGGTACGTGTGAATGCATCACCACCTGCAATCGCAACTTGTGTTCAAAGGGGTTGGAAGCTAGAGCAGAAGAGAAGGAATACTGCATGGAATATGTAAGAACTGAAATACGGTAACTGGTTGGGGCAGGCAGTTCAACTTCTCTCAAAGGAGAGTGTTGCTTTGCAGGTGGTTATTATTACCTGTGTTCGTCTTGGCTTCAGCAGAAAGCCTCTGCTCCGCTTTCATCTCCCTTTACAAAGTCACAAAAATCAGTTTGTTATCATTAATAAAAATTAGATCAGGATCTTAATAAGTAACTACTAGAAATAAGCTAGTTGAGAAAGGATTTTTTTCAGTAGCAGTGCTCATACTGGCTTCTTCACCATCATCTTTTCTTTACAAACTCAGGTTTTTAATTTGATAGATGCCCTGTACACCATCTAAAATTAGAGTGCTGTTTCTTGGACACTTCTCAGGCAGACTCAAGGAACAATTTGTAGAGGGAGTGCTAACACAGGACTGGGTATTCTTAAGGCAAGGATGTCACATGTGCCACATCCCAAACTCGTAACCACCAAGTGTGAGGTGGAGATTGAGATTGTTGTCTGCTTTAGTTTCATACTGCTTTTAACATGTCTCTCTTCTAAAGAGATTTTCAGTTTGTTTTGTATTACTCTGGATATCTGACTTACTCCATTGCTCATCTTCATGTGTTGCATTTAGTGACTTCTTTTGTGCTCAGGCTCTCTCTGATCCTAACCACTCTTTCATGCTTATTTTCTTTAATTCTTACTTGTGAGTTTTGATTTCTAGCTATAGCCAAGTACTTCTGAGTATTTTGCCATTGCTTTGTGTAATGACTGCATTCTTACCTTTTAAAGCAGCTGGGTTTTTTTACATTTTAAAAAATCATAAAATATAATAAGACAAGCTATGGGAACATGGGACTTGAAGAAATGGTACAAGTTCCTTAAGTTGCTCTCCTGTAGTTGAAGGCAAACATGCAGTCACATTAATCAGAAGGATCCAATGTTATATTTTTTCCGCATGACATCATACATTGCAGACAATTATAACAAAACTGTAAGATTTCTAGAAAAAAAAAAAATTACAAGTCATAAATGTACCTTGCAGGTATGAGAAGCAGAGATTTCACTGGCGTAAGCTGCAATGTATGACTTTTACCAAAAAAAAAAATTTAGAAATTAAGAAATGGTAACTGCTGAATGGAGTCCCATTGAGACGCATCATTTTCATCACTTACCTTGTCATTTGTCTCCATGATCTCAGTCAACACACTTTTCCTGATTGTTGTGGTGCTGTGATGGAATTTACACAGGGTGTTCTCTTAGGTGTGCCCTAATTGCATCCCACACTGCAAACACATGCAACTCTTCAATTACTAATTATATGTATGCACGCTTTCCTTTCCTTAACCAAAATGTACTTTAAAGCATGCACACATACTTAGGAAAAGTAACTTGATCCCTCTCTTAGTAGTATTTATTGTTATCATGACCATAAAAATACCAAGCTATGAGCAAATCACTTCAACGTCACTTCATCAGCAGCTTGTCTAAAAATAATGGTAGCAATTGTCAGCATGTTCTGGGGAACTGTGAATCCTTGTTAACATTTTCACCCAAAATCCCTGTGTAAGAGAAAGGAATAGGTAAATCCCCTGCCTATGAATTAGCTCCACTTTCTAAATTGCTTCTGCCAGAAATAGCTTATGCTAGGATTAATAGAAGTACAGGGCTGGGATAGTCCTCTGGAAGACTGAGGGTCCGTTTGTCTGCCTTTGTATAAAATAGAGTATATCTGGATAATCCCTGACAGATGTTTGTCTAAGATTTAATTTATTAAGAATATGCACTCTCAAAAAGGGAAAAAAAAAAAAAACAGGACCCCCCCCAACTCTAAATAATGTTTTCCACCAGTATGTGACAATTTAAAATTAATTTTATAATATTTCTCTCCCTTTCTACAAACTGTACCAGTTACTTCTTGTCCTTAGCTCATCAAACATAATGGGACAGCTAAGCACCATTCCCTTTAGAATTCTTTCAGTATTTAAGGGATTGCAGCTGGAGCCCCCTGCATGTTTGTGGGTTTTGTTGTTTGTGGGTGGAGGAGGTGTCCCAAATGAAATAAACCCAGTCATTTTGGTCTCTCCTCACAGTTCAAAAACTAGATATTGTACTTTAGCAGTAGTGACAAGCTTCAAACTAGTAGAGATAGTACCTCATTGAAAATTACAGTGTTCCTGTACTTGTATCTTAGGTTGAACTTGCCTTCTCTGCAGTGGTATCACACTTATTATTTCTGTTCGTGCAATAGGATGAAGTCTGATTTAAGAAGGATTTTATCCTTATACCATGACTTTTCTTTTTAATTCACAAAATGGTATACTAATGTAATTTCTGTGTACTGGGTTCTTACTCTGATGACATGCATCAAACTAACTTTGTACCATCTGCTTCTGGGTCTGAGACCACCTTTGACAGATCTGCCACAGCTGAAGACATGCTGACTTAGATGTTAGTAAAAAACAACAAAAAAAAAACATTATTAAAGTTACACATAAACATTACTACTTTTCATACTGCATCATTTTTTAAACAGAAAATGAAATAAGCAAGTTAATACAAATAACCTTATATATATACGTCAGTAGAACATGGTTGACATACCCTGAAAACAAGTCAGTTCACTGACAAACTGATTGTAAATCCTTATCGTAATGATGTGGATGAGGGAGTGTTGGGCTCTAAATTCACTCTGCTGATTAACAAGAATATATTGAATCTGAATCCTGCAGTGCTTAAATACCACATAAGATACAAATGAGACTTTATCCTCCCTGGACCAGCTGCTTCCATGTGCTGGCTAAGTGCAAGTAATGCAGCATTTCAAGCTACTGTATTTTCATCTCAGTAAAAGGAGGAATGAGGGACAAAATTGTCAGAGCAGTTGTCTTCCAAGCATCTCATTTCTCATAATAATGTAAACAATTTCTCTAGGTGTTTTACTAAATATTTCCGGTATCTCGCATGACCATTTTAAAGCTTGCTTGTAATTTTTTTGTCATTCATGATGTAAGACCATCCTTAGCTGTTGTAAATGCTTTTATATTCTACTTGCTATCAGATACTCACATTATAGATAATCTAATACACTGCCATATTAAGCATTTCATTTTAAATATGCTTCATGTTTTCTGCTGTTACACTCCATTGCACTTCTTTTTTTTAATATACATTGTTAGCAAATATTGCATTGCTGTATGATTAAAAACAGTATAGGTGCAACAGAAAGAAGAGATTATATTTTCCAAGGAAATGCATTCAACTTCATCCCACCATACCCTTCAGTTTATCCTTTAATTGTTCTATGTGTTTTGTTACCTTGTTTCTAAGTGTGAATGATAAAACTACTATTCACTTGGTCTTATATGTGCTTTAAGAATAATGCAATCCTGGCATAAAGTTGGTGTGGATTTTTTCCTAAACAGCACATGCTAATTGGGACACTTTTTTTTTCCCTTTGACTTTTTTGCAGAGGCAACTGCTTCTCTTATGCCTCCTGTTAAAACAGGCTCTTGCTTGTCAATGGATGGGCGGCGACATGAGAATGAGGAGAGCTGGCACGATGGCTGCAGGGAATGTTACTGTCACAATGGCCGGGAAATGTGTGCCTTGATCACCTGCCCTGTTCCTAACTGTGGCAACCCCACCATACATCTGGGGCAGTGTTGCCCATCATGTCCAGGTAACATGCTTTCTTCCATATGCTTTGTAATTGGGTTTTATTTCACACGCGTTCTGTTTCTAATACGTGAAAACAATCTCATGCATCATTCAGTAGTAGGTATCTATGAGGGTTTCTATGCCCTAATGTAACAAGACAAGTGGCTTTCATTAAGATCTCACATGTGAAAAATGGGAACTTCAGTATTAAAAGCATATGCATGTTGTGAGTCCTAACATGTTAATCTTTGACAGATTGAAATCTTTAAACTAGCAAAAGTTTCCAGTCTGTATTAGTTCTAATAGCAAATTCATACTCGTATACAATTTTTGTTACCTATAATAACAAATATAATAAGCCATTGCATTTTCTCTTTTTTAATTTGAAATGGAGTTTTATTAAAATTTATCTCCTCATCTATGTTTCACATCCCCTCAAAGGAATACACATTTAAACAGATGTCTTAAGTAATTGAACATTATGATTCTGTCTTCTGAGGGAAAACTCCATGTCACCAGCAGGTGATTTCAGTGTCTCCAGTGGGAAGGCCCAAGTACAATGTTGCATTCCAATATAATTTTAATAAGTGTTAATATGAGAACATCTATGAAATTCATTAGAGTGTAGGTACAGTGTAAGATTAATGCCCTTTAAAATATTGTAGGAATCATTCTAAAGACAAAGTGCTAGACAGATTAATTTGTAATACAGTGATATTTTCTGACTTGATTGGAAGTCGTGTTACAAGTAGGAACAACAAGGCTCATGATGCTACAGTAAATAGCAAAACAGTAAAACAGCAGTAGCAGGATATAAGCATTTATGAACCGCTTCAAATTCTTCCTAAAGAACAGAAAATCCTAGGGATAAAATTAGCAGCCAGATCTTCTTTCTGAAAGTGACGGACACATAGGACCTAAGATAACCTAACCCTTTAGATTATTTGGAAAAGTTGTGATCTCCAGTGGAGTTTACACCTTGTGGTAACTGGAAAAACCTAGCCCCCCAAAAGATGCAAGACTCCAAAAAATGCCTTTCTCAGTCCACACTACTCTCCTGTGTGGAGGCTGGGCACTGTGGTTCCATGGGCAACCGTAGTGCTACTTTTGGCACTGGTTTCATGAAGCAGGAGCTAATTTCAGTACCAAGTAATTACTTAGTTAATGAGGCCAATCTCTTAATGATTAGCATCCTAGTAATGACAACCATTAATGAAATTTTTAGCTGAGATGAAAACAGCAAGTTATGCAAACTAGGGGAACAATCCTTTGCTCGCTTCCTTCTTTTCCATTGTCAAGTATCTGGCTAGTCTGATGGGGAATTAAGAAAGCGTAAGATTTTTAAAGGAAACACTAGTGTTTTGTCAGCTTGGAGCACTTTTGCCACAGCAGTATGCAGTGTTCATCTGTGTGTGTCCCATCAGGTATTGTCATTCTCTTGTCCAGCTCCCTACACACACATACATTCACAGTCTGTTTTTTCCCCTGTGAAACCTCAGTGTGGCAAAAAAAAAGAAAAAAAAAGAAAAAGAACAAAAATATTCAGTCTGTATTGTTCCAGGAAATAACAGTTACAGAGTATCATATTCCTAAAGTTGTGTCACTTGACAGGGATGTTATTTTCCACTTGTATTACCTGGAGTTCAGGGCTGCACAGAACTTTTGGAGTACCTGCAGTAGTCACTCACCTTTTCATAATGATTTGTGTACTATTGTAGGGGATGCTGTATGGATGGGCACAAGTTAGCATGTCAGTCTTACATTAATCATAGACTCATAGAATAGTTAATAAACATTCAAGATTCAGAATTTATGTAGGATGGTGGTTTCAGTTCCAGCAATTCTGTTGTTAGGTTCCTCAAGAATCATTCCTGGTTTCAATCTACTGTCAGCATATTTGTGTATAGTGATTTACCTAACACAGAACACATCAGAGCATTTAACTAAGACTAATGTCACTAGTTACTTTGTTTATGGAGAATGAGTAAATCCATTTGTAAGCCTAATGTTTAGTTTGTGGAAAAAAGATCAGGATGAGATTAGCAGTACCTATTTTCTCATGCTATGCATTTCTTGGGGGTGAGATCAGTGCTTGATTCTGAGCACCAGCGTTGTTGGTCTCCTGTGCAAAAGGGTAGTTGCTTACCCAGTAGTGTCCCTTTCGTTGAGGTACAGTGTCTGCATAGGTTTCTCTGACATTTTTCCTGCTTTTGAGGCACAAGTCAACTAGCTTCTGTGTTAGAAAAGTCACTTGGTGGAAACTCTTACAGTGCTAGGTCAGACACAGATTTTTTGTAAAGCGATTGCATATAGAAGTGTATGAATTAATATGGCCAAATTAGTCCTGGTGTGGTTTTGTTTTTCCCACTGAGGTTTTGTATTTGTTGGAAAAGTACTTCTGATTTTATTTTGCGATGTATTGATTCCCCACTGATGTTGTTAAATAATAATCATGGCTTTCAGTAGATAGTAATGCAGTTTGGAATTGTGAGACTATGAGCATGTCACTCAAATGTGTCTGGCATGAGGATATTGAAATAATTAGAAATTCTGATGCACTGAGTTTTGAATTGCACTGTTAACCTATCAACAGGGAAATGGCAGCTCTCAGAGGTCATTTTTCAGGCAAAAAAAAAGGTTGTTACATTCAATTCCATACTTAGTTAGTTTTCAACAGAGCAAATTACCTTGACTGCTAGAACACTCGTTATAACCATGTTTCTATATATTAAGAGCTTTGAGTGAATTGTCACAATGCTTGTGAAAAGCTGCAGGTTTCTTGTAAGATTTAGAAAGCCATTCACTGCTAGCGTTTTGAAGAGCTGTGCTATCCAGCAAGCATGTACTTCTTTGGCTAGTTGCTTCTTCAGGAATATAGTAGTTGTACATCTGTAGCAATTCAGTTGCAATCATATGTCAATATTAATGCTGCTAAGGGAGCGGTAAACAATACCTTATGTACAGCAGTACTATCTGGCTATGCATTTCTGATTATGAACAGCATATGAGCTGTAGCAAAACAGGCCTGTGACTTTGCAGAGAACTAAATGCAAAGGAGGTTGCTCAGAAGATTTCCAGAAAATAATTAGTATTCCCTTTGCCACAGTGAGTTAGGATGCCATTTTGTAAAATGTAATATATTGTTCCTGCTGAAATAAAAAACAAACAGTGACAAGACCTGCTATCTCACTTCAGGTAAATGCTACTGAATCACATGTGATTCATAAATGTAAGCAGTAGGAAAAGCTTAGCATCAGCAAATCAGTGAAAGGTAAAAGAATTCCATCAAAGAAGAAATGCGTGAGTACTTTGTGAATAGGGTAAGATTGGCCAGAGTCAGTTTCTCTGGGTTCTATTGATCATTCTCCAGAAATGAAAGCAAAGAACAATAACTGATTGCTGCGTCTTCCACCTGGTAGTGTCCTTGAGCAAAGGGCATTCAAGTAGGCTGTGAGGATGCAGTTTGTGGCATAACCTTTTCTTGATGGTAAGTGCTTAGACACTTTCAAAGTGCAGGACAGGTTTATTTTTTCTTTTAGAACACCAGGAGGTAAAGAGAGTTCCCCCAGTTTTGGAGGACACTCATGCTGAGCAAGGGAAACATGTTTGGTTCCTTACTTAACTTGAAGGAGGTTAAATCTATTCTCTAACCTGCCTGGGTTAGAGACCGGGTGAGTCTTTCGGTCAGCTGTGTAAAGATAATGTAATTAATCATTTGAAAAATAATTAAGGTTCATTTGGTTCGATACACTCACTGGAAACATGAGTCTACGCACTGCGGCATCTCCCTGGATCCAGTTTCTACTTCAAAGACTGCAGTTATTTATTTATTTGTTTATTTATATCGGAGCAACACAATGAAGCACTTTTAACAATGTTAAGTGCTTATAGGTTTTTAGGGGTTTGGGTGGGGTTTTTTTTTTGTTGTTAGGGTTTTTTTTTTTAATGTGGCACCAGATGTTACAGATAGATATCACTCAGGAAACTGAAAGGTAGACAGTTGAATCTGGACTTCCTAAATCCCATACTTGCACATACTTATCCGTCCGTTCAGAAATTGCACTGATGCAAATATTTAGCAGTAAAGAAACTGTCCAATCAGTGTGATTTTTCTGAAAATTACAGTTATCTCTTGAAATTCCTATATCAAAAGTTGGTCTGATTTATTCTGAAATGCCAAAAAACCTTGAAGTCATCTGATTCATATTAACTGGCATTTATTCAGATTGATTCTCAAGTGTTTTCTTGTGAGGTGCAGGTGTCGAAGTTGAAAGAGCTTCATGAAGAATATATTTATAGCTAGTTTTGTTATTCTTCATTTTTTCAGTAGTAACAGAAATAATGAATCTTGGGTACATTTGCTAATCGTTACAGTCACAACTGATTTTGCCTGTCTTCCAATTCTGTTTTTCCCAGATGAAATAATTGTGCAGAAGCCAGAGCTCACCAGTCCATCAATCTGTCATGCTCCTGGTGGGGAATACTTTGTAGAAGGAGAGACATGGAATATTGATTCTTGCACACAGTGTACATGCCACAGTGGACGTGTGCTGTGTGAGACTGAAGTCTGTCCACCTCTTCTTTGTCAAAACCCCACCCGCACACAGGACTCCTGCTGCCCACAGTGCCCAGGTATACACTGACAACCAGCTTTCATCAGTTCTTTCTTGATCTGAGTATGTATGATGGAAATATTGAATGTTTCAGTATGTGTGAGGTTGGTTGTTGTCGTGCCTGTGTTCTTCAGCAGTTCAGAGTGAGAGCCTGCAGTCCTCTGTCTCAACTGCAAAACTTGACTGTGTGCAAGAGATACCATACATGTAAAGAGCAGTAGTAGTCCTCAAGTTTGACCATTTTCAAAGGCAATCTAATAATTTCAGGGTTGTATGAGAACCAGAATCCTCAGTTGGAAGGTTTGTGAAATATACAGTGGTCTGTTCATGGAAACACACAGAATGAGAGAACATTCGAAAGCAGTCAGAGTGCCAGGCATATAGAGGCTTGTTTCTTTTCCTTTCTATGTGGCTTGGTTTCTGTGAACATTTTTATTTCTATCTTACCTATTTGGGATTTGGTCTAAAAAATGCTTGTGCTTGCTCTTACATTCACCTGGTATGATTTGAGACTGACTTGAAGGCAGCTGAGTAATATCAAAGCATTCCAGCCCAGCAGGTGTGCCAGATTCCTCCTAGACTGCCTGACAGTATCAAGAAGGTAGCAGGATTTGGTTTCCCCTGAGGAAAGAGATGCAATTATAAATGAACACAAATTCCTATTTTACATATCAAATGGGGGAGTTAATTGCAGTGGAAATTTAGTCCAAACCTGTGAATTCCATATGAACTCACTGAGAAAATATTTGTCTTCATTAAAAACAAAACTTTGTCATTTCTTCTACAGGGTATTTGTTGGTGTTTTGGGTGGGGTTTTTTCTGACAAAATATTTTCAGTCAAATGTATTTTCAGTCAGTTCTTCTGACTTCCATTTTCTCAATTTTAATAACAGTGAACATTTGTTTAACTTAATAATACTGCTTGGATGAGCTGATCTTTTCTCACTGGCTTACACAGTTACTGAGAACCTGTGCCCTTATGTATCTTTTTTTCTTTCTTCTCCTTTTTTTATATGTTCTCTGCACATACTTTTTGATCTGTAATGTCTGTCAAGATACAGCTTCATTACAGAAATGTGTCACCCCTATGTGTTGGCATGAGAATTAAATCAGGCCCACAGGCATCAAGATGAAACCCAATCAAATTCCATTTGTTTCTCACCAGTTTATAATTAGCTCATACAAGTCCACTAGGGAAGGCAACAGCAGCATAATAGCTTTTCACTTTGCATCATTCAAGCATTTGAACTGACATGGCAGAAGCTGGGACTCAAGTTTTAGATTTAAAATTTACTCTCGGTAATTTAAGCTGTATTCCTATATACCATTCAGGTCAGAGCATTCTGAGGGGCTGCTTCTGATGGCAATGGTTTTTCACTTTGCTGGCCTTCTTATTTTTTCATTTCCCCCCCCCTTTTTTTTTAATAAACCCAATAAAGGTCTACATAAATTTTATTCTAGAGCACATCATAAGATCCTCATCACATGTAAAGCCTGAAAAGGCATAACGTTCTGTACCTCTAGTTGTTTGGAAGAAGTGAGCCAATGTGTTATGATTCCATTGTGTTCTTCAAGAGTGAACCTTGTGTTGGCAGGAAATACGAGACAAGTTAGCTACTTAAGTTAAATAACTTAATCTGTTTATATTTACAGATGAGCCTCTTCAACCCTCTTCATCAAGCAATGAGAGCATGCCCAGTTACTGCAAAAATGATGAAGGTGATATTTTTCTGACAGCAGAGTCCTGGAAGCCCAATGTCTGCACTAGCTGCATTTGCATGGATGGCGTGATTAGATGCTATTCAGAGTCTTGCCCACCAGTATCCTGTGAGAGGCCTGTTTTGAGAAAGGGACAATGTTGTCCTTATTGTATTGGTGAGCAAATAAAAATAGTTGCTAATTTGCTGTTACCTTCTTGGGAGCAAGAAAGATGTTTTATTTCCAAACTGAAACATATTTTCCCTGTTCTGGGAGATGCAGTTTGTGCCTTCAGTTGAACTGGAGAGTGAAATCAGCATAGGGAGCTTTGTGGATCACGATTTGTGGATTTTAGGTGGAAGCTCACAAAGATACAGATATAATTTCCCTACAAACTTGAGAGGACATCCTCCTGAAACCTTGATAAAATACCTTACTAGATGAAAACATTACACAAAAAATGGTTTATATAAAGGAAGATCTGCCAGATAACACATATGTTATGTCAAAATTTAATAATATGATGAAAATACTAATTATGACTGCAGAAGATAGACTGAAGCATTATGAAATTTCACAGAATGGAGAAGTGTTAATAAGGCATCTAAAATAAAATACAGGAAAAAAGAGAAAGGTCACAAAAGATAATTATAGAAATGAGGCAAAATTATATATTTGAGAAAAAATTAGGTTTTGGTTTTTTTTTCAATGGTAAAAATTCATAAAGAATAAGGACCATCCACTGGTTTTGAATTTAGAGTTTAAGTAAATGGTGGATGCTGTAGACAGTGAAAATTGCCAGGCATTTTTAAAGTTGCAGACTTCAAGATTATTGATCACTTCATTTTATTTTGAATTGGAGTATTTATTTACAGATTAGCCCTTTTTTGTGAGTTCACAGTAGGTACAAAGGCTATAGAATGGAAGCTCCTGATAGAGAAAAGTTGTATAATAGACTTACTGAAATTAACTTGTCATGGTTTAACCCCAGCTGTCAACTACTGTGCAGCCACTCACCCCCTCTGACCAATACCCAGCCCATCCCCAAGTGCCTTCTGGGTAGCTTCCCCCAGTTTATATACTGGGCATGACGTGCTGTTGTATGGAATTTCCCCTTTGGCTAGTTTGGGTCAGGTGTCCCGTCTCTGCTTCTTCTCAGCTTCCCGTG
Organism: Pezoporus occidentalis; assembly: GCF_034315485.1. NCBI lineage: Eukaryota > Metazoa > Chordata > Aves > Psittaciformes > Psittacidae > Pezoporus > Pezoporus occidentalis. The sequence goes on from NW_026915376.1 coordinate 2,469,338, forward strand.
CCCCTCCTCATGGCAGGGCATGAGAGTCCTTGCTCAGGGTAAGTGCTACTTAGCAACAACTAAAAAAATAGTTTGTTATCATTATTCTCAGACTATAGCCAAAATACAGCACTGCACCAGCTACTAGGAGGAAAATTAACTCTATCCCAGCCAAAAGCAGGATGTAAATCCTTGTAGCATTTTTGAAAAGCATTCAGAGCTTACTATAATCTTCATTTCCAAAAGCAGTAGGGGGAGATACAGTAGAAAAGAATTCAGTAAAAAGGCATGTAATAAAATTGACAGGCTTTAAGTGAGCATGTGATTCAACTTGCCCATCTATAAACAATAATTAGTCATCAGAAATATGTCACAAAGGTTGTGAAGTCCTTTCAGATATGTACCATTGATAGAGGTCTTGAAATCTTTAATTTGTTGCAGATACAATATCTTCAATAATAGGTGATAAAGTTTTATAGAATATACAAGGGAGTCCATCAAATAAATGATTGGAAAAGATAGAAAATATCAAAATTTCAGTTGCCCGTAGAATCCTACTTAGATTCCTGATGAGGACATTTTGAGGGGAAAATACTATGTTATCCTATTATTACCTTATTGTTTATGCTCATTATTATTTGCATAAAACATAGGGAGGATTTAAAGACTCTTTGACAATTGTCTTTCAGCAGGCTTTTCTCCCTATGATTGACTTTGCAACTGTAAGGATCATTTTAATCCAGAATACATTTCAACATTAAAAAAACTGCTGTATGCAGCATTGGGCAACCAAACCAGTAGATTCAGAACATGAGCCTTTGTACTATATGGGAAAATTCTTTATGTGAAGAAAGGGATGCATCACAGGGTCTAGTGCCATGAACTGCAACAATAAAACCACTAGAACTTGGTGCCTACACCTTCCATGTCAGGTTTGCAAATATATATGCACAACATATAGATAGGGCTTTAATTAATTTACTTTCAATCCCATGTAGTTGCCCAATATTGCAAACAGTTGCAAAATGTGTGAGCTGTAAAAGCATAATGACTTTTTTTAGTAGCAACTGCTCAGCAATACGAAATGCAGGAGCCAGACTTTAATTATTACTCAGATATGAAGATTTTGAATGATGATACATTTTATTAATCCAAGTTGTACTATGTTGTCAGAATGGTTTGTGGTCTAAATAACTGTAAAGGCAACTTAACTTTTTTACTGTTTTCCGTGACTTATGTACCTCTTGCCTGTAGGAGGAATAAGGTCATGTACTTCATTTTTGTCTTTTGGGTTCTTACTGTTTTACTTTTGAGAAGCACATCTTTGTGCAGATTCTTCCTTACTGTTTTCATATAATAGTTGATAAAATGTAAAGTAGGCAAACTGTGGAAACCAGCCTTCTTCATTTGTTGGAGTTCCAGAAATTACACACTGCGTTTGGTTCTGCTTGTTTCTGGAGCCAGATTGGGTTAATGCCTGACAAGGTAGCATAAATTCAGATCCAGAATTTTACAGGCTTTGGATGTTTTGTTAGTTGTCTGAATCCTCAAATTCATCCTGTGTGTTCAACATTCTTCTTTCTCATGCAGAGGGAGATTAATTTAGAAAGACAACCTGAGAGGATAAAAGGAAATCTATTTGATTAGAGACAAGATTAGTCTTCTGCAGAACACAGCAATGACTGCTTGTTTGTTTACAAGATGAGATTGATTTACTGATGCATCTAGAGGAAATTTGAGAGAAGACAGGAAGAGCTAGACGTGATATTCTGAAGTGCATTTTTGTATGTGGGTTTCTTAGCTCCAAGTCTCTCTTGTTTCCACTCTCCTTGAGCATTTACTGGTATTGTGGCTTTCACCTTCATCCTGTACTTATACTTGCATAGAGAGGGACACCAGAATGGGAGATACACACAGGATAATTCTTTCTTAGGACTTAGCAGTTTCTTCTCAAGGTTCAAAGGTGCAGTGCTGCTGTTGTGATTTCACCTGTGTTCATTTTGCTAAAAAAAAATTACTGTATTAAACTGGGATGTGTTCTTTACAAACTTGTAAAATTGTGAGGAAGTTGAAGGACTCTTCCAGCCACACCAGCTGCTGAGTTGAAGCTGTCCTGAGTGGGGCAAGGTAGCAAATCATCCCTGAGTGCACAGAGAGTGCTCAGCTTCAAGCCTGCATAGGTAATGAGCAGTAGAGGACCACTCAGACTGTGTGCCTAAACCTCTCCCAGCCATATGCGCTTTGTGACCAACTCAGGGCTCCACTCTCTCTGTGTGCCAGCACGCGTGTCACGTACGGAAGACCCAGTGTGCTTCCTGCAGCTTGCAGCCACCTTTTCATCTCACTCTTCCTTTTCCATGTCCACCCCATATTCACTTACAAAATCACATACTTGGAGAGGTTGAGGCCATACTTATAGCCATGGCAGTCATGGGATACACATACCAAGGACCACTGAAACATTTGTCATTTTCAGATAATTCTGTTAGTATTTTCACTATAGTACTTCTTGCTGGTCTCATTGCATTGGTCTGGTGACTGCTAACCTTATTATTCTGGATGATGTCAGTCTATTACATTGTCACTACTTAAAAGCTCTACAGATGGCCATATTATTTAATAAGGGGTTTTATTTATATTTGAGAGGTAATTCTGGCACATTTACATATGTAATGTGTGTGAATAGTAAACCAGTACTTCTCTGACAGCTTAAGAAGTTACTTTGCAATTTCATCCTGTTATCTCATGTATATGCTTAATTTGCAAGTTAGTGTCATCAGCAGGTTTCATTGTAGTAACTTCTGGCTCTAAGGAAAAAAGGTAGCAAGAAGCTAAGATGAAAATGAGGTGCTGCTTGGCTTTTGGAGGTTCTGCTGTGTAGATTTATTTTGATTATCTATAAAGTGCTATAGCAGCAAAAAACATCCTAGGCTAAGCAATTCATGACTGTCTTCTCAGTGAAATAGAAGGCATGCTGCATACCACCTAAAAGGCTTGCATAGGATGAACCATAAAAATATTGGTGTATTGAGTGCTTAGGCAGAAAGCGTAGTGCTTCTTTTAAGTGTTTTTCCAAGATGTATTTGGTTTATTAAGTCCAGGTCCGTGTTACATATACTGTGTCAAAATCTGTCTGAGAAGTTGTTTTACAGCTCTCAATCGTTGGGAAAGATGTTTTGGAACCTCAGTGTTGTTTTGGGTTCTTTTTTTTCCTGAGGGTTAAGATGACACCAATTTCTAATTTGTATAATACTAACCATAAAAAAAAGTGTTATTGCCCTTTTCCTGGGGTTTTCCATTGATGCAGTTACAGGGAATGATCAGATCACTTTCAAATCTGTTTTATTGCAATAAGTAGAATAAGGACTTCAAGCTATGTCACCTGAGAGCAGCTTCATCCTTCTAGGCATCCTGCCTAATCTTTTATTCGAATATTCTGGACTGAGTTCATCTTTCTTGATGAGCCTTGTAGCTAGAAATGTAAGTAGTGTGGTTTGTTTTCTTAGTTAAATAGGATTTACCAGGAAACAGGGAAAAGGCGTAGTTGGCAGTCTCAAACAGTCAACCAAAAAAAAAAGGCTTTCTTAATTTTCACAGCACTTTTGACATCATTTTTGTGTCCTAGCCATACCTCTTCTACCTGCAAGAGGTAGAGAGGGTCTTTTAATTACAGCTGGGATTTCTTTGGTGCTGGTGTTTCATTCTTGTGTTTGGGGAGGAAATGAGATTTGTGCCATTACTGTATGATCCCACCACTGTTCTCCTTCAACAGAAGATACAGTTCCAAAGAAAGTCGTTTGCCACTTCAGTGGAAAAACATATGCAGATGAGGAACGCTGGGATATTGACAGCTGCACACACTGCTACTGCCTGCAGGGTCAGACCCTCTGCTCCACCGTCAGCTGCCCACCCCTCCCATGTGCTGAACCCATCAACGTGGAGGGAAGCTGCTGTCCCATGTGCCCAGGTAATGTGAGGTGATAACCCATATGATTGTAATGCTGCTTTTCCAGGACTGATAATGAGGTTTCTTAATTGGTTTTTGAACATCGGTCCATATTTAAAGAGTATCAAGAAGACAACAGATGTTTAGACTTCAGGAAAATCAATATTCGTAACAAATAAGCATATTGTGCAAATATGTAGTTTGAATTTTAGTTATTCTGAGAACCGTGATCTCAAAAGTTGGTTGGTTGCCCCTGCTCTGTCTTTGCGCAAGGTTATGGAAATACATTAGTAAAGTAGGAAAGTGAATATTCGTACATCTCTGCAGATTCTGTCAGTGCTTAACATTTCTGATTTGAGTCTCTTCATTACTTTTCAATACCTCATTGCCTTATTTTAACTTGGCTTAAAAGTAATGTGAAATTTTCTTAGCTATGGACACTAGCGACATAATAATTGCAACTGGTTTTTAACACTAGTCCTGATATGCTTCTGCAGAAGTTTGCTCATCCTTGGATTAGTCTTGTTTCCAACAGGACAACTGGGGAGATTCAGCAATACCCTTTCCTGCAATTCTCCTGCTTTTGAGGAAGGAAAGGAGACAAACCAGCAGTGACAGTTTATGTATCAGCTGGGAAGACTTAGCCTTCCCTTGGTATTTTTGTTGTTTGGTATCACAAAGAAGCACCACTGTAGTAAAGTGTGTATTTTGAAACGGTATTTTCAAAAGCAAATTTATCCACACGACTGTATATAATGGCAGCAAGCATGCATCCCATGTACAGTGTGAACTGTACAGTATGAGGTGTTAAGACAAAAACCTAGACTAGTCATGGTGCAAATTCTGAAACAAATGAAAAGATTCATAGGACAAAGCACTGCAGATGGTCAAGTATATTTCCTGAATTAAGAGCAGCACTGGGAATTTAAGCAGCCTGCAATTTGTGAAACACATTTATTTCCTTTCACAGAGATGTATGTGCCTGAGCCTACAAACATCCCCATTGAGAAAACAAATCACCGAGGAGACATTGAATTAGGAGTACCAAACTGGCCAACACCAAGTGAAAATGACATCATCCACATTCACAGAGGTGAGATGGGATATAAACTGGGTTAACTTAGGTCTGTCTTTATTCCCTGTGGTTTAATGAATCTACTTGTTTTGTTCAGGAAGCACCTGTATGACTGTTTGAAAAGGTAGGTATCTGAGAATATTCTTCAGTGCAGAACACTTACATGCCTTTTTTTTTTCCTTCCAGTAAACGCAAGTCAGTCTATAATATTTATGCAATTTGATCTCATCATTCCATCTTGAAAGAAACATCTTTGTCAATATGATGAAGTCCTATAAAATTAAGAATATGATAAAATGATGAATGAGGAGTGATTCTGCTGTGTCTTTTCTGATACAAAATCTAGAAACAGACTGTTGTCAGGCCACTGGGGTTGATAGACCTGCATTTGATCCCTTTGACATTCTTATAGTGATAAACAAAACTGGGAAAACATGTACCACAACTTAACATGTATCATAGACAAATGCCAGAGTTAAAAAAACCCAAATCACTTCACTTATAATGACACAGAGCTAATAAAGTTATCTGAGGATGTAAATCCATCTTTGGTTAAAACTGTGCTGAAATCATTATTCCAGGGTAGGGGAAATGCTCTATGACACAGTTTTTGTTAACTTTTTCTAATTGAAGGACTGCCTAAACTTGCACGTATTTTTTTTTTTAATCTAAGGATGACCTCATAGCATACTTTGTTTGGAGAAAGGATACATGAGATGTAACTGCTTTACAGAATTTAAATGTAGCTGCTTTGCAAAACTGTAAGCCTACACTTTGATAATTACAGCATTTTAATTTCTCACAGGCATTAGTAGCTGGCTTGCAACTACCCTGGCTGGGAATTATAAGCACACTGCAAACTGTTTGAGAATGTTGTATATGTCATTGAAAATTACCATTGCATGCAAAACTTGCTACAGTCTAGTAGACTGCCAGCAGTATGTTTTCACAGGCTGAGTGGTGCAAGTATTATATGTTCTCAACAAATGGGAGAACAAACACATCATGATCGTTTTACCAGGGTTGGGTTTTTTTTTTTTAGGAGGGGAGGGGAGAAGGAAAGGAAAGGACTTTCAATCTAAGACTTCTTCAGCATTGAAACACAGGCTAATTTTTTTCTTTTTGCAAGTGGGAATTTGGTTGTGATCACATAAGATGATGTGAACACAGCAGAGCTAAGAGGTTATTGTCAGACTTGCTTGTTGTTGTGCTTAAGATTCCATCCTATCTCTTGATATCCTATCTTTTTTTCAGTTCATGTTTCTGGTGGCCTTTTCCTGGCTAATACAGTCACTATACAAGATACTAGCTTTCAGTTGTTCTAATTTATGTAAATAAGGTGACATTTCAGGAGAGAAAGTCAAAATTCATATGACAAGTGACAAGATCCAAGACTAGAAGTTTTTATATTGCATTCTTCTTTATGATCAGGGCCCATTTACAATTACTAACGAGTGCTCACATTTGACTTGCAGACATGAATCACCTCCAGGGAGAGTACAGAAGTGGCAGTGGACCGCACACAAGCGAAGATGCATCAGTTAGCTCTGTTGCCTTGGTGACAATTCCAATCACAATAGCGCTGTTACTCATCATCATCCTTCTGCTTGTCAATCAGAAGAAGCAGTGGATTCCAGTGTCCTGCTACAAAGCTCCAACAAAGGTGCCATGTTTGTGTCTATTTCTAGGCTTTCACTTAGGGAAGTCAAGATTAAATAGAAAAATGTTTAGGGTGCAGTTGCATTCACATCCTGTGAACTCTCTTAAATTGTTTTCTCTTATGCCCTAAGCTGTTTTATACCAGTCTGTTGGTATTTAGTTAGTTTCCTAAATGTTTTATTTTTTCATTATCAAACAAAACCACTTTATGCTCCCTATAGTAATGAGCTGTCACTAGATAGAAATCGATCTCAGCAAAAAGTTGTTTAAAAATCCAATTCTGTATTTGTGTAGGTAAATTTATGCAATTTTCTTATCTGCAGTAAAAATCTTAATATCTTTGTTTTCTTACTTTCATCCACTTTAAAAGTCTTGTCAAACATCAGGTAATGTACGTGCTAGTAGCGTTTATCACATTTTCTGATAGTGATAATCATGGTTCTCAGATTCATATTTTGAGAGATCTCGGGAAATATCTACCAATGAAGTATTCTGAGACTACCAAAAAAAAGGAAGAAGCAGGTAGCTTGGAAATGAACAGTGAAAAGACTATCCTTTTTTTTTTCAGTAATAGTTCAGTCAGCAGACTAAGCCCTTACTCCACATTCAAATGCCATTTATATCAGTTCCCCAATTTATCCCACTTTCTAATTCTACTCAAACAGACTTTGTCCACACTTGTAATGGAATTTGAGACCATCTTTTCTTCAGTTCCACCTAGAAGAGAGATGTAGTAATTAAAAAAACAAAGTGTCCATATTCTTTCTGTCAGTGTTGCAGAGGTTTAGGGTTGTTGTTTATTTGTTTGTTTAAAAAGTAATTTCCAAAAAGCTTACAAGTAGAGTCAGAGCACGAAGTTTAATTCAACTGTAATTAAATAGGAAGTGTGAAGAACTGCTATTATTCTATTTCCAGTCTTTCAAAACAAGTAAAAAAATACCAGTTTCTGAATTTCTTAAGGAATGCATATAAAATTCATTTTTAACTCTAGTTCAGTCCTAAGCTCTCAGAAAGGCTGCTTTCCATCCAAGTGTTGTGTGACAAAATGGTTGAAGCTGAAATGAAAATCATAATTTTCCAAGTGTGGAACTATAATCAGTAATTTTCCATACTTTTTTACTTATGGAACATCATTTTCCTCAAACACTTCTTTGTTGAAGCATCATTTTTTTGGTGTCACCAAGAGGCACCATCCATATGCTGAGAAAGCTCACTTAAAGCCATATACATATACAAGACCATGGATATACTGGAACTCAGATTTCTTGTGAGGGTCTTTGTCAGAAATTTATCTTTCCTTTAAGAGTTCTTCAACTAAGTGTCACACATTAGATTTTCCTATTCCTTGCTGTGTGAAGGTTCCTAGTAATAAATTTTGGCAAGCCTATTTTGGCTTATGTTCTTTGTGTTCTAAATAGTCCATCTATTTAATAAACAGCAAATCAACAACTGTGCTTAAATCACACCAATACCAAAAGGAAGATGATAGAAAAACATGTTTAAAATTACAGATGGGACTGCCAATCTTTAGCCCTGATTCTGTTACATGAACCTCAGGACTCCTTTGTGAACCCAGTCCATAGCCTTTGGAAGAGCCAAATGTAAAACATTTTAAAATACTGTTTCCTAATATCTGGGTAAAAAAAAAATCTTCTTGTGATAAGGGCTACTAAATGTGAACTTTAGGGAGTAAAAACTCTTCTGATTTAAGTCTTGGAAAAAGAATGTACATGAGTGGAAACTTGACTTTTTAAGATTTGCAGTCCACTTACATGCTTATATTGTGAGCATGCATACACATTGTCACTAATTTCATATGTGTCCATAGAGTACGCTTACTTCCTGTCCTCCTTCCTGCTTAGCCTGTAAACATTTAAGGTAGCGTGCACAGCGTGTGGTTTTGCTTTCCTCTCAGCTTTTTTCTTCCAGTTGAAGGATCCTTCAACAGGGGAATAGCAGGACTGGAAATCCAGTACACATAGCTCAACTCTTTCTCGGAGTGACACTTTATATGCATTCATGCTTGTAGATCATTACACCCAAACTCTCATTTATTCACATTTTCCTAAAACTAAATCCCCTATCTTATACTTGCAAGTAAGGGCAAGATAGATAAAATACAAATGATTTCCTAATTAAGGAAATCATACACAAACTACCTTGGAAAGAAACACAGAAGGATCCCATAGGACACCCCATGCCAGGATTAACTGTAACAGCTAAGATCTGTCCCATTCTCTTAGCGGAATTGCAACCATCAATAAAACGTTCTTGAAAATGGTCAGCAGTAAAGGGGCTGTTAAAGTCTGGGAAGCAGTGTGCTGCACATTGAGGGCAGCAAGGTAAAGCCCTTGTGTGGTACTAGATTAGCAGAGAGCAGTTTAACCAGTCCATGTGGGATATAATACCAGAGGTCCAATCAAAAGATGAAAAAAAGGTGATTCAGAAGACGACTGTTGGTCTGTTATTGTGGCTGGCATAAGCTTTTACCAAGCTCAGCTGAAGTCCAGATTCTTTCATTGCAAATCCGATTTTGTTTTGTGCTTACTTGAACCACAGACTTTTTTAATTATGTGTAGAATACAAACATTTTTTAATTTACTCAATATTCCCTTTCTATTTTAACAGCCTTCCTGCCTAAACAATCAACTGGTATATGTGGACTGCAAGAAAGGTACCATGGTCCAGGTGGACAGTTCTCAGAGGATGCTAAGAATTGCAGACCCAGATTCAAGATACAGTGGATTTTACAGCATGCAGAAACAGAACAACCTACAAGCAGATAATTTCTATCAAACAGTTTGAAGAATTGCACCCTTACCAAGGATTTAAGTAAAAGAGAGAGAGAGACTAAGTCTGCTATTAAAATAAAACTAGAATTGTGCACTTGCTTAGTGGATTGTATTGGATTTGTGACTACATGTACAGCTCTAAGACCTTACTGGGATGAGCTCTGACTCCTGCAATGTGCCAGAAAAAGCATTCCCACTTTTCCTTAAGATAACTGACCAAGTGTTTTCTTAGAACCAAAGTTTTAAAACTTGTTAAGATGTATTTGCTTGTAACATAGCTATAGAGGTTTTTTTGGGAGGGGGAATCAGGGGCTAGGGGTAGGCAATGAGGTAAAAGAAAGCTTCAGAGAAGAAAGGCTGGTCATGCTTGGCTGGAGAAGAAAATGAATAAATATTGCCGAGCAGCAGGATAGTGTTTTTTCTCGCTGCTCTGAAATCACATCTGTTGCAGCAAAGCCTAACCCCAGGTGAAAAACATATGAAAAGGTCTGGTTTTTTTTTTCCAGCTGTTGCTACAGTAATATACTTCTAGAACAGAATTTGTCACATCACAGGTGTGGTGTAGCTGCAAATATTTTTCTATATGATGAGAAGCTGCAGTAGTTAATGAAATAGCAAGAAAAAGGTTATAGCAGAAAATAAAGGGTGGGTTTATTAAGGATGTATAAAATTATACCTTGTGCTGCTTTTTGTTTTTATTTTAGTTTTCTTCAAAGTTGATTGGCTAGATTAGCCAGACTTCGGCAGAGTTAGCAAATGACTGAGGCCTAAGTAATTCCTGATACGAGCACTGGATCTTTTGACAGCAGTATTGAAGGAAGGAAGGAAAAGTCAAGAACACCATGCAGTTCCAGGGGCTTTTGTTTGTTTGTTTTGTCTGTTGTGGTTTTGTTTTGTTATTTTGTATCAATCTCTGGTTGTTCATAGAGGAGAAGGAAAACTATTTTTGTTGGACAAAGCTCTTGCTTACAAGAGAGTAAAAAAAAAAAGAGACTGTTTTAAGGTTGGTTTTTTTTCCTGTTGATGTTCTTATTTACTGGTATGCAGATTTAGAAACTACTTCCATGCTAGGAAGCTGCTTAATTTTAATTGTATATTACTCAAGCACCTTTTTTGAAGCTCAGAAAAAAAAAAAGGAGATCATGCTTCTTTAAACTTTAGCATTATAGGAATATTTATGTAAATATAATTATGCTAAAAACAACAAAAAGTATTTGTATGTTTGTGTATATATATGTATATACAAATGCATGTAGGTATACGTACGTATATGTACGTGCATGTGTATATACACTATACATATATATACTGTATATATAAAGTACTATGTATACAGTATATATTTTTTCTATTTTTTTTCTTGTTGAATGTATTTTTATCTGAGAGAGATTTTACCCAGAGCAGAAACAGGTAAACAGGCATTCCATATCAGTGCTTAATCGCTTGTGAGTTTAGGAAAGACAAGAAAAGAGCATCTCATTCTACCTACAGTTTGATTTGATTTGATTTAAAAGTGTTCGTGCGTGCGTGTGTGTGTGTGTGTGCACTCTTGTGTTTGCGTGTGTACAGTACGTGCACGATTATAGCAGTAAGCGTTGCTCTTGCTACTTGCTACATTTCAGGGTGTTTCTTATTTTTCTTTTCCTGCTTGGCCTTAAAAAGGCTTTTTAATAAATGCATTGGCTAGAGACACTGATGACAATATACATGCAGCACTAATCAGCTCCATAGAATAACACCACCGGCTCCTGGATTTTCTGGTTTTTTTTCTTTCTTTCTTTTCTTTTTTCTTTTTTCTTTTTTTTTTTCAAACAATTGTTTGAAACAACTACTGGAATATTGTCCACATTAAGCTGGAAGTTTGTTGTAGCTTGCCTCATTTATAACTCTGACTGTGTAATACAATGTTAACTTTCCAAACAGGTCTTGGCACTTTTATACTAATTACCCATTTGTGCATTGCCTTTTTTCTTTTACAAATGCTTGTCATAAGAGACACAGATACCCAGTATGCTTAATGTGAAAAGAAAATGTATTTTTTGTAAAGGAACTCTCAAGTATTGTTGTAAATACTTGGTCAGAGGTTGCTGAACTTTAAAACTGAAAAAGAAAAAAAAAACCTAATTTATTATTATAATGACCTAATTTATTAATCTGAAGTTTAACAATTTTTTTGTTTTAGAATATCAAAAAGGTGTTCTAGCTGTTTGCATCAAAGAAAAAAAAAAATAGGTGTATCATCGAGGGTCAGCATTTTTTCTGCTTATATAACTTCAGTTTCTAACCACCAATAAGAAAAAATGTAATCTCCCCAGCTTTTTGTACTCAATCTGATATTGAAACAGAGATGTTTCTGTCCAGTTACTACAAAGATTTTGTCAAGACAAAACATCCATTCCTTGCATAAGAGTAAGCGGTCTTTATCCAGAAATTGTAAATGCTTGCTTTTATTTTACAATCAAGGCCATATTCTGAAAATATTAGCAGGATATAGGACATGGTGTAAAATGTTTTTTATTATTATTATTTTATTATTATTATTTTAAAGATATGATTTATCCTATGTGCTGTATCCATTACACTCTTTTACTTTGGTTCCTGTTGTGCTCTTGTAAGAGAAATGCAGATATAATTTTCTGAAAAATAGATGCATATGTGGCACTCGGAGTGCACTGCGGTTCAGCAGATTGCTTGTTTACTTTTTTAACTGTAAGGCGGTTTCTTGTAATTTGGCTCTTGGCAGCACAATAAAAAAGTTTTAAACCTATTGATGCGTATTTTCTTAAGTGTTCACATTTATTTCTTCTGCACACTGCTCCTTGAGACATTAGTTTATAGCTTGATATTATGGTGAGGGGTTTTTTCCCCTGGGGGTAGGAATTCATAATGTTGTCCTGCTGACCCTAGATCAGAACAGCACAGAATATGTTGTGGGCAAAGAACAGTTTGGATTTTACACTGGAGAATTTTCACATTGGAGGAATTTTTGGAATTCCAAATAGCTTAAATGTTCAGTAAAGGTGAGTCTCAAATGCAGTGTTAGGCCTTGGCCCTGCCATTGAGTCCATGTGGTCTAGCCATACCTGTCAGAAAGCAATAATTAATCACAAGGAACTCCCAATACATGGTCCTATAGAAAGTGTGTGGAATGACAATTTGCACTTCATGGACTTTGTGAGCCACAGATCATTTATTTACACATTAGCTGATAACATCTGGGATTTTTTTCTTCTATTAATTTGTAAGTTAATGGACTTGATGTAAAGTTCTTGTATGTAATTTCCTGAGGCACAGAGTTTTTCCATTTAACTACTTGCCCTGTGAAAAACTGCTTCCTTTTTTTGAACCTACTCTCTTGATGGTTTCATTTGATACCACTGACTTTCTGCATTCAAAGCAGCAGTGGATCAGTATCTGTATGCCATCCTGCATTTTCTATTTTTCCTGTGCTGAAAAGCCCAAGGTATGATTCTCTGGGAGCAGTTCCATACCTTCTGGCCAACTTTTGACATACCCTGTGCTTCCCATTCTGTTACATTCTTTTGAAATGAAGGGTGTAGGGACTGAAAATGTGCACTTTATCCAAATGCGGCACACCTTGTATCTTGCATCATATTTACTGTTTGGATTGCTAGTGACCCCTGAGTGATGTTCTTGCAGAGGTAGCTGCAATAATCCAAAATGCCCAAGTAGTAAGAGTTACCACAAAGCCCATAATTGACTTTGACTAAGATACAGAAGTATTTTTGTGCATTCCTTTACATTTATGTATGCTGAAGTCATTTCTTCTCTCTCTAGTCACCTGTTACATCATAATTGCTCCTTCCAAAGACTATGGCAATGGCAGGCTGAATCTTCTAGAAAAGCATCCTCAAATTCTCCCTGCAGACAAATTGGGTTTTCATCAGAACAGAACAGAAAACACCACTGCACTAATGTATAAAACTGTGGGGCACTTAATCTGAACACTCAAAGTAGTCCTGGCCTCCATTCCCCTACTCGCAGTGTCAGAAAGGATCATATTTGGAATGCCTGCATATATTAGGGCTTGTCAGCTTGAAAAAGCTGTGGTTGAGTAGGACAAAACCTTGAGGGCTTGAGGATAGGACAAAAGTCTTAAAGGCAAAAGTCTTTAAAGGTTGGACTTGATGACTGTAAAGGTCTTTTCCAACCTAATTGATTCTGTGATTCTTTACTTCAGTGGCACAATGACCAGGGTAGGTGCTGTTCAGCAACAATTAAAACATCAGTGTGTTATCAGCATTCCAAACACCAAGCAGGAAGTATGAAAATAAAGTCTCAAACCAAACTCAAGAAGTTGATCAGAGACTATCTGTGCTGCGTATTCTGGGGTATCAGAAGGTTACAGCAGGCCAAGAGGTACTAGATAAAAATAAACCATCAGAAGCTAACAAAGCGCTAGGAAAAGCTAAGTATCCCCAAAACTTTGTTCTGTATGTGGCTCAATGGAGGGAAAAGCGATAGCCAAAAGCTACCCATCTCTAGGTTACCAGGTTCAGTGAAATTACTGCGGATACACCTCCCGGTCAGCCGCCCCTAGTGCTGCCCCACAAGCACCTGACCCAGCGCACCCAGTGCAGTGGCCAGAGCCAGCTTTCCTGCCGGCCCGGACTCCCCCCTTGCCCCTCAGGCAGTGTCAGGGCTGGGCCGCTGACTGACAGCACCCTGCGCGCCCCGCCCGCTGCGGCCGCCGGGCAACCCCGTGCCGTCACGCGCCCCGCCCCGAGCGGCGGGAGCGCGCACTGCCGGGAGCGCGCGGGCCGGCGTCGCCAGCTGCGGCTGCGGCAGCCATGGCGGCGGCGGCTTCCCAGCGAGACCCCGGGGACTGGCAAGACTTCTCGGGCTTCCAGCCCTCCGCGGGCGGCGGCCCCGAGGCTGCCCGCGACAAGGGCGGCTGGGGCGGTGGAGACCTGGGGGCGAGGTTGTCCCTCTGCTTTGAGCCCCCGCAGGCCCGGGCTGGCGGCGGGGAGAGCCGCGTTCCGCTGCGTCCCCTCACGGAGCAGAGCGCCCTGCAGGACGACGAGTGAGTGCAGGCCTGGGGAACAAGGGGTGGCGGGGAGAGGCAGCGGCGGTGGCTGGGCCGCCCGAGGAGGGGAGGCCTGGCCCGGCCTGCAGGTACGGCCGGAGCAGGGGCGTGAAGCCGGTCGGCAGTGCGGGCTCTGTAGGTCGACAGCCCTGCCCCGGGTAAGAGCTGCCACGGGGCCTTTACCTCGCGGGGTCCCAGCAGGGTTTGAAGGCTGCGGGACCGGAGCCTTCTGGTTGTATTTCCCGAACCGTCAAGGAAGTGTGTGAGCATCCCTGTGCGTGAGCATCCCAATGCGCTTCCCTCCGGGGTAAGTAAAAGTAGCTGTTCTGAAATGCAGAGTGACTGAGGGTAGGATTTGTTTAGCTTCTTGTGAAATGTCCTCCTTCAGTGTTTGAAATTAAACATGGAAAGAACGGAAAGCAGGTGAACAAAATCTCAACTGTGCTAATTCTTTTTTTTTTTTTTCCTTTTTTCCCCCTGAGCAGAAGAGCCTTTATGATCTATGCTGCCTTCCTGTTTTTAACATTATTTTACAGGCATTTATGCTAGTAACTTTATTTACAGTAAATTTCATTCAGAATACTGCAATTTTACTTTGAGGAACCTAAATTGTATGCCTTATTCTAAGAGAAGAAAAAAAAAGAAGAAAAAAAAAAAACAGTTGGCAAAAGACTAGGTATTTATGGTTAACAGTGAGGTAAGTTTGGAGAACCATGAAGCAGAAACATATTGGGCAGCAGTGAGGCTCTGTCTGCCTTCTGTGTGTGGCTTGGCTGTTCCTGTGACCTCCTCTGAGCCTAGCTAGGCAACCACTCCAAACATGCCCCTGCAGCATAGCACTTGGAGGCAGGGTTTGTTGGCTGACTTGAGGCAGCAACTTGCTAACAGGGCTGCTCTGTTTCAGAATCTGAAATGGTATAGCAGAATAGGGCTGCCACATATGCAAGCCTGTAGTATGCCAGAGAGATTGTGCACAGTAGACATAATAAAGATCAGCTGTAGGCAAGAGTGGTGGACTGAGCTCAGCAAGAGTACTTCTGGATAAAGCTAAATTATTGCAAAATGTTAGTTAAATTTGTGCATGTTCATTATTCTGTGATAGAGAAGGAGAAGAAGAATGAAAGAGAAGGTGAGGAAGAAAGAGCAAAGAGAAATTGAGAAAGAATTGTCTCAGAATTTGCTACTCAGCCTCTGCTAATTCCAGACTTTAATGTGCAAAAGGCAAGGAAAATAGGAACAGTGGGTATAGGATTTATAGCTGAGCTCAAATTTCATTAAAGGATGGACTCCCCCAGAAAGATTCTGAGAATGGTTATATAATTAATAACGCAGTTGTCTCTTCATAGCATTGTTCTGTTTCACCACTGTGCATACATTGTTGGGTATAAAGGGAAATAAATTATATTTGTCAAAAAAAAATACTTTCTCTTAGCTTCAAACCGTTATAAAAAATATTGTCAGTAACTTGAATATTTAGGGAGGAATAAATAGTTGTTGATAGAAATAACATTACTAGCATATTTACTGCTGATCAGTTGCTGCTTGCTTTATGGTCTTCATTTTTGTTCTGTTATTCCTCTCTCCAGGATTTGGAATGCTTTGACTGATAATTATGGTAACGTAATGCCAGTTGACTGGAAATCTTCCCACACCAGAGCTTTGCACTTGCCAACGCTAAATCTTTCTGAAAAAGGGGTAAGTTCTGATCAGCAGAAATACCTTCTTTGGACCTTTTGTACTTGGCAGGAAAATAAAACAATTTGTATTTGTATAAAAGAGTGTTGTTATTAAATCTGTTAAAATATTTTTAGTGCTTGACATTATACATAAGAGGTTTTAAAAAATAAAATCAACCAACCATCGATGTATGTTGGCATCTCCGTGTGTTGGCATAATTCAGGGTTAGTCTTAGGTGGATGGTCATTAGAGCTAGTGGGTGATAGAAGAAACTGTAAAATGAGGAAGTTTTTCACATAAAATCTTTCTACTGTTTCACATTGAACACTGTCCAGGGTTAGGGGAGAATAGAGGTGAGAGTACTGTAAATGCAGTGTGGAGTTTTTTTAAGTGCATCTCATTTTGCTCTCAAGTAGAGATTAAAGTGTCTTCTTTTACAGGAAAAGTGATGCAGGAGACATTGAAGTGTGGGTTTGGTTTGGTTTTCATATTTAACAAGTGTAATAGTTGTCTGGGGATGGAGAAGGGAAGGAAGAACTTCACAGAGGATTATAGAAAGGGTTGTCCTCTGATCTTCTTAAAAGTGGACTAAAATGCTTCAGGAAGAAATGCTAGGCAGTATTCCCATCTCCCAGGTCTTCTGAGGAAACAAGTGGCTTATATTTTAAACATAGTGAAGTTGAGTTGTGTTGTAAAAATATCTCTTGTGTGTGACCTGAGAATAGGGTAATGCTTCGACTTCTGCCATCTGTTATATAATCCACAGCTACTTTTTACTGTGACATGAACAAAGATTGCTCTGCTGAAGATGATACTTTGGGGTTCAGCAGGGCAAGAGGGCAGTTGAAAACTCACCTTCTCAATTTGAGTCTGATGATCATCCCTTGAATTTGACTTATGTTTATTCTGCTTTTTATTAGAGTGAGCATTCAGATTTTCTTAGTGGGTTTTGAGTAATTAAATCCTTATATTTAAAGTAGAAAGACTTAAAACCCCCCTTGCTTCAACCTTGTGTGACTGAAATATGGACTAGAAGACCAATGGATCTCTTGATAAGGAACTAGGTACAATATAAAAAAAAAAGGTTTCATATAGTCTTTGTAAGTTGTTTGCAGGAAGTTATGGAAGAACTACATAAAAAATATAGTGGTGTTGCTGTTTTAGAAGGAATCTAAGGTATGCTGCCAGTAGAGGGAAAATCAGTTTATGGATTAAACATGTATCAAGTTTTTTTCAGCTTTCACCCCACCTGGCATGCCTTTTTCTGTGTAAAGCCCATCTGTTTGGAAGCATTTGACATACTTTTTTTTCCTACTTTTCTGTGTTTCAGCAGTATTTCTGGATATGTGGCAGCACATATGGACCAGCTAGTAGATTGTTTTAACTTTCTTAAAATGAATGCCAACAGCTAAGCGGCACTTTTTTTATGCATTTGAAACTAATAATATGCTGTTGAACTTGTGCTTAAAGATTTCTGTTCCTGTTTTTGTAGGGGAAAAGATGTAGGCCAAATAAAGGTGATTTGTCTGATCTTTGTTGCTTCACATCACAGATCTGTGTGCTATAGGGCTCTGACAGTGAAAGAAGTAGTTGGGTAGAAGTGTTGTGCAGTGGTACAAGGAACAGGATTGTGCAATTGCATGTTTATTTTATTTTTGTTAGATTGCTTTTGAATGGGTCATTCCCTGATGGAAATGTGAGGACAGAAATGGGCATGGAGTATGGCTGTGTGGAAGGCCTGATGGACTCGTGGCATCAGCTGGAGGTTGTCCTGGTTTAGGAGGTTTATTTAGGAGCCTAAATTGTCAAAATACGTTTTGATAGTCTCTCAAAATGTTGTTTCTGGAGATGTCAGGAGAAGAAGTTGACCTCCTTCTAGATCAACTGCTGTGATCTAGTTGTTGGCATAGTTGTTGTCATAATCCTATATACATGGAAAAATATTTGAGGACTGCAGGTGTTAAAGAATGTCAAAACTGTGGTGTATCAGTGCAGTAGGTGAACAGATATTCTTAATGTAGCCCTGCCACTGCATGCTTCTTGAAATTCAGATTTTGGAAAAAAAAAAAAAAAGGAAATTTGACTTCATTCTAGTGGCTGAAGAAGTACAAATGGTGTGTTTCCCCCTTTAGATTAGCTTTCTGGGGATATCAGTGGCATCTTCATAATGAATCTGAAAACTAGTAAGGTTTCTGAAGAAACTGAAAATTGGAGGAATTGCAACAAAAATTGAAAACTGATACGGTGGCCCTGAGGACTTGATACAGCTAGTCGTAATGCTTGTAAATTACCCAAAGATCATTTAAAGCAATTGAGCTCAAAATGTCAAAGGTTAGGGGTTGCAGCTTTGGGAGGTTGAGGGGCCTTTCTAGTTTGTTTTGCCTGAAGCCTTGTAATAGACAAAAAGCAGAAAAAGCAAACAAATTTTTAAATAAACTAAAATATATCACTTTGTGAGTAAAAAATACCTGACTGATCAAGGAGGAGACTTAATTTTTTTCCTTTGCGATGTGCACGTTTTGGTTTTGAAGTATAGAAACACATAAAACAACAGGTTTGTGTAATGTTAGGTAAGGGTAGGTTTTCATCCCACACTGACAGTTGTCTTTCTTCCTTTAAGATTTAAATACCTACATTGGATTGACTGCCTTGCATGTAGGTATCTGCACATCACAGTGTATATGGTCTTTGTATGCTGAGGGTATTTAAAGACTTTACTGACTACTATTTTAACTTCCTCCAATTGCAGTTTTGATTTCAGTTAAGGTATTTCAGCTTCCAGGTATTTGACAGCAAGAATCATTCATGCCATTAATTATGGGCAGGGAATCTGTTTCTTAAAATTCACTATTAGCTCCCAGGGTTGTTTTTTTATATATATACATACATGGATTTTATACACACACAAAAGTGTGTATATATTTATATAAAAACACATTTTGGTGCTTTCTAGGTAAACGATAACTTGAACCTTGACCTGTCAGACGACGAAGAGCTGAGAGAACAGTTGGATATGCATTCTATCATTGTTTCCTGCATCAATGATGAACCACTTTTCACAGCAGAGCAGGTAAGTGTTCAGCAAAGAACAGTTTTGTTGGTGTAGTATTTTCTTTCATTATGTAATTCTTTTTTGTTCTTCTTTGCTGTTCACTGTAGCTAAACTTCTTGATTGTTTTTTATTTAGTTTTGTTTTTTTTTTTTAGGGTCATAATAATTTGTGATATTTGATCATTCAGGTTTGAAAAGTATTTTAAATGCTTCAGGTCATGTTGATAGTTCAGGGGTTTTGAAATGTTTATGCATTTCTTTCCATGACTTAGTCAGAAATACTGCTAAATTAAATGTATCTGTTAAGAAGCAATAATGTTTTCAGAATGTCAGTGGTATTGTAGAGTTTGTAGTTTTCTACCATGACTGTGTAGCCATTCATAGCTTCATGTGGCTTTGTGGTTTAGTGAGAATTCCTCAAAGTTTTTGCCAAATGCAAGAGCAGATCAACAGTTCTGCTACTAAGCTTTCAAATTACTTAGTGTTTAAAGGTTTCTGTTCCAAATCCATGGATTTACTTCAGTTTTATCTTGAAAATTGCTCTTCTGTGTAAGGTTAATGACGGTCCAGTAAGATCCTCCTTTAGTAAGCAAATACAAGAATGTATTTTCTTGTTCAAATGGTTACTTGTGAACTCTGATGGACATGATTATTAAGGGTACAAGAGACAGGATTGCTTGAACTGTCTCAGCTCTTTACTGTGAGGTGGATCTTGGCACTGACTGCAGCCTTTAAACCTGTAAAAGTTGATGTGTTGTTCAGCTATTCAGTTAATAATTTAACCTGTAAAATATGGTCATTTTTATACTGCAAAGTAAGCTCTCTGTTCTCGTATTTTATGTCGCTCAGGTCTTATGCTCAGGGATGCGAATCAGCTTGAGGTGATGATGGACCAGTTCATAAAACTTTTCATAAGCACAGCAGATTTTTCAGGTTATTCAGAGATTTGTTTGTTTGTTTAAACATGTGTAGTGAAATGAGGGGTGCAGAGGTAGCTGATATTTGTTGTTGTTTTGTTTTCCTTCGACTGAATACTTAGGAATTCATATATTCTGGGTCACTCTTTAGTTTAGTTCCATTAAGCAGAACCATGTGTACCTTCACATATAAATAACTGTTTAGTTTCAACACACTTCTTGTTATGAGTTCACCAGTTTACCTTGAAAAGGTAGGCTTATTCTCAGAGAGCAAGGATGGTGAGAAAATGTTGGTAAGACTTTGTTGGTTCTCTTCCATCTATTCATGGTATTAGTTTTGTCCAACAGCATCTTTGCTAATTGAGAATAAAAAAAACCCTTAAGCTTTTACCAGGTTTCTTCAAATTGCAGGCAGTTTCTCTTAGTGCAGGAGGGTTTTCATTAGGGTTTTCATTATTTGAAGGTGATTGAAGAAATAGAGGAAATGATGCAGGAATCACCTGATCCAGAAGATGATGAAACACCCACTCAATCAGATCGGCTCTCCATACTTTCCCAGGAAATTCAGACGCTCAAGAGATCCAGTACGAACAACAGCTATGAAGAGAGTAAGTGATATTTATTTAGTATTTTCCTCTTATGATTGCTGAATACAGTTTAAATGGCAAGTTTGCCACATGTTTGTTTTATGGCAAGTCCTTCTTATGAAATACGTGGATTCAAAAATATTTTCAAATTGCCCTGAAGAATAACCTGGATTTAGAACCTAAATAGAAATCTTATCTTTGTCAGCTTTCATAACTTAGAATAAAAATAAAACTTTATGGAATTTCAGATTAAAGCAAATACGCTGAAGCTTGATTCACTGGAGCGAGGTCCCTTCATAGGTAAAGTGATAAGTCAGTCATTTTTTATTGAACTTTGAGACACTTTCTTGAGGACAGTACAGTGCATTTAAGAAGACTAGCTAAAACTCTGGAGAGCTATACATCTTCAGATAAAGAAAATAAAGAAAATAGTGTTTCGTTGTCACTGTTTCAGACATTGCAACATAGTTTGATATACACTACACAAAAATAAGGCAACAGTTGCCTTGTTTTTCTGGCAAGAACCTCACATATTTTTGTCCTTCCATTTCTCTTCAGATAAAATTTAAAAAAAGACAAAAAAAACCCACCCCCCCCAGACCAGCACTTTGTATCATCTTCTACTCAAATGAAATCATCTGTTCCTCTCTATACAAAAGGAAAGGAGAAATTACATGTATAGTTTAATTGTAGTAGGTTGAATTGTATGTGAAGGAAACTTGTGATTAATGAGTTTTATGATAGGAATTTATTTCATTTGCATATTTGTCAAAATCAGGTCTCAAAGGTGATATGAACCCAAGGAATGTTTGCTAGATGATCCTTCTACCCTACCTTGGTCCCTTTTACGAAGTTTAGTGCTTTCTTTCCAGTAGTCTGGGTCAGCAATATAAATACTGTGGAAGATTCAGAAAACTAGATGATCTTTTGTGACATGACTTACAGTTTATGGTGCACTTCAGGTTTTCGGAGGAGATCCTATTTTCATGGTTGGACTCTTAGCTGTCTCAACACATAAATTTCAGGAATGTGAACACAAAGTATATCCTGCTCAGCAGGGCTTCCTGCTTTTCTGACAGTTCCATATGTCCTTAGGTTTGGAGCTAATCAAGCTGGTTTGATATTTCATATCGTATTTATTTTGCTTTGCCTCAGGAGTTCATCTTGTCTGTTGCATCTTTATGGTTTAAAGGTCAGTCTTGACAACCAGCCTTGAGTTACTTTGGCAGATAGTTTAACTTTGCTTCACCAGTTTCTCACGTCTTTCAGGTTGCTACTTTATGAGAAGCTACCTTTTTTTGCGTGCAAAGCTGCTTCAGAACTAGTCTGCACCTCTCTGAAATTGTTGCAGAGTTTACCTAGAAACTGTCTTTTATAAGACAAGTCAGAGGTGTTAACATTTAGGGTTGAGAGCAGGAAATCAAAGCTTGTATTTACTTTTTTCTTGGATAGGAAAAGACATGTATTAAGACAGTCTGAAAATAAAACTATTTACAGCTCTATTTACACAACTGAGTCCTTTAGCTTGAATAGCTAAGATTTAACCCAAGCAGTCTTCTGTATTTGAATTACTGTGTCTTTACTCACCTGCATCAGCTGTGTAGTTCCTGTGTAGCCCTTTTGTAGGCTTTGAGAGCCACAACTGATCCATCATAAATGAGTCAGGATTGCAGTTGGGTAATCTGCACCTATGTCTTTGGAACAATTGTTTCTTAGCTTCTGAAGTATTAGGGCTTCCTTGTACTTCATTAGTTACAACAGAATCATGGAAAGTTTCTTTTGGAAGGGACCTTCAAAGGTCATCTAGTCCAACCTCCCTTCAGTGAGCAGGGATATCTTCATCTGCCTTCATATTTGTATATTATATCAGATCTCTCAGGAATAAGAAGCAAGTTTAGCCACCTTCTTGTTGCTAGTCTAGTTGCCTTGTGATCTATTTATTCCTTTGGGAATGTTGTTTTGTTCTATGTAGGTTTAGAATTTAATTTTTTGTTTTGAAAAGTTTCCGAGTACATTTTTGTTGTAATTTCCATAAGTATTCTCATGCTTAAAATCTTGACAGATTACTTTTTATATAAATTATTTATAGGAGTAAAAAGATTGTCTGTTGCTGAGTTAAATGAGTTGCTAGAAGAAATTGAGACTGCTATTAAGGATTATTCTGAGGAACTGGTGCAGCAGTTGGCTCTACGAGATGAGTTGGAGTTTGAGAAGGAAGTGAAAAACAGCTTCATTTCTGTCCTCATAGAAGTACAAAACAAACAGAGAGAACACAAAGAAACAGCAAAGAAGAAAAAGAAGCTGAAAAATGGTAGTCCTCAGAATGGCAAACAAGAAAGAGGTCATATGCCTGGAACAGTAAGAAAATTTTTGTAACTGTTTATGCATTTTAAATGTCTTGGGGTTTGGGTTTTTTTTTTTTTCTATGGGAAGTAATAGTCCTAGATTATATCAGAATACCTGCTTCCATGCCTTCATTTGCAGACAAGGCTTAGGTACTTCCTACTGAGGTTATTTATTTTTTTTTCCGCAAGGTCATGCAACATTCTACTCTTCTCATACTCAAAATTTTAATTGTTTGAGAATTAGCCTGGAATCAGCATATCTTTCTTTCAAAAAATACTGTCTTCGGATGTACTGCTGCGTGTTCTATTGTCAGTAGGCAAACACATTTATCTGTTTGGTTTCGCTGTGTGAATTTTAGTATGCATGTACCACTGATAGCCTGGCAGAAAATTCGGTGTTATTGTTGGTGTAGCTGTACAGACACTTACTGATCATGTTGGGTTTTAGGTAGGAAAAATAAAAAAGTCTTACCCTGGATCTCTTGAAACCTGTGGTAGAGTTACCATGTCCAATGAGAGTCAGTGGTGAGGCCAAAATGTAGCGCAGGAGTAGAGAGGGGAGATAATTTGGCTTATTATTTGCAAAATATAGCAACAAAAGCAAAAATGTCTTTCAAACAGAGATTGAACAATAGGAGGCAGAGAGTGAAAGAAATTAGGTTGTTAATGCAGTATTTTCTTTCTTATCTGTCCTAGTATATTTTTAAATTACTTAAGTGGATGTTAATACTAGAATTTCTTAGTGTCTCTTATAGGATGCAGAAAATGTGGTTAATGTATCGTACATCTTTGCTAAGTCCTGGAAAGAATGCTTCAGTTTGACATTAGAAGGACTTGGGGTTTGTTTTTCAAACATAAGGAATAAACATTTGTAATGAAATATTAATGCTTCAGAATCTATTTCTAAAGTTACAAGAATAAGATTCCCATGATATAACCCAAATGGAGTGCTGCTCTTGTCTGTCTGATGAAAAGTGTTTGTGTACCTAGCAAAGTTTTAATGGAGCTCCAAGTAAGTATGTCTGTAAAACAATAGGAAATTCTTATCCATCTGCAAGAGCAGAGTGGAAAGTTCTAATCTACTTATTTTTGAGTCTCAGTCATGGAAAACCAAGAAGTGATATTCTAAGTAGAGAGAAAAATAATTACTTGGTTTTGAAACTTGAGTCAAGTGATTCATAAGCTATTCTGGTTAGTTTCAAGTTTAGAAACTTGAGTGATGCTTTCAAGTATAATTTTATGTGGTCCCAATGTAAGACATTTGCATGTTTAGTTGCTTCAAGATATAGATATTTCAGATTGCTTTCTGAGGGAGACTGAACACACTGGCTGCCAAATAAGACTGTAGGCTGTGTGTGTAGTTCCTTTGAAAATAGCTTTCACTGTCACCAAGCACAGATTTGAGAGCCTTCTCCCAGGAGCTGGAGGCTTCCTTCCTTCAACACTCGGGTTTTTTTTTCTTTATGCCCTTTTTTTTTTTTTTAAGAAAATGCTGAGGATGTGCATTCAGATCGTATGTTCAAGTAACTTTGTGAAGAGTGAGTTTCTGTTAATAAATAGTTAATAAAACTAATAATTTATTAACTAAAACTGTAATGAAGTCTCATTTAAATACAAAGTGTGGTTTAATTTTCACGCTCTAAGAAAATATATTTCCCTCTAAATACTATAATTTGATTCTAATAAGTAGATGCTTTAATTCTTTGTTCTTGGTACAGTCTGTGGGTAAAACACTTTCATAGGATTCTAAAACTTTTGCCTTTCTCACAAGGGCAAACTGGAGAGAAGTTAAAAATAGTCAGAGCTTCAAGATAACAGTTCCTTTAAGCAGGGTATCTTAAAAGAGTTAAGATGGCTTTGGCAGCTTCTATGTCTATTTACTGACTTCATTGTGTTTTAGAAAGCAAATGAATAATGTATTCCAGCACATTTTATTCTCCCTCCCATAAATAAATACATTCAGATAAGCATGCTGAGGCGTGTGCATCATACTGCCCTGTTCAGCAGCTTGACAGTTTCTTCTTTTTATGTTCTTGTCAGTTGCTGATTTTTATATCTCATACTAGAACCTAAAATTGTTTGCTTTTTTTTTTTGACTTGTCATCTCCAGCAAGCAAAAAGGATTACAAAGTTCCAGGAAAAAAAAAAAAAAACTGTGGTAGGATTTTATATTAATTAAAAAAAAAATTGGAATCCATGATTCCATGTAATGAAGCTTGAAATTAATATGGGTATGTTATTGACTAATTGTGTATATTTGGTCATATTACTGAAAAATCAGGAACACCAGTTGTTGCTTCAGTTGTGGAAGTATGAAAGTTTACAGTGTTTTAAAGAGGTAGAGCTGAAACGTACTACCTCTATAGTTTATATTCTAATAGGTGGTTAAAATCTGAGAAATTGTTATCAACAGTATCTCTCAAAGTATATTGCTCAAACACAAAATTTAAATATTATACCATGAAGTAAACTTTCAAATATACTATATTTTACATTTCAAAATGAAGCAGCCTTAAAAGGCAAATCTCAGTTATTGGGTCCTCAGAGGGAAGATTTTGTTTGATTAAATTTTGATGTAATTGTACTGCTTAACTGCCATTGTAAAGTTTGCTTTTTAATTATAAAAAATTAAGTATGTGAATGAAAAAATAGAAATGTGCTGAAATACCCCTTAGAGCTTGACTTTGTCTTTCATCTTTTATAGTCTTGATAAACACTGATTAACAGTATTCTGAACTTTTCTCTGTCCTTTTTTTTCTTTCCGCTGTGTTTTCGCTACTTTTAGCGCTTCAGCATGGAAGGGATCTCAAATGTCATACAGAATGGCTTCCGCCACACGTTTGGAAACTCAGGTGGAGAGAAACAGGTGCTGGGCTATCTTCTCTTTCTTACTGTTTGCCTGCACTTTTGGTGGGAGCTGAGATCTTGATAATTGACAGTAGGTGAAGCTAAATGCTGAGGCAGAGAAAAAATAGGCCAAAAATGTTGGAATCTGTACTCTCCCTGCCTCAGGACTCTGAATAGCCTACAGTGTCTTTCTCTCCTCAACAGCTCAAGACAGTCAGGATTTGATATCCTGAGGCATTACAATAATAACAGTTAATCCTTACCCCATACTAAAAGTCTGTTTTGGCATAATGCGTGCTTCAAATATGTTGCATGTCTGTAAAAAATCTGACATCCAATTGAAGAATGTGTATCAGGTTAGTTAAATATACCAGCCATTTCTTTTTTCTTCAAATGTTCAGAGCCAATACAGCTAAAAAACATGGTAGCATCTGGAAAATGCATGGAGTGTATTGCATGCCTTTTTTGGCCTTGGAAAGTTGCATGATGTTAAAAGCAGCCAAATGTGTGCAATGCATGTTACAGATATAAAATACATAAGCCATCGGCAAGCTTGTGTCTTTTTAACAACTATTTAAATGTTGAAATATACAGCACAGAGACTCAACCTCAGTGGGCATTACTGTAGATGTTACATATACCTACATAGCAAGATTCTGATGCCTTCTTCCAAAGTAATACTTAATTGTTTCAGAACTGTAGGGTGTATTTTATTAAATGCATTCTGTATTTTGGTCAAGAGTCAATGCTTATGTTATTGTTTAGGCTTTTGGCACACATTACAAAGTAGGATTATTTCACATTATTTAACACATACCCATCCATTATAGTTTATACAGTTGTGTCAGAAGTGTGTTTGAATATTGTTGTTTTTTTTTTTCCCCTGTTGAGAAGTCCATTGAGGCAATAAACTGCCTGGTAGTTTAGAAGTCATGCCTGATTAGGCTTTTGTCTGGAAGATGACTAGAGTATCCCACAGAGGAGTTCAGGAGGTAAAACAAATCCTCTGAAGTAAATTCTGAATCATGAGGTTAGAAATCATGGACTTGCCCTCTTTCTCAAGCAAGGTATGAGAGTTCATGAAGACATAGAATCATTTCAGTGCCTCACCACCCTCACAGTAAAAATAGCTGTGTATCCCCAGCTTTGGGGATCTTGAATACATGCACAGAGCTTACCTAACATTTTTTATCACTCTACAGTTATCTCAATACTTGTACAGTGATAGCTGTGCAGGGGTTTGGTTGTTGGTTTTTTTGCTTGTTTGTTTGTTTTTCCTTGCAATTTTTACCATTTAATAACATATTACAGCTGTTTACCTGTATCTTTAGCTATTTTAAAGGTCATGTATTGTCATAAAGTAAACATATTTAGGTATGCCAGCCCTTCTTACTTTTGATTAAAAGGTTTCTTTTATACACGTCTCTATTCAGATGTACCTTTTCTTCTGCCTCCTAACTTTCTTTATATAGGTAGCATTATTGTATATTAAGAATAGCACTGATTGGATAGCTCTTCCAGTCACTTTTTTGAGTTAGCTGTTTACTAATGCTATTCATGTTGATCATATTTTTTCCCCTGATTTATCTTATACTGTATCTTTGTTAGGAGGGGTATGGTTGGTTGGTTGGTTGGGGCTTTTTTACCCTTCCTGTATCCTAAAGCCGGTCACGGAAATAACAAGAACTTAAAATGAAAAATAGGGAAGAATGCTAAGAAAGATAACAGCTTTTTTTTTTTTTTTTTTTTTTTTTTTAAGTCCTGGAAATCCATTTTTCTACTGCATTTGTTTTTTATTTGGGATTTTTTGTTTGTTTTTTGTCACATAATGAAAGCCTTGACCTACTTTAAAAAAACTGGTGATATCTACTTATTGCAGATTGCAGTGTATAAAAAAGCATCAGATGCTCTGTTGCTTAGTGCTGCTCTCAGACTGTTCATTTAAGTAGGGTTTTTTTGGGTGTATTGTCATTATAAACTTCTACTCAAGTGTTTTCTTTCAGCAGGGAAGAGTTAGTTAACAATCTAAAGGCCGGGGGGGGGGGGGGGGGAACAAACAGGCAATTTTTTATATACCTGAAAAGGTAGAAGCTCCTACATATAAAGTCGCATCATAAACTTTATGACAAGTTTGTACGGTCATTTTAGAACTCTGCTCAGTTTTTAATTTTAATATTTACTATCTTTGCTATTTTCTGGGAAGTATTTATCTGATAGTGAGTACTTTATAAAATTTTAGTCCTTTTGTGTGTGTGTTTGAGACATCAGTGAAAATTACTTGGAATTTTTCAGTGTTTAAAGAGCAACTTCCAGTAGGAATTCCCTGTTTTCATCTGATACTGCAGTTGGAAAACAACACCACTAACTGCATAAAAGCTATTGAAATATTGGTAGCTGTTTCTGTGATCATTTTTCCAGAAGAAATTTCAGAATAGTCATCTTGGTATCAGTTTTGAGGCATATCAAATGCTTTTTATAGGTGATTAGAAATTGCAGTGGGAATTGCTGCTTACCATATTGTGAGATCTGCATCAAAAATTTAGAGGTTACAGTAGACTTAGCACTTGGTCACATCAGTAAGCTACATTTTAGTCATTTTCTCTTCCATAATATGTTATCTTTCACACAGCATTCAGGAAATGAGTTTTGATAGTGGTATTGTAGAGACTTACTGTTACAACACCAAAGTATCGATAAGAAAGACAAGATGATTTCTGGAAACTAAGAAAGACATTTCTTTCAGGAAAATTACTTTTTCAGAACTCTACCTTTTAGGAAAACAAGGGAATATTGGTATTTGGTCCAGTGAAACATGCTAATAATGTATTGCCTGGGTGAAAAGTAGAATGCTACTTTAGTTCTGAAGGCTGAGATCTGATTTCTGAGTTAGAAGACCTACTTTCATCTCTGGCATTTGCAGATTTGCAACACAGCCTTATACTTAGCTATTGATTCCAGTAATTTTAGTAAGTGTGCAGTTCTCAGTGATACCTGTTGGTTATGTCTGCTGGAAAAGAAATCTAAAATTGACTGTTTCCTAAGAAGCATTGCATAGTTTCGTCTTCTGTGCTAAGTGTCTCTGAGGAAATGCAAAAGCAAAAG
Source organism: Pezoporus occidentalis (assembly GCF_034315485.1). NCBI lineage: Eukaryota > Metazoa > Chordata > Aves > Psittaciformes > Psittacidae > Pezoporus > Pezoporus occidentalis. The sequence continues at coordinate 2,498,362 of NW_026915376.1, forward strand.
GGAGAGAGAAGGGTGCCCTGTGTTTGCATAAGGTCTTCGTGAGATGTCAGCACATCCTGTACAATAGGTTCCTTTAAGTGACACAGAACTGAGTCTGTTTGGCTGTTTGAGCCTGAAATGCATAATCCTGCTCTGATCATGGCAATGGTTATAGCTGTGTTAGGCAAGACTAAATCTCCTTCTCCAAAGTGAACCATTTTACCAGAGTCCAAGTTAGACTTGACTTTTGCTGAAGTGTTGCTACTAGGTGAGGAGACCTTCTATATAACGTGTTTTTTGGTTGTTACATGATGAACCACACCTCAAGTTGAGTGAGAGATGGGTTGCTTTGCCTTCTGCCTTGTAGTTAACCCAGAATAAAGTTCCTGTTAAATTCTTAAAAACGTAATTGAGGGAGATTTCAGGAAGCTTTTTCATTAGGGAAAATTTCAGCAATTTCAGTACTTTTGAAATGCTGACCTCTAAGAAGAAAATGCATTCATATAGGCTACAAAGTAAGACATCACCTAAATGTCTAGTTTTGTTTTATTTTAATTCTCCCTGGAAAGAATTACATTCTGATTTCTGATAAACATCACATGATATTTATAGGGGAGTTTGTTGTTTTATTGAAGAGCAAGTTTGAAAATTGTTCATCTGCATTTACAGTATTTTTTGAGGGGGTGTGACTTTAAATATATGAAGGACTTACAGAGGGAAAATGGGGACGCTTTTGCTGTTGGTTTGCATATGCTCTGAGGAGGAAACCTAACCAAGAAGCCTTTTACTATAAACAGCTCCAAATTTTAAGACTATTTTAGTGTTTGGCTGCATGACTTCTAAAGTGGTCATGTAATTAAGAAAAAATAAAATAAAAACAGAAGTTGGCTCCTGTGATAAAAGCTTTGGTATGGGAAAGATAGTATCTTAATCTGTTGTGAAATGCGATCTTTTGAAAAGCTTTTACTTGTGGTTAGCAATGTCATTTACTCCAATTTTTGCAAAATAAAACGCAAGCAACATAAATTGCACAAAAGGACTGTCAAATAACTCTGTTTTTCATTTGACAGTACTTAACAACCGTCATTCCTTATGAGAAGAAAAATGGACCCCCATCTGTTGAAGATCTTCAGACATTAACCAAAAGTGAGCATATAAAGTTCCCCCGCTGATCCTTTCCTCTTTGTATTTCTAGCTGTGGTTTGCTCAAAACCAAATGAATCCACAGAGTTTTCTCTTTCCCCTTGCCTGTATGTATGTAAACTTGCATATGTGTAAAGTTGCATGATTTTTAACTGTGTATTTTGGCTAGTTTTCTGAGTCTTCATGGTATGCTTGTTCTCCAGCTGTTCTCTGAAGCCGTGAAGGCTAGAAACTGGCATGTATCAGAAAGTTGGCATCCTTAGTTGGTAATTCATGCTTATTCTGTGACAAATGGATATTTCATTTAATATTTACTGTAGAGAAATTTTATCCTCTTGCCATATTGAAATTTAACTTTAAAATATTCTCAGAACTTCAGTGCTAAGCAGAGAGAGGTTAAAGCCTCCTGAAAACTTTTCATGTTGACAGTTTATTAACAAAATGTCTCTACAAATGCACAGTAAAGACTATTAACAGTGTTGCCTTCTGTGGGCTGGTTGGAACTTGATCCTGTGACTCAGTTGCAGATTTCTGACTCACTCTGCTGCTGTTAAGGCAGACAGTAAAGCAGGTGTCTGGGGTTATTGTTTTTTCTTTCAAAGCTATGTTTTATTCTCTACTTATGAACACTAGTGTCTGTTTTCAACATAAAAACTGAAATAAAGCACTTGGTATATTTCCACTTCAGAGTCTCTCATGAGGAATTTAGAGTTTATTAAATACTGCTATTCAGTATAATTCTGTACTTCTGATTTTTTTCAGTTGTTTCCAGAGCATTTCATAAAGGATTGTCATTAGTTTTGTTTATGGAGTAACAGACAAACTTACGTTTGTCAAATTGAGCTAGTACAAATGCTTTGCTTTTCTTCAGAAACGTGCAAGGGTGGACAATTTTGACTTGATATAAGTCACCAAAATGGCATTTTGGTATTGGTACGAGCTAATGCCAAATTCCAATCATGTATTCAAGATTTATTGTTTTTTTTTTAAGATACAGCATAATTTTCTCTTTTTTTTTTTTTTTCCTAAGAATTCCAACCCTCCAGTAGTTGTTGGCACTTTTTCATTCTGGATGTGGTGACTTTGAGATATTTTTTTTTTAAATAAGGAAGAAGTGTTTTTTTGTTGGTATGACTGATGGCATTTTACTGTAATAATTAGCCATGTAATATGGATCTATTGCATCCATCTACTGTGGAGTTCCGTGAGAATTACACAAGTGACAGGTGGAGGTATGTTATGTGTCTCATACTATCTTCTCATATTCCAGTTAAAACCTTTCTTACTAATTTGATACTAATAGCCCTATGAGCAGTTGAAACAAGTCCATGCTATTTCTTTTGAGAGTGTTGTCCTTAAGTTACGACTGATGCATTTCTTATATCTGATTTAAATGTTTTTTTCATACTTTAGTCCTGCATGCCATGAAAGAGGATAGCGAAAAAGTGCCAAGCTTGTTAACAGACTATATTTTAAAGGGTAAGTATGTTTCTTAGCAGGGATTTTCTTATTCTAAAATAGCTTGCTGTACATACAAGGTATGTTTGGAGAGAGTAATCATGCAGCATTCATGAGTTATGTTGCCTTCCTGTCAAACACAGCTCTTGTTTATATTCTATTTTGTTCTAGGTTTTGGAGGATGTAGTTCATAAACAAAATGTGGTTCTTTTGTTTGTGACAGTGTAATATAGAAAAGTATGAGGTGTATATTCAAATAGCTGAAGGTCATCAGCAGGAGCAGAGCAGTCTGACATACAAAATTAAACAGGTATAGTTAAAAACTGTGTTGTACCAGTTTTTCCAAATTGGAATTCAAACCGCCTATGGTAGTATTGCATTTGCTAGATGAAATGCTTATAGTTTCATTTTAAGTACTACCTTCTTATCAGTAGTAAAAATTATTTATTTTATGTCTACTTGTTATACCTCCTTCACATTTTATTTAAAAGGTTTGTGTGTGAGTCAGTTGTTTTCCAGTCTTACACATTGATTGTATTAATAGAATGTCAAACACTGAAACTTACTGCTTGCTTTAGCTTTAAGGAGTTGTTCCAGGTAGTTTTCAGGTTGTTAAATTACTTTATAAAAGTTTTTCTTCTGATTTTATTTTTGCCTAGATCTTACTAATGCTTATGTTCTTACTTATTTTTTGGCATATAAATGGTACCATCTTCTTTAGGGTTTAAACTAAACTTTATTGTTTAAGCTAAGTATCAAACTCCCCAGATCTGAACAAATGGGCATACAAAAGGATGATGCATGCCTTATTTATTTATTTGCCTATTTATGTTCATTTGGTATCATGTTCTCCAAGTGTCACTGTTTTTTCAAATACAGTCATTTGACATAACTCCCTCTGTATGATTTTTAAAGGTTTTTGTGTTTGTACCCAGACTTCTGATGTCTCTCATGTCACAGAGGTTTGAAAGTACTTTCAGGTTAAAGTTGTAGATGAAATTTAGTGTACTGTTGCTTCAGGAAAATCTGAATAGTGCCATGCAGTAGTCTAGAAGTTCCAATAGACTTCCTGTTGGAAGGGGCTCATTTTAAAGTTTTATGTAGGATTGCAAAACTACCACATACAACAAGAATGCAGAAATCCTTCCAGCTGATTCCTTTGATTTCTCCATTGTTTACTTACCCTTTCTGAAAATCCTTCTTAGATTACACTGATGTATTTGCTTATGATCTGAAGAGCCATTTAGGCTCAAGATCAAAGTTTTTTTTAATGGCGATGGCACAAAACATCAGATTTGTGAAGCAGAATCTTTGACCCAAGAGGATGAACTGTTGTCAATAATTATAGCTGCTTACTCTTCATCATAATACCTATGGTAGAATTCTGAGAGTGTGACTGGAGCGAATAGTGCTCTTTACAATCTCTGCTCTTATTTTAGCTTTCAGATTACTAGGACACTGAGGCGAAACTGGCTGCCTAGGGAAATGGAGAAATCTTCTACAGAGAAGGCTTGTAAAAGTAGATTAGCTGAACATATGATGGGATGATCTAGGAAGCTTGATACTGAGGTTCCCTCCTACTTCTGCCTCTGCAGGCTCATAAATTTAAAATCAAGAAGGATGTTCTACTAGGTAGATGCATCAATGAGCATCATACATTAAATATGTTGGATCGAACAGGTTGTCATATACAAGCACTCTTGTCTCTAAATTGTAAAACACAAGTGATGGGAGCATGAAATCACATCACTCATACTGAAAGGAAAATGCTCTTCCCTCACAGCTACCATTTCATTACTGAGCAAAACTAAGCTTTTCTTAATCTTCCGCGGGTCTGTTTGCCCAACAGCAAGTAACGTACAAGCTAGTAAGCACAGAATTTACTCTTCCTTTCAGTGTAGCTTTAACTAAGCTTCATATTGCTGTGTTTAGATTATGTTAAATATTTATAGCTTGGCTGACAGGGTTACAGTGTAATGGAGATGTATCCTGTGCAACAGGCAAAGACTTCCAATAATTTCTGAAGTTGTAATCTGTTTCTCATTTTCTGTCACTAAAACTTGTGGCCTGAAGCCTCAGTGAGGCTTCACACATGGCACAAAATATTCCCAGCCACCTGTCTGTTGTCTGGAAATTATTTTTAAAGCCTGTTAAAGGGAGATTAGATGATTCTATATGATCACTTAAAGCAACTTTCAGTTCAGCTTTTGTGCCTGAAATTCCAAGCTACTTCTTGAATTTCAATTAAAAGGAGGGACCTGCTTTTTGAAGAGCCTGCTGTCTTCACTGGAACGACTAAAAATGCCCTGGCAAGGTGAAAATTATTATCAGGATTATGGGGTTTGAATTTGTTTTCCAAAAGAAGCAGAAGGATAACAAATGGTGGGCTCAGTAATAATAATCTGTATAGTACAGTGATAATTGTATTAATATTACATTTCTATACTGTATGATCCAGCTATTGTCTTGCACTGAATGGATTCCATTTCTTTATATTGAGCTTTAATCAAGAAATGAAATTTTGAAATGTGTGAAATATCATCAAAGATGTTTTGTTAAAATCTGTCAACTTCTTGTTCCTTTGAGGATCAAGGCAGTAAATTATTATGTGACAATAGGATACGTGTAGCTTTATGGAAAGTACAGTTAGTGTAGCATTTTTCAGTAGAAGTAGGACCCTCTTTCTAGCCTTGTATTCCATTGTAAAAGGCAAAGGGAGGAGGGAGCAAAGCTTACTTACAAGTCCTTAACAATTTTTTTTTAAGGCAGCACTGTCCTTTTATTCTGTGATATTTAAAAAATTAGAACATGCAGTCTTATGTGGGTGTTATGGATGTCCACAGAATTGGTAATTAAAGTTGCTCAGACACTGATGGTTACTGTTGAAAAATTACTTAGTTTGTTTAGAAGCAACAGCTGAAGGAAAAAATACCAGGGAAAAAAACTATTCTAATAATTGCCATAGTATTGTTGGCATAATGTGATGAGACAAATGAAAGGACACAGTGAACCTGGAATGATTAATGGAAGCGAAAGACTGAGTTAATTTAACAAGAAATCTTGCCAAATTCACTGGTGTTATCATAAAAACAGACAGACTAAAATATTTTTTTTATTTTATCTGAATTTCATAGTGGTTTGTTGAAGTGTCATCGTCTTGAGTATCTTGAACTAAATACCAAACTAATTCTGAAACTTGTGAAAGACTCAATTTGGATCATGTACGAAATCACACTCAGACCCTTTCTGCATGTGGTGTCTGGTACTTGGTACCTTCGTTTAATCATGATTGAGTAGATTTGTTTTGACAGGGCAATTTGGGCACAAGCTAGGCTGAAGTATGGGACTGGGACTCAAAGGAGAGTCCTGTAACCAGATTGCTATTGACCTTTTGTGTTAATGTGGATCATTCTTGTGCCTGTTTTCATAACCATCTTCTGAAATGCTGGAAATAGAAATCCTCAGAATATGAGGTGTGCAAACCCAGTATAAGGAAAAAGTGAAAAAGGCCAGTGTGACTCTGCATTTCATGTTAAGGGGAAAAAAGCTCAAACCACCTCCATATGCATGTCCGAATAGGTTTATTAACTTTGAAATTATTTCTAGTGCTTGCTTTTTTGAAGTTTCCTCTTTTCCCAATTTCTACTGCCCTCTTGTGTCCTCCAGAATGTTAAAAATAGCATCATTTTGTCCTCATGCTTAAGTCCCTCTTTCCAGTGATCGTTTACCTCTCCCCTGGATCTATTCAATAGGGAGTACCTTGTCTCAGGGGTAAGTATCCCAAAGCTGGACAATGTACATACTCTATGCAGAGTCTCATACAACGCAGTAGCTTACCTTGTCTTGATCATGTTATTCTTGATGCAGCCTAAATTATTTTAAAAGGAACATTTTTCCTTTTGTGGGATTTTGTTTCTTTTTATTTTTCAGTGAACATTTCCATAATGAAGTTAGTAATAGTGAAAGGGACTTAGTGATTTGCTTTTTTTTGACAGGCTTGAGGGTCAGGGCAGTACCAAGCACAAATACAGGCTGGGTGGAGAATGGATTGAGAGCAGCCCTGAGGACAAAAACTTGGGGGTGTTGATTGACCTACAAGAGGGGCCTACAAGAAGTCTGGGAGGGACTTTTTATACATAGTGATAGGATGAGGGGGAATGGCTTTAAGCTGAAAGAGGGTCTGTTTAGATTAGACATTAGGAAGAAACTCTTTACTGTGAAGGTGGTGAGACACTGGCTCAGGTTGCCCAGAGAAGCTGCGGCTGCTCCATTCCTGGCAGTGTTCAAGGCCAGGTTGGATGGGGCTTTGAGCAGCCTGATCTAGTGAAAGGTGTCCCTGGCCATGGCAGGGGAGTTGGAATTAGATGATCTTTAAGATCCCTTCCAACCCAAACCACTCTTTGATTCTATCAGTTTAAGTGCATGCGGACAGAGGAACAATATGGGAAGGACTTGCTGGTATGGAGTTCATAGCAAATTTAAAGTAGAAGCTGAGGAAGGCATCATGGGAAGGGGATTTACCTAGTTTTACTGTTGTGAGGGTAACGAAGAACATCTGAGGAAATCTCCTGGAAGCAAGGGCTTCTTAATTTAGCTACTTACAGAACAAATCAATCATAGAATAGTTAGGGTTGGCAGGGACCTTAAGATCATCTAGTTCCGGCCCCCCTGCCACGGGCAGGGATGCCTCGCACTAGACCACGTCGCCCAAGAATCTGTCCAAGCTTGCCTTGATATGTATGAAATGTTAGATATACATAGATATAAATAGATATACACAGAATAAAGATATTAGGGATAGGTTGTCTGTTACACATTATTTCAAGATTATTAGTTTTTACTTCCAGCTTTTACAAAATTTGAAGGTTTAACTTCATGTACAAGGATAGTTTTTGAATATAACATACTACCAGTATGATATACAAACTGAATACATCATTTCATCTGTACCTCTGCAAGTTTAGGGGGTTTTTCCTTAATTCAAGAAAACACATAAGTGTAAATAATTGTGTTATTCTTAAAACGTAACTATTACAAATAACAATATAAATATGTACTTACAGCTGAAATAAATGCCTTTGAAATCAGATATGTCCTTACAGTAAACAGTTCTAAGATGTATATATTGCCAACCGTTGTGTTCCTTTCTGATTGTCTTTAAATAGTAATTGTGACACAAGTACAGTACAAAAAATAATATTCAATACATTACTACTGAGTAAAATGCATGAAATATGTCTAAACTACTTTTAGACTTTTATTCTGACTGTGGATGTCATGAAAGCAGAATAATTTTCCATCTTTAAGTTTGTTTTGCTGTTTCATATCTGATCTTTCAGGCTTCTAGTAAAGGCTTAAAAAAAAAAAAAATGTTTCTTTTTTTTTTTTTTTTAAATAAAGCAGGAATTTACACCTTGTTCTATTTTTAAATTATGCAGGTATTTCAGATCACATGAACATTTTCTTGCCTTTGAAGTTTATGTTTGATTGTTAGACCTGACTTCTTTATTTGCTTTTGTGTTGTGCTAGCATGGGTTTGAAAGCTGGATTGCTCTGAGGTTTGTGTCTTACATGTGAAACAGGAATGAGAAATACATGAAGGACATGTCTTATTTTCCCACTGTGTGATTCAAGTACAGGTACCAGAATTAGAAAGTAGAGCTAAAATCTCAAATTGTCAGTGCGTATTTTTAAGATATAACTGTATGCATCACCTGTTTATTTAATGTTCTGTTTTCTAATAGAACACCTCAGAAAGCACTGTTTAAGACATGACCTTTAGACAACTCATTTCTGGATTATGTTAGTTAAAGATAGTGGGTTGTGTCACTTAATTATCTTTTGAGAAGGGGATGATATACTAATTGCCAGTTTCAACTAATGTCTAGATTTTACAGTGTTACTAATAGGGTAGAATTCAACACTTAAGTATTTTAGTATGTACATTATATTTTTATACAGACTAACTTCACTGATGTTTATCAAGATGTATTTGTGGTTCTTTTGCAGTTCTGTGTCCTACGTGAAGAGGCCTGTCTTTCAAATTATTCATTCTCCTTCCTGGATGAGAAGCTCTCCATGTATATAACTCAGTATTTTTTAATTTGGCACTATACCTAAACCATTATGCATTTACCTCCTCTGTGTGTGTGTGTATTTTCTGATCCTACAGTAAGTCTTCTGAGCATGACAACTCATCCATTTTAACTTAATAGTGCAATGAACTGGAGCAGGGAACAAACATTGTACAGTTTTACTCACGCTGTTCTGGCTTTTTAAAGTCTATTTTTACATTGTATAGCATGTAGTAAATCCTCCCGCACATTTAATTGTTGGAAGGAAACGCAAACTTTGAATAGTGTAAATAAAATAAGCCTAGTTTTAAGGAATCCATATTTAAAAGCATCCTTAGTTCCTATAGCAAAGATGGAAAAAGGATCATAGTCGGGCTTGGACTAAAAGATGCAAGCGAGTTCACCAGGAAGCACTCCAGAACAGTGCTGGTGGAAGTCAGCATTCAACACTTCTTTTAAAATGGTAACTTTGAACTGTACAACAGTATTGTTCATAGAGTGGACAAATCCAGATTCTTTGATGGTTTGGCATAAGTAATTGTTGTGTTACCTATCCTTGTTATTTAATCCAAACATCCAAGTAATGTAATATCTCATATTTGTTTTTATTTTAATTATTAATCTTCATGTGGCTTAGGTATTCTCCCATGTTGCTGCTGTAATTTTACTGTTTTTAATAAGTGTTTGATCTTACTGAAAATGCTTCAACATGTAAACATTTTAAAATGCTGTATCTTTTTAAGAATACCTGTACAGTTTAAAACACTTGCACCCAGGTCCCAAGTCAGTATTATACGGAGACGTTCATTGTTGTGTATCTCTGAATTTTACTACAAATCTCTCTTGTAAATTGTATGCACTGTCTCCTCTGTGATGATGTATCTGCATTCAAACAGATGCGAATGTATTTTTTAAATCTTGTAGAAGAAACATACCCCATAATCTCAACATCAAATACTTGTCACAAATAATTTTGCTAATATTAAAGATCATATTGAAATGTAAGGAGTGCTAATAAAAATAAAAATTATTTTCTAGGTTGAATTGCTGTTGATTATACACACAGATTTATGTACTGTCTATGTGAAAGCACTAAAAGATAAAGTTCTAAAGAGACATGTATGTCTTCAAACGGTTTTTTCCATTTAAAGTCTTTTTGTTAGTTGAAGAGAAATTTGCTTCTGAATACCTTACCCAGTTTTATCATTGTCACCAAATGCTCATTTTGATCAGTAAAACGCATTCAGTTTGGAAACAGTTCTCATAATGCTTTCTCTTTTCTAAAGGCCTCAATATTTCTGTCTTTCGTGCCTTTTCAGTCAGTAAGGTTTTCAGCTTAAGATTCTTTCCTCTTCCCTGTCCCCCACTTGACCACCGATGGGTACTTCCCCGCCTGCTCAGGAATAAATAGATCCTCTGCATAAGTGCGTCATACGTAAGGAAGTTGAGGGTGGTTTTGTTGCTGTATACTTTATTCATCTGTGGTTTCTCTAACAAGAATAGCTGCCACTTATTTCTTTAGCTGATATATTATGAACTCATTGTGGCTTGCTTTTTGTATAGAAATGCTTGAGGTTGATGAGTGATGCCTGGAAATTGGAAAAGGGGATGACCCTGTTCCACTTATTTTTTTTCAAAAAGGTGCACATGCTGTGAAATGCACTATGTCTTCCACTGAGATCTAGTCAGAGATGTTTCAATCTACTTTTGAGGCTTGAAGTGACAAGATGGGACAAAATGATGACAATTAAGAGCTAAAAAAATAACAAAACGGTTGTAGCAAATCTTGGATGAGTTGAAGTCATAAAATGCTAAAAGTAGTAAAACTTGAAAGGAAACCCAGCACTAAACCTAGAAACAGCTTTAGTGATCTAAGCATCTGGTTGGGTATATCGTGCCCCTCATCAAGTTAAACAAGATATTATTATCTTTACCTGTTTCCCTTGTATGTAAATCCTGGCATTAGACAACAGTTGCCAAAGGTGGCAAGTATTATATGTGTATCTATATATGTACATGTACATTAAAAAATAAATCTCAAAACATTTGAATAAAAAGAACCATGCAAGTAGCTTTTCTGTTGAGTTTATGTACTTCATGTTCTCTGTTATGCATCCTTTTTCCAGGTGCGTTACTGAATCTTGTGTTCTTTCAGGGAGCTGAATTTTATTATTATTTTTAGGGTTAGCAAGTGATAGCTGTAAATGACAGCCCAAGAACAGCTGCTGAAAAATACCCTGGAAGAGATTTGGTAAAAATGCATTTTTAATATAGAGTCCTGGGAGCAAAGTCACCTTAAAATCATTGAATTTTAAGTTACTTAAATCGATACAGATAACTTTAATAGCCCTTTTTTGTTTGGTTTTTGTTTGTTTGATTGTTTTGGTGGGGTTTTTCTTTGTTTTGGTGGATTTTTTTGGTGGTTTTTGTTTTGTTGTCTTGGGTTGTTTGGTTTTTTTTTTGGGGGGGGGGCAGGGGTTGTGTTTTCTTTAATCCAACCCTTTTTCTGGGTGTCAGCTGTTTCATTTATGTAAGCTTGCTCACTTGCTGGCTAGAGTCAAATTTTGAGTCGGGGACTGCCTGGAAGTCTGACTGAATTATGGTTAGAAAGGAAACTCGAAAACAATGTCAGTTCCTTTCTGGTGAAAGCTATTGATTTAGTTGGACTCCCAGCTGGTGTAGGTAATTGGTGATAAAGAGCATGTGCTGTTGACTGTGCTGGGTAATCCTTGCCTGTAACTCGGAGTAGTGGTTTTATTGCAGCAGTTCACATCTTTGTTGCTTCCAGACTGGAAATTACCTTGGTATTCTTTCTGTATGCATGTCTCTTGGAAACAGCAGCTAGCCCAGAAATGGCACTCTTCGTGCTCAGCAACAGCGTGGTAATCAAGTGTGCCTCTGCACAGCATGGTTCACAGCAGCTGCCTCCTCACTTCCAAGGGGACAATTTAAGCTACAGGTTTTAGCTCCTGCAGCTGGTCCAGAGCCTGTGTAGCAGGATGCCTGCTTCTCCAGCAGTGGAGGTCAGCAGCTTGCTTCACTTGAATCGTCATCTACCCTGTTCAGTTGGGAAGGGCCTAGAAGCAAAGTGTCCCAGTGAAGCATTTTCACCTCAAATGCAGGCAAGTTGGAACTTTCTGACTTGGGTCATTGTTCTGCAGTGTATCTTTCTTTTGGGCAATGGGGCTGTATTGTAGCAGTAATAGAATCCATGTGGTTGTGGACCTAGTTTCTGATTCAAAGATCAATCCTGATTTTTAAGACCTCTTGTGAAATTCCAAGTTATCCCTGTATACAAAGTCACTCCAGAAAGAGAATTTCTTATCACTGAAGAATTAGAAGGAATGTTTTCTTTTTTTAAGTGCTTAATCCTAGCTGGCGAAATTAAGTGTCTTGTTCCCTTGCTCATGTTCTTTTGATTAGGACCTAACTCAGGACTTCCTGCCTTTTTGTTCAACACATTTAATTCTTCAGTTTTGCTGAATACACTCAATATTGATCAGTGATGGCTCTCTGGATTATCTGCTGAATGTCCAGTCTTAACAACAATTGTTGAAGAAACTGTATGAACAGGGAGAACTAGTTACTTAATTTTGGTACTGCATTGTCTTTTTCTGTCCTTTATAATCTGCCAAAGTTGAATAGAAGCCTCTCTTTGCACTGAATGCTAATTTAAACAGAGGTCATAATTTTGTTGTTAGGTTTCCAGCGTGTCTTTGTGTTTGGGTTTTATGTTAACCTTATGAAATATTAATTTTCTGTAGTGTTGCAGGCAGATTTATGAATTCAAATGCATGTTTTTTGGAAACGTGTTATAATTTAGGCTTAATGCCTAGTTTGAAAAACTCAGCGAAAAAGGTAACGCGTTTGGATTTTCTTGATCAGGAAAATGTTTGGAGAAGACCCCAGTTTTTTCAGAGCTGTGGAAAGCAAATTCTGATCCCACATGTTTCTGTCAGGATGCAACCCTCCACAGTTCTAGGGCTTGATGGTATTCAGGGGTCTGACCAAAGAAAACAATTTGGATTTTCCCACCAGCTGCATTTTTGGCCTTCAGGAATATTATATTGCCCACCCCAAGCAGGCTGGTGTGCAGGAATTCTTTCCAGTGGGATGGCAGCATTGCTGTTGAAATGTCAGTTCATTTTTATCTGTAGACAAATCATTGACTGCTCCCAGGAATGTTTCTCCTTCCGCTTGGTATTGCCTTCTCAGGAAAACTAGTTGTGCAAAATAAATTCCATGTAGATCATGCTGCTTATCTGCATATTTGGAATCTGTGGTTGCAAGATGCCTAAATTAGCAGGGAATTGCCCCAAAACACTTGGCAGCTATTTCTTCATGAAAAATCATCTCCAGAGTATTGCCTGTATTCACCTCTTTCCAACCTTCATTGAAGGCTGGGAATTGTCCTTGAGATGAATTTGGAAAAGAGAAATGCAGAACCACTGTCACTTTCAGCTCCAGAAGAAGCTGAGATTGTCCACTAGTGATAGCATGAAAATAGTTGAGAGCTGCTTCCTTCTGTGTGCATCTGTCACTGATGCAAGGAGGTAGCTGACTGTATCAGACTAACTAAAACTCATTCTCAGCAGAAATGCTGAGCTTTTGCCTGAAATTGAGCAATTGCTTCCTCTAAATGCATATCTGAGATCATGAAAGACTGGGCCCTTAGAAGGCTCCGCTTTGCACTCACTGCAGTGAGCAATCCCCCTGTGAACATTGTGGACACAGCAGCACAGTATGGCACTGCAGGTGCCTGTTACACTGAACAGCACACGAGCGACTGCATAAGTACTTGGTGTTGAAAGAGGGTCTTGTAGAACCACTGCACCTCACTGTGGTGACAGCTCCAGTAGGATAGGGCCCTTGCCATCCTCAAGATTTCTATGGGGTATTTCAACCATGAGGGGTGGACAAGGAGGTCTTTCTTCCTGTTTCTGTAGACATTGCTTCTTCAGTGCCTCATTAAGTTTTTGTACTGCTCTGAACTGATTTCAGAAGTCGAAGTTAAGTATGACTTTGCTGGCTTAGAATGGTAAGTGTTGAGACTTGGGGTAAAGATTTGAGTAAAATCCTATAGTCTTCAGGGCAATTTGAAGAGACCTATATCTAATAATGTACATTTGGGTTAGCAAACTATTAACGATTGGGTTTGTATGTTCGTGTACCCTTTGACATAGACCGATAGTGACATTTGCCTTTTAAATACTGATCAACAGCTCTGTTGACTGCCTACGGGCAATTCTGCGCTCTTACAAATTGCTCCCAGAACAAAGTTCACCTATGTAGCCAGAATTTTTTTCAAAGCTCAATGATTTTAAAAGCCTATTTACATAAACGAGTGTATGAAGGAACACAGAATGGATTTCAGTGGATTTCATTAGTAGTATCCCTAAACAATTCACAGGCATGTTTCAGTAGCTAGAGCAGTTCTGGGAACGTGAGCTGAGAACACACCACGCAGACCATATCCCTGGCATTCTCTTGTAGAAACTATTCCCTGGAACTGAGAAACAGTCGCCTCCTCACAGCTGAAAGCAATCACAGGCATCATCAGGAGATGGCTATATTCTTTGCCCCTATGGAAGCCGCTCAGAAACACATAGAAATCAGCTGCAAATGGATGGACCTCAGAAGGTAAGACCAGATAATGCTGCAGGGCAGGGCTGGCTGGCTGGCTGGCTGTGTTGGCTGCTAGCACGGAGAAGCACTGTCAGAGCCAGGGGCAGCCACTGGTGCAGAGGGTGTGAGGCTGAAACGCAGTCTGGCTGCTGCAGACTAATGAGTATTGAGCCCAAAAGAAGAGAAGGGGCTGTTGAGGAGTGGGTGAAAGAGGGGAGGTTGTCAGTGCATGATTTGGTAAGAGAGAGTGTGCTGGGAGACTGAAAGCCCCATTTTGTCTGCTGGTGTGAGCTGGCTTGTTTATGGAGGCCAGTTCAGTTGTCAAATAGCTGGGCATTAGAGGGACTCTGTTTTTCTGCTTGCTCCGTCATCCTGTGCTAAGGGGAAAACAAAACTGGGCTGCACATGCATCTGTGTGGCACCGTCCTGCTGGGGTCTGTAATGGCTTCTCATAATCTTTGCACAGACTTCACAGTTGGGAGATTATGCACACCATATCAACCTTCCTAGTGTCTACCAGACCTTTAGGCTTACTAAACTGAACGCCTATTCTATTGTGATCTGGGGCAGCACAGGTGAAATTAGCAAGGGGTAAGTGATATTTATTCTGCTGTGAATTGTACCTCATATATCTGCAGGGTGGAAGAGACTCTGTCCTTTTTAAACTGAGCATTCACAGCGTGGCATCAAAGGCAGGACCGGTACAGGTAACCATGGTGATTGAGAATTGTACCTGGTGGTGTCTAAGGGCCTGTATTACAGAACAGTGTGAGTCTGCCTAGTTGTATAGGAGTCCTGCAAAGACTGCTAAATAGTGTTGTGACTCTTCCAGCTTGCAGCTTCATGGCTTCTTCAGCAAGTGGATGCAGTTTTGCTGTGAGGGATGCATGAGTGTGGGGTGTGTTGCTAGAGTAGACTGGGGATGCAAAGTCTTCTGGGGTCCACTCTGTCCCAAGGCCTGTTCCAAGGACACACCAGTCTGCTATAGGACACAGCAGCAGAAGGCTCACATTATTTGAGCCATCTGATGGCTTTTCCCATTGAGAACACCTCATCATCAGAAACAGGGATATCTTTGTATTCATGTGCATTCTGGAACCAGCAGTCTTATATGGTTAGTGTTAGAGATGGTCAGGATTAACATCCTTTCTGGAGTCAGACTACTGGATGTTGCAATACCTCTCCATTTAAAAGGTGGACGTGAGCCTCTCCTGGTCTGATCCTTATTTTCTGCTAGAATCTCAGTAATGGTCCATGGCTTTCTAATATCTGAAGATTGCCGTTTACAGACGACAAGTTTTCTTCTATGGCATTTAAGAGTAATATGAGTTAGTAAGAGTTCTTTCTAAAATTACATTTTTTAAGTATTTTCTCTCCCGCAAACGTCAGTCTGAAATTCATGTGCCTGCCACAGGATGGCAGCAATCGGTCACCTTTGGAGCATCCTCTGTCGGATCGAGCCTTGCATTTCAAGATGAAGTCCAAAGCTGAACTATTCACACGGCATCACTCTGTGAAGATGATATGACAAACACGGGAAAGCCTTTGTGTATTCTTATTCATTATTAATGAAAACCATGTTTTAAAAAGCCTATTACAATATGGTAATTTGGCTAAGTTACAAAAGGGGATAAGCTCTGAACACCTTATCATATAGTAATCTATATGGGAGTTCAAACTTTGGGGAATTAAATACTGAGGGTGCAGTATGTAATATATTTTTAATGCTCCCCAGTGAGTGCATATTTAATTCTTAACAAAATCTGAGGGGTTTCAACCTTTAGGCTTGGGTTTCCAGTGCCATCTGGTCATCTAAACGGTACATCACTGCAATGTGATGGGGTTACTGCAGTGTGATGCATGGCTGTGATATACCTTCAGTTTACCTGGAATTCAGTGCGTGTTTGAAGTCATTCAGTGCCTGGAGCCAGTTATTAGCATGTTAATGTTTATGTACATTTACTTACAGTTAGTTTGCAGTCATCTCATCTGAAACAATTAACCATTTTTATATTCGGGCTTCTTTGAAGTCACTTGTTGCGGTCCCTGGTTGGTTCTGTGGTCAATGTCATCAGCTGTGACCAGTGACCTGCCTCAGCACTGACTGGTAAAAGCAGTAAGATGCTATGTGAAAACTGAAGGGGATTTAAAGCCTTTAGTATGTAAAGGATCTTGTGAAATGGAATTCTTCTTTGAAAGTTCCACTTTGGGAAAGCTGAGCCTTTTTGTTAGAAACTACAGTTTTAAAAATCAGAGTGCAGGGATAAAGCAGGAGCTGTAGCCAGTGAGCTCTCTCCCTGTCCTGCTGCCTCCAGCCAGGGACCTATATCTCCATCTCCACTGCTGTAGGTATGTGCACCAGTGCTGGAGTGCATGGCCAGTCTCTCTTCTTCCCAGGACTAATAAGGTTTACAAACATGAGTGTCTGTAATCGGGACAGTGCTGCTGAAGAGGTGCTTCAGCTGCTCACAGAACCACCGGGGGAAACAGACAGCGCTTCAGTCTCTCTTCTTACCAGCTTGGGTGTCTGTGCTGTGAATCACAGGTTAACTCAGTCTCTTCTATCTTGTGGTCACGGTGTGTGTTCGTAAGTTCCCTCTTTCGCTTTTCCTTTTCCCTTTTCATGTTGGGATACTTGTCAGGTGCCTCATGTGCAGCCCCTCTGTATGGACTCAGAAAGGCAGGACATCAGGTTAGATACACGACATCCTTGTCTCTAAATTGGAGTGACATCAATTTGATGGATGGACCACTCGGTGGATAAAGAACTGGCTGGATGGCTGCACACAGAGAGTTGTGGTCAATGGCTCTGTGTCCAACTGGGGACCAGTAACGAATGGTGTCCCTCAGGGATCGGTGTTGAGACCGATCTTGTTCAACATCTTTGTCGCTGATACGGACAGTGGGATTGAGTGCGCACTCAGCAAGTTTGCCGATGACACCGAGCTGTGTGGTTCGGTTGATACCCTGGAGGGAAGGAATGCCATCCAGAGGGACCTTGACACGCTTGTGAGGTGGGCTGATGCCAACCTCATGAAGTTTAACCATGCCAAGTGCAAGGTCCTACACCTGTGTGGGAGCAATCCCAGGCACAGCTACAGGTTGGGCAGAGAAGAGATTCAGAGCAGCCCTGCAGAGAAGGACTTGGGGGTGTTGGTTGATGAGAAAATGAACGTGAGCCAGCTTCAGTGTGCGCTTGCAGCCCAGAAAGCCAACTGTATCCTGGGCTGCATTAAAAGGAGCGTGACCAGCAGGTCGAAGGAGGTGATCCTGTCCCTCTACTCTGCTCTTGTGAGACCTCACCTGGAGTATTGTGTGCAGTTCTGGTGTCCTCAACATAAAAAGGACATGGAACTGTTGGAACAAGTGCAGATGAGGGCCAAGAGGATGATCAGGGGACTGGAGCACCTCCCATATGAAGACAGGCTGAGAAAGTTGGGGCTGTTCAGCCTGGAGAAGAGAAGGCTGCATGGAGACCTCATAGCAGCCTTCCAGTATCTGAAGGGGGCCTATAAGGATGCTGGGGAGGGATTCTTCATTAGGGACTGTAGTGACAGGACAAGGGGTAATGGGTTAAAACTTAAACAGGGGAAGTTTAGGTTGAATATAAGAAGGAAATTCTTTCCTGTTAGGGTGGTGAGGCACTGGAATGGGTTGCCCAGGGAGGTTGTGAATGCTCCATCCCTGGCAGTGTTCAAGACCAGGTTGGACGAGGCCTTGGGTGATATGATTTAGCGTAAGGTGTCCCTGCCCATGGCAGGGGGGTTGGAACTAGGTGATCTTAAGGTCCTTTCCAACCCTAACGATTCTCTGATTCTATGATTCTATGATACAAGGAAGAAGTTCTTTGCCGGGAGGTTGGTGAGGCACTGGAACAGGTTGACAAAAGAAGCAGTAAATGCTCCATCCCTGTCAATGTTCAAGGCCGGTGAGGTGTCCCTGCCCATGTCAGGGGGGTTGGAACTACATGATCAGAAGGTCCTTTCCAGCCCAAACCATTCCAGGATTCTGTGCTGGGAGGCTGGAGTGTACAGCATGCACAAGGGCACGCCAGAAGTGAGGCAGCCACAGCTGAGAACTGCACAGTGAAGGGAAGTGCCCTTGGGAGAGAAGGAGGTTACCTGATGCCTAGGGAGCACCAGAGACAAACAACTCTCCCAAGAGGGCATAATACCAGCGGCGAGGCAGTCAGTGTGGTGACTGATGTCAAAGAGGGTATGAGAAAGGCAAGTGACAGAGAGAAAGCCCTGTACTGAAGTAGAGCAGAAGTGGGCTCCTTCAGGCAGCTGGTAGCTGGAGTGCTCAGCTTCCTAAAGGCAGAGATAGGAAAACACAAGAGTAACATAAAAGGGAAATCTCAGCCCCAGAATGAGCAAAAAAATGGTGCTATGAATTTCAGGTTGTCTTGCTAGAAAAATGAGCTGGTATGATTCAGTGTGGAGAGCCTAGTACCAGACAAGATGTGAGACTCTCAAAGCTGTTAATAGCTCTCTGGCAGGTAGACTTTCCTGGCTGTCTCTGCTAGCCCATATAGCAATGTATTAATTGCTGTTCTGGAGCAGTCTACTGAAAATATGTTTGGTTTTGTCCATTCTTTTCCCTGCACAAATGATGTGTGCTGAGTGTCTTTGCCCAGCTCTTTGACATCATGTCCCTTTGGAGTCTGAGAAGTCATTTTCAGTATTGGAAGGAAAATATCCTGAGACAGTATAATACCGGGATGACACATTTTTATATCACAGAGGTGGATAATCTGAGGCTGTGCCAGGAATAGTACTGAGAGAAGCAGCACTTCTGCTCCTCTTTGCGGCAGAACCCCTTTTCCCATGGCGTGGGAGGCAGAATCCTTCCCAGCACCGGCTGCGTATGATGGGGGTAGATTGGGCACATCCACATCTAAAGTGAGACAAAGCATACTCTCTGGGGACTTGTGTGGAGGTGCTTGGCATCAGAAAACAAAACTACATGTGGAAAGCCCTGACAGAGGTACAAAAGGAATAACCCAGATCCACCATCATTGACGGTGTCAGACCAGAGGTAGGATCGAGGGCCTATTTAACAAAACGTGCCTCCTACTTATCCCTGAGATTTTAGCAAGTGTACATAAGGAGAGGGAACAATTGAGCCATTGGCAAGATCTTTATGATCTCATATGGGACACAGATTTAGGTTATAGATTTAAAGGTTTAGGAGGATAATTCCGAATTAGATGTGTTCAGCCAGAGCTCTCCACTTGTCATTCCTGAAGTGCCCATGCAGGCTCCTGAGCTGTGTACTGCTACACAGGGTCAGTGTCAGGAAAGCGTGTGAAAGATGGTTTCCCTCTGCTGTTCACACAGGTCAGGAGATTTTCATTCTCATCCAACAGCTTGTTGCAGTCTTTGTATTGATCTGTTCTCAGTCTCCTGCTGGCAGCAGCTTTTCTTCATAGAAATCCCAAATGGTAAAAAATCCAGCATTTCTGCACAGCTACCTCAGCTGCCGTGCAGTGAATGATTTGCCTGGCTGTTTTGCTATGGTGAGAGAAGAGAGGCACCACCTACTGTCTATGACCAATTGCTATCATTTTTGTGAGTTTCTCACTTGGAATTACCTGGATGTCTTTCCGTGTGACTTTATCTTGCCCCAGATGGAAGGGGATGTTCAGTAGTAGTACTGCCAGTATGTGTAGCTCTACCACTCCCCACAGTAAGAAGATCAGTTCCTGTAGCCTTTTAAAGAAAACTCTCAATAGCCTTGAGCTTTTCAGTTTTCCTTCTCCTTTCAACCAAAGTATGATTGAAAACATTATGAGAAAGAAAATACATTTGATCTCTGGCCCAGTATCAGGAGAGATCCCTGCACCCACAGGTGCAAACAAGGCTCAGATCGCTCAGCTGATGGGTGACCAACCCCTGAGCTTGGCAGGGATCTGCTGGGTTTGCCTGGGCAAATAAAGCATCCTTTGTGGAACACCTTGGCACCCTAACGGTGAAAAGTGCTGTTCAAATTTTAGGCTTTATTTTTCCAGTTTTCATTGGTAAAGTGACCCAAGGGCTGGCGGACAGCATTTTGAAAGCTCACTTTTTGCTTGTCTATGAACAATAATTGTCTCTGTTTCCCTCTCAGCAGATGCAGTCCTGCCTGACCTGCTGAAAGGATTATGAGTCAAAGTGGGCAATGTGGTATAGTGCCTGACTCCTGGGCCATGTTGTCAAGCTGCACAGTTTTGATGTAACTCCTCACCTCTTCTGACCTTGCTTGGTAGTGTGTGCTTTTGCCCAAATAGGCAGCCCATTTACTTACACACAAAGCAAACAGTCCTGAAAAGCCAATACTGCTCCTCCTGAAGTGCTGGAGATCTTTGCCATTTATTTGCAAGATTAGAGGGTTATATTTTCCAGGTAAGTCACTCTGAATTCCTTACTGGAGTTGTTTGTTCCTGTTTCATCTTGGAGAAGTCCATCCTTTTTCTGAAGTGCTCTCAGAGCAGAGTCCCAACAAAAGTACTGGTGTTTTAAAGCATCCAAGGGAAAGAAGAGGCAGTGTTTGCTCTTCTGGAGAGCTTGTGTTGTGCTAACTCTTTTTCTCTTGTAGGAATGCTACATTCAGTCACATGGAAAAGCTGTTTGCAGACACATGCGGCTCTTCAGTGGAAGTTACTGATAACTATTACCTATGCATTGTTGTCAGCCTTTTGATTTGAAGTTGCACTGTCAATATAATTTTGTTAAGTAGATCAATTTAGAAATGTGACATTTCTAAAAAACGTGAAATTTAAAACAAAAAATATTTTTGTCTTTAGATACATCTTGCTTCAATGTTTACCATGAGGAAGGCTGGCATCTGTAGCCTATATTTCTGTGTACCACTAAGGCATCTTGAAGACTGCTGAGGTGATGGTCTTCTGTAGAACTGTTGAACCCAAGCTTGTGGTGAAGACACAGACAGGTGCCACTATTGCCTTTTCTTAGTGTCCTTTTAACGGAAGATGTTGGAAAGCATATTAGTAACTTTCACTTGGCATTATTAAAGACTGAGAAAGCTTTTCCTGAATTTTTTTGTAATCCATATGTTTAAAACTCCTTCACAGGCAGCTGGGCCTGGCACACAGTTTCAGATTTGCTAGGGAGAAGCAGGCTGATAGAGTGATACATAAAGTGATGGCACACATGCTTTTTCTTTAGGAAATTATGCTGAAATGAATTTCAGCATCAGAAAATCCAGTCAATTGAGAGAATCTACCTTCTGTTTTTGTAGAAGTCCTGGGGTTTGAATGGGGGGAAAAAAAGAAAAAGAGCATTTTAGCTCTTTTAAATCCTTACAGAAGAGGTTGTACAGCCAATCAGCTTTTCCTTACTCACAAAAGGCTCAGGAAGAGAGTGGAGTGGGTAGTGGTGATGGAAGGTAGATACAGGCTGAAGTGCTACAATACAGATGTCTGCCTCAGTGCTCTTATCATCCCAACATCACCCCCACTCTTTGGCAAACATGTATGGCTGTATGCACAGTTGATCTGTCTTTCAGGTAAAATCTGGAGCCCTTGTATTGCAGATTCAAGAGGCTGTTCACTGGAGGTGCTGGTGGTGAAGCATGGCTGGTGGTGGTGATGAGGCTCAGGTGTTAGTGGAGCAGGAGTGCCGCCTCTACTCCTTTGACGGTTCTGAAATCACCAGCTGGCTGTGTTTTATCTATAGGTTAACCTATGATGTATCTGTAGTGCTAAGCAGAGGTCTGAACTCTAACATTCATTTGATGGAGCTGTCTGGCATTACAAAATACCCAGAGATTCTGATATTTTTCACTTTCTTTCACCAGTCTTGCTGCAAATGAGCATTGTTCTTGTCTTTGGTAAATGAAAGTTCAGTGGGGTCAAAGCTGCTTCTGTAAAATCCCACTGCTTACATGGACGTGCAAGTCCTTCTTCTCTAACAGAGTGAGTGTACTTTAATTTGCTTTAGAAGTATTGTATATACAGTATATTGGCAGAAATCTGTCTGCTATAAATGCCAACTTAAATTCTCAGCCAGAATGGAGTCCCTGCACGAAACGTTTTTATTCTGCCAGAGCAATGCTTCTGTTGAAACCATTCATGTGAGGAAAGGATATCTGCCACAAAACTCATGTTTTTTATTACATGACCCAGGTACTTGGGATTTAAACAGAATTCCTTTGGCAGTCACACAAAAGAGCCAGTAGGTACCTAGTACTAAACCAAACCTCAGTTTGCTTTTCCAGGAATTGCGCTCCTGATTTCTTCCCCATGTTTGGAAGAGAAACTGAAGTAGGTTGTCCAAAAATAGTGGTTCCACTGACTCTCCAGAATGTGGACGTTAATCTTATATTCATATATCCTGTTCAAGAAGGGACCTTTATCATTGTGTAAGTAAGAGTACAATGTTTGGGTCTTCTCTAATATGTTTTCGATGTATTATTGCACAAGGCAAGTGCTATCCTGAAGTAAACTAAGTCATGTAATGGGAAGGAGTTTTCTATTTTCCTCTTTCTTTGGAGCTTAGACATAATGGCTTGTGAGTGCTGTTACTTTAATGTATGAATCAAAACCTTGCATAGGAGAAACAACAAAGGGCAGTATTTGCTGGTAAGGAACAATGTGTAGGAGGTAAGAAGTATCTAATTCTCAATAAAACTTTATACTCCTGACTTAATTATGTACCGTTATATACCTTGCAAGTAATTCTATGACTGCTTATAACTGTTTTCAAGTGATATGATAATACATTAGGTGCTTTCTAAGCTCTAATCTCTTTTGGGGGAGTGACATTCTTGGTACTCTGGAAATGTCCATTAGTCCTGTTAGGTCATAGGATGTGCAGGAACATTAACTAGATATCAGAAGAAAAAGCATTTTTCCTGTTTTGCACCCTGAGAGGATGCATTTTCTCTGATTTCCAGCAGAAAACCAGTCAGTGTATCACAGGAAGCCCAGAAACTGTAAGTGCAGAAGAAACCAGCATGTCTAGGATGGTTTAGCATGTCTGCTATAGCAGTTTCCTATGCTGGTCACTGGTCTGAGAAAATTCTATTATCTGCTCCCACACCTGCTGAACCTTAGCAGTCTTTAATATCTTTGTATTAAAGACTTCATAGGAGCTTATGGTACATAGTTTATAATAGCAACTGGCACCTGGAAACAATTATGCGGATTTAGCTGATGGAAGAATAATACCATGTTAAGATTATTCATGTTTTCAATGATTTCCTCATCCTGTGGTGTATTCTCTTAATCCAGGATTAAATTCTAATTGTGGCTAAGTCCTTGGAAAGCTCATTGATTTGAATGGAAGTTTTAGGAAGCCAACATATCTGAGATTTGAAGGGGAAGTTGAAGGGTGTGAATCTTACTACCTTGTAACTTCTTAATGTTTTGTGCAAGGCAAGCACAAATTAAATAAAAGGAATCAAGAGAGAATCCTTGAAGGCTCAGTTTTCAGACAAGGTGGCAAAGGCAATGAAATGAAAGCACAGTGCCTTGGGGTTTGCTCTCATTTATGCGGCCTGCACACAATCCCTTATGAACAGGTTAAGAGAAAAGTCTGTGTTGTTTTGCTAGTTTGGATGTTGGAGCTAAGCATGGAAAGCAAAAGCATCATCAAAAAAGAAACCCACACTTTCTTCAAAGTGGCCAGAATCGACCTGTGCATAATTTGATACAGGACAAGAATAGAGGGAGTTAAGCAGGAGGCTTGCTTTGCTCTGCGGGTTTTATATGAATGAACAAAAGTTCACTAAAGCCAAGGCAGCTCTATCTAGCTACTGCCTGATCTGTGTAACCTGTAGCCCCACAAATACAGTTATTGCTGTTGCTAGTTGTATGCCGCAGGCTATGTGCTAACATTGCAGTATTAAGGCATGTCAGGCTTGCTTTGCTTCAGATTGCAAAGCCTGAAACTTTATTTTAGCTGGCTTAGCTGTGACAGCGATATTTTTAATTATCAGGTGACTGTTTCCTGATTTGCTTTACTTATTGGATGTTTTTATATATATAATCTTGGGATATAACCACAATTGTACAGCCAGGAAAAGCAAGTAGTTATTCTACGTAGAATGAAATATTTATGACACTGTCTTAATGTTTCAATGTAGGAGATTGTAGGCCTGCCCTGGGTGTGAAGGACTTGCCTGTGACAGCCCAGTGTGCTGTGGAGAGGAGCACAGACATGGGAGTATAAGAGAAGAGGGCAGTCAGCTCAGGGCTATGAACAGCTCAGCACTAAACAATTAAATGTAAAGCCAGGAGCAGGGCAAAACCAGCTTACAGATAGCAGAGAAAAGAGAAAAGAGCTGTACAATATACCTAAGATACCTTTTACATAGGACATTAAGACATAATGTGGAGTTGCAGACCAAATAAAAAGAGCAAGTTGTAAAGTATGAAAGAAAATGCGTAAAAATAGCCCCAGGTGGACCTTAGAAAGAAAAGGAAGAAATCAGCAGCTTCAACATCATGCTCTTCCTGGCAAAGAAGAGGAAATAACCTCTACCACCTCCTCCCAGCGAAATCGTAGGGAAACTGATGACTCCCTGTAACCTTCCCCCTGAATGAAGCCAACAGTCCAGAGACTTTCCAAGAGAAAGAGTGGAAGGGTAAGTATAACACCTGGGAGAGGGGTAGATGCCAGAAGTGTGTGTTTTATTGAATTATTCTTGAGACTTTTTCCCATGTTAGTATTCTTTATTTTTTTTCTTTTGTCATAAATGGAATACTTTGAGATGCTTTATGCTGCCTTTTTTTTGGTCTGTATAATTCTCTATTTTTCCAAATTTGCAATAGCTTGCTTAGTCCCTAGAATGCAACTTTGAGATTCTCCTGTCATTGAAACCCTGCTGACACATGGAATGCTGGGGGGGTGGGGTTGCCTTTTCTACAGAGAGTGATTTCTTCACTTGAGTCAAAGTGACAGTTACTCTGCCTGTTATAGCACACACCAGAATTCGGTAAGCAGAAAAAAAACTTTTTTTTTGTCTTTTGAACCAACACCTAAGGAATTAATTTCGCATCCTTTGTTCACAGTAATTCATAATAAAAGGCCCTTTTCTATTAGCAACCACCAGGCATGCTCTGTACTGAACATTTGACACTGTCCCGCAAGGCATTCTTGTCTCTAAATTGGAGAGACATCAACTTGATGGATGGACCACCTGGTGAATAGAGAACTGGCTGGATGGCTGCACACAGAGAGTTGTGGTCAATGGCTCAATGTCCAACTGGAGACCAGTAACGAGTGGTGTCCCTCAGGGATCGGTGTTGGGACCGATCTTGTTCAACATCTTTGTCACTGACATGGACAGTGGGATTGAGTGCACCCTCAGCAAGTTTGCCGATGACACCAAGCTGTGTGGTTCGGTTGATACCCTGGAGGGAAGGAATGCCATCCAGAGGGACCTTGACACCCTTGTGAGGTGGGCTGATGCCAACCTCATGAAGTTTAACCATGCCAAGTGCAAGGTCCTGCACCTGGGTCAGAGCAATCCCAGGCACAGCTACAGGTTGGGCAGAGAAGAGATTCAGAGCAGCCCTGTGGAGAAGGACTTGGGGGTGTTGGGCAGTGAGAAACTGAACATGAGCGAGCTTCAGTGTGGGCTCTCAGCCCAGAAAGCCAACCGTATCCTGGGCTGCATCAAAAGGAGCGTGACCACCAGGCCAAAGGAGGTGATCCTGCCCCTCTGCTCTTGTGAGACCTCACCTGGAGTATTGTGTGCAGTTCTGGTGTCCTCAACATAAAAAGGACATGGAACTGTTGGAACAAGTCCAGAGGAGGGCCAAGAGGATGATCAGGGGACTGGAGCACCTCCCGTATGAAGAGAGGCTGAGAAAGTTGGGGCTGTTCAGGCTGGAGAAGAGAAGGCTGTGTGGAGACCTCATAGCAGCCTTCCAGTATCTGAAGGGGGCCTATAGGGATGCTGGGGAGGGACTCTTCATTAGAGACTTTAGTGACAGGACAAGGGGTAACGGGTTAAAACTTAAACAGGGGAAGTTTAGGTTGGATATAAGGAAGAAGTTCTTTCCTGTGAGGGTGGTGAGGCACTGGAATGGGTTGCCCAGGGAAGTTGTGAATGCTCCATCCCTGGCAGTGTTCAAGACCAGGCTGGACAGAGCCTTGGGTGTCATGGTTCAGTGTGAGGTGTCCCTGCCCATGCAGGGGTGTTGGAACTGGATGATCTTAAGGTCTTTTCCAGCCCTAACTGTTCTATGATTCTATGTTTCTATATCTGACTGTGAAGAGTTGCTTGTAGTTTTGGGGCTTGATCCCGTTTGTAAGGATCAGTTTCCATGGTTCACAATATTTGCAATGCCCTTAAATTCTGTATGAGGTTGCAGGCACATTATATGATGCAAGCCCATATTTGTGGAAAAATGATACTCTGGCTTGGGTCCCCTTTCAGTTGGAGAGCACTGAAGTGCTGCTGCGTCACAGTAAAATTGCCCCAGTGACAGTAAGCCACTGCTTTGAAGTAGGTTCGTCTGAATGTGCTGCTATAATGAGCTCACCAATGATGACTGGAAGGCTTTTAAAGCAAAAAATACAAGTTTTGCTAGAGCAGGAACTACAATAATGTGTTTGGTGTTTGCATGGGCCTTTTTAAATGCCCAAAAGATCCAGTGCAACTCATGAAGATAGGCTGGAAATAAAAATGCTCAAATCTTGAACTCCCCTGTGCCACAGAGAGGATCCTGCCTTCCAGCCAAATTTCTACTCTTCCTTATTGGCTATTGAGAGTTCCTGGTCCCCTCTCTTCCCCTGGAAACTGTCATCTCAGAAGCAGGTCTTCCCACCCTTCACTGCTCTCTCCCATAACTGATTCAGCTGCCCAGAAGGTTTTAGTTTTCTTTAGCATCCCCTAACCTACCCAGTTTAAGTTCAGGTCAGAACAGAGAGTTTAAATAATACAAAGCATCCGACACCTAACCTGCATAAGGAATTATCTTTGAATATGAAAAAAGCACACATATGAAGCTGAAAAATAGTTTGTTTTCATACTGCCATCAATTTAAACACAGTGTTCCCTGAGAAATTGTTAATTTCAAGCTATATACTGCAGTAATAGGCACTAACCAAACATTTTTTCTGACAGGTAATTTTCTAGATCTGACAGAGCTAGAGCACAATCCCTCAGAGAAACATTAGCTTTCAGGATTGATGAGAATGAGAGTAAAGTATGAAAGAGAGCAGGCTAAACTCCATTAAAATCATGGCAGAAGCATGGATTTTACAATATATTAATTACATGATGTAATAATTTCTTTAACTGAAGTTGGCAAGTAACCTAACACAAGAGGAGCTGAAATGCTGTTTGGATATTCAGCTAGAGAATGCATTGAGTCCATTTGTTTTCCTGCTAAAATGTCATAGCAAAGGAACAGCCCAGGATCAAATGGGCATGATTTGAAACATTAATGGTTGTGCACATTTCACATTATGATCACTCTTCAATTCAAATATTCCAGATATGGTTTTCTGCTATAAAATTGGAGGCTGCTATGCTACCATCAGGTGAACCTTTGCAACAAAAGAGTTTACAGGTGAGATATTCTAAGTGGTATGCACCTAGAATAGTCAATCTCACTCATCCATAGAATCATAGAATCATAGAATAGCTAGGGTTGGAAAGGACCTTAAGATCACCTAGTTCCAACCCCCTGCCATGGGCAGGGACACCTCACACTAAACCATGTCACCCAAGGCTCTGTCCAACCTGGCCTTGAACACTGCCAAGGATGGAGCAGTCACAGCTTCCCTGGGCAACCCATTCCAGTGCCTCACCAACCTTACAGTGAAAAACTTCCTCCTTATATCCAATCTAAACTTCCCCTGTTTAAGTTTTAACCCGTTACCTCTTGTCCTGTCACTACAGTCCCTAATGAAGAGTCCCTCCCCAGCATCCTTACAGGCCCCCTTCAGATACTGGAAGGCTGCTATGAAGTCTCCACGCAGCCTCTTCTCTTCTCCAGGCTGACATGTTTTAAGCATTACTGACCTGATTTGATTAGAGGAGTTTTTTCTTTTAATTCAGTGAGTGTTAGAAGAGCCACTTGTGAGGATGGAAGGCACGGACCCAGAGGTAGAGTACAAGCTGGATCATTTATTGCAAAGGTTACACGATATTTACATGCTTCCAAGCAATTAGCTAAGCACATCTGTTTTTGCCTTGCAGTTACATCAGGTGAAAGGTCTAGAAATCCTCTTTCCAGTTCCAACGTCCTTGTTCCTTGCCAGTTCCAACATCTTCCAAGTACCAGTCAGGGACGGGCCACTCTTAATTGCCTGCTGTAGTTCCTCCTTCCCATGGTCTCTGACAGTTTCGATACATTCCAACCCCCACAGCTGCTGTGCAAATCATTTCAACAAATCTATTTTCTCAGAAGCAGTGAACAAGTATGTGATCTGATTTTGGAAAAATCACCTGTTACTATTACGAAATGCATTTTCTGACAACCTCAATGAAATCTACAGGCATAACTGATCATTGCATGATTATTCTTTGCAAGACTAAGGGATGTCTTGTTGGATATTGACAGCTTTTTTATTACAGTGAATAGTCTAATGAAAAATGTGAAGTAGAAATGAAAATAATTTAAAAAGGGTATATCTATGTAGAGATGTTCCTACTAATATACTGTTGGATTTGCCTTGAAATCCCCATTCATATTTCTGCAAAATTTCATGACATTTTATGCCTTCCAGTGACAAAAAAGTATTTTTATTCTACAAAATAGATTTCTATTTGCTTATGGTTTATTGTAACCCATGCCTTCCGCAAGTTTTTCCTTTTGGTCCTCCCTCTTCTGTCCCTTTCTTAATCCATGTGTAAGAGGTATCATGCAAAAATAGCACTGTGAGAACTTACACTACGTTTCTGACAAAATCATTTCTTTGGCAACTGCACATTCTCGGTTGTCTTCTGGGAAAGCAGGTGCTTGTTACAAACATAAATCATATGTTTTCTGTCACACACAAATGTTAATTCTTGGTATTTTTCTGTTATGATGTAATGGGAGCAGTTGGTAAACTGAACTCTGATGTAACTCTACTGTATCAAGTATCTCAGGCCAGTTAATGCCACTGTGATACTTGCCTTGCTGTGCTGGTATATATGTCACTTTGAAAGTGTCTGGAGGGTTGGATAGGGATTAACAGGCTGCTGCACATTTTTAGCAGCCCAAATAGGAGCTACCTGCCAGCTTACATCCGCTCTAAACTGGCTTTGCCTGTAGCCTCAGAGACCATTTGTCAGTTTGCAGTGTCCATAAAATGGGCTTCATTAACCTGTTGTGTCATAACCTAGTCATTTCATCACTCACTTTAATCATGTATGCTGACGTATCGGTGGCTTCGGAGGGTTTTTTCTTTCATTAACCTTCCAGTAACAGCTGCAGTAAAGCCTCAAGTGTAGCCACAAGTATTAATTTCTTATATTCTCCTATACATAGCATAGATGTTTCAGCTTCTGTTGAACTTGAAAATGTGGCTTACTAATGGTATTAAAATCCACATTCTGCCTTGTGAGGTCAGATTTCAGCTGGCAGGATAGTGTGCACAGTTGACCCTAGTCCACTTGTGCTGGTTGTGCCATTCCTTCCTCACAGGTCTACAGATTGCAGCTCACAGGAGGACTGAAACGCCCATCTCAGATGGGCATTGCTGTGCATGAACGTGGCTCACTCCGGCTCCCAGACCTGTGTGCCCCCCACCTGACTTGGTATGGGATAGGATCGTTGGCTGAGAGAAAGCCTTTATGGGCACTACAGCAACTTCTTTTCCTGCAGCTGATGGGTCTCATGGCTCTGCTATACCTGGCGGGGAGGTTGCACTGGGGAGAAATGCACCCATGAGAGGTTTGGGCAAGCAGGGTTAACGGATAGCAGCATCACTGTACCAGTCTCCCAAGGCACATTTGCAAAGCTCCTGTCCCTTCTGTGGAGCCAACCTGTAGCTCCTACAGATTTAGGAAAGGGGCATTTCAGGGTCCTTTCATGTCCAAATAATTTTTTCAGTTGCCCTCCCACAGCTATGTTGAGCACAGTAATTTTTCCCTATCACCACAGTGGCTTACTTTTCTTCTCCTTTTTATGAAACTGCCTGCAGCATATACTGCTCTAATCCTTCCAAAGCACTTCGCAAAGATGATAGAGGCACTCAGGGGTAACCTCTGTGAGGCCAGTTAATTGGTCAACACCAAAGCACTGAGAGACATGAAACGAAGTGACTGTACCCTGCAGAGGGAGCTTTCCTCTCATTTGGAGGCACAGTGACCTGTGGACACATGAAACAAACCACAGGAGTTTGCAAAGTATCTGTCCCTTATTGAAGGATGCCACAGGAGGGAGTGGATAAAGGAGAAAACTGCAAGCAGGCCAAGATATTAGTCAGTGTAGTGTGTGAAGAAGGGGGTGCGGGGGAAATCATCAAAAGGGTTGCTTGACCAAGGAGAGCATTTCACTCTGATGTATTTTTTATTTCCTTGATATCCAAAGTCCCTGTTTGTTTGTTCTCATCTCATTACTATTGCAATGTGCAAAGCTTGGCAGAAGACTTTCTCATTTAAACGGAAAGTTGAAGTGTCCATGGAGCTGCAGGGTTTATATGAAAGAAACTTGGAGCTGGGAAAAGTCAAAAAAGTTCAGGAGTTCAAGGTAAATAATATAATTTGTCTTTTACTGTAGCAAAAAGGAAATAATTATCATTGTTACTTTATTATCATTTAAAGTGCTTGTGCCTAAAGGTCACATGTATGTAGATCATAGTTTCCTTGAATGGCTTGCATGAAAAATGCTCTCTGCTGGTTGTCTCTGTCCCTGTTTAATCAAAGCCATGAGCACTGGCATTTGTGTGACAACAGATGCCAAACTCAGAGTTTGAAGTCCAGACCTGTGCCAAATGCCATGGAGAAACTGCTTGTGCATAAAAGTAAGTGATCAGCAAGGATGCTCTACCACCTCAGCACTGCCTGTGGTTCAGGAGACCAGCACTCCCTGTACCTGCCACAAGGTAAGTCCCAGGTTACTCTGTCACAGTCTGCTAAGCAGTGTGCTTTAGGAGGCTTGTTAGAGTGAAACTCTGGCTGCCTGTAGACAGACATAGGAAGAGGTCTGTACAGAAAATCAGCAAGAGGTGGGCTGTGGCTAGAGAGTGGGAAAATCAGGCCATTTGGCTGCTTAAAAGGGATCTATGGGAGCTGCCAGAGCAATGCTGCAGACTTTAGGTTGGAGAAACAGAGTGCAATGCTCCAGTGTGGTACAAGAGCAAGATAGTCAGTGACTAGTCAAGCCTAACACTCTTGCGAGGGACTTCAGTGAAGTGAGTCCCTGCCATCACCATTAGCTGGAAGGCTGATGTCTTTCACTACAATGAGGTTATTTCTCCTTCTTCTCACTGTAAATAATTGCTCTCCCCTTTTATTCTTGTCACATTGCCTTTATTTCCCTGTCTCGTGTTGAGGCTATCATAACAAACACAGGGAAAGCCTGATAGGAGGGGCTCAATCTGCCTCAGGAGGGACAAAACCAGCCCAGTGGAGGTTCCCAGTGAAGTGTTTTGCTTCCTTCAGCCGGGTGCCACCACAGGGGATGATTTGCTGCCCTGGGGCGGGAAAGTACAAGTTGGTTGGGAACAAAGAGGCACACAGGGACTTTAGTGCAGCCAAGAGTGTGTTGCTCACCAGGAAGACTTTGCTGCCTCAGTTGCATTAATTCAGTCTCAAATGTTTTAATGATGACTACAGCCTGCTTGGTGACAGAGGCCATATCTGAAATACAATCATGAACGCCTCAGTAAAGACTACAGATACTCCAAACTGACTCACTTAAATCACCTGTGATATGTCTCTTCAATAATAGGACATCCCATTTTTTAAACAGTGTGGTTAAGTCCAACTTTACTTGGAGCACACTAGACTGGAGGTTGCTTAGCAGTCTAAAAATACAATTCAAAAAACTTACTTTATTTCTTTCAAGCTGTACTGGAAATTATCTTCCCTTCTTTTTAAATTAGCAATTATCCTGCTGGTAAAGTAACTTCATAGCTGATTCCTTCTGCTACGTTAAAGTCACTTTACCAGGCAATGATCCCTCCCTGTAGTTTTTTACTGTGACACTTTTTTCTTTTTTTCTTCTTTTTTTTTTTTTAATCAGTGTAAGATTTTTCATTAATTCCATTTGAACTTAACCCCTGCTGGTCTTCTGTGAAAACAGACAAAAGTACTGCTTTTTGGTAGCATATCAGTATGCTCCCTGTTTGTGGGTGTGCCTGTGAGCCTGTAGCTTATGTGGTATCGCCCTGGTTTAAAGCAAGTTTTCTTTTTGTCAGAGAGATACACACTCGTCATTAAAGGTTTCTGTATGTAGCAGTAATAAGGCTATAAGGAAATCTGCTGTCTTCGGCTGGCCACAGATTCACAGACTGTATTAATAGATAGGATTAGTGAAGAACAGGTCAGAAGGCTGCAAAGCTCCTGTCCCTTGAGATTTCCTTCTTTAGATCATTAGTGTCATTGAAGAGCTCTCTTCAATACAGGGAGCAGAAACTGAGGAAAAGGCTGGAGCCATTTTATTTCCCCAGGACACACCGAAGAAAGGGCAATTTCTGGGTCACAATCCCTGCTGAAAATGTCTGTCCAGTTTTCTTCACAGGCACCCTGGAGGAACAACAACATCAGTTTTCTGAGCAGAGAGGCAGCTGTAACAGAGCAAGGAGAGACTATCATAGGTTTCTACCTACTGGCTTTAGGTATGTTCTCAGCTTGGTTGTGGAAGGAAGCTCCTAGAGTTTGGTGTCAAGTTCAAAATGATTCATTTGGGTTTCATCCCTAACGGAACAGGATGTGAGAAAATGCAATTTGTCAGCTATTAGAAGACCACAGAGGTACAGCTTTCTTTTGTTAAAAGGAGATTAGTAACCAATGCAGGAATCTTGAGGGGAAAGAAAGAGTAGTCAAGCCTGTAAACGTTAATGTTCATTAAACTTAATATGTAGGAAGATTTTAAAAGTACCCTACCAGAAGTATGTGATATTGCTGTGTCTTCTCGTGTCTTGGTAGCACTGAATGTTCCGTGATTTCCAGTTTTGACTGCTGAAGGTTAGTTGGCATCCTACAATTACCTCCTGCAGAGACAGAAAGTATGGTTCTGTATGTTCAACTTCTTTTTAACTGTTTTCAACATTTTTTAACTATTTGTACTGCTCTTAATTTAAACATTTGATACACATAGAAATTAACTTTTTCAAACAGGATCTGTGAAAGATCTAAATACTAGAACATTATCCTGTGTTAGCAGCCACAATACCATGTGTTTACTTTGGTCCTGCTACAGGGCAGCTGTTGTAAGTATATAATAAGGATTTGAAAATGGCACCCAGTATGAACTCACTTTGATCCCAACGCAATTTTGACTTGTTTGTTTAGATATTGTCTATGTGGGGCTGACTCATTGTAGGGTACAAGGAAACTTTATGAAATTCCAAAGAATGCATGGTTGCTAGGTAATCAAAGTTTCCAGCCGTTTTTCCTCACAGGAAAATACAAGAAAATGCAAGAATTATTAAATTTGTTCTTCTAAGGAGCATACATAAAAATATTTCTGTTTTTAAATGATTGATCTAAACATTTTTTTTTTCTAAGCTTATTACATATTTCAAGTAGCTTACTAGCTCTCAGCTTGTCCTTGAGAAAGGTCTGTGTAAGTTACAATATAAAATGCTAAGTATTGTAATAAGTTTACATGAGACTCTTTTTGCCTATAAGAACTAGTGAGGAAGAGGTTGTGTTTAGAATAAAAACAGAGATTCTAGTAGAAAAATATATGGCTTCTATCTTAGGAGACTTAATTAGAAGAGTGGCCATAAGATAAATCAGACTTGTTCCAATTTATCCCCAATCTGTTCACATCTGCGTATCCCTTCATGAATGGCTGGGAAATGGCTGCAGCATCAGCTAAAGAATTAATCAGTTGCATTTAAGACTAGAAGGAAGATCTTAGGTCAGCAAGGCCAGTCGCCTGCTGTGACAATATACAATCTCATTTATGAACCTATTATGCTCTGTCATTTGGCTGGCTAGGGTTCTTTTGGTGTTGCTACCACTTTTCTGATTGACAGCCTGTTCCTGATTGTGTTTCTCTGTTGGGTAGGATCCTTTCCGTATACACTTAGCTAAAGTGATTACATCAAATTTATACTGGTTTTGTCACTCCATTTTTTTCCTTTCTTTTTTTTGCCTGCAGTTAACACCTACAGCCAATCTGTTTTCCTGAAGGAGCAATCATACCCTGTAATCAACCTTTGCGTTCCTATATTAAGCAACGGTTGTTGGATTTTAGTTTGGTTGTTTAGGGTTTTTTTTTAATTATAATTTATTTATATATAATTATACATATTTACTATACATATAATTTATTTAGCTCCTGCCATAATATTGCTATCTTTTCCCCTGTCATCCCAGCCTATCACCTTTTACACTGTCTTTTACATCCTGGACACTTCTTTTTCTTTTGTAACTTATAGCCAGGGCTGAATGCTGCACTCAGGCAAGGTCTTGCCATCTCCATTCACAGTATTTACACTTCCCCAGCTCTACTGATCCCTCTTAGTGTTGCCTCTTGTCGTGGTTTAAACCCAGCTGGTAACTCAGAACCATGCAGCCGCTTGCTCACTCCCCACCTTATTCATCCCTCCGCTCCCAGAGGGATGGGGAGGAGAATTGAAAGAATGTAGCTCCCATGGGTTGAGATAAGAACAGTTTTGTAACTAAGGTATAACACAAATCACTGCTGCTGCTACCACCAATAGTAATAATGATAAGGGAAATAACAAGGGGAGAAAATACAACTGCTCACCACCCACTGACTGATAGCCAGCCCTACCCAAGCAGTGATCTAGCCCTTCCACGTAACTGCCCCCAGTTTCTATACTGGGCATGATGTGCTGTGGTATGGAATACCCTTTTGGCTAGTTTGGGTCAGGTGTCCTGTCTCTGCTTCCTCCCGGCTTCCCCTCTTCCCTGGCAGAGCATGAGACTCAGAATGTTCTCCGTTGGAGTAAACATTACTGAGCAGCAACTAAAAAATTTGGTGTTATCAGCGCTGTTCCCAGGCTGAAAGTCAATACCACAGCACTGCACCAGCTGCTAAGAAGGAGAAAAATGACTGCTACTGCTGAACCCAGGACACCTCTGCATCACACTGGTAGTTCAAAATCCTTCTATCAATTGACCAACAGAGGTGTTTGCTGCTTCCTAATGGTTCCACACCTAGCAAATACTTTTTAAAGTACCTATGTGCCTGAGCTTTTAGGTTGTTTATTAGGTTTTGATTGCTACAGATCCTTCTGGCAAGCTTACAAGTGCTTGGCATGTCATAGCTGCTATTCTTGAAACTTACCTCTAGATGCAAGTCTCAAGTTGCACTTCTTGTGCAGTGTATGTAACCAGTCCTCATGTCTTTTACTCCTCAAAGGTCTACTGCTGCACTTCTGCAAGCACCAACCATAACAATTTCCAGCTGTTAGTTTTATGTACACCAATATCTCAGTCTAGCTGGGGAGCAGAGATGTAGCAGAACAAAGTGCTCTGTTACACGGACACCCTTTTGCCTTTCTGGCAGCAGCAGCCAAAGGCCACTCCGTGTGTTACCTTCCCATACCTGCATTTCCATAAGGATGTGGAAAGACAATCTGCATTTGCAGTATTTGATGGGTACTTCCTTATACAAAGTCCCAGAGATGTTCATATTTATTACTGTGGGGTTTTTGTTGCCTTGGAAAACAGCTTCAGTGATTACATTTCTGATGCTGCTGCGTGTTTTCTTCTCTTTTGAATCTAAGTACACCAGTGCAGTTCTTTGCGAATTTCGCTGCACATTTCCAGTGCCACAGGGCTGTATGTGGTTGATGTTAACACTTACCCAGAAGATGGGGGTCCTCTGCATCTCTTCACCTTCTCAGCATAAAGTCCAAGCAAACTTTTTTGGGTTTTGGCCAAGTCTTCCCACAGTGGCACATCTTGACAGAGGACGTGAATATCCAAGAGCCATGATCTAACAAACAGCTTTTGCTGAGATGAGGCCTCTTTACATGTCCCCTTCTGGAAATTCTCGTGTCATAGGTAGGGCAGATGTCATATGGGACAGACAAGACACTGATGTATGCAGCATACAACATACTCCAGCCAGGCTATAACAGATCCAAACAGGAGGGTCCTCAGCATACTGCATGGAAACCTGAGCTCAAAGCTTGTGCTGGAATAGGTACCACATGCTAATGTCACAAGCAAACCAGCATCAAATTGCACAAGTGCTTTTTGCAAATGCTGATGGATTTTGAAATCACTGCAATACTTCTTGGCACCCAACTCACCATTTCATCGTTCCCCTTGCTAATGCTTTGGCCAGGGGATCAGCAAAGTGGGGGAAAAATGCAATGCCAATCCCAAAGCAGTGAGCATCATAGTGCTCTTAGAGGGGCTATCTGCAAGTGACAACAGCTACTGGTTTAGGCCAGCTGCCTCAGAATCCCCTTTCTGAAGGCAACACTCTGTTTTCATCCTTCCCTTCCATGAGCTCAGAACTGTCTTTGACAGACAAGTGAGAGCTTCTCCTACTGCCAGCATTTCATCTTTTTGCCTAAGCCCTGAGTGGCCTGGTACCATGGAAAATCCTTGTCTAGTTTAAATTATTAGGTGTGACTTAAAAGTTCTGTCTACAGCTGCTAGTTAAGTCAAACGTAGAGCTGGGGGAAAAGGTTAAACATTTCTTATTCATAATTATTAATTGGAATTCTCAAATAAATCGTTCCTTTCTGCATATATATGCAATTTGTTCTGTGCTCATTTCCTCTATTTTCACAGTTAACTGGAACTGTTAGAGTGAATGCTTGGCATAAAAGGAAACTTTAAGTCAGTAGGAGATAATTTATTAG
Source organism: Pezoporus occidentalis (assembly GCF_034315485.1). Taxonomy (NCBI): domain Eukaryota; kingdom Metazoa; phylum Chordata; class Aves; order Psittaciformes; family Psittacidae; genus Pezoporus; species Pezoporus occidentalis. The sequence goes on from NW_026915376.1 coordinate 2,535,551, forward strand.
AGAACAGATTTTGACTTTTGTGAGTGCTTATATCAGCAAATAACACTGAGAGCATTAACAATCCCATTAGAAAAATGGAACAGATCACAAGACCCAAAGATGCTTTTAAATTGCATGCTTCCACATCATAATAGTAAACTGTTATTTGACAAGTGACAGAATGAGTGCTATTTCGGGACATTGTTTGCCAGATAAATCTGAGAAGGTGGGAAAGGAAACAAGGTAGTCACAAAACATTCATCTACCAAAAATATTGCATTTATTGAACAAATGATCTCTCCACACTTTGTCAAGTCTAAAACACGATGACTCTTCTCCTTCTTGCCAAAATGGGCAATATGCCCTGGATAAGATAATGTGTATGTATAATTAGCAGTGAAGACTAAAAATGGAGCAGGTTCACTTCACAGTTGCAGTAGTTAATGACAGCTTTGCAAATTCCCTAGATTTTATTCCTGTTTTAAATAAAGCTTTCTAGTCTGAAAATCATTTACAACAGGCCTCTTCAGATAGACATTAGTGCTTGTGTGTAGGTAGTTAAATCAGTAATTCACTTCATTCATGCCTGCTCTATATATAGATGCTCAATCCAATTTCTGTCCTAGAGATAAAGTTATTTGCTGAAGGGAAAACATAGGTTGTCTTGTGACACTGAGCCTTCACCTTTTGCCCTCATTTATTGACCACTTAAAGGTCCCTGTATATTTTAAACTGCTGATGGGTGTGTCATAATACCCATTTTTCTAATTCATTCTTGCCGGGCTTCACAAGTAAAAGCCATGCAACTATGTCTAGCAAGAACAAGTCTAAGTACAAAGCATAATAACCTATCTTATCTGGGCACAGATGCAGTCATCTATTGGATGACTGGCTTGGAGCTATCAGTTCCCTTGTATCAAATTTAACTCTGCAAAACATGAATTGAATGTTAACGATAAAGTTGCATGCATCCTTGGGTGCTTATTTTTTGTTCAAATACCATCTCAGGTATATGAGAGAAAAATAGGGGAATGGATGCTCAGTATGGAGCGATTTGGCAGAAACCTTTGCAAAAGTGTTGTACTCCCTCTTAGCTATTCTTGAAGTTCAACAGTCTCTGTTCCCAGTCACTTCCATCAGAAAGATTTTTAATATCCCCAAACACTCTTGCTGGCTACTTTGTCAGTGTTTTCTTTGCTCAGCCTGGCAGACAGCATACAGATACGGGACTTTGTTTGATAGGGTTTTGGTTCCTGACTACCACCAGCTTGTTTGGCAGGCTTCCTGTGCCTCCCCTAAAAAGCATGGATAACAGCACCAACTTCCTTTGTGGAGCACATGCAACATCTGTGGATTTAAATGCTTTATTAAGGTGTATTATTCTAGGACAAGGATTACTACTGAATTATATAAGGGCAATACAACATTTTTAATATTGCTGTCCATCCTATTCCTTCTACCTCCCGATGTCTGAAATGTAATACCAAGTACTTTTCTGTGGGCATCAAAGGAGAAAGGTGATTCCTTAGATGTTCAATGTTTAGCATTCATCCACACTCATTTAATTGATGGTTGGAGAGCTGGAGCACCTCTCCTGTGAAGACAGGCTGAGAGAGCTAGGCTTCTTCAGCTTGGAGAAGGGAAAGCTCAGGGGGTATCTTAGAGTAGCCTTTCAACACCTAATGAGGGCTTATAAAAAAAATCTGGAGAGGGACTTTTTACAGGGGTACATAGGGATAGGAAAAGGGTGAATAGCTTTAAACTGAAAGAGGGGAGGTTTAGATTAGCTATTAGGAAAAGATTCTTTATTATGAGGATAGTGAGACGCTGAACAGGTTGCCCAGAGAAGCGGTGAGTGCCCCATCCCTGGCAGCACTGAAGGCCAGGATCGACAGGGCTTTGAGCAACCTGGCCTAGTGGAAGGTGTCCCTGCCCATGGCAGGGGGTTGGAACTGGATGATCTTTTAAGGTCCCTTCCAACCCAAACCATTCTGTGATTCTATGATACTGCCAGTCTCATAGGAGCTATTCTCAGTCCTGTCCTGTGTTAAAAAACATCAGTAATTATACATGATCTGTGTTTTGTCACTTCAGAAGGTCCAGAATCTCCTGATGAGCAGCCATATCAGACAGCATTACAGCTTATGAAGAAAATGTGGTGATTCCTCTCTGAACCTTATGTCGGGTTGAAGTGTTCAGTTTCTTCCTATCTGCTGTTTTTTCTCTCTCAGCGACATTTTGACCTCTGTTGGAACCTGTCCTTTCTCACCAGGATTGCCTTAGGGTGCTGGTGTTAGATTTGGGGTCTGGGTTTTATTTTTTTATTGTATACTCTTGTGAGTGGCAACTTGCAAATAAGAAAAACGAAACAAGGTCCCTCAGCTGTTTCTTTTCTATCCGCTGTTTCTTTGAGATGCCACCTGATGATAACAAGGCCTTACAGCACTTCAAAATCCAGAGGTTTCTTTCTGGGCTCCTGACCTGCCTGTGGTCTACTCTGAGGCACATAACACCTGCAAAGCAGTTGAAGAGATCCCTGCCCTCGCTGAGGGTGTCAGAGCTATTGCTGGGCTTCCTCTGCATGGCATTTTCAATTTTTTCCCTGTTGTGATGTCAAGGTTTGGGGGAGGGAAGACGTTTGGTTCTTTTGGTTAAACCACTGGTTTTGTTACTCTGCAGTTTACTGAGGATTGGGTTCCTCCAGGTTTCTTATCACAGTATTAATATGGTCTCCTGCCCAGACAGATCTCACGTTTTAGGGACTGGCTATGCCAGTGCCGGTTCTCCACCTGTTTTGGTTGAAAAGATTGTGCCTACCTGCAGAAATCATACTTGCTCTGTAAACTTATCTCCCTCAATGCTTCCATCATCCCCAACCTCAGTGTGTGAATGTAGTTCCAAAACATTTTCACAAATACTGTGTCTCTGTCGCCTCCAGCTAAACAATATGTTGTGTTTTTACAAGATGTTTTGCTTAATTTCTCCCTTAAGATACTTTGAGTGAAAACTCCCTTACCCTCCAGCCTGGGGCAATTGGCTGTGCAAGTTCCCAGGAGGTGCAGGTGTCTTACGCTGTAAGAGTAGCCCTCTTATCCAATACACTGTGTTGACAAAATTTTGCTATTTACAAAGGAGATGCCATTTTATTTTGTCTGCCACTTTAAAAGCACTGTGTCTTTGTATTGACAGGGAAAATATTTCCATGCCTACTGCCTTGAAAACTGTCGTACTTTACAGAAGGTAGAGCTGACATACACAAGCAACGCAACCACCATGTTTGCACTGCAAACTACCCTAATGCATTCTCAAAGCTGCCATCCTGCAGTGTCCTGCTCTGCCTATTTATAATACTTAGACTCAGACAGAAGTCAGAAATGATTCCTGACTTAAAGTGCATGCAACCATTCGAAATGAGACTTGATTAAGAAACATTGTCACCTAGTGGCCAGAATAAGTTGAATTTATTATTGTTGATCTTATCCTTATAATGAGATATATATAAAATATATGTATGTATTTCAGTGTATCATTGCACCAGAGGCTATTTCTGATTAATACCATATGTCAACACATCATCTCTTCCCAGTTCAAAAGCTCTTTAGTAAATTATGTTTCCTCCCCTCCCTTCCAAGCTGAGGCAGCCAAGCAGCAAACCACCGGGTTCCTGACATACGGGGTTGTTAATGCTTCCTGAAGTAAGGCAGCTGCCCTCTGGCTACAACATCAAACCTATTAGCCATCTTTCATCTTGTGAACTCCTTTGAATATCCAGAGATGCTGTGCAATGCCATCATGCTGCAGGCACTCAAAGGAGGTGGTGTTCTGCTCTAAGTTACCAAGGTAAGGTGAGGCCACCTATGTCAGCAGTGGCAGATAAGAGACAATGGGGAGCTGGTGCTGCCCAACCTGCTGCCCCACTCCAGCAGCTGCCCTGGAAACATCCCCTTTACTGGCTATACCCTATTTTCCATACTGAGCCTGATGCTTATGAGTAAACATTTTGTTGAAAGTCATTTGATTCTGCATGCATACATCATTCGAAAAAGGGGGATGCATACTATCAAGGTCTTGCACTGATGGTGGGACAATAGCTTTGCACATTTGGAAACTCTAGGTCTCTCCAACAAGAAATAAGCTGACTCTTGCCAGATTTGCAGTTAGCTCCCTCTCATTTTCTTCATGTAACTAGATGTGTACATGTCGGGCATCTCTCTTCCTGGACAGTAAGAGAAAACACTATTTTCTTTAAAAACAAATAAGGACTTTAAAGCTTTCAAAAAGTCTGTTCTAAATGTTTTCTTCATATAAATTGTCAGCTGAAAAATATTCCTATCAGCTTTGCTGCAAGGAAATCATGGAGTGTTCTAAGAGAAGAAACTTAATCGCATTAACTGCACTTCGAGACAGAGTGGTAAAGCAGCTCTCTGACTATGTATGAACTTTCCATGTCCCTTGTCACATACAATGCACCTAAACAACTTCAGCTTTTTGCAGATTGTTTGTAGTCTCTGCTCTGCTCTACCCATCTTTCCTCATTGCTTTTTTTCCTAGCTGTTACTTTTCATAAGTTTCATCTATCTAGTTAAGAAAAACCCCCACTTCTCTAGGCCCTTAAATGGTGGATCTTTGACAAATGCAGCAGCAGCTCTTCATGTTTATTCTGTTTTATTGCCAGATTTACTCACTCATTTCTGCTTCTGAAATGTACCCAGCTACTTAAAAAGGCTTCATGCATAGGTTTTCCAATGGATAATCTGGTTTAATATGTTTTTAATGGAACAAAAAGAAGAGACATCACGCATTTACATACTGAATTGTTTCTTCCCTTATTTGCTTTTGGATTCATAGATTTCTTTTTCTTTTTTTTTTTTTTCCCAGGTTGGCTGTCCTGGTTTGGAAATAGCATTGTGATTTTTGTTCTATATAAACAAAGACATCTTCTGCAGCCCACTGACTACCTCACATTTAACTTGGCAGTGTCAGATGCTAGTATCTCTGTGTTTGGTTATTCACGAGGGATCATTGAAATTTTTAATGTCTTCAGAGATGATGGCTTCATTATCACATCGATATGGACTTGCCAGGTAAGACAGGATTACACTTAATTAGACAAAATAGGTGTAGCTACATGTGTGTATGTGCTGTATATATATGTCTACGCTGGTTTATTACCAGCCAGGTCCAAAGGGGTGAAAAGAAGTACTAACTGACCTTCCAAAAGGACAGTATTCTTTTCTGTTACACCCATAAATCTATGCATTTGATGCATGTTTGAACAATTTTCAGTGTTTTTTTCTTTATCTATTTGCAATAGTTCCTATTAGTTTGGGAATTTACTTCATGATATAGCTCCCACTCATGTTGGAAAGCTAAGGTGTAGGCTGTGTTTATTTTCAGCCCCTCTGAAGTCAACCTGGTTATTTGCCTTTTAACATTTGACTTAAAGCAACGTAAACTCCTCCTTGACAAGGCACATAGAGCAAAACTTCCATGCAGTATGTGGCTTTACCTATATATTTTAGCATACATCGTCTTGTGCTAAATCAATTGCCACTCTTCAATCTTACCCCTAATTCTTGGTTCATTTGCTACCTGTGGTAGGATGAGTGACTTAACTCTATGGCACAGTCATCTCTGAACTTGGAGGCAGCTTTTTGTTGGAGAACTCAGGAAATGTTATTGGTGTTAATTCTGAAACACACCTGCATAGTCTGAAGATAAATACATCCCATGGATCGATAGTTACATGTCTGGCTCCCTGGTGCTTTCAATAACAACTGTGAGAAAGTTTATGATTCTACTTTGTATGTCTGTTTCATGAGGGGATCAAAATCTGAAAATGACAGGATAGCCTATGGTGGCAGCCTTACAGCTTTCTTCCATGGTGCCTCTGCCTGGGAGTCCCTCTTTGGCTGACCAAGCTATTTAGAGTCTTGTTAAAATGATCTGCCTTTCTATTTTTTTAGATGTAGAGAGTCTGGAATAGAAGTGTGCTTGAATTTAATGTGACGGAGGTGAGCTTAATCTTGCTGTGCTTGAAGTGCCTTTGCAAGGGGAGCAGTCAGTAATATGGGGTACCAGGTAGTTTGCTGGTCAGGGTGCGTTAAGTAATCTTATTTGGATCCCCCAGTTTTAAACATAATTCATTTGTAAAACATGGACATCAAGAAAAGTTTTAAGGTATTGGGATCCAAAGATTTTGTTCAAGACATTAATAATGCATTGGCTTTTCTAAAGATTCTGATTTCAAAAATGTTAAAGTTTCTCCTTTGGTAATCCTCTGTAAGAGTTAGCATTTATCATTTCAAATAGGAACTGATACTGTATTAATGGTAACCTGGAAAAGCCATTTTGTACTCTGAATTAATAGTTTGAACTGGTTGTGACTTGTTGAGAGAAAATCATGTAGGATTCCTGTTTGCATCAAGATTTTGTTCTGTGCTGGGGTGGGAGGGATGCCACAAAAGCATGTTTAAACCCTGACATCCATCTTCTTGATTATTAAGCTTGACAAAAAAGAAGCCAGGGATGAAAAAGTAACTTATGGAAATAGAGTGGTTTAGGGTTTAGGAAGAATATTGTGCAGAAATAGTAGGAAGCTTCTGTGTGTAAAAAGGATGTGAATGTTTCTCTGTGTGTGTGTGGACAGCCAGCACAAAGGTCATTCTAAAAATGTTCAACATTGAACAGCAGTAGGGTTTTGATTGCTTGGGTTTTAGCATTTATAAAATATAACACATTTGTAATTCTACCACAATGGGTCTCACATCTGGAACGTGAGTGAGGAGCATGGTGCCAGGAAGGTAAAGCCCATGCTTTCTGTCACATCTCTCTGAAGTCAGTGTCTCTTGTTCACCTCGCCACACTCAAGCTCCTCTGCAAATGGCTGGGATGAAGATTTGAGCTGTTGCACACATGAACACGGCTCTTTCCTTAGCATGGCCCATGTGTTTCCCCTTCCTTGGTTTGTTTTGCTGAGTCCAGAGGACAGACTTACTTGTCTTTCTGTCATTGTCCATTTCACTACACATTTGCTCTTATTCGATCAGTCAGCTTCTGCTGTCAGGTGTGCTTAGGGAAACTTTATTTTCCCAAGCTAGCCTGTCATTTCTGTTTATGAAGAAATGTCATGAGCTCACCTTACTTAATCCACCTAACTATTTTCCTCTTCTCTGTCTCTGGCATCCTTTTGTACCCTTGGGTAATATTTGTCAAAATTAAGGTTCACCATTCTTGGCTGCCCCAGTTAGAGGGAGTGGGGAGAAATCAGGCAGAGACTACTTCTCTTTCAAAACAGCTTAGTCTGTGAAAATGCTCAGTGACAAAAGACGCATCTCCAGCTAAAAGGACCATTTCACAGCATACTTGATGAATAGAGCAGAATATGCGCTCCTGTTCTCCTCTGAATGGAAGAACCGCCACTATTCTTCCCCATGCCAAACATTATTTTTCTCTTTGGAGGTCTGACAGAGCTGTTCTCTCACGAACGAGGTCGCAGGTAGATCTGTATACAAATGATGCCTCTGCTAAATGCTGTGTATGGATTTAGTTTTCCAAAGGTGGCTTTTAGACTCTGCTTTCACCTCTTGTTTATCCCTTCCCTGATTTAACACTGTGTTTTAGTCCTGATCTGAACAGTTAGTCTCTAACACGTAATTGTTTTAACCTCTGGTAATATTATCAGTAGGTGAACTAGTTTATATAGTAAAGTTCAAGTCAGGGAATGCAAGCTAGTCACCAGCTGCCATCTGTTCCCCTACTGACCCTATTTCCAGTGAAAAGCTACCTCAGGATATATTTTTGTCCTCCTCATATGTTTTTTATTCTCATGTTCTGCTGAATTAGAATTTTCACTGAAACCTGCAAATAACATTATGTACAAATGTTCTTACGTGTAGAGAAACATTCATACTCTGCAGGTAAACACCACAGTTTCTTCTAAATATTATTAATCAACCAACACGAAGTTTTCCTTGTATTCCTTAATCATAGAATGGTTTGGGTTAGAAAGGACCTTAGAGATCATCTAGTTTCAACCCCCCTGTCACAGGCAGGGAGGGATACCTTATAATCGACCAGGTTGCTCAAAGCCCTATCCAGCCTGGTTTTCACGTGGTAAATACAAAAGATGCAGGCTTCAGGAAGACTCTAAATACAGGGGAAGGATTATAAGCTATCTGATCCCCACAGGTGCATTGCAGTCATGTCAGAAGCACAAACGTGGGCTGTGGGGTGCCTTAGAATTTGTAATCTTTCATAATCCTGGTACTTCAGTTTAAGCTTTGTTCCACTAATTTACACTCTTTTTTTTTCTTTTTTTTTCTTTTTTGTGGTTGTTATTTTGACATTAGTTTTACAAATACATAAGAATTTTATTATGAGGCCCAAGAAAATGGACTGCTTTTATGTACTCTGTTGGTATAAGTTTCTTTCTTTAAAAAAATATTGCTTATTTCTGAACTGTTTCTTATGAATAAGATGTAAATCGGCTGTGCTCAGCAGGGGATGATGTAGTTAGTCTTCATGCCACAGTACCATCACAGACGTACCCATGCCACTGACATGCTGACTGACGCTATTATCGCAGATGCACTCACCTCACTAACAGTGTGGGTATCCCCAGTCCATCTGGCCAGGCAGATGGTGACAGAGCATCCCCAGCCAGATTCAGCTCTGAACAAACAGCCTCAGGAGGAACAAAAAAAAACCCAACAGTGTTCAGCTTTGAGGTATTAGTGAGCACCACAGTAGCCTGCCTGGCAGGATTCAGCCCATGCTGCCGCTGTCCCTGCAGCCTGCCCTCACCATCCCACTAAGGGCCAGGCTGGAAGAACCTGCCTTCACCCTCTTTGGCTGAAGCTGCATTGTGATGTGCAGAATAATAAAGCCACCAAGGGGAGCAGAAGAGAGACTGAGAAATGACTGTTTCACCCTGTGGTTTGGTTTACTACATAGCAGTGAGGAAGCCTGATTTTGAATCCTGCAGTGCTTAATGCTTTGATGCTTTCTATATTTATTTCTGTCTGGCATACCCTGGACAGAAACAATTGGCAACGCAGTGATCAGCCATAAGCCCCACACTGCATGTATGTACTATTTTACTTGGTTATGCCTAACACATCTGTGCACAGTATGCTTGAGAGCACCAGACCTGTGGCATATGTGCAACCTGAAAGGGCATGGAGTGGCCAAGAAGTCCAAAATTCCCTAGGTGTGCTAGACTTGGTGTGTGTCCATTGAGGAGTACATGACCCATGGAAATGTCTGTGATTTCTTGCACTTTAGCAGACTTTTACAAATCATGGTGGTGTAGCTGACCAAGTTGCCAGCTGAAATCCCAGACAGATGGGGATCTTTAAGAAAAGCTATGCTAGACATGCAATAGCCCTGCTTTAACAATGCTGCTGTTGGTCAAGGAGGGTTGCCCTCCTGCCGGTTGGTGTCTGACCATTCATGTAGGGAGTTTCTCTTTGCCTCTGGCCCTGGTATTTGCTCTAAAGACAGTGGAGCATCCCCACATGATGAATAGCATTGGGGCTTATGTTCTTAGGCAGGGGATGTGAATCTGAGCACTTTTGATGGAGAAAAGTAAATCCAGCTCTCCCACAGTGACCCTGCTTAATTTTCTAAAGGTCTTCCACAGGTAAGGGAAGGATATGGCTGTGAATACTAAGAAATGAGAATCTTTTATAGCCTGGAATAAGGTATTAAAAACCAAAAGGGAGTTGAGATATGCCCCTCGCCTTGTTCTGTTGGCTGCTTCAGGAGCCTCATTTGCTTACCCACTTTTCCATGTTTGATCTAGGAGCCAAACTTGGAGCCACAACTTTCCTTGCACCATGCAAGTGACCTGCAAAACTGAGCAAGGTGACCCTTACCCTCTTTTGTAGATTCTGTTTCCAGTCACTGCCTCTCACTTGTACATAGAAAATCCAGCATTTTTTGATGTTATTAGATGTTTAAGGTTTTGTTGTAACAAAATGTTCTGTAAATTGGCTGATAAATCAAAAACCCTAAAGGCATTTATGTTGTTTTATAAATAGAGTAGATTTGAAGGGCATCAATTTTTGTCTATCTACTATAACTGGTAAACCCAAGTAATTGTTGGCTTAGCTAGAGTACTGACTCTTTTGACTCAGTTTGTGATTTTATGCATTTGGAAATGCCAAGACAGTGTTTCGGTATTACTGTATGTAATACTGTATTCCCTCACATTCTGGGTGAGATGACTGACCAGTGGTAACTCAGCAGTAAGTATGATCAGGTAATAAAAGCTATGTCAGATGGAAAGGACCAAAATGAAACCTCCCAGGCTTCCTTTCTCCTACCTTCCCAGTATTTGGGAGGTTATTGAAGAAAACTGCAGTATCCTTGTGCAGCAGATAACCACCTATTCATGTTGCTCCATCATCCATTCATTTTTTTCTTCACCAAATCATTCTGCTTCCAACTCACTCGATGTGTAACAAGCACTCTTTCCGTATATGTCTCACCTCCACTTCTGCCTCTCATTCTCCCCCAGCAGCCATCCCTGTGAGTAACCCCACTCACCAAAGAGCTCTCGCTCATAAAACCCAGGCAAATCCACAAGCTGTTCATCTTTAACCCTAGCAATATCCATTGACTCAGATAAAGGTTTGGTCCCACTCATCCTCCCTTGCAGCTAGCTATGAGGAGATGTAGTGATGGTTGCTCTATGTGTCTTTGCCTGCATCTGAGAGTACTTGACTGTTCTTCCACTTTTTTCCCATTCTCTCCTTGTTGGAACAGTCTGTGCAAACACACCTTGAGTTCACTAGTACTCATGTGCAGTAGAACCAGAACACATGCTGCAGGAGTACCTTTGTCCTCAGCACGGCTTTCAGTGTCAGGCTAACTTTGGCAGAGGTTTCCAATCCAAAGACTGAGCTAGACCAAAGAAGCCAGCTCAGACTTGGCATAGTGTAACAAGTCTTGCAGTATCCCTGTGTCCAAGCATGTAATTCTAAGATTGAGGCTTTGCTGGAAGAAAACAGATATTTTTTTTTCTCAAATTGTAATAGTGCAGATACATCTACTTAGTTGAAAAATGCTTAGCTATCCGCCTATAAGATGCCAAAAGAAATAAAGTTGAATGTAACAACTGGGTGAGCTAGTAGTTATTGACTATCCTAGCACAGTACTGCACTGTGATATTGCTGGGATTTTACTTATATATAGCTTATAATTTCTGACATTTCAGTAAGATGAAAATAACCCAAAGTCATACCATAGAACGGGCACTAAGAGTATTAACAGATAAAACAGGTGTTAAAGGTGCTGAAGAGAAGCTGTGCAACATTAGCTTTGTATTCAGCTCACCTTAGCATACTGATTCATTGTGAAATGTAGGATATGGAGACTGATCTATAAAACAAAATAGAAAAAAAAAGAGTGCCTGTGCTGTGCTAAAAAAATCTTCCTCTCCCAGATATGTTTTTCTGGGAAAAAAAAATATATATATTTATATAGATATATCCAATATGAACACTAGAATGTATTCTCATTCTTGTTTCCTTGCATAACTGAGATTTGGATACTGAAAAGAGTTACAGAGATATTAATCTTCCCTGTTTCTTTATTTCTGGTCCACCTTGTTATAATCTTGAAAAGCACATTGCAGTCAAAAAGGTAAAAGAAACTCACGTAGACATCTGTGAGCTAAATTTTTATGAGAAAAATACTTTGTCTGCAGGGAAGGGAGGGAAAACCACGCTTTTGCACAAACAGAATCATTAGCAACATAGAAGATCATTTCAGTGTAACTAATACGACTGTAGGGAAGTTATGCCAGTTTTCATTAGCCATGAATTCTCTCTCATTTTCCTGTAAATTATTATTTATGCAGCCAATTGAGACAAATTAGGGAACTTGGGTACTTGGTACTTGAAAAATTATGGATGCTTAAGCTAACCGTTTCCTTGTATAACAAGTCTGACATAGCTCCTCCCATGCCACCCAAGCACTGCATCAAACCACACACTGCTGCCTGAAAAAGGCATTCATTGCCTAATAGTGCTTCTACAGAACCAGGAATTTCCAAAGCCTAAACTTTGATTCCTGCAGTAGCTTTTCCTCTAAGAGCACTTTGAAATATCCTTTTCTTGCTTCCTTATGTGGAAAACAGTAGCCTTTCTCCATCTTCTGTGCTGATGTGTGTTTCTAGGAGATGAAAAGTTTTCCCTCAAAAAATGCTGTCCATCACTTATCTTCGTAATTGAAGATCTTCTCACCACAAGGTTGAACAATTCATGTTCTACTGGCTCCTCCCTGTGTGCCACATCCTCTCACTGACTTTCAACCTAAATTTGATAGGAAACTTAAATATCACCCTGATAATATCTTTAAGTATCTTAAATAGTCCTACCTCACATTTACTCATCTTTTATTTCACATATATTAAGTCAGTATTCTGCTAGTGTGTAGGAAGCAATTTGTGTCCTGACTCAGATCCTGTGCTGACTGAATGACAAGATCCAGGATTTCCACACCACTGACCCTGCAGAAAGGGCATTGCACCTAATGACTTTCCAGGTAGCTCTTTTAATACCAATAACCTCTATCTTTTACACTTCCTTCTGGGCTCTCCCTGGGTTACTAAGACTCCTTGGCAATGTGTGTGACTCTCCCGTTAGGAGCTCGGAGGTCCAGCTTACCTTACGCAGTTGGGATATGAAAGCCCTTACAGTTCATTCTCAGTTTAGGACTATAAAAAATTTCTTGGCATTAATCAGTTATCTTCTGTTTCTTTTGGGATTTTGGTACAGGATACAAAGGAGCCACGAGGATCAGCCTAAGAGGAGATCTCCTAGTAGCCAGGCAGTTTTTCTGGCTTTCAGGAACATAACATGCTCTTGTCTTGGCCCCTTAATGGCTGAGCTGTCACACCAACCTGCCCTGCATTAGGAGCTTTGTGAGCAGAAGAATAAGTTCAGCAGTAGGCACTCAGCCAGCAGTCAGAGATGACCTTGTATTAACATGATGGTGGCTACGTAAGCAGATTCTTTCTTCCTGGGAAACAGCACAGATGACTGTACTTTGGAGAATGTGGAGGGTCGCTTGTAATCTCTAGGCTGTCCTGACAGAGCCTGTGAAGAGCCTCTGCTTCCTCTGGGACTTGTGTAAGCCTCCAGAAATATTTACGATGATACTTTGAAAAGGCAAAGATAGTATTTCTTTAAAAAGCTTGACTTCAATCTGGTGTTAATGCATCTCAGTTATTGGGGTAGGATCACCACACGCCACAGAGCCAAGCTTTGATTTCTGTGGAAATGTGAATGAGACAGGTGACTATGAGGCTGTTTTCTTCTTTTGCCTGTCTTTATATTAATGGGGCTGCTAGCAATAAATAAGTAAGCTCTGAATTAACATCACCCAAATGAAGGGAAGTTTTGGCTCAGTTTGGCACACTGAAAAGTGTTTTACAAAGCATAGCATGGGTGTTCCCAGAGGGCAATGCTGGAGTTTCCCATCTAGTGCATCTGAATTTCCCTGTGCAGTAATTTACAGAAAGACAATGGCAATACAGCATTTAACCTGAAGATGGGAATCTTTCCACTGTATCTGGATCATTGAGTGGTATGAGCTACATGGTTGGTTACTTTCTCCCAGTTCATTCTGCTGGAGAGACCTAAAACCTTCCATGGTCCCATAGTACCAGCCCAGAGCTAGAAAGCAGGTGCTCCCAAGCACCTGCTTGGGGTACTTGAAGTAAGATTATAATCTAATGAGGCTATGTAAGGAAATTCTGAAAGAAATTTCTATCTATTTGTTAAATTATGTGCACTTGGTGGAGTTGTTACATTCATAACCATGGTGATTGATAAGGGCGTGTTCTACTATGAGTAGAAATTGTGACCTGAGAGGGCTACAACTCTAATAGCTAAAAGTCAGCCCAAAGTAAGTATACATTGAATTCCATTCTTCAATTAACCCAATATATAAACCTAAAATAACTGCAAGTAAACTAAAATAACTACAAGCAAACAAATAAATGTTCCTGGATTTCCTAACATTACTAAAGACAAAACCTGTATATATTAATAGCTGGCACTAAATGAACATTTAAATATAGTTAGTACCATTACGTATCTGTGCACATAATTGTATAGTGTAAACGTTGCATTCATATTCTTCTTATCTTTAAAATATATGCCACCAACAGAAAGGTTTAGTCATTTGGTGAATGCAAAATAGTGAGTGTCTGATGCCCTCACTTAATGTTTTAAACTAATCCTGGAGCATATCAGTTCTCACTGTTTATTAGGAAATGAAGAACCATCTGTGTCAGAGACCTATAATGGCTTGGGTTAATGCCATCACCTCTAAGAAGAGCTACCCTCGAAGCCTTCTGGGACATCTTAAAAGGCAGAATGCAGCCATAGCAGAGCAATGACACATGAGCAAAATCTTAAGGAAAAATTTGAGTGCTTTAGGAATATTACTTCACACTTTAAGTAGTGTGAAGACTGACTTTGATTGCAAATCTTGGTAGTTCTTCCATTTAACAGAAGAGTTATTATAGTCTGACATATTATTGATATATTGGAGGATGGCAGAATATATTGTCAGATTTGAGTGCAATATTACTGCAAACTTTAAGAACGTGTTAAATTTTAAAGCATACTCTATTCAAAGGTACCCACAATTGTTTTTCCAAGTGTATTTCTTAAAGATTGATTTAAGCAATTTTTTGTGTATTGAGGTTGAAGGAGGTTTATTGCCATTACCTATTTCCATTACGATCTTGGAATAATCTGATCTGTATTCAAAGAAATATTCTGAGAGAATTTATTGTGATGAGTTTAAATAATCCCTGTTTAGAGTTTCGCTTTTTCTTTGCATATACATTATCACTTATTTTATAGAAGAGAAAAACAGGACGTTGTGGTTCTGAAGGGAAACAAAAGGACTTCAGGAAATTGTAACAGATTCACCAATTGGCCAGAGGAGGGAGCGATGCATCCTTTCTGGCTGGTGAGATCAGTGCTTCAACCTGAATTGAAATGTAGCTATTTTGGCAATGTGCTTTTGTGCCGTTAAACCTTGATCAATCCAATAATAAGAACAATAGGTTATATTTTACTCTGTCTGCTTTAAATGAAGACAACTCTTATGTAGTCAGTAGGGATGCATAAGTATTAACTGTAGTAAAAATGCGGAACACCCAAGCTCATAGCTAAAAATTTGATGGTGCACTGGGGATTCCTGACTCTCCCTGTGTTGAAGCGAAGCTTAAGAAATGAATTTGCATGCAGTGGAAACTTTACGTATTGTGGGTCGTAAATAGTACACCAAGAACATTAGCAAGATTTAAAATCAGGCTCAAGTACAAAGCAGAATAAAAAATCTTTTCTTCAGTTGTATCTTAGCTTCCAGGCAACATAAAGATAATGAGTGAGTTCTGTGAGTATCTATATAGCCAAGGGAGCAATACTGGCATAGTGCTGACAGAAAAGCTTTTAAAACTGCTAATCTACTCCTGTTTCTTAATGTATAAAAAGAAAAGCTGGTGGATCAAAATTACCACAGAACCAATTTTGTGTTTATGACAGAATTCACTATTGCCAATTAACACTGCTGATATTTGATTGTAATTAACAATAGGAAGGCCAAAATTGCATTACACAAAAATGGAGGAAATATTATGCCTGTGGAAGGAAAGAGCTGGATGGAGGGGGGAAAGAGGATAGGATAAAAGAAAAGGAAAACCAGAATCAGGAAGAGGAAATGAATCAATCTTCCAAAGTAATTAAATGTTATCTTCTATTCTAGGATTTCCTTGGCTATCATTCCAATATCTTTAAAGATGCAGAAGACTGAGAATATATTTTTGTTACCTACATATATTAATATCTATGCCTATAGAAGTCAGAGCTATGCTAAAGCAATTTTTTTCTGTTGCTAACTACTTTGGGTTCCAAATAGTCACTTTGGTTGCTAGCTATAGTCAGTGTTGTCTGTTCAGGAGCAGAAAAAGCAGCAGAGATCTTGCTTCTGTATCCAGTAGGTGTATGCTCGAAGTAGTTTGGCTACAGCTAGAGTAAGATCCCTCATTTTTTTCTGAAGACATATGTCTAAGTGAGACCAGTATAAATGTACTGCAGAATTGATAGACTTGCTGGGAAATGGCACATGCATAAGTAGGCTCAAGAGCTAACCCATCGCTGATAGGAGTCTGGCAGTGATGATACCGGTTTGAGGATCCTGCTCCCAAAGCAGCCCTAACCCTGTTGGACACGTTCTCATGTTTCAATGTTTCAGATGCCATGGCCTCTGTGTGGGCTGCTCTACAGCCTGAGAGACACCTCATTTACTTCCTTTATTTATTTCATCCTAACACTCTTGTCATTCCCAGATTTCCCTCTCCTCCTTTTCATTTCACCCCATCAGCTGTCCCTAAACCGCTGAGCCTGTGCTTAGCACAGGGACAGGTAGCAAAGCTGTCCCCAGGAGACTGCTGCCACTTCATCCACTTGCTAACCATATGGCCCTGGTCAATCTCTGATGAGAGCCTCACACTAGTAGAAGCAGAAACAGTATGTTGGTCTGCTGAAATGCTGTTATGAAATACTACATAAACAAGACGTGGCACTGACAATGGCTTGGTGTTGACTTAGGTAAAACTGCTTCTTTTTCTTTTTTTTCTTTTTTTTCTTTTTTTTAGCAAGGTACCACTCCAAAGAAAACATTTTGGCTTGTTTTTCTTATGGTGGCAGAGTTTCATCTCAAATGGTAAAGGGCAAGAGTGTACTTTTAGACCCACTTTCCTCCCTTGTAAGTGTGCTCAAGGGCTCTTTGAACTGATCACAATATAATTGTTTCTCTTTGGTCTGACATCAGGGAAGGGGGCTGGAAAAATACTGGTCACATCTGCAGGTGATACACCACTGAGTATGAGAAAAAATGTGGGGTTTATAGGAGGGCTATGAGACACAATGAGGAGCTTGTCCTACTTCTTCAGTGTTCAGTCTCATAGCTCTTTAGACTTAATTTCAAACTGTTCATTTGCATAATTGCTGAAATACTGCTTCCTTTCTAATCTCATCTAACTAATGGAATTGCTTAAGCTTATGCAGCCTGGCTTCTCCTTGGCCTCACTGTTTTCCTCATCTATGAAACATTGTTGTTGGAGCAAATGGAAAAGTGGCAGCTGTTTGCATCAATAAGGCTAATGAAATGCAGGTATTTCACCAATCCATCTCCACAGCACACATCAGGCCAAATTTAGCCAAGTGCAGTTTCTAGCAAGTAGCTGAGACATCCAAGGAAGTCGTTTTTTCTGGTGTAAAAATGTTTGCATTTACACCCAAAGCATGAGCTGACTGCAAATAAGTGGAGCACGGGTGGATGTAGATTGCTGTAGTAGCACTTTTTTTGGCACAAATTTAAAATGTGGTCAGTTGGTAAAAGTTGACATTAAGAAGTGTATAGAGTCAAGGTAAGAGCATTGGTAGTGAAAAAACAGTGAAAGAAATGACGAAGCGACCCATTCCTAACCCTTCACCCAATTTAATTTATACAATCCGCCATGGTCTCAGCTTTAAGCCTGGATTAAAGCCCCAGATTCAGTGCTGGGATAAACTGAATTCTGTGGGAGTTGTGCCCATTCACACAAACACAGAGGTTGTTCCTGTAGAATAATGATGTGCCATTTTGCTGATAATTTCACCGCTTGAATGCCAAGTTACAGTCCAGAGATGCTTGCTTAATATTCCTGCTTCCCTCGGTGTAAAACTGGCACCTCCAAGTGCTCCGCTGCTCTGGCTGGTTTGATGTATCACATCGCAAGCTTTCAAAAGAAATAAAGGACTGCCTTCAGCGTTTTCCCTGGATCATTTCCCAGTCGTGCAGTGCTTCTTAGCAGATGGCTACACCGTCTCCACTAGAGTCAGCAGCAATTTCCTTCCTATACCCATAAGTGAGGCTAGCAGAGTTGTAACTATCCTGTGCATCTATCACTGAGATACTGATGTCAGTGGGAGCCTACACAGATGTACAGCTCTGCCTCTGTCAGTCAGAAGTGATGGAGATCGGGCTTAACATATAGGAGCCAAGCAGTAGCACCAACATTGAGACACAATCTATTGGGATGATTCAGCTTTGGATGGTTTTATTTAGTTATTTAAAAAGCTTCTCACTCAGCCAAGCCCATTACCTCCTATGTTCTTTCCTCTGTGGCTTAGGTTTCACGAGTTCAGCTTGCATGTTTGTTTTGCCTACGTGGGACAGCTGCATCCAGTACATTTTTGCCTGTTCAGGGCTTTTCTTGCTTTCAGTTCAACCTTTTTCTCCTTCACTTGGCAAGTCATTTCGGGGAAGCATATAGATGTAAGGGTGCATTTGCTTGTTTATTTTATGTACATGACAGAGCACTTATATAATTTTTGAACATTCACTTGCTCACTAATCCTATAGATGATAACAGCACCTGACATTTCATATTTTCCTGCTAGCTGGGTTTCTGAAAAAACTTTCAAGGGCATTAACATGAAAATGACAGGAGCAATCCCTGTAGTTCTTTTCATTTTCCCCTCTCTGCAGCAAAAGAACATCCTGCTCTGCTTTGTTTTTCAGATTGATGGCTTCCTGACACTTCTGTTTGGCCTTGCTAGCATTAATACCCTTACAGTAATCAGTGTGACTCGCTACATCAAGGGCTGCCATCCTGAGAAAAGTAAGGAATAACCTGCCAGGAGTAACTGGCAGGCCCAGTTCTGCTTTGTGCCTTGTGTAAATCTGTGTTTCTTTCACTTACAGGATATATCAAATACAAATTGCCTGCATTGGAAATCAGAACATAATACAGTCATTTACATTGCAAATATGTTTGCACTGAATCCTTCAGAATCAACCCCAGTAAGAGCCAAATTATTACTACTACACTTTGGTCACCATGGGCTAAATACACCCTTGTGCTAAAGGAAACCACACATCCTGCTGACCCTCTGTAGTCTTCAAAATATAACCTAAGTAACTTCTAAGTGATCATTGTCTGGATCTTACTGTAAGCAATTAATTTAATCTTCAATGAGATGATGTTTTTTGGGAAGAAGTTTCCACTTATTGATAAGATCCTTGGTTCAGGGGGGTGCTACACCTGCAAACACTTTCAGTCTTCGGGTGTTTTACCAAGATTTGTGCACAGTAGGCATCATGGACTGCTTCAAATGGTGCTGGGAACTTTCAGTCTGTACATCTTGCCTCCAGCTTTTATAGCAACCTTCCATCCCCACGTCACTAACCAGTATAACTTTACAGAAATGTTGAGGAACAAAGTGGTAAATGCTTCATCCTTGGCAGTGTTTAAGGCCAAGTTGGACAGAGCCTTGGGCAATATGTAGTGTGAGGCATCCCTGCCCATGCCAAGGGGGTTGGAACTAGATGATCTTGAGGCCCTTTCCATCCATAACCATTCTATGATTCTACAATGCATAAGTATTTCACACATAACCAAAGAAATGACCACTATGTATGACAAGAGTAGGACAGATTAAATATTGTGTACCTAATGATATTCTAGCTTAATCTCAGCCAGCAACTCAGTACCATGCAGCCATTTGCTCACAACACCCACCTCTCCTCCGGTAGGATGAGGAGAATCGAAAGAAGGCAAAACTCATGGGTTGAGATTGAACAGTTTAATAATAATAATAGGAAAGAGAGAGAGAGAGCAATAAACAACAAGAAACACAAGTGATGCATCATACAATTACTCAACCACACACTGACCAATGCCCAGCCCATTCCTGAGCAATGATCGGTGGCTACCAGCCAACTCCCCCAGTTCATATGCTGAGCATGATGTTCTGTGGTATGGAATATCCCCTTTGCGTTCAGGTTAGCTGTCCCGGCTGTGTTCCCTCCCAAATTCTTGTGCACCCCCAGATTACTCACTCACTGGTGGGGTGGGGTGAGGAACAGAAAAGACCTTGAGTCTGTGTAAGCACTGCTCAACAATAATGAAAAGATCTCTTAGTTATCAGCGCTGTTTCTAGCACAAATCGCAAACATAGACTCATGCTAGCCACTAAGAAGAGAATTAATTCCACCCCAGGCAAAACCAGCACAAGTGGCTAACATGGTCTGAGCATCTAGTCTGAGCATCATATTTTATCTTTTCAACAGGCAAAAGAAAATCCTCTGAATTTAGACCTACCTTGTTTGTTTCTATGTAAAATTTAACATACAAGTGTTTTCTGCTTTTTACAAAATGGCAAAACATAAGTCTGGTGTAGAATTTGCTAATTCTGCACTGCACAAAAAGCATATTGTCTCCTGCTTTAAAGCCATTCACTTCCAGTGTTCACAAAGGGGCTTGAGATCTAGCCTGACAGATACCTTCAAGTTTAAGCCTTTCTTATGAATATGTATTATTTTAATTTTTTTTTTCTTATTTTTAAATGGTTGTATTTCCCTTATTAGCTGTTGGTATAGGATAGCATTTAGATTTCTGAGATATATTTGCCTTTCTAAATACTATTTTCTAACAAAATCATGCCATTGCAGGTCACTGCATCAGCAACAACAGCATGACGGTGTCTCTGGTTCTCATTTGGGTAGCAGCTTTCTTCTGGTCAGGAGCTCCATTACTTGGCTGGGGCAGTTACACAGGTAACAGGTATCTTTCAGTTGTAACTATTCAGCACCTGTCCACTTAACTGGACAAAGATTCTTACCTTTCTTGCTGTTTGTGATAAACCAGACCAATTGTCAGTGGAACTGAGAGAATCATTCATCATGCATGACATGTGTGCACAGTGTTGCCTGCTTTGGTATCAGCTATAAAGAGATTTATTTTTTTCTTTAAAGATATTACAGGAAATACTTGGACCAAGTGCATATTACCTGTGGAAAAAAAAAAAAAAAGAGAGGCCAGAAATATTTGGCATGGTAAAGCAATGAGATAAAGGAAACTATCACAAGACATCCTTCAAAAACTGTCAAGATCAGGAAACTAGAAAAGAACACAGGTTCCAGCAAGTTAAACTTGAAACTGTAGTAAGACAAGTCAGAAAGGTCTGTTGGAACTACTTGTTGAAAATACAAAAATCATAACAAAACAGCAGAAGGAAAAGACGTCAGAAAGTCTGTCAGTCCAAGAAATGATTAGGGTGCAAGATAAGGCCATAGCAAAAAAGAAGGTGGGGGAAGGAAAAATTTTTAATAGTGACCACTGCAGTAATTCAATGGCTAAGACATATTCCCACACCAGAAAATTTCTTCACAAGAAAAAGTTGGAGAAATTGCTTCACATTAAGGCTCAAAAACTTCAAGAAAACAAATATCTAGGAACAAATGGTAATGATACAGGAGTCCTAACAACTTAAATCTTGTGAATGAAATTGTCCAACTGTTCAGTAGTTGCATGCTTGGATCCTGCAGGCATCTGCATCCTTTGAGAAGTCATGAAATCTGCAGACTTATTAAAGCAGCTATGTGAATACACCCTCTTATCAAACATGAAGGTTTGAGGCATCTCAAGACTCTTGAAGTACGGGTGTGAGAAAAGCATGTATTTCTATAATTGATTGTCTAAATCATTAATCCTAACCAAACTAAAATGTTATCAGGATATTAGGCTCAACGGATGTTTTGTTTGAAACCAAATCAGTTTGTTTATTAGATATTTATTATGTTATTTATGTTACATATATGCTTTTGCATTATGGATATGTCAAATTTTGGGGTGTTGGACAGAACATTTTTTGTGCATCTTCTATCAATCTGTGTTTTCTTTTTACATTAATCTCATAGCTCTTCATTTGTTGAAGCATTTCAGGATTTCCAATATGCCCTTTTTGTTTTACACTACAGCCAAGGACTTCTTGGGCATCATTGCCTTATCAGGGTATCTAACTACTCCCATGGATCCTGTTCGTACTTTGTGTTCAATTCCTTGACAGTGGTCTTCAAGACTAATTCTAGCAACATTTTTCCCTACCAATCATAGCAGTTTCAGGTGCCTGGGCTGACGCTAAACTCATTGCACAGACAGCATGTGGGTGCTGAGCAATGGTAAGTCCAGCAGCAGGCAGCGGGTGCAGGCAGACAAGGATCTCACTGATTTTTGGAAATGCCACTTGCCAGTATCCCTGCAGAGGGAGAAAACAGAGCTGCAAATTCTGGCTCATGGAAAATCTGCAGGATTTTCTCTTCATGTCCTCTGGAGGCTGTTTTCATTTTTCAGTCAAAAAGCTTTGGAAACCAGAAACCTGGAATTAAGCCAGATTTTACAGTTATCTTTTTTTTATATTGAGGTCTGCTGATGAAAAAAAAGCAAAGGAGACGAAAATCTATTTCTGTTACTGAGCACATCCAGACAGCAGCACCTACAGCTTTTGGCGATAAAAATACCAAGCTCTTTTTGATGAGAATCATAAAAAAGATTTTAACCTTTTGCTGCTTTAATTCATCCTGTCTAAACCTATCACCTGTGAGGAATTAAGGGATTCTATAAGGTGGTGGGGTTTTCTTTTCTTCAGAATTATCCCTGGGTGTCAGTGATTTCTCATATCTCCAGGACTTGTTAATACTCGACTTACATAATTTTGGTTCATGCTTCATTTATTTGTAATTCCATTTGCTGCGATAGCTGTCTGAAAAAAAAAAAAAAACACCAAACAGTTTTTTCCACTTGAAAAATTAACAATTCACAATCTATAGAAAACCTCTAATGCTATTGAACCAAAGTTTTCTATCAGGAGACATCTGCAAACACATTAGAGGGTCTAAAGAAGCCATGAAAGTATTTAAGCAGAGACTGCACCTTACTCCCACTTCCTTTCCCTGACCTATCTGATCAGCTAGTGTCTTTTGTAAATCCCACTAGCTACAGATCCTCCAATATGCCCAATTTCTTTGCTAAAAGCCTGCAGTTCCTTTGCAGTTGCAGAACTGTATGCTTCCCATTTGCTAAAAGGTCTCATATCTTTCTAAGTATTCGTAATGTTTCATTTTCCAATAAGCTTTACCATTAACTGTAGCAACTTGCTTTCATGGCTCTCATAGATTTCATTGCTTTTTTGTTTCTATTAAAAGCCCTTCAATATTTTGGTTTCCTACATTGCTATGTAAGTAGTGACTTTTTACATTTGGCTTATGGTGCCTTCCCAATTGCTTGTTATGCTATTACGGTGCTTATGTTAGGAAGTTACTATGTAGAAGATTATGACAAGTAAGAGTAGATAACACACAAGTATATCAAACCTACTAAATTATTATCTTTTTTTTTTCTAGTTATGTCACAATTTCCCATCCGGAAACAACACTTTGTACATTATGTATTTACACTGGAATACTAAACTGGACAGAACAATAACAGGCATTAAAACTTCTTACAGTCTTGCTGGTCTTGAAAAATTGTTTATGTAGGAAATTATGTCACAGCCCATTAAATCATGAAGTTCAGTTCATTCTTTAGTGCTTAAAAGACAAAAAATACAGCATTTGAACTGATAAATTAATCACTTAAAAGCAGATGAAAGTTCTGAAAATGCTAGCCAACTTATTTTTTTTCTTTCCAGATCGAATGTATGGCACATGTGAGATAGACTGGGCAAAAGCCAACTTCTCTACGATCTACAAGTCCTACATCGTCTCCATTTTTATCTGCTGTTTTTTCCTACCTGTCACTGTCATGGTCTTTTCATATGTGTCAATTATAAATACTGTCAAGCTAAGCCATGCATTAACAGGACTGGCTGATCCTACAGACAGACAGAGGAGAGTAGAGCGGGACGTCACCAGGGTGAGTTTGGGTTTCATGTAGGGTGGAATTTTTTGCAGTGAAATCTACCTTTCCAAAAATTGGTCTCGGAACAGGAAAGGGCAAAAAACCAAAACAGCTGCATTGCATTTCTCTATAGTCTCTAGCAACAGAATCTGAACTCAGTGAAGAATATGAGGCTTGTTGAAAACTACCCTGTCACTTAGCTCATATTGGTGCTACATCATGTGAAAAATAATCTAAATATAATTGGAATGAGTTATATAGACCAAAACAAAAATTTGGTTCGGCGTGTGTTCTTTTCTGTCAGAAGCTGCAATACTTCTGAGCACACACAGAAGTTACAGTGGAGCTTTCAATTTACTTTTCATTGACATTAGTCTACCCAAAATCTTCTGAATTCATATAAACAAGGAGGGGACTGTAATTATTTTCATTTTATTAGATGACACATTGCTTAAGCACATCACCATGCCAAAATTTTATATACAGCTTCTATGTCTGCCTGGCTCCATCAAATCCAACCTTTTGCTTGCCTGTATTCTGCTGCGAGCCGTGCATTCAGGATGATCTGAACATTTCCCTTCCAGCCAAGCCTCCAAGCTATTATTCCCAGTGTATCGCTTCCCTGATGTAGTCTTCCAGAACAGATTTAAGACTGCTTTTCTTCTGTTTTTTAGGTTTCTATTGTGATTTGCACAGCCTTCATTATTGCATGGTCACCATATGCTGTCATCTCTATATGGTCTGCCTATGGTTACCCTGTGCCCAACCTTACCAGCATCCTTGCTAGTTTGTTTGCTAAGTCTGCCAGTTTCTACAATCCCATTATCTACTTTGGAATGAGCTCCAAATTTCGGAGGGACATTTTCATCTTGTTCCATTGTGCCAAGGAAGTCAAGGACCCTGTGAAGCTCAAACGTTTCAAAAACCTCAAGCAGAAACAACAAGAGCCCTCCCAGAAAGAAGAGAAGTATGCAGGAGAAATGCACCCGGCACCAAGCCCTGATTCTGGGGTGGGAAGTCCAACCAACACCCCACCTCCAGCAAACAGGGAGGTGGATATTGGTATTTTCGATACACCATCTAATAACCCTGATATTGAATGTGATAGACTGTAAGTTTTGCAGCCACTTCACACACGCATCCACTTTATGTTCAGGAAGACCCTCCTCAGACCCGTGCTAGAATGATTTCCTAATTCCCAGTCTGTCTGTTCCTTGCGATAGCACTGATGACTATACAACTCAAGCAAATCAGGCAGTAAAATGATATTTTCTTCTATGTAGGTACAAAATGCCATGAAGCACATTGCAATGTGCTGCAGCTTACTTAGTGCCAGAAACATTTTTTTTTTTCAAGTGTGCAGGAAAAGGAAAAAAGGAAAACTGACTTGCAGAAATCAGGCATAAGCGAGCAAAAATAACTGAAATTGCTACCTAAGTATGAAAATAACTATCTTGTTGGTCTGCAGTATTATTTCCATCTTCCCTGGCCTTCCCAGTGAGCATGGCCTGGCTGTAGCATTTGGAGTCAGAAAAGCTGGCCTTTAATTTTACTGATCTGCCTCCAAAGCGGTTGCTTTTTTTACCAGACTGTTAAGGTGGAGCAAGAGATGTTGTACAAGCAATGAAACTGAAAATCACACAAAGTTTTTAAGAGTACTGCTGAAGTATGGCACCAGAGCTATTTACAAAATATAATAAAGCACTTCACTGCTACTCCTAAAGAAAGATTTTGTACCTGCCTGTGGGTAAAAAATGACTTTTAGGTAAATGTAACTAAGTGACAATTAACCATACTGATTTAAATAGCTAAGATGTAGGCTTAAATCTGTATCAAGTCTATCAGATGTTATAATAGCCAATTATTCCACCAAGTTTATTTTACAGAATCAAGGAGAGGTGGTGTATCTTCATAATTCCCCATTTTGGAAATTAACACACTCAAGAGACTTCTGTAAAAATGTCTCTTCTTTAGCTGTGGAAATTGTGGATTCATTTAGTGCTGTTTGCAAGCTAAACAAGGGAAAAAGGAAGGAAAAAAAAAACACAAAAAGAAAAACAACAAACAAACCAACAACATTAGTTGCTAACCTCACTGCTATTTATGACTTCCTGGAATCTCCCTCTCTGAGTGTGCTAAAACATGGGGTTTTTTTGCAAAAGCATGCTTTTCCAGATGTGTCTCTTGGGAAAGTTACAAAGGGACCACTTTCATTTCCCCCATTACTTTATTTAAGAAAATCACCTGTGTTTTGAAGTTAAAAACAAATAAACATTATAAGCAACAGTGGGGAACTGTGTTCTCTTTCTTGGCCACAGATCTGAACTACAAGAGTATTATTTTTTGTGGAAAATTTTAAGATATGGGTGCTATTTCATTACCATAAATAATTAAAAGCAAATAAGTAAAAAGTTCGCTTTCAGATAAAAGTGCATGCTGTAGCTGCAGAAATATATTAAATCGTTTAGCACAAAATCTTGTCACAGATGGATGAAACCAGGCTTGCCTAGCCAAAACTAATGCCCAGTTTTGAAAGCTCCTATGTGTAGCACAAAATCTACCTTGGTAACTCTGCTGGACTGAGCCGTCTCACTGCAGAAAGTGCTTTGGTTTCCCTCCAAAGAAAGAGAAGTGACAGGCATCCCCATCAGATATGGTTCTCAGAAGTAACTTCAGGTGTGACAGAAACCTGTCTGTACAGCCTTGATAGCCATAGCTGCAGGCTAGCTTTTAATCTGTTTTCACTAATTCACAGATAACTGGGTAGAATGCTTGCACTGTAGCAATGCTGTTGATCTGCAGGATCAACATAGAAAGATGTGGAAAGGGCAAGAGGGAAGGCAGAGCAATGAGGCCACTTCTAAGAGTGCCCCCCTACGGGTGCCAGCTGAAAATAGTTCACTTAGCATGCATAGTAAGGTTAGACTGGAGAGGGCAAAGGGTTAGTAAAAATGAGCTAGAATAGAAGCAGAGCTGAGGAAAACATAAGAGGGGGAGAACCAGATAAGCAAGAGAGCAAGGAGACAGGAACCACAGGATACATACCTGCTGAGAGACAACTAGAAACAGCCAACACAGAAAAAGCCTTGACTGGACCATGACAGACCTCCCTTCTGTAAGGCATATGGCTACAGTCCTTTGTGGATATATGGCAACACCATGGGACTGCAGAACTGTAAAGCAGAATATCTGGATTTGCAGGTTACAAAGAGGATGGATGCCTTTGTAAGTACCATCCTGTGCTCCTGGTTCAGTAACAGCAAGAGCACATTTGCCACTCCACCTTGTGTGAAGGCACACAGCAGGCAGGCAGCATAGGCTTGTTAATAGGACCTGGTTATTCTATGAACTCTACCAGGGGCCTTTTACAATGTGTTTTGTACTGAATGGATTAGTGTCAACACAAATGAGATCTCTTGACTATCGCTAGTATCCAAATGGTCTCTTATCATGAGGTAGAACAATATTTATTAAGATCTTTCTCCCATTGGCATAGAAATTCTGTCACATAGGCGTCTTCCGTCCCTCTTGCTCAGGCTTGGATATTACTGTGAGATTTCAATTGTTGGGGTTGGTTTCATGTATGACACACTAAAACTAAGCAACATTATCTGGCAGAAGGCAGTAGGCCAGGCAATTTTACCATTTCCAAAGGATACTGCCAGCATTTGCTGACTTGTTCCAGGAGGATCTAAGATAGAGGTTAGCCCTCTTTTACCCTAGATGCAAGAAACCCATCCAAAGAAACCTTGCTAGTGTTCATTATCCATTTCTGTATTTACAGCCCTGCTGGCATCATTAAAGCACTCCAGAAAAAATGACGTGCCTGAGTACAGTAACTCTGCAGAAAGCTTAAAGCTCTTAAGCCACCATTTAAAATACGCCATTAGCCATCCTACATATTCATTTCCAAACATTTCCCAGCTGTTTTGATTAGCTATTGATTAGTACACTTAGAAAGTGGGTTCTTAATGGCAATGCAATTCATGTATTTACAAGTGTATAAAAATCTCATCAGCTCTTACTTGATTATTTGTCATTATCAATATTATTCATAATTATCGACATACCAGTATTATTCATAAATATCGACATACCAGTATCGACATACCATAATCACTGCAGTTATTAATACTCATATGTGCAACTTGGCCGTGCAGGTGGATTACTACCATCCCTGTCACTGAGACACCCTTTCACTTGGGCTACGCAGTTTGAACAATCATGTTAACCCAGGATTACTTTGGTTCGATTTCCACATTTGAAAATAGCCGCCTCTGGTTTGGGGAAAAGGGGAAGTTATAGTAATCAATCATTCATTAATTTATGCCAAGAAAACCTTTCTGTCCCACATTTCCCCGCCTGGCATATTTGCCAAGCTGAAAATTCTTTAGGGTGTCAGCACATTGAAATACATAATTTGACATTTCTAATATTAACATGAATAACTTGAGTGTGTAGTTTGAGGGAGTGGGACAACTGCTGCAGTCCAGTCGCTGTTCTCAGTGCTATTACGCCTTTTTATCTTATGACTCATGTAAAAGTATTTCTTGCAGCAGAGACCAGAAAACAAGACATCCTCCTCCACACCCCTCAAGACAGTGAATTTATCACAGTGTGAACTACTCAGGCTTGCACCGCCTTGCAGGCTCTCTCTTCACCCCTATTCATTCTGTTCACCCTTCATTTTTTTGCTACACAGACTGACAGGACAAGAACAATGCGAAGAACAAAGTATGGCCTATGGTTCGGCATTTTCCTCAGGAGAGAGAGATGAAGACAAAATCCCTTCCCTAGGGTATAGCTGAACCTTGTTCTTCTGCTTCCCTGGTGAATGCTCTCACCTCAAGCAACAATGAAAAATGTAGGTAATGCTACCAGGTCTGTGTTTTCAACTGTCCTGCAGATGCGCCAGCATGGCGAGCCAGGCTCTCGCACAATGCTGTGTGTCCCTCTGCCTACCTCTCAGACTGCTAAAGGCTTGGAGTCTGAACCACCTCAGTACATCCACAAACACAAAGGATTTTTGCAAGCACTTTGCGAACTCTGCAGATCAAAGTGAACGCACCTGCGGGGCCAAATGGGTCTTTATCTAGTATGTAGCCTGAAGTGCCCAATTCCTGCCTGCAGCAAAGACTCCACAGTAACTGGCCCCTAATCCCTTCATCTATTGATGATTTATGAATATGGAAAGCTACAATACTGTGCAATAGGGAAAAAAAAAATCAACAAAAAAAAAGAGAAAAAAAAAAAACAACAAACAAACAAAATGAAACACCATAAAAAAATACAAACCACCAAAACCCAAACCAAGCCTCCAAGATCCTCCTCATGAATTAGGTGATTCCAGATGAAGCAGCCTAAAAGCTGAAAACAGGATCTTCTCCAGAAGAACAGAGTGAAGGTACTACTGAATACATGTATACACAGATAGTACAAGAAGCGTCCAAGTGCCTGAAAGACTCTCACAAAACTTCATGTACCCACATTCAGATTAAGACAGGCAGTTAAATGAATTGCACTGACAGCAGAAGAGAAAAGGAGCCTGTCATCTGGGCCTATGTTTTGTCTACAGCTTTGAGTACACAAATAGGTATTTGATGCATACTTCCAGAAGTCCATTTTCTGTGTTGGAAAAGATTTTTTTTTAATCTTTCTATATTACAATAGCTCTTCATAAAAGAGAAGCAAGACTGCATCCTTCCTGATGTGCAGAAGTACAGGAATAAATTTCAGGTTCAAAGGATATCCAAATAGTACTCCATTAAGAACACAGAACAGTAAGAAAGTTACTAAATGGAAATAATCTGAATAATCCAATTGCTAATACAAAAATCAGAGCCATACTGAATGATAAAAATAAAAATTAAAAAAAAAAAAACAAACCAAAACCAACTACCAGCTGTCTGTGCCGATAACCATCACCTTTGATGCTCATTGACTGAGACAAAAGCCCTTTGGGGATAACAAACACACAGCATTTGATTATGCAATAGGATGTAACCTGGTAAAATGGGAGAGGAAGAAGATCACTGCAATAAACATCCTCCCTCATATTTGACAGCTTCCAGTAGCCCTTGCACACCAGGCAGCCTGGTTGCTGGAAAGAACCACCACCAAGGCAAAGTGGGGATGGTGCTGGAAAGTGCACATGTGGCTGGAGGCAAATTTGCTGCAGCTAGAACAAGGTCAGTGCAGGCTGCCCAAGCAGGAGGCACCAGTGTGTGTCATATCCCCTGCAACATCATAGAATCATGGAATAGTTTGTATTGGAAGGGACCTTCAAAAGTCATCTAGTCCAATATTTGAAAAGGAAGCATGAAGTCAAGAATAACACTTGGCAGCACAAATGAGAGCCAAGCATGTCTTGGTGGTGACCTGGCAAAGCCTTACCATGCAAAGATAAATTTCAAATGAATTCATATCATATAATGTTCATACAGAGAAATGGGAAAAACTTAGTGAACTCAGGGCATGCTTCACACCACCAATAAACTGCTGTATAAAATGAACAAAACTAACTTTTCCGAGAACAAGCTAGCCAATCCCTGGGATAACATGTGGATATACATGGATTTAAAGTGAATGGAAGAATGGGCTTTAGCTCATCCTTCACTGATACTGTGTTACCTGACAATCCATCCTTCAGCTTCCTTTGGGGAAAAGCATTCAAGTACAGCAGTTATCATGTGTCCTATCAGAAAAAAACGGTCCTGGGCAAATGACCAGTTCAAGAATTGGAAAGTTTAATTCCAAACTCCAGAGATGAGACCCATATCTCCCCACAGTTTGGAGGAGCTATTACTAGACCATTCCCCATCCTTGGAGCCATGGCAAGTGGAAACACTCACAGAAAGCTGATACACCTTATTCTTTGAAAGATGCTATACACATTCTTAGAAAGATAACACACCATGTGATAGCATGGAAAGGGAGTCCAAAGGAGAGAGGGTAGAGCTTTGTGAAAAATCACTGATCACTGTCTGACTATGAAAGCACACCACCACCCTGGCAAGTCTAGGAAGACTCAGATCAGCTATGCAACATATAAAAAGACAAAGAAAATGTGCTACCAGGACAGTAAAATTGCTATGCTTTCCTCATATTCCATTTTTTCCTGAGATGACACTCTCCAACAGATTCATGCTAGCATCTGCAAGGACCAGAGGTGTAGCACAGTATGTTTGCCCTGGGGGTGCAGGTTAGACCTGTATCTGGGGAGCTGTTGCTTATTAGGTGAGCTACAATACTGCTTGAACTGGCTATCTTTTCTTTGGGAGACGTATGTCACTGCTAGACCTTGGCTAAATTCACAAGAAGTTCTTCGGCCTTTCAGCTTCTGAAAGAAGTCAGAGCTTTTACAAGAGGTAGAGCACATGTGTTCAGAAAGCGTGGGAAAAGGTGACTCTCAGGGGGCTGTGAGGAAAGACCAAGCTAGCGCTAGGATAACTAGTCAGGTATGGCTCCAAATAAGGGAGCTGAAAACCTTAACATCACAGTATCACAGTATGCTAGAGATTGGAAGGGACCTCAAAAGATCATCTAGTCCAATCCCCCTGCCGGAGCAGGAACACCTAGATAATGTTACACAGGAATGTGTCCAGGCAGGTTTTGAATGTCTCCAGGGAAGGAGACTCCACAACCTCCCTGGGCAGCCTGTTCCAGTGTTCTGTCACCCTCACTAAGAAGAAGTTTCTTCTCAAGTTTAAGTGGAACCTCTTGTGTTCCAGTTTGCACCCATTACCCCTTGTCCTATCATTGTTTGCCACTGAGTAGAGCCTGGCTCCATCCTCGTGACACTCCCCCTTTATATATTTATAGACACCTGTAAGGTCACCCCTCAGTCTCCTCTTCTCTAGAGACCCAGCTCCCTCAGTCTTTCCTCATAAGGGAGATGCTCCACTCCCTTAATCATCTTAGTTGCCCTGCGCTGGACTCTCTCCAGCAGCTCCCTGTCCTTCTTGAACTGTGAGGCCCAGAACTGGACACAATATTCCAGATGGGGTCTCACCAGGGCAGAGTAGAGGGGAAGGAGGACCTCTCTCGACCTACTAACCACCCCCCTTCTAATACACCCCAGGATGCCATTGGCCTTCTTGGCCACAAGGGCACAGTGTTGGCTCATGGTCATCCTGCCGTCCACTAGGACCCCCAGGTCCCTCTCCCCTACACTGCTCTCTAACAGGTCATTCCCCAACCTATACTGGAACCTGGGGGTATTCCTCCCCAGATGCAGGAACTTGATGCACTTTCCCTTGTTATATTTCATCAAGTTATTCCCTGCCCAACTCTCCAGCCTGTCCAGGTCTCGCTGGATGGCAGCACAGCCTTCTGGCGCGTCAGCCACTCCTCCCAGCTTAGTGTCATCAGCAAACTTGCTGATAGTACACTCAATTCCCTCATCTAAATCGTTGATGAATATATTAAATAATACCGGTCCCAGTACTGACCCTTGAGGCACTCCACTAGTTACAGGCCTCCAACTAGACTCCGCTCCATAGACTACAACTCTCTGGCTTCTCTCCTTCAGCCAGTTCGCAGTCCACCTCACTACCTGATCATCCAGTCCACACTTCCTCAATTTAGCTGTGAGGATGCTGTGGGAGACTGTGTCAAATGCTTTGCTGAAGTCAAGGTAGACCACATCCACCGCTCTGCCATCATCAATCCACCGTGTTATTTCCTCATAAAAGGCTAAGAGATTGGTCAAGCATGACTTCCCCTTGGTGAAGCCGTGTTGACTGCCCCCTCATAACCCTCTTATCCTTGATATGCCTTAAGATGGCACCAAGGATAAGGTGTTCCATCACTTTCCCAGGGATGGAGGTGAGGCTGACCGGTCTATAGTTACCCGGGTCCTCCTTCTTGCCCTTTTTGAAGACTGGAGTGACATTTGCTTTCCTCCAGTCCTCAGGCACCTCTCCCGTTTCCCAAGACTTGGTAAAGATGATGGAGAGTGGTCTAGCAATGACTTCCGCCAGTTCCCTCAGCACCCGCGGGTGCATCCCATCTGGACCCATGGATTTATGGATGTCCAGATTGCTCAACCGATCTCTAACCCATTCCTCATCGACTAAGGCAAACCGCTCCGTCGACCTGACTTCATCTGAGGTCTCAGGGGTACAGGGCTCTTCAGGACTGCCTGCAGCAGAGTAGACAGAGACAAAGAAGGCATTCAGTAACTCTGCCATCTCTGTATCTTCTGTCACCAGGGCACCCATCCCGTTCATCAGTGGGCCTACATTGCCTCTGGTGTTAGTTTTGTCTGCCATGTACTTGAATAAGCTCTTTTTGCTGTCCTTGACCCTTCTTGCCAGGTTTAATTCTAAGGAGGCCTTAGTCATCCTAGCTGCCTTCCTACATCCTCTAGCAGCAGCCTTATATTCCTCCCAAGTGGCCAGCCCCTCCTTCCATGACCTGTAAACTCTCCTCTTCCACTTGAGCATACCCAGCAATTCCCTATTTAGCCACGCAGGTCTCCTGGCCCTCTTCCTTGACTTCCTACGTGTCGGGATGCTGTGATCTTGAGCTCGGAAAAAGCAATCCTTGAATGTCAACCAACTATCTTGGGTCCCTTTACCTTCAAACAGCCTTGCCTATGGGATTTCCCTTAGCAATTGCTTGAAAAGGCCAAAGTTTGCCCTGCTAAAGTCCAGGGTTGCAATTCTACTTGCTATTCTACTAGTCCTACCACACAAGATCCTGAATTCCACCATCTCGTGGTCGCTGCAACCAAGGCAGCCCTCAACCCTTACTGCTTCAACCAGATCCTCCTTGTTAGTGAGGATGAGATCCAGCAGCGCTCCTCTCCTGGTCGGCTCATCCACCATTTGCCGGAGGAAGTTATCATCCATACACTGGAGGAACCTCCTGGACTGTGGCTGGGTTGGTGAGTGGTCCTTCCAGCAAACATCAGGGAAGTTAAAATCCCCCACGACGACCACGGCCTGTGACTGTGAGGCCGCTCTCAGCTGCCTGTAGAAGGCCTCGTCAACTTCCTCACCCTGATCTGGGGGTCTGTAACAGACACCCACAACAGTGTCGCCCCTGCCAGCCTGCCCCTTAATTCTCACCCACAGACTCTCAACTCCCTCGTCATCTGTCCCTGGACAGAACTCAGTGCATTGTAGCTGCTCTCGCACATAGAGAGCAACCCCACCACCCCGCCTGGCTGGCTTGTCTTTCCTGAAAAGGACATAGCCCTCCATGACTATATTCCAGTCATGTGAGTTGTCCCACCACGTCTCTGTAATTGCCACCAGTTCACAGAATGTTAGCTTTAACCTGTTCTGTCCATAAAGAGCCCTTTAAGCATTTACCAGACTAGCAGCAAAAAACAGATCTAGAGCATGTGTCAGAAAAGTCACTACCAAGAGCAATCTCTCTGAAGTCCTTCTCCAAAGTCAACATGCATTTGGGGCCATTCCCTCTTTACAACCATATGCACGATAAATTCAGTTAACAATTTTAGTTATATTGCCACAGTCTATACCAGGGATGATGCTTCTGGCCTCATAAAGTTATATTCTACAATTAAGACCCATTCAGTGAATCTGCTCAATAACCTAAAGACTCCTCTCTGACACCTCCATCTGCAAAATCTGGAATTGTACTTCACCCAGCAAGTTCAGGTGCAGTTCAGTGGGCACAGTCAGGGCTAAGGGTGCTCAACATATGGTCTCTCAGATGTAGATTCCAAAAGCTTTTAATGAAGATGCCATGCTTCAGCTGCCCCTAATCCTGAAGAATCTGATTGCTTTCTGAACAGCAGAATGAACCCAAAGCACTTCTGACATGAAAGAGTTAGGTTTATCTTCTTTCTTAATATGGGTTCTTGCATGGTGAGTAAAGGAAAAGCTAGCTTTAGTCTGGGCAGTGGCAGTCACTAGCAGTGTTGAAATTATTTTCTCTACTTAATCGCAGCAGGTTTGCCTCCTCTGTTGGTCTCATGGATTTGCAGCATTTCACTGACCTACCTAATCTTCAAACAGAAGTATCCTGCCATCCTAACCTATGGCTGACCATAAGAAACCCCATTTTGTACTGACTATTCCTTAGGATAAGGACAGAACAGCAAAGCAAGTTTCTCCAGACTCCTCACAAGAAAATAAGCTCATCTCTGTCTATCTATAAATCCCTGTATTAGCCCAGGATACATACAGAGGACTAAAATACCAGACCATCAGTCAGCAAGGGAGCATACTCCCAGCCTCTGGGTGCTATTCAAGCCCTTCCTTGACACCTGGATAAACCTAGCAAGGATTAAGTATGCTCAGAAGGGCTGGAAACTAACCTGGTCTCTGCAGCTGGTGTCCCTTTCAGCACTGCTTTGACTGAAGTCACAAGCATTTCAGGCTTTGTGAACCGCACGTGGGTCAATTTGACTTGCTCAGCAACAGGCTTAAAAAACAAATAATCCAATTAATGAAAGAAGCAGCGTGTAAAAGTATCTGGAAAGGGTTGAGAAAGCCAGAAGGATCAGCCAGCACATCCCTGGTGGGATGTTTCCCTCCAAACAAGGATGCACAGAGGCCCCTTGTTAGTTTGCTGGGGACAGCAGCATGGCTGCTCTTTGAACACTGTAGTCCTTGGGACCATGACGTTCCACTGGGACTCAGGAAACCAAGGCAGAGGGACAAAGACCCATATGCCATGCAGGCATATCTTGCAGTTAAATAAACTCCAAAGACAAATGGTAACATTTGCAACTGCTGCCCACTTCCAATCCTATGGCAACATCTCAGCAAAGGCTTATATAAAACATCCTTCTCACCCACCAACCCAGCCTTCATTAGGCAACAACAATGAAATGTCAAAAGTGATTTAAGAGTATATCTTTAGCCCTGAAATAGGTGTTTGCGCTTATGCTGAGGGGAGGGGATAGAGGAGTGGGAAGAGGAAGATTGAGGAGTGTTCACAATTATTCATACTGCAGCCACAGAATATACATGTAGAGCTATTCATTCAAAAAATTGTTACTGGTAATGGTGTTCAGCTGCAGAAATCCCTAAATATCATTTAGAGAGAGAAGCAACTCTTCTGCCTGCCTGGAGTGATGAAAATTCAGGGCCTTAGTCCTAATTCCTTGTACCACTGCTGCAGTCCTGATCCTTGCTGTGTAAAACCTTATGATTAAGAAGCCATGTGACTGCAACAAACCTTACCATCAGTGGTCTCCTTCAAAAAGGATCATCACAAACATTTCCCCTTGCAAATGCAGGGCAAAATTCCCCCAGCCCTGAGCAAAGGCTTGACTTTGGTGTTTATGGCCATGCAGTTTTGAGATATGATTACATCTGTAAGATCAGCTGCTGAGGCAAACCCAAAGTCTTCCCCAACAGGTATGTTTGTTCCTGCCAGACCCAAGCAACCAGGATCATTCCTGCATCCTCCTTACAGTTTATACCCACAAGTACTGAGGGAAGGAGAAACAGAGGGCATCAGAGGGCAAACATCCCCTCTCCCTTCTCCACCTTATGTATTTCCATATGTCCCTTAGAGCAGGAGCAGAAAAAGTCATACCTTTTTACCCTAGATATATGGGACAGAAATCATAATCCCTTGTAAGCAACAGCAACCTGATTAATTGTAACTCGCAAAGATTTCATCCACAGCACCTCAAGATGAGGCCAGGTCACTGAACAAGTGCAATGTTTAGGGACAGGAGGACACCAAGGGTGAGTCCTCAAGGCACTGCAGGATGAGGCTAGTCCTTCTCATTGAAATCCTTGTGCATAAAACTATTCTCAGACTTCCTGACCTTTTGTACTTTAGGAACAACAGCCACACAAACAGCAATAAATTACATGCTCTCCAACAACCATTTATGGCACAGAAACTCAAGAAACATGCATACGCCACCTCTGCAATCCCACTGATGGGGCCTCTGGGACTGCTTTGGGTCCAACCTGTTAATTTCTATTCTGTACCACAGTTGGTGGCAGAAGTGAAAAAGAAATACCAACACAAGCACTAACATCTAGTTTCTAGGAACCATCTTTTTCATAGCAACTGACTACATGGAAATTCACTTGCACTGTCAGTGTCCTACAGATGAAACACCAGAGACATCACACAAAGTCTTCAAAAACTCTTAAAAAAAAATAAAATAGGGAAAGGTAAATGAATCCAGCATTTGCACTAGTTTCCTCAGCTCAAGAGGCTGAGAAGTTCTTGATCACCCATTTTCTGAATGCTGCTTGTTTGCATGCACCACTCTTGCAGTAAAGCAGAAGTGGTGATGGAAAAAGCTGGTGAGCAGAACTCAGTTTTACTTTTATCCATTGTCTTTCATTTCTTGGATCTCTTAGTGGGAATCAGCCTGATTTTATGCCCCTAGCTCTTAAACATTCAGAAAGTCCAGCCTTGGAAATGTGAAACAACCTAAATGGAGTTTACTTTAAACTTCCTATATCTAAGCAGAGATGTTTGGCAGACTGTAATAACAGCAATACCAATCCCTTCCCTTTCTTCCTCATGCAAAAAGAAACAGAGCAACAGATCGAAAGCAAACAACTACTTAAAAGCTTTACCATGCCACAAAGTGAGCTTCTGGTGGCATCCTGTTAAGCATCTGAGCTCCTTTAAGTAGTGATGCAGAGTGTCTATGCAAACTACCTCAATCCACAGCAAAGGCAGCTAGATGGCTGAAAGCCCATGAGGAGGACATGGTAAGAGGGGAGTTCAGCAAACACAGCGGGGGCTGAATGCAGAACCACTGTGTGAGATGTGGCCTCAACAGCCACTATTTACAGCTCATTTGTGCTGGCAGCAGCAGCTCCACCACTCCACACCAGAGCAAACAGCCAAGGCAATCAGTGAGCTGTAATGAACAGTAGTGTGTCATATTTAGCATCACAGCTTAGTTACATTCTTTATTAGCTCACTCAGGAGGGGAATGCATCATTTTACATGGCTCTGCTGGCCTGATATCTTCGCTTACACTGATGTGAATCAGGACCATCTCCCCTGTTCCCCCTGCAAGTACATTTTGCAAGCACAACATGCCAGACATCATTCTCACTGATCATAAATGCCTTCCCTTTTGTGGTAAGGGACTCACAGAAACCACCACCAGCACTGAACAGCCTGAGATAGACTCCCCACGGAGAATTTAAAGCAGCTTTGGGCTGCTCTGCCTTGTTGAGCTGTCACTGGAGACGCAGAATCTGAACCAGAATCTGGACTCACCAAGGTATGGCTGTAGCTGTAAGTCACCAGAATGAATACAACAGCTTCCTGGCTTAGCCTTTCTCTGACCTTAGTCATTCCTCAGTTTTCTGCCAGACCCATATTGGCACACCACAAAAAAAACAGTAGGATTTTGCAAACCAAAGTCCAATCACTGACCTCATCACATGACGCAGTGTTGCAGGGCTGTGGGTGAGCAGAAGGGAACGTTTCCATTTTGCCTGGTCCTGAGCAACTGCTTCCCCAGGACGTGCATCTTCACAGCATGTATCTGCAGAGCCCCGGATAGTCCTGAGGGCTGTGAGAACCATGGGCATTCCTCACAGGGCTGGGAAACCCAGAACCTGTCTGCAGGCTTTGTTGTTGTTGTTATCTTCTGACAGAAGACACCAGTTTTCAAAGCTACTTGTTGAGCTCTTTGTAGAAGAGCTCCCCTAATACCATCAAACCAAAAGAAACAGGGCTCTCCTACAACAGCTTCCCTTGCTCAGGTTTGGGAAGGCAAGGGCTGGTTTAGGCCTGCTGGGGGTGGTAATCAGCAGCAGGAGATAGCAGCAATCAGCTGTGAAGGGTAATCACCTCTTATATGCCTTTGTGGAGCAAGCCCTGGGAGATAGCCTACTGGTCTTTCTACGTATACACATCCACCTCTGCATCTTCAGTAACCCAAGTACCTTTTCAAATTCAGTTCCGAAAGAGTTGTACTTCTCAGCTTTATTTACTGAAAAAGCTGCTTGCCTTTCTTTTCTTCTGATACTTCATAAGAACATGTAATTTAACTTTCCTTCTCGCAAAACTGTTCTTCTCTTTCTTTCATTGTTTGCCCTCTGAAAAGAGCTTTCAGAACCTAACGTGAAAAGTGTCAATTATTAAAGTATTTTGAAAGCATTTACAGTATTTTCCATAGTATAAAACACTCTGAAAGCATAAAATGTAGAGGTTTTCCTCACAATTCTTATGGAGATTTAATGCTGGCAATTATAACAATGCAAATGGTATTTTCAGCTTAACTGTGCTTGTGACTAAGCAATTTACTAGAAGTAATCTATTTAATGTGGTAATCAAAATGCAGAGCTCACCTTGTAGTATATGGTTGTGGCACTGGAGGCAAGGAACAGAGGATAGAGCTTATTCAGAGATTTATTTTTCTAATAAGATTTGAAAAGTACTTTTTTTGCTTTTAAATGTAACAGAAAAGCAGCGTTTCTTCTCAAGGCTTGATTTCAGAGAAGGATTTAAAATTGCATTGAATATTTCTGTGGCCCTTAAAGGCATCATATGAGATGGCTCTCCTTTGCTATTCTATTTCTACATTACTGAGTTTATAGTTAATTGAATTGCTACAGTGTGGAGTGATATTTACGCATACTGTCTGTTTTCTGTTTTCTTTAAGTGGAAATGAATCATGAGAAATTACTGGCTTACAAAAAAGTGTAGATACAGGCTACTGCACTGCAAAAACTTCTGTCTACATCTTTTGTCCTTTAGGGTACACCTCATTGTTCAGTACGGCTGGAAACGCCCCAAACCACTTGATATTTGGATAAAATGGTGGAAATGGGCATAAAAAGGGTCATAGCAGTTCTTCACAGCCTGCGCTCCCCAACCCATTTGCACACATATTACAATAAAGCTGAGTCACAGACATCCTGAGCAGAAGGAAGGGCTGTGAGTTTCCTGCTTGAAGCCCTGCCCCGCAGCCCCTGCTGTGGCAGGGCTGTTGCCAGCTCAGCTGCCCTGGGAGGACAACAGCGTTTCCAATGTCAGGCTGGTTCACACACAGCACAGTAAATTTTTGAATGTGTTTTAGTGGCTGACAGTATTCTGGAGCTTCAATACCTTCACATGGCAATGAACACCTTGGTAGTGACTAGTTAAAGAAACACTGGAAACACCATCTCTCCAATCTGGCTGGAAGTGAGAGGAGCAAAGGGACTGGACAGAGATGAGGAGAAGGGCAAATGCTGACACTTCTACTAGTCCACTGTGGTCTGCATGGCCACGAAAACCCTTGCATCACTCTGCACTCTCATTATATCCACATCACAAGGCCCCTAGATGCACCCTCCAATACTTTCCTTCTGCTCCATCCCTCCAGCAGTACCCTGACTTTCCCCATTTACTTCCCCATTGCCTTTCCTTCTACAGCCTCCAGCACCAGAACCCTACAATCTCTCCTTTCCTTCCCAACTAAATTCACCCTTGCTGAAACACGGGATGGACAGTCTCCACAAAGCAAACCAGCCTCCAAGGAAGGTGTTGCCAGCACCTGGATTCACACAAAGAGAGATCTGTATGGGTGCAGTTCCTGTGTATTCCATCCCATGCTGAGGTCCCTGTTCCTACACAGGCACATGGACATGCAATGCCATTCTCCCCTCCACCAGCAGGATCCCAGCTGGAAAATTTACCTCCCTGGAAGCAAACGGATCTCTGCAAGAAGAGTGGGCAGAGAGACCATAGAGGGGGTAAGCCAGCCACTTGGCTGGGAGAGAGCAATGTAAGTGAGCCTGTGCACAGAGACACATGCAGAGAGGCTTTTTGTGAACCCTGGCAAATACCTTTTTTGCAAGACACATACCAGTAAAGAAAATCCATTAATCCACGCATTAAAAACACTGGCAGTTCTGGCCCCACTGCGTGTTTGGACAATACTGCTTGCCAGAGCAGCACTCTGATTCCTACATGTTGCCTCCAGAAACAACCTGCATTTTGAACAGTCTTCAGCACCAAGAGCCAAAGCTAGAGAAGACAAGGATAAGGGCACCACAGAGGGAATGCATTCAGCTGCTGGGAGGCAGCCATGAGCTCTTTACTGTGAAGTGGCTTTTATTGGCATCATCTACTTGCTCTGACACCTGATGCCCTACAGAGCATAAACAGAAAACACATCAGGAAAATAGTCAGGAAGAACAGACAGAAGATTGTTACTGGGTTTACATTTTCCAGGCCTGATTTGTAGTGAATAGTTGAGCTTTACTGCCAGGGTAAGGGGTACTGGGATCCAGAGTGAGGCCTGGTATTCCTGGCAAACTGAATTAACAGTGGCAGCGATAGCACATGGCTTGCACTGGAAGTACGCAGATAGGGAAAGCACACTGAAAAAGCCATTTGTATTTTCTGAAAGCTGTGGTCCTCAACTGCAAATTTCAGCTCTGAATCCAGCACTGCTGAAACTTTTGATCAACAAAGAGCAATCTCCTGAACAGATGACTTGACTTCTCATAGAAGGAACTTTATGCTGATGAATCAGGTTTTATACGAGGTAGTAGAGCAATGAAATATATCCCATTTACCCTGGGAAGACTCAATCCCCACCCACACTGGATTCGAGATGAACAAAATCCATATGCTGCACTTCCTACAGACCCAGTTCTGTTCAGTCACCATACATTTTTGTTTGCAATAACTGCAAATTCTGCTAAAAACAGTTCTTAAAATTGATTTCTGTTGTGGCAGCCTCTTCATTTCTGATAGTGGACTGGTGAGATACAAACATTACAGTCCACCTTCATAATGTCACACCTTTTAAAGCTGGTTACACCCCTTCAGATCCAAAGGCTTGTGGCCACAATCAGGGCAAACTCCTCTCGAGCAGCCACCATTGGCATTTCCTGATCCCAAATGTGCTGAGGTTTGTTCCAGCCCCTACATTTACTGTTCATTTTATTTATGTTTCAACACAGCATTTGAGGCAGCCTCTGTTCTAAATCTGGCTTTGGGAATATAAGGCATAGGAGGTATGTGTAGATTCAGCTACGTGGCAAAAATAATGAAGATTATTTGATGCCCATGAGAGCCCTCTGTTGTATTTCAAGTGCAAGTGTCTCCTCCATCTGTTTTTGTTTTTCCCACAGAGATACATATCTTGAAATAATTAAAGGAAAGCAATATCTGAACATTGCTTCTTTCTGCTACAATCCAAGATCTATAAGCAAAGCCAGCTGACTTGCTCATTCTAAGTAGTATTGTCTGCATGCCTACAGCTAATGCTAATGCACTGCACATTAAATCACTCTCAGAGTATACAGACACCCTTTACAGATAGTAGGTACTTCTGGGTTTCTTCAAATACCTCATTATATTCTGTTTCCAAGCCTGAGTTCACTTTTCTTTATGTCTTTTAATTATTATAGAGGCAGATGAGGTCAAAAGTTTCCAAAAGTGACTGCCCAGAACTTCAAAAAACCAAACGATTCAAATACATGACAGTTAAAATGGTCGCTGCTTAATTGGAAAAGCTCAAGCCTTCCTTGCACCAGTTACAAAAAAGGATCCCTTTCCCATTTCCCACTTCCCACTATGAACCCTCATTTTTTGAGCCTGCCCAGTTGAAACAGAAGGCTCTCAGGTAGACCTCATTCCCATGGCCCACGCTGCAGGAAATCCAGGCAACAGGGGCTTATGAGCTCCTGCTTGAACACTGCCTCCTGGCAAACCTGAAAAGACTGCTTTTGTCGCCTTTTGTCCCTCCCTTCCCTGTGGGGTGAACAAATGAACCAGGGACTTGGGTTTACTGACAGAGCCCAGCTTCTCTAGTCTCAGGAAACATGGTCATTGCCATCTTCTCCGAGAAACGCCCAGTGGTCAAATTTATACAGTGTAAGGTTTGTATCCATCCATTTAAGACAAGCACGCCAACATTATGCATTCATTTGGCCCATCAGGTCTCCTCATTCATAAAAAGTAAAAACAGATGCCTGGCTACCCAATTGGTCTAATTATTTAAAGAAGTTTCTGATGCTGGCAACAGCTACAGCATACATAATTCAGCCTCCGTACCTTTCTCAAACACAAGACAAACACATCAGTGTATTTTATATAAGCCTTCCAGGACATTGGTTATTTTATTTACCATCTATTTATTTATTTAGATGTAAGTGCTTTAAGCAGCTGAAGCCAAACAATATTAACTCCCTAGTTACCTTGCCATCCCAACTATATTTTTAACTTTCTACTATGTTTTCCCATTGCCTTTTTTCTTCATGTTTAAATGGGTTTCAAACACAGATTGCCTTATGCATAAGAATGTGTAAGTTAATGTTTTATTTCACAGAGTTTGAGAAATGTAGAAAAACTGCAGAATTTGAACTCCACTGCCTCTTGTTAGAAATTAAGGCTAACATGCAACTTCACTGAATAGAGCCAGCGCTACCAGGCTGTGCATGTCATCTTGGGGTGTTATAACCTGGAGAAGATTCTGCTCTCTGATTCTTGTGGTAATGTTCAGTGGAAAAGGCTTGAGGGTAATTGTTTGAGAGCAGAAAACTTGTTCCTTTCTTTTTAAGCACTTGGATGTGATTAGAGATGACATAGTTAAGTGTGATCTTGCAGAAATCATTTCATTTGTCTGTGCTTTCTGGTTTTATATTGCAGAGTCAGGACTTTCTAGTACTGGCTTATTAAACCTGAAGTGGTCAGTTGAGAAGATACATTCAGCAAATTCTCCATAATGACCAAAGGCCTGTTAGCTCAGCCCTGCATCACTTTGATTCCTTGTACATTTCCTACTTGTAACCTGGAAAGCAAAAGATCTCTTGGAAGCAATTTATGGCCTTTGAAGCTACCCCACTATCTTTTACTCTCACTTAGATGTTGACTTACTATGTGAACCTACTACATAGTAAAACCTTTCTCTCTTTCTACAGAAGTTTGACTTGTTCGTGTGAATCACTGAAGAAAAGCCAGGTATCACCAATATACTATGACCCAAGTCAGTAATGAACTTGGACTGAATTTGGACACCTGAGTACAAAATTACATCTGTCTCTATGGTGCCATAACAGCTGTATACAGTCAAGCCGTTGCCTGCCCTTAGCTCAGGGGCCATACCAGTTGGTGAATGTCAAACCCAACACGTGAATTTATTTGCCATTTCCAAATAGGTAAGTTTTCCCCTATTTCATTTACCTCTGCATCACTGCATGCAGAGAGAAGAAACATGAGGGATCTTACATTTTTGTGTTGGTTGAAACATGTAAGCCCAATAGTTATATTAAAACCAAAAACTTTGTTAAAAAAGCTGAAGTCAGATTTGTAATGAGGATTAGATTAAGTGCAGAGAGCTTCCCTTCAGTGAAGTCAGATATGCAGCGGTTACCCAACATGGCCTTTACCCAGCTGTTACCCAAACCAATGTTTTTTGAACGAAAGCTGTGTAACTTGAAAATTCTGCATGACAGATGATCTTAAAATGAAGATTCATTTAAGGGTCTGTGACTAAGCTCCATCAGTGTGTGTCTGATCTTCCAGGTCTGCCGCTAACTGTGAAAACACCAAACCTCCTTTCTGAGCCTTGGCTAGATTATCTCCTCTGTCTGCGCTGACAATGCTTACATATATCGTATCTCTCTCTTTCTGTTGTTTCATCTTCCAGACTGAAGGTAATATCTGAGTAGATCATAATTCAATGCAGTCACTAAATTTTCCTCAAAAACAAAGGATCTTCTCAAACTTTCTTTGAAAGTTTTCTTTGAAAGTTACTTTGAAAGTATTTCAACTCTCTAGTCTTGTTCATTAGCTGCTTTGTTAAGACATCCAGGGGACAGATTAGTGTTCTGTGTTCCTTTGCTTTCAGGCTTCATAGTACAGTAGAAATAAAGCTACTCTGCATGTCATTGTTCCCACTTGGAAATTAATAGAACAGTGATGTTACTAAATTTTACTGATAGGAATTACTGAGCTGCTGCAGCTATGGGAAAGAGAGGCTATAAAATGCATCAGCCTTACTTAGTAGGTATGTATGGATATGAACATGTCTGTCATGCATTAGTAAAG
The DNA here is from genome assembly GCF_034315485.1 of Pezoporus occidentalis. Lineage (NCBI taxonomy): Eukaryota > Metazoa > Chordata > Aves > Psittaciformes > Psittacidae > Pezoporus > Pezoporus occidentalis. The sequence goes on from NW_026915376.1 coordinate 2,580,249, forward strand.
ACTATATCCCTGAAATTTGTCACCGGTCCTAAGTGTGCATTCATTCATTTAATATTATCATCAATGGATCCTGCTAAATCCTGCTTTAACTAACAAGCAAATGAAAATACAATACAGTAAAACTTAAAATCTACCACCACAAATAGTACTATCAGTTAATGTAAAACTGAAGCGGAGGCTCCTGACCAGAAATAATGGTGGAAGACATGAACACACACAGATACAGAGCATTTGTCCAACCCCTAAACAATAGTGTTCAATATCTATTGTCTTAAAATTAGTGGTTTCCTAACTGCAAAGTCACCTCTTTTGAAAACAGATCTTTCCCTGTGGCAAATCCCAGCATCAAAGCGAAGCCATACAACAGGGTTCACCTCTTCCTCCTGCACTTTGTGTTTCTTGCTCTTGGGTGGCTGGAAAGAGCACAGCAGCAGCACTTGGAAATGTGATAAAAAGAGACAGCCAGTGCCTTCCTCTGTGTTTTGTTTTTATACTCTTCAGCTCTCCATTACACACCAGAAAGAGAGGCTGAATACCCTGGATAATGGCAAACCTAGATAGCTTTTCTTTTTCTGCCCACTCAGTGATTCTGCTCCACGGTTCCCAGGATGCTCATTTCCAGGGTGTCAAGATGCTCATTTCCAGGGTGTCAGGATGTTCACAAGCAGCGATGCAGAAATGTGTCAACCCACTAGCAGCATCCTTGACCCAGTGCCCCAGACAGAGCCAGCCAGGCTGGAAGAGCTCAGGTGGGTGTAGCATGGACAAGGCTGCACCACTGCTGGGTTTCTAGAAATGAGAGTTGTGTTCACACACCACTGCCTTTGAGCTAAGTCCTGCCAGGTCCACACTGGCTCTTTGCCCTTAATACAATTTGCTCACAAATTGGATAATCGGTCCATGAAAAATGAGAAATGGATCTGTCAGCTGTTTCTTTTGCACAACTACCACCCTGCAGGAGCAACAGTCAAGCATAACCTCAGTGCAGGTGCTGCTTTGACACCTTGCCGACCACATTCCACATGCCAGCACGTACACCCCTCAAAGAGCTGGTGCAGGTACCAGAAGCTGAACCTTAGGAGAACTTTTTGCCTGTGCCAATTATCCGGATCATCCACTGCTTCTGACATCTGAGCTCCATCACTCAGCCCTAGTCCAGCTATTTCGATGCAATCCTATTGTGTGCTCTGTGGTCACAGCCTGAACTTTTGCCATCTGACCATGTCTTGGTTTGCTAGAAGCTTGCTCTTCAGTACTCTCACACTGGTTTGAGATCAAGAGGCTTCATGGATAACCCGCTGACCCGAGACTTTAAAGCTATATACAAGCAACTCAAGGTGTACACAGATGCCTGTGATTTCTGAAAGTAATCTACTCAAGTGCAAAATAAGTGGCTGAATACCAGTGAAGATTGATACCCAAAGTTTTTAGAGGATTTCTATCAGCATCTGCAGTGAAGGAGCTGTTGGGGAGACTGCAGCCTTCCACTAGCACTGGGAAATGACACATAGCCACTTAGCTGCAAAATCCCAATATTTAGGTGTTTGGCACCAAGCACCTATGTACCTATGTATCTCTAAATGTCCAGTCCTAAAGTGTCAGGCCTTTTGCCCATGATTATCTGAATAAAACCTCACAAAGCCTTATGAAAAGAGTGATGATATTCTGAAAGTGTTAATTGAAATTAAGAAAACATTTTTTTCTTTTTTAGTAAATTTTCTAGGTAAATCTGCTAACAAACGTCCCTGCCCATGGCAGGGGGGTTGGAACTAGATGATCTTAAGGTCCTTTCCAACCCTAACTATTCTATGGTTCTATGATTCAAATTTGTTAACTGGAGAGCCTTTCTGCCAGTCCAGGGCATTCTGCCTCATGAGGGATTACCATGACAAACCTGAATTTCTCTGTTAAGAGAATTATGAATTATGGATCATTACATTTTAACAACACTAAGTTACAGTAACACAAAAGAGTGGGCAGTTTTTTATGAACATTTGATATTATATTGTTTATTTACATGCAGAGTTTCTCTAAGTACTGGAGTTGAGATTCACAAATAACAGGTTATCTTTCACTTAAACCCAGGTAATCATTTTCCCTTAAACCAAAGACATTTACAGGATTGTTAGATCAGAAGTAGCAGGGAACTACATGTCTTTCTAATGTGTCTTTTGAAATCAATCTTTTATCTTTATACTAGATAATTTTTTTTCACCAACAACAATCTTCAATAAAACAGAGTATGTTTGCTCATATATGTTACCTGTACACTTCTGAATACCTAGGTGGAATTGCAGATGATAATTTGCATTCCAGCATGCTGCAATATAATACCAGTCCTTCTCATGGTAATCTTGTAAATGCTGTGATCCTGATTATCTCAGTAAGATTAGGAGATCTATGTACAAATACTGTAAAAGAACATCAGTCCTTTTGTGTATCTCATCTTAGCGAGTGCCTCCTTAGAGGTCTCTGAGTGCATTTTATTAAATTCCCACACCCAATTTATCAGGAAGAAGTCCATGCTAACCTCAAGTCATATTTCTGCCTCTCTGTGCCCAGACTGACAGACTTGCTGTCACTAATCCCCCAGTTTCAAGGCAGCTGTTGAGGGAATGCGACGCCATTCACATGAGTAAAGGCATCACAACCTGTCTCTTCAAAAGCTAGTTTTCCTTTAAAATTGGACTTGCACCTAACTAATCTGGTATTTGTAATCCTTAGAGCAGTGTATTTTACTTCTAGATACTAGTTGTAGTCCTTTTACTACAATGCTGAACTGCACAGAGAGACAAAAAATACCGGCCAAAACATCAGCTGAGTAAAGCTTCACTTCCTAGAAGAGAAAAACTTGACAAATCTGACATGCTAGTGCAAAAGAAGCATAGAAATCCCTACCAAAAATATGTGGGAGGGAACACACATTTAAAATAGGACCGCCTAATTCAGCTGCTAAATCAATGTAAGGAGCTCTGTACGCCTGTGTGTACGGGAGGGAGAGGGAGACACAGAGGGAGGGAGAGACAGAGGGAGAGAGGAGCAGAGGGAGGGAGGGAAAGCAATGTGCCTTTCACAGAGCTGGGAGCTTGATGGGAATGTTTGATTAGCTCCTCTCTGAAAGAGAAAAGGTGTCCAGGCCTCCCTCCACTGCCTGCCTCTCCTTCCGTAGAATAATGTTGGCTGGAGTTTGGGGTACAGAGAAACTTGGGAAAAAAAGCACTTTCATACTGTGTGGAGAAAAGGAATAAAAGTTGCACACCTCAAGCAAGGTAATTCTGATGTCATTTCTCTGCTATATTTATTTATGAGGGAGGGGGGAGTTGCTTTTTTGCCTGTTGATAAGTCAGATATTTTCACTGCTAAGTAACTGTAGGGATGTAATATTTGTTTTAGCATTCCAGCTGCGTACATAGGATCAAAGACCTAAGAAGATGAAGACATAACTGTAGAATGAAACTGTACTTTAAGTTATACATACTTCATTACGTATTTGTAAAAGCGTTAAACCCCTACTGTTGAAGTGGACACGTATACTCACTGCCCTGAACAGGGCTGAGTTATTTGATGAAGAACAGTGTATATTAATCACAACTCAGTAGACATATATATGATTACTGTCCAAACAGTATGTAATAAGCAATGCAACTTGTTGCTAGCTGTAAAATGGTTTTGCTTTGAAGACTTTGTGTCTTTGATCAATAGGAAGGTGTGTGTTGTATCATTAATTAGCATTACCTGACACTGGGGAACACTAATCTCCAAGATACTGAATGGAAAATAGTATTATTCCAGTGATATATATTTATATGGTGTAAACTCCCTTGCTAGATGGATAGATACAGATGTATGAATCATACAGTAGCCTAGACACTATATATCCTTTTGTTCTGAGTGCTTCTTTTGCTGGTGGGGCTCCAAAATGAATAGCATTGTCAAGCCTGCCACAGCCGTTCAGCTCTCTGCAGAGAGATTAGAGTCTCTTTAAGTCTCTTCAAAATGCAATTTCTCTCAGACTAGTACTAACATGAACCAAGTGCCCCAAGCAAACTTTCAACCCTAGTTAATATTTTCTTTCTAGAGTTATGGGAACTACGCCACATCCAGAGCAAAAAAAGAGCTACAGATTACAGAGCAGACCAACCTTAGAGCACACTTCTTTTCCTCTAACCTCTCCAAAATTTAACACAAAAAAACCCAAACCACACCACCCAAAAAAAGCAAGCATACACAGAGAAAAAGTAGTTTAGATGGCCTCTAAAATACATCAGATTAAGAACAGCAATGGACTCCTGTTTATAGCTTGTACTTTACTATAAACATTCTAAAGTTAAAACCACCTTGCATTTGACTACACTCAAAGAATATCTATGTTTTTCTGTATCTTTAGTACCATGTTCTTCAAACTTCATTCAGCTCATCACTTGAACGACAGTCATGGCTGTAAGACTGGTCTCTTTCAGAGATGCAAAGACAGCTCAAGCAAAAATAACTGCATTACACATGCACGCTTCTTCTTGAATATTAAATTAGTATCTTATTTTAAAGAGACTTTTGTTTGCATATTTTACCTAATCCTTTGAGTTGCTATGGTTGTTCTCACTGGGATGACAGGAAAGACTTGTGTCTTTTGTCTTATCTCAAGCCTTGACTGTCCTGCCACTATAATATTTCTTTGTGTTTTCACCTGCAGTAAAATGTTATGCTCTTAAGCTGTTCACTACGTTATGCAAGACATTACTTTCCCTAGAAGTATTATTACACAACTTGCCTCTGGATGGTTGAACCAAATAGTTTTACTAGCTAAACCAGATTTCCTTACATTAGGGGTGCAAAAAAGATACCCCACATGGATTCTCTTGTGTCTAATAAGAATGAGATCTTACTGAAGTCTTTCTTTTGGTGGAGACATTACAAAGTGCTCCTTCTTCACCCAGCTTCTTGTTACTTTCCCAGAAGAAATTAATTTTTACACTTGCTTTTGTCAACTTGATTAACTGGAATATTTCTAAAAGGGGACTGCCTGAGCCACTGTGTAAACACAGAAGCTGGGAAACCAGACTAAATACTTCATGTGAAGCAACAGAATTATTCAATATTTCTGGCCATTGCTTTATTGAAAACAATGCTAAAAATAAACCCAAAGATCACAGAACAGTGGTATCAAAGACTCAACTGTACCTGGACAATTTTTAACTTTTTATTTTCACCTCCAAGCCAGAAATAAAAGTCTAGACAGAAAATACTTCCCCATAACTTTACATGCTAACCCAACACTCAGAACAGGCATCTTCAAGTCTCTATTTTACAAGAAGTCTCCTCAATATTTAATTTAGGGTACCTGGGTGAAATAAGCAATAGAAGCAATAGCTCAGTTTACTATTTGCAGCTATTGCTGTACTCCTCCTACAATGTCTTGCGGCTAAACACACAGAAAAAAATTGCTGTGGCGCTCATAGACATGAGCTCCTCGTACAGGGGAACTGGCATGGGCATGTGCTGGGGCAGTGAGGTGTGTGTTGGCCCATTGCAAGGGGGTGGGCAGGCACCATCTTTTCTGGATGGGTGCTGAAAAGCAATAATCCAGTATTTCCTGACAACCCTTAGGGGGATGTTCTGACCCCCTGAAGCTCCGAGTCCACCAGGATGCCTCCAGCATGCTACAGCATCAGCTGAGGTTTAGACCTAACCGGTTCAGGGCTCAAAAAGTAAACCCTGAACAGAAAACTCTTCCTTCTGAAATCCCATCCATCATATAGGTCTCATTGGTCTGTGTTGAAAAACAGAAGCAGAAAACCAAACCAAAACAAAGCAAAAAAAAACCAACAAACACCTGATGTTTTGGGTTGGTTTGGGTTTGGTTTGGTTTGTTTTAAAGAAGAGAAAAACAACAGTTCTTGTATGTGTTGTATACATAAAGCCAGGGAGGGTGCAGCTACAGCAATCACTCACCTTTCTCCTGTGGAGTAGTTTTTAAGGCCAGAGGCAGAGAGAGAAATAGGTGCTTAACACCTTCTTAGAGCACTTCAATTCCTCTTTTGAACTTGGCGGGGCACAAGGATGCCCCTTGTCCCAGGGCTGGCCTGGGGTGTCTGTGCTAGAGCTCAGCTGAGACCTGGGACAATGCAGCCCCTGTTCCGGGCCCGGCTGTCACACTGAGACTATAATTATCTCTCTTCTAATGACCAGCCAAGCAAGATAAGAGTTTTTATGCTATGTTTAGAAAACAATGTCTTACTACAAATTGACGGTTCATTCGCCTGTAAAAGAGCTCTCTAACGTCCTAGAGCAGCTGCCATTCTTTTGCATACCGGTTCCTTTATTTGCTGCACATTTCCCACTTAGAAAACTTGGGTGAACGCTGCGCAGGCGGCGCAGCCTCCCCGTGCTATAGAAGAGGTTCGGGGAGGTGCAGACGTGACCAGAAAGCCTGTAGCCTTATAGATTGCATCTCTATTACTAAATTAAACTCTGTTTAATTAAACTCCGTTTACTTCAGAAACAAAGAGGCTGCAGGCAGTGCCGTGAGCGCTGTGGCGGGATGAAGTAAGACTGCCTTTTACTGACTCCTGATAATGCCCTGCGAAAGCAAGCTGCAGCAAAAAGTGGGATGTGAAGGGACTTGCTACAGATAAAACGGCAACATATATTGCTGATGAGCTTTTCTTCCAGTGCTATGGCCCACAGACAAGTCGGGGATCTACTAAAATTATGTAGGCTCCTAAGGCATCTATGGGTAGTTATACTGGCCAGCGGAGATTGCAGGCTGTGTGGATGGGCCTGACCCTTGCAAACACTGGGAGGTATCAAAATGGGCAGTCCTGACAGCATGGTACTCATGGGTTAGCTGCCCAACTATTTGCTCTGGGCTCTGCAAACATTTTGCATCCTACTCTGTGCTGAGGCAGCTGCATATTTAGTGTTGCCTGAGGGCTACTCCCACATCCCCTGCCAGTGCTCTCCCAGCAGAGCAGAGCCCCCTCCCTCTTTCCACAGCTGGCTCACCCTCACCTCTTTTGCCACCTTCTCAGAGCTGGCATCTCTGTTCTCCTCCACAGCAGGATGTGGCTGGGTCGCTCTGGGCTGCCTCTCCTATTCAAGCCCGTTTTTCAGCAAGTAAACCCTGGGGAAAAACAAAAACCCACAAAAACAAAACAGAAAAAGTTGATCAGAAACAAAATTTCCCAGTGACTTGGAACCAGAAATATTTCTCATGAAAACATACTTCAATAAAAAAAAAAAAAAAACAAAAAAAAAAAAACACCAGCCAAACCACCATCTGCAGCTTTTGCTTTCCCTTTTGAAGCAGAGCATCCAGATCTACAGCTCATATCCCAAACTGGAAACACGTTTGCATTCCTTAGAGTATTTATAACACCTCTGCTTCATACAGGTCATCTAGTTTTAAGCAGTTCTTAACCTGACAGGTCCTACTCATGACTGGTTTTCTAGCACCCATTGAGTCCATTCTACCTTTGCTTTATCTCCAGAGCTTCAGAGTGAATTAAGAGGTCTGTGCTGCACTAACAACACGATCCGTGTCAGTTATCCTTCATGTGTTCCATTCTATAGGACAACCCATAGACACAGACATAAAAAATACTTTCAAGATTAACTTGCATTTGCAAACTGATTTTCAGCCTGTCACCTTATAAAACAGCTTCATAAATGTACCACATGTGACACAGCAGCCAACAGTGTCTCAGCCGGCAGCTGGTCTCCTAAGAAAAAAAGGCTCACAATTGCCAAGTGACAGCTTTACACGCCCCAGAATTTGAGGGAAAATTCTGAATGATTCTGTGTAGCTTCAAGCAGTCTTTTAATGTCGCCACCAGGATGAGCTGGGGATTTCCAGCACCTCCAGCTTGTACATAAAAATGAAGAAATTTTTACCTCTCCAAAATCACTTGTTTACAGGGAAGTTTAGACACGGCCACTTCTGCGCCTCTCAATCCCCCTGCCAGGTTCCTTTAGGGACTCAGAAGGCTCCATTCTTTATTTTTGCCAAATACGTAGTTTACTCTCTAGTCTGCAGAAGAAGGGCGAGACATAGAGGAAAGCTGGCAGCAGCACTGTGTATGCTGGCCTTGGTCACCTTCAGTGAGTCAGTTATGAAAGGGTAAGGGCTTCATGACTCCAGGGGCTGTTTTCACAGCTGTCAGTCAGCTGTGGACAATGGAAGACCATGCTGCTGTCCTTGTTGGGGCCCCATCTTTCTCACCTCTCTCACAATCCATCCGCAGCACTCCAGCATTTTGTTGTCCGGGGTTTTGTGGAAGAAGGATTTTGGACATGAAGTACATGAAGAAAGAGAGGCTCTTTGGAAATGAGGCTAAATGGGAAGGAGTGTCTCCCCTGCTTTGGGGATAGTCTTTCTACCAAACTACATCTCAAAATATGTGTTATTTTGGGATGTGAAGTCACAGGCTTCCATGGTCTATATCTTCTAGTCTCAATGGTGTAGAAAAGAAATACATAAGTTGAGCAATAATTAGATTTGAAGTGGAAGTTCATGTGATAATCTTCTAAAGACAAAGTTCAGAACAGAATTCCTGAGAATGGAAGTGAAATATCAAGGTCTGCAGGAGTAGTTTTGTTTTATAAACAAAAGACCACAAATTACAAGTTCCTGTTCCAGTCCATGTGCTATGCACAGTTTTCCTTTTTGATCTTGGGCTCTCTGAAGCAGAATCCTGTGATTCATCTCTATGGCAAAACAGCAGGACTTAAAAGCTTCTAATATGCAAAGTTAATACATCAGTGCCAGTCTAGTCCTGAGACACATTTCTCAATGTTTCTGGCTGTACCTACACTGTCACAATATCCAGGACCTGGCTCTGGAGACCACTTTCTCTGCCACCATATTTTCTAGCTCTTCAAGTCCCCTCCAGGGCACTCAGATATTGAAGGATTTAGTTTTGGAAGCATAGCCATCCCTCATGTTTTCTGCAAGACCCATATGCTAGAAAGCCTACTCCTGCCAGTTGCAAATGGCTGCCAACACACACGCCATAAGGCTGCACAGCATGGCCCACATTATATCAGGTCTCTCACCAGCACCTCCACCAACAGCATGTCTTCAGGAACCAAGCACTACCTATAATAGCCTCATTTATAATGCTGGCACCTGTGCAAATCCGTAACTCACTTTCATCCCAAAAGCGGCATGGAGCCCCAAGATGTCTTCTATAGTCATTAAAGAACTGAAACAGTAGTCACAGGTCCTCATTTTTCAAATGGCTCCCCACAACAGCCACACCTGGTGAGAGACTTCAGTTTTAATGTGCCTAATGGGTTATAGGTGGTCTACAGACCAGCACCAGGTGGAAAGGATACCATGGATGCAGCCTGCAGCAAAGCCAAAGCAGCAATGACTACCAGCTGGAGAGGTCAGCCTGATGCAGTGACAAGGCTTGCTGCAGCCTTTCACCATGAGACCTTGAGGAGCAGGACTCACCTCCAAACCAGGAGGAGGAGACAGGACAGACTTCCAAATCCAAACATCTCTCTGGAGATGACAAAAGAAGCATCCAACTTATACACAGTAGTATTGGTAGATTCTGCCCAAAGATTAGACCAGACTGAAGACTATTCTTTGATGTTCTCTGTTAGGAATATGAAAAAGCACAGATCTAGTAAGTGGCCTTAGGGGCCCCTCATGGCTCAGAACAGCATGACATGAATGCCACTTCCAGTAAGAGATCCAGACATGCTTTTTGCACCTGGCTACCATAACAGCTCATGCACATCCTCTAAGCATTCAGGTGGCATGTAGAGTGGCCAAGTACAATGTTCTGGGACGTGGGGTCAGGCATCCTGCCCCTCTACAGTTGACCCTGCAAGAAGACAAAGAATTTGGAGGTCCCAGAAAAGTTGCACTTGAAGATGACTGAGGACCATAAAGTGTTTCGGTGTTGTTTTCCAATATGCCTTTTGTAGCAAACTCCCTTGAGGCACAGGTTGGTCTTTCCTAAACTGAAGGTATCAGAGAGAGATCTAAGAGAGCTGGAAGGAAAGGTTCCCAGGCAGGAATAATGTCAGGAAGAAACAGCATTTTTTTTTAAAGAACAAAATATATATGGGGATAATGTTAAACAGTGCAAGGAGCATGAGTCTATCATTCTTACAGAGGACTAGAATGCAAAATTTAAATCATTTTCTTAACTTCATTTCACTGATTTCCCCCACAGAAGGATATTTAAGCTTAGCTTTTCACAATGTTTTTTACAGCTTCCTGATTTACTGAAGGTATTTTGTTTAAGATGCTTCCTTGACCAAGTTGTCATCACTAGACATCGATGAGTTTCACCACTTACCGCCTTGTTTCAAAGCAGTGCCACATGGCAGGGTGGTTCCAGTTATTTCTTTTTTTTTTCATATACTTTTTCATATATTTTCTGAATCCTTATCCAAGCAGTCCATGGCTTTGGCACAAGGCACCAGTAGTCACACTGACTGCAGGAGATACTGAACTGATAAAGGTTTTCTGTGAGATGTTGCATACATTTAGTAGCATGCTTAAGGGTCAGTTTTGCTTTTGACCTAGACATATAACTCTCTTTTGCAGTAAAGGGATACATGTAGCTTTAATAAGCAGAGTGTAAACATCCTAAAATTTCTCTGAATTTCTGTTTCTATGTTTCTACCAAAAACGGGTGTCAAGTTTTGTTTGAACATGCACAGAAATTCCAAAAACCATCCCCAGGGTGACATGCAGTTTCTTCAGTGCCTTTAACACAAATTCTTCACTTTTAGACTAAATATGTACCTTTGGGGGAATTCTGACACACTACAATAATTCTTAGTTTGCAGGCAGCTCAATTGCAAGATTAGTCAGGCTTTTTTCATTGTGCATCCAGTCTGAGAAACCTACCACACTTTAAAAAGCCACTTTGACTTCTTAAAACCATTTGCTGGAGATAGGACATGGTGCTTTTTTTCTAAAAAGTGAAAGAAATACGGCCGTATTTCACAAAGCTAGCACAGCCACAGCCCTCTGGCACTGCTGGATTGCTGGTACTTTCCTTTGCCCTCAGTTTCTTGGGAAATGGCAGTGCCAGGGATCTGAAGGTACCTAGCTGGGGTCTGACTGATGTAGCAGAAGTATTTAAATTACAAAAGGGAAAAAAGTTCTCTGCAACAGTGTGCAGAGGGAGCATGGGCTTGAGCCTGGGAGCAAGGGGGGCAGATACAGGAGCAGACAAGAGCTGTGGTGGGAAGTAAGACAGAGGGAGGGAATTGTCTAGACAGGGATTCGCAGATTTGAGCTAACAGTGATTCCCAATGAGCCATAAAACCTGGACATAAAAATGGAAATAATTACTGTATAATACATTAACAGAAACTAGGAAAGTACAGCGTAATGACCCTCATCTGGATAGTCCAAATTATATTTATTCTGTGAGTGGGTGACATATTCTAAGTGTATCTTTTCCTTTGCTGGAAAGGGGAAGGTCAGACCAGCATAATTGATGGTTATCTTGCTGAGACAGATGAAAAAATATAATCATTGCAGGTTTATTTAGGCTCTGAGAAGGTCTGGCAAGTTAAATCACACTGTAGTTTTAAATAAATTACCTACTTCTGAAAGAGGTCTGTGGAAAGTAGAGAAATCATTCATCACTGTTACTTCAACCTTACTTTTGTCTAATTTCAGGGCATTGCATGAACTCAAAATGAGTTGGGTGTTTTTATTTGGCTCTAAATTGCTGGGTATAGCATCCCTTCATTATACCTACCTGAGTCAAGCTATTCTGGACTAAATTCTTTTTGCAAATCTGCACATAAACATTTGTTAAAGTAGCTCTGAAAAAAATTATTTCTGCTCCTGACTTGCTTCTTGCCTTGGGGCAAAGCAAACCCAGAATCTCTCTGTTTGCTCCTGGAAGGAGCATGTGTTTCACAGTAGCTCACTACTATGTAAAAAATAGTGAGTTCAGGGAGAGGGAAGGTCCCTAGGTCCTCTTCCCCGTCTGAATCTTGAAACCACAGCGCTGCAGCAGGGCTCTGTGGGCATCTTTTGTTTCAGAGAAGGGAGAGTGTGCCCAGGTATCCTCAGAACACTTGGGGAGGGAACCCTTGGGAATGGCACAATGTCTCAAAAAATCTCTTCTATCGCTTTGTGGAGGGCTTGCAAAAGAAGAGGCCTCTGCCCTTTCCAGATCCATTTTGAACTTTTGTGACTTGTCCAAGCTGAGGCTATACCATCTGACCACTCTGAGCTAACACTGCTGTGCATGGGTAGCCAGGGTCTTTCAGGCCACGCAGGAGAAGTTCCCATGTCTTGTTTGTGAAGGGCAATATGACTACACCCAGTTTTGGTGTAGTCCACCCAGTAGGCTAAACAGCCCAACCTGCCTGTAGTTACCACACACTGACACCATTAAACTGAGACAGCTGAACTTCTTTGAGAAACAGGGCTGGCAGCTACCTCTGTAGAGCTGTACGGTGTAAACCAGAGCATGTTCAGGAAATGGAGCAATGTCCAAGCCCTCAGCAGCACCCACCTCTGAAGCAAAAGGCAAGGAAAAACTGCAGCAGCCATCCTCCCGCTTTTGAAGGGGTCACTTCTATTAGGTAGAGGACCAGTGTTGACCAGGTGTGGGTTTCATGTGCCCACAGAACACAGCCAGGAAACAGGCTATAGCTACTGCCCATGTGGTGAAGGAAGTTATTCAAAATGAGTAGCCCTGACTGTAATCCTAATACTAGCTTAATGAGCAAAGGCTCTTTAAGGCAAAAACACAAGCTGTCCCGAGGCTCAGAAACTCATTTAGCAGTGGTTTGGTTGCTGATTTTATTAAACACACAATTGCCTAATGTGTGACGCCCAATGCTTCTTACAACTCCTTCACCACAAGAGAAAGACCTGCAGCCATAATATCCTGAGCTTCCTTGCTGGCTTTTTCTGAGGCACTGGATAATTAAGCAGAGTGCACCATGGTGCTCTGAAGCTCAGCACCGCCTCCAGGAAGAATCTGGGGCTCTCAGTCCCAGTTCCACATACCTCTGGCTGTCTGGCCACGATGTGGGGTTTGCAACCACAGCAGAGGTTGCTCTAAAAGCTGAAAAAGGTTGAAGAATGCACATGGTACAAGAAACCTTCAGTTTCTTATTGACACTTCCCACAAACAGTGTGGGCAATTAATTTCTTTTCTCCTCTTTCATACGATAAAGTATATCACATCCTACCTTTGCAGGTGGTGTTAGTACAGATATTAGCTTTCTCTTGCTTCAATTACAGCAAGCCCCTTGCGATTTCCTTCGTATATACCATTGGGGACAGTGTATGAGCATGAACCAAAGAAAGGGTTAAACAATTTCTTAAAAAGGGACAAAAGAAAACAAACAAAAAAAAATCTAAAAGGTTTTATTCTATAAGATGATGATCAGCTCTTGTTTACCCAAACCAGTTTACTCACACCTACACCAAGCCCACTTGATTTTCGCATAAAGGGCACATACTTAACTCAACCCACAATGCTTAGAGATCATGTTGTTAACTCCACACTACTTGCTCAGATAGCTTTAAACAAAGTCCACTTCTGTTTTTTTATGGTGCCAGTGGTGCTGCTATACTACAACCCCTTGAGAAGGGGAACAATAACACACACTATTATGGCACAAAGAGAGTACACAAATCAATTTCTGCAGCACAGGAGATTAGGGGAGATAAACTGCTTACTCCTGCAGAGGCAAAGCACGTGGCACCAGCAAAGAATTTTGGTTTGCACGTGGAACAGACAGCAGTGCCTGACACCACAAATCAAGGACTTAAAACCTACACTTCCATCAGAAAATGTTATAGTTTGCCATACAGTGACAATTTATGCGAATTTAAACCATCTGCTTGTTTGTAGCATGTAGCAGATCTCCCTCAGATCTTTATAAATGTGAAGCTGCTAATAGGAGGTCACTGTAAAAATCTTACTTTATATGCAGAAAGAATAGTTTGCTAGGTCTGTCCCTTCCCTAACATTCAAGCTTTTTTGAGTATTTGTGATAGGGAAAGAGTAATCAACATTTGGAAATCTGATTTAAAAGGTAAAATAGGATCTGATCTAGGAAACTCTGAAGGGGGTGCTTCTTACTACATTTGAACTTGACTTCACTGGGATTTAAGCACATGTTACTATAATGCATATACTTGGCTACTTTCCTGGCATAAGGGTAACTTCTGTTATGACAGTTTGAAGGGTACAGATGGGAAAATGTACTCTGATAAACAAAGATACAGCACACAGTTCAGGAGATTTAGTACTGGATGGTCATTAGTTACCAGCACAGGCTGGGACTGCAAATACTGCATTAATGGAAAATTGATAATGAGAAATCTCAGCAAAGCTCATACTCCAGACTAATCTAAAGTAGAAACTTCTGGTTTATTTTAATGAGATCTATTAATTTGGTAAAAGAACAAAGGAACAATAGGTTTGTGTTTAATATCAAAGTATCGTTCTTGATCTGCAGATGAAACATTCCCAAGACTCCCAGCAGATCTACACAGACTAGAAAGCCTGTCAGAATCCCAAGGGTTGGAAGGGACCTCAAAAGATCATCTAGTCCACCCCCCCCCCGCAAGAGCAGGGTAACCTAGAGTACATCACACAGGAACTTGTCCAGGCAGGCCTTAAATATCTCCAATGTAGGAGACTCCACAATATGCATGGATTGGAGCTCTGCTTTCCCTTTCCTTCCCAGAGAAACAAAAAAATATCACTGTTTTATTCCAGGCTGTTACTCCCTTTACCAGTTTGAACTAGCAGGTGCCATGCTAGTGCACAGCATAGAAGATCTCATAGGGTTTCTATCAGGTGACTCCCTAAGCCACAGATACAATGAATGCACACAGACTTCCCACAGCAGAAATCCTGGAGCCTCTAAGCTGGACAGTATATGGTCAGCAGTGTAAATCCTCCTGCGCTTCCCCCTTCTGACAGCCCAAGGTCTGAAGGCCAGGACCTCCCTTGAGAGTGTTGCCACCAGAGCAGTGTCACAGGATGTCTGTGAATTTTTCCTGGCATGACAATGCCTAATACAGCAATTCATAAAGTGGCAAAAATAAGTTTCTTTGCTGTTATAATTTACTGCTATCAGGATACTAATATAAACTGCACCAACAAAAGTACAGAGTCCACAATAAGATACTTTCGTGTGTAGCTATGACAACAAATTTGTTAAGTAAATGTAACAGCCTGGTCCAAATGCTTCTATTGATTCTCTTATTGACAAAATATCTGTCATTGCAGGTTAAGGGGTCTGCTGAAGCTATTTGCCCCCAGCAGGCTTTACATATGAACTACCTTTAGGTTTCTTGGCCTCTTTCTGCAGAAAACTCATAACATCTTAGGAAAAAAGAAAAAAATGAACCCACTTTCTGTGGCCTTGAAAAGCAGCACCAACAGCAGACTAGGTAGAGATTGCACTAGCAGCCATGACTGGGGCACTGCCACCCAGGAGGACTGGGATGCTAGGGCAGCTGGCCTTGGCCTGCGGACAACATGGCTTGGGGCACAGAGCCTTCAGAAATCCGTGAGAAGTCTTGTGCAGCACTGATGGTACAGGTGGGTTTACATTTCATGAGACGTGAGAAATTAAGTAGTATTGGACTTTCTGCACAAAGCACCCATTGACCCTTTACTGTCTCAGACCTTTTCTACACTAAAGAAACTGGAAGTGAAAATACCTCAGCATTGAGCCAAACACTATCAGGACAAACTCTCACAGCTCTCTTTGACCTTAAATAAAGATACTGATGATGAATTTATTCACCCATGCTCATATTAAAATGCCTTTTCCAAAGCCTAAGTCAGTGTGAGTATATTTTTTAACGGTGTATGGTGTTTCTGCAAATGACTTGCTACCCTTATTCCACCTCTTCTTTTTTCTGGGGTTGACCTGAAGTGAGAACTGATTGCAGGGGGACAATTTTTTGATACCTCTGATGCGGTGGTAGGTTGAGACATATAAGTGAGGAAAAAAGCATCTGAGCTAAAACATTGTCCAGATGTTATGACAGTGTCCTCTTAATCTCAGGTGCTCATGTCTGCATGCACACACATCCTCAGCAAAGAAACCAGTAATTTGGCTCACAAACTATAGCACTACTATTTCATGCAACGTCCTTCAGGAATGAATGGACATATGTTACCCCTATCTTTATGAGATTACATGGTGCAGTTTGATGTACAGGCAATATAATTCTGTGATTATGCCTTAGAAGAGTAGCAAATGAACTTGTCAACTCATCTCAAGTCACATATAGCCATACAGTAGCATGTGGAATGGAATCTTGGTATCCTGAGGCAAAAGGCAAATCTTGGACAGAAGTAAATAATTAGTCCATGGGAGGGACGGTTTTTTGGTCACAGCCCAAACACCATCTCCTCTGGTGACATCAGCTGCTCTACAGAGCTTGAGAAGAGGATGCAGCATGTGACAACTGTGAAAGGTTGAAGAAGAATGCACAGTTCCTCTTCACCTACCGTTCCAGCATCATCTCCGATACCTCTACATGCAGCCTGATGTATTCTTTTCCTTTTCAGAGCTCCTTAGTGACACATCCAGATTTTGTTTTACTCACCATGAAGACCACAGTCATTGCAATCTTCTTTGGTAAGTACAGTTGATGTGCTACAATTAGTGTGTTCCTGCCCTGGCTGACCAGTGTCTTCTGGCTTCTTCTCTTCCCTTCGGACTCCATGGCTGATGAAGCTCTCTCAAAGGCAGGTGGAGTAACCCTTGGCGTAACCCTTGGCACAGCTTCTCAGAAACAGGCTACCCAAATTTCTTGACTTTGGCATAGAAACAATGTTAATAACTTGCAAAGATTTCTAAGTACATGACCAAGTACATGCAGTCCATATCGGATGGCAAAATGGGCCCTGAAAAATGTCTGTAATGTAAAGATTCCCTCCAAATAAAAGTCATCTGGTTTGGGGTTTTTTTTACAAGGGAATATCCTTTTCCAATTTTAATGTGGTCTTGCTCTTTCCCTGAACAAGAAGATGCCAAAGGGAAAAGGCTATAAATGTCTCCTATTTTCTTTACCTTGGCAGTCAGACAGGATCTTGCTTTTTGGGAACACGTAGAGACTCCAGAATCTGCAATTCATCTTACATGAACATTCTGGTTAATCAAGCATGGTTTCTTAGTGTACTTTACTTAAATGTCTCCCTTTGATGCAGATCCAGCCACCACACAGCCTAACACTGCTGTGTGACTTTAACTGTGATATTCCCAGGCAATATTCGCTCTAGCTTGGATCCTCAAGTCTAACAGGATACCTATTCTTAGTTCAAATTCATAGCTACCTGCGTAGTTCTTCTGTCCTTACTAAGAGATCAAATTATGCCCTAACATTGCATGTAGCTAGGACTTTTCACTTTACTTTTCACTGGTTTGCTCCTTTTTTCCTAACTACAATTTTGCCTTGGTTACACAAACTGCACCAGTGACAAAAAGCCCCAATACTGCATCTCCACACTGTCACTTCAGACACTGTGAGACTGATTTTTCCTTTTGAGCAGGTTCTGGGAATGATTAATTCTGCAAACTCTCTGCAGCAAGTCTAGAGGGAGAAGAACATAAAAAAAAAGAAAGAAGACTGTTGTTGCATATTCTAGTAAGATTAAATGATGAGAGGATCAGCCAACACATCATAGAGAGTTTCAATTCCTTTTTGAAAGCTCAGAGAAGGGAAAGGTGAATAAGAAAGTCAGGATATTTGTAATGAAGTTATTAATTGCCCATAATATAGTGCAAAATAAGTATAGAGAATGAAGAGTGAAGAGTTTTCCTATGTTGCGCACTTAGCAAGTAAACCTAACAACGTAAGATGCATCCATATATTGTGTTGTATGCTTCAACATAACAGTTGATGACTCTTTCACTTTTAAAATCATAATTCTGGTTACCAAAGAAAATCAGCGCCCTTGCTGAGACAGGATACTGGGACATGCCACACTAGACCCTCCTACAGTCTGTAATGCTGCCTATACCTGCTACCACCAGTGAATGGAACACCACAACACATGATTACAAGTTAACCTCCGTACCAGGGTGTTAAGAAGGATCTTTCTCTCTGTAGCTTCCCAGCTGCTTTATGCCCAGTGCATATTGTTGCACTTTCATCTCTATCACACTGATTAAAAGGAGTTTCCATCACTTGTAGAAATACTGGGGCCTTTCACGGTTTTCTGGACCACATTAACTCAATGGTATCTTTTGGTAGTGAGTTTCACAGATGAATGTGTGAACTGATCTTTAATCCCCTTTACAAAACCGCCTCACAGTAGGTGTCATCTTGACTGCAAAGTTAACCAACAGGTAGAAACCTAGCTTTGCTGAGAATATTCCCATTTCATTTTTTCAACCTGTTGATTCTAATTTGGGAAATCTCATGCACAGGAGTTTGTAGTGATTCATGTTGATAGTCCCCCTTCTTCCTGATACTAAGTTTTCTTTGTTTTAGGTGTGTTTCTCACCTGTACATACGAAGCTAAGGAAGCCACAAGGAAGATGAAAAAGGCTAAGCTATGTAAGTGGTCCCAGGAGAATTCTTGACTGCTTTGCAGGGGGCATGGCTGATGCATAACAAAAAAAGTGCAAAGTGAGGTTATATTGGGGTAACTGTTCACAATTGTCTGCAGAGCCAATGGAAGCATATGTTACCTAACAGAATCTTTTACTGAAATCAAATCACTTAGTAAAGTGTGTGCTGTTGAATGTGCCTAAAGGGAAAATTGTGTACTTCACTCTTAAAATGTTTCTTCATAGGTCATTAGGGACAGCTCAAGGATCTAAGCAAGCACAGAGAGACATAAATATGTGAAATGGACCTGCTGTAACACAAAGCATATGTAGCTGATTAGCATGAGGTGTGTGTGTCCTGTGCACTAGGATGTATAACTTTCAGCTCTGATGCTGTAAAAGCATCGCTATAAAAGCATCTCTGTCCACAGATTATTTTACTCATCTAGTTGACAAACCAGCCCGCTGTGAGGTCGTGAAATCATGCTTTAACCCCTTGCTCAAAATAAATTGTACCCAGCAAACGTTTTTAAAAATCAAGACAAGATAATGGGCCGTGGCTGTAGCCTGGCGTTACAGATGGAATAGAGCTACATTAGCACAGTGGGAGGTCTGGGAAGCATCCTGCCTCGCGTGTGCTCTGTCCTTCCCTGTCCTGACTCACAGCCACCGCTTTCCCTAAACCCTCCTTCCCACATGTGAACCACGGCCTGGGTGACTACATTTCTTTCTCTTTCCAGCAAAGTGTCATAAAGGATATTTCCTTCAAAGAAGCAAACACTGAAGGTTAGAAATACCCTGAGGCTGCTTTATTCCAACCTTAGTTACAGCCACATCCCTCAGTATAGGGGGCATTTTGTGTTATTTTAGAGATGCAGAACATATAGACATGTCTTGTAACCCAAACCCGCTGATACAAAGGTACAAGAGGAGGGCATGCCTGACACTCAGTTACTCATTGTTTCATGACAAGATCACTCAGCTATGAAAACAATCACTCTGACTTTACGAAGATTTTGTACTCACAGATGTGCCCCAGATCGATTGCGATGTCAAGGCGGGGAAGATAATCAATCCAGAATTCATTGCAAAATGCCCTCCTGGGTGTCAAGATGTAAAATACCGTGTTTATGGCACAGACATTTATGCTTCCTTTTCCAGCGTGTGCAATGCTGCAATTCACAGGTGAGTGCATATAAATGAGCAAGGGGCTCAGAAAAACATGTCATTTTGGTGTAGGGAGTTCTCAGCTTTTCAAACCCTTTAAAGTTCCTACTGCCTTGTAGGTTTGATTGCAGACTGCTCTTCTAGTAGAAAACCTGTGAGAAAGACCATGTGTGATGCAAGCGATCCAATCTTTAAAAGCGCTGTCAATCCTGTATCCCTGTTCAAATCAGTCATGTCTGAGCACATTTCTCAATCTTTGGAGAATTGTCTTGAGAGCTGCAGATCTCTCATTCATGCATAGCAAATTGCTATTCTACTGTTATTATCCAAGCAGAAGATAGGATAGAGCTGCTGCTACTAATAAAGCTTCAGGAAAAAAAAGGCATATCACAAGGGATGAATGCATACAACTCCCATAATTCTGGAATTGGTTTTGATTCTCCAGATTTGAATTTAACTGTCCTTGACATCAAGAGCTGTCCTGCTACAGAAAAGTCACTGAAGCAAATTTGTAACATGAATTTTGTGGCACAAATTTTGCTGAGTTTGATTATCCATGCAAAAATGTGCATAAAATTTTAATGGAGAATGACTTCACCACCAAAACACACCATAACTGTAGGCAGGATGCAGGGACAGGATGCATTCAGCTGAAAATGCAGTAAGAATTTATAAAGCCTGATTGACAACGGGGCTTCATACAGAGTTATTTGAGCTACTGCAGTGCTTCCAGTTCTGTGAAATAGCTGAATACTTTGGGACATCGTACCTCACCTCTGCGCTGCGCAGTGCGCTGGCTGGTGTGCCTGTGTGCATAGGGCTGCCACCTCCTGGCGTCAGCTCTGCCCGCTCAGCCCCTTGCTAGGGGTTGACTGCTGGGTGACTGGCTTTCAAACCAGATTCTTCCTTCAGACACTAGGGTACAATGGAAATTGTTTGTCTCTGCACACAGAGCTTGTCCCAAAGGAGAACTACAAAATACTGATAGAGACTGCAATTTCCTCCGTAGCTCAAATGCTGGCTGGCTGTATTGTTGCAGTGAGGGTTTCCAGTTTCCTTCTTTGCCAGCTGGGTTTGGGTGGGTTTAACTTACATGCTGCATTTCTGCAGGCAGTAAATTTCCTTTCCTTACAGTTATATTACCAGCAGCTTCTTGTAATCGTCAGAGAAAGCTACAGCTCTAACATATTCTTCACCATTGTTTGCTGCCCATTACTTATTTTCCTTCCAGTCCTACTGCCCCTTTCATGCCACAGCCACTACCTGGCTTGCCTGCTCTACTAATGATGCTGCGTCAGGTTGTATGCACTGAAGGTTTACTGTATGAAATGCATTTTACATCATGTCAAACACCATTTAATGTGCCTCACACATGGAGCCTGCCAGGTTTTCTCAGCTTCCAGCGATATTGCGTTCAGTTTACTCCAGGCTGAGGTCAGAACCAGGCTGAGTTAACTGCAGGTGGCACATAGGGGAACTCAAAGAAAATGTTAATTTTTTTTACAAAAGAAAAAGTCAAGTAAGTGGGAGGTTTGCCTCAGGTTTGTATTTCTGTCATCACGTGGTTGGCCCCAAAACTCCTCTAAGTACCTCTCCTTGTATCTTCAATCATTCAATCAAACTTGCAGGAATTTTAACGAAGGCAGTAGCTTGTTCTTATGTGCAACTAGGTCAACCTTAAACACAGGACCAGTAAATCAGTGAGAATAGCAAACACATCCTGACAGCACTTTGTAACAAACTCTCTTTTCTGTGTGGAAGAAGCACAGAGCACAGAAGCACAGATATTCCTTAGCAGCAGACTTAGTAGTAGTGTCACAGTTCCACTACAGCCCCTGGTTTAAAGGTAAAAGTGAACACTTCATACCTCTTGTTTTATTGAAGTTTCTAAGGTTTTTTGGGGGGAATGTCTTCCTTCAGACACCATGTTTTCCCATTGCAGTGGTATAATCGACAACACAGGTGGGAAGATCCTTGTCCAGAAAGTCGCTGGCCACTCTGGTTACCGAGGGAGCTTCTCCAATGGGGTCCGGTCCCTGTCCTTGCCACGCTGGAGGGAGTCCTTCCTTGTGTCAGGTACCATGGTGGAGCACCAGCGCTGCCTGCCCTCCCCAGCTGCTCCCCACTGCCCAACCAGCCAGGCAACAGTGGGCAGAGCGGGCAGCAGCCTTCTTTAGAGACCTGTTTAGTCACCACAGGCCCACCTCACCTAGTTTTAGCATCAGTAACACATTTGAGACAGTTTTTATTATGGGCTTCCTATATAGCCTGCAGAGAGACATATACCTTGCTAGTGGTGTGCTTGGGTCAGCCCCAGTGTAGGTCTGAGCCTACTGCAAGGGTGACAGGTAGTCTGAAGGCATCTTCATTCCTGCTACTGATGCATAAAATCAGAGCCTTGATATTGACAGGGAGGTCTTCCTATTTGCACTCACTTTCCACCCTGGTACGTACTGCTGCTAAAGGAACTAAAGGGCCTTTGGGCCATTTGAAGCATCCTCTGCCTGCACCTGATTTCCCACCTTCTAAAGTGACTTTTGACTTTTGTCAACCCACCTCAAGTCACATATAGCCATACTGCGTTTATGCAAACCCTGTATTAATTAATTCAATTGGTGCATCCCAAGTATGTTGCGAATTCTCCCCATCTCTGTTAGCCAAACGGTTTTGGTATCAGTGCAGGGAAATCTTAATTTAATGTTCATTCATTTCTCGCACCTGTATTATATACAGCAGCTTACTTGCATTCACTGACAAAATTCACAGATATTTATTTTCCACCAGCTTTATATTATCTTCAACCTACCTACACTCATTCTACCTGTGTGAAAGGAGGGTCCCATTTACATTGTTTTACATACAGTAAACACCTCGAGCTACTGTACAGGCACTAAAAGTAAAGAAATGTTCTTTTCATGTGAAAATGTGTGGACAGCAAAGGAGCCTTCAGAAACTGACTGAAACGGACTATCATCTGGAGTTTGCATTAATATATTTGGATGCATTTTTTTACAGCATCCTGCCATGGGTACACCACATTATGAGGAGGATTTATTTTGGATAAGTAGGAATTTCCTGGAATAGCTGAATTGCTACTTGTACTTCTTGCTGGTTTTTCCCTGACAAACAGCACATTGTAATTCTGGTACCGAAATGGGAAATGAGCCTTTTTTTACCTCAGCAGCTGCTCAGTTGTTATCCCATAAAACTGTAGGAATTTTTGATTTATAGTAACAAACCTTTATTCTTAATTAATGAGACACTGTATAAGAAGATACAAGAGAAAGTTACAAGCACATGTAAGAGGAGATGATAAGAAATCTGGGTATGTGTAGGCATGATGGGGTTTGTCCCTCATGTGTTTAATTTTACACATGCTGAGTGCTCTCACTGATGTCAGTGGAACTACCTGGTTTATAAACTAGCTCAAGCAGAAATCTAACATTACATCACATAACATATATAATATTTCATATATAAATATGAATATATATTTCATTCATTCATTCATTTCATATATAAACAGGAAGAATACTCTCACTATACCTACTGAAAATGTAAGGATTCTAGAATTTTAGTGGGAAATTTAAAGGACTACAATGCCAGGAAGGCTGTGTCATTCATCTCAGCAGCCTGAGGCTGAATGCAGATAGATCTCACTCACAAAAAGAGATGAGTGGGGTTTGGGTTGTTTGGTTTTTTTTTTTTTACAATTTTACAATTACTAGTCATAAAAAAGACAGAGTTGCTTAAAGCATTCTCCAGTAAAAACACAAAGTTACCTAAGGCATTATTTTCAGGACAGCTTTAGAGCTTGAACTGAGTTCCCTATTCTCCAGCCAAATTCCTTTTTAAGAGGCCAAACCTGTGTGTGATACTGCACCCTGGTAATGTGCCAAGAGGTTATTCCTAGTTAGAATGTTGTCTCCAAGAGTTTGTGATGTTTAAATTGTGAATGAGCATCCACACAAAAGACCACAGAAGAGGAATCCTCGGGTGAAGAAGTGGCGTGATTTAGGGGCAGTGGGGAAGGAGGTCTGTCCTCTGGGATTAAAGCAGCCAGCACACCAGGAGGTATGCAAATGCTCTGGTATTCACTTTCAAGCACTAGAATGCTTTGGCGCTCAGTTGAATGACTCCATTCACTTTAGTGGGAGTTTTGCAGCTAGTGGTTTAGGAAAATAGAGTCCTAGAAGTCTGAGTATGCTAGTCACAAATAAGCGTGAGAGGGTGAGCAGCCACCACCCCATTGCTTGCACTTCAATGGCCAGAAGTTGAGGTTTTCAGCCCACATGTAAATCCATTTTTAAGTACATTAAGCAAACTCCAACCTAGATGTAACTTCTTCCAGACAGTGAAAAAGACATATTACCATTGCCCCAGAGAGCAGGGCCACATTCAGGCCAGGCCTCAGATCTACCTCGTGATCACAGATGGAACGCAAGCTGCTGTTGATCAAAAACCCCAGAGTCCAGGAGCAGCCAGCCTCCCACACTACTTAGCTTATTTGCACAGCAGTGGGATTCAGGTTTGCATTAGAAATCAGATAAGCACAGAAATACTTTAAATAAAGATCAGATTATTATGCTAGTGCTGCATCCATGTACCAACCACTCACACCTGACAGCTCTGCCTCTGTTGGGGATAAAGAAATGCATTTAGAAATCATCTGCAATCCTATACCTTTTCCATGTTTCTACCAAAGTGGCAGAAGAGCTCCCGAGTCCTCCTTGGCTCCTGATCCCAGTTTTAGCTCCAGGAAGAGTGGATGTGAAAACCTGCTGCCCTTCACTTAAGCCAGCATCTGAGAGAGGCCTAACGGCAAGAAGGAAGCTCTTTCCAGCTTGTCCTTCCGTGCTAACTGGCCTGCTCTGGTCTTTGGTGATGTGCTGACTTCAGTGGGGCTGCTCTCATTTTATACCACTGTAAATGAGAAATGGAACAGCTCTTTACTTCATTGCCTCTGCTATATACATCTTCTCAAAGAATCCGCCAAGTAACCAAGGGAATAAAGGAGAGCAAAGCTAGCATCACCGTCACAACTCAGGTTTTGCAGGAGGTGGAGGTAGGTCTCATCTGAGGTGGTCCAGATGCGTGACAAGCACAGCATCTTGTAGAGACAGTCACCACAGTCTGGAAATCCTACATCCACCCATTCCTAGAGTCCAGTGCTGTCTTCCCTATACTGCCACACTTTTCATTCAGCCACATGTGGGAATATAAAAACTGCCCCAAAAGATGAAATCGCATGTCTACATGTACCAATAGAGATGGCATCTGCTGCAGCACTAAAAAGATTTGTGGTTTAAAGCTTAACTGGGAAACGTGCCTCATTATTTTAAGACAGGACCCTCATTTTAGATGTAAATATAGGTGCCGTATGTTCCCACACACAAGCACAGCCTTCTCTTACTGTTATTATTGCTAACAACTATTGCCAGAAATGTCATCTTGCAAAAGTCAAGTCAGAGAAGAATGCTGTACGCGTGATGAAATGAATCCCACATCAAACAAGCTTTCTAAAGTCAATTGTATAGTTGGGCTCTGGAAAAGGCTGCCTAGGGAAGCCATCGGCTTAAGTACAGGTTACACAGATGCCCTTCAGGAATGTCCCCCTTATGCTTACCACCATTTGAGAGCAAAGGAATAAACAGACCAACCTCTTCAAATCCTTCCCAGGACTGTGTTTTCATGCTTTCTAACCTTTTTTTTTATGATGCTGGATTTAGGCACTGGCATTTTTAGTGACACGGTTTCGAGATTCTGCCATCAGAAAGAAAAATGAGTTGAGCAGTAAAGAAGTAGGGTCTGATTCTGAGCATGGATGTCAGATGAGAATTTTATTGCAAGAAAACTTAGAATATTTTGTGATGTTTTCTAATTGTTGTTTTGTTTTTTTAAGAGGGCAAGCCAAGAAAAGGTGTGACATATCCATTAACTCTTGAATATTCCTCTTCAAAAAGCCCAGCTGTTAAATCAGGCAAGTAACTGTTCCCTTACATCCATTCACAACTATCTGTTCCAGCTTCTCAGTTGTATAACGCAAAGATATAACTATTCAGAGTAAGAAGATCATGCATCCCTTAGCATCTCATCCAAATCTGTCATGGTATTTTTTTATGTTAAGCATATGGAAATTATCCCAGACAATTTCTATTTTTTGGTCACACCGTATTTCAGAGACTTCTGTTTCCAAGTGCTGTCCCCCTTGCTTTAAATCTGTTAGTGAGTATGATGTTGTACTGATTATTTGAAAGCATCTGAGGTTATGCATGTTGACTTTCTCTGATGTTATTAACGTTATCTCTTGATATTCAGTGCTGAGAGTATAATAATAAAAAATCATTATATAACACTAATGACACAGATGGCAATGCACAGCAGCTTTAGCTAAGGATGGTACGATAAGGAACTACTCTGGATAACCATTTTAGTCAGCATCCTACACTGTAAGACTCAGTTTAAATAATTTAGTTGTTTTCAGAGGTCTTTGATCAAGTCTCACACCAGGTGGTATTCAAGAGCACAGGAAGTGCCCCCGTCACTGAAGTGACACTTGTTTGTGCCCCCTGTAACAACTGTTTAAAGTTCAGTCTATTCCCATGGGGGTGTGAATGAAAACAAAATGAATGTCTTGCATTGCTACACACTTCCCTAACACAGCTCTTTGGCTGATTGCTGAGCCTGAGCCTCCCTGAGCTTATCCAGTGAGCTGTGATGTAACAAAACCTGCTTTACCTTCTCCGTGAACTCAAATGCCTGTCAGTGGGTGCATCCATTCAAGGCCACACAGAGGTTACTTAGAGTCCTTCGAGTCCTCCTCCTGTGCATTATTGTTTGGTCCTTGAAAGTGAAGTAGAGAGCTTTTTCCTCATCTTTAGGGTTTTATTAGCACAAAGGCAAATCTGAAAGCTGTAGTTGTTCAGACTGAGTATGCATCACTCAAAGCCATGCCCTTAGTTTACAATACCTTTGCAAACAGTAGGTACAAATTTGATTATATCTTGATTTTGTACACAGAATTACTGATCAAAATATTATGTACTGCTAGAAGGAAGGCAATACCTTAGAAATCTTGGCTTTTTCTATGAAACATTTACTAAAAACACATCTCATCATTCCCAAATATACCCAACACTTTAGGTATCAGCCCAAACATCTCAGACTAGACTAGGGACAATCACAGCCAGAGTAGAGGTCAGCAGGCTGAAAGCAATCATTTCTTCCACCAGTGCTAAACCCGCATTATGTGAGAATCAGCACAGAAACAGGGAGTATCATCAAGTCACAGCTCAGTCATTCAAACAAAGTATCAGGAACATGTTCCTCCAGCAAACCAAAGACTCAAGCAGCTTCCATTCACTTTGTTCTTGAATCAACAGGGTGAATGAAAATGCTAGGATCCTAGCAACAGAGACTGTGCATTCAAGCAGAGAAAACCCAGAATGATCAAAGGCACAAATAATCACTGTTACATGAAATCCAGTGATTGCCATTGCCTTGCTTTGCCCATCCCTGTGCCATAGGTAGTAAAGAAATCTGATGGTCACAATTCACCTTCCCAAGCCCTGCTTGTCCCTGTCAGCACTCCTTAGCCCTGCCACCTAAGCCCAGTCATCTCAGCTGTTAGAAACAGCTTTTTCTTAAGATAAAGATCTCTGGTGCTAGTGCCATTTTGTGATAGAGGATTTCCTACTTCTTTTATAATTTTAAAAAAGCTACCATTTTCTTCTGATTTAAATTACATTAAATTACCACATTGTTCACTTGGATACTTAAACCAATTATCAGTAGGACACAAAGGCAGTTCTTTGAGGATTACTCTCACTTGCTGCCAGATCAGCAAAAAGCCCTCATCAGCTGTCAGATGCAATTTTGGTCCTCATCCCAGGGACACCAGAGATTCAGAGTGCCTGAGATTTCTTTAAATGCTTCTAAGTGGTTACAGTGCTTCCCAAATTCTGGGCACAGCAAGAAAAAACCTTCCCAAAATTGTAACTATTCACAGCTGGAGGAAACAATCAAAAAATGCTGTTTTAAAAAATAACACAAATTTTTAGGAAACCATTATCCCTGGGCTAATTTCTTTAATAGGTCAAAGCTGCCAAAATAACTAGAGAAGAGAAAAAAAAAAGGAAGATCAAAATCCTCCAGTACTCAGTCAGACATAAAAGCAGAGGCAGATTCTTTTGCAGGGTAGCAGTAAACGAACTGCAATAAATTTTCCAAGTACTTTGATGACTTTGGGTCTTAGAAGAAGAAAAAAAGGACAAAAAAATCTCCCTTTTCCTTCTAAGCCAGTCTGTGGCATTCAGGATTTGGTCCCACGATGATTTGACAGTGTCAGGCAAGAAAGAATTAGATCAGAACATGAATTAGTGACTGAAATACTGCATGATAACTTGTGTTCCCCAAACGCCCTGCACATACTGTGACCCTGATTCTGAGGACACGCTGCTACTCAAAAGAAAATTCAACAACATGATGCATTATTCTCATGAGTACTGGTTTATTACTGGTAAAAACCTGTATTTATTGCTCACTTCAGAATTTCTATTGATATTGGCAGGAAGTTTTGGGCAATAAAAATGCCTAAATTAAGCACCAGAAACAGGGGTTGGCTACCCTCTAGAGGCACCCAGCCACCACATTTTCTTTCTTTGTGAGAAAGCTCTGGTTGGACTGACTGACATACCTAGTGCCAGGTGATGGGATGCCTTCCATGGCGACTGATAATCTCTAAATACAAGAGCAAAAAGTATTTTCTGTCAGAGCTGCCTTTCCTAACATACTTCATTTTGTTTCAGAGCCTAAAAAGCCAGAGCAAGACCTTAAAGCTATGAAGAGTGCAGATACCACTAACACATCAGAAAAAGCACCAGAACAAGGTACATGTTGGGGATCTTGGTGTTCTTTTACAGTATCTGTCCCAGTTTAAACTGCCCGCAGATGCTTATGGGAAGCAGTCTGACACTGGTAATACGTACAGCTTTACCTCCCTCATTCAACCTCCTCTCTGCAGCCTCTTTCGGACCAAACCAGTGCCATTATATTAGCACCTGCAGTGGTGCTTGGAAGGCATGTACCAATTCAGAGAAGAGAGGGCACCCTTGCAGTTTAATTTTTGCCTGTGCTTTGGGTGTTGTGAACTTCAGAAGCCTGCAATAAGGCTCTCAGCAATTTCCTATGCAGGCCACATGCTCTGTGAAGATGCTGTGATGGAGATGGGCACCCTGCCCACAGGAGCACTGGGAACAGCCAGCCCTGGAGAGCCCTTCTCTTGTGTTAAAGGCTCTACCAGAAACCCAGCCAACAAGTACCAAAGCAACATCATTTCTGCAAACCCTTTGAAGATACTGTGAGGGAGATGGGCACCCTGCCCACAGAAGCACTGGGAACAACTAACTCTGTGAAGCCCTTCTCTTGTGTTAAAGGCTTCACCAGAAACCCAGCCAGAAAGCACCAAAGCAACATCTTTTCTCTGCTCTTACTGTGCTGCTTCCTTGGGTTTTCTGCTAATGCTGTTAGCTCCTATCTTCCTTGCTCCTTGCAGCCTGGGGTATAAAGCCCTGTTGCTTGCTCCTTGCTCCAGCTGCACCAGATTGCAGGGAAGACTCACTGTGCCCTCTGTCTTCTTTCTTTTAGAGCAGCAGCGTGGAGCAGGGCACTGCTCAGCCAAAGAGAGTCATTCATACTGATTTTTTCAGCCGAGTTGTTTTGTTTTTCTTCTGAGGTCCCTTTCAGCATTATCACATTAAAACTGCCTGAGATCTGAGTTTTTCACTGCCTAGCATTAGGTGGCAATTAATCCACCAGACAGTTTTATGGCGATGCTTTGCAAAAGGAGAACATCCAGCAATAAAACACAAGCTTGTGCTGTGCAGCAGTGAATAGACTGCTCACCATTCCCTTTCAGTATACATAGTGTGTCAGGCCATCCCCACGACTATGGGCGAGAGGGAGGAGAGGAATAAGACTGAGGTGAACACGGAATATACAGATGGAGAAGATAATGGTGAAGGATCTTTTTTGAGATGATGACTTGAAAGAACTGTAAGCATTTTTAACAATTCATATAAGAATACTTAGGATGCAGATTTTGCAACTAGGATTGTCTCTGTTCTCACAACAGATGATACATTTTAAAAGTAGTAGCAACTGTGAGATGAGTCAAAATTAGATGAAATTGGCATCTCCCAGGTGGTGTGCTCCTCCGCTCTCCTCATCCAAAGCCCTAACGCTCCCTGCTCTGGATCTGACCTGCTCCCTGTATCACCTTTACAAAAAATTGTGTTTCTGCCAAAAGCATTTCAGTTCTGTGGTGGGCAATGCATATTTTATTCTGATCTATGACTCAGAATGGCCATCTTTTATTGCCAGATGCCAGCAGATTTCCATTTATATGGACTTTCTAACTGCTTAATTGCGCTGAGAAAGATGATGGCAAAACAGAAACTGCAACTGTCTGGTTGAACCATTTCATAGCTCTGAGACATCTGTCAGGTTGATTGGTGTTCCTGGCCAAAGAAGAAAAGTGTAGGGAAATCACTAAGGCTGCACCAGGCTGTTGTCAGCACCCTCCGGAGAGTGGTGTAATACCGTGTCACACAGGCATCTGTGCTACACATCCACACAGCAACAAAGGCATTAATGGCTCTACAGATGAGGATGCTTGTAGACATCTGAAAAGAACACCAGTGTCTGGGTTGCCTTAAATAGTGAACATGGTTAATGATGTTTCCATGTATGTCACACATCCATCGATTTTCCTACAGGGGACACAGTCCACAAAGAATATCAAACATCTCCCGTGCCAACACCAGCTACACAAATGGCCACCACAACCACAACCCCAACAACCACGACAATGGATCCTTCTACCACAACACCAAAGCCAACCACAACACCTGCAACAACCAGAACCCCAACAGTTGCAGCCAAGACTAGACCAGGACTGCATAGGGTCAGAGATATAGGTCAGTAGCAGGCATGTTTGCATTGCTTTCCTCCTGACCTACAGCTTCCCTAAAATTTAAAGGACAAGACATGCAGCTGAATATGCCATGATTTAGTGGATCATGAATTCAGAAATATTAGGAATGGATGGATATAAAAAAAAAATCCAGATGGGCTGGAGTTGTGCCTTTGAGATACATACAGAATTACTGTGTCTCACATAAACACAAGCTAGTGTAGATTTACTGAGATGGGAGTTCATCTGCAGTAAAATTATGGCTAGTCTTTACCTTTAGATAAAATATATTGGCCTATAAGCTCTTCATCCTCAAATGCTGCCATGATTTTCAGGTATAGGGGTCAACAGAGAGTTCTTTGATTCATGTGTTTGGACTGAGAGTTCAACAAATAGATCAACTCATTTTAGAATTAATTTTGTGGTAACTTTCAATAAATGAAAGTTTTAATATTTTTTTGTAACAGCCTTTGGATTATAAAGATTAAAACACTGTGAAAGCATTCTCATATGATTTTTGAACACCAGTTTTTCCTTAATCTTTCCGTCTCCATTTATTCTTATTCCTTAACATTGGGCTTTTTTTTCAATAGCTGAAAATTAAAATCTCTTATTTTTAGGTTCTAGCAGCGTTCACCCAGCATACTCATCTGTGGTAGCTGCAGCATCAAGTAAGTATGGTGAAGTAAGTATGCCACAGGACATGCAGTACAGTGTATTCTAAGGCAGCAATGAGTCAATAGCCTTTCAAGCCTCAGCAAACTCAGTGATTGGAACTAAGTCTGGATTTAAACTGAAAAATAGATGCTTGGCCTGAATGTCAGAGATGCTGATTGCCTACAGCTCTGGGGAAGCCTTTCTAGTGAATGTCTGCATTTCAGCCTTGACAAATGCTGGGGTTTGCAACACTTGAGACAAGCCTTGTGCTGTTTGAATCATGTTTTCCTATTGTTTCCTTCTTATGCTCTCAAAGGGAGACTTGATTGAGTTGTAAGATAAATCATGCAAAGCGCTGCATAGCCATCTAAATTTAGGGCTGAGAGCTCTGAAATGCCGATTTATGTTAAACCAATGCTCTTTCAAAAACCTCAGGCTGTGGTTCTGAGCCTGGCATAAATGTGATGTTATTCCTGGCATACCACTTGTGTTATTGACAGCAGAGCTCAGGGCTCTGCATCTCAATCCAGAAGCCTGCTCCCATTCCAGCTCACAGCCTGCAATGCAAGTACTCCCCAAGCACAAATACAAGCTAGGTGAAAAATGGGTTGAGAGCAGCCCTGAGGAGAAAGACTTGGTTGATTTACAAGTGTTGGTTTAGAAGAAGTTCAACATGATCCAGCAGCGTGTACTTGCAGCTCAGAAAGCCAACCATCTGCTGGGCTGCATCAAAAGGAATGTGATCAGGAGGTCAAGGGAGGTAACCCTGCCCTTCTACTCTGCTCTCATTAGCCCCCAACTTGAGTTCAGCTCTGCAGCCCCCAATGTAAGAAGGACATGCACCTGCTGGAGCGAGTCCAGAGGAGAGCAACAAAAAAAGGTCAGAGGGCTGAAGCACCTTGAAGCACCTCTGCTGTGAAGACAGGCTGAGAGAGCTGGGGTTGTACAGCCTGCAGAAAAGAAGGCTGTGGGGAGATCTTATATTAGCCTTCTAGTACCTAAAGGGGCCTACAAGAAACGTGGAGAGGGATTTTTTACAAGGGCATGTAGGGATAGGACAAGGGTGAATGGCTTTAAATTGAAAGAGGGAGATTTAGATTAGTTATTAGTAAAAGATTATTTACTATGACGGTGGTGAGATACTGAACAGGTTGTACAGAGAATTTGTGGCTGCCCCATCCCTGGCAGTGTTCAAGGCCAGGTTGGATGGGGCTTTGAGCAACCTGATCTAGTGGGAGGTGTCCTGGCACACGGCAGGGGGGTTGGATCATGATCTTTTAATGTCCCTTCCAACCCAGACCATTCTATGATTCTGTGACTCTATTTAGAGTTGTTTCCCCATACAGTGTGTAATTGGTTGGCTGTGTGGTCAAGTAAAGGAGATTATTTTTAACTGTTTACAAGTTTTGGGGCATGGGGATATGACAACTTTTGAATGAAAAGGTAGCTGGACCACCATTAAGTTTAATACTCTGCCGCTGTTTCTGAGTGCCTTGAGCTCAGCTTTGCTCTCACATACATAACTGTGGATGTCCCTGCTGCCAAGTAATTCAGAGCCAAGCACATGGTAGAGCACAGAAGAGGCCATTATTGTTTTTACTAGCAATTAGGAAACCCTGTTTGAGGCTCCCTAGTCAGAGATATACATTGAGGGCAAAGTTCTGGCAACACTGAAATCAGTGGGAGTAAGACCAAACCTTTGGTCAAAAAATTAGAATTAAAAAATTAAAAAAAAAAAGAAACCAACAAAAACCACAACCCCAAAGCACTCACTTTTCACTGCATTGCAATTTGGATCCATCTCTCTTCAAAATTTTATTTACTGAAGCCCTAAACACAAACTAACTCCCAAAAGATTAAAGTGGTCAGACTTACAAACATGTTATTGTGAGCTGGAGGAGTGGGGGAGACCTACTTTGGGTTTTCTGATTCCACAGCCTTCATTTCTAGGACCACGTCCAGCATGTCTGTACTCATGATGCAGCTTCCTGAATTCTCCTGATCCCTTCTTGAAGAAGAAGGCAGAACTGCCTTAAAAAACAAACAAACCAACAAACCAGAAAGGACAATTAGAGTTTTGGAGTGATGACCAGACACAAAGCAGTTTATCAGCTTTCTCTATCTGAGAAGCCTTTAGGATTCACTGCTATTGTTCAGACCTGAGTTTCTGATGATGCCATTGGCCTCAACTGGAGCATGGCTTGACCGAGCAGAATCAAATGTTCTCCTGTCCATCTTGTCTCGCACGGACACACAGGGCACTGGTAGTTTGTCTGCAAAAGCCACTTCAAAAGTAAAAAACCTTGAAATAGAGCACAACCAAAATAAGCACAGCTGTGGCTGCTGTGAGCTCCTACATTTCCATTTCCAGCCACTGATACTGGCAAAAGTTCACAGTGGCAAAGGAAAAGCAGGATTTGCAGATTATAGCATTAGAGCAGGGCAAAACTCCTCCATCCTTGCTAGGGTTCTTTCCCTCTATCTTCAGTTTATCAAAGATACAGAAACAGGGAAAAGTACCCGAGGCTCTGCTCCGTCACAGGACCCCTGCTTAAAAAGCTTGATGTGGCAAAACTGCTAAACGAAAACCCACTGATGTGACTAGCATGACATTTGACACCTTATCCCTATCTGCCCTGCTAGCAAGTGCAGCCCTTCACCAGTGCAGCATGCACTCCTGAGGGGGAAGCAGCAATGGAAGTGGGCTTTGAAAGTGGATGCAAACTCTCTCCTGCTCTGGGAGCAACTCTAAATTCAGTCGTGCTGTGGTATAATGCCAGCTTCTGCTTCTTTCTAACAGCAGTTAATCAAGCAGACTCCCAAGGGTCACAGACTCGCTTGCTCTCTCTCATCCCAACTTTTCAAGCAATCCTTTCTCACACAGCTGCTTGGTCCCTAGCTGAGGACTGGGAACAAATCACTGCTGCTGTGAACACTGCAATCAAAAGTCATGTCACACAGGCATGTTTTGTGCACAGAGTAGCTGCTTGCCTTCTCAAATGAGGTCCTATCATTTGCAAGGTCCACTCCAAATTGCATTTCTCTCCACTGTCCCTATGCTTTACTGCCGCCATGCTTCCGTGCTTGCTACAGGACCAGCTCCCAACCAAGAGTTGCTTACTCCACTCCATTCTCATTTCTGACCCAGTTCTATGGATTCCCGGAGCGACTGCCCAACCCCAGTGTGTCACAAGATTCTAGTCCTGCCTTAATCTCGAGCTTGCACAGAGTTCTGCTTTACTGAATACACATTCACATGCTGCAGGCTCAATGGCATCTCAGAGTTGAAGACCACAGAATTGCAACCCCAACCTCTCCCTCTCTACCACCACCATGTTCGCTCCAGCCAGCCAAAACATGGCAGAAACCAGCTTACTGTGGGGAAGCAGAGCAAGTGAGAAGGGCAAGGCCCAGCACAGTCAAAAGGAACATAGAGAGAAATCCATGTTGCTAACATGGGTGTGAAGGGTAGGGTTAATTCATTTTAAAAGCGGCATAAAATACTTCTGAAACAAAGCTGGTCTCTCTCTTACCCTCCTGTACACTGTTGTTTCCACTGACCTTGTAAAGAGTGTTATATTCACACAGGGGCATGGTTGTGGCAAACAAGGTGAATTCTCAGGATCAGAGCTAATTTTCTTCCATCACTTTGGCACATTCTGATCTCCCATGTGGAAGGCATGTCACACACAGCCCCATACAACTCTGCTAGACAGACAGACTTGTCCCTCCACAGCCTGAAAACAGCCTGGGCTAGCTGCGGTCCATCTGGAGCCAGAGCTACAAGCTCATAGTTTAAAAGCATTGCCAGTTTCGGCAGATGAGCCTGTTACTTCCTCAAACAGGATCTCTTTGGCATGTGGAGTTTACAAGGTCTCTCAGGACAGCTCCTAGAAATCCCATCAAAAGGCTTTCAGCAGCCTGTGAAGGTTCAAGTTTGGGTCAAACACAGACTATTTGCTGTTACTTAATTTTGCAGTATCAAGTTCCCAAGGAGCAGCAATTCCTGTTTTCTGAGACAACCATTCAAAATGGTCTCATTTATGATATCTTGCAGATAAAAATATCTCATAGGCCTTTATCCAGTGTTCACAGGAGCCAACTAGAACATTCCTACTGATTTCACCAGGCTTTGGAATTAATCTTTCTGAAAAGACTAATGCATAAAGGCTTGTTAAAGGATAAGTTTGTTCACAAGCCTCTTAAGGATAATTAAGGAAAAGAGAGGCAAGATTAAAGACATGGTTTTCATCTGCAAATGCTTTGAGCCTTTAGTAGTTTTGAACAATGGGAATTTAATAACCCAATCACCTTTAAAAAAGCCTTTTGTGTAGACACTGGTGAAGACATTTCAAACACATGAATTCTCCCACATTATATTTGTCATTGTCTCATTATTTACAGTCTGCCTGCTTGCTTGTATTTCTCACACTCTTCAGAAACAGTAGTATCTGTTCAGAGGAAAGGGAGTATTTGGGGTTTGGGGCACTTTTTTAACCTCCCTCACACAACCAGTACAACTGGATGGTACTGAAAATAGAAATAAACATAGATAACCAGCATGAGTGACAGAAGGAAAGTCATAAGGAAAAGCAAATCACAGCAGTAACTACAAACCTTTTAAATGCAGACCTGTATAGTCATAACTGAAGTGAATGTTAAGTAGGCTAAACTACATGAGAGACAGAGCAAGGCAATCCTTCTTCAAGTGGGCTCAAAATATATAGTTAACATCTAAGAAAATATACTAATAAAACTCTCTCTATATGAACCATTAACTCTGACAGCTATAAAATGCGACTGAGTGAAAAAGCCAGGTAGCAGTACCACTGAATCAAACATGGCCTAAATAACACTTTTCCATTTTTGGTGTTTACTTAGGACAGGTTCAGGCTGCCCAAGGAAGAGGACAGAACACAGGTATGTCTTAAATTAATAATGACTAGCAGAATTGTATTGTGAGAATATTAAACCTGTGTTTAAGTTACATGTACTAACCAATGTAATATTTTCAAAGCATTCAGGGGCACGTCCACCTCTGCAAGTAACAGGAATATTTTAAGACCCAATACAGGTAAAGACATTACAATCCCTCCTCTGATTCCTCCCTATAGCTAGTCCCACTATTCACACCTACTGTAGTGATGCACTGTTTTTCACTTCTAACCATGTTCATAGCAGGACGTAGTTAGAACAGATATCACACTGGTTATTGTGTGACGATAGTGGAACTTTTAAGAAAAAAATGAAAAAAGAATTATTAAACTTAGAATTGTTCTCAAATTAATATTCTAAACGCATTCATAAATGCCTTTTCTATAACATTAGCTGTTGCAAAATGAGAGGGAGATTTTGTGTAAGTTTGGAGGATGAAGGCCTGACCCCAAGAGGAGACATGTGTTTTCAGTTTCCAGGCTCTGAGTGCGAGCTGCATCTCAGCATCAACTACCCCTTTTTCCAGTGCACCAGTGAATAGCGGCACTGTGCAGCCCCTGCTAACATTAAACTCTTCTGCCTTTGCCACACTCTTTCAGCTTTCAAATTCTTCCTTTTCCATTTGGTTTGAAAACATGTGCAGAAAGACAGTTCAGGGCCACAGCATCCCTTGTGGTTGGGCTTCTCTCTCCTCACATGCTGGCATCTGACCTCTCGCCTCTTTGTTGGATCACACAGGTATTCAGCGCCAAGAGCCTGTTGCTGCTTTCCGGAGGGCTGATGGCTCCCCATCCCACCTGGGTGAGCAAGATTGCTAGCAGCAGATTTTCTGCTCTCTTTTGTAGTTTTAGCTTCCCCAAATTAGCCCTCAGGCAGTACTGCAGAGCGGTTTTGTGTGTCCTGCGCTAGCTGCCACTTAGCAGCTTCTTGAATGTGAAAGGCAAATGACAGCTCAGTCACTGGCAGGCTGTCGTTTCAGGTCATGGGAATCAAAATCTACCACAGTGTTTGCAGTTTTCCTTATTTGTTAGTCAAAACAACAAACAAAAAACCAGCTCTGTGCAGCCTATGAGGTCTGCAATTTTTGCTAAATCTTCTCTTCCTGTTGTTGCCAGAAGCCTCCAGGCTCATTGGAACAGCAGAGATTGCCTTTAGTGCCGAGGGTAGAAACATCACCTGTACTTCCCTTCCTCACTGGCTGTGCAATTCACCATCCTTCATCAGCAAGCAGCCCCATCAACAGGTGCTCTGCAAGGACACTGGCAACTTCCCAGGGCTACTGAGTGCTTAGTGCACTTAGAAACACTAAATCTCCCTTGACAGAACAGCAAAGTTTTTCAGAGACAGATTTTGACCAGGAGCATCCAGTGTGGAGTTGTGGGATGGGATCTGAGGCGGCAGCAAGACAGGCAGGGCTGCCCCTCACCGGCAAGGGTCACAGATGCAGAAAGCCCCAACAAGAAGAGCAGCGAGTCTGGTGATGGTACCCAGGGCCAGCCAGCAGCCCAGGCAAGTCCCCATTGATGAGACAAGTTTGACCAACTGAGGCAGGACACCAGCAAGGCAAGGTCAGGATCAGAACAGCAAGGTACAAGACTAGGCACAGGTATAAGGAGCAAAGGTGAGGGTGTGTTCACTTTCATGGGGTCCCCAAGCAGAGCAGGTGGAGGGTCCCAAGGATGCTTCCCACAGCTCTTTCTCACACACAGCCCTTCTCACAGCTCCACCATGGTGCCCAAACCTGAGCCAAAGCGACAGAGCTGATCTTTAGCATGGGCTACCAGACACCCTGGGGAGGGTGGGGATACAGCACATGAAGGTGCCCCTGGAGCCCTGAGAGCTTTGGTGAGGGTTGGAAGCAAAGAAGGGGCATTGCAGCAGGAGAGAGCAAAGTGGTTGTTGATACTGAGGTTAGAGGACATTATTATGCAGCAGGACTTTCTGGATAATACTGGCCAAGTAAGTTTTCCCAGCAATCTCCCCATCAAAAGGCAATTTGCAGTTTACCTAGTTGCAGCATATTTAAAATGGATACACTTCTTTCTAAGATTTACTGTGTTCACTCACTTTTCTAGTTCTCTTCCTTGTTTCAGCCACCTTCTTTTCCTTCTGGTTTCCCTCCGTTTTTATCTTTCTCATGTTTTTTGGCCATACTGATGTCACAGCCACTTCTTTTTTCCCAATCTCACTTTTTTCTGTGCTCTCCCAATTCACTTTGCCCCTGCAAAATCCAGCACCCACCTTTGGAGGAGAGACGGGGGCAATATTTTCCTGAATAGCAGAGCAAATGCATTGCCTGTAATCATGCCACTCATGACAATGCTCTTATTATGTGACACCATATATAGGGTGGGGATACCCTGAAATGTTAGACCTGCCTTCCTGACAGGCTGAAATGGGAAGAGCCCTAACATCTGAACTGAAGGATTTGCTAGCTGATCCTCAGGCTAGCTGCATCTTTGCCAGAGAAACAGGGGAACATAGTGCTGAGTCTTGTTTAAATCAAAATCTGAGTTTGACCCCACCTAATGGCTTAAGGCACCTTAAGGTCCCCCCAGAAGTGATTGCAAAGCACAAATTTCCCATCATGAATGATTCTTTTTCCTTCATTACAGAACAAGAAGGAAAATATCCACAAACACATACTTGCCATATTCCCAATGAATCCTTATCTTTTTTTCAGACGAGGTTTTGGCAGCTCAGATGCGCTGCTTCCAAGCAATCAATTTTTAATGATCAAAGTGAAACTCCTGAGGAAGTCCTTGCTTGCTCGGAGAGTTGTGTTTCTTGATCCTACCAAGCACGCATGTTGCTCTGCAAACAGCAGCAATCAGTTGTGGGTTTGGTGGGGCTCTCGAGGAACTTCCTCTCATCAGCTCAGGTTAGCAAAAGGGTGTGCTGGGAAAACACCCTCCTCACCACATCAGTTGCCTGTGCAGCTTCTCACAGCACGCTCTTCAGAAGGTCCCAACTCTTCCAAACTCTTGATAACGCGCATTAGCTCTCTTGAGTCAGTCCATCTCTCACAGTCACCTAGCCCAGAATGTCTTGCAAGACAATTACACTGAAGAGTTGCTGTGGCAGTGTCTGTTTTTTAAGACTGCAACAGCTTTATCTGACTGTAACCCAGAGCAAAACATCACTTCTTAGGAAAATTCTTCAACAGGCTCAAAACAAAGACGCTTCGGGAGTTATTCGTGAAAGCAGCAATTCTGATGAAGTTTTCCATGTCTGATGAGCTGCAAGTAAAACATAGACAACTTCTTCGTGTTTGGATGGGATGAGGGGACAAAGGAATCTCTAGATGAGAGGTACTTGCAGATTTTCAGTGCAAAACAATCTAAGCCAAGCAAAAGTATACTCAAGTCAGTATATTTGCTCAGTATCAATGCAATTTAAAGGAACAAGACCAAATCAGATCTAAAGACGCATATTTAAAATCATAAGAAAAGATTAGTGCTCTGGAGGCAGTGATACGAGGCTCCTAAATATGGCTTGAAATGTGCACATAAAGGTTTCCAGGTTTCCTTAGCTCCTGGTTGTTAACGAAAATTCACTGTGAGAAATGACTTTTCTAAAATGAGTCAGAACTTTGTAATTTCTAGTAGTTCCATTATTTTAAGTAATATTTTTTCTTCTCTTTCATGTGTGAAAGCAATGGAAACAGACTTGTGGAAACCTGGATTGAGCCTTTTTGACACAGGTAAATATTTAAAATATCCAGTAACTAGTCTGGGAATAACTGGTTTCCATCACACATGGGAAAAGTTAAATCTGTCCATCAGACCCATGACACTGCTGATAACAATCTCATTTTAAAGAGTAATTACAGTGTTTAAAATTATGATCAAAGTATGTCATTTACATCTTAGTAGTTAAAATGATTTTGTTCTTGCATCAGTCTCGAATTCCTGCCTAAAGCAGGAGCAGAACAGATGAGCTCTGGAAGGAGTTGGCAGCTACACTGCAGCAAAGAGGTTCTAGCTGCTGAAATCCATTTGTAAATAATAAGGTATTTCGGGAATGCCACAGCTGGGACTACAGTCCAGAGCTGCATTTTTCTGATGTCAATGTACTCAGGAAAGATTTTCAGGTAAGAACAGGAGGATTTAAGATGAGCTCAAAGAATAATAAGCATCATTGAAATTTTCTGACATTTTAGACTTAAAATTCATAATATGGAGATGACAACATTTTTATAATTACTGGTAAGTGAGGGGGAAAAAAACCCTACATTTGTAGCAGGCTCAAATAGCAACAAGACCATGCCTTGCACAACCCTTAATCAGGAGCAATTACCAACTGCAGATTCTATGTGTTCAATATAGAACACATAGATGCCTTTCCTTAAAAAAATTTAAAGCAGACTGCATGAACTACAGGCCAGTTCATGACAGGATACTGTCTCTCTTATGAAGGGATGGACCATTCAATGTAAGATGTCTTTTCCATCACCAGTTTTACTGCTGAAGAGGGCTTTGCTGGTGGTCCTTACAAAGACCATTCCCCTTGAACACTCTGCTTACTTCAAAGCTGAGGCATGACTAATCCTTGTAGTGGCTGTGATGAGCAGCATAGCCCATATGCATTAGCTTGCAAATACAGTGGCAGCAGCAGTGGCTGTTGAGTCACAATTTGCATCGTCCCAGACAGCAACAGAGATCCCTTCTCCAGCCTGAGCCAAAGGGAGGAAGCGTTTCTGTCCTCTGTAGCTTAAGCCAGCAGTGTGCTTATTCAGAAAAAGCTACAGCACCAGGCCCAGGAGTGGAGAGGGGTATTTTAAGGCAGAAACTGACAGATTGCATCAAATGCAATGAGAGGTTGAGCATGGGGGAAGGGATGTTGTATTAATAGTTTCTCAGCAACTGAACTGCCTGCATAGACTACTGTGATAAAAGTCTGATGAATTCAGATTGTCACTTCAAAGGAATGCTTTCTGGCATGGATGTACTTACTGTTGCCTTACTTAAATGAATGGGAAGTTTAATCAGCATGGACAGCTGTGACAATCAGTGAAGGGAACTTTAATTAGCATGGAGTAGACTGCCCATGCAGTGAGCTGAAATTCCCATGGCAATAACAACATTAAATTG
The DNA here is from genome assembly GCF_034315485.1 of Pezoporus occidentalis. NCBI lineage: Eukaryota > Metazoa > Chordata > Aves > Psittaciformes > Psittacidae > Pezoporus > Pezoporus occidentalis. Next base: position 2,621,601 of record NW_026915376.1, read on the forward strand.
GACTGGCAGGACAGGGAGGCCCATAGAGACTGACCACCTCCCCAATTAGTTGAGGAAGATTATTTGGTGGGTGACCTTATTGTTACACTAAGCACAAATCAGGCAGCTGACCCATAACCTTCAAGAACTGGTAATTGCAGTGGCAAATAACAATGAAAAGTGCTGCATTGCCTACACTTGGGGTTTCCACTGTGGCAAAGGTAATGTCAGCTGTATGCCTAGGTAGAGGAATATGGATTTGATTGGATGCAGATAAATGCATGCTAAACCTATGAATTAGTTTCCTTATACAATATAGTTACTAAAATGAATAGCGCATACTAATATCTAATTTCACCACAGTGTTAAATCCACCTACTCTCTGTTCTGCAAGTAAGGCACATATGGAATACCAAACCAGCACATGTGAGGTGTGTGGTGCACAAGCTGCAGGATAAAGCATGGCTTTGGTCTATTACTGAGGAACTGTTATGTGCACATGTAATTAAAGCCTATACTTGAACAGTCGGGAGGGCAAGCTGTGGGCCATTTCAGGTTGTAAATTAAAAAACCACAACCATTCTCATCTGTATGGCTGACCAAGGGAGACTATATACAAGTCCAGCTCATTGCTTCCTTTCTCTCTCATGTCACCCGTAACTTCTGCACTAGATAAACCCTCCAGAAGGCAGCACTGCCAGCAGAAAGCGTGAACTTGCCTCCAGACACCCTCTGCCCATGCACCAAGGGTTGGGCTTCATCAGGGAGCTGGTCAAGCCCATCATTTTCTTCCTGCTCAGTTTAATTTGGCCTTTTGCCCCTTCCCCTTGAATTCCACCAACATCAGGAAGGCAGAAGGGCAAGATGGCAGGACAGGAGCAGAAGAGAGGAGGAGGGCTCAGCGTTGGGTAGTGGGGCTAGTTTGCGCCACCTGAAAGCGTTCATGGGATTGTGCCTACAGGCATTTATACGCAGGCAAAGTAAGGGCAAAGAGGGAGCCCGGACAAATCATACAGTCAAACTATTGCTCTCCCAGGTTTGGCGGCTGTGGCTGCTGGTGAAACAGCCAGAAGGGCTGGTAGATGTGAGCGCACAGTCCAGCCTCAGGCTGCAAGAAACGCTTAGCCCTGTGGCCACTTCCTTCAAAGTATTCCTTCTATCATATTTATGTGATCTCTGCTGATGTCCCTTTGCCGCCTGCTCTCTTTACATACACCCGTGCCCTCATGCCTGGCTACTGTGGAGAGACAAACTATTTCTATATTAATCTCACGTTTTCTAAAGTTACCTTTTTACTGTCCCTCTGAAGTCCGCAGTCTTTCCTTGGTGTATTTGGTGATGAAGCTTTAAGGCAGTTTTTCGTCTTTATTTTATAAAAATTAATAAGCAGTTTACAAAAAATAGTAACTTGTTCTGCTGCTCTTTTGACCAACATTTCCTCAGTGAGTATGCAGTCTGGGGCTTGTCTGATCATTACTGTCTCTTCTGAGGATTATCCCAGCTAAACCCCCTTAATCCTGTCATGCTGTAGTGAAAAGAAACAGCTCATTGCCGTTGCTCAGGAGGGAGATGCTGTACTGTAGGAGACTTTCACCAGACATTCAAGCCATGAGTGAAATTCAGCCACCAGCCTGATGATGCCCCATGAGCCAGTGCATCACACAAAGACAAAAGCCTTCCCAAGGCTGCTACAATCTAAATATCTTAGCTGGGGTCTCAGCTACAACCCGTTAGTGACCCATAAGACTGTTTCCCATGACTTGACTGTAGCTCTCTGTCACCATTTGCCCTGTTTCTTTTGTGCTTTCCAAAGTAACCCAGTCCTCCAGGAGCACCTGAGGAGCTGTGGCTTGCGTTGCTTTCCCAAGTGTAACATGGTGGCGTGAGTCACTGCCAGCACCTTCCCCTCCAGACAGAAAAGCAACATGTTAAATCTGTCACTCATCTGCTTCGGATGTTGTGCAGCTCATTGTAAAGCACAGGGGCAAAGTGCTAAAGGCCACCACCCCACAGCATGGCCATCAGCCTCTGCACCTGATTGTACTTGTGCATGCTGCTTTCAAGCCCTTGTACTGGGGTCACTGACTTGCAAAGGGGAGTCGAAGCTAGTGCTTGCAGAAATTTTGGTGGCCTGTGCTCTTGTTTTATCCTAGAGGAGATGTAAGTGGAAAAACGTAAGCTCTACGGATGTGCTCTCCATCCTTGCTTCCTTCCCATATCAATCCTCAGGCCAGGGGGACTCTGCAGCTACCCCATTGCCTGCTTCCATCCAGAGCAAGGGCAGTCACCAAGCACATATTGATGGAGCCTTTCCTTCCTCTCTCTAGGCTTCAGTTCAAAGGAAGAATTGAATCCGAAGCCACTGGAGTCCATCTCCCAGGGGAATCCAAGTACGTACTTCAGAATTAATTTCATAATTAAGCAATATCATTCTAATAATTATACAGTGCTAGAATGCATTCAAATTAAAATAGCAAAAGGTTTTCAAGAAAGCCTAAGAAACCCGAGGAATGCATTTTTTCCTTGCAGGGGAACAGTGAGCGCTGTACACCAACCCCTCTCATACACATAGTGGGGTTTGCTTCTATAGGAAAGGAAATAACAACCAAGATTTAGCTTACCTGCACAGGGAGATGGTGGCTGCTCACCGCTACCTCTTCTGGGCAGTATACCTCTTCTGGGCAGCTCCACCTTCCTTGGGCATTGAGCTTCTTTCAGGGACTTTGATGGTACAGGACAACAAACCCATGTGTTGGGGCCAGGGTTAGATGAGCAATTTGCCCATTAACTCATCTTTAGAGTGGAAGGAGAAAGAGGGAGCAAGTTCTGAGTGAAGATGTGGGGTTGTCTGCCACCTCCTCATGGGAAACCGCCCTGAGAAGGGGCTTCACCCTCCCACCAGCGCCTGGGTCCTCTCTTGCCCATCCTCCAGCGACTGAATGCTGTCTCTTGCAGAACTGTCATTTCAAGGTCTCTTTACATTAACAACTACTAACCACTGAAACAAATGTCTATATATTCCCAGGCACTTCTCCTAATACTTAGCAGTATTTTTTTTCCTTATAAATAAAGAAGAGAAGGGGAAGGATCTGCCTTATAGACCCAACTGCACTGCAGGAAAGCAGAACTCCATGTAGCAGAGACACAGGCAAGCACAGCTGTTTCCAGCAGTTGAACTGAGATAAGTCACACCAAAATTGAAACGCTCATCCTGTTCTAGGATCATAAAAGCTGTAATTCAGATCTTGCCTCCCTGCAAATCAGAAAGCGCTCAGCTCCCTACAGAGCACCTTTAGCCGGTGCTCTTGCAGAGTCCTGCTAATGTTCCAGCATCAAAATACTGCTGTTGTCTGACTCCTCCCCAGAAATTAAGTCTATATGTAAGCGTAGGTAAATCTTTGCATGCCCGGAACCTGCTGGCTAACAAACCCCTCACTTTCCACATATAGAGCACGGTGTAGCTCCCACTGAAGGACAAGAAACCGAGGAAAGCTTGGCTGTTAATTAAGGCATTATTTGTTGTGGGTTCCTGGCCTTGCGTCACGATCTGCTGCGAACGAACGCGGTTCTCAGTCACGCTTCTATAACTCAGCATTATTAAACCTAGAAAAACAGACAGCTACAGGAGAAAAAATTGAAGGTAATGAGATGGTAGGCAGTTGCATAAGCCAGTAAGAACAATCAGCGCTTTGTAGCCTTCGGGCTACCTAATGATTAAAATACACTATTTTGGACAATCTGATTTCTATCACCAAATGGAAATCAAGAGATGGGGATGACCCAGACACCGGAGGGGGAAAATGTTAATTAGCACTCTGGTTAAGCCAAATTTCAATCCCGCTCCTGGTTGCAGCCTAACCGATGAATGTTTTACTATTAACTTGCAGACACGTAAAAGCAGGCTGGCAGCGATGAAGACAGCATTCACAGAAGCACAAAGATGAGGTTCATCTATGTCATTAGAGGGAAGAGGTTGTTTGGGTGCAGGCACAGCTTTTCTAGAATACTGTTTTCAGCCCAGAGAGGCAACACAATGCTGCTGCTGCTGCACACACAGGTACAAGCCCAGAGCTACATGCAAAGAGTCCCCACTTAGTCTGAACACAGCAAGTGAATCATCATCCCCCATTAGCTCCAGCCCAGAATGAAGTTGTTGAATGATTTTCATTCAGAAGTGCAGAGTTGCCAGGATTGCTGTCAGCAGCTCCTTGAAGAGACCCCACAATGTTCTGTGCGCTGAGGCATCCCCGGCATCACACATTTTAGGAACTGAGTGGGTCTTCCCTCCCTCCTGAGCAGCATTAACACAGTGCGTAAGGAACTAACTGCTCCTGTTACATCCAGTATACCAGTTAAGTCCACAAAAGCATAACCAAGGAAATCCCTGTAGTCTGTGCTCTGCAGGTGTCCAGACCACAAAATCCAAGTGTTATGCCTGGCTTTACAAAATCTCACCACCTCTAGGCTGTGAATAAAGGGGGCTGAGCCCAAGCCATGGCTTTGAGGGAACATGGTATGAGCCAGCTTGCTCCTGCATGGCTGACCTTTCCTCCCTAGCCTCCAAACATGGTACTCCCAAAGCTCACCCTTGGGAGCAGCCTCTTGCCCTTTTATCACACAGACAGGCTTGGATGTTGTATGGGAGAAAATCATGCCAAGGACTTCAGTTACCAGAGAGCAACACAGACTTGAGTCCCCAGCTGTGACTTGTCCTTGTCAAAGGCCTTTTAGTAGAGCTTGCACAGCAGTACAAGCCACTGGATGCAGGCTTTTTAAGCTTTTGCTCCTCACAAGAAGCACAGCTATCAGAAAGGACTAAAAGTATTCTCTGTGTTTCTGTGTCTCTCCTCAGACTGCAAGATTGATTTGTCCTTCTTGATGGATGGGAGCTGGAGCATTGGTAAACGCCGCTTTCAGCTCCAGAAGCGGTTCCTTGGTAACGTGGCTCAAGCCCTTGGCATCGGCAGTGCTGGTCCTCTGATGGGCATCGTTCAGTACGGGTAAGAGCTTCTCCCTTTGCCACAGGGCACAACCACACACTGGCTGCTGTAGCTCTGCAGTTGACACATGCTAAAGGTCTCACTCCATCTTGAACTCAGGAGCCAGGTAGCACAGACAGGTCCTACAGCTTTTGCATTGTTACACGTGAACCAGAAAACTGACAGCTGCTCTCATTTCTTCTTTCAGCGATGACCCTTCCACAGAGTTTAACTTAAAAACTCATACCAACTCCAAGGACCTAAGAAACGCCATTGAGAAAATCCCACAGAGAGGTGGACTTTCCAACGCTGGTAGGTGATGGGGCTGCTTGCACATCCTCAGCTCAGGGAGGGCTCCAGAGCCTGAGCTGTAGAGAGCCCACACCTCACTGAGTGTGGAGGCTGTGACTGAACAGTGCTCACCCCTCGGGCAGGGCTGGAGAGCAAGTACCACTCTCCATGACCTTCCTGTGCTTGTCCAGGGCACTGTGAGCACATCACAAATGGACAGGATTCACCTTTCTCCTCAAGAGCAGGACACGTCAGGGATCCTTGCTAACCCAGCTTGTCACCCTAGCCCCTATGGGATACAAGGAGGGGATGAATGGGCTTCAGTATAGGAGGGCACAGGAGGCACTGGCACTAACACCAGCAACCTCCCCTCCTGCTTGCACAGCCACTGAAACCACTTTCTCCAGCTGCTGGCAGGGCTCCAGAACTTGAATCAGCTCTCTGCCCACCAGTTCATGAGGTATTATCAGGCAGAGTGCTTCCAGACCTGTAACTCATCCTCATCTCCTCTCTTATTCCAGGGAAGGCACTTTCATTTGTTAACAAAAACTTCTTTTTGGATGCTAATGGAAACCGAGGTGGAGCACCAAATGTGGTTGTAGTGGTGGTGGATGGGTGGCCAACCGACCAAGTGGAGGAGGCCTCCAGGCTGGCCAGAGAATCAGGGATCAACATTTTCTTTGTCACTGTTGAAGCAGCTACTGAAATTGAGAAGCAGAACGTTATCGAACCAAACTTTGTGGACAAGGTACTTACTGGGCTGGGCTCTGGCCAGAAGCTTGGCTCTGACTGCATTTTCCAGGCTGTTTCCTTCAGGGCATCTCCCTTTCCTTCTTAGCACTTACGGTTATTTCTTGTCCTACTTATTCTGTACTGAGGGCTCTTGTATGAAGAGCCAGGCAGCAATACTGAAGTCAGAACTGGGATGAAGCCAGTGAAGTTCTGGTTTGAGGTGCATCATGGACCAAATGGCTTTTTGCTGACTAAACACTGGCACAAACCTGCGGCCATACTGAGGTGAGAGTTTCTACACATACACAGTGGCATGACAAAGCACAGTTGCAGCCTGAGCTTTCCACAAGCTGCCTGCTGCGCATCTCTCACCCGGTAAAGGCCGAGGATCCCTGTCAACCTAATGCCAGCGTTGCATTTACAAGTGTCCCATACGTGCAAACGCTGGGACGTTCCCAACACAGGCGCACCCCAGTTGTTCGGCTATGCTGGATAACTGTTTCCACTGTTGACCTGATGCAGGTTATTTTTGTCTTCCCTGTTTCTGCTGCTGTGTACTTCATGGTAGCACTTGGAAAAAAAGTAAATCCCTGCCATGTGCAGCAAAAAGAGAGAACACAAGCCTTGAGTGATTTATATTTGGCACCAATGGTTGCTGTCTGCTTAACAGTGCTTCAGGGCAAGCTGGCACCCAGTTACGGCAGGAGGTATCTACCAAGTGCCAGACAAGGCTGGGCTCAAGGAAGCAGGGTCAAGTTATCTGGTATTTTCAGAAAACAGATGCCCATCTGAGCTGTGTTGCTCTGCCGTGAAATAAATCTTAAATGAGTTCCAGGGCTGCTCCAGTGAGCTGTGCTGTCTCTGGGCAGCATTTAATTGGATTGTAGTCTTATTTCCATTTAATGTATTTAAAAGAGCAAAGCTACAGTGAGTCTCTGCAAACCTGCCAAGGACGCAGCAGAAGTGGGAGTAGAGTGGGCTCAGAACAGGAAGGTGAAGAGGGAATGGTGACTTGATATTGCTGTATGGTAACACTAAAACAGCAGCGACACAGTAAAGACAAGAGCAGGACATGGTGAGAAGCCCATGCTGTTGGGAATCCTAACTCCCTTGGATCTGTTAGGCGACATGCACGTCAAGACCAGGCACTGAGAAAACAGTGCCTCTGTCTTGAAACACACACACAGAGAAAGTTGATACATAAAGCCTGCCTTAAGAAAATACTCTTGCCCAGAGATACAAGGATACAAGCATTAGCATTTAAAAGGTGCTAAAGCCAAGGACAATGTGATCCAGCTTGTCCCCCACTACCTCACAGTGGACTTCTCCGACTCCCTCTTCTGTGCCACCCCTAATTTCTACCCCTGCTCCCCTAATTCCCACTAACCCTACAGAAGACTCCTGCAGATCTGCTCCCTACAAATACTGAGTTATAAAGACCTGTTTTACTACGTAGCAGTGCCAGCATAATCTTTATGGGCTTTTTGCATTTTTACCAAAATTTCCTGGTTTTTGTTTACAAGAGTATGGACCCAAGAGTAACCCAACTTTAGTCCCAGGTTTCAGTTCAAGGTGGTAGGCCTTGTCAGCAGGCAACATTTTCCTTGCTGTCCACTGACAAATGTACAGGTTCCCAAGATGCCCACTGGAGCCACACTAGCAGCAGCTCTGTGATATGGATGCTTTTTCTGTGAACAATATAACTCCTCTAAAACGTCCTGACAGGTGGCAAACTCTCTTACTACATTTCTTTTGCTACTAGAATATGAGCTGCATCCCACAGCTTTAAAAAAAGGCAGGAAAAACTGCCTCGTTACACAAGTATGTGTGATGTTAGTGACATAATTTCCCAGGGAAGCAGATGGTGACTGGAGGAGAGGCCATTTCAGACTCCAGCATTCCTCTTTCCGGGAGCCTATATTTACAGTTTAGCTGCACACCCCAGTTGAAACAGGCAGACCGAATTTCCACAGCATTCATCCTTGTGTTGCCTTGCAGGCAGTGTGCAGGACAAATGGTTTCTACTCCATCAAAGTGCCCAGCTGGTTCAGCCTACACAAGGTGGTCCAGCCCCTGGTGAAGCGGGTCTGTGACACCGACCGGCTGGCCTGCAGCAAGACGTGCCTCAATTCAGCTGACATCGGTTTCGTAATCGACGGCTCCAGCAGCGTCGGCACCGGCAACTTCCGCACAGTGCTGCAGTTTGTAGCCAACATCAGCAAGGAGTTTGAGATTTCGGACACCGACACCCGCATCGGGGCTGTTCAGTACACCTATGAGCAAAGGCTTGAGTTCAGCTTCGACAAGTACAGCACGAAGCAGGACGTGCTGAACGCTATCAAAATGATCAGTTACTGGAGCGGTGGGACCAGCACGGGAGCAGCCATCAGCTACGCCACAGAGCAGCTGTTCAGCAAATCCAAACCCAACAAACGGAAGATCATGATTCTCATCACAGATGGCAGGTCTTACGACGATGTCAGCGTGCCGGCCATGGCAGCTCACCAAAATGGTAAGCTATTCTCTGCTACCTGCTCTCCTCAGGTGCCTCAGCACCAGAGAAATGCAGTTTGATACAATTTGAAGACACTGGATGAAACTTTGTGAAGGAAAAGTAGCATCTTGCCCTGGGGTCTCATTGAGCTCTAACAAGACCAGCATCTGTTTAACAACTTAATGAGGAACTTCAGGAAAAACAAAAAGCAACAACCAACCAACCAAAACTAACCCAGCGACAAATCCAACACACATAAATCTAGCAAAAACCAGCTATGTCTAGGAGATGTCAATGGATTTCTACTGTCTTAGTTAGACAAGAAGCCTCCTTTAGCTTTCCAGTCAGGACAGTCATATATCTTCCAACACAACTGTAAGGTATTTGCATCAGAACAAGAACCTTTTGCTCAGGAGCCTGTTGTTCAGACCCAGAGCAGAAGCTTGACTGTTGTTTCAACCTTTCTGTTCTTGGCAAAACATAATCCAAAAGTACAAACTAGACCCTTCCTCCAATTGAAAATATCATTTTCATGCAGACAGTGAGCACTGAACTCACTGCCCACATTTTTGTGGCCAGGCAGTTACGTCTTATTGTAACTGTCTTTGTACCGGTATTGGTCTTGCATCAAATTTAACATAATGACAGCTTTTTTGCTCATTCTAAACTGTTTCTTTTCAGGAGTTATAGCTTACTCCATTGGAATTGCTTGGGCAGCCCAAGATGAACTGGAAGCCATTGCAACAGACCCCGATAAGGAGCATTCCTTCTTCGTGGATGAATTTGACAACCTCTACCGCTTCGTTAATCAGCTCATCCAAAACATTTGCACAGAATTTAATTCCCAGCCACGGAACTGATGGACTCAGGCAAGGCAGGACCTGTGGGCACCAAGCTGAAGGCACACCAAGTGCCACAGGAGTAATGCCAGCCCCCAGTTCAAGAAATACGGGAGGTGTTTTTCTCTGGCACTTTCTAGTCAGCAAGGTTCATTGCAGCTCTGTCCCTGTGCATGATAGCGCTCTGTGTAGGCTGTTGATTATATTTTTCTTTCCTTGAGGGCTTCAGAAATTCTGATTTGGATGGATAGCAAAAGAGGCAGTAAACATAGTGGAAATAACTGGAGCTGTTTGAAAAGCTGCTTCCAGTCTAGAGCCTTGGCTTATCCAATTCCCAAGTTCGGGCACACACAAGCTCCTTTAAAAGCACCACCTCCCTCCTCAAGTGCCCAGGTTCCTTCAGAGAGCAGCCTCAGCTGCTGCAGCAGAAGCACCTCTGTGTGGCACTGCCCATCAGGTGACACCCAGGGCAGGGCTGAAATACCAGACAGTTTTTTGGGGGGGAAGGAGGGCACATAACTCGAATTTGAGTACCTCCTTAAAAGCAGGCGCCCTCTCCATACAGCTTCTTGCCAGCAGGTTAAGCTTCAGCTAGTGTGAACTCAAGCATTGAGATTTACCCAAACTCAGAGACTGGAAAGCAAGTGAGAGGAACAAGTCAAGCTGTGGGATCCTGCAGTCATTTGTCAACCCCAATAAAGCCCAAAATCCACAAAGCAGACAACACACAGAAACTGCAATCTAGTCTCCTACAGCACTGTATTAGTATTTGATTTTGAGAAGTGCCTTTTCCCTTTAGCTCTGTTGCTCCACTCCTGTACATCCCAAGGCCTGCAAAACCACAAGAGAGCTGCCAGGACAGAGGATACACTGAGAAAAATGTTGGGTTTAAGTTGCTTGCAATCAGAAAAGCATTTGAGACCCACTGCTCTATCCTTAAACCACAGCTCAGAACAGCTCACAGCAGTCTCTAGTGTGAGGAGAGCTATTCAAAAGCCATTAACAGGATTTAAGAGGTAAGTTCTGTATTACACACTGGGAAAAGCAGCATTTTGAGCATTTACAGACATCCGTTTTCAGATTTGGGATTGACTTCTGTTTTATGGATTGATTTCAAAGTGAACCTATGACAGCCCTGGACTGTTCAAAACATACGGTTGTTTCTGAAGGGATGAACTAGCTGTATCACTAGTCAGTAAGGGAGGAGTGACACATTAAAAGGGCCAAAAGAATTGCACTTTGGTTAGGAAGCAGCCGTTACTGGTAATGTTTCCACCCAATCTAATTTAAGAAAATATGTTAATTGAGCAAAGTTATCGAAGGAAATGGGCAGAGTTCCAGAGCCAATAGAAATGTGCACGTTCATGTACCTTATGGAAGTCAAAGCCACACCGCATCAGGCTTGTGGAACTAAACACAAACTGGGAAGGAATTAAAACTCAGATTTCACATCTTACAAAGCAAGCTTTTAATAGCATTCCTAGTTTTAATAGCCATGACCCAGGATGTTTATTATTAACATAAAAATGTTAATTGAAGTGAATTGCCATAAGGGAGACTCCTTTCCAACAATAAAAGTAGCACAACTGTTACATTTGGAAATACAACTGAAGTAGCCCCAAAATTACCCATTAATTAAGCACAATGCAAACTAATGAGAACGTTAGGAGTCTACATGGTCTCCCTGGTAAGATAACATAAATCAGGCTGTGGTCTCTTCTAGAGGGCCCTTCAAACCAATCCTGCACGAAACAGTGGTTTTGCACAGGGAAAGTTCAGATCTTCCCCTCAGAAGAAAAATTCAGTTCCAGCTTTTACTGATCATCATCAACACCACAATGCTACCCAGACAGAAGAGACAGGGCACTTCCAAAACAAAGACAAAATATATTTGTACACAGAGTTTCTAATGCTAATCTCTGCTGCTGCACTTCAACAGTGATAGCTTCCTGGCTGCAAAAAAAGTAAAGATAAAGGATAGAGATCAATGTAGAAGCAGAGCAGCCCTGATACCCCCATCTCCTGACCCACCTCCCTCACTACCATTCTATCGGAAGCATCTTTCTCTGTCAAGAAGGGACATTACATGGGCTGGACAAAACTCAGAACGCATAAACTATATTCTTGAGGACTTCAGACACAAGATTTGTTGTCTGAAAACCTGTTTGCTTGGGGTTTAACTTGGGGCTAGCTGAGAAAAAGGCTGAAGTCTTAACTTTTAGCTACTCTTAACACTGTGTTTTAATTTTTAATGCAACATTACTTTTTTTCCATACTGGCTGTACTCACGGAGTACGGAAGATTGGTCACTCTGCAGAGACTGCCCGGTGTTTGTGCTCTGCTGAAAGAGCAGCACAGAAAGCTGAGGAACAGTTAGAGCCACACATGTGCTTTAGGATATGCATTTTAATTTCTTCTGAAAGCTTGTATTTCAAGCAATGATAGCCAGCTTTCAAATGCTCTTTCACAGGGAAGTTGCACAGCTATCCTCTGTGTCAAGCATTTATAAAGGGCTTTGTTGTTGTTTCAATCTTAAAGAGCAACTATGGCACTTGGTTGCCAAAGTGCATTTTTATTAACTTCTCAGGATGACCTTGGAATTGTTATATCTAAGTGTCAAAGTGGTTTAATGTTTAATCCAACTCTCATCTACACTTAGATGTCATAAACACTGCAAACTTAAGTGTACACCTCAAAACTTGTAAGAATACACCCTTCCATTAACAAAAGCAAGCACTCTTCTCAACCTTTACTTTTCATAGTAATCAAAATATTTTCCATCTTCTAAAGTCTCTATTGTTTTATTAAAAAAAAAACTTACATATAAATATTCATAAATATTCAAAGGGGTGTATTTGTTTGAAGAATGCAGCAGAACTCCTTCTGTAACGTAAACAAGCTGTTCTGAACTTATCAATACAAAGTGCTGTATCTTTTGCAATAAAATTGTCCCAAAGGCATATGCAGTACATGTCATTTTGTACGTGCTTAAAAAATATAAGCACCAAATATGGTCCACGCCATTTTAGTTTCTGAAATACAGCTGAGGCTCTTACTAGATTATGGAAGAGCTAGAAAAGTTGGTAACACCCCAAGTGTTTCAATGTTGTCCTCCTTTTACATGATTGTCGTGGTTTAAACCCAGTCAGGCAACTCGTTCACTCACTTCCCCCCTTTCTTGCCCTCCCCCTGCTCCCGGAGGGACAGAGAGGAGAATCGAAAAGAATGCAACTCCCACGGGTTGAGATAAGAACAGTTTAGTAACTAAGGTATAACACAAATCACTACTGCTACCACCAATGATAATAATGATAAAGGAAATAACAAGGGAAGAGAATACAACACCTCAGCACCAGCCAACCGATAACTTGCCCCCCCTCAGCCCGACCAAGCTCTGACCGATACCTCCTCCAACCCTGCAGTCCCCCAGCCCTTCCCGCTCACTCCCAGTTACATCCTGGGCATGACGTGCTGTGGTATGGAATACCTCTTTGGTCAGTTTGGGTCAGGTGTCCTGTCTCTGCTTCCTCCCGGCTTCCCCTCCTCCCTGGCAGAGCATGAGGCTCACAAAGTCCTTGGCCAAACCAAAACATCGCTATCAGTTCTGTTCCCAGGCCGAAAGTCAAAACACTGCACTGCACCAGCTACCAAGAAGGAGAAACATGACTGCTACTGCTGAACCCAGGACAATGATCAACTGAGAAAAAAGCCTAAAGTGAGCTAGCAGAGGAAGGGCCACTAAATTACCTACTAGAGGAGTCAGTCACCGAAGCAGTGTAATGGCTGAAAGGCACTAAATCATATGTACTTTCACAAGGCTGCATGCTTTCTAGTCTGCAGACAAGATCACATCTTATTTGGAACCAGACTTTCTTTAAAAGCTGAAAAAAACCAAACCCCAAACCCAAACCACAGTCTCTACACAATTTCTAGATGCAGGGATGAATCAAGAGGATCTATATGCCCAGACACTTAATACTGGGCCACTCAAATGCCTGACCAGTGTGGTGGAACCTGCCTCCTGGCTGAGGCACCCAGGAAAGAAGGGCACCAAAGGGTTGGACTTGGAGGCCAGCAGCCAGCCAGGGCTGGAAGCTGTCTGAACTAGTCACCCGACACAGCCAAAGTGGGTTGTCTAGGCACCCTCTCCCCAGGAAATACGTGTCTTTGCATTCAGGAGCTGGACTGGTGGCTTATCACTGCTCAGCAATCACAATGCATAACACCCACCTGGAAATAAATACTGACATCCATGGATGTTCTGGAAGATTCTGGAAGCTCTATGACACCACCTCTTACCTCTAACCCCAGCATCAGCTACTCACATTCTGCATGAATGACCCAATTAAATGCAAAGTTCAACCATCGCTTCAGAGAGAGGTAACTAGGAGTCCTGTTTCCCAGCAGTATCTTACCTTGCTGTCTCAGAAGTGGGACACCCAGCACCCCTGCTGTCTCTGTGCCACCCAGCACAGAATGTATCACCTGCTGTGTGCGCCCTCCTGCTCCCCATCTGCTGCCACTTTGCTGGTCACCAAGAGGAGGGTTTCCCCACGGCCACTGTTGAATTTTGCTTTTCTGACAGGTGGCGGATGAGCTTCTCCTTCCTCCTCACGTTCCTCCCTCCACAGCACATCAGAGAAACTGTTCCAGTAACCAGGAAAAGCTCTGGGGCTAAGCATCCAGACAGGAATGACCCAATCTAAGCATCCTTAGTAAATTTAACACCCTACCTGAACACCTAAACTCCACAGAAAATTATAAAAGTTATCTACTTGGCAAGTCAAAACAAGCAGTAAATACCAAGAATATTACCTAGACACCAAACACTAAGTCAGTTTTCTGTGCTATGCATACCTTACACGACTCCACAGTTCAACAAAGTAACTCTATCATCCTTACAGTTATTTTTCTCTACCCATCAGCAACATTACGGAAACAACTTGATCCCTACTCTCTTCCATTCCCATCTCAGTTTAAGAAGTCTTACACAGTTCCAGGCCATCTACATTTGCTAAATCACCTACATATTGAAAACACTGCAAGTTCATCTATGTAGCTGACTGCCTCAAATTCCTCAAAGTAGTCTTTTTTTTTTTTCCTTATTAAAAATGTAAACTAGGGCGTGTCACAGGTTTTAGCACTGCATCAGCTAAATCACAGTCAGCTGTCAGTCATACTGAACATCAAGAGACAAAAGTAGTATTTTTAGCACCAATTTAACTTCTTCTCCAAGTTCTAATAAAACTCAATGCAGTTCAGTAACTCCAACACTCACAAAAATTGCTTCCTTTTAAGCACAATGATAAATGGTAGTTAAAAGTTTCACCATATGGCCAAAGAGAATATACTCACTTTTCTCACACCCAAATAATTTTGGAGACATATCTTGTTCGTAGAATCATAGAATAGTAGGGGTTGGAAAGGACCTGAAGATCATCTAGTTCCATAGGCAAGCCCATAATGATATTAAGGCCTCCCTCATAGGAGATCACTCCCAACATTTTTTGTGAAATCTTCCTTCTCCATACCTCAGGAATCTTCTACTGACTCTCTCTGGAGGCAGAACACCAGGGTGAATGCAACTGTATTGTCATTTCATACAGCAATTCCCTTTCCTTGGAGCGGGGATGAGCAGGACTAAATTGGACGGGTTATTTTATCTACCATCAAGAAGAGATGAGAACTTTGCTTATCCCACCTACAAGCCTAGAAAAAATGGGATGGACCCACTAACAAGTTGTTCTGCTCAGTTCTGTGTAGGTTCCCGTACCACCCCCTCAGCAGCGCTGTTCTGAGCATCTTCCTGTAGCAATGCAACTACCATCTGTGATGTGTGGTCTCCTCTCCCTCATCCTCTCCCCAAGGGCAGAACCATGCACTTATTTTTATGTTACATGAATGTTATCCCCAGGAAGTGCTGTGTCCTGCTGCGATCCATGCACCGCCAACAGACCAGCTCCTGCACAACCGCACCATACCTGCTCCACAGGTCTCTTCGCCCCATGAAGCCACTGGGGACTGCATGTCTAAGGGCATGGTAAGATGTAGGATGCCAACAGTGCCAACATGGCAGAGCAGTACAAAACAGAGACATATGGAGAACAGAAAAACTGAGACACTACTGTGAACAGTAACACGCTGCACAGTTCAAAAGGAAGTTCACATAAAGTTACACCATGCCCCTCCAAACTTGTCTAAGTGTACTTCTCCCTCCTAGTGTATCCTCTGGGATCACATCTTGTGATAAAATATACTACTATGAACACAATACAAAATGTTGAAAAATAGTATTTATTAGCACCCAATTTACATAATTACATGGTACAAATGACACTTAACTGCTGCTGTAACATTAAATAAAGCTGCTTTTAAAAACCATTGCTTATTTCTGGAAGTCCATGTGATTTTGCTCAGCGCAGAATGCGGGTACAGTATATAGCTACCCCACTTCACTACTGTCATACCAAATACAAATACCTGCATGGTTACCTCAATGTGGTCTCATTTTAAACAGCACACTAACATAAGCAGATATATATATAACTTTAATGACAAAATATTTACTTGACTTATTCAAGCAAGTGAATGTAGCTTTAAATATAACCTATCCAAGAAGTTTCACGGAATATGAATTGCAGTGAAAAAGAGAAAATTCAGGGCTGCAACTGAGAGCTCAAAAATATAGTGGCATAGTTAAAAATAATCTCCCACTGAATTTTCAATCTTTGCCATTTTAGATATTTCTCCAGGATTTTAAACTACTGAACTTTAGTAAGAAGTTTAACATTGAGTGTCTGAAGAAGCACTTTCATTTAAAGCAAAAACTTACACTTTTTCTAATAAGTGCTTATCAAATCTTTGGAGAACGAATCACTTTTTCACTTCTATCATGTCCCATGATTAAGAAGCCTTTCTGAAATCATGAAATACGTTAAGTTTACAGATGTTTACTCTCAAGAAAACTATTTCTTTCACAACTTAGAAAACAGAATTTCTCACTTAAAATAGCATTCACTTTTGTACGACAGTAGCATTCAAATATGGTAATTTGGTGGTACTGAAATTCTGACACAAGACACAGCCTTGTACTGAGCCACACACAAAAACTGACAAGCAGTCTGTTACTAATGAGTAAGTATTTCTCATTTGGACCCACCACTCTGCAAGACACCTGAAGCCCCAACATTGTTTCAAAATCATAACCTCCACATAATTCTGAAGGGGTGTCTTAATTTCCTGTAGCTCTTTATACACCAGTCACAGTAGCCTTTACAGATCAACTATCTGTCATGAAAGTGACCCAAAACACAAGAGGAACAACTCTAATGACTAACATTTAAGTGGTTAAGACCTGTAGCATCTTCTCCAGAAGAGAACTGTCAGGTTCAATAGTTATTCTTGTAAAGGGGGGAAAAAGCATATTAATATAAGCAAAAAAATAAAACCGAACTACAGTCCATAAGGCAAAGAAATTTGTATTTTTAACCTGACAGTTTCTTTTAAAAGAACTGAAGATATTTATACAAAATACAATGCAGGTAGCTGATATGCTGACAAATGTCAACAGAAAAAACTTACAGCAACAAAAGCCTTCTCATGGGTTTTCTCCTACAGTTTTTTTTTCAGATGTGTGATTCAAGGAAAAGATAGCACAAGACAACTTTTTGGTCTGCTTGGCCTATAAAGGTACAAGAAATCATAAGCAAACATGCTCAGTTTGCATTTCCAGAAAAAGTGCTAACACCTAGAGACAATTTTCAAAACCTATGCATGTTTGTAATGTCTGATTGCAAGGAAACAATTCTAGGAGCCATATATCTGAAAACAAGCTATATTCAAAAAGCACTATATCTTGATGACATGAAGAATAAAAAAATAAATTCTTGATGGAAAAATATTACCTTGAAGTCCATTGTTTATCCCTTATACAATGTATTTGGCTGCTTTCAGTAAGTAACCAAAAAATAATGAAAATATTTGGCTTGGCAACAAGTTATCCCTTCCCTTTCGGAACAGTATAAATCCAGCCACAGAAATCTTTTTGCAACATCCCAGTTTAATATTCTGGTATGAGGACCAAGGGTTTCTTGAAATAGCAGGGAAGTAATTTTGAGAGCCTGCAATTCAAATTGAGGAAACACAAGCAGACCGGGCTTGAGGACCTTGTAAACACAAGGCTTTCAGCAGCTTAAAAATGCATGTGCAGACATGGTTTTAAACATGGGTTTGATCTCCCAGGATCACAGCATGGCATGGCAGCACGAGCAGGGCAGAACTAGTTTAACACACAACACCACAACTCAGACATAATTAGGAATGAAGTTGGGCTAAAAAGTATATACTTTATGTGTATATATATATATATGATAGTTCTTCTGTAGTTTGGAATTCGTCACCTAGCAACAAATCTTTCCTGACAATGAGCCAGCTGAGACTCAACAAACTGAACTATTCAACAGGCTTTACACCTTCTGCAGTGGAACAGAAATTCTCAAAAATATCTTAAATGATACAGCACTTCATAAGCTTTCACAACAGACCACAGAGCAGCAAAATTAAGTCAGCAGGTGGGGTAAGAGATAACTCAGTAGAATTAAATTAACTGGTAATAAGGTGGTACAAATAAACTTTTTGGTGGTGGGAGGGGTAGGGCTGATGCTGAAACTCCATCACCCTTTAAAAAAAAAAAAAAACAAACACACTAAAAGAAAATCAGTAGTCCTTTATGAAATTTACCCTGCAATGAGACTCCGCTGCAGATGAGATTTTAAGATTCTCAGAAATATAGCCTAAAGGAGGTTTTAAGCAGGAAGATAAAAAACAGGTATCAGAAGGACAGGTAGCCTGTGTTACAGGTATGTTCATTAGGACAGGCAGAGACATCCTTTTAAAGGTCTATTTCCAACCAGTCTCCCTCCTGGGATTAGTCCCACCAACTGAACAAGAGCACTTACAAGAGCAAGGACTATTTACACAGAGGTGATCCTCGTCCCCTGTGTGTCCCCAGGTATTTGTTCATTTGCTCTGCTGTATGTAATAATATCTTTTACAATGTGGGTTATTTCTTGTAAAATACCCCCTATATAACTGGATGGATTAACACTGTGGTTTCCACCAGTTTCTCAGCTGCTCATTGTGGAGGTTTTGACTGGCAGCTGACAGACCATTTGTTTCAGTAACTGTGCTGGTCTCTAAGCTTAAAGACACTGATGATTAAAAAGCCAAAGCTGTTCACCTATTGTAACCCTCTTCAACTAAACACATTATCAGATTTAGATAAAATATTCTCAACACCTTCATGTCCTTATGGAAAAAGGGAGCTTCTTGAAACACATGAGTAGTTTTGTCTGGGAAATCTTTGCTTCCTCTTTGTCATTCAATGCTAATAGTTTCACTGAGCATCCCTACGATGCTCACCAACAGCAGATGCCCAAAAACTAATTGCTATGTCAAAGACTGCAACTTCTTATATAAAACAATTTTACCATGTAAGTGGTTTACTATCATATTCTGCTTTCTTCACTCTTAACAGTGTAGTCCAAAACAATTCCCACTAAACAGCCACAAATTTCAGAGTATTTTTGAATGCTGTATTATAAGCAGCATCATGTTTTCACAGTTAATTTCATTAATCTTATCAGCTCACCCATCAGAAAACTGAAAGACATACATGCTAAGTGAGTCACACATTACCTGGAACCACTGGTTCCATTCACATCTTGTTTGTATGAAGAAGTACTGAAGCAAAATTTTTTAACAGAATAGGTTATTTAATGTGAAGTGAGTCATGCAGAGGACACTGTACGTAATATATATTTAATTTGTAGATTGCTACTGAAGGAAAAAAGAAAATAAAAATGAGAAGCCTGAAATTCTACTCTGCTTCACAAATTTTGTGGCTTTGGTTCAATAACAGTGGACACCATGAGACAAAGTCTTAGTCATGCAATTTTGGTTTTATATAAATGTTTATCCAGAAGCAAAAGAGTAGTCCCATTACAGTGCCTGAGGAACTTATCTTTGCATAACTGGGTCCCCAACATGAAGCGTGTTAGCAGAAGAGTAAGTTCTGTTCTCAAAATTTAAGAAATAAGCTGTTACAAATCTCTTGCCATCTCGTCTGAAGTGGGATATATATCAGATTTTTATCCTTCATAAAACCTGCAGCCAGCGGACAAAATAATCCGTGGGAATTTTTAGTGGGAAAGCCTCACTAAACTTGCCACTCCTACCTTTTGCAGTTTTCCTCTGTGATACCATCGGGCTAAACTCTGCACTTCTCCTCAGCTGAATTCTCCTGTGATGACACCAGTCACACGGAGGGCACACCAGTTCTGGCCATTTCACCTACCATCTATCCCCTAGAGAGTTCAGCGAATGGTCTGCTTCTCTTGATGTTCAGCACACAATCCAAATGACCACTGCCTATGATCTTCAAAGTAAAAATACAAATAATCTCATTTGCAGATACTCCCACGCTGCAGAATTTACTCATGTTAGATTGCAAACGTGATGCTTCAGGAAAGAGGACTTCAAGGAAACCACTGCTACAGTCTCTTGTACATGCAGAGGGACAACCAAAATGGCTGCATTTTCTTCTTTAACCCAATTTACCAGGTTTACTGGGTACTTCACACAGGTGTCAATTAGGCTCCCTAGGACAGTCTGCAAAGACGTGACACACCACAGCCTGCGAAGGCTTCCAAATACAGATCTTGAAAGGAATTGAAAAAACAAACCAAAAAAACAACAAACAGCACACTTGCTTATCTGATGGTTATGCCCACTTTTTCATTGCTGTTTTCTTTTGGGATAAACTTTCCACATCAGTTTATGGAAATTACTGCTCCCCAAAATTACATTGTTAAAACACGAGCAAGGAGCTGGGGAAAGGGGACACACCTGTGATCAAACAGATGTATGGAAAAAGGTGGTGTAACTAAGATCTTTATCTACTATACATTTATTCAAAAGGACAAGTTTCTGGATACTTTAAATTCACAACTGCAAAATGGCATTGTCTGACCTAATCACAAAGCTGCATGGTAAACATCCCACAGCAAGTCAAACACATTATATATGGGACTGCTTTAACGTACCATTATTCAAAACTATATAGCCTCAAAAATAGCCTACAGTATGTGGCACATAGGTGACAGGCTTCTAGCTAAAGAATGCATTTTATCAAAATAAAGATGAATGAGATCCCAAAACACTCATTGGGTGATTTTCTTATAAGCAATAAAATC
Source organism: Pezoporus occidentalis (assembly GCF_034315485.1). Taxonomy (NCBI): domain Eukaryota; kingdom Metazoa; phylum Chordata; class Aves; order Psittaciformes; family Psittacidae; genus Pezoporus; species Pezoporus occidentalis. The sequence continues at coordinate 2,642,167 of NW_026915376.1, forward strand.
TGTTACGTGGCATTTCAAAAGTTTTCTCTTTGAGGCACAAAAATAAATGCAGAAACTAGGACTTGTTAAGAGTGAAGAAAATGTTTTCCACAATATATCTAGAGCTTCTTCCAGGCCAAATCATTTTGTGTAAGCATTTTGGTAACTGAATCAAATACATGAAAGCAAACAGCACAGTGAAATAAATTGGAAATAAAGAGCAGAGTATTTAAAACTAGCAGACATACAGAAGGACTGAAAATTACCCCCTTAAATTTCTTCGTAAAACCAAAATGAGTAGCACAGACCAAAACAAAAAAATTACATGAGTTAATCATTAAATAAATGTACCACGCAAATTAGATACAGGAAAAATAGTAATGGTAAAATGCCATATACTGATGTTGCACAAAACTGCCTTTTTTGCAAGAATAAGCCTTGGGTCTAGGTTTGTTTACATCTTCAACAGATGTATGCATAACATTCATGAAAGTTACCAATTCCACTGAACCAGAAAGAACTGCACATAAAAGTGATAGAAAAAAAAGGAAATAATTTAGTGCCTTCAAAGCTCCAGGATAATGATGAAAGAGGAATGAAGTACCTAGCTTCTAAAGAATCATAACAACATAGTGAAAGTAAAGAAGAGAAGCAACAATGTTCAAAGTTATTTAAAACACTTGTCAGAAATAAAGAAATACAATCTCGGTTTGTGAGACACTAGTTAGAAGACCAACAGTTTGGTATTCCTACACAAAACCATCACATTAGAGAGGAAAAAACCAACCAAACAAAACCCACACTTAACAGATGACCTTTATGCCAAGTCCAACAAACCATGCATATGGAATGGTGTTGTGGGCACCAAGATACGGAGAACTGAACTAAAAAGCTGAAAATAGGAAAAAGTTGTATAAAAAGAACAGACTAAAAAATAGCTTGAAGAAAGTGGAAACCAACGGAAATACACAGCTAGAACCAGTGCATGCATGTAAATTCCAAATTACAAAGACAATGAGGAATATGTAAAATGGCACAAAACATGGCTTGGAATACTGCCATGAGGTTACAAAAAAGAACTACTAAACATCATGTAAATACTCCCATCAATGAGATGTAATTAATCCTTGAAAGGAAGCCTAATTGTTTAGAACATATATAAAACCTCACTGGCTAAGACAGTATTAAAATGCACAAGTTTACTACCCTGCTTTAGCAAGCAGATGGACCAGATAACCTAAGTAATTTTTTGATCCCTAAGTCCTATGATGATGTTCAGAAGATCTGACAGGCTCATGCACAGTACCCTGCAGTCCTACAAGTATGTGAGAGCAAGTACAGTAAAAAGACATTGACATCAATTATGAAGACCAGCACAAAAATATATATACTCCACAACCTCTTTGTAAGGCTACATTTGTTTTGTTATGTTTTTTTAAAGGCACCTCATCCCCTAGCTATTGCCAGCTTTAAAAAAAAAAGAATCACTTTTCAGTTTGAGCAAGCGCTCAATAGTGAGAAGGAAACATCTTTCAATTCACATTTGAACAGCCACTTCTTACATTCCAATTGTAATCAGAATGACAGTCTTTAAAAACAAGCATGCTGGCCTATTAGTTTTATGTACAGCAATTTAAACAACTGTAACTACATATCATATTGTGTAAGCAAAAGCACAACATTCATTTCATACTCACACCATTATCCTTTGTATACATAAACTCAAGAGAACTCTTAATACCAAAACATTAAAACGCACCCATGGAGTCTTCCCTTACTAGACACATTTAATACATGTTTACAATATATATACACATATATAATATACATAACTTTTAGAATTTTTCAAATAAATCTTTGTAATTTCCTCTTCAAAAAGAAATAAAATAATGACACTGAAAGAATATGAGTCAAGTACACAGAACTCTCAAAGCCGAATGCTCAGTTTTGCAGGCAAGTTTCCCCTTTCCATCATAACCAAAACACTTTATAAAAACTAAATAATCTGAATTACTATTGTAGTCATCTTTTTCACGGTAAAAGTTCTAATCTCATCTATGGAAATATATTGCATATCAATATCATGAAGGGACATACCTGAATATTCTGAGCAATAAAAGGTATTCCAGGATATTTTAGCAGTAAATATAATGTGTTGCAGGCTCAAGCAGCACAGGTCACCCTTTTATTCTAAATAATACAGTTGATTTAAACTCTGAGATCAGCTTCGAATGTGGTCCCATTCCCAAATGCCACTCTAAAAACAACACAGTCAAACTCTATGTTGGTATCTTTCAATGATTCAATGATTCCTTTTTAAAAAGTGTCAGTTTAAAGGTAAAGATTTATTCATCAATTTCCAGTCTTAAGCTTAGGCTGGTATGTGGAAGACTTGCACTGGGTTCTTTCCTATTCACATCAGCATCAGAAACCATCTGTAGCAGAAATTCTGCCTTCCCACTAGGAAAACACCAACTTCAGGCTTATGAGCAGCAGTGACTCTGATGATGACACAGAAAAGAATCCACAGACCTTCCTTTAAGAAGGGATAAAAGACTAAAAGATTGCATTAGATGTCATTCAAATCAACAGAGAAGCTCTGAATACATAAATCACATCTGTTGAGTAATTACAAGAAGCACTCATTCTTCAGGCTGTGAAATGGCTCTGTGAACGGCACAGAGTATTGTAAATCACCTCCCCCACACACCTGCCGAGCAGGACAGGACATTAACATTGGCATAGTCAGCAGGATACTCTGTGAGAAGCAGTTCAGAGGTTGTTTTTTTAAGGGGATAATGGTCAGAATGTCAGATAAAGAAGAACTGATTTTTGGTTGAAGCCAAAATCTCCAGCTGAGGGTCATGGCAATCGAGGAAATGCCTGACGTTGACTGCTCCCTATTATTGGATTTGTTGAAGAGTTCTAAGGCTTCCCTGACCCTGAGGAGGGTAAGCAGGGCTGAGGAACACTGGCAGTTCCCGCAACTGTGGCAGGAAGAATAAAGGACTTGGCAAAAGAAAATCGAACAAAACCTGGAAAGGGAAAAGATGTGATTTGTACTATGTTAGGGACAACCTTAATAGCCACCCAGAAAGATAAGCATAATATTAAGCAAATTGAAAAAGAACCTAATGAGACTCTATTAGAATTGATTCCTTGCTATGCAGGCCAATCTCCTCAATCAGGGAAGTCATGTCTCATTACCACTGGAAAGGTCTAAAAGAAGCCAGGACTGAGTTACTTTCCAACCCTAAACTTAAACCACTCATTAAAACTCTCACCATAAAGGCAATACCTTGTAGTGCCACTGAATGGCCAAGTTACAGGAAAAACATAGCATGCAGGTAAGCTGAAACAAAATATGTATGGAGGGGATTGGATGGGATAGGATAAAGCTCTCAGAAGAAGCAGCAGCTCAGGGATACTGGGGCCTGTGGGTATTTCTAACAGTAGATGATATTAGGAAACCCTGGTACCTGGCCCTGTGAGTGGCATACTGGGGAGAAGAACTAGATCCATACAACAGAGAAACCCCACATCCACACCTACCCTTGGTCTGGGTCAGTTACTGAAAGCATACAGAAAGCAGTCTGCCTTCAGTTAATGCATGACAGATTGCTTATACCTCAGCAACCTTCCCCCATGTTGCTTATGGCTAATCCTGATGACTCCTCTGATTAGAGGACTAGATGATTCTTTAAAACTTTATGCTGTGGCCTTTGTAGCAGATATGGGAGTCCAAATGTCAGCTTTAAATGCTGAGGCAGCAAAGCAGAGTGGTTGTGTGACAAAAAACAAATACAAGTTTTTGATGTGTTAGGATACTCTAAACACCAACCCACAGCTTGGATAAAATATTAGTTACTTGATGACTCCACTCCTCCAGAGACTATCCTGATACTGGGCATGTTCCCCACCAGTATACTGGGGATAGTTCTATTAAAAGGAAAAGCTCAGATGGATTCTAAGGGGAACAAATGGAGATTTCTTTTTTGCAATTCGCTCCCAAACTTCCCTCATCCAAGACTGTAAATGTAAAGCTGCACCACTTACCACTGGGTCCAAGAGAAGGGATCCCCCCAGTCATGTCATCCAAACCCACCCACTTTACAATTTTCCCATATGGCCAGTTCATAAACCAAATGGAAAGTGGCAACTGACCATTGACTATCACTGCCTGAATGCAAACACCGGCCCCCTCACTGCTGTATCTACAATACAGGAGCAAAGTAAAAAGGAATTGCAATACACTTTGGGACTTTAGGTTTTCTGGAGACTAAGACCCCAAGACCCAGGGAGGTCTGTTTGACTCTGGAATGTGGTGACAAAAGTGAACAATATGTGGCATGTCCACAACTTACGGCACTTTGCCATAAGGTTCCCCACATCCTTCCCAAGAACAGAGAACCAGATGATCCTAAGAACCCCTCATACTATCCACGCCAACCAGTACTGGTGGACATGCCACCAGTTGGAGAAGTTCCCTTGGTTCTGAAAGGACCCAGTTCTTCTTTGTTTCCTATTGCAGGTAGGGGAATCTACTGAATTACGAAGTCCACTTCAAGCATCTGTGTTAGTTAGGTTCCTGTTGATTGTATAGTCCATAGTTTAAAAACTAGTAACTTTAAAGTATGTATATAGGTTTGCTGCAATCACTACCTTGTGTGATTTGTCTTGTGTACATAAGAATTGCAATGAGAGAAGAGGATTCCCCCACTTAGTGTGGGATTTGTACGAATATGGAATAGGACCAATCGAAGTACCTGTGTAACTCTTCCAACCTCCTCGGAGCAGGGCTTGAGATTTTTTGTAACACCAATCTGACTCATAACTAACAAACAGACAGCCTCATGTCCTTCTTCCTCCAGTTTGGAAATTCAAGGACCACACATATTAAGGGCTGACCATCTTTTGGTCAAGGACAAGGTGGAAACAACTGAATGCTCTGGAGAAAATTTTTCTCTGGGATTACCTAACACCCATTTTGCCTGTTACAAGGAAACTGATAATGATTTTTGGGGACAAAACCTTCCCTCCCTGACATTCACACAGAACATATGTAACGCCTCACTTCATTCTTGAGCATCTTGTGATTGAGCAAACTGTCAGGGAGGCAGGACAAAGTCATGCTCCACGAGAGGTGGGGGTATTTTCCTGTGTTGGCTGCCCTAAGGCTGTGGATATCAACTCCTTAGGCAACAAACAGCCTGGAGACAGTGCTACAAGGCACTGAGCCTGCACTCGTCAAAGCACAAACTTAAGTGGATGTGGGGGCTTACCACATACCCCTACCACCATGAGGAACTTTCCAGAATAGCACACAACTCATGGGCAAGCGTGCAGATGAATCTGTGGGAGGAGTCCAAGGAACCTGATCCTATAAAAAGGCAATCATTCTTCAGTCGTGTGGTGTGCTTCTCCACCCTGGACTTCAGCTGACTCATTGACTAAAAGCACTTCAACTCGCTGACCGAGAAGATGTCACTAGATCCACGGGGTGGTGAACCTATCTCTCTGTTCTGTCTCCTCCTTTCCTTTCTCCTTTTCTCCCTCTACTTTGGATCTTTTATAAGAATAAGAACTTGCCAAGACTTTTGTTCCTCCTGACACAGTTTAGGGAAGTTTTACAATAAAATGAGTTCTTTCATTTTCAACCTCTGGAGTGCCTGTGGTTTCTCTCACAAACCACACAGGGTATTGTAAAAGGTCACCTCCCCCACACCCCCGCTAAGTAAGATGGGACACAGATAACTTAATCAATGGCATGATACACTTAGTGAAGCAGACAAGTTAAAAAGCTGCAGAAATGGTGAAGCTGGGAAATACTCCTAGAAGTAGCAAAATATCTCAACTTGACAAAACTTTGTATAGTTCCCACCTACTGCACTAATAGGACTCATACAAAGCATCAGGTATAGGCTTAATCTTCAAAAGAAGTATTTCACTGTTACCCTTAATGCCCAGAATGATGCCCTTTTTTTAACAGGAACGGAAAGAGGAGATGAACGTTTGATAGATAAGTTGTACGACAGCTTTTTCAGAAAACTTTGTGATAATTTCTTGTGCCAGATCTCCAAGAATAAACAGCATTATAAATCTGAATAAGTTAAATCTCCTACTACAGTATATACAGACTGCTTCAGTCTGTTGTTAATTGGGAATAGACTAAAGGCTCAGCTTCTAGCTACATGCTAATACAGTTTTAAAAAAAAATATATATTTTTTTTTGCAAACTAAATAATTCCTGTATAACACAGTAGATGCAACAGAAACGTTACTGCATTTTAATTTATGTTAGTAATTTGCTTTCCTTTAACTGCATTTATCTTAGGCTAGCAGCCACGTGGCTGAGATTAACTATCCATTACTGGTGTCTGAACAACATCTACTTTATTAATACCAAAGGGATGACAAAGTGCCTCTCACATGACACAGAAATGAGCATGTGAAATGACACTTTTTCCAGGTGATTTAAGTACATTAAGATTCCTCAATGAGCAGCATCCTAGGAAGTTTCCCTCTTTTCCTACTCCCTGATGCAATTAGACCCCTTTTTTCCAGTACTCCATTTTATTAATAAGATAATACATAGACCTAGTTTCACCCAAGGCCTGCCTGGACGAAAATTCACACCCTCTGAAATAAAAGCATTTCTTTTGATTTTTAAGTAGTTGAAACTGAGAGTTTCCAAGCTCTCAGCACCAGCTGAGCTCACAGAAACCAGAACAAACTTCAGTTTAGAAAACAGCACCCTGCAAAACTAAACACTTACAAACATTCTCTGAATTACAGGGCAGGGTAAGAAGACTCACACCGTCCTCTTCTCTTTTGTGCAGCTGGTTAAATATATACAAAGCTAGAGTTGAAAGGGAAGCACTCTGTCATACAAACACTTTAGCCAGGGCATCTGCTCCTGCACTGGCAATATAACATTTGGAGGGGTGGAATGCCACATCATGAATGGACTCATCAAATTTTTTACGATGAGCAGTAAATTCCTGGATGCAGGTCTTGCTTTCAAGATTCCACAAGCGAATCGAACAGTCATGACCTAAAGAAAGGGTAAACAGTTTTCTTTATAATTGTCAGGTCTGCCAACATTATGAGAAAAAGAAAATGAAATCTGAATGTACTTACTGCCAGACATCAAATACAAGCCATTAGGATCAACAGCTAAACTTGTAACTGCATCTAAGTGAGCTACCATGGAGTGGATCAGTTTTCCTTTGAAAAAAAAAAAAAAAAAATTATTTTGGTTATTTTAGGTTATTTTCTGCAATCCACTTTGTTATCTGTATTCACTGCTTAAACCCTAACACAGCTCCTATTATAAATACAAGACCTTGTCCCATTACTGAATCATTAAAATTATGCAGTAAGTCATTCTTTTAATCATTTACAGGCCCAGGAGAACCACAGTACCAATATCACTAGTTCTGTTAGTTCTTGGTTTTATGTCTGCAAAACCACCATGAAGCCACCATCACTGTGCATGTTAAATATTTGCCTCTTAAATAAATTAAAAGAATTCAAGAGTAAGATCTTGACTGGGAAGAAGGGCAGGGGCTGAGTGTACTAATAAACAATGGATATAAGAATATAGGAAAATTTAGTCAACTCATGATGAACGTTTTATTACAACTTATTACAATTACAGGAATGAGTTCATGTTAAAAATATTAGATCATGGGTCAAATGTGGGGGTTTCATTGCAGGAGATACTTAAACAGGAGAAAAAAAAAGAAGAGTACCCATTTTCTCTACTATTTTTTTCCAAAAATACATCATCAAACAAAACAGCTATTTCAGCTTTTTTCTCAGCTTTTATTGGTTCTTTCTTATTTTACAATACAAACTTAAAATCAACAAGGCTATCGAAAGATCTAAATTTAAGATAGCATGATCTGTCACAAACTAAAGATTATTATGATTTGATACCTGATTGATTATACCATTCCTAACAAAAAGTCTTTTAAACCCCAAGAAATTTATAACTAGACATCTCAGTGTGACTCTCACTACAAAAGCAAAAAACTGTTATAAGCTGTCCAGCTGTGTCTGCAGAAGTGAGAGAACTGAAGAAACACAGTGGATCAAAGTGAGAATAATGCCTACAAGGGAACTTCTACCTCCGAGGTATCAGGCAGAGTTCCTGGAAGCACTAAATGAGTGCCAGACCTTCCTGCCCTCAGATCAAAATAACAGAGAACACAACAAAATAAACACAAAAACATTAAGATTTTGAAAAAGCTGCCATTTATGTTAAAAACTGGTAACCCCCATACACAAGGCATTTTAAAAGAGAATGACACAGCTTCCTTATCACTGTGCCAATAAAGTTTTAAGTAGGCTGTCAATCTTTGGGCTCTACTGGTGCTGAGAGTTATCCTATTTGAGACTAGGGAATTCTTAACATCCCTCAGCATTTATGTAAATAATATTAATCATAATGGAATTCTGTTTACATTTGATGTTGTGCAGCCACTATGACTAGCACCTGCTGAAGAGAGCATACCTGTATTGTTGTCGTAGAATTTGATGTGTCTGTCTTCATGGGCAGTGATACTAATCGGAAGAGTTGGATGGCTGATGACTCTGTTTATCTGACATGAGGAACTGACTGCTAAGAAAAAACCCACATATCCCAATACATGTAAATTGCTAAGTTCTTTGAAAGATTGCTACTAAGAATTAATTATGCAATCAAACTTATTTGCAAAATAATTCTTACCTTTATGTAATGGGAACTCTCAGCTAGAACCTTCTGTAATGTGGTTTACTTTAAAATACTTTCCAAATTACACACACACACACAGGCATACATAAGCCATATCTATGAGTGTGAATAGGAACAGGTAAGGTCCAACTTTTAGCCATGGTGTTAGATGGCTGCACCAGGCAAGAACATGAAGCCAAAAACTGAGTAAAAATACCTTATGTGAACTTCCCTACCTCCACATTCCTCTTGTCAAGCCCAACTTTTTTCATAACACACAGCCAATAAAATAAAATTAACACTGCAGGCAGTATGTTTCCAAGCAAACAAGATCCCATGCCCTCATTCTCACAAACCAAAACCCACCTACTATTATCTAATACACATGGATTAAAATTGTTATTGAAGAAAAGAATGCTAGACTATTCATATGAGAGCAACTTTTGCTAGACTTCAAGAATCCTGAAATATCATATATATATACACATACACACACCACACAAAAATTACAGGAGTTTTTTGATTAGAAATCTAGGCATTGCTGTGATGCAGAGAGTAGTGCAAGAACAGTCTTAAGAGGCACAGATTACCACAAAAACACAAATAGCCACACTGCAGAACATCAAAATATTATTATCTTCCTTCATGTGGGAGTTGACTATATTTAGTTAAACTGCTGCCAAAGAACACTCATACTGTCTAATTTAAATTCTTACTAAAATAAACAAAATACTACTGCACAATCACTAGTAAGGTAGTAAAGACTTAAATTTACATCCTTCTATAAAAACCTGAACCGTCAAATAGGGTCAGCATCCACAGGACACTTAACAACTATCAAAGTGTAAATTAAGGAAAAACCACATTCATATTAAGAAACCCACCTAAAATTACTAAGAGGAAATGAGACTGCATTACAACCTGCTATCCTCACAGTTTTAACATGCCAAGCACAGTGAAGCTTATATACAGTGGAGGAGAAATGGGGAAGAACAAAGGTAACTTCCTTCCACGGAATAGAGAGAACTGATTTAGGACTGTTCTTTCAGACAGGGACAAATACGTGGGTTAAAAAAAAAAGAAATCCTATACAATAAGGAGTTATACAACAAAGGGAGATGGCACTTTCCATTCCCTTTCATTAAATGAGAGTCATTTAACTATTTTAAAACAGACAACCAAAGCCAACAAGAAGGGCTTACTCCCTTTAAAAAAAAATAATAGTAGAACTGAGTGACATAAAACTTTTAGATGGAAGAATTATCAAAATTTTTAAAAAGACTAAAATCTTTCATTGTTACCAGGTTACCATTTGGCCTGAATATGAAACCTCATGTTTCAGCTCATTCTGGTCTCTATCATACTGCCAGTTTCCTCTAAAACTTTTGATATTGGCCTCTGCCCTGATTCAAAGCATTATACAGGTGAATAGTCTTCCACTGAAGCTTTGCTTTTCTCATACAGTGAAAACTTCAACTAAAGCTCAACTGCAAATGAGGTAAAAGTGTATATATAATTCAGAAGAGGGATACAAAAATAAAAGAGGAAAAATAAAAATAAAAAAGAATACATGCACACACTTCCACATTTTTAACAAATTCAGCTTTAGATTTTCCTGATATTACCTCTATCTTGCAATTCTGGACTAAAGAGAGAATGGAAATCTTGAAGCTGCTAAGATCACTGGGCTGTATTAGAGACCTGCACTTTTCCTTGTGCTACTGTTCCTGAAAGAGGAATTCAGATAGTGTGGGTTTGTTTCTTCTACCTTCTTTCAAAATTATGTGCACTCTTCTGAGATACCCACAAGGTCTGTTGTAGTAGTAGTACTTCACTGTTACATCTCAAATACAGCCTGTAACATAATTCATGTTATAATTTATCACAACACTGCCTATTTGTTCCTTAACACCAAAAATACTACCAACAGTATCAACCTTAAACAAGCAATTTTTTGGGGGACTGGTTTTTAATTCGATACATACTAGTATCCATACTGGACTCCAGGGTAAGAATTCGCTGCCGTGTCTCCATGTTAAAAATGCAAGTGTGTCCACTGTTAAATGATGCTACCATCAGACTTGGGTCACTGCTCACAAGATCTACTGATGAAGGGATTCCCATTTCTGGAAAAAAATGCAGATAATCTTTTCATAATATTTACTTGGTGTAGAGAAAACAACAGAAAAGCCCAGCAAAACAAACAAACAAAAAACCCCACCCAGTAAGCACTTTAATATCAAAAGGTCTATATCAAATATCTATGAAAAGAAATGTTGCTATATTATGCCAATCTAAAGACTGCCCACTTTAATCACTATTGTAATCCTATTTCTCTGACATGCATATCAACAATGTTTTTCACTAAGATGCTGCATCTGGAACTGCTGCTGGACAAAAATCTATTTTGAAACTAAGAGTAAGAACTCTCTGCCTCCTTTTCCTTCCTTTAACTGTAAAGGCAATTCTCAAACACAGCTCCATTGCATCAAGTAAAAGGGTGTGAAACTGAAGTGGTAAAACTACTGGCAGGACAGATGATTAACATTATTGTTAACCTGGGCAAATTCAGATCTTAAAAAATACCCAAAGCTTTCCAGGTGCAAAGTTTATAAGCTGATACTGTCAGCATGGAAAGTTACATGAATACAAAACAAACTCATATTATAAAGCCTCATCCGTCCTGCCTGTTATGGTATACTTCCAATCTCTTTACACTCTAGCTATCACAACACTACAGGACAGAAGGCCAAATCAGCAGAGCTTAGGTATAGGAAATATCACTTCAAATTTTTCTCCTCGACTGTCCTGTTCACCACATGCTATGTGAAAGAAAAGCGGCTGCAACAAATGCCAGAAGGAAGATGAGGAAGAGGTGGAGAGAGAGACACTGAAAGTTAAGCAAGTTAATGTCCATAGACCCATGTAACACAAGAATATCATCACCTCTCTCTAAATCTGAGATTCATGGGAGAAACATCTCTCTTGTACACACAGCCTCAGCAACGTTTGCTCAGGAATGGTGGTACATATCTACAGTACTTCAGAAACAGCCCAAAGGATTTGTGTGAGATGAGAAGAAAATGCATATTTTTTGAAGTGACCTTTTCTACCACTGCCATGCCTGCTTACCTCCAACTTCCTGGTAAGCCTACAGTGGTTAATCTAAAGGATTTACGTGACAACTGCTAGCTTTTTCAGAGTTTCAAAGCTCTCCATAAGCCACAGGAAAGCTCAGTTTCAAAGGAGGACCCCTGAATTTCAACAACTGGGTTTCATTCCAGTTGAATGAAAGGCAAGACTGCTTCCCCTGTCCCCTTAATTTAATAATTAACAAACAAATAAAAAAGAAACAAATAAACAAACAGAAACCCAGAACATAGAGACAAAACGGACTACCAGTGAGTTTTCAAAGTAGACAAGTAGACAATCTAGCAGCAAAGCAGCTGTGTTTTTCACAGACCCTGCAAAACTTTTGAAACACAGTTCTGCAAGAACTAAAATGCATGAAACGTTTCTATTTTGCCTAGTCTATTTCAGCACATGGCACATGCAATGGCAAATCTGACAAGGTTTACACCATAATTCAGTAAGACAGTTCAGTTATGCTGAAGTTTATTTTGATCAAAGTTGTTCTGAAGGGCCAAGGAACTGACTCCGTTCATGGGTTGCCTTTAGGACCATGAGCTCTAAGAGATCCTAGCAATGTCAACAGGCTCATTCTAGAACACTTAAGACGGTGACTTCAAGAAAAAAGGCTCTAAACAATAAGATTTTGATTTTTGCATGACATTTCAGTAACTAAATCCAAAGGAGTAAGTTTTTTCAACTACTAGTGTTTAAGATGACTAGGTTATTGCAATTTAGTTAAGGCACAAACTCAGAAATTCAACTGGAATCGCTCTGTTAGAGGCACAAGGAAGGAATCTGGAAGGTACAATGACAATGGCCAGAGCTGAAGCACTGGCTACTCCAAACCTCTTTTGAGGGAAGAGAAGGCTTTTTATTATGAACAAATCAAAAGCAAGAGCTTAATGGAAACTCAGTTTGAATGAGACCGACAGAGTTAATATAATATACTCCACAGTTCTACTAACATCAGCAGATTATCTGCAGTTGGCTTTTAGATGTATGTCATCATTCCACTGCATGTAGGTATCCATTCCACTGGTGCCAAAGAAGGACCCAAATTTACTCTTCCCCCAAAACAATCATAAAGATAAAAAATCCAGCAAGAGCAAGAATTTCTATTCCATAGCAAAAAACTATGGCAGTCTGCACAGTGATGCTCATGAACTTCAAGGTAGGGCAATTTTCTGTACCTTGATTATCATTAAATATATTGAGAGCTGGAGCAATTTCTGTAGCTTTCCATAGACGTATAGTGCCGTCTGCTGAACAGGAGAGCAGACGCTGGTGTGCTCCACTGTAAACCAGACCCCACACCGCATCTGTATGGCCCACAAAAGCACCTCTTAGAACAGAAGGATCTGTGAAAAAAACACAGCAAAACACATTTCAAAACAAGATTTGAATTAAATCAATAGCTGTACCTTGTTGTTGTTCATGGATCAACCTTAAAAAGCCAACCATAAAAACAAAACAAAAGAAAACAAAAACCTCAAGACCAGTATAATTACAGAGGTCGTATCATAACAATACAGAACTCTCAGTTATGAATTTCATCATCATACATGGCATTCACTTATCCAATTTAAAACTAATGGAACAAACCAATGTTTCAGCAGAAGGGACAGTATCAAACTTGGCAAAATACTCCTGGATTTTAAAGTTCACTTTCAAACAACCATTAATGGCACATCAGTTCCTTTCTTCCAAAAGCCACCTTTAAGGAAAACTGCATCTGAAGCTACAAGGACTGAACATTAAAACACACATTTGCTGTTCTGCCAAGTAACAGGTTTAGTCCTGTACTTTTTCAACCCAGCATCAATATTAAAACAAAAATTTACTTAAAGTAATTGAAGTCAACATTATCTTTTCAAAGAAGCAAGTCATACTGTTTTAGCCACATAACATTAATGCCACTAAATGTATCATTTCACTGGTGTGTGTGACAGCAACGTACCGTAAGAGTCATAGGGGTCAATGTTTGGGTTAGTTGTATTCCAGCCATGGATGAGGCCATCTGTTCCCCCACTATAACACTGTTCTCCATTACTGCTCATCACCACACAGAGCACTGGTCCACTGGAAGAAAGCCCCACAAAAGAAACATTGATTATTAATGTTTTCGTTATATGTAAAGCAATGTCAACAAACTGTTAAAATTTCCCTGTTAGATACAATTCACTTGCTGCATGGACTGCAACAAAAATACTGCACAGTTAGATCATATGCTACAACACTTCCCACAGAAAAACCTTTGTGATATTTGATAACATATCTGCAACTTGGACAATTTAATCATTGTGCACATGAAATATGATAAGTGTCACACTTTCAAATACAGGCTGTGTTATTTTGCATAAACAGTTTTTTTTCCCTTTTTTAAAGATGTAAGGCTCCTTCGTGAAATGAGTTCAGTAGATTCACTGCCAACAGCTTCATTCTACAAATGCACATATCTGACAAAAAGAACACCTAATCAAACTTGAACTGTATAATTTGTAGGCTTTTCTTTTTAAAACTGTGGTGTACCTAGCTCCAGATATAAATAATTATGCACAAAGGAGATAAACATCTGCATAACACGGGAACTAAAAGCTCCACATAAAATCACCAGTTGACAAGGTGGGAACTGCATAAAAAAAAATAAATCTGTGTTTAAAAATCATGTATTTCTCAAAATATGACAAGGCTTCTGAGGAAATACTCACTTATGTGCTCTGAAGGTATATATTGGCTCTACATCAAGAGACGCACTCCTAAATGAAGTACAAGAAAGTGTTAACGATCTGACACAATGCATTACAAAAATATGCAAGAACAGCTAAGTTCTTAAAATCCCTGCAATGTTGAAGTGTTTCTCCCACAACTTCCTCTCCCAACATGATTCTTCGTATGCCTAAGAATTCTTTACATTCTTTCAAAATATTATAGGATTCGGCTGGTTGGTTTGATTTTTTGTTTAAAGACCTTCAAGGTAGAGAGTCCACAAACTCTCAAGACCAATCAAACCAGTAGTTAGGTATGTCAATGGAGGGGGAAGCCCACACGCTTTGCTCAGTCCTCCTAAAAGGTATGATGTACTCCCTTACTGTATTAGAGCTGCTGCAAATTTGCTCTCATTTCTGAAAATCCCCACTAACACACAAGAGACAGTGTACAAAGGAACCTAGCAATATCTCAGTCAAAGCTGAAAGGTGTACACATGTAAATGCATATATATGTATATACATACACATGCATATATATAAAACTGCATTTTTATACATTTATACACACATGCAAGCACACTAACAGGCCACATCCAAATATTTTCATTAGTATATTAATTTTCCATGTTATCAACATGGAAAATATTAAAAAAAGTAAGTGGTTTTCATTTTTACAAACAAAACACATTCACAAATACACATGGATTTCTTCTGGCACTCTTTAAAAGTCTCAATCCTCTCTAAGAGCTTGTTTTCCTACTCTTCACATTCAAGGAACAATTTCCATTAAATCCAAGAGCCATCCAGTGAAGTGGAATCTACAATATTTTTTTCTTCTTTATAAATGAAAATGATTTTTGAAACAAAGTAAAAACATTCTTACTTTTTTGCTGGGGCTGTTTTTTGTAAATTCCACATTTTTAATGTATGGTCCTCTGAAGCTGTTATTAAGACTGGTTCAACCGGATGAAAAGCGAGACCTCTTATTCCATCAAAGTGACTTCTTAATGTGAATTTGGGGTTCCAAGTCTTTCTCAGTGCATCCTTATTGTTTGCTATCTAACAGAAAAAAAACATGCCAAAATTGTAATTAATCTGGAAGGCACAAGGAAAGGGAAAAATGAGAAATTTAGTTTGGCATTTTCAGAAGATGTCAAATTACTTCACCCGCTTTTCATAACAACCAGCTCTTGAGTAACGGTCCATTTGTAACACTGATCAGGCAATTCAAAATGAGAACAAACACAGATGTATTCCACAAAGGCAACAAGTAATGTCAAGTCCACAGCAATAAATTCTGTGCAAATCTGAAATACTCCACATGCCTGTTAAGTTACACAATTTAAAAGCTGAGAAGTACCTTTGTGACCGATACTGCTGTGAACTCAGTTTGGTATCTGAAATTTGTCTATACATATTGGATCATTCGTTAACGTTGGGCCTGACTCAAGCAAGCTGTGGTCCCTGAATATCCAAAGTACCACTGACATGGCATCTCTGAAATAAAGATCTAAGAGAAACAGAGGAGTGTCTGGCAGCACACAAAGGAACACAACCTAACTTACACACCTAAGGCAACACAAGCTCTCTAATAATGTAAGACGAGTAAAGCTTGCCAGAAAAAAAAAAAAAGACTTTTGGCTACACACTGTAACTGGAAAGCAGTAAGTTATCATATATACAGACACAATTATTTGGCAATAAATGCATTTTAGCAGATCCAAACAGAAAGATCATTAAAAAAATAAATAAAAAAAGTTATTTCAACATTGCTCCTCTGAACAAACGTTGACTTGAAATGCTAAACAGAGTTTTATCACTCTGACAGTCAACACTCCTGTAGTTGAATTTACCATCTCATAACCACTCTGATAGTGGTTATGGAAAACCAGGAAAACAAACAATTGTAATGCAAATATTGACGATTTCATTATGTTGAAAGCCACAGATAATCCCAAATGATTTTGTATCATTAACTGCAAGTAAGAGACAACTGTTTTGAGCCACTTCAGCACTCTACATTCTGGAATGTGGGGCAGGGTGATGTTGGTTAAGAACAGAAGTGCCTTTTCTTAAATTCTGTTACTTTCATATTTAATAATAAAAACATAATTCAATTAGGAGGTTCTATTGATTTTAAACAATGAGAAAGGAGTTGTAACAAACAGCATGTTTAGCCTCATCATATTTCTTAGTAATTATGCACTGTCTTGCTCAGGGAGACAAGTCAATTTCTTTGCCAGTTTACCGAGCTGAGTTGGCTCAATGAGGGAACAGACAAATGCCTGAGCTGGTGTGAGGATGAGGCAGGACTGCAAAGTCAGCAGCTCTGGCAGATTTTCTGGAGATTGGCCAAGAATGTCTCAGCTAAAAGGCTACAAGACATACAGAGTATTAACAGATACCTGGAGAGGAATTTGGCAACACAGACACCTAATGCCCATTAGGTAATGGAGGGAACCCTTCCTGCCCTCCAGCTCCCATACCAGCAGCACAGGTCCTGCATCACATCTGCGAAAGCCACGAAGACACCTCAGATGGCCTAACAGTGCATGCCAGTGCTAGCAGTATAATATTCTCCAATTGCTTCAAAGATGTTCTTCCAAAGGAGTCCAAGATTATTAGTTTATAAATCAGGAAGTAGATGGAGTGCAGTACCAGCCAGCAGCATAGATGAAATAGATCCCAGCCCTGACACACCACCTGTCTGGCTGCACCATCACTTCTCTTCACCCACCAGCCTCTCACAAGCTGCGAGAAGCTGGGTTACTAATGCAGCAGCCAGCCTTGTTTTCTCTCTCCCTACTAAAATACAACAGTGGGGTAATCTGAGACCTGAAAAGCTGTTGCTGGGGGTGGTGTGTGCTTAACCCCAAAATTAGCACCTGATATGGATTTACCACTAATAGCAATATTTGTGTCTATACAGACAACTTGAAAACTCCAGAGACAGCAATGATATGCAAGTACAGTTACAGACACATGTCTTGTTCAGTTGCAGGAAATCAAGCAACAACCTACTGCAAAGTCCCAAAACTCCAATGCAATATATAATATTAAATGAAATGATTCTGTCGTTCTCATGTACGCTACTCAGCCTATTATAATCTTATGAAGCTTCTTGATCTACTCAGAAGACTAGTCAGAAAACCAGAACCAACCAAAGCGAACATTTGTTAGGACAACAATATATAAAAGAAGGAAAAAGAAAAGATAAACTTGAGAGTACTGGCTAGCAAGCAGGAAAATTTAATCTTGTGAGACATTGTGAAAACTTACCCACCAGATGAAAAAAATTATCTTTTAAGTAATAAATTCATAATTTCTCTTACCAGGTGAAAATCACTCTTTAATCTACAGACAGCCACCGCAACATGCAAAAAACTCAAGCCATTAAATGAGGCTGCCATGGTTTAGAAGAATCTAGTAATAGTGTCAGTAGGACAAAAGGGACTGAAATAGGAAAGTATCCACAGCTCTTGAGGGCAAACACATTTAAAGACCAATTCACATGAATCTTTCAACTTCACTCTCCATATGATTCAAAATTGCCACTTAAAAGAAAATACTAGATTTCCACTAATCCTATCTGATTCACATTTGGCAGCTAAAAGAAAGTATTAAGCAGTCCAAAATAAAACCACATCATGTTATTTGTAAGCTAGCTACACATACAGTGAAATTTGAAATGGAAAAACTAGCCTTTCATTTTTCTTCAATAAAGAGCACAGTGACAGAAGCAAGAAGCTTCGTAAATAACTCTTTTTAAACTGTCAGCACTAGAAAAAGGTAAGAGTTGAGGTAAGCATGACTATGAATTCCTGACCACAGGGCTTCATAAAGGCATTTAACAAGTGAACAAACAGAAGTCAATATTCTCAAGTGTGGGCTGCAAGCACACATTGCTGGGTTATGTTGAGCTTTCCGTCAGCCAACACACCTCAAGTCCTTCTCACAGCTGCTCTCAAGCCACCCTCCATACAGCCTGTATTTGTGCTTGGGACTGCCCCGACCCAGGTGCAGGACCTTGCACTCAGCCTTGTTAAACTTCACAAGGTTTGCACTGACCCACCTCTCCAGCCTGTCAAGTTCCCTCTGAATGGCATCCCTTCCCTCCAGCATGTCAGCTGCACAATACATCTTGGAGTCACCAGCAAACCTGCTGAGGGCGCACTCAATCCCACTATCCGTGTCACCAAAAAAGACATTAACTCGCTTCAGTACCACCTCCTATGCAGTACTTTTTCCCCCAGTGTCCAACCTGAATTTCCATAAGTTGCTACTGTTTCCTCTTAACACCTGGCACTATGGAGAAGCTGGGCTCCGTATTCCTTGTAAGCATCTTTCCAGTACCTCTAGGTTACTACTAGAGCACTCATAAGCCTCCTGACAACTGAACAAAACTAACTCCCTTAACATCTCCTCAACAGGAAAATGCTACTGCACTCTCTCCAGTTTCTCTACAACCCTCTTGAAATGAAGAATCCCAAAACTGCATTCAGTTATGGCCTCACCAGCGCCCTGCAGAGGGGACATTAACTTCCCTTAATCTGGTGGCCATGCTACTTCTAATTTTGCTCAGCATCACTGGGGTTACAAGTACACAGCTGTATCTCTATCAGAGAGCTTTAAGGCTGTTATGTATGGGAAGAACAGATATGTCAAGTAAAAATTTGTGACATTCTCTGGCAGCATAATTTTATCAGGGAAATGTTTTCTGCTGAGTCTACACACATGTAACTTGCATCTGCCTTCAGCAAATAGACAGTAGAACCTTGAGTTTCTACTAATAACCACTTACATCGTAAGTCAGTGAATCTGCCTCATTGGCTACTGTAAGGCCTGCCAGTTCTCCAAGACCCAGCTCATTTTCAAGGGCTTCATCTGTTCCCATAATAAAAGATTTCCCTGAAGAAGGAGGGAATGTTAAAGCTTCCACTGCAAGAAAACAAAACAAAACAAAAAAATCCTGAAACATGGGTTTATAAAAGACTGATTAATAAAATCATACTTTCCACTTCCCAAATACTAAACATCTCAAGTAGCTGAGGGCAAGAACATATAAAAAAATGCATAAAAAAATAACCATTCTAGAGATAATCACTGTACTTACCAATAAACAATACCCTCTGAACGTAATACTTACACTTCAGGTGTGCATGACTCAAGACATTAAGTGTAATTAACTACAGGAGGGAAGAGTATCACAGTATGCTAGAGATTGGAAGGGACCTCAAAAGATCATCTAGTCCAATCCCCCTGCCGGAGCAGGAACACCTAGATAATGTTACACAGGAATGTGTCCAGGCGAGTTTTGAATGTCTCCAGGGAAGGAGACTCCACAACCTCCCTGGGCAGCCTGTTACAGTGTTCTGTCACCCTCACTGAGAAGAAGTTTCTTCTCAAGTTTAAGTGGAAAAGAGTACACTATCATTCACCTGTATATAATGCAAAAGGAACACAGAAAAGTTCAGGCCCTTCCCTAACTCTGCTATAAAATATGCAAATAGGCTCTGGGGAAGTAGCAAACAGGTAGACAGGAATAGCTGGTGAGGGCAGCTGGACTCTTCTTCCTAGCACCATGTCCACACATATCCAAAAGCATGTCTACAATGCAATCTTCTGGACATGAGAGACTTCACTCAATTTTATACATCTTTTGTCTCAAATTACAAGGGTTTTCAGTAAATTTAATTTTTTTTCTCCTTTAGCTCCATTGTAAATACAAGCCTTGGCAAATACCACTGCTACCAAGGAGAGAGAAAAGGAAACACCATCTCATTCTGTGTCTTATTTGGTCTAACAGCACCTACTAAGCTCAAACCAACCAAACTAATGCTTTACAAGGAATAGCCTGATCCGTTCAGGCTGCTTCCCCACCTTGTCCCAAAGTCATCAGGTTCAGATGCTATTCAGTTCTCCACCAGCATAAAATAACTTAACCTTTCCATGCTCTTTCCACTCCATATTTACACTACTATCGAGTGTCCTGTTTGCTTTCTATTATTTTTTAGAATTAAATAAAAGCCCTTTGATCTCTGTGTTTAACCCTCTCAGTTATTACCTTTTAATCACAAACATCTCTGACCTTCTTCACCCTCAAGTCTAAACCACCATTCTCTTTTTCTGTCTTTTGAACCTACGATGTAATATTCCACTTAACACACAATACATATAGGAGATCGTATTTGCAGTTACTAGAATAAAAAAACCTGTATGCCAAAAATATAGTCTCAGATTTATAAAGGAACACACAGCTAGTAGTTTCTAATACTGAACTCAGACTAAGAGCAATCAGCTGTCCTCTTCCCATTTAATGAGAGTCCACCTCAGTCTGTGAATTAAAAACCCACTCTTGAAAGGACACAAAACTAGAGGTCTGCTAATATGGCTCTCAGCACATGTGAGACAAGTTGGAAGGGAAACATCCAACAAAAAATTCCTCCGCTTCTCAAAGCGTTGCTAAGTTACTCCCTTCTTTCATAAATCACTGAGCATGTAGGAAATAGAACTACTGAGATCTTTGGTAACTATGCCACATGGCGGGGCTTTCTACGCATCTTAATTATAACTTGGCCAACCTACTTTTGCACACACACTGAAAGACTGCTCACTGAAACCCACATTTTTGGTAATTTTCAAAAGACTTATTTACCATTTAAATAAAGACCATATATGATCTTCTACAAATTATTATAGCCTCATACATTTATTTTATTATGCTGCATATATAGCAATTCAAACATTGAATTAAACAGATGACTTAGCAGCTTTTGGACGTAATACTAATGAAGGTAACAACGTGCCTTATTGCCAAGATGCATGGCTTTGCATACTTGAACTAGCCTGTAGGAGTAATTTTTAATTTTTGGAACACACTATGGAAATGAATACACTGGCAAGCTGTAAATTGTTCTGTATGATTCACTACACAATTACCACGTGCATTTAAAAGCTATACCTAGCCACCTGCATTCAGCTCCAGAGCCTCTACCTTTGCACTTAAAAAACCAAAAAAGAACACACACATATAAAGAACACATACATGCCCCATGCCTGGAAGTGTTCACTGTCAGGTTGGATAGGGCTTTGAGCAACCTGGTCTAGTGGAAAGTGTCCCTGTCTGGGGCATGGGGGTTGGAACTAACCCAAACATTCTGTGATTCTATGATATGTGTGTGTATATGTATGTATATAGAATGTAAAGTTATGTTGATGTGAAAAAAACAAATGCTCTTGCATCACGAGACTTAGTTCCACACTTCACCACCAGGCCTGAGCACAAACAAAAGCAAGTGACTTAAGATCCTCGTATTACAAAGCCACCAAGTGCCAAATGAGTTTTTTCCATCATGTTCAAAGGCATTCAGTGAAGATTTTAAGTAAGCAGGTGTCTTGACCTCACTAACAGTGACTGGAAGGGGAGGAATAGGAATGACGTTTATTGCACTTAGGACTCACAGTGCTGAATCAGTATTCGTAAAGTGCTACAAAAGTCTTAGAGGATAATCTTTAAAAAGTAACTATAAACATCGGTCCTTTACAAAGGTGTATGCACATTTTTAATGCTTACCTTCATCCGTCCTGTTTATCTCATGTTCAATGAGCCTTGAGCTACTGGGCCTAGAAGAAGGTGCAACAGATGGCTGTAATGAAGGGAGATCATCAACATCTCTCAAGTTTGCAAGCATATCCTGTAGCTTTGACCTGTTGGGCCCTAACCAGAAAAAAAAACACAAAAAATTAAACGGTTTATGCACAGCTCATGTTGGCATTACTTATATCAGATACACTACAGCAGCACATGCAACAATGGATCCTACCTTGCATAGAAACGATACCACAGAAAAACTAATGAGCACCTATTTTTAGCGGTAACTAATCATCCAGCATGAAATGAATTTCTTGAAAAGAAAGTGACAGAAGCAACTGAGACTTGTGAACGCATTATTCTCCCCACATTTATAAATTCATACTGCTACTTGCATAGGATGCTGAAGAATGCCTCCAACTGAGTCACAATGATTATTAGAATATTTACTGTTCTGAAACAATAGCTGACATTTGTGAATATTTTAAAATTTGTGCATTAGGTACTTTGTGCATCATATTCTTATGACAACATGATTATTTTAAATTTATTTGTGCAGTAGTGTAGTATCGTGAACTACATAATCCAAAAAGTTATATTAAAATATAAATGCAACTGGCTTCACTGGCCTACTTCCTGAAGCTATGTATGGTGAAGACCCATGCCCTTCTGGACACTTACCTGTGCTTTGCTCCATCATTTTCCCACATCCCTGTTTTGACTGTTTTATATAGGATTGAGGCTGAAACATATCTTCGGTAGTTTTTCCTGTTGTAAGTTTAATTAAGAATGGGAAAATGTCTTACCCATAGTCCATTATGTTTTTTCCTAGACCAGTAAATAATACAGCTATTTTCAAGCAGCTTTAACACAGAAGTGTACTCTAATATATGTATTCTCTCATAAAACCATTCTATGATTCTATTCTCTTATTACTTCACAGGAGTGTTTACTACAGCCTTGCAAAATCGAAAGCTTACTAATGCAGTTACAAATTCTACTTTGACCACCCTAATTATGACAGATAACAAGTTAAATTGCATTTAATTTGTCTGTCACAAAAGTATTACTTGACTCATGAAAGCAGTAAGTAGGATTTTGCAAGATTGTTTTACCATATCTGATTTATAAAAAAAGTATTTTACTTGGTGGCAGCTCTGTGTTTAACCACCATTTATGACATAAGTCACAAAATTTCTACAATTTAACATCAAGATATTTAGTCCCTTCTTTTGCCCCCAGACTTCTTTCCTCACATTCTTCTTCACTATGTGCAATATCATGAGTAGCTGAAAACAGGCTGTGATTATTCCTGATTTTTCTGTATTGATGCCCTTCCAAAGATGGTTTGTCCATGGAAAGATGCTTAATTTCTGTACTGCAGTAAACCATTTGGTCTCTCAAGATCAAACCAATCAAATCAATCCAAAAGGTACTACAAATGTACTGAGCAGTAATCTTCATGAAGGAGCACTGGATGTCCAAGTGCTGCCTTATTATCAAAAATAAAAAGCACAGCAGCTGTTTAAGAATTAATTTCAACAGTTTGGTTAAATAATTTCTGCTAAGTTAACCCTGCAGCTATTCACCCTGAACTACATGGCATGTCTGCATACTTTAAAAATTACAGACAAGCTACAAAAATCAATTTCACTCAAGTCATACGTTGACATGCCCTCTCTAGCTTAACTACAAAGAAATTTAGAATCAATTTTGTGAAACATGAACACTTTAGTTGGACAGCTCAGATTCTTGTCAGACTTGCAATTGATTTCCAAATGGTTCCAAAGATGACAAAAATATCACTTCAGAAATTTAGACTACGGTAATGATTTACTTTTTTTTCCATTAGAAACAGGAGGGCTAGTTTGTGTATTTGATAGCATTATTTCAGCAACATAACCAACTGCTGAGCAGCAGCTTATCACAGTATCAATAGAAAAAGTAACAAAACAAGCCAGCCCCAATGTGAGGATCTCACATCTTTTGCAGTATTATGCATGTCTCTTTGGAAGTGAGAATTTCCTTAGTATTCATAAGCATCTTCCCACAAAGGGAGAAACATCCCTCAAATTCCTTACTGGACTACAGACAATATTATTAATTTACATCATTCACACATGACTTCTCAATATGGCTAGATGTTTGAAACATAGCTGTGAATACAGTGTTTCATTTTAAGCATTTCATCTGAATTCAAAAAGTTTTTAAGGCTCACTTTTCAAAAAACAGATTTTACAAAACATTTGTATTTCAAGAAACGTAACAAAAATACAATACAGGGCTAGAAACTGTATTTCAGATACTGATCACAGTTTTTTGTTTAGATAACAATACCCAACATTTTTACAGGCTAGTACCACAGGTCTGAACATCAATAAATAAATCCTGTGATTTACAAATAAACTGATGTTCAGAGTTACCTCCTATTTCGAGCCCTGCATAACAAATTATGATGACAGCATGGCTTTCATGTTGTGAATGTTAAGTATAAACAGGGGTAGAAATTAACCTGTTTTCTCCCTCTGTCATCTACTAGGATACTCAAGACAGTTTCTGGTTTTGGTTTATTTTTGGGTTGTTTTATTTACACACCAGACGTTAACTCTTCCTGTGAAACTGGCATTTTTCAGCTAAGAAAGGGTTCTGAAGTCTTCTATATTAAAGTATGAAGTATTAAACCAATGCATTTTCAAATTTACGTTTCTGAGTAACAGAAGTATAATCCATGCTCGAAGGAAGGGTTTTTAATTAATCCAACACGTGGTTGGAAGAAGTCATATCTAATCCAACTATTTATCAGGTAACTTGATAGACTGTCATTAATTTCAACCCCCGAGAACTGGTGAACAGGAAAGCAGTCAGGAGCAGCAAAGTAAAAGAGTAAGTAATTTTAGGAAAACATTGAAAGAGAGATAGAATTAAGGGTGTGAAAGATGTGAGATTTATGATTTTAAGGTGCAATGTTTTCCACTTACTCTTCACCCCCTTTTTCCCCTTGCGCTCCTTTTTGTATTGTTCCTTGAGTTTGGTTATTACTCCCTGGTCGACATTCCAAGCTTCAGGCATGAGACACTGGTCTTCCTTTTCTAAACAAAGTGAAACAAATGAAACATCCTTTTTCAATAATGTCACCAAGTGATCTCCACTGAAGGAGGTAACAGCTGCTGTCAATGGCATTTGTCTTATTTTAAACAGACAAAAATAGCACCAAGCTTGTGAAAGCTGTAAAACTGCTACTCACATTCCACTTCTGTTCGCTCAGAATTTAACAAAAAAATTAGGTGAAATTTCACATGCCTAATTTCTATAACCAAGCACACAGCTGTTCACAAATGTAAGCAATATTTACTTTATAAAAAGTCAGGATACGCTTTTCAGCTTTTTCTTTCCTCCAGGGAAAGAATTACTATATCTAGAAGCAGTAGCAGCTATGTTACTGGTCAACATAACTTCACAAATCAGATGTTGCACCATTTCAAAACCTCATTTTATTGTCTTTGTGCTATGTTGTCACTTAAAGTAGCAGCACATTTAAATAATTTTGGAACATAGTATACATGTCACCAAGGTTTTCTTGAATAAAACCTTAAAGCACTAAAGCCATGAAATTTCACAGAAAGGAAAAGGCCCGAGTTACTAGTCTTTGGAAAAAATATCAAAAAAAATTCAATGTGCCTAATGAAAAAAACAAATCCCCCTTTTTTATTTTTAAATCTCTCTCAAATTGCTTCCCCTGCGACAAGATACAGAGAAGTATTCTTCCAGTGTATGGTAGTTGGAGATTTTGAACACCTTACATGAGTTCACATACAAAAAAGCAATTTTTTCCATCTATGGAAAGACTGCATTGAGGCAGCTTAGAAAAAGTAATTTGTGAGAGAAGGGAGGTAATACAGCTTTTCCTCAAATATATTTATTTTCATGACCATTACAGCTGCAAAATTCTTTTAAATTCTTTGTTTTGCTTTCTTCATTAAAATCTCAACTTTATTATTTAAAAATTAATTCCTTTCAGACTAAGTTTGCTTTGTACATCAATAAACTATTCTAGACCTTTTAAAATATGAACAATAATAAACTTCTCCTCAGACTAACCTGCAGACACTAAATGCCTGTAGAGGAAGCACAACATTATCAATCACAACCTGAAGGAGCCACTATCATTGGACAGAAAATACACAGCTGGACATGTGTTATTATGGGGACTGATTTGTTAGAAATTAACGATGTTGAAAAGACCTAGGTGGTCCTTCTTCAACATCAAATTGAAGAGGAATCAGCAGCATTCTCTTGCAGCAAAGTCCACTGACCATATCCTGGGCTCTATTAACAAAAACGTAGCCAGTAGTGTGAGGGCATTTGTGAGAGCACACCTTTTATACTACAGTATAATATTTCTTACACTGAGAAGCCTTGAAAGTATAATGCTCAGTATCTAGTATTGACATAGCACAGAAAGTCTAGCGGAGCCACTAAGATGGTTAAGGCAACTGGAGCAGATGAGCTAAAAGGATGGGCTGAAACTACTGTGAGCGTTCAGCAATAGCAAAAGAGGTATCCTAGAGCTGCCTACAAATGCCCAATGGGCAGGTGCAGGGAAGACAGAGACAGACTCTGATCAGACTTGCATCACAGAAGGACAAAATACTTCTTAACACAGGGACAGTCAAGTACCAGAATACAGGAGACATTCAAGGCCAGGCTGGATGTGATTCTCAGCAGCCTGATGTAGTTGATGTTATCTCTGCTCACCGCAGGGGGTTTGGACTATGTAAGTTTCAAAGGTCCCTTCCAACCCAAACTATTCTGTGATTCTACTGCCCCGAAGAGTTTATGGGAACTCCCTTCTTGGAAGATACTCAAAACTTGACGAGAAGGCAGCCACAGTAACCTGCTGCAAATGAAAAGGAGCAGAAGGTTGGACTAGATGAACTCTCACTCCTCTGAATTCTTCAGTCACGATACTACATTCATGAGTGACAGATTAATTCAAGACCCAAAGTCTTGAGGCATTAGTCTTTTTGCAGCAGCTATGAAAAGACAGAGATATTAATAAGCTGAAGAGAGACTCTAAAAAAGATAGTCTGTGGGCTAAGTCATGTCTTCTTACTACATATGCCCAATTAAGTACTACTACTAATAAAAAAATTGCATGAAGAACATTAATGATCAAAACTTACATTAAGAAAAGGTATGAAACTATATGCTTGAGAGAAAACAAGTATGCATTCTTTCTGGGACCACATTGTAAGTTTTAATCATGCTTTTCCTCCCTGGCTAAACAAGATTTTTTGCTCTCCTTCAACAAAAAAAAAAAAAATTAATGGATTTATATTAGACTGTACTGTTGCCAGGAAAATACTTCATGCATTAATTTTCTACCGACTGTCCCAGGATGCTTCCTGCATCCTACAGGTTCTGTTCAACTTCACAAATGGATCCTGAACTAGTATTCAGCAAGTCCTTTATAGTTTAAAAATTACCTGAACACTTCTGAGGACCTTTTAAGCCAAATGGGTTCAACAGATTACTGTAACTGATGAGTAACACTTCAGATCCAAAAACAAAGCAAGGACTTCCTCTGTTTGCTTCTACCCTCTTTTTACAACATCACTGTTATATGCTACATTTAACAGTTTTGCTTAAATCAAATTAATGTAAGTGATTCATAATGGCAGTTCCTTGAAGAAGCTTACTCTCATATGCAATTACCATAAAAGACAGGTTGTGAAACAAGTAACTGAAAATCATGGACATCTATAACTCAAAAAAACCCTTAGTATTTCTAGAAATGAGACTACTACTTTCTGTGACAATTTATTTTTAATGTTAGACTTTTGCTTATTTGTACTCAGCTGTCATCAATGAAAGTAAAAATAAACCAGAAGTGTGAATTTGAGAACAAAAAAATTCCTGTTGGCATATTAATTTCAGTGACACAAAAACAGGTACACTTACCAAGTGTAGAGGTATAAAATTTTAATATTGAAGAAAATATTGAACAACCTAATAATTTTTTTTGTTGTAAAAGACAATAACTTTCCTAAATTTGTTTGGTGAACAGAATACTCACTGCTGTATGTAACTATAGTGAGACAC
Source organism: Pezoporus occidentalis (assembly GCF_034315485.1). Classification (NCBI taxonomy): domain Eukaryota; kingdom Metazoa; phylum Chordata; class Aves; order Psittaciformes; family Psittacidae; genus Pezoporus; species Pezoporus occidentalis. The sequence goes on from NW_026915376.1 coordinate 2,670,398, forward strand.
ATCCTCTTAAGCAGAGACTACACCACACTTAACATTAATCTGGAGTCCAACCAGGAGTTAAACATGGTTCAGTGAAATACAGTATCTCAGAGCTGTTAGCTCATGTGAGAGCACAGCTATGATGGCTTGTCTGTCAAAGTTGCAGTTCCATTATAAAGATAAATTATTTCCCATTCACCTTCCACAGCTCCCTCTGTGTCCACTTACTCTTAAAACCTTCCAGAGCAGCTTAGGGAGAAAATAACTCCCCATCATGATATTTAACCAGTTTGCTTCCTTCTTCCTTTCCCTATGCAGTATATTTATGCATAATAATGTCAAAGTAAAGCATGCTGGCATTCTGGGCTGCAGGATATGAACCTCAAAGGACAGAGAACAGTTTATGAAATCTCTCTCTCTGACTAGAGGGCTTAAAGATGTATTATTCTGGTAGATTGTGAAAGAAATTTTGAACAACTGAGTAGTACATATCACCCAAATTGCTAACACACAACGAAAGTACAAGAATTCGGTATTTATGACTCACATTACTCTCTGTATCAAAGTGGGAGAAAGCAAAGACAAACTAGCTTTCATGTCGTAATTGTAAAATACAGCTTTATCAGAGCCCTTCATTAGCATGGGTCACTGGAAAAACACATTAACTCCACTCATAAAATTCAAATTCTGTCTGCCTTATTATTAAAGAAAAGGAAGAAGACAATGAAAAGAAGCATAACCCCTGAAGAATCCTTATATTAAAGCAGTATACATAAAAAGGAGAACATTATGTCAAGAGGACTTCAGTCTGCCAATTATTTACTGTAGGAATACTCAAAAGAAGCTGCGATCGTGACAGAGACCTCAATCAAACCCAAGTATTCTTAGCACTTTTTTTTTAAATCCTTATACACCTCATACAATCCATTACATTTCCTTACCCCAGTCTGTTCCATCTCCTGAACTTCTCGATTCCCCATCACCTTCATCTGAGGTAACTAAAAAGTCAAACTCTTTCAAAGCTTCTTCTGTATCTCTGTCTTCACTGCTATCAGATAGCACTCTTTTCCTTACAATCTGAAAGGTCAGAATGGAGAACAAAAACAGTGAATTACATTACACACACCCACCTTTATACCGAGCAGTACTGTCTTGTCTTCTATGCAAAATCCTACGAAGTTGTTGAAGAAGCAGAAAAGTATGTATTAATAAGTAAATCTGGAATAAGTGTTCAGGCTTTGTTCAAACTTTTAAGTCAAAATGAAGTTTTTCTGTAGATCTTTCTTCTCGTGACAAAACAATTCCTAATGAATCTACACTGACCTACACCACTATTTTAATACCAGAAAAGTACAAACATTCTTAATACAGATGAAAAAAAACCAAAACAACAAAACCAACAAAAAACTCACAAAACCCACAAACCAACCCCCCAGAATGCTGTAGAAAGGACTGCAGCAAAGCCAAACTCACTCTGCTTCTCTGAAAATAGCCACCTTAACTCTCACCTCTGGAACCGCTCTAAATTTGGACCAAAAGACAAGTTTAGGAAAAAAAACAACAACAAAACCCAACAAACCACAACACAATTGACAAGACTTCATTCGCTCAGATCTGGCAAAATCAGTCCATCCTGGATACCTCCTTGGATATTACGGTTATTTGAACATGATACCTCCATGTTTAAACTGCAATTCCCTTTCAAATTCAAAAGTAAGCTAGCTTTTAAAAAATTTATCACATTTTGGTAAAAAACAAAATACATGTATTAATGAAGGACCTCACTGTATTCGTTCTGCAATAAATTTACTTTTCTCTCAATAACCAAAATGGACTAGATGCTTTACAGTTATGATACATGAAATCTGTATCATACATTTTACTTCTAGAGAAAAAAAAGAATTACCTTCATCACAATATTTTGACTTGGAACCTTGCTAAGGGTCAGTCTGTAAAGACTTCAATACATAGACAAACATCCCTAATCATGAAGATTAATGACTGTTTCCACTAAATACAATGAACCCATTTCAAACCTGAAGGAATTCTAAACTTCAAGCTTCATTCCTTCAGCAGACTTATTAAACACACTCTATTACAGATGATTTTACAGAAGAGTCTCAGACATTAGTTCACAGCCCATGGATGACAGGAACAAGTTTACAAAGATTCTCTTCAAAACCTCTTTAAAACTGATGAGTTTTTTTAAGTGTTCATTCTTAAAACTCATCATAGAAACAATCACATCCATCTTAACTCCAAATTTCAATTGATAAGAAACAGAACTCACTGAATAATGACCAAATCGTACAGCAAAGTACAGCTCAAGAGGGAGTTTCAGGTATTTGACTGAATAAACAAACAAAAAAGTTTATTAACCCCTTGGTAGAGTTTTTCCAGTTATACTTTTTCTTCGTTCCACAAACTATTAAAGAAAAATATTTCTTTATATTTTATTTCAGTGATATTTCAGTTCTGTAACCTACAAGGATAAATTTCTACAAGTAATTTTAGATGTCACTACATTTATACAAATATTCAAGAAACAATGCATTTTTGACATGCAACGTTACAAACACTACCTTCAAACTTAGCTGAAAATTGTAAAAAAGGACACCTGCTACCTTAAAAAATGTATTCAATATATATAAAACACATTAGGCAATATGGAATAGTAGGAAGAAAAATTTAAAAAAATTAATCTGTCACTGAAAACTTAAAGCAATAAAGATGGCAAAGCTTAAGTTGTATGCACAAACGCAGAAATGCATACATAATCCCTCTTATGCACACATGCTTGGACAGACCATCATAAAGATGCATTAATGATTTGCACGTGTACATACACAGTCAAATACTCTGCATACAGGCATCTCATTAATCTCACTTTTTCTGTTCTTCATAACTTTTCAATTATTTTTTCCACTCACTGTTGCAGTATCAATGATTGTTTTCTCTCTTCCTTCAATATCGTCTTCATCTTCTTCATCACTAAAGTCTGCAGCTGCATTTTCAAGAAACTTGAAGGTCTCTAGCAGAGAGGCAGAGTCAGTCAATTCAGGTTTCCTAAACAACAACAACAACAACCACCATAAGTCAAAAGAAATCGTAACAGTCACTTTTGTAATTAGCATTCCGTTCTGTATTATGATGTCTAACAACACATGACACTAAAATAAGCCTATAGCTAAAAATGTTTACGGATTAAAAAAATAAACAATTATTCTTCATCCAGCTGCAATTACCAAAACAGACACTCTGATTTTTTTTAATGTGAAAAGCATTTTAAAGCAAGATTCATCTGGTATGTGCCCCAAAAGCAACTTCAATACTGACATAACTTCCAATACTGAAAGCCTCAGCAACAAGGACATAAGCTACAGCTACTAAATTGGCCTCCCGTATGTACATCAGGGTACAGGAAAACTTTGCTGCTGCGATATCATGTTCCTCATGTGGCTGCGAAACATCATACTCTAGCTCTAACAATGCTTAACTTTTCAGACATGGTAAATCTGCCACTATAAAACAATATAATGGGAAAATATCACTGATGACTAACATTGACATAGATGTTAGGATTAAACAAATAAGGAAACAGATGAAGACTAGGTAAATTATGTCTGCACTGGCACAAATTCAGGCAGTGCCTCTGAACGGGAAGTGTAAGGATTGTTATACTAACAACTGAAAAGGAAGAATACAAGAAGCAAGACTTTAACCATTATTAAAACTCTGATGAAAGTGCAATTAAAGCAATCCTATAATGACCACCAGGTACCATGTTTTCGATGCAGAAGACACACTTCTCCATCAATCCCTCAAAGATGAAGTGGTGAACAAAATTATTCAGTTTGAATTATAATGATTAATTCCGGTAAAACCTTGTCCATTCTTTGTATGACTTTACAGCAGTAAAGACAAGCTTTATTGTTTTTCTTACCTTTGATCAGTTGTCTGTTTTTCATAGTTCATCACTAAATGCACGTCATCTTGATTTTCACAACCACTGAAACAATAGAAGTCTCTCTTTCTTTTCAGAGTTGTTGCTCTAAATTGTCATGTACAGTCACCCTTATGATCAGCAAGTGCGCTGCTAACGCTACATTTTGGTTTTGCTATGACACATTTCAAAAGGTTCAATTAACTAACAAGCCTGTACAGTATGGCCTTTTAAACTCCCTGCAGCGTAAACGTCTGATCATCCATCACCCGCTTATCCCAATGTTTCTTCGTAACACTTTTCAAAGGTTTATGGCAGAGAACATCTAAGGGCAAAAGCTCTGATGGGTAATAAGGCATGATAAGCAACACATTTTCTTCTTTACACAGTCTCTATTCAGGCACTTCTATGCTTACATGACAATTAGCAGGAGTGACTTCCTGATAGCCCCAGTATGTCTGCACCTCCTTAAGACAATTTGCTATTCTACCCTTTTCTCATTTAGTCATCCTCACTGCCAAAAAATACCAATAAAGATTTCACTTGCCATTAGAAATTCCACATACACAGCCCCATAATATACTGTGTTGTACGGTATGTTTTTATGGTCACTGGTTTTACTGAGAATATTCCTTCCACTTTTCCCTATCTTACCTTAAATAAGAACAACCTCAAACATGCTTCCTGCAGTATTCTGACCCTCTTGTTTCTATGGCGAATCTGAAAGCAGTCTGTAATATTTTAAGTTTTCCTTAAGTAATGACTACCTTGGGAGACCATAATACCTCACGAATCTGTAGCAATAATGTACATTTTCACAGAAATCGTATGGTACTCTTACTTTGCTGTTCCAACACAAAAATCTTGGCAAGACAAAATTTGTAATGTGCTTCACTTGACTAACTTCTTGATTTTCAGCAAATTTTGTGTTTCCTGGTCAATTTTTAGGTGACTAAAACATTGTTTTTTCCTCTATATTTTGCATGTAAAAATCTACCATGTAAAAACAATATGGCTGATAATCTACATTAGCAACTATCAGACATCCTACAGTAAACAGCAATGTATGAACTAGTAACAAACAGAATATAAAATGTTAATCAACAGAACTGGCTTTAAAGAGACAGATACCCTTCTACAGGTACGAAGATATGCAGTAATTCACACCTAGATTTGGTTCTGTACTCATCTGACCTTAAATCAGGCCCACTCACACTGAGGTACAAAGTGACTACCGATAGAGAATGTTAAAACTTTAAGTATCTGATCTGAATTCAACTGTCTCATTAATTATTGCATACTTGAGGGTAGGATATATACATAATTGTATATTTCCATTTACATGGGGGGTGGGGTAGAAGGCATCTCAGGCATTGGAAAACACAGCAGTTTATCATGTATTTCAAAACTCCTGCACAGTACAAAAATGTACAAAGTCAGCACACTACCACAAGAGACTATTTGTACTACAGCATAACTTCCAAGAAAGAATTCAAAAGAACCAAAAAAAGTAAACAGAAGTGCAGAATATTTAAAGTACTTAAAAGTTCTCCAGGGAAAAGAAAGCTTCAAGCTGACAGACAGGCTGACTTGCTATACTGTATCTCAATAAATTTTAGAAGTCAAATCAAAAATAACTCTGTATTTTAGCATCCTTTAGCAGCACATAAACATAATGCATTTAAATATTACTGAAAGCATAAACACTTAGGAATACTATAAAATTTATCCAAGAAAATGTCTGGCCTTAGCTAATTTATATAATGTACTTTGATGGCAATTTGAAGCTTGCCTGTTTCATTATTTTCCATCTGTTTAGTTTGCTTCTCTTTATGGGATCACCGACAAAGCAACATAAAGCAGAAGTGGCAAAAAAATACTCAGAGATACTGTAGATAAATTACTTTAAATTCCATTTTAGGAAAAGACACACAACTCAACATTTCCAGGGCTTCTGTATCCTAGAATACTTCTTAAAATACTATTGGGTGAAAACAACAGAACGGAGCTCCCAAGACAAGGACTAATACACAAGTTAGCATTAGATACACTAATACACTAATTAGTATTATAGACATGAGTTATGCAAGACAACGGCAAGGTTCAGGACCTGCTGCAAATAAAGGGAGACAAAAAAACCCCCACAAAGGTCTCAGAAAAAAAAGCCAAAACCACAAAGGTCTCAGAAAGGATGTTTCCTCTTTATTGGGTTCTTCTAGATCAAAATGTGTTAAGGGAGAACATAATTTTCAAAGTGCAAGAACTTAGGCGTTGCTTTTTCCCTCTTCCGCAGCCATACTGACTAAAGAAAAACTGCTAGGGAAGAACAAGCCAAAAAACCCAGACAGCAGGAGCAGCTACAGAAGCTGCCAAAGCAGAGTGCACACAGTAACCAGATTTTGGCAGGACTTTCTCAACCCTGTGCTCTTCAGCTGCATGTCCTGACTCTCCTTCCTGCTACTCCTTCCTCAGTCGTACCTCGTACCCTACAACCACAGCATCTTTGCATGTTTTTCTCCCCAGAACCTAACCTTGCTTTCTTTCCTTGAGGGTTCATCCCAGTTGACTTCCCAATTCCTAAGTGAACCTTAATAAGTAAGTTAGTAAATAAATAATTAGTTAATTTCACCAATATAACATCTTCTATCAGATACTGTTAACTCTACATTATATCCTCCTCTCCAGTAGTGTTATTCAATGAGACAGCAAAGGTTTTGGGGCAGAGAGACTCCCTGATACTTCTTGCTGCTTAAAATGGAAAATTCTTGTTACAAATGGGCTAGTAACTGAAGTACTTACCTCCCTTAAAGCAACATAAACCTGAAATTACAACACTGCTTTTCTCCTCAGGAGAAGTTGCCAGAACTTTTTGTCACTGAAAATCCCATCATCTCATCCCAACTTGTCTTTTACAAGCTGTTCAGTTCAGATTTGTTTTAAACCCTTGCCCCTCAAGACTAAACCCAATAATAGTATCTTCCTATGAAATTCCTAAGAAATACAATTTGTGGATATTCCACATGTACTATTTCTGCTCTACAGTGACACAGCTCAAGACAACTATTTCATGTAAAAATCTAGCCAGCCCTGACATCAAATTACTTGCAGTCTTGCAGAACGTATAGTATTCTATTTGCTCTTAACACTGAATATTAAGGATCTTAACACAAATCCTGTTTCTTACTGAGTGAAAGGTAGAAACCGTAACCTAAGGGAAAGGTGAAGCTGTTATGTGGAACTAAACCAGCATATTGATCATAACTTTCCTGCTCCCAGCACGAACCAGAATGTTTCATATTGCAAAGTCAAGTTTAACTTACACTAAAGCCACATTACAGACACATATTCTCTTTGAAATCAACACATTTAATATTTCTCTCATTATCTTCTTCTTGTGGGTCTGTGGTCATGGCCAGGGAGACACTCAGATTGTTCCCATGAACAGCCCAGCCACAAGGCCAAATTGCCTTGGTCCTACTCACTCCCCCAGATGAAAAAGTAGAGGAGTTTTTGGTTTGTTTGTTTTATCCAAGGCATACAAAAGTTATCTTACATAAAACCAGATTTTATTGATAAATTCAGAAGCAGGAAGAAATACCAGAGTAAATCTAGAAAAACACAAGTTCAGCTTAGGCTAAGAAATGTTTCTGGGGGCCTGTAACAGGCAAAAGCCTGTTATGACCCAGCATTCAAAGAGCTACTCTAGCAGTCTCTTTCTCGAGCCATTTTCTTTGGCTCAGCTCTTCCTACTGTCAAAATGCTTTACTGCAAGGTCGTAAGCTTTAATAATTCCCCATAGAATGTAGTTATTTCATGTTTTAACACAGTCTTTTCAATGTGGCTAGTTGAGCTATTTCGAAATGGATGAAATACATAAATACATGCAAATTCAAATGTATTTCTACCAGGGCTGTCTTTAAGAACAGTTTGTTAAATCTTCCATACCATGCAAAATCTTTCGTAACGCAGCACAGAAAATGTCAAACTGATAATTTATAAAACTATGGAACACTTAAAATCAGCAAAATTTACAAACAAGGAACATGGGACAGGCTAGACAGTCTGTCACAACCTTTGAAACCTGTTATGAATTCACAGCACACAATGCAAGAAACAGTGCAATACATACTACAACTGGTAGGCAACACTTACAAAATGGTTTGGATATAAATTGGAATCATGAAGGAATGCAATCTAAAAAGGAAAGGCCTTCTGCCAAATCTAGTGAGATAACTATATGTCAAATAAACAAGCTTTTTAAAGAATAAAAATTAAAAATAAATTGTGTCTGAAGAACTGAAGTAACCTCTCACAAGGTATTTCGCTATCCACAACCCCTCTCTTTGCTTCTCTCTCACCCACTGCAAACCTCCTCTGTCTCTTTCTCCCCATTCCTTCTGTACCATGACTCGTACGTGACATTTCCAAGAAGCATCCCTCCAGCCTTTAAAGTCATAGATCTGTGCCAATGAAATTGGCTGGTACTACTTTCTTCACATAAACCCCAAATTTATCTTCTTTTCCACCTCCCCCAAATTTAATGCATCTGTTTGAAGTATCCAGGTCTGGCCTAAATCACGTACCTTTGAAATGCCTATTAGGTCACTGCAAGGTGGAAGCAGGGACAAACAGGAAAAAAGTGTAAAAAAACAACCCCACCAGTAAAAGGAATATGGCAAACAGATTTTGGATATTTTTCTTCTTTTAATTCAGTATTATCTTCTCACATACTGTTTTGGAAATCTTTTTCATGGTAGATGTTACCTCGAGTTTTTAAATTCGGAGATATTTTACCAAATAAACCATTTTATAAGCTAGTCAACACACAACATTCATCAGCCAGTATGCAGCATTTTCATTACATGGGTCAGTGTTAATAAAATTTAGAGATGCAAAAAAGTTATTCAATGCCTTCTGGTACAGAAAGGCATTAACTTGCTGAAGTGCCAGTTGGAATGATTTGTTGCACATCATAGAGGTAAGGTTTTCAGAATGTTTAATCTTTGGAAAGGTCTCTGGATTTGCTGAAGTGGTGAGTTTTGATGCCTTTTTGCCCAAGTAAAGCATAGGCAGTGGAAGCCGTATGTGGTTCAATAGAATAAAAAAGGCATTACATCAGTTTCAGAGAGAGACTGATAAATCACTCAGGACTATTCTTCTTTAAAAAGTTCCTATTGGCAATTTAAACATAGTTCTAATGATCAAAGCCTTAGCAAGAACTCAGATAATGTACTTACAGTGTTTTATATATATACACACATCCATACATATGTGTGTACATACACACATATGCTTGGTATACCCTCATTCTTATCTAGTTCTATTCCTTTATTCTGTTTGCTTCCACTCATATCAAATGGTATCCAAATACACACATTCAAGAAAGTAAACTAATTTGACTGTTTACGTTTCAGTCAGTAAGATAAAGCCATTAAAAAATGAGGTAATAAGTGAACTGAAGATACTTAAATACTCTCATGTTTTCAAGGCTACAAGTGACATTTGCAGGCAGCTTTCATTTGTTTCAGTTTGCTGGGGGAAAACACCCATTCCCCTGCACGTAACACTGCAGGTGTTAAGAATTTCAACCACTATTATAAAGTTATTATTTTAGTATGTATTTTTGAGTCCAGTCATGCCAAGTGGTACTTATCTTTTGTAATGCAAGTGAGCTGATTGAAGAAACTGAAAACAGATTCCCTTTTAAAATCCATGAAATAACTGGGAACAGGACTATATCTATCTCAGGTTATCATAGCAACATTTCATGTATGGAATCAGAATCTTGCAGGGTGCATTCAAAATCCACAGGATGTCTTGAGTGCTAAAGTTTTCAAGAGGATCTGTACATTAGCAAATAAACAGGCAATGTAAGAATACAGGTTTGGCCACAGATGTAGCAGCTAGTTACACATAAAGACTAAGGCTACTTCACCTAATAGTAAGAAGAGAAACTGATTTAGCTTTAAAAAACTTTCAGACAACAGTGGTTTGTTCATCACTGTACCAAAAGAATGGGGTTAAAGAGGTTGGGGCAGTTCTGTGTTGTAACTGCAACTTTCTAAGACATACAAAAATTAAGCTAAGAGACATGAAGGATCGGATGTCAATTTTCTAAAATAACTGGAACCTATCAGAATTCAAGTCACAATTTTTGCTGCAAATAAATATTATTTTCTTGAGTGCGCTACAGTATCTACTGTACTGGTATAACAGGCAGGATGATATAACTGGTGCAACAGACAATTCATTAAAATTTGTAAAAGATACAGTCAGCTGAGCAGAAGAGGAATATCTTCCCTACCCACCACAAAGTACACACTTCACTCATCCCTGGTGTCAGAAAAAATGCCAGGGCTTACCCTTACAACAAAGTGTCTGCTGTTGTCAGAAGTGCAGTGAGAGGTAGGTCCGAGGTACTGCTGAAGAAGGCTGAGCAGCAGCACCAAGCACTATACACAGATTAATGGACTTACACAAAAAAACATGCTAAAATCAGAATGTTGTGAAGTACAACATTCAGGGGGAGTGTCACGAGGATGGAGCCAGGCTCTACTCAGTGGCAAAAAATGATAGGACAAGGGGTAATGGGTACAAACTGGAACACAAAAGGTTCCACTTAAACTTGAGAAGAAACTTCTTCTCAGTGAGGGTGACGGAACACTGGAACAGGCTGCCCAGGGAGGTTGTGGAGTCTCCTTCCCTGGAGACATTCAAAACCCGCCTGCACACATTCCTGTGTAACATTATCTAGGTGTTCCTGCTCCGGCAGGGGGATTGGACTAGATGATCTTTCGAGGTCCCTTCCAATCTCTAGCATACTGTGATACTGTGTGTGATACCCCAGCTTTTCTGTTCTTTACTGGAATTTCTCTTAGTACCAATTTGGTTTGTTCTACAGGACTTTCATTTCACTGAGAAAGTATTGGTTGATTACCAACAAACAACAGTCAAAACATACGGGAAGTTTTGTTTCCTGTTTCCATTACCTCCTCTCTCCTCCAAGAGAGGTAAACCATACAGCAGGATAAAAACAAAAATCTTTTTTTTTTACTTTCTTTGGGATTTATCACAAGTGTTCAGTTGTACAGAAGGCAGTTTAGCCAACCTGTTCTTTCTGCAATTTACGTTACTATATGGAAAAATCTTTAAGGAAATTTAAAGCTAGTGTGCCTTTCAGTTTCCTGTTCCTGAAACGCATCATTGTATCCATACTCCTCCTGGTTTTCACTGTGCCATTTTCTCCTCTATTGTACGTTATCTTCATCACATTCACCTGCATTCGTTACAAACTCTTACTGATTTGTCTTCATTGTTTCTCACCCATAAGGTTTCTCTTTATTCAATCGCCATACTCCAATCTGAGTCTCATCTGGGCCCACAACATTATGCAGTTCTGACATCAAACAACTGAAATGTTCCAAGAGCTGCATTTTCTCACTTTAACAGAGGTTTAGACTCAATCTGTTTCCACGCACTACATTTTCTCCAGCACTCTGCTCTTCAAATGTAACTAAAGCATCTTCAGGTTGACCACTAGCCTCAGATTTGCTAGCAGACATTTGGCATCTATGTTCATTAAATGTCTTGAATCACAGAATTTACCAAATTGCATTGGCTTGAGCAGTTAACAGGCTTCTGTGGTGACAGCAAAGCATTCTACAGAGTTTCACTGTACCCATACAGCTACATAGGGCCACAGAGCGTCTTCTATCTGCATTTTAATTTGCAACTCTCCCAATGTCTGGTGGTTCTGACAAACATACATGTCTTTAAATTTCCTGGGACTGCACTAAGGCTTTGGTTAGTTTCTTGCTCTTCCAATCTCTCACTGTAACTTTCCTCTTCTACCACTACCAAACTGCAGGCACTTGTTCATCGCACTCCTTCCAACTGTACAGGCTTGGGTTGGCCCCAATCCTCTTCTCACTTTACATTCACACTAGGAATAACAAGAGGTTGATAAAAGAACTGCCTCCCCATAAGCAGTCTAGCACTGGTAAGGTCGCTGCAAAGAGTGCCCCTACTTCAGCTGTGACCTAGAATTTAGCTGAGCCACTTACATTTTTCTCAGTTCTGCCAACCAGGTAGAAAAGCATCAAATTAAGTTTTCTAACACTCAGTAAGAATTCCAATTGGGATCAGGAGCTACATCCATGTGCCTTAAATTTCAGTCACACACACATTCAATGCTAAAACTCTTTAAAAAACCCTGTTCTACACGTTTAATGCTAACAACAGATGAGGCAAGTAACAGGTAAGTATGAGCTACGTAAGAACAACATCTCATTTCTGATTTTCCATCTGCCATAAAGCTGCACTTCAAAATCTGAAACAAGTGATGATGCAGTTGGGAGGAGGTGAACAGTGCCACATGGCACAGAAACGGTGAGGTGCAACATTTTACAGCACCTAGTAGCACAAGATAAAATAGTTGTTAAACAACAGGCAGTCTCTGCCAGGAAGAAAGCCACAGAATGCTTCCGGCATGGAAAACTGAAATAAGTGGTCTGAAAGTGTACTTGAAACAGCCAGAAGAATCACAGTATTGAAAGCTAGTACAGAGGTTGACCAAGGAATTTTAGTAAAATCCCAACTTCTTCCTCTCGGTGAGGGAGATCTCAGCAGACATCCACAAACTCAAAATCACCATAGTCACATCAATCTTCACAAGTGAATGAGATCCCTGGAAAATTATTCCACTGTAAAACCCTGGAGTCACTTTTCACACAACACGTATCAAAATGTTCCCCTAAGCTTTCTAACACTGTCTGTCATCTTATGCATCACAAGCGAGATGAAAGAGTTTCTCTAAGCATGCAGCCTGACCAACCTTGCAGCTGACAAGCTTGCAGAGCCACAATAGAAGGGAAGCAGTTTTTCTCCATCAGTGAATATCCTCAGCCATAGGGTAGACTAGAGTGTTAGATCTACCCAGAAAGCAAGTAGATAGGAAAGAAATGCAAATGCATCCAAAACCGCAGTCCAACCATTTCATCTATCAAATAACTACCTTATAAATATACTAATTTCAAAACTGAAGGCATTTAAATAAACTTTAAAGTGTAAAAGCTTTATTTACCCACTGTCCCCTGAGAAGAAGCGACCCCTTCACCAGAAATCAAACTAAAATCGTTCCTGTAATATATCAAACATTCCTTGCTCTTCAAAACTAAAGCTGCTGTACATAAATGACATGGCTTGTCAGCTACATAGGGGTACAATGTATTTTAGTAGCTTGCGGGTGTTCAAATTTTCCACCTCACAGCACTGAATTTAATTACATAACAATGAACCTCTGCCCTTACATAACTTGTTGGCCTGAAGTTGCTGCAGCTATCTGCTGGGTATTATGAAATTTTATAAATGGTTTCTAAAAGTCAGAATGTTCCATGTAACAGCATCAGACCTTAGAAAATAGAGGTCTTGAATTTTGCTATATCAGTATGGAAAAGGAAAAAAAGAGGGAAAAGAGGAAGAATCTTTCAGGAAATCTGTGCTTGCTGATGCAGCCCAAACTACTGGGAACAGCTACCTCATGTACTGTTGAGATAAACAATTCATTTTCATTATTTTTCATGTTTTGCAGTATCTGAAACAAGAACAGACTGTTTTCCTGAAGCCTGTACAGTTCAGTTTCAGATTTAACTTATTATTTTTTTTTAAATCCGCATGAAAATGAGAATAAAATGGAAAAAAGCTTCTTATGTTTTCAATATTACTTACAAGCAAAAGTATGCATAACAAGCCTTCACTCTCCTTGACTAACTTGTCATAATATTAGAAATACTGAAAGTCCAAAATGAGTACCTTACCTTTTGGTCATATTTACATGTGTATATGCATTATTGGAAAATCAAAAATACAGGAATCAGAATGTAACATGGGACTTTTTCAGACCCGCTCAGGAAAATCCTATAACTCATATAATTTATGATGTCACAGACCAGAAGAGCAAAGCCTGTAATTGATACATTAAAGTCTGCAGCAACAAAAATACATGATTAACCTGAAACAACACTGACATTTAAGCACTTAGCAATCATATCTCAAAAGAGGCTTGATTTGACTTTGTGGTGCCATCCAAGTGAAAAAAAAAAAAAAAGCCAAAACCAACTTACGGTGCTTTTAAGCTGTGAATCCAGAGTTATTTCCATGCTTATTGCTTAACGTAATAAAATTAGCTAGAATTGCTCTAATCTCCAGCTAAGGTAAAAATCCTGAAATCTTCTCAGGAAACAAAAATTTATTCTGCACCATTAAGTCATTTACTCAGAAAGATAACAATGTCATCTTGATGCTTACCCAATCATTGCGTTTTCCTTTATCTGGCCCTCTGTGCCATTTACCATTGGCTCTTGATTTCTGTTTTCCTTCTCTGAAGCATCACTTGAGAGTCCCAATAAAGCTCGTACTCGTTTTGACTTCACATCCAATATCGTGTCGGTGTAGCCCACTTCTTGTAGGTATCTGTAGGAACAGAACTCATGCTAATCTTCTATGCACACCTCTTATTCAAAACAGTAAATGAAAACTTCTCTCTAAACTCATCTTCAGCCCTTTTGCTAAGCAAAGTATGGTGCTGTGCTAATGAAACATGCTTATAAATCATCCTGTACCAGCTGCAGAGGGATCGCCTCTTGCAGTACCAGCCTCTACAGTCACTGAGAGAAAAAAAAACAAACACAAAAATAATCAAAGAGCCTAGCAGTCAGAGGTTATACAATACGTTATTCATTCATTTACTAAAATGGGTGGAAAGGCACTTTCTATTAAAATATTTACAATTGGCTTATAAAAATCATCACAGTTACATGTACAACATGACCATTTTATTCAATACACGAAGCCTGACAAGAAGTATCAGATACGTTCCTTATGTAAGCATTACTAAAAACCTAGAAAACAGAGGGAATCAACAAATGCTGTAGCTATAACTACTAGTAAGAGTTGTTATTTACACACATTTTGATAAAATCTTTGTCTTGCCTTTTCCATATTCTGCAATGGATCTGCAAAATACTGTTGTGCACATAAGGGCTGGAATCCTGGAAAAAGGTCTCTGTCCTTTCTCCTTTCCTCTAGAATACAGAGCTAATAGCACTGCCTTCTCAGGGGCACTGGATTGATTAAATGCTCGATACTCTAAAGGACTTGAAAGAGGGAAATGCTATTTTACAATAACAGCTGTTACAGATCAAGGACATGCACTTTTCCTGCAAGAACATTCTCCTCCAATTATTTAACAATATCCTCTACATAATTACATTAGGAGAGAAATACTGACTGTTGGCTATATAAAAATCAAGCAGGTCACCTAAGCAAAACAAAATCCGTCAGCAATATGCATGCTGTATTCATTACTGCATCATTTATTAATTGTGCTGAGAAGAAATGACTTGTCTTCAAAATAACTGATCCAAGTCAAGTTCACTATATTTAGATAATATTTTATATTAATAAAATATTTAAACAGTAATAGTTTTATTTATTTGCATTTCAACATACATGAAAAATTTGGGCTCTTGAAAAAGAAAAGCATGTACAAGCCATCCAGCAGACAAATTCAACTTCTGCATAATTCCTTGGGAAAAGATCTTTTAATATAAGCTCCAGACTGTCCTTACTGTCCCACTTCCCTCTCAATTAACCCTCTGTATGACACACACAAACACAAAATAAAAAGCAAAAGCTTTCCTAGCTGATTAGAAGACCTTAGAATCTAACTATCAGCATAGGTGATGAGGCAAATCCATGAAAAAACAGTTCGAGACATTCTGACGAGAGGTCTTCAAGAAATCTCATCAATTTAAACTCCAGGCAAAAAAAAACACATAAAAATGTGACCAATTATCTTGGAAATTGACCAAATATCTTGGAAATTGACTCACGACCACAATTCAAAAACTAATTTAGATTAACAGACATTTGCTTCATTGAGATGAACTGAGAATTAGAAAACTTCTAATCTTCTTTTCTGAACCTGAAGCAGGCCAAAATAAAAATTATTCCTCTCCAACACTAGTTTGTATTTTGCACTGGTCTTAAAGAATTATATGTGCTTGTTGGCTTATTGCAAAGTGTCATGACCCACTGTTCGCTCAAGCAGATTGTTTTATTATATTGTGTAAAGGAAAAGCAAAGGAGATCAAGTGTTTGTGATTTGACAAGGCTTCTCCTCTGAAGTTCTGAAATATTAAAACTTTCAAAACCTAGGAAAAGTAGGGCAGAAGCTGAATGAACCTCATCACACACACTAACTTTTCTTGAAAGAAAATCTAACAGAAAAAAAGTCAAATACCACCATCATCACATTTCATTACCAGATGCCTTCCCTTGCATTTGTTATCCGAGTCCCTTTTTCAACACTTACTGTCTTAGCAGCTGTCGTCCTTGTTTCCATATTAGCTGACTGTTCTGTTGTGGCTGAATCTCTGTCTCATTCCCTTCATCTGGAAAAGATTATTTTATTATGAACATTTTTTTCCTTGTCCTACTTCTTAAAAAGATGCCCATCCACTTGAAAAGACAAAAGTGATTTTTACTAAAATGTTTATGAATGTTTTAATAAAGATTCAAAGTACCAATAATCAACCAATCAAGAGACAAAAAAATGCATATAGCACATAATTACAGTACTATGTACACATAAAGATTGTCAGGTACATCCTACTGTGCAAGTGCCAGTTCCACTATTCATCAGTTGCTTCCCTTCTGCCTCACATCCAAAAGTCCCATCTTACTCCTTTCTCTACAAGGGCACGTAATCACATAGACAATCTGGAGTTCCATTTTTGCATTAACCTTCCAACATAAATGCTGCTCATAATTTCAGTTTGAATACAAACACCTTTAACTGATCACAATATCAAATGCAACTGCATCATTATATCCATTTACAACTCACTGTCCAACTAATTTCCTTAATATTTGACAGTTCAACATAAAACCAACATACCTACTCGCTTTAAATTTGTCCATATTTGTATTAATTAGCTTTGTGGTTGGGGAAAAAAATACAACAGTGGCTGTTTACTTTTTATCCTGAAAAACTGTTGAAAAATTTTCACCACATTTTCCACAACCATATATTTGTATCCGAACAGTAATACTCCAGGAGAATCCACAAAAAAATTATGTGGTTGTTCTGGTGAGAAACCTATCTGAATGCTGGCAACCAACAGCTACATATTTATTCTGTATACAGCTTCATACTACATGATGGTTGGGGTTTTTCCTCTCCTTCAGGAGGCACATGAGCATATACATCCCAAGATAAAAGATCTTGGTTTATTATCTACGAAAGCATCTATGGAACTTGAAACCCTTGTGGTCCAAATACTGAAGGATGAACAATCTTCTTGTGTAAACAAAGAACCAGAAAAACCTGTAGTATAATCCCGTGAGTAACTTTGTATGTGATGTGGGAAAGCTACTGTCATTTACCTTTGTACAACTGTATTAACACAACACACACAAAAAAAAAAAACCACCACCCACCCAAAGATCAAAGACTAATCAGAATTCACATGCCAGGAGAGCCATATGAATTTAATCCATTTCAAACTGACAAATTCATTTAACAGCAACCATAGGAAATAATCAATTGCGCCATGATTTTCTGATGACAGCTGAACACAGCTAGACCCAATGGACAACTACGAAAGCGCAGTCATGATTTACTTGTTATAGACTGAGGTAAATCTGCCTGAAATTTCCTTTTGAAAGCAAAACCCCTTCTTCCAAAGGCACAATTACATATATATACAGGCAAGAACTCCCTTTCATTTAGTGTCCTCAAAACTGACCACTGCTAGCAGCAGCAGTTTACAGATGAGAAGGCATTTGTACTATGAGCAAATAACAACAGAAGTTACCACAAGCAGTTAAAAAAAAGAAAAAAAAAGGCATACCTTTATCAAGAGACTCTCTCCCCAAGAGATCACAAAGAAAACAAACAACAAGGACTCATTTGGAAGAACTACTAGAAATAGTTCCACTTTTTTTCCTGACTGGGCAGGAAAAACAGAAGGGTTTCGGTGGTGGAGAGGTCAGACACAAATATACAAGTAAGTACCTACCAAATGCAACTCTAAAAGGAGCATTTAAAAAATCTTCTGTTTTAAGTGTGTATCTTTAATCAGTCCAGATTTGATACAGAATTGTACATTTCTAGCAGCAATGTATCTAGAATGCAATGGGATACATCAGGATAATGGATTTTTAACAAATGTAATTCCACTAATGTCCACTTTGCAGCACTGGCTAAGGCTCTTCTGAGCAAGTCAGCCCTTGCACTACATTCCTCAGCTAGAAACTGGAGCAACACGCTACAGCAGCATCCTGAAAAATTACAAAACCCAAGGATGTCTAGGATCTTGGTATGATCAGGAAAAAGTTTTCTAGTGGTCTAGATATAGACCAGAGTCGTCCACTTAGTAACACCAATTAAACTATTACTTCAGTTAGGGAAATAATCTTGATAATGTGAAATAAAATTTCTCAAAACCTCATTCCACCTTGGACAAGAAAAGCTTGGTGTAAAGTTTCATCAGTTGGCAAGGGGCTGGATTTTTTTGTTTACATTTTAATGGCCTTCTGAATCCAATAAGGTAAGAATTGACCATAAGAGTAAAGAAGACCATCCCTTTCACAAACCAAGTGACAGAGCTGAGGTCTGCAGACTTTCTATATTCTTCCTTTATGTACAGGTGGTTCTAGTTTTGTTGCTGTAGTAGGAACATCAGGAGACTGAGATACAAAAATCATCACCTATTACTTTTCTTTTCAAGGCCTTGACCTATAAGCTGATCTCTCTACTCTTTTTTTTTTCCCCTGAGGAAAGGATAGGGACATAGAGAGAGGGATAAAAGGAAGTAATTTAAATTCTTAATTCCTCAAGTTCAGTGCTTAAAACTATTTGTGTGAAGAAGTAACCTCTAAGGAGATGCAACCTCCAGAAAAACAAATCAGCTTTCCAGGGACCAAGGTGTAAAACTGTCCTCTCACAGCATGGCACGGTGAGTTAGTAGTATGCATTTCCAACTGTCACTGGAATTTTGTAAGTAAATTCCCACTCTCAAACTCTCACGCCTAATACGCACTCTCATTACTTTTTGCCTGGAATACCATTCAAGTAATTGAAAATATTATGTACTATACATTCCACATCCTTTGACATTAACTTCTTGTTTAGAAGAATTATTCAAAGACAAAAGGATTCTATAGCTAAAAATCCAGTATCTCCCTGTTCTAAAACACCCATGCATATTACTAAGGAAGAGAAAAAATTATTCTCTCAAGTAGCAGTGTGTTGGTTTGGGTTTTGAGTTTTTTTTTTTAATCTAAACTCATTTATAAATAAGACTCTTGAGAGCATTAGCATACATTTTTAATTTTACAGGCGTAAAATACAGTCTTTATTAATTATCTCTATTCCCACCAGCTTATTTTATTAACACTGTCACTTCAGCATTTACACAAACCACACTCAAGCTTTTATGCCAGTAATGAGCTCATTCTTAATAAATTCTTACCAGAATCATAGTTTGGTGGCTTCATATCTCCCTGATTCAATTCTGTGCCATATTTTAATTTGTGATATTTAGCCCTGAAAGAAAAAAAAAAAGAAAGAAACTATTAGTACATTTAAAGGGCACCTCTGAACATACAAATGTCACCTGTCTTGAGAAGCCACTCCTTTCTTCCAGGCTAGGAACAAAACAAAGGAAGCAATTTCAGCAGGACTTCAGATACATAATTTTTCTTAATCATTTTTTCCAAGGTTGGCACATAATTGCAAAGTGAATACTGATGAAATACAGGGATTAGTGGACTGCAGATTTTACAAGACGTTCTTGCTACAGGTTTCCTCCCTGTGGACAAGTGATACTCTGTTGCCCTCCCCACCCCTTTTTTTTTTTTAACGATCACTATGAAACTTTTTTTTTCCCAGTTCAATGCCATCTACTTCATATTCCACATTGTCACCTCAATTAAGCAAACCTTAGTTTTATTCTTTGAAATGCTGTGCTTTCCAACAACAGCAGGCATTGGCTGGAGCTATTCTACATCAGATGTAGCACTGACAGCATCCCATGCAATATAATGGCAGTAAGAATAGCTACAAGAAAAATGAAAATGCTTTTTTAATTTAAAAATCTTCATCCTACAGAGTCACTGTCTATAGACTTTTTAAACACACAAAAGAATGCTTACAAAAGCATTACAATGCACACGTAAGTTATTAAAAATTCATTAGTCTTATAACACAGTAATAGAGGTAAAGAGAGCCTTAACCAGTTTCACAATCTGCTCCCCCCTTCTCTTGCACTCACCGTAACTTTTGTCTCTATGATTGTTTTTTCCCAAACATGAAAACTGAAGACCACTCAGAAAAACCTAATTCCCTACAAAGTTTTGTAATCGTTCATAAAGGGATAGAAAAGCAGCATTCATAGTAGTTCCTACACTGAATAAAAAGCAGGTAAGAATTCAGGCAATGCTGGGCATGCAGCCTGTCTGTAGTGGCACAACACAAGCACACACACACACACAGCTCCAATGTACATGTACGGAGCTCGGTATAAAGCAATAAGATCCAGGCCACAAAAGATAAAAAGAAAAAAGGAAGCAAACAAAAACCCATCAAAACCCCTCACGCACTCCAACATGAAAATGGGCTTCATTAGCTCCACTACACAGAAGGGAACTCTTCCACTTAAAATGGGGTTTTTAAAAAATTAATGGGTGTGACACTTCATAATTGTGCAGGCCAAGTCTCACTAAGCACGAATGACTGTATCAAGAACGACTGTAAGTAATGTTTTCAAATTACCTGCACCTCTTGATTGCTTCTCAGACATTTTTATTACATTACTGGAGGATTTTTTTGCCTTTTCCCATTTCATTAAGAAAACTCATTACTTCTGACAAAATGGTGCTAAGGGAAGCAATGCTTGGTAGTTATTATGCTTTGCTATAGACAGTACTACTTTCCTACTAATCCAACTGCCTTTTAATTATAATAAAAATTTAATTCTGGATGAGAAGGGTAAATAAAGGCAGACTGAAGAAATGTGTAGCAGCAATGACAGATGAAAGAACTGACTTCCTCCTCAAGAGCCAGGGCCCTAAGCTTCAACTCAGCTGAGCAACAACCATCAATAAAAGGAGAAAGGATGCACCTGAAATACATTAACAGCAACAGGGATAAACATGTTGGTCAGTAGAGAAGAGAATAACTAAGAATATAACAAAATTAAAGCTGAATGCTCAATCAAAATATTTATCTTTCCTTTTCCAGCCGTCTTCTACATCTAACTGGCAGCGACATGTTACCTTGGTAAATGACTGCATTACATTATCATTAAATACTGATGCTATGTATGCTTTTTCCTCCACCACCACTAATAAAAAGCAATAACTAATCAAGAACTAGGAAATCCTCTACTCTGTCACTAACCTACCTCACCAACTATAAACACTGTCAAAAACTTCCAATTTTTATGCAATCAATTCAAATGATCCTAATGTTTAACCTATTGTGATTTGACTTATCAAAAGTGAGTAAGCATTAATACTCTAATTTGGATTAGTGACCTATACTGTGCTCAATTCCTGCCAATAATTTCAGAGAGCAGTTAGTTCTGTGGCATGAAGCACTTGCTTTTAGCTCTTGGGTCTTATACAAAGTTCCATTATCCTCTATGCATTCACTGATTTTACGGTCGAAGTTTTGTTAGTAATTCTTACCCTAAGAACCAAAGTAAAATGTCTGCTATGTTAACAGAAAGGATTTTTCCTTGTATTCTTCTTACTCCGCAGAACTCTCACTTCCTGTCTGAAATCTACTTTTTAAAGATTCAGCCTGCATTTTTTTTAAACTTCCCAGTATATTTATCCTAATCTGTTAAATCTGTGTATGCTCATTTTTAATTTTTTTCCCCACTTAAATCACCAATAATATTCTTCTTGCTGCTTACTGGTCTTCCCTGCTCATTAAAGGCATTATAAAGTCAGTTCAGCAAAGTGAGATTATTCATCCTATCCCCATTCTAAACTAGTAACAGCAGGTTTTTTTAACTCATAATGCAACAGTTTTAAAAGCCTTTGTTGTTATTCTTCAAGAGGATAATCCAGATTAAGTGGGTTTGTATACCACTGGCCCTTAAATTTATCTGATTAAGATTTCATCTTTCAGAAAATTTAAGTTTGTATATCACAGGCAGAGATCAATAGAACTACAGATAGGCAGAAAAATCATGTCCTAACAAAGGTGGGAAATTGAAGAGCTGACAATCCCAAAAAGCGATCCTTATTTTTAATATTTCTGGAAAAGTTAAAACCAAAAAGCCATAGACAGACTTCTGCCTTCACAATATGACCAAAACAAACAAAAAAAAAGGCCAATATCAAGCTCAAACCTACAATGACAATCAGTAAGTGTAAATTCAGGTATCTGAGCAAGACACTGGTCAGATGTGAAACGGAAACATGAATACCATGTCAGAGTACCTGACCTGCTGAACTCTCCTTCAGCTACAGTCAGCTTCTGAAGTTCAGAGTAATATTAAAAAAAAAAAAAAAAAAAAAAAAAAATCAATACAGACAGCAGCTAGCAGTCCATCAAGGAAGTTATTTTCTACCCTTCTTCATCCAGCTTCTATGAGATTTGTTATTAGACGTTTCCTACCGTGCAGCTAGAAATGTCACAGGTTTGAAAGACAATCTTCTTTCTAAAGCACGCTAAGGAAAGGGCTCAACACAAGTTGGACTCCAAGACTAGAAAAGAGAGTCTTGACTATTTAGTTATGCATACTGCAAACAAAGGCTACCTTCTCATAAAAGAAGCTAATTCTTTTCTATACAAATTCTGAATACATCTTATTCCATTAGCATGTTTATATTTTACCTATTTCTACAATAACAGTGTCTCCTGATCACCTGTCATGCTTAATTTCTCTGCTTTTCCAGAAATCACACAGTCCACTTATTAACAGTTTTGAACTGGTCCTTTGCACTTCACATTGAACTCCAGCTCATACATCACAGCAGTGAGGTACTATTACCACAAAAAAGAGCATATGCATTTTTTCTGTAAATAAGTTAAAGAAAAATCAAAACTTCTCCAACCATTGTATCATCTGGTCAAAAACAAGGATAGTGGTTTTGAGGTAGGGGAAGAAGGAAAACAAATCACAAAAGATGAGCCTTTACTATCTGAAACTTGTTTAACTCAGATCATTTGCCCTCAAATTCCAAATATTATTAATAGTATGCAGGGACTGAAAAATTACTTTAGAATAACCAGCTGAAATATACAACTTTATATAAGGTAATTTTTCATCAGGAAACTAGCCTTCAATTTGTTTGGAAGAAAGCTATTTTGGAGCTGTGAAACTTCGTTACTGGGTAGATGCCCTTAACTCAGATAAATATGAAAATTACCATTGCTTTGGCTTTTGCACTTCATTACACAATTCTGCTTTTATGATTGGCAATATTTTATTTAAACTATGTGTCTTCTATACAAACAATGCTTGGAGACATCCAACATGGCTGCCACAACACTTCAAGAGTTGCCTGGGGAAACATTTAAAGCTTTCATGCGTCTAAGTTTCCTAAAACTAAGAGCAGTGAAACTTTTTTGAATACTTCACACAGAAACAAGTTTGATCCCGATTAAAAAAGGCCATTTTTTCTTGGAAATATCTGTCGCCAGACCTGAAGCATCTGATCCAGCTGTGCTGAGGGAGCCTGCCAAAACATCCGCAGAAGATCTAGAAGCTGCCGCCAAACCAAGAGACATAAACAAGGACAATTGCCAGGAACAGCACAGCGAGATACTCTGCCCAGGGAAGAAGGCGCCTGCCTTACGGTGATCAGACACACCAGTGCTGAAAACAACATAAAATTAAATCTAGGGTTTCTAGAGACATGGCTCAGGAGTCCAGTTCTTTGATCAAAATCCATTAAAACAGGAAATGAGCTAGACTAGATGAAACAGGACGTGTACTTGAGAGAAGCAGTACTACATTACAGCTAGCTCCTAAAAAAATCCAGAGGAAACAATGCCATTTACTGGTGGTGGAGAAAGTATTGATAAAGTAACAAAAAGTAACCCTCGACTGTGAACAGCTTCACACTGCAGTCTACTGGATGTTGGCAAAACTACATCAAAACTGCTGTTGGAAAGTGATATTACTTAACTATTAGCTACCTCCTCCTAAGCTTTTTGCCAATCAGTGTAGTATTAAGACTATTCAGCAGAAATAATTGGGCTTCCTATACACACAAGGAAAAGGTAATCCTTAAAGATCATCTAGTTCCAAACCATCTACTGTAAGCAGGGGCACCTTCCACTAGACCAGGTTGCTCAAGGCCCCACCCAACCTGCCCTTTAACACTTCCAGTGATGGGGCAGCCACAACTTCTCTGGGTAACCTGTTCCACTGTCTCACCACCCTCAAAGAAAGTAAATCTGCAAGTAAAACTCATGTCCCACCTTACCCAATACAGAATTACATTAAGTGCCACAAGATGAGAGCAATGGCAATGCTTTCGAAGTTTTTTATTTATAGCAAACTTTGAAAATATTTGGTTGATAAAAGAAATGCTGAACACCTATTATATAGAACAGCAGCTCATAAAAACATGTATCTGAGAAAGCCAATGTCACTCATTTCTTGTTTGTAGTTTCCTGAGAGCACTGAACATGAACTAATCTGGGCCAAAATTTCATACTCTGCCCCACTACTCATAACTTAATTCATCTAGCTAAGAAAGATTTGGTATGCTGCAAGGCCAGGGCAAAAATGAAGGAACACAGGAATGATTCCCTGCCCCCTCCCACCCACACCAACCTTCCCCTAACTTGACCAGAGCTCCTCCTACCTTGTAGGATTTCATTTTCCAGGTCCAAGATCCCAGTGGAAAAAGCCAGCACTCCAACTGACTATTGCCTGACCCAGCCAATGACTGATTGAAGAAAATGCTGGGAAAGGGAGCAGAGCTTGCAAGCTCACTATGTTGCCATTCTTTTAAGCATCAAGCTAGAACACTTGCCGAGAGACATTTCCAGCAGAAACACAAAACTTTCTTCAGAAACTGGCAAATAATAATGCTGCTCAAAACCACAAACTCATAAATAGCTGTCCCTAGCACACACTGTTCACAAGAATCACATTTACTTTATAAACTATTGCACACCCATACTGAAGCTGTGAAACTGGATCAGATCAGCTGACTGTAGCCTACTGACCTCAGAAACCAAAGATAATACCATACACTGCATGTAAAACTGTGTAAAAACCGCTAATATGAAACCACAATATTTTTACCTTATCCTGACAGCGACCGCTACATTAGGATTTAAATGTCTTAATTTAGACATATTTTACTGAATTCAACAGGGGGACCATCTCACAATCCACAGAAGTTTGATTTTTTATTTATATTTTTTTAATCTTACAAAGCTTCTCTGATAACATATGTATTGACATATTCTGATAATTTTAGATAAACTGCTAATGTATCTAAATTTATGTGGGTTATGAACATGAAGCACTAGAGATATCCCTAAGTAATGAGGAATAGCTCCCCCAGTTTTGAAATATGTAAATCTTACTGAATTTACATACCTTAGAGCATATCTTTAACTACACAAGAACACACTTCATTGCCTCTGTTTTTTTTAAGTGACTCAAATCTTCATAATTATGCATCAAATCTATACATAATGGAGATTGCTGTTTACAGCTGTGCAAAGGCTTACATGTGGTATACAATCACTACCACAGCAGGGCATGGGCAAAAAGGTTCTCTACCTTAAGCATTCCTCTAAAAAGTCCATAAAGGTGAAGCAAGCATGCTGCAGCCCGGAAGCTACTGCTGGCCAAGAAACCTGGCTGCAACTCCATGCTAGCAGATAAATTGGTTGCTACCGGCAAGAGCTAAACTGGATAGTACAAGGTACATCTCACGTCCTAAAGCAGCCCATGTAAGATGAACAAATCTAAATGCAATCCAGCAATGTACAACTATTAGTACCCCTTTAAAGTCATCTAGCAGCAATATGCTATTCCTCATTTGTATATGTGTATATTTCTAATCTTATTTCTACTAATACAAACTATTTAAAAGAGTTTATTTACTAATATCTCATTAAAGAGAAGTAGGAATTATCTGATAGGAAAATGGTATCTAAGGAATGATTGCTTTGCAGTAGTACCGTAAATATACTGTTTCATCAAAGAATTGTAAAAGACACTTTACTGATAAAATTTTTTAAAAATAAACTTGGAAAAAAAAAAAAATCAGTTGAATAGAAAGAATTCTGGAAACATGGTAAACAATCCAGTTCATTTATCTCAAAGTTTAGAACAACAGGAAAGCATACATAAGAATAAAATGGTAAAGTAGACTGGGGACTTCTTCTGAAATCCCCATGAGCAAAGAAATAGACATCTGATTAACCAGTAAACATGAACATTTGTTTACCCCTCACACTATCAGCCTCCACAAGATATTCCTGTAAAGTCTATTTTATTGAAAAGATTAAAAAACATAGCAAGATTAAAAACTAGCAATCACTAGACTGAAGACAGTTACTCAAGATTTCAGTTATCAAGAGATTATTAAACAAAGCTAGTACTTTGAACAAAAAGAGAATACACTGTAGTTCTGGAGTATAATCTGTACAAGTAAGTGTAATTTTACTAAGGCAAAAGTATTCATCACTGATCAACCAAGGGTTTTATTTGCATGTTTTCTTAGCCATGCTGTGTTAGCTATTGGTTTTACTATAATGTAGACATTCATACCAAAAAGTTTATTTAGTATAACAAGATTTATCAATTTGAGAACTGAATATATATATAAGAAATAAATCTTATTTTTGTCAAATACAAAGGCAAAAGAAGTGTCTGTGTTCAGAATTCTTCACCATGTACCCATCACTAAAGCAGCATACCTTTCCTGTTTAAGCGCATATTCCAACATTTTGATCCTTCGCACTAGATCCTTCTTCAGATTTTCCTGTCCTTTCCTTTCACCTTGAAGAAAGGCGATCTGGGCCTGCAAAAGGAAGTTACAGTTTAGTATCTGCTTCCTCAAAACCATCCAGCAGCATAACTCTTGAGTGTGTGTCTCCCCAAGTTATTTTAATGAATTTTAAAATTAATTTGTATTGTTTAAAAGAAATTGGCTGTGTTTCATAAACAGTAAACACACAAAACAGTGCATACATAACCCTTCTAAATTGCATGTGCATTACAGATTAAAGGGAATAAAAAAATGAATAAAGCAATTTTAGTTTGGTTTAGTTTGTTTGACAGGGTTTATTTCCTCTCGACTAAACATTTAATAGACAATAAGGAACAGACAAGTGTACAAAAAAGCCATCAGCAGATAAAAAGCATTTTCAACAATAAGCAGAAGACAATAAAATATTTCTGCTCACTAACTGAAGCAGTATATAATTAATGTACTGTTGTATAGATAGATGTTATATACATGCTACTAGTGAAAGAACTGAAGTACAGCATGCTCAGCTAAAAGAAAGATAAAACCCTGCTTATAACAAAGTGCTATTTGTAATTCTAAAATAGGTGAAAGAAAGCTCTCAAGAAATACTGCAATTAAGAGGGAGGAAAAAATGGAAAACAGGAAAAGGTATTTTGGTGAGAGCGATGAGGAGAGAAATGGTATAGAAGTAAATAAAAGTGGAAAATAGACACCTAACCTTTATCAACTTGTAGCAGAGTATTTAGTTGTCTGTGAAAAATCTCCTTCAAACAGAAAATTATTATATATAAAAGATATCTATTCCTAGTCATAAAGGCAGAACTACATGCTTTTGTATCTCATGCTCAAATCATGTCCACTATAAGAGGTAGGTTCTTGTGCTCTCTCAACTCCTGAATACACTCAAAGATCAGACAAAGTGAATTTTACTCTAAAAGTCCATTTGTTGGTGGCAGCTATAGTAGCTGCTCTAGAATATGACACAAGCTGACATAATTCCATTGCTCAAGTACAGCCAGGAAATAGCCTGACAGACACCTGAAGAATCCTTAACCACCAGTAAGCAACTAGAGCAGCCAGATTATGATGAGTAAAAAACACTGGCTACTTTCCAATGAAGCTGGTCTTCACCTTCAATTGGGGGAAATGTATTCACCAAAAAACTCTCAGCTGAATCAAAAGTTCTCTGTCACTGGCATCAAGCTTCTCCTCACTTAACACTCAAACGGGGATGAACAAAGAACTACAACTGAATCTAACATTCATCTGCTTAGATTTAGAGAAAGGCACAGAAAAAAAGACATGCTGGCACTGGGAGTCAGCACTTCCTACCCTGAAGAATGGAACTGTGCAAGAAGCATGTCAACTCAACAAGGTCACCATCCCTCCCAGTAATAAAAGGAACACCTCAACTACATACAACTTAGTTTGCAGTAACTGTACAGACACAAAGATTATAATGCATATATAACTAGCACACTGTGGTAGTGATTCCTGTCTCCCTGCCTCTGAATAGGTGCAGCAGAAATAAACCAGTAGCCTTGTAGCCAAAAAGCGAGAGAACATCAAAGCACACTATTAAAAATAGTAGGACAAGATGCAAATATGCATTTGGCTGGAATGAAAAAGATCACCCAATGCCATCAGGTCACAAGCTGAAGTGATTTATGAGGTGATCTGCTGTCTGCAAGCACAGTTCTATGAGGTGACCTGCTGTCTGTCTCACTAAGAACAAACTGACTGAACAGGCTGGAATGAAGCATGTTTACCCATTAGAATTGGCAAAGGATAGCCAGTAATGGGCTGGCTTA
Organism: Pezoporus occidentalis; assembly: GCF_034315485.1. NCBI lineage: Eukaryota > Metazoa > Chordata > Aves > Psittaciformes > Psittacidae > Pezoporus > Pezoporus occidentalis. The sequence continues at coordinate 2,699,156 of NW_026915376.1, forward strand.
CGCACTGCTCTACCTCAGAGGTTAAAACAGCATTACCATGCTAACAATTGAGGTTAAAGTCATCTTCCGTTGGTAGTAGCCTAAACAAAGAAAAAAAATTGCAACTTCTCAGTAGTTTTCACAGCTTACTTTTGTAAAAAGACACAAAAGGATTTGATTAAGAAGTATCACATGACACTGCTTTTATGTGAAAATGGGCAGAGTCAGCTTCCAATACAAAGCAGGCCTGGCTTCGTGACTTATCTGACTAACCATTTGAGAACCAAAATGCAAACTGTCACCAGAAGCTTCTTAAGCACATAAAGTAACATAAATTATGTTCTTAACTCTACCTGCGAAGCTGAAACACCTTATGATTCAACATCAAGGAAAAGGGGCCACCAAAAGGCTGTATGTATCACACACATATTACACAGGAAGGAGAGCACTGGAAGAAGTACTGATTCTTTGGACATCTTTTATTGTCAGTGGTATGCCACTGCTCTTACTGATGCTGTATAATTTTTCTTTTTCCTGGACTTTCAAGAAATCCTTGTGTTTCCTACTCCAAAAGCATGCTGCAACAACAGAGTGGAACCCACAGCCCAAGAGTCATCTCTGCAGGCCCTATACAAGCTTATTGCCAGGATATTTCAAGGTTACTATATGATTCATAGATCAGTAGTTTTACTGGCAAATCAAGAAACAGACAAGTGCACCAGGGGGCTTGTGAGTAATATTGCTCTTTCCTTGGAGGCTGCGCAGTTTCTAGCATAGCTTATTAATGCTTTTCTTTTGAGTAGTATCCTTGTGTAATAAGGACGTAAAAAATAATACTCATTGTTTTTGAGAAATTCTGGCTCTGAAAATGAGAACGCTTACATTTTCATAACAAAAAGAGAATATCCCCCCCCCCCTTTCACACAGGATGTTAGCAACCCTTATTCCTCATTTATATAAATACTGGGTAATTACAACTAACTCAGCATCAGTTATAAATGTAAGCTCAAATTTCATTAATTTTTTAAAAATTATAATATTTAGGATTATTTGTAATGAACATTAGGATAACATTAAAATAGTAACTGAAATACTATACTAACAATAATACTGTAACAGTCTATATGTCATAAGCAGATTTCATCCTTTACAATGTTTGGCATTTAACTGAAAATATGCAGAGAAACCTAAATGTTCATACCATAACTGAAAAAAAAAGTAGTATAAATGAAAACTGAATAAATGAATACACTGAGTTTAGATATTTAAAATGACAGATTATGAGATCTAGCAGTATTTTCTTAGTCTCTAGAACAAAATGGTTGTAACTTCAGGATCACTATTTAGCCAACACCTGTCTAAATGTTTGGGCAAACATTTGAAGTGTAAGAGGTCTGAGTTTAAACACAATAAAAAGCAAAGCTGAACTGTACAACTATAGTCTTTGTACAATTTGGACATAAAAGGAAGAATTTTATCAATATATTGAGACTCCACAGGCCATTTTCCATAGTTGCAGCTTTAGTACAAGTCAAATCTGAAGCCTGCGCTACCTGAGGGAGTAAGCAGAGGAGGATTGCTTCCGGTTGGAACAATCTGCAGCACTGTTCTATGCCTGTGCTTTGGCCACTCATGGGTAGGTTTGCTAAAAATCTCAAGAATTCACAAACAGGTTCAGCCACAACTGACCTCCTAACTAATAAGGTTAAAATGCATCAAACTGTAAGCTAGTCATCCCAACCCTCTAAACTGCCTACAGGGGATCACACAAAAACTCAAATTGTTCCTGGCCTTATGGGTGGGGCACATCAACTGCCTGGCCCTGTTGGCACTGCAGCAAGGAATCAAGGCAGTATCCACCCTGAGTTTATTCCAGGCTAAGTGCTACAAGATCCTGTATTACACCTCAACTGTGAGATTAAAATCAAGAGTCAGGAGGGAAAATAAATATAAAAAATAAAAACCAGAGACCAGTGGGAAGAGATGCCTGGAACGGTCTCTTGTAGCTACAACTGGATTGTCCAGGATTTCCACCCAACCCCCCCCCCCCCCCTCCCCAACCCCATCTTACTGAAGTTTTTTAACTGCAACAAAAACTTTTTTGGCCAACCGTATCCTGGGCTGCATCAAGTGTAACCAGCAGGCTGAAGAAGATGATCCTGCCCCTCTACTCTGCTCTCCTGTGACCCCACTTGGAGTATTGTATACAGTTCTGGTGCCCTCAACATGAGGAAGGACATAGAGCAAGTGCAGAGGAGGGCCATGAGGAGACCTCCTAGCAGCCTTCCAGTATCTGAAGGAGGCATACAAGGATGCTGGGGAGGGACTCTTCATTAGGGACTGTAGTGATAGGACAAGGGGTAACGGGTTAAAACTTAAACAGGGGAAGTTTAGATTGGATATAAGGAAGAAGTTCTTTACTGTGAGGGTGGTGAAGCACTGGAATGGGTTGCCCAAGGAAGTTGTGAATGCGCCATCCCTGGCAGCATTTGAGGCCAGGCTGGACAGAGCCTTGGGTGACATGGTTTAGTGTGTGGTATCCCTGCCCATGGGAGGCGGGTTGGAACTAGATGATCTTAAGGTCCTTTCCAACCCTAGCTATTCTATGATTCACGAACTTAGGAATTTCATGCACATCCAGTCTAAATTTATAATACTGTAGCTATCTTAACTACTCCACTTCTTTACCAGGAGATTTTAAAAATAACATTCATTCTTATGTTAAAAATGCTATCACAGGCAACAACATTTTTATTTTAAGAAATTCCCCAAAAGACTCTAAGGTCACATTAGGGTGAAGTGGACAAAAGGGTGAGGAAACTTTTAGGTAGCACCTAAATATTTAGCCTGAACAGAAAATGTTTAGAAAGAAACAACACTATGGCTCCAAAACAAATGATGCATGTTTAGTACCAACTTCTAGCAGTTCCTGAATTTTACAGCCATTTTAAGTTTAAAGGTGATTTATTCTTAAGACTCAAGAACTAATAAAAGCCTTTCCATTGTCGTCTTTAAAATATTTATCTTAATATTTCAAAAGAAACCTCACTTCAAATTTATGAGCACTTGAAGGTCCTCAGGTATCATTTGACAAAGTAAGAGCTATTAAGATGCACAATTCTGTATATTCTGCTTCTGATTCAACAAGATCTTCACAGGCTGAGAGAAAAAGAATAAGGGAGGAAAAAAACCTGCAAAAAAAGTATTGCAAAAACCATGCAGATAGCTAAAATAACTAAATACATTATACAGATGAATCAGCCTGGAACAGTCCTACTAACCAGTCTACCAAGATCTGCCAGAGGATTCTGCAGGCTGCTAGGATGCTCAGTATTTTAGATTATACTTGGTTCACTGAAGTGCAACATATTTTAGTATATCTGTAAATAGGTGTAGGTATGCCTACAGTTGAGAGGACAAGAGATAAAAAACAGATACAGGGGAGGGAGGAAAGGAATTATCAGCGGTCTAGTACAACTGGCAAACAGTATTTCAGGCACCATACTTAACATTGCAAACACACCTACTAGCACTCCTGGCCAAGAGAGGCTAGGAAGCTTCTCTAAGTGCCTGCAGCCATTTAAGATAACATAAAACTGAAGCGAGGCCACAGGCTGAAATAAGTGGCAGGCACCGAGGTGTATTTAGCTTCACCCTGCAGAGCAGTACTTCATCCCATTTATCACCTGCATACTCACGCTGGACGATAGCGCCTCGTGAGACTGATGCACAGCACTATGTGCTCCTGGCAAATTATTTTTGCTGGACTTCTCAGAGGTGTCCTAAAAGTAGTGTCAGAGCTAAGCCCTGAGAAAACTGAAACATCCAAAAGAGATCAAAGATTTAGCTTATGGAAAAAAAATGATGGCTCATGAAGCCGTTTACTTACACTCTTTAGCCCTTTGTAAAGATTGTTTGAAAAACAATTTTTTATCAGTGAATTAAAAACTCAAAAAGATCATCCAGAATCAAAAATTATTCAGTAATTCATTCCTGGTAATACCTTGATTACTAATTTACACATCTCAACCAAAAGGAAGACTCCTCTTTACTGGGCAGATCTCTGTTCAGAGAGTGAGTCTTTCTTTTCCCCACTCTTCAGTGCTGCATTTCACTGTTCTAACAGCTGTAAACTTGGCAAAGTTACTGAGCTGGCCAAACAATACATACTCAGCTTATTTAATACTTCTTCATAAGCTAGTTTTTTCTCTGAATTTTTGTAGCACACTTAAGTGGCAGGTGTTAACCTTTCTTTGCCTTTCAAAAAACATCCAGGAGCATGCTTGACGTAGACTGATGCAAGGACAAAAAAAGGGCAAATTTTAAACATGATGCAACTCTACAGGCAACACTGCAATGACATGTCACAAAATAACCACATATTATGAACTGGAGTCCAAATTGCAAACCCTCAAATATAATTCCCTTCTACGTGCTGTACAGGAAAGGCAGAAATACAGCAACAGTAGTCAATACCAGGACTGATAAATAGACTTATGGTCCACATTTCAACTGAGACAATGGAAGTTCACAGGCTGAATGAATCACTTGGGGTACAGCAGGACAAGGGAAAAGAAATGTGGAGGAGATTTTTAGATTTGGCTTTAGTAACAAAGAGCAGACTGAACCAGACTTGACCACACAAGCACTTGCAGAGGCAATGAGCAGGCTTCCTTTTCTCGCTCCTTCAGCCAGGAGCAGCTTCTTGTATTCAAGCATGCTGAACCAACCTGAACTTCCTGGAGCACCAAGTGAAACAGGTACAAAAGTAACTGAATTTGTTCTCACCTCCTTTTCACAACCTTGGCTATGAGTATCGTGCATGCCGTCCCACCGTGTCGTACCCCCCCCCCAGTGCTTTTGCAATCCTGCCCTAAAGGGAAACATATTCCTGGCTAAGAGCAGAAAAAATGCAGTCTTTCTGCACTGCAGTCTTAACTTGCCACTCAGTTATTTTCAAAATATTTAATATTAGTTACTACACAGCAAACTTCAAATAGGAAAAGAATCCATCTACAGGTTCATACAGAACCGGTCATATGATAAAGTTCACAGTTCAGAGTATTTTCACAGTATTTTTATTTCTAGTGCATTGTCTGCAAAGCTTGGATCCTGAGCACTCCAAAGTGATTCAGAAAAGCTGTTTCAAGTATCTAAGCATTTCTCAGCATTAAAAAAAAAACAACAAACAATTCTTCATCTACATCTAAGTCAGCTCTTGCCACTTTCTAGCTAAGGAACTTAGAAAGGAGGACCTGACAAAGCCTGGCATTCTTGTGAAACCAAATATGCAAGTAGTTTGCTGACCAATACCTATTTTCTTGGAAAACTGCTTACAAATACCAATTTTAGTTGAGGCTTGGCATTTGTATAGCCTTAGTTCTTTCAGCACTGAATTAAGATGGAGCAAAAGTCTCTGGAGAGGCATGTGATCTTTCTTGGGGAATTTTACACAGCCTGCTCTAGAATTAGTAAATAAAGTTTCAGTGTCTACTGAAATGTCAAAAAAGGCTGAGTTATATTTGCACCTTTTTGTTCAAACAGTGCAAAGTTACTTAGCCCCAGTACAATAAAACTTGACACAAGCCAAGACCTTCAGAAGAAAAAGGAGGACTACAGTTGGAGTAGGACACAGAGATACCAATTTGAATTTTAACTGCGTACTAGCAAAGACACATCGGGTGTTTCACCATATGCTAACCTGACACTGAAAAACAGTATTCTGCCTAGAACATAACAACTTACTCCATTTTCGCTTAATTCAACAATTCTATAGCAAATCCTGAAAATCTGAAAATCCAATTCTTTTTTAAAATATAACTTTCTGTGAAAATGTTTGCACCACTTGGAGACAATGTAACATTGCAAAAGTCTGTCCTATCATGCCACATCAGTATTTACAGCACTTAAGAGTTAGGCCCATTTAAAAAAACAAATTTTCATTACATTTAAAGTAAATTACAGGTTTAACAGATTGGAGAAGAATGGGAAAATATGATACTGAGAAATGCTTGGATCATTTATGCAATTAAAACAAAAATAATCAAATTACCTCAAAAACCAGGTACAGACCTGGAAAGAACCAGTCAGTCCCATCAGTATGTTTTTACATTCTACTTCTCTACAGAAGCTATGAATTTCTGTAACACAGTGCTTTCTTCAATGAACATTACTCCCACTAGTCCTCCTGGCTTAAATAAAACAAGCCATGACTGCTTATCAATGAGTATATTGGGATTAGCTGGCAAACAGGTATATAACCAAACAGGAAAAAAAGAGTACAGAAGCTTCTCTTTTTTGCTTCACATGAATTTGGCAACTAGAAAGTCTGCTCAAAGAACTTCACTAAAGAAAGGGTATCTGGCAGTCACCAAGACCCTGTTAGCATCATCCTTCCCAACTAAACATGCCGCAGTATTGTGACCATGGCTTACTGTCTTCTACCTTTCTTTTGATTTACCCGACACACTTGAAACAATAAAGTTGAAAATATTGTCCTTCTGGGGTGGAGAGGAATTTAACATTAATCACTGTTTTCTTTGTAATATCTGCCCTGTGAGAAAAATATTTTATCAAAGATTCGAACAGTACTTCTGCCAATTCATATTTCACAGAGAATCCCAGATATTCAACCCACATCATCAGATTTGACAATCTTACACAAACCTTCTTCAAACTGCATTTTATCTTCTACTCTATTGGCCAACCCAAATACTTAGTTTTCCACAAACTAACTAACTGATTTCATCAACTACCCGTTCATTGCGTTTTCTCTGAACAATATTTTTGGATTATCCAGCTACCAGAATGATTTTTAAGCAGAAACTTAATCCAACACGAGGACTGTTATCTGCAAGTCAACAAACTGTAAATATCAACTATTTCTGAATCAAGTAACGAATGTCCTAAACCATACTATAAATAGCCACAGCCATCTGTCTGATTTGCCCCTTCTCCTCATTACTTTAACTTGTCTGTCTCCAAGGACACGATCTTACCATGTAGCATGCCTGGTTTCAATGCCTGCCTCTTGCCTCAGAAAAGCAGCAGCAAGGATCTGTGACCCTTTCCCCCCTCACCCCACCAAGAGCTAACATTACTAAATCTGACTTCCATAACCAGCCTCAAGTGCTTATCTATTCTTTCCATCACATCCCTCCTTTTACAGTTGTTTGCTATCATTTAACCACATTTTATCTCATTTCATTAACTCTTTCCTATATAGTCTGGGTTTTTTGTTTTGGTTTGGTTGTTGTTTTTTTTTCTTTTTGGCACTGTCTTACAAGGAATATTTTTAACAAAGCTGTGGAAAGACAAGCACACTGTATCCACCCATTCTCCATGATTTCCTTGCAAACCTTTCCAAAAGAAGGTTTACCCGGGAAAAATAATTTTAATTTAATCCTACCAGATCCCACTACTCCAAAGTAGTCTACTATTCTAAAGAAACAGTTATCAGTTAGAAGAAATAAAAACTTTATTAATGAAGAGGACAAGAGCTACAAAATTCCTTAGGAGGATACAGGGTGTCTATACATGCAGTTACATATGGCATAGTAGTTTGATGCAATTTAGAACATCTGTGAAATGCAGAGAAATGCCAAAGTGTGCAAATCAGCATTTTTACCAGAAAAATATTTGTCAGAAGCAAAACTTTCCACAACAACATATACATTGCTTGCAGAGACAAAATTTCTAGTCAAAACAAAATCCATAAACACACATACAGAAGACTTCCAAGCTCATCCAGCAGCAGAGCTCAACAGCTTTGTCACTTGCTGAGACAAGGACATGCATCGGCAGCACTGCGGGGGTCACTGCCACAGGGCAGAGTCCCCATCGCTCTCTCTCAGGGGTGGCAGATGGTTAATTACAAGGGAAATAACAACTGCAACAGAGAATCATTCCCAACCAGTCAGAATACGTATCGTTAAGGCAAGACACCAATATGGGAGGCAGATCAAACCCTGCTTGCCTCCAGCAAAGATACAAATTTCAGAGCCCTGTGCATGCATTTGATCAAAATCTTTGCTACCTTAGGATGGACTTATCCAATACAACTCTGAAATGCCTTGGAAATATAGTCCATAAAAATACAGAACAAAAAAAAACCCTGAAGTTTAAAACTCCTGGAGAACAGGAAACCCCTCCTTGTCAACCCTCCAAAGCAGCTGGTAGAAGAGCATAAGAAAAGGAAAATTACTCATTTCTGAAAAGATACAAAAATAAATGATAATGCTATAAAACACAGTTTGTGAATACTAAAAGGATGAATAATGTTAGTATTTATTCTAGTGAATTACTTCACAAGGCACCATCCTGAAAGTTTATTCTTAAGGTAATTTCTCAATCTGCAGATGACAGAAAGCAAGCATTACAAGTGAAATATGTAATTAGCAGATCAGCACCTAGGGAAATCCCATATGAATCTATTCTTATTTGAAATACACAGATTATTAATAATACTTGCATAGAAGTAAATACTGAAGTCCTCTTTCACTCTGAATGAGGAAGACCATATAATAGCAGCAATAATAATTTCAAAAGGTTTAAGAAGAGTGATTAGAAAATCGGAGTAAACATGAATATTTACCAGGGAAAGGAACACATAGGCACTTGACAGGAAGAAAAACCCTGGAAAGGCAATATTAACCAGTAACTAAGAACACAGTGAGCTGCCCAACCCACCAACTCACATATGTTATAAACTTGGGTGTGCATCACCTGAACAAGCATCACATAACACAACACGAAGGTACTCAACCTGAATATCACATTTAGTTCCACACAATTAATTACAAGGAAAAGAAAAAGAGAAAATAAAAAGAAGCCCAGAGGGGAAAGAAAGAAACATGGGAAATCACAGGAAGACTGAATTACAAGGTGTTTGGGAGAGAGGGTATAGCTTAACTAACCAACTACAGAGCAAAAACCACACATAGTAATACTGGGGCATAAAGTATCCAAAGTATTTAAAGATCATGGCAGGTAAGAAACTGCAGACAAAAAAAAAAGTCTACCTTTTAGAAACAAGATGAATTGCAAAAAAAAAATAAAAATCTCTGGCATACTAAGATGATCACACAAAGTAAGTCCTCTGCTACACAGTCTCCCAGTAAAGTGGATAACCTAACACTGAAATTTATGCTGGGTAGAAACCTTGGATAGAAGATTATACTAAAGTATAATCAGAAGCACTGCATCTTTATCTCAGGAGAGAGAAATGGCCAGACCTCAAATTTCCATTATTCTGTTAAATGTTTCCAAACATGCAGGCCAACAAGAGGCTTCAGAAGGCGCACGGAACTGGTTTTTAATTAACGCTGCTCAACCTTCAGCTGTACACGTACAATTTCTAAAAGCCATCCTGCAGTTGCCAAACCCCTAACACAAACCTCTCACACAGACCTAAGAACATTCAACTGCAAATGGTCACAGCAGACCTTAATGCCTGATGTCTATAGAGACAGCCAAGAATTTTGCACCTTTCCAAACATGCCTCCACAGCAGATAAATGCTGTTACAGCTCATGGCAATGCCAGCCACAGCTAATTATAACTTTACTGAGATGCTTTGGCAAGAGTCAAAGGCATTCAAGCAAACAATTTGTAATCAGGTTATATTCCCAGTTCTGCCACTGATAACACGTGACTTCAGCAAATACTTTAAATACTCAGCTTCTTTCCCGTCTCATCCATGACACTTACCAAGCTTTTGAGGCATACTTATGGGAGGAGAAATGGCACGCTAGCCTGTGTTGAAGGGCACTATAAATATGCCAAGTGTTACTACTATTAATGCACTAGCAGAACTTCTTAGGTCCCTGTAAAACATTTTTTTTTTCCTCCAAATCAATTTTTTATATTTTTATCAGCTATGAAAAAAATGTCAAGGTATTTATGAGACTCCACTGGATATATGACATGTGATGTTCTTATACATAGCTAAGCTAGTTACTTTCTACACAGTATTTATTGAATGAAGCAAATAGAAACATGATTCAGTTACTAATGAAACTTTCATTGAACCATTGACTTTAAAATAAAAATTACTCTCCGCTCCATGACCACTTTCTTTAAATTCTTACAAAGGAAGGCTCAGTAAAGAGTGTTACACCTGCCACTCTTCTGAGAATGGTCGTTTGATGCTACCATAGAAAGTACAGTTAAAAAGATGACATCCTTACTAATTAGGAAAACAAAACCAAACCAAGCAGAGAAATGGTCTGATTGCTCAACAGGCTCAAGACTCTCTTGATAAAGATGGTACTTTCAAGGAAAGCCATATAAAGCAAAGAGATGATGGGAAGCAAGAGGCAAATAGAGGAGACTTAAATAGGAAGACAAGCAGAGACTTTTCCTTCTCAAATATAGCCAAATGAGAACCAAACTGTGGGCTGCTAGCCGTGTGGACAGCGTTAAGGTTTACAATAGAGATTTTTCTTGTAAACAAAGCCAAAGAGGAACGAAGGTTGCACTATCGACTGCTACTAATGCAACATGCCCACCACTAAAGTATCTGACAGCAATGACTCCAGGCCAACAGTTCACAAGTTCTTTAACCACGAGATCCCTATCAGTCCTTTAATGCATTAATGGAAGTATCAACCCCATAACTTTTCAACTGAAAACACTACATAACGTGTCCCACAACACCACACGAGCAGCAGCCAGTCCCACAGGCCCGACCAGGGGCCCGAGAGCCCGAGGCAGCACCGCGGGCGGGGTCGGGGGGAGCCAGAGGCAGTTTTTAACAGTGGGTTATGAAACCGGTGACAAGTTTAGGCGGGCGGCCCTGGAGGGGCACCCGGAAAACTCCGGCGAGGCAACAAGAGCCGCGCGGCAGGCAGCCGCTCCCCTCAGGGCCGGCCGCCATGTCACGCCCCTCCGCCCGGCGGCGGGGGGCGGCCGCCCTCCGAGGGAGGGAAATGGCCCCCAGTGGAGCCGGGCAGCCGTTCCCTCACGGGGGAAGGGACAAGGGGGAAGCCAGGACAACAGGAAGCGCCTGCCCGTGCCGGGGTTGGGGAGAGGGGTGTTGAGGGAGGTCGCGAGTGTTACCTGCAGCTCCGCCCGCTCCGCCTCCCACTCTGCGCGCTCCGCCTCGAAGCGGCCCCACTCGTGCTGCAGGAAATGCAGGATGCCCGGTACGCTGTACTGAGCCCGGGACGCCGACACCGGTGCGGCGGCTCCGGAGGCTGAGACCCCTGCGCCGCCTCCTGCTCCTGCTGCCGCCGCGGCAGCCGCTGCTGCCGCCGCCTCGCCCGGCTCCAGCCCTGGCCCGCCCGCCGGTGGCGGCAAAAGCAAGGCATTGTTATTGTTGTTGTTGCTGAAGAAAACCCCGGGTCCCGCTTGCTCGTCCATGGCCGGGCCGGGTCTGCCGCGCTCCCCGCCGCCGCCCGCACCCAGCCGCGTCCCGGCAGCAGCAACAACCTGGGCGCGTCCCGCCCGCCGTCACCGCCTGACAGCCGCCCCCGCCGGCTGCTACGGCGGCCCGGAGGGGACAAAACCAAAGAGCGATTCGCCCCGCCGCCGCGCCCGGTGTTCTGGGAAATGTAGTCCCACTGGGTGACCGGGCACCCCGCGGAGGCAGGGCGGCAATATATTCTTAATCGCCTTTTTCTCCTCCGTGCTGCCCCTATTTCGACGAATGGCGTTAATAGCGACTGAGTCTCATCACCATGACGTGTACTCCTGCCGCAGAGACCCGCAAGCTCTGGCAGGGGGCAGTTGGCAATGCAGCCCCCGGCCCGGTGGGCGGGGAGGAGGGAGAGAGGCGGCAAGAGCGGCTGGGCACGGCTTGATCGAAATCTGCACCCGAGAGCTGGGTTTAAATGGCTTGGGCACACTGGCAGCCCGCACTGGGGACGTGAGAAGGCAGGTGTCTAGCAGCAGTTACACGAGGTTTGGACAGCCCTGCCCTCTCAGCCCTGAGCAGCTCTCGCTCTGACAGTGCTGAAAACTAAATCCATCCCAAGGCTACAGGTGTTTATTGACAATATTTATAACAGCTGAAAACGAGAGCAAGGCAGCATTTTTCAGGAACTGCCACACTGCCTCTTCTGCAAGGAAAGGAAAACACAGTACTTTGAGAGATGGCGACGCCCTCAGCTGGGAGCACGAGCTGCCAGCAGCACTGCCCTCTCCTACTCTTCCGAAAAACACAAAACCACACAGATTGGCCCACGTTCCGTGCTACACACGCATTAACACCCGAGGCTTGCTGAAGACAAGCACACCACTACCAGCAGGCTTTATTGTAGGGACAAGTGCTAGCAGTGCATCAGAGACGGTGCACGGGCACCGAAGCTGCTGTGAGCGCTGAAAACAAACCTCAGCGCTGCCCACTGTGCCCTGTGAGCACCAGCTGCTTGCTCAATCCGGCGCTTCCTGTTTCCTTCTGGCTGTTCTGAAACAGTACTTGCCTGGTTCATAACCCTGCCCGCAGAGACTGACTGGAGCTGTGGCTGGTGTATGAACTCCTGGCACTTTAAGAAAAAGGGAGAGACAACGAAGAAAGCTTAAAGAGGGCATCACAGAGCAGAGCAGGGGACAGGAGTGAAAGCACAGGAGGAGTGTGCTTTGGGGGACCTGGGAAAGGAACTGGGGCAGAACAACAAGGCTCACGCAGAAAGGAAGGAAATGGCAGGGAGAAAGGAAAGACGTGAAGAAGAAACACAGCAAACAAGCTCCATGAAAGAGATGAAAAAGAGGGTGACAAAAATGAACACTACAGGCATTTCAAGTTATTTAGGTTTTTTAATCAATTGATGCCAAAATGTTATGTAAAACCACACAGTAATACCTTTAGTATCAGAAGCAAGCATAAAAGTAAATGAGTACTAAACTGGGGAAGGCTATATATAAATGAAAGTCGTGCATGTTGTATACAGTAACACAGTATAGAAAGAAAAACCTCTCCCTTCTCCATTCCTGTACACCTATCTAGTGCCATTTTCCCTTCCACTAACTTTTTCCTGCTTTTCTACCAACTTCTTAGTTATGCTTGATTGCTGCACTTCCCCCTTCCACTTCACTGAATTTTCAGACGTCTTGTAAACTAGAGTGTAACCAAAACGTAAAAGCACTGAGATAGTAATGCAGGTAAATAAAAACTGATTATACAGAAAAAGTTTCACAAACTAGTCATTAATGACTAGACTACCGGGGGGGGGGGGGGAATCCGGAACAGGTTATAACAATGATTTTCTTAGTTTTACTTGTAAAATTTCTGTGTTCAATTTTGCAGTGAGTTTCCTGAATACTTTCTCTCAAATGTTACACATGTTCAGAACTACAAAATATAGCTTTGTAATGCTGGAAACACTTATTAGAAAAAGATAAATTGTAATCAATCTAATTCCCACTACTCATACAAAGATGAAAAAAAGTTATAAGGAGGAAATTACTTTCCTCCTCATTTACGGCATATCAGTTTTACTTCTGTGTGTATCTTCTTTACAAGAACAAGACTTGGATTAGAGTATGCACTACTTGTGTCTTCACTTTAATACTTAAATATTCACTGTGAAAGAAAAACTTTGCCGGTTTTATGTTAAATATTTTTCACACACCAAATACAATAGGGCAAAAGAGCATTTTCTTGTCCTCCATTTTGCATAGATACTCAAAGGTTTATATAAGGTCTTACAGGAAAAGAGACTAGATGAAAATGACTTTGCAAAAATATTGATCTACGGGTATTTCAGTCAACTATTAATCATATTTGATTCTCTTTACTAGCCTTTGTTACATTTTGGTTGATGTAGAAGTCTTGTAACACGTGGAATTTACAAAGTATTAAGAAAAACATCAGAAATGAAACAACAGGCCTAGCCAAGGCTTCTAGTTACATGGCTTCTCTCTATAAAGCAAAATGTACAGAAGGATCCCTATTGAAGCCCATAAATTCAAGAGCAGTGTCAAAAAAATCATGTAAGTCAGTCTTGTATACACAAGAAAAGACACGGTTCTGCACTTCTGCCAACAGGAAAGGTGAGGTCTGGCAGCAGACAGACATTGGGAGTCACTGACTCTGCGCTGTAAGGTTAGCACAGCCCTTGAGCTCTAAGCTCCAAAATCTGCCGATCAGACTCACCCAGATATGAGGGGAAGCCACGTGCTTTTCAAGTAAGAAAAGCTTCATAAGAGAAGGAAAAAAAAAAAGAATGCTTGGTGCTGTTCCCTTAGTCAGTACAGGTGCAAAGTGCTGAAGTAATTTGGCCCTGCAAACTTTATAGAGGAGTACAGATGAGATATATCCACAGAGACTAAAATCTTGCAGGAACGTTAAATACCTAAGAGATTGGACAAAGGGCAAAGCACTGCATCACCATATTCAACCCCTGTCTGGCAGAACAGGAAGAGTGCCAACACGCAGCACCCTTTGAGGTGCCCTACACCTACAAAAATGCAGTTTGCAGGAAGTTCTCTTTATAAACTCAATTTCCAATGCATTCTGTAAAATTTGTCTTAGAAGAGATAGGGGATTAGATTCTTTGCATCCTTTATTAATTTCAAGCATTGAAATCAATCTGAAATAATGTACACCACAAATAAGGACAACTCATTAAGACAGCATGCTTGTTTGATCACCTTGAGAAAGGCTGAAAATTTTCAGCTGTTTTTTTTTTCATGCAAACTGAAATGATCTACAACTTCTGACAATCCCCTTCCCTACTTCACTTTTAGAAGGAAAAAGTGCATATTCAATACTTGAAATTCCCCATGGTGCATGGTATTTTGTAACAGTTTCTCCTCTTCCCTCTGTCCCCACTGTGTTAGTGTGTTGGCACAACAGTAGGATAACAATCACCAGACCTAAGAAAAAAAACAAACCAAAAAAAAACCCAAAAACCAAAAAACCAAAACACTCAAAGGTTTGGAGTAGCTTTTAAAAATAAATAGAACTAGTCAGATAATAGGGTTGGGTTTTCTTGTGGGTAACTTATAACACAAATTCATAAATATGATCACATTCAATTTCCTAAAAATCTATACAAATACACCACTTCCCTTTTAATGCGTGGATTTCAAGTAATCACACAAAGCTCTATTAGACAGCCTTTCACATACAAATTACACAAAATTACAGACAGATACGCAGTAACACATCAGGGATAATTTAATGCTTCTGACTACTTAATGGTCCAAAAATAATAAAAGTAATTCAAAAAAAGCTAGTTTTCAGTTTAATTGTTGGGGTGGAATGTACTGTAGGTGGTGGTTGCCTAGCAGCTGCTTTTGCTTTGCTGGCCTGACTTGCTCGGACTGCAGTTTCTAGACGTGTTTTTAATTCAGGAGCAGCTCCCATTACTGTCTTGAAAGCATGTGGGTAAAGTGGACCAATGTGCATTAGATTCTGAAGTGCAAATTCATGAAGATCCTTAGATGCTGTAGATGCAGAAGCAAAGGCATTTTCATTCAATAAATAGGAGATCAGAGTGGGAACCAGAAGGGCGAGTAACTGGACTCCTAAAAGGGAAAGAAAAAAGATGTAGTAACAGTATCATTAAAGAAAAAAAAATGAATTTTCTCAGTTACTAGACTCATGAGGGTAATTTTGTTTTTAGAATTGACAAGAAACACTGTCATTAAAAAATGATCAAATAGAAAAACAACCCTGAAATTTAGATGGTTTCCTGTCTTTTGGACACTCAAATCTTTCTTACCAGTACTGTGCTTCAGAATTCTATTACTGTTCATCACAGTTGCTTTGTTCCTGACACTTCTTTAGAGATACCTTTGCACCTTCTGATTGCAGATCATTGATAAGAAATTGTAAGACGTACAGTGCCAATCATATTAAAGGATTTCAAAACACTTTTCAGGCAGACAGAAACATTATTCAATTGAATCAGAATATCAGCCTCCCCAGTGAGCGTAAGAGAACTGTGCACGTGTTCATGAAAAAGTATCTGCTATATCACTCCACTCTGGAAGATTCCAATCGAAAAAATAGCACCACAGCTGCAGTCAGCTAGCATGACCTAATGACACTGACCAGTAAAATTCAATTTCTTGGGCTTTTTAGATAAACTTTGTTGAGCTGGTAGAAGCAACATGATAAAATTGACAAGTCCAACAGTGAGAAAAGGTAAATTTAAATGGTGTGAACTAGTCATTTCCAAACAGAAGAAAACATCGCTCACTACTGCAGTTCATGTTTAGGATTTTTTCCTGCAATCATCAGAAATGAAAAGGCTACAGCATATGATACTGTTTGTACTATACAATACTGTTTGTGCTATATGAGTCCATGTATACAAGAGTTCTAGTACTGGAATTAGAAATGAACGTTGCATACACATGCTCTGTTTGTGACTGTGCCATCGAGTTCTTAACTGCAAGATTTCTAACAGTGTGCTTTAGCATTACACATTTCTTTAGAAAACAGAAATACTTACTATTCTGCTCTTCACCGAGGGCTACCAGCGTTTCAAGGACTTTAATTCCTTCCTGGACTGCTAGCAGCTCCAGGTTGTTGTTCGGGCGGCTTCTTTCCACAGCTTTCAATTTCTCAACCATGATAGGGGCCAATGAATGAATATATGGAGTTGACAGGGCACGATTAGTGTGTTGAAACACAGAAAGCAGAAGCTGATAACACTTGGCTTGAACCTAAACAAATCAAGATAAATATATTGTCCTGAAAGTTATTTGTTAACTTGGAATTCTAATAAGCTCTGTTACCTATCTATGCAAGATACACGATACCAAAAAAACCCCAACTACTACTAAAGGGGAAAGAAACATTCTGAGTAAGAGGAAAGCAACACAGGCATCTGCTAAAACTGTATTAGCCCAGTTTTCAATAAAAGGCAGGCCAGTTAGAAAGAACATGCAGGTACTAAACAGCAGTTACAATATGAATTCAGAGACAATAAAGGAATAGTTAATGTCAGACAAGTCAGTCACACAGGTCCACAGAGAACTTTAAATCTCAGAACCACAAGCACTAATAGACGCATCTGCAAATCATGAAATACTATTCCAGTCTCAGAAGGGTAAAAAAGCCCATAAAATGACTCAGCTCAAAGTGATCTAATTAACTTGACTATTATTCTAACTGTGAGATCACAGTAAGTGATCTTATTACACTAACATCACTCTAAGGCTGTAGCCAGAAGTGGCAGGCTTATCCATCCTTCTAGGTCTCCATCTTGTGCTGACAGTACCATAAGAGTATACATGTAGCCATACTGTAAGGCAGATCACAGAACCCTCTCCTTGTCTTCCTTCTGTTCTCTTTTCTCCTCCTCTCTCTCTTATCTGGAAAGCGTGGTTTATAAAGTCAACATTTGGGAAAATGGTGATCTTGTTTAGATGAACTTACAAATTTTATTTAGATCTCCCTCCAAAATCCCACACAAATAACTCTTTTGGAAATGTAAATCCCCACAACAAATACGAGGATAAAATATTCCACATGCTTTCAAACTGCACTGCAGGCCCATTAACTGGTGTTATTAAGCACATGCTGGACAGAAACATTCTAGAGGAACTGTTAGTGAGCACAATGATCTGTGAGGACGATCTGGGGGTGACTGGAAATATAGATCTATAAATAGAAATACTGAATAAAAATGATAGCTAATAAAAATTAATGGTAAGAAAACAGATGATACGCAGCTCAGGTTACTGTTAATTCACTCCTATATGGCAGAAAGTTTTCTATGCAATTCGATTTTTAAGGCCTGAAGTAGTAACACTTCTAATACCATATGTATACTAAGAGCTCCACAGAACATTTTCTTCTAATGCCTTGCTCAGCATCATCTTTGAACTGTTTCAAAGAATCATTATTACTCTCTCTCCCCCAATATCACTCCATTCAATTCCCTTCCCTTTCTGTCTACATTCTTTAAACTTTATTCCTTATTAGATACTAAGATCAGCCTTTGAAATAAGGAGTAAAAGTCTCCCTTCTTACGTGCATGCATAATTCAAATAAAAGTTTTACAGCTGCACCTGATGGCAAAACTTCATCCAAGCTTCTTTTATCCCATCTATATAATATAAAACTTTGGCATTTACAGAAGCCTACAAAACCTCCTGTGAGGTAAAATCAGAGCCTCTTCAAAGTGTGTAAGGAACACTCTCATGTAAAACTTACACATCAGCATCAAGAGACAAGGGTCTCTCAACCAAGTTCCCTTGTGGGAGAAAATGAAGTTGAGCTTACCAGACTTCTGGTTATTACCATACATGATACCTGACCTTTCAGACTTTTGCAGTTGGTAATGGTTTAAAAAAAAAACAACATTCCTGTATTCCTTATGAGGCAGCGGTCTTTCTTTAGAAGAGTTTTTCCCCATAATCAGTTCAATGCTTTTAGTACAAACAGTGTAACGCTTTTATTACAAACAGTTGTCTAGTTACTGACTGCAACAACAAGTGGTTTATATTAAAAAAAAAAAAAAACTGGAACACACATACACACCCCAAGTATTACAGGGTGTGTGTTTTGCACATCAGCAAAGAGAGGACAAAATCTGGCTGCTGTCAAAGCACTCTCTGTGAATTACAGAAAAGTGGGAAGTTTCAGCTCATTGACAGCTTTCCAACAGGGTGGTGGGCAAAAATGTACCTCTCTCACTGTTCATGCATTTATACAGAGCTGCAAGTATGACATAAAAAGCTTCTGCTTAATACAATTGACATTTCCATGTACACACTAGAATTTTAAGTAGCTTTCCACCCCAAGTCAGGCTATGGAACCAACCAAGTTTCACATTCACATCGGGAAACAGCAGCCGTGCTGCGAAGAATAATTATCAGCCTAAACAGGATTTTACATGCCTCACAGTAACACTAAACACATCAGCATTTTTTGCGTGTTTTTCTTCTCAGGAATCTCTGCAGCACTCACTTGCGGAAACCCTATGGATTTTTCTCTTTAGCTCCCACCTGGAGATCTGTATAACCACTCAAACAAACTGACGTGTACATGGCTGGAAGAGTTAACTATACCGTGCATTAGCCTGCTTGAACAACATCAGTCTACAGCTACTTAGTTTCCGTCTTTAGTGAGAAAACAGTTTAGAAGATAATTCATAAAGACAAACCAAAAGGCAGAAGTGAAATCAGAAGACAGATGATTCACAATCTGTAGATGCTCTGATGACGACCACAAAATTACATTTTTGCATTCAAACTGAGGTTTTTTTTGTGAACATGTAAAATAAGCACAGGTTTGCAAAAACAAATGTAAAATTTGTGGGCTGTAATTTTATCTACAGAAAAAGTGGCTTACTTTGCACTGTAAGAGATCAGCATTAATGTAGAAATGTCACCACGCTGGTAACTAACCTTTTCGTTTGCTAAAATTCATATATCAAAGATCTTTTTCCCTCTGAAAAGCTGCAAGTCAAGAACCTGGCACAAGGCCATGAACACACATTATCTAGAAGCACTTAGCTGGGTTGTTTTGCTCACTAAAGATTTTCTGTGATGCACTGTTGAAAATTCTACTTATTTTGACAAGCAGTATCTGTCTCTGAGGTAAACGCATCACAAAGCATTCAGGAACTACGTAGATTTATCACGATTAGTTTTTCTCAACTATGTATCATTCACATTCCTATAACATGATCTTACCCAAGGATCACAGGAATTTAATGCACTTTTAAATCTGTTCATACATCCATTTTGTAAACACTGCACTCCAATTATTTCAGTGCTTGCTGACCAAAGGAAGAGAGTGATAGCTGTAAGTATGCTTACTTCATCAAGAACAGGCTTAGAGGCTTCTGAAAAAGAAACACACTGTTAGCTTACCCCCAAAAGGGTTTAAAATTATTTAAAAGCTAGTGAACACAGAAACATGCAAAGAGGAAATAAATGTACATGAAAATATTTGCAACTGCATACAAATATGCATCTACTTATTACAGAATCACTTTATTATTATATTGACTGACAAAAAGCTGAGCAACTCTTAACAGCTGTTTTAATAAATTCAAACTTTCTGTAACTTGAATATCAAGGAAAAAACATCACCCACACTTTCTCTAAGCAAGTCATATTTTTTTGTTTTCAATATGTAAACAAGAGAGGCAAAATGTCTGTCTTAGATCCTTTCCCCATTATTTTTTTATTATTTTCAGCTGATACAGCACAGTAAGAAACAAATACCTATCATGGCAACAACTTTTAATTAATATGAGGTTTCACATAAGGGACTAGCTGACCTGACAGTCGTCCGTTACCAGTAAGGAGTAAGGACAGTCCTATTTTAACCCTTCCCTGCTTTTCAAACAAGGAATATTTGCTATTGTACGCTTTTTCTCCTTGCACAAGCTCTGTCTTCACCAACCTCATTCATGAATTTACATCAACAAGAAGAAAAATATTATTATTATATACACATAAAGTACTGTTTTTCTCGTTTTGTTGGTCAGATTGGTTACAGATATATAGTCAGCAAAAAGAAAACCAGCATGACTTCCCCTTCCACATGTCAGCTGGTCACTCAGTTGGCTTAGCCATGATGTAAAGCCTCACTCCAAAAAACTTCAAGCATTTTAAGTGACTTTCAAAATTATTTTTTAAATTTTATATTTGTTTAAATTATATTGAATTACAAGACAAAACCATATGCAGCAGACCTTGCATAGATTCTTATGTACTACTCCACAGAAATTTAGAAAGGAAGAGGAAAACATATACTTTTGCAAGGAACTGAGAAAGATTTCTGAATTCTGAAAAAACACCTCAAGCCAGTAATGCTTCTGGAAAGAGGGACTGGGAAATCTGTATTGAAATAAAAGGCTGGAAGACAAGAGCTGATGTGACAAATCACATTAGAAGTTTGATTTGGTTAACACAAATCTACTGATCCTTCCCCTGCAGACATTTTCAGGATCATTTGCAATTACCTACTTGCTCCCTCTCTCTCACATGAGTAACTCCATTCAAATCTCTCTTCAGTCTCTATAAAGGGCTCCTTAGGGATGTAATGGGATGTTTTTTGGCTGAACTACCATTATGCAAATGACAAATTGTTGTGTCTCTCTTTTGCTAACTATGCAGCTGAGACTGTACATCTCTTTTGCTTTTTGAAGGGCAAGGCAAAGCATGAATGTGAACCAAGAGAAGTAGTCTGCAGTTCTCTGAAGAGACACAGTAGACATCCTGCTGGTGGGTAACAGATTTTTTTGGCAGGGGTAGGATTTTTTTCTCACCACTGAAAGGTTGTAACAGTATTGTGAATATTCTGCTTCAGTATGAACCTTGCCACAATTATCCTCCGCTGTCTTCACATTCATTCGCTTCAATACTCAGTCTCTCTCATTAAGACCATATGAATCTTGTCAACAAACACTTAAAAGATACACTGATTGCTGTTTTTCCTGAGGCTTAATTCAAGGTGTCAAGTCCATGTACACTACTGAACAATTACAGTTCAACAGAGATCAGTTCCCCTACAAACACTGTTTTGGCAACTACAATCTCCTTTCCTTTAAGCTAGCAGGTATTCTGTGGAAAGAGGAAAGGAGGGGTGGAAATGATGGTTTGCTCAAGCCTTGCCAACTTGTCTAGACTTGCCAATCATCACAGAAATAGAGGCACAGTCCCAGAAGTGAAGTGAATTCAGCTTGGAACTCCTTTAGATTTTACTTGCAAGACATTCAGTGGATTTCAGAAAGACCAACCAGTATCAGAAGGAAGATTTCCAAGTTCCAGAAAAAAGTTACTACCTAAAACTATGAAGATTAGTAAGGTCAGGCTGAAGAAAATCTAAAGCAAGAAATAATCACATCATAATGGGATTCAAAATGGAAAAGCCTGAACTGTTACATAAAAATACCCTAAGGAAAGGATCAGGCTGCAGGATGAGCTGCAAAAGGCAAGATTTCTAACAGGAAAGGATCAACACTGTCAAAGAAAATAGATCAACAAGGACAAAACATGAGTGTGAACTCATGAGATGTAACTGTATTATCTGAACGCCAGTACTGTGCTTGTC
Source organism: Pezoporus occidentalis (assembly GCF_034315485.1). Classification (NCBI taxonomy): domain Eukaryota; kingdom Metazoa; phylum Chordata; class Aves; order Psittaciformes; family Psittacidae; genus Pezoporus; species Pezoporus occidentalis. The sequence continues at coordinate 2,721,101 of NW_026915376.1, forward strand.
TTCAACAAGTTATGCTCTGTGCACTCAGGTCTTTCTCCCATTTCAATTTTATAAGCAATTCATCACCACTTTTTAATGCATCACCCAACCTTCAGACATGAAGACTATTAAATTATAGGCAGATACAGTAGCTGCCTTTTCATCACAGCAAAATCCAGTTCTCTTTAACTCTCCTACACTGGGAAACCACTTACCAGGTTGAGAGTATTCCAAGATAGATGCCAGAGTGCTGCGGATAAGACCTGTCCATTGTTTCTGAGTTTCATCAGTCTTAACTGTTGGAAGAGTAACAATAGTTTTTATCCCTTGAAGGGCTGCACTGACTGGAGGTGGGACCTGATTATCTGCTGATTTTACTGCTGTTTCTTTCAACACTCTTGTAATCAGAAATAGGATAGTGGGTAGGATGGTCATACATCCTGAAACAAAACAAAAGACAAAACAGAATATCTGAAGTTAATTCCAATGAGTGTGACAGACAACCTCTTTAGCTTTCCCAATATGGATATATAGTTAGGAGACAAGGTCTGGAAACAGGTATCTAAATCAATTTATGGCACTTTCCAAGGTACCTGATGCATGCTACAAGCCCCAGAAGCAAAGGAAGATACAGAATCACAGACTGGTTTGGGTTGGAAGGGGCCTTAAAGATCATCCGGTTCCAACCTCTCTGCCACAGGCAAGGACACCTTCCATTAGACCAGGTTGCTCAAAGCCCAACCTGGCCTTGAACACTGCCAGGCATGGGGCATCCACAGCTTCTTTGGGCAACCTGTGCCAGTGCCTCACCACCCCCACAGCAAAGAACTTCTTCCAGTAAAGAATTTCTTCCTAATATTTAATCTACATCTGTCCTCTTTCAGTTTAAAGCCACTACCCCTTGTCCTATCGCTAGACAGATATGGAGAGGGACTGTAAAAAGTCCCTCTCTGTATTTCCTGTAGGCTCCTTTTAGGTACCAGAAGGCTGCTTCCCATAAGGTCTCCATGGAGCCTTTTCTTCTCTGGGTGTCTTACATCCTGTGCAAAAGCTGTAGCCATCTGGCTCTACAAAGGAGATAAAATTATCCTCCAACCTAATGCTTTTCTGAAGAAATCAACACCTATCCATACATTTTGTGCAGGCAGTTCTGCAGATGCAAGTTAGGCATACTCAAGAAATACTGGTCAAGTAACACATAACCTCACTTTAGACACATGTGAACCTTATAGAAAGAGTTTCAATAACAGACGTAGACTTTAAGCCCCTGTATGACTGAAGACAGGTGTTACTGAGTTTAGGCATGTAGTATCAATCTACTGGTCACTTCAGACAGTCAAGTCTTTTTCCATATCTTTTCGACACCTCATTTTCCCACACCTGTGGAAGCACAAATCCCACCATTTTCCTACTTCGGGGAATGTTGTGACAATAAATACACTAAACAGTAATTATGACTGGAAGGACTGCCAGAGGTCATCTAGTCCAATGCTCTCTCGCAGCAGATCAGATTGCCCATGATCTTGTCCAATGGAGACTACAAGATGCTCATATTTTAAACAAAGAGGAAGAAATAATAACAATAAAAAAAACCAACCCTATCACAGAAAGTGATGAATTCTCTTTGTCAGTTTTCCTTACATCCAAAGGCTCAACTGACAAATGTTTGTGCATGTATTACCCCCTGTTCACATCAGCTCCTCTGGATAAGAGGAAAGAAACCCAACCGACCAACAACTCAACAGTCTCTCTAGACTGACAGTAGTTTCTGAGCTACTTTCACTGGCCACTTGCCAAATGCTGGGAGTCATGTCTCCACTCAACACGAAAGTTAGACTTTTTACCCTTCTTCCTTCTCACCACACACTCCACCCCCCTCCCCCCAAAGAGCGGAGCAGAGCAGGAAAGGAAAAGGAAACAGGAATCAAATAAAACCAGTGCAGGATCCAAATCAGCTCAAAACCTGCTTTTTATTTTCTTTTTTTAAGAGGAACTGTAAGACACAAATTGTTTGCAGACAGTCCATGTTGTGTTCTGAGCATGACTTTGTCCAAATGTCACTTTTTATCTCATTAAATCGTAGAAAGAGATCAACCTGCATGTTATTAAGAGACCAACCTAGATGTTTTATCCATATCAGTGTGTGAAACTTCCCAGAGATCCACAAGACAAATCTTAAGCAATTTGTTTTCTGAAAAGCAAAACTCAAAGAGCACATCTTCCCATGCAGTTTTGTCCTTTACCACTGAACTCCACTCAGTGCAATTACCCTAGTTCACACATACCCTTTGTGGCAGTCTCCAGGGAAAAGTCCATTTAGTTTAGAGTCACATTTCAGATGACTGACAGCCAACGGCTGCAAAACCAAGTGTACCACAGCTGAATTGTGCTGGTTTTCCTCAGTAGGATTCTCTTTTCATCCAGCTGCTGCTTTTCATGAACTTCTCAGGAATTTAATTACCTCCAAGATATCTATGCTCTTTTATACTACTAAAATTGTAATTTTATTCAACTACATTAAATAAAAATTAAAATTGGCCAAAAGGTTTCAAAATTGTGAAAGAGGAAGGGGAAAAAGAAATAATAAAATCATAGTGATATAGAGCTCATTCCCTCAGCAAACTTGCAGCACACATGCAAATTTAAAATCAAATACTTCCTTTATGCTGCTCACTGGAAAAGCCTGAATTCTTAATTTACTTTTAGAACCTAAACATACTTTTCATTAAGATAATCCTTACAGTATCCTGTAAAAAAAAAAAAAACAAAAAAATCTATATTTACAGTTTGCTTTTAGCATCATGTGCTCACTATGCTTCATTAACCACTCACACGTATTTTGTTACAATACCTTACCTGCTGGAGAACACAGAGAAGGCAGGTCGGACAATATAGTAACAGTGGCGGCCACGAGACGAGCACTTTCCTCAGAGAGGTGGGACTTAGTAGCAACGTGACTTGGAGAATCTGACACTTTTGAACTCAGATGGGGCATGTGCCGTACTAGGATAAACATCAGCAACTCCATGGCTGCAAAGACTAGAGATTTTCCAGGCACAAGACCGCCACTCTCACCTCCCTCTCCTAAAGCAAGAGGATTTTCTTTTTCCTCAATATCATCTTCATCTGAAAAAAAAGGAAAGAAATGTCTGAGCAGGCAGTTAAGAAAGATCCCATACCAAAGATAACATGAAATACTTTTTGAAAAAAGTTAAAAATCAAGAGTTGCTTCACAGTAATACAAAACAAACATGACTGATGTCAAACTAAATGTTCCGTTAGACTGACTTAAAGGGGTTTAAAATGCTTTAGAAGTATTGTGATTGCAACAATACTTATTAAAAATCCAACCAGAACTAGAAAAACAACTAGTAATATTTACACAAAATAAAATGCAGTAATTATTTTGCTTCTTTTAAAACTGATTGTAAAATTGACAGCAATGACTGCCAAATAAATAGGCATGGCAGTATTTTTTAATTTAATAGCTATTAAATGTTCCACCCTGACAAAAATCTTATTTCAGCATAAATGTATTATTAAATAAGAGAACAGAAAAGCGTTGTAGGATTCTATGTCCAAGTTCATGATTTCAGTGCATTCAGTTCAAAAAGTCTCTTTTCAATGGCAGCTTGGCCAGCTGCAGTCTTTCCTTCTCCCATTAAACAGCAACAGAGATTCAGTAAGTCAAAGCTGGCCTGAACTACCCCTATGGACCTCCTATGAATTTCAATGACTGCTGGTGGTATCACATCCACCAATTTGAAAAATGCAGCTTACTGGGCCTACAGTAAACAATTCCATTAATTCATATGAAGGAACAGAGCTTGTATTTTCAGCTGTGCTGGTTTCACAAGTTCCAGCAAAATCCTCTCTCTGTTTTGATGTGAAAAACAGGCAAAAGCTAACAGTTGGGTTTTTTTCCACAACAGTACATTGTGCCAGACTATGACAGTATTTTGCCTTAGTAAGAGAATATTCTTTGGATTTTACTTAATTTCTTTCAGGTAATAAAAACCCATGGCACACGTAACCAGATATCAGTGAACTACTTGTCAGGTTGCCACTTGGAAACTTATTTACCTGGCAGAGATGGAAACAATACAGACAATGTAATATTTTTAAAGAAATGGTAAAGGGATGACTGAACAGGGAGATGCTCCATTAAAAGGATGAAGTTACTAAAAGTACCTCAGAAAGCAGCTTTCAGACTGATGCCAATATCCTTATATCAAGGATATTCTTACATAAAGTAGAAATAAGGTAACAGAATATGCTGATGGAAAGCCTAAGCAAAACATCAGAAGCTCAAATATCATACAAGAAGAAGCAGGGATAAAAAGAATGAATTTTACTAAAGCTCAATGAAGGCCAAGTAACGGAACAGGATTTAGGTATATCGACCCATCAGAGAATCTCAGAAAAATTTAAATTGAAAGGGACCTCCAGAAGTCTTCCCATTCCAATCTCCTGTTCAAAATGGGGTCAACTTGAAAGCAAGTGCAGGTTACTCAGGGCTGGTCCCATCTCAAGGATCTCCAAGCAGGGAGATGCCACAACATCCCTGGGCACCTGTTCTACTGCTTCACCACTCCCATGGTGACAGATTGTCTCCTTGTATCCCATTGCTGCAACTTGTATCTGTTGCCTGTTGTCCTTCTACTGTATGCATTTCAGAAGAGTCTGGACTGGTCTTCTCTTTAAATCCCCTTTAAGAAGGGGGATTGCTATTCTATCGCGTATTAACTCTCTCTTCTGCACCCTAAACAAGTTCATCTCTCTCAGCCTTTCCTCGCATGTCACACATTTCATCTCCTTAAGCAGCACAGTGGACCTCCACTGGACTTCCTTCCGTTTGTTAACATTTGTATTATTCCAGATGAGGGATAATGACAAAGAAAACTAGACATTGCTCCAGATGCATCCTAACAAACTGAAAGGATAATCATATCCCTTAATCTACCATTCATGCTTTTCTAACGCAGCCCAGTAACAGTTTGCAGCATTGCACAGGCACACCACCGATTCATGTTCAATTTCTTATTTGGCAAATCTGTTCTACAGTCTGTCAGCTCCCTCCAGCTTATATGAATGCACAGGGTTATCCCATCCCAAATGCAGCATTTTGCATTTGTCTTTGTTAAACTTCAGCAGGTTCTCAATTCTGCAGCTCAAGATTCCTCTGAAAGGGAACACTGCTCTCCAGTGTTTCCACCACTTGCACAATTTGGTATCATCCACAAATTTGCTGAGGATATGTTCTGTCCCATCATCCAGGTTGTTAATGATGACATTTAACAGTAGCAGACTCAATACAGAACTGTTCCAAGGAACACCAATTACAACCTGCTGCCAGTTAGTCTTGAATCACCAAACTCCATTCAAGCACAGCTGTCTTGCCAGTTAACTCTCTAACTTTTCAGTCCACATTTCTCCGATCTGACAATGATACTAGGGGATAGTGGGTCAAAAGCTTTGCAAAAGTCAAGGTTAACAATATTCACCACTCCCCCTTCATCCAAAGCCAGTTATTTAATCACAGAAGGTGATGAGGCATTATTTGTCCTTGGCAAGTCTGTGCTCACTACTTCCAATCACATTCTTCTACTTCATATACCCAGAAATGGTTTCCAAGACAATTTACTCAAAAAAAAATAAAAATTCAACATATTCAGTAGGCTTACTGGCAGATGGTATCCCAAACCCTGCCTCATGCCTTTCATTACTCAAAGCCAGACATAGGATCTAATTTTTGCCATTCATTGGAAAGCTTTCTTGAGCACCACAGCTTTTCAGATATGACTGAAGCAGCCTTTGCATGTCATCAGCCAGCTCCCTCAGATGCGTCCCATCTGGTCCCATGGTATGTCCAGCTTTTACCTAAGCAGCCCCTAGCCTGATGCTCATCTACCGTAGGTCACAACTCCCTCTCCTAAACTTGCCCACTAGACAGAGATACCAGAGCACTAAGCAATGAAGATGTGGCCTTAGTTTTTTCCTCCCCTATGTGTTTTGTCATTAGATCACCCAATCCATTCAGCAGCAGGTCCAAATTTCCTTGATCTTTTTGCTGCCAATGGATCTACAGAAGCCCTTCTTGCTACACTTCAGATTTATCACCAGTCTCAGCTTCAGCCAAATCATGGCTTTCCTAATTCCACTCCTCCATACCTGAGCAGACATCTTCAGTAGACTCTCTGGGCAGTTTGCCCCTGCTTCCACCATCCATACAATTCCTTGTCACACATTTGAGTTCAGTCAGAAGTTCCCATTCAGCCAAATCAGCTTCCTGCCATGCCTGTTTGGCATCCTGCACTTTTGGATCTCTTTCCTTTGCCCTTCTGGGAAGCTTGCCACTAGAACTTGTCTGCAATCTCCTTGCACAAGCCCAAGTCTGTTAAGTCAGGCCAAAGCTTTTGCTCTGCTACTTGCTTTCTCCATTTCTGTCAGGATCAGGAACTCCACCATCTCATGATTGCTACAGCCACAACTACCGCTAACCTTCAAATAATTTCTTCTGTATTTGTGAGGAGCACATCAACTGAGCACATCCATTATTTGGACTGCCCAACATCTGGAGTGAAAAATCCTGTGTCTCGTATGCTTCGGAAGGCTTCAGATTGGTAGTAACCTGCAGTGTTGTACTTCCAGCACATGTCTGGAAGGCTTCTTCCAGTTAACTTAATATGGCTTTGCCCACCTCTTCTTGATTAAGCAGCCTGTGGCAAACAAGATTGAGTTTGCCACAGAACTGTACAACCTTTCACTTTCTATTAGTGGTATCAGTTCTGACCTGTCAAAGTGGGATGGCTGGCCCAGTTACCTACTCTTGTAGGAACAACCTACAGCTTGTTCCTCTCTCCTCTTGCCAGTTCACTCTAATGTTCTCAAACTGGATGCCTGGAGATTAAGCCTTTTATTGCTGAAATCACAACCTTGCAGCCTCCACCTCTGTGCAAGTCTCATCCTCCAGGGACACATTGCAGCATAACTTATGGCTGTCCCTCCTTCTATGACACACAGGCTCCTGCACCTGCAAGATCTCTGTGAAGAACACGTCATTCTTCCATTTGCCCTTCCTGACACTACCAAATCTGCTCGTCTTCACATGCATTTCCTTCCCATTTCACAGGTGAGACCAATGTCACCTCCAGCCCCAGTCACATCAGGACTTCTATCTGAATTTCTCGGCAGGTCATTAGACCTCTGATGTGCCAGGGGTGATTGTTCCAGTCAGCAGACTGTGTCTTGCTGTATGTCACTGCCATCATTATGCTGATTCTAGCAGTCTTGTAATGTCTTGAGCCGTGCTTCTGGGCTGCATGAGCATGCCTTTCCATGCCAACTGCTGTGCTCCTGTTTGCACACCCTGTTCCCAGAGCTCCTGGCTGCTGACACACCCTGAATGTCAGTGAAGTAAGAACCTAGATGCAAGTTTTTTCTGCTTCCTGGCAAGATCTCCTAGGCAGGCAACTTTTACACACTGGTTCCAGTAGCAGTTCATTCACCTCATGAACCAGTTGTGCCAGGGATGCACCACAAGACTCTACACTGGGAGCTGAACCATTAAACTTCAGAAAAAAGGTAAACAAAATTCTAGGGAGGCAGTCAATAGAGAAACATCAATGAAAGTGAGCAATGTATTAGTAAGACCTAAAGTGGTGTGCTGGGTATAATTTTTATCACTCATTCAAGAAAAAGGAACTAAAACTATGACATAAAAAGAGTAACCACTAGAATGATCAGAAGAGGAAGAATATCTTGCAAGAGTTAAGAAATCAGCAGGTAAGATTATGAATACATCAGAAGTATCTGTGGAATACACAACACTTTCCTCAGTGTAACCATACTCTAAATGTATGTGAGTTCCTTTCCCAGTATTAAAACCTGTTGTTTACTCTGCAAAGCAAGCAGTTTTCAAAATCTTACTTAGGGTGTTCCTTTTTTCCTGCAAATAATCTTGAGCTGCTCTTACTATCTGCTGGACAACTCCTGTAACCAGTAGCTGGACTGAAGGAGGATCCCAGGTCAGGAGGAGTCGGTGAAGTACACTCAAGAGTTCAACACCAAGGAGCTACAGTTGAACAAAAGACACATAAAAAAATTAATTAGGACTTAACAATTCCTAATTGTTATGTCACTTGCTTATGATGAGCAAATATTTTTCTCACACAAAAATAATTACAGCTTTTGTAATCATCACAGATGAAAGACCAAGACCTAGAAAAGCTACTGTTTCAACATGCTTATACAGTACCTGATCCTCTGCAATATGGATCCTGGCACAAGGGGAATCCAATAACGTACGAAGTGCTTGTAAACAAGATGTAACATGCTCAACAGGCTCTTCAGGTCTTGGGGAACACAGAAACTGTATACTAACACCTGAAAGGAGCAACAATTAAAAAGAATGTTCATATCATCATAAAATCAAGTTTGTTTTCTTAAATTTCTTTGTAAGTACAACAGGTTCTTAAAAACTTTAGAAACATGCATGGTTCTTCTCTATTCTCCTTTCTTTAAAAAAAGGAAAGTTTATATATTAGAAACAGCAGAACTGTATTAGACTTCTCTTCTGCATCATGTCTTTCCCAAAACTTGGCAGGAAAATTAATAAACAGTGACAGCAAGCAACTTAGACTACTGAATGGAAATCCATACTTTGTTCTAAAGATCTTTAAGTCAGATTTCTGTATCCTTCAATTGTAAATTGAGTTTCATTTTATTGAACTCTTTTAAATGTAAATATAACTGAGATTAAGTTAAACCTCAAAAATTATGCAATATTTGTATTATACATATGGCACTTCATTCTGGTTTTACATATCTGTATATCTCAGCAAACTGTTCGCATTCCTTAAAATAAGTGATCACATCCGCCTCTTAAAGCTGTTAGATAACAGCAAAGGGAAATAATGAGTGTTACTCACAGATGAAAAATTGATGCAAAAGCCACGCTATGCAACTTGTCAAATAACAGTCTCTACTGAACTCTGGTTTTATGAGGGTGTGTATTTTAATTAACCTTACAGCTTTTGTTTCTTTGAAGCATAACATTTTTTACTATCCGAATTATAGTAGAATATAGAACATTTGCTACTCATTTGATTCGGTTACATAAGTAAACTAGATATAAAACTTGTCTATAAAAAAAAAATCAGAATAATCACACAATAAGATGCAATTCTGTCAAAGCTATAAAGACAGGAGGCAGAGAAATATGGAGAGGAGGAGGCAGAGATATTTCACATCATTAGGGTCTGGACACATGATGCATTTTAAGCTTTCCAGATTTCAAACAAACTATCTTTTCTTACTCCCATAGCATTTTGTACCATAATGTGCTGCTTTTGAACTCCAAACCTGCAACACTTACCCAAAATTAAGTGCATTCGATCTTTGTTTATCTCTGGCAAAGATTTTGTGGTAGGTGGAGTTCCAGGTGTCTGGTTTAACATAATGGATGTAGCACGTTTCTGTGAATTGGGCATTGATGCAGTAGTCTCTTCTGTTGACTCTGAAGCATTAAATCCCGTACTGTTTAGCCACAGCGCCACCGCATGTAATATGGGAGCCCAGGAGTTTCGGTAATGCAGTCTAGCTGTATCAATTGTTTCTGGAGTGTAAAATGCTCCCCCTGTTAAATTCGCAAAGCAAAGATAAATTCTGAAACTGTATGCAAATAATAGACAAAACCCACTTTCTCTAAACTTATTTACTCTGGGTGTGTTTGATCATGCACATATTCAGATGCAGTCCTGGTTAGTGACAGTGCATTCCAATTCTCCTTGTGAAGGAGCAACATTAGTTGCTCATAAGAAAGTGCAATGGCCATGACAGAACAGTAAGCCGAGAGCAAGAAAGGCAGGCAAAGTCACCAGGTCTTGCAGCGTTTTTCACATATTTTACTCAGTTGAGTGTTCTATAAAACATAGATACACTGATTCAAGGGCTATGTTCTTCTTATAGTAAACAACTTCTTGCATTTGGTATCAAAGAGGTGTAGAAGTATTCTTAATTCTAAAAAGACGTGATTTTAATGATCTCTCTGATTCAGATAAAGCATATATTCATTCAAATTGAAGGAAAAAAGCACACTCAACACTTCAAACACACATTTCTATTACACAGAGGCAGAAATTTATCACTTGCATAAAAAACACTCATACGATATAAGTTAGATAGTAATTTTACAGTCCCAAATAAGGATTTCTTTCTGGTTTTCACAACACAGTAATTCCAGTGCTTACCATCTGGTGGAAGCTGGGTAGCAAATTCAGCTGGTAAAGTTAAAAGAGCATAATCTTTAAGCGCAGCTAACCAGAGACGGCTAAGTGCAGGCAGCTCAGGTTGTACAAGTGTTATCAAACTGTCTGGTGGCAACTCATCTACAGTACCAAAGTCATCTTCATCTTCCTCTGTGCTCTTTAAAACACGTTTTGGCTTGGTCTCTGCTTCTTTCTTAATTTTCATAGCAACAACGTACACCTAGAAGAAAAACAGACATTAAAGCCCATGCTGTGAGATCCTAAAAAGAAAAAAAGCAGCAGCCTTTCCCATGGGAAAGTAACAGATTCCAGACAGAAGACTCATCAGAAAATGACTGGGGAAAAGATACCTGAAATACAATTACATTTTACTTAAATATTTTTTCTTTTATTTCTAGCAGTATGTAACACTTAGGGGCATAAGTGGCACTTTCCTAAAACAATCTGGCTACATGTTCTTTTTTCCCTAAAAAAGCGTCAATTACTGCTGCTCTACACAAACATATTGATTTAAATAATTGATTTCATTAAATCAGTCCATCCTTATTGCGAAGATTTCTTTGACCTACATTAAGAGCTACTACTTTCTGGGAGCAGATTAAGTATCATAAAGAAATGAAAATGGCTTTAAGTGTATTACATGATTACAAGAACATGTATATGTTCATCTTTGATAGATGCTATGAGAAGATAAAAGGATTTTCAGAACCTTGCATAAATATGGTAATAAGCAGAAATATTAGAAAAATACAGTAAAAATAAGCATTTTTTTTAGAAGAGAAATATAACAGAAGTGTCTTCACACAGCAGATGCTCTACATGAAGGCTGAAAATTACAGTACGAAATGTTAATACTTTCCTTTGTAATTTCAAAAGTAACTTCGATAAAAATGTAATGGGAAAAAAAAACAAAAACAACCAACTCTTTAAGTACTATACTGAAAGAAACCAAAACATCATTTTGCATAATTATATGTAGCTCTGCAGCATGCGAGTAACATTTTAGGAAGCCAGGCAACGTAAATAGTGCTAACTCTGTCTTTTGTAAGTAGATTGCTAGTAGTCCAGCCATTCGCCAACAGTATCGACATTAAGCCTGTAATTTATTATGAATACTTTTGACTATGTGTTTATAATAATCCTAGTTAATTAACTGCAATATTTTTACAGAATATATTTTAAGGTTGTTTGGTTTGGGGGTTTTTAAGTTTAAGAGCAGTAAGATGGGAGGAGAATCAAAATCTGATGCATGGGTGTGAGTGTATACTTTGATACAGAAAAGTGCAGTAAAACAAAGAACAATCAAGCCATACTGCAAGTATGGATTGATAGAATGGCAGAAAAAGGAACAGAGAAAGATAAACAGATGAAAACATCCCAGGAGTGCAATTGGAACACAGGGAGGAGGGCAGGTGCAAGGCTCACCGGTAGAATAGCCAGTGAGGTGTGAGGCTGCTATTATGCTGCAGAACTTTTTCAGTCTTTTAAAGACTTAATGGTCAACATTTACCTCAGCCCATGCTTTCAGAACTGCAAGTTTTTCCATAGTAGTCGCACTCTCTCGGTAAAGCTGGCTAGAAGATCCCTTTCCTGCTTGCACTTTATCCAGGGAAGAGACAAGAAGGTTGTGAACTCGGCGGAGATCATTCAGGTCACTTACAACCCCACTTCCTATCCAAGCACTACATACCTGAACAACAAAGCTCAGAATTAACAGAAAACCCAACCAACATAATAAATAATAAAAATAATCATCCCCCCCCCCCAAAACTGTAAGAAAACAAACCCCAAAACAACCATCACAGAAACCTGAGAAGCTCTCTTCCTGCTTAATATAAAAATATCCAAGGTTTTCTTTTTTCTGTCCCCATCAATGATAACAGAAATGCTCAGGAGAGTGGTTACAGAAACTGTATTTGTAAAGCATACTACAATGGAACTTCAATCAATAAAAGTACATCTTTAAAAACCCACACTCCTCAAATTAAATATTAAGGCTTCATACTAATAAAAGCTTTCAAGATCATTAATGTCAAGGGAAAACCTAGGAATGAGTGAAATGAAATTTTAAAAACAACTGGGTTCTGATCTGGAACCAGCAGCTCTAGATCTGGAACAATCAATATGAAATTTAGTGGACAGACATTTTTCATTTAAATTAAATGGACACAATGTAACCACCACCCATTTGATCCTGTAAGTGGATCAAACCCACACAGTCACTTTCAAACTAGCAGAAACAGGGAAGATTTTGACAAATTATAAGGAATGTTACATGCTTTCACACAAGCTGCCTCTTCATCTAGTTTTAATCACACACGTTTTGTAAGGCAAAATGTCTATATTCTTTCCTATGTACAGATACCAAATTATGCCTTATTTGATCTATCAAGTTTCAGTACAAATTAAGAGTATAAAACAAAACCACAATCACAATCCTGCTGAACCAAGATTTACTAAACAAAACTGACAAAGTTATAATTTCAAAATTGATGTTTGCACAGCTAATTAAACTGCTGCTTCAAACTACAGTATTACCTGCCACATACCAGATACAACTGCAATGATGTTGCCCATAGCCAATTCAAGCTACAGTAGCACAAGACTACACACAAGAAAACACACACACACACAAAAAAACCTTCCATTGAATTTTCACTGAGGTTTTTACTATGACTGTAATGAGAATGCTCAGATCTTCCAAAATCTAAAATAGGGTACCGATCCAAATGGAAGTTTCGTGCTTAAAGCTAAATTATCAGTAATCCAAATATTTGATCAGACCGAAAGTCATCTCAATGAATACACTGTTACTGGCCTCAGTAAGCCAGAATTACTTTTTTTTTTCCTTTTAGAAACAAATGTAGAATTGACATGCAGACATAATTTCTTTCAGAAAGACTAAATATTTTCTGATACAGCTCCCTAAAAGGACTTCTGAGGAACAACATATATTACTAGGAGACTCAACAGATGTTGCAAATACATCACAGTTTAGGTTTACAAAATTTCCCAGTCATTTGCTACCATTTCTTTTCTGCAAACTTCTTCCAAAAAGCGGAAAAAACACCTTGGCTTATGCTATCTGAACACCTTCCTCTGTACCTGGCAGGCCTTTGCAGTTATATCAGATGGTGTATCTTGGGAAAAAGCTGGCCTCAGAGCAGCTCCAACCTGTTGATAGAAGAAAAGTTTAGAAATCCAACTACAACAGTGATGCAACATCCTTTATCTCACCTTGTGTAAGGCTCAGCACATATATAGAACAAGCAAGATAAGACTGCTAATTTTAGCATTACAGTTACACCCTAAACCTACCCTTGCTGTCTCACAGACATTTGCAATGGCATTTAAACAATAACAAAGTCCTAAACCGGTTTTTTCCTGCTTGCCCACTGCCTTTTTAAGCCTCAGCTACCTTTGTCCAATCTGTAGTATTATCTTCCTTTTGTTAATGAGTATCCTTTTAATCATTCAACTATTATAGGTGCAATTTATGCTAAGGCTCAAGATGCCGTTGACTTTTTGATGTCCAAAAGAATAATAGTGATGCAGATCCAACCATAAACATTTGATTTCACATATTGCCAAAATGACAAATACTGACAGGAAAAGTCTTTTTGGCAGCTATTATAAGGCAGATTTTTTTTGAAACAAAAGGAACCGTGTCAAAAATGCAGAAGCTAGAGCACTGAAGAAGAAGAAGAAAAAAAAGAAGAAAAAGGCAGGAAGTAAAAAAGGATGAAAACCTGCATTTAGAAAGTATTTGGAAAGATCCTAAAGACAAAGTGAAAACAAAAGAGATTAATCTATGCAACAAACTAAAGCAATAATACCCCAAAATAGATCTTCAGCTGCGCACCTCCCATTCCTATACTTTTGTAGCTTTCATTTAAACAGAAGGATATTCAATAATTCCCAGATTATGAAACAGATATGTTAGATTTAATCTACAACTGAATCAGTGTTAATTTTCCAATTCCTAATTCTACAAATTAAATGCCACACTTAAAAAAAAAAAAAAATTAAACGTAACTTGTAATATTTGGCTTTCAAGAATCAATAGCTACCAAATTTTTACTTTTGTCAGCTACTAAATTACAATACATAGGAAGGGATATGCCAAATACATTTTGAAGATGTAAATAGAAGCATCTCTTGAGTACATTTTCACACACACAAAAATCTCTTCCTAGGTCTTGTGAAGTTACAAAAAATTCACAAAGCTAATACTGGCATATTGACATGAACAGAGAATTTCCTGAATGTATAAAGGAGGTCTCACATTAGCCTGATACTGCTCCAGTATCACATGGCCTGGAAACTCTGGCTCAGGAACTGATGCAAATTTCTTGATAATATCTTCAAGAGCTTGAAGACCTGCCATTCGTAACTGGTTGCTGTGATCAGTCGCAGCCATGAATGCCATTCGAATAAGGTCAGAGAGATGGAGCACCAGGAAGTCATCTTAGGAACAAAACAGGAAGAACTATTTGATAACTTAAAAGATAGCTGACATTTTGGCTATTTGTAATATTTTCCTCATTCACATGTACAAATTTTATGTATTCTTTTTCAAAGGTCCACATTTAGGTTATGGAAAAAGGCAGGAAAGAATGGAACTTATTTTTCTTCCCTCCCCCTTCCCAATCACCCCTTAAAAATGATAGAAGAACTTTAATTCCTAAGATAATCTTAAACACAAATTTGAAACGAAATATATACAGGAATTAGAGTATCTTAGTACAAGGAATAGAGTATCTTAGCAGAGAGTAGAATATTTAAGTAAAGCTTCTTTTAGTGATCCCTCCATCCTACGGAAAATCTTCCAAGACAATTCCTGTTCCGGTCTTATGCTTATAGCGACCCCTGCTGATTGTGGAAAACGCCACCAAGTTTAAACACCTAAAAACTGAAAATGCCTCTAGTTACGCTCTTAGAAGCCACATCCAAGGCTGTACACAAGCGGCACACAACATACAGAAAAGAATAATACATAACTCAGCCTCAACTAAGGCTAAGGAAACTAGGCTAAGCTATACAACTAAGCTCAACTAAGCTATACAACTAATAAAATAATATGTATTTAAAAACATAATATCCAGGATAAGTAACAAAACCCACAAATTAGAAAAGCTCTACCTATTTTCAAGTATTTTTTTCAAGAAAAGTTTATTTTGTGGCTGAAAGTTTTCAGAGGCATGTTGGAAAAGACTGACAACCACATTCTAGGACATTCACAATATTCATCTTGCGTACACGAAGTCTTCGTGAGCATTACGTGAGTGAAAGCAAACAACCACTAGGCACCAGAACAAATACATACATACAACTCAAGGGCAGAAACTTCCCACTATCTGCTAGAAAAAAACATTTCTTCACAAAGCTGTGTAACCTCTGACCTCTCAATTCTGATCCTCTAACTCATAAATGCATCTTCAAAATGTGAGTGTGAAAAGTGAATATTCATCGTGCTTATTAGATACCCAAAGAATTAATTTTATGAATCAGCTGTGTTCCTGTGTTATTCTAACTCCCTCTCTCTGCAACCTCAGCAATAATTACCTGGTCTCATCTGTTTTTTTCCTAGCATCCCTTTGGTCTGGGTATGCTAAAATCATCTCTGAAGTCTAATTCATTGTTGTCATTACATTATACTCAGAAACTGTTCCCAGCTCACCCTTAGCTAGACATTTACTGCTTCCATTTCAGACTGGAGAAAAGGTTTGCAAATCTAAGGGCTTTAGTTTCTTCCAAGCAGATCAGTCTGTGAGAATTTATATTCTCCAGCAAACCTCATTACTTGTGTTCATAGTATGGTTAACTACTATGTGGTTATGCAACTACAGTTTTAATGACTTCTGCTAGCCATTTCCTTTGGGTTTAACCATTTGAATGAAAGGATAACTTCATTTTTTTTTTCTTGGTTGTGTAAACTTAAACTGCAAAGAAATGTCAAAATTAAAATAAAATAAAAAATTAAAACCAAACCCAAGACATGCACATTCTGTAATTACTTTTGGGGTTTTTAAGTCTGGCTGAACGAGCCAGTGCCAGATCAAAGTGCGCCTTGTTGGCGTTCTCACACAGCATGATAACTCGGCACAGACAATCTGCTGCAAACACACGAGTTGCCCAACGAGGTGCTACAGAAGGCTTGGATTTGTCCTCTTCACCCAAGGTGGTAAACATTGTATCATCATCCATCTCATCCTTCTTCTCTGATTCTTCATCCTTCCCTCCTCCCAAAGGAGCTGCAGTGCTCATGTCTACAACAGACAACAATTGAAAAGAAAAATCCCACTCTTACAATCCACAGAAGACAGCTAAGGACATATTCAAGATTTCCTTACAGACTAATTCTTCTGTTGAAACAACATTTGTAAAAGTCTCAAAGGCATAGGAAAATCAGTAAAAGAAATGTTTTTCACCTTTAATCTGGCTTAAATGGTATGAAATAAATTCCTGTAATGTTAATTCCCCAGATACCAACTACAGCTGAATCCCATATCTAAACGTCTCAGCTTTGAAAATGAACCTATTAAATTGCCAATAAACAGAATAATGACATTACCAGGCTCAGAATCAAAGCATGGCTTTGAACTATTCAGCTCCTGTTTCAAGTGAAAGCTAGAGTGCATGTTAAACTGAATCAAAACTACAAAATTCCATGCCATGGGATGGATATCCAGCCAAGTAGGCAGTTTATGGCACCCATAAATGTGTTTAACATTCAAAAAAACTCTCTTCTCTCAGTGTAGCTGGGAGACTTCATTTCAGAAATGAAATTACCTCAGGGATCACTTTAAAAAAGACAAACCAAAATACGACAAAAAAATCCCCCAACTCACCAAACATGCATTTCTACTATTCAGAAATGAGAACATAAAATCTCAATGACAAGGTCTAAATTAGCAAAATGCCAAGATGCTGACAAAACTTACTCTGGCAATAATTAGAGGAGAACAAGTAGAAATCATTGCAAGGGTAACCAACCCCAAGTATGGGGTCTAAATTTAAGCAGCTGAAGAGCAAAGACATTCAATAAAGAAAGAGGCTATGGCAAATCAAACACAGATGATGCCAATTCACAAGAGTGTTTTGGGAAGGCATCTAGGACCTTATGTGTCTGATTTGTAAATCTCTGTTTAAAAAGCAAATCAGATTTTGTGCGTATACCAGTTAGCTGGATCAAAGGAGTTCACTATGAAGCTGCCTGCTGAAAGTATAGCTGACAAGTTTATTTAAATAGGGTTCTCTCTGAAATTATTTCAGCTATTAATAAATAATAGATTGAATACCATGTTAAAAACTTTAAAACTCGCTCCACATGAAATAAGAAAGGGATTATCTAATTCAAACTTGAGAAACCAGGTCCTTCTCATGGGTTGATATATGGAAAACACATTACATAAAGAAATCATTGGTAGCATTACTCATCAGTTAACATAAAGCTGGCAACATTTAGAAAGAGCTTCACAATGAACTCACAGTATTGCAATAAACAAGTATAAATGCAAAGGAAATGAGCAGAATCTGCGTCACAACCATCCTACAGGCAGAAAAACAGGAATAAGGTCTCAGAGGACAAGATCTTTGCAAAGAAATCTGCAAAGCTGAACAACAAGCAAAAGTTTCATCACCATGGTAACCTATCATCGCACAAGTAACTCATAAAACCTCACCAAATAAAGCTCAGAGCTTATACAGCAATCTTCTTTCAATATGATCCTGACATATAAAAGGCTAAAAAGAGTATGTCTGCTAAGATACTGAAATGTCAGAGTAATAATCACACTGCTTCTCCATTGGAAATCCTACTTCAAGGCAGTTAACTTTTTAATCTTAAGATCAATGTTCTAAAACTTAATATAACACCGATGATTTCTTCTAAGAAAGTTTTAATGAACTATAATCAAAGTTCTATACACAAGTTACATCTTAACTAAGATAAAAGAGAAGCTACACACAAATATTGCCAGAAAATGCTAATATTAATGACATACTGTCCTTTATGTGAATAGAGGACATAGAATACTTACCACTGGAAGCTGCAAGGACATCCTTACAAAGCATTAGCCAGTGCGAAAGGTTTTCTACTGCCAGCGATGAAAGCATATGTCCCAGAGTATCATGGATATCTGAGCACAGCTTCCGATCAGTCTCCCGATCCAACATTCCAAAAAGGACACCTTCAAGGCCTGTCTCTGTTATATTAATCCCCTGATGCCGGGAATGAGTGTCTCGCCGAGAACCAGCTCCTGGTGCAAAAGGATTGATATCTGCAAAATGATAATGAGAAATCTTTTCTGAAATCAGTAACTCAGTTTTAAAATTTGGCCTAACAGGCTAGAATCAGGATTGTGTATTTGTGTGTGTTTGTGGTTCAGACAGTGATAAACCAAGATGTTACTGAATTTCTTCTGTACAAACACTACAAAGATTTTAATACAGCAATTCACTTAATTTGCTTTCTGCAAGGCAAATAACACCTCCTACTATTATTTCAGAAAAAAACAAACTAGAAAAAACCCAAACACCCAATACCAAGCAAAAAACTTTCAAATCTAAAATTAAAAAAGTATAAGTGAAATTCAAGAAATAAGCATGAGTGCAGCCAGAATTTATTTGAGCTGGAAGGGACAGTTTTAGTGGTTTTTTTTCCTGTTGTTGGGGTTTTTTTCCACCCTCACACATATGTACAACACCAGTGCACTCAACTGTTACAAAAAAGCCACATGAAAGAAATACTTACTGATGTTACTGTTTTCCTTTTCTCCAGCATTTTTCACTAAGCTCATGGCATATTCACAAACCTCTGCTGCTTCCCTCTGAGCAAGCTGTCGTAAACATGCAACTGCAGCCCGGCGAAGCAGCAAGTGAGAGCTGCACAAATGAACCTACAAATCAGAACCATTACAAGCAAGTAAACAGCTGCACCCCAATATCAATAAATCAGCACTGCTAAGGACTAACAGCATTCTATTTTTCAATCATATGCCCATGTGAGAGCTGCTGGGTGCCAAGCTCTTTACAAGATACTGAAAGTTCAGAAGTAAGCATTTTTTATAATGTACAAATATGAAAATAAAGCTGGCATATACAGAGCTGACAGCTGTTATCTGGTTAAAGAGGTAAGAGCTTAAATATGGGAACTGCTGCACCAGTGATTTTGACTAATTATACTTGCCAATCTGTTACACTCCCCATATTCTGCTATAGCTTTAAAGAATATTATCTTAAACAAAAAGCCATCATCAAGTGCACCACACATGATAACTATCAAAAACTTCTATTTCAAACTTGTAGTGATTTATGACATATGTTTTTATAGGTGCCTCTCAATGAGACAGCTTCGTATTTCTTTACTAACCAATACTGGCTTCTAATTCCTTTTGAATCACCTCAAGTATAAGCAAATATTTTTCTTAGAGAAGAAGTGTGCATGATCCCTATTTTCCCAAGAGGAAGTAGCTGCACAGAGAACTCTGTTTTTCTACAGTGGAAGAGAGTGCACTGTAAGAAACTTTGATTCTTTATTTACCCTGGGGAATTTGTTTTTAATAAACCAAATACACATTTGCTTTCTCGATATTAGGTTTTTATGCAGATGGAAATTGCTTTCCTAAATGAAAGGGTTGTATAGTTTATAAAAAAATTGAACAGTAGAACTTTATTCCACATATGAATATACAAGATTTTAGTCCTGAAAAAACAAGCAGACTTTAAAGAACCTCTAAATATCACACTGAGTTTGTTTTAATGGAACTAAATCACAGAACATTTAGGGGATTTAATTAATGGAAAGAGCATTCCCCATTTTAAGTTACAAAACAAACAACTGGTGGCTATATAGCCAATGCAGGAAGAAGAAATGAAACTAGATTGTGGAACTGTGTGGTTTAATTTTGATACCTGGCATTAACTCAATTTAAAAATGAGTTAGAAAACAATGAACAGTTTCCTAATGGGGCAGGTAAGGCAAACCTTGCCTACGTATCTATGTATCTGCAGTATAAATAAATGTGCAAGACAATTCAGAGGAAAACTTACCACACTAAGTATGACATGGAAGTAAGGAATATGAGAAAAGAGAAGAAAAATAGCCTTTGTTTAGCAGAGGACCACAAAGGAACAGGAAAGAGACATCAGAAAACCCCCGGAAAATTTTTCAAGACAGCACTAGTCATTCCTGTATGAACATCATTGTAATATTACCCATGGGTACTTACAGAGTAAATGGTTATAGGGATCACTTGTCATGTTATACATATTATTTGTACAAAAGGGCATACTACTTTTGAGTACACTGCACTCCATGCAAAATTTTGTGAAAGGACAAGTGACACATTCTAAGAACACACTTCACTCTCAGGAGTGCTCCAGAGTAGGGGGGTGCAGGGAGCAAGGGTCAGTGCTTGCTGACGAGTATGTACACTGAGAGGATGTCAGACTAAGAAAAAGGTCCAATGTTGACTTAAGTAGGATGACACCCCTTCAGGTAACACAGGCCCACCACTTCCACAAAGAATGACACGAAGAACTGTCAAAAAAATGTCACAAAATGCCCAACAGACATTGGACTGCTGAACCCTCTAAAAGTTTTTCAAACAGTAGTAATAACAACAACAAAAAAAAATCATACCAAAATGCACACCCACACACAGCACCTTTCCTCTTACAGTCATACTGGGTGGTTTGGGTTCCAGCCTCAAGCCAAGACTTGCTGACAAAACATTAATGGAAGGAGAAAGCAACACTAACAGCAGCAGCACAGGAATTTGAATCTCAGCATTTACTATACTGAGTGTACAATAACTCCAAAATCACCTGCTCTTCTCCAGCTCACCCACTTCCCTTTGTGGAGTGCAATGAGTTAGAGGAAACAGCATTTCGGCATCTTCTCAGTCGTATAAATGCTTGCTATTTTGTGCTATCAAGGGTGAAAGAGAATCAGACCCTATGATTTCAATTTGGGCAGCATTCTAAAAAGATCTAAAAATGGACTGCGGACGGGCATCCTTTATTGCACTGTAGTGTTTTTGCAAATATGACTTGCTTATAACATATATCTGACATCTTGTTAAGTACTTCAGTCCTCTGCTAAGCATGTACATAAAACTGAGGAACAAAACGGACGCATTTTGTACTCACGCAAAGACTGGGAACCAGACTGGACAGGTTGACATGCCGTGGTGCAAACATATGAAGCTGCTGAAGGCAGGATATGGCAGCTGCCTGAACAAGCGAGTCTGAATGGTCTTGTGTGATTGCACATCCCACCAAACAGGAAGAACGGATTGTTGAAATTGTAGCTCCATTACCTAATGATGTAATACAATACCCTTAACACAGGATAATTTTTGTATGGCAACTGTAGGCTTTAAACCTCTGAGAAACAAGAATTGTTAATGCTTCAAAGTTCACAGATTAACATGCAACTTTTCTGGATTCCTACTGAAAACTAGTATCTACACAACCTCAAAGAAACACTGTGGAGTACTTCAGTATCTTTTTTTGTCCTGTCCAAATGAAACCTTGGATCAATTATCTTCAGTCAGAAATATTTTGAGAATATCTTCCCAGGACATGAAACCTGAATTTGAATACTGAAAGTCTCTTTCATTCTATACATATGGACAACATTTCATGCACCACACCATTTCCTATAATACTGGATAACTTTTAAGCTAATATGCATGTAATTTTAATTAGCTCCAATGGATGAGTTGCACTGCTATAACAGGACATGAACTCTAAAGAACAATATTTAATTTGAAAAACAATCTCATTCTGTATTTTGAGAATTAACCTGCATCAGGTTTATAAAAAATCTTGAATTACAGAAAAATGTAACCTGCATAAGACATTCTACATAAGCTGTTGTTTAGTTTAAAAGTGAATGATGCTCCAGATCAAAAGGTTAACACACAGAAAACAGATACACAAGTTCAATTAGACCATCCAGAAACTCTTCACAGCTACAAATTTAAATCCAATTGTTTAAAGTTTCCTAGGCACTGGCTCTCTGGCACTGCATCAAAGACCACCCTATAAATATTCTAAAAAAACTACAGCTGGAGAAAGGTACAGCAACCTAAGAATATCAAGAATTAATGGAAATGAGTTACAGATCAAATATTATCAATTATGTCAAACTTAAAACTCTTGCTTGTGTTAAAAGAAAAAAAAAGCGGAGGGAAAAATCTTCCTTCTTGCCCCACCGATACACAAAAATATCAACAGCAAAATATGCAGCAAGAGTGTTCTTCACCTTTTACCTACCATGCAGATTTGCCATTAACCAGAACACCACACACCACTGCAACTTCTTTATACAAACCTCAAACTGCCATTAAAAAAGCCCCAAGTAGTCTTAAGTATGATCAGAAGTGAGGTTGCTTGCGTGACTGTAACAGACTTTGTGAACACCACTCCCTCCCCACCCGCAACTGCAACAAACAAAACTTTATTTTCTTTAAGACTGCAATATATTATCTTTATACAAATTAGATTTTTAGTTTCACTTCAAATTCCTACTAACCTTGCAGCTCAGGCCCAACAGTAGTTATTATAGCTCCAAGACATCGGCCTAGGCATTGATGCACTTCCGTATGTGATGGTGGAACAGTTAAGAGCAGAGTAAGAACTAAGGACAGAGTTGGCTCCACATATCCACGGTACATTGGTCCACTAGAATCTACTATCAAAGCAAGTGAATGGAGAGACCAGGTCTAGCAAACAAAAAAAAAAAGGAATATTTTTCAGTAATACATTTAGGAAATTTAAATCATTTTGTATGCAGACTGTTATGTCCTTCCTTAAACATCTCTAGTTAGCTACTCTGACTCCAGATGTGTTCCAGAGGTCTCAATCTCAAGCAATCATCTGGGAGTTTAAATAACTGAGGAAAAAGAAGCTACTCTAGTATATGTTCTGTCAAGTAAACAATTTAAACCAAGGTGGAAGTATGATTCTGTACAGTTACCAGTGGCTTCAGCTTCTCAATCTGTGGGTATAAACTGCCCCTACTCAAAGGTGGCACACAACTTCCTATTGCTAATGCATAAGTCAGTCACAATTTCAGATAATCATTCCCTTGCAGAAACTTGTGAAATTACCTGTTGTATCAGGCAATTACAACATAATCTTTGAAGAACAATAATTACAGACAAGACACATGTTGTTACTCAAAAAAAAAAAACCCAAAAAAAAAAAAAAAACCAAAACAATAAAACCCTCCCCCCCCCCCCCCCCCAAAAAAAAAAAAACCACCAAAAGCAAAGATGGTTGCGTTTTGGGTTTGTTTTGTTTTGTTTTGTTTTTCTCCTTCTGAAGTTAATTCTTTTATTCTAGTGCTGTGATAGATTTCATTACGGGGGGGGGGGGGGGGGGGGGAGAGTGCTTTTCCCTCTAATATTCAACTTTAAAGACAAATGTACTGGTCCATCTAGCCCTCTCTTCCCCTTACAGCAGCATCTACAAACAGATACTTCAGAGGGAGTAAAGACAGACCAAGACACTGACTCCTCAAATTTCTCCTGGGAGAGTAAAGACAATGCATTCTCCCAATTTCCAAGTATTTTCAACTTTGGAAACTTTATGAACTGCACAGTGTTTTTAGTTAATTGACAGCTCCAAAGGCGTTGCATTTTCAACATTATATTTAGTCCCCTTTGTACTCTACCAGCAACCTTTAAGAGTAAATCTATCCTCCTATGAGACTTCACATGTCTACAGTCCATCGTGGATAGAAACTCCTCCCCAGTTTTGCCTTACCTTGGACTTGGCTCTTACTAGCCCCCTTTCTGTCCCCTAACTGCAGTAGGCTTGCAACAGATTTTGTTATCATAATATAACCCCCCAAAGATGATGTACTGCCATACGCTATTGACACTGTCACATATACAGAAATTGCTTGGCAAAGAAAACTACTGCTCATGACCCCAGACTCAAGTAACACATGTTAACCATTAACCAGTCATTAAAACTTTAGTTTACAGCTAAGGTAAAACTAACACATTTTGCTTTGCAATTACGGTAAAGCTAGAAATATACCCACAGTGAATTACTCTGGTGCCACTGACAAGCAGACACTTGTGAGTTTGAATTAACATGACCACTTGCAACTGCTTCCCTAGTGAATAGAGAGGTTACATTTTGACTGCAGTACATATCTGGGATTCTGTACTGTAGAAGTTTATAAGTAAAGTTCCACTTTCTTCATGCTCCCTGGCACATGCTACATCCGTATGAGTTGTCTTATACGTGACACTCTATTAAAGAGCATCTGAACATGTTATTTTTTACTTTTTTTAAATCTTGAACATTTTAGTTTTGTGGTGATTGCGGTTTTTACCTGGACTTCAGGAGAGGTTCCATCTTGTGCCAAAGCCAAAAGAATACTAACGCTAGTTTTCAAATGCTGTCCAGAACCTATTCCACCAACATACCGATGGAGACAGCCCAGAGCCAAAGAATGGCCCGTTCTTGATACAACATCTCGAGCAGATTTTAACCTACCAATGATTAAATAAAAGGAAATCATGTAATTCACTCAGTTTGTTACAAAGAACCTTTCAAGTACCTTAACAGTGCAAACGACTAAAAGTTCTGCAGGCCACCTTGCAAGATCTTGAAAAGCCTTTACAACAAAAGCAAAACCAGTGTACTTAATTCATATTAAACTGGATTACATATAAGACAAGCAGGAATGATTTCAGACGAAGAAGAGTTTTGGAAGTGAAAGACTACAGGAAAGGCACCTAGGGCTTACCAGTGTTTCATAGCAGACTAATTTAAGAGTCAGAAAAGTCATTGCTAGACCACTGCAGTGAAAAGGAATCAAATGACAAAGAAATCCACAGCTACAACTTCCACTGAAAAGTCAGCTGAGTAACTTTTAATACAGCTATTTTCTTCTACAGCTGAGTTTTGTGACTTTCCCAATAAAGCTTTTTTTCTTTTTATTTTTTTTAGTAATATTTTATTAATGAAACTAAACCAGAATGAAGAGCATTCTGAATGATCTAGTTGTATGAAGTAGTGACTTGTTGAGTCTTTTCCGTAATACTTCTGCTTTTGGAATCATATCACATACATAACTTCTTAATTAAAACCTTTTCAGGGGTTGTGGAAAAGAAACAAAAGGTGGCTATCCTAATTAGAACAAAGAAAGGTTTGAGAGTTTGTCCTGGTTGTCTGTATATGAGAGGCAAGTGTGCTTTTAACTGTCAGTGAATAACTAAATGCAAATCTCAAATATAAAAAAATTATTTGACAGTGTCAACAGACTGGCAACCATTAGCAACCTGAATCCTAGATAAGAAACCACGGAAATAGTCCTAGTAATAGAAATTCAAGGAAAGATGGTAAAGGTGATGTACTTTATTACAAGATAAAATGATGGTAGAAGAGCTGGGCTGAGGCTATGTGCACACAGTCTGGCCAGCCAAAAACATGGGCTGCAGCCTTGAAGCAGGTGCATTCTGATTCACAGATAGGCTGATGTCTTAAATTTAAGCCAAAAATTGGAAAACATGGTCTTGTTATATCTACCACGCATCTTTCTAAAGACCTGGGATAAACAAGGGGGGGGCGGGCAGGGGGTAAGATGGATTATATCTAACCATTAGCCAGCAGATAAATTATATCAATATGTAAAGATATTATGATTAAACAGATCCACTATCACACAATTCGCGTTACAGATGTACTCAGCATAGGCTGAATTTATCTATCTGAAGCAGTTTAGTCACTCTCAAGTAACTCATCAAAAACTATTTATTGGTAGAATTTCACATTCCAACTAGTTTAACAACTCAGCTTTTATTCCTGGAAGAATCACATTAAATAAACCAAAAGAAGACCCTGTATGAAGGTTTGTTAGATCTACATAATCATAGCAATCAAGCATGAAGAGAAAAATCAATATGGTATTTAGCAGAGGAATCTTCCAAACTACATTAAATGATATTTTTATTTCCTTTTCTGAATCAAAACCAACTTACTTATCAAAACTGTACTGAGCCATTCTAGCTATGAAAGATGCTTCTCCAACCACCTGAGCCATTCTGCCAAGAGCTTCTCCTGCTGCACATCTCAAAATAGGGTTAGGATTATCAAGGGCACCCATTACCAATGTCAGAGCAGATTTGCGGACTTCTTCTGGTCCTAAAGTGCTTTTATTCTCAGCTAAACCCTGAATGAAAAATAAAAAAAAAAACAAATAAAAAAAAAATTCCAAAGCAGGGGAGAAAGGGAAAATGTACAAACAAGTTCACTGTATTTGAGATCTTCCATTAAAAATGATGTGCTTTCACTTTTTGTCTAGATTTGTGGTCATTTACCCTAAAATATACTTGTTGAAAACTTTTAAAACTCAGGATCAACAGTACAGTCTTACATTTACCAACACTGCCTATTTCACATACCAGAAGACCTGTTGCACCAGCCTTTTACAAATGCATTACAGCGCTATGTGCACTGTACCGGTACTAAATCTGAGCTAGCTTTATACAGGATACCCCAGAAAAAGAGACGCTGTAAAATCTAACTGCAACATCTCTCTCCCCGAAACAACGAAACCACAGCTCAGTTATGTTTCTGCAAGAGTCATTTAAATCAAGGACATTTCACATACATTATTTTTTTGCTTAATGATCACATCTTTGCAAACTTTTATACAGCCTGTTATATGAATATTTTACAGAGCAATAAAATTAACCACTGCTTCTGCAGCTTCTTCGGTTCCTATATTTCATTAATAGTACATCACCTCTCACTACAACTTTCACCAAGTCTTTTACATTGGGAAAAATAATTAAAACATGTAAAGTACAAACACTGTATGCATTATAGAGGAAGAAATTGATTCTCATTTTCTCTTCTGAAATACTCATTTCAGCCGAATTTTGACAGTTCTTCAGCCATTTAGCATGGTATTGGAAATTCCAGATACCTGTCTCAGAATCTACTTTTCAACTTGCAGCAACATGGTTCACGTTTCTAAGAACAAAGCAAGAGAGATGCTGTTTTGCCAGTGTATTTTGCCATCAACTAAAGACATGCAGCCCAAGTAACAATCAGCTTAAACTAGGCAGCCAATTTTGTGTGGCAAAAGTGAGACACGAAGAAGCTCATCCAGTCTTTAGCTACAGGCTGGCACATCTACAAGGGTAGCTTTCTCAGTGTGCAGGACTTAGTTGCTCTGCAGATGAACAAGCATGACAATGACAGATGTTGTCCAACAGACTCATGAATTGGAAACTATATAAAATAGCATCAGGAAAAAAGGAAACTCTTTGAAAAAATTGCCTAGTAGAAAGAAAGCCTTACACTCTAAGACAGTGTTCCAGAAAGCCTTGAGGAAATGCAACTCACTGAAAGCAAGTATTTCTGAGGGATATTATTTGTGACTTGCTGTCATCTAGCTTCCTAACATGATGGCATGAGGCTGGATTTCCAAGTGTAGATAGAGAACACAGACCTGTAACTGAAGTCAGTGGGACTATGCATAAGCATCTACAATTCTATGCAATATTAGGGAGTCTTAAGAAAAAATTAAGACATTCAAAATGGAAACCCAAATCCCTTTTTGTTTTTATTTCTATAAGCCTCATCTGCAGAATACTCTATGACATGAGGGTGGTTTTGAGTACATATGACAATGTTTTTAAATTCACCAGTACAATGCAAAGAAAACTACAGGACTGAAAAATTAAGAAAGTTTAAGTACTATAGAATGCTGACTACATCTTTGCTCTGTACTGATAAATGCAGACAACAGCTTACGGCAATATCTGAAAAAAAAATCAGTTCTGGCATTTTGAAACTTGAATGTTTAAGAGGTAACTTTAGTAATGTTCTTCTAACAACCTTTTGTATGGACTACAAATCGATGAATCAAACTGTTGAGCTTTGGCTCCATTACAAATTCACAAGTTTTACCTTCAAGGCACTAAGAACAGCAGTAAAGATATTAAGCTGCACAGCTTGCTGGCGAACACCTTTAGCCTGCTTCACACATTCAGCAAAGTGATCCAACATCTGTAATCTAAAACAAAGAAAAGAACATAATTTTAAGTGATGTTCTTTCAAAATACAAATCAAAACACAGCTGGTAAAGAAACCCCACACATAAAAAGGCCTTTTAAGTTCAGTCACAGAAGTTACGCTTCAGGGACTGCAGAAGGCAGAAAGGTACACTTTAGGTAAAAAGGGTGCTGTTATTCTGAACAGTCCCTTTGCTTTTAGCTCATCCACAGACGTTTACTATTTCTATTGAAGAAAACACCACCAAGAGGAAGGGAGTCTTCAGATACGTTTGGCTGTATAACTAGAAAACTATGAGGACAAGAGTGGAAACAATGTTGCCTTTCCACTGCCGCGCAAAACAGTGTTGCACTCTGCATTCTTGTTATTGTTCCTATCAGTTTCCCTGTTTAACCTCAATTCTTACCCATTTGACCATGCCAGGTGTTACTGGGAGGAGGAGTACTCCCTAGAGGACACCAAGAACAGAAGTATAATGAATAATCTGCATTTTTAGCTACTCCACAGCTTCCCAGCCAAATCTTTCCAAAGCTAAGAACTGATATAGATCAAGTTGAAATACTGCAAGCTTGCCTCAAGCTTACTGCAAAATGAGACTGACTGCTAGGAAAATAACTGTTCCCATCAGGATTGCACTGAAGGATAATTTTACTTTGAAATGCATCTTAGAGCTGCTTTCACTCCATGCTCAGTGACGAATTAGCTAAATAGGATGACAAAAGTAGTCCTGACAACTCATAACTCTGCAAAGGTAATGCAAAACACAAAGGAAAATAAGCTGAATTCCATTTGCTCTTTTTCATTATGCATAAAATTGTTTGCCAAGTAGAAATCAAATGGTCTTACTCATGGAAGCCAAATTAAATTCAATGGATAGTGCTGCTATGTTCTCAAGGCTGATCTGAAGTTAATTACAGTGGGTATTTTTTCAGGAAATTCTGGTTGCAGAGATATTACTACTGTTACATGGAGGAGAGAAGAATCTGGTCTCCACTTCTGAACTCTAATCTTCAGAACTAATAAAACTGAGGAAATTGCCTTATTTCTAAACTGGGTAGACATACTCTGGAATCCTAAGACACAATGAACACCAAATACTGAACCCTTAATTTAAAGACAATTGATATTAAAGTAGATTGTTATTTTAAGAAAGAAAAAAATATTATTCAGAAAACAATGCATTAGATTCTGAAATTGAACACTGATGTAAACTGACCTATGTTTGTAAGAGACATGAGGAAAAACCACACCAAAGAG
The DNA here is from genome assembly GCF_034315485.1 of Pezoporus occidentalis. Lineage (NCBI taxonomy): Eukaryota > Metazoa > Chordata > Aves > Psittaciformes > Psittacidae > Pezoporus > Pezoporus occidentalis. Next base: position 2,750,659 of record NW_026915376.1, read on the forward strand.
AGCCACAGATGCATCAATGACAGATACTCCTAACGGAAGGGGACCAGGTACAGCTTCACCAGCAGGGATGCGCAAGTAAATAGAAGACGGATCATGTTCCAAAGCACCACTTCCAGATGCACTATTTGGCTGAAGCTGCAAAATGCCACATGAATACCTCAGAATATACCTTTGCACATAAAATTTGTGAGATAATAGAGATAACAAAAACACACATGCAGTGGCTTACAAAACCAAAATGGCTTACAGACACCTGAATGCAACTGCAGTGTCCCCATGCATAAGAACACTAGCACTTACAGGGGCAGCTAAATCCCAGAGGGTCAAAGCAGTTAACAGCTGGATAAATGCACAGACTACTACTCCTGGTAGTCAGAGATGGAAATTAGACAAAAGCAGATCGATTTTGGCACTAACAGTAGCTTCCAAATCGGCAACTACAATGTGACATTTCGTTACAAAGGCTATTCATTCACTCTGTTTGAGCACTGAGTTCCAATACAGTATATTAAATTATCAGTTTTGCTTATAGCAATTCCCTGTACAGAAAAATTCAGAAACAGAATTAAAATGACTAGCATACCTATCATGAAAATACTTCTTAACCATCGTTCTTTCAGGAAACACCTCAGAAAAAAAAACTTATCTTCATGATTTGTTAAATATTTAATCCTGAAACAAAACTGGAATCTAGTAGCTCTGCATTCTTCTTAAAGGTCAGAAAACAGAGCAAACATTTATAGAGACTTTCATATCACTAAAATATAAAACAAGAGAATCTGTGATGCACTACAGGGCTTCAGTTACCAACAGTGACTGTCTTACAGGTTAGAGGTAAAATAGAAGCGGGGGGGAAGGGAAGAGAGGAGTAGGAATGCCCCAGAAAGCTCTGTGTATTGAGGACTGCACTGGTAGACTGGAAGTCTACTATGTCCACCATGACAAATGAGGGAATTCTATAAATTTATTTTTTTTTCTTTGACAAATTTCTGCTGATCTTTTCTCAGAAAGAGTTTCCCCTTGGTTTCTCACACTTGGTATCAATCTTCAGCTTTTGGATCTGTTCAATCCAGACGGCTGCCTTCTTAGAAACCTTGCCATTACTAAATAGTCTGTGGCAGAAGAGATGCTTTCAGCTCCACCCTTCTTCCTATGCCAAGAAATTTCTGAGAAGCTGAGTTGCAAAGTTTATGATGGCACAGTTCAGCATTTGCTGAGAACAGTGAGCGGTCTAAGGAATACAGTTCACAGAGAAATCAAAAATCACAGCAGAACTATGAAGACAGAAATATAGTGGGTATATCCAGATAGACAAACATTTTCATTCTGTGTCATTAAATCCTGAAGTTTATGAGGGTAAAAGGCTTGAAAAGAGGCAGCCAGCCCCTCCCTAGTCATCACAAATTAGGAAAGCAATGAGGATGTTATCAGGTAGTTTCCTAAAATACTTAACATTAACAAATTGTTCCCTATGTTATATTCCTTTAGCAACTGATCCAAAAATTATTGAGACCCCCCCAATACTTGTTTCCTTTAAAAAAAAACAAAACCAAACCCACAAAAAAACCCACACCAATTCTTGTGTTTCAAAGACTTCTTTTTTTTTTTCCCAAGTGCAGCGTATTTCTGATGATGCCAACAAAATTGTGCCAGTGCTCCCAAACTAAATGTAGGATTTCATACTACATCTCTAAAACCAGTTAAATCCTGGTTTGCTAGAACACCATTTGGAATAGTGATAATTTGACAGCAGTTTCATTATAAAATTTGTTAAGTGGAACTTTATTATTTTTTTTTTACCCAGAATAAAATAACGGAACTGCCAGACTGGGAAGATCAGGGTGGGGAGCACTGCTTTGTTTTAAAGAAGTTAGGTTAGCACGCTAACCACAACCATATGAGTAGCATTGTGCAACTTATATCTCGGCTGTAGGCAGCTTTTACTCAAAACAGTTCACTACAGATGGAAGGACTTGCATCTAGCAAACCTCTGAAATAAGACTAAAAACAAGGCATGAAGTTTCAGTTGTAGAAGGCTTCCCTCACATACACATCACACAGACAAATACTGTAGATAACTCTATTATTACAGGGTTTTTATTACCTGATCTTCAATTGACTTATGATCCGTTTCCTGCAGCCAAGAGCCAAGAAGAACGCTATCATCATAATGACAAAGAGACCTTAGGAGTGATGTGGTTGTATTAGCAGAGTTGTCTGTCAAAGTAAATTCTGCTACCAACTCTCGAAGAAGTGCATTAAATGATCCTAAACAAATGGACATTAAAAAGAATTGGTGCTGCTTCTTATCCAAAACATTGATTAGACATTCCAAATCAAAGCATGTACCATTACTTTGATTTTACAAGTAGCAAGTAGAGAAGGAAACCCGACACGACCACAGCTGAGAGAAAGGCTTCAAAGAGAACCCTGGGCTCCCAATTCTAAATTCAGTGCTCTAAATAACAGATGAGGCCATTCCCTCCAGGATGACAATCCAGATTTTTGTGGGAATATGCTCATCAACATGATGATATAAATTTAATGAATTAAAAACAAACCAAAAAGCTAATCTGTCAGATCATGTGGCAAATCGTGCCTGGCAATTTACTAATAATAGCATAAATCTGGCTGTCCTGGGTTCCAGGGCTAACAGAGCAGATCAGGTTAAAAAGAAAAAAAAAATACCAGAAACTCAAATTGAATCTTCATTCTCACATCTGTCCTTGAAGTATACTAATATACAGGGTTCTCTAGCTTTTAAGTAACAACAATATAAACAGCTAAATTGGAGTTCAGAACATGACCGCTGTACATCTCAACCCTACAAATGGGACTGTAACTTTTATACTCTAAGCATTACTTCAGTATTTTGCAGTATTCATACTCTGCATTTATACTGTCAAGACAACATATAGAAGATGAAGAATATAGTACAAGACCCATGGAGACTCCTAATATCTATATTGAATCATTTCTGCTTCAAAAGCAAGCACCAAAAATACATCAAAAAGAGTAACAGAATTTTAACTTTAATAAAAATTGCTAAAAATTTACATACCTTCATACGTCTTTGGAGGTAATAAAGCCAATATATCATAAAGTCTTAAACGGACCATAGCTGCACTAGCTTTGAGATGAGCTCCATGGGCTTTAATTACTGATGGAATACTATAGAACCAAAACAGGAAAAGAGACAAAAAGAAATATTGCAGTTACTGAAGAGAGCATTTTCAGCTTTTCACAAGATAGATCTCCAGCTAAGACAAGAAAAGAGTGTTCAGAAAACTACTCTGAGTAACACTACTCAATTATATTTACAGAGGTAACCATATGGAGCAAATTTTTCTAATATAAAATGCATGCTGCTGTATATTAGACACATGTACCTCCTCAGAAGAAGCTCCTAGCACTAGGTCAGAATATGAGTTAAAACAAATTAGTTCCAGTACTTCAGATCCAGGAAAAGACAAAAGTGAAAAAAGAGAGCAAAAACTGCTACTTACTGCGACATCATTGTCATGGCACATTCTATGGGCGTCATCAATTTCCTGATCACATCCTCAGTAAGGAGCTCAGGACAGTGAGCAACAAAACTTCTCATAGCTAATAACAAAATAATTTAAATTAAAATTTTACTGAAACAAATACAAAGCGTGAGCAAGGTAATAGATCCTAAGAGAATATCCAAAAAGCAGCAACTAAATATGGTTATTCAAAGACTATGCGACATGTTCATAAAACTATGTGCCAAAACCAGATCACAGTGATGAAAATCTGACACATCTTCCTGCTTTCTTTGAAAATAAGTGAAGTTACAAGAGTTCTCTCTGTAATACTTAGGGTCGTGTTTTGGTTTACTGCACACTTGTGATCTTGCAATTTGAAATCCTTACCGCAGAGAGCTCCAGCTCGGCCTTCCAGGGTTACTTGCCAGGTAAAAGAATCTCCTCTCGCCTTCTCTGCCTCCAGCTCCTTGAGAGAACGTGGAAATACATTTCTCCACAGCAGCAACATCTTAGGCAGATGATACCGAACGACAGAAGGACCTGTGCAAAAAAAAAAATGAAGTAACAGTATAATAAAAAAAACTGATTAACTAAGTGAAAAATCTGTCATGAAGGCTTTTGCTCTTCATTTTTCCTCTTATTTCACTTTTCTTCGTTTTCTCCTGCTTGAACAACGAAAAGCCCAAAAAATTCTTTCTCATTTCTAGGTTGAAAATGTGACAAATAAATACTATAGGTAAGCCTGTTTGTTGGCATCAGTACTGAAAATACGAAATAGGCAATTCTATACCTGGTCATGTAATACGTAACCACTGCCAACTGTCTTTTTACAATCTTTTCATTCTGACTTCTATGATTATTTATTACTAGTTTGAAGGCAAGCTCTGTAGCCTGTCCAAACTTGACAGCTACTAATTACGTAACTAGTTGAACCACCAAGTTTAAAGAAAACTTCTGAAAAAGCTCTAGAAGATTCAGTGCAAGTGCATTAAAAATATATTGGAGAAGGACAACCTAAAATAGGGATACACTATTAGAAAAACATGACAGTAAGCTGGGAAGAAAAAAAAAAGTAATAAAAGAGGCAATTTAGATTGAAACAAATGGTATTTGCTGAGAGATCAAAATACTGCAGAATGCATTAGAACTTTATTGTATTTTCCAGTATTAATTAAAAAAAAAACCACAACCCACTACTATTGCTGCAAAATCCAAGAGTATACTTAGAACCTCCAAAATACATCTTCTGGTATTTCTGTGACGGCAGATACGAACATAAGGTTGGCTTTTTTAAAAGACAGCTGAACAGTTTTTGAACTGATAGCACTTATAATCAGTACTGCTGCCTCTCCAGACACACATATGCAACTTGTTGAAATGCTCACTGTGTTTCATTTACATTCCACTTCTTCTGCACTGATTAAGGAAGGAAGATGAGGGGTTGCCCTTTCCACAGAATGACTAAAGACTGTGTTTCTAAAAATAAGAGTTCTGCTCTGGTTTTAAGTACCACACCTTCTACTATCCTTCAGCTTACATAAACACTAATATTTCACTTTTTCCCATCAAAAAAAAACAAGGCTAAAATAAATCACTAACACTCTGTTTCCCTTGATATGTGCTAGATACTGGACTGATTATATGTAGGGACCATTTGCCACAATGGATATAAGAAATGTTGGACAAGCATTAAACCAAAACAAAAAACAATTTTTACAAACCTAAAGTCATAAGTGCTCCAAGTAAAAGCCATCCAGCTTGAGTCCGCTGCAAGGACAGCCTGCTGTTTTGTGCAGCAGTTCGCAACAGATCCTCAGCAATACTGACCACCATCTGCAGCAATGATGAAAACCAATGTATTTTAAATACATAAATTAAGCCACTGAAAGCTACTGCAACACATCCACCCTCACAGACTATATATAAAGATATTCTCAAATCATTTAAATTGACCTTCCATAAAGAATTAATGCAGATTACATTTCATGCAGATGATCAGTGTTTTGCATATGACAATGCAGAGAGGAATATTCTCTTCAGCAATTATTCATTAATATGCTAAACAAGAAAGCAAATTTGAAAGGGGTGGGGAGATAAAGGTGGTAAATATTACAACTGAAATACTACAAACACATGCTCTGGCAATTGCTCTCTTTCTAGGCACAAGCTCAGTTTTGATAATGCTTTATGTTGTTACCATGTCACACATTTTGCAAAGCTACTATTTCTAGACAAAAAGGTATCTTTTAGTACACTCACAGATGAAACATCTCACCTTTCCTTTGGCATGAGGAATACCTAAGGGACACTGATGCACACCACCTAACAAAGCAGCCATTGCAAAACTGTAGCCACTAACAGCTTCAGGGGAGGTCTTCAGATTGTTGAGCCTTTCTGCACATCTATCTAAAAATGGAGTCAACTGAAAAGGCAATGCCACAGCTACACACCGCAAACACCATGCGGCAGCAAGCCGAGCAGCCATGCTGGGATGAAGAAGAACTGAAGTTACTGTCTCCAACAGACCTACAGAAAGAGAGTTTACAGTTTTAGAGGTATGATGAGCTTTTTAATACAGACAACTAAATTGATACTAGACAGGCAACAAGAAAGTTAAGAAAATCAGAATTAAAGTACTTGAATTTTATGACTTCACCTTCTTCAAGAGGGAAACATTATTAGCAATACGCTGCTCCAAATCAGGTTTTTACCAGCAATGCTGGAGCTGCCAGAACCACAGCACTGACTTCTACTACTTGAACAACTGAAAAGAGGCAGTAATCCTACATAAGGAACAGGCACTGGATGAGATGATTGCTACAATTTTGACTTCTTTTACACAGATTGCCAGTAACAGAACAACATTAAGACTGATCTTTGGGTTTGCTTCATACTGTAGAAAAGCACACCCTACAGAAGGCACCGACTGCTATACTCTAGTTTTAACACAGTGCTGTCTCCCACTGTCACCCTGCATCCTTCTACACATTCTAACCTCTATGCCTCCTTAATCCTTGCTTTCTACCTGAGCTCTTCAGTCCAGTCCGTCTTCACACCAACACCTCCCTTAGTCCAGATCTCAAATTTTGCAAACTCCTACTTCAAAGCCCCCACTGACACCTTATCTTTTGCTTTTTTCTGTAGCTAGTGCGTAACTTGTGCTAGCTGCTATGAAGTAAGCAGGTAGAAGTAACTCTGAGATAGTCCCCTCTGTTCTTACAGGGCACAGCAGCCAGAAGGAATTAATAGGAGCAGTCTTCCCCACACCACGGCTGGAGCAAAATCAGTATGAGAAGGATGTCATATGCATCAAGACAACAATCTATATAATGAAATATCTAAAGGAGCTTGCACTTCAATTGGAAAAAACCCTCAACATCCGCAAACTGAAAAAACCTGCAACACTATAGCGTAAAGGTGAATTTAGATGTTAAAATAAACAAGAGGAAAATACCATACAAACCCTTATCAACTTAAAATGAGACTATCCACAGCTTCATCCCAACAAAATACTCTTAACGTCCCCACAGAAATTTGATATCTGAGGGCAATACAGCTTTCCAGGAGCAAATATTTCAGACCTTCTGTAGCAAAACCTTTTATTTCCTGTAAAACTATTATCAGAAACAAATCAATGCTAAAAATCAACTTTAATCACCCTAAAAAAGAGCTGCAAACAAACTTTGATCAAAACAATTCCTTAATACTTTAATCAAACTTGACCTAAAGTTAGGACACTAAACACTAGAAATGAGCTGAACAAATGTAGCTACCTGGAATACTACAAGGAATGCCAGTTTCATCACCTTATTTATTATATACTGATTTATTATTTAACTAGACTGAATGATATTTCATATTCATTGCTCAAATATTTCCTTTCATCTATTTAAATCTATTTGCATACCAATAGAGGGCTCTTGAATAAGAGGAGATGCAGTGGCATTCAGACTCTGAACCAGACTACCCAGTTCCTGGAGTGCACACACCATTACATGCTGGCTTGCAGCTACATCAGCTGCTCCTGATTTATTTTCACTGTTAGCATCATTCACTACTGCTTCTGCAAAAAAGAAAGAAAAAATATTTTGCTTAACTTCCACTTGAATCACATCTCACCATACATAGGATAAATAAGAATAGTTCAGTTTTGACATCAACCTTATATTAAAACAAAGCCACAAGCTTGATCATAGCATGAACTTGCAAAGTAACTGTGTTCTGAAGAGAAATAGTTTTACAGCTATGAGCCAAACACAATCATCAGAAGACCATGAAAGAGTTATGCCCATCATTTATTATGGAATGCAATGGACTGAGAGGTAGGATTAATAGTATAACATACCAAAAGCAAGTATACATGTGCGCAGCATGTGTATTGTATCTATAGAGAGTAACAAAATGATAATCTTGACATACCTAGGTTTTGCATACAAAATTGCATATATATGTGTATGAAATAACACTAAAAAAACCCAACAAAACAACACCACACCACAAAACAAAAAAAAAAAAAACCCGACCACCAAAACTTGTAAATAATTAATCACAACCACTAATCCCTCTTAAAGTTACCCAAATTAAGTTCCTAGATCTCACTGCAGGTTCTTTCTCCTACAAAATATCCCAGAAGCAGCAACTGTGACTTGAAAGAAAAGGGACTTCAATATCAACTTCATGTTAACGTGTCTACTACAGTACAAATTTAGAAAATCATTCCCCTTATATGAAGGGAAGTAATCTAAAAATAAATAAATAAATAAAGAGTTCTTCTGATCACCAAATACATAACACAATTGCCTGCAACTTTAACAAGGTAGCAGGAGGAAGAATTTCTGCAACTGTTTCATCTCAGAAGAACAAAATTCCTCCTCAAAGTATGAGAAAGCTGAAAAATGCCTGAGCCAGTATAACAACAGTAACTTTTAATTGATCTCAAAGAAAGAAAAATGGCTCTTACCCACTGCCTTCATTTGTTTACCAATGGCTTGACATATATCTTTGGCAGCTGCAATCTGTGCTTTCTCCCCAAGTAAGCTGCCCACAGTTGCTCTCAGGATAAAGGACACGCATCTTCGAGAGTAAACTGCCTCCACATGGGTCTGAGTTGCCCGAGGATGGGAGACCAGATCAAGTACATGGGACAAAAATGTAGCAAAGTTGCGCTCCAACCACTGACCTCCCAACGCTGTGACAAACACAACATAGGCCTGCAAATTCAGAAATTACAAACAGATCCAATTAAAACAGAAATGAAGGACTATATTCAGTCACCAAAGACTAAACACTACAGTTATACTCATGCATAATGCAGTACAGTAGCAAAACAGGATGAATCAATCTATTAGCCAGGTCTTTGCTGTAGAAACTAAACTGTTTTCCAGTGCCAAGAGTAGCCACTATACTGCTATATATTCTGTGAAGCACTAAATACTCTTTGGATGACAGTGAGAAAACCCAGTCAATTGCTCTAAATATGTGCCTCTTTAGAATTTTTAAGAGCATATGTTAATAACAGCAGCAACATTAATGTGCTCTAATTCACAATGAAGACCAGGCATTTCCATCAAGTTCACTTGAAAAGGGCTTAGAAAAATAGCATGGGTTTCACAAAATACCCCACGATCAAAAAATATGGATTCTGGCAAGTTACTACAGTATATTGAAACATATGCCAGAGTGAGAATCTCTGAACTTGAAGAGATGCTGCTGCCACCTTTCTCTATCAGACAAGTGGAGCTTCCACATTCAGGAGATTTCAGCTACTCAAGACAGACATATGGAGTGAAGAAATGTAGTTTAACAAATTAGGGCTGTAAAACTACCCAGCAGCTGAAAAGAGCACACACAAAAGGACAACAGTGTGCCCTCCCTAAAAAGGAAAAAAATTGAAAAGTGGAACTAAAGTCTTCAACATACTAAGGTTTCCAATATTTTTGCGAGTTAATCCAACCTCATATACACTGATCAAATAAGCTTTCTTTGGCACGTATTTCAAGCTATTGTTAATACACATCAATAATAAAAGAAAGTAGCTTAGATGAATGACACTACATGTACATCTAACAAAACAGGTGGGTCAAACCAGACTTGTAAGTAAACTTATAAACAAATAAGGAACAAAAGTGTGCATTTTCCCTGCTAAAAGGGTGACAGTTATGTATAAATGTTACTTTACTTAAAAAAAAAAAGTTAAAAATATTACATACAGCTCATGACAAACCTGGGTAACACCAACTCGCACTTCCCTATTGACTGATCCTCCTACTTTTAACATCTCTCCACCACTCTTTAGGAAACCAGATCCTCCCCGCAGAAATCCTGTGGCCATAAGCTCCAAAACCTCCTCAAGCGTGGCTCTCTTCACATTCTGCCGCATCACTTTTGCAAAAAAGGAAAGTTATCATTTAATCCCAAAGTTCCAAACATTACAAGCAATGATCTTGAAACCAGACTTATCAATTAAAAACTGTCTTGCAAACAGAAATCCAGCCAATATTTCAGACAACAGCTTGTTTTCATGTTTAAGAAATAAGCTCATTTTCCCAGGTGATTTTTGTTAGTTTGCTCTTTCCTTCTATGACAACAGGGATTCTGCAATCTTTTCTCTTTTCAACTTAGAGTTTATAAAACCAAACAATCCAACTACAAGCTTTCATCTTCTGGAACAATAATGTACGCTACAACACTGTAATGTAACATGGTACTGAACGTGCAATTTGTCCACTTCGAAACGAAATCCACAAGGATTTGTACCTGTTGCTTGTTTTGGTATCAGTGCTGTAGCCATGACCGTCCCCAAAAGCTTTGACACTGCAACTCGCACACCATAGTTTGAGTTTTCCAGAGCTTTGAAGCATAGCGTTGCAACATTCTCAAGTTCAGCTGTCCACATAAACACTGCTTCATTCTGTAATTCGAGCAGACACTGTAGGAAAAAAAGACTTGCTGAGCACCAGTGGAGACCATTCTTACCTTTTATCTAAGTGTCAGTGTAATTATCAGGTTTATTCAACAAGTATTTTAATATGAATATTTTAAAAGCTAATTTACACACACACACTCTTCCACTCACCAAATAACTTTGCTGAGTAAACAGTCAGAAGCCTTATGGAATAGGTAAATACTTAAATAAAAGAGGAAAGCATAACAAAAGAACTGTTACCAAAACTTTTCACATTGAGGCTCACAGCTAAGATATTTTATCTCATGTTTGTTTAAGAAGCAGGGAAAACAGTATTACAGTACCTCTGTTTGCATGAAGTAATTCAAATTATTAGTATAAACTAATAAGGACTTACCTTGCTCAAGTAATTATCAAATTTCCTATCACAAACAACAGTTGCTATTAGACTGCATGTACTTTACAATTACAGGACTGGTGATAAACAAACTCACCTTAGCCACTGCGCATCGTACAGCCATAGATCTGTCCGTCAACAGAGATCTGGCATTCTTATAAATATCACGGTGACAAGAAGCCGCTGCTCCTCCAAGTCCACTCAGGACTTTCTGTAAACTCATCAGAATTTCACTGCGGCCTTGAGACTGCACATACACACAAAAACATTTATGCAAAAACATGGACACAGTATTCATATTGAACCAGGTGCATAATTCTGCATTTTCCGGTTTCCAGGCAGGAATATTTTTTGAAACATTTATAATACAGTTCACTGTAGCCATACAACTGCACCTCTCTGGTTTTAGACAGCAGTAAGCACTATACACAGCTTTACTCAAACTGCCTCAGGTGTCACATAGATTAAGATGATCCAACATATTACCCTAGACAAGGTATTTCTGTCCTACCCACCTCCGTCCCCACGCCCCGGCTGCAGCCTTGGGAAAACAAGGCAAAATCAGCTGGGAGAACAGGAATCCCAGGTAGTCAACCGCTTCCTACTATACCTGCACACAGGCAAGTAATTACAGTTGGAGGGTAAAAAAAAAAACAAAAACAAAAACCACAAACCCAAAACACACCCACCAAAACACTAACCAAAAGCACACCCAACAGCACAGGACACATCCTCCCAGTATCATGACACTCTTTCTCTTTTTGGGGGAGCAATGTATCCTTCTCACATGCAGAGCAACATCTTGGTGCAAGACTCAAGTATTTACTATTAATTTTTAAACAACTGAAGGTTTACTCAGGATCAGAAATCCTAATGCAGTAATTAGTAATGGTACATACAACCATTTTACAATTTTAATTAATGATGTCACTATGAAGCAACTACTATAATCGTATGACAAAACTCTAAAAACTCTTCCGCAGTAAAAATACATGCCTGTGTTTCGCTTGATACTAACCATGTAAGTGATTTGCATTTTTCTAGGTAGATAATCAGGCACTCTGGCAAACTCTTCTGGGGGAAGCAAGTTTCAGTCTAAATGGAATCAAGACCACATATATAAATAATCTGCAACTTACCTCTGCACTTTTCAGAGACTTTAAAAGATTATTCACTGTTTCTGGGAAAGAACTACCCAGCATTCTGCCCATTTTTTCATAGAATGCTCCAACGCATGCCACAGCAGCCCTATGAAAAAAGACATGAATTGGTGTACTCTTTTTCTGTATCATATAAGTGAAGATAAAATGCTCAAAAATGTATGTTTTAATAATCACTGATGAATAAAAAACTAATTATTATCCCCCACTTCTTTAAGGAAAAACTTAATCAGCTTCTAAGAACATAAATGTATTTGAATGGCTATTACTACAGAATCTACACATAGATTCTGGAGAAGACAAGTATATGCTCAAATGTAAGCAAGAGTAGGGTTTTGTGTCTCAATAAAGTGTCTCTTTTCCAAGCACCTGCAAGATAACCCCTACCCTTTAATATATGCTCACATTTCTGTAGATACTGAATGATGTTTTTTTCCACGCCTAAAATTAAAATATATAAAGTACTGCATAACACAAGAACATTTATAGGCACTGTAAAAATCACTGGATCCATAAAAAGAGTTCTATACATATTTTTCCTGCCTTGCCACTTGCGATTAGGATTTTTTTAAGTAATACTGTACCGTGGTTACATAACAAATTACTTCAGGCCAGCCAAGAAGCAGCTCCTGAAAACATTCACCTTTTCATCATGAAGGAACAAGCCTTGTTTTTAAACCTGAAAATCTTGGGTTGATTACCGTTTAGTAAACCTATTTATTACCGACTCATTATAGCCCACCTCTACCAGTGAGACAGCTCCTCTGAGTAAAGAAGAACTGGATCACATGCACACACATATCCAAGTATACAGACCCTGTTTGAGAGACGTATGCAGTATATCATGGTAGGGGCAAGATTTGATGGGGGGAAAAAGAAAAAAAGCTTTGAACATTTGCTTACAATTCTCTGAGCACAGATAACACTCTTGTTTGACAATCTGCAGGTTTCATCTTAAAAAGGGTACCTGTGTGCAATCAGCAATAATTCCACTAGCAGGATCTCTTCATTGCATCACTTCATCAACTGTTATCCTCTCCATGACATAAGCATATGAAGAGACATAAGACAGTCCCTTGCCTAAAGGAAAACATCTAACATCTCACTTTCACCTAGCCATGTATGTGTCACCTTTGAGTCCTGCCCTCCACAATCCAAATCCTGCTCTTTTCCTCTGCTATACCAAGCACGTTAGCTACAAATGAACATGCAAAAGGTAAACGTAACGTGCAGGTATACAATCATATTCTTCTTTAATACCCAGGACCACTTAAAAATAACTCCCTTTTCCCCAGTTATATTAAACATACAGTTTTGTGGGCAGGTAGGCTGCAGTATCATCTTTGCTCTTGATGATGTCATTACACTTGTCAAGTGTCTGAAAAACAGTAAATGTGTCTCCAATGCTGTAAAGAGCAGCAAGATTTTTTGCTAGTAGTTTTCGCGTAGGTGGCCCAGGGGAACTGCTGATGAGTCCTGTTAGTTGTTCTACAAGTTTCTTCTGTTTTTCCTTGACATCCGTCTGTTAATGGACCAAAAATAAGTAAGGAAAGTAACTTAATCCTTTGTCTTGCCTCCAACACCCAGCAAAACCTACAAGATATTGAAGTAAACCTTATACCACTCCCCCTTGTATGTAGGTCAGCAAACTGCTTGTCTCACAGAGATTTAAGGTACATTCAATAATAGCAAAGACAGATGCTAAATGCTCAGAATTAGCACTGTTACTCCATTTGGTTTTGCTTTTTTAAAATACTTACTAAAAATACAGCCCTGCCTGCCTAGAACATCTTTTAATCCTGTTTACCACCAAGAATCCCTACTCTGGAAGGAAGGTTTTGCCTTCCAAATACTTAAGACAATGAAGAACTCAAACCAAGCTATGTATTATATAACAGAGTCAGACTGACTGCCTACAGCTAGAAACTAGTACAGAGGCTCTTCAGGCTGAATCGGAAGTCTGGCCATCACCTGTCAACTTTCTTTAGCATGAAATTAATACAAATGTTTTAGAAAGACGGAGAGGGGGGACACCGCAAAATTACCTTGTTAGCAGCTACCAGTACTTTATCCAGAAATCTTAACCATTCAAAGATAAAGACGGGTCTCTTTGCTTCTGTGATTTGAGCTAATGCTTCCTCATTCAGCAACAAACTGTGAGCCAGCTCCATAACTGGTTAAATTCCAGTTTTACTGTAAACTTGTGTAGCAATTCTAAAATAAAGAAATGACAATATTAGCACAAAGTATAACAGTACAAAGCTTTGAAAATGAAAAAAATACAATGATGAAATCCTGATTATATTATCATGGTTCACCCTGTTTAGACTTGTCTTAGCTAAGCAGTCCCACTGAAATATTACTCACATATTTACAACTGAGTATATCTGTTAGTATTTCAGGAAGCAGAGTTGTTAATTGTATAAAGAGCACTTACAGGCATCTTCAGGATTCTAACTCTTACCCAAGAAAAGACTATACTGAAGTCCCTGTTTAAAGAAGGAGGAAAAAAAAAAAAAAGCCAAACAAATCCACACACAAAAAAGGTAAAGGAGTCATCTCTCTGTCTCCTCTTACGTAAAACAGAATAGAGATTGTCCCTAATCAAGACCTGCACTCCCAAAGCTTGCGCATGAACCTGGACACCTTCTCAACACCTTCAACAAAGTGAGAAGGTGATGAACCCGCCACAAACTTGAGAGAGGCAAGAACAGTGCCCTAAAAGAGACAAGAACTGACCTAAGGCTTCCCAGATCCCACTAGCGTTGATTTAAGTGCTGGACAAATAAGCCCTTCTGAAACCCAGAGGGAAGTACAAGCAGCAGCCAAATGACTGCAAGTCTCCCCAACAGGCAAATTACTAACACCAGAAATCCTCCTCAAACGGTGAATGGAGGGAGGGCAGCAACAAAGCACTACCTGAAGCATACTATCAGTGCAAACACTCTGCAGACAACTTAACCATAACAAACCCCATTTCAACAAACTGTGCTGTTTAAGGCTGAACAGAGTGAAAAAAGAAAACTTATATTAAAAAAAAAAATAAAAAAAAAAAATCACAAAATTCAATCAACCTTCTTCAGCAAAAAGAAACCCAAAAAGCAAAAAACCCCACCCAACCTCCAAAATTGCAACTAGTATTGCTGAAACTAGTGTCTCTGGCAAATCAAAACCAGCATAAGCAACTAAGGAGTATTATGTAAGGCATGTCTTTCAACAGCTGCATCATTCCACTTGTGCTCAAGTGCTCACAGCTGCTTCCTCATTCAGTGATCAAACCCAACAAATTCTTAAAGTCAAATGAAGTGATTTAAAATTAATTTTTTTTTTTTAAACAACCCCAACATCAGACAGTACTAAAGGGCAATATTTTACAACTGCATTACATTTCTAAATTCACCTTATGATTTGGTGCTGATGAAACTAAAGCAGCCCGATGTCTGCTCTTTGGTACTTTGCATTATAGTATTTTTCACTGCATACGTCTCCAGCGACAGATGAGGAAAGGTGGAAGAGCCACACAGAGAACTACATATAGCCCTCCCCAGCACTTCCAAAGTTATGAAGAACTGAGGAGGTGCTGCCTGTCAACAATGCACAGACGCATCATCTCAAAACACTTTTACATGAGACTAGGGAGAAACACAGTGAATAACAGCACTATGATTCTTCACATACCATGCCAGCGGCCCACACTGCTCATCACACAACACAGGAATACCATATGATAGGTGCTACTCTTTTCCTCCCCAAATAAGTGTTTTTTTTTCCTGGCCTTTAGAGCATGAACATATTCTGCTTCCACACACTCCCCTACCTCTTCACCTAAACTTAGGAAACATAAGCCCTCAACAAACAAATTCGCACGTACATTCAGATGTGCCACTGAAGCACAAGGGATTAAACGCAAGAACCCACTTCTACTCTGTTATGGTGAGACCCCACCTGCAGTACTGCATTCAGCTCTGGGCCCCCCAACACAGAGGGACGTGGGGCTGCTTAAGCGAGTCCAGAGGAGGCCATGAAGATGACCAGAGGGCTGGTGCACCTCTCCTATGAAGACAGCCTGGAGAAGAGAAAGCTGCATGGAGGTCTTAAAGCAGCTCCCAGTGCCTGAAGGGAGGCTACAAGAAATCTGGAGAGAGACTTTTTACAAGAGCATGCAGTGACAGGGCAAGGCGGAATGGTTTTAACATAAAAGAGGGAGATCTAAATTAAACATAAGGGAAGAAATTCTTCGCCGTGAGAATGCTGAGGCACTGGAACAAGTTGCCCAGAGAGCTGTGGCTGCCCCATCCCTGGAAGTGTTCAAGGTCAGCTTGGACTTTAAGCAACCTGGTCTAGGGGAAGGTGTTCCTGCTGCAGGGGGTTATAACTGGATCATATTAAGGTCACCTTTGAGTGCAAACCATTCTAGGATTGAACACATACACACACACTGAGCTAACTGAAGACTCGAAGCCTGATATACAGCTGTTGCTGGTCAGCAATCCAAAGCTCACCTACACTAGCCAAAGGTTTGCTCCAAAACTCAGCCAAAAATGCCCACCAAGTTCTACTGATTCTGTTGAGGGCTGGGCCTTGCTATGCATGCTACAAGTAATAAATACACTGCTACCTCCCACAGGCAAAGACAACCAGCAAGCTATGCTGAAGCATTATAGGGACTATAAAACATGCAGGTGTACTAGAGTTTCTTTCTATTCTCCAGCCACCGTTCCATAGCCTAACTGAATCCTTAAGATCTTCATCACACGCGAACTTCAGTCAGCTAAGCCAAAATGCTAAAAATTGGGCACGTTTAGGAGAAGCAACACCCTCCTGAAGCACCACATGGGATGAATACGCTTCTGTGCCTGGGTCCCACTGCCTGTATCGGCCACTGTCACAGGCTGTAGCACCTCCCCAGGTCCAAAACCCCTTCGAGAGGTAATGCCTCGGGACGGCACCACAGCGCTGGCTACAACACGTTCAGCGACACACGCAGAGCCCACCCCGAGCACCGCGGACGCGTTTCCCTCCTACCGTGCGGCGGCCGCGTCCTGCCAGCTCCGGGCTGCGTGAGGCGGTGACAGCGCGGCCGCGGCCCTCGGGAAGGTGGAGGGGAACGGGGGAACACGGCCCCGGGCAGCCTGAGCCACACGCACCCCCTTACCCGCCGCGCCGCCACGGCCCACGCAGCGATGCACCCCCCACCGCGGGGCCACCACCAGTGGGCTTGGCCGCTTACCACCCACACTGTTCCCGGCCGGGCTGGCGGAGAGAGAACCGGCGAGGACAGGACACCCGAGCGGCTGCGCCCCTCAGCCCAGCGATAACCCCGACACCACCCGGCAGCCCTGAGCTACCTGCTGTCGCTGAGCAGGAAGCGGCAACTGCGCAGGCGCCGGTGGGCGGGCTGGCCGCACGCAGGCGCCGGGCCGGACTGAGGCGGGTGGGTGCGCGGGGTCCTTCAGCTTGCCCCGCGGCGGCGGGGAGAGTGTGCGGCCTGGTACGGGTACCCCCGGGAGGGAGGGGAGAGGAGAGGAGGGGGTCACGGTCCGGGCTCCCCTTCGGTCTCCCCTGTTGTCGTCCTTCGGCCCCTCCCGCCTCCGGCGGCGCACGGAGCGCATCAGGCCTGAGCGGTAAGTGCTTCACCGTTCGAAAGGGGGTTCTGCCTTTCAGGTAAAGTGCAGAGAAATAAAATAGGTGATAAAACGTGTTGACGGTGTTTACAGGAAAGGGGTTGGAACGGGGCATGCGCTAAACATGGAGGAAGAAGAGGAAGACTACATGTCTGATTTATTTATTAAGTAGGTGGCTCTTTTTTTTTCTCCTCTCAAGTTATTGTAACCACGTTTTTAAGAGTGCTAATATTTGCTGGAGTTACTCTTAGACAGGATGTAAGGCCAGGTTTGCCCATGGTGAGGCGGGTGAAGGAAGCTCTTCAGAAAGAAGAAAAGCAAAAAGAAGCCAACGAGAAGAACAGACAAAAGAGTATAAAAGAAGAAGAAAAAGAGAGACGTGACTTGGTACTGAAAAGTGCATTGGGCAGTGAGAACAAAGGCTTTGCTTTGCTCCAGAAGATGGGCTACAAGAGCGGCCAGGCCCTTGGCAAAAGTGGTAAGCTGTCACTGGAAGTGCATGCCTATATTCAGGTGTACCTTCATGTTTTACAGACTGTAGCTGCCACTTTATATTTAGACAGGGTGGATAAATGCCTTTCCAGGAACCCTAGTGCTGCTGAACTGTGTGTTGTGGGAGAACAAAAGGTAAATCTCCTAAAAAATGGTGTAGATTGACAGATGCAAGGGAATCAGCAGTACTTGCTGTTCAGTAACTGCACTTCCATGTGTGCCTGCCTACAGGAATTGCTTTAAGGATGTTTTCATGGTCTTGCAGAGCTAACAGTGTTCCACAAAAAGTCAACCCTTCCCTTTGAAGTTATAGTTGGTTTCTGAAGAAATGGTACTCACTGGCCTACCCTTAGGAAGCTTTAGTAGATGAAGTAAAATAATGCATCAGTAACGGCTCTGCCAGTTCAGTGTGTCTTTAGCAGACAATTGACAAATTAAGTGGCCTGAACAGATCCTTTTTGTTCTTCATCTTTGTCAAGTTGAGAGTCTCAAATGAAAAATGCTACAGAAGCTTGTAACAAAGCAGTCTTTACCACAGGTACGTTATACCTGTCAAGTCAAGGCCATTTTCTTTCAGTTGGGTAGTGAAAAAGAAAAACCACCCCAGGAAAATGTACATATTTAATAGTAAAAGCTGTTTGCCTGCTTGAATATACTGCACAAGTCATAATTTGAGAAAGACTTGATTTCTTAATCTGTTTTTTCCTTCACAGGAGAAGGCATTGTTGAACCTATTCCTCTGAACATAAAAACAGGTTTGTGATATTTCTTAATTTACTTAGTTAAGTATCATTGCTTCTGAACTGCTTACATTCGTGTTTTGAATTAACATAGGCAGAAGTGGGATTGGTCATGAGGAATTAAAAAAGAGAAAAGCTGAAGAAAAACTGGAAAACTATAGACAAAAACTCCATATGAAAAAACAAGCAAATGAACAAGCTGCAGATCAGTTCAGGTAAAATGATGTAACTGATGCTCCAAGCAATGTCTGAACTGAAATTCTTTTTATGCTTCAAGTTAGGTTATTCTTATAATGTGTTACTATTTTTAATGTTTTGAATGAGAAGTAAGAGTTGAAATATATAGTATGTTTCTTAGTTCTAAAGCAAAAACAGATGCACACTAAAAGCATATGCTGCATCATTTATTTCTGTAGATGTTAATAACGCAAACAATATACATAGTAATTTAAGTCAACTTTTCCAGTTGGAGAACCACGTAATTTTTGTGGTTAGCTAATCCTGAGCAGTGTTGCTACAGCAGTTTTTAAAATTAGAATGAATTTTTTTATGTTTTATTTTTATTTTCCCGATTTCCTTGTTATATGTGGAGAAGGAAAGCCTAGGGAAGACTGTATCTTCTGTGGATGTTTAGTGGACCACTTGTATCTTAGGAAAACCTGATGAGGAATTAGTATTCAATATAGCGTGATCCAAAAAAAGCCAAGACATTCCCAAGAAATACTTGTGTGCTCCCAGAAAAACTATGTCAGAGGGACTTCTTAACTTCAGTATTGTCCTCGTCTGAGAGAATTAGTAGGGCTAGAATCTTAGATTTTCTGTTTTAGAAAAACTACCAACTGTAATGCATCTCAGTTTTTTCTCTACCTGCTTATTTTGTCTATCTACTTTTTCTTCATAGAATAAGATTTAAAAACAAACAAGAAGAACGTAAGATGGAAGGGGACCTCCGAAAAAGCCAGAGGGCCTGCCAGCAATTAGACATGCAAAAAGTGAGACTCTGTGGGTTTTTATGTTGGAAGGAAGGCTTATAGGTTAGACACACAGGCTGCAAACAAAACAGTGAGTCAGTTCTTGGAAGTTCTCTAAAACTGTGGGTGGCTAGCCCAAAGTCTTCACGTTTGGCAACACTTCAGTCCTCTTAAAATATTTCAAAATACATATTTGCACCATTAAGATATCTGAAGGTGTACACCAACCTCGTGGTGAGTTATGTGAGGACCTATGTTAATTTGCATCATCATAGCTCACCTGTTTTCGCCCCCACATCCTTGTGGTTATTTCTGAGCTGTTAACATATCTTCCAGTAGCCAGTGTCAGGCCTCCCTAAATGAGAATGCTGTTTGCCTCAAGTGAGGGAACATCATCATCACAGAGTGGTTGACATTGGAAGGGGGAGAATCGAGGTCACCTTGTCCAACCTTCCTGCTCAAGCAGGATCACCTAAATCATGTTGTCCAGGGCAACATCCAGACATCTCTTGAGTATATCCAAGGATGGGGATCATCATTGAATCAGTAGATCCACCAAGGAAGGGTCTAAACAAAAAGCAAACCCAAACCAAAGTACCTTTCACCTGTAAGGAGTCACACGTAAACTATTATAAATTTCTGACCGTTGAAAACTTCAAGTACTTTTTTTTTTTTTTTGTCAGTTAACCTGTTAATACCAGCCCCCCTTTTTTTTTTCTAAAAAAGATAAAAGTAAGTAATCCTTCTTGTGGACTGTTCTGCTTGATTTCCCCACTACAGTTTTAGTGATTCTTGGTTATATTATACAGGATATTTAAAATCTAACATCTCACGTACTAGAAACTGGTTTTATCCAGCATCTAACAAGAAACCCTGCAAGGGCAGATAATTTTCATTTCAATCTTTTGTTATTTAAGGATATTGATGTTCCTAAGGAGAGTTGGTACTGGCTAGAACCTGAAGAGGAAGACGAAAACGATGAGGAAGACAAGGAAGATGAATGCACAAGCTCAGACTTAAGTGTAAGCTCTGCAACTACATTAATGGCTTGATTCAGACTTAAGTTAAATATTCCTTTAAAAAGTGTCTATGTATACATATGAGTATGAAGGACATATGTATACAGGTCACTTTCCAAGCTGTAGCGAATGGCCTCTTTGCAGTCTTAGAGCATTATTATAGCAGTTACAGGATATAATGCAAAATGCTAAGCCACTGATTTATTGCTCATTGGTTTTGAAGCTGGTCTTTGGAAAAAATAGCCTAGAATTTAAATTCTAAACATTTTTGTGTCTTTGTCAAGATATGCAAGACCATGTATATGATCAAAGTTACTTACTTTTGAGTTTTCATTTTGGATGCCTCATCTCATGTCTTAGGCTGAATTTTAGAATCATTAAGGAATTTCTGAAAATGCTTCAGATGATCTCAAGAGGGATACTGGAAATTCACATCTTTTGAGAACGAGATTACACAGCTGCTGTTAGCTGTATGTGTTTTATTTGCAGAGATTAGGTCTGAAAAATTACACCAAAAACATCGTATAGTTGAAATAAAGTAGCTAGGTAATATTTTTAGCTCTTCAGTGCAGATTTCATAGCTAGAAAGAAGGATGAGCAAACAACAGCCATAAACTTTTCAGAGATTGTGAATTCCTGTGCAGTGTACTACAAATATGGGGAACTTAATGCCTTACTGAGCTACAGTATTGTGTAGCTTTTCCATAGAAAATGGTTAAACAGTCTATTTTAGTAAAGGTAGTAGCTCACAGTTAGTGTCAGACCCAGATCATTGCATACCTCTACATATCCCTAGGTATCGGAAAAGCTGCACCTCCTGACTGCCTATTTGAGAGAACACCACTTTTACTGCATTTGGTGTGGCATAACCTATGAAGGTGAGAGTAAACCTGTTGTGTGTTTTACTTTGCTTGTGCAGCTGGATTCAAATAGTAAAATATATCCTTCATGTTTCTCTTACTGGGTGCTTTAAGCTTTACATAGCTAGTTTTCCTGCTGTGTTTTGCACAAAGCTTTGTACATTTTGATTATAAACCAATTTTTAGGCATTCATGTGCATAAAAAAACCCCTCTGAACAGCCAACCACACAGGCTGTTAATTTGATTTGGTATTCATATTAATTTGAGGAAAAAAAATAGATTAAAACCAGTACCATGCAAAGCTGTGAAAGGTTGCAGGTGTTTCTGAAAGAATTAGAACGCTATCCCAATTCACTGCACCAAAGAGGGTAGAATTTGTGTTCACTTGTTTTAGCAACTTTCCCCCACTCCCTATCCCGCTCTGAGCTGGAATTACTCACTTTTTCTCTGCTTATCCTTTAGACTCTGAAGATTTATCTTCAAACTGCCCTGGAGACAGTGCTGCAGATCATGACTAACCGCCTTCTAAAGGAAAAACCCCTAGATAAGTATGTATAGTTCATAATATCTTTTGGAAGGTATGGAGCTGTGCCATACTAAATAATTTATATCAAAGTACACAGAAGGATAGTTTGCAGTTAAACTCACATTTCTGAAGCATCTTATAGATTCTCTACTTGATGCATAAAGTAATAGGAATTAAAACTTTGCATTTATAGTTGAACTACAATATTAGAGGCAGGTTAAGCCTTCCATAGTCTTTGTTTATGCCCCATCCAACTGAACAAGACCAGCTGATAATAAAATTCAGATTTCAGTAAGGAATAAATACTGGCTAGTTACTCCATTGTACAGTGTGTTAAACATAATTTATTTTTCATCTTTACAAAGATAACTAAACATCACTTTCTTTGCTTTACAATCTTAGACCTGGTGGGGAAAAAAAAATGTGAAATATTACAGAGACATTATTTGAACCAACATTCTATGGCACATAAAGGTGCATATTTTGCGCAACTAAACAGAATCATAGAATAGTTAGGGTTGGAAAGGACCTTAAGATCATCAAGTTCCAACCCCCCTGCCATGGGCAGGGACACCTCACACTAAACCATGTCACCCAAGGCTCTGTCCAACCTGGCCTTGAACACCGCCAGGGATGGAGCATTCACAACTTCCTTGGGCAACCCATTCCAGTGCCTCACCACCCTCACAGTAAAGAACTTCCTCCTTATATCCAATCTAAACTTCCCCTGTTTAAGTTTGAACCTATCACCCCTTGTCCTACCACTGCAATCCCTAAAATAGTGCTAGATCATGTTGTTGGAGGATTTTTATATATAAAATATATAAATATAAAATATATATAAAATATATACAAAAATATTTTAATAGACATTTTATTTTTAGGAAACAGCAATTGCTACTGTAAACAGTCCCTAATAGAAATGTACTGCTGAAATAACAGATACTAGAAAAAAAGTATCAAAAAATAGCGGGACAGGGTCAGTATTACTTAACAGTAGAAAGGTAATGGTATTATGTATGCTCTGTCCAAGAACTATAAAGCTTGGCATATACCAGTTTTCATATTGCAAGAGTAGTATAGAAGTATAGAATCATTAGGGTTTGACAAGATATTTAAGATTGACTACAACTGTATGTCAGTTAAATCCCAGTGCGTGGAAAGAGGCAGTGGAACTCCCAGATCTTGACCACAACAGGGAAACGGTAGTTGGTATTGAATAGTAAAATGCTGTATGCATCCCAGCCAGGGATCAGGCTAGGGAAGCTAAAGCCCTGGTAGAATTACATCTGGCCAGGAACATCAACAGTAACACCAACATCTGTAGGTATGTTGGTGATAAAACAAAGACTAGGGGAAATGTGGGCCCTCTCTGGAAGAAAACAGGAGACCTGGCTATCTGAGACACGGAGAAGGTTGAGGTGGGCAACGAAGTTTTTTCCTCAGTCATCACCAGCAAGTGCTCCATCCACACCACTCAAGTTGTAGAAGGCAAAGGGCAAAGGCAGGGATGCCTTTGGGGAGAATGAAGAACCTGCTGTATGCCATCAGGCTTGATGCCATCTAAAGAACCTGAAGATGCACAAGTCTGTGAGACCTGATGAGATGCATCCACAGGCCCTGAGGGAACCAGCAGATGAAGTTGCTAAGCCACTTGAGTTGGGGTTGTTCAGCCTGGAGAAGGCTTTGTCAGGACCTTTGTTAGGACCTTTGTCAGCCTTCCAGTACCCAAAGGAAGCTTACAGGAATTCTGGAGAGAGACTTTTTACAAGGGCGTGTAGTGACAGGACAAGGAATGGCTCTGACTGACAGGGTAAATTCTGGTGAGACATTAGGAAAAAATTCTTTACTGTGAGTGTGGCAAGAAACTGTAAGAGGTTGCCCAGAGGAGCTGTGGCTGCCCCATCTCTGGCAGTGTTCAAGAACAGGTTGGATGGAGTTAGCAGCAATGTGTTCTAGTGGAAGATTTCCCTGCCTCTGTTGTAGGGGAGTTGGAACTAGATGATCATTAAGGTCCCTTCCAACCCAAACCATTCTGTGATTGGGTATTTGTGATTCATGATAAGGCAAAAAACAAAAACCACTTCAAGCTTTAGAAAAGGATGTAGATCAGATTCTTACTTAGCAATAAATACTTGCAGACCAGCAATAATTTCCATAAGAATATAAAAATTACTGTGCATTCATTTATATTATTCCTTTTAAGCAAGCACCCACTCAAAATCTGTTTTTGGAAGTTTAAAGCAAGTCTAAACTCTATTACTGTATTTTTAAGTTCTAGAGCACTGAAGGAAGTAGGTGTTCAACAGGAATGTAGAGCTGCTGTAAAGAACTGTTGGAAAAAAAAAAAAAAAGAATCGTAAAGAACTGAAATTCAGTGAATAACCCAACACCAATTCCTAGTATTTTCTCTACCAAAATTAGTCTTTGTATTAATGAGAGTATTCTAGTAATTATTAAAAACATCACTGAACAAATCAGAAAGGTTTGAATCACATACCACAAGACAGCACTTCTTCAATGGTAGATAACCTCAACTGATAATGGATGCAACACGTGTTAAGAGCACGCATACAGTGATTTGTCACAGGGCAGTTAGCACCACCACAACTTAATCTTCTAGGAGACGAGGACTAGGTTGCTTTATGTGCTGTAGAATATAGTTCAGCTCATCCACAACCTGTGTTTCCAGGTAAACTCGCAAGTGATTGCTTGCAGAAGCATGCTACCCTGGTCTGCAGCTGATGGGTGTGAATGGTGATATGATGCTGATGAGCTTCTCAATGGCAGGAAGGCAAAACACCAAGGAAAAGACATAACCCAAGTCTTGCTGTCGCTTCTGACATGTACTGGTATTTCATCAGTTTTAAGAGACATCAAACTCTGGATTTAAACACAGTAAAAGCTTTTTCAAAGGACATTTACTTAGTATGAGTTCTAAATGGCTTGTCTTTATCAACAGACTTTAAAAGTTCAAGTATTTGAGATGCAGAGTATCTTCGTGAAGGGTCTTTTGAAAGCATCTTTTTGATTATGGGTGCCTGTATAAAGAAATAAATGTCAGTAAATTATCTTTAATTAGTAAATAAACTAATTGAAATAATGTATTAAAACCCCATACCTCTGATGGAAATCGGTTGCTGAAGCTCTCTGGAAGTTCACCATCTCTAACTTCACTCCATACCTGAGATTCATAAAAAAGAACAGGTTTAGGATGTTTTATTATATTTTGCGTCTCACTTTATGACTCATATAGGTTACTGAAGTAAATAGGAAAATGCAACTGTGCAAAAAAGGCAGGGCTTCAGAAAGCCCTTTCTTTTCAAAAAGAAAGTAACTGAAAAGTTTGAAAGGTTTTTTACCTCTAATTCTACCTTGGTTTTGTGTTTGTCCCTTTTTAAGTTTAAAGTTTCACATGCTACAACATTGTGTTTCTTCCAGCAGTCCCCTACTTCAGAACCATTATTCTTCTTAATTTAAAAGTAGTGGGTTTATAGCCTCTTACCACATTAAAAAAAAACAACAAAACCACAAAAACAACAAACCAAAATGCACAAACCAGTTTTTCTTTACTTTGGATTTTTCCATAGGTTTCCTACTTTGGATGTTGCCATTAGCCAAGTAGGTTTGTTTCCTCCCTTTTACTTAGCGCTTTAGTTCAAAGCAGCTAACATTGAAAGCATTGCTAATTACATGCTGTCAACTTTTGCGGTTTCAATCCACATGATGTAGCTTTCTAGGTAAACAGAGCAGTCCACATCATCCATTTGCTGTTAACTGGTGTAATTTTTGCCTAAAAGAAGATAACAGTCCTGTCGCAGCACACAGCTATGCATCCTGAATCATTAGCCAGTCTTATGGATGCTACAGCCTGGCTTAGCAAGCCCTTATAACCAGTATCTAGTAAAACAAGAGTTGTTCCCATGAACTTAGAGCTTTACCCCTACTCTTCAGCTTTAGGCCTGTGAGCCTACCTGCTGGTGAGCATCAGCTGAACCAGTTACTTAGCTCATAATCATTAGCTTTGCTTTTACATGATGTTCTTTGATCAGGGCTTGCCAGCAACATACAATAGAGTTTATCATGCTCCATTAAGGGAAATTGTTCCCTAAACTGATGGAGCACTTGAAGACCATCCTAGGACTTCCCATCCACATGACTTCCCCATTTACCTGTAGACAGAAGACTTTTATGGTCAAAGAAACAAGACTAAGTAATTGGTCTTGCCCTTTCACCTATAACATCATGGAACTGTGAACACATTAGCACTGTCAGCTATTAGCAGGAGCAAGATGGCTTAGAAAATGCTGCATGGTAGCTGAAGAGACCCAAGTTGAACCTCTGAGTCAGGCAGACACATTGGTGTGGTTTTCTCATAATGGCAAAAGGACCAAGCTAACTGTTCAAGAGCTTCTGGGTCCAGCCATGTACGTATATCTTGCAATTACTTTTGATAACATCCTCAGCAGCTCCATTACTGTCCTACAAATATGAAGGTTTGAGCATACAAGCCATTACACTCATAATGTGCAAAGTACCAAGAAAGCGCAAGAGAGACATAAAAGATCCCTTTTCAAAAAAAAAGCTTAAGTAACACTGGTTTTCTTTTTGAAGTAGCATCTTTGTGTTGTTTTTTTTTTTGCCAGACATTATTCTTTGGCATACTCAGGCTTTAATGTGTACGTCAATAAGACATAAGTGAAATAAAACCAGTAGTATTTCTTTACTTTGGTTATTACATTTCAATGGAGGTGTGAGGACTTACGTGCCTTACAGAAATTAATCAAGGGGAAAATGTAAATAAAAACAGTGTTATAGATACACAGATTGCTTCTAGCGTGCTATTAGCATGTGATCCCAGCAGCAAGGCAAAGCAATGACAGACTTTTTTAAAGATTACATACCTTCTCTTTCTCATGACCACTGAATGCCGAAAGAATCTCGAACCAAATTAACCCCAGTGCATAAATATCTACTTCCTTTCCATATCTGTCCCCAAACTACAAAGATCAGAACAAGAACAATGCAGTCAAATCCAACTGGACAGCACTCTTAAAACAATTTTTGAAGAGAGTAAGAAATTCCCACCCCAAGACTTCAGGACTTGATCTCCTTATCAGTTATTACCCCTTTCTCCTACAACTAGTTTGTCACATCAGTGCAAGAGCATTCCTTACAGCACGCAGTGTCAGGACAGCAACAGAAAATCACCACGCTTGCAGACAGCTTTCTCCAGAATGCTGTTACGCTCATATACAGTTATACCAGGGAACTTTAGGCAACCTTGTTTAATACCGAGATTAGGATCAAGAACATCCAATACTGACTTTATAATGCAAATCTAGTAACAGAGACACTAATACAGCAGGACAATTACCTGTTCTGGTGCCATATATGATTTTGTTCCTGTGTTCCCAGTCAGATTCTCACATGTCACAGAAGTCACAAGACCGAAGTCACCTATTTTTATTTTATCTTCATCTGATATGAATATATTCTGAGGCTATATGTAAAAAATGAAAAATCACTATATGACCAAGGTTTATTGTCAAGCACAATCAGCCACAGAAGTGCTCCCCATAAAATGTCATAATTGTTCATAGAAATTAGCATTAAGAAATTGATGGGGTAGGAAGCAGAGAAAAAATGCAATTAATTTTTAAAAACAGAAACTCAATTTAAAATAGTACATGACACAGTAACTGCAATGGGTTGGTTTTTTTTCCACTAGCTCAGTCATAACTATGCCATGCTTTAATGTTCTTCAAGTACATTGTGTGTATAACATTTCATATCCAGAAATGTTTCTTAGTCTCCAGTCCTAGCCCTAGAATTTGATGCATGGGCAAAGCATTTAGGGTCACATTGAATTCCATTCAAATCCTAGTTTCTTCTAGGCACAGCAGCATTATCTGTACACAGACAATCGCAGTGTTGGAGCTTACTACAGGCATTTCACAGTATCACTTCTAAGTTTCCACTGAACTTACTTTATTTCAATGTAAAGATTGTGCACTTGTAGAGACTGAAGTCCTATCCAAAAAAGCAGCACTGAAATGTTTGCACATGTAATGAAAGAGCAACTAGAATATGCTGTTATCAAACACGGCATGTATTAGGGTAGATAAATCTATCCCTTTACAATATGGCAAGAGCAAACTTCCTAGACCCAACTTTTTCACTTTCTTACTTCTAATTATTTTATCAATAAAGTTAGTATTTATTTTTCCGGTAGGCAGTCTGGTGACCCAGTAACACATAATACACTGAAAATGCCTGTTAACTGATGGCTGCAGATTTCTTTAACTACTGCATTCTGAGATCCTCCAGTTTACCTTCTGACTTGAGGATGAAGTCAAGCCAGTTGCTGAAAAAAACAATTCCTAGCAATATCAGAAGAAACACACTACTAGGGTACATAACAAGCTAAAAGACTAGAACTATTTTAACATTTTAAGAAATTCCAAAGAGTACTATTTTTATCTTTTTTATTATTACCTACTTACCTTGAGGTCTCGATGAATTAAGCCTTTAGAATGAATATATTTTACTCCTTCCAGTATTTGTAAAAATGTGGTTTGTGCCATCTCATGATACTTTCGGTCTCGTCTATTCTTTTCAATCCAGTTTTCCAATGGCCCTTGTTCACATAATTCCATTTGAATGAAAAGACAGAGAATTTTTTTGTCTGACTTCTGCCTGCAAATTTTATACCATATTGAAATTGGCAAGATACAATTCCTCTCAAGCCATCAATGATTGTCAGTTTCCACTTCTTTAAAAAGCTTTGTTAATTACTGGGTTTGGAGTTCTCCAAACCAAGGTCTTCAAGCCTCTTGCTTTTGAAAAAGATTCTAGACCAAATTGTACTAGATATAAATAAACAGAACTGCAAACCAAACAGTCCCTGGCTCAGTTGCTCCATACCCGTGGAATAGCCCCAGTGTTTTGCTTGCTTCCGTTCACACCAAAAGGTTTCTGAATGTCCAAATTCTGGTTCATGTCATGTCTATACAGGAAGAAGTAGCACTGTCCTTGGCACACATCATGCCCTCTAGCAACTGCTGCAAGTCCCTGGCAGGTATTCTCTATTCTGCTCAACAAACACGGAATTAGCTTTCCTCTACCACCCAAAATTTTCACATTCTTTCAAACTCTGTCCTTCTGAAAGCTGGAAATCTAGATGAAACATAGTTGTCCACCTGACAGCCTCACACTTTTCAGTAGATACCCCTCACCATCAGCCCATAGCATAGGCTGGGGCTGGAGATGGTGAGGGGAAGGACAATATGAAGAGGAGACACCACGTTTTCCTACTTGCACTATGTGATTCAAGTGTCCTGAAATAAAGCTGCTTGAGGTACTGAAAGAAGAAACATTAAATGGCTTGGGACTCTCTGCAGTTTTGAGGTCAAGTCACTAAGCGGAATTCCAGGCTGGGACCTCAGCTTTGAAGACTTTTTTCTGTCTTTTACCCAATAACTGTTCAATATAAAATGCATTACTGATACTGAGATTCCAACATATTAGGTTTTGATGAGACATTTCCCCTCCATTTTATTCTTTATTTACTGACCACATAGGACAGATATCATGCCAACCATAATTTTGAATCCATTAGTATTTCATGGCTCTAGGTAGAGGCTAGGCAACCTATCTGAAAGGTACAAATTTATAGCTAGTGAAGAAAGCTTACGACGGAAGCTTTGAGAAGTTAATCTAACTTACAAGTAAAACTCTCACCGCTGTCTTCCCAGAAGTCTTAGTGTTGGAAGACTAAATGAAAGACATTTCGTTTTGTATTTCTGTTCTCAACAGCCAAAAACATTTCAGGCATTATGGTTAAAACGCTAACTTAGAGAAATCATTAAATCTATGGGAGCTACTGGCTGGCCAGTACTTGCTCAAAAAAGGAAATTTCTGATCAAGAATTTGGCAGCCTGCTGCCAGACATATTTTAGTTTCTGTTCTTAATTCTAGCCCCAGAGTTTGAGTTCTGCATTCTTATACTCTTCTATAGATTCAGCAAATTTTGTATATTAAGAAAGAGGAGAAAGATAAAATTACATATCTTACTCATCAAGAAAAAGAAGATATAAATATGCTTAATTATATATACAACCTGCTGCTGAAAAGGACTGTACCTCTTTCCTAGCAGGAACTATGGAATTATGTGTATGCATTTATATTTGTGTAAGGATTTATAACCAATCACCAGCCTTTCCTTTTACAACACAAGATTCACCATAAAAAACAAATTTGTAAGTGAAAACTGCTGTTTTGTAGTTACCTTGAGGCTGGAGAAGTTACATGGTCGTACCCTGGCCAGCTATTGTAATACCGCACAATGTTTTTGTGTTCAAGTCTTGCAAGTTGTTTTACTTCACGCACGTTCCTATTTGGAGTGAGGGAGGAATCATTTCCCAATAAAAATATTAAGTTAAAGACATGATATAAAGTAGCAGTATACAAGTAGTTTTACATTCATTTAGAAAAAAAAAACACAAATGAGAATCATAGAATGATAGAATCGTTAGGGTTGGAAAGGACCTTAAGATCATCTAGTTCCAACCCCCCCTGCCATGGGCAGGGACACCTAACGCTAAATCATACCACCCAAGGCCTCGTCCAACCTGGCCTTGAACACTGTCAGGGATGGAGCATTCACAACTTCCCTGGGCAACCCATTCCAGTGCCTCACCACCCTAACAGGAAAGAATTTCCTTCTTATATCCAATCTAAACTTCCCCTGTTTAAGTTTTAACCTGTTACCCCTTGTCCTGTCACTACAGTCCCTAATGAAGAGTCCCTCCCCAGCATCCTTATAGGCCCCCTTCAGATACTGGAAGGCTGCTAGGAGGTTTCCACACAGCCTTCTCTTCTCCAGCCTGAACAGCTCCAACTTCCTCAGCCTGTCTTCATGTGGGAGGTGCTCCAGTCCCCTGATCATCCTCGTGGCCCTCCTCTGGACTTGTTCCAACAGTTCCATGTCCTTTTTATGTTGTGGACATGAGAACTGCACACAAAACTCCAAGTGAGGTCTCACAAGAGCAGAGTAGAGGGGCAGGATCACCTCCTTCGACCTGCTGGTCATGCTCCTTTTGATGCAGCCCAGGATACAGTTGGCTTTCTGGGCTGCGAGTGCACACTGAAGCTGGCTCATGTTCATTTTCTCATCAACCAGCACCCCCAAGTCCTTCTCTGCAGGGCTGCTCTGAATCTCTTCTCTGCCCAACCATGTCAGCGAGGAAGATGTTGAACAAGACCGGTCCCAACAGCACCGATCCCTGAGGGACACTGCTCGTTACTGGTCTCCAGCTGCACATTGAGCCATTGACCACAACTCTTTGTGTGTGGCCATCCAGCCAGTTCTTTATCCACTGAGTGGTCCATCCATCAAATTGATGTCTCTCCAATTTAGAGACAAGGATGTCGTGTGGGACAGTGTCGAACGCTTTGCACAAGTCCAGGTAGATGACATCAGCTGCTCTACCCCTGTCCATCAGTTCTGTAGCCCCATCACAGAAGGCCACCAAATTGGTTAGGCAGGATTTCCCCTTAGTGAAGCCATGCTGGCTGTCACCAAACACCTTGTTGATTTTCATGTGCCTTAGCATGCCTTCCAGGAGAATCTGCTCCAAGATTTTGCCAGGCACAGAGGTGAGACTGACTGCTCTGTAGTTCCCTGGGTCATCCATTTTCCCTTTCTTGAAAATGGGGGTTATATTTCCCTTTTTCCAGTCATCGGGAACTTCACCTGATAATATTCTCCTTCATTCAAATTCAAAATTATTATTACACATTCTGTGGGGTTTATTTCATCTGCTCAGTTATTCAAAGTAAAAAAAAAGTGGCTTAACCATATTAGAAATGAAAGCCCCACTCAAAAAAAAAACGAAATAAAAAAAAAAAACCCAAGTAAAAACAAAAAACCTGAAAAAAAAGCAGATTGCTGCAGTGCATAATTACATCGTATATCCAAACACAAGGTAGCAAACACCCGTGTTTTCTCGCCACCGCTGTGAAGTTTGTTTACATATACAGAAGTCAGTGGAAATACTCAGGAAGAATTCTTACTAAATTTGGCCTGTCTGTGTAACAGTGCCTACTGAAGTAAGTTCAAACCCATCAGCACATCAGTCTTTATTTGAAGAATCAGGAAAATGTTTGTTAGCGTAGTTCTCAGGATTGCAATACAAATGAAAAGAACAAGTATCTGTGAAGATCACAGCAATTTGATGGGCAGTTGAACAATGTAAGGGTCACGTATTTCCAACTTGAAACCTTTTGTATAGATTACGTAAAAGACAATCAAGTTTTTCAGCCGGTGATCAAGTACTCCACTAGGGCAGGTTACAGAAAACCACTTTAAAAAAAAAATTGGGATCATCACTAGTAAGTAACAAGTAACACAGCATCAGAATAATGACTACATGGGTCATATATAAAGCATTTTCCAAGTAGAAACCATAAAATGTATTACTGTTTTCCCTAATCAGAGTTGTTATGCATTACCAATATGTAAACTTTCCACGTAACCTGTCAAAAGTAACAGTGCTGCTTTCAATGTTTTATTAATCAGCAGGCTTTCTTCAAACATATTTTGCAGTATTAATAACCAGAGCACTACTGTGTTCAGGGAAGGTAGAACTTAACAAATCTACTTCCTTACAGCTGCAACTGAAATTATTCCAGTGCATGCAAAAACCAACATACTGTTTTCAGCTTCACTTAGAAATAAAGGATAGGTTTATCAGAAAGAACATGCGACTAATAATGAAAATTGATAAAATCTTGATTAAAGTTATCCTAAAATAAAAATTAGAAATAAATATACAGTACATACTTTGTGAATTGAACTCGTTTGACTGCATAGGTCCTCTCATCAAGCTTTGCTGTTGCTTTGAAAACATTCCCAAAGCCACCTTCACCAATAGGCTCTA
Organism: Pezoporus occidentalis; assembly: GCF_034315485.1. Taxonomy (NCBI): domain Eukaryota; kingdom Metazoa; phylum Chordata; class Aves; order Psittaciformes; family Psittacidae; genus Pezoporus; species Pezoporus occidentalis. The sequence continues at coordinate 2,783,805 of NW_026915376.1, forward strand.
TGTTCTTAAAACTCTCGAGAAATCTTAAAAAAATATAAAATTACATTTTTATATATATATATATAAATATAAAAAAAACTTTAAGCATACTTAATGCTAAATTTCTAAGATATAAAAATGATCCTGACAGGTCTACTACATCTGCTGCAACATTCTAGATACCACTCAGCATTATACAAGTCTAAATCACAGTCCTGAAGATTAAAAACACAAATAAAAAGGGAACCTGACCCCTGAAAGCGTGTAGGGTAATCACTCTCACATCTTCACACAAATGACCTTTGGATGTAACCATCAAAGGACATTGCATGTCAGTTGCTATACTATAAACTGACATTTCCAGAGGAAAAAGAAAGAAATATTTCAAATACCAATTAGCTTTGAAAGTTATTTTTATAGCCGTACTTTCCTACATTCTGTTATTAAAAAAAAGCCTCAAATCTAGACCACTACACACTGTGATTGCCATACAAATCTTGAAAAAAAAAAAAAAAAGTCCTTCTTACCTTTTATCCACAGTGTATGGGCTTTCATTTCCCTCACTGGTATTTGTGTCCAAACCTGGCAAACTCTCATCTGACATCTTTTTTACCTCTTCCTTGTCTCTCGCATTATCAAAATTAGCTGCCAATTTTCTGTAACAAGGACAAATGCAAAACTTATAATGGCCATTTTCCTAATATCTGGCAAAAGAAATGTACCTCCCAATAGTGCCACTTCTTTACTAGATATAGAAACACTACAGTGGTTTGCAATACAGCTTATGGGGGATAACAACCTAGAAACAGACACGTACCTTTGGGGTTTCAGAGCAGAACTTGGTGTGTTTCTCTAAATGAAAAAGAGAAAAAAACCAACACTCTAAGTGAAATATCCTGGATATTTTAACTATATTTAGTTTAAAATATGTCTGAGAACGTATATAGGAATTGTCTATATATGTGTTCATACCTTATATATGCAATGTAATATGAATGAAGCCACATCTTAGCTTCTAATTTTCACATATGCTATGTATGACATTATCATACTCTTCCCACAGAAGAATACAAGCTTAGTTTGGTTCCTTCTCTTGGGAGTACTGCCCATTTGGTCAACAGCACATAGATTGGGTCTAAAGTACAGAAGTAAATGACTAACGGTTAACAGCACAAATGTCCTAAATATTCTTAGGGAAAAATCGCACAGGTTTTCTAGTGATTAGTGGATAAAGGAACAAACTGTTGCTACACTCTTTCAAGAGGCTTGCTCTGTTCAGGATCTAAAACGTAGTTATGAGGAAGACCATTTTCATACTATACCTGAGAAGGTGAAGGCTTTTCACATACTGCCATGTTTTTCATTTTGTCTGCCAAATTTGCAGCTGAGTCTTTAAAGCAAATACTGTTGCTACTGAAAAATAAGCAACTAGGTTTACATGAAAGTAAAACAAATAAAATGATTGCCACAATTAAAGAAAAATGCATAACCCCCCATAGATTCTAAAACCAAAACCTGGAAAATCATTAACAATTGTGATGGATTTAAAGTACAAAACTTTATGCTGGAAAGCTAATGAAACAACAACATTTTGTAATATAATCCTCTATTTCTATGATCTGATATCATATCTTTATGATACGTATTTTATGATCTCCATTAAATAAATAGGTTAAACACAGATGTTTATGTCAAGACAGCACAGCCACCTCTAGCATTATACATACTGGCTTTCTTTAGAATCCCACAAAGAACATAAAAGAAGTGGTAGTGGCACTGCAGTTAAATTAACTGCTGACCTCAAAAGGCTTGACCTAGGGTTTCCAAATCACAAATGAAACTTTCTGCAGGTTCATTGTCTTTCACTAAGCAAATTTGCCCCTTGTATATGGGGAATGGAAGAAAACAAGTAAAAACCCCGTATCTCACAAAAAAACCTCACACAAAAACAGAGAAGAAACCAGAATGTAAGGCACAAGAAAAGTATTTGAGTTGTATTATACTGAGTTGACAAGAGTATCGTAATAGGAAAATGTGTTAAAGTTGGCATTCAATAATGCCATTATAACAATGAGGTAAGGTTATTCTGTTTACATCACCGTAAAATTGCTTCTGAAAAAACTCACAGCAAAAAGTAAATATTATCAGAAAGCTCTACAATTACAAGCTAACCCATAAGGACTCAAATAAAATTGCACAAGTATAACAGATTTTTCTCTGGCATGTAAGAAGTTCAAGTCAAACGGCTTTATTCTGCATTAAGAAAACTAACACAGATTTTATTAATAACCAGAACACATGACCCTCTAAGATTAGTAAATACACTTCGTTATCACACTATCAATGAACCCAACTTACTCCAAGTCAGACTGAGTTGACACTTGATGGGAATCACTATTGTTGCTAAATGTAGAGTTGCTGTTAGATGTTTCATTTCCCATCTGAAAAACAGAAACAAAACCACAAAAAAAAAAAGTTTAACAAAAACATGTAAAAAATCCCATTCAAAGAGGGGAGAGGGAAGATCACAAGATCCTAAGTGGAAGCTGTTAGCTGCACTGAAGATTCGAAAGTCCTGCAGAAGAAAGGCATCTGCCTAACTTCCACCCAGAGGAGTGGGACACTGGGCCCTGTCACAGACAGCAATTTTCCCACTCATATTTAGACTATATAGACATATTTATATATTTAGACTACATAGATATAGGCAGGAGTCTTGGACCTGTTAAAAATCAGGATAAAAGTATTTGCTATTTATAAAGGTTATAAATAGCAAATGTTTTTATTGCACATGCAATTGCCTGCATGGAAAACAAGAATTATGAAGGCTTTAGTATGTGTAATCAGCAGAACAGAAAATTTCAGTCTGTACAAAAAGACATTTAACATCTTTGGTGCGAAAGCCCTGTAAAACCTAGATCACCAAATCAGGGTTCACTAAAATAACCTAATTCTACTACTTAGTAGAGGTTCTTCCTCTTCCCCCCTCCATGTCTTAAGAGCACAAATGTAACATTAAAAGCAACACCTACCATTGTTACAGTCCATAAGCAAACAAAAAGGTTTATGTGTCAATGATACCAAACTTTCTTTTATTTTTTTTCCCCTTAATTTGGGAGTAGTGGGCTTTTACTACTTTTTGCTGGTTACATTTTGTTTGTTACACACACATCATAGAATCATGGAATAGTTAGGGTTGGAAAGGACATTAAGATCACCAAGTTCCAACCCCCCTGCCATGGGCAGGGACACCTCACACTAAACCATGTCACCCAAGGCCTCGTCCAACCTGGCCTTGAACACTGCCAGGGATGGAGCATTCACAACCTCCCTGGGCAACCCATTCCAGTGCCTCACCACCCTAACAGGAAAGAATTTCCTCCTTACATTGCTGGGAATTAATAAACATTCAAACTAAACCAAAACGACCAATACCCTAATTTTAGAGTAACAACTACAGAGGTTCGTTTTAAGTAGGAAATTTCAGACTTCAATGAAAATCCGAAGACCCATGAGCTCACAACATAGGAAAATATTAAGAAAGCATCCTAGAGCTTTAATAGGCCATTAATTCCATGCTTAACTTAAAAGAGTTCTTTCCTCCACCATACTGCTTTCCTTCCCTTTAAATTACATTCAAGTTAGTTCCTATGTACTGTTCTCTGCCTTTCAGAAGTGGGTTTAGATCACTGTTAGGATTCTAATGGTTTTTTGCACATATGAAAATAGGACCACCAACATAAAGACAAGAGCTCTGCTCTACAGAGGAAGGTGTTTGTAATTGTTTTACTAGACTCTGCCTTGGAATACTACTAAAAGCAAGCCCTGTTGATTCCCACTCCCCCTTTTGCCTTTCTTGCATTGCACGGTACACTTTTGATCCAATAGAAGGCAGCAAGAGATTTATTTTCTTAGCCAGTCAGCTCAACAGCAGTTCACACAGGAAACACCCAGTACATTAGAGCAGTCAGAATTCAGAATCTTTTCAGACATGTGCATCCTTGACTGACAACATATCAGACCCTCTTCTGAAATGCACAGAGATACCGACTGTGAGATTTCTTTTTTTAATCCAGCAACTGAATATAGAAACACAACAAAAATTTTACCTACAGAATCCCGTAGCCCAAAAAACCCACCAAAATATGGATTGTTTTCCCCTTAAGTGGAATCTGTGGAATGTGATTTTAAATAAAATGAGGAAATCTGTTCAAAGATTACAGATACAAGAATTAAACTCCCATTTTAAGGTGAAATATAGCACATACTGTTATAGCGCCTTCCTCAACTAGTTTCTCAAATGCTTGTTTTGCAGCAGCTTGTTTTGCAGCAGCTAGACAAGGTCCAGTGCCATTTCCATACACATAACCGCTAATTGTACAGCGACAAGAAAACCTGGAAAACACAACAGAGATTAACATCTTATACCCCATACAACAAGTCTTAGTTTAATGATTTTAAAAACTACAGTCAATTGACATCACAGAATGGAAATCCAAAACATAAATCTTCAGGACAGTATTTCCAATGCACATTTAATCTAATTAATAAAGGCAGATAACTATTTTGACATACCTTCAAGTTAACCAATTTTCAGAGATTGAATATTTAGCACTTTTTAAGATTGAACTCCTCAAAGCATCATCATACGCACCCACAATCACAAAGTATCTGCAGTTTAGGTTTTAAAATGATTGATTTTGCAGGGGTGTAAAGGAGAAGCTTTCCAGCAGATACTGTCAAGAGTTAAAATACATAGATATTCTTTATCATCCCTCAGCTGTCATTAACTGGAATGTTTCTGTGAGTCACTAACTGCTATACACATGGAAGGAGACACAAACAGGCTCTCCTTGGCACTTGGTTCCTACAGGTCTCCAAGATACATGCTGAGAGATAACACAGAGGTGCTAGAGCTACAACCAAGAGAACTAACAATTTATCTACACTGACTACCATTTTATCATCATGCCATCTCTTTCACTAGCTAAACAGACTCAGTCCTCTTAACCTCTCATACCACATCCTCCAACTACTTGACCACCTTAATGGCCTTCCACTGGATTCTCTCCAGACTACCTCTGAATTATTATTGCATTTCTATAGATTCATCTAATGCTACTCAGGATAACTAATGGTAGTGTGTCATCGTGTTATACAACACAAAGAAATATGAAAAGCAAGTACGAAGACAAAAGTACATCTTACACAGGAGCATGAGCATCTCCAGTACGTGTGTTAGGATAATCAACTCTTTGCAAGGTCCTTTGTGAATACACATTTAGTTGGCTGACATAGTCACCGGACTGTACAGGTAATAAGGTCATCTGAGTTGTTGGTAATTCTGCAGCTTGGGTATTTGAAGGACTCTCTGGCTATAAAATAAACAAAATAGGTAACTTAAAAACTTAAGTTTAATAGATAGCTTAAGATAAACAATGCACAAGATCTAACATAGCTGCAAAGTTTGTCAGCATTTCGAAATATTTTCAAGGAATCCCAAGGTTGCATTAACCGAGCCCGTTGTGGCAAAGGGGAGCTACCCCAACCCAGAATTACTCCTGTGGGTTTACAAACAAATGTAAATCCAGTTTATCTAATATTGTACCAAAAAGAAAAAAAAAAAGGCAGCCAATGCTGCCTCCTGATTATTTTTCACATTTTTTAAACCCTGATGAAAAAAAAAAAAGGATGGCAGCAGGATGCTGCTGCTGCCACCATTAGCAAGGACTGCAAATGCCTCTGTGCATGTACAAGAGGGAAAAGCAGGACTTTTCAGCTGTCTCATGATTAGGCAGCATTAATAATACATCAGCAAATATGCAGCAGTTGTGTTAAAGTAATGATGGAGACACAATAGAAAGCATATGGAAACAGGTAAGGAGAGATTTCAGTCTAAAGGTGCTAACAAGCATTCAGAGTCAAAAAGAAACGTAAAGAATGGCTACCAACAATACATGTGTTGGAAAATAGAGGAGCAAAACTCAAACTTAAACTAAATCAAGGAAGGATAAAGAGTATAGAATAAGCTGTACCATAAAGAATATTATGACAAAGATGCATCAGGTTAAGTAAGCAATTTTATGAGTTTTATGAGAGGCAACAGGCATACTGAACAATGCCCTGCAAATGTTTTCAAGACATCAAATTACTGAATAGCTGTCAAGATGAAAAAGGAGCACTGTCCATTCTGGATGTACCAAGGCAGGTTAAGAAAGGCAAATATATTTCCTTACCCTCCTATAACAGCAGAGAAGGAAACATTCTCGATATTATGTACCAACACTGTAGTAGAACAGTAAGAAAACTAGTTCCGTTTAAAGTAAAGCACCGAATAAGACAGAACAACTTCAATAATCAGAAACTCTCCCATGGCTAATTTCAGAGATTAATCTTCAGTTTTTACTGGAAAACAAAAAAAAAAATTCTACAGTTTACTCACCCGTTTCTCAATCATTTCCCAGGTCTTTTTTGCTGCAATTGCTTTTGCTTCCTTCTTATTTTTACCAGTGCCTGTACCATATTTTTTACCATTTATCTTAACCGCAATGGTGAACCTGCAATGAAGGAAAGTTTTCTAAAACATTGTAACATTTTGTCTCATATATACATAATAAGAAAGTTGAATTTGAGAATGTTATAATCTACAAAGTTAACTGTGAAAGTATTTCACAGACCTTATAGCAGCTCTCCAGTACCTGAAGGGGGCCTATAAAGATACTGGGGAGAGACGCTTCATTAGGGAGTGTAGTGATAGGACAAGGGGTAATGGGTTAAAACTTAAACAGGGGAAGTTTAGATTGGATATAAGGAAGAAGTTCTTTATCATAAGGGTGGTGAAGCACTGGAATGGGTTGCCCAGGGAAGTTGTGAACGCTCCATCCCTGCTGGTGTTCAAGGCCAAGTTGGACAGAGCCTTGGGTGGCATGGTTTAGTGGGAGGTGTCCCTGCCCATGGCAGGGAGGTTAGAACTAGATGATCTTAATGTCCTTTCCAACCCTAACTATTCTATGATTCTATGATTTAAGTATTCGTGTGTTAGCAAACCAAGCACTAGGAAAGAGCAGCACAAGGGCACTGGAAGACGTTTACAGCACTCATTGCTGTAGCCTGACACTGTAAGTTGTACTACTTGGAACAGCCCAAGTTATCCAGCATGTTCTGGATACCACCATCCCACTTCACATCATTTAGAGGTACAAGAGAGTGGATGGAGCTGTACTTGTGAATGTAGCAGAGTACACTGGAAAAAAAAGAAAAAGTGCAATAAATGGGAAAAAAACAGTAAGTTTTAAAAGTGTGTGAATTCTCTTAGTCCCATGCCATCACTTTTGAAGTATGCAGATGTAGCTGTGTAACCACAGCTGTGGCCATTACTATGATGGGGATTTTCCCGATGCAGCTCATGCAATTCAAGAAAAATTAAGATAACTAACATTTGACACCCAGATAATAATTTATTTTGGGACTATGGTCAGGTCTAAGAATAAGTCAGCACAAACAGAAACAATTATTAGCATAAGGCATGTCTACATGCAAACTAGCAGAACAAAAATAAAGAAATCACACGAGGAAACATGACACATCTTGAGTATCTATGATTCCTGGCCAGGAAAAAAAATAGCAAAACACTATATCTGTGTTAAGGAAATAAAACTCATTCCATCACCTGTAATTGTCTCTTCAAGTAAAAGCAAAGCAGCTTAAGCAAAAGACCCTTTTCTTGTAATAGATGTTCAAAAACTGACTACACATAAAACATGCTGGTACCCAATCAATTGATATAGGCCCGACTTTATAGTTAGAAACTAGCAACATAACTGACAAATAATTTCTCAGCTTTGTAAAACTAAATAAGCAAAGCATTTAAGTTGGCATAGATCATAAACTGAAACATTTGCTGCCAGCTATCCCACCTCCTGATGGATTTCATGGATGCATAACATACCTACAGTATAGTTACTTACATTATAGATACAGGTGCATTGCTGTTGCTTTCCAAAAAACAGAGAATCAGTTTTCTCCTCAAACTCTATCACAACACCCTCTTCACCCACCTACCACTCACTTTATGGCTCCAACCAGCTCTCCCACCACATACACACTTCCATGTTTTATGTACTTCACTTACTGCAGGAAGAGTCCTGATGGTTACTGAGGTGCATAGTGAACTTACACGGGATCATGAGATGGGCCAGTCATGCTGACATCAGCATAAACCAGGGTAAATTTCTGCTTTTGACAGTAATGGTTGATCTTCTCCATACACTCACGTTCCATTTTGACACGATCTCCAATAGGTTCTGCAAAGCAACATTCAGAAGTCAGGATGACTTCCATCCAATAGGATTCTGCAAACTGGAACACAAGACACTTAAACTTGAGAAGGAACTTCTTCTCAGTGAGGGTCGGAACACTGGAACAGGCTGCCCTGTGCCTCTGAGGGCTGTGATACTGTGAAGTATGTCTGTGCCTCCTGGCATAGCAGGGAGACCACCCTTAACCCTGTGAGACCACTGCTGTGACATCAAATAGAAAACTGGTACCAGTAACATAAAAGTCACGGAAAATTAATTCCGATTTCTAATTCAAGTTATTGATCAGGAACTGGTTTTGAAGACACATTGCTTGGAAAAACTGTTTTAGAAAGCAGAGAAAAGAACCTGGAGACTTCTTAGCATATTTCTCAGCAGGAAAATGCTGTATTATTCTGTGAAATACTGTGAAAAAAATCCCAGTCAGTAAAGTTTCTCCAGACAGAATTAGGTCCGACTCCTTCAGAGGGAGAACTAAGAGGCGTTTGAACGTACCCTTTGAAGCCGCGATGAGTGCCAGGCCCAGTGACACGCACTACAGATGAAGCCGCGCTCCCGGCGCACGGGGAGGCCGCTCGAACCGTGGCGCGGGCAGCCTGCCTCTCCGGAGCGGCCGGATTCTCTTTCTCCCGATCCACTATTCCCGAGCAGCAGCAGGCGCCCCGGAGCCGGCGCGGTGCGATGCGATGCGGGGCGGTGCGGCAGGACTGGCGGCTGGAACGCACCGCCGCGGTTTCGCTTCCCGCAGCAAGCTCCCGCCCGGCTGAAACGAAACCGAAAGCTCGAGAAGCGGTCCCGCAGCCCTGGTGAGGTACGTGGGGAGGCGGGCGGGACTGCGCGGAGAGCAGGCGGCTTCTCCAAGATGTGTCACACGCTGGTAGCACCTCCCCTCCCGCGCTGCTCCCCGACTGTTACCTCCTTCTGTTACACCCAGTACAAGGCAGCCACGGGAATAGCACATAAGGTATGTATTTCCCTGCCCGTGGCAGAGTGGTGGAACTAGATGCTCTTTAAGGTCCATTCCAACCCAAACCACTCTATGATTCTATATAGTTCAGCTATATGGACAGAGGAGAGTAGCACTGCACACAGCTTTTTACAAATACATCCAAATATTTGTTTATTTCTTTTTTTTTAAGTAGCCCTTTTCCCTCATGGACTAGATGGTCAACACTCATATCTCTTACAGAGTGTTCAGTAGCTTCCCAAAGAAATAAGTTCCAAACCATAGATAGGGCACATAGCAGAAAGTATTTCCTTTTATACATTTTAAATTTTCAGTTCACAGAATCATCATAGTATTATAGAATGGTTTGGGTTGGAAGGGATCTTAAAAGATCATCCTGTTGCAACGCCTCTGCAAGGGGCAGGGACATCTTCCACTAGACCAGGTTGTTCCAAGCCCCATCCAAGCTGCCCTTGAACACTGCCAGAGATGGGGCAGCCACAGCTGCTCTGAGCAACTTGTTCCAATGTCTCACCACCCTCACGGTAAAGAATTTTTTCCTCGTATCTAATCTAAATCTCCCCCCTTCCAGTTTAAAACCATTCCCTCTTACTCTGTCACTGCACACCCTTGTAAAAAGTCCCTCTTCAGATTTCTTGAAGGCTTTGAGCAACCTGGTCTGGAGCAAGATATCCCTGCCCATGGCAGGGGGCTTGCAACTAGATGATCTTTAAGGTACCTTCCAACCCAAACCATTCTACAATTCTATGATGATCCTATGACTTCTTTCTTGTTAAAACACACCTAGAGCAATTCCATAATTCTATGTATGGACTTCATTTAAAGATACCAAATGCCATTCTTACATTATCATTTCTAGACCATGCAACACACCTCATGTTGTAACTTGGCTCCTACTTCTGTTTCTGATCGCCATTCTTTTCCTGGCTCTGAGCTTCCATGAGGCATTTCTGGCCTCTAGTGAGCCTGCAGAAAGAACAGATAGAAACTACTGTGCATGTCAAGTGTATGATTGCACAGAGACCATGCCAAGAGACAAAGCTGCCATGAGTTGCCCTGTTTGCTATCCATGGGTGGGGTTTATACAAATACAGCACGGCAAATGGCTGGCTGAAGTTAAACAGCCTGGTAGTAACTTCTGCAAGTATACAGGAAAGCGTATTTTATAATTCCAGGCCTACTCTGAAGTGAACATAAGTTTTCAGTGTACTGTCCGTTAATGAAGTGAAAATAAAATCATAAAAATAAGTTTTAAATATAATTATAAATCACAGCTTAACCACTTAAATACCATATCTGAAAGCTTCTAGTAAACTTATGTATACATAACATAAATAAATCTTTTAAGACATTTATTTTCAAATTCTGATCTCTGACAAACTGTCAAAGAAAGCACAAAGATTACATTTATGGAAGCGTAGCTTTTCTGGAATGCACACACAGGATCCACTGCTCACTGACGGGAACGCAGGGCTGTCTGAAACAGACATCATCTTAAGTGAAGAGAGCCCTAGAAATTCAGCCATTTTTAGTCATTCTTCTGTGTAAATTCTGAAAAACAGTAATTCAGCACATGGAATCCACATGCCTAACACCTTTTCCAGGTCATCAAGCAGCACATTCTACTACAAGTCAGGTAGAACAGTCTTATTAAAATCCCCGTTTCCTCAACTAGAGGATTATTACCCAGGCGTTTCTTCTCAGAATCCCTCCTTCTCCTTAAATACCCGCCTTCTCTAGTTCTACTTGCCACACATTAATCTCTTTGTCATGATTTTTTTGCTCTTAGATGTGACCCAACATCTTTTATCACAGAAGGAGATTGCTATCAAAGGTGCAGTTTTCAGAACTGGAAGTGGCCAGCTTTGCAAATTACATTTAACTATTAATGCTCAGTTGCCATTAGCAGTATTGAACAGAAATCAAATCAACTAAACAAAACATATTGCCAAAAGCCAATAGGAATATTACTTGAGCAATCCCGTTTGCTTCACTCTGGGAAAAACGATCTGTCCCGTAGCAGCAGCTGACCCGCACACCCGTAACACTCGCTCTGCGGCGCCTTCCAGCCCGTTGTCCCGGTGAACGCCCTCGCACGGCGGCAGAAACGGGAAGAAAAGGTCAAACCCTGAACAGCCCCAAACGCCCTCCACACAGCAGAGGGGCGGTCCGCGCACCGCCGGGCCCCGCACACCCGCACCTGCTCACTCTCCTCCTCCAAAAGGAGCCGCCTCCTCCTGCCCAGCGCAGCCGCCGCACGGCCGGGGACGCACACGGCACTGCGGCCCCGGGAGCCCACCCGCTGCCCTCCTCCCGCCCCGACACACAACCCCTCCCAGCAGCGCACCGCGCTTAACGGAGCGGAGCGGGACGGGACGGCCCAACCACCGCCCGCCCGCCCGCCCGCCTCATGGGGCGAGGCCCAGCGGCAGCGTGAGAGGCGGGGCGGGGGTGGGACACGGGCGGGACGCGGCGTCCCCGCCCCACTGTGCCGCGGCGCTGGCGGCTGCGGCGGGGCTCGGGGCTCGGCCGGTGAAGCGGGGCGGCTCTCGCGGGAGGCGGCGCCGCCGCCATGGGGGTGCACGGCGTCAAAGCGGTGTTCTTCGACTTGGACAACACGCTGGTCGACACGGCGGCTGCCGGGCGGCGCGCCATTGAGGAGGTACCGCCCTTGTCCCCTTGCTGCCCGCTTGTTGCCTTCCGACGCGGAGGCGGCGGGCACCCCTGGCCCAGCGGCCGCGGTGCCGCTCATATCCCCCTCCGTCCTACCCGCGCCGCCGGCCGCAGTGCCGCCTGAGCGGAAGCCCCTCGGGGGACGCGCTGACGAGAGCCTCTTGTGTGTTGCAGGTGATCAGTGCCCTACAGTCGAAGCACCACTACGGGGAGGGGGAGGCCCGCGTCATCTGCGACAAGGTCCAGGCCAAGCTGCTGAAGGAATGCCACGACCCCGCCAAGATGTGCATCACCGACCTGCGGATTTCGCACTGGGAGGAGGCGATCCAGGAGACCATCGGCGGGGAGGCGAACCGAAACCTGGCCGCCGAGTGCTACTTCCTGTGGAAAAGGACCCGCCTGCAGCACCTCACCCTGGCCGAGGACACGCGGGGCATGCTCACCGAGCTGCGGAAGGGCGTCCGCCTGCTGCTCTTGACGAACGGCGACAAGCAGACGCAGAGGGAGAAGATCGAAGCGTGCGCCTGTCAGCCCTACTTCGATGCCATCGTTGTGGGAGGAGAGCAGAAAGAAGAGAAACCAGCGCCATCCATATTTCATTACTGTTGCGACCTCCTAGGGGTGCAGCCTGCAGAATGTGTTATGGTTGGTGACTCTCTGGATACAGATATTCAAGGAGGCCTGAATGCTGGCTTGAAAGCAACGGTGTGGTTAAACAAAGCAATGACTGCCCCAGGAGATACCTCGCCAGTACCTCATTACATTATTTCTTCTGTTCTGGATCTTCCAGCGGTTTTACAGAAGATGGAGCACAAAGTGAATGCTAAGTTAGGAACTGACCACGTGGATGGCAGTAACGCAGCACATTGATGGTTCCAGCATACGATCAGGGACGTGCTGAGCTGTTAGGTGACTCATGCACTTTCAACAGATCTGACCCCCTAGGATTTTGAACTCATGTATGGTATGCTTTCTTAGACAGCAGATGGGTGAATAAGAGCACAGTTGTCAGTGAAAACAGAATAGAATCAAAGATTTATTTAAAAGATGCAAGTGAGGTTAACTTAAAACAATTGCCTCTGTCTAAATTACTTTGATAGACTGGCTAAAGTCTGTCTGTTTCAGACCTAAATTGCCAGTCTCTTGTTTTTATAGTGGAAAGAAAAATTTGAATGTTTTGATCTTTCATATGCTTTACTGACTTGTAAGTTTGCCAGAGGCTTCAGTTCAAACCTTGTTTGCAGTGTGCAAAAGAAGGTGAGGAAAAGGGTGTGGTATAGTCTGGTAAATCTTCCCAATTCATCTGCAGTTTATCTCAGGAACTGGAGTGAATTTTGCTGTTTCTAAAACCAGAATTTATTGACAGAATTTACATATCAGACCATTAGAAAATGCTCTCCCTTTGATTTTTTTTCAAAGTTTTCAAGTTTTAGAATTTTTTCAGACTTTGCAGTGACTTTTCTTTTATGGAATCTGTACCTCTTGCCAAAAGTACTTAAATGTACCTTTAAAATTTGCATTTATAGAGGGGACCATTTATCAGAGAAACTTGATGGATAAGTTTTTATTTTATATTATTTTGGTGCTTATGAAGTTATGCAGTATACTTGTAATTCAGATTATGATATTTGTTGGAATGTAATTGATAAAACAGGGATATTTTCAATGGTCTTAATGTATTGTCAGACTCCTTAAAAGCTAATTTTATTGTTTTGTCTGATTTTATTAATGAATTTTGATCAGACCTTTTTGAGAAACTGTTTTTGCTCTTGCTCAGGTGTAAGACTACTCAGATTCAACTGCAGGATCAGAGCCTTTTTTTGACTGTTTTAATGACAGTGCTATACAATCCCTCCTTACTTCAGTTTCTGCATGTATTTCATGTGCTTTACTCTGGAGAAAATACGAGCTAGTTGTTTGTGAACAGCTTTCATGATTCTCTTCGAGGAAACTGGAAAATGATGGCATATGTATTACAGTATGGTGTGCAACTTTATAATGTATATGTGCTATTTCTGTTAGATGCAGAAGCTTACTCTCTAAAACACTAAGATTTCTTCTTCCCAGATTATTACCTTAATTATTTGATGTTTCTGTACTTCATACTCTTACTTCATGATGGGGAAGTATTCACATATTAAATGGAAATGTAAACACTTGCTGGAAAAGCTGTGTGTTTCAAAACGTATTTGCTATATATACATTGGGCTGAATATCTGACCATATCCAAACAATCAGATTTTATGTTTTAGAATAAATCCATGGCAAATCTTTTGAGAACAGGGATATTGAGGTGCTAGCAGAAGTGTGTCTGGCAAGAAAAGATCAGCAAAAAGCACGAAAGCCTACCAGGAAATGTGTGTATAGAAAGAATACTGTATACAAGAGAGGTTCCTTTGTTTAACTTGACATGAATTTAAGTTAATGCAGTTAAATCTTGCACAGGATGACAGATTCAGTGTAGAGGAGGCTGTTACTGATCTGAGTTAAATTATTTGGCAAAAAGTTTATGTTGCATCAAAATATGTTCCTCCTACACTGGGGAGTGACAGGGGAAAGGAACCCCTTTCATCTAGTTGTCCCTTTAAAAAGGTAAAGCAGTTCAGGTTCCTCATGCTACCTAGGCAAAATGTCTGATCCCGGGACACCTTTGAGGAAGTGGGCGTATGCTAACAATGATCCAGTTAACACTGATGTAGGAAGCTGCCACATGTAACCAGAGCCAGTGGGGCTGACTTGACACACCTACTGAAGTAAGAGGCCTAAGTTAAGATCTTATTTCCCACTTGGAAGAGCATGAAAGCGGTCATTGGTCTAGTGAGTGAGCAAACCGTTGCAAACAACATTCAATAAAGATGATTGAGCCCATGAGGAAGAATGTGTAAGAATAGAAAGGTCTCCAAAAGGTTAGATGGATCCCTGTAAAGATAGTGTATTTGAAGTAACTTGTTTTAACTACTGCCTGATAGAAAAGCAACAACTTTACTTACAACAGCATCCAAAAAGATCTGCATTGTTTGCCCAGCATCAGGATAATAGAACCTGGGTCAGAATGGGGTTTCCGATACAGTGGAGATTTAAAATAACAAATGGTAATAATTCACAATTCTGTCTGTGGGCTTGATACGTGCCAGATTACCATTCTTTAATGTACATTGAGGCTTGTATTCTCTTGCCAGTGCATCATTCTGAGATGGAATACTGAGCCTGCTTAGTATAAAGGGTCTCTTGTTTTAGAAGAGGCTGCTCTTTGTCATGCACTTGGGCAGCCGTCTTCTTAAATCCATGAATCTATGACAAACTACTGTAACTGCACACTCAGGTGATAGCGTGGTCTGTGGAGGCCACAGTTAAGTATATTTTTTCCATTGCTGAGTACTGTACCAGGCTGGATGTGACTGCAACAGTGTTACTATGGTTCTATGAAACAAGAAGAAACAATAGAAAGTATTTCTCTGTCTAGGAGTCTTCTTAGAAGCTGTTACCCAATAAGCTGGATTAAGTATCTGGAGTATCTCTAAATACTTAAAATGTTTTTTCATGCATGGGGCTCTTACAGAAAGCTTAATGAAAAATAGTTATATTTAACAAAATGGAAACATAAATGTAGTAATGCGATAACTTTCACATCAGAAGCAGGAACAAATCAATAAAACAGTCAATATTCAGTTCCAGTTAAGTTCTGGTTTTGCTTAGTGTTATGCTTTATTAGCTGTCTAGTTTAAATTATATTGCCAAAACACACTAAATAAAAAGGAAAAAGAAATTCCATCTACATTTTATTGTATTTTTTTAGATAAATACCCTCCTGAGGGTAATTTACAGTAACTTTGACTTTAGTGAAACTATAATTTAATACCAACTATATTTTAATTCTTGATTTTAAAATAACCCACGTACTAGTGTAATAAAAGTATTTTGTTTATAAAACATTTCTTTAAAATCTGTATTACTGTGGATAACTGTATTTGTGACCAGGTTTACAACAAAGGGCAAGAGTTCTGTTTGGTTGGTTTTTAAAATAGCAAAGAATTAGGCTTCAGAATCTGTCACCTGGGTGTATTTTCCATCATTTCAAACAGAGGTGGGAATGTCATTAGTACTTGTGAGACTTCTTGGCCTGACTGTGTATACTGAATTCCTAACTGCAGTTCACTGCTAGCTGAACCAGACTTGCCATGCTGAATGCCAGCTCTGAAATGCCTACACATTCTGCCGTCAGGGCCCTGGCTGCTGCAGCAGCACAAGAACAGACTGCAAAGCAGATAGGATAGATAAATACTGTAATCTCAAGTCCAGGGGACTCATTTCAGCAGGTGACAGGTCCATATCTGAGCTTTGCTACACTCACCTCTGTGTGACTTAGGGGTGGGGAGGGAGGCTGCTCCCCTCGTGGTGCTCTTGGCTGCAGAAAAGGAAGCTGTTCCCTGATGATTTTCCAGTGGGTAATGGAATAAATTGTCCATCTCCTGGACCTGTGAAGATAGATTGAGAGAGGTGGAAAGATTCTTACAGGTACTCTAGATAAGAGTAGGGTGTTAAACCGAGTAAAGGGGGGCTCGGCCTCTTGCATGCACTGGGCTGTGCCAGGTAGCTGTCTGAAGTATCACAGGTCTGCACAGCATCCCTTCTTGTTGAGGAAGCTTTGCATATGTAAGGCATTAAGCTGAACAGTGACAGCCTTAGAAATGAGGACATTTTCTTACATGCTTGAAAAAGATTAGCACAAAGTTAGAGTTCTTAATAGTGACCCAAATGTTTTATACTGAAGATAAGTACCTTTCATTAGAACATGAAGTTAATGAAAGTGATGAGATGTTTTTGGATTAGGTAACAGCTAAAGGTTAAATTGTCTAAAATACAGAAAATGGACAACTTCCTATGCCCAAGCTAACTTGAACCAAGCTCTATTTGTGTTTTCCTCTGAAGCTTCTGTCACTTGACAACACCAGTAACAAGGCTTTGAACTAAATTGGAGTAGTCTGATGCCTCACAGCAATTTCTCCTGTTCACATATGTAGTGATTATTTTTCCATCTTTAGCTCTAAAATGTGGGGATCTTTACTCCCAGGTTATCTTGAGGCTTTTAAATGAAATTTAAAACCTACCTTAATCCTATATTAATAAACCTCAGCATCTGGAAACCATTTGAACATACTGAGAAGTACAACAAATAGAAACACAATGTATCTCTGCTGTATGTAGTGGTATACTGTTCTTTTGTGCATAGCTTTTACTATCAGCCTTGCAGTGGGATTGTCTCCATTATAGCTCGCTTTCTAGAACACACTGTGCACATACAAGAGACATAACAATGCAGAGATGATGTCAGCTGTGTCTAAAGCAAAACCTGCAACTTTCTGCCTATGTTGCAAGGGACCTAAATACAGAGAATCACGTTGCCTGCTCCATATAGCATATTTCGACCTTTTATTCCACCTACTGAAAACAAGCTTGCATGAGAGGCTTCTGCTAAACAGCCCTCACATGCCAGAAAAATTCTAAATTAAATGATGGTGCTAATACGTATGAAATTTCAGTCCTTTAGAATTGCAAGTAATGTCTCTCAACATCTAACGAAAGACTGGATGATAACTCTGCATAAGGTCCAGCTTAACACAGGAAAATGATTCCATTGACATCAGTGGAACTTCACAAGGTTTAAGTAAGATTTGTGTGATCATTTCTATAAAACCACCTGCAAGTGACTTCTGCCTTCCACTTCTCCCTCAGCTAACTGATCTTTGTCATAGAATCATAGAATAGTTAGGATTGGAAAGGACCTTAAGATCATCTAGTTCCAACCCCCCTGCCATGGGCAGGGACACCTCACACTAAACCATGTCACCCAAGGCTCTGTCCAACTTGGCCTTGAAAACCGCCAGGGATGGAGCATTCACTTTCTTTGGTTGCATTTTTAGGGCTTTATGAATGACAGGTATCTAATGTTTGGGAGGAAATCTACAGAAGACTGCAGTAAAAAGTAATGGGAGACAGACAGCTTTTGTAGCAAGATCATGTTAAGCACATAGATTTAGTATCAGCTCCTTGGCAGTTGTGTGCTGCAAGCATGTGTTTTTCTGTTGTGTTTGATTTAAATGGCTTTCCTTCAAAGAACTTCCATTCATATCACACAGACTAGATGAAAAAAACCCAAACCCACCAAAATGTAAAATGGGGGGGGGGGGGAAGCCTCCAAACAGAATCCTTTGTTCGTCACCTATAGGTATCAAGGTTTATAAGGCAAGTGTAAAATACCAAATCTGAGATACTTTTCTTCCAAGTTTAAAAATAAGTGCTGATGATTACTTGACTTAAGTGAATGTTGTGAGGAAAACAAAGCACTGCTCATTATTTGAGCAGTTTCCCAGTGTCTGTTCAGTCTGGTCATCAATGGCTGCCATCATTTTTCTGTTGTGTTCAAGGACAGCTTTGTCACACAGAGAAAGAATCCAACTTCTTTATATTTTGGAAATAACATTACTAGGCAACGAGGAAGAAACACTGAATGTAGCTCCAACTACATATTAATATAGATTTTATTTAAAGTATTTAATGAATTTATACATATTTACGTTATGTTCTTTTCTGTATATTCCTGGAAATGTTTATTTTGCTACACCATTGATAGTGCAAAAATGCAATAAAATACCGGTCCAGGAAGGTACAGAGATGTATCTGAATAGGACTGTGGTCATCTAAGAGCTATGCTTTAGATCAAGAATTTAAGTTCCCGGTGACTGTAGGAAGTCACTTAGAATAGTTATGGCTGCATTTCCCCAGAAACAAAGTGGAAATCATAAAGATGAAGTCGAAAGCATTTCTCTTCCTTTCCAGTCAAAATCCATCCTGGCAAGCATCAGATGAGCAAGTTTTTATTTACTTGTGTTGTTGCTGAGTCTGCTCAATGGTCTGCATTCAGGCAGATGTAGGAAGACCATTTTCCCAAGCAGTGATCAGTGTAGCAGAAAGGTCTAAATTGAAGTAAAACTGTTATATGCCAAAATACATCAACTGCTCAAACATATATTTTATTAGTTCTTTGGCTACACAAGCATTCAGAATCTCAGTGAAGTATTCTCTTTTATTTGTTCCATGAATTAGGCCAAGTGTCTTCAAAGTTACCATGCTGTTTCGATCAGAGCACAAGTGTGTTGCGGGTCTGTCTGTCTGATAAAGTCAGGCTCAACTGTTCTTATTTGTGCTACTGGTTGGGTGGTCTTTGCTGTTACTGGGGTGGCCTGTTAAATCTCACTGGGATTAGGATTTATCAGGAAGTCTGCAGTGGATGGACTGACAGCCTTTGTTTTCCAAACTGTTGATGCCTTCCATTGTGTTTTGTTTCAGACATTTAAATGAGAAGGGTCCTGAATGTTCTAAGTCCTATTTTCCTTTCAGGAAGAAAATGCATGAATGACACAAACGGCTTGTTTATTCTTCTTTCAGTAAATGTAACTGGGTAAAAATACTTTTTTCTTCCATCCCTCTTGTCTGAAAATATTTTAAAAGGTACCTAATAAGTTAATGTCTAAACTACTTTGATACATTTGTTATCTTTATCCTGTTAGACTTTGTGAAACATTATATGTGTTTTTTAAAAGTGCTACTGCTGCAGTCACAGGTTCATCTTCAGACTGTATTTCTATGCCGTATCTCAAAATGAAAACAAGCCCCTACCTTAGAGATATTTTGATTTGATATGGGTCTACCTAGTTAACAATTCCTTTTTGTTCTACTTTGAATACTGTGCTCCCTGTTTGCTGATGTTCTGCCCACCTCAGCCACTTCCCATTTGTTTTTCTCTTGGTTGTAGTGTAGCAGTGTTTCTGCATATTTGCAGGGTGAGCAACATGCAATAGATGTATGTAAAATGCAGACAAAAAACCCTCTTGGCTTCTAATAGCCTCTGTGTTAGGCTTTGCATTCCCAGCATTTTACAGGACCTGGCAGTTTTTAGGCTGACTTACGAGCCTCTTTTGCAGCTTGTATTCTCTCAGCAGTGAGTGATAAGCAAAGATGCTTTTGAATACTGCATGGTAATTTCATAATACACTGCAAGGGAGATACAGAATTGGCCTGGATTCTCCGTTTTAGTGCCACAGTACAGCTGTTCAGGTATCAGCAGGTTTATCATGGCATAAAACAGTTTAAGGATATTAAAAAATAAACCTCACTATTTTTCTACTCCTGTTTTCTGTTACAAAGGACCAGTGCTGTATTTAGGGTTGCATGCACTTGCTCTATAATGGAATTCGAGTAAGAAATGGCTTTTTATTTTTCTGTATTGCTGAGCGCTAAAGCCATGTCCTTGAGGAATCAGAATGCTGCTAATAAGCTATTATTTCCATATTAAAACATGCAAATGCATTTTAGGATAATTTAGGGGTGGCTAATTTCGGAGAGTAGAAAGAGAAACTTAAAGTTGAAAATAGGCCCGTTTCTTGATTACAAGGATTTGCTGCCTGGAGAAGGGTTGAAAAGAAACTCCTATCATTTGGGTATTTAAAAATACACCCAGTTTATTACACTCAGTGTTGCTCATCTGAGTTTCTTAAAAACCCGTCAGTATTTTTATATAATACATTTTTTTAAAGAAGTCAATGCAAACAGTGCAATTAGGCTGCTGGAGACTTCATCTTCTGTTGTCTCAGCAGGGGGCACTAGAGGCTTGTTACATACAAGCACAGATTTTGGTTGGGTTGGTTGGGTTGGTTTAGGATTTTTGTTTGGGTTTTTTGAGGGTATGTGTTTGTTTTGTTTCGGTTTTGTTCCCGCCTCCCCTTCTTATTTTTTGCTATCACTGTTTTTAAAATAAAGCATACCTGGTACCCATAAATGAGCTCAGAGCACTCTTCATTTCACACTACCCTCCAGACATCACAAATTATGATGAGATCCTATTTTACTAGGCACTGTAAACAAAGATGGTGAAATAGCCCTCTTAGAAGAGGTTTTGATCTAGGTGGATAAATATTGCCATTATTTTAAGTATGAGGATCTGTGGCATATTTTGCAAGCTGCACAACAGTCAGTTGCAAAAGAGCATGACTGAGAGGATCAGCAATAAGTTTGTCATAACATCATGGCTGCAAACAAAATGCAGCCTTCTAAGGTACTGGTGTACTGTGCCTGAGGTTAATTTGATTTACATCATGCAGGTATTGGATTTGTTTAAGAAAAAGGAACTTTTTTCCCTGGCAGGAAAATGATGCGGCATCTTTATGATTTCAGAATTCCCCTAGTGACCTCTTTCTATAACCAGACAACACACTAGCACCTTATTTCTATGACCTCATGCACAGGATTGCTACTACATCATATTTTCTCACTCTTGGGTGTTCTTGGCTGCATCTGCAAACCGTGGCAATTCAGGCCACGGTTCTAAACTCAGCACCTCCGTTCCCGTTTGGGCACCTGAAAACGTGTGCTGATTTTCATTCAGAAACCCAGTGACGCTGTGTTTTGTATCTCCCCCTGGCTACTGGCCGGATTTTTTGGCGCTCGGTGGCAGCCTTAGGTCGCCCCACGGTGTGAATGAAGGCAGGCAGGAATCTCTGCTGCGTTTTTCCTCCATGTACAGCAGGTGGCAGTTGAGGATCGGTTTTCAGCGGAACCAGCCAACAGACCGCAACCACCCTGTAGCTGTCAAAGTGGACTTCCACCCAGAAATCACACTCACCTTAAAAGCTGACCAACACTTGCAGTGTGCTTCTGCATTTCGGAAACTTATATCACAATGTTTAGGGCTTGCCCACTGCATTTTACAGAGCATGCACTTGGCACTCATCAGACGTAGGTGCGGAGGCAGGATGGCTGCCCAACCCGCGTGTTGTGGGCCTCTGTGTTTGACTGTGATTGAGCCATCTGCAGCTCCAGGGCTTTCAGATCACCAGCACCACAGCTGCATCTGCTGCTGCTGCTCCAGTCAACCAGAGTAGGAAAACGTATAAAAATCCCCACATTTCGCGCTGACAGAGCGTGTAAGATGACAAAGAGAACACGCCCAGAGAGATAAAAGATGCTCCCACTGTGAGGTACAGAAAAACTGCTGCCTCCATCTCAGCAGAGATGGAACGAGCTCAGAAAACCAGAGTGACTGGCTGGCAGTTCCACAGCAAGCCTGGGGTGGAGACAGAGCTCATAACCAGATACATCTGGCCTTGGCCATTGAACATGAAGCAGAGCCTCCCCTGAAGCTCTCCGAGGTCAAGGACAACAGCATGGTGGCAGGGTCTGTCCATGTAATGAGAATAAACAGTGCAGCATTGGAGTGGTTCACAATGTTCATTTGCACTCAGCAACTCTTCTCATCTGAGAGCGCAGATGTGCCGGAGAAGTACTGCTGTAGGGAAGCAGCTCTGACAAATAACTGTGAATTAAGGTGCATACTCAGAAACCCCCATTTCTGCCCTGGCTGCCTGTCTTCTACTGAAAGTACCTGGAACACTTTGGGGCTTTCTCAATAGGCCTACTGTTAGTCTTTGTCCAAAGGCAGAGAAAATGCCTTTACACAATCCCCAAGATCTCCCCTTGAGATGCTTAGAAGGCAGGATGCTGCATTGCCCAAGTGACTGCCTGTATGAGACACACCCCAAATGTGGGGAATGCAATGATTTGAAAGGATCTTTGTGCCCTACCCAGGTCAGAATAACACAAAATACCAAAACTTTGATGCTAAACATCTGGAAGAATTGGCGTAAATGGCCACTGCAGCTTTGACCACTGAGGCTGTAAAAGTCTGTCACAAGACTGACTAGGAATCATGTGCCTCATGATTTGCTAAAGAATACATAGGTGCATATTTGCTAAAGAATACAAAGGTGCATCCTTTTCCTTTTCCTTTTTTTCTTCTTCGCCTTTTCCTTTGCTTTTTCCTTTTCCTTCTCATTTTCTTTTATCGCTTCCATTTCCTTTTCTGTTTCCTGCCCATCCACTTCCTCTTTCTTGTTTCATCCACTTTTCAGGATGTGTTTATTAAGCTCCCTTCAGTGAACAGTCTTACTGCAAGTTTCTAGAGTCCCTAGCAAAAAAAAAGGCCAGGAGGCTGGCCTGTGCATCAATGCCCAAAGTCAGCACAGCTAATAACTGTTTTGTTCTGACAATTAATGTTTCTTCATTACGCAATGAAAATGAGATATCCTGCAAGCTTCAGTGCTTTTCCACATGCTGAAGACAGAAAATTTAGAAGGTAAAAAGGCCAAAATCCAACATGCCTGCAGATTTCCACAGGTCATATCAGAGAAATAACTGATTTGTCCTGTTCTTACTTGCTGCTCTTTGGCTCAGAGTCCTGTTATGCTTTTAGTGGCGTGGATAAAAAAGAACTCTCCTAAGAGTATGAGCATCTATGACTAAGATAAGCGGAGGAAAAGTCTGACCTACTGCCTGTGAAGTAGCTGCTATCACATGTCCCTGCCATACATTTTATCTTATGACTGTTACCTCTCTGTCACAAAGCAAACCAGGGGTGATGTCCTCTCCTACAGATCAAAGTCAGTGGGAATTCCCTTTGAGCAAAAGCAGCAGCTGTTACCTGCGAGAGGCTGAGGTATCATGTTTACCTGGAATTTCCCAAGGCAAAACCCACAGCTGCTGGCAGATATTTGTCAGCATGCGGCGGTCTAGCATGCAGAAAACAAACACGGTGTGTAGAGCAGTGAGCACTTAACCTGACCACTGCTGGGGGGAAAGTGGAGAAATCATGGGCAGCGCCATCCCAGGATCTCTACAGATGAGCACAAGGCAAGTGGATATTACATCAATACCAAGAAATAAGGACATCCTACAGCAAGTTGTGACTGCCAAAGTATAAACGGCTCAGAAAGATTAAACCGATTTGTAGAGGATACATCCAAAAGAATATCCTGAACAGAATGGTCTAGATATGGCTTATGCCTGTGGAAGTCTCTTAACACACCAATGGCCAGAAGCTAGAGCTGCTTACCAGGGAAAGAAGCAGCCAAGAAAATGCTTTACTGCCTATCCTCCTCCTCAGTCACGTACTGCATGCCACCCCTGCAAACAGCACACTAGAGTGACTCACTGAGCTGGCCCCAAACAGACGTTCTCATACAATATTTTAACCCTCAAAATCTCAAGAAAACATCCCCAGAATTAAGATTAAATTTATATACTTTGCATATAGACTGTCTCTCTCATTTAGAAAAGATTATGATATGAGCTTCATGCATCTTACAAGCAAAACCAGACAAAATGTGCAGGTATTTCAGATGCAATCACTCTGACTGCTGGCACTTACCACTTTCATTACATCCCAGCTTCCGACTGACACCTGGGGGAAAGTGTTTCAAATACACCTTTGGGACCTGCTTAATTTGTCCTGCACAAGAAATCTCCGTAATAGTTGAAATATCCTGTGGAATTACGTGGCCCAAAGAAAATACCTGACATAAGTCATATGGAAAGAAATATCTCACCCCTACTTTACCACAAGACTGTAATGCACATCCCTAATTTAGAACAAAATATAGCCCTCCACTTCTCTGTGCAAGGATAGTTTCATCAGCTAGTACTTACTGTTACAAATATCCCCACTGCTCTCTGTATATTCTTCTACGTGGTGTTGGTTAAGTTTAGTATGTTTCCAGGGATGCGG
This sequence comes from Pezoporus occidentalis, assembly GCF_034315485.1. Classification (NCBI taxonomy): domain Eukaryota; kingdom Metazoa; phylum Chordata; class Aves; order Psittaciformes; family Psittacidae; genus Pezoporus; species Pezoporus occidentalis. The sequence goes on from NW_026915376.1 coordinate 2,808,355, forward strand.
CATCTACCACCTCTCTGGGCAACTTGTTCCAGTGTTTCACCACTCTCACTGTAAAAATTTCTTCCGTAGATTTAGTTCAAATCTCCCCTCTTTTAGTTTAAAATCATTACTCCTTGTCTTATTGCAGCAGGCCCTGCTAAAAAGTGTGCCCCCCTCTTCTTACAGACCTTTTTTCTTACAGATCTACTTCTTAAATACTGAAAGGCTGCACTAAGGTCTCTTTGGAGCAGGTGTATGACATACATAGTATACAAGGTATTGCTTATGATCCAGAAATAAGATTTATTTTTATTGCTTTCAAAGAATATATTTCTATAAGTGGACGCTAATAATTTACCTTTCTAAATATAACAGTACTGGAGTTTACAGCTTTTGATGTGAAAGGCCAGGTTGGACAGAACCTTGGGCAACATGTTCTAGTGTGAAAAGTCCCTGCCCACATCAGGGGGGTTGGAGCTAGAAGATCGTAAGGTCCTTTCCAATCTAAACCATTCTATGATTCTATGGAATTTGTCCTGGGAAGAGTTCTGAGTAAAGCTATGCACTGCATAAGTTTCAGTCTAAAACCAGCTCGCACAAAGCAACGGGAGCCCCTGCAAGCCTACAAAGACTTCAACATGTGCAAGCACCATCAGTCTGCTCTCAGGTTTAGTTAGGTTTGTACCTATTTAAGCAAAGCTTCAAGGGCTTGCATATGTGATAAGCACAAGCACATACAACTGCAGATGGCTCCCTGACCCCGTTCATTGATACAGCTCTGCTCATCTTCATATATTTTTTAAACATTCACATGAACCTATATATCCCTCACGTTCTCCTCCAGTGCCGGTTTTTCCCCCGAGATTTTCCAACAGCTTCTCCCTAAATAGGCTAGCCAGCTTTCCCAGGCTCTGTATTTCTTAGTGGTCAATTGTATTAGAAGCTTTCTGTATCAATTCTTCAGAAAAAAAACGCAGAAACTAACAAAAAAGGGCACTTGTGAATTAGAAACGTTATCATAATACCAGCTGATCATATACTAAGCAATTCTTTGTGTTAACAAACAGCACTAGATACGTTGCTGCGTAACATATTAAACCACAAACAGATAATATCGTTTTGATGAATAAACAGAAAAGCTGTTATTTCTAGCATCAAATATCGGCAGGTGTGTTTTTCAGTCTCTGTTTGGTGTGAGACTACGTGCTAGGAGTTCTCTGAAAATATTTACACTTTCATATATATTCTATTTTTCGTTATTTGATGGCTGTAACCATCTCAAAAATAATTCCTGCAGACCCATGTCAAAATTTACCACTCCAATTTTGTGTAATTTGAGACACAATGATTCAGCAGTATGGCTTAAAAAGCTTTTTTTGCATACACAAAAATTAGTTCCTTGCTGCTGCCAGGCTAAACAAACTGTGGCCTCCTTCCAGCAAAAAATAAAGGAACTCCTTATTGGAACCAAAGATGTTGTAAGTTTATCTTAATGAGGTGGTTACAGCACTCGTTTTTTAATTATTTGGAGGAATCCTCTCGGACCCAGTGAAAATGCCACAGAAGGATATTAATCTGGGCTAGAAAAATCCAATTATCAGAAACAAGCAGGCAGCTTTTCTAAACAGCATCCATTACATTCTGCAGGATCCCAGTTTTAATTAAAACAAACAAAGCCCTGGTGTTCTGGGTACAAAGAAGGACTCCAAACTCTCCAGTCTGGTTCAGGCTCGGCTGCCAGTTCTGTCTTCTCTTGGCTTTATCTATATTCAAAGTCATACCAATTTAACTCCCAAAGAGTTTTTAATCACATTTAATGAAATAGATGCTAACTGCTGCAGAAATGCACTTAATTTGATTTAAATAATGTTTATATCAGCCTAGTTAATTGAGTCTGTCGCCACCTCTACAGAACTTTCAAACTGAATCAAGGCTGTCTTCAGATTATATGACTAAATTTAAAATACACAGCAAAATTTTGAAAGTAAACGTTACCTTTGTTAGGGAGCACCAGTTTTGGAATAGGGCTTAGGCAGCCACAATCCCCATGGGAAAGCCAAAGGAGAACTCCACAAATCACCAGCTCGGGGCTGGGAACCATAAGGACATAGCTGTGCACTGGGAGCCATTCCTTACACTGTGAAACCATAGCTGAACAGGAATTTAATGTGCTGTGAATGTACTCAGGATGATGTTTCAGTGAATAACATATAAATTAGCTGTATTCTCTATTAAAAGGACTGGCTAAAATATTAAATGAAACTGGTGTGCCATGAGAGCATAGCTGCAAAGGCAGTTGCTTTCAAAAGCTGACAGGTATTTCAGTTACATACACCAGAATAAAAATGAAGATACGTGCACATTCAATTATACCTACCCCTTAGGAGTTACGGTCCCTACTCAAAAGAGCAGCAGTACTAAATAAACTAATTGCACATGGGAAGATTCAGTGACTTATAAAAAAATAGCTCTTAAATGATGAACTGGTCCTAATGGTGCCAGGATACCTTATTCTGATGGTGAGTATTAGTTAGCAAACTAATTAGTTAGCTAAAATAGCAAAATAACTTCCTTATCCCAGATGCAAGCAAATCTCATACTTTGACATCTTAAACTGAATCACTTGTTTTCTCACATGCTAATAATGTATCATCCAATTTAGCTAAACAGATGCAGCCACAAGCCAAGAGTGGCTTAAATTAACAAGCTACTTTTTATATAAGGATGTCTATTCAAAAAGAACTTTAATGATGTGGGTCATACTAACCTAATCTGTTCTTTAAGAAAATTATGATCTTATATTAGTCACAAGCTTTTTGCCCTTGCCTGTTCAGCCACAAAGCAATCTCAAATGTCTTTTCCTGTATTTGGAATTCCCCCTTTATCAGCAACTCTGCACATTCCTTTAAACAACCCATTGTCATTGCAGCCAAGACACTATTTGTTATTTTAAGGATTCAGCAGATAGAGCAAAATCACTACTGCAACATATTGAAACAGCAGATAATTGCACTGAAAGAAGCTGCACAAATGAACAGCAGAGGAGATATGTTTAGCTAATTCAGTGTGTCCAGAGACTGCACCACCAGTGTCAATGGCAGCAGAACTACCCCTCCATATCCCAGGCCACAGATGAAGCAGCTCCTGTTTTATTCTGGGGTCCTGATCACCTGATTGCTACATTGTGTATGTCTTCATATGTCCGAGCCCAGCTAGGACAAAACATGAAGTTCCACTGGTGACAAAGCCCAAGTATTTTTCTCTGGAGACCAGTAACAGTGCATTTTCCGTCTGGAGACCAGTAACGAGTGGTGTCCCTCAGGGATCGGTGTTGGGACCGGTCTTGTTCAACATCTTCCTCGCTGACATGGACAGTGGGATTGAGTAAACCCTCAGCAAGTTTGACGATGACACCAAGCTGTGTGGTTCAGTTGATACCCTGGAGGGAAGGAATGCCATCCAGAGGGACCTTGACACCCTTGTGAGGTGGGCTGATGCCAACCTCATGAAGTTTAACCATGACAAGTGCAAGGTCCTACACCTGGGTTGGAGCAATCCCAGGCACAGCTACAGGTTGGGCAGAGAAGAGATTCAGAGCAGCCCTGTGGAGAAGGACTTGGGGGTGTTGGGCAGTGAGAAACTGAACATGAGCCGGCTTCAGTGTGCACTTGTAGCCCAGAAAGCCAACTGTATCCTGGGCTGCATCCAAAGGAGCGTGACCAGCAGGTCAAAGGAGGTGATCCTGCCCCTCTACTCTGCTCTCAGGAGACCTCACTTGGAGTATTGTGTGCAGTTCTGGTGTCCTCAACATGAAAAGGACATGGAACTGTTGGAACAAGTCCAGAGGAGGACCATGAGGATGATCAGGGGACTGGAGCACCTCCTATATGAAGACAGGCTGAGAAAGTTGGGGCTGTTCAGGCAGGAGAAGAGAAGGCTGCGTGGAGACCTCATAGCAGCCTTCCAGTATATGAAGGGGGCCTATAAGGATGCTAGGGAGGGACTCTTCATTAGGGACTGTAGTGATAGGACAAGGGCTAATGGGTTAAAACTTAAACAGGGGAAGTTTAGGTTGGATATAAGAAGGAAATTCTTTCCTGTTAGGGTGGTGAGGCACTGGAGTGGGTTGCCCAGGGAGGTTGTGAATGCTCCATCCCTGGCAGTTTTCAAGGCCAGGTTGGACGGGGCCTTGGGTGATATGATTTAGCGTAAGGTGTCCCTGCCCATGGCAGGGGGGTTGGAACTAGATGATCTTAAGGTCATTTCCAACCCTAATTATTCTATGATTCTATGATTCTATATTAGATAGCTAACTAATTAGCTGGTTGAAAGACATCTTTTGGACTGAAAAGAGCATATTGCTTCCTATGCCACTCAACTCACACCAAGAAAAGGGTGGCCCAAGCTAAGTCCCAAGGTGGGGCACAGGTTTACTGGACTCCTAATTCCTCCACAGTAACTGAAATCTGCATTTACACCAAACTGTAATTAAAAGCAGGAGACTGGAGTATTAGCAGCAGTGCTCTGAGTCTCCCTAGCAAATTGCCTGTGTGTGTATATAGTGAGCTAATGAAGTAGCCCACATGTTTCAATACTGTTAGCAGAGGCAGGCATGGGATCAGTAATTTGGGAAATAGGGTTAAGCAGAATGGGGAGAGAAGAAAAGGAGAGTCAGAAGAGTATTTGGTACGTCACATGAATCTTACTAAAAGCTGTATGTGAACTGGTTTGAGCATATGTATGACAAGGTAGGTTAAAACTAGCTAAAAGATTAGGCAGGACATTTTACCAACCTAGCAGGACAGACCCAGCAAGGCTGGAAGAGAGAGGAGGAAGCAGTGAGTGGCCAGGAGCAGACATAGCCCACAGCCATGTGTGTGAGTGCCACTGAGCTTTGTTCTGCTGGGGTGCATGCACCAACAGCTGTCAGCGAGGTTGTCTCCCAGACAGCACAGTGTCTGGGAGAATGAGGGATGCCTGGGAAAGGAAGCAACCGATACAGATCAGCCATCAGAGCAGAGGGAATGAGTGGGGCCTCATTGGTGTCAGTCAGCATTGCTGAAATTGGGCAGAGGAGCTCACAAGGTCCCCTCACAAGGAGCTACAAAGTCCTCAGATTATTCTCACTGGGTATCTGGGAAACTCCTGCACCCTGCGCCACTGCTCCTTCTGCCTAGAGCAGGGGGAATGGGAAAGTTATTTACGCATCGGACCTGGCCTGAAAAACAGTTCTGGCTGCTATGCCACTAGCATGGAGAAGTGAGAACAACCTCTGCCTCCAATGGGTTTTGCTCAGTGCACAGAGGAGCTTTGCAGTTCCTGGCACTGCTCTCCTGCAGATGTTTCACAGCACGTACCTCATGCCGCAGCACCTCATGGACTATCTCGCAGTGGATGCAGAACACCTACTTAACCAATGGCAACTAGTGTCTTTCTTCTCATGCGCCTTTTTACATCCTGACAGCCCACTGTGTGCCAATCTTCTGGCTGTTTCCAGTTATGAGGTGGGCATCCAGCTGACTTCAGGTCACCCTTGTGTGTCATCCCACTGAGAGTATGTAACAGGCTGCTGCCTCTCACAGAAAGCCTGAAGCACGAAGGGGCATGAGTTTCTCAGGTGGGAACTGATGGATTAAGAAGGGATTAAGTGAGGTGCTGAGACGAAAAACATGTCAGTGCTCAGAACAGGGCTCCAGCTTCATCTGGAGCTCAGGAAAAAAAAAGGAGAGTTGATGACCTTTGGAAGAAGGGGCAAGCAATTTAGGAGTACAAGGGTGATGTGAGATTACGCAAAGAGAAAATCAGAAGGGCCGAAGCCCAGCTAGAACTTAATCTGGCTACTGCTGTAAAAGACAATTAAAATGTTGCTATAACATTGTACGTCAGCCACCCCAGGGCATGGGGTGCAGCTGCAGACAGGTACCTTTCCTTTAATCCTGGGGGAGCAGAGTCATGAAGGGCACTGGAGGAGTTGTGGCTCCTGTCAGGTAGCACTAGGAAGCAGCATTGCCCAACAGCCAGCAGGCTCGCACCTGGGGGTTTCATCGTGGTGGCTTGTACGTCCCTCTCCTGAAAGTCAGATGCAGGTTGCTTTACTCCTCTCCTGGCTTCCTGGCAAGACTCAGGATGGGCTTTGCCTTGGCAGACCCATCATTTAGAGTCAGGAAAAATTGTTCAGCTACATACACAAGATGTCCTGCTCTCCAAGTCATTAGCACCACTGGCTTTAGGAGTTGAGTAAGCCATTAGTTTCTCCCAGAAATATCATTTCCCCTTGGTAGCTTTCCAGGGTAACCTTGCCAAAGCCTTCCTGGATAGTACAGGTAACACCCTTTCTCTTTTATCCTCATTTTAAACTCTGAGCCAGAGATGGCTCCGGGGGAGCAATACCACTGGCAGCAAGACCAAAGCTTGCACAGACTCTCTTTCCTGCCTCAAAGCCTAGCTCTAATCCTCAGCAAAGAGCTGTGGTCCAATTTACAGCATGTTTTCTCATCCTTCAATAGCTGGAACATCAAGTCCTTCTGCAAAACCCACCCCAGCACACCACAAATGATACATAATGAAATAACAGTGCCAGTTTATGGCAAACAAGCACCAAAAGCAGAAAAACATTTTCTCCTCAAGAGCCTTTGTCTTCTTCACTGATGGGGCAGGCTTTAATAACCACGGTCTTCTTTTAAAATCACACATAAAAATACAGGAAAGCACCTGCAAAATACAAAGTGCTGTGTTAAGAAGGCACATTTTTAGTTGTCTTAAAACACTGGTGTTTTTAGTGAATGGCCCCAAAAAATTTTTCAGCTGGTCTTGGCCTTAGATAAAAAAGCACAATGGAGAACTTGATTAATTTTCTTGTTCCATGTTTGATCAATATTTGACAATTTAACTTGCTAAATCCTTTTATTTCATTAATCACAATCCCCACCCTCCTCCCTTCCCCTCCCCACCACCCAGTTCTTCCCATTAACACCTTCTTGCTACAGTTCAGGGCTGACCTTGGCTTTTGGAACCAAGGGCAGGGCTCTTATGATCAGGCATTTACCAATAAATGAGAAGAGAAATACCGAATGTCAGCCTTCAAATACTCCATCTAAGGAAACTTTACTGTTTCACAGCTAAATGAGACCACAGTCACGTGGGGCCAAACCCGGCTTCCACTGCCGTCTATGGGAATGAACGCTCGCAAATATCTTCACTTGTCCTGGTTCCGTGACAACTGAATTTAATTTCATTTTCATGGACATGAGGATTTGCACCGAGGGATTTGCAAGAGGTTGCAAACTAAACCCACATAGTGTAAAAAGGTGGGGGGAAATACCCGCGTTGTAAGTCCAGTTCCTTGCATTGAGTTTCATCCATATATCAGCCCAAACCTGCCATTACAGTTTGTTGCATAAATGATATTTAAGAGCATGAGCATTAACGGGAAGGTTGCAGTCACATTAGAACACAGTAGCTGCAGTCAGACTGTTCATTTTCTCACCAAAAGAACCTAAATCACATTTTAAACAGAAATACCACTGTTTTCTCATATCACGTATTTAATTAGAACAGATAAATTAAATCACTTCCTTTGCCTGTATGGCATGAAAACCCTATATAATTACAGAAGAGAAGGCCATCCTGCAGGCCATTTTGTGCCATTATTTCTGTGCTGATTCACCTGATCTTGAGCCAAGCTCCACTTTAATCTTCCAAGTCTTGTTTTAGCTTCAGGAGCAGCCAAACACACCCAGTTGGCAGTATAGATTAGGTTTCCCAGTAGTGAGTGAAAAAGGGAAATGAAGACCAAATTGCTTTTCTGATGCAGGGGATTTTTTTTCAACAGTAGACTATTGTGATCCATAAGATCCCTAACAGTTTAATGAAAAGAAGAGAAGGGGAGGGGGAAGGAAGCATTTTCTTTTATGCATTTTACTAGTTAAATAGGAAGGAAATTTTCTTTGGGTCAAGGAATGCTGTTGCCCTAGTTGTCATGGAGCATCCCTGCAGCCCCCAGTACAAAGTAGTCCTGATTTATAGCAGTACAGATAATAATCGCAGGAATAGGGACAATGATGATGATTTCAATATTAACTTTCATCTGTGACTGTAAAAAGTACCCATCCAGTACTGACCAACAGACTTGACCCTGGTTTCAGATGTCTGTTCCAAACCCAGACACAAGACCCGCAGAGACTGGCAGTGTAGCAGGCTTTTTAGTACAACATGAGCTGTGGACTATTGGTCAGCAGCTGACACCTTCGGTTTCCATCCATGCCTGAGTGGTGATCTGTCTCTGGCAGAAACACCCAGCTTCAGTGCGGGGACTTTCTCATCTTCTGCCATTTCAGCAGCTAATTTGGCCCAGTGCTAAAGTTGGCTGAATTCAGCTTTGAGAAACTAAATCTTGTTTTGCTTGTATTTGTCAGATCAGAGATAATAGTTTCAGGTATCCTCCCCTCCCCTTTGTGTACACACTCAGACTCTGATTGAATTACCTCTTCCTTTTCTCTGCAATTAATTAAATGAACTGTGTGCATCAGCCTCCAGTTCCCCAAACCACAGGGTCAATCAGCACAGGGAGCTGCTGCGGCTCTGCCTCCTGTCCCATCCCGCAATCCTGGTGCTGGGGTGCTTAGCACCCTGTAGCCTCCATGAGTGTCTCCTTGAGCAAGGGCACCCCTGACATGAAAACCCTTCTGTACAAGCCTCTTGATCCCCAACAGAAATTATACAGATCCCTTGGTCTAGGATTTCCTGCTACCCAGTTGCTTCTATCACACCATGGCCACAAGCCACTTTTTCTCCCTGTGGTGTCCCTTACTATTTATTCCTATTCTTCCGATTTTTTTTGACATCTGCAACTGCATGTTCAGTCACTCCACAAGCAGCTTGTGTTTCTTCCACTGGAACGTTATGGTTTTGCTTCTTACTTTAGTAAAGTTCACAGATTTTTGTAGCTTTTTTTCTGGTCAGGCACAAGTCAACCCTAGCAGAAAGGCAGACAGACATCCCATGAAATTTGGAAGGAAATCCTGACTGGACTAACCTGATCAGAACTATCAAAAAGAGAAATCAACAAGAAAGTGTTTGTCTTTATAGATAACATTGCCTATCCCTGCCTAAAGAGACAGACTAGTAATTATTGGAGTTCATTAAATCTGCTTCTTATCCTGTATATTCAGTAGTGAACACTGAAGAATTGAAGTCTTGATATATGCCAGGAAACTGGTTACTTTCCAGTGTCACTCACAGGACCAAGGTGGTCACTGTCTTTCTATCCACTGTAGTCACTTCCATCTGCTAGCACTTTAGCGGTCTAGTGGAGAAAGTGCAATTCAGGTTCCCCCAGGAGATGGAGATGAATGTCATGTATCATATACTGCAATCTTCAGAACTGGCAGGTGGTGAATGCTCCCTTTGCTTCTGCTGGAGACTGGCTAACCACACAAGTATTCTATAGCATAGACATGGAGGATATAGTGTAAAAAGAAAGAATACACAAACATGAAAATATTTGGTGATAAGAAAATAACTGGTAGAAAAGGAAGGCAACAAGAAGCCATAACCAAGCCAGAAGCTCTCTGTAGTGCACAGGTAGATGCCTCTCAGTCCTGGGAGCAAGTGGGCAGTGGGTGGCGAATGAATAATCATTTGGTTAGGTAAAATCTACTAAAAAAATTTCTGCGAGATTCACACCTGAAGACCTGCAGTCAATATCCTCATTTCCTCACAAGTCCAATCACCAATGACAAGAACAACTTTCTCCTCTACCCATAACCTTAGTTTGAGAGATAAAAGTTGCAACCATTTCAGTGTTCCCAAACCTATAATGAATCAAAAGCAAGTATCACAGACAGCAATACATCCTGTAATGCCTGGTTGTTGAAGAGATAAAGAAACCACTTTCTTTGCCAGTATCCCATGCATGTCGGAACTTAGTAATAATATATTTTGATCTACCAGCATGCAACAAAAGTGCTTCTACTCAGCCAAAACCACATACCTTGGCAGTCTACATTCTGAAAGACAACAAAGACACAGTCTAAAAACTTGGCAACTGTCCTGGCATGCTACACCTTGGGCTTGGCAAGTCAGTCACGCTATGCTGGCTCTGGTTTTACCATAATACAGTAATACAATGGGAAATTCTGGAGTTTTGGTCTTCAACACATCCTCTCTGCTGGCCTTCAGAAGCTGCTTCAGAAGCAAAGTAACTCCCTGAGCCAGGAAGTCCTTCCTGTAATCCACTCCTGGTGAAGGAAAGGTATTAAATGGAGAAAAATACTTAACACTAACTCTCTTATTTGCCTGTTTGCTCTGATAGGCGTTTTCTAAGACCTGAATAATTGCACCATGAACGTAACACTTGCACACCTCTTTTTAAACATTAACCAACAAATTAAGGTATCAGATCTCCTCAGATTCAGCCAGGGATCCTGGAGGCAGACTAACAGAGGTCTCTACCCTTGGTGAAAAGACACTGCACTAGCATATTTCTAGTGAGATACTAGGCTGGAGAGAGTAAAGGAGAGAAAATGGGGAAAACTTCAGAGTATTAGGAGGGGCTTGGGCAATTTCCAAACAGGAGGTAGTCATCAAATACTATTTCTTATGGATAGACTATGATACCCAAATTAAAAAGTCATTGTGCTAATTGCATACAAGGGGAACTAGTTACCTCTTGGGTTAGCTTTATTAGTTCTCACACAATGCTGAAAACACCAGAGCTATGTTAATCTGTGCCACTTCAGGGTCTGGCCTTATTTTGCAGAATGATGGCTGTAAAAACATTAAATCAGCTTTTGAGGGCTTGAGAAAATATAAGGAATTTACTTTAAAACTCTTACAACACAGTGAATCTTACCTATCTGGGCTAAAGCCACTGAATAAACAGAGTACTGTGACAGAGAAATGGTACTGGTTAATATTGGTAGATGCAAAAATTGCTTAAAAAGGAAATAATTTCAAGGTAGATTGGGGAACTGTCAGAAAAGCAAACCTGACATTTACATCAGTCAAAACACCAGGAATGTTCTGAAAAGCACAGCTATTAGGCATATGGCTAAATGCAGTATATCGATGAATAGCAGTAGGGCTTCTGCAAAGTAAAGTCGCATGCCACAAACCTACTAGAGTTATTCAAAGGCAACAAGCACAAAAACAAAGCAGATCTCACTGACATTGTCTAACTGGGCTTCTAAGGTTGAAGCAGGTTTTTCACAGAAGGCTCTTGAAGTTAAACTAACCCAGAAAATGATATAAAGAGAGATGGATGTTAAAGGCTGTTAAAAGTTAAGAAAATGAGATAAAAAGTTAAGAAAATGAGATAAAGAGAGATGGATGTTAAGGCTGTTAAAAGTTAAGGAGTAACAGTGTGTGTCTTTACAATGTTATCATTGTAAAGATACTTGTCTTCTCAAAATCTTTTCTCCCACACGCAAAACAAACTCCCAAACCTTCCTCCCTCACTTGAAAAATGGATCAGTCAGCCATTCAGCCACAGGGTTTTTTAACCATTTTTCCTTTGGAAAAACAAGACTTTGGTCATTACTTGAGAAGATAGTACTGTACATATTTTCTCTTTCCAGTGAGGCTTCAGAGGGAAATACTGGTACTACTGAAGACAGGAGGCAGTGAGAGTGCCCACTCTGTTGGCAGACAGTCAAACACTGTGCATGTTTTCAGAAAGGACTGGGCAAACAATAAACCAGCAAACCTACCCTTGATAGCAGCAAGAGCTGTTGATCAAGCAACTATACAATCAGTTTGCAAATACTTAGAAGACATCAACAAGACTGAAAATGATCAGCATGGACACCTGAAGAACAGTCTTTGGCTTGCTGGATAAGTTGGAAGTGTTAGACACAGATACTTCTTGACTTGAGTAAGGTTTTTAGTAGCATCACATGATACTTGCAAAAGCAAGTTAATGGACATTGGCATAATGGATAATGCATTCAGCTGCATTGGTGACTACCTTCATGTGTGTTCCTGCAGGCACCTTTCCTAAGCAGAGTTGTAATCCATATTCGTGTGAGCAGCTTAGAGGACAGAGGAGAGTGGGATGAAAGGTGGCATACCATGCTGGAAGGTTTTTTTAAAGCATTTTGGAGAATGGGACTAGAATTCAATCTGAATGTGAGGAATAAGAAAAAGCAAAACTCAAACAAATGTGACATTCAGTAACAACAGTGCACTGTGCAATACTTGTGAAAGAAAAATCAAAAGTACAGGTAAGTGGTTAGTCAAAAAGGGAGGCTGGGCTGGAAGCTGATTTTAAGCTGAATAGGAAGCAATAATGTAACACTGTTAATTTGTCTCTGCTATACTAATGGTAGCATCATGCGTATCTCACCGGACATAATGATGGCTTTCTTTCTAGAAAAGACCTCAAATGCCACATTGTGTTTGGTTATAAAAGACCTGGAGAAAATAGAGAGAATCTGAATTATAAGACTTTGAATTATCGACTATGGAGGAAGATTGGTCTTGCTCTGCCCTGCACACAGGAAAGGTTGGGGAGAGTGATTAGACAGTAACCTTCCAATGGAATGCTCTAAAGGTTATTTGAGAGAGGATTGTGACACATTTCTTTCCACAGACACTCAGAGAAAATTAGTAGAAATTCTCTTAATTTGCAGCAAAAATTTAAATTGGATGTTGGGAAAATCCCCACCTTTTTGATCAGGGTCCTGAACTAGCAGAATAGACTCATTAGGAATGTTGGAAGTTTTCAGAAACCCAGTGGACAAACTCCTTTTAGGAAGTGCCTAAATGCAGTTCATCCTTTTTTGGTGAAAGGACTTGACATAGATCTTCTCTAAGGGATTTTCCAAACACCGTCTTCTGAGTCTGCAATTTAATTTTTGAGTAGTGGATCTTTATTTCTGAATATATATATATAATGTTCACCATTTTTTATTTATACTGAGATTGAGTCAACTTTATACACAGTAATAGCTGGCCCATATGTTGCATGCTTCACTGGTTGGTATATGACTGTTATTATATTTGCTCTTCTCAGCTCAGCAACATACAGACCTCATATACTTCACCAATAATTTTTCTACCATCCACCAATAAATGAGGAAACGAGTATGAAAGGTGATGACTCCACAGTATCTGCTGTCTGTGCCGTGATACTGCCTACAGGATGTAACTGTCAATCCACCAAATGAGTACAGCCCATGTGAATCATTGTTACGAGGCTTTCAGTACATTTACAGTTCCATGCACCCCTATAAAATCACATCTTGATTGCCAAGAAAATGTCTCTAAGCTTTAAAGATTTTTTTCCTTTTTTTTCAACTACTGGGGGGAAACAATAGTCTGACAAAAATTAAATCATACATGTGAAACTTTGCTCAATATTTTGTGACAACTGGTAAAAAAAACTCGATATACTGTGTGGCATCTGTACAGAACAGAATATGCTGCATCCAAATAAGAAACATATGTCTTCTAAATGAAAGGATAAATACTAATCTAAGTCATTACATGCTGACTATTTCTCTTCCCCCACTGGAATCTGTTCTTTAGGTTTTCATTTTCTTTTTTAAACTACACTATTTTTATTACTGATCACTACAGAATATTTTGTGAAAGTAAGGGTTGAGTTTGTTGGGGTTTGTTTTGTTTTGTTTCTTTCCTAAGTAAATGTCATGTTCTTGTTCAGTGAAAATATAACTTTACAGTATAAAAAAGGCTTCTTAAGATAGCACATTTACCTACCCTAATGAGCACCCCTACCCAGGCTGCATGTCAGCTACGACCATCAATATTTATTCACCTGATACAAACTTTGTTTTTCTTCACAGGCCAGGTTTAGAGAAAAGGCACAGAGGTAGTACTTGTAGTAAGTATCTCTGCTTGTCCTGTGTTAGGTCTTGTGATAAGTGCAACATCAGCTCATTCACAGATGGAGCCCCTAAACATTGCCTGCTGTTCTGGGGTGGCATCCAGAGAATACAGTGCTGCTCCTACATGGTGTATATAGTAATGGAAAGAAGAAAAAAACTTGGGAGATTAAAGGAAAACATTTTAAAGTGTCTCAGCCAAAAATTGACAGGAGTGCCAGAATAAAAGGATGCACAGAACTAGGGTAATAATAACACAAGTATCAGCACTGTATGGCAAGTTAATTTCTTTCATTGCTCACCTGATTGTCTAGGGCAGGAATCTTGTGACCAGAGAGTAGTATTACTAACATCAGTCAGCATGGCCCAATACCTCTTTGTCTTGTTTAATATGCTATAGAAGACAGAGACAGCTGGAATCCTTTGCAATTTTCAGCTGAGTGCTAAGGAAACCTAGCTGGTTTACATCCAAATGTGTTCAGATGTGAAATTTATGAGTTTAGGTGGAACACATCTGAAACTCCATGGGTTTTCATGGTATAAAGCTTCCTCTCTTATTTTGGCTAGAGTTGGTGTTTGGAGATTTGTATTAATCCCAGCCTGTAAGCCAGAGCAACATTAGTGGGTGTGAACCTGAAGGAACCATCCAAGCAGAAAATGTTTTTCATGAAAACCCAGACCAGCACATTTTGAGCAGCTCTGCTTTATTTCAAAAATTTCTGGCTTAAGACGTGAGGCAGGTGGCTAAAAACTTGCTGGTCTCATACCCCCTTGTCTGCAGCCGCTTTCCAAAGGAAAGGAATTATGGTTGAATTCTAGTTTTGTTGTTCACCCTCTGAGACACAGGCTAACAGCCAATGCAGCAGTTCTGCAAATAGACTCCTGCCCATTAAAAGTCTACAGAGATGTATCACTCATGCCAACTCCTCAATTAACCCAGTGGTAACGTGGTGTCTTTATGGGTTAGTTTTGTGCCTTTTTTTTTCACTTGAAAATGTCTGAAATAATTTTAATGTGTTACAACATTGTGCCTCTGAGTAGAACACATTTTAAGAAACAGACACTGTGGGAATTTGCTATGTGTCTTACAGACACAGACAAAGCACTCCAAAAGGGGAGAAGAGCAGACATGGCTTTGACCTGTTCTTATACCCCCTGGGTACAATGTGGTTCCATCAGTCCAAGTAAATCCTTACAGGCACCACAAATTGCCTTAAATCACTCCTCTTGCAAAGAGCAGCATTTCTGGGCAGGACGGCCACCACGTGATTTTACTGCCCTCCAAAGCGAGGCCCACTTATGGCATGCTTCCCATGCTCAGGTTTGGAGAGCTCATTAGACAACCCCAACTTGCCGTCGTAATTCTTGACATGCAGTGTCATCCCTCTTAATTTTCAAAGCTATTAGATTCCTTTTGTAAATCTCTGTTCCACTCAACCAAAGCTCAAACCTGTACATGCTTCAGTTTCTGGGTAATACCACTGTGAAGGTCAGTATTTTGGTCCACTACACATAAATATATTGCAGTGATATTCGTATCCTATCAGATGATTGGAGTGAAATGGGTGTTGTCTTTCTGGACAGCCAAGAATGGCAGAAATGCATCCACATGATAATCTGATCACGTTTCTCATAGTGGACAAAGTACTCAATTATGTGCTTACTTCTATTTAAACTTATTCATGAAAGTTACCAGAAAACAGGTTTTTTTAACATCTGCATTAATAAACTCAGAACTGAGAAACAGTACAATGGGAGCAGAGATAAGAAATGGAAAGAAAGTAAATCAATAGGCTTACTCTCTTAGTCCAATTTAAATACTTACATTTGTGGGATGAATGCCTCATTGACATGATTAAGAAAAATGCTGGCTTTCTGTTGGGGAAATACCATTCATATACATGGTTCATGAAATGAAATCTGGGAATATGTGGAACGAGATGTGGAAGAGATGTGAAAAATGAGGAGTGGTGTAGATGTGTAAGCTGCATATGAAATTGCAGTCAAACTGCCACAGTGGGGGACCTTGTAGCAGAGCAGATGATGGATACTCCTATGTTTTGCTGAGCTCACAGAGGGGGCTGTAGCCTGGGCAGAAAGGCAGCAACATTTTATTTTTGCAGTAACTGCAAGTTTATAGTCCTATATGGTCTGTTCGAACGCGGTAGGTTCCTGATTATAGTACATTATTATGCCTCTGTTAGGTGATTTACAACTTATCCTGTAATGGCAACTTTTCTTAACCTGGAAATACCTTACACAAGATGAGCAAGTAAAGGGGCTGCCCCCTTTAGCTAGAAAAGCCCCACGAATGCCTGATGCTGCAGCTATGGACTTGTCTTGGCAATTTGCCATACAAGTACAGTTTTATAAGAAAAGGTATTAAAATACTCATACTAAGGATGCTGATATTTACCTTCTAAACTTGATTTTCAGGGGCAAGTCTTTAAGCTGCTGGTTGGGGCTGGAAAAGTAAGAGAGGATCACAACACTGTCTCCTATTGGCGGTGAAGATGAGAGCAAGGGCACCGCTCCCCTCATCCCCCACTGGTCTGCACTTGTTCTTTGCAATGCTGAAAAGCTTTTTGCAACAAATGGTGCCAGTGATATTTACTGAGAAATATGGGCCTTGGATGGATGCAGGAGTATATAAATGAGCAAAACTTGAGAAGGAGGAAAAGAAAAAGCAGAAGGGACAACAGTGGTTGTTCTTGTTTTCTTTGGATCTTCTTTGGACTGTTTGCCTTCTCTCTCTGAAATTACTTAGGTGAACTGGTGCCTCCGTGGTGTTTCTTACTTTAATTACCAATGAACTATGCAGATGAAATTTACTGAATAATAAGACAGATGTGCTCTGCAGATTGTCATGCATAGCTGTAAATCTGGGAAAAGAGCAAGGACTTACTTATCACATGAAGGGGGCACAGACCAGAGGGACTCAGGAATTTCTAGACAATGTTTTCATCCATTAAACAAAAAAAAAAAAAGAAGGAGATGTTTCTGATTTGTAAATTATTGGCTTAATTCAATTTAAATCACATCAGAGATAATTGAGATGGAGTCATCATTGCTTCCAGAGCTTGACTTACTTGAGAAACATCCAGAAGAGGGAAGAGCAGAAGTCAGGAGAAGCACAGAACAAAGAACATTGCAAATAATTAAAAGACACAGGGAACAGAGTGCTTTGGATAAAAACCATCGATTCATGTTTTCCTGCAACTGGTGGACAGTGTGGGAAGCATATTAGAAGCACAGAAAATAAGGAATCCCAATCAGCACCAGGCGGCTCATGAAAGGCAAGCAAAACTGCCAAAGGCTGTTGAGACACAGGAAATTACTGCCTGGCTCCCAGTTACAGGGAGAGGTCACTCATAGTGGCCACCTCTTTGCTCAATGTGGTCAACAGTTTTTACAAAGTATAAAGATTCCTGTGAGGAATGAACTCTGAACTAGTCATTAGTAGAATCCATGTGTCTTCAACAAAAAATTGCTTTCAACAAACAGCATCAGCACTGCTTGCATAACAGGAAATCAGAGGAGTAACAATGTACAGCCATTAGTAGCAATCCCAGGGTGCAAACAACTGCAGAGCTGCAAAGCCTTTTCCAGGGGGCTGGAAGAGGGAGAAAAGAGGAGCATGGATGTTGCATGAGAAGGGTCTGTGCCAAGGGAACCCATGCTCCAAGTTTCCTTATTTCTTTTGCTCCAAATAAAAATCCCCCAGATGCTGGCATTTTGGCATTTTTAGACAGAAATTATTCTCTTTGAGAGAATAATTTCTTTGAGCTGTGTTTAGAGTATAATACTGATTACAGGGACATTTGAATGCCCATGGGAAGTCTTTCCATTGGCTTCATTGCTCTTTGGATATTTTCTGCATTCTCATCACTGACAGATTCTTGATAATAAATATGTGATAGAAACAACTATTGATACTTATGGTGTGGCAAATGGGAAAGTAAATACCTAAGAAATCAGTGCTCCTGACAGCAGGCAGCCTTTTCTGAAATTAAATATTCTATGATTTTGAAGCAATACTAGCAAGTGTACATCCTAGCTAACAAGACTGTCTTCACCAGCAAAACACAATATGTCAATGGAGTTACATAAAGTGAATAATCCTAAATACAAACAACTAAAACCCTTCCTTCATCCATGTTATACCCTACATGACACCAATTGCAGAACTGGGCTCCTTTCCCCTTGGCAGAGGACTGGCAAAAGCACCACATTTTTCACAGACACCTTTAATCCCAACAGACATAGCTCAGGAAATACTGCACGGGATTGCTTCACAGCTTACTTAGGTATTGACCTTTCCACCAGTCATAGTTCTCCAGGTCTTGCTGGGCGTCCTTGGCCACAGAGCTGCCCTGTGCTATTATGCACCAAAAAGCAACAAAGGGAGCTCAGATGGCTTCAAAGGATGTGGGACCCACAGCCCAGAGTAAGGGGGGCTGACAAACAGGGAGGAAAAGTCAGGCTTCAGTAACTTTCAATGACAGCTCTTGTTAGGGTTAAACAAACAAAGCCATCGTGCTGTGATTCAATCTGAAGGGGAGCCCATCACCCTTCCTGCTACAGGTCGCAGCACTGCGAAGGAGGTTGTTATCCTCAAAATTAATCATTTGGAGCTACGGCAAGAGGCATGCAATGCCAAGCTGAGATGCAAAACTCACTGATGCTGGCCAGATTGGACAGTGATTACTGCCACTTCTGCCATCTCATCCTGCTTGCAGGATCCTGCCTCACTTACCAGATTACATGTTTGTTCAAATTAGGTAAAAGCAAGTGGTTTCATTAAAATACATCTTCATCCCATTCCCAGGCCCCTTAATCAGTCCTTGGTGTAATACACTGACTGGTGCAGAGGGACACTTCAAATAGCACTATATGGAAAAAGCCACTAATGATTTATCGCCCTTTATTTGTCCCACTTCTTTGTATTTCTTTGGCTAAAAGAAAAGCAAGTTTAACATTTTAGAAAGCTCTTACTCTGCTTTCCAGCTTTTACTAGAAATAAAAAATACTGAAGCAAAAATCAGTGGTCAGGATTGGTAGGAACCAGTGGAAGAGATTTCCCAAGCCTTCAGAACTCCCCAGAAATGCCATATACTTGACTTTTTTTCTCATCATTCCCACCCACATGAGCCCTTAGATATCTTTCTGGCTTTAAGAGTGTTGTGTCTGCCAACATCCTGGATGAAATCTGTCCCAGTCTTGGTAAGTTGGCCACATCTTCTGTGATCCTCTACCAAGGATAAACTCTCATAATTCATCTCTCTGTTACTTTCCTGTGTTAGGATTGGACTACATTCTCATCAGATGAGTGAGGCAAAGTGAAAATCCAGCTGTTGATGCTTTTCTACTGAGCAGTATTTGTTTACTATGGTTTGTACTACAACAGCTCCTGAAAGCCCCAGTGGAGACACAGGCCCTGGGATGATATGGGCTATGTATAAATTACAGCTACACACACTGAAAGTCACAGTCTAAAATAAGAAGATAAACAAATCGGATGTTATTGCAGGCAAAGAAACATACACATCATGAAAACAAGCAGTCCCAGGGGGAGAAAGATTTGCTTGGGTCTGTGGATTGGCAGAAATTCATTCCTTGAGAGTATCAGTATAAAACAACAGCTTAGAACAACATCAACTACCATATATTTAATTTAAATGACATATACTTAAACTGAGCCTCATTTAACATCAGAGTAACCCATTTGTTTCAATATTTGGAAATCTTCTGTACTGTCTCTGTGACTGGTAATGTTCACAACAAGTTTTATCACCAGTTCTTTCTGAATTCCTAATTCCTCTGGCACTTTCATTCTGCAAAACAGCTCTTTGTGACAGTTATCTTGAACTTACAATAGCTTCACAGCCAGAATTCAGAGGTATTACATGACTGTTATTTTAACATCATTTGTGTATTCAGTTGCACAGAATTATGAAATGTAATTATGAGAAGGGGTTTAGAGAATTTCCATGTAAGATGTTTCACAGTCATTAGCAACCTCAGCAAAGTCCTGTTGGACCAACACAGGAAGGCAGACAGAAATGCTTCTATTTTTCTAGTGCTCTGGAGTGGTTTTCCCATTTGTTGATTCTAGAATTTTTTTCAAGTGAATCCTAGTTCCAGGAGCATGGGAAACCACCCTAGATTTATATCCATACACTGCAGAGGAAAATAAAACCTGATCCCACACAATAAATCATTTTCCATTTCATTTCAGTATGCAATCACATGACAGCACACTGGGGAAAATGGAAATGTAATGGTATTGCAGCTGCACACGGGCACACCAGCAGGAGGACAAACCCAAGACAATACTGAGTTCAGAAGTTCAGATCCAGCACAGGGTTATAAAAGCTGAATTATAACCAACCTTTGCTGGAGTAAAATCCTTAGAGCAGCTCCCCCCCCACCTACACACACACACACACAGTGTCTTGTGTCCTACAGCAAAATAACTAGCATGCTCAGAAATGACAGGCTTCACACATGGTTGTTTCTGCCATTTCCTCACTATTTTCAGTAGCTTCTCAGAAGAATCATGAACTTGGTCTTTCTCTCCTAATTATGGGAGTTGCAAAAGACACAACATACCAGATTTTCAGTAATTTTGAGTCCTACTTTTTAGCATAATGGTAACATCATGGCAATAGCATGATGCATTCACATGTGATAATAGCTCTGTTTGCAGGAATAAAAAATCCCACAAAATGAAAATACTTCTCAGTGCACAAAGGGTAAAAACCTATTGGATTTTAATGCCTCAGGATGTAAAAAGCCAATGTTTAACCTAAGGTGCTCATAATGTTTGGGTGGAAGCACCACTCCTAACCCAAAATTGCTGCAGAGAACATGCTGGGTTAAGCACCTCCTGCAAACTTGTGCAGTTTCAGTGGCCAGCAAAAACACCATCTCAGCCAGGGTAAGGCTTCTTGAGGGACTTCACACTGCTGAATGTATTTGTAAGGAAATAGAGTTCCCTGGGGTCCGGTGCCTATCCTCTCCTCCACGGAGGCTCAACAGTTCAGAGCAAGAGGGGCCATGATCAGACTCTCCCCTGATTTTCGTTTTTATCACTGGTCCTGGGTTTCTTTGCTGCTTTAATTCAGAACAGAGCCTCTAGCAGGAAAAGGGTGTGGAGGGAGGACAAGAGTGCCCTACACATCTCCTAAGAGGGCTCCTGCCTGCCACAGCTGAAACCACAGAGATTTTTGTGGGACTTCAGCAAAGGAACAGACCAGAAAGGAAAGGCAAAGGAAGCCAGTGAAGGAATTTAGCAAAACAGTGGGTTTGTTGCTGTGGCTTGCTGCTGGGCTCCTTTCTGACCAGGATCCAAGGAAACTGCCAGATGGGCAGAGGACATGTACTGAAGGGGTTTATTGGCTTGTGCGGCCCCAGAAAGACCTAGTTTCTGCTGTATGCAGCAGATCTCCAATTTGTTTTCATTTGCTATTTTCATAAAAAGAGTACCCTTTTGTATCTGAGAATCTAAAATTAGACTCTTAAATCTGAATGCAAGCTCATAAATAAAGGTTGCAGCCCCTGGCCTTTTAGTGAACTCCTCATTGCAGGCGACATCTCACTGCAATACAACCGTGTACTTTTAACACAATGAATTTTATGGCAATCATAAACTCCATCACAACCGAGGGGAATAAGCTGAACCCAATATCCACCAGACTTCTGTCTTACAGGAGACTTCCATCACAATCTGGCCAAAAGCACTGCAACAGTTACATCTCATCGTGATTTATCAAAAGTCATTGAACAAAAGAGTTCCTGAAATTCAGTCACTGAAATATTCTTCCATCAACTTACCTTACAAAAACTTTTTGCTCAAAAATTTCTCTTTATTTTCTCCTCTGTATGAATCAGTACAACCATAGCTCCCTTCTTCTAACCTATGGCCATTTCTCACTCTTTCTGTTGACCCGCCATAATCTCATGTGATTGCCACATCATTTCACTACAAGTAAAATCCATGTACCAACTCGTACTGTGTATTCCCTTCTCCTTCTTGCCTAAGTTTTCCTAAAACTCTTCTCTACTTACACATTCATCTATAACAGACTAAGAAAAGCACTTGGAAAACCAATTTCTTTCCATTAGAGTACAACATAGCTTTTGTTACTTTTTCAGTTATACTGGTTGCTAACAGTGATAGGGTTCCCATAGGAGCTTGGGGTTTGCTGCAGGCTCATTGCATTGCCCATGATTTTCACTCAGAGGACTCTGGAACAAACAAAAATCATAATCCTGCCCTCCAATCTTTCTCCAACAATATCTGAGAGTAGAAAAGAACACTCATTTGTCTTTTTTAAAATGATATTTTAATTACTCATGTCATGCCTCAGCAAAATGTCTAGCCTTTTGTTAAAATGGGGCTTAATTGCGTTATGGAGCCTTCATGGGACCCTCGCACATAAAGCGCTTTTCTTCAGACTTTCAAGACCTAAATTTGCAGTTGGCTCCTGACCAGCGCACTCGAGCAGATAGGCACGTAGGTAGCAGGCAGACCCCGTGTTGATGAAGTAATCATAGTTGACTGCCTTGCCTGTGCTATTCCACAAAGATGCCTGCAAACAAAAATTGGATATGCGTGTTGGCTTTCATTTTGAATTCAGCAAAAAAGAAAAAGCCCTTGGTATGTCAGAAAGCATGGAGACACCTTCACGGACTGTTGGCTACGCCTCAGCAAAGCTTTACAACAGTCTGTTAGACAAAAAAGAGACTGATGCAGATACCTTAATAAGCATCCCATCTGTGAGGTCATTGGGATATTTCAAACAACTTTCAGCTCTCATTAGTTTAGTGGTTTCCACAAGCATGTCCTTATCTTTTGTAACTTTTGCAGCCAAACTTCCTGGGAAAGCCTCTGAGCTGGGTGACATTCTTACCCATGGGTCAGTCTGCAGTAATGAGCCACCAATTTATGTGTCCTTTGCACTCTCAGGCAGTATATGTTTGTATTAACCTTTCATGTGGTGAATATTTTCCTTTAACCATGTAATTCTCTGGCTTCTACCATGCAAATCTCATTATACCTAATAGGCTGCAATTAGGATCTCCAAGCTGTTGATCACAGTCGTTTGGAATAGCAAAGGGCATTTTCCAAGAATAAGTGCTTTTTCTGCTATATTAATGACGGAATGTGTAACAGAGACTATGCCTGAAAAGTAATAGTGAATAATGGAGCTGCAGGCTAATGGGACTCCTTATCAAGCCTTTGGTTTTGTACGTTCAATTAACACAGAAGGTATAGCATAGTCTACTGCTTCACATAAAACAAGCTATGCACGATGCTGAACAGAAATGAGATTTACAGTTTTTCAAATCTGCTAGCCCTGAATGAGTAAATGGGGGTTTCTTACAATTTCTTATAGTTTTATGCACTTGAAAGAGATAAAGCAGATTCATCAGCACTTGCCCACCTATTAGGTCTTTATTGCACTAATGAATGCTGCTGTAAAGAGGATGTTGTAACATTACTTTATTTTCTAAGAACTCCCATGTCTGTATTCAGAATTCGTTGGACTGGAACATGTTGCTTCTTAAGGTGAAGGCGAGTAACATCCACAGTTCTTATTCAGATCTTTCTTTGGCTACTGCTATTTTCTCAGTCTTGCATGAAGGATATGGGTGGAAGAGGAGAACTGGTGAAGCACTATAGCAGATGGATGCAGTATGAAGAAGTAAGAAGAGATGCCAAGGAATATTTAGCTGCAGGGCTTCAAAAGATGAAAACAAAAGTCTTGAATAGGATGGAAAAAAAAAACAACCCTAGGAGTGAGCCAAAAGTGTGTGTGCATGTGTGTGGTTGGAGGGGTATCTGTCCAAATCAAGATGAAGGGGCAAATGTGGTTAGGAAAAGAGAATGAAAAATGGAGGCTAGCCAGAAGACATTGCAGTATTTCAGGAGCAGGATCATCAACAGCTGGACTGCAGTTTTGGTGGGAAGGCTAAAGTAGCAGTAAAATAGAGAAGAGATTATGAAAAAGGGCCTGGATGGGAGCTGCGCAAATGGGGAGTAAATGGTTAAAGACTACCATGACCTGAAGAGCCCAAAGCTGGGCAGGGCAATGGTGAAGGTTAGGAAGGACAGAGTAGACTGGGAGAGATTAATTTCACTTGGAGGTACAAAGCTATATTCTGATCACATTTTCTACTTCAACTGTCTTCATTTTGGTCTGCTGTGAATTGAACATAAGGTTTATTCCCTCCATTATTAGCCTTCCTTTTCCAGCACTGTGTGTTGGCTAACTTGATGCATGTAACAATAGTCTTTTCAGTGAAAACAAATTGTTTATGAAGTTCCAAATTACCTGAGTAAGGAAAGCAAAACTCTTCAGTTCAGGCTTTCTTAGCTCCCCACTGCTGACATGGGCTCCTCTGACCTTCCATAGATTCCCACCAAAATCAACAAAACCTGAAAGAACTCGGTTAGGAAGCACCACTCAGAGCATATTTGCATCACTATGAAGAGCCTTAAATTAGGATGTAATCCAGTTCTGTGAGCTTGATAACCATTTCTCTCATTTCCTTCTTGATGTCTGCCTAACATACCAATCTTGCCTATTTAGAGTTTAGATTAGGCATCAGCAATGGCTTCTCCGTTGGTGTTTTCCAAAACCACCCTTTCATGCAGAAGTTTCTTTGGAACTGCATAAGTGATCCCAGACAGGTTGGCTTCTAGGTTTCTCTCTTTACTCTTTTTGTACTCCCTTACAAATTTTGTAAAATACGGTCTTTAAACACAACAATCATCACATGCTTTATGATATTTATTTGTATTTTCCTGTTGGTTTTCATCTTTACAACATGTGTGCTCAGATGGAACCAGTATGGTTTTCCTTTTGCTGTTCCATAAAATAGGGGCAGCTTATGCACATTTGAAAAGGGAATTTCAACAACAGTAAAATCCCTTTCCTGTCTCAGAGAGAAATGTTACTGTGTGTTAAACACTATATTTTCCTGGTGCAAACTTAGTGTAATTCAGAACAGACAAGTAAAATGTACTGTTCGACAAAAAAAAGTGAGTTACGGAAGAGAGGTTGAATAGCCAGTCCTGGTCAATGAGAACTAAATGCAAACAGTGGCCAATGCTTTCCAAAGGATTTCTGCAAAGATATATCAAAAGAGTATTCTCATCCAACAAAGGCTCTATTTGCATATGAGATTGAAAATTTGTGTATGTTTCATGATCCTGAAGTACCATACACAAAGCTGTTGCTGTGGATGTCCTCCAAAGATGTCACCTTTCCTATACTGTGTGATGCAGGATTAATTTTTGGAACTGACGGAAGTACAGATGTCTCAAAGGAGAGCAAATTTAACCCAGATGTTCTAACCAGGTCTTGGCCTCCTCTCTTCAAAAGGCTACAAAGGAAGCCCCTTCATAGGACTTGCAGTAAAAGCAGGGAGTACTGTTTTAGACAGCTAAGATAGCAAAAGCTCTTTTGTTCATTTGAACCGATACATCTCAACTGATGATTCACAGCATCATGGTAACCTTTCTGCAGAACCAGGTTAAACAATACAATTTTGTGTTTTCAGCAACAATTTAATGGCAGGTTGTCAGCAATCAGTTTTGGGAAGTATTCAGTATTTGGGAAGCAATCAGTGTTTGGGAAGCATCTAATCTGTAAGATACCCTTTCCTTCTGTTTCCTGGAAGCACTTAGAGATGCAATAAAGGCAGCTTTGCTTCCAAGGGCCTGGTATAGCCTTCACGCTGTCAGCCATCTCCATCTGCAAGGACACACAAATGCTGCATGGTTCTAACTCCACAAAGCATTAGCCTTAAAATGTATATATGTACTTAGTGATACAAAGACACAACTGTAAAAAAATGTAAAGCAAATAAGATTATCAGGAAGAACAACAACTGCTGACAGAAACCTGACTTCATGTTCTGTAAGATAAAGAAAAGCAGTATTTATGAGTAATTATTAGCTCTTCTCTGCCCTTCATAGATTAATTACTCTATTGTAGGTTTGGGGGGATGTGGGAGGGTCACACATAGCCTAGATCTTAATATGATAGGTTAAACGTGGGTGTTTAGAGGCATCCGAGATGTCCCGGATCTCTTTGCCCCAAGATACCACCCATAAGATTATGGCTCCCATAGATCCCATGTCATGTTTGTCTGTACTGCACAGAAGTCTCATATCCATATCCATATCTATGATAAAATATCATTCAAGAATGGACTAGCAAATTCCCAGCGCATCTAACAGCCAAAAAATCTGCAGGGCAGTACTCCAGTGGCCCAGAGGCAGTGAAAGTCATCACAACATGAAAAGACATCTCCTTTTGCATGTGGTAGTCGAGATTTGACAACAAGCAGCAAAAGAGTGGAAAGAAGGCTCAAAACAAGTTGGTCACCATGAGCCCTGCCACAAAGGTGGAAGGGACCCTGCCCACGCACCACCTCCTTTGCCCTGGGAACATCCCTGTTTGCAAACAGGGAGCCCTGCAATGCACAAAGTGATGGAGAACGTGCCTCACACCTAGACACACCTCTTCAGTTTCTTAACTCCAGAGGCACCTTTCCTCCTTTCAAGATCATCAGATAAGGAGATACCAAAGCTGAAGTCAGGCCTGAATTAGTAGCATATAAGTTACTCCTCAGTAATTGCTTGTGGTTATATGGTTTTACTCTGTGGTACCTGGAGGAAATGCAAAGAGCTTGTCCCTCCCAGGAAGCCTTTGCAATACAGCACAGGGTAATAGCGCAGTCATGATCTATCATTTCTGGCTAGCTGATCTACTGCCACAGTAACTTGTTTGCTTGCATAGAACTAATGGAAACCTAGTACGTGCTAAATGCCAGCATGAAAACAGATAAATTTCCACCAGATTGTCATCAGACCAATTTTAATTTTAATCTTTCAGGGCTAAACAATTCCTTCTGTTGAGGGCTCCAGATGGGATAAAAAGAATGCAAATAAGAGTCTAATCAGCATGACAGAAAGGGAAGATGTAGAAGCAGAGCCTTGTTTTCTACTGTTTGAAACCCAGCCAATGAGTCACTTAATCTGCAGCAACATGTATAGTACCAGTAGCTTGTAAATGAGATGATTAATATAAATTTTAAGACTCTTTTTTTAAGATGTAAAGTTGCAGATAGTTTCCTGTAGGCAGGTGGAACACCACCTCTGGCAACATCCAAATT
The DNA here is from genome assembly GCF_034315485.1 of Pezoporus occidentalis. Taxonomy (NCBI): domain Eukaryota; kingdom Metazoa; phylum Chordata; class Aves; order Psittaciformes; family Psittacidae; genus Pezoporus; species Pezoporus occidentalis. The sequence continues at coordinate 2,835,369 of NW_026915376.1, forward strand.
GTCTGAAAGAATTAAGCATCAAATTCCTTTCAGCAACCTGTGTAAGTACTTGCCAATTTCAGCAGATACAATCTCACTAATAATATTCCTTGCACTTTCTTTCACGTTGTTTTTGGTTGGATCTTTTTAAGGTTTTGTTCTGGAAATTAGATTCCCTCTTTTCCCAAATGTTTATTTTTCTCTCCATATCTTACTAAGCTTGTATTGCAATAACTCTGTGTTTTCTAAATTGGAAAGGTGCTTTGTGCTTAATCAGTAAGTGCTGATGTGTTTTTTTCTTGCTCTTTATAAAGAAATTATCCATAAAGGTAGATAACAGGAGAAGAAAACACAGAGAAGTAGGCTGCAGAAAAGCAGCTGTGTAAACTTCACCCTTTCAGCCTGTATCCTCCATTTACCTTTAGTAGATTCAGTAGACTCAGTAGGCTGAGAACAGATATGTAAAATAAACTAAAATAAGAGGATCAAGAAGTGCAAGTGGGCACTCATTCTGCAGGGCCTGAAGCAGTCTCCACTGCATGCAGGCAGCGGTGTGGCTTTGGCACCCCAGTGCGAAAAAGGGGTAAGGCCACAAGGAACTTCAACCTCTTGCAATTTTAGTTGTACTAGTGAGAGTGAAATACTGCCTGCCATTCCCAGTGAAAAAGTGCCAAACCATTTGCCTGTGTAGCCATGTGCAGGGCTGTGCCAGAGGAGTGTGGGCTCGCTGGTGAGGCAGGGATAGGGTAGTGCTCCACACACAGAGTGGGCTCAGTGACCTTTCACTTTCAGAGAGGTGGGTCAGGAAAGTTTGTCCTCAAAACCAATACAAACCATGGCTGTTCCTGCAGCACATCACTAGTATTTCACTTCTCAAGGCCTATTTGTTAAAGCTGGCTTGACAGGATTTGGTGATATCTTTAATCTAGATTATTATAGCTGAGATCTTGGCATTGGAAAGTTGCCATAGTCTAAGAGCGCAATTTAAAACGCACTTGAAATCGCTGGGTGGACTGCTCCTGAGTTCAGTGCATGTTGAATTAGGAATAATGAAACAGAGCTGGAACACCTCTCTTACGAAGACAAACTGAGAGAGCTGGGGTTGTTCAGCCTGGAGAAGAGAGGACTGCAGGGATGTTTTAGCAGCCTTCCAGTACCTGAAGGGGGACTACAAGAAAGCTGGAGTGGGACTTTTTGCAAGGACATGTACTGATAGGACAAGGCGTAATGGCTTTAAACTGAAAGAAGGTAGACTTAGATGAGCTATTAAGAATTAATAGCCTCTTTATGATGAGGCTAGTGTGACACTGGAACAGATTGTCCAGAAAAGCTGTGGCTACCCTATCCCTCACAGTGTTCAAGGCCAGGTTGGATGGAGCTTTGAGCAACCTGGTCTAGTGGAAGGTGCCCTTGTTTATTGCACAGGGGCTGAAACTAGGTGGTACATGACAGCATTGCAAGTTCCTCATGTAAAAAGTACTTACAGACTTGTATTGTGTAAATATTCTCTCTTTCCAGATTAACTTAAAGTCACATTTGGAGAAACTTCAGGGGTTGCCAACAGCTTCTAGCATTATCCCACGTTTCTACAAATTCAAATGATAAATTGATCTCTCTCTTTGCATTAAATAAAATTGAGTAAATTTTTGTTCAAAAGAGTAAAACATTTGTAAAATAAGTTGAACTGGTTCAAAACCCTTAGTTCTCTCCACTCCTACGCAGCAGATATCCCACTTCAAAAACACTTGTTCCAGCACTAACTGCACTGACTTTGTTTAAGGTGATTCCATGTCTGCTATGATTAAAATTACTGTGGAGGCCTAGTATGTACTGGACTCTATTTATGCAGATATTTCTGTACAGATGGATGCACGTGCAGAAGTGATCTCAGTGAAGTCACTGGGATGAAACACCAATGCAAAAGATACAGGTAAGTGCCTATGGTAGGGTACATAATTAATTTTCCACAGCCAACAGATATCATATATTTGATATAATTAGGGAGGAAAGAGTGTGGACAGACCCTGGAGGCAGCTAGTAATAGGACACGCTCTTCAGAGTTTTTCACTGCAAGCGTAGTCAAATGATTCTTATCAATGCTACAGCCAAACACCCTGTAGGATGGAGAATATCAATTCAGTGTTGGCAGTGGAACAGCTACCCTTGCAAAGAGCCCAAGAGAGGTCTGCCCTGAAGAAAGGCAGCACTCTGCTAAACCAATTTTTAAACTAATTCACAGGAAGTGGCATTAAATTAAAGTCCCTCTGCAACAGTGAACCTGTTTCAGGACTATCTCAAGTTCACTATAGCAGGCTTTAATTTGTATGCAAAAGACCACGTTCAGTGACCTTGTTGCCAATTAAGATAATTTATAGAGAACATGATGATTAATTTCAAACCTCACAGTTTCAAGTAAGAGAGGGCAGGCTCTGAATTACTATAGATGGGAGACTCCCAACAGTGTTGGCATGCAGCAAGAAACATTTGGCTGCAGACAGACATCCCGGAGTGATGCAGCGCATGAGGACAAGACGTCCCTGCCCTCCCTTGTCTGGGCTGCCATCTCCTGGCTTGTGAGAACCCTCCTGTCCATTTCAGTCCCTGTTAGCTCAACAGTCTGTTAGCAAAACAGACTAATTTCAACTGAAGAGTACTGGGAGGAGGAGGGAGGGACATTTTGCAGGAGGTGGAGGCTACAGCCAGCCCCCTGCAAGTGCAGATAGGCCACAGGCCACATCTGGGGGTACTCTACAACAGCAAGCTTAACTCTTGTATACCATCAAAACTTTGCTGCTGGCAAACTTTTTATCCAAACCTTTGCTTTTATGTGGATTTTTTTAATGATTTTAGAGTATTTTTGAAAGTGTCACTTTCCTAGCAGGGTTACATCAAAGCCAGGACAGGTTGCATATAGCATAAAGTCACAGAGCAGAAAGCCAAGAGCACCCTAGGCTCAGAAGCTGCCAAAGGGAAGGAGCTGCTGGCAGGTTTTAACAGGCTCCCTCCAACGGAGATTTTTTAGTAAGCACAAAACACCACAGCAATAAAACTGTAACGTGCTAACCTGGGGTAAGCTTGAGAATGAGCTTCCTGAAGAAACCTTGTTGGTTTCCACAGAGGCACAGACTTTGCCTTATCCCAAGATATCTGGCCTGGCAGCTACCGAGCCTGTTGGCACAGGGCTGATCCAGTCCTTGACTACAAATCTTAACCATCAAATTAGAATTAATTAAAAAAAAAAGGCTAAAAGTAAATTATTGCTAGTGATTCTTAGAGGCGATGACAGTGTACCCTGTGAAACAGGCACCCATTACACCAGATCTTGCCAACTATGCTGCATTACACTGAATGTGATGAGGTACTTCTCATTATTACCTGCTGAGAAAAAATAAGGGTGTTCCCAGCAACATCAACAATAATTGAAAATGCCACAGGTCTCAATTACAATGGTGTATAAAGTTCTAGCTATCTGTGTGTTCAGGAAAGATAAATTCCATCTGAGACAGGCAGGGAAGGGCCAACAAGACAGTAAGAGAATGAGAATTCATGATGCAAAAGAAAACTGAAGGAATTTATCCTGACAAAATTAAAACTGAGCTATCATGTTGCTGCTATTTAATACCCTGGGGTACACACCATGGCACGATAAGATCCAGCCAAGATGACTATCAAAAGGAGAGTGCTCTGGAACAGGCTACCTGTAGGAGCAGTAAAGAATGAACCTTATTTACAGTTTTTTACAGGCTTTAAATGAAGTATTTGGGGGGTTTGGTGTACAGAAATCAAAAAAGTCTTTCCCTTTCTTAGTTCTTGTATTTTACAAGTTGCCATACTGCGGAATTATGTCAGCAGCATTTCTCAGCTCTGCCACCCTGCCTTCTGTGTATTGCATATTAGCAAGATGCAGAATCCCCTGGCTTCTGGGAATGTGACTGGGGCAATGGTGACTGGGGCAGTAGCAACAGGCAAGAGATGTTGACTTTCCTGTGGTCAAGTTGCAAGTTACTGATCTCAGGTCTATTACACTGAAAGGAGAATGCTGCAGCATGCTGTATTAATATAACTCCATATTTCTTAATCCATCAGGGATAAAAGTACTGCTTTCTGCTGTACACTTTTAAAAACTTTTAGTTGTTAAAATAATTTAAAATATTCATTAATCAATATTAGTAGATTTCAAGAAGAGTAAAAAGTAATATACGGGAAGCCTGTACTCATAGTCCATCCACCAAAGAGCAAAAGATTCATTTTCTGGAAGCAGCAAATAAACTGATATGAAAACTTTTGGTGGTGCTTTCTAAATGCATCTCCAAATCTGCTTTATATCCCAAATGCCTGGCTAAGAAGAGTGCAAGCCTGGTCAGCACAGTAACCATGAGCAATGATATTATTCCTACGATCAAGTTACAAATTAGAGTTCAAGACTGGGACATATGGAGAGTGGACAGCAGTCCTGATGGGGTCTATATTGGTGGGACTGATAAATAAGAACAAAACTGCCAAGCCAAGAATGAAAACAGATGAGATGTACCTGAGTCACAACAACAATTTGAATTTTATGATATATTTATTACATAATAGAATTTAGAAAATGCATTTGTCTCTTGGTGTGATAGCCCACTTTTTTTCCTGCAACAGAAAAACTGAAATTTACTAAAAGCAAAAGGGAAGGGAAGAAATTGGCATTCGCATGTAATCAGTATGCAGGATAAATACTATGGGGCTGTGGAACTGAATTAAACAATGGCAATGCTGCACTGGCAGAAATAAACAAAATGCTCAAATACCAACTATTTCAAAAGAAATGAAGATATATGGCTTTCTCAGAACAGCTCTGTTTTCTAGTTATTAGACGTTGGTTGACTCCTCAGTAAGGTAAGTTTGGTGAGAGATCTTTTTGATTTATAAAACACTTTCTTTGTAGCAAAATCCCATCTATAAACAAACAAATTTATTGCAACTTAAGCTGCAGTTGTTCCTATTATACTGTCAGTTCCAATTAACTTCACCTTAATCTGGTACATCAGTTTATAATAACAGGCAGACACGGATTTCTTCTCATGAGAACAAAGTAATGGATATGGGGAGCTAAGACCTTTGTTTTTAAGGCTATAAAGCACTGCATTTGTTCTAATGCAGTGAAAACCACCACCAAGAATAAGAACAATGACAGATCCACAAACACTGTGGATGTATTGTGGTCTAACCCCAGATGGCAACTAAGTACCACACAGCCTCTTGCTCACTCTCCCCCACCCAGTTCTGTTTAATGTCTTTATCAGTGATCTGGACAAATGGATCAAGTGCATTCTTAGTAAATTGCAGATGACACCAAGTTGGGAAGAAGTGTTGATTTGCTTGAGGGAAGTCTACAGAGGGATCTGGACAGGCTGGATTAATGGGCTGTGGCCAATGGTGTGAGGTTCAACAAAGCAAAGTGCCAGGTCCTGCACTTGGGCCACAGCAACCCTATACAATGCTACAGGCTTGGGGAAGAGTGGCTGGAAAGCTGTTCAGTGGAAGAAGACCTGGGGGTGCCGGTTGATGGATGCACACAAGCCAGCCTGAGCTCAGGTGGCCAAGAAGGCCAACGACATCTTGGCCTGTACCAGCAATAGTGTGGGAAGCAGGGCCAGGAAAGAAATCATCTCCCTGTACTAAGCACTGGTGAGGCTGCACCTTGAATCCTGTGTTCAGTTCTGGGCCCCTCACTACAAGAGAGACAATGAGGTGCTGGAACGGGTCCAGAGAAGGTAACAAAGCTGCTGAAGGGTCGGGAGAACAAGTCTGATGAGGAATGGCTGAGGGAACTGGAGTTGTTTAGTCTGGAGAAAAACAGGCTCAGATGCGACCTTATCGTTCATTGTAACTACTTGAAAGGAAGATGGAGCAAGTGAAATGGGTGTTGATCTTTTATTGCAAGTAACAAGTGATAGGACAAGAGGAAATACACTTATGTTGCACCAGGGGAGATTTATATTAAATATTAAGAAAAAAAATGTCACCAGAAGGGTGATCAGGCACTGCAACAGGCTGCCCAGGGAAGTGGTGGAGTCACCATGCCTGGAGGTATGTGTAGATGTGACATTAAGGACGTGGTTTAGTGGTGGACTTGGCAGTGCTAGGTCAATGGTGGGACCTGATGATCTTCAAGGTCTTTTCCAACCTAAATGATTCATGATTCTATGATTTTGGTGCTGGCCTGAACCACTACTGGTATTCATCGCACTGAGATAATCCCCCATTGCAAGACCTTGTCCAGTAGCAGTTTAACAGCCCACTGTAGTGGTGAGGGTGCCACTTCCCAAGCAGTATCACCCAGGCAGGCAGTGTGGAAAGTTTACTTTAATAATTTTCTCTTGCTGTTTAAACAGGTTAAGTAGATTTCATTTTTGCCAAATACTTTACATGGAATAAATCATTCGAGAGCCCGGACAGTTATGCTGAAAGAATAAATTTCTGCGTGACAACAACTGTCATCACTTTTCCATTGAATCAAAAAGCAGATCTCAGAGACAGCTCCAGTTGAATAAGTTGAGCCTCTTACTTACAAGGCAAAAAGTAACTATGCTTCTTAAAAGCTTCAAATACTTTGTTTGATGGCTAATGTTAAAAGGAAATAAAACAGTTTTAAGAATTAGTAAGAAGATAGCCTGAAGTGCTTCACTATAGTTTGCTAAGTATTATTTCCCATGTGACAAAGTAATCTTTCATCTTATTTTCTGGTTTTTGGGTCTAGATTTCACAACGTGGGTGACACAGGTGACATGACTGTGGGTCTACATCTCCTGGCTTTTCCCTCTGGACTCACCAGAGGTGCATGAGGACAACAGCCAGGTCCTTGCCCTCTTACAAGAACTTCACTTTTGCCTACCTGTAGATTCCTTCTTAACCTCTTGACACAACCCTGCATGCAAAAGAGGCATGCCCTGAGCAGATGAAAACTGGAGGAAAGGGGCAAACAGTGACCATGCAATTGCCCAGAGGAAGAAAAAGAGGGCAGGCGAATCTCATAGCTGACATCTTTACAGGAACAAAATAACATATCAATAAATCTCCTCTTATACAATGATCCAGCAAGTGCCAAATCCCTCCTTTTTGTAGCAGGAGCATGTGGATCTAGAAATGACCAACTAGCATACATGCTAATAATGACCAGCCACAACAATTCTTCTCTGTTCAGAACTTACTTGATGCTATAAGTGTTCAGGATTTGCTCAAATAAATCCCCCAAACAAACATTTCCAACAGGTAAACAGGCTGTCCCATCTGTCTGAAATCTTGAGGAAAAAGGAAAGGCTGAATTCTGCTCCCTAGGACATAACACTGAAAACCCAAAGATTGGGAAAAACCCAAACCAGATACTGAGAAAGTGTTGCCCATGAACATACAGCTCCCCACAGCAGCTAGGCACACTCTTGATGTGAAGACAAATTAATATGTTGTTTAACACCGATGAGGTTTGACAGGTATGCTTACCTACAGGCTCAAAAGATGAAATGATGAAGAGCATTGAAGTTGTAAGTTTAATTCTAAGAGGGTTGATTTGTGCAAATTTCACCACTATCTCAGGCTCTATATCCCTTCTAAACCTGTTCTTGAGCCTTTCCAAAGTAACTGAACATTCCTGCTATTCACAGAAGTATCCATTCCTCTTACCAGTCTTGCTGACTTCTGAGCCTAGTTGCTACTTCTTAGCTATGAGTCTCAAGCTCCAGCTGTATATAAAATGTATTTCCTTTAATCTATTTGGAATTTGTTCATATTTCACTATTTCATCTCTGACTGTCCCCTTGCTTCTGTGTTGTGAGAAAGGTTATAAAAGCAACAAAACTAACTGCTCAAACTGATTTATGATGTTGTCTAATTTTACACATTCCCTTTTGCTTATGCCCTCCCTTATTCCCTGTGGAAGCTCGGATTCATTGGAGGCAGCAGAAGCAGCCTCTTTCTACTCTTCCTGTGCTAGGAGGTAAAACTGGGAAAGCTTTGCTACCTCTACAATCAGAAAGGGACTGAAACATCATGCCTTGTGAGAAATATCTAAAGATTCAGAGATCAAACCACTGGACCAAGTGTGTCCCAGAGAAAACAACTCTTTTTTTCATGTATCAGCCTGGGGCACCATTAGAAAATAATTTGCTTGTAGACTTCTTCATTCTCAGGCTGACAAAGGCAGTGAGTAAATTAGACCATCAGGTGCTTTCCTGGGTGACTCTGTCTCTGTTGTCAGTCACTAATAAAAGCAGCTCCCACCTCAGATGTCAATGGATGAAACATGAGTAATTCATTTAGTCACCTTAAGACGCTTCTAAATCCAATGCTGACTTCTTTCCTTTCAAGTTAGAAACTTCACTCCTCTTCTAAAGCGTTGCTGACGGCAAGTGTTGCAGAGCTGTGCAAATCATTAGCTTTTGAACGCCTTTCTTTAGGTTTCAGTGTTACCATTTCAAATCCATCTAAGAAATGTGTTTCCTAAAAGGAACAGGGATTACACTGCCACGATGGGCTAAGGAGAATACAAGCTTTGTTCTAGTGAAAGCAGAGACTCAGATTTCAAATGCCGTTGTTTTCTTAATACTTTTCACAGCAAAGTCTGATTTCCCATATTACGGATATAAAATTACAACTGAAAACTACCATGAATGAGTTGCACTACATGGTATAAAACTAATGGCAAGTGAGAGTCCTCATGTCAAAAACCTTAGCAGGAAAGTGGACCCAAATGTCTTACTCGTGCAATGCACACAATTTTTAAAAAGTTAGAAATAACAAAAACTGAAATACTTGGATTCTCCACAGCTCAGCCTAGTTTAACTTTACTCCCAGAGCCACTTCATCCCTTTGAGCAACATCTGTAACATGGGGAGGTCTCATATATTGTTTTATAATGCAAAGCCCAAAAGCTTCATCTGAAACTAGAAAAATTTCAGCTACTTCTGAAGTTGTAATAGAAGGGTATGGGCATAAATAGTTTTCTCATGAAGGCATGCAGAAGAGATGAATGCATCTAGATCTGGATCCCGACTGTCTTTACCACAGTTAGTGGTCAAAAAGAGAGCAGGAGTTCCAGCAAATCTCTCTGTAATAGAGATGTATTCGGGTTTGATGAGTGTAGATGGGTTTGTTGCTGACTCAGCAAGAAGCAAGTTTTATCAACCATAAAAAATACAAGTTGGGATTGCTTAGTCTGATGCCATGAAGAAAAAAGACTGGGCTGATTACAACAACCTTTGGATAAATCACCTGCATCAGAAACCAAGCCAATGGTCCAAGTCCCAAGTATGCATATTCATGGTATCCAAAATATGCAGACTAAATAGCTTAGAAAAGACTCAAATGACCCTGGAAAGCAACCTCCTCCTGCACTGCTACAAGGCACGCTCACTGCCCAAAGTCTTATATCATACCAACTTTTACTGGCACACCAAGGGGGGCATGTGCCCACTGTGCACCTTGTCCACCCCGAGATGAGTCCCTTCTGGCAATGAGTGCTTCAGCAGCTTGAATGCAGCCCCCCACACCACCAGGAGAGGACGGAGCAGAGGAGACCTGCCATCCTCAGCCCTCTGGGGATCCAATTGGGCCTGATGCTGCTGCTGGGAAAAGCCATGTGTACAGACTTGACAGTCAGAGACTTCTCCTTGGAGATGAGAAGAAGAAAAAGAAATATCAATAATGTTCCAATTCTATAGATTAAAAAGAGATTATGAATAGAGCTGAAAAAGCTGTCACATAAACAATAAAATTGGCAAAGTATCACTTCATTTTTGCTCAGTATTGTTTTTTGATCAAAACCTTGTGTGCTATTAATGCTCTCTCTGCAGCACAGCATGAAAGAGAAGAACATGACACATCAGGGAAAGAGTGTTGAAGAATGATTGATGTAGCAATGCCTCATAGCTCTTTAGTGGAAAACTGGACTGAGAAGCAACATATATGCATAAAAAGTAGGTGCAGTATTGAGCTTTGTGGGGCTCCATAACACATAATGTAATCAGAAACAAATTTATCAAGAGGCTGATGTGGAAGACGGGAGGAATACCCTCTGACCAGGTCTTCCATAAGATTCAGTACTTTAGCACTGGCGAAAGTACTGCCTTACTCTTGGCCAAGAGACGGAAACTGCTCATTGTGCACCCTTTCATTAGTCCTATAGGAATGGTGTGAGCAGTGGAACCAATGAACCTGCCCCTGTGGATTTGCATCTTGTGGTTAAGATGTCTTTTAAAGGTTGAGCTTGTGATGAAGCCTGCCCTTCAGCAAACCTCTGATGATACATCTCTCTTTTGTCCAGTTTGACTTGAGTTTATAGGAATGGCCAGGACGTGAGTGATCTCTGTCTCTCTAGTCCAGAGCTGACAGTATGTTCAAAAGCTGTATGCAGGGCATTAGTCATACACACAAGTGCAGTCAGCAAGTACTTGCTTGCTTTGCCTCCTCAGGAAACTAGCTAAATCCAGACACTGTCCTTCTCTGCTTATTAAAGGAAAACATCCAAGAGAAATGTGAACAAATACTTTGCAGAACTGCTGCCTCCTTCTTTTAAATAATTGCTGCATTAAGGGAAGTTGGAACAGCCTCAGAGATCAACACATAGTTCAGATTTCATGAATAGCTGAGCTGGAAAAGCCAGGAAGGAAAACAGTCCAAAAAGACTGTAGGTGGTCAAGCACATCTGCTAAGACACTTGAATGGGACCAGCCTGAAAAAACAATGAAGAAAAAAAAGAGATGGACTAGTGCTGCAATGGCAGTAAGACTCAGTTCCTTCCGCTTTTGTACCATCTTCTGACCAAAATATCCTAGGTTCTAGAGGAAGACAACTGTGAGTCAGTCTTGCAGCCAGGCATTGGAACTGAAGTGACATACGGTGGAGACGGTTTTACTCCATTTCACACCTTCTAAGCACATATTTTATGTATGTGCTTCCAACATAAATGAAAAAAAACGTCAAATAGACTTAGCAGGCAAGAGCCATTGCCAGCCTGTTTAACTGCATGAAACTCTTTCAATAAACACAAACACAAAGAATGTAAAGGGAAGCTAATACTTTGATAATATTAACAAGCTTTGGTTGTTCAGTCCTCTGATGACCCAAAAGGAAAATAAAAGTATCAAGCACGGCATGTGACTGATGCTTATTTTTGTCACTTTTCCTCTAGTAATCTAGTACAATTTGTTATGTTTGTGGTTTACAACTTAGATAAAGGCAGGCCAGCATCCTTAAATGCTCAAAATATAAGCAAATTTGTTTCTGCACTATCAGACTATTTATCTTATAAACAGCTAGTCTTATTACATAAGATATACGTGCTGTGCACTTACAAACCACATTATCAGCTTCATTTAACTTCAGTCAAATCCATGCCCTGACAAGTATTTATCAAGATAACATGAATGACATCACGTATTTTGCCATAAGGTGTTTTACAACTCATACCTGGCTAGACAGTATTTATTCCTCAAACTCTTCCTTAATTACAGATACTGTTTAAGTATCTCATGTGTGTGCTAGTGCTCTGAAACACACCATGTAAACACACCTTGGAAAACTGATTTACCACCTGTGGTGTAGATGATATCATACTTCCTTGGTGGCATCACCATAAACCCTCAGTTCACATTTGCTTGTAATGTGAGACATAGGAAACACAGGCTGCATGTAGCTGGAAGAAAAAAAAATGATACATCTCACTTTTAATTATTTCAACTTTCACAGTATAGCCAAGGGTTTTGTGGGCTTTATTTTAATGTTCTTTACCAGTTATTCTTGTCTTCATTCTCACCCACAATCTTTTCAAGCTGGTGTCCTCATTGCAGCGTATGCTTCTTATGCTAGGAGACACCAGCTTTGGCACAGAATACAATTTTAGTGAAAATAAAGGAACCGGCCACATATACCATGGAATAACTGGTCTACTGTCGACACACAGGTTTAGCCTGAACCCTCACATCTCCCCTAAAGAAGGTGTCAGTCAAAAGAAATGCTGAGTACTGAGTGTACTAAGCCAGAGAAGATCTGTGGGGATTGAAGAACATGCCAAACCTTACTGAGATAGAGAAATCCCTTGTAACTTGCCCAAATCCCATAACAAATCCCACATTTCATGCCTCTAATAGGGAAAGCACCTGATAATTGGATGCGGTAATTAAATGAGTCCTCTATGTCAGTTATGAGCAGAGAACTCTATCACGATCACAGGGCAACTACACTTCTACCAACTGCAGAGAGGAAATTAATCCTAGTAGGAATTACCATCTGCATTAAGCTCTTGTGTGTCTGCCCAGTTTTCATAATTGCCCTCTTCGTGTTTTCTGTATGAAAAAGAGCAGATATTTCAAATGACAAAAGATATGCTGCAGAAATGTCTTAGTTCCATAGTCACCAGAGATAGTTTCTGAAGAGATGACATGGACAGTTATCAAAGGAAAGAGATGAAAGACGAATTCGATGAAGAAGATGGTCCTACCTGTGTACTTTACTCAAAAACACACACACTGTTTTTTCAAGCATGAAAGCTGACTAAGGTGAGAAGCAGAAGTCAAGGGTAATGAAAGTGTTTTCCAAGCAGATCATAAAAACAGTTCCTGCTAAAGTAGAAATAGCTGCTCCTGGGGACACACAACCCCCTGCGTCATACCCATGGGAATAGGAAATACTCCTAATCATTACAACACTGTTAGGATTGATTGATTGATTGACTGATTGATGGCTTGGCTTCACAAGTGAAGATTTGGGAAGGGCTTTACCTACGCTTACTACAAGCAGGATGACCAAGGGCATGTGGGATATGCAAATCTGGTTGGAAAAAAGGGTGCTTAGGCACTCAGGAACTGTCCGACCACGACTGTCATCTTCTGAGTAATCTCGAGCTACCCATGTGCTGGTCCACCCACATGCAAGGTTGGATCTGCAGTTTCCCATGCACCTTGTCACCCGCTGTTTCGACCCTCGCCTGTATATACAGACAAGCGAGAGTGAGCCCTTCCAGCCTGCGCAGTGGATTTTTTAGGTGAGGCGCAGCTTGCGCGGAACTGGCCAACTAATAAAAGTAATGAAATTCAAAGGTAGCTATATATCCACGTATTTAACTATTATAACTTATTCATAATGCATTTTTTCAACCTTTCTCATTACCTCATGAGATCTTTCTGCAGGACATTGAAAAGAAACTGCTTCCCACTCTGAAAAGATGGCCACAAGATATTATCTTAAATTACAATCCTGGGGTTGTGTACCACAAGATTTACCTTAAAACAAAAGTTAAAAAACTTTTCATTCTACTAATTGTGCTCTTTTGGATACTCTGTCCAGTTTTAGGCTCTGGCTTTAAGAATAACAGAGCAATAGTGAAGTGCTGGGAAAAAAAAACTGAAAAGAATCACCATATATCTAAGAGCTATAATATACAAGGAGGCTGGGCGACTCCATCTAGAGAAGACTGAAGGGAGATGCCATGTCAGACTTCAAATATATTAAAGGCTGCAGACAGAAGAGCCTATTCTCCAGTTCCCTAACGGATAAGAAGTGATGTGTCTGAACCGCAAGAAGAAAACATGAAGTATGACATTTGGGAAAGGGCAACAAAGCCCCAGACATACCATCAAAGGACAAAGGGGGATCTTCATCAGGAAAGGTTTTCAGGAGAGCTCAGGCACACATCTGTTGGAAGTGTTTACAGGAGTATTTGATCCAGGCTTGGCAGCAGCAGGGTGGGCTGTGTTATCCCTGAAAATCCTTCTCAGTCCCAAATGGCTCCAGCTCTGTACACCCTCTCTGCAATTTCCAGCTGAAGTTTTCAGCTGCTTCACCTCCTAGGCTGCTCCATCTTGCCCACAGGTACATAAAGCCAAGGAACAAGGCAGTGGGGAGCTCTGTGTCCTCTGGATGCTCGTACATGTATTGCTTGTACTATGAGTAGCCCATCTACAGCCAAGGCTGTGGCTCCAGGTCTGTGCGCGTGAGCCATGCACGTGTGTCTTCTCCCATGAGTCTGGGCATGATCACATCCATAGAGGAGCTGGAGTTATTTGTCCGAGGTGATACCTAACAGATGTAACAAATAATTCACTCCCTGACAGCATGTGGAGTTGACCATTTGTTGCCATGAGTATTTTTCTACCACGTTTCATGTTTTAAACCTGCGCTTTGTTGACAGACTTCCCAAAAAACTTCACAAGAAGTGCCAGGAAAATGTTTCAAGTAGAGGAAGCCAGCATCATCAGTCAGCTTCAGCACTTGCGATTAAGATGGAAGTAAGTGTGATGCCTAGCTAATTTTATTACAGGCCTTGCTTGTCAAAACAAACTTTGGGAAACAGCAGAAGTGGGTGCAGGTATTTATTTCTCCTGGTATAGAAGATGCTATCTTTTTTCTCATTTTCTTAGTAAGACAGAAAATATCTCTCAAAAGTTACCTATCAGTGGGGACACTTAGGAAAGGTCTGCTCAACTGTAAAAAGATATCAGCTATAACAGGTAATGCCAGGCAAAAGTATAAAAAAGAAAAATGAGTCTGTAGATAAGGTACAGTGACAGAAGTAATTAAATTTTATTTTACTGCCAAGCAAGTAAAAAATGTCAGGGTTGGCCCCTGGAAAGTCCCTAATCACGTTGTTTCAGTCTTTTCCTCTCTAAAATGGAATTTTAATAATTACCCACCTCACAAGGTGCTGTACTGCTATGCTTAGGAGCGACTACAAAAGTATCTGTGATTACCTTAAAAAAAATGTTATTCACTTTATTATCACTATAATCTGTGTACATTTATGCAAATGCGTCTACGTCCCCAGGTGATCTATTTCAGATGCTGGCTGGAATTTAGAGATAAGTAACTAATTACACTTAGATTGTTTCTCCATATCTTAGTATAATTGATTGACAGCGATATTTATTCCAGACTACAAACTGTTTTGCTGTATAATCTGGACAGTTGCCTAGATAGAAGTGATCTCTTAAATCAAGAACAAATAGTGAAGAGCCTACTCAAAATTCATCCTATAATATGAAGCAAGGATGCTGTAGAGCAAAATATGTCAAGGAGGGGTACATTAAAACTACAGTAAACAACTCATTCAAAAATGCCTGATGCAGGCTTAGTAAACAGAATCCTTACCTGCTGAAACAATAATTTCAAATTACCTTGATGAAAGAGTAAGAATTATGGACCATAGAGAAGAAGTAAGGCTACAACTCGGTAATACAATTCCAGAAGGCAAGTATACTTGGAATATAGATCAAAAAAAATGGAGTGTGTAAAACTATTACAAGCTCACTCAGTTAGATCAGATTAGTCTCTGAAGAGATATGGTCACCTATGCAGAGTTTATGCTGGACAACATGGGATTTTTTTTCACACACACAACTTTGTCCTGCCAGATAATCTGACAGCACACTGAGGTGGCTTTAGCATGCACCCATGGATCCTACTGTTCAGTGTGCTGGGAGAGGACTGGCCAGAGAAGTGTGTGCATGATGCACTATTTCTTTGACTTCCAAGAAATAAGAACTTAAAGGACAGTTAAATGAAGAGGTTGCAAGGGTTATCATTACCCAAAAGCAGGAATGCTTATCAATGTGAACATTAAAAATCATTTAACAAGACTGTCAAATAACAAGATTGAAAAAGCACTCATATATGAGTGACATTACCAGGACTAAGAAGAGTCACCTCTTCTTCTGCAGGAGAAGAGGTGTATGGGCTTGCACAGAGCAGGCAGGTCCCTGGTTGCCTTCTTTTGAGTGCTTGGTGAAAGTGCGCTCAAGTGCACCAGGGCCAACACCAGCCCTGCTCCGCAAAGCCATCTTGGGCCACAGCAATCCTGAAACAGACTACTCATTCACACCCACGAAAACAAGGTAAAAACAGGTCAATGATGGCAGAGAAACATTTTTCTAAGCTGCCAAAACTTCCAACAGGTAGCATTTTCCAGTGTTCTGTTTTCCTGATACAAAGCTTTTCCTAGTTTTTAAAACTTGTGTAATGATCAGGTATGTTTTGACCGTAGATCCATTAGAGCTAGAAAAAAACCACAGTCCTCATTACTTTTTAAGGCATCCACCTAAATACTGAAGTCCTTATCAGACTAAGTAAGCCAAAGAGTTTCCATCTCTTAAACTTTCCTATAGATCTTGCTGCTTTGCTCTTACCTCCCTCTAGTCTGTCCAAATGTCTCTTAAATATAGTGATTAAATTAAATTAAAGTTCTCCTGCCGTGACTTCATCTGGGCAAGAAGAGACTTACAGTCACCACCTGTGTCTTACATATTATTCTGCTTCTTAACCATGTAGACTGACATCTGCCTTTTGCAACATCCTTACACCATTTCATTTGTGATCTATCATGACATCAACCTGCTTGATGCTACCTACTGAGACTATCTGTATCTCCCTCCTCTCTCACACCTGGACTATGCACTCTCTGCAGGAGTGACTCTGCCCTCTATGGAAACACCAAGAATAAATGACACTGTAGTGGATTGTTGCTGCTACCATACTTCACACACTCAGTGCTTCAGACTCGCATCCACTTCTGTGATCCTTATCCAGCCGAAGGTCACAGTAGCTGGTTTGTCCTCCTGATCTAATGTTAGGGTTCTTATCTGGGAATTCAAAATCTTCAGTAGACAGAAGACACACCTCATGGTCCAACAGCCACTGCTTTGCAGTACAAGAATTGCAAATGCTGAGAATTGGATACCATGAACCAATCTCAACCATTCTACTTTCATCATAAAACCCACATTACCTTCAGTAGGACTTTCTCTTGCATGCACATACAACTGAAATGTGGGCCTTCTGCTTATTTACAGCTTCTTCATGCCTGCCTCCTCACACTTTTCTTTGGATTACATAACCCAGGATTACTTTAATAAAGGAAAAGGAAAATATTTTACTATGCATGTCACACACTTTTTCACAGCCTGTATGCTGGTGGGCTTTCTTGCCCAGGGGAAAGGGAAAGGTCAAGGCACAAAAATACCCAAGTCTTCTTCAGCTTTCGCCCTGGGATACAGTTTATTATCTAAACATCAAATTCATAAAGTAACATAAAGCAAAGCTGTTCCCTCATTCAAAGCCAGCTGCAGGGGCTCCCAGGCTTTCCATGCCAGAAAAAGGGCACACATCTTCATCTAAACCCCTGCTGAATCAAGTGACAGCCTGTAACCCTTTCCTGACTGTTTAACCCTACCACAACAGGGTTTGCTGTTGTGAACGTTTTATTCTAGGGCTGGAGCAGACAGTTTTACACTCTTTTGGGGTTTCTGAGCCCACAGCACTTCGGGGTTTGTTTTGTGCATCAGTAATCATGGCAACATTAGATAATTTTGCTAAACATGCTTAAAAATTAGGCTATAGAGTGTTATATGTGATTTTCTTATTTTTAACAAAATGGAAACCATTCGTCATCAGAACAACCCTGTATGTACATTTTAGGTTTCAGAAATACACCGACCACAGAAAAACCATGTGTTTAAGAGTTCATGACCTCTGAGAAGCTGCTATTAGATTTGAGTTTTCTACACTCAGCTGAAGTATAAAAACAAATAGAGAAGAATAACAATGAAGATATGCAAAAGTGTTATCTATTTAGGATGCTCAGAACTGAAAAACATGATGGTAAATTAATAAGGAAAAAAAGATTCTTTTAAATAAAACTGATTCCTTTGAAGGGCAGATAAGCTAGTGGGTTGAAAACAGGAAGCAAGAAATACAAGAGCACAGAAGAGAAGTGCAAAAGTATTTATTTTCAAGGCTGTTTCAGAGAAATGCCTTTCACAAGCAGACTGTGATTGCCTGCTCTGCTGTGGGTTTGTGAAGATGGAAGTCAACGTTGGTTGTTGGTCTGTTTGACTTAAAAAAGGAGTAGAAAGTCAGTCTCTCAATTGCAAATGTAAACACCGTTTTCCTGGATGCTCACTGTATAAGGTCTATCTTAACAAGCTAGAGAACAGCAGAATGGATACTGGGCAGATCCACATGCTATTATCAGTCCCAATTGTATGGGGATGCTGAGACACAGAAAAGATTACATGTGTTTATGTCCAGAAACATAAACTTACACAGCGCTCATGTAACAATGGTCCATCTTGTCTTCTGTTATTTTAACAATCATTTTATGATGCCATCGTTTGTAAGAAAGAGTAGCACTTGACTCCCTCTACTTTTTCCCACTCTTTCTGAGGGAAGTGTGAGTAGCAAAGTCTATCCAATAAAGTCCCAATAAAATTGCATTTAACTCATGTTTTTCACTTCCCTGGAGATAAGAGCTGGTGCTGAGAAAGAACGGCATCCTTTCCCTTTCCTGAACCTCCAAACAAAATGCCTAATTAATTCCTTTGGTCTTTTGGCCTTTAACATTGAGTTAAGACACATACCAGAAATAAAACCACTCAAGTTTCAGACCTCAAGGTTAGATCACTTGCCTGGCAGATAACAACACTTCCTTTCTGCTTAAAGGTCTACCTATTTGATGTGGAATCACTGAAATGAGATAAAAAAAATATTGTCATTAGGCTTTCTTTGTGGTTACTTCCAAGGGTGAGCAAGTCAGTGTGCAGGTACCCCTCATCTCCTTGCAGTCTGCTACCATACTACTAACTACTCTTTTCCTCTCTTGCAGGACCAGGCAACCCTAGAGCAGTGCATATTATTTAAACATTGCTAATGGAGGTTAGCTCAAATGAAATCTCTCCCAAGCAGGGGACAGAGCCCATCACAGGCCCCCATTCTTCTTCAGGGCAGCATCCTCACTGAGTCTGTTGCCACAAATCATCTCATTTGTGGCTTCCTCCTCCATCTCCAGTCTGCTTTCTGCCATGCCAGAGGATGTACGAACAGGGAAGTGTAAATATCCTACCTGCCTTTTTTTGCTTAATTTTCCTGAAGTTTTCATGAGATCAGTTGAAGGAGCAGCTGTGAACAGACTACAGCCCAGACAACATGACCATCCATTCCTTGCCTGAAGAGAGGGCAAGACTTGGGCTCTGCACAAATTTGCAATATAGGCTTTTACATAATTGGTGGATTAAGTAGGAACCAAATAAGGTTCTGTCACTTTAAAACTTTCCCCTCTATCACCTCCATCCATTAGTTGCCTGCAGCATGTATATTGAGGAATTGCGTGCAAGCCTTACCATAACCCAAGGCTTAACATAAACTATACTCTTTCAGGTCATTGGCAAATAACAGGTATATCCGGTTGTGCCTTTGTACTTGCCTGCACGCAAATTAAAAGCGCATGTAAAGTTACAATAATCAAAGTCAGTCGGGGGAAGGGGAGGAGAGCAGGGGGATAATAACCGGGGGATCAGGTTATTTATCTTCACAGGGAAGCCACTGAGAGGAGCCTCCTTGCGTGCCATTTACACCTCAAAAGAAAGACAGGGGCAAACCTGGCTTTTGGCCAAAGCCATCCCTTACAGAGCCCCAAGCTGTACCTAATCCTGCTTTCTCCCTGCATCTGGAAAAGGACCCTATTACTTCCACTGCTATCTCTTCCCCACAGTGCCGCACAATGTTTTGCGCTTCCTCCTTCACTGTAGGGTGAGACAGTTTCTATGGGAGATAGATGGATATATGGAGCCAAGATGGACTTTGAGCTTTCTTCTTTGGGCAACTTTTGCTCTCATGGTCTCAGCTACGACTGCTTTCACCTCTGCCATGATAGTGCCCCTCCAATGCAATGTTGCATCCCCTACTCCCTAATGGAGCCAGCACCGCTGGGTGAACCCAGATCCGCCCTGCTGCCCCAGGGAGGGCATGGGCTCCTGCTCTGCGCTCCCTTTTGGAGGCAGCTAGCAAGCCTTTGTGCAGCCCCCCTGAACCTGGGTGTGGGCTGCTTGGGAAAGGAAGAATTTATGGCAACATTTTTTAGGTCTTTCTCCCTTGGCGTGCCATGAGATTAACAGACATTAGCAAATGCCTCTTCCTGGAGTGCTGTGACAAGAAGAAACCTGCCCTGACTGGCATCTGCAGTCTGTTTCCCTTGTGGTCTTTGATCTGCCACTGCTGAAGGTTAGAAGACCTGAATGGCTCAGAAACTTCCTCAGGTTTTCTTCCAAATGCTAGGAGCAATCTGTATGTGTCAAGACTGTTTTCTCTCCCTGACACATTTACTGGGAGCTAGAGGAAATCTTTATTATTATTATTTTTCTTACAGGAGAAGTCAACTGTCTTGATCAATACTACAGCCCTTACATGGCATACCGTCAAAATCTCCTTACCTCAATTTTTCCAACACTGACCACAAATACCACAAAGGGAGTTTCCCTTATTCCCCTTGGTTTGAATATACTATCTCCAACTCTTTCTTCAAATTAAAAAATGTGCAAACAACCAACTCTCATTTCTCATACCCCAGGGAAAAGCACGAATAACTTTACAGGCTAGAATATTACCCACATATATCCCAGTCCCTAGTTTTTGAGTAATTTCATTTACCACTGAAATGCAGTTACCGCTGGAGGCAAAGACACTACACCCTTGCACAGCAGAGCAGAAGAAGCCAAGAATGCCATGATGTAGAGGGATTTGCAAGTGTCTCCTCAGCTGAGTTTCATCAGCCCAAATCACTAAAGATTGTGGTTTGGATTCACACATTTCCACTTTACAGGATACTTCAGCAATGCCAATGTGACCAAACCAGCGTTTTTGGTGGAAAATCTATCATTCTGTAGCTTCTTCACAAATACTATTAAATATTTTGTTGACCTGCAGTAATCGAAGGGAGGAGGGTGAGCATGTTCCCTGGCCCATTTAGGAAGCGCCATCTAAGGTGTGACATTTACAAGCAACTCCTTGACTGACATGAAATTTCTTAGGTCTGTGACATGAATCTTCTTTGGGAAATCCCAGATAAAGGCCTGTATCTTCATGATTAAAAGTGAAGGAAAGCCCTCATGATGCATGAATTATTATGCTCAAGCTTGGTTCAGCTTCCATCTCAACAACCAGTTTGTGCCCAGCACCACCTGCTCTCTCAGAGCACCTGAAAACCTGGAAGGAGCAGTACTAAGGATAACATTAAAAAAAAAAAAAAAACTAAAAAACCTGAAAACTTCCTGTTATAAAATGTCAATCTCTGGGACAAGAAATTACCCCAGACCTTATAGAGTCCATGCCTGATAGCATAAGCAAGTTTTGAGTATCCACCTGAACGTAGATACACATTGCCAGCCCTGTGAAAACACCAGATGAACACAGGTAGCCAAGACAGGCCTTCTGCACTTGACATTATGCTTCAGCCGCAGTCGCAGCCTGACTCCAAAAGAGAAAGCATATATGTCTGTACACACACTGTACTAGACCCCTGGCATCAATTTCTGAAGTACTCTTAGACATTTGCAGCCAAGTCCAAGAACCCCCTTAAGCAGCAAGATTGGAGGTAACAGGACAAAGTATTGCTCACAGCTCTGTGCAGCTCCCTTCCCTAGATCAGACCTGCTTCTCCCATTAGGTAGCCACGCTTATTCTCTGAAGGAAGAAGAATTCTGAAGATCAACTTGGATTGCTCTAGGGGCTACTAGATTCAAACTGTGTTGCCTATTTTAACATTCTGATGAGTTGTTCTGCTGTCAAGGCACCAAAGAATGGTACACACTGTCCTGGGTTTAGCAGTAGCAGTCAATTTTTCTCCTTCTTGGTAGCTGGTGTAGTGCTGTGTTTTGACTTTCAGCCTGGGAACAGTGCTGATAATACCGATGTTTTCAGTTGTTGCTCAGTAATGTTTACCCTGACCAAGGACTTTGTGAGTATCATGCTCTGCCAGGAGGAAGCAGAGACAGGACACCTGACCCAAGCTAGCCAAAGAGGTATTCCATACCACAGCACGTCATGACCGGGGTGGGGGGTAACTGGGAGTTACCCGGAAGGACAGGGGTTTCTGGGTCAGACTCGTTTCTCGGCGGGTGGTATTGTATTCTCTTCCCTTGTTATTTTCTCTTATCATTGTTGTCACTGGTAGTAGCGGTTGTGATTTGTGTTGTATATTGGCTGCTGGACTGTTCTTGTCTCAACCCATGGGAGTTGCACTCTTTCGATTCTGCTCCCCATCCCTCTGGGAGCGGGGAAGGGGAGAGCCCCCGGGGTGGGGGGGACACGGGCCTCGATTGCTTCCAGCCCGGCACCACCCACTGGGAGTGAGTGAACAAGCTGTCTGGCCAGGTTTAAACCACGACAATTTGCAGTACAGAGTGAAGACCCAAATAACCAATACTTGTATCATGGGAAATTATTGCTTGGGAAGTGGTGAGCTGCATATTCACAGGCTGGGCTAATAGCTAGGAAACCTAGAACACAACAGGAAAACCCATGTTCTTATCAAAGAACTGTAAGTTTCTTCATTCCATCTGCTTCACTATCCTCTCTCTGCAGAAGAGTCATGGTATCTACTCCCACAGAGTTCCCTTAGCTGAAAACTCCTGGTCCTCCATCACTTATAACTTTGTCCAATTCAATCATCCAGCCTGATATTTTCAATTCCCCAGGCAATCCATATTTTACATTGTAATTTTTAAAAATGTCCAGTCCAAACCCAGTTGAATCCATTTATGAGAACAAGAAAAATAAGTGTTCATATTAAACATGGTGGTGGGAAAGCTTTTTAGCCTCAAGCTTTCAAGAAGGGACTTGACATTCATCTGGGTAATGTCTTTTCTCCCACATTTGTGTCTTTTGCTCTTCCCTTAATAACTGTCAAACTTCCAAACTCTGAAAAGTCGTGTTTTGCACATCTGTAGTAAAGATTTTGTAGAATTTCAAAAGTAAATCTTCAAAACCTTCACCCCTACAGAATATGCTCCTGCCTGTGAGTAAAGCCGACTTTGCTTTCAGCTGTAGTCCAGGGCTGTTTTGAGCTAGCATCCGTCACTACACTGAGCACACAAGCACACTGGCGTTTTCTAAAATAGCAAATACTAAAACCTTCAACTTATTAAAACAATCACACTACAAATTTTGTATCACCACTACTAATACAACATCTAAAAAAGTCTGGAAAACAAATAAGAAATATAATATTATCACTTGTTAACATGTTAACAATATTGTCCCTAAGCAAGGTTTTCATTTATTAAGCTTCAGAGTGACCTAGCACATCATAGAGGCTATAAAGTTTCTATACTTCAGAATAAAGATGGAGCTTGGCAACACAGCTTTTGGTCCCGGAAACCTCAGGAACAGTGTGAGGGCGCAAAGCTTCTAGATGCCCCAGGGAGCTGCATTGCTAAAGAGGGAGAGCGAGCAGGCACAACAGTTTGCCCACATACCACATGTTGAAGATAGATACAATTATGCACATCTTAAGCAGTATCTAAACTTCCCTAATTTTTGACATTTTGTCCATCTTCTTCAGAGTACTTCTTTCAGAGTACTTTACAAAGAGCATTTGTACAGTAAAAGTAGTAAGACACACAAAAACACCATGGATGAGTGCCCAACAGTGTGTAATTTAGAGTTTGCTCTTTTGGCTCATAGCAGAAGGCAGTATAAAAAAGCTTCTCAAAAGGTAGCCATGAAGGGATCAACTCTGTGTTACCTGTGTGGAAACAGACCACAATGTATACCTTTAATTTGCTAGTAATGTGGAAAGTGCAGAGGTGGAGAGGTTACAATTCAGACTAGCACGGAACTGAGCCCCAGCAAGTACTGGGAGGTTTCTTGACTTCCCACAGCATCTAGGGGAATTTGGCTCATAATTAGGAGCCAAACTTAGACTCTTCAACAGCAAGGGAGTATTGAAAGTGTGAGCTGCAAAGCCAGTGGGAATGCAGGGAAGAGTGAAAGTCCAAGGAACTCTTCACATTCACACAAAGCTAATGAAGGATAGCAATGCGACAGGCAACCACAAATACATATGCTTTAAAAAGCATACCACAAATGCTTTATTTTAAGCCATAGTGAGCAGTCTAAATAAATAACCCTGAATCACTGAGCTGCAGCAATCCGCTCCTGTGTATGCATAGCACTCTGGGTAGCACTGAGGATGTGCCTCCTTTTATTTTGCTTACGCCTCATGCTTAGCATAACAGGAAAGCTGCCAAACTGAGCAAAACCAGGATCCTGCATCAGACACTATCTCATTATCATACACACTCATGGTACCTCAGTTTCAGGTTAGTTTAAACACTGAGCAATTCAGTATCATGTAGACGTATCAGTATCAATGTAGATACCCAAGCAAGCGGGCACATCTGTATGGTGCAGAGCAGCAAGCACAGATGATGGCTGTGGAGCCAGCTGTCCTGGGCTGGCCCTGTGTCTGGATTAAGTGGCTGGCACAGATCTTCTGCTCCTAGATCTGAAACTACTTGAAGCATAGTGGTAACTCTTCATCCTCCTGGACTGCAGTGTAAACATAATCTGAGGGAGCTGTTGTAAAAGCAGAGGCTTACAGGTTCTGATTGTAATCGGATTGCTTTAATGGTGATTTTCCTGACTACAGCCGTACTGTTGAAACTAGAGTCAAACTGCAGAGGTATATAAGGACACCTGCAGAATTTTAAGCAGCCTGAAACAATAGGATATTACATTTGTTTAGGTTTCCAAGTGATTTGTGTTTTACAGTTACTAGACTTGTTCCTTCATCTTGTATAGTATTGTGCAACACTCAGAAACAGACAATCAGAGACAGTATTTCCAACGGATTATTTAATGAAGAATGACTTGGATCACTCTATAAACTGTAAACAATTTGTACAAGCCCAGTACTGAATCAATCCCAGAACAAAACGTTGCTCAACTGTTTTATAATTCACCTTGAGATTTTGTAAAATTAAGAGAGAGAAGGAAAAGAAACACAGCCCCAGGTATGGGAAACGGACAAAGAAACCCAGTGTGGGAAGGCTTTCCATGGAAAGATGCAAAAAAAAGAAGAGAAAAAGAAGGAAAGAAAATGGCATAAGGTCAGGTTCTTGAGAAATTCCAGTTGCTGCTCATGAGGATTTATGAATACCTTGCCTGTGTCCAAAAGAGAAGCCAACAGCTGCCACAGTTAGCAGCAAACCTGAGAACCGAGTCTGCAAACCCTTGTTTAGGTAAGTAAAGATCTCTTAGGGGCTAGCTGGTTTTCCTCAAAAAGGAGGACTGTGGCAGAGATAAAAATTTCCTCTCAAAGGGCAAATGAAGACTCTCCAGGTGGAGTAACTCCTCCTTTATCAAACTTTTACCTGTACATGGACTTTTGTCCTCATACAAAAAGTACCTTCATTTAGAGTCACAGAGGTACTGATGTCCCCACAAACGCTACTAGCCCCCAGCATCTAGCATTCCTGACAAATCAATCAGGATTTTTAGCAGAATAGGCCTGAGTTCCTTCCCCTTAATCCCAAACCCATCTGCTTCTGCCCCTTCAACTCCTTTTCCATATCTTACACCAAGTAGGGTTTTCTAAGCCTCAGAAATAATTCACTTTAGGTGGTGTATGTTTTCAGTGATTCAGTCTTCAATGCCTACCCAAACTAACTATGATTCAGGAATCTGGGACTGGCTTCAGTAGAGCCTGCATCTGAATTAAGTGCTCAGAACTGGGAAAAAAAAAACCACACATAATCTAAGGGCAGTTCTGAACTGCTGTGCTTCTATAAACCAAAGAAGCAAGAAGTGTAATTGAAAAGGTAAGCAGGAGGCCAATTTGTAGAATAACAAAGACCAAGGGCCTGATTATCCATTGCCTGCATTTTGTACCACATTAAATCACTGGTGTGATAAAATGCTTCCAGCAAGCTATGCCTGATTGTAAGGAACTAATCAAGGTCACATAGACTCAGAGCCTAGACACCTGGGTGACTGTTCATTACAGTTAAAATAATACTCAGACTGTAATAGATGCAACAGTAAGGCCAGACTGTTGTTGTACAGCGTATGGCATAGGGTGGCCAGATGGTACTACTGCAACAGAACAAAATAGCTAACATAGATTTTTCTTTCTCTCCTATGTAAGTGAGAGAACTCCTAAAGACCAGAGAAAAGTGTAAAAAAAAAAAAAAAAAAGAAAATAAATTCATGCTAATTCATACACCAAAAAAATATGTACCAGGATTTGTAATTCCAGGGCTTATGCCTTACAAACAGGTCCTGATAGTGGAAGCGTGCTCCTTCCTCTCTGTTGCCTGGCAGGAGCCAGAAAGAAATCCCACTTACAGTATGATGTTGAGAAAAAGTGTCAGTAGGGCGCAAAGCTCACAGTGCACTGGACCCACACTGCTTCACTGAATGGATGATGAACAGCAAGGTGGGTGTAGGGCCACTTGCAGCAGAGGTCAGAAGTGGCACAGCATGCCGCCTCCAGCAGCCCCATGGCAAAGTGTTTTTCCTCTTAACCAACTGCAACCAGAGTTGAGCCTCCTTAAGGACACTGTTTCTTTATAAATTCAGATTTACATGAGAGCTGGAATGGAATCTGCTCTGCTTCCTCCAGAGTAAATGTCAATTTCTCACTTTGACTGCAGTACATCTAGTTTATGTGCTGCATTAAAATTAAAGAAAGCATTTAGGGACTTACTAACAAGACCTGTAATGCCTGGGGTTTAGGCAACTGGTTACCACAGTGACCAGGAAAAGGGCAAATTTACCTGCTTCCAATGGCAAATGCTCAGCACTGTAATCCAGACCTCAGATAACCAATCCAAGATAGCCCTTACCATGCAGATTCGGTGCCCAGAACACTCTTTGCAGGGAGAAGCCGCATCTCTTGTTTGACATGGGACCAATGAAGGAAGGAAGAAGGGTGGCTGACAGAGAGCCATTTTGCCACAGCTGAGTGGTTACAGCATGTGAAACTGAATTTCAGCCTTCTGAGGGTGATGGAGAGATCAAAGTGCTAACCTCTTTGCAAGGTTGTCCTAACCTTAATGCCACAGGGATGGAGCTGTCTTTGCTCCTCCTTGAAGCTGGGCCGTGTGGCCAGCTGGACTGGGGGATCCTTCCAGTTCACCCAGAGCTGGGGCTGAGAAGAGAGAAGCTCACTTTTTCTGGCACTGGCAATACCAGGAAGAAGCACAGTGTGCTCTGAGGCATACAGAGATATGTCTGATGCTAGTTTGAGCAAGAGGCAGTACCACTGACTGGAAGTGCCTAGGACAGTGACAGCAGCCAGGATTACACCTTTTAGCACAGAGAGAAGCAGTAACAGCCCAGCCAGGCCTGGGTTCACACCCTGAGCTGGGCTGACTCCCAACATCTAATTTTGTCTAATCCCTAAATGCTACCAAAACATCTTTTCTTCTCATAACATGACTGTAGAGAATCTGAAATAAATGTTGCCTTTTTAAGTTCTGGTTGGTACAGGAAAAGCGATTATAACAAAGTAAGAGCGTTCTGATTTCTTGGGGAACCGCTTCCTTGACGCCTGGCGGTTTTGCATTCCCGGGTTCCCCGGTGCGCCGGAAAGCCCCAGAGGCGGGGGAGAGGGCAGAGGTGCCAGTTTAAGGGTCAAAAAGCGCCACGAGCAGGAGAGGAGGGGCTGGAGGACAGCGGAGCTGGCGGGGTGCTAGCTGCCCGGCGCTCCCTGCCTCCTTCCCCCCGAGCCGGTGTCAGGTACTGCGAGGAGGGGTAGGGGCCCGGGGAGGAGATGGCTGGAGGCTTTCCAGCCCCAGCTCACGCAATGCAAACTCCGCACGCAACGGGGAGGCGACAGGCGGAGGAGGGGAAGCTCTCCGGCTTTCTCAGCCCCCAAGATGCAGGCGAGACGCTGCCTCCCGACAGAGAGGGCTGCGAGCCCACCCGCCGACCCGCTCCCCGCCCGGCACCTCCTCTGCTCAAACTCTTGGCCCTGGCCATAAAAGCATCCGCGGCTCAGCCGCTCCGCTTTGGCGGGGACCCAAAGGCAACTGGCAAATAGCTGCGACCCCTCAAGCCAGGGGAAGGGCCAGGCAGCGGCGATTTGTCCTTGGGTCTAACAGCCTCCAGCACCGCGCCGCGCACCGCGGATCCCGGCCGATTTAAAGCCGCGGGTTGCTGTGCCAAGCACCCGGACACGACGGCTCCGGCTGGGGGCAACGGGCTGAGCTCCCCGCGCCCTCTGAACCGTTCGCCTTCACTCCCTGCAGCGAGGTTTCGCTGGCCGCCCCGGCACCGCAGCCCGCTGGCCCTCAGTCCGCGGGGCTGCTCCGGGCAGGTGCCTGCCGGCGGTGAGAGCTTCCAAGGGTTAAAAGTGCTGGGAAGGTGATAACTCTGCCCTGGGATCGGGTGCAATTGGCATTTGCTTGCACATGACCTGCCAAGCTGCGGGTGACAGGACCCGGGGCTCCTAATGAATTTCCCAGAGGCTGGGATCTGAACGTTGCCATCGCCGCTCTCCTCTCGGGGCTGCCTGTTAGAGCTGCCGCCGGCTGCCCGGTTCCTCTCCATCCTCCCCGAGGTCGCGTATGGAAGGAGCGTGCAACAGGTCAGTTCTGCTACGGGCGGCCGAGGTGACCATGTATTTCACCCCTTTCTCCCCTTGCTGCTTCAGAACGGCTGGAACAGACGGTAGGAGCGGGCGGTCCCCGGATACGGGTATGGGAAGTTTGGTCTGCCGCGCCGGGAGCTCAGGCGTCCTCCGCAGCCCATCCCCAGGACCGCCGGCCGCCAGCCTGCGCTGCCGCGACTGGCACAGAGGTGCAGGGAAGAGGGAAGGGCTCAGTGCAGAGCGGGCTCGCTGGCCACGTATGGAGGTTTCCCCTCCAGAGCAGTGAGGAAGCTCTGACGGCGGCGCGGGGAGCCCGTTTCTCGCAGCGGGTATTTCCGCGGGCGGTGGGATGCGCAGCGCCGGGTTGAACCTGTCTCCAGTCCGCGGCGGTTGCCGGCATTTGCAGAGGCTCGTTAGGCAAAGCATCCTTGTGCCTCCCCTTCTGCCCTTCTCAGCCGTCACCTTTTGGATCCCCTGCCACAAACTTTACCTACCGGGAGGGGGGCAGGGGATAAAAGCACCAGCCAGGCCGCCAAATATGCTTCGGATCCCTTACTGACAGTTTGCCACTTGATTATCGATTACGCGTTGGTTTTTCGTACAGGATCCGGGCAGGCTTTAGGCACACGAGGAGCGCACAGAAAGGCGCACTCCGAACCGGCAGCCAGCGCTGCCCGCTCGCCCCTGCCTGCGGGCGATGGGGATGTGGCTGCAAGGCCGCTGCCCGCTGACCTTTCCCCTTCCCTTTCCCTTGCAGCATGGCCCTTGAGAAACTCGGGGAAACCCTGGGCGGCATCCCCCCCTTGCAAAGCTCCCTGCTGCTCCTCCTCTGTCTGCTCACCGCTATCCACCTGGGCAAGCTCCTCCTGCAGCAGCACCGGAGGCAGGGCCAGCGCCAGGCGCCGCCGGGACCCTTTCCCTGGCCCCTGATCGGCAACGCGGCGCAGCTGGGCAGCGCCCCGCACCTCTCCTTCGCCCGCCTGGCCAGCACCTACGGCGCCGTGTTCCAGCTGCGCCTGGGGCGCTGGCCTGTGGTGGTGCTGAACGGGGAGAGCGCCATCCGCCAGGCGCTCGTCCGCCAGGGGGCCGCGTTCGCGGGGCGGCCGCCGTTCCCGTCGTTCCGGCTGGTGTCGGGCGGGCGCAGCCTGGCCTTCGGCGGTTACTCGGAGCTGTGGAAGCTGCACCGCCGGGCGGCGCACGCCACGGTGCGCGCTTTCTCCACCGGCAGCCCCGGCACCCGCCGCCTGCTGGAGCGCCACCTGCTGGGCGAGGCGCGGGCGCTGGTGGCGCTGCTGGTGCGCGGCAGCGCCGGCGGCGCCTTCTTCGATCCGTCGCGGGTCCTGTTGGTGGCTGTGGCCAACGTGATGAGCGCCCTGTGCTTCGGCCGCCGCTACAGCCACGGCGACGGCGAGTTCCTGCGCCTCGTGGGGCGCAACGAGCAGTTCGGCCGGGCGGTGGGCGCCGGCAGCCTGGTGGACGCGCTGCCCTGGCTCCAACGCTTTCCCAGCCCCGTGCGCGCCGCGTACCGCGCCTTCCGCGACCTCAACCGCGAATTCTACGGCTTCGTGCGCGGCAAGTTCCTGCAGCACCAGCGCAGCCTGCGCCCGGGGGCCGCCCCCCGCGACATGATGGACGCCTTCATCCGCCTGCAGCGGGAACAGCCGCGGCTGCAGCTCGAGCACGTGCCTGCCACCGTCACCGATATCTTCGGCGCCAGCCAGGACACCCTCTCCACCGCCCTGCAGTGGCTCCTCATCTTCCTCATCAGGTAGGTGTCGGCGGGGAGGATCCGGAGAGCACCACCTGCCCGGGGAGGAAGGACACGGGGAGAGCTGCAGCCTTGGGGCATTCCGCCCCTGTTTAAATGGCGCTGCACGGGCAAACCCGCTTCGACGGTAAAAGCCGTCGCGGGAGCGCCTCAGCCGCTCGGTTCTCAGAGAGCCGGGGAGGGACCCGTCGCCCTTCGCAGCATTGAGGAGGGTGTTGCCGGAGCCCCGCTGCCACCGCCGGCGCACTCACTCGGAGGCGCTGGGGAAGCAGCTAGGGAAAAAAAAAGGAGAAGAAAGGTTAAAAAAACCCGCAAACCAAACCCTAGTTTGGCTGTAGGGTAATAGCGCGTAAAGAGAACATGGCAAAAAGGCAGCCGAGTAAAGCCTAAAAGCAGCAGATTTTACCAGGGCCGGATCAAAGAGATCATAGGTAACCGCTTAAGAGACGTAAAGAGTTGGCGCACCAGTTTACAAACCCGCTATTAACGTTAATTTGCCAGCAGCGTGTGCCTTGTGTGACGCGGGGAAAGGCCGTGCCCGCGGAGAGTCTCCTGCGCACTGCCCTCCACCAGCTCTTGGCGGGGGCATCGGGGGGGGGGAGCATAGCTGGGGATATAGCTTAGCAGAAAAAGCCGTAACACTGATCGCCTTCCCTAACCCGGCTTTTTTCTTCATCATCTGCATAGTTTATAGAGTTGCACAAACATTATCTGCCCAGCTGGAAGCCAGGCAGATATTTCACACTTGGAGCTAAGGGTACAATGCTTGGAATTCACATAAACTGTTGGGTTTCTCCTTGTTTCTTACATTTGCCCAGCATTCCATATGCACTTCTGCTGCAGGAGGAAAAGGCAAGGACACAAAAGCCAAACTTGGGTAGTTTAAGCAAACAGAGGCTCCTTGGAGGAACGCCTGCTTTTAGACAAGCAAAAGAAAGTCACCAAAATGTGTTAATATCTTGATCTTGTCTGGTTACTGTGTAGTCTTCCAGACTATCCAGAATTCAAGCCAGTCATCTTGAAATAGATTATAAAGAAAACATATTTTGATATCAATTAGAGAAAGTGTACATAAACTTAAGAGTGGGGTGTTCATAAAGCTATTTCAACAATTATTAGCAGGGGCTTTTTCAGTTTAAAAACCTGTAGGCAGGTTTTTAAACTGAAACATATGTGTGCAGTATATCTAGTGATAACAAACTGTGCTGACTTTTTGAAGTCATGTACAGAGCTGGAAAACCCAAGTTCTAGTTCCCAGAGAAAGCCCAGAATTTACAAGAGACAAGTAATTTCAGGTTTAGAATGAATTCTCAAAATTGGATCAGGATATTCAATTTAAGCACATTTTAAGTTTAATTTTTTAAGTTGAGAATCGATTCCCTGTGGTATTCAAGTGAAAACGGAGCAAATCTAAAACACTACCATTGCATGGGAAGTTTGGGTTTTTCCTCTCATAACATTTTCCATGAGGGTCTACACATTCCTGCAAAATATATTCAAGCTTTGTTCAAACTGCATGATTTCAGTTAGGGGTGAGGTGTCAGTGAAAACACACTGACAGCAAAGGTTGTTTTTGAGAAAATCTTTTGTAAGTGTTATGTATATACACACATCTTACTTGAAATGGCAGGTATCCGAATGTGCAGGCTAAAATGCAAGAAGAAGTGGATAGGATTGTTGGAAGAGACCGTCTGCCATGTGCCGAGGATCAGCCTCGCTTGCCCTACATCACGGCTTTCTTGTATGAATCCATGCGCTTCAGCAGCTTTGTGCCTGTCACCATCCCACATGCCACCACAACCAACACCTTCATAATGGGCTACCTCATTCCCAAGGACACAGTGATTTTTATTAATCAGTGGTCAGTGAATCACGATCCAGCAAAATGGTCCAACCCAGAGGATTTTGATCCAACAAGATTCTTGGATGAGAATGGATTCATCAATAAAGACCTTACTAGTAGCGTGATGATTTTCTCACTGGGAAAACGTCGATGCATTGGAGAGGAGTTATCCAAGGTGCAGCTCTTTCTCTTTACCTCCATATTGGTGCATCAGTGCAATTTTATTGCTAATCCAAATGAGGACCCTAAAATGGACTTTACCTATGGGTTGACCATTAAACCTAAGCCATTTACCTTGAATGTTACGCTTAGAGATACTATGGATTTGCTTGATCAGGCTGTCCAAAGACTGCAAGCAGAGAAAGCAGCCAGTGAAAATCAGCTGTCAGCAAATGCCTAAGCAACAAACCCTGCATCTAAAGATAATCCCTCTCTCTTTTTAGACTTAAATAAGTTATAGTTTGTTCTGGTTATCTTTTTGGAAAATAGCCGATATTACAAGTTGCAAGAGCAAGAAGGAAAACTGCACAAGGTGTAACTCAGTCCTCTCTTAAATTCTAGAAGGAAAGCCATGAGAACAGTCTGATATAGTACATAATGAAACATACACAATTTGAAAGTAAGCCTTTTTTTTCCTAGCTTGTTCACAGAAGTTGCCACTGTAAAGTGTTTTTTATCTACTGACTGGTTGGAGCATCTCCAGGAACTGTTTGTACAGTCTGTTCCCTGTCTCCATGTACTGTGCCTTAACTCTAAGTTCGCCTTTGATGATTCCACATCCCAAAGTGAAATCATTTATTTTAAATAAAATAGTAATAATAATTATATAAAGGGTTGCTCAGAACACTGCAGCCTGCCTCTGAATTCACTTGGTGTGACTGCTTGGATGTACATTAGTGCCTCAATAATACATGTTCAAATGATTTTCAGTAAAATGACAATGTAGTCTTGCCTTCAGCATTCCAAAGTGTTTACATAAGTGACTAAGAAAGAAGACTAAGAAAGGAGCACATCTGAAAATAAAATTTGTATTTTAATAATTTAGTAACTCATTATTAAGTTTTGAAAGATCAGATTTGATGTCACCAAATGGCAAGAGTGATACAAACCAATTGCTAATCTGTTCATTAGCATATTCATTAACAATGTAGATATTTGAATTAAAAAGCCTTATAAAGGTATAGCTGAAGTTTGTATTTCTCTAGTAAAGACTTAATATCCCTGTTGCTATGCACATAGGTAAGCCAAGTCAAACCCGCATTCACCAAGATGTTCAGAAAGGGGAGTTTGGGTTTTTTTATATTAAAACTTTGATGCCACAAGCCTCAAGTAAAGTGTACAGCAAATACACCCCTGCTCACTTGTCATTCTCTTAGGTTGAGGGAAATGGTATATCCAAAAATTAACAATGTAGTTTTAGTACAAATTGCTTGAAACAGAATCACAGAAGGAAAGCTAATATTACATGTCCTAATTATTGTACCCATTAACTGGAAAAAAAAAATAATCAAAAATACCCCAAATGACCCCAAACTATTATTTTAAACTAAAACACACACATGAAGTTTTATGGCTTTGAGTCTCTGGCTAATGTTTGTGTGCACAAAACTGCATGTATTTCTCTAAAATGCAAACAACCTTATGTAAGTACTTGATTTTGAAAGTGTTGGGCGCTTCTTTGGAGCTGCAGATCACCTTCAGTTAGATATGAAATCCATCAGAAATGAAAGTATCTCACATGAATTCCTGTGTTCAGCTTAGTGCTAAACAAAGTATTAGTAGAGCTAGAAAAATAAGGGTGCAGTGCTAGACAGCAGAGTAGCTCTGCTGAGACCTAAAGCAAGTAAAGATTTCCACCAGGTCTTCCAAAAGATGGGCAGTCTTAGGCATTGCAGCAGTGGTGGAACTGTCACTGACATTGGGAAGAGCTGGGTTAACAACACAATCCTTCTGAAGCAGAAGCTTCACTAATCAAGCCTAAAAGTACAGCTCCATAACCCCCCACAGTAGTAATGTACCTGTTTAGAATCTGTTTAGACTTCACGTGGCACACAGAAAAAGCTTTCTGTTACATACACATAGAGTAACCTCAGGTGTTTTTCTGAATTATGTACAAGTGTGATAGCCCAGAACTTAGCCTATACCTGTGAAAAGCTTTATAAGATACTCAGCATTTTCATATGGAGATCTACATTAGATCAAATGCTAGCACAACAATTTTCCTGGTACCTTTGTAAGTATTATTAAAAAAAGAAAAAAGAAATGTAACCTACAAGTGATTATTCTAACACAAGAATCATTATTCATATTTTAATAAAAGCAGTTTTGCAATTTTGTACTCTTCAAAAGCTTTATGCATTGGCTACTAATGCAACTTCCATTCACATTGCTTATGTCTGGCAGGGTCACACACTACCTAGCTGTTGGTCAAATAATGCCTCATTTAATCTGTGAAGTTACTCAAATGTAGTAGCGCTCATTTAGAGTGTATGCAGTTGCTCAGCAAGCTAACTTTTATGGTCATTTTGAAATGTATCATGTTGCCAAAATACTAAATAAAATTATTCTTACACTTTCTTTGCTTAGTTTATTTATGGCCTTTCAACATCAAGATAAAATTATTGTGTCTGATTTGGAAAGTACTATTAGTTATTCATATACTTTCCACCTTCTTTCCATTTCTAGATTTTAAGGTTTCTTCTCCACACTGCCTTTACAGATTCTCAGATCTGCCTGCTTATTCATACCTTGCCATCCATGTTTAGCTTGCTTATGCTCCTTCCAAAGATTATTCCCTGCCACTCATCTCAGCATTGATCTGAATTCTCTCATGTCTTCTGCTTTCTTCTAAGATTTACTAATCTCTCCCCAGCCAACACAATCTCCCGTGCTATGTTCTTTCTGGCATTTCAGTTTATCTTCACCTCCCCTTATTTCAACCCCACAGACTCATTTTCCTTCCTCTTTCTCCCCTCCTGTAACTAATGCTGGCATCCATATACTCCTGATAATTTTCAGAATCAGGCAAGGTCATGTTTAACAGCAAGTCATGCACATCTCATGAGATCTTGTGTTTGCATTGTCACTGCCTCCCTCACCATCCTGGGAGTGGAGGTCACCACAGCAATACTAGACAGATGCATGTTGCTCTTTCTCTGTGAAATAAAGCACAAAGAAGTTAAGCAGCTGTATTCAAGAGAAGAC
This sequence comes from Pezoporus occidentalis, assembly GCF_034315485.1. Classification (NCBI taxonomy): domain Eukaryota; kingdom Metazoa; phylum Chordata; class Aves; order Psittaciformes; family Psittacidae; genus Pezoporus; species Pezoporus occidentalis. The sequence continues at coordinate 2,870,553 of NW_026915376.1, forward strand.
TGTTACTTTACAAATCTTCATGCTCGTGTTGTAGTGATTTCAATGGGTCAGAAAAGCCAAATGTCATCTCATGCTCATTTTCTCCATGTATGTGCACACACACACATACTTAGTCCATCTCCCCAAATTTTAGTACCATCTTTCATTCAAGTTAAGGGATTAAAGAAAAAACAAACCACCAAACCCACAAAAAAAAAAACAACAACAAAGACTAAACCCACAAAACAGGAAGTACAAGGTTAGGACAAGCATATGTTTCTTGGAAAACTAGTAGTTGTCAGACCACCCTACTACATAACTAGGAGGGGAAGCAAGGAGGCTGAGATAGCAGAGTTGATATGGCATACATTTATACTGTTCAAGTGTACCACTACGTTCCTCGTGAACTAAGAGTTAAGACTGCTGTCTTCAGCAGGAGTCAGTTCAGAGCTGCTGAAATAAATAGCAATAATATAACAATAAGAACAAGACTCATCAGAACTTGAGAAAAAAACGCTGCTCGAAAGAGGAGAGGGGCGTCAGCCCAGGACCTGTGCAACAGCTGCCAGTACCAGCATAGTCATGGCACAAACGTGGCTAAATGCAAATTCACAACAACGAATTTCAACTAGTTTTGCATCAGACCCAGTACGTTTTTGTGCGTGCCAGGGACTGATGCATAGGTCTTCCTGTAGGAGGCTGGTTCAGATTACCCAGGCAGAGCAATCAGAGACTAAGCAATTGGGAGTTTACATTTTACCTCAGAAAAGGGGAGGAATTATCCATGGAAAAGGAGCAGTTAACGTTTGTCTTTGCTGCATTTTCAGCTTGGTTAAATTTTACTCAGAAGTCTCATTTGTCCACATAACAGATTCAACTTGGGATAAGGCTGAAGGTGGATCTCGCTTTTTCATTGGTGAAGAAAAGGGCTGGATTATGAATGATGTCATTATTTTAGTATAAGTGTAACACAGATACAATGATTCAAGTTTCAGCAACTTCTTCACTGTTTACCACCCTGCATTATTGCAGCTGAATTTTTCCAAGTACCAGTCATTCGTACTCAGACCAGGACTACTCACTCAATTGTCAGGTGAAAAGAAGCCCAGTCTTAAGCACAAATAGCCTGAGGCATTTAAGATGACTGTGGTGGATGCCTTGATGGCCCACCTTTGGGGCTTTTTGCCAACGATTCAGACAGCTCCACTCACCAAAAAATTGTTTTGTTAGCGTTGCCCCGACCTTCAATAGTCAGAGCAGATCTTGCTCCAGCCTGAAAGCACAAAGCTAGAACTAAGCAAATCAAACAAGAGTCTCAATTCCCTACACTATCTGTGCTGGATGCCTGGGACACTGCTCCATCAGTATGGGTACCTCAGAAGGTACAGGATGCCAAGGCATTTCAGCTGCATGAGTGCAGAGGGGGGAGAATGAAGTGAATGCCAGGGGAGTGACTTTACATTGCTTGAACGCACACTCAGGATTAGAGTGATAAGAATCCACACAGCATTAAAGACGTCCCCTCACATCAGCAGGGAACATCAGACTGAGAGCACCTGAACCAAAGCTTACCTTCACACCAGGCTGAACACAGAATGAGTGATTATTTTCCAAAAAACTTTGGACAAACAAATGAGGTCCAAATAGTAACTCCTCACTGCCTGTTAAACTCAAGTAACAGAATTGAGACAGCAAACATGGAAAGGAGATCCTAGGAACTAAATATGAGGGATCAGGTTGCACCATACCGGCTGCAGGACTTGAAAACACAACCTTGTCTACAACATAAAGCAATGGAGAGTCTGTCATCCTCCCTCACCTCAGCATCCCCAGTGCCAAGAACAATCGGGAGGAATAGACAGTCTGGCCACAACAGTCTAAAGACCTTTTGGGGAAATTTTACTGTTGACATTGAGTGGTGGAAGGAGTGGGCACTACACCAAACACTATGGGTCTAGAGGACCCAGAGCAGGTCAGTGTCATTTATTTGGGTGAGCTCACCAGGAATAGGTTAGTATCAGTTTGCTGTATAGTTATGTCTTCAGTTTTATCTAGGCTTGTTCAATGTCCCATAGGGAAAGAAGGACACATATATTGCAGGATGCTCCAGAACTGCTTTTATCCTCTGATATTATTGTTATATTTTCAGTGATGTTGGTATATTTTCATCCTTCCACAATCTCCCTTCTCCCAGCCTGAGCTCTGGCAAGAGCGTAACATTTACCATGTAGAGACAGGTTTCTAATCCTCTCATGGTAACAAATGGGATTTCACATAATCATGTTTTCTGTTCTAAGAAAACCAGAACATTCTCCACTTACTTAGACTACCCATCATAACTGAGGTGGAGATGTGGTATGAGACACCCTTGTTCCCAAGATTTCACACAATTTTTTTTTTTGTCTTTTTGACAAAGCAATTATGGTTTGCAAACACCTGCAGAATAGCACAAAACAATACTCCATGCTTCTTTTATGCGTTGTATTCTGTGAAAAACTTCCAAGCTGCAGTTTGAAAATTGAATTCTACTGTATATTTTATTTTTAATCATACTTTTTCACTCTGCAGAGAAAAATAATAAATTGTGAAGCTGTTAATCTTTCGTGGTTCAAGAAAATTAAATGACTGAATTCAAGCTAAAAAAAGTGCCACCAGAAATTAAACTCAGACTTCACTGTAATTTCGCTAATGAAAAATGGGATTCCTAAATGAACTTCTGTCTCATTATAACAAAACTCCTTTTCCTTACCTTCATTTATGTATATAGCTGCTGGGACATAGTGTCATGCTGCAACTTGTTCCAAGACATAACTATGTTCATCTTTCTGGCAGAAGTGAGGAAGACCTGTACCTACACTCCAGAACAATATGCCTGCAGGGAAGCTTTCTGGGCAACTCTTCCAGGTGGCACAGGAATAAATGGGAAGTGTTTTCCACCAGCTTTCTCTGGATGAACATTCTTTCTCATGAGTGCCTAACATCATGCCCAAAATCGTGCCCAGCCTGCATCTTCCAAGTATATGACAAGCACTTGTGCTACAGTGGGCTGAGGGCAGATCAGTCAATGGGTTTCAGTCAGAACCACCACAGAAAATATTTAATAAAATTAAACAAGGATGAATTCCCCTACAGGAGGGGAGTTAAAAAAAATCCTATTTAGATGAATATTTAAATTAAGAAGGTTCCCCAGAGAATTATAAGGCAGATCCTCCAGTGACACTATGCTTGAACTGAAACCTTGTATGAAAAAATACTACTCCTGGCATTAAGACTGAGATACTTAATACCTGTGCACACAAATCTAAGCACACTGACAATATTGGCCTCTGCATTTCAAGGATAAGGTAGTAATTTCCTTGAAGTCATCAGCAGAGCCAGAATTCAAAGCATTTGGCTGATGATGTATTCACTATACAACACTTTAAAATATTTTCATGTCTTACTGAAAGCCAGAAAGATTCCTTTCTTATCTTCACAAGCTATCTCTTACCCTAATACTTTTCTGCTTGAGTGAATAGATCTAATCTCTTCCCAGAGCTGAGCATACACAGTAGTTTTCAGTAGGTATAGGCCCATAAAACTATACAGCAGAAGAGCAACCTGTAAGGAAGTTCTTGAAATAAGTGAATGCTCCATGCATCCATTTCAGCCAATCATCTGAAATTGTGAAAGCAGGACAGACACATAAAGACTGGATATTAACTTTTGCTCTCAAGAGAACAGATGCTTTCTTCTGGGTTTATGAAAAGTCAGTTAATGAAGTGACTCTTTAGCTCTCCTTATAGCCCCAAACTGATTAGACCATAACATTTTCCCTAGAAAAGATCCAGTTGGCAAGGCTTATTGCATCCCTACATTCATATACAGTCACAGTCTACGTGTAATTATGAACAACTTCCTCCCTGAGGATTTGTCATCCCTTTCTTTTCTTCTAGTATTTCCCTGAATTACACACAACTTTAGCTGGCAGAAGAATTCTAATCAGTTATTTCACTGAACTCAAGTCATATATATTTATTTTTATTTTCTAAATAGGGACCTTTCTGCCTTTTGGGGAAATCAGGTTTGATCATATGCTAATAGGAGCAGCAGTTCTTCAGGCTCAATAGCCAAGAAGATTCTGTATCTATGGAGGAATAAGCATGGGGAAAATTGGGCAGTTAAGAAGTGATAAGGTGAACGAAACAGAGAAGGAAACACACTAACATAACAGACCAGAGAAAGTTTTCATCACATGGAGGAGAATGAAAATCAGGAAAAAGAATGTGAGCAGCTTCTAATGCTCATTTGCCCATCCCCAGCTACAATAGCTTGCTGAGGTACCCCAGGGACCACAGGTTATACTTGATAAGGATACACATATGCCCCTTCAGAGAGCAGTTCATTCCGTCAGCTCTTTATCTCCACTGACCAGAGAGCATAGACACCTGCTTATACTGAACACCTACTGTTCAGGCTATTGATGCACTATGTCCCTCCCTTACTACTAACCATATGCTAGGGACAGATATTTAGATCTGTTCTGCTTAGAAACAGACATGTTAAGCTACAGAACATCTTCAGTGGTGCAGTTAGGTTAGAAAAAAACAAAGACTTATACTGTTGGGACATACTTCCTTAGGTACTGAAGAAATAAGCCGCTCTGATTTAACCAGGCCATGTTGCAGAGTCTAACCCAACTATGTAATGCCATAGAATCACAGACTGGTTGAGATGGGAAGGGATCTCTGATGTTGTCTGGTCCAGCCCCTGATTAAGCAGGGCGTCTTGGAGCCCATCTAGTCATTTTATCTTCAAAATAATAACTACCCACCAAACTATAGGCCTTTTCCTTCAGATATTTCACAGTGAATACATAGCAGATAATATGCTCACCACAAGTTCACTTTCCTTTCCTCTTGACATTAAACTTAATATGGGCATCACCCTGGGAAACAGTGTTGTCCTAGGAAGTGCTTTTCCTCAGCAGCACATCCCACTGCCACTGGATGAGAAAAGCCTTCTATTCACCTTCCTTTAGGAAGTGTCCACAGAGGCAGCAACAGGGAAAGGCCATACAAGACAGCCATTACTCTCCATCTCCTGCTGTTCTAAGCTGGATTTTATGTGATTTTATGTGCATTTGCTCTCTGCTTCAGCACATAATGGAGAGGATCTCTCTGCCCAGAACAATCTGTGACAGGCTTTCCTGCTGCTGAACTGAGCCAGTAAGTCATTCACGTCTTCCCAGATGTTTCTGTTTTCTGAACTAACAGGAACTGCATGTGCTGCTGTCTCTCCCTGAAGACCTGGGCCGGCACAAACAGGGAGGGAGAGAATTCTCCACTTCAGGAACCAGGTGCTTGCTTGCCTGCAGCAGCTGAGTTGAGCCAGGATGCTTCACAAGTGAAGGCTCTAACGAAGAACCACTCCTGAACCACTGGGGACAGTATACACAGGTATGACCTACTGGTGAAAACCCCCCATCGTTCTAAAAAGTTTTAATCCTTTTAAAGTTCTAAATAGCACCACAGTGTCTTTTCTACTTGAAGTAATAGTTAAGCACTATCTGCAGCAATCTTACCTATAGCAGGAAGTGAAGCAGCCATGCAATTTAAGACATGGGTAATAAACTCATTTTGCTCAATGAGTTTCAGCACAGAAATCAGTGTTTATTGTGATGATGATGAATCAAGGAATCTAAGCTTTCCCTGCAGTATTTTAAACCCAAATTCCTTGCAAAGTACTGTCAGCTATTCTCATATGTTTCCAAATATCAAGAGAACAATGATATGTGTATGGCATGTCTTCAGTCGTACTCTGAACTCAGGATTTAAAACAGGAAAACCTATGGAGCAACACATTTGCAAACACTTGTCCCTAATCTGGCCACTACATTTTACTGCCTATTTTTTAAATTTCTCCAATACAGAAAACTAAATTTTAAAGGTAGGAAACGAATTATAATTTATGGCAGCACAAATCTGGACAAGGGATTTCAGGCCACGGAATTAAAAAATAACTAGAAATTGGAACTCGACCTTTTTCTTTCCCATGTTTGGTTTGTATTGCTTGTTTTTCTTCTTTCTTTGCTCTCTCATCCTTGCTCAGATATTGATCAAAATCATTTGCAGAAGGTTTGCTTCCCCAGTCTCTAGAAACATTCTGTTGAGTTAGCAAAAGAGGTATCAAAACTGTACTTCAGATTTTTAGGGGCATTTTCAGCCCTATACAAAAACCCATTTGTTTACAGATGTTTAATAAAGCTGTGCCACAGAAATTGTCTCCAAATTTATTAGGAGGTACAACATGTTTTCAGCTTAAATGCATGTGGTTTATTGCCTTTTTAGTTTTGACTGCTAAATAGCAATGCTATCTGAAAAGGCTTCAGTGAAATAAGACTTTTGGGGAAAAGGATTTCAGTAGTAGCATAGGCTTACATAGAAAATATTAAAAAAAAAGCAGTGGTGTTCTTTTAGAATATTTCTTTTCATTTGTCTAGCTCTGGCCAGGCTAGAGTTTTCAAAATGCTCCTTTCAAGGGACTGGCTCTCACCCTGTGCTCAGTAACCAGCTTGCACTCCTGCAGAGGTCCAATGAATTTCTCTACTGAAACTTTAACTCCCAAGACCATTTGAGTCTATTCTTCATGAAGGCATTCAGACATGACTAAATAACAAATTAGAGACAATCACCATATTCCTATGCTGGTCTAAAACACTAGACCACCCTCATTGTAATCCTGAGCTTGCAGTTGTCAACTTTTGACATACAACCCCAGGATCCTTTCATACACACTACCAGAAGACTTCTCTGGCAGTAGCCTGCAAAGCACAACAAAGCCACTTATTTTGTCCAGGGACAAATTAAAACATGGGGTTAAAGTTCATTATTAACAAACTCCAGTGATCTCTATGAATATCAGTAAATTTCAAAGACTGTCAGGTTCCTTTCCACTCCCAGACAAGCAAAAGGGCTTCCAGGAGACAAAAAAAAAAAAAGCTTGATCTCTGCCTCCATGCCCCTGAGAATTATTATTATTTTTAATGAAACACATTAAGGGTCCACATTGCTGTCAGCTGTCTGCAACTTGTTTTATTTTTAGCTTGTAATACAGTTAATAAAAAACAGGTACAATCCTCATCCTGCTTCAGAAGCACATCTTGGAAATTGGACAGCTCTGCTAAAGTCATCATAGAACAAGATTTTAAGATACATCTAAAGAGCCATAAATCAAACTGTTCGCAGTATGCCATAAAGGCATTGTTTATCCATGTGCATGCATTGAAACATCTGATGTTGCACTTTCCCATTTGTAGGCAAAGCCAACCCTGTTCAGTGAGACCACACACTATGTCACATTTAGTACCTGTTAGGAAAGTTTCAGCATGATTTTAATTATTTCCAATCCTGGTAAATCCCCTTCTACCTCCTTGCTGGAAGGGTTTACATCAATTAAAATGGTGTATCATGTAAACTGTTTAAGCTCCTAAAAAGCTTCAGTTTGCATCCTAGTTAGCAAATTCCTTTCCTCTTCACTCTCCAACTACAGCCTTGCTCACAACAGAATATAAAATGTAGTTTCATAGGCAGCACGGTACTTAGAATTTAATCCAAAAGTCCCTATATTGCTGTTAACACTTATGATGAATTTCTTGGGCTATCTGTAGAACTATCCTGCGCTGGCAGAGAAACCACATGAGAACAGATGGGCAACTTGACTGTAGTGATACCAGACTCGAGGCTCTTTCAGCATTTGTGTCTAAAGAGTAAAAGTCTAGAAAATCTGGGAACATGAACATGGTATCTACATCTGTGGCTGCAAATCTGCTGAGAAACTTGCATATCCAAAACCAAACAGCTTTAGTTATTAGTAACAGTATTCCAATGAGTAGTAGAGTTTGTCCATATAATCTGGCAAGGAGAAAAAACCTTAAAGAATATTCTTGCATGTCATACTTCACAGCTGGGAAGGCCACCTTTTCTGACAGAGCTTGTTCTGGTGGTGGCACAAGATATTTCAACTACAAGTACTGTAGGTGAGTTTCATATTTTTGCAGGAGGAAGAGGAATGAATTTGGACATAGCCCTGACAATAATTATTCAACAATAAGGAGTTATCCCAGAAGAAACATTATATTGCCAAGCATCTTCCCCACAGATACATATTTGGATTGTTCCTCCCTTGCATTTCATGAAATAGTAAATAATGCTATGGCAAATATCCAAACACAAGGTGATTTTAGTAGACCACCTTGTTTCAGACCAACTCACAGTTACCAACAGTTAAGTATAATCCCTTAAATTGCACACTACTAGTCGTAACATCCAACAAAATGCAAACATGGGAAACAACTCAGGGTAGGGCCTATACACCTAAGCCAAGGGCAAAAATGGGATTTAAGGGCAGACAAGTCTCTTCATTGCCTCATGGTAGACCCTTCAGTTTCTCCAGTGAATGGGGCCATTGCCAGGGTTGGAGCATCAACTGGGAAAACACAGTCTCACAGGATGCAGACATACATCCTGTTAGGTATTTTAACAGGGAAGGCTGCAGCCCCCAAGGAGAACCACACCTCACTGTTATGCTGTGAGACACCTCTCCCTGCTTATTGCAGGGGCCAGGATCCCAAGCAAGCTCACAGTTTTCACTCCCAGCCTAGAAACAGAAGAGCTAAATGTAATAGCAGCGCATCAATGCAGTCAAGCCCCTTGCCAAATCTCTTGCTGGGGATTTCTGTAACCATGAAACCTATATGCACATTTGGAGCCATAGCCTTACAGAAAGCCCACCCTTTCCCTAGGGAAAGAGACGGGTGTTAAGGAGGAGATCCTAGGAAAGTGCTTTGATAATCCAACTCTCAGCTCCAGGAAAGTGTTCATGTCCCAGGGCAATCTTTTCATCAAAATTAGGTCTGCATGCCAAAAATGAAGGAAATGAAAAATGAGTAAATAGCAAATTAAAATCCCATAGCATTTAATTGCGGCATCAACAAAACAAGGTGTTCCTGGAACAAATGCTGTGCCCCAGGCACCTCAGAAACTGCTGCCTGGCACCACAGAGACTTCTCAGCACCCCTCTGTCCCAGTAGAACAGCAGCTGGGAACTGCTGAGAGTCAAAGCAGGAATCCTGGCACATGGCAGGGTTTCGCATTGCTTTCTTTTTTAAAGTTTGTACTGCTTTCTTCAGTATGACTAATGAGAACTCCAATGACTGAAACAATGGATGGGGCTTCCACAAAGCAGCACGTTGTCAGAGAGGGAACCACATTGGTGGCAACTCAGCAGTAGCCCAGCATCACTGCTTCTCCCACATGCGTCCTCACAGGGTTGTCTGCTTATTAGGATAGAACTACAGGCTGCCATGTGGTCTCTCTTTAAGGGAAGACTAGTGATGATGCATTTATATTTTTTTTTTAAAGTTCAGTTGCTGGACATGCCCCTTTGAAAATCAAGATCAGTGAAATGTTAAAGCTATGCTCTTGAGGGGAAAAGAAAGAAAAGGAAAAAAAAAAAAAGAAAAAAGGAAAAAAGAAAAAGGGTTAACTCATAAGAAAAATACAGTTCAAAGTTAACATGTTCAATCTGGTTTTAATATCATCTTTGTAAGTTTTTTACTGAGCTGTCGATCTGATAACATTGTGGTAGATGCATACTGTTTTCTTTCCTACACCACAAACCCCATTGGCTTCTCCCATCCCTTAAGTTTACAGTCAGTTTAGAAACCGTCACTTTCGTGATGTGCAAACAGTGTTCTCTGAACATTTTCACTGGCTGGCTTTATTTCACAGGGCATTAATCTGTTGTCAATTTCCACCCCTTCAAGCAGTGACAGAAACCCAGAATAATAACAGTTAATTTCATGGCACCCTACTCAGAATCACATGTGAGAATGCTCCACTTAAAATCTGCAGGAAAATCCCTACTGAATCACAGGGCACCTGGATCCCTCTCTGGAATAGAGTTAGAGCCTGAGTTGAGGGCTTTGTTGTTTGGTTTTAAATCAAGAAGAATATGAAGGGTAAGGAAAGCAGAGCAATTTGCAAGTGGCAAGTGTCAACTACAGGAGAAATGGCTTAAAAGATTGATACAATATTTCTCAAAATAGAAGAATCAGATGAGTACTGTATCTAAAAAGATCCCTTCAAAGGTTCACAGCACAAAAACATTGGTGCAAAGTGCTTTGCATGAAGCAATCCTCAGAAGGGGATCCTTTCACATCAAAAGGTTTCTAAACTATTTTGCAAAATGTAACAGAGAATTTCATTTGTGCTGACAGACCATGCATCTTCCCAATGCATCAGCTGCCTGCATTATCAAAAATTGGGGCCCCATGGCCAGAAAGGGGCAGAAGGTCAGACTTGACCAGTCTCTGAATATGAGATATCCTTTTGAAATCTGTCACAAACAATTGGGAAATCTGGTATATCAGTGGAAAAAAGAAAATGTGGACTTGGGCAATTGTGCTGCTTCCTACCCGAGTTCCCACATCAACTGTATTTTATCAGAATTATACTCAGTGAAATACTACCTGACTGCAAAGTTTCACAGGTATCCAGTGAGAAATATTTTTTGTAGCCTTTAGGAGACTGAAAAAAAAAAAAAAAAGAGGTGCTCCACTCAACTGCAAAAGTGCATGCTAGAAATGAGAAGGGATCCTGACTGATAAAATAGGCAAGTAATTACAAGTAGTTCAGTAAGATGGTGACTGAGTAACTCAGTTACCTCCCCTCAGTTGTACATACTGTGTGCCTCAAGTATTAAATATATTGGAGACTGTACACAGTAATGAAGATACCAAGGCAGATAGCAAATGCTGAACCAAGGCTCCAAATTTGTTCATTTCTGACTCCCGTGTGTCAGAAAGCACAGAATAAAAATCAAAGCAAACTCTAGAGAGAAGGAATCATACCAGATCAACACTGAAAAACAGAGTTTGCCAAAACCCTTGGAAACTGAAGCCCTGGAGATGTACACAGCCCTGCTGAGGACTTAATTTTTATTGACACTTGCTCTTCTGGCCATGGGACCCCAATAGTCTCCAGTGAAAGTTACTGCCAGCCCTGTGGTTCCTGCTGAATGCACTGCCTGACTGCTTGTCAGAGAAAGCACTTCAGAGCCCTTGTAATACTGCTTCTAAAGCTCACTGGTTTAAGGTTACATTTTAACTTCTCCTTACTTGGAGTACAACTGAAAACCTCACTTGTTTTGGCAAGAAAACTAGAAGAGATTCAGTGTAATAGAGGTGAGTAGACCAGCTATTAACATCTCAGCAGGAGCTGTTCATAGATGGGCTTCAGTCTCCTCAGATTTAATACCTAAGACTGTTTCAATCTTGCCTGAAATTCTCCTTTTCCCACTCCCACAGGAGTTACTTTAACTTTCAGTGAACAAGTACTGAGTTCAGGAAACCAGAGAAAGTTAAACATAACACAGATGGATATTAAGCAAACCTCCCTGAGCATTTCTCTGCAAACCATAATGCTTGCTTACAAAAAAGCACTATCAAAACAAAGCCCTACCTCCATACACATAGAGCTCTCCCCCTGCCATCCCTTCCCTTCAGCCACAGGCTCTCTAGAAGCAAACATGATGGTTTGGGGATACCAATTACAGCCATTTCTCTTTGAGATGAGGATAATGGACTATGAGTTGATTCCTACTGCATCCATAAACCCTTTAGAGATCAAAAGCTCCCAGTTTGAGAAGCCAAGGCAAAGATAGCTCATAGATGAATTTACAGCATCTTTCACCTTTACCTAGCAATACCTTGTATTCAACAGATGTTCTTCCTGTCTATCCTCTCAGAGGGAGGTCAAATTAAGTGCTGAACTGTGGCAATTCTTTTCATGAAGCAGTTTTAAAGCTGTGCTTGGAAGTTAGGCTATAGAAGGAAGTACAGGAAGAATCTTTCTCAAGTATTCAAACTTCGATAGAAATTTCAAAAGATTCACAAAGTAATCGGGTTGCTTATTGTAGCTACAAAACACAGCAAGTTATATCTATTTTAATTCCTCTCTTAAACTTATGTATGTGTATATACACACACAAATACTTTTGCATGCATACAGACACACAAACACAGAAACTGTAGTCCCCATACAATTTCAGCACATGTAATTACAATATGACATTTAAAATAGGATGGGATCCCTTGCATTTCTACTGCCAGTGCAACACAGAAATCAGGATGTTGCCGTGCAGGTGAACTTAATCAACCTGTGTGCTTTTACCTCGGACCACTGTAAATACACTAAACATTTGCTTCTGTTCTGCTGCTCAATTTGATTTAAGAAAAACTCCTTCATTCAAGTTCCTTCTCTCACCTAAGGATTTAAGGATTAAACAACCCCCTAACAATTTAAGAAAACACAACACCCCTCAGCTTGCCTTTAATGCTGCCAATTAATGAAGCAGATCTCAGCTGCGGGGAATCTTTGGTAGTTCCCCTAGCAAAATGCTGCTGACAGAGCCACGCTTATTTGCAGCAGCTGCCTCACACCCACCACACAACCTCTATGCAGGTCTGTCGGGGAGGATTTTAACTAAGTTCTGTAAGCAGTTATCGAGAAAACTGAGTGAAATATTGCCAGTTAAAAGATATCTCATAAAAATCGAGCTACAGCAATGCTTTCACACTTCTAGCTTGAGTTTAGTACTCATTTGCTTAACAGTAACTAGCTCCTGTCACAGGAAAATGGCAGTCCACAGGCACTGCACTTGAAATGTCTTTTATACCTTGTATTTATTCCATATACGTTTAAGTTATTGAACATTTTTTGAAGGAAAAAATTAAAACCACATTTTCATTTCACTACCCCCTGCCACAGGCACCAGTGTCCCAGTGATGTGGTGGTGACAGAAGGCAGCTCTGCAGCATCCCCCCAGGTCTTGGTGCAAGCCCTGAGGGGAATCAAAGCTGTGCACAAGGGAACTCTTGCACGTAGGTAGTTGCAGGCCAAAGGCTTAACAGCCCTTCTCCTCAGGAGGTAACAGATCCTGTGTACCTTTGGTCAGCTTTCTCAGGGACAGGTTCCAGATTTTCTCTTTTAACTGAATGCTGGCAGGTGCCACAAGCAGACACACAGGCCTGTGGAACACCCACCATTACAGTACCCGTTGCGTGTCACACAGACACAGCAGTGTAAAGCTAGATGCCCCACAGAATATCTACTCACGCCTCCTTTGCCTCCAGACCAGCAGCAGCTGGGGGCTCAGCCCGTCTTCCAGCAAACTCCTGCAGTAACACTGCTCCAGAATGACCAGCTCACACACCTAAAGCCACCTTCCACAAGCTCCGAGGCTCTCTTTAGTCCAATCATACATTTCAAAGTCCTGCTTCTCTGCTGCCAAGGGCCACCTTAGCCCCAGATCCAGGCTCCCTGGGCTACTGTCCCCACTGCCCAGTCCAGTGTGCCTTCCTCTCCCGGGCCTCGCCAGGCTGCTGGCCCACACCTGTGAGGAGACCGGGCTGCTGCCACTCACAGCCATGCTGGCAGATAGGCTTTTGAGGTACAGCTGTATGTCTGTCAGTGTGTCTGCAGCAGCCTTCTGTGCCTTCCAAACCAGCCTGGAAATGCAGCAGGAATGCTTCCCAAGGCTTCATCTTCCCCGACAGCTCTTCAGGTGCTGACAGAAAGAGCAAAAGAGGCCTAAAACGTGAAGCCTATTTTACTGCTTACTGGTCTGTGTTCTCCAATCAGTTAATGCTTGGCCAAACCTTGAGTGTTCAGTAGGCTAGACTGAACATAAGCATCCCCCTCTAGAGAATAAATTAATGTCCTTTACAGAAATCATATCTGGTGGGCAGCTAATTAAAAGTATTGATTTAAGATTTGATTTTATTGGGCACTCTGTAAGCTGGCCTAGCATCTGAAAACCAGTGGTCCTTAACCCAGAGCCACCGTTAGAAGCTTTATAAATGACTTTTTGAGGGAAGCATAGGGGTAGCCATGAGGTGTGAGGGAAGATCGTGAGGGGACAGCAGGGACATCCATGAGGGGAGATCACGAGGGGTGGCCATGAGGAGTGAGGGGAGACTGTGAGGGTACATGAGAGGTGGCCATGAGGGAAAATCATGAAGCAGGTGGTGGGGTGGTTGTGAGGGGAGATTGTGAGGCGAGAGCAGGGGTAGCCATGAGGGGTGGCCATGAGAGGTAGAGGCAGCAGTTATATAGTGTGGGCCACTACAAGAGAGCAAATGAGGGGTGGCAGTGCCTGGAAACCATGAGGGGCAGCCATGAGGGGAGATCAGTTTGCCCTTAGTGACATGGTTTAGTGGTGGGCTTGACAGCCCCAGGGTAACAGTTGGGCCCAATGATCTTAGAGATCTTTTCCAACCTAGCTGATTCTATGATTCTGTGATTATCTTCTTCTGAGATTAGGAAAACACAAATAAATTGCTGAATCCATTTTGCTGACTTGCTACATTTTTCTGAACGACTAACAAGAACACTTTCTCACCTGGAGGATGACATTTCATCAGCCATGTTGATTACCTTTATCCATGAATTAGAAACCTGAACTCAGTTTTGTAGCTTGAAAAGTACATCCACGTTCATGTCCCATATCCTTAAGACATGTTTAGGTTACAATATTCCCAGTCAGCATTGTGTGACTATTTTTTTAACTCATATAGATAGTGAATTCAAACCAGCCTAGAATTAATAAAGATGACATGAAGAGCAGATAGACAGTGTTTGCATCATGTAACTTGGGTACATAACCAAGTAGCTTATCCCCCAGTCACATTACAGGTCAGCAGCACTACCAAGCACAGAGCTCAGATTGTTCATATTCAAGTTCATGCTGGACATTGCTCCCACAGATAATTCTAGAATGACTGCTTGTTTATTTTAATGAAATAAGTAAAATATTTCCTCAGGAAAAAAAAGAATTATTAATGTTTAACATTTTTAGTTCGAGTGCTTCATTTACCAGTGTCACACATGGGTTACACAAACATAGATGGGGCCAGAAAAGCTTATTTCTTTTTGTATTGTCAAGGCACTTGATTTGTTTCTTCTCCAAGGAACTTGGGAGTCTTTAAGAAGGGAAAGTGGTGGAAAGTAAGAATATAACCTTATGTCAGAAGGAAAAAAAAAAAGGTAACAATAATGTCTGCCTTTCAGGGAAAGTTACTCCTTGAGTTCACAGGCATGATTCCTGCAGTACAATTTTAACTGTCACATTACTGCAGGATTTTCTGATTTGGCATAGGGGTAATGTATCCATCAGGACCATTGTGTCCACTGAAAGAAAACACCACAGACACAGAAAAAATTGAGGGTGCACAGAAAAAATTGAGAAAGCCCACAGACCTTGCCGGAATCCACAGTACCTGCCTACAGTTCTAGGTACTTGAGGTGGAAGGTGTTCAGGTAGTGCTGGCTGACGATAAGTAGATTCAGATAAGCAGATACGTTTGGGTAGATCTCTGGGAGCCACTTTATTTTTCTTTATGGTTGGTTGGTTTTGTTTTAGTTCAGGCTTTTACTACTATAATTAACAGGGTTTCAGGTGTGGAATTAGGGTTGTTTTTTTTTTAAATTAATTGGACAGAGGAATTTTCACTTTCCTTTCTAATTTGTCAGCTACTCTCCACTGTTGGGCAGCTTCCTAATTTATTCCACAAGTTAGTATATTGATATCACAACATAAAAATGAGTAAATCACCCTAAAATTCTGCAAAAGGAAAGACAATAATTTAAACAAAGTAATTTGAGAGTGTATCATTTTAAACATTTCCACAATATAACTTAAGTTTGTGATTGCCTGCTGTTGCAGGGGGACAATCCTACAGGGACCAGGATCCAATGACAGAGCCCTTAGCTTCACCACAAGAAATCAAAAGTATCTCAGTTGTCCAAGGAAGGCAGAACTAGTAATTTTAACTTTAATGAAACACAAGTACCAGATAAAGACCCCCTGAACCCACCTTTTACAAATGTATAAAGAGATGAATTCCCTAGGAGAATATACAGCGCATGTACTGGAGCAAAGACGAAGGAAGAGATGCCACAGGGAGAGAGCTGAAGGAAATATTGTGCAACATGGCCAAGGCACTGTGGCTTCCAGCAGCCTGCAGCCCCATCTGCTCCATACAGCTTCAAGGCCCGCAGGGGTTAATACAGCTAACTTCTAGCTCCTCCACGGAGACAAAACTACGGAAGTGAATGTCTGCTTGTGGATATTTTAAACAAAAAAGAAAACATATGTCCCTCTGGAACTATGCTTGCTGTTTCTCCAGCAGATATGACACAGAGAACAGACAGCCTAGGCCTAGAACTAAATGAAAAAGCTTTATTCCAATGAGCAATTAGAGAACAATTTAGGGAACATGCTCCAAATATAAAGGTTCTCAGATTAGCAAAGTAAAAACACAGAAAAGTTGAGAATGCTTATGTACACTAACTAGTAAAAAATTTAAAACCCACAAAATATCTTGTCTGTGTAAACCAGCAGTTTCCTACCTGTGTGAGGAATATTTCTACAAACTATGAAAGACAATTTAGAATTAAAATTAAAAACAGCCTTTTCTCTCCCAGATGTTACTTTGTGATTCTACACATAACTAGTAATGAGCAAAAATTTTAACAGGAGAATGGACTTAATTCAAAAGGCTGAAAAGAAAAATTGGTAATTTCACTTAAAAAAATAGAAATTTACTTTAAAAATTTAAACATGTGGATTAAAACCACAAGTGTGATAAATAAATAGTTGAGGCCAGTATGATGCCTATCTTTAAATTCAAGTCCTGAAACATGATGGTAGATGTTTCACAGTACAAATTCATTAGGTAGTTTGGACCCAAATGCGGAGCCAGTGCGTGCAGACACAATCCCACTGACTGCAGAAACTCAGCAGGAGTGCCTGTGGCTTGTAGGGGGCCTGGAGCTGTGCACTCTCCAGGGACAGAAGGCTAGGGGGGATCTTACGAAGTCATCTGGTCCAACCTCTGCCAGAAGATGAACTGTGCCTTAAGCACTGCCAATGTTTAAAGTTGTCTTTGTTTAAAAATCTGTGTAATTGATTTTATAATGTTCTCAGGAAATGTACTGCAGGATCTTACAAAACTACCATCAGGATTATTTCTCCAAATGCCTAATCTAAAGGTAGGCAATTACTTCTTGCCCTATGAACAGGGGATTTGGGGAACAAGCTTTTGGTTCTGTATTTTTTACTGTCTTCACTGTAACAGCTTTTTACAAATATGAATATTCCTTTAGTCGTTGCTCCTGCAGACTAAACAAACCAAATTCTTCCAGTTTTACATACAAAATTATATTGCCTAGCACTCTCATCTTTCTTGTCTCTCTCCACTGGACTCTTTCCAATTAGCCCCCAAGCTCCTTGAAGTGCGGTGCCTGAAACTGGATAAAGTATTCCAGCTCCAACCTCATTAGGCGTAATTAGAGTAAAAGGTTATTTTGTGTGAATTTAATGAGGAATGCTTATTTATTTAGCTTAGTAGGAAATCTAGTTTTTCACTAAAACATTATATTATTGACCCACAATTAGTTTGCCACTCAGCAGAACCTGCATATCCATTTTCATAGAATAACCACAATTAGCCAGGTCTCTTCCATCCTTTACCTGTTACTCAGTTCAGTTCAATACTTTCTATTTGCCCTGAATGAAGCAAATCTTACTTGTCACCTAATTTCAACAATTAAATAACTTCTTGTTCTAATCTATTTCTCTGATACACTTTTAGCCTTTATTGGCCATACATGATTGTAAATGAAGTATCTATTGCAGAATCCAATTTATTTTATAAAGTATATTGATTAGCATAAAATTGATCTAAGTAAAGGCCTCCTTCTAACATTGTCCTAGGTGACAATGAATTGCTAACAACCCTAAGTACAAAGCACGCTTGTAGATCCATTTAAACCATGCTTCCTGCTTTGGCAATGAAAATGTCACGAGCTGTCTTTACCAAAAATCCCTTACCAAAATCAAGATGGGTCACCTCTGCAGCTTCTCTGTTCACAAGTCAATTATGCTGTCACAGATGAATTATTTGATATGATTTATCTCATATGGTATTTTTCCTTTTCTCTGAAATGGTGTATATATAAATAAATTTAAAAAAAATAAAAAAAGAGAACTCTGTAATTGAAAAATAGGTATAGGAACTATTTTCCCTCAGAATTAATATTAAAAATTACTACAATGCATATTTCAACTTGTGAAGATCATCAGGATAATGAAAACCATGAAGATAACAGTGAGAATTCAGAACTAGTTCTGAACTTCCAGATTTTGTTCAGAGATATCTGAAAGTAATGCTTGTATGTCTGAAAATGTATTTTTAAAGAGTATGTTTGAAAGAAATAGACAGCCATGGTTTATGAAATCTCTGAATTTTATGAGGAGTCATGGAGTCAGGCTAAATCCAAATGTTACTCTACATATTTGTCTTCTTCCAGTCTACTGTATCTATTGCCTTCTGTTGTTAGTAGTTAAAATCACTCTTACCTATGAGATGCTTCAGTCACAGGTATTCATACTCCTTCACATTGGACCGATTTTTAGATCTTTGTTGAGGTGACTGTAGTTCCTGCTTGCTAATTTCACTGTTCCACATCTGTTCAAAATTAAAGCCCCAACTGCTAGTTCAATATATTGGTGCCATATGAGTCCTCCTTGTCTTAGCCATAAACTGGTCCATGTTATCTACACATCAAATATGTCAAAGCAATGTGCAGTTATCCTTATCCAATTGTATTTCCTTTACCAGAAATGCTTAGCTCTTCCAGATACACTCCCTGCATCTAGATTAAGATCCTGAAATAAAAGCCTTTATTCTTTATTTAGTAAAGGCCTTTATTCTTCTACAGAGTTCAGTAAATTCTTTGTCAGTCTGTTGGTGAACTATATTAGTTCTCTACCTGTTAGATTTTATTGAAAACACTGCTGTCCTACATGCTCAGATGGAAGTAGGAAGCCTTTAATTAGGCTAGTACAAGTTAAGCTATATATAGAGAGGATATAATGGTCAGTGACGGTCACATGGTCGACTAGATTCTCCAGAGACACACTGGTGCCACCATGCTAGCCAACTGTTCAAAGAGAAAAAGCCAGGATTCACAAACTTGATGGAGGTCCAGTAACAAATCCATTAAACACCACAGCTGCAACAGATTGATCTTAAACACTTCATTTCAATTGGTCTGATTTTTAATATTGTACTTCATATTGCAAATAAAATAAAATTTTAGTATTTAATTTGTAAAGTTTTCACATTTTCATTTAAAACTGACAGTAGGTTTAAAGTAAAAAGAGCTTTGTGGAGGCAACAGCTTTAACTTCAACAAGATTCTAATTTTATAATAGTAGAGGAAAATGTGTAAACATAGGCATTCATGATTTTCTTCTGTACACATCTACGTAAATTAGTTGATACAAATATAATTTACTATAGAAACATTTGTTTGGTTTTGCTACAGACAGTTCTATGCTGGCATCGCATACTAGTCAATTAATCTTACAAAGAGTGAGATCTATGCATTTTGCTTTCTAACCCCCAGTATGTCCATTGCCAGCAGTGGACTTCATGTTCAGAGAATCAGACTCACAGTGTCAGCAATTTAAAATTAAACTTCAGTATGAGATTATAAATAATAAAAAATGAATCCATCATTTTCATAACATAATCACCGGATGCTTAAATGCCATGATCCAAACCAACCAAAATCAATGACAGTTTTCCCATTCACTCAGCTGGAATTCACCCACAGTTCCCAGTCACTGTAGATTCTCAGTTTTGCAATTTTATCACAGCATGAAGAGTTAAAAAGCACGTAGTGTCACAGCCTCAGTGTGAGAAGTAAAGCCTCTAAGTCTTTCTGGGCCTCTTTATCCTGAAAGAAACAGACAATCATGCATGAACTTAGATGGGATAAATCCCTTCATTTGTATAATATGCACCTATCCACATTTCTTTACTAACAGACATAACACACAAGTGTAACTGCCACAGAACGTAAAGACTGCATAGTAAGTTAATTTCTAAGTGAATGCAAAAGTAAAGTTTGAAGTGAAAACAAGAGCCAGATGGCAGCCCTCTCTTTACAGCTCTGTTAAAGCACTTATAAGGTTAGCCACAAATAGCCTTCTTAGCAGACCAGCAAGCCTTTTAGCTTAGGCCATAACTTTTACTGGTGTACTTTGCAGGAAGTACTGCCTTGCCTTATACTTCACGCAATCTTGCAATCCAAATGTGTGCAGGTTTACTAAAGACATTTCTATGATGTTTCTAATGATTTATTATGCAGTTGACAAGAAAATATTGGGAAATGCAATTAATGACATCAGTCAGATTGTAGTTTTGGTGCATACAGCCATACCTACCTCTAATAACCAGCATGGATGGACTACACCCTCAGTACCTTCCATACCGGTGTTAGTGAGCTCTGCCTACGGTACTGGGCTCATAGCAGAGAGAACCCAGTGGTGGAGCAAGAGGCAAGTAATATGCTGTGCTCAGAGCCAACACTGTATTATACTTCCTAGGACAGAAGGGAAAGGCTCCTTTCAGGTTGATGCTTAAGTGCACACGTTTGCACAGGGCTTTCTGTAAACCAAATCCAGCTCACAGACTCTTAGTCACAGGTAACCAGTGACATATGTTTTAGCTATTCCATGTATAATCCATTCGAAAAGAGGTACATGCATATGAACATGTAACCACAGTACAAAAACTCCATTATTCTACTGAGTTTTTAAAATGCTTCCTGGATATAATCCGTTTGCTTTACTTACCACTGCAGAACCTCTATTTGCAAAATGCACCTTGGTTTAAAACCGCATTTCTAAAAAGTCAGCACCTTGTACCTGCAGGCTGGTAAGGGTCCAAACACCCAGTAACATGCACCCATGTGTACTTAGCAGTGCAACTGAAAAGCACTTGCATGTCACAAATTTTGTGCAAGTATTTCTAATGACAGAGATGAGTATTTATTTCCCAGATAACAAAAGAGGCAATTCTGAAAGAAAATACTGTAGACAGACAGTGAAGTAATCACTGAATTTCAGGATCACTTCATCATCCAATCAACCAAAGAGCTGGAACAAAATACAGGACATTTTAAAATACATTTTATGGGTGAAGAAATTCCTGCTTCTCTTTATTTTGGTTAGTTGTCTATAATGTCATGGAGGAATAGGGAAGAATATTGAAATGATAGAAACCATATGCCAGACATGTCAAACCATATTATATTATTGGTCTGGATTAAGCCATTAATACATTAGCTGGACACTTCTCTTGGAGTTGCTGCCTTACTCCCACTGGCAACAACAGGCTAAACTATCTGCCTAATCATTTATCAGAGGCCTTAAAAGGCACACACTGCAAAGCCAGTAAGCTGTTGCCAAAATACTCTAACAGAAGGAAATGTCACACTGAATTCGGCACCCCTTAAGCTCCACATCACCACAGGCTGCCTGGAGCACCAGGCTGTGGCTTTCAACAAGAACTGGGAAATTCAAAATTTGTATCAATATACTGATTAATTCAGGAAAAATACATTCTCTTCTGTACTGACTGTGGTCAACTTGTGAAAACTATTCTAACTCCATTAAGCAAAACAGTAAAAAGACAGCTATTGTCCCTTGCTATTAAGAAAATACACTGAACCAAGGTTTCAGTGTATCTGATCCTACTTTTCACACTTTTCTAAGCCAAAAATTATTTTCTCATCTCTCAAGGGTGTTTGGCATTTCATGGGTTGATAGGATTCTTTACACACTTTGAAAGATACAGCATTTAAAAAACATATCTCCAAAAGATTTTGTATAATTGTCTCTCTCCTTAGAAGCAAAGGATTATATTGGGCAATGAGCTTTAACGAGTTGCAAGGGTCCCAAAAACATTAGGCAATCTTCCCTGAATCTTCCACTGGGTTTAGGAAAAAGAATGAACAAACCCATGATTGTTCTAAGATCTAGTTGGAGAAGAAACCGCAAACGTGCAAAGCGTCCAACCTCTGGACGCCAGAGTTGCTAGTTCCAAACAAGACTCTATCAGTATAAGCAAAAAGAACTATTGCTGCAAACTACTTAACGGGCTGCGTTAATTGAGCCAGCAGCTTCCAGTCAGTAAGAACTCAGATGTCAAAAGCACTGAAAAACAATAAACCAGTAATGGCATTAAAAACAAAACTGAGAATGGCCAGTGAATTATTATGTCACCTTTGGATAGAGTCCTTCCAGACCAAGAGGTATGTCATGCTAGAAGGAGAGAGAAGCCACAACTCTGTTCAGTGTACCAGTCTCTAGTTTTAAGAATGAAAACTTCATTAATGCCTGAAGTTTGACTGTTAATGGGAAGACAAAGCCATAAATCCTGTACTTGGCCAGCTCTCTTCTTCACTGATTTTTGGACCTGTGGTTTTCTGGGGGAAGAGGGTGTTCTGTTTGTGTTTGGTTTTTTTTGTTTTTGTGTTGTTTTGTTTTTTTTTTTTTAAGGCTTTGATCTCCCTTTAGAAGATGGCAAGGAGAGGAAGAGGTGCAAGTCACAGGAGGAATGAAACATATTTGTGTCAGACCCATTTGTTCACCCTGAGGCTTAGCTCAGCACTGGCTGAATACACAGTCATTTTCCAAACTTGACTTTCGACTGTCAAGGCTTACATTTATTAAACACTTCTCATATCATTTTCAGAGTTGAATAGGAGTTCAAAATGTTCTGCAAACTGCTACACAAAAGGTATTCAAATTACAGGGTCAGTGACTATATTTTCCCTTCTTTCTATTTAGTTGTTTTTCTTTTATGTTTCATCATCCACAGGGAATATGCACAGGAAAAAAAGACCTGGGAGGCCAGAGACTGAAGAAGGGAAGAGAGGGAGTTGAGAACAAGAGCAAGAGGGAAGAGAGAGCTAGTGGGAAACAGGGAATGTTGGCTTTAACTGGAGGTATTCCATATTTTGACAGTTAATGTCTGCTGAAAAATTTACTGATAAATGTATACACAGACATACACATATAAATATGCATGTAAAAATTAAAACGGCAATTAAAGCAGAGACAGAAAGATAATGATTTTACCTTCCATCTCTGCTAATTATTTCCTTATGCACTAAACACATTCAACCCAGGCACTGCACATATGTGCACTCATTGACAAAGTCCCAACTGTCAACACAGAATGATACACCCCCATGACCGCAACCAAAATGGTTACACTGGCCAACTAAAACATAATTGTGTGCAACTGCTGCCAGATCCCAAGCTGACATGCAGCCCGTAGGGTTTCACTGAAGTCAGCGGGCCTGCATGGTGTGTTAAATGAGCTGGGCTGCCAGGCTTGTCCAAAGCTGTGCTCTGATATGTGGTAACAGCAATGAGGTGCTGAGAGCCACTCCTGCTTTCGGGTACAGCTGTATCATTCTGTCGCAGCTCCAGGAGAAATCCTGGACTGCAACAGAAGAGACTCCAAAACATGCACAGTGATTGCTAATTAAAGAGCAATAGCTCTTGTGGACAATTTAAATCATACACAGTTATACGCTCTCCCTTCACAGCTTCATGACAGACTCTCACAGATGGTGTGACTGTAGTAGGGCATTAAATTGCATATAATTGCAGAATACTATTTTTCCCTTTAGATATTTCAATAAACCAATGCAACCTCCTATATGACAGCTGTATGTCACAAGTTAGGGCATTTCATGTTCTTTCGTTATTTTCAGTATCTTCCTCTGAGGAAGAACTGTGACTTCTCAAAGCTTTTAGGATCAAGGCAAGCACAGCTTTAAAATGCATAGCTGATAGTAATTTCACATTTTCTGATTATCCTTCAAGTAGAGGGAAAAACACTATTTTGCACCAGAAGACTGTGAATAAAGTTTGACGACTGCTGAAGAATTACAGAACGGCAGAATTTAATTTAGAATAATTAATAGTCATGTAAAATTTTTATCCACCTAGTTCTTTTCAACTTAAAAGACTAAGTTTCTGGTTTCCTTTTCCTATTGTTCACAGTGTGGACCTTTTGGTGTTTAAGACATTTCCCTCTTTCTGTCCAGCTGCTGACCCCACCATGCTGGGACCTACAGCACTTTCTGTGCAGTCATCACTGAAACAGCTTGAACATGATTAGCCCAGTTACAGCCCCTTCAGGAAGATGCCTGTTGAGGCTTTCTTTCACCCTGTATATTGACTCTGAGACAACATATTTCAAACTCCTGGAAGCCTGACTTCCTCTGGCCACTCTACATAAATAGGAAACCAGTTCTGAACCTCCTCATCCTGCAGTGCACCCCCACCTCTGTGAATATTTTTCCCACTCTGCGCCTGCATTGCCAGCACACCAGCATAGAAGATAACACTCCATGCTTTGAGGAATCGCCTGTTGATCAGTCTTGCTGTGCTAAGATGTGTATGCTAAAACTGTGTTACCTTTGCTAGGATGTTGAAATGAGTACTTTGTGATACTAGTGGATTAAATCATAAATATAATAAACTCAATATTTATTAGGATAGACTTTATCCTTATCTATGAAACTATTACACTACAAAAAAAAAAATCTGAGTCATTTTTTGGAATTATTTTTGGAGCGGGAGAAAGAATAAGCAGACAACACAAACAAACCTTTTGGCAAGAACTTCAAAAACATGTAGATGGAAAAATCAGAGAAAAACAGACTGTATTCTCTGAAGTGCAAAATAATGTAAAATACAGGAGGTCTCAAAATCTTTTAGCAGCTCTCTTACAAATGTCTTATTTTTACCAGCATTTTAAAGTTTGAAATCTGATCTCTTTATAGTGAGTTTTTAAAAGACCCATTGCCTGAGCTAGAAGCATACAGATTCAGTGTAAAAACAGTGATTAAGGAATAGTTTTTAAAAATATATTCAAAAGATACTTTCATTTTAGGTTGGTGGTAGCTATTGGGAAATTCTTGTTCAACTCCACAAACATTATTAGGAGGAAAACAACAGCCTGGAATTCAAAATGAACACAAATCTGAATACTTATTTTGTAATTGAAGCACCACCGGCTTTTCCTTAGCATTTGGAGAACAAATGTGCATGAAATCTAAAGGAATAAATATCCTCTGAAAACATACTGAGCTGATGATATTGAGAAAGTAAATGTTCCTTTTGATGAGAAAACAAAACCATTTTTGAGCTTAACTCAAACTATTCACATAGTTTCCATGAGTATTTTTTTTCACAAACAAGTCATAATTTGTACCCTTCACTTTAAAAGTACATTACATTTTTCTCCTTCAAATCTTATTTAGAAGGACAGATTACCACAGCAGTTTCAAATGAGATCTGTTAGAAATATCACCGCAAGGCCTGCTACATACAACTAGTCTATGGTAGCTAGAGCAGGGATTTCTTGAAAAATCTGCTGTGGAAAATATACAGGTATACAAATGGTCTGTTGTAATAGAAACAACAGATGGGTGTTGGAGTTTATACTCTGCCTTCTCTTCCATCCCTCTGTATCCCCACTCATTTCCTTATGGACAATATGAGAAATGGAAATTAATGACCGAGGAGATCAATGGTGGTGATGAAAAAAGAAAAAAAAAGTAAGGAAATCTTACAGGCATGCTTTCTCCTCAGCAGCTGCATTCTTGCACAAACATTCAGCCATTGTTCCTGCCCATTATTATATTTACCTCCTCCTTCATGTGGGCTTTCCTAGAGTTTCAAATGTCACTGAGGCTGAAGGCAGAGTCTTTAACAAGTCTCTGCTTCCTGCCATTCTATCACCTGTAAGAAGTGAATACCATAGTGGTCAATTTCTGTACTATCTAAATCTCTCCCACTTGTCAATTTCAACTCTGAATTGCCTTAATTTGTAATCGCAGGGAAGGAGGGATTGTTTTTGAAACCATTATTGGGTTTTTTTAGTCACCAATAATTTTATAAAATACATACTCAGCTTCAAGGAAATTTTTATCTGTAATTTAAGTTAGACTTTCAGCAGCTCTCAGTGAAAATAGATTTGCTTTGCGTTCTTCCTGCTTTGCTGTCTTCGGCTCTTCCAAGACTATAGTTTTTGTAATGTAACTGCTGCTTTTTAGACTTATCTTCAAATAATGTCATAGAGACCAGAACCTTGACATTTTAATCACTTTCTCTGTTAGCCTGTTAAATCCCTTTATGGTGAGCTTACTGGTCCTACAGGCACAGAGTTCACTCCCATGCCAATGCTCATCTCCAGATGAGCAAATACAAAACAATTTCTTTCCTATTATACTTTATAATCCTACATTCAGATTATCATTTTCTACAATTTCAAGCCTTGAAAATACCCAACAAAAGAAATTAGTGTCTTATTCCCCTTTCATGCAAAGCTCTACGTGTTTAATCAAGCACACCCCCCGCATTTTGTCTTTCTATATGCAAGACAAATGCTCATGTTTTCAAATTTTAAAAAACCATTTTTTTCCACCTCAGTAGTCCACCACATCTGGTTTTGACAGCTCTTCATGTAGTCACACTCAGCAAGGCTTTGAGCGCACTACAAAGTAATGAGTCTCAGTAAGGGTAATGCAACATCTACTAGATAAACAGAGCAGCTGTTAAGCCCTTTACAATAGCTCACAGCAGCCCTGAACATTAGGATTCTTTTAATGAAGGGGTGAATGTTTCCCAGGACCCTGAGGTTATTCACCTGGACAGCAACCAGAGAAAAGCAAAATAACTTAATGCCCTGTACACCTCCAACAGTGAAGTACCACTCCACAGTATGACAGTATTTATGGCCAAGGAAAGACCATATAATTCATTAGAGTTTTTTGTTTAGAGAGGATAAAAAGTGCATTGTACTGCAACATTAGTTAAAATTAAAAAATGCAGAGACTGATTATTAAAAATGTGCCAAACTATTTTTTAAACCAGGTATTAGGACTTAGAGGACTCGTTCAATCAGAACTTGTCTCTTATGATTTCTTTGGTATCTTTTTTCAGGTTCATAATAGGGTTGAAATTGTCCATCTGACTTTTTTTTCTCTTTTAAGAAGAATTACCTCTGTTTGGAAGCCCCTCCACCCCTTGAATTAAAAACATATTCTCTAAGTGGTAGAACAGATGCACAGAAGGGATACTGGATGCAATACAACATTCAAGACAAAAATCGTATCACTTAACTTGAAATGTTACATGAAATGAATCCTAGACAAAGTGTCAAAGAAGTGCCCTGAGTTAGACCAGCTGAGAATTTGACCAGAGGTTTAAAATGAGCTATGGGCTATTTTACTGATGCTGAGCACCTCTGGTTCCCACTGAAATCACTGGAAACTGTGGATGCTCAGAAGCAATAAAAAGTAAACCATTGTCTACTATTATTTTTCATACTTATACTGTGGGATGATTTGTATCATGAAATACTATACATTTCCTCAATGTGGCACCTTTCCAGCAACTTTTGTTTCTCAGTCTGCTCCTGATTTTATGCCTTTATACATATACATGTTTCCCAGTAGAAGCCAACATTTAAAAACAATACAGAAATTCCCCTGCCTGAAGAATAATAGAAAACTGACACGAGAAACTGTGATTACACATGGGAATGATGGATTTTGCATGACTGTGACAACACACCATGGTGCTGACAACCTTGCAATCCTGTGCTGCGGCTAACAAAGAAATCCTCGTAACGCTGCTGACCTGCGTTTTCTTTTTCAAACCATCTTTTACAGGGCTGTAATCAATTCAGGCACTTTATCAGCATCTGTTTATTACTATCTCCCCAACGTATCTTTGGTTTTATTACAGTCTCTTCCCTCCCTTAAACTGACTGGACTAAATGTTATTCCTACATACAGTTCAAGCCCTAAACGACTTCAGTTCCAACATGTTTCCCCCCCAGTCAGTGATAGTCTTTCTCTAATACAATAACAAAACCAAAACATAATATTCTAATTCAGATGGGACTTGAGGTAACATTTCATATCAGCAGTTTGTATTCCAGATCTCCATTTTACAGTAATTCCTTCACACATGCACTTGGTTTTACCTTGTGCTGACTGCTTTTTTTTAGAATCATAGAATAGTTAGGGTTGGAAAGGACCTTAAGATCACCTAGTTCCAACCCCCCTGCCATGGGCAGGGACACCTCACACTAAACCATGTCACCCAAGGCTCTGTCCAACCCGGCCTTGAACACACCGGGGATGGAGCATTCACAACTTCCCTGGGCAACCCATTCCAGTGCCTCACCACCCTTACAGTAAAGAACTTCTTCCTTATATCCAATTGAAACTTTCCCTGTTTAAGTTTTAACCCATTACCCCTTGTCCTATCGCTACAGTCCCTAATGAAGAGTCCCTCCCCAGCATCCTTATAGCTCCCCTTCAGATACTGGAAGGCTGCTATGAGGTCTCCATGCAGCCTTCTCTTCTCCAGGCTGAACAGCCCCAACTTCCTCAGCCTGTCTTCATACGGGAGGTGCTCCAGTCCCCTGATCATCCTCGTGGCCCTCCTCTGCACTTGTTCCAACAGTTCCATGTCCTTTTTTATGTTGAGGACACGAGAACTGCACACAATACTCCAAGTGAGGTCTCACAAGAGCAGAGTAGAGGGGCAGGATCACCTCCTTCGACCTGCTGGCCACGCTCCTTTTGATGCAGCCCAGGATACGGTTGGCTTTCTGGGTTGCGAGTACACACTGAAGCCTGCTCATGTTCATCTTCTCATCGACCAACACCCCCAAGTCCTTCTCCACAGGGCTGCTCTGAATCTCTTCTCTGCCCAGCCTGTAGCTGTGCCTGGGATTGCTCTGACCCAGGTGTAGGACCTTGCACTTAATGGTTAAACTTCATGAGGTTGGCATCAGCCCACCTTACAAGCGTGTCAAGGTCCCTCTGGATGGCAATCCCTTCACATTGCTCCCAAATTCCTGTTCTTACCTCAGAGTCCTCCTTCTTCCTCAGGTCTGACAGTCCTTCAAGAATGTGATTCCTTTTACCACGGACTAAGCCCTTCCAGGTGTCTGAGGACACACTGAACTCCAGCTTATGTTTAGACTGATGACACTGGAATTTAGGGGCAGGATTCACATCCCATCAGCTGCACAGTCTAGAAGCCAGGTGTCTCAGGTACACAGCTTACACCTGTCTCTACATCTAATCTCTCTCTGCCATCAGGGGACAGAGGGAGGCAGGATGGGGAACCTGACCCATCTCTCTCTCTCCACCGACTATAGGGGAAGCCTCAGCAACTACCTTCGGTCACTAAAATTTTGTCTGGCTACTGTTAGCAAAGATGAGACCAAATCTAAACTATGTCTATGCTTTTTCAAGGAGTCTCTATGAATATATTGAATGACTTGCAGTTTACTAAACACAGGCAGTCTTTTGCCCATCAGAGTGTCTATAAATATATAAAGGGGGAGTGTCACGAGGATGGAGCCAGGCTCTACTCAGTGGCAAACAATGATAGGACAAGGGGTAATGGGTACAAACTGGAACACAAAAGGTTCCACTTAAACTTGAGAAGAAACTTCTTCTCAGTGAGGGTGGCGGAACACTGGAACAGGCTGCCCAGGGAGGTTGTGGAGTCTCCTTCCCTAGGGACATTCAAAACCCGCCTGGACACATTCCTGTGTAACATTATCTAGGTGTTCCTGCTCCAGCAGGGGGATTGGACTAGATGATCTTTCGAGGTCCCTTCCAATCTCTAGCATACTGTGATACTGTGATCAGAACTTTTGTAATACATGTTTGTTTGCAATTTTACCAGGTATCTTAAGAGCTCATTGCAAGATTACCAGGCCTGTAGTAAGTTGAATACAGGAAAAATAAGAAAATCACCAGCACAGTCAGTGCAGATATATACAAAACAGGCTGAGCACAGCCGATTTCAGTTGTATGCTCTTTCCCTGACACCCCTAGTCCTACCTTTTATGCAAAGATGTAAGGTACTAAATGAAGGATAATGTATAGCAGTCTTTTCTGTGCTCTGCAATAGGCAAGCTGAAGGTACATTTCAACAGTAAGTAAAGAATAAATTAGAGTTAAGAGATTATTTATATCTGTATCAATACATATTCAAAGAAACACTGAACTTAAGCAGTGATTGCTTAATATATGATTGGTACATACTGTAACTTGGGCCAAAAATAAAGGCCACCCAGGAGCAGCTGCTGGTGAGGCATGCAGTGGTCTTTATTCCCAGCAGGAACACTTGACATAAACATGTTAGTGCTCCACACAGCATTTATTGTCAATCAAGTTACAGAGCTATTTAATGGTCTTTTCCCTGAACTTCAAAGAATCACATTGGATAGGGCCAATTCGTCTCTGGAATCACCTTTCACTCTCCCTACCACATCTGCTGTGCTCAAAGGGGGTCCCTTAGGCTGACAAAGCTCAGGTCTGAACTTGTCACGCTGTAGGATGGTAAGACATTTCCAGTCATAGGTCAGTAATTATGGAACTTGCTTCTACATGAGATCAGAGTGAACCTTCCTGCCATGACTTGGTTTATATTTGAGAAATTATATCACTTAAAATTTCTCAAATATCTGCAGAAATGTTGTGTCCACATACTAAAAATACTCTAAAGGGCCTAAAAAGGAATCTAATAATCTCTTAGAATAAACTATGTTTCAGCAAATGTAACTGGAAGAACTGTGCCTCCTTAGCTTCACTGTGGGTGAGGACAAAGGCAGTCTTAACTACCTCTGCTGCAGCTAACACACTGCCCTGGAGGCCTTGACAAGAATCACAAACCAGAGGCTTTAGGAGGAGAGATTGTGCGACAAAATCTGGAATGCTTTCAACTAAGAAACAGTAGGTCTAGGGCAAAATTTCAGTACAGCTAGAGTGACACACTCAACTGTTTATGCTTAAGATAGTCCAATGAAATGGGCTGAATACAAAGAGTGCAATTCAATTGCTGACACAGACAAGTCCTTGACAGCTCCCAAAGATTTTTTTTAAAGCTGTTGATATAGACAACTGTAAATGAGCCAACAGAGAGTGGAGGAAAAAGGAAGGTTCTGTGTTTAGAAGAAAAATTGAAATGTTACGTTATTACTGACAGTGCAATAATGGGCGCCAAAGACAAGACAGCAGTCACAAGAGAACAAGTTATCATTCTTAGAACTCACCTCATTAGTAACTGAAAGAATCGACAGTGCAGAATCACAGTACTTCAGTGCATTGTTTTTCTGGCCAAGATCTTTATAGCACTGGGAAAAAAAAAACACCATGTTTTGTTTCCAATCAGACCACTAAACAAATACCAGAGTCTACAAATCGTAATTTTTAAAAGAACTTGGTTACCTTTGCCAAATACACATAATTGCATTTGGAATATCCCGGATGCATTTCTTCCGCCTAAATAATAAAAAACAGGAAAGAAAATAGACATAAAACTAGTGTGATGAGATTTATGTGGTCTGCATACCACAAACATCAGATTGAATCATCCCTACTGTGTGTACTGCTGTTTAGCACTTAAAAAAAATCCCAGGAAAACAAGAAAACTCCAAACTCAAACCCTAAACTAGGCACATGAGGTGCCGATATTGAACACAAAACATTTCTATTCTCCTTGTTCTCCACTCTCCCTACATGCTTTGTAAAGATCTCAGATCATTCTATAGAATATCTATTGGATCAATTCACTTACACAGCAGGTTGTAAGACACTGCTCTCTCTAGATATTTCTTTCCTTACATAAATATAGCAATCAACTATAGAAATAAACAAGCAACAACTATTCATGATTTGTGTAATGGGTTATGAACTGCATTCATCAACTTTATAGTTATTTTCCTTTCTAGCTCTAGGTTCACCTTTCTTTTTACATTATCATCTTCTGAAAAGTTCAGATTGTTAAAAAATGTCAAGATTGTCTTCCTTTTAAAACACATCAAGGATGTAGAAGCTTGAATGATGAGAATCTTAATTATCTACTAACCAAGAAGCATCTTTAATCAACAAACAGCATCTGAGAGAGGAAAAATTGTATCAGTGAAACTTATAGTAGCCGTAATCCTTTGACCAAAGCAATGCTGCTTTCACCGCAACTGCATATTATCAAGCAACTGAAAAAGAAACTCAAACAGTTGTCTTAGACATGAATTTATTTTTTGTTGCAGAAGATGACTTAAAACCACAGCTATTCTGCAGGCCACCACAAAATGCCCTGAAGCTAAAGGGAACACTTCCAATTATTTCTACCACCTCTGGAGTTTGACCTTAAAGATCTCTTAAACTGAGAAGACGGTAACATATTGTGTTATCAAAAATTCAGGAGATCATTCCATCTTTAAATATACTAAAAGCACAGAGAGTAAGTACTTTTGATAGTGAGTAAAGTATGCTTGTTCAATTCCTTTGAGAAACTGTCTGAAAACAATTGCAACAATGGAAGTTTATGCTTTGAATTCAGTCAAGTGAAAAACCTGTATTTTTCAGCTCCAGATTTAGAAATTATTCATATAAAAACCACTGAAAGACAGATTTATTTTATTCATGTGCTGTTTTCTCATAACTGTGCATTGAAGTAGAATGGCCAGGAACACAGACCTATATGACAAGAGTTTTCTATTTCACTATAAAGGTAATTTCACCTCCCCAAATAAGAAAGGCTTCTACTGAAATTCAATGGAAAGAGCTTCAGTTCAGAAAAAAAGGAGTGTCACAATGTCAAAGTCTTCCTTGCTTATGTTAACCCTCCTACGGAAATGGGCAAATCATTGGTTATTGCTATGGTTAGTTTCAACAGCATACGTAACTCCGCTACATTCATCTCACATTAAGTCCAATAAATATTAAACGTGTCAAGTCACTGAAGAATTCCTTAAAACTAAAGAAAGAGACAATAGGTGCTAGCCACTCATCTGCAAACTAATTTTAAAACAGAAAAGAAAAAAATACTTTACTAGTACAGAGCTCTGGTATTTAGGAGAGCCCAGGATTTATAACTACTGAACATAATCTGTTGAGAAGACATCTTGACAACAGTCACATATAGCAGCTGGTAAACAGTCACACAGGAAAACCCTTGGCTAGGACTTACCTTAAGGAAATTCTGCAATGCTTCTTCTACTGTTGAAGTTGGTGGAGTCCCAAAGAGAGCAGCAGCTACTTTCTTTTCAATCCAAGACAACTGAGCTACCTATAATAATAACATGTATATATATATTTATATTCTTTTGAGATGTATATCTCAAAAGTCTTTAGGTTTGCTTCTCAGTTTTGGAATAAATATTGTCCTGTGCCACTGTACTACTTATACAATCTATTTTGCAAAAGAACCTGTAAAGGAATGTTTTATATTGGCCATTTGCTAAAGCACAGTTTTTTAGATTTTTAGATTCTGTTCACAGGAAAATGTACATATTAAGAAATACATGACAAAACATCAGCATCATTAATATGAGACTATTCCAATACATAAAGCTTGAAGTACAGTTTAGGTTTCATAAGACCTTGCAATTTTTTAAAACCTAAGGCCAGAAATAGTGTTTTAAACCTGCTAAGGTTTTCATGAGACATTCAGTTTAGCATGATAGCCCACGTACTTGACTACTTTTCAACATTACGAAATGCTACAGTCAAAATATAAGCGCTTTTGGCTCTTGTAAAACAAGTTCATTTATTACACAGAAGCTAGTGACAACCACTGTTAAGAAATAAGCTTCATATTTTCCTCTTCAAATCTGACAAACAACACTTGCCAAAGATCTCATTTCAGAAACATGGGCTGCTGTAAAAGAAGTGTAGGCAACTGTGATACCGCCACACAATATATATGACTTCTTCCCTTACATGTACTGACAACTAACAGAAACTGCTCTGGTTACTGCCATAAGGAATTTGGCTCCCTCACCAAACCTGGCAAAACACACCTCACATCCCTAATGGAGGATGGAGCTGCTAAGAAATGCAGTATGAGACTGGAGCCTGTTTAAATGGGGAAGTGAAGCCACCTGCTTCAGACACTTTACTACATCTGTAAAGGAAAGTCAGGACTTTATTCCTTCACATCAGTATTTGAACCACAGCACTCATGGCTCCTGTCACAGAGTAGAGCTGAGTTTAAAAATGATAAAAACCAAGGTTCCATAGCAATTTACGGCCTGGCCTATGCAGAGGCAACACACAGAAGGGATACACACATGCAAAGAAAGAGAGCCTCTCATGAGAGAGCTGGAAGTGAAGTATGAGTCAAAGAGACAGCTCTTTTTCAGAGGAAACTGCAATTCAAATAACAGAGTTGAGCCTTGAACTCAAATCTGTCCTACTGCTGTAAAAATTAAAGTGGCTTTGGATAGCTTTAGTTTATTTCTGCCTCATTCCCTGGCTTCCCAATCTTATCAGGGCTGTTACTGCTAAATGCAGCAACCCAGCAGATGTCAGTTTGTTATGGTAAAATACAAGAATCCATCCACACATAACTACCCACAGCCATCAACCAGAATACTTCTCTTTTAGAGAGATATCAAGCTCTATGTATTTCTTGTTGCAAACTGCCCCCAAAATACCATTGCAATGAGTATAAATACAGGCCAGCATGCAACAGAAAAAGGTGTAGGACTGCCTCAAACGACTCTAGCTACATAAGACCAATATTGCTTGGAGACAGAAGGGATCCTGGTCAAGTCTTGCTGGTTGTTCAGCAGAGTCTAATGCCTTATTTGTTAAATGGCAACAGTAAGTCTTTCCCACAAAAC
The DNA here is from genome assembly GCF_034315485.1 of Pezoporus occidentalis. NCBI lineage: Eukaryota > Metazoa > Chordata > Aves > Psittaciformes > Psittacidae > Pezoporus > Pezoporus occidentalis. Next base: position 2,905,174 of record NW_026915376.1, read on the forward strand.
CACTAAAAATTATATGCCAGAGAGAAACAATATTAAGGATGCTTCTCTCTCTCACACACACATATCCCACTGTTGAATTCTCTTCTAAGCGAATTAAGTGTGGTTTACAAATGCACTCTAACAATCCCACAGTTCTTATTCATTGAAGCAACAAGATGGTTCCCCTCTCTGCGCTGCAGTGCTTCCATACTGTGTTAAAAACTGCAGCACAGAATGCTGCACAGAAAGCATGCTGGTTAAAACTCCAAATTGTAGGTATGTATTTAATTCCCTCACACACTTAACTTCCCCAGCTGTTCTATAGTTTCTGAGGCATATTCCACAAGAAATATAAGAAGGATTTTTGCAATTGTTTTCTTCATGCCAATCTACTGCTGCAGGAGTCTTTTTGGAAGAGGAAGGGGATTTCCGTATTTCTAGGTTCTTCACATGGAGATAGAGGCAGCTTACAGATGAAGAGAAGAAATAAAGTGAATGTATATGCACATATACTGCACAGATACAACTACCACACATGTGTCTGCTGTTATGCAATAGTGAGGAAACAAAATTGCAGTTTTTCCATGTGGAGTTACAATTACCTATTGAAAACACAAGTTCTTCCTGGCAGTTGTTTTCTTTTCTTACAAGATTTAATCAGAACTGATTTACTGAGGTTTTAGTCATTATTTTGTCTGGCTTAGGTGCTGCTTTGCATTATTCACTTTTAAAAGTGCAAACATATATGCACTTGGCCGTTTTTATATTACAAATCCCACCAATCTAAAACGTTTAATGTTTAAAAGTGAAATGCATCTATGCACAATAGTGAGTTTTCTGTAAGCTGCGCTGGCTACAGCATTATACTTTGTTACACAGATAGTCTGAGTTCCTGGATGTTTTCAGCAGTCAGCCTTACATGCCACTGGCTTGAATTCATTGCAGCTAACTCCAGCCATCCATAAATGAAGTGCCTTGCTTATATGAGTTGTCCAGGTTCCTTGCATGGTCAATATAGTGAAAGGCAATTTCCCTTCACCTATGTTAGTCTGGGATGAACACTTGTCTCTTTCTCTTCTTCCCTTCAACTACAAAAGGAGCATAGACAATTATACCTTGTGGATAGCTTAAGACAGATGAGGTGAATCCCATCACAACGGCTGAACCACACCCCACCTGAGTCAGTCTGCCCCCTTTTACGCAAGACACAAAATTGTGTCCTGGAGCAACAATGATGAACAGGAAATTACACCCTTTGCTTAAACACACACAAGCACAGTCTGTAATTTGTAATAACTTTATTACAGTATCTTACGCTACATCCAGTGAAATGGAAACATCATTTCTACTATATCAACTAACTTTATTAAGCATTCTCTGGGTGGAAGCAAGCACAGGCAACAGAAACCTTGGTGTAACATGCTCTAGTGTACTGCAAATTTGACTTCTGCAGTCAAGGTTGAACTTAGCCTGGAGAAGAGAAGGCTGCATGGAAACCTCACAGCAGCCTTCCAGTATCTGAAGGGGGACTATAACAATGCTGGGGAGGGACTCTTTATTAGGTGTGGTAGTGACAGGACAAGGGGTAACAGGTTCAGACTTAAACAGGGGAAGTTTAGATTGGATACAAGGAGGAAGTTCTTCACTGTAAGGGTGGTGAGGCACTGGAATGGGCTGCCCAAGGAAGTTGTGAATGCTCCATCCCTGGCAGTGTTCAAGGCCGGGTTGGACGGAGTCTTGGGTGACATGGTTTAGTGTGAGATGTCCCTGCCCATGGCAGGGGCGTTGGAACTTGATGATCTTAAGGTCCTTTCCAACCCTAACTAGTCTAGGATTCTAAGGTTATTCCAAATAGTGCAAAGCGTATCTGGAGCTCCATATAAAATCAAGAACCAGGAGAATGTAACTCTCATCAGCTTCAGCAGAACCATAATTTCACTTAATGCAAGCTTCAAGAATGGTATAGGACAGCAGAAAATAATAAAAGCAGCTTCTCCAGCAAGTACTAGCTACAACCACAACAAAATTAAAGAATGAAGATTGTCCTTGCCCTAGAGATGATTTCCAAACCTAAAGTGAGTTTTGGTTTTTTAGGTCTCCAAAGTCCTGACATCTGTCCTCCCAGCAGCCGGAAAATTCACAAAAGCACTGCAAGGAACACTGTGTTTCCATAGAATATCAGGTTATAATTTACTGGGTCACAGGAGGCACATCGCTCCCCAGCTGCCATGAGGAGAGCTGGTCCCAATCTCTCAAGAGCAGGAAACAGTGGCGTGAGGGACCTTCAACCAAGTCCTGAACTTCCCTAGGGCTGGAGGGGAGGGAGTGACCATGACATCCTGGCCTCTGCCAAGGAAAGGAGGCCACTCTTCAGCATCCCAAAGCTAAAGCAGACCCTTGTCTCAAAGTTTTTCATCTACATCTGTCAAACAGCAAGCTCTCATCCATTTATTCTACTCAAATCTCTACTAGTACTAAAGATGGAAGAAAGCCACCCACAGAGTTAGCCTGCAGCTGACCATAAAGTTCATACCCAGCAAGCTCCTACCAGGCCTCATGTTCCTCTGAAGACCAAGACAGAAAATATTGTTCTCCCCTAAGTACTGGGAAAAGGGATTTCCTAAAATCCCTTTCACTTCCTTAGCCTAGGATCAGCAAAAAATCACATATGAACCAAAACACTAGTTGGAATTTGTTTTCCTGTCTCCTCATCTTTTGATGAGATGAAAACCCTGCTCATTGACAGTCCTTTTAAAATCCCAGATTTCACTTGGATTGAAAATTCAGCCAATTCACTGATTTACAATCCTAAAGGATTTCCTCCTCCCATGTTTCCTTGCTAATAGCTCACTGAAGACAGATCACACAGTTGTCTTTCATAAAGGAAAATCATCCCATTGATCCAGCTTCAGTAAAATATTAATGGCATCTACTTAAATGTCCCCAGAGAGTTTCTATTTCTTTTTCATTGCAATATATTAATGTAAAATTATATTAAATAATTATGCAATGTTTTGACTTCTGGAACAGATTAAGTAACTGGACAGCAGTTTTCAAACACTGGCTTCCAACACAAATATTCTCTTTCTTGCCAGCTAAGGAACCAGGACAGTCTGCACAGGCATTTAGGCATTTATACAACTTGAATTCCCTGGCCTTTTCACTTTCCAGTAAGGGGAGCAGACTTACAGAGCACACAGACAAAGGAACTGAGTCAATTTGTTCCCTGATGTACAGATATTGGATAAACCAGTGATGCATCCAACACATGGCATGTAACCATCAAAAAGAAAATCCCAAGAAATCTAATTTTTAACATCCCACTAGCCTTTATCGGTGGCTCTGATCCAGATCCAGAAGTACACGCTAACTGTTATGTGCCAGTCCTGTAGCAGCAAGTAGCCATAAGCCTTAACTAGATACACACTCCATTTTAAAAGTATTCTAAGCATTAAAACACTAAAAAAGCCCACAAACACATAATTGTAAAGGATTATTAGATAATTGCACCCAAAACTCTAAGGAAAGAAAACTTATTCCTATAGACCATGTACCACACATCAATTGACTTCCAATAAATATTTCTTGCTGCTCTGAAGAACAAAGTAGTTTTTACTTTCCCTCAACAAAGCTGAAACCAGAAAGGCTCTAAACACTGCACTTATTTTAAATTGCATGAACCAACCCAAGCATGTATTTAAAATATTATGCCTTCCCTGAAAGATATGTAATTAACAAAGCCTGGTTTTGTCACACAAGGCCAAGCAGACAAAATTTCATCCACTACCAAAGACATTTTAAATGAAAATGATTTTGCTGCTGTTGCTTTTCTTTGGAATAGTAACATTTCTTTTACATACTAAACACTGGTTTACTTTACTTACTAGATAAAGTATCTTCATTGCACTTATATGGTAATCTTCTTTTCCTAAAATTCTCACTAAAGCTACTCTGGGAAAAAATCACCACTGAGCAGAAGTTCATACCAGCTCTGGAAAAAAAGGAATATTAAAACAATACTTGTTAGAGTTATCCATTACGAGTGGTGTTCAGTTATGTTTGCTCAATGCATAAATAAATCAAGGGTCTTTTCTCCCTTGTCGCCTTTGCAAAACAAACCAGAAAACCATTAGAATTGTATGTGGCTTCTTGCATACACAGCAAGTCTCACAGGCAAAACTGTGCCCACTGTGACATCTATGAAATGATTAGTGAAAATCTTGCCTACCTGATTGTGATTGCAGAAGTACTTTTAAACAAAGCTGAGATGATACACACATCAGAACAGAATCTTCCTCATTTGTGTATCTCCTGGCTTTATAATGGTAACAGAAATAAGAAACAGCAAAATTTGCATTTTGGACAAGGTGAGACATAATTCTGGATGTGCACTAAAAGCAAATACCCACTGATGCAAGGCAGTGAAAATGCAGCTCATCCTTCCTCCTGGAAGGTGCTAGGACACTTGGCATCAGCTTCAGGTCTGGCTCAGAAAGAAAAACTGCTAAGAAAGAAACCTGGCATTGCCATACCATTGCTCTTTGCAAAGTACTGTGTTACACTGAGGGAAGATGAGAAATGGCAGTCTCTGGCAAAATTTCTGTAAAAATCCTGGCAAAACCCCACAAATCAAAAGTTTTTACTAGTACAGCACACAGTCTCTGGATATAGGTTTCAGCCTTCAATAAATCTTCTCCATTTGTCCTCAGTATACTTTTAACTTTTAACCTAAAATTCTGTTCAACTTCATTTGTGAAAATTAACTGGAACCTTGAGTTACAACACTTGAAGCATCCCCTTTTATACTCTTTTATGCTTTACTTATTTTTTTCTTTCAGTTTGTGAGCCCAAAAAAGCAGTGCTAGAAGGTAGTAATAAGATCCCCCAACATTAAATGGGGAATGAATAGGAAATATCTGACTCTACTAGGAAGACTTAAGTACATCAGCTTTCCCCAAGGTGTTACCAAAGCCTGTAAAATATCAAATACTAGGTATCTTTTTTTAATTAAGCTGTTTCAGTAAAAGAATATATGACTAAAATTAGAGAGTAACACCCTAGAAGCTATACTTATGAAAGAACAAATACTGTGGCCAATTCTAACTTGACCCCAAAGTCAGCTAGACTGTATGTAAAAACTAACCTTCTTTCCTCAGTCATCCCTTTTTCTTCTTTAATTTCCTCACACTGGACAACACTGCCTTCCCAGCCTCAACCGCAGCCAGACTAAACAGAAAAAACAGAGGGTCTAAGAGGAGCATCATCACTCCATCTACAGGTACCAGTACAGAGAAGGAGTGACAAATGAAGTTTTCAAGCACCCTATCATAACCCCATATAATGTATTTGGAGCCAATGCCACGTCTAAGAGTCTACTTTTGGGGTAGTTACCACAGCATGAAACAGCACAGTCTACAGAACAGGACCAAGGAATCTGCCACATCTCCACAAGTTCCTACATGTACCTATATTACATGCACAGCCAAAACCTGTGTTAGAGGATCAGCAAAGAAACCTACTCATGCAGTCTGATAAAATGAATGAGGTTATGATTCTATGATCACCAACTTCACTGGGCTACGATTAAGAGCTAGCTTCCACAGTAGAGCCTCAAAACTAACATTGCCAAATGATGGCCTCATCCTGCTGCTGAAAGTGTGCAAAACACTGAAGTTACAACAAAATTTATTCAGTCCTATATTTTCATTTATTTGTACTATGCAAACTTGTTTTAAGTGCTTCAAGTTACATTTTGTCATGGCAGTCATAGAAGGCAAGAATTAAAAAAAAAGAAAATCAGAAACGAATACTTAAGTATTTCAGTGGCTACATCTGTTTAGGTGGATTGTTTCACTTAATAAAATGCAGGTCAGGTCATACCCTACAGCAAATGCTAACCTATGACTTCAATGTTTAGTAAGGAAGCCCTGCATAAATGTTACAAGTGTGAAACATGAGTTTGTAATGATACAGTGCAACAAACTACATGCATTACTCAGTCAGGAAGTGGTGATTGTCACTGAAATGAAACACGAGTTAAAAGCCAGTGCAACAAGAACAAAGCAAGGTGTACTGGGACTACATGTTAAGTTTCCAAAAGTTACAGCTCAAGTGAGAAGCCATGAAAAACATCTGGGAGTATTTGACATACATGGAAGCCGCATTCAGCTGTTGGACACAACACGGTATAAAATTGATTAAGGAATCACTAGTGAAAGAGATGCTCTTCAGAGGCATAGCTAGCATATCCTAGGACAATCTTCAGCAACCCACTTTTGCATAGCTAATGCTGATATTCAAGAATACAACGTGATGAAAAGCAAAATTAAAAGCTCTTTGAAAAAGTTGGTGTCATTCCTTATTCACATCAACTGAGAAAAAATGTAGTTGTTGAAAGTTCTTTGAAAGTTAAATGTATGATCTGAAAAAAACTGCTGAAAGATTACTTTGCATTAAGTCTTGTTGCAGATAAAGACAATGTCTACAATTTATCACAGCAACTCCTTCCCAGTTTGCAGGCACTTTGTAGTGACTGGCACTGAAAGCAGCTATAGGAAAAAGCCAGGGTTGGAAGTCACTACACATTAGCAGTTATTGTTCTGAGAAACCTCCCAATGATCTTTTACAGCATAGGCTATGCAAGAACATTTTATTCTGATGAAAGATTCTTCACAGCGCTAGAGATGGGCTAGTAAGGATAGCCACCTGAACCATCAAAGATGTGAGCTTAAGAATAATCCAACTCATACTACGAGCACCATTTTTCTAAAAATAATAATAAAATTAGTCCACAGCTGAATTTGTAAGCCAATTACTTTAGTTTTTCATATAGAAACACTTACCACTATATCATTAATACAATTTTTAAAGCACCTGTTGCATTCACATAGTAAAAACTGTATCCCTTGCAAAATGTTCGGACAAATTAGAGAGATTTTTATGTGTGCATCTTTGTTGTGACATTCTCCTGGAATTTACCAAGCCAATACAGTATCCTTGCTGCCACAGACATAATCGCATGGCATGCAAATGCCTTTAACTTCAGTTATGGATGAGGAATAAAGTTGCTAAAAGGCTATGTTATCAGAAAGTTTGTGGCAGAAAAAGAACTGAAATTCCAAATGTCAATTACTTTTCATTAATTCATTCAGATAAGAATTGAATACAACAATGAGGGACACAAAAGCACAACTTACTTGATGTAAGGAATGGTCAGCAGTTAACATCAGACATATGGAAGTTAATTCAGGACATGTTAATGTAGTGCTTCATTTAGCTCAAAATATCTACTTCAATAAATACCTACATTGTCTTAAGTCCCACTATTTCATTTCAGATATGTTAGATAAAATCCAACTTACTGAATAGCACCATCTTCCATTTAGGTAATATAAAAAAGGATCTTGAGGCTTAAGTTCAATTGCTTTGTCTAGATGCTCCTATTAGAAAGAAAATCAGAGTCACTTTCGATGTTTGTTTATGAGTGTGTTTACATTCTAGGCAGTTTGCTGCAAATTATATACAAATAAAAAAATCCTCTTTGCTGCGATTCCATTCTAACAACGTAAAAATTTTTCAGCCGGCAAACCCCTTCCTCGTGGAGGGACACCAAAAACAACATGATTTAGCAACTTCGCACACAATGCAAAAGTCATGCTGTATTTACAACATGGCTACACAGCTCTAAAGGTCAATCAAATTACTCAAGAACTTTTGCCTTTAAAAGGCGAAAACTTCCATTAAATTCACTTTATTTACAGTTAGTATTAGGAAACTGTCACACACCAAATCAGGGAGAAAGCAATCACTCTCTTTGACAGATCTTACATGCCAGCACCCATCATTGAAACACAGTCTCTTCCACCTTGGAATGTGACTGCCCATTTAAATGGTACCTGACACAGAAAATTGTTACTATAATGTGAAATTCAGAAAATAAAATAGTTCAGTTTACACTGAAACCATAACACATAGAAAGTATCTAATGAGGTGCTTCTTCCAAACCCATTTTCATTAGATATCATGAGTACCTTTCTTTCTCTCCCTAATTTACTAAAGAAAGCTCTTATTGCTCAACTTGAGTTAGAAGAAAAAATCGGTTACTTCACCCCTAACTAGCATCTGCCTCACAAAATAAATATTACTTCTGAAGTTCCATTCCCTGCCCCTCAATATCTGTTTTCCCAATTAAGCCAGTCACTAAAATATCTGAGTAATACAGGTCTTAGAGCCTACTGTTTTATCATTTTGTCCACAAAATATCCAGAGAGGAGCTATGTTTTCATGCCCCAAATCCTGAACATTTCCAAATTATTCATATGGATTTCAGTACTTACTTCTGAAGAGGAAAACTTCCCTGAAAAGGCTATGGCTAACACTGCAGGCTGTTTTAAAATTCCTTCCTTAAACAACTGCAGCACTTGCGTTATTTGTCATTTTCCCTTCGTTGTTCCCAGCTTGTCCCAGCTCAGGGCTTAGATCTCTTGGCACAGCTCATGTATAATTAATGCTCTCTTGTAGGAAAGCTCTGTGACACTCCAAGCCCTAACACAGACATGATGTGATAGGGATACATCCCTGGCACTCCCTGGGAAGTGGAACACATCTGCTGCCTTTCACCGACACCCAGAAAGGGGGGATGCTGGCTGAGAGGGCAAGGGATGGAAAGTGCCTAAGCAACAGCGAGGACAAGGAGTGGAGGGAGTAGCACATATAACACAAACTGCTAACTCTAAAAAACACAGTTACCTTTGAAAAGACAGTGTTAAAACAAATATTACTTCTTAAGGGTAGCATGAAGGATGATTGCAGAACTGCGTTAGGTCATCACTTAATACTTCATGGTTTCATTTTCTAACCAGAATTGTTACTCCCTTTTCCTCCCCCCCTTTTGACTACAAAATTAAACAAAAATCTTAATGCTATTCCCAGAATCCTACCTTAATTCTTGTATTTTGTAAGCATATATTTGCATACATGAAGATATCTTTTTCATTTTAACATTGACACTAAAATAGACCTGCGAGGCTGAATTACTGTGTTGGAAAAATCTGTCTTTCACTATATAAGGAAATAATTTAAAGGAATAGCTTAAAAAACCCAGAAAACCCTACAAAAACATACCTTAAAGAGATAACCATTCCTGATTTTGTTTTGTACACTTTCAAATTGAGACATATAGCCACACATAATTGCAAACCTGAGAGGGGAAAAGAAAAACATACACACATACTTTTCATGATTTAAATAAAGCTTTGAATCAAATTACAAAATATTTCAATACCTAATTCACAGATTAACACCTTTCTTCCATCTTGATGGCTGGATAGAAGTTTGGCATGAGTGGTACATAGTCAGGAGCAGACAAAAAACAAAGCAAAACAAAACAATAATGGAAACAAGAAGAAATTTAAACGACACTATTTGGGCTGTCAGCAAAGTGATAAAACAGGGATTACTCCTCCGAAATTTCTACCATTTAGTTCAGAGTGCAATATTTGCAGCCTGACTCCGTACTGACAGCAATTTAACTGTACAGGCTGTGCTCTGAAGTGCTATGCACTGGGAACGTGAACACCATCAGTGCGGTACCTCACCCAGGAAGACAAATCCTTGGGACATGCTCAGCAGTAAACTGTGCAGACCTCAAAAATCATTCACAGTCATCTTCGACCCTTTTCAAGCACATTGGTGCATTCCTGCACCTTTAGCATTCTTTAAATATCCTTAAAATTATTTAAAATCATACATGCACATTCTGCTCTAACAGGATTGCTACTGCTATTATTAGCCCCCTATTGCTAAAGTTATTAACATAATTACTATTGTTATAAATTCAGGACACTGATAGTGATAAAAGAAATGAGATAATTGCTATTAAAAATTTGTATTTTTAAACAAGTATAACTGAAAATATTTTCAGAGGTGCCTACCTATAAAGATTCAGATTTCTGAGCAAAAGAATTGTCTTACTATCTATTTTTTTTCCTTAGCTTTTTCCTAATTACTTCAACCACTACAGTACCTACCATGTATAAGGAATCTCCTGCAGACATCAGTTGTGCTATCGTTTGACCTATTTTCATTGGTATTAAGAGAACTGCATTTTTGCAGAAATCTATTCTGATTTGCAGAAATCTATTCTGAAAAAAAATTCTGCAAAACTAACAGAACCACCAAATAGCTATTTAAGCAGCATAAATTAATACAGGTTATTTCTAGAAATTTTTCAGAATTTTGCTTTTGTATTAAAAAATTTACAATGCAATATGAAGTGATTTAAAAATTAATCCTAAAAGAGGGAAAACAAGTTGGAGTCCAGAGAAAAACATGAATTGTACAAGAAACTTATCGAGATAATTATGGTAACAGAACCTCAATCTGTATAGCACACATGGTTTTCAAGCATTACTAAACCTCATGTTTCTTGAATTTCTTTATGTAATGTAATTATTCAGGCTCCAGTGAATCCTTATTAAAATGTCACTGCTAATAGAACTAAAGAAACCATTTTATTGCTTACAGTTATAGCTGATGGTTTTAAGATAGAAATACTTGTGCTCCAGGTTGTTGTGTTTTAAGTCAGTAAGTGTTCCCAGGTAATGCATGCAAGTCAGCATAACAACAGCAGCTGAACCTGTAAAACCTCCAGACAGACTGTCAAACACTGTAGAGCAGGATGCATGTTGTGACCAATGGGCACTGAACAAAATCTGGCTAATGGCACCGCTACTTCTGACAGTTAAAGCTGCAGGGGGAGCGCCTTTTGTGTGGGAATGAGCTGCAGCTGAGGGGAAAAGCAAGGGGTGGGGGTCAGGAAAGTTCAGGTATTTAGAAAGAGGGGGAAGGTACTGAAAACTTTATTAGGATTAAGTAACTCATGCAACATTTCCCTTATTCCCTTCACTCATTAAGTGCTAATCAGATAAACTCAGCATACCATAGCTAAACGGATTGCTGCTACAAAAGAAAACAATGAAAAGCGAACAAGCTAATCCAGCATCTTGCAGTATTTCCCTGTCTGTGCGTGACAAGAAAGAAGGCCTTAGTTTAAACTAGTTCAAAGAGAAACTTCTACTTACAGCTAAAATCTCTGGGGAGGGAAATCCCAATAAAACTTCCAACGCATGAAAACTAAGCTAACCTACCAATTTTAATTTTTTATTTTTTCAAGGAAAAAGTAAGAATGTCTTTCATGTCTTAGCATTTTTTTGTTGGTGGGGGGAGGTTGTTGGGTTTTTTTTTGGGGTGCATTTTGTTTGGTTTGTTGGGTTTTTTTTACTTCATACTTTTGAACTGGGCTAGACAGGCAAGTGACATAAATCAACTATTTAATTTTTGGACTTCTATGGCACTTCAGAGAGTCATTCCATTTTTTAAAAAAGGGTGGGTTAGCTTGTGTTTTGGTTTTGGGTTGTTTTTTCTGGTAGGTTGTTTTGTGTTTTGCTGTTGGTTTTTTTTTGGTTTGTTTTATTTCCCCCCCCTCCCCCCCCCAAAAAAAGACTTCTTAGGCCCTTTAAATAATTTTCAAGGACCTGAAAAACAAAGCAAACTTTATTTTCACTGATGCAAAGGGTAACATTAACCTTAGAATGGTCTGGATTGGAAGGGGCCCTAAAGCTCACCCGGCTCCGACGCCTCTGCCACAGGCAGGACACCTTCCACTAGACCAGGTTGTGCCAAGCCCTACCCAACCTGGCCTTGAACACTGCCAGGGATGGGGCAACCACAGCTTCTCTGGGCAACCTGTGCCAGCGCCTCAGCAACCTCACAGAGAAGCAAACGAGGAAGGCGCTAAGTGCAAATACTAGCTGTTGGCTGGTTCAACCCCGACACCCGTTCCGAGGCTCAGGTCTCCGCGAGCGCCGCCGCTGTGCTGCGCCGGGCATGCTCATGCTCCCCGCTCCGTTGTCACCTGCCCCACCTCGTGGTGACACAGGAACACGGCAGCAGGCAGCCACAGCACAGGGCCCTCTCGCAGCTCGGCTACATCCTCACCTTGCGCCCTACTGTAAAAATTGGGGGGTGTGAATTAAAAGATAATCGCACAATAACGCTCAAATTCCCCGTGAAACTGATAAACTGCGCATATCCTTTGTTAGAGCAATGGATCCTAGTTTTCCTCGCCACCGCTGCTTGCCCTACACCCTTCAAACTGCAAGATTAAAATACCACTTACAGTACCTTCACAGAGAAAATAAAGAGAAAATTATACCAACTAAGTGCTGCAAGGAAGTGGCATAGCTGCTGAGCTAGTGCTGCTCCTGGGTAATGTGAAAAACCAGCTGCAGACATGTTCATCTAAATAAACATAACGATCATAACCTCATTAGACAGGCACGGTATTTCTGTTAACATTAAAAAAGTATTAACAGGTGTAAGGAAAGTTACTGAAAACAGTGTAGAAGCATACAGATTAATCATCCACAATTAATATTCCTTTTCTAAGCACAAACACAACCAAACTAACTCTAATAAGTCAGTACCACATCCCTTTGCTGCAAACGATGTCACTGAAACTCAGAAGAAACTGTAGTTGACAGAGGTGGACGCAGAGTGCTTATGTAGCCCTCATACAGAGGGATCCAAATCAAGATGAATTAACAATTTCCCTTCTGGTGTTTTAGAACTGTTATACATATTCAGACAAGGTAAAACTGCAAGGGACATACCTTGCTTGCTGCAAAAGGAAGAACAGCAGGTTGATCCAGTGAGTTTTGTTAAGCACGTTTGCAGGCAACCTGAATTTTAGTACCAAAAATGCAGGAGATGCTACCAGCACTTAGAGTCTGGCAACCACAGTTTATTCCATACGAGATGGATTTAGAGGAAGATTTAAAGTCTCAAATAAAGATTGAGCCACATTAGGAGACTCAAATACGAGTTTTACCTTTTCCCTAATAAATTTCATAGGCCCAAAATCAGAAATAGCATGCATCTTCTCAGGCTTGTTCCTCCCTCTTCTACATCCCCTTCCATGTATCCCAACTTCAGAAACCCCTATTATTTCATGTAGACTTTGGAAATGTGTAGGTACAGGGCTTACACTTGGAATTCTAGGTCTTTCTCTTTTAGCAGCCTATTATGGACAAAATTTTTCTTAATTGTAATTGCTAAAACTTCTGTGAATGGGATGAGTTTGTGATATTTACTAAAATAAAATAATTTAATTAATATATTTCATACCTCTTTCACTCCCTCCTCTTCACCCAAGACACGTCTGACATACAAGGCGGTCTGAGTAAGGGCTAATGTGTGGGTAGCACACAAGAGGTTCAGTGAAAAAAAGTTCATTCCCATTCCAGATCTAAATGTGTTCCTTCGTCACCCCATCTCTGCACAGCTCAGAGTCCTGCGCATCCCACCTTATTTCTTAGCTGACGACTCTCTCCCTTACCAGTTTCACACACTTATGAATTCTGACAGTCTGTAACGGAGCCAGACCCTTGGGCTTTCTTTATAACCTGACTTCATGTGACACCAATTGCCACATAAGCAGATTTTGCAACTTCTGTGACAATTTATGATCACTGTTGCATTAACCTTTGAGAGATCACAGTTTTCAAATTTTTCTGTCATTTTTCTACCACGGCCTTTAATCTATAAAAATGCATCCGATACTAAATTTCCATGGAAAAGATAAGGCATTAGTTTGATATAATTTTCTTCGTGGTGGTGAGGGTATGGAAGCAGTGGCTAAGAATGTGAAAGACTGCCAACATACAAGTTAAAATGTGCCTAGGTGCAAAGTGAGTCTTTAGGTGGGGTTTTGTTCATGTTTTTTGGAAATTCTTTGTTTGGATTTTATTTTCTTTCCTTTTTCTTCTTCTTGGAATACAACCGAGTCTACTTTGTAGAAACTGGCAGAAATATAGTTTTTATATTAAAAATTCACCAGAGCACTGAAGCTGACCTCCAGGCAAACATCAGATGTAGCACACACTTGTACAGGTGATGCTTGCAAAAATATGGAAACAATTCCATGCACTAGTTTAAAAAAAAGACATCTAAGAATTGTCTCAATAACTTATTGCAACATACACAATATACCATGCGAAGAAAAAATGCTGCTGTTCATGCATATCCACAGAAGTTCACCAGTAGAACATGTGGATGCCATTTCTGTGGAACCTGCAACTGTGTTAAATTTCTGAGTTCCAGAAATTTAACTTTTATTTTTAAAACAGACATCTTTAGTGCAAATACAATCCTGAAGAAATTAGCAGAACACAGTCTTCACAAATGTGGAAACAGAGTAAACCAACAGCTTTCAGGGAAAGTAACACAACAGTTGCTGTTGATGAAAAAGCAATAGGGGTCTTTAAGTTGCCAGCATTACTTCCTCTGTGACCGTTCTGGCAAAAACCTTGCAGCAAATTGATCTTTCCACATATCAAACCTACCTCCTTTTGAATGCTGCAGCATTTCACCAACGTACTGCTATTTCAAGAACCTTTTTCGAGAGGATGCATCATACTCCTCCTCACAGGCTGGACTACAGACCTGAGCCCAGTTCCTGGTGAAGGGCTACTACCATACCAGTGCCAGCATCTACTATCTCCCGTCAGTGGGGAGGGAGACACACCAAGAAGAAAGATCAGCAGATGGAGAACTTGGAGAAGGAACCACAAATACCTCGAGGCATTGCAACAACACTTCTGAACTGAAATGTTCCATTGACCTGATCCGTGGAAAACAACACAAAAACAAAACAAAACAATCCAACTCCCTACTAGATTGTGATTAAGCGACTTTTAACAGATATAATCATTAATCCCAGCAACTGCACAGCCCTAATGCATGACCTTCCACCATTCTGTCATTTAAATGGCCTAACCAGAAATACACAGAAGCTATGCATCCCTCTGATCCTCTTAATAGAGAACAAGCTACAGCTTTTCAGAAATGGCTTCTGAATTTGCCCTTCTGCATTAAAAATTTTGAATTATTCTTGTAAGTAATTTAAAGCTTATTAAGATCGAGCATAATTAACAACACATTGCTGTAAACTTTTCTGGTCTCCCCATGAATCAAATACAGGGCAAATAACTACTAACCTGAAACTTTGTTATATCAAGTTTTGATTGAAAGTATTTTTGCACAAGGTATCAACTCCTGAAAAACAAGACTGTATGACAGAAACAGATGCCTGTGGCTTGTAAATTGTCTCTCTTTTCTAAATCTAAATAAGGGATAAGAGCAGAGGGTTACAAGTATTTAGTTAGAAAACTGCATTTAAAAGTTGTCAGTAGTATGATAATATCCTACAACATAATCTACAATTTTAAAGGGTTTTATTTCACTAGAAACTTACTCTTATACCATTGCACCCTACAAATCTGACAAATTATGTATTCTAATTCTGCCACTGAGATTACATGATGTTCGCTTTTTGTGGGAAGTTTGTCAAATCCTTTTGCATGTACATGCCACCTAATAGGAAAGTTCTTTGATAAGAACTATGTTTTTTCTGTTTCTGCAAAATAACCAAGTTATATGGATTTAAGAATTTGACTTTATCATGCTATATCAGGGTAGTAATCTCTTAATCTTAAAATGAATCCATTGATTGAATTCTAGGAGAATCTTAATCCAAGTTGGGTCAAAACAGCAGTAGACTTTATTAGGAACCATCTTCTAACCAATTCTTTATCCTATTATGAGTGAGTTTACAATCTTTTATTCTGAAGACACACAATTTCGAAGTTTCTACATTTCTGAATACTTTGTGCAGAAACACAATTCCTACACTCCTGTATACTTTGTATCTCTCAAGTAATATAAAACACCTTCTGGCTAGGTACTCCACTGTTACAGACAAGCCTCTCAATATCTTTGCAAGCTCCATCTAGACTTTCTCACTGAAATACATTCTACCTGGGACTATCACTTCTTTCATTTTTTTTTGTATATAGATTACAGCAAGTCCACTCAGAAGTTTACGTCATCCTAGAAAGTCAAAGATTCCCCAAACATCAGTTCTAGCCCAGGCACAAGCTCAGCACAAAATTATATGTGAACGTAAGGATCAACATTTTGAATGAGTCCTGGAATTGAATAATAAATCTCTACAACTATAGCTAATATGATTTCTATCATTATATCCATCTCCATTTTCTGGTTTACTAATACAAGTCTGTCAAAACACCCAAGTAAGTGGCAATTATTCAATGAAGCCAATTCATTCTCGTTCCCTCTCTGTAAGAGACTTGTCAGCTCTGTAACTCGCTTGCATGGACAACCCTCAGCATGCAAAACTTGTTTCTGCACTTCTGTGTAACCCACATACACACAGCAGAGAAGAGTCTTGGAGCAGCTGTGGTTCAGGGGTGTCTTCACTTAAAATTAGTAGGTTTTCACTTGATAACTGCACTCCAATCCAAATAAAACACGTGCTATTGTTGTTCAAGACCAGGTTGGATGGGACTTTCAGCAACCTGGTCTAGTGGAAGGTGTCCCTGCCTGTGGCAGAGGGGTTGGAACTGGATGAGGTCCCTTCCAACCCAAACCATTCTATAATTCTATACAAATCCTACCAGCAGATAAATTCTATAGAGTAACCCAAACTTAATGGCAGCACTAAATTTGCTTTTGGCAAACAAACCAAAGCTCAGTGTAAAGAATGATCTTTCTAAGTAAATGTCATGAACACTGGGCACATCTAGTAACCTTTTATTCTTTGCAAATCTCTAAAAATAATTTAAATGTGACTGTTCAGTTTTAAATAAAAGTACTATTAACATAGCTCTACATTTTGTGCTTTCTGTAATTGTAAAGTGATGCTGTCCAAAGCAACTGTAGCACCGAATTCTTTGCATAGCACTTCCAATTAATATTTGGATGATAAAGATGTGAGGATTCACAGCCATCATTTGGGAATCACTGACCCACAGAACAATTTTGTCTGAGGCTTGGGAAAAACAAGACAACCTGCAACTGGCTGGCACTAAGTTTTGCCAGCAAGTTCCTTCACAACTTGAGTAACTGACACCAGCTGAACAAAGGAACAATTCACTTCAAATATCTATTCTGCCTCTCTTTACAGCGGTCATAGAACTAATAAAAGGTTACAGCTATGTTTTTCCTTTCTAGTGTTTCCATTTTCTTCAGTTTTTGAGAGATCACCATTCAAAAAAGCTGAAGGTTTTTCAATCTCATTGGCAACTACATATTAAATATGAGTGCATCTTCATAAATCTGGATTCAGAGAAGAAAATTATTCACAGCTGCACAAGTTTATTACCAAAACAGACTGACTACTTCAAGGTATTTTGCTCTCTTTCTGCATATCTTTTGACAAATTTAATTTGAGGATGAATATTGATTACTTGTCAGTATTCAGACTGGTAATCTGGCCAGCTTTATTGTTGATTTATTTTATAATACAGGTTTACAAAAAAAGAAAAAAAAAAAAAAAATCAGCAATCTACTAAGAAGATACATGGCAATTTTTTTGTTCTTAACCAATGTAAATATGAAAAGTAAAGTGAGAGAGCTGAACTCTGGGCATACATTAGCAAGGGTTTGCTCATGAGACCATTCCATGAAATTCTCCTGGTGAAGACAAAAGATACATCCTATTTCCCAGGCAGCTTACAGCAGTTTCATAAAGCAGGAAGAACACTACTCTGGAAAAGGGATGTTTTTGCCAGTATAACTCATCCACACTAAGGCTTTACTGGAACAGTTATGTCAGTCAGGGTGTGTGATAAACAGAACTTTCAAGCAGCGGGGATAAGCTTCCAAAAGAAACTTTCAGAGGTCTATAGCCTTAAATCCTTGCTTGACATGCACGCCACGTGCATTTATAATGAAGAAAACAAAACCATTAAAAAGGGCCATGTTCTAAAATGTTATATAGAAGAATTAAGAGACAATATTAAAAAACATAGCAACAAATGACCCTTTTTGATGCAGAGGAAAGGCAGGAATTAATTTTAAAGACCAATTCAGCTCCAGTGAGGTATTCTCTATTGACAAAAAAATTCAAAAGTAATTGAGTCTAAAAGTGAAAATAAGAGCATATGGCTAAGCCGTGGATATTGGAGAGGTGTATCCAAATATCTATAGATATCTATCTCAGAACTGGATGGCATATTTAAAGGTATATAAAAATGCTAAATACAAATTAAGTTGCAACTTTCAAGACACATATGAAGCAATAAGAGGCTGTATAAATAAAGCAGAAGGAAAAGAAACAAATGAAAGTACAGAGCAATTAGCAGTGAGCAAATCATGACAAAAGCTGAAACCAACAAGGCTGAATTCAACTTCTTCTTTGTTTATATTGCCTCTACCCCCAAGGGTTAACTGTAAGTAGAGAGCAAGGAACAGGCCCAGGAAAAGAACAGGCATATCATTTAATCCTCACTCATTCAGCAAGCTATAATATATTTAATAGCTGAAGAGAACATTAGAAGTAATGTATTAGTGGACAATATAGATAGCAGCTATATCAAACATGAGTTAAAACCTCAGTTGTGCTGTTAGGAAATATCAAAACCCCTAAGAAATAAGAAAGTGAAGGTTAGAAAGAAATCAACCAAAGCTTTCCTTAGTCAAGGTCAGAAAGCCAGTTTCCTCACCAGTAACTGATAGACAATGAGATAACCTTTTATGAAAAATGAGAAAACTGCCTAAAAAAAACAGATGGGTTTATCTTAGGCTAAGCTTATTTACCTTATACAACCTAAAAAAATGTTATGTTAGTAGTGAGATGAAGAGGAGGGATGTTGGTCTGAGACAGGATTGCTTTCATACTGAGCTTCTCATCTATGTATCTGACCTCCTATTACAGTCAGTGGAGACCCTATTCAATTCACAGTATCCCTGCCTACACACTGATGCCTACTGGCACTGGAAATAGGCCAGGGCTTCTTCCAGTTGCTGGCCTGGAAGGGTACAAACCCCCAAAGGTCCTGTGTGATATCTGCCATGCCACACAAATATCCTGGCACTTCAAATGGCGCATATTGCCTATCTACTCTCCATTCCCTGAAAGTGAAGGACAAGTCCCTCGCCCACACATACAATGGAGACACTACATTTAGGTGTCAATCTGCAATTGGGTACTGCCCTTCATCTCTGATCTTGGGTGAGACTGGTATTTCATTCTTCTGTAAGTGACTGCCTGCTTGTGATCCTAGTATTTTAGTATAAATATTTATAATGTTTTTCTTTTAAGTTTTGTTTTCTATCTTATTGTCCTTGCACACTATGTATTTCACATTATTTTCACATATTATTTCTTCATACCTTAATTGTATTGCACTGTTTGCTGTTCACAAACAGAAACGTTGTGCAATATCTACTTATGAGGTTTGGCAACCTGTTTGTATACAACTTAGCACAGGTTCTACAGGGAACATTCACTGAAATCTTCTTTCCTGTTCATGGGGATTAACATGTAAAATAGAGTTCAGGAAGATAAATTTGCATTAGCCAGGCTCAAACAATCCAGATCTGACATACAGCTGACTACCAAGATGTAGAAAATGGGCAATGCAGAAAGCCTCAGCAGAAACGAAAAAGGCAAATATGACTGCTATCTACAAAAAAAGGAAAGGAAAGGACAGGGGTTACAGACAAAACAGCCTAACCATTCCAGGGTGAATTATTCTGTTAAGTGCAGAAGCATACAAAAGAGTTAACATAAGTTTGTGGAAACAAACAGCATCAAACAAAAGTATTTTTCTTCTCTGACAAAATGAGCAAGCCTGGAATATTAGAGGAATGCAACAAATGGGGTATAGCTTGACCATTATGTTGTCTCTAACTCTGTTCTACCCAATGTGCTTCAAAATCTAACTGTGGAAATACTGTTTAGATTAAATCACCTGTAGAGATGGTTGCAGAACCAGGCTCCTGTGAATCTGAGCATCATTATATGTGTTCCATGAAGTTTTGTGCTGGGTCTGTTAGCTTCTAGTAATTACATTAATGAAGTAAATGATTTCAAAATCCCACCTAACAACAAAACACTTCTAAAATAAAACTGCCATCTGAGAGATAATGCAAGCATTTACGAACCTAGATGACCTCAGTAAATGTTAGAAATAGTCTGCACTCAACATGAAACCAATGAAACGTGTATAAAGTACTCTACGCCAAGGAAGAAAATAGAAATGTACAGTTATAAAGCAAGTCAATCTGGTTAACCAGCAGCACAGCAGAAAAGGATCCACTGGGACCACAAACTGAGCAACAGTTGGTGGGCTAGACAAAAAACATACAAATGTCTGGATCGTGGAAGTCCATTGTGCCCAGTATTCACAGCCTCAGTGCAGCATGAACAGTATGGGGCATTACACTCGAGAAATCATGCATCAAGAAAGACTTCAGAAAAGACAGACATGCAGATAAAATATTCAGAAAAAAAATTATACCAAGCTATTCAAATCTGTGGAGTCCATCTACAGTTAGAAAGCCACCAGTTAGTGGTGATAAAACCCTCTCATTCACTTGCAGACCCAGATGCAGTTTTCATCCCAGAAAAAGGACTGTAAACCACACAGAAATCCATTGCCTGTTATAAAAAGCAGTAGCTTACAAAACATAAGATTTTCCTCTTTAACCTCTCAAACAGGCTTTCCTGAGCTAACCTCTGGAACACATCTCCTTACACTCATAATTCTTCCTTTGCTAGATGTGCCTGCCAGTACAGGATCTTGCATCTGAAGTCCAGCAGACCACCTACATCTCCCTGAACAATATGTAATGTTTTATCACTGTAGTTTCTGCCAGTGAAATATTTATGCTAGGAGATTTTGTCAGTCTCATGGGCTGGAAAGGAGGGACAGGACTTGTGCTTGCATATGCTTTTGTGGTTGTTTATACATAGCTTTAGCTGAGAGGGGTACACCAGCATTACCCTGAAGAAGTGACCTTGGCTGCGGTCAAACAGCAGACATGGCTGTAAACCGCTTTCAGCAGGTGTTCAAGCTATGGGGTTCAAATCACCTTACACTCAGTAGTGACACTCAGGTGCTCCTCTTCTTTGGTTCTGCTGGCAGAGGGCAAACTCCAGCAGACAGGAATTAACAAACAGCTGGGGAAGGCCAAAAGAAAATTCTCCTATCTTAAACTGCCAGATTATAGCCACATGGAGCCTAAGCTTCACCTACAGGCAGGCATCATCATTACTTCCAAGACATGGGAAAGAGCAAATGGAAATACATCTGTGGCAGTGAAGCTTAGCCAAGATTCCCACAGCACTCCAGTTCTAGCATGTCACTGTTACAAAGCAGGTGTTTAGATCACTAGTTGTTATAAACAGAAAGATAAAAAAGAATCAGAAATATGGCAACGCTCACAGGAACACAGTCTGGAACAATAACATGGCCATTCTTGAAGTTTAGGAAAGAGAGACCAAGTCAGAGAGGCACCTAATGAAACAAAAACATCTGTGTCAAACTATCTAAATCTTGAGATAGCTGACATGTGCTCCCTTTATTGGCAATGGAGATGTTGTCAACTGAACCTCAGGAGATACTCATCTCATCCTAATGCAGATGGCTAAAATGGACTCAGGTGAACTACACTCCAGAAAAGGCTGCTTCTTTTTAGATTGTGAAGTGAGCTTGGGATAAAAGGATTTGGTTTAGATATGTAAAAGTTAAGTGAAATCCTACCCTACATGTGTAATGACAAAATTAATGAAGAACATGGAAATAAAAATGGGAAAACTAGCAATATTAGAAATCAGGAGCTCAATAAAATTGATTAATAAAGTAAAACAGAGAAATGATCTACTAGAACTCAGCAGAATTATCTTTTACCTGATAATGTTGATACAATAAAAAAATATTTACATTTGCGAAGAGTCTGTTATTCCTAGCAAGATCTACAAAATTAATCTGACTGCCAAGCTTGAAGAAAAATGATTTGGTAAAACAAAAAATTGAGAAGTTAATTCAAACTTCCATAGCCCCCTCATTGCCTATTTTTAATCTAAAATCTAAATTAGAATTTAGGTTATTATAAAGAAAGGATAAAATACGAGGTCAAATGTCATTATTTTGCCAAGTGTTGAAAGAGAAGGCAAATGAAAAACTATGGCTTCTCTGAGCAATAATATATTGTTTTAGGCAAATACTCCCTTCTACTTTCCATGGTACATACTGAAGTATGGTGATTGAGTTTTCATATGCCATAGTAAACGCTTCACAAAATACTTCAATGAAATTTTTAGCTGTGACTGATAATTGAGTTCCATATAACTATGAATACTATTAGTGAATCATTTATGAAATTTACGTCAAATTGCAGTATGATAAATGTAACTCGCTGCGAGCGCTGTTTAGAGCCAAAGACAGCTGGGATTTTTTGTTGGATCTGATATAGACAGACAAGTCGGCAAAAGGTACACTTTTTCAAACTTACCACTGGTGACTCTCAGCACTCCTGCCATCCAGCTGTACAGCCTTTTCAGCTTTAATCTTTCCTGTAAATGGAATACAATACATTAAAGGGTTTATTGCACTTTTCTGTGGTTTATGCAACTCCCAATAATGAAGCAACCTCATGTACTCTAGCTGCAAAGAAGAAATTGCTTTCCATTCTTCTAAACATTTAACTGGATGATGTTACATCCTGGCTTTACACCATTTATAGCCGTATGTAAATATGTGTGCATATATATGTATGTATACATATATATGTATGTATATATACACATATATATGGGTGTGATTTTATTTTTTTCTCTTAAAATCCAGTTTAGATGAGGCTAAATCAGGAAAGATTGGACTAGACTGCCAAAGGAGGCCGTGCTGTGTATAAGACTGAAGACCCCTTAAAAGCAGGTTAAAGAAGCACCTGTCAGAAGAGCAAGTAAAGCTGTTTCCTATCTTGGGTACAGGAATGAACTAGTTGCAGTTCCTTTCTAGCACAAAGGCTTCCATTTAGCTCCACTTTTAACTGAATAAAGATGACAGTCAGTGATTTGATCAAACCCACGCTCCCAGTAGTAAGTTCAGATGAGATGCTTTGCTGTTTGCAGTCTCAGCTGCAACCAATTACACCACACTGACATTTCTGTATTGCAAGTTAACTTCATCAAAACAAAGAACAGCATACATAGGCCCCCAACTCCCTGGAATGAGAAAACTCACGAAACTACTGCCAGCTCCCCCACAGTCTCAATCCCTCTACACTACTTCCAAAAGCTGAGATGAAAAAGGCTGCTGCCACCCACCATTTCATGAGAAAGAGCTTAACTAGGCTGATTACTCAACACCTAAGACCCAATTTCATTCCACCATTCTTTATCTCTCCCTGTCTTTTGCCATGCCACTATCTTTCATCAGCTGAAGCTACATACAGTCACTGGTAGATGCAAAGGATCCAACAACAGAGTTTACTGTTGTAATTTAGTCCATCCCCACTGTACTTCATGATTTCCATACAAATAAGCCAAATACTAAAGCAAAGCCAGGATCAATTAAATAGCTAAGACAGTGCAAGTCTTCATGAGTATTCAGATGACACAATTATAGGGACAAGGACCTTGGACAAGCTGTGGGTGGCAATGGAATACGTAATCGCAGCACAAAGGTATGACACTGCCTTTCAGGTTTACAAAGGGCAGCCAAAAGTGCTTTGTCAGTGATGTTGTCACTGCTAATAGAACAAGAAGTAGAAAACAGTAAAAAAGTCACAAAATAAGAACTAAAACTTGGAATACACTTGGAAAACATGAATTTGGTTCAAAAAAAAAGGAGAGGCAATGAAGAAATAAAGGAGACAGAGAAGTATTCCCAGATACAGGCAAAAGGGATTATTTTAAGAATGGTGCGTTGGCTGGAGGAAAGTGACACACGTAGAAAAGAAACAGGTTTTACCGTAATAAAGAGAAGGCCCAAAACAAAAAAGGGAAATGTAAACTATTCCTCTGGTGAATGCGCATCCAGATAGTGAAAGAAAGATCAATGTTTTTAGGAGCAGCAAAGGACTGCAAAGAAGAAAATCATGACCTTGTAGAGGTTAAGCTGTCAAGCAGGACACACAGGGAGAGATGCCTGGAAGCAACATCAACTGTCACACATGACTTCTGTTTCTGGTCAACAGTTTTTCCAGATTCCTAAAGTATTATCACCACCATCACCACAAGAAAAGGCTGCTGATATGCAGGAGTGCTCTGTTACCACAGGAAAACAGGAAAACAAACCCCGAGTTTCCTGTGGAATTTATTTATTCCTCTTGCTCTCCCAAAGATGCAATTAAGAAGTTATGCTGACAGTGTCTTTTTTTTTTTTTTAACATCCTGTATCCATCCAATTCTCAACACAATACAGGATTTTAAGGATCATCCAGAGTGAACAGTATGTGATTAGGACCCACAATACTTCTCCTTCACTGACTCTGGATCTCTCCAATGGACTGAAGTTGTATACTGTGGCAGTTGACTACCCAAAACATCATTATTATGGTACAGATGCTGCCATTTATTGGACTGGAAATGTCTTGGATTGGAAAACGTAACTGAAGCTCAAACATCTTTCACTACATTCAGATGACATTCTAGACATATATTTTTCCTCTGCTTACCATCAGCAACATATTTCCTCTTCTCATTAGCATCAGTAGTCATCTCAAACATATCTCCATAAGCACGTGCAAGTCTCCAAAGAAAGTCCACACAGTTTTCATACTGAAAATAGAGGACACCTGGGTAACTAAATAGATCAGAATTAAAAGTTT
The DNA here is from genome assembly GCF_034315485.1 of Pezoporus occidentalis. NCBI lineage: Eukaryota > Metazoa > Chordata > Aves > Psittaciformes > Psittacidae > Pezoporus > Pezoporus occidentalis. Next base: position 2,929,852 of record NW_026915376.1, read on the forward strand.
CCTTTCATAATGCTTCAGTAGGTTATCTGAATGTGGCATAAATATTTGGTTATTTTGTATCCTTCTATATTATTTTTATTTTATGCAAGAACCACTTGACCAATTATTCACAGCCAAAACACACCTTTTGGAAATACCCTGGACTGTCTAAAGAGATTTACTTCACAAATCAAATTTAAAGTTCTTTTAATATAAAAAATAAAAAGGTAATCCAGTAAAGCACAACAGATTCTTGATGTGATGTGTATTTAATTTGGGGGGTGTCATAAACACCACACTCAGTCATAATTAATATCTGATCTACCTTCCTGGGTATTTCAACGTGTAAATGAAAATACAATCAGAAGTAATGTTTGCCAAATCAGAAGAAACTGATACACTGAATTAAGCACTGAATATCAAGCCACTTTGAAATTTTATCTGGAGTTACCTATGAGCACAGTACAGTCAAGGGAAAAATTTACACGAAGTAAATTTTAAGGTATAAGCAGACTACAGGCTCGTAGTCTGATTTCTTGAGAACATTAGGTCAGGTTAGTACTTAATTCCACAGGACTTTGCCACACAGACCCTTTTAAAACCAGCTGAAATAAATATCATTACTTTGTCATATCCAAGAACACATACATAAAAGAAAAAAGCGTCAAAATTATTGAGGCTGGATGGGATATAAAACAACAAAAATTCTCTGCCCACCCAACATGAATATTTACACCACCTTAAAATATTTCTTTTTTACTGCATTTTAAAAATAATCACAAAATTTCATCTTCCATTCCTGTGTTCATTTTAGTGCTTGTATTAAGGAAGTTCTCAAAGGCAGTACAAAGCACAAGTTAACAGCAATGTAATATTAAGTTTACCCGTTAATACCTTGTCATCTTTCTCAAGCAGCAGTCTGAAGCCCTCCTTTTTGTCATTCTCTGAACCCTTGTGCAAATTGTCCACCTGCTGTAAAAAATTAAACAACTCTTCGTCTTCTGATTTCGCAATGGCATCAGGTGATTTCTTACATCCCTTTTCTTCCTCAGAGTCTCCTTCAGTATCAGTATGAGCTGTAAGATAACTAAAATCACAGAAAGTAACCATCTTTTCTAAAAATATCTGTAAAGCCTTTTTCAATTCAAACACAAAAAATTCAGAGCACAATTTCTTCCAGTTGGCCAACCTTAATGGTGTTCTATTCTTATTAATGGTATCAAGCTTATTAGTATTATTACTAAACCTTTACCTTCAAAGGGACAGCACAATCATATTCCAAACTTAACAGGCAAGTCACGTTTAACACTGTCCTGTTGCCTAATAATGAATTTAAAAAAATGCAGATACGTATTAGAAACACATGTATCCTTGTGTTTCAAACACAGAATGCTTGAAATCATTAATATATATTGGGATGTGATCTGTAACCCTGATTAGACCTCTTGAACTCAACCTCAATTTCCCTATTTTTTGAAATAGGAATGGGCTTACTCCAAATGAAACCATAAGTGCTATTAAGAATCACAGAGTGTTTTGTTACACACTTTTAAGATCTAAATAGAAGCAATAACATCACTGTTCTCTCTTCCTTTATTTCTTTTGAACATTCAGAAGGTCAGAATATCTGAAACTGGGAAAGAGTTTATATTAATTCATTATGCTTAGTGCACAATTACTCAGCAGAAGGCAGTCAAGGTCAAAGAAATATTTACAAAAGCCATAAAGACCATGCAGAGATAATCAGGTGGCCTTACTGTCCAAAGTGCTGAGCATACATTAGGGTCCTCTAATTTCATATAGAAGCAGCTGAATGGCATTATTTTTTAAAAGTAGCTTTTTGCTTGTGCGCTAAAAATGAACAGAAAAGTCTAATCTTATCCAATTCCTCTTTTGAAAATACTGTTCTGATGAGAACTAACAAATGTAAAAGTATTAGCTGCCAAGTTCAGAGATTTTTAAAATGATAGCTTTGAGCAGAAAAAAACATGAACTAGTCACATGAAGCAACTGAGTAACTGGAGCAAGCCATGACAGTCAAAACATATAAAATCCTTTTTTTTTTCTTTCCCAGAAAAATAAGCAGTTCAGAATGTTTGCAATACAAATGGAGGTTAATACTCATATGGCTTTTAAATAGCATTTGAAAGTGACCAGAACTAAACACAAGCAGATACACTTAGAGCTTGTAAATGAAGAGCTCATCAAGCCACAGAAATGCTAGAGGTGGCATGACAGATTTGCTGCAAAATTAACCCAGTAGTATGGGAAAGGAGTAAAAAATACATTTGGATAAAACAATACATACATAAACCATATGTACGTGTTCAAACTGAAAAACAACATGGAGCAAAGGAGAGATGGGAAACTTCAGAGATTCCCACAGATTTTATACAATCTTGATGATGCTGAAGTTGATAACACATCCTGTCCTGCAGATCCTTTATTTATAAATCACCAAACATTTATTTTGGTTTTCTGAAGCATCTTTACAACACAGCATCTTGTTCTTCCATAGTTATTCTGAAGTGAGTGCAGAGCAACATCATAGATAGGCTGCATTTCTCAGAGCACTAACTTGACCAAAAGTTAGGGTCACCAAAAGGGATTTGGTGGGAGGTAGCAGTCTTTTAGCCCCAATACATATCCTATGATGTGAAATATGTTTTGAAAGCACCTTTCCTCACATGGTTTGGATGCTCCACCACCTCAACCTCTGCAATTACTGACCTAAAATAAGGGCATTACACAATATAGCAATAACTAAGCAGCAAAGGCAATTTCAAATTCCCCACTGCAACTGTAACACTCCTTTAGTTACAGGACTTTGGGCACTGCATCAACAAATGCTGCCTACACAGGTAGATATGAAAGTAAGGAATCACTGTTTGGAAGTCAATGTTGATGTTATCTTTATCTTTGCTGCACAATCATCTGCTAAAAATTTCTATGATCACTACTGTTCCAATGTTAGAAAACAGCCAAACTGTTTTTTTAGAAAACGTTACTCTCCCAGCAAAAATATAAAGGCCAATATATATACTGGGCTGACAGCCAAGTCCTTTCACTCCAAACAAGCCCAGCAGAGAGTTTCATCAGCAAAGCATCACGGCCAAACACTTTAATTCATGACATCACATAAGCTATACAAGAATATTCACTGAGACACTCAAACGGAAAAAGTATGAAGTAGGCCACTACCTAACTGATGATCGAATTTAAGAGGAGCTAATGATAAATAATCTTTTAAGACCAGGCCTTACTGCATTAAACCTTTCCTTATTTCACCTCTCCTACAGAAACATGATCTTCAAGCCACGTCTGTGACGAGAAACACCAGAGAGGACAGGTCATTTCTTTCCCACTTCCTCTCACCTCCACCATCCTGGAAAATTCTGTCCTACCTCGTCTCTATTTGCTTCATGAATCCTCAAAGAATTTTAATGTGGAGCACATCATCTTAAGCCTTAATGAGAATGCAATAGTTTTCAATTTACTTATTGAGTGTGTGCTTTAAAGAAGGCAAAACAGTACCTATAAAACAACCTGTGGGTGAATTACACAACAGTGTGAATTACACAACAGTGAATGATTTTTTTCATTTTAAGGTAATGCCAGTTATTCCTGGGGTCTCACACAAACCATACAACCCTTGTGCCTGCTGACACACGAGTTACACTAAGGGGCAGAAGTTTCTACACAACCAAGAAAGAATGCCATTCTCAAACAAAGGGAAGAAAATTATTAAAATCTTCTCCAAGTTTGGTTTGCAGTGACTATCCAGATATCAAAACATTCAAGGGAGCACAAACACTTGCTAGTGCTCAAGATATGGAATGCTAGTTACCCCTGGGATGCATCAGCATTCCTTTAGACTTTTTCTTTCTCTCCTCAGAAAAATCACTTTATAGCACCTTCAGGGGGTCCTCTCTTCCTTGTCTCTTCTTTGGCTCCAGAGCCGACACTGCTGCCTTCCAGCATTTCCCACAGGATAAGCACCAAGATGCCAGCCAAGAGCTTCAGGACTGACTTGTGATGAGCTCCTACCTCACTAGTCACACAGCACACACCCCAGGCAAACTCCTACATTGCTATGGGGTCATGGAAGTGAAGTGACATTAAGGTAATTTAATTAAGTGTAAAATATTAAATATCACTTTAACCATTTTGGCAAATTAGGCATAAAGAATGTATTTCTGTTTTGTTTCTGATGACATTTTCTTACTAGCTCGCCGTCTGATCCTTATCATAGCTGAAGTGTTTTAAGCATGAAAACAACATGTTAAGAATGCAATACAGACTTTTACAAAATAAACAGCTAGGATTTGTCCTAACAACTTCGGTAAGCTGCACTTTACCAACTTGAACTGAAGTCAGTTTTATTAGAAGATAGGAAGTCCCTCCAACTACTTAAGGACAAAATAAGAGTGTAATAAGAGTATAACATTTTAATAAAAAAGTACAATAAGACAAACTTGATAATTGACTTCAACAAAACAGCTAGCAGGCTTATACTTCTCATTCTAGAAAAGCATGTTATGAAAAACAATTCTATATTAAAAATAAATACATAAACAAAACCAGGGCTAACACAAACAGAAGTGAGGATTTAAAAACTCCAGGAGTCTAAAGGCTGATGACAGTAATCCAAAAGAGAAATTCACAGAAAACAAGGACAGTCATTACTGTTTGGTTTACAAATATTTCATAGAATGCTGACATCTGCAATTTTATCTGGTATTTTCCTGCAAGAGGTTTTATTGGATGATAAATAGAAAAATAAGTATTTGTATGTGATAAACACATTGACCAATACTTGAGAAAATGGAAGAACCTAAAAAAATGTCTAGTCAGTGCCAACTTGCTTTCACCTTTTTTAACAACAGATTTTCTTTAAAAGAGAAAAACAGTGGTGAAAGTGTGAGGAGTAATGACCAACCATCAATGCTCTGTTGGATCACAAAGGACTGGTCAAAGTTCAAAGAACAAACAGAAACTGTGCTAGGGACTCTCCACTCTGTGGTTAAGGGGTTAGGTAAATCCAAGCACCTAGTACTGAACTAAAAAACCCTTGAGCTACATGGTATAAATTTGCTCTGCTGGTTCAAAACACATGTTACATTGCCTGTAAATTGGCAGACACTGGGCTTAGCCAGGTATCATCTGTTCACAACACTTCAGCTTTTAGACAGATCAAATACCACCTGCTGTTTCCCTGACAACTTTACAAAAGTTTACACAAACACCGTCTCATCTACTCCTTCTAATTCAGTAGAAAGATGATTCTATGTCTTGGACTGATCTGGACCAGATTTGCACTGTATGACCCAGCAGAGTGTGTATCCATCAGCAATGGTAAGTAGCCTTCAATGAAAAGTCTGCCAAACCAGACTGGGGGGGGGGGGGACGAGGACGGACAACAACATGTGAAAGCTTTTCTGGAAGAATTTATAAATTCAAAACCAATATAATCGTGCAGCACAAGTCCACACAACTCCAAAGCTCACTTTATCTGTCAATTCTCAGCATGTACCTACTCGTCAGTTAAAAGCAAAAGTGCTTAACACAAGCAGAAAATTGTGTTGTGCACAGACAACGGAATGCATTATTGTGTGTGGAACTCACCACAGAACATTACAAAACAATGCACATGATGTAATGCCTACAGCACATGAGGTGGTGGTGCACATTAACTGGAAAAAAAACATGTTTTGTTATTGCCTCTCACAGCAAACTCTCACAGAACTTGTACCACTGTCATTAAAGTTACAGAAGACCTCAGAAAAAGCTGTATATATTGCAACTATACACACACTGGGATCAGCAACCTATTTCCATTTGCAAGGAAAAAACTAAAACAAAACCACCACCACCCCCCCCCCCCCCCCCAAGAAAAACCCAGGACAAAATTATTTAAATGAAATGAAATTATATTTAAAGAAGATATGCAAAATAAGCAAATCAAGTACCAGGTGATAGCAGGAAAAACACCTCTTTTGAAAAGGGATTAAAAAACAGCATTGGAAAAAGCACATACTCAAATGACTATCTATAACCTTGAATTATCTTCCTTTCCTCTGACTGTACACAAATACTTGTTAGTGGAGGCCTTGCTTAAGGACACACTTGCACACTATAATCACTTGTATTGGATCATCCCATCAGCTTCTTCGTCACACAGAAAAACCTGAACAGACAAGTTCCCTTGGCTAGTTCCCAAACAGCAAAGCATCTCTCCTGATGAGAAAACAGGATCTGCTCACCTGCTAGGTGTGGAATAGACCCTCTATTGAGTCAGTGAGCCTGATTATTCATAAACTGGTCCTTATCTACATCCCCAAATCTCTTATGTATAACATAAAGGCTTCTGAAAACCAACCAATGGATAAAACAATCTGAGAAAATAGAACGGAAGTGTTTCTACACCATATGAAGGAGGAATGTCTTTTAATTCTGCTGCCAATACTCTAAGCTTAAAATACAGAAGAAGTTCGTAATAGAACTGACAGGTCTCAAATTATGCTATCAAAATATAACTTGTGAAGCATGTGGGCTGGGATGTAACACAGGAAGTTCTGCCCGCAGGAACTGAAAATAAATTTGGAGAAACTCTTAATAAAATTCCATTAATTATATGGTGCATGTTACTAACTTCAGAATATTACAGTTAATTAATGTATCTTTAAAGAAAAAAGTGGCTTAAGATGGGCAATTTACAGACACAATGCTGCCTACACAGGCATGTTAATACACTGAGGAGATTGCTCAAAAAACTAAGCTGCTATAAACATACCCTTATTAAACTGCATGTAAGTATCTACTCTGATTATACCAAAACAAAGTTGCAATTACAGGAGAGTAATGTCATCACTATTTTTACATTACTAGTGGTCAGTATATTAGGTAACAAATGAAAAGACAGAAATCTAGTCCCCCTCCTCGACTCCAAGTACATCTGATCCTTCAGCATGTTCCTCAACTCGCATCAGGACACAAGATGCAATCAAAACTAGGAACTTCCCACTTTACTGAATCACTACCTTAAATACCTCATGAATTCTTTTTAAGCTATCAGAAAGTGTAATTCAACAACAAATACATAAACATTCTGCCCTTTATACACACGTTGCATTGGGACATAGCTTTCACAGCATATAATTTCAGGCAGAACACTGTCATAACTCATCTGTAAGGCCCACAGAAGACAATTACCACAAAAAGCACACGAGTTTGTACAATGTGAACACACACCATCAGAGACTATTTTATTACTAGAATCACTTTTAAAATTACACCATTATTCTGAACTTTGCCTTCACTGCAGACCTATGTAGCAATACTGCACCCTTAAAAAATCTGTATTAGGCCTGGCATTAAGCCAGCTTCAACCATAGTGCAGATTCAGAGGTGGTCACCCACAGGTTTTTCTGGTCTAAAAAAATTTCTAATCTGAACTTCTATTTCTCTATTCAGGGAAAAAAAACAGAACCAAACAAAAAAATGACAGAAGATCTATGGAAAACTTTCAAAGGACTCCTATTTACAATACAAAGTTTCACACAGGTAATGATGCAATTTGCGCTGCACGTGTACTGTAGTATGTACAAAATATTATTGACTCACCCTCCTTCACTTTCCGCCTCCTCAGAGCTGGTAGTTTCTGCAGCACCAGAAGCTGTCTCAGCTTTTCTCCGCTTTGTTGCTCTGTGTGAGGGGCTTACTCTCTGAACATCTCCCTTCCCTTGAAGCTCCTTGCGAACAAGCTCTTCAAGCTTTGGAATAGCTTCTTTCAGAAATTTTACCTCTCTCTTCAGTTCATCCACACTCACTAGCAAGTCATTCAATTTTTCTAGTATCTGCAGTTGCCTTCCATATAAAACCATTACTGCTCCTTGCTCATTCGGAGCTTCATTTTGCAAGCCCACAGAACTAAGCCTGTTACTTGCATTTAGGAGCGCAGGTATACGCACAGTTGCACCCGGTTTTCGGATCTTACGGTACCAAATCACCATCAGGCTTATGCCAGCAGTCCCTGCCATTATGCCCAGTATTAGTCCTTTATTTTCGAAGCGAGACATTTCTGCACTCTCCTAGAATTGTGAGACAACAACAACAGTCGGAGTTAAAGATGTTGTGATGTTTTTCCTACTCTACCCATCACCAAAGCGTAAGGCTGGAGCAACTGGCGCGCACTGCAGACACAAAGTTACGCTACAACTCCAGCAGATTCCGCAGTAGAAGGTACAATGTGCTGCCACAGCAAACCGGGCTCGGTTACGGGTTTGGGGAGCGAGGGGCAGACTCTACTGCACCGGCACGTGCGGAGGACAGCAGCTTTCACTTTGAACCTTCCCGCATCTCGGGGCTTTGTCGTTTTAACATCAGAAACTCTTAGGACCGGATTTCCCGCAGCTGCACAGCGGCGGAAGCCGGGCTGCCAGGCCGTAGGGCTGCCAGGGCCCTCACCGCCCTTCCGAGGGGTGTCCCGCCGTCGCCCCAACCCCACAGCGCCGAAGGGTCACCTCCCGAAGGGGACCGCCTGCCCCGCAGCCCGCCCCTGCGCGGGTCGCGGTCGGTGGCAGCGCCGGCCCCGGGCCCAGCGCCGCCCCGTTACGTTACGTACCAGCGGGCAGGTACGGGTGCGAGTCCAGCCGAAGCGCGGCGCCGCTCGGTCCCAGAGCTCTCCCGCCGCGGCACAGGGGGGTGGCGGCGGGGCCGCCCCGGGGCGGTGATACCCGGATCGAGGAGGACGGGCTACGGCCGCAGCAGCTGCAGCCGGGCAAGCGGGCTGAGGAGGCGCTGAGCCGGGCGGGCCCTCCTAGCCCCAGAGTGGGCGGGTCTGCGGGCTATGAGCCGGGGCGGGTCGCAGCGCTGGGAATCCCGCCAGGCGGTGCTTCAGACGTGTCTCGGACACTCTGCTCAGGTATAGGTGTTCCTGCTCGTGTGTCTCTTCAGTCTGTCGGCACTTGTTTCGCTAATTTAAGCTTTGCTACTTCTAGGCTCTAGAGAAACAGTATTTCCACAGCGTTAGAGGAGAACTGAAGCTGCAAAATTACGGAGAATCTCTGCCCGTTACCAGCAAAAGCAGCAGTCTCAAAAGATTCATTGCAGCTTTAGCCATCTAAGGGCCCAAAGGTGATTTCACCAAAGTGCATTATAGGTTGCTCAAAGCCATGGAAGAACTTGGGTGCAGGGAGTTACGGCTCCTGCATCTCATCAGGAACATCACTTGTATCAGTGATATTCACAAGGCCCTTCTTTCTCTTTTAAGACAGTATTTCTTTCTGGATCTGCCTCCAGTGACTCCTGTTTCTATCCTTGAGTGGAAGAAGAATCATCACAGACAACCCCCTGTGTCCATTCATCTTCCTGAAGTCTTCTGGAAGGGTACCAGGATGCACAGCATCCTGCCAGAATTTGGAAGCATTAAAACTCATGTTCTTCTGTGTGAGAGCTCAAGGAAACCATCACAGAAACCACAGTATCTGTGCAATGAAAGAAACTGTTCTTCAACAATTGTAATTTTCCTCAGCCGTATCACTTGGAAGCAAAGGAATACAATGTAGTTCTTAAAAAACTCTACAAAGTGCTGTTAAAAAAAAAATAAAATAAGTACTTTAAACAGGTACCAAGAACTCAATAATTTTCAATCTTACTGCAGATTAGCAAATGTAAATCAGTCTAATGTTTATTTATTTTCAAACAAAGACTTCAAATAACTAAATCTGCTAACTAATTCTCCATTAAGAACCTAAGGATGAAACTAGCCTTACATGAGCCAAACTAAACCCTGACAGAAAGGCAGAGGTTTGTTAAGATGAAGAAATTAATACTGTTTCAGTATTCTACAGTTTTCCTAGTTACAAAAATTAAAGTACATAAGTACATATTCATATGTTTGTAATTTGAGATTTTTAAACTCAAAATGGAAACCTCTTCAAATTTATGGGAACTTTACTAAAATAAAATTATTTTAGAGAACAAATTTTATTATAAGTTGTCATGGTTTAAGCTCAGCCAGTAACTCACTCCCCCCCCCTTCCTCCCCCTGCTCCCAGAGGGATGGGGAGGAGGATCGAAAGAATGTAACTCCCACAGGTTGAGATAAGAACAGTCCAGTAACTAAAGTATAACACAAATCACTGCTGCTACCACCAGTAATAATAATGATACGGGAAATAACAAGGGAAGAGAATACAACCACTTGCCACCCTCCGACCGCTACCCAGCCTGACCGAGCAGTGATCTAACCCTTCCAGATAACTGCCCCCAGTTTATATACTGGGCATGACGTGCTGTGGTATGGAATACCTCTTTGGTTAGTTTGGGTCAGGTGTCCTGTCTCTGCTTCCTCCTGGCTTCCCCTCCTCCCTGGCAGAGCATGAGACTCAGAAAGTCCTTGGTCAGAGTAAACATTACTAAGCAGCAATTAAAAACATCGGTGTTATCAGCACCATTCCCAGGCCGAAAGTCAAAACCACAGCACTGCACCAGCTACTAAGAAGGAGAAAAATGACTGCTACTGCTGAACCCAGGGCATAAGTAATTGTTCTAAGCGACTTAGTCCATCAGTGGTTTAAAATGGAACAGGACTACATGAATCTCCGTACTGATGGTATTTCAGATTTTCAGGAACAGTCATAAAAATTTGTTAGAGAACCTTTCTTTTTATTTTCTCTTTTCAGTACCATTTGCTAAAATCTTTCTATAAGCCAATTACGACAGTAAAGGATTTAAAAAAAAGAGTTAATCAGAGGGCAGACACAGCACAAAGCTAAATCAAAAGATGATGGATGTAAAAACCTAAGTGAGTTTTTTCCAAGATATTCTAAAGTGACTGTCTCAGGCTCCAGGCCTTACACAAGTAGGCCTGTTTTCAAGAATAATGGCCCAGGAGAACTGCATCACAGCTGCAGTTGTGGAAATCACGTCACCTGTCTCATCCCAAACACCTTGCTTGCTTTTCACCTGTGGCCATTTTATGCAGAGCAGTGGGGAAGTGCAGAAGTTGTTATACTCATGTAGAAACTGGCCAGAACACAGCAGCTTTCCAAGCTGGAGAACTAAACATGAATTTACCTAGATTTGACAGAATTAAGTTGGCCTACGTTTGACATATGCTCTAAAAAACTGCAAGCAACTGTTTTTAGAAAAGTCCCGCTTTTCTGCATGTGGATGTTTTCTTAGCTCAAAAGAGACTTTGTGTACCTGAAGTCCTAAACAACATGTAAGTCCAGACCACCACCTGTTACAAAATGCTTAGCCCTGTGTATTTTTAGTATTCTTAGTGTATTTTTAGCCTTACTCCCCAAGAAGACAAAGCTTACATCCCCAGTCTGTCCTTCTGCCAGGCAGTACCACAACACTTTCTCCACCCAGTAGTTCCTGAACCTGTAGCTTAATTTTATGCAATGTTAGCAGAAGAAAGATGTCAAGGTACCAAAGTTCTGACAAGTTTTGTGAAGGTCAGCAGCTCCAGGGTGGTAAGACCCTGTGAACATCCTGCCTCCCTCCACCCCTGGCCCCAGGCAGATATTTGGGGGTGAGCTCAGCACAGCAGAGCTACAACACTGGGACACCTGAAGGCACCAGCCTTCTTACAGCACTATTTGTGTGAAACCAGGCCATGCCATTTAACTGGTCTGTTGGGAAATGTTGAACTTGGACAGTATTTTTGTGTCATATTAGAAAAGATAGATTATTGAGCAGTTGTGTTCAATGGATGAGAGAACCTTTACACTGTAAGTAACTGATGCATGCTCTTTCCAGCCAAGAAGTAGCTTAATTTACTGGTGTTTTCGTTTCTCTATAGAAGGCATTCTTATTTCACAACTGACACAAAATTCTTTAGCTGTAAATTTTCTTTTCTAATATGCTGCTCTTTCTAAATTCCTCCTTCCCCCTCCTCCCCTTCCACCTCTAGATATTAATCTACTGCTTGGAATGAATACAAAAACTTTTAATGTGTTAGTAACACTTCATGCTTATTACTTCAGCAGTTGTGAGTGTAAAATCAAATCTTGTTAATAAATCACCAGATATTGTGAAAGCTTAAATACCTTTGACCAGACTTGCAACCACCTGACAGAAAGCCTACTTTTCTGTAAAGTTGTACTGCATTATCCTGAATCATTTGCTATAAAATGAAACAAAATTATACTTTACCTGAAAGGGACAGGAAGCATTCACTGTCAGACTTACCAATATTCTCTACTGCTCTTGCCCTGAACAATCATCCAGTGCCCATAATGTAAAAATAATAAATTGGAGTTAAAAGGAGATGGGTAATGCCATACTGATCTTTTCTGTTTTCTTCAAATGAAGATACACCGCTTAGCATAGTTCCCAGAGGAGATGTCATTGGAACTGCCACTGTCTTTATGTCTGTGTGTGCAAGTGTAACTGTACTTCTGCATCATCTCCAATATTTTTCAACATTTGGCCAACCTCAGTCAAACTCAACAGAGAAACTAACTTCTGTCAAGTTTCTTTGAATTAGTTGATCTTTTAAAGGAGAAAGCCCTGAATTAGTGCCTCCACTACGAGGAATATTGCTCACCCCTTGTTTCACAGCTGAGAATCCGCACAGCAGAAAAGCATTTTGCCAGGACAGGGAAAGCTAAAACAGAACTTACATTTTATTGGATGAGAGAGAATTGTACTACAAGATACAAACTGATAGGAAAGCTGGCTTCATTAGTTCAACTACACACACAATCATCTGTTTATTTATTTATTGCATTGATTGATAGGATCCTGTGCTGCAATTTCAGCTAAGTACAAATGGTCACTGCTGACATGGCATTTAAAAATCAAAAATAAAAAATCACGTACATGCTGTTCCTACTTCTTTGGGTTTGTCTTCTCACCGGGAAGCTCAAGGACATTATCAAGATGTATTTATGCAAGCTATGTTAATTTTTTAGGCCTTGGTATATGAGTCAATTTCCTTGATGTAAGAGATGAGAGTTGGCAGCCCAAAAGAGTTTGTGTATGTTTTGTTGACAACTCAAGGCTACGTTAGACGTAATCCCACAGCTGTCTGATTCCTTCACGAACAGAATTGGTCCTGGGAGTGCCTGGGTATACTCCAAAGGGGAAAAAATATATTGATAGTTAGAAAAAACATAAGAGTGTGTTAATAAATGTAGCTTTTATATATTTTACATACATATGTTTACATTCCTTGGGAGTCTAAACTTGAAAAGTCAAACTTTTTATAAATATGTGTGTGTACACATGCATTCCACATCACCCAATGTATTTTCTTCTAATTAATGATTTATTACACAATTATATAATAATAATGATAATTTTTTTTCAGTTTCCCTATCAATATGCTATTTCAGAGCATATTAAGGAGTTTCACCATTTTCATCTGCAAAAGACTGAGTGCCCCTTTCTGAGCTTCACAGATTGGTCCCTCCAGTGCCACCTAATACATGGCCCTAGGATGTCTGCAATTTCAAACTGAAAAACCCTTTTGTCTGTGTGACATGGTGTGTTCTTCAATCATTTCTGCCCCTGTTCTGTGCTAGCACTTGTGAGCATATAGAAAATTTCCCTTCTGATTTGAATTTTCCATCTAGACCACTAAAGCTATGTGTATGTTAGCAAGCAGTGGGGACCAAGACACATGCATCTGTAGGAAAACCACTGGTGCTGCAGCCATGACATCCATGCTGTGGCCTGTGTTGTTTGACTGATCTGCCATCTGCCATGATCTGGTGCCCTTGTGTGGCTGCAGTGCTTTGAGTCTACCTCTGCAATGGATCTTCCCAAAGTGCAAATCATGTGCCCCAAGCCTGGCCCATGGGCTGAAGCAAAGCTTGGCAAGCTGGCACGATTGGGAGATTTGCCTCTGAAATGCCCAACCATTACTCTATACACACATATTTATACTAGGAGGTTTTGATGTAGGTTACACAGATTATTCAGATAGGACAGGGCAGGAGGTCACCTCCCCCTGGCAATTACTGTGCATTGGCAAATGGATTCCTCCTTCACTGTAGGGTTATTTTTGGACAATGACAATTGATAAATGCAGCAAAAAGCATGAGGAAAGGTGGTGAAAATAGGAGAGCCAAGGGGAAGCAAAAAGAAACTCCTGATCAGTTACAGGATTTTTGCTGTATAAAATAACAAGGCAGGATTTCTACTGCCTTGTTATCTTACACAGCAAAATATTGCTACAGGGGTAGTCGGGACACACACACACATACACACCCCCACAAGTATTTTTATACACACAGCATTTTAGCTTTGCAGATTGTTTCACGTCCCCTGATGTCCTTTTTCAGCAGGTGACAGGTCTGTTAAAGTAAAATGTAAATGTAGATGTTATTATTTTAATTGTTGTTTGCACCCAGTCCTGGTGTTTTAGAAGCTTTTCCTCCAATTTTGAGATGCAAATTCCTAAAGACTAAAAAGTAAATATACCAGGCAGCCTTTATGAATTTTGGTGAGGTGGGCTCACAAGCCTCTTGCTCATTCATAATTCTAATGCTGCTACCTTGTGGGAAAAGAAGGCTGCAGCAATTTCAATACAAAGTTAGCCCTCTTGTAAAAGAGGGTATTAACATCAATTGTCAAGAATAGTAATGATGGCCTTTTAAATGATTGCATGTTTTTGTTGTGTTGACTTACTGGTTTTCTGATTTAGAAATATTTCACCCAGCCTGTGTTAGTGCGATTAAAGCAGTAGGTTATATGGGGAATCATTATTCAGTGTGGTCCAGATTGAGACTTGGGCTTTTTCACTGCCTAGAACTTTGTATTTTAGCAGAAGTAACAAAATACCTCCCAGTACATTCTACAGTATAAGCAGTACTGTTTGTGAAAGCAGTGAAAATATTTCTTCTATTGCCACTTATTATTGACTCAATACTTAGTTTCAAAAATCCAAATCTGATGAACAGCTAGAAAAGCAGCTCAGGCAACATTACAATGTTCTCCTAAACAGATTTTTGGTCAAAGTAGCTATTTTAGGAACATTTTCATTGGCATATGTTTTTATATACAGACTGAAATACCAGTTGTTTCTGGGAACAGAGTTAAAATTCCAGCCTTAAGAGGAAATTGTACTAAGAATTGAAACATCATTTTCTGTTTTCATGTTTTGTTTTCCAGCTTTCAAATGCACATGGAAATACAGTTTCTATGTCAACAAGCACGTAAAGTACTATTGCATATGGATATAATCCACTTTCACAAGTTACTAAACAGTTTTCCAAGATCATCCATGTTCATAAAGGAAGTACTTTGTGTTTTACCTAATAGCCTTGGATTGGGAAAGTGGGATTTAAGCAAGTGAAGCACCTATGAAAGTCAAAACCAGAAATGGAAGAGCTTGCCCCCAAACCAGCAAAATGAAAACAATGTCAAAGCAATTGTTTTCATTTCAACGGGATTGTGTCTGTCACTTTTAAAATCGAATGGGAGTGTAAAGGTTGGTTTGGTCTCACATTTATTTCAAAGGCAAGAAAACAATTTACAGAAGTATGATAATAGCAAAAAAAGGTCTGTCTTCCACATGCAAACCAATCCTTTTTGATACTTCCATTAAAACAATAAAAAATAAAATTAGAATGCTTTAAAGGAGTCTGCAGATCTGCATTCCTCACATAACTGAAAATCTGACTGAGAATTGTGAAGTAAGAATTAAATCTAGCACTACACTGAACAAGTCTGATACACATCAGGAGTTACTCTAAAGTGACAACAGTGTGTGAGGCAGCAGTAATGTAGATCAGATAGCGATTTCACTATTTTGCATTAGATAATGTTCCAAAAATACAGAAAAAAATATTTAAAAAGGCTTATTTTTTAATTTACTGCAGTATTCTCCCAAATGAGGGTGTGAATGGAATTTCCAAGCGCTCAAAAACCGCACAGGCCCTCAGTGACATGGTTTAGTGGTGGACCTGGCAGTCCTGAGGTAATGGTTGGACTTGACGGTCTTAAAGGTCTTTTCCAGCCTAGATGATTCTATGATTGTGCCATACATACTGTTGGCGCTTCCAGCGCCAGGAGGAGTACGGAGCCCTCCATCCTTACCCAGGTGCCTGAGTCGCCTGCCCCACACACACCGAAACGCTCCGTGCCCGCGCAAGCCCCCCACGCACAGACACGGCCGCCAGGACGCGGCGCTGTCAATTGCCACCTGAGGTAAATCCCCTCCCGCCTCCCCTCGCGGGCCCTGAGGACGCCGACGCGCCTCAGCGGCACCACTTGGTGGCGCGAGAGAGCCGCCGCGCAGCTGCGGTCGGGCCGGGGAAGGGGCAGGGAGCGGCGGGAGCGGGCGCTCTCCCTCAGCGAGGCCGAGGGCCGGTGGGAGGTGTCCGCAGCCCGGGGGCAGCTCTGCGGCCTGGGCGCTTTGCTGGCGGCCCCCCGCGGCGCCGGCTGAGGCCGGTGAGGGCAGCCCCGCTGTGCAGCGCCGTCTTCGTGGCTGCGGCGGGGCGCGGGGGTGTCCGTTCTGCTGAGGTCGAGGGCGGCCCGTGAGGACCCTGGAAACGAGCCTGTGTGTACTGGAGGAAAAGTCCACCCGTCCACCCCGCTTCGCTGGTGTTCCTCACTTGAACGGGAGCTGTGCGGGGCGTTTCGGGGACGAACAGCAGCGCAACGTGCCTAGAGTTCCTGCACTCCAGGGGTGATAACGAATCCTCACCCCAGAGTCGCCTCCTGTGAGACCCCTGATTACACCCGATGGGACTGGGCTGGGATAGCCAACTGTCGTGTCTTGTGTCCCGCTGCAGGTCCAGCTGTGAAGCGCAGGGAGGGATGGGGTCGGTAGCCACTGACCACTTTGGGAGTACCTTGGGTGAATCTAGGAGCATGGCTTAAAAAACAAATTGGCCTTAAGAGACTGAGATATGAACAAACATGTTAGTCACTGCTTTTCAGTAGTTTTGTCTAAGCAGAGGTAAGAGAAAGAAAATAGGTCTGAAATCTGGAAAAAAGGAGGCAATGAGGAAAGAGCATCATTAAGAAACAAAGCTGCTCAGACAACAGCCTGCTGCCATCCGGAATGTGTGCTTTTCCTCCCTCCCTTGCACCAAATCCAGTGCTCACTAGGTCACTCAACTCACTGACTTGGCTGAAAAACACTTTTTTGTTGAGTGAGTTTTCTGCCACACTGGTAGGTTGAATCCACTCCAGGCAAAGCCCCGTGTGAGGAAAAAAAGGTGGGAGCACATGGATAAGAGCTGAATTAAAAAGGTGATGGATTTGACTCATCTCATGGAAGTGTACCTTGAGGGTGCACCACTAACTGGGACTGTTGTAGTAGAAAGGGTGGGAGATACAAATGAAGAAAGAAAAGACCACATGTAACTGCTTATGGGCTGTACCTCTGTACCTCTGTACCTCTGTAACTGCTTATGGGCTGTACAGATCTCTCAGGACTAGTTAAGAGAGTAGCAGAGATCTTTGTGGTGTTTGTTCTTGTTCTTAGATTAGAGCAGAATGAAAGTAATTCTCCTGGTGTGGCTCTATGTAAGATGACCCTTAATGAAAAAGATTCAGCTCTCAGTGTTGTGTTCCTTGAATCTTAGGAAAAAAAAAAATCAAAGAGAAATGGAAGCAGTAGAAATGACGCTCAGAAGAAAGGTGGAATAATCACAAGTAAAAACTGGAGGTAAAAAGCAATGAAAAAGTGAAGGTGGAGAAAGTCTATAAAAATTTAAATGCCAAGAAGAGCTTGTTTCTGCAACAAAGGTGACCGTGATCTGGATTCCTTCCTCCTGAATTTAAGGGTGCAACCAGGGTACATAGGTATAGGCTTCCTGTAACTTCTGTGGACAGAAAAGCTCCTTCAAAGGGGAACAGATCTCCCACATGACATCCTTGTTCCCACACAACATCCTTGTCTCTAAATTGGAGAGACATCAGTTTGATAGGTGGATCACTCAGTGGATAAAGAGCTGGCTGGATGGCCGCACACAAACAGTTGTGGTCAATGGCTCAATGTCTGCCTGGAGACCAGTAACAAGCGGTGTCCCTCAGGGACCGGTGCTGTTGGGACCGGTCTTGTTCAACATTTTTGTCGCTGACATGGACAGTGGGGTTGAGTGCGCCCTCAGCAAGTTTGCCGATGACACCAAGCTGTGTGGTTCGGTTGATACGCTGGAGGGAAGGAATGCCATCCGGAGGGACCTTGACACCCTTGGGAGGTGGGCTGATGCCAACCTCATGAAGTTTAACCATGCCAAGTGCAAGGTCCTGCACCTGGGTCAGAGCAATCCCAGGCACAGCTACAGGCTGGGCAGAGAAGAGATTCAGAGCAGCCCTGTGGAGAAGGACTTGGGGGTGTTGGGCAGTGAGAAACTGGTGTTGGTTGATGAGAAAATGAACATGAGCTGGCTTCAGTGTGCACTCACAGCCCAGAAAGCCAACTGTATCCTGGGCTGCATCAAAAGGAGCGTGACCAGCAGGTTGAAGGAGGTGATCCTGCCCCTCTACTCTGCTCTCATGAGACCTCACCTGGAGTATTGTGTGCAGTTCTGGTGTCCTCAACATAAAAAGGACATGGAACTGTTGGAACAAGTGCAGAGGAGGGCCACGAGGATGGTCAGGGGACTGGAGCACCTCCCATATGAAGACAGGCTGAGAAAGTTGGGGCTGTTCAGGTGGGAGAAGAGAAGGCTGCGTGGAGACCTCATAGCAGCCTTCCAGTATCTGAAGGGGGGCTATAGGGATGCTGGGGAGGGACGCTTCGTTAGGGACTGTAGTGACAGGACAAGGGGTAACAGGTTCAAACTTAAACAGGGGAAGTTTCAATTGGATATAAGGAAGAACTTATTTCCTGTTAGGGTGGTGAGGCACTGGAATGGGTTGCCCAGGGAAATTGTGAATGCTCCATCCCCGGTGGTGTTCAAGGCCAGTTTGTACAGAGCCTTGGGTGACATGGTTTAGTGTGAGGTGTCCCTGCCCATGGCAGGGAGGTTGGAACTAGATGATCTTAAGGTCCTTTCCAACCTTAGCTATTCTATGATTCTATGATTCTATGATTCTATAAGTTGCATAACAGCAGTTATCCAGAATGCTGAGCTTTGCTCTTATGTGCATATGTCGGTATACTGACCTCTGCCTGTTGCAAGACACATTTGACATGGAAATTATGGGTGACAGATATTGAATTGTATTATATGGGAGGCCAGCCCATGTGACCATCACTATCTCTTTTGTCTTAAAAAGGGTGACTTTAGTTTTGGCCTTTGGCAAGATGTCCTGCAACCTATTTTGAACTGAAACTGGAGGATGAGCAGAAAATCACGAAGCTGTAAGAGCTGCCCTGCTTATCTTGGCTGCCTTCTCCTGAATAGTTGTACTGAACAGCAGCCTGGTGCAGCAGAGAAGCTTGACCTGTATTTCTAAACAAACATGGGCTTCTCAGTGCATTTTTTCTTATCTGCATCTTCTTTTTTTTTTTTTTTTTGTACTTTATTCATTTGAGGCAATGGCAGTCTTTATTTGTGCTGGCTCTAAGACCTTAATCGGTGTTTAACAGTAAAGCATAATAAAAATGATCTCAAACAGTAAAGCATAATAAAAATTATCTCAAACAGCATCATTGTAGGCACTTCAGTTTAAAAAGTCAAGTTACTGCTTAGATTCTAAGTCCATTTTCATTGTTACATGAACTTCTAAACATCATGAGAAGGTGAAAAAAAAGCACTAAGCGCAAGCTTCATATTTTCATTATGTTTCACTTATACTGAAAAGGGCAGTATATGAAGAGTTGCAATGTAAAGAAATAACAATTATTGATTTGTTGCTTAAGCTGAACCAGTAAACTCACTGTAACACTTCAACAGTATTACTCATCAGGAGCAATGTCCCAATTCATTTTAGGAGTCCAGCTTCAGTGGTTGTAGTTTTGGACCCAGTAATTTTGGTTGTTCTGGTTACTTCAGATAGCTGCTATTGTCCAGCTTGGCTATAAATGCATTTCAGTCAGCTAAGGTGACAAGTGCATGTTATTAAACAGCTAGGTGTCTAATAATAAAGCATGTATTTCTTTCTGGGGAAAAAAAAAATAGCAGGAGAAGTCACTTTCCCTTTTCTTAAATTCAAAGAATATTGACCATGACGAGGACTCTAATGAGAAGCAGAACTTTTGATCAGAGGACTACAGTGTTGCATAACCCCCTTTAAACCTGGAAAGGCATGTGCACTGTTTGGAAGTCACACTGGAGTGACTGTGCATATGTAATTCTGGAGGGAATATCTGACATTTCTGAAGTGTATTCATGGTTGGGTTGTGGCAGCCAGAACTGCAGACCTGCCGTAATGCCAGGTCTCCCAAGGGCATGCACTTTTCCTGGTAGTGGGTGGCTACTTTGGCAATTTTTGGCTTTCTCATTTGAAGCATCAGTAGCAACACAGAACAGAGCTGGCTGGAAATTTCTGACAAAAATAATCTCCATTGGGAAAAAAAAACCCAAACCCAAACTGTAATTGACAGGTTGCTGAGCAGCACGTTGGCTGTGATAGAAGCCAGGCAGGATCCCAGGCTGCCTGCTTCCCCTGCAGGCTTACTTGGCTTTCTCTGTCAGCAGTTTGCATGCTTTCTGGGCTTCTTGACAGCTCACTAGGGAAGCTATCATGCATCAGGGAGCCTGCAGACCTGAGTGGTGGAGCCAGGATCAAGGCCACATTTCCACTGTAATCCCACTTTGGATAGATAGTCTTTTTCAGAAGTGTGGAAGAAAAATTCTGGTTCTTCAGGGCTCCAGTGAAGGGAAGAGCAGTCAGTTTCTATTCCAGAGCACTTCAAGTAATGCCAACAGCAGAAAGAGCAATCCATCCTTCTTCAGCCCCGACGCAGCAGCAGGGATAAGGTGCTCTAAGGAAAAAGAGGCATTCCATCTTTCCTTTTTGAGGTGCAGTGGCAGAGGGGACCTATCAACTTAATCGCTCCATCAGCTGCATGGGACTGTTGCTGCTTTTCCATTCCTGGCGCATAAGATTTTCCATAGGGATACAGTTAATGGACATTTAACCTAGGCCAGTGAGTGAGGGGAGGAAACACAGAAGGCCATTCATAGTTCCCAATTACTGTTCTTAGTCTGAGAAAGACACTAGTGCACCCTGGCTGCTAGCTCAGTAATGCTGAGGTTCTGTTTGAAACTCTCTAACTGCTAAGCATCTAGCTTTTAAGCAAGCAGTGAAATGTTCAACAACTGTTTGGCATGAATATTTTTAGGCTCTCTACCTGTCAGTAGCCATTCTTTGGTATAGCTCTGTATATTTCCTTTAGAACAAATGCAACATTATAGATTAGCCAGACAACACGTGGTGATTCCGCTTCTCTTCAGTGTAGGTTAGTAACCGGTCAACAGCATATTTAACTTAAGATCAGAACACCTTGTTCCATGTAGACTTCAGAACAGCTCAAACCCTGAAGTCTTTATCCAGGCCCTGATTAAACAAACTGCACAAGCATAAATCTAACATCATGGCTTGCTGAATCTAAGTCGCAAGTCTTGCTCAAGCAAACTATTCAGGGAAGTTAAAACTGGGCTACAGCTTTTAACCTGTTGTTTCGGGTCAGAATCCTTACACCTGTGAATAAAACCTTTTTATGACTTTCTCTTTTCATATCTTTTAATTCTCTTCACTTTTTACAGTCACCTGTGATTTATTTTCCCAGCTAGAGGTATATGCAGGAGAAAGTAGAGCAAGGCAACTTTGTAAGTCAAGGGGCAGAATTAAACTTGTCGCAGCTAAGTAATTTGCCATAAAATGGTGAAAACCATTAATCTTTCACGGGTTCCATTTTAGGCTGTGGGAAGAGAGATGAATTTTTTTAATTTTTTAAATTTTTTTTTCAATGTGACTTCTGTACACAATACCAGAAGGTTGAACATGTATTTGCGTCTTTGTAAGCAAGTCCAAGCTTCTGGCTACAGTCCAGCATTTTTCTCTGTCCGTTAGGGCAATCTCCTACACAGTTTACCAGGGGAGGATGAAATTCCTCAAGCTGTTTCATAAACATTCATCACTGCAATCACGCTCCTAATAACAAGAACAGCAGACAAAATTTAAGACACTCTACACTGGGTGTAGACAGGGACTACAGAATCAGGAGTGAACCAGGAAAACCAAAGACCAACTAAGCCACTGTGAAAAGATTGAACAAGACAATTTTCCATCACTAAGAGTGTTGAGGCTCAGTGGAAGTAGGAAAACCCTCATTCTGTCACTCCAGACATAAGAAAAAGTAATACTTAAATGCAAAGGAAAGAGTCTGAGGAAGGATCCTTTTTGCACTCTTGAAAGTCTTGGTTCTTCCCTGTAGCAGTGCGCGACAGAGACAACCTACAAAGTACTTCAAAGCCACACAGTCTGTATTTACTTCCCTGGACAACCTTTTTAACAGTTCTAAGGAATCTCCCTTGCTAAAGTTCCTTCTTCTTGAATAAAGTCTCTAGAGATGACATCTGAAATCAGAGTCCTGTTGAGACCGTGGCTCCCAATGGGCAGCAAATTTTTTAACTTGCCCTGCATTTCACCACGGGACTGAAAATGGGCAGCGCTGACAGCAGTGCCTCAGGCTTCTGGTTAGGGTGACTCTTGTTATCAGCTCACCTTCCTGTCTTCCTTTTCTGCTGCAACTTACTCCCTTCTCTGCCAGTCTCACTAATTAGTGCAGAGGGTTTGTTTGTGTGTAGCCCTAATAAATTGTAATCACCTTAGATATAGCACTTCCTCAGGCTCCAACCTTTTGCTCTCCAGCCATGTCCTGTGCCAAGTACTGGGTGGGAAGGTTGAGCAAGGATTTCCTATGTACTGCCATCACCAGCAACAGGGGACTCAGATTTCCCTTCCTCATTTAGGCCTGTACTAAGGGCTACAACCATTAATGAATTATTTCCCTTATGAAAGCATTTCACAAAATTCAACAGGAATAAATCCAGAAAGTAATCAAAAGCCTGCAAAAAAATACTACAGACCTTCATTTTAAGGAAAAATGAAAGGAAAATTAAAGGATTTTAAAGCATTAAAGCATTTTAAAGGAAAATTAAAACTTCTAAAGGTCTGTGTTTTTGTGTCAAAACCTATGCAACTCCATGGAAAGCATATTTTTCTAGAAAAATAATAATTTATAGGAGACTCCAGAAAGGTTTCTGAAACTGCTGACAGCAAGAAGCTGATGGGGTGGGATTTCGTGGGCACACTGTGAGTGTATGAATGCTAGCCTCTCTACCACCGTCGGCTGCATCTGGTTTTCAAAGAAAGAGTAACATTTTCTGCAGTGTTGCTGGCAGGTTTCTGATGTGTGAATCTAGTGAACCTGGGAGCCCCACTGGGCTGTAACTTATGCAGAAGGCTGCACTGAGTCCTGGCAAGCCCGGGCTCCAGAATTTAATAGTGCAATAGAAGGAAACATGCTAATACGTCTACCTGAACTACTATTCCTTCAACACATTCCTCTGTGGTGTTTCTTGGCTTGCTGCTTGATCCCTCAGCTCTAGAATAGGAAAAAAAACACACCCCAAACCTAGTGCTTGAAGCTCCATTTCTCCCAATCCTCTGGGTAGCATATGTGGCAAAAATATCCTGGAATACTATAGCAAAGCAAAACCTGAGGAACAATTTTCTTTTCCTATTTAGTTAGTACTCAAGAGTTTCAAATATGTGAAAATCAGAAGTGCATCTTTAAGCGTTTAGATTTTCAACTTTTAAGATATTGCAAAAATCAAGATGCTGAGTGGGTTGCCTTTTAAAGCAGTCTTAATTAAAAAAGGTTTTTTAGACTGATGCTACAAATAAAAATCCCATCAATTGCAGCAGTTCCAAAACAGAGACCTACGTCTTCTCCCTAGTGTGTCTCCATTTTTACGGCTGTTTAAAACAATTACACACAACTAGTGTGAAATTGTGGTCCTATGGAAACAGAGGAACTTAGCACACGAAAAGATCCAACATACAGCTAGTGAAGTACTATGGAGGCTGTCTAATTTGTGTTTTCATAGTTAACGTATGTACAAGATTACACTCTCTACTTCAGAAAGTAGAGAGTTTTCTCTGACTCTTTGCTCTGTCACAAGAAAACAGCCTGGGTTAGTCATGCAAATGACACAGACATTGAAGGTTGTTTCCAACAGAAATAATGTTCAGGGTCAGTATTTCTTAGCTGGATGCTAGCTATATATTGAACAGCAAGTTTTAACAGGGTGGCAGTCACAGCACAGTGGTTGGTCTGCACAACATGCTGCTGTTGTACATTCCGTATAAACATTTGTTCAGCAAGGCAAGACAGGAATTTGGAAGTAATTTTTCCCTATATATTTGTGGGCTCTTTCCATTTGTCTTGGCTGGACAAACAAAAGCAAGAATCCTATTACTATTCAGCTGATGATTGCCACTGCTAACTTCTACTATTCCACAACTTTAGAACAAGATAGTTTTACATATATAAAATTCCAGCTCTCTGTTGTTCTTGTCCATAAAGCTGATATTCCTTCCAAATATCCAAAGTGACTGAATGACTGTAATATGTCATAAAGTTTGAGTCACAATTCTCTATATTTCATGGTGCCATTTGATGTAGCAGAGTCCTTAGACTCCTGTTGGAGTGAAAGAAGTCCCTTCACTGTGTTTAGTAAGCCTTGGATCAGCCTCTGGCTTGCTCAGTGCACTATTACGGGAGGTCAGTGACTCTCCTAGACTTCACCCTCTCTTCCTTTTGGACAGCTAATTAATTTATAAGGCCTTGGAATCTCAACAATTATCTTAGAAGAGATTTTGCAGATTTTTTTGTTTGTTTGTTTTAAAGGCTGGCACTGGAGTATGGGTTGTTCACAGACTGAGAATACCCTCATGTTCATAGGCCTCTTGAGAAAATGGAATCACAAGCCTTCAATAAAATCTAATCATCATTTTAAATTACTCCCAGATATAAGAGTTTAACCAAACACAGAAAATACCGTGGTGTTACTCCCCACAGGGTCTTATCACAGTCAACTTGGCTTCTACACTACAAAAACATCCTCAGCTCTTCAAATATGCCAATAAACTCCCCCTGAGAGGCAGGCTTCAGCAAATAAAGCCCTCCACTCATGCTACATCACCAGTGTTTGCTTGTTAGACTTTGGACGAAAGAGTCAAAAATCTCTCCACTGAACCAACAAGCTGCTAGAGGAGCTTAAAAGCATGGGAAAGTAGAGCAGTTGAAACCATAAAGATAGGATTTGGGACAAGGTGATGTCACAGCCTAGCATCCAGCATTTTTTAGTACGCAAACAGGAAAGCATTCAAACTCCAGAATGCTTCTAGCAGCCAAGCAGTTCTGCTGTAACATGGATGTCACTGGGGAGGTTTTAATAGACTTGCTATACTGAGCCAGCCTGAGGTCTTTAGAGAGTTACGGGAGAAGTGGAATATGCACATCTGGGAACTAAACCAAACCAATACTGATGCTTTCATCGTACAAGGCTTTCACTTGCTATCACATATAAAGGAGGTTGTATATTGTTTTAATTCTTTTTAAAAGCTCACACAGATTCTCCAGACAATTGTATTGTACATGGAGATACACAGAATAAAAAGCTTCGTTGATGGGTATCAGATGATAGCATCAATAACCAGAATAAAAGAAATTGGTCCCTAAGGTAATATATTATTTTTCTTTGAATAAGTGTAAGCTAAAGAAAGTAGTATGTTACTAGCCCCTCCTTCTGAGGTGATCAGAAGGCGATTTAATACATCCACAGTGTAATGATGTTCAGATGGGACACTGGGAAACAGAACTGGTCAGGAATGAGCGTTTAGTTCAAAGAAAGGAAACACAAAAATGGCAGCAGAAACATAGAGAACATTTTAAAAACTCTATTTGCTTTCTGTTAAAAGAAGTATCTTGAGAAAAAAATAAGGACAGCAGCTATTAAATGTCTAACAAAGATGTAATAGCAAATGCATACCTGCTACTATGAGATGCTGAGAAAAATCAATTTATGTTAGTAGCAACAAATGAATTAACATTTTGGGGGAAGGAGAGCTCTCAGGCTCTCTTGAGACTCAAAGAGCTTCTGAGTAGAGATATGCTGTGCCCAGCATTCTCTCCCCTCAACTCACACCCTATGCTGGCCATGACACAAGTGACATTCTGCCACTATTCCTTATTAATAAATCATAAAAAAAATCACTTAAAAATTACAGCAATTTCACCTTTGGCTTTGAACTGCAGATGTGTTTGCTACTTATCTCCAGAGTAGATGATTTGAGTGTGATATGCACAGTTGAGAATGATATGCACAGTGAGCATACGGCTTATGGCATTTGGCTTTCAAATGTGTATCCTTTTACATGTGGTCTTTGAAGCTCCTAACCAACCTATGTCTTCTATAACTCTATGAACATTTCTAATTATAAACAGAGTTTGAGGTATGTCTGTACAACCTATCAACAGTCATTAGACTTACAAAGCTGTTGAATTATCAAAGACCTCACGATTTGTGCTTTTAGTATCGCTCGTACTGTGTGTCCCTGGACTTCATAAATCTGTTTGAACCCAAAACGAAGCATTGCTTTGTGACATTGTTATGTCATCTGCTGTCTACTTCAGCCTAAGAGTGACTTACTTACTACTTTGGAGTGGCCCATGGCCCAGGCAGTCAGAACTCACTTGGAAACCCAGGCTGTCTTGGTCAGTTCCAGCCACCTGGCAAACCTGGGCTCCTCATAGATCAGGAAAAACGCTCAGTCAGCAAAATTCAGTGGTAACTTACTTAGGTGGAAGCAGGTTTAGACAAGCATTTAACAAACTTGACACTCTGCAAGGGGGCTGCTGTTGGCAGAAAGAAATCCAACAAATTCAGAACAAAAAGCTAATGCATGGATTCCTCTGATGCTAGCTTTTACAAACCAGAGCCAAAGAGTCCCGCAGTGATGAGAAAAACTGGATCAGGAAACTACCTGTAGAGTTGGGTATTCTGGGGGCTAGCTAAAGTCTGAATGTACTCCACGCTGCCACTTAAGTCCTCAGAGAGCTCATGCACACCAGAGTGCAGTGGCAGAACTGAATAAAGCTGCCCCTAAATGTTGTGGTGGGTACTGCTGCCTGGGCTTGTGACAATGCCTGCCTTGCAGAAGCCACAGACTTGTAACCGCTGTTTTCCCACTAACAGCACATTTTCTTTTTCACTCATGCAGAAAAATTTCAGTTCCTTACCGCACTTTTAGCAACCATGAGAGGATCAGTCCCAAAGGGGCTGAGGCCTCCACCTGCCACTTCAGCTACCTGAATTCAGCCCTCAAATCCCCAAGCGGCTTTTCCAGTGCACCTGCCTGGGGAGGCATTAGAGTTGTCTGCCTGCCTAAGTGACTGCCTCTCAGTGTGTTGTAACTACTGAGGTGTGGATATGTCCACTCCGTTACATGTTTAAGCCCTTCTTAAACAAGCTATTAGCAGATCTACATAACCTGCAGGTCTGCTTCTCCAAGCATTTTCTGTCCCTGCTGTCTTAGGGTCTGACACACGGTGTTTTCAGCAAAGGGGTTTCTTCCTGATTCACCTAACCAGTGCAACCTCTGGAAGAGAGTCTGCCCCTACCAGCCCCCCACCCAGAAAAAAAAAAAGGAACCTTCAGATATGTAGAATAACCAGCACCCTTCTCATAAGGGGAAAAAGAAAGACAATACCCTGCTCTCATGAAAAGGAACAGGCTTCCTTTTGGTACCTGTGCTGAGGAAAAGGCACATGGTGATGAATATTGAGATGTAAATGCATTCGTCCAGCATGGAGTTAGGTCCCCAGCTGCCCCAGAGCCTTGCCCTGGCCCTCAGCAGTTTCCACTAGTTTCAAAATCAGCTTTCAACTTCCAGGAGACTGCCAGGACTACTTACAAAGTGTCTGACAAGGTACCAGTTGGGAGCAGTGGATCCACTCCGTGCTATTAGTTGTTAGTACAGGACATGGGAGGAAACATGGGCAGGGAGAGCTGAGGGAACACAGAGAACTCCTCCCAGCCTGAGTTAGAAATGTGAAATGCATGCTTTGCAAGAGAGAGGTTTCCTTCCTGCATTGTTGCAATAAGGACTTCCTTAGCAAAAGATTGCATTTAATGCAAGTATGTTGTGGCTGTGGTGCATACACCATAATGAGTAAATGCAGCCTCTTGTGTGTACATGTGTGTGAGAGTTCTCTAAGTGCATAGTGACCGAACCTCAATAAAGGTCCATTGCAATTCCTTCAACCCAGGTGAAGTTACAACAGATGACGTTAATAGAGAATTTCCTCACACTGGTTTTCCCAGGCAGCAATAGCCAGAGGTACCATATCACAACTCTTCTGTCGTGAAAGAAAATGCTCCTTTTTTCGAGTCAACATCAAGACTTTCTTTCCTTCTGCTTTATCTTCTTCGGTAACAGGCTTATGCGAACAAGTTCTTGAGACGTTTGGATCCTGGAGGCTGGTTTACGCCTGTTGTGGGACCTCCTGGGAGGAGCTTCTCTTTAGCCTCTCATAAAAATCTTGTCAAGCTGAGAGGTATGTGGGAGAGTTTCCGGTCTCAGGTGAATTCCCCTCTCTCCTTTTCTCCACTTTGGGGTTATGGTATATTTCCTCAAAAGATGCTGTTTGCTTTGCTTTTTAAATGGCCTGCATCGTCTATGACGTGTGCACCAAGCTCAGGACTGACATGCAGGTCCCATGCCCTCAGGTATTTGTTTGTGCAAATACTGATCCCATTCACGCCTGGAGACTATTTTTCATGCTCAAGACAGCCATATGCATGTTTCTGGAAAACTTGGCCTTTTCTCTTTTCCAAACTGTTGATAATAAGCATCAAAAGGTTTTAACCTACATTTACTGAGACACTATCCCACAAATGGTTTGTAGGCCAGTTTATGTACTGTCCATACAGTCTTAGGGCTTTCTAGATGGAAGCAACCCTGGCATTGCCGGCGGGTTTTATATGACATGATTAGTTTGTGACGTTGGGTTAATCTTCAAAGAAACTGGACTGAAATAATGTATTTCCATTACAGCATCCACCTGGACTGACATCACAGTCTCACATAATAAACAAGAGCTGTGTCCTCTAAAGCCTTTCAAGCTTTCTGTTTTAATGAAGTTTTCAGTTTATGTAGAGCTTTTGGTGAAAATCCACTTTGAAAAAATTACACTGTGAGTGCCTTTATGCTCATGGGTTTCCCCTTTTCTTGGTAGTATTTTGTTTTGTTCTGTTTTCTTTACTAATTTTGCCAAGACTAACTTATGCAGGCTTTGGTTTGCTTTACTCCCAGGTTTCTACTTCTAACGTTTGTTTTTTAAAGGTTTTAGGATTTGGATTTAAGAATAAATATCTCAGGTTTTCAAAGTCAGA
Organism: Pezoporus occidentalis; assembly: GCF_034315485.1. Lineage (NCBI taxonomy): Eukaryota > Metazoa > Chordata > Aves > Psittaciformes > Psittacidae > Pezoporus > Pezoporus occidentalis. Next base: position 2,959,161 of record NW_026915376.1, read on the forward strand.
ATAATTTGCTTTAGCGAGCTGGTGTATTGCACCTGTATCAGCTTAGTGGCACAAAACTTCTTTGGGGAATTTTTCATTAGAGACATCAGAATGAGAGCCTAGCCAAGAGCTGAAAAGACTGATTAAACTTTAAATAGTTTTACTAATGACACCGAGGGAAAATGGGCTGCATAAAGGATTTGCTTGCTGTGCGCTTGGCCAGTGTGAATGCGCTACAATTATTACCGAAATTCTTCATACTTGTGTTCAGCACTTTGTGTGTGCAAAAAACCTAAAGTATCAGAAGTTTTAGCAGGTAAGGCAGGGACTGAAACTATGGCCTGAAGGAAAATGTGCCCCTTTATTAAAACTGTAGAACTGGCTCGTATGTCTTAGAATCGTAATTACCAGCATTTTAAACCACAGCCAGATTTGGCGATATGTGCTGATACCCTTATGATGGACCGTGTGTGGTATTTTGTGTGACTGGCATGAGAGATCTGTCCTGCCCACCACACTTTGCGTTTCTGCTCATGACCTCAGCATGGTTTCATACAGGCAAAACTTGAGATTTGGCCTGTTGCTGCCATTTTAGCAAGGATGGGCCATTATACAACTATAGGTTCTTTTCTTTAAAACACAAATTAAGCTAAATCAGCTTAATTACACTGTATTTGCTCAGTCTGACTGGGCCCTTTGTCTGATGGAATGATCTGTCATGTAGGAAGGGCTGTCTGCTCTGAACCTCTCATTTCTCCACACCTGCCGCTCTTCCAATAGCTTTTATTTGTATTGGAAACACAAACCAGTATGGCAAACAGAACACTCAGTGGTGAGGGAAAAAACTTAATTGTGCTGAAGCTGGTCAACACCTGAAGTCAACTTCTAACGCCAGTCACAGGCATGTCTGTTGACTGAAGCTGGGGCATTTGCAGGGAAGATGCAGATCTAGATAAGTGTGCTCACAGCCCATCAGAGTTAGGCTCCTGGCAGAGAAGCAAAGCAATTCCTCTATCCTGAGCATGATAAAGTAAGCACACATGTGCCTCTCTGATGGAGGAATATAGGTCTTAGCTACAGACGGTCCACTGCTTAGGACCATTAGGCCGGAAACCATAGATACCCTGGTCTCTGGTGGAGCAGTGTCTCGCTCCTTTCTTTATGCTACCATGTAGGAAGGTCATGCAGGTGGTGAGTATTAACCCTGTCTCTTTCCTCTAGACCTCTGTGGCACTATTTTCTGGCACAAGGACCCAAACAGACAAGGGGGGTGGGTTTGCTTCAGCCCATCCTTCTGCCATCCTTATGCTGAGTAGTACTTTCCAAAGCTATCCTTGCTGTACTGCTTGAGAAGTATCTAAATCATTTTGTCATGGTTGGTAGGAATTGGGTGATCGACTAAAGCCAATTTAGCCGGAGCTGAATGAGAAAGCAGTCCTGCCAGACCCACGACTGTTTTCAACATGAAGCTGAGCATCCATCTGGACTAGACACAACTGTGTACTCATTCAGGAGCCCTAAGAGGACTCAGGCACACAGTGGGAGCCAGCCACATCCCTACCAGCTACTATGCCAGCATGTAACCCCTCCAAACAGCCTGCTGAGACTCCACCTGCACTTCTTTGCTCTGATTCGAGAACCCATAATTTTCCTCACCAGCTTCCTCCTGCGTCAGCCATCTGGGATGTCTGGTGAAGGAAACCTCTTCAACTGCTTGGACCCTGTTAATGTCAGCTCTCCAGTCACCCCCAGAGCACTCCTCAGCATCACCTCCTGGCTTTTTGGGTACCTTCAGAAATGAGATAGTCAGAGGTGTGCTGCAGCATATTCTCCTTCTCCTTCACTGTGAATTTTACACAATCACAAAATAGCTGACTTCTGAAGGGGCCTCATAATCATCAAGTCCAACCGTCCCTTGCTCAAAGAAGGGTCAGTTAAAGTAGGTGGATCAGGACATTGCTCAGTACCAGCTTTTGGATATCACCAAGTGTGGAGACTCCACAACTCTCTGGGAAACCTGTGCCAGTGTTTGATCACCCTTGTAGTAATTTTTTTTTCTTCTATTTAGATGGAATTTCTTGCATTTCAGTGTGTACCCATTGTCCTTTCAGTGGGTACCACCACATTCCTGGCTTAAGTCCACCATGATCCCTAGGGCCTGCTTTCCAGTTTGTCAGTGTCCAAATGTACTGGTACATGGGGTTATTTGTTCCCACGGACAGGACCTTGCATTTCCTTTTTTTGAACTTTGTATGTTTCCTGCTGGCTCATTTCTCCATCCTGTCCAGGTCCCCCAGAGCGGCACCAAAACCATTTGGTATACCAACCACTCCTCCTGGTATTGTACCATCTGCAAACTTGCTGATGGTACGGTCTGCCTCATTATCTAGACCATTAATGAAGAGCAATCAGGTGTTTCAAATGCTGAGCGTTTTTAATCTATTGGAAGCTCATTTTCTCATTTAACCATTTTGTTTATGAATACCCTGTTTGTATAATGTAAATCCAAATGATTCTCCATTATTCACCTTTATATTTTAGGTGTAGCATAAAGCCATGGGATTTTTAAGTGAATCATAATGGAATAAAACTTGTAGCGGACTATTTCCAAGAAAGTAGATTTGTTTTCAGGATGAACCACATGGACCAATATTTAGAAGAACCCTATGACTTATTTTTGACTAAAGTTTCTCTACAGAAACATTCTGTTTTCTAAAGAGGGTTTTGTGGCTAAAACACAGAACAAACATACTAAAAAGGAACAAAGGATGCATTAAAGGGTACTCCCTAGCCTTGAAGTGAATCCTAGAAATGCTGCAAATAGGATGTTCCTGCACAAAGAAATACATACATACATATATATATAATGTATGTATATGTAAATGAAAGAAGTGATATTTTTGCTTTCCATCCAACACAAGCATAGTCTAACTTTGGCAACTGCTGAGTATTGTACATGTTTTTATCCTAGTACAGCTTCATTTTATTGATACAAATATGCGTGCAGAAGACAAGAGGCTGATCTAAGGTTGGGTAGTTAGCGTTTCATATACAGACAAGCTTGTAAAACTCCCCTGTGTGAGAGCTAGAACAGCAGCTAGAATTTGCACAAGGTCAGGAGCTCCCATCCTCCCTCCTAGCAATCAACTAGACTGTCCCTGATAATGTTGATCTTCGTTTCTGTCCTACCACAACTGTCTCTTTTTTTTTGTCCTGTGCTTGGTCATACTCATTATCGTTCGCAGTCCTGAGCAAGAATGGAGCAAAACGTAACTCTTGTTTGTTCCTTTTTGTGTTCCCAGGCTGTGTTCCTGTTTGATCAGTGGTGTTTCCTTTTTCCTGTCCTTTGTTTATTAGTATAACACATTTCCTGTTTATTGGTTTATAGTAACCAGGCAAAAATAACGTTGTTTAGAACGTAGAGAGACCTCTGTCTTGGAAGTGCTGGAGGTTCAATGACACAAAGTATTTGAGACCTACACTGCTTCCTGATGTCTCAGCTTCCTCCTCCTCTCCATTTCCCCCACACACTTCCCAGCTCTGCTCCCTTTGTCATGGCACAGCTTTGCTTTTCACTCACACCAAAACCTTTCATTCAGCCCTTCTTCTTATTTCTGGCAGTAGAAACTGAAGTATTTAGCAAGAAGGAGGGAAAGAACCACAAAAAGAAGCCAGGGTATGGCCAGTGCAAACATAAGTTTCACGGTGGCAAATCCTCCTACTCCAGCATCATTGGTAAGAGAAACAAAGTTGGAAACTGCTCTCCAGTGACAGGACATGTTCAGGGAAAGCCAAACAACTGAGGGAAACTGAGCCAATTGTGGGGCATCCACCAAAAGCTGGATTAAAAATTCTAAATACAAAAAAAAAAGAATTGCCTCTGCTTCCTCATGGTTTGAGGACACTTAGAGTTTACATTTTCAAGCTTCTCATTGTCATATTGAAGACTATTGCTTTTAAATTACTATCTTTCTTTTTAACAAAAGCTCACAATTACAAATATCATCTTGACCACAGCACCTGGAGCTTTAAAAAGGCAGGACAATACAGATACCACCCAAATACCAGAGGACCCTATCATGGGTAGGGTCCTGTCTGCCCTTAGCTCAGTGGGATGCCAATGTTGACTCTGAGCCTGCAATTGCCATGAATTAGCTGAAGTTTGGAAGCAATTTATCGTGGTTTCTTCATACATCAGGTTCTCCATTTGCCAGACACACCAGTGTCCCCTAGCTGTGCACAGGCAAAGAAACTGGAGATCTTCTTCAAGCCTGACAGAGACATTGCATACAAATATTCAGGGCACAGGTGCCTGAAGAATTAAATTAAATGTGCAGATTACACCTTCGTACTGAGCCCCAACAGACAGTGCATTATAGGAAAATAAATGCATCTCTTCATGCCCAACATGGTTATTCCTTCCGACCACAGACAGTTACACTGTGGGGTGCAGAGCCATAGACCAGCAAGCTGTGGCCTTCTGTCATCAGGAGCTCTGTAGTGACCACTTGCAAGTGGGTGCTTGATGCTGCTTTTCTGGTCCTGGCCTACATAGGGTGCTTCCCACTGCTGCAGAGTCCTGGAGAGCTGTCTCCAGTGTACCACTGCTGCTTCTACTTCACTCCAGACTTCGTCCTGACAGCAGAGCTCTGTCTGCTCTGAGGGGATTACTTCAGGATTTTGCAGCGTGGAGGCTGGAACTGAAGAATAATGTAACATTCAGCATTGAACCTGACAGTTCATTGCAACAAATGAGACCTCGTAATCAAAAGGCTTAGGTTGCAAAGCGGTGTCATGAGCTATAATTTTCATTTTTGGTGGATGTAAAAATAGGTCTTCTTCTTGCTAACCACTTCCAGTCTGTATAAACAATCTTATTAGCAGCCTAGAGCATTATTGAGAAAGAATTATGCCTGTCCAAAAGGTGAAGATGCCCTAAAGACTGAATTTATATCAGGTGAGAGAAGGAAGGACCATGCCAAGGAAAAGAGGCTTACCCTTCCATGATGACTTTCGTTATTCAAGCATTCAAGAAAATAATTAAAAAAGAGTTTGGAGAAGCTAACTGCTTGGAGCCAATGTTTGCTGCAGGTCTATTATGGACATAAGTCACAGCAGAGTGACAAAAACCTGCCAGTTAATAACCTGACTCCAACATGTGGAGCTTTACAGTGACAAAAAACATCTGTAGCGTGAGTTGTCCTGTAACAAGTGAAGTTTTACAGGCCCACCAATCGAAGTAACTGAAGGCACGAGAAGGTTATAGACAGCATTGTCAAGCTTTGGTACTTGTAAGTCACCTAAATAAGCAACTTCAGTTAACTCTTCTAAAGAAGTTTTCCATTCCTGTGCTTATTAGCTAAGATAATGATGCTAACTATTTAGGTGCCTAATTATAAACTGAAGTGTCTAAGTTGTAAAATGCTCTCCTTAGTTCCTTGTCAGTACTTATAGTCAAGCACTGAAAGAAGGGTGACTGTGATCCAGAGCCCAGCATTCCTATCACTTGACTGGATGTTCAAGAATACAATAAAAAATATAATTATAGGGTAATAAATTCTTGCCTTGAGTGTTTTCATTTTCATAGGCATTCTTGTCTTGAGTGCTTTCACAGGCATTGATTTCCCTCAGGTAAAAATATATGCACCAGAGTCACATTTACATTTTTGTCTAAGCATTGCCACCCTCTGTTTTCCAATAAGTTTTTATGCCTTTGCTTAACGATATGTAATTTGCAGCAAGTTTTATGCTTCAAAAGAAACACATAAAATTCTGTTTATTGTCCCATTCTTCATTTGTCACTGAGTTCAGCTTGTCCCACCATGGCATTGAATAGTCATTTGCTAACAACTTAGTAGGTAATCACCAGTTTCATCTCCAAGACTTAAAATAGCTCAGGGTGGTGCTTGTGAGTTTTTGCATATACATGCATAACCTCCTCCTGCCCCCAACAAGCCACAGTTAACCACAGACAAATCTCCACATATCTAAATACCATTTTTCCTTGCACAACAGCGGGAATATGTCCTGAGTCACCCCAGCATGCTCTTTTTCTTTTTCTCTGGAACCATACAATTAGCATCTGTTTTTAGTACTTAGTGTTCAGACAGAAGGGGATACAGAGAAGTCCCTGTTGTTAGTTGCTGCTATGGACTAGTCTGTAGTAGCACGCAGAATTGTATCTAGCAGAAAGACCTACAGGGATCACCCTTCCAAATACATCCCCACATTTTTTACCTATTTGCCTCCTTTTCCCTAGGAAAAGATTAAGCCTTTTAGAGACAGAGAATTAAGAGTCCCAGTAGACGGCCAAGCAGTGCTGTCTGTGTGCTGTGGATGTGGGGGAGAACAGAGAAAGTAAAAGAAGACACAGTATTTGTATGTATGTTGTATCCCTGCACGGTTGTTATTATAAACTCAGGGCTTAGGTCCACAGAAGAAGAAAGGAATCTATCACCTCCACCCCAGCAACAGAGGGAACACACTTCATGGAAAAATTGGGCTTATTTCTTAGAAGTTTCCTCTCCATTCCCACTTGTAATGCACCTGAGTATCACTGCAGGCAGGGCACCAGGAACACTCTGAGCTTTGCTACTTAATTCTGAACTCTTTTAAGAGTAGCTTATGGGACTGCAGAAAAGAGATGGAGAAAGATATGGGGAAAAGTAACATCTTAGGAAAAGGACACATCTCAACCCTTTTTACACATCTCAACCCTTTTTAAGGTCAATAATTTGATGTAATCCACAAAGGACTCAAAAGTAAGATACAGCTCTGACAATGCGTCTTATTATCACCTAAAGGTCAAGCCTGTTTGCTCTAGTTATGAATTGCAAAAATCAGATTAAACAACTCCTACCACCGCTCGCTGATTTCCAGCTAGGTTCTCTGAACAAGTGCAGCTCAGGTTGCTGAGGCATTAGCATACTTCTTCTACCACGTCAAGCACATTATGCAAGTGTTTCACTATGGAGATACAGTTATAAACTTTGCACAGTCCGGTGCATCCCAGTTCAGTGGGACATTCCTCCTGAAAGAGGTGGGCAGGGAGTCATACCCAGAAGTAACGTGTGTGTAAGTGTGGCTGTGGATGGGATGAGGCAGTAGTGGAGCGGGGAGCATGGAGGCAGACACTGCACTTTGCCGGGGTACCCTCCTGCTGCAGGTGGCCACAGAGACATGAGCATTTCAGCCTTGATGCTGACAGGTCCTGGAGAATAAACTGGTTGTATGGATTGGTGAAAAGCCAGCTGAAAGCCATAGGCCAGTTTGTATACTTAAAATGGGACACAATTTTATGATTCTGCAAGATGTGCTAAGGAACAGGCAGGATCATTCTTAAAAGTACCTCATCTTTCCCTTTGCAACATCCAGTGTAACGGTTTTCAACTATGCTGCACTATGACCTTAGCAATGCACCGGTGACGGCTGGGTTTACATTTTTCCTACTCTTCCAGCCAGACATAGCCATGGTTTCATTGCAGCATTATGCACAAGGATTGAATGAGCAATGATTTTGCTTTACATACTCTTTACTTCACTCTTACATACAGTACTACAGTTGTGCAAGTGATGACACATGCGCACAGTGACCTGATTCTTTGCAGTTGCTGTAAGATAAGCCTAGACCACAGATGTCCATATTTTCCAAATGTTTGCAGCTCGTGAGTATATTGCTTTGACTCCTCTCCCACCATTTAGTCAGCCATTTTGTTGTTGGCTGCAAGCTTTGTATGTGATGCCAAGTTTTCCCCACTCTATTTCTGTCAAAGCAGCCCGAGAGGCAATAATAAATAGCCCAATTTGTTACTCACATTTTCATGAACAGATTAACACTGGCTTATGTTATAACAAGCATCTGTTGGATTGAGCTAGGAGGAAATGTCCCTGTATTGGACTACACACCCTTTTTGAGAGGATGAGCTATTCTGTTGTCAAGTCACATTAGCAGTTAGATAAGGTGGCATGTGCCTAATTTTCTGAACATTCAGCCCTGAAAAGTGTGAAAGAGCAATTATAATCCTAATTACTTTGGGCCATACTAGGCCTGTGTCAAACATATATGCAAATTCACATAGACTGGTCTTCTGCATGTCTTGTGGTAGGCAGAGACATAATCACAGACCCCAGACTTCTACTGCTGTGTGAAACCTAGGAGAAATCAAGGTAATTTTCCATTCCTTCAGTAGACTCCCTCCATAGAGGTTGTTAGGACTTTCACTGAAAAAAAGCAGTGCATGACTATATGGGTATGTTGTTAGCAAGAAAGATGCTGCCTGTACATTTTATGATCCACAATTAAAGTACAGGTGTAACTTGTTCCAGTTTGCTGCTGAATTCCAAAAACATGGAAATAGGAACAGCACACTGGAGACTACTGAGACCCTGCTCTAGCATATACTGTGCCTCCAAGGTTTTACTCTTGACGCATTGTTTGGCACTAAGCTTTAGGATTTGCCTGTTGTGGATTTGAGACCAGCCTCATGGTGTGATACTGAAATCCATCACGGGGGAGTCCAGTCACACAAGAATCAATAGGACTCTACAGTTTATCCAGTGCATTCAGTGAATGCTTTTCAATCCAGCCAATAGTGCAAGACAGAAATACAGCTTAACAGGGGTATTTTAGCAGTCTTGGAGCCTGCAATGTGGTGGCTTTTATGTTGTTTGGTTTTTTTTTATGGAACATGGCACAGCAGATAGATAACCACGTTGCAAGCAGTGATTGCAACCTCAGTTGCAATACCAGCGATCTCAGTATGATTGGAACTCATTTTATTTAGTATTTCAGCCTCACGGTTGTCAATTTAATGGATCCTCTATCTACTACAGACATGGCCTAACTTCAAAGCTGTTTATATTAATGTAATTTTGTTATCCCATTTGTCTGAAGAATCCTTCCCAGAAAAGCTTAGCATAGCCAAACTACAAGCAGCCATCTATTATGTGGGTGGGTCAGAGGAGCATTGTTACCAAGAAAAAGCCTAGTGTTGACCTTGTTAATTAATAGCCATCTTTCTAAAGATCAAAGAATGAAACCTGATCAGGAACAGATGCTGTTATGTATGGTAATTTACATTTTCCTGCCTGATGTCCTAACATGCTTTTAATGATTTATCTCCCTTTTGCAAAGGGTAATTCCATGGTTTTATGAAAGAAATCAATGTGTCTGTTCTTGGCAGATGACTGCATACCTAAGATTGTGCTGCTCTTGATCCCGTCATGGAATTTTCCCCAGTGTGAATGGGAATTTCATACAACGTGAATGACCACGGTCCAGGAAATAAAAAATCCTGCTGTCCTTGAGGAGCTTTTCTCGGAGAGTGATGGGACACAGTGATACTCCACTGCACAAAAGAACTGTGGAGCTCAGGCATAAAGACTGGAGAGCACTTGTAACACAGAGGCTTCTCTCTTTCCCTTCCTGTAAGGGTTAAATTGCAGACATTAGAGTGGCATGTCCCTTCTCTCCACATTTGGATCTCTGCAGAGAAACCTGGTAGTCCAGATGCTTCAAGTCTGTAGGTGCTGTTGGTAACTCAGGCTGGATAGATGACACACCTAAGCAGTAAGAACCTCTTATCACCTTGTTCATGTCGGTAATCCCAGTTCAGACACCCAAATTCATTAAGGAAAAGTAAACTCTACTTATGCCCAAACTGGACAAAAACTGGTGAAATCTAACGGTACTGAGCTCAATTTCCATTTAAAGAAACTGAAAATAATGACACAAACTTATTTGTAAAAAATACTGCAGTTGATGATATGCAGATAGCTGAGAGAAAAGATGACAGAAATTATGGCAGGAGAGTAGGCAGGGGAGAACAGATGGGGAGAGAGGAAAAATCTCTTACTCTAAGCTAGATTTTGTGTGCATGCATATCCTGTGTATAGGCCACCCACCCAGGACACATGGATTTTGAAGGGTGCTATTTTACTCCTTATACATGGCACTGGCTTTCACTGTAAATAGGAAAATGTTTATTTTAAAAATTGAATCAACCCTGACAAAAACATGGGTTTCAGTTACAGGAAGAACAGGTTCATGAACTCCAGAGAGATTTCTGAACCCTGCCATCTTAAAAAAGAGCAAAAACCACCAACAAAAAAATCAAATCTCTGCAAAACTCTCAAGCTCCAGGAAGCTTACCTCTCTCTGGATCACCATACAAACTACCCAGTAAGGGTTTTGAAGCTGCATATGAGGCCAAATAGCTACTAATATTAACTCTTATCCAAAGAAAAAGAAGAGGAAAAAAAGGAAAATAGGTACTGTGATTGTCCCAGGTAGTAGAGCTACATCATTCCCCTGCACTAACGCAGTAGTTATAAGCATGACATCCAGAAATCTTACGGTGTTATAGAGAACTATTAATGCTAAGTCTTGCAAAGTGGGATTAAGAAAGCTCTTCCATTTCTTCTGTTCCTTTGCAATCTGTAAGAGTAAAGATTTGTAGTCCCAGTGCAGTTACCTCTCCCTTTGTCCCCATGAATAAAAGGTTTTGTCAACCAAGGCAGCCTTGCTTGCCACTGCTGAGTATCTGCAATAGCTGGGGCATGGTGTGAACTCATAGTACACTTGGGGAGGACTTCTGCCCCTTCAAGAGCTGTTGGTGGTCCTATCCTGCAGGGCAAACAAAGTTAACAAAAGAGTCTCCAGATAAGGAAGTGGGCATATGTCTTCCTCATGGCATTCTTGACATTGACAGTACTCTTTTGCACACCACTGTTTGCAGAATCCAGCTTATGTTGTCCCTATTGAGTGTAGCTATTTTAGTGACATGCTTTTGCTTCTATATGTATGCATGGTAGTTCTCAGGATAGAGTAGTCACTGATTCATGAAACAGGAAGGTTTGTTTGCAGAAGCATTTTATTTCTGTTGAATGTTTTGCAGCTTTCTGAAGACCCATATCTACATATCCAACTGCTATTAGACATTGTATGGGTGAAGTTTCACATAAATAAACATCATTTTGGACTCATACCACTTTTACATCACTACAGCCTCACAAATTCAAAGCCCTGGATGACTTAAGCTGTAAATGGAATTAAATCTGTTTCTTTAAGTCTACATAAATTAAAAGACAAGGTTAATAACTCTGATTGCCATGCAATTAATTTGGATTGCAGCTGAGAATAAGAAAGAATAAGAAGTCTGGCCCTTTCATTTGTCATAAATGTTGGTTTAGCTTTCCTGCAAACCCTGAGTTATGACTTGACAAGTTCACTTCTCCATCCTACCTGCCCAGAGTCATTCAGTACACATGTAGCTTGACAATATGTTGGTTTGACTGGGACATGAGCAAGAAAGAGTTCAGCTGCTCACATCTGAGACCATCTTGCACTTTGGTTACAGATTTCAATATTATTTGTGCTATGAATTCAAATATACGGTTGTGAATTCAGCAGCTGTGGCTTCTCTGGATAGTAAGAGCCATCTCCTGCATACATAGAAGAATCTCGGGAGGTTTGCCATGTTCAAGAACAAGACAGTTCTGTTTGTTGTGGATGTTTACGTGACCAGATATACTCTGCCGAACAGTACTTGAAAAATATCTGTGGCATGTGCTTCATCCCAACCACTCATTCCCTTTCCTTGACCTGCCCTTTGTGGAGAGCGTGGAATGTTAAACATTTCTTGTTGGTCTGCCCAGCCTCTGCTTTATTTACACTTACGCTCCCATTCCCTTATGCTGGGGCACCTTTTAGGATATTTTCATTCCTGCTCAGTGTAATGGAGTGCTGGTAAGGCCATATTCTTCAGCAGTAATGAAGTGGACCCTGGCTATTAAGGCTGGAGTCTGTACCCACTGAAGCTGCACATAGAGTCAGAGGTTAAAAGTAGTACAGAAAATTATGAATTAAATAATGTTTTGTGACTTGCAGAGCGACACATCCCTCTTCCTGCTGCTCTGAGGCATGTTTTTAAAACAGTTTCTGCTAAAACCTTCCTTCTTCTCAACATAAGCAAGTTTGGGGCTCTTGAAACCCACTAGTTCAGTAATTGCAGAACCATCTCTGCTGCATTTAGCAGAGATTAAGTAGCAAAGAACAATCCTTACAGCAGAACAGCCAAATGCCTGCACTTACAGTCAGGTTAGTTTACAGATTTTTTTAAAACTATTATAGCGAAACTAAACTGCCTGGACACTTACTTAAATGTCAGCCAGGTTTATTCCAGTTTCAGTAAGACCACTCAGAAGCTGCTTTAACATAAAATAAGACAATAATAAAAGTCCATGCCACTTTTTGCGTCAAATTTTTCCTGTAGATAATCTTGTAAATATGCGAGATAGATAGGTAAAGAATCAAGGGGAAGCTGACAGACAGGAAACAGCACAACGTCTTCACCCGGAAACTGCCAGTTAAATAAGGATTTAGCTCTTCCCTCAAAATTCAGCTACTTTCAAAGCTGAATGCTACTTTGGGTCACCCCTTTGTGAGGTGTGGGAATGCCAAAGCTGCCATGTATGTTGTTTATTTCTGTTTTCAAATGCTGTGCATTTTAAAAGCAGCTAGCATCTTTCCTTCTGAGTTATCCTTTGCATTAAGAGGAAAGAGGAAAGCTGTTTTCAGCAGTGAGGTTGCAATAGAACAGTGATTTTAAAGGGAATATGTAGAAAAGTGTAGAAAAGATTCCAAATTTTTTTAAAAGCACTTTTCTCATCATAAGGCATGTTAGAGATGAGCTTCAGCAAGCCCACCATGGTGGTCCCTGATACATAATGTAAAAGATCAAAAATAGTGGCACTACATGGATAGTAATCACAACTGACTTACTTGCTTTTGAAAAAGTTCATCTTAAGTCTGAAGCATTGTTAATACATAGTTATTAGTGGATTAGGTACTATTATCCATATGTATTTTGGATAGAGACAAATCTTCATGCAATTTGAATAGACCAAAGCAATCCTCTTGGAAGTAAATAGCCAACTGACATAGGAGCAGGGGTAGAGATGGGGCCTCACTTTGTCTCTGCTGAGTATAAATTCAGTACTTGAAGTATCAAGAAGTCTTCCGCCAAGCCCCTTCTCTGTATTAGATGTTATGTGTGCCACTAACTTTACAGTGGATCAAACATTACTTTCTCAAGACAGTGGCCCGAATTTTCAAAGGTACATAGTAAGTACAGATGTCTCCGAATGACCTGATTTACAGAACCTCTTGAAAACACTAACCTTCCAGTCAAGATAAGGAGACTACCTCAATACCGAAGACACAGCTTTTGTTTAGCTGTGGAATTTAAAATCCAGCTCAAGACTTAGACTCACAACTGTATTTACTAGCTTGGAAGCACTGACACCAAAAAGAGACAAACATGCCAATGTCACAGTAGCTTAGTATGTTCACTATGACTAAATACTGCCTATCTGACTAAAGTGGTCATGAGGTTTAGGTCCAGCTGCCAACTGCCTGCTGAGCTCTGACCTGAGTTTGAACACAGCAAGAATGTGCCTTAAATCTTAACTGAGTCTCGGCGTGTTTCTTGGTGATAAAGGGGACATTTGCCTGCAGTGAGAGATGCAAAGCAGATCCATAGATTCCTCATCCTTTCATCTACAAAGCACGATAAGAAGGATCTTGGCAGTGGCAAAGGGCTGCACAGTTAATTCATTCATGTGTGCCAGAGACAAGCCTGCAGGTTTCATGGTGAGGAAAAAAATATCTATAAGATCTGGCCAAAAAATAGTGCTACTGTTTTTCCTCACTGCTGATCAGGCAATTGGCAACATTTCTCATCAATAAAGCTATTCATGATCTTAGCAATCTGATGAAAAGATTCTTTGGGGATATATGAAAATAACTTTGTTTCCAAGGATTTATCGGGTGAGAAGGTAGGAATTCCATGCAAAGCCTATGTTCAAAGCTCTCAGATTCCTTGTGGTTTCTCATCTTCCTGGAGGTAAGCTCATAAAAGAAAAAATGTGTACCAACTTTTATGTCATTGCACAAGAGTGCTGTAAGATGATCAGAGATTTACTTACTAAATGTCAAGAAGTTTATTTGAGGTAAAGCTCTGCCCTGTATGGGGGGGGGTACATGAGGCAATAGTGGAGCTGTAGGGAAGGAGCTCCCATCACATGAGTAAGGCAGAAGAGCAGCCCCAGCACCACTTCCTTCCCAGCAGTAATGTGAACACAGAAGTGGGAGAAATCACCAAGTAGATTATGGAAGCAACCTGGGATGTTGGAATTGGGGGTCTACCATCAGCATCTTTGGTGACTTGGGATAAATCACATGGTCATTTTGTATACTAATCACAGATATACAGTATTTACTGTGTGTCCAAACCTGGAAGAATTACTGGTGTCTGGATGAGTGCTCTGTACCTGTCAAGGCTAGTGGCCACCTCCAACCCAAAAGAGTGTGCAAATGGATTAGGACTGCAAGAGCAGCCCTAATCAGGGGAGCAGGAGAACAGTTGAATGGGAGTACAGAAAACAATGCTGAGTGGAGAAAAATGAAGTCATTCACTGTCCAGCTCAGGCATGAGGAGGTGACTCCAGTCGCTGTACCCAGATCAGGTCTGTGGTCCCAGTCCCAAACTGGCCTTGGAGCTGCTTTGTGCCACCAGCTCCATGCAACAAGACAAGGTCCCATTTGAACCTACAGCCAAGATGGAAGGAGCAACTTAAAGATGGATAAGGTAACTATACAGGATAGAGGTTTAATTGGCATTCTCATGTGTTAGGATTCTCATACCTCCTGCTGTTCATGCTGAGAGACTGGAAGAAGAGTGTTTTCAATTGCACAGCTGACGAAAGAAACTAAAGTAAGAACTGGAGGGTGGGTGAGCAAAATCCAGACAGACTCAATTCTCCCCACTCCTGTCTAAATCAGGAAACAGATGGAGGCTTGTATGGAAGAGGGAACCCTGCTGTTCATATCATGGTCTCATTCTCTTTTTGTTTTCTGCTGACCAAGGTTTTTGGAAGGCAGTGATTAGAGAGCCTCAGTGACAGGAATGGGGCAGTCACCTTAGCTGTGAGAAAATCAGTTGCTTTGATAATAAGCCTTGGAAAAGGACCTCAAATAATCCAAATATGAATGCTAAAGTATCCATCCAGTCAACATGAAATTCACTTTGTAAATACAGCATCAAAAAAGGGGGGGGAATCAAAAAAAGAAAGAAAAAAAGCTAAACAAACCTATAGCTTTGACATTTTGTATTTGTTTGATAAACAGTTTGTGAAGTACAACTTGTCTCTTCCATACTAACCAGGTTTGAACTTCAGTGGAAAGGCCATGTCTGAAGCAGTCATTGTGAAACCAGAGTTACACAACTTTGTTTATAGAACGATACAATTCTGATAAACCACTTCCATGTCACCACATTCCTGCCCTTTGGGCTAATAGTTTTTCAGTATTGACCACCTTCAAGAAATAGATTTGACCAGTACTGTGTACTATTGTTATTCCTTTTCTCCCAGTAGCAACAAACTCTATGAATACACCAATGCCCAGTTCAACCCTTAACCCCAAGAGCCCATAAATGGTTCTGCAACCCTTTTATGGCTAAGTTTATCTGCTGCAAGACCTGGTGCAGGCTTCTGAGATATTTCCTTCCACTTTGCACTTGCACAAACTGCCTGTCATTCCGTGGAGACCTCATAGAAGCCTTCCAGTATCTGAAGGGGGGCTATAGGGATGCTGGGAGGGACTCTTCATTAGGGACTGTAGTGATAGGACAAGGGGTAATGGGTTCAAAGTTAAACAGGGGAAGTTTAGATTGGATATAAGGAAGTTCATTCCTGTGAGGGTGGTGAGGCACTGGAGTGGGTTGCCCAAAGAAGTTGTGAATGCTCCATCCCTGGCGGTGTTCAAGGCCAGGTTGGACGAAGCCTTGGGGGACATGGTTTAGTGTGAGGTGTCCCTGCCTATGGCAGAGGGGTTGGAACCTGATGATCTTAAGGTCCTTTCCAACCCTGACTATTCTATGATTCTATGACTCTCCATTATATAGTCTTAAGCTTTACAGCAGAAATAGTAATACCTGTTGTTTGTCTTTGCAGATTTGACACTTCCCTAGAACATTTGCACACATCTTGTCCTTCCTTTAGGATTGATATGGGATTGACCTCAAGACAAAAACTTATCTGGGCTACAGCTATCAACACCAGGAAAATACCAAACTGATTTACCTTGAGCAATGGTTTTGTTCACTAACTTCTATTAATTCACGGTTAAAACAAAACAAACCTTACATTTCACTAGAAAAGAAAAAGATTCACAAGCATACGCTAGTCCTGTTCAAAACTAAGAACAACATCAAAACTGCTACAATTAAGTGCGGTTTGAGGCAAACTAGAACAAGGAATACAAATCCTAAACACTTTGGAACATTTGAAATTCAAAGACAGGTGACATCTCCACAACTGTTTCACAGCAGCGTATTTCACAATTTGTTGTATAAATTTTTGAAATCTCAGGTACCAGATGGATGTGAGCACTATGGTAATTCCTTAACAATCCTATACACAAAATGAGCACAGTCATTCCCGTCTTCCTGTGCTTACTGAAACTAAAATGCAAAATTAAACTAAAATACCTTTTCAGATAAAAACGATTTAAAGGAAGGAAGGATAGAGTGAATAGATTTCTAGTTCTGGAGTTTTTCTGATCTTCTAGCTCAGTCAGAATGGTAGGCACACATTCAAAAGAAGTGTTCAAAAAGTGTGGAAATATACTGCAAGTCATCTGTAGAAAAATCGAGTGATTTAATGTAATTCAAGGCACAGTTCAACATGTTTTTTTTCAGAGTTGCTGGGTTCTTAGTTGTTCTCAACAATCTAAAACCACAGCAGTAGGACAGAGAAAATGTTCCCTTTTAGCCTTTCAGGCTTTCACGTTTCCTATTTGTAAAATATGTAACTTTGTATAATTTTAAAACATGTAAACTCATGATAGCAGCCAATTGAAAGACAGACATTTTGAGCTGCCTTTGAAGGAGGGAGTTTGTTATCGAATATATTTGTACTTAATTTCCAACATTAACAGTCTTTTCCCTGCATAAACAATATCAGGAGTTAATCAAAGAATTTCCCAGTTAAATTCTCAGTTTTCCATATCAATAAGAAATTCTTCTAAACCCACAAGTTCCATATTTTCCCTTTGTGCTGAAAGGGTGAAACTCATAGCCAAACCTCAGTATGCTACACATCTAACAGAATAGCATCCGTTACATGGGTAATAAATTGCCTCCGGAGGAAGAATTTTCCAGCTCAAATGAGCTTCCAACAGCAAAGTGCAGGTGTTCCAAAACACTCCTTGGTTTAGATGTGGTGAGAGGATTTTACAGATGACAAATCATAACTATTGCTTTAGAACATCTACCTAGTCTTTATTTCTAAATTACCCATTTACCTTACACTTCCCCATCTCTGTGTACTCAGTATGAAATGCCCCTTTCATTTACCAACATCACTGGCCACCCAGTGATTACAGAGAGTGTATTCTAAGACAGGGAGAGATACAGGGAAAGAGTGTGGGAGTGTGCAGCTGCCTGTGACCAAAACAAGCACTGTGATTAATTCACCAGAGTATGATAGTCGGTTCAGATAACCATAAAAATGAAACGCAAATGCATTTCCCTCTTTTAGAGATCTAAATTTATGTATCTAAATGTTCTTTGTGATAGTAGCATCACAGCAAATTGCGGGAGCGTGATTGCAGGCTGTGCTGGCAGACGTGGGCTAGCATCAGCAGGCAAGGGCGGAAGACAGCCAAGGAGAATCGGTGGCTTAGCCTTTGGGACATGTTGGAAAGCAAAATACATGGCCAGAATTCTTGGAGAGTTGTTAGTGTAGTTGCTGTCATTAGCCAATATGTCAGATTTCTGAGTCTTCATTATTATTGTCACCCATGCTGTTTTGCTGGCAAGGTAAACAGACCTACCTGTATAACGATGATGCTTCTTTTTTCTTCTGTAGACATACCAGAAACTGTCACCACCAGAGCTTGAAGCAGAATTCAGGATCTTACTCTGAATCTCTCAATCACATTCTTTAAGTTCTGTGAGGTTTTCTGGCATTAATTGATGCCACAATGTTTGGAAAGAAATTTTTGTGGCACCTTGTTGCTGAGTTGGCATTTCAGGTCAGGTTATACCCTGAACCTTTTTCAAATGAGCCTCTATCTGCACTTCTGCTACCTTAGATTCCACATGTCTTGTCAAATTACCTTCAAATTCACACACTGGAACCGTTCAGGTTTTTAAGGTGTAATAATAGCTCAGAGAGAGCAAAAATTTGTTCAGATGACTGCCCTTTGGGTTCCCCAGTCAGAAACAAAACCAGTTAAAATCAGCACTTTTTAAACGTACACAAATATATGTTTAGTTTAAAAAGAAAATAAGTTCACACTGCGTGAAGTTTTTCAACATTCAAGTTTGAAATTAACTTTTCCTCTTCTCCAGCACATCTGCAGCTCACCACATGCAAACACACAATATACTTCTTGTTGAAACAAAAAAAAATGCAGTAAAATAATATGAGAGAAATCATAGCCACAAATGGCTTCTGTGGAGTCACTGAGCTGTTTGAAAATAGCACTTCTGTATTTTCTTCTGGGCAATTTTTGTTGTCTCCCACAAAAAAGGCTGCCAAAGACCCCACACTCAACAAGCTGTCCTCCTCAGAAAGCTAAGCTGCTGTTTGATGTACCAGCCCTTCTCTGGATAATCACAATCTGGTTCAGTATGTTTGTTGATGAATATTTCACAGATATATTTTGGGTTTATTGTTCCCTGGTTTATACCTCTTCCAAGACCTCGTGTGACACCAAGCCACCATCTGATGGAACTCAACTTTTAACTCTTCGAGATGCATTGGCCCAGGGTCAGCCAAGCACCATGCTCTTTGCCCAACTGCCATGCAAGTGAGAGGTGGGGTGCACAAAATTTGCACAGGCCTGCTCAGCAGGAGTGCATTCAATTTTAAGCAGTGATATTACACTCCGGTTTTCTATCTCACATGTATATTTGAAACCACCAGTTGCTACATTGGACAGGACAACCTTCTAGGCTACCCCTACATTTCTTCTGGCACTTCTCTTGCCCTAAGCACTGATCTCATTCTCCTGGCCTTTTCCTTCATAGAAATCCATTTTCTCTAGCTACTGCTGTGTGCAGCACTGTATAATCCCTGTCTTTACAGAGTTGTGCCATGCCTCTCTTCCCAATTGCCTTCAGCCTGCTCCTGCTCTCACTGCATGCTTCACAGGATGTTGACTCCACTGTACTGCTCACGAAGCAACAGAAAACAGCCCTCTGGAGACACCATTGTGATTTGACCCATAAAAGCCTCTGTTCAAAAGCATCTTTTAAAAGCAAAACTTTTGGGAGAATATGAATAAAGTCAGAGCATTTGCTTAGAATGCAGTATGACTGCTGTAGTTAGGAGAGTACCTTTAGGTAAAATAGAGAGAGGACGCCTTGTTTTAAAAAACGCACTGGTCTCTCTCCTTCTCCCAGTTAATAGGGTGAGAGATACATCTGTCACAGCTGGAAAATTTGCCTGTAACCTTCTGGTTAGCAGTGTATGTCCAGTCCTCCCAGTCTCTATCAGAGTACCTCAACAGTTATATTCCTAGTCAAACTGCAACTGCTTGGGTTTGTTTCCTGTCTCAGAGAAGGCAGCCTTTAAACTGGCTTTTAGCTTTCCAGTCTGCATTTGAGGTACATGGACCATATCAGAAGGTATTTTCTCAGCTAAAACTATGATATGCACAGAAGTAGCCAAGGGTTGTCTGATGATCTTCTCTTCTTTCCAATAAAAAGTAGCTCCCTTCTGGCTGAAGTTTTCAACGCTAGCATTTTTGTTACTGGTTTGCTTCAAGAAGACTCACATCACTGGTTTACAGACTGGCTATCTATGTGTTGCCTTGGCTAACAACCAGGCAAGAGCCTATCCTAGCCATGTATTCTGTCAGTTTTTGATTAAATTACCTCAGTATGCTCACTCTTTGAAGTTGAATCGATCAACATCATTAAAGCTTACTCTCATGCTCTTACTTCGGTATTAAAATCTACTGAATACCTCTGAAAGTCTTTGTTCTTCACCCTATACAAGAATTGTAATTACCTTACTATAAGAAGAAGAATAAACAACTTAGTTTGCCAAAATTTGTTTACTTACCCATCCTAGCAGGGTAGCTCCAACTATTATGAACATTTTTCCAGTTCTCTAGAAACATAATAAAATCAAAAATTGTATTATTGAAAATGCTCAGTAGAACCATGGAATTAACAAGAAAATATTTTGTTTCTGAAGACAGAGACTACTTTTCTGAATAAGTGCTTTGGACTTTGCAGTAATGTTGTCACACAATGAAATAGTAGTTTGATTGGCTTATATTTTTTTTCAGGATAATATTTTATTTTAGTGCTTAATAAATGCTAGATTGTTGTCCCTTTGAGACTCAAAGCTCCAATTCATAGTTAATGAAGCACAGGCAATAAAGCTCCTATTCAGAGCTAATGAAGCATAGTCAAAGGCAAGGCAAAAAGCCAATCTCTACAGGTAGCTAGGAAATAAAAGCAAAACAAAACATTCTCTAAATTCAGAGTTCTTTGAAATTACCTTGTCCAGTTGCTATGATACGCTAGTGGTGCTGTGCCTTAGCTGTATATTGGATGGTGTGCTTGAATGCCTAAGTAAAAGTTTCAGCTGAGTTAGTGGCTTTTAAGCATAGGTTTAATGCTTCAGCTAAGCCTACAGGCTCATTTTTGTAAGTCTTCTATAACTCACAGGCATCATCAGCCTGAAACAGCCTCAGATACCTGTTCTAGGAGTTACAAGCAGAACTGTACTGAGCACTGGTGTCTTCTACTCTATTGCTATTACTGCAGGTAACTTTTATGCAATAATCAGTACTCTTCATTTCCACAAATGGATTATTCTTTTTGAATGAATTCTTCTCTGTTCCCCAAATATAATCCTAAATAGATGAAACAACTGCAGGTGAGACAAAACTTCCATTAGGTAACTTATAATTCTATTGTATATGACATATGCAGGAGAGTGATTTGCCATCATTGTACACTGTGACTAAAGTATGTATTACAGCACAGTTGCAATGACTGTAAGAAATTCAGTTTTCTTTGTGACTCTGAACAATCCTCTGGGGTAAGATGATCTGCTCATTAAAACATAAATATGAAATGGTATTGTATATTCTCCAGCTTCATAAAATCACACTTGATAGCACTGTTGACTGAAGTGGGCATTGCATATACTTTTTATTGACTCCTCTCCTTTTCCTGCAGAGCCCCAAATGGCATTCCTTTGGGCTCCTTTGCCTTGGAGCAAGAGGGCACATGGGCCTGTTGAAAACTGAGAGGCAGTTCTGCAGACTAACAGAAGGATAAATTGCTAGTTAAAACTCAGTGAATACTAGTTTATTGAATTCCAGTGACTAAAGACTATAGAATATTCTGCAAGTAGTCCAGACTTAGCCCTTTACCCATCACTCAAAATACAAATTTCCAACTTCACTTTCTTCCCAAAGGCAGTGTTTTTCATGCTCTCCCAACAGAATCTCCTCAACCACTCTCTTATTAATGCTGCTTCCTAAAGAACTGTTCCAGTTTCTCCTGTATCCTATCTATCAACAGCAAAATGCATCTGGCACTAGGACGCAGCTGTAATTACCCTGCATCTTTAAATGGTGTTCAGGTACCCAGCAGCAAGACAGCATAGTTGAATTACCCAGAAATTTGGACTTCGCTGTGCTTCTTCAAGCAGGTGATTGGATGCTTGGTTCTTCTTATTTCCTCTGGAGAGTCATCCACTATTTCACATTTAAAACAGAGCTGAACTGATACAGGATACAGCTACTAGCATGGTTACTTCACTGCTATAATGATGCGTTTGCTTACCGAGCTTTAGGACCCTACCCATCACCTGAGTTTTCTCTTAGGGTTCCCCATCCACCTTTTCAGTGGCTACTTCAGCAGTGGATGTAGCTTTCACTAGAACTGGTGTATGTTCAGTGCTGACAGCACATGAGTTCCTCTGAAAGAACACATGAAGCTTGCTCTGGACTGGAGTCTGACCTGCACCCCAGTTGTGGAACACAGCTAACTGCTTGAGGGTTTCACGTGGGACAGGAGGGCAAACACCTCTATGCAGGTCTTACCACGGGGCAGCTGAGGGGAGGGGACACTGGCTGGCTGGGCCCCCAGCATGGGGTGAGGTCCAGCTAGAAGTTCTTTTACTTCTGTGTATGCACCCTCTGGGTGCACAGCTGTCTCCACACAAACCGAATGTAGGAGTCTTGGCACTGGATTATTTATAAAATCTCCTTGCCATGAGTTTTTGGCCTTATTAACAGGAAGTTACATTCCTTTCATTGTCATTCTTGGATAAGTTCGTTGATACACACGGAAAAAACCTGTCCCTCACGTGTGCATGTGGGACGCACATTTTACTCTTCCTTAGTTTTATTCTGGGCTTTGCTACTCTACATTTGCATGCAGAGCCTATTATGTCAGTACCAGCAAAAGATACGTGTGTGCCATGTGTAAAACACTGAATGGGAAGGAAACATGAGCTAAAATCTGTTACTGCCACAGGTCATCTGCTCAGGTATGAACTCTTACAGTCCTCTGAAGCTATCTTTGAGTACCCTCACACCAAGGAATAGCACCTTCCTTTAATGTCAAGTTTTGACTTGTCCCTAGAGGATGGAAGACATGGTAGCTCTGAATTAGCACTTTGGATTGCACTTGAAGACCAAATTGTAACACTGCCTGATACACTGAGTTGCAGCCCTTAGAAGGAGATATGAGGATCATTACATCTCTAAATCCCAGCCAAATTCCAGCTCCAGCACTTTGCCTGTGGGGTTTCATTGTTTTCTGTTTCTATCCCAGAGTAGTAGGATTTGTTCTACCTCAGCTACAGATGCTATTAGGAAATTCTTTGGTGCACATTCTACCCTCTGTCATCCAAAACAAACAGTTCTCAAGGCTTTCATTTCTTCTAAATGGGAACAAGTAGTTCGTGTTTTGCCAGAAGTGTGATGCTATCAACATCCTTCAAAATCGACAAGCAACTCACACATATGTTCAGCAAACTCTCTTTGACTCTAGCTGGGCATCCTGGATATGTCTAAAAGCCATCTGGAACAGTGTGTTGCCAACTTCAGATCTGCAGTTAAGTACGGTAGCAACTTTCTGAGCTCAGAGTTGCTACAATGACTAAATTTGGAAACCTCATTAAATGGTACTGCAATGGGGGAGCCTGTTGGGTGTTTTATATCCCCAAAAGGATACTGAGTTATCCTGTCTTTAGCAACTGGAGGCATTTACGTTTGAAACAATAGCTCTCATTTAGCACTCACGCTAAACGAGTGCTTGCCTAAATTTTGTTCTCAAGAGGCCAAACTGACAACTTTGAAACATGATTCAGAAGGTGTTGCCGTCAAAATAGATACTGCAAACTGATGCTGTGAAATGCTAATTTTGTCAATATTTTGTTCACATTGCAATTCCATATAATGTTAATAAGGAAGTTTTTTAAAAGAAAAGATTGTGAATAGAAGGTTGTGTATAGAAGCCTTTTAGCAACTTTTTTTTTATTGGACTGGATGACTTTAAGGTTAACTTCCATGCTGAGGAGAATATACTTTTCTCTCTGTACTGCTTCACTGAACTATTATAAATCTGTGAAGATAGAGCTGTAGATAAACAAAAAACCCCAACACCTTAGATAGGCTTAATGAGTATTTATCTCAATGTGTCAGTAGCACATTCTGTCATGCCATTTTTCTCTCTTGTTTTTTCATGTTCAGGAACATTAGGAACAAGTCAGTCATGGCTACCTAGAATACCTTTGGCATGCCATCTTTTGTCAGTGAAATAAATACTGAAATTAGCACTGAACGCTATTCAACTTACTGAATATATTTCAGGAATCACCCAGTGGCTGCTTCAATTTAGGTTTACTCCACTGGCAGAAAAGGCGTCAAACAGAGGGAAAGGTTCCTCCACTTCAGCAAATCAGTAAGTGCTTTTGATGTTGGTGAGTTGAACTGATTTACAATGTCTGCAAGATGTGCTCCAAATTTTGTTTTCCTTTTTGTTTTCATGTCACTGTTTCTGAAGACAGTACAGGCTGCCAATAAACCCAGTGCCAGATCTGTCCCACTGAAGGAGTATGTAGAGCTGCTCAAGTCAGAGGGGTCAGAGCTTATTTATCTAAAGTATTCTTAAAAGCAGTCATCCCTCCCTTTTAATCAGCGTTATATTTAAACAGGAGTATTGCAAAATTTGAGAATAACAGTCCAAGCCTGTTCAGGAATACCATTCTTAAGGCACAGATCTCAGGAAATACGTACTGTCCCCAGTCCCTGTTTCCAAAAGCTCCTTCACAGGTTAATATCTTCTTACATTTCCTGTGGATTATTTCTCTGCCCAGGTAAGCTCATCTTGATTTTTCATCACCTCATGGGTTTTGCTTTGCTAGGAGTTGTCTTTTTGTAACTGGCCTCCATTATGCTTTTGTCAGGGCACATGTACCACCATTAGCTCAGTTGCACAGCTTCTAAGTTGATGGATTTGTACTATGTTTCTAATAAAACCAAAAATTTATTTAAGCACAATTCAGCCATGCTAGTATTTAAGTTCACTATGTATGGACAGTCTTTTGGAGGATTTAACTTGTTTTCTTTGTTCCTGAAGGTGTCTCAAGGGCTACAGATGACGCAATGCCCAAGTGGTAGATAGGGAAAGTGCCAGTAGGTGGTGCTGAAGAACATGCAGCGTGGACCGGAGCTTTGGTTGCTGCTCCCAGAATGTGGCTGCTGGTGTTAGAGCGCACACAGCTGAAGGAAAAAGCAATCTGGATTTTCAACTTGTTAGCATAGATTAAAAATCATGTTATTTTCTTGCAATTCTGAGAAAAGAACTTTCAGCAAAAGGGGAAAATAACTTTGATATCAAAGACATGCTCTTCCCTTCACTGCAGGCCTGATGTTAGAACTTTCTCCAAACTATTCTTGCTTAAACCCTCCAACCCCCATTCTCATATCCTGTTGTTCTTAACCACTGCTGCTTCCTTTTTCATTTCTTTATGTCTCATTCCAGGATATAAGACTGCTAAGCATGAGGCAGCCACTGTGCACAAAATCATTTTGAAAGATTCACTTTTGCCAAGCAGTCAGGAAATACAAGTCCTTATCGGTCAGATCCCCATCCCTTCCCACTAAATTAACACTAAAACTCCTAAGACATAGTCTCCCATCTTTATATGACTTTTGCTCTGTGACCTGGTCAAGGTTAGGGACACTCTCTAATTTTTCATCCTGTACTGAGTTGAAGGAGACCTTCACTCTTCTTCACTCAAAACCTAGAAGTCTTGAGTAGAAGGATAGGTTTTGGATGGATGTGAATGGAAAGTCAGAAAAGGAGCACACTTGAAATAATTCAGATTGTTGGTAGTTAAATACATAAATTCAGTGAATGTGACCGAGGCAGTTTAAAGGAGTGACTCTTGCCTGGTCTTTTACTGTATTAAACTTCATAAATATGAGATTCAGGGGACCAATTTGTCTGTCTGTGTCTGGTTTTATCCCAATCCCAATCGTTCTGAAATGAAGGAAGCCAGAAATGCTGCCAATAAAATATTCAGTTCCATGAGACCTTCCTGTTGTCATTTAGGGCATGGTCTCATTTGGCAAATTTAGATCAGTTAATTTCAGAAAATTCCTCTATGTCTGTCTGCCAGAGCTGCCCCCTACCAGGGAGACAGCACAAAGGAAATCGTGTCATTACCTCCCTAACAATTTACATGCTGGCTCAATAGCGCACCTCCCTCTTCACCAGCGGTTTTACACATTACCCAGGTTTATGACATATTGCATCTGAGAACAAGGCACATGTTTATTTCTGCTCCAGGGGTGACGATATCTGGCAGATTCCCCAAAACTGTCTTGGCATTATAAAGATCTCAAAGAGCTGACATTTCCTAGACAGTTTTCTGTACTGCCTTCATTTCAGAAGACATGTTCAGCTGTAGGAGTAAGGATTAAGACGACAGATGCACAGCCAAGGAAGCCTCTTGTTTAACTCCTCCATATGAGAGGAACCAGCTCAACCAGCTCCTGCCCACTGGGCACAGGGCTGTGCACAGCTGCTCTCCTCCACCACTTGTGCTGAGCCTGCTATGAAGTACAGAAAGGTCTTAGTTGAGCCTCAGAGACATCTGCACTGCTCTACTAGAGGATTCCTGAGCGTCAGGGCAGTGAGGGTACCTAGTATTGAAATGCTGTATTTCAGCACTCAACCTTAAGGTCATGGGATACCTCCGGAGTGTCTGAGTGATGTATCAGCATTGCACAAGGCTCCTAGTGCTGTTGCAAATGGCACATTTCCCAGCCCAGAGCCTGCAGCCCTCCTGGAAAGGTGTCTCTAATGCTTGACAGTGATTTGTCTGCACCACCCACGTCTGGCAACCTTTCTGTGTAGTTCTGCATATGCAGTGTTCATACCGTTATCCTTCATCTTAGAGTCAAAAGAAAGGGAGGACTTGTACAGGCCAAAGTCCAGATCTGCAGACTAGCAGCCTCCCACATTCCTCCCCATTTTGCAACTGCTAAAATGCCTAGGATTTTTTTAAAATATTTCATTTATACTTCGAAGGGAAGAAATCTCTATTTCAACTTTTGTTTAATGAAAGTGACTTAACTCATTCTGTCAAAAATAGTCCTGTGGATGTATGAAAGTTTCTGTCCATTTTATAGTGCATAGTTTGTAAGAAAATTCTGCAGTGGCAAAAAGCACGGCCTTGTCCAGAAGCTCAGCCCATTAATAACGCACAAAGATGCACTGTATTCTGCCAGGCAAAAACACCAGACAAGCTGGAAGCCAATATGGAAATATTTAATGAATTTTTCAGTAGAAGTGCCAGCTACTGTATTGCATTTAAAGGGAGGAGGATTTTAAACTAAATAACACATAGGTTTTGTACAATGTGGGTAACATAACTTACAATGAAAATAATTTGTGTTTGGGTCACTGTAGTCAGTGAAGGTAAGCTCTTATTGAAAAAAATGAACTGATTTTCATATATGGTAGCTCAGAAAAACATCTCTGGAGAAAGCTCAATATACATTTTTTTAACTGAGAATTATACCAGTAATGTGAATGAAGTTCTAAATTGTACTGGGTGGTATGGATTGCCAGCAAAGAAATACAGTTCAGAATAGCAGAGATGAAATCTGTGGGAATTCCCTGGGTTGATCAGATCCCTGGGTAATCAGTAGGAGGGGATGACAAAACACTACTAAGCCAAAAGAATCTTGTTTCATATCTGCTTTCAATCACTGGAAGTGACCAGATGATGAAGCGCTGTGGCTATTGGAACCAGATAGGTTTGACTTTTAGAGCATTTAGGACATGTCTTTAGAACCTGACCTCCAAATTCTACCTGCATTTCTGCATGTACATCGACAAATATACCTTGAAATGTGCTTGTGCAAGCAGTCAGATATCCCCATGTGACAGACTTCTCAATAATACATGGAATGATGCTGGCTGCATGATTTGACTTAAGTCATATAGCCAAGCGGTCTAACATCACATTGAAAATTAAACCATATACTTTTCTTACTGGAGGCAAGTAACTCTAAAATGGAGGATAATTTTCTCTTCATGGATTCAGTAGTATCATGCCTGTTACAGTGCAAGTTGAGTGTACCTTTGTAGTTTTAATATGCATTCTTCTGTTGGGTCTTAGGTACACTTCTGGATTCAAAATACTAGTGTAATCCTCCTGAAGATGATTTTAGTCCCTCTTCATTTCTCTCAGCATACTTACCATACATTTTCATCTTTGGGAAAAATCACTCAGTGAAAACTGTCTGAAAGACAAAAGTTATAGTCCCAGGTTAACATGTGTCAAACTGATTTGTCTACAAAAATGAAATAGGCATATGGAGTAGAGGAAGAGGATTTCCAGGCAACCAAGCGTCATGATAACTGAGTGACTTATAGTGTTACACAATCTTAGGGGCACTAATGCACTGCAAGATAAAATCCCACCCTTCACAAGTCTCAGGAAATGCATATTATATGTGCTTCACAATCTCTGTCTGATTTACTGCTGATGTTGTAGAGTGCTCTGTAATCTACATCCAGGCTCCAACTGTACTTTAGGAGTACCATCAAGGAAATTAGCATTAATTAGATAGAGGAAAGATGAAAGGCTGTAGGAAGCATTTAGGACCTAGTAATCATGTTTCCTAAAGAGAGAGGCTGAGTGTGGTCAAATAAAGCTGCTGAATGATTAGGTCAGAAGTTCCTGCTTTGCAAGAGCCAAATGTAGTGAAAAAACACTGAGCAGTCAGAGCTGAGAGGGGAGGGCAGCTCCACACACCCTATTTGTATCTGAACCTGTTCCCTCATCCTCCCCTGCTCACCATAGCCACCAAAATGGGCTGTGAATTGGGAGCACCTTCCCTGGCCCAGCTTGTCCTTCCTCAGGGAAATCCCTTGGTCTCACTTAATTTCAGAGGTGTCCAAAACCTGGAAAGTAAATTGTAGAAGTGCTGAAATAATTGCTTTTACTGGGGTTGTGTTCTAGTGGTTTAAACTGAAGTATTTCTCTGCATTCAGTCCAGCTGCAGCCACTGGGCTGTACCTAACTGTAGAGAATGGTGAGCAAACTGAGCACAGCTCCCCAGAGCTGTGACTGCAGCAAGAGAGGAAATATACATGTACATGAAACAAGGCTTTTGGCAACACTTAGTTCTGTAGATTGTGCCTGCAGAGGTATACCAGCTCTACTACCACCATAGAAATTATCAGCGAGCTGGATGTATCCTGCAGAAAGGACTCCAAGGTTTAGTGAGGATCAAAAGGACACAGAAATCCAGAAGTAATGTTGAGAGCAGGAAAAAGGGAGAAAAGTAACATTTACAGACTTTGAGATGGCTTGTGTGAAGAAGTGTCTTCTACTCAGTGTAATTGACCTCAACTGGAGATTTCTGTGAACAAAGAGAAGAGGTAAGGGCTCGGCCTTCAGGGCTCTGCCGTGGCATTGGTTCCCGAAGTGTCCCCATGTCATTTGTAAAGCTATTGCATTTCTGGCATGTAGTGCCAACATTGCAGAAAGGCAGAGGTAATTCTGCACTGCGGAGATGATGTGTGCCTTGCGTCCCGGGTTCAGCTTCAACCACACTTTTATAGTCTTCGTTTTCCAGAGTTTACATTTGGAGCAATGCAGTGTACTCCATCTGTCTTACCATGTAAGGTGCATGACATTGCAGCTTGAGATTAGAGCATAAGGATTCATGTCCAGAGATGCACATCACTTGTGGAATCACTTCCTCTTGTCTGGAATAGCACAATGAATGCAAAATGCTGCACTTTTGACTTGAGAGCAATTTTTCTCCACCTTCCCTTGGTGGAAGAAACCATGTAAACTCTGAGAAAATCCAGGCTGCGAATTTCAGGGTCAGATAGATAAAATTCAATCCATAATAGATGAATTTAAAATTATTCTCTACAGTGCAAGTTGGCTACTGAAAAGATTTGTTTGCATTTACTATAGAAATTTATCAAATTACAGTTTGCCTGTGGGAAGACAATGTGCTCAGAAATTTAAAGTCTGATCTTTACTGCATCATTGAATCAGAATCCAGTGTCGGGTAAATCTGATCTACTCAAATTACTCCATGCATCAAATGGAAGCCACTGTTATGTCAAAGAGGATAAATTAGTAGGTAATTGATAACCAGCATGTAATTAGTTGATAATCAAGTGTGCTTTGAATAAAGAAAAGGCTAAGTACTATTATCAGTACTTATCTCCAGGTAAGCTCTAGGATATGACTCCATTTCTAGCAGTCCATGTAACTGTACTTTTATTTTACTATTTTAGTCAAATTTTCAATCTGACACAATTGAAAGAGCCCTCTAGCGGGCACAGGTTTGTCTAACCACAAGAACGGGACTGATTTTGGCACCAAACTTCAGAGAGTAAAAAACACATTTCCATTACAATTTTAAAATGTGATTCCCCCCACACCACGTGCGAGTTAAGTTAAGCTAAAATGCCGAGGCAACCCCCACACTTGGGGCAATACCTCTTTTCCTGGGTGAATTCAATGGCATTCAGCAGGCTTCACAGAAACATAGAACAGTTTGGGTTGCAAGGGACCTTCAAAGGTCATCTAGTCCAGTCAGAACATTCAGCTGAGGAATGGGGTTTTAGGGGTACTTTAGCTATTTTGTGGGCTTGCAGTTTTAGATCTTTATGAATGGCTGTGACATGGTGGGGTGATGTGTGCATACCAGAGCCTGCACAGAGTCCTCTCCAACTCAATACCAGTCAATCTCCATGTCTTCTTGTAAAACTTCTCAGTGACTGTTCTGTACTTTTATGTTTTATTGAATATGTCTTATGCAACACGCTGATGTCCCAGGCAAACGTCAGCCAGCAGAAATTGGTATTAGCTATTGCTGGAGGAAGCAATCTTGCCCTGGCCTGTTACTGTATTTTTCAAAATTGAGTGGTTTCCAATGTTTGTATATAACATAAATGACCTACAATCATTTGTATGTCTGGACTACAAGCAGCATTAGAAGTTCTAACTTACTCCTTTGCCTATTTCCATGCTAAGTGCAGTGTATATGTCGTTTTTAGACACTAGCCAAAAATTTAAGATATGCTGTTTTGCTTTTTTAATCTTTTTTTCAGTCCAGTATTCATTGTTCATTTAGATTTCCTCACTCCGTTTTTAAGTACATACCAAAATGTGGTATCTATAGTTAAAATGACAAACTTCTTTTTCAAGCTAGACACTCATTTTGTGACAGCTTCTCAAGCCTTTTGTAGCCAGCCTGCTACATGTTTCCTCCTACATCATTTTAAGTGTCTTTATATATAGTTGGCAGAGGAGGAAAGCAGAAAAGCTTTAAATGAGGTTACAATAGCAGCACAGCTGCCAACCCAGCCTTTCACCCGAAGTGCTATGATATTTACCATGTTTCATTATAAAAAGTTCCTGTAATTCTGTGCTGCAAAAAGCACAAACACATGCTGCTGTCAAATACATTCTAAGAATGCAAAATAAAGGCCAAAGAAAAAAGACAGAATACAATATTTATTGATTTATTAATACTGTGATTTGCAGGCTGACCTCAAGGCTTGATGCCTCTTTTGCAAAATGCTGGGACTGGCAAGGCTAAATGAAGAAATGCAGTATGCAGCTTATATTTAAACAGCATTAAATCTTCATAGTAGTGACTGCTAATATGTGTATGTGTAAGCAGACACTATATTAACGAGAAAAAATGTGCTGACTAATTTAATGCACATATGGAATGATTCTTATTTAGAATTACTTTTGATTTTAGTAAAACTGCACAGAAACTGATGATATGTCAGAGAGATCTGCTGAATGCCCAGTAATATCGTGGGCTTTTAGGGAGAATGAAACACAATACTATGCGCTGTTTTTAGGGCAAGGTTTGACACATACTAGGTAGAAGGTCAAAGGAAGTATATCTAACATCAAGGAATAAAAACAGCATCAACATTTTTATTACTTAAATCTTGTGGTTTGGGGGAAAACTATCTTGCAACTTTTGGATGCCCGAGTTCTTCAATTGCATGAAATAAACTGCATGATAAAATTTTAATTGTTATGATCTATCTATCTGTTAGAATAACTGCTTTTACAGATCCTGAAGTAGCTTAGTGAGAAGAGAGCTGGTGTGCTATAAAAGCAGTTATTATTTTAAAGAAAACATTTTAGTCAAACAAAATTAATAAATTCCTTAGGATTTGTAATCTTGGCGAAAGATGATTCTCCATTTTTAATGTTTATTTATCTTTGTTCCTATATTACATTATTTCTGGAAACGAATGGATAGGGAACCCTTTCTTAACTGAAAATTCAGAATGAAACTTAATGAAGCAAAACCATGTAATGAGTATAAACACAATCATGATTAAAAGGTAATCATATATTTGGCAAGCTTACCTACATGGAGATGATACCAGCAGCCCTATCTATGCACAAATCTATTCCATACATCCATAAGAGAAGGACATTGCACAATCCTAAATGCAGGGCTTTTTTTTTTAAACGTCAGACAAGCACATCTTCAGTGATGAGAAAGCCATGGGGCGGCATGTGTGTTTTGCATAGAGGGCTGCATTCCATTCATGCACTGAAATTAAAGCTAAATGGAAACTGGAGTTCCTCAGGGCAAGAACCATAACTTCTAATTACCAAAGGTAAAAGATAAACTGAGAAAAAAAAAATACTCTTTCAGATATAGCTAAAATTATGATGTGAGTCTTTGAAATATTTATCTTTCCTTCCATAAGTGAACATTCTTCTGGTAACTTGGAGTTTTTCTTGGACTGTTATCGCTGTTTCACAATGATCTGAAGCTTTATTTGTAGTCTTAGTGGTGCTTATATAATTACATAAATCTAAAACATAGAATATCTGATTATTCTAAATTCCAGTTAAGGTGAGTGACTTGAAAAAGAAACTGTACCTCAGTGTTTCAGCTACACCATGGAAGGTCATATATTCATATGCTCAGCGGGCCACGGAATGAATGATCTTGTCATGGGGGATCATTGGGAGTTCTTTGAAATCCCAAAAGGAATTTAATGTCTAATGAGTATTCACAAATATATTAAGTCACAAAAGGTGGCAGTGTCCAAAATCTCTGATAGTCCTGAAAAAAATCCTGGAGCCAAGTCGAGTGAGGAACGAGACAATCTCCACTGAGAGCTTGTCTTTGAGAAAACACTCAAGAAAGCCACAGCTAATTAACTGAAAGTACAGAATTATATTTAATTAAATAGCAATTGAGGATAGCACCGGCTGAACTCCACCACAGATGCTTTATCTCTGTGTGACACTACTTTATCTGCCTCTGGGATTTCCTAGACCCACTGCCCCTCCACAGACTAATTCTGCAACACCACCCCAGTAACTAAAGCTGATTCTTCCTACAAGTATCAAACTAATTGCACAGCTTCATAATGCACTTGGGGTATATTCCAGTCTTGCCAAACCGCCAGGCACTGTATGAATGAGATATATATCCTTACTGTGTGTCCACACATTATGGTTTTCTTCGACCTCTGTATACCAGCTAGATCCAAAACTGTCAGCTCATGTGTCAGTACAAGGCATATGCAAAACAGCATCTGACCTTTCACCAATAACTAGTCTCTAGGAAGTCTGAAAATCCCAGACAAATATAGAAAGTGATCCAAATTTGCCCAGGCAAGATTTACAGGCAGGAAGAGGGCACATGATGGGAAACAGAAAGCAAACACGAAACCAGGGGGCATGCCAGGAATGTCATTTTTGCTGTATCATTCACAGCTGTTAATGCATGCTACTGCTGTTAGAAAGTATGAAAATAAAAACTTTTCAAGTCCTTCTGCATAAGCATGTCTTCCTACTGACTAATCAAATCATGTAATCAAAAGTCTGATTATATCATGTATTAATTACTAGAGCTGAATCATATTCAGTTCAGATTCACATCAAAATTTTCCATGATTACAGTCACCTTTTTCTGTGGCTTAGGTCAGGAAAGTCTTATTAAAGACAAACAACTATAATTTCTCTTGTTTAGGATTAAAGGAAATCTTAGGAGGAATGGGATAAGACATGCTGAGAAATTCCCTCAGTATTTGTTCATAATGAAAACCAAACACCTTACAAGATACGTGATAAAAACGACAAAACATTTTAAAAATGCATGGTGTTTAAAAGGAAACCGAATTTTCAATGCTTTTGACTTGAAATGCAATGTGTTGCCAGTAGCATAAGCTGAATGTTGTAGGCAGTCCTTTGCAGAGCACAATGGATCTGGCTGCAGACTCTCTGGTTACAAACTGAGTGGCAATACTTCACATCTTTTACACATGCTTTCCCCTTGCTCCACAAGAAACTTGCAGGTGAGAAGTCCCCCTGCTTTTGGCTGGCTGCAGTCTCAGGATGTTCACTCTCCTTTCAGTGTACTCTAGAGGCAAAAATGGCAAAAAAAAAAAAGTAGGAAAACATTCAAGACCTCTCCTGGTACTGGGACCTGCTCACTGGTGCATTATTGTGTTTAGACTGCTAAAAAATAAGGCAAGGCAGAGAGTCAAAGCACGTCAGAAATCACTGTATTTCCATACTGTAATCTGTACTACATGCTGCCATGAGGAGTTTGGCTACCATACCCTTCTCATTCAGAGAAAACATTCTCTATCTAGTAAGAATTTGCTAAACGTTGAGTGCCTCCCTATTAATTTTGAATATTCAGGCCAAGAAATCTGCACCTGCGGATCCCGATACGCAGCTGGAGCAACATTCCAGCAGGCTCCTGCAATGACTCATCAGCTCTGATCCAGGTCATCCCTCCAATTAACAACAACAAGAATACCTTCAAAGTCCAGTTTTAAGCCTTTTATCTAGAACCACGTGGCAATTGCTAAAAAAATAATTAACTGCTTCCTTTGATACATTTGGTGATCCAGGACATTTTACTGAGAATGCTAAAAAAGCATATTAATCTTCACTGAAAAGCTGATTTTCGTGTCAGTACCTTAGCTTAGTCTGCTATATTAAGGACTTGCTTTTACAGAAAAAGAACTATGTTATGTATTTAGTTCAGACTCTTTTATTACCTCTTTTATTCATGAATTTATGGAATTATCCATATACAAGATAGCAGAAAATCTAGACATACATGATTTGGAAAAGAAAATGGGAATTAAGCAATCACTGTCAGGCTAAACTTTTGGATTGCACCTTCTTCTTCAAACTCAACTATCAACAAACATAGGACAGACATGAACATTACGTCTTCTCTTATAAGTGTCCAAGATCCAGATATTATCACTGATGTTTTCACATTACAGCTCCCCTGATACCTGTGGAGTTTCCTTCTAATTTACACTTCCCTTAACGAAAGCAGAATCAGCCTCTAAAAAAATTTGTCCTGTCAACAAATCCTTTTTTCTTATTCTAATAGTAACAAATAGAAGCCTTGCTTAGAGGCCTCAAGCACCAGACTTTTAATTTAGAGGATGATGAAGTGGCAAATTGTCTTAGCCTTTCCCTTCCATTAATTAAGCAATACAAAATGCTGCATTATATTTGATTATGCCATTTTCTTTATGAGACCTACGTTATGGAAATGAATACTAATAGTCACATTTGGTTGCTGGCAAAAAAGCATATTAGCAAAAGACACAGTTACTACTGGAGTCTGTTGTCCCACAAAATATCATGAAATTCTCTTTTCACTGTGTGAAACTTGGATAAAAAAAAAAACAACACTGTGAAAACATAGGGCATGGATGAACTGTGAGGAAGAACAAACCGCCCTCATAAAAGTCACACACGTACTGGGTAACTGCAGAAACAGTTAAGAGAAAACACATAAATCTGTGTAGTCAGCCACAGATTTAATCCGGCCCCTGCTTTCCCTTTGAGATGCCCACAGCAAGAGCCTCACAGTGGCTGACCAGACCGTGAATTTCTGCCAGACCCTCCCCCCATGTCCTCAGCAAATCCCTCACTTTGTTCCTGGCAGATCCTTACCCCATGGCCAGAAGGATGCCGGCACCTGAGAGGGAGTCCCTGTGTGAAACACCCCAGGGTTGCACACCATCAGAGCAAAGACTGCTTGCACTGATTGCAAGCAGCAATTAGGCAATGCCCCATTCCTGCCTTCCCACTGCCACCCACTCTCCACTCACCAATATCTCCCTAATTACAGGTAAGGACTGAAGGGACAGAAAGGCTGATTACTATGTGGTCATTACTGCTGGAAGGTCAAGAAGCATCATATGGACACTGGGAAAAGACCTTGGATGTGAGATGCAAACAAGAGTGAGGAGTGGCTCATGTTTTGAACCTGGTGAGGGGTGACTCTCACGGTCAAACCAAACGATCACTGTAGAACCAGCCTGAGGCCTGTCTAAACTGGTGGCTCCAGAAGCACTTCCGATCCCCTGGGTGAGGACAGCCCAGACACTTCCCAGCTGCCTGCTGGAGGTAAACTCAGACACATGCTCTCTCCTCCCTGCCCTGGGTTTCTGCTGGAGGCAACATGGAAATTGAGGAGAGAGCTGCCAAGTGCTCAGCACAAGACCTTGAGATGCCATGAGGAGGCCAGGATCCTGAATGGGTACCAAAACAGGTCTCTGCCCTCAGACACAGCCTAGCCTGGATGTGCCAGCTGCATCTACCAGGGACTGGGGATACCTGTGCTCCACAGGGAATGGGAAAGAGTCTTGAAAAACAGTGGATGAGGTTTGTTTGTAGCAGCTATCAGCCCAGGGTGATCTAATGGTGCTGCAATTTCACGTACTCACATTCCTCAATTCAAACCTACCATGAGCTAATCGATGATCCATTTGTCTCCCCATTGGATAGCAAATAATAGAGGTTTAGATGCCAAATAGGAATGCGGCACAACAGAGGAAGTTTAAAGCTCCTATTTATTTGGGACTTCCCCATATTGAGATCAGCAGCGATAGGAGGGCCAACTGAGCAGGAAGGATATTATGGGCTATTGCCTGCTCTTTGCAATCAATTCCTTTCAAATCCGAGCAGGATGTAGCCTTGTCATCCTGTTTGAAAACATTCTTCACATGTTGAAGTTTTCAATGCTAAGAGAAAAGGTGACTAAAAGGTTTCTTATGGCCACAGGGATCAAGAGACACATATATTTGTGAGGATGAGCGTCACAGAATAACTCTTTATGTCATCCCGCTGGCCCACTGCACCTGTGCAGGCATTGTGTTCTTTAGGAAGTGTTTCAGTTTACAATATCCTGTACTGCTCAGCTGAAGCCACAGCTATTTACAGCAAATGGCAACACTACTCTGACATGAGAAGTGCTGGAATGCAGAAGTTCGGTGCTTCTTCATCCTTCTCTAGTGTCGGATGTCATGTGCCCGCCCACAGAAATTATTACTGAGCTGTGAGGTAATACAGTTCAGATCAGTATTTATCTGTCTGGTCAATATATTCCTTTCAGGTAATTCCTGTTGAGGATACTAAAACATTCTTACCTTACAGAAGATAAATCCCCCGAACTGTAAGGCATGTATAATAATGTCATTGCTATTATGTTCTTATAAATCAGTTTGATGTCCAGGCAGGACTTTCTGTTAAGGGCACATTTTGCCAAATCTCAGCAGCAAAGTTCCAGCAAATTCCATGGGAACTCATAATGAACTATAAAGCCCACCTGCTCACATGCTGCACCATTACAGTAGCTTGCTTTTAATGGCATTTTCCTTCCAGCATTTTAATTTCCTTTTCACTTCTAAGAGGCTGCATATTTCAAAATCAATTTCCCT
The DNA here is from genome assembly GCF_034315485.1 of Pezoporus occidentalis. Lineage (NCBI taxonomy): Eukaryota > Metazoa > Chordata > Aves > Psittaciformes > Psittacidae > Pezoporus > Pezoporus occidentalis. The sequence goes on from NW_026915376.1 coordinate 2,996,483, forward strand.
AGGTGTTAATAATGTTAATTTGTTAATAGTGTGTCATTTTATTCACCCTAAGTAACAGTGTAATTTAAAATTAGGTATAAATAACTTGCTCGTCAACATGCTTCAAACTTGTAAATCTTATTAGGCATATTGCCAGGCAGAAAGCTACCTGAAGTCAACAAACTTTCCTTTGAACTCAAGTGGGCCATAAGATAACACTCCCGGGCAAAATTCCTGGGACTGCCCCACAGCAGGAAGTGCTGGGAATGGTGACTGGCTTTCCAGACTAAACCTTTAATTTGGAAGCTTGTGTTTTAAAAATCCAACAGTCTTTCAGATATCATAGAATCCAAGTGTGTAAGCTCCTTAAATACAACCCTCTTATTTCTTGCAGATCAGTGTGTGTGTAAGGGTGGGCTCTGTGGGGCCTTTGAGCTGCCACCAAACACTCCGGAAGCCTTTTGCGGGGATAGACCTCTAGTCTGAAAGGCTGCACATGACAAAATACGTCTTTGATGGAATTAGGTTAGAAGGATTTGTCAGCACTTCATATGTTTCACAGCTCAGAGAGGGTACTATTAACCAGCATGCAATTTCTGCAGGATGTCATGAATCACAAGTTGCTGGACATCCTCCTGAAAGGCTCCATTAATTCTGAGTCACTTTTGAAACAAACACGACACAATGGCAAGAAGGCCAAACTAAGGTAAATATGAAAACATTGAGATGCAAAAATAGGATCCCTTCCTCTGTCTTCTGCCAGCTGATACCTTTCTCCCTTCTCTACACCACTGGAAATGCTGAGAGCTGTGGCATCCCTTCAGGAAGGATTGCCTCCACATCTCCACGTGCACATTCTCCCAAGTCAGAGCCTGAGTAAATCTTTGTTCAGGACTTCAGGAACTGGTTGGCTATGAGTAAACACTGACTAAAGCTCCTTCCTTTTGCGATGGAATCCATTGGGGAATTTATTGTAATCTCCTCTGGTATTATTTTTCAATGATGCATTTTTAAAGTAGTTCTTTTTATAGTTGGATATGTCATGAGCGAGTCATTACATGACATTTTTCGATGATGCCAAGGTCTTTCCTCCAAAAGTTGCACCTGTACTGCATAAAATATGCAACTGAGATTGGCACATCAGTTAGGAGTCCAGTTAAAAATGTAATTAACTGAGTAGAAAAGTTATATCTTCAAGAATAGAAACTCAAGATGGCCACACATAGCTGGAAATCCAAAGCTGAGTACTAGCTTTAAGCTGATGTGGCTCCAATATTAAATTGAAGATTGGTAAACCCACCTGAAATACTTGCAAGGAACTCAAAGTTGATGGGAAAAAAGACTCCCACTTCTTACAAATCAGATCAAAATTGAAGCACAATAGATATCTGAAAGCAATTTCACATTTTTCTGTCTTTCAGCAGCCTTGAACAGAAAACCTAAGTCAAATACAAAAATAATGCAATGGATTTTGTAAGTATTCAAACAGGCTGAATAAACAAATGGTTGGAAAGTGGTGTGGTTTTCTGCTCTGTATGCAGTGCTAGCTCAGACCCGGGAAGGTTTGTTAGATTTTATATTGTATGCACTTAGAGGAGGGCTTGTGACAAACTTTTGGCCTATTGTGTTTTGTTTTTTTTTTAAATTACATGATCAGATGATATCAATGCAAATGTATGACCTGGTTTGGGTTACCATGTGTCTCTGTGTAGAAACCTGAAAATTTAGACCAAGTAGAAGGAGCTGTTCTTAGAGGTTTCAGAGTTCTGGCTGCTGTAAGTAATGGAAATGTTGTAATAAAAACAGTTTGTGTCTTCCTATTAAAATGGCAGATGTTAGTAACTGACTCTATTTGTTCCAGTCCAGTAGTTTTTACAGACATAAGTGTAAGCGTAATACACCTATAGTAAACAAGATTAAAAAAAGAAAAAGAAGAAAGCCAACATTAAACATACCAGAACCCAAATAAAAACCTGTTAAGTATTGCGGTTACTTAAGAAAAACAAATTATGCCATTCAGCAGAAAGCCTGTTGATTAAGGTTTGATACACATCTGACTTCTCTAAAATATGTGTTCCAGTCATTCCAGTTTGCTTAAGAGGTTATTCAAAAAGAATAATTTAGCTCAAACAGAATAGGATTTAAAATATTTCAAAATTCTCCCCAAACACCTCGTTCTGGACTCAGCTAATGCAGGCAAAATTCCTACTGAACTAAGTGGGAGTTTTCTTATTCTAGGCTTTAACAACACTAGCAGGGTACTTTTTGCCTGTATTTAATCACCAGTCTGTAGGCTGTTACACATTTAAAAAGATTAGTCCTGCTGCTTCCCAAGTAGTCTTCTAGGATGACAGCATATTTATATATGGTGAAGAAGGGAGAGAAGGGGTTAATGACAGTTATATTCTTCAAATGAGAGTATTTTTGTCCAGGGGAAAAAAAAACAAAGAAAAAGCAAATGAATTTTTCAGGCACTGTCATATTATTATCCTATGCAATTTGACCAGCGTTTTAATCATATACAGTATGTTGTTTGTTTAGCTAGACGTCAGGTCATCTAATTATATAGCAGGAGCACTGGTAAAAACATTACCATAATTGATGTGAATATTATGGAAATTCAAATATAAATGACAGTTATATTTGTTATTAGGTTTCCAGACATTTTTCTGAAAACGCCCTAGGTATCTTACAAAATGGAGGAATCTTTACAAAAATTATTTCAGATTTTATCATGCTATCCATTTTTAAACTTTCCCTATACTTTGTTCCCACTAATATTTTTCAGTCTAAAACAAATCAGTAAATCTTTACAGTGTGTAAGCAAAAGATTTGAATCTTGATGTCCTGGATTAGCTACCTCCATCTTTCTCAAATTGCGGTCTCCTAAAAATGTTCCTATGCAGATCCAAACCTACTGACAATGAGCATTCTTTTCTTATTTACCTTTCAGAAGACCCTCAGAGGTGAGCACAAGAGGCCCACAGACAGTAGGTTCAAGACCAGTGCTTCAAAGTAAGGTAGCAGCTCGCTTCTCTTAACTGCTATGGAGACACCAAGCAACAGAAAAGAAGTCAGACCTTTACAGTCTTGGAGGTTTTGGTAGTTTGAAATTTGGTTTGTGACTTATCTATGTTGTGAACTAGAGAATATTTGTTGGCCTGTGGAACAGGCAATTTCATTTTGGATTTTAAATGCAGATTTTGGTGATATGGATGCAGAGGATACACATAGCTAATCACATTACTCAGAAGACATAAGTCTCCGGTGTTTATAGAGCCGATGTAGAGGAAGACATGGTCCCAGGACAGGAGATGCTGAACCCAGGACACACAACTACGGTAACATCAGGAGATGCAGAAGTGCACACTGTAGTAAATACATAGTAAAGATACACCTCTATGAAGTGCATTTCTTTACGCGATGCCTGCCATGTAATTTCACACCAGCATCATGCCATTGATCTTAATAGTTATTCTTGACCACCGAAAGGTCAAGCTGAGAATCAATTTCATAGTATTTAAACAACGTGTGAAGGCCAACACAAGAAAAGATGAATCACTCCTTTGTTTCTGGTGGGAATAGGTTCTTAAAAATATATTCATGGCAAAGAAATTGGGCAACTGTTGACTTTTAGCTCAGGTTTAAGCACATGAACAGCAGAGTTATGCTCAGATGTATCTATTCTGGTACTGTATTAATTTATGGGCCACACCATGATGTCTGAGGTTATATTTACTGGTTTTAACTGCACGCTCAATTCCACCATTTTGTGGTGGGCTGTGGGAAAAGTGGTCTATCCTTTGTGAGTACCTGTACAGATGAGACTTTGTCCCATAAGCATAGTAGACTACTTTCAGCTTGGCATGCTGAAGTTTTCTCCCTTCATCCTTCATTCCAGTCAGTGGTAAGGCATGAATCCAACTTGGAGCACTGATCTCTTCCAGCTGTTGGCATTAATGCAACTTTCATTTTGGAACCAGGAGGTAAATGCAAGACATGAGACACATTTGAAGGCATCTTGTCAGTGACTTCTTGTTAGCCAGCAGCATGCCTGGCTAACAACATGCAAACACAGAGGCAGCTGATACAGATTTTTGTAACTGTGACATCCCATAATGCTGATCAGAGGTGCTGTGGTATGGCTGTAAACAGACAGCAATGAAACAACCATGTTTTGCAGCCCAGAAAGGCTGTCAGAAGAGCCAGATCCACAAGAAGAGGAAGGTCCCATGAAGCTGCTGAAGGGCATGTCTTTTCACTTGTCCAATGAAGATGAACCCTCACAGATCTGTGAAAAATACCCCAAACCAGATGATCTTCTGATCCTCTAAATACATCCCTCCAAATCCAAACATGAAGAAAAACAGAAGCTACATATAGCTGGAATTGTTCCATCATCCAGGTAAAACACTGTAGTCTTTTGCTCTTTTATTAATTCTCAGCTCAGGGAGTATGCAAGGACCCAAAAGAGACAGCTGGCTTGGCTAAGCTTTCTTTTCTCCTGTGGTGCAAGGAAGGGGTTTTGTAGTAGGCGGTGTTGGGGAAACACAGCTTTCTGTAAGGGCATGCAGAAGAACTGCTTCCTGGGAGAAACTCTGCCTGTGACCTTCTGTGACCCCGTCCTTGCAGCACTGGAAGCCAGAATAGTGCTCCAATTCTCATCTGTGTAAAAAATAAGAATGTGACCAAATTTGGCTTGTCCTGCTGGATTCGCAAAGTGTTTACAAAAGCATTTCATGGAAGTGAAACTAAGGGAGCAATTCTTTAGCTTGGCAGCAAGGGGATGCGGAATGTGAGATGCGCATGTGATGTCAGGATTTGGGATTGAAATCTACACTGCTACCTTTGCCTTATCCTCTGTGAACTCCCATTTTCAGTAAGTGAAAGTCGGGTAAAACGACTCTCTACCAGGCCACATCCACACCCAGCCGATTTCAGCATTTCCTAATTAGGTTATATTCAATCTTTATAATGTACTTGTAATAGATGTGGTACTGTAGCGTAATCTCAACTGATATTATTCACTTCCCAGGAATGTACAGCTGAAGCTGCTCTGCAGGCTCCAACTGAAAACAATGGGTGTGCAGCTGACAAATAAAAGCAGCTATTTTACATGCCCTGGTCTATTTGGATGCCATTGTTTAAGATATGTCTGCTGAACAGGTATTCACATTAGAAAAACAAGCACAATTACAATTTTCTGATGTGGCAGCTATTTTTGAAACTCATTAAAGCTTGCTAGTGCTTTTCCCATGCAATGAAAAACTGGAATTGCCTGTTGTAATATTGGCTAGCAGTTACGAATGGTTTCAGTTCATATTTTATAATGAAAAAATGAGCTCATGCTATATAATTGCGGGCTATCCCCAAGAATATTTTTATTCAGCATTATTGTCAGCCCAAATTAAAACCGCCAAAGAGCCTGATTTCTCAAGATGCCAGGTGCTCTCACCTGCCACAGTAGTTAGTAGAAGGCAAGAGTACTCAGCGGTTTCAGAATTAGTCCCTAACTGCTGATAGGGATGCATGAATTTTCATATTAAGCAAGCCAAAATTTTGCAGAGCTCTCATTGTTCTTTCACTCGTCTTTGTCTTTGTAAAGTGAGCAATTATTGATAAAAGTAGTATTTATTCTATGCCAATATACATTTATTACATTTATATGAGCTACTGCAATATCTTTTCAAGTAACTTTTGGTTTGCTATTCCCCTTCTCAGATTAAAACAGCCAATAATGTCCTGTTACTGAAAACTAATTAGTGATGTATTTGAAGCTGTGGGTGCTCATAGATAATGGTATTCATCTGACACTAGAGACTTCTCTGCATCCCCTCCCACCAGACACTGTGGGACTTTTGTCCTCTTCTCCCTGGGGAGCTCTGCAGAGAAAAGTGCTCTGAGCTTAGCACATGCAGAGAGAGCAAATGACAAAAGAAAGAAGAAGCAGCTCTTTGGGGCAATGTGTGAACTACCATCTTCTTTCACCAGCTGAATCACCACTTCACCCATGCGCTTCCCCATGCACTACTGGGCAGTATGGGGAGGAAGGGGAAGGGAAGGTTGGTGCCCCCCCTGCACACATGCGTGCTCCCACTTGGCATTTCATAAAGAGGTGAGGAAAGGCAGGCTAGGAAAGCCAAATCTTTTTCAGTGTTTGAATACCAAAAAGTTGCAAGTCAAACATCCATCATTAATATGTACAAGGTCAAGTAAAAGACACGTTTGAACTGTAGGTCAATTAGTCCTTTTCTCCCCTGGGTCCAAAGTGTTATCACCATGGAGGATAATGAGCTAAAGCCAAGTAAGGTCTTCTGGAGCTCAGAGGTCATGGAACAAGAGTCGAAAAAGTGGATTCCAAATATTATAAGTCTTTCAACACTGTGTTCCAGGTATTCCGTTAAATATCCCAGTGGGAGGCTTCTTTTCGTCAAACCTAACCACATTTCTTTGGACTTTCTTCTCTGAGTGCTTTCAAATATAGAAAGAATTTAGATGAAAAACAGATCTTATTTTTTCATTGTTTAAAAAATGGTAGTAAAAATGCTCACTTCTCAGAAGAGTGATAGTGATTTTATTTATAGAAATTCCCAAAGTAACAGTTATAGAAATAATCTGTGACAAACAAGATGCAGAAGACTTTTTCCCTCGGTCAGATCATACTCTTTCTTTCCTATGCTGCATAGTAATTTCAATTAAAAGAAGCTTTATTAAGTACCCATGATCATTGTTTTGAGTTGGTAAGAGCAAACAGCTAGGCAAAATTGTAAGGTTGGGGAAAGTAAGAGACTCCAAATAAGATTGTTGTGAAAAAGATGGTGTCACTGTTCCTTGGGCTCAGTGAGAGAAGAAAGCAGACTAATTTGCAGCAAAGAAAGATGTAAGTTAAGTTGTGTGTCTGTTGGAAAAACAGAAAAAATATGGATAGTGAAAAGATGAGACTATGGAGCTACCTCAGGAGGTTGTGGAATTTTCATCAATGGATGATTTTAAGAACAGAGAATAAATGAACACATGTAGGAATGGCCTGGGTGTGTGGTAGCCCAACTTGCCCACACAGCCACAGGGATCTGGTATGGACTGTGAAAGGTGGCTGAGGAGATGAGTTTGTATGCATTACATAGCAGCACTGTTCAGGGAACAATAAGGGGCTGCTCTTCCCCTAGACAAGAACATGGCAAGGTCTAGAGACTCTGGAAGGCTTTAAAAGTGAAATGCTTGATCCTGCATCAGGGCACAACATGGAGGAGATGGCCCCAAAGTCCCTTCTAACCCTACACTGTTGTCACTCTATAAAGTAACATATCAGAAACACTGGATGTTTGGATATGTGTGCATTGGTAATCCATGGGAATTATTAAAAAGAAGATGAATATTTAGACTATTACTATGTAGTATTGCTAAACATTATTTAGCGATAATATTTCAGAATGCAGTCTTCAGGAACACTGGAAAACAGTATTAGACAGTTTGCGAAATAGGCTTTAGTAACATTTTCTTGGTTATGGTGGTAATATGAAGAGTGTTTACATTAAATAGTTTAACTTTTTAGCTTCCAGAGCTTATGCTAATCACATGTGCTTAAAGGATCATAAAACCTTTGTAAAAGTACAGCTTTTAAAGAGACACTTTCAAAGCATAACAAACTGCTTAACAATCCTCACTAAACTCATGATCTAGCTCCAGCTGAAAGAAATGCAAAAGCACCGCAGGCTTGAGTTGTGCATACATAAATAAAGCCACTATTATGACGCATAGAAGTTGCCCTGATTCAGCAAAGCACTTAAACAGATACTTACATTCTCTAGATATCACAGGGACATAAGTATTAAAGTATTTAAGTATTCAAGCATGCCTGCCATTTAGGAATCTTAAGACCACGGTTTAAAGTCCAGGTTTAGGTCCTAATGAAAGAGGCTTGAAGTGACCAGAGAGACCAGCATAAATCTGTGGTGGAAAGAGACCTAACAGCAGAGGATCCCATCAGTCCTTCCTGATGATCAGTTCAAAACCTGCCTGTTATTAATAATGCTAATACTTTAGCTTCTAAGAAGCTGAAGAAATTCAGAATTGAGGTTCTCCTAGGAAACTCAGCTCTGCCTCTGGCCCTTACACTTCTGTCTTCTGGGGTTTCCCATAGCATGATAAGCTGGGGGAGGGATCAGCATTTTTCTGCAGAGAAACTGAAAACTCACTCTAAACTGTTACTGCCTGAAAACACTAACTGTATTTATGTGTACAAACAACACTTTCCTAGTAATATGTCCTTTGACTCTTTGTAAGAGAACAAACCAGTATCATTACGGCCTATGATGGTACAGTTGAGTGCAGTGCAGCCTAAAGAACGTGCTCCTTGCACTGGGGAATGTGGCCTGCTTTTGATAACCTTGGGGTGACTAACATGGGACTGGAGAAGGTAAGAGCAATGAGAAAAGGACAGCAGAAACAGTGTGGCTGTGAGCCAGATAGGTTTTAGGGCTAAAGAGACACATGTCATTTCGCCACAGTGAAAACAAGCATGAAACTCAGAAGGGTCAAAGACAAGGGAAAACTGAAGAGGAAAAGCTGGAACAGGTGCTGCAGGTCAGAGGCACAGGAGGTCACAATGTGAAAGAGTACAAGAGAGAAACAACACAAGAGAGTTAACCCCACTGTGGCCCAGTATGGTGGCACACAGAGGCTTGAACCCCAGCTCTGAAAAAGAACTAGGGAAAGTACTCAGAAGAGGCAGAGATGTGACATGACTGGGGCAAGCTTTTGAGTGTGCTGCTGTAAAATGCTGCCAGTCTGTTCCTATGGCAAATGAATCTGTGTGCCTGTCTGGTTTGTCCTCAGAAACAGTTTTGTGGACTTCCTTCAGCTTCAGCACATGGAGTCACACATGCATGCCCACACACATGTCTTTTCTGAACTAAAAAGAAGTATGAGCAAGGTCATCCCTCGAGTGTCCCTTTTAAAAGGTTTTAAGCCACTTAAATTAGGTCCCTAAATGAGAAAGTAGTCTCCAAAGTAGACTTGGTAGATTAAAGGTAGCATGGAGTGCTTTCACGCCAGATAAATAATTGAATAATTGCAAAGCTGGAAATGTATCCAAAGAAGCCAGGATTTATTACAGAATTCTTTTTTTCTTTTGCTTACACAAACTTTATAATAGCTCTTTGCTCTGTTCTTTTGCATAAACTGGGCTGCTCTCAAATTTACTTTGGCTTCTGCAATAGCAATTAAGAATTACTGGAACTGTGCAGTCTGTGGCCATCATGTGTTCAGTGCTGTCAGAAGCCAGAGTAGAGCCACCCCACTCCCCTGGGCAGCACCCTCCAACCATCTGCTCAGGCAGTGCTTGCACGGAGCCAGGCGCCACGCACCGGGCACAGGGATGTACCGGTTGCATGGAGCTCTTCACCCTCAGCCGTTCAACTGATCTATGGAGGGCTTGGTTTGCTGTTGAGTTTGTTTTGTTTTGGGGTTTTTTAATCACGTTATGTAAATCAAATGGCTAAAAGGATTTTCATACAATTGAAATTACTTCAGCAGTGGGAAATTTTGCGTGAAAGGGCAGTATTTTCTGCATAAGTTTGATTTCAGACTACCTGAAAGGAAGATAGAGCAAGGAGGCAGCTGGTCTCTTCTCCCAAGTAACAGGTGATAGGACAAGATACAAGAACCTCAAGCTGCACCAGGGGAGGTTTAGACTGGATATTAGGAAAAATTTCTTCACCAAAAGGGTGATTGCATATTGGAACAGGCTGCCCAGGGAAGTGGTGGAATCACCATCCCCTGAAAGTGTTCAAAAACTATGTAGAGGCAGCCCTTAGAGGCATGGTTTAGTACTGGATTTGGCAGCCATAGAATCATAGAATAGTTAGGGTTAGAAGGGACCTTAAAGACCACCTAGTTCCAGCACCCCTGCTATGGGCATGGACACCTTCCACTAAACCAGGTTGTTTCAAGCCACTTCCAACCTTACCTTGAACACTGTCAGGGATCGAACAGCCACTGCTTTTCTGGGCAACCTGTTCCAGTGCCTCACCACTCTCACAATAAAGAATTTCTTCCTAGTGTCTAATCTAAGTCTCCCTTCTTTCAGTTGAAATCCATTACCCCTTGTCCTATAACTGTTCTTGGGGAACAGTTGGAGTTGATGAACTCAAAGGTCTTTTCCAACCTATGATGAGAATTCGATGATTCCATAAACTGCTGTGGATGGTCAGATGTTTCCTGCCCAGAGGAATTTTTATGTGGAAGAGCAAAGCAGTCTGCGGGCATGTTGAATATTACAGCCTCAATACCTCGAGATGAAAATGCTCTCTGAACTTGGGAACTGCATTTACAGAAAAGAAAATATAATTACCCTGGGGTAAAGTGCTTTGGCTTTAGAGTGCTCCAATGCTAACAATGCAAAGAAAGCAAAAGGGAAAATTCTCTCACCCAGATGTGGGTATGCAAACATACTTTAAGTCTACATCTACACTGCATCCACTGTTTACGCCGGTTTAAAAATACCATACGTAATGAAAATTATGCAAATATTTATAAAAATACTGTAGCCTGGGTAAAGTATGTACCACACTTACTATTTCAGTGCATATGCAGTGCCCGTATGGCAGTGCCAAATGTAACATTTTGAAAAATGACCCTTTCGTAAAACTGTCAGACAAGGAGTGTTGAGTTCAGATACCTGCCAACACAAACCTCTGGGAGGATGTCACTGGGAGAAGTGAAACAATATCGGTGTCTCCGTGGGGATTAACCAGGGAACTTGTAAAAAATTTAACATCAGCTCCGTATTTATGGGCTTCCTAATCAGTAACGTGATGGACTGCCCACAGCTAGTCTAACCCTTTCCGGTTCTGGGCAAGGCAGTTTCATTTGTGTAAAACAGATGGGCAGGTGCCCTTAAATCCGTCTTTAAAAGGCTCTTGGCCCCGGCAGGCGGTGCGGATGCTCCGCGCAGCTCCTCCAGCCCCGCCACGGGGCGGGAGGAGACGCCCCTGCGCCCCGTCGTCTCTCAGCGTTTGCCGATTACCTGCAGAGCGCAGAGTCGCGAAAGCCCGAGCGCTCCTTAAAATCGCGCCAAGACGAGAGGAAAGGCCGAGCGAGCGAGCGAGCGAGGGTGCCGGCGGTGCTGCGGCCAACGGGCTGAAAGCCGCACCCTTAGCCGACCGGGGTGTCGAAGAGGTGAGGGGCGAGAGAACTTGTGTGAAGAACCGTCAGCTTTTAAGCACCTTTCCGAGATGGCCGTGGTAGGGAGAAGGGGGGGGGGGACACGACTGCCCACCCGAGGGCTTTCAAGGCACCCTGCCGGGGTGGGTAAGCAATTGGCTCCTAAAAAAAAAAAGGGAAAGGAGAGGAAAGCCCCTTATTGTTACTGCGGCTGCTCCTCGCCTCCCGGGCGGCGCTCCGCGGAGCCAGGATTTCCCTGCAGCCGCCTCCCCGCCCGCAGCCCCGCCGCCGGCAGCACCGCCTCCCCGCGGCTCCCGCTCGCAGCCCCCGGCACACGGGGCGCTGCAGCGCACTGACAGGCTCTCGCAGGTGCCGCGCTCTACCCGGGACGCGGAGGGGCGGCCCCGCTGCCCTCCCGGCTCTGCACTGGCGGAGGGAGGCAGCGAGGGAAGGAGGTTGGGAAGGAGGAGCGCTGGGGAGCAGTCAGCAGCGCCGTAAGTCAGGGAGCGGCGTGTACGCGGAGCGGGGCAGGCTGGCTGCGCGGCCGCGGCCCGGCGAGAAGCCGGTACAGCCGGTCTTCCCCTGCGGAGGGGCAGCGGGGTCGCACCGTGTCCGCGCAGGGGACAAGGAGGCGGCCGGCAGGGAGAGAGGCGTTTCAGGGTGTCCAAGGAGAGTATCCCTTAATTCTCGTGTTTGGCTCCTTGGGGGGTGTTATGCCGGAGCCGCATTGCTAAGACTGTGTCAGGGTGTTTCTACATCGCTGAAATTCCGAGCTGAAATTCGCCTCTATAATCGGTTTAAATTTTCTTCCCAGTATTATTCTGACATAACCTCGTCTTGGAGGCGTGCCTGCAACGCCCCGAAACAGCACAGGCACGGTTTTTTTTTTTTTTTTGTGCGGGATGTCCCTTTTAGCCGACCCTTTCTGCGTGGGGTTGGATATAACCGTGCGGCGGGGCTGGGGCAAGCCCGCGGCGGGGAGAGTCAGGGACCCGGTGTGATGCTGGTGGTGGAACAAAGAGTTCAAGTCGGGAAGTGAAGCAAGAATTGGTATGGATGGGGTTGCTGATGAAGAAACGCGGGCGGTACTGTAATAAGGGACTTGATTCAGTTGAAATTGCAAAGAGACCGAAATAGAGGAAGTAATTAATTTAGGACTTGCGTCATTGGAGATTGTTGTTATGTTTTAAAAATAGGAAGAGGGCTTATTATGAAGTGTTTAATGTAACAAATATGATCCTGATCTCTTACTATTCCTTAAAAAAAAATGGGGGGGGGGGGAGGGAAGGAGAGCTCCTGGGAGTGAAATTACTCAGGCATCGATCATGATTTCTAGCTTCATATACGTTATAAGTGTATAACATTGTCCAGCAAAGTGTAGGGATTAAAACTCGGAGGGTTGAAGGTATAAAAATCTAAAGCTGAACAATTCTGAAGATGTACAGTACCAGAAATCTTGCAATCCATGTGCCGTGGCTCGGATGTTTAGAGGAATGACAGAGATACCAAAAAAGGCATCATGATACTCTGCGTATTTCCAGGAGCAGAATTTTCTCCTTCCCGACAGAAAAGGAAAGTGCATTTCTGGAAGCAAGAAGTGACAGATGTGGCATCTCAGCAGCTGGCTAAACATAAAAGCATGTATCAGCAGGTGATTAGTGGTGCAAGGATTTATTTTTAAAATGCCTTGTACTGAAAAGGGTCCAGCCATTTTTAGCGTTAGCATTAAGATTTACTTTAGCTCTATGGCATGTTAAGAATAGCCTTTCAGCAGAGGCTTTCAGAAAAGTAAGTGAAAGCTCCTATGGTCAAGGCACTCCTTGCTTTGAACGTTTGTTTTTTATTACAGCATGCAGAGGAGAGGAGCCGAGCAGGTTTTTTTGGTAGGATAGTACTGAAAGGAATTATTTTTCCTGGCCTCAGCATTAGCCAATGGGATCTGGGAAGGAAACAATGGAGCCTATCTCCTCCTTAGAGTGAAGATAATCACAGTGACTCTTCTCTCAGAAGCACCTTGTGCATCCATAGAAGTGAAATCAGGCTGCAGAAACTACTTCGGTGGTTCTGCCTCTCTTCTGTGTTCTGGAGAGCCAGCCAGGATCATCAGGAGGTGGCCTGGGTGCATTTTGGAAAGGAAAGAGATGGATATCGCCTAAGAGGCAGCCCAGAGGCACACTTTCCCTGCGGCAGCGTGGCTCTGCACCGTCCCGTTTGCTGTGGCTACATGTTACATTGACTTCAAAGAGACATCTAAATCTCTTTCAAAGCACTTATATCAGCTTTCCTGTAACCAAAGAAAGCCATGGTTCATGGCAAAACATGTTTTGCTCTCAGCTTTTTGTAATTAGGTATGCTGCTTTGGTTTATAGTCTTATAAGTACCATGACTTCTTATAGAAGAAATTCTGGTTCTTTGCCCAGGTCTTGAGAAATAGTTCAGGGTAGGAGGGAATTGGCATTTAAAAACAAATTTCCCTCTCCATGCAGAATTTGCATCAAATTCATCACCTCTTGCCAGTGAGGCTGTGGCCAAGGGGGCTCAGTGACGCTCTCTGACCAGCTCTTCCTCTTCTTGCTCACCCTCGTTGACAGAATGTGGATCATGTCACCTGGTGCCCATTTTGGCCTTTCATAATGATGTAAAACACTATAGGCTTTCACTTTCCTGCATGATTAAGGCAAAGTAAATATATTTCTCACAATCTGAACCATACTGGGGAGAACAGGCTGCCTCTCCCTCCCACAGCAGTAAAACTGAGCTAGTTGGGTGGTCAGTGCCTAACAGGCACCATGCCGTAAAGATACGGTATCCCTATGGGTACAACACTTACAGGGGCAGCAGTCAGTGAAGGCGTATCTCTGGGTGGGTGGTTTGTTTGGTTTTTGTGTGACAGCAAAGTGAATTTCCTAAATAAACTCAAGTCTAAACTTAAATGGGGATGTGGGGAGAATTGTATTCAGGTGTTGCATGGAGGGCTCTTTCTAAAAGATTTCCTCTCATTGCAAAGCAGACTAGTTGGTAGCCAATGGAAGCAGCTTAACTGGTGCTAATGGCTGTGTCTGGATAGAGCAGTGACAGCAGATTTGAAGCACCATTTATATAGGGGAGGGTTTTGTCTGAAGCAGGATGGCAGAATGAGTACAAGCTACAGAGTACAAGCTCAAGTGAAGTTCAGGCTGAAGAAGAGGTCTACTTCTAGTGCCATATTAAATAAGAAAGATTTTTTGGATGACAGTCATGAAGGTGAGCATTGCTTATGATATTTTATAATGTTCTGTATTTACATTCATAATGTTATCAATCAAAGTTATTGATCCAGCCTAATGACTGCTGGGGAGATGAGTAGAACAGGAACAGCTAGAGCTGACTGACAAGAAGACTAGGTTCCTCATTGTTTACGGGTTAAATTAAGATGCAGTAAAGCGTCAGAAAACACACTGCCAAGATAAAAATGAGATCACTACAAATAGAGACTTGACCAGGGTGGCAAGATATATTTATACCTTTACTTGGGTTTCATTTTCACGAGTCAGGTTTGTCTTACAGTTCTGCCACTAGTTAAGTCCACAAGAGCACAGTTGTTAATTTTTGTACACAACTGTGAGTTTTTATTTCTGAGAGGTTACTGAACTGTTAAATCTGTTTTACTCCTTTTTGGTTGTGTTTTGTTTTCTTGAAGGGGGGAGAGAAGCCATTTACAGGCTGAGCATATGCTGGTGTAGCACATTTTAATACCTAAAGCTCTGAAAATGAGTAAACAATAGTTGAATACTGAAATTGTATCTTCATGTCCGCAGTAGCTTTTTATGTGAGACTATTTTATTGAAATGTGTGTTTAGCAAAAGTAATTTGAAATACTGTTATCTTTGAAATTACGTGAGTTACGCAGTAATCTTAAAACTTGATGACTAGTATCTCCTGAATGCCAGGGAGCCACATGAAGAGTATCAACCCTCACTATGTGTGGGACAAGATGCATCTTAACTATGTAAATGTTGTGTTAATGTTGTTTACTTGTGCTGAATAATGGAAGAAGCTCACTGCCTCTGATACACTGCTTTGATTTCTGTCATAAAGGTCAACAGGGAACAAGCTAGATAAGAAAATAAATGGGCTGATATAGTGAGTTATTGTGCTGGGGCTCATTCTGAATGAGCTAAGTGAACTTTTCAGCGGTTATGTGTAAACAGCAGCTGACCTTCTGTAGAGATACAAGTGCTGATGACAAGCTGCGGTCACTGAAACTAGGTATGACCTGCTTGGTCAGGTCTGCAAACTTGTTTAGATCTATTTGATAGTTGTTTTTTTTTTAATCATCTGTAGAGAACATTCTAAAAATAAACAGCTGTTCAAGTCTTTGCTTTCCAATACCAGATGTTTCAAGCCTGGTTCTCACCAGTTTGCCCTAAAAATTTTATGTTTTTCTGAATATTCATGTTTTGCCTTAAACAAAGGAAATGGGTGTTAATTCTTCATTCTGAATGTTTTTTTCATATTGGAATATTAGAAACTACCATGAAAATAGTAACTAAAAGTAAACTGTTAATCTGAGAAGATAGATTTGGTGGGGTTTTCTTTTTAGTTGACTTTTTAAAAAGTCTGTACAATACAACAGTAAAGTCAAGCAAACCCAAAAACCTAAAGCCTGTTATGTTGGCAAAAGCAAGTATCCATAAGTTGGAAAATGCCTGTAGAAAATGGTGATGCATATATAGGTGCGTTAGGGTCACATTATTTCTCACAGCTCTCTTGCCTCAAACAGTGTGTGAGGTGAATGAAGTGAGAAGTAACAAAAAGAGTATCTGTTTGAAATCCTGGGCTAAAGCTGAAGATCCTGCTCTGTCATGGTCCTTCCGGTAGCACTGGGCAACACTCTAGTGCAGATGGTAAAGTGACCAAACAGTGGTTGCACAAGCGATATAATCATGGGATTTCCTAATTTTGCATTCTTGGACTCTGCAACCTGATTCTTCTGCATATGATATTTCTAATGATGGGGTTCAGAATTCTCAGTGATGCTCTGCAAGGAAGATCAAAGGTGCTTTTGCTGCCACCACAGTCAGCATCTATGAAACATTTCTCCAAAGAGGTTGTGAAACTAGCTTTCTAGTTGGCAAGAGTTCTCTGTCATGATCTTTGCAAGGAGAAACCCTGATACCTGTAAGAGTATGAGTAATATTGTTTCAAATCTTAAGCAGGAAACAAAGAAGAGGCAGGACTGAGATGGGTAGACACGACTTGAGGCTTAAGTCTTTAGTGAAGAAGA
This sequence comes from Pezoporus occidentalis, assembly GCF_034315485.1. NCBI lineage: Eukaryota > Metazoa > Chordata > Aves > Psittaciformes > Psittacidae > Pezoporus > Pezoporus occidentalis. Next base: position 3,012,891 of record NW_026915376.1, read on the forward strand.
CTGATGGATCTTGTTGCTTTGATAAGCAATTCCGTTGTTTCTCCTATTCCAGAAAAGCTCCTTACTGACCTCTCAGAAGATGGTTTTCTCCCACTATATGACTGGGTCAGCTCATGTCATAGAGAGTTTTTTTTGTTTGTTTGCTTTTTCTAGTGCTTGAGTAGTGCACTAGTACCAAGTGATGTACAGGAACAAGATGCCAATGTTGCTGGAGAACCTCCCCTCCCTCAATTTTCTTTCTTGCTTTTTTTTTTTATTCCTGTATTTTATTTCTATCATCATTAAGATTCTGACAGCACTAATGGATTCTTCTCATTAGAAAGCTGTTTAATTTTACCAAAATCAATACTTAGGTAATTTAGAACCGTAAAAAGAAAAAAAAAATCCTTGTGATACCAGAGCAATTTTTGCATGCTCCTCATTGTTCCAGAACTTACAAAATCTAACCTTCTAAATTGATCCTGCAATCAAAACCAAGTTAAATTCTTCCTTCCTTCTGTATATATCTCCAGTTCTAGTTAAGTAAAGCCTAAATTGTGTGTCTTTACATAAATTATTTCTATGAAGATTTAAGTATTTTCTAGAAACCTCTAACGTTACCTTTTTTTTTGCCTCAGTTAATATTATTCAATGTATACTTTGATTTTTACTTTAATTCTGTTTATTCATGAAATTAGTTAAATTAGATCTGAAACTCAGGCAAAGATTAGTTCAAGATGTGGTGGAGCATTAGGCGAGTGTTTTGGTTTGTTTTTTCTCTCCCCTTTTCGGTTCTTGAGATGCACTCCATAAATATCCTGTCTTTGATGTGACAGACCACCGCTAAGGAGCAGCATCTTCTTCAGGCAGTCTTGCCACTGCTTTTAATGATGATTTCTGCTGGGGAATGGTCATCCGTATTACTTTTCACTCTTCATTTTTTGGATTATTTGATAAACTGTCTTTTGAGAATTAAAGCACAGTTTAGGTTTGGTTAAAATTTTATCTCTGGGAAATGGCCAGTCTTCCTAATGTTCAGATTTCAAATGATAACTTCATCAATTTTAATTTTACAGGCTCCTTGTCATTTGAAGCATTTATTGGTGCTTTGAGGGTACACATTTCTGTAACCACAAAGAATAAAACCAAAAGCATCTCTGATACTAAAAGCTGTGCAGTCATTGGTGTTTCCCTTTTAAGGATACATGGCTCCTATGCATCTATGTTAGGGGTTAACTCAATTTAAGGAAGACATGAACAGTAAGAGAGCTACATGGTGAGTGAAAGACGGGTAAGGGAAGAATAGTGCCATTGATTGTCCTGCATGTCAGATGCAGCTCACATGTTCCTGCTCCAGATTGAAAAGATTACTGCTCTTCGTCAAGTCTAAGCTGGTTCTTTGCTTGCTCATGGTTCTCTAGGAGATAAGCTTGGAAGAGTAGCCACAGTTCATAAGAGGGTAAGGTGCAGTGTACCCAGGGTTCTTTTCTATTTGGATTTTAAAACCAGATGGGAATATGGAGGTAAAGAATGGAGCAGTGTCCACACATAGGCTGTATATATGGCATTTGGAATTGTATTTTGCTTCAGCCCAGACACTTGCAGTGGAAAGGTGAAATAGAAAGGAGGTGATGCTCACAGCAGTTACAATTCTGTTGCAAAGTTAACAGTATTCCCTGCTTCCAAAGATGCAAAAACTGGAGAACAGTCTTTAATGAGATTTTGTGGTTGGCATTTTATGTATGCATAATTCCTAATATATCAGATACCTGGCTTGTGATTAGGGCTTCTGATGCTACAATAATATAAATTTACAGTAACACATTGTACAGTTTGGTTATCTTGCCTAGAAATAAATTAGAAAATCTAGTCAGTTTGAAGAAAACCTTAAATGAAAAGACGGGATTGTTAATGTTATCATATCTGCTCTAACTTGTTCCTTATTAATGATATGCAAAGTAATTAATGGTACAGAGGAACTAACTGAATAGAAAATGCTATTGTTAGGAGCAAGATAATGGACTGAGCAAACCAGTAATTTGTATGGCAGCCGCTCTGTTGCTGTATGCTACTTCCCCACTTACACGATATTAGTAGGGAGGGAGGCTGTATAGTTCTGGTTTTGTCTGTATGCACCCTCAGGCATGATGAATACCCATCTCAGTCTCCAGAGTCTTTTAGATAAGATCTACTAAGGTCAACAGCAAAACCAGCAAAGCCATCCATTTTATGGCAGTGGGCTGTACAGCTTTCTTAAAAATACATATTTCTAGTCCCAAAGAAGAAAAGTTACAACAGCAAGAGCTCAAGTAGGTTAGGAATCTGTAGGAGTTCCTAAAGGAATTTGTGAGGGCAAAAATAAAACCTGCCTCTCCAAATGGAAGTGATGAACAATCAAGTAGCTTATGCTGCAGACAGGTTTTAGATTTTTGTCTTAAAATTAATTCCACTTTTAGCTGCAGTAGGTATTTTACCTTGAGACTATAAGGGTGTCTCTGCTTTGGCAGAGGAATATACATTATAAATAAGTTATTTTGTGTCATGGTGTAACAGTTGGATTGCTGGGATATGCGCTGACAGCCATGTAGAAGGAAAAGACAGGAGTAGCATCTAATGAAGCAACTACAGAGAAGTTGTAAACTTTGTGACACTGCCTTTGGCAAGAACAGTATATCCATTGAAATGTAAATCTTTAAATGCATTTAAGTGATCTCTGAAAATACAAACATATAATCTGCATAAACCCAAAGAATCTATAAGAAGCAGGCTTCAATGCCTAAATGAGCGATCTAAACATGATATTAACTTCTGTTGCTAAATTCCAGCTATTTTTCCTGCATCAAGCCTTTTTATGTGTCTTTCTCCCATGGATCCTCACATCAATCCCTTCTCCCATTGTCCTTCTCCTGGTTCCACTCAACTAGTTATTATGCAGAGGTTCTGTTCTTCCTCTGGATTTGGGTTGGTGGTTATTCCTTCCTGCTGAGTTGTTTGTGAGATAGAGCAATGTGAGCAGGAGGGGTGGTATTTTTAATAGACAGGGGATTTTGGAAGCCTTTCGGTGGCAGACGCTGAACTACTGAAGCTTGCAAAAATAATGTAATACCTTAAAATTGACTGTCCTGGTAATTCACAGTGACAGGAAAAGACACATTCCCAGATCCAAGTTTGAATGTCAGGACTAGCTTTAAAAGTACAACAGTGCCAGAATGTTTTAGCAAGGCTGTGGATTTTGATGGATGCTGTATGCATAGGAGTAAAGGACATTACATTAGAGCAAGAGAGCAAAAATACATATTTTTGTTTTGTCTCATTAAACAGTTTTAACAGCCTCAGTTAAAATTCTCCCACCTCTTTCTAATCCTCCCAATACACAAGCATTTACAGATTGCTGCAGATGAAGGGTAGAAAATGTTGGCTTGAATGCAGTCTGATGTTTATAAAACTCTGAAAATGAGCTTTAGAACAGAAGCTTCCAAGACATCTGAAGGGTAGGTGGACATGTTAAAAAGGCATTATTTAAGAAATGGTGTGTTTCCTCTCTATAAACAGTGTGGTATCTGTGGAAGTAGAAGCAGCTGTCTCTGTGTGTGTGCCTGTAAATTGGAGGTCCTTGTCTGAAATAGTACTTCTCCAGGTACTCTGATTCAGCGTGTTCTTTCAGTCCATTTGGTGAGGTAGCTGTCATTAGTCGCTGGGCTTTCTGAATTTCAAAGTTTGTAGTTCTTGGGTTAATATCCTCAAAGTACAAACGTAGTCCCAAAGTCAAGTTTTACAGCAGTAACAATGTATAGGAGATGTGGCTTGAAAAGAAATCGTAGAGTATTGTCAAATTAAAGAGCTATCTCCATTTCTTTTAAGTAAAAGTGAATGAAGCCACATATCCTGTTTTTTCAATGTGTTTTTCTTCAAAACTGAGTATCTGAAGTTGGACAGTGGATTCTGCTCAGTCATGGACTTCAGATACCCTTGTTGGAAAGTTGTACTTTAAAATGTTTAGTTTTTATTGTGAATAGGCTAGGTTGCTGTGAAATGTGTGCCCTTCTGCTTGCACAGCGTCAGATAAGAAACAGCTTGTAAAGCTTGCAGATCTCAAACTGCTCATGGCAACTTGACAGGAAAGAATTTATTCAGTTTTCCATGCAGGATTTGAAGTACTGTCAAACATAGATATCTACTTTTTTTTTTTCCTATTTTGCGCTGAAAGACAAGAACTTTCCAAACACAACAGTTTGGATGAGAGCTCTATTTTGATAACTTCCAGGAGATTTGCCCTTTCACCCTTCATGATCATCTTGACGGCCAAGAAAACATAATCTGTGGACAGAAAGGCTCTAGAAATTTAGACTCTGCCTAGATAAAAATGCTTTTCAAAATCTTTAATTCTTTGGAGAAATGTCACGTATTTAGGGGAAAATACTGTTCATTTATCTTGAATGATAAAAGCTAGAACAGACCATTGGGAACCTATCTGTGACAAGTTATAGGCCTTTCTTGAATCCTGCCCAGTTCTGTATTGGTATAATTCCTGGCTCTGCCTGAATTATTTGAATTGGCCAATGGACAGTTTTTAGTTTTTTTTTTTTATTATTGTTTAATAAAAATCCAAATAATAGAGAATCCACCACAAGCCTTGGTAAGTTGTTCTCCCTCGTGCATTTTCTTTCTTTCCCTTGCTTTGCCTACCTTCAGTCTAGCAAACATAAGTGATAGGATCAGTCTTATGGTTCTTCTGAAACCTTTTGTTTAGTAGCATCTTCCCAGAATTGTGGCTACCAGGGCTGGACATGGTGGTGGCCAAATACAAAATAACTGGTCCTTCGCTTTCCCTTATCAGTACCTTCTTATGCAGCAGGGAATTGCAGTTAACCCCTTGTGACTACAGCACAAGAGGATGAAGTTCAGCAGTTTCTGAGAACAGTCTTATGTTTTAGAAGTGAGGCCTATGTGATTTAGTCTCAAATTCTAATCTTGGATGCATTAATTGAATTTTAATAGTAGCCAGAGTAGTTTGTTGATATGCAGATATCTCCTTATTGTGGTTTAACCTGGCAGGGAGCTAAACACAACACACCCTGTAGGATGGGGGAGAGAATTGAAAAGAATAGGTGAAATTTTGTGGGTTGAGATAAAGATAGTTTAATAGGACAGGAAAGGAAGTGAAAATAACAGTAATAAAAGAATTAAAACATACAAAACAAGTGATTCATAATGCAATTTGCTCACCACCTGCTGACCAATTCCCAGTCAGTTCTGAGCAGTTGTGCCTGGCCAGCTCTCCCCTTAGTTTATATATTGAGCATGATGTTTTAGGGTATGGAATATCCCTTTGGCTGGGGACAGCTGTCCTGGCTGTGTCTCCTCCCAGCTTCTTGTACCCTCTGCCCTTCTCACTGGTGGGGTAGTGTGAAGCTGAAAGGTCTTTGACTTAGGGTAAACCCTGCTTAGCAACAACTGAAACATTGGTGTGTTATCCCTATTATTCTCCGACTAAGTCTAAAATACAGCACTGTACCAGCTACTAGAAAGAAAATTGACTTTATCCCAGCCAAATCCAGCACACAGGTAATCAAGATCACTCTCTTAATTTTTGTTATCTACCTGTTAAATTTCCACTCCTCCCCCTGATTCCCAGTCTTGTAATGAGGTCATGTTAGGGTAATTCTCCAACTGAAACTGATGAATTAAAGGCAGTTTAAAAGCACCCCACTGGCAATACAGGTTAAAAGTCCTTCTGTTGAGCACAAAGCTCACACAAGTCCTAGGCAGCCCATGGAAAAAGGTGCCACAACTTCTGTTTGTAACATCAGTATAACTTGGGAGTGATGCTGCCTTTTATGTCATGCAAACAGAAATATTAAACTGGTACATAAGAAGTCATAATTTATCTATTCTGATATCCCATGACAGGAAAAAGGAATATTCCTTTGGTTTTGAGTGGATGTACTGAGCAGAAGAGGAGCTGTGTATATTAGATGCTGTACAAACCTATCCCTCTATTGCAGATGTACCAGTTCTGTTATCTGTTTAGTAAAGCAAGAGTCCTGATCTGATTCTCCGTAGTTAGTGTCCAGTAATTACACTGATTTAACCACTGGAGGAAGAGAGAGATGGCCTACATGGCTCAAAAAGTGACTGACTCACAAACAGTTAATCTTGGTTGTTTTTTAATCTATGGGGAAAGCGTCATCAGGAGCTGTCAACTGCTAGGGTGTGTCAACATGTTAATTTTGTTTCATTCTTGCTTGACCAAGGAACAAATGGCTATTTCCAGGTACTTCAGTAACTGACAGCCTTTTAATGGAACGCCCTAAAAGAACATTTTGGTGTCTGGAAAAACATGTAAGAAAAAAAAACCTGTATCTTTTCCTGCATAAGAAAAATTACTAGCAAGAGATGTGAAGGGAGTTTCATTAGGCTTAATCAGGTTCTAAAGCAGCACTCCATTCGTCTTGCTGGATACTTAAGTCATGGGGAATGCGATGGTCACATGCAAGGCAGATGAAAGGTCACTCTGGATTTTTCAGGTATTCACAACATTTTTGGGTTTAAAATTGAGATTTCACTTTAAGATGTGATTCTCTTTAAGCCTATGTTGGCACCGTGGGTGAAACTTCCTGCCTTGTTTCAGGCAGGTCTGAAACACTCACTATGGGAGGTGTGAACTTTCTTCAGCAGCAGCTACTAACCTGGTGACTATTAAAAGTTAACTGTTCTACTGCAAGCTGCTAATGTGCTGTGTTTGGAGAGTTTTGGTTTACTGACCAGGTGCAAATTTTCTTTCTTTTCGTTGTTTTGGGAGCCTTTCTTCCCCTGCTAAATTGCCTCTGCCTTCCCACTTTCCTGCTGTAAAGTGAATGGATTATGGTCTTTTCAGGAATGGCAAGAGTTTAACAGCAGTGCCTGTGGTGGGATTTTTGTTTAAGAAAATGTATACCTTTAATTTTAATTATAGTAGGATAACTCGTATTTAGTGTTCTGTGTTTTGAGAGAAAAACGATAAAATCCCACTTTCCCCAAGAGATATGGTTTAATTTAAGAAGCATAAGACTACAGCAATAAGGGTGTTGATGAACTATTTCTAACATGGGTCTTTGTAGCTGTTTGTGGAAAATCTAATGATTTCCTCCAGTAAGGATTTCTTTGGGCTGCTTCCTTGGAGCCCAAGTATGCTGCTCTGCTGCTTCTGCAGCCAGGAGCATACATCTGCTGAACCCAGGTAGCACCCACATACACAGAAAAAGAAGGAATGTCAGTTTGGTAATATTCTTCTAGAAGTTACATACTTTTTAATGGGACTGTGTTTAAGACTATTTTGGTTATGATACTTTTATTCCTTTCCATGTGAGCCATATCCAGAGAGTTTGTGCAAGAGGCCTTACATTGTCCAACCATTTCGTCCTGTCCATCACTGAAGCAGCAACACTGAGATGTTGATGCAAGTTCCCTCTTAAATTTCTTGAGTGTACTGCCTCTTTGGCCATGTGCTCTTCAGTAACTTGTGGAACTGAAGTGTGTTGCTTGCCTGTGTTTCTACAGAGGTTATCTCCGTTAAAAGAAACATCATGGACTTTCACAAGAGAAGAGAGCACCGCACTGTGCCTTAAATTAATGAAATCATGTTGCATTGTTACAGTATTATATGGGGGATTTCTTTTTTTTTCCTGAATGTGGTTTGAATCTGCACTCAGAACAAAGAAACTGATCTCAGGTTCTGCTCTGCTTGCCCACATGAAGATCAAGAATACCTGGCCACTGAGTTGTGGCTTGGATTTTGACTATCCTTACATTAGTTTTGTTTGCTGGTTTGGTGGTTTGTTTGTGGGTTGGTTTTGTGTAGGTGGTGTTTTTTTTGTTGTTGTTGTTGCTGTTTGGTTGGCTTGTTTTTTCATAGCTGTTGTGTTTTTGTTGTTGGTGGTTTTTTTTGTTTGGTTTTGGGTGGGGTGGGTGGGTATTCGCTAGTGTTTGAGCAGTTTCTTGTCACACTACAGCTGTCTGTCCTGTACCATGCAATGGGTTACCTTTTCTTAAATTTCTGAAGGATGGTAAACCGCACTAACAACACATCAGTCTTCCCGTGACTTGAATTCTGACTCCCTGGAGCTTGCAAGAGCTATTAGAAATTTGCTTTAAATAGCCTTCTGTAGAGGCAGAAGTTCATCTTAACTTGCATAATCTTTATTAAAGGATTAAGTAAATAAATTCGCCCTTTACACAGGAAAACAGGTCCCCGAGTTCTGTTCTTTTATTTTTATACCTGCATGCCATTGTCTCCCATACCAGAACAATTTGCATTATGTGGCAAGAGCTTGTTCTTGGTCAAGATGGAGGTTCATCCATGCCCAAAGGAATTGTTGCATCTCATTTCTGTGCTGTTACAGCTGTATAAATAAGACTTGTGATGACCAAGCAGAGTTGTAACAGTCCAGCAGCAAGTGCGCAATGCAATGTAAGGCCTTGATATATGTGTGTTTTTTTTCAAAGCTAGCTTCTCTCAACTCTGACGTATTTAGTGCAACCTAGATAAAATACAGGGTCAGTATTTTTAGCTGGTGTTGGTTTAGTCAGACCTAAATGTAACTTTTGCCTTGTGCAGGTGGCTGCTTCTCTTACCTGTCTTCAAGTACTCTGTATCATGTGAGGGGCAAAATGTCTGAGATTTCTATGTAATAAGATGAGGCATTACTAAAAAGGCAGGCTGTCATTAAATTTGGGTTGAATTTGGCTTTCAGACACCTGGTGTAGGTGTCCACAACATCCTGGGGGTGGAGTGCCACTCCTGATCAGTCTTGGACAATGGATTTGGCAATGGATTATACATTTAATGGTCAACTTCAGGAGATCAAATGGAGAGAGATCCCTTGTCTGAAACAGCATAAGAGAAACAGTGACTGGTGCTGAGGAGCATGTTTAGCAGTTAGTTGGCATTTGTAAAGAGGGAGTAAAAGGGACCTGCAAGTGCAGGGCTGTGCTGTTGAGATAGGAGGGAAAAGAGTTGGCTGTGATGAGGTTTAATGGTCTTTCCAACCTAAGTCATTCTGTTTGGCCTGAGGCCTTCAGAGAGGTGTAGAAAGGTGTTGTCATGTGTTTCCTAACATGTAGCCTAGTTTCTGTTGAAATGTCTGATTAATTTTGGGGTTTTCCTTAATGTGTGTTTTGGAACAAATTAAATGTGACCAAGGTCCCAACAAAGATGTGAAATTTGTTTTCTGCTGAAGAACTCTTTATACAAATAAACACCAATTTGCCATCATTATGTGCACGCTTTACTTGGGCTGCCTGACGGGAATGAACACTGAGAAACTATCTCTTGCAGTGCCTTTCTTATAAGGTGACAGCTACTTAGACCTAGCTCAGGCTTTGGTTTGTGTTTCTTTTACAGTCTTTCTGGGAAGGCAGTAGTTGTTCTGTAGCAGCCTGAGTTTGCCCTGGTCCTCTTCCAAAGGGCCATGTAGCTTGAATTTCTTTAGATACTAACTAGCAATTGGGTAATGCCCTCCCTCTCCCAACATATGCCAAGGATTTAGTGTTTTAAGGTGTCTGGGAGGGTTTGTTCAGGTACAAGAACTTATCATAAAAAGTTGGAGCTTGTTTCTCACAACAAAGGCAAGTTGTTGTTTTGGTTGAGTATGGTATTACACCAGTGTGTTTGTCAGTGTCAATATATACCAGGTTTTAAATACCATACTCTGCAATGAGTTTGTTTTCTGGTAGTCTCTAATCCTTTCAGGCTAGCTGACGTTAATGAGCAGCAGAATTACTGTGGCTGGTTTTCTTTTGATCATGCACAGCCCCAGTCAGGAAATGGGTGAGGAGCATGAGTCATGATTACATTACCCTAATGAGACTGCCTACTGGAAGTTTTCTTTTTGCCGCCAATATGCTCTCCCTTGATGCTACTTCTGAAAACAGAATGTCCATTTTGGAGCACTTTGAAATATTGACCTTTAAACAGAGGGCTTTATGTTCTCTTGCAGTCTCAAGGCAAAGTTCTAAGCAGGAGCGCCTGCAGAGTGCAGAGAGAACGTGAATGTCTGCAGACTGCTTTTCCAGAAAGCTGCAAAGGACAGGACTTGACTTGCAGTACATTAGGTCTGTTTGGGTTCATTGGATAAAGCGTGTTTCCCCAACCCATTTAATTATTGTCATGTTGTCTGCACATGCAGGCTTGAGATCCAGTCTTCTCTATATACAGATGCTGTCATCTCATAATTTGGCTTAAGCTGTGTCTTAGAGCTGTATTTATCTTTTGAAATATGGCTGTAGTAATGTGAAGATAGGTGCTGAGCACTGGGTGAAGCAAAACCCTGAGTGTTGAGAAGGTAACTTTAGTGGGATTTGAGACAGCAGTATTCAGACAGTTTAATTAAATACATGGGGTTTAGAGATAGAAAGACACATCAGCTGCTAATCAGTAAACTAGCTTTAGTGCTGAATTGCAGCTGTGCCACTGAGTATTCAGACAGTACACCTCTGTACAAGTGTCGAGCATATTGTTTAAATTAAACTGATTAACTGTGCTTGGTTTTAAGGGCAATATGTGAATACAGCTGTTGGCACAAGAGTGAATGCACTCTGATGCTACTTGCTATAGTCCAGAAAAAGAAGTCTGATCTATTTAGTACAATCAACCCAAGTTAACAGAACCTCTGTCTGTGGCAGAGAGCTCTCAGGAGGAAGTGGGGAGCCCAGCACTGCTGTCCAGGCTGATGCGTCCCCTATCAGCTGGGGCATGTTGCAAGTGTTGCTGACATACTGCAGAACAGAGCCAGAATATGGCATGTCTGTCAATCATCACTTATTCCTCCAGATTCTTGCTTCTCCTCTGATGGTGCCTTCAAATAGTGGAGTTATTTTGTGAGGAGTATAGTATAAACTCACAGTGAAGGTGTAATTTCTATTTTTTCACTTTTGTTTCAGATAAGGGAGATAAACCAGTTACTTTAGTTTTATAGACAATCTGCTTTGAATTGCATATAGATAACAAAATTTGTTACCATACTGCATTTCATCCCCATTCCTTAAAGAGGGCATGAGTTGGGCCAAAAAAAAAAATAAATTAATTGAAGATTTTTGTAATCCACTGGAGAATTTCCCTTTTTCTATCTACGCCAACTCCATGCTCATTGATCTCATCTGGATGACCTGAAACTGAAAGTTCTGTGAAGGAGGCAGAACTGCTCTGCTGAGCAGAGGATTCATGCTTTTTTTCTTTTTTTTTTTTCTTTTAATGTAATAAAACAAATAAGTCCTCTGCAGCTTTCTGTTTTTCCTGTAGCTTTGTACCTCTACCTCGTTGTTAACCTTTGCATATAGAGGGTTCTCTGGCCTTCAGGTTTGTTTTAAAACTAGCTTATCTGGCACTTCAAGATGGTAAATATTTATTTCAAGTGAAACGCTGAGAATTGAATAATAGGAGAACTATGATTATCATGCCTATGACACTTGTGTGTTTCAAGGAGATGATAAAGAATATCTGACTTATAGATGAAGGATGTTTGAGAATTGGAGGTGGGGAGTTCAGGGTAGGATGGTTGGGTTTTTTTTTTAATTGTTATTTTTTGAAATTAGTATCTTGCAAGATGCTTTTATTTTAGATTGCCATTTCTCAGGAGCTGCCAGTTAAGGACATGTTAAGCAAGGGATCCTTGAAAAAAATAGCAATAATAACATCTTAACTGTAGTTTGAAAAACTTAATTTCAAATTGACAGCAGCCTTGGGAACCCTCAGGCTGGTGGAGCTACCAAGTCATTTTTACATCAGAAGTGAATAAAATCTGGATGTAATTTGATGGACAGCTTTTCCTTGTGCTAGAGTTCGTTAAGAATTGCCCACCCCTTCTGCCAGAACTTGCTCTAAGTGACGTTTCAGGAGGTGGCTGAGCTATTCAAATTACAAGCTGCACCTGCAAGTAGCAGTCTCACTCCTACCTAGCCTTGTGGTTTTACACTCCTTTCCCAGTTAGTTTTCACCCAGTCCTGGGTGGTGAGCTGGCTTATAAGGGGTCAAGTGTGTGCACACAGTTGGGGGGAAGGAGAGAATGCCTTTTTGACAGCAGTAGTTATATTGGGCTTGAACTCTATTGAATCATTGCCATCAGTCACATTGCAGCTGTTGGTAAGCCTTTACTGTAAACTGAGTCAGTGGGGAGAATTGCTGCTGTGACTGGTTTGCCATGTGGCTTGTAGATCTGCTGGCCAATGGATGGTACAAGGAACTGCAGTGCAGAGCTGGGAACCAGCAGTGAGAAGTGAGGAATCTAGGGTGGAACTTCTTAAACCAGCTTTGAGAGCAGAGCTGGCTTGGGGAGCTACACCCTCTGTGTCAAAAGAGAAAAACCATCTATGCTAACCTGCTCAGAATTACAAAGGGTGTGGATTTGTAATCCACTTAAATTGATATGAGCGCTGGCTGACATCAAAAGGGGAATTACTGCCTGCCTCAATCCACATCTTCCCAAGCTCTTCCACATGGCAATACCAGCACTTAGGTGAACATGCCTTGAACTTGGTCAGGCAGCTGCTTTGGCTAAAACCTATTCCCTTCTTCTCCTTCAGCAGGTGAGATTTCAAACAGAGCAGTTAGTTACCCAATCTTTTAGGTGGCATATAGGGTCAGGTTATAGGTTGGTTTGTTTAGTGCTTTCCTCCACCCCATTTTTTAATGGTTTTCCTTTCACCTAGGAGAATTGATGGATGTGTTTTTAAGCCTCTCCGTCTTGTGGCTCATGAGTTTATGGTCCCCAGCTATTTGCTCATCTGGTCTGCTGTCTTTGTAGGAGAAAATGTGTGACACTGCTTCACTGCACAGTCGGTCTGACACAGCATAACCTGACTTCCACTGCTGCATTTGTTAAGGTCCCAGACTTTGTACTGACATGTAGCTATGTCTTAATCTGCATGGTCTTGCATTTACCCGGTTTTTAAAAGCCTGTGATAAAACTATGCTGTATGGTATTAAATCCGTATGTATGAAGGTACCAGCCAACAAAGCTAAGGAGAAAATAATAAAGAGGAACCTGTTTCAGTCCATGGTGCCAAACAACACAATACTTGAGCTCGTTAAATTCCTGTGTCTGTAGAAGAAAACAAAAAGGGTTTTTATTGATCTAGTAAAGATGCTAACTTTTCTAAGCTGAAAGCAAGCTGTGACTGAAACCTGTTGGAAAGTGAAAAAAAAATTTGCTTGATGAAAGAAACGTGAATTATTTAAGTCATTCTAATGATGAATGGTCAAAAGCACAACTGCAAAAACAGGCTCTATAAGGCATTTGACTTTATTGCATCACAGCCAGATTTTTAAAACATTAGTCCTCTGCAGTGTCAAGAAAACATGTACTAAAAACATGTAGAATCTCAGAGTCAAAAGAAGTTGGCATCAGAGAGGGTTGTAGTTCTATTGAAATAATGCAGAGATCATTGTACACAGCATGGGGCTTCACAGTATTTTTATGAGCAATCTGCAAATAAGTGTAAAATTGCTGTGGTACAATTTGCAGGTGATGGAGGTTGGCAAGGAAGTATATTAATGAAAAACTCTCAACTGATTTATTGATTGACAGCTTGAGCACATTCAAGTAAAATGTTTCTCTTTCTGAAGTAGTATGGCCTTGCTTTTTATCCTAAAGAATATAAGAATATGAATCCAGCTTATTTGCTGGAGAATGCTAGCTTGAAAAGGCGCTTTTTTTTTTCTGCCGTGTAAGCAGTAGAGTCTTACTGGCCAAACAGTGTAATACAAGCACCAGCAATGGCTTTGCTGGCAAAATTTATTGAATAAATGAATATACGTATATATTCATCCTGAAAAATAGAATGGGGATGCCCACTCTGAACCAAGAAATGGCAGTGATAACAAATTTCTAATATATAGCCTATTCTGCTTGGAGAACTTCTTTTTGTTATACCTCCACAAGAACTCTTAAATGGTTTGCATTATATTGCAACTCTGTAAATCCAAGAAAATTCCTGTTGTAAGATGGGAAGGATAAGAGCAGAAATATGACCTTGTTTATGAACAAGGCAGCAATGATGGGAAGAAGTGATTTTTATCTTTGTATATGGTGTTAGGGAGAATGATATTGAAATGTTGTCACTAATTCTGATCTGCTCTGAAAAGGATGTTGGAAAATTGGAGAGGGTTCAAAGGAGATAGATAGGTATATTTGAAGGCTTAAAATTACTCCCCCACCATCACCACATGAGGAATTCCCCCTGTTCACTTCAATCAAAAAGGATGACTGAGAAACAACTTGGTTGGTTTTCAAGTACCTTTAACAGGGATAAAGGTTATTGGTTGATGAAGGGCTTTTGTAATCTTAGTCTGATACTGAGCAAAATAATAACTGGAGACTGGGGCCAATTGCTCAGACAGCAGATAACTTTAGCAGCTTCTTCCTGCTGTGCTTCAAACAACTGTTTGAAGGATACAATGAACTGTGAAAATGATTTTTTTTTTTGTTGTTGTTGATTTTCCAAACCTGGTTGGCTTTGCTTTATTTCTTTTTCTTAGAAGCTACAATGAAAACTCTTAAATAGGTGAAACACCTCAGTTATTTCAATATAACGTGCAAGTACTTTAATGGCTTAAAGTTGAAGGTGTTCCCTGGTTAACATGACTTACTCTGGCTTGATCCATTTGAAAGGGTACTATGCAGGGAAAGATGGCAAGACTTAAAGGGTCAATGGTTAAAAATCATTCTGGGAAACTTGTTTTTCTCTTTATTTATGAACTTGGGGGGGGGGGGGGGGGGGGGCAGGAATAGGAGGGTGCTGGAGAAATGGAAGATACCTGGAGAGAAAGGCACTCTAAGCACCTTTTACCTGTCTGTGGTTACACTTACTGACACAGCTAGTGCACTATTTATCTTTGAGAAAAAAACGTTTATACCAAGGGAGATGAATATGTAACCTTACATGATTTTTCTTATGTTTTCTCTTGCAAAGATGATTGATAATGAATTAATTCCTATGCTTAAAAAAAAAATCAATTTCTCCCTACCTACTATATAGCTGAAGTTTTACAAGCCTTCCTTGTAATTTATCAATGTATCTGTATTACAGAGCATATTCACTTTTCCTTACCCTTGAGCAGACAACTGTTTCAAGAATTCAAGTTGCTTCAAGTAGTACCTTGGAGTATTTAGCCACTATTAATCTGGAAAGATAGATCAGGTGGAATTCTGCAAGGCTATCTTCCATCTCTGTTACTACACAATATTTTTATGAATGATTTGCATGTATACTTATTACATCCACAGATGATGCTAAACCTGTATGCTGTAGAGGCCAAGATTAAAATTCCAAGCAATCCGTGATCATCTGAAGTGTTTGAAATAAATAGAATGCAGTGCAGTGAGTATGGAGACTTTGCTACAGGGGCCTAGTCAAGACCAAGATGTAGAATAACTGGCTAGACAACAGTTCCTCACTAAAGGAGCTAGGTTTTTAGCGGACCACATCTAAACATAAACCAACATTGTTGTGATGCTGTTAAAGTGCAGACACTATTAAGAGTTAAATTGAGATCTCCACTTGAATATTGTTTTTGCTTTTGGGTATGTTTAAATAAAGATTTGAGCTGAGGAAGACCAGAAAAGGAGGTTGGGGGGAAGCTGTCTCAGCTCCAGAAAACCCTACCTGTGTTGAAATATTTGTGTTGTTTAATCTGAAGCAGAAAAGGCTGAAAGGAAATATGGAATGCGTAAGATAATGTATGTATTTATCAAGGCCTAGATTGGAGCAGGGGAGACTTCAGGTGCATTTCTTCTGATGACTAACCTCTGTGGAGTAAATTAATGTGTGCAGTCTGCACCTGTAGGGGAATTTTAAGGGGAGGGTAGACTAACATCTTCCATTACTAGCAGAAGGCATCTAGATCTTTGCAGGGTGATGGAGAAATTAATGAACTGCATCATAGGGTCCACTCCTGACCTGTGTTTCTGTAGCAGTGGGAAGGACTGGGAATTTTTATTTCTTTTTTTTCCCTTCACTTTCTAAAAGGTGTATGTGACAGTGGTATAAAAGAGGTTAGATTTGATCTAGGAAAGTAGGTTGAGTGCAGTGTAAGAAAACTAGTTGAAATGAAGTGTGATTAGCCTGATTGTTTTTATGAAGTAATTAAATCTGTAGCTTTAATCAGAAAGGTGCAAATTCTTTGATGAAGGGAGAAACAAAGGGTTGAGGATTTCTAATCTGATCAGGGAAGTTGACATTAATACAGATGAATTCAAAGGCTGGTCCTCTTATAAACATGGTAAATTTAGATGAGCGATCTGGAGAAGTGTTACCACCTGATTTGGTTAAAACTACTAAGAAGGTGGTAGCTGTATAAGCAGAGGCTTGCTGATGGCCTGGTCTAGAAGCAGGTAAACTTGTGGCCTCTCATTTTCAGAGGCTGCCAGTTGATACAGACACCTAAGCCCACAGCAACATGAGAGGTAAGCTGTATGGCGCATCATCTGCTGCTTTTTGTGTACCTGAAGACTTGGTTATATTGGGAATTTATTTACCAGCATTCAGGAATTTTGATAGCATGAGTTCAGGCCTCTGTTGCAAAAACAATGGGAATGTGGTTTACACTGCTGCTGTTTCAGGCATAATGAAAGTAACAGCATTGACAAAGATGTTCTCAATAGTTTGATTGTGCTGCTGAAAGCTACTAGTAGCTGATATGTAAAATGAACCCCTAAAGCCTAATTCTGTGCTTGCAGGTATTTCATTGTGTAGAAAAGTTCCAGCAGCCTATTGCATAGTTTGTTTGTCTTTTGCTGTGTTAACTGTATTCTCATTTGGATATTTAAATGTACAGACTGTTTTCTCCTAGTGAATTGCTCCACAATCTAATTCCATGTTATTTTTAATGATGCTTTGGAAATGGGTTTCTCTGGAGTTTACATGCTTCTAGCCAGTGGTGTGTGAAGCAGAGCCCTTGCAAGGGATTGTCCAGTAGAAAGCCCATAGGCTTTCCACAGCATATGCTTGCTTCTGGTCCTGTCTTGTGGAAATAGACTTTCCTTTTGTTTCTTTGCCTAGGACACTGCTTAGGGATCCAGGTCTCTTTGGTATTCGAGCACAAATTAAATTTTGCACCTTGACCCTTTTTTGTCTTTGTAAGCTCAGTTGTTGGGATATTTGCTGGTAGTCTGTCCTTTTAAAACAGACTGTGGAATAAACTAAGGCATCCATGGAAAACTTTGAGCTGTGTGGTAGGTGATGATTGCTGAGTGGACAGAAGGGCCACAAGATGGGTTGAGAAATGCCTCTGAAAATATTAGTCTTTGTTACCAAGCAAAACACTTTTATATGAGGGTGTGAAGTGATAGGAATGAAAATGAACAAGTGTTACAACAACTGAATTTTTACTGGGCTGAAGTTTCTCTGGCTTGGCTCAGGCTTGGATCTTGTAAGGAGAGGAACATCTCTTCAACTGGAATAAGAATCCTTTCATGTTGTTTTTCCTCTTACATTAAAGTCTTCTACTCAGGCTGGCAGTCTAGGACTGTGGAACGTGAGTTCTACGTTTGGTTTTCTGATGTTTTCTCATTTAGCCTGCCAGTTTGGCTATGCATTTGCTGAGTTGAAATTAGTCAAAACAGACCTTTTTAGTGGCAAGATCAGAAAAAGGTCTCATTTTAAGACAAGGTGAACTTTAGTGTGTGGCCTGGTATCAGGATTGGAGTATGTTCTGTCCATTCTCTTAGCCAATGTGTACTGGTGATTTCACTAAATCTCCCTGAATTCAGGGAGTATGCAAGGTTTTTGTGAAAGTTTTGTGGATTAAATTTTTAGCTTTTCAGGAGTTGAGCTGGAGGCTTAGTCTCATTCAGCCTTTCTTCATTTGCCAAAGTTGGATTTATTGTTCTTTTTCCTTCTTACTAAAAGAACTTTTTTAAACCCCCATGTTACCTACTGGTATAGGTTCTTCCTTGATTGTAAATAAAACATGAGTAACAACAGTGTTTTAGGCTAAGTGAATATTTCCAGACTTGTGATACATTTCGGCTGCTCAAAGTAGCTTAAAATCTGTACTCTTTTGGGCAATAGTTGACAAGGAGGATAGGTATGCAGAAATGAAGTATAGCTGCTCTGAAGCCTGTATTATGCTGTACATGGAAAACCTGCTGATTGAGTAGGGTACACTTGTATTTTATTTACAAGGTGTAATTTGCAGATTCTCAGTAGATTGGCTAGTGAAATCTGCAGCAAGGGTAGCCTTTGTTTTCAGCAGAGAAAACCATGTTTGCAGTAAGCAAAAAGTAATTGTGAAAGTTCTCTTCAAATGTAAAGCCTCTTGCACTTGCCAAATGGAAGGCAAGGCCTTGCAATCACAAGGGACTGCTGTACAGGGAGGGATTATAATTCGTGACATCGGAGTCTCTTGCTGCATCCTCTGAAGTAGTGTGGTTTTACAGTGCCCCTTACTGGGGCTGTCTCGTAGTGCAAGAACTAAAGGAGGTCTGGATGCCCTAAGTTTGCTCTGTTTGGGGTTTTTGCATTCTTTTCACAAACCCCTAGCTTTGAGTTGAATACAGTGCTCTTCTTATGTCCTGAACCGTATTCTTTCTAACAAATGTTAATTTACACTTTAATGTTTTTTGATGTTCAGATGTTTCATTATGTCCTTCAGGTTTCTTTGAAATCTCCATGTGGAGTTTGGTGATAATGATTTTTGCTGCATAACCAAACTGGTGGAAGCTACAAAAGCCTTGAATAAACTAAGATTTTTTTCTTCTTTTTTTAAACTAGTGACCAACAAGCATGAGTTTGGACCACACTGACACTACATTGCCATTCGTTAGAGATTAAAAGATCTGAAAGAATGAGGAATTAGAAATGGAGGGAATTCAGCTTTATTCCTAGGAAGAAGGTAGGGCTGAGGTTACCAGATAAACATAAAACAACCTCATGGTTCAGCTTTGTTTGTTAACAATAGTCCTCTTTTAGAGCTGAGGATACTTTGTTTAGCTGAATGAGAGCTTGTGTAGAACGATAGGGAGAAAAAAACAATGCAATTAATTTCTCTGCTTAAAACTGAAAGGTAACTGAGTTTACTAATTAATTCTGTTCCTATGGCATGTGGCACAAGTAGAGATCTTATTTATGACTGACTTTTGTTTCTTACAGTACTGAGGTGAAGTTGGTTGAGTTTTGGTATGTAATGTGAATCTCCTAGTAGTCTGTAGATCCTAATGGTTTACTATTTTGATGTGTAGAAGGCAGCTTTAACGTGCTTTTTACTGATTGATGCAATCAACTATTTTCAAAATTGAGCTTAAAAGTATAAAATGTTCTTGTAACTTCTTGAATGTGGAGCTTATTTTGTATGATAGTTTTTGTCTCTTTATATCTGTTGTATTTTTGCTAGAAGGGCTTATCAATGATATCAGAAGTGCACTGGATATCTGATGGGAATCAAAAAACCCCAAAATACTTAACCTATTTAGATTGCCAGCTCCCCTTGTGATGCGCAGTTAAGTACCCTACTACAGGAACTAGTTACTCAGGTTAAAGGACTTGTGAAAATGCTTAAATGCTTCTTGACATTCTGGCTGTATGGCCATACAGTACAAATTGTTAAAGCTGGTCACCCTTCTGGGCTTAATTTGATGAAGGAAAGTATCTGCTGAGACATGGGTAAAAGGCAGCAAAAGTAGCCCTTGTTTTAGACAGTTTCCCTTCACTTAGTGCATACAGCAGTATTTCTTGTGCAAAAACTGCAAGCTCCTTTACAGAGTGAGGATGGCAATGAACAGTGTGAGGGATTTGCGGCTGAGTATTCAGATGAGGAGGAGTGACTTGTGATGCTCTAGTAGTCCATGGACTTAATAGGGGAAATTACAACAATGTCCAGGAGGGAAAAGCATTTATTCCAACATTGCTCAAGACTCAGGAACTGGTACTGTAAGGAAGAAATACACCATTAAAGCATCAATGAAGAGTGTTTTTCTGTAACTTGTTGACCCAGTAGCCTGTTAGTCCCTGTGGACTTCTGTATCAGGCTTTTCAGAGACCATGTTCTAATAGGACTGTTTGGTTTGCAAACCAAATAGTTTTGTTTCGTTCAGTTGCACAGAGCAAGTCTGAGTCACCATAGCCTCATCGCCTACATAATTCACGAGCTAGTCTGTAACTAATTGCTATGAATAGTTCTTGTAGTCTAAAGATTGTAGTCACAAGAATCAGCTTCTTCTAAGACGCCTACGTTTGGATGTTTCTAACTAGATGTAAAGACTTGGACTATCATTTTTCAAGTACCTAAGACTATCCTTTGAAATGTGCATAATTATCAGAAATATTATTTGTTACCATTTGTGAGAGTTACATCACTAAATGGAGGTATCTGAAGTTCTCTAATTCATGATGGTCTGCTCAGTTTCCAAAGCTGTTTCCAGAATGTCTTTATCAATCCTCCTGGGTCTGCCAAAAGCTTAATTTTATTGAATGTTATACATATGTTTCTGCATGTGCTCTCTTAAGGTCAGCATTTTGACTGCTAGATTAAGGAGAGAAAGATTTGAGATAGTGATGTTTATCAAATGAATTGTGTTCAGCAACCGTGTCTTAGAGACTGACTTCAAAACCAGCTATGAAGTCAGAGAAAGGTTAGGTAGCTCTTGTTAATCTAAACTCTTTTATCCTGCCTAATGAAGGGAAGCAACATCATAAAGCTAATCTACAGGCTGTAACTGTCACCACCATTACCAATTTTTTCTTTTTTCATAAAAATGAGACTGAACGCAACATGAAAAATAACTTAATGATAACTTGATTTTTGTATCCCATGCAGGTTTTGGAAGTTCTGGAAGTAGCAGGGCATTTGATTGCTAGCTGACCTGAAACTTGTGCTCTCCATTGAAAGATCTGCTGCGAGTGATACCCCATACTTCACATGCCCCACAGTTCTTTGCCACGAAAGAAAGGAGCTTCATGTGCACGAGTGGTTCAAGACAATGATGTAATGTTGATAATGCTGAAGGTCTCCCAAGAATAACTGACTTTGTAAGAAGCTTCTCCATCCCCTCTCCTTCAATTTTTTTGTTGTTTTTTTTTTAATAACTTCCTCTCACAGAAGCTACAAGCAAGATGCCAGCCAAGACTCCCATCTACTTGAAAGCTGCCAACAATAAGAAAGGGAAGAAATTCAAACTAAGGGATATCTTATCTCCTGATATGATCAGTCCACCACTTGGAGATTTTCGTCATACCATACATATTGGGAAAGAGGGACAACATGATGTTTTTGGAGATATCTCCTTTTTGCAGGGCAAGTATGAGCTATTGCCTGGAAATGAAGGAGAAACCAGACTTAGCCAGTCTGGTGGCCACAATGAATTCTTAAGGGCAAACAGCACTTCTGAATCCATGTTTACAGAAACACCATCACCAGTGCTCAAAAATGCTATTTCCCTTCCTGCCATTGGGGGTTCCCAAGCCCTTACGTTGCCTTTATTGTCACCAGTGACATTTAATTCAAAGCAAGAATCCATCAGGTCATCAAGAAATCCTAGGCTTAGCTGTGAGCCAGTAATAGAAGAAAAATTGCAGGAGAAAAGTAAACAGATGGAGGATGGAGAAACATACAAAGGTGACATATGGGAGCAAAACGGTGGTTCTTCGCATTTTACTAATGGTAGAGACAGTCACTCATCTGGCTGTTCTGAACGATGCACTGATTGGCAAACAGCTGATTTATTTGATGACAGCCAACTTTCATGTGAACTAACCAAGACAAAGACTAAGTCAGAAGAGTCCCTTTCAGATCTTGCAGGCTCTCTTCTCTCATTACAACTTGACTTGGGACCTTCACTTTTGGATGAGGTCCTCAATGTAATGGACAAGAATAAATCTTAGAGCTGGTACTCTCTTGCTTCTTTACAAGTGATTCACTTAAACAAAAGCAACCAAACGAAAAACATAGTTCAAAAGTAGACACTTAAAAAATCAGCTGTATTTGCAGTTGTTTGACAGGTTTTCTAAAAATATTCTTAAAATACTATTTTTTTACCTATTGTTTTTCATGATTTTTATTACACTAAATTCTCTTAGCAGGAAGGTAAATTTTAATAATGGTTTTCAGCAAATGTAAAATGTTTTTAAGTACCAGTATTAATTATCAGAAACTTAAGAAACAGAGTTTGAGGATGATACTGATCGTGACATTTGGTTAGTTCACTTCTACAGGCTTCTGAATAAATGAGATTCTCTTAATTGTCAGAAAGGAGACTGATATTGATTATTCACTTTATAAATTATTACAACATCACTTTACATGTAGGCCTCTTTCTAGAACCTTGCATTTGAGGGTTTGATAGTGTTTTTCTTCATTTTCCATAGTAACATTTCTGTTATACCTTCACTGTAGCTATTCTCTTGGTGTTATACTACCGCTCTGTATTCAGATGTGAGCAATTTGAAGGCTTTTTCAGCTTGAACACCTGGTCCAGAGTCTCAGCTGCTTAAATGAGTATGCACAAATTTACACAAGTTGAGGCTTGGGCCTGACATTGTATATGAAATGATATGTTGTAAACAGGTGACACATGCAAGATGATATGGTTAAATTATTTTGAAAGTTGGAATATATTTTCTGTGTGCATATTGGCTTTATACTGCAGAGCCTACACATACAGTATCTCATCAAAATAGTTGCTTGGCATTATTGGTGCTCTTCTGAAAATTGTGTATTTGTGTGTTTGGAAAGAAATATGTATGCTTTTTTTCTTCATTTATTGCCACAACATGCTTAAACTTGCAACTGATTATTTTAATTTCTGAAGAAGGCACTGGTTACTCACAATGCTTGTGATGTGTGCTGCAACAGCCAATGTTTTGGGAAATGTGGACCCCTTAATGCAGTATCTACATGGGTTGCATAGATATTTTGTGCAATACAATAAAAAAACCTTTAAATTGCTGTGTCTTTGTGATTCAGTACATAGCCTTGCCAAAGCACAAAGTTTTGTTTTCTGTTGTAATGAAACAGACTTCAGCACAGTTGCAGAAATACAGGACCGGGGGCAGATCAATTCTACTGTCTTAATTCAGTTGACTTCTCCAGTTTACATCCTGAGGTTTTAAGGGCAAAGTCCAAGCAGGTAGACCCTCTGGGGTGGGTATACATTAATTTTAAGTAATTGGAGGCAACAGGGTAATACTTTGGTCCTAGTGAAGTTAATGGCAAAGTTCCAGCAGCTTTCACTGAAATCTTTAGGTAAAATCCTGGCCCAGTTTGTAGACTGTTCTTCATTAGATAACCACGTTTATCTGTATCTTCTAACTAGAACATGTAAGTTATAGATGATTTAATAGTTATCTTTACCCTTAAAATTTCTAGGGAATTAATGCTAACTAACTCCATTCCTTCAATGTGTTTTGGAGCACAGTCATTACCCCTATTTCCAGTCAAGCACTTGTATTATTGTGCATTAATGAGAGACTGAGCTGCAGTCTCCCATATTATTCCTGCAAATGAGGAGCTGAGATGTAGAATGGCCAAGAACTCTGTTTATTTTAAAAATAATACTTAATTGCCTTTGACTTCTTGTTCTGTATGTGTAAGCCTGGAGCAAATTTCCAGGGCATTCATGATCCAAGAAGAATGGTAATTCTGCAGCTATAGAGATTTGCAGTCTAGAAAGCAAGTTCAAGGCTCTGCTTGGCCATGTTTCTTATGGGATTGAAGGAGAATTTAGGCTAAAACTTTCACTGGAAAAATCTGTTGGTCATTAGCACAGGGGAAGTTGAAGTGAAATGGGGAATTAGACATTTTCTGATTAGACTAGCTTCAAATACCGTGACCAGAACATGAAAAGTATTTTCCTGACTGAAAAGTCATCATCTTGCAGGACTTCTCAATTAAGTAATCTCTGGGAAGCAGGAACAGATTCTTAAAGCAGCTATTGCGCTTGTTATTTTTGCTTTGTCATGTTTTATAGTTGATTTACAGGGTTAGTCTTCTGAGAAATGTGTCAGTATTGTAGGAAGCTTTGTCTGTATCATCCTTCCTATGTGATTGCTCTTCTAAATTTGTAATTCCTTAGGTCTTGTGATGAGGGTAGGTGTTCTGAACTAAATAACCATCGCTTTAGGCAAAAAAAAGAACTACAATATTGTGAAAGAGAACCTTTGTTTTAGTCAAGAACAGGATTTTTACACTGGGAAAGTAGATTTTGTATTTCTTTTAAAGCCTTCTTGTTACTTCCCTCAGCGGCTGGATTCCTGAGTTGTTCAGATCTGCTCAGTCTTACTTGCAAAGACCTAGAAGATGCAAAGTTGAAATGTGCTCAGCTTCTGTTCTGATGTGGTTACACTGCTTTGTGTAATCTGAGCTGGCATCTCAGCTGTCACAATGAGCTTGTCAGATTAAACCCTTGAAATTCTGGCTTGTAAAAGTTCTGCTTTTGTGAAGCCTTGATAAAATTGTTAATGGATCTTAGACTTTCCAAGGGGGAGTTACTGGCAATTTCCTGAAAACCAAGATAACAGTGTAAATTGGCCTTCTGGCTGGAACTGGGGGGAGTTGCCTTCGATAATCTCATCGATTTTTGTGGTCACAGGGAAAAGTAAGCTAACTGTACAATTGCACAGGAAGTTCCACAGATGCTTCAGGAGCCTTCCATTATGCCATAAAATATTTCCCATCTCTTCTACTATCTGAAGTAGTATAGTATAGACCTAAAAATGTAATCTAAATGTGCCAGAGGAAGAAAGCAGAAGCCATAAAGCATATGCCTTATTCTTGCATGAGTATTTGCTAAATTGCTCATCTGTATAATCCTACAACATGGGTTATGCACAGCACAGTACAAAAACATATCGGAAACTCCAGTGATCACCCAGTTCAAGAACCCTTGAACTGCTTTCACAGTTCCCCTGCCAATTTAACTCAGTATTGCGCTGAGGATGTCTGGAAGGTAAAGAGCAGGTCAAACAATGGGAAATATATATATAATGCCACATTAATTGCCTTTTTCCTTTTTTTTTTTTTCTTCCTAACTAGGACCAAATTCAATGCCTTAGAAGAAACTGAAAAGCGACATGAACCTCTAATCTAGATCAGAATGGAAGGGCGAAAAACAGCTTGTCAAGGAGACTAGCAGAAACCCTGAGATGGGTTTGTGTAGGTACATCAACTAATTAATAACTTCCAAAGCTACCTTACTTTGCTTCCAATAGTAACAAAGCTGCGTTATGTTAATAAAAATTGCTCGTCATTGACACTTGCTTGAATTCACACTCTTGAAATGTTAATAAACCGAAGGTATCCATTTCATTTCACCTATTTACCTATGCTACTACAAAGTATACACAGGACAGAACCATCTGGATTTGTTGGCAAGTGGGTATGTGAACGTAACAGAAAATGGCAAAGTCTAAAATAACTCTGAAGTTACACACAATACATTGTTTAAGGATGATTTTACTTTATAGACCTTTCTCCTTTTTGCATTTATTGGTGTTAACAAGGGCTGAAGGATATTCTCTAATTTGTAACGTGTAGGAAATTCTCAACAAGCAACAAGAATAGACTGAGGCCAAGTTTCAGAAAAACATAGGAGGTATATTAATTCAAGTGGTTTTTATTCCTGCTAAAATCAGTGAGAGGAGAGACACCTTGGGTGGCTGTCTTTTGAAGCATGTTACTGATGACCATGGATCGGAAGCAGCTGTTTGACATGTCAGATATAAACAACTTGGATGGAAGCCTAGCTGGGAAGGTGTTGGACCTGATACAGTGAGGCCAAATAAAGTTTGAATGATGCAAGAAGCAACTAGGAGACACACTGGACTTTATTCCAGTGAAAGAAATGAATTATTATTGTAAGCAAATAAATTAAGTTAGCAGTGACCTAACTGTTCTGCTTGCATTTATTTGCTTTTCATATGATCACAAAGTACATTAGTACATCTCTTTCCTATAAACACTTTCATTTTATATGTTTTTTTTACAGGGTTTTTTGACTGTAAATGTAAGGCTGGATCCATCACTAACTGCTTCTCTCTACTGAGCGTTTTACAAGTGCTAGAGAATCAAGGAAGTACATAGTACTTTCTATATACTTTTAAATATTGTCAACTATTTTCTCTCTATAACAGTTATAAAAAGACTGATTTTCTCCTGGTATAAAATAACATTACTGCAATAAAATCACAGATTCTGATTTAAATATAAGTAAATTTCCTAGACTATTTGCACCAGGGAGAATATTCATTTTCATATGTACACTGCAGTATGAGCCTACACATTCTTTAAGCTATTTCTTTTCCTCTTTGCCTAAAACAACTCCTTTTTACCTAATGCTCAGAGAAACTAGGACTTTAGCTTTGTGAATGGGTGATTTTTAGCCTGTGCTATGTTCTCTTTCCTTCTTAAGATATCCATATACTTAGGAACCTTTCTTATATTGGGACCTCTCCTCAGGGTGCCACATGAGCCATGGCAGAGGTAGAGATTAACACTCACATGGCATAGCTAGGGCAGGGACTGAAGACCCTGGGCTGAGCTGACATAGGGCTCCTGAGCCCATGGATAGTGGTGGGGTCCCATTTGAGAATCCTGACACCTCTGGCAGATTTTTGTGGGTAATGCTTTTAACTTGAAAGATGAAACTTCATTTTATCTTCATGAAGTCATAAATAGTCACAGAAGCCATCTAATGGGTTATTAGATTTTGTTTCATAACAAATGAAGAAGTCTTGGGCCGTTCCCTATTTGCTACATAGGATGGGACCATCCACTAAAGTCAAACCCATTTTCTCACTTAGAGAGTTCCTAATGCCATTCCAGAGCACCCAAGTGACTTATTAAAAAATGCTGCAGTTTAACAAAACAAAGTGCTGATCAATAAAACTATTTCACAAGAAGGATGGTGCTCCCACATATTGTAGAGGTAGCTATACTTTGGTAAAATTCACACTAAGTTAGATACCACATATAAGCAGTTAGCCAAGTGGATTTTTTTGCCAGTCACTGCTTGCCTTCTTTCAGCTGTAAATGCATTGAGGTCATAGTCCCTGGATATTCCCCAGAGATGGTCATATTACACAGGATACTGTCTCAGGCACCTGTGAAAGATCAGTGGACAGGGGCCTTTCCTTGCTTATTGCTGGACTCCTCTATGTATATTAAGTCAGCTCAGTTGCACCTAACAAAAATGAGTTGGGCCTATCCACCCATGCTCACTGCAACTATGTTTAGACAATAGAAGAAAAAGCGCCTTAACTGAAAACATTTACACCAGGCTCCTTAGTCATATGTCTAAAGGCAGTATCAGAATCAAAAGAAAGTATTTTAAATGCTTGTAGTCCCAAACAGCTATAATTGCTGGCAAGTTTATAATGTAGTAAGTGAATGACTTATTTGTTATCTAGTATTTCTTTTTATAGGAAACTCTTCCAGGTATTGCTTTCTGTTTCTGATTGATACTATAGGATGTTAGCCCTGTCACTCAAGGCTTACACCTATTCCTTTTTGACAGAGCACTCCTCTGCAGTACAGAAAATTTTCTGGGAATATACTCTCTTTTCCTCCACCTTAATTTCTAGTGTATTTTATCTGGGGAGGTTTGGAAAAATTGTGAGAATAGACTTAATATCATTTTCCAGTTCCTGTCTCGGCAGATACATGGATCTGCAGTTTATGGTTCATGTATTTATGTTTAAACATCAAGTATTTTCTAAATTCAGAAAAGCTTCACATTATTTTATCCAGACTGCTCTCACTAGAAAAATGCAGATGGAGACAGCAACTTAACAAGGTCACTGTAAATGTTGGCCTTCTTCATTGACAGGGTTGCAAGAGCTTCACTGCATTTGGCTTATGAAATCACTTCTGAATGTAAACCACAAATATGCTAAATGTTATCTAGGATTCTACAGTAAGCCTATATCCTGTGGCAGTGTTGGGGAGATCCTGACCACACTAAGGATGTGCACATTGAGGAATGCCATTTCTCATATTGGAAGTAACATGCTTTATAGCACTGATACAATGAATGAAGTTTTCCTTAACATTGCCAGGACAGACAACCAAGCCAGTAGGAAGAACAAAGGTGAAGGGAAAAGGGAAGAGGAAGCGGAAGGACAGATTCCTCCAACTACAGCTCCTCCAACTACAGTTCATTAACCTGAACTTCCAGGTTCTCCTGGCCCTAACACAGACTTGAACTATGGGCATGAAATTGGGCAAATCATTTAATCTCTCCACATGTAAGAATCAGATCTCTAGAATAAGAAAGATAACACTGTGCATCTATCAATTTTTGTCTGTTCTGTCAAATTAGATGAAAAACTTTGCAGGTAAATTGTTTGGAGGGCAGTGCTTAACCTAGGGGTATTAGCTGGAGTATCTAAGGAGTGCTTTTACATGGAACTGCCTTGCTTTACTAGACTATACACAACATGATATTCTGAATATATATGTTCAACAGACTACATAAGGTTGCAATGATAGATGCCTTAAAGACATATTTTATATAAACTTCCATGTAAAATGATATCATTTGAAGAAAAAATCTAGGCTTTGTTCTCAGTTTGAACTATAATCAATCATAAGGCATTATGATTACTTGCCTTGGGAAAGAGGGCAAGATGGGATAGTGATGGCTTCAAGAAATCTAATATTCAGGGATTAGAAGCAAGGCATCTATTTGTTCTACTATTATTGTTTGTCTTTTAGGAACTGTGCTGGGAAGCAGTGACTGTCTCATCCTATGTGTGGAGAGCAGTTAGAATAACCTGTCTGTGACCACATTTCAAGAAACAATACAACACATGTCCAGCCACAGAGGGATATTCACTGTGCCATGACACATTGACAGAGGTCAGATTTGCGCAGAATCAGTTAAGTGTGAACAGGTGCACCGGGCCACCATGAAATAACTCTGGTTAAGTTGTTCTAAATGAGGCATGAGACACTACCCTAGCTGTATTTGTAACTTCAAACTATCCTGTAGCCACAGAGTATCTGACACTATTCCTAAAGCAAGTGAGAGAAATTATATCCCTAATTACTGCTGCATCATGAAAAATATCCTGTTAATATAGTGCAGTAATTAAGGGATATATCCTTTCCTACTGTTACTGAATGAAAGGAGGAAAACTGTAAGTAGTCCACATGTGGGATGTCATCCTTTCACCAGATCATTTCTGCAGGGTGGGAGAGTAGTATAGCAGGAGGATTACTTTCACTTCATGCAACAAAATAGTGGCTCTGAGAGCCCACACGTACCTGTCCCACAGTCTGCAGAAGGCTGTGCCATTGCTCGCTAAATCTCAGTGCCTTCACACCAAGTGAAAAACCCTCTAGGCTTTTCCGCTTAATTTAGAAATTATTTCATTATTTCATTCAGACTGTGTTGGCATTGAACAGCAGAGAGACAGTGCACACTGAGGCTAAGATCCTTCAGCAGAACAATCTCAAGGCATAGCTAAGGCACGCTGAGCTCACCTCTGCCCCGTATGTTCAGTTCCTTCTACTGAAAGCTGAGTATAGGAATGGCAAATGAATGATGGCTGCTTGGGTCTTGCTCTGATCTCAGACATCTCAGGATGCTGCCAGGCCATACCACACAACCATAAACCCAAGAGCACACAAATTATGCACAGTCCTAGAGCTTTTTCCTGCTGGAATTGTGGGCTTTGCCACTTCACCATGCACCTTGTGAAGCGTCACTTAGATGGAAGTGTGCCCACTGTGCCTTGCTTTCTGTGTATCATGTAGTATGACAATAAGCAAAACAGAAATTACACACTTACCCTATGTAAGGCTCCTCTTGCAGTTCTGAAAACTGAATATGGATAAAAAAAGTCCTACCCTCTCCCTCTCTCCACCATTAACTTGCATTTTCAAGATGTATTCTGAAAGCTTCCTTACTACATTAAATCTTAACTATTTAGCCCTTGGCATGTCGGAAGATACAAATGCCAGTGGGTAAATTTAAGAGTAGAATGTAGGTTAGTGGCTGACCCAGTAGGTAATGCAGCCTTTTCTGGTATAGAATAAAACTGAATCTATAACACTATATGCATATTAAGACATAAGTATGTATACTTATGCAAATAAATCAGCATTGCTAACGTGTCAAGATTTTTAAGAGATTTCACATCTTTGGAAGCAGGAGGAAATCCTGTTGTATGGATTCTCTCCTATCAGAAAAAGGCTCTTTTCATGATACAGCCTTTTCTGCATTGGAGGAGTATAGGCACACTAGAAAGGGTCTTTCTCTGCTGCTTAGCTGCTTATTCTCATCAAGTTTGTACCAAACAGAAGTGAGCCATTTACCTGTCCATCAACTCTGACTGAAACAGACCAAGGTATCCAAAAGTACTTTAGGATCTCACACACATACAAAACCCTAGTGAGATTTTCAGATGTCATTTCTTTAAAAAGCCAGGCCAATTGTGTTCTTGCGTACTTTTGTTGTATTCCACATTGAAGTCCAGGAAGTCAGGCAAAGTATAAATTGATGCTGAATTTGCCTTAGTGTTTTGATATTCAGATGTGTTCTAAGTGCAAATAAATTTAAATACTATGGAGTCCAATTTTAGATTGTTTGTTCATTATTTCTTAACACATCTTTTAATCTGCTGTGGACAATTCTATCGCTTCCTTTTTAGGAAATGTCTTAAGGATATAATTTAAACTATCTTGTAAAAAGTTCATGGCTGTCAAGCAGAGATATGTACAACTGGGCTTGTGCTTGGCTATTTTTTTTTTGATTCTGTGAATTGTTTCCTTTTAGGGGAAAATCTATTGACAGGGTAAACTTCCACCGGTCTTCATTCAAGGCAGGTAGATATATACTGGTTTTTGCAATCTACACCTGCTTGTTCTTATTAATTACACTTTCTACCAGCATTAAATTTATATTAAAATTATTATTTAATACATGCCAGCTCTTCAGATCAGCCAGGTCTTTTCATTTATGTCTGCAAATGTCTGTACACGATGGAGTTAAAGTAGGGAGGACACACAATCTGAAATATTGAACTTTGATATTTTCCATCTAAAACTCATGCAATAATCCATTCAACTGAATTTCTGAATTAAATCTACCTTTCTTTTGAACATGTTTTCCTGTGCAGATAAGTGCTTTTCTAGTTACAAATGTGTGTATGATATAGGAGAGTTCAAAAAGGTATGAAGCCTTTTTTTACATTTAGCTGTGCTACTGGTATATATCCTCAGATATTCTAACTAAATAAACCAAGAATTCATAACTTAAGATGAAAAATAATACCTTGAAAAGCAAAATATGATACAGTTATGGTGGTTTTCCTTCTTTCCACAATGTAAGATGTTGCTTTAGATAGGATTTCACACATATTCTGTAAAATTCAGCAATGTCCGGACTTGATAAAGAAAAGAAAGAAAAGAAACAAAGAGATACGCAAATCCATCCATAAAGCCAGAACAAGTCACACCTATGAGGGATTCTCACAGGACAAATTAGGTGCAAGGAAATTAGGATTTCTCTACTGTAAAAGTGTTTAACAAACCGAAAGCTGTAGTTCTGACCTAAGGATAAGTGGGGTCCATGGTGCTCTGTGAATTTTCTTGTTAGATATCCTACAGATCATTTTTACAGTGAAGCAGAGTTTAGCTCTTGTGGAATGAAGGAATAATTATCACTTTAAAACATATTATCTATAGATCTGAGTGGTTGCCTGAAAGCAGTCAGAAAATAGAGCTGTCTGTGGGCAGCTACATAAGTTTATAATGCTCTGGTGGTTCTGGATTTGCCCCCTTTCTCTTCCGCACAGTTCCTTGCAGCAAGGTCATAGTAAAATACTAAGCGTGTATCTCTTCTGGCCACCATCTCTTGATCACAGCACCAGAGCACAAGAAGTGTATGCAGAAATGAATACTGAGTTGGGAAATTCTTCACAGACTCCCAAGTTATATTTCCAGTAATAACATAGATGGCCTTGGAATTTTTCTATCCAGCCCTGTTTAGACCAGGGATCTGAAATGCAACCATGACAGGATCCTACTCTGGAATTAGATGATTCAGTATTCCTCAGAAAGAATCAGGTACCTCTTGATAACTCACAGATAATCTCCACTTGTTTCCTATGGTAATTTATTCCTGATGTTTATCTTGGAGGAATTTCGAGATGATGTCATGAATCGTCTTAATCTAATCCATTTATAGGACTGTTTTCCCCTTCTCTTATTTGCAGTACTAGATCCAGCTGGCCCAAACCCTCCCTACAGTAAGTGCTTTACACTAGAGATCATTTTTTTATTGTACTTTATAAATAAATAGTTTAGATCTTTGGGTAAGATTACCCAAAGCATTAGTTGAATATGCTGAAAAAGAATAACTGATACTTTTATATTCTGCCTGCAAGCACTTATTGTACTAGATGAACAGTTTCTTCCGATCAGATAAAACATAACAAGGAATTTAAAACCAGCAAATCTAAACCTGACCATAAAGAGATGTGGCTCTAATGCTTTGCTTCTAAGACTTGTGAAGAAGAGTCAGTCATTTTAAGACAAGCCACACACCCAAACAAGGGCTTGCCATGTTGTGTGGAAATGGGGAAGCCCAGTGCACACCTGAGTCTCTCTCCATCAATAGGACAGACAAAAGACAAATTGTCTTTATATTATTTATTCTGACTAGAGGGCTAGGGGACTTTCATTGATAGCTTGAGAATACAAAGCCATAATGAGAGTCTAAGAAGTTATGTAGAAGTTATATATCTCCAGATATAGTGGGAATAGAATTCTAGGAACAGTTATAAGCCTGCTCATATGTAAAGGTAAAGATTTTTTCCCCAAGTTATTTATTAATACAACACTGAAAAACTTAGAGTAGCTCTGAAATTCTTTCTCTAAGCTTGTTAGATCTCTAAGAACACATATCCTAGAAGAAACTGCTCTAAGGAAAGGCTGAAGAATCCTTCATTAGACACCTGGCTATGTTTCTCAAAGAAGTTTCAAAAATGAACGTTTGATAACAGTTACAAAAATTACAACCACACTTTCTCCTCACTTGCCCTCTCTCCCCAATTGTAGAAATAACAAAAAGATCATTAAAATCAGAACGTGACTATGTGCCTGTAGAGCTTACTGTAGAAAATCGAGTGAATTAGTTTTATATTTAGTTGTGAATGCAGTGAGATCTGAAGCGTGTCCTTAGTTCTACAAGTAACGCATTCCACATGTAGTAAAGCCAAGTCCTTGTCTCCCTTGCTCATGGGGGAGTCTGGACTCATTTCATTGTTCTTGTGGAATGCAGCTGCTGTGTGAAGGTCCTGCTCACAGCTGGAGAGGCAATGACTGGAGTTATTTCAGTACATGTTTGTTTGTAGACTAGGTCTTAAAAAGATAAAATTGCATGAAGTATCACAGTTATCAAGATCAATCTCCCCCATCATAGTAAGTCCCATGATAACAGACCCTTTCACAGCCAGGTCAAACTCCATTTAAACCTTTAGTTTCCACTGCTGTTGTCATAGCATCAGCATTTCACCCTTCCAGCAACCTTCTCTTTGTTTTTTCCTGTCTAAAATCATTAAGGGTCAGTTTGTACTCTTGTGCCAGTGCTGTCTTTTACCCTAAATAGCTTTCCCTCCTCGTGTTTACCCCTCTTCACAAGTATGTTTCTCGACAGCACCCATTTTCTCCCTCGATCTTCATTTTGCTAGTCTAAACAAGCTACTCTAAATCTCTTAAAAGGCCTTTCATTCCCTAATGATCCTTCCAGCTCTTTTCTGCTAACACTCCAGTTTAAGTTCATCCTTCCTGTACACAGATGATGATGCAGTTTCCCAAAAGTGATTTGACTAGTGTCCAAACTTCCCAATTTGTACTGGAAGAGTCTGCTAGAGTCCTGGGCCTCAATTAGTATTAGAGATTCCCTATAACATGCATGAAAAGAGAAGCCACTACAGAATGCAAACCAGTGAAGTGGGATGCTACTGCTGGCTTTTGTTGCTAAGTATAAGTCTTGCCATGTGGTGAACCAGTTAGAGGCCACATCACTGTGTGTGTTTTTATTTGTAGCTAAGTGTTATGGCAACATAATCCTGAATTCCTGTACTTATAGATCACTGCTGTCAGGCCTACTTCTGAAAGGGAAATCCAGCCTTAGACATAAGCAGACGTTATCTGGATGCCTAATAGCACTGAAATGCTTGAAAGAACTCAAAAGTTGAGGAGCACTTATGTGAATTAGATATGTTTCCACAATGCTTCCCTCTTCTTGTTACAAGGTCATCTTTGTGTCCCACTCACTTCCAGCTGGCTGTTTGCAAAGCAGTGGTTGATTTTTCTTTGATAGAAAGTGGGAGGGTTCTGCCATTGCATTTGAAAGGAAGACCCCATAGACCTGGATACGATCCACCCATGACTAGCACTGTATGCTGTCTTGCTGCCCACCAGTCTGCACCATGACCCAGACCGTAGCAGCAAAATAGTTGGTTCTCTGCAGGTCTGTTATGGAGCATAGAGCTGTTGTCACCAGTAAATCTTCCTGAAGTAAAAGGATGTACCTTAGCTACACCCCTCCTGCACATTTGTGGTGACAAGAAATCTCAGAGAGTTTTCATGCAGTTTCCATGTTATCCTTTTTTGGTAAGGTGTTGTGAGGTCCCACAGACCTGGGATGGCTGGAATCTGGTACAGCTGAACCACCACTGCAGGTCATCCTCAGAACTGTGGCAAATGGATGCATTCCACAGAGGTAGCTCTCAATCCTTCTAGAAACAGTAGCTATGAATGTGTTGTGTGGCTATAATTCTCCTTTTCTGAGAAAATGTCTAATTTTTTCATGCCATTGTGAAGGTGGAAAAATCTAGTTGCAGAATCTGGTAAAAACTTGGTGTCAACTGAAGTAATAGTAAAACTTTTGACTTTCCTGGGGCCTGGATGGCATGGATGTTAACAGTAAGATATTATAATATCACAGCTTCTATTCGTTATCCTCTTCGGTAAAGTCAGAAATCCTGCACATCAGTTAATTTTAACGGGTTTTAATAGCTGTAATGCAAATATTATTGCAGACAAGTTGAATTATAGCAATATATGACAACTGAGCAAGAGATCCTCAGTTACTGAGAACTGTCACAGCTTAGCTGAAGTCATACTGTGTTAGCAAAGAATGCTCTCCATGCACTTCAAATACAGGAATAGCGAAGGTGTTAGGAACTTTAAATGTGTGGGAAGCAACTTAATGACTCACTTTGATTTAGTGTTGGGAAGCCCCAGCTTCATGGATTGCTCAAGTTCTTCAGACTATGTTAGAGAAACTAAATAACATTCAGGATGTAAAACATACCAATTTTGAAAGAAATGAAGCCATATTGTATATTACTGGCTGCAAGCACAGTCCCAGAAGCTAAGAAATAATGTGGAAAAATAACTGGAAATTCATATTTAAAATACGATGCCTTCCAAAATAATTTCTACAAGCAGAAAGAGTTGATGCATTGTGAACAAAGCAGTGTTTTCACTATAAAACTTTAAAAGGAAAAAGGTTCAGTACAAAAAGTCTGCAGTTAGATCTCTGATGACTTAGGCTTTTTCAAGTGTTAATGATTTATCAAGAAGCTCAAAGGTTTTCAGAAGAATAATTCCATGCTCACTCATTTTGAAGTAACTTTGGGTTTTTCCTTTTATTTTCAATTTGTTCCAGTTGCATTCCTTCTGAGTGGGAAAAATAAAACAAGTATTTCTAAGATATAAATAGTTTAGGTTGAGATGAGTAATTAAGTGAGAAGAAACCAGAGTTGATAGGTGATAGATCTAAGTGACATGGCAATGAAATTTCATTCTTTCCTACCAGCTCAGCATTGAGGAGGTGATGATTTTATAAAAAAATACTCCATAAAAATACAATGTATTGCAGAATATTATTACACCTTCTTCCAAAATAAAAAAGTAATAAAAAAGTTAATATGAAAATTACCTTTTAGTTTACAGAAGACATGCAAACTGTGACACATTAGGTCATTTCAGGAGTTTTTCCAGGTCTTCTTGCTTCAATTCTGACCTTGGGAAACCAGCCACCCCCACCTTAAATAAGCCTTACTTTTCTCCACTTGTCACTAGCTCTCATTTACCTGCCTGTTTTGGAACCTGCTCCTTCTCAGCAGTAGGAATAGTAGCTGGTAAAAGAGGAGGAACATTTTTCAGAGTTTGGCACCTTTCATATTCCATCTTTAATATTTGGTTTTCTTCCCTCAAAGCATAAAAGTACAAAGCAAAAGATCATCAAGGAATCAATTAGTTTATGCCTCTTGTTTACTCAAAAGTTAATAATGTTCACACCCCTCTAAAAGAATTGGTAAATAATGTATGTAAAATGTAAACGTGAATACATGTATTTGCTTTATTGAATTAATTGAGTATTTAGAGAAGTTATTTTAATCTCTCTTTAAAGAATTATAAATAACAAATGATTGAAATTAAGCACATGGGCTCTACATAGTCTTGCCATACTCCATTTTTGCTTCCCTATAGACTGAGCATCAATTTGTCTAAATAAAAGAGCTTAAATGAACTGAAAAGAAATGACTAAGGCTTCCTGGATTCTTTTTGCCGTCCTCCTACTTAACATGAAGCTCATTGATAAAAACTTCCCTTTGCCCTTCCTCCATATTGTACAACAGTTTTGTAAAGTTAGGTTCAGGGAACAGGGGAATGGCTTATTGTTTATTATTCCTAGATGAGCCATAGATTGCTGGGGGAGCCTTATCTAGTTTTACTGCTACAAGGTTTTACAGAATTTCCTTAGTGCAGATGAAACAAGCTTATTTAAACACAGCTTATTCTGGAAGCTGTGTTTGCTATTTCAGTCAATACATTTACAAATGGGTGTTCACCCAACAGCCTTTCCTGCAAATAACTATTTTGGTAAAGCACTACACTTCTAATCAAAACAGCAATAACAGTAAAACTTTAAAAAGTATATCAGATTTAAATGACCTTTTCATTCTCAATAGTCCTCAGTGGAAACTTCTCTCTTCTCCTTTTTAGGAAACACTCGCCAAGATTAATTTATCTCATAGAAAGATCATCATGGGGAAACAATGGATTGGACAACAGAAATCTTGCGACCTCAGTCACACAACTGATGTGAATGTCAAATCTGTTGATGTTAAAGTCCATGTGAAAAAACATAAAATTATCAAAACTTGGAATGCTGAAAGGTTAGATGTAAAAATGGTTATTTTAAGCTCTAAACCAAGCCAAATTATTTGTGCTATTTAGAAGCACCACTGAAATTATTCAGTAATACAGGAGCACTATCCAGGGTAAAGCAAGCTCAGGTTCATGTGTACTACCTCCTGTTACTGTAAAAGAATACTGTTAGAAAAGATACAGATGGTGCTAAATTTAGAACAATTACCTGATGAACTTGCATTGGAAGGATTATGCCTAGCTGGGGACCTGTTCCAGGGAAACAGCTTGTGCTCTCCTTGGATTTCTGCTGGTAGTAAGGTATCATCTCCTTGCCATTCACAGCAGCATTTTCCTTCTCATCTGAAATGAAGATGACTGCAAAGGAAACAGGAAAAATGGTGAGGTTACCAACTTTGGTCAGTAGAAGCAATTATAGTAGCTGAAAATGGCCTTGTAAGGGGGCTTCTGTGACAAAAGCTCCACAGATTGTGCTTCACTTCTGTCTTAGTAGCAGAAATATTGCATATATGTCAACTAATCCATCCCACAGGCTTATTGAAGCAAAAGTTGTCTCCTTAGCAACAGCCATTGAGACACAAAGAGGAAATTCCCCAGTATCTGTGACCTGGAGACTTGAACCCTCCCTCTGGGGACCAGCTGTCATCATTTGTCTCTAGCTTCAATTTTAAATAATTTTAGGTTTAATCTGTATTTCCATTGACAAAAAATAATCTCTATAAAATAAATTAGGAAAGTTCAGCTGTATAAACCTGCAGGCTGCCTCAGCACGAGCTGGAAGGAACAGCAGTGAAGATAGAAATCTTCAGCATATTCCATTAATGTATAGAAACAAGTAAACTCACATTATTGCTGTATTCAGTAGTTCTTATAAACAAGATGAAGTATGTACATGGTCAGACAGCAAGGCCACTTATATTCCTTTTGCTATGCAGACCTATAGTTTTATTGGACCTGACTTAAACTACAGTCCCACCAATATTAACTTGAGTTTAATTTCATGTGTATGAGAAATCTATTGATGCTAGCTGACATTCGTAAAACACTGCAAGATCAGGGTAGCTATCATATCTGTCAGTTACATCCATGCCAGCCTACTGCAATAGGAGGAACTACATTAATACATCAGTTCTGCTGCTGCTGGCTTTTTATGTGGAAAAAGTTAGTAGGTCATTGAATTACCACTTTTCTACAGCTGCAGTGAGAAAAAAAGCCTGAGAAAACAAGTGTAAATAAAAAAATTCACACTGTCATGCTCTGAGAAAGTCTTTTAAGGAACAGGGCTGAGTCCCTCCTGTTTATATTCAGTTAGCTCCTATCTGGTAAAAAGAAGTGGCATTAAGAGCCATTGATGATGATGCTCATAGAGAAGATGTAGTCCAAGGAATGCTGACAGGGTTATGGTCCTGCCTGAGTGACCAAACAGGCTGAGGGTGCCTCCTAACAAAGTGGCAATAGAAATTTTGACACAGTGTCCTAGCTGTTGCTCTTTGCTAGGACTTCTCTCAAAGTTGAACTGTCTGCCACTAATAAATGGGTACTTCAGAAAAGTAATGATATGCTACCTCTAGTCAAAGTTTTGATGATGAATTGCACTGACTGGTTTACATGGCAATGCAGAAGCCTGATCAAATGCCAGGCTTGACAGAAAGCTCTTGTGCACATGCATGTTTATACTCTGGTTTGCTTTCTGCCCCAACAAGTGACCAAGTGAGTCAATGCCTAGGATCAAGTTTGTTTCCCTTGGTGGGAGCACAGCAGTAACATTCAATGTGCTTCTTGTCTCATGCTGCTATTGCTTCACTGCCTGAGAAGACCTACAGAACATACTAGTTTATGGACCTCCATTTCTTCCTAAACTGTTATTCATGTGGTGGGAACACAAGGTGGCTTACGCAAATGTTCCACTGTGTAAATCAGTCTGGCCCTAAAACTGCATCCTAACATTCAGCTTACAAATAAGCACATCTAAAACTGATACTGAAGTGGAATTAGTGCTCTGCTCTGAAATGGTTTTGTTAAGAATAATCACAAGTTATTGTTAGTTTGAGACATTTTTGTCTATTACTTTATTTGTAAGAAAAAGAAAATATGCTGGTAATGCTAGCAAATATCAGAGCTAAGCAATTTCATAGGGTGATTATATACAGAGTTCTGGAAACCTTCTGTCTACTGCAGCTCCTAGATATTAACACAAGCAGCAGACTAAACATTTGTACCCTGTTTGTACTGCCAGCTGAGAAATGAAGGTAATTAATGGGCAGCTGTAGGGTGGAAGAGTCTGGAAAATACCAGAACTTGTCATCCTGAAATGCATAGCACTGATGCCAGAATATTGATTTAACTGCATTACTGTTGCTAAGTAATCTTTTATAGTTTTACATTACTTACTGATGTTTGCAGCATATTTATTTTTTCTGTTTCTTTTCTATCAAATTTCCCTCTGAACACTTAGCTGGACATTAGGCAAAAAAATATCCCATAACAAATGCAGCTATTCAAGTCCGCTGGTTACAGGACTTGACACTTGTCAGGTTTTTTTGAAGGTAGGTTTCAATTCTTGTTTATGGTTTTGGTTTGGTTTGGTTGTTTGTTTTTTTTTTGTAACATAGAATTGTAGAATCATGGAATCATAGAATCGTTAGGGTTGGAAAGGACCTTAAGATCATCAAGTTCCAACCCCCCTGCCATAGGCAGGGACACCTCACACTAAACCATGTCACCCAAGGCTCTGCCTAACCTGGCCTTGAACACCGCCAAGGATGGAGCGTTCACAACTTCCCTGGGCAACCCATTCCAGTGCCTCACCACCCTTACAGTAAAGAACTTCTTCCTTATGTCCAATCTAAATTTCCCCTGTTTAAGTTTGAACCCGTTTTCCCTTGTCTGTCACTACAGTCCCTAATGAATAGTCCATCCCCAGCATCCATAAACCCCCCCTTCA
This sequence comes from Pezoporus occidentalis, assembly GCF_034315485.1. NCBI lineage: Eukaryota > Metazoa > Chordata > Aves > Psittaciformes > Psittacidae > Pezoporus > Pezoporus occidentalis. Next base: position 3,052,970 of record NW_026915376.1, read on the forward strand.
GATACTGGAAGGCTGCTATGAGATCTCCATGCAGCCTTCTCCAGGCTGAACAGCTCCAACTTTCTCAGCCTGTCTTCATACGGGAGGTGCTCCAGCCCCTGATCATCCTCGTGGCCCTCCTCTGGGCTTGTTCCAACAGTTCCACGTCCTTTTTATGTTGAGGACACCAGAACTGGACACAATACTCCAGGTGAGGTCTCACAAGAGCAGAGTAGAGGGACAGGATCACCAGCTAGTGGATAATTACAGTGAATGCACTTAGTGAAATTAAAATCAATGACATCTGTCTCTTTGCTCTTTGGAGAAATTGCTAATATAGGAAAAAAGATTTTCCCAATGCTCTTTTGGAAGTGGCCAGTACTAAATGAAACTGGAAAGCCAAGATGCATGACTGTATACCACTTACATTACCCAGGCTGATTACTTTCTCTAAAATTCAGTCATGTAAGATGAACTGTATTTGGCCTTAACTGCAGAGTATCCTCCAAATTCACAGTTCTCTGCAGGCCATCAACTCATCAGTGGAATTAGGGAAGGAGCACTCCAGCTTCAGCTGTAAAGTCAACTTTGTTAGAAAACATACTGCTTGTCTGGAAGGCAATCAGCCTGTGGCTTGGTGGGTACAGAGGATGATAACCATGGTTTGTAGTAAAAAGGGGTGGTTATAGTGGTCTGGCCTGACCTAACCTCTTGCCTATCTTATCTGTCAATTTCCATGGTTACCCCAAAAACTTCACAAGAAAATATCTTTTTATAAAGAAAGACAGCCAATTCAAATTCGATTGCAAAACACGCCGAGTTTTCCATGCCTGTGGTAAACTGCTCTAGTAGCTCCATAACTCAACATTGAAGACATTTTTTATTTCCTGTTTAAAATTTGTCAGTTTAAACTTCAATCACTGCATTTTGTTATGCCTATGTCTTTATACTAGCAACTCTTCAATATACCTTCAGCACTGATGAAAACCATTTTGTCTGTGGGGTGGGAAGAGGGATAAGAGTGATAAAAAGTGAAAGATTAGCTCTCTCCAGTTTTCTAGAGAGGCATAAAAAGTTAGATTCCATTAGTTACTGAATTGTATCACACCCAAGAGAGCTTTCCAAGATTATGTCAATATGAACACATTATTAGATAATGCCACCAGATTCATCCATATGCAGATTATAATGCTTTTTTTTCTGCACATTTTTTCTCATGGTTTTATGATGTGATTTTTAAGAAAAATGTTCACATCCCATTTTTGAAAAGTTACATGCATTTGCATGAGTGTGTTAGCTTGCACAGGAGAAGCTAACATTACACTTTAGAAGGATGTTTCTCTGAACAAAACCTTGGGGATGTACACATTTAGGCACTGTGGCACTTTCATTTATGAAAGGGGCTCAGGCTGCATTTCAGTCATTGTATTTTAATGATCAAATCAGTTCCTAAATATCATAAAAGTAATTCGTGTCCTAGGAAATTTTTTTGTTTTAGAAAGGAGAAAACTCATTGCTGGTAGCTCTTTTGAGCAGTGAGAGGAGCAAAGATGGCTGCTTGAGCCAGTTTCCCAGAATGGTGTCCGCACTTGATTAGCACATAACAGTGACTGAGGGGAAAGGCCTGGCAATGCCAGGCTGGTATATGTGGGCTTCAGAGTTAAAATAAAACAAAGACTGAAATTCAATACACTGATCAAACATGGCAAGAGGAGACTTAATCCTCTTTTCCCTCCACTTCTCACTCTTCTTGCTACTGGTTGTGCATCTGCTTTCCTACGCCTGCTCTGTCACACTCTGGGCCCTGCTGTGATTGGCAGAGACATATTTAATTTTTCAATGATTGCTTTTGGGGGTGTTGTGTTTGGGTTTGGTTTTTTTTTTGCTATTTTAGCCAACAGGATTGGCACATAAGAAGGGCTCTCACAAGCCCCAGGCTGACAGTGTGGAGGGGAGAGGAGGTGGGTAAAGCGTTCATTCCCCTTTGGTGGCAGTGAGCTTTAGATCAGCCTGCTGTGCCTTCTGAAAACATACACTGAAGTTTGAATCAGAGTGTAATAAATACATGTCACACTTTGAAAAGAGGAGACCTGTTGCTGATCCTGAAGGCAGCAGAGGAGTGGGAGCCTGGAGAAGCTGGGGCTAACCGAAGCAAGGAGACGGAGGAGCAGAGGGTTTCTGTCAGGGCTCCCGCTCTGTGACGGCCCTGTGTGTATCACTCGCTCCTTCCTGCACACTTGAGGCGAAGTAGAGGCGGCTCCAGAGCAGCCCCATTCTTGGAGACAGCCCCACCATTGTGGAGGCCACAGAGGGGACAGCAGGGCCACTGCAGCCCAGCCATTAGTGGCCAACCCCGGCGGCCTGGGCACAGCTCCCTGTGGAGAGCCTCACCCTCTGCCCCAGCAGCTGAGACCTTGGGTTTAGCCCTAGACAGCGTGTGGTGGCTGAGGGAGAAAAGGCAGCCCCAAAGCCTGGCAACCTCAAAAGGAGAAGCAGGAGCCCCTGGAAGACAGCATGGTGGTAAGAATATTTAAAATATTTTTTTATTATTCCTTTGAATTTATGTTCTCCTTTCCTTCATTATCTTTTGAATGCTGTGGATGTTGTCGCTTCATCTCTGCCCTGTGCGACCCAGCTGAGGGCTCTCAAAGGAGCCTGCTGCCGCATCACATCCCTGGGCTGCTGGCCAGGGCATGGCTGAGGCATGCTAGCAGTGAGAGCTGCATTTTACCATACAGCAAAAACACCCCCATTTCTGCAGCTGGTGCACGTGCCCATTAGATCTGTGAATGGATGCTTGAAAGATTAAAGTTGTTCAGATCTCATGAGTGGTAAGCTGACAGCCTTGATATCACATAGGATTTGAAGTACTCTGTGCAGTCATGAGGGATATAAATGTAAGGGAAAGGAATGTGTCTGGATTTTAATGATAGACTCAGCCAAATGCAAAAAAAAAAAATTCAGAAATTGATTCAGACTTCGGGGGGTTATTTTTATTTTATGTTTATTACATTGACCTGTGAGTAAAAAAAATAGCAGTTATTACAAAAAACATATGGTTGTATAACTTACGACTCAAAAAACCATCCCCTGCTATGCACGTAGCTATTACAGAAAAACTGTCAGATTGGACTGTGAAAATAGAATTTACACACATTGCAGCGTGCTTTTCTGTGTGTCTTCTTGCTTCTGTTCTGTTGTTGCACACTTAAATTAAAGACCTACCTTCCTGGGTACTTTTTGTTTTCTCCCTACTCTGTTTTTGTGCTGCTACTTATTCTGTGTCATTCTGTTGCTTCCATTAACTTAATGTATTTGAGGTGAAAATACTATATTATCATCCACTATCCCTTGATATTTTCATAATTCTATGACTGGACATATTAAGGTTGATTAATAGTATCTGAAAGCATCTATAACCAAATTTTTGTGGTAGCAGAGAAAAATCTTAATTATAATATCCTACATATACACTTTGATACAATACAGTAGCTCTAAGTCATGTGTAAAATGGCTGCTACTCAGTTGTGTGGGTCTGGTGATGAAACTAACCACAAATATAAAGGTGACTAAAACCAGAAATGAGAGTTTCTAAGGTCAGTTTACATGGAGGTGACAAAAAGATACTGTTTTGCTTAGACTTCGCATTTGTTTGTGTCCTGATGTACTCAATGCCCTTTTCACCAGAGCACTGCTGCTCTCACAGTGCGTGTTTCACTAGTATTTGCAAACCACCTCCATATGGTTTGTAATGATGGAGCATTATGCTTGCAATCCAGATTTATCTCTGTTAAATAGAAAATTAATTTTATAAACCCAAGAGCTGATGATGAGCAGTCAGAGATTAGCAAACGTTCATTTTAAATGTTATTTTCAAAGCAATAGCAATTCTTTATTTTCTAAATTGAAGACTAAATACATGACTACTTTAGGATGTTTTCTGTTGTCAAAGTAAGGGCAGCATGCTTGGCTGGACAGACACTGAAGAAAAAGGCCAGGCTTATGCAGAGATGGAGCATTTTTAGCAGGTCAAGCAACTTTGTGAGATATTGGCAGGCCTGTCTGAACAAGGCTCACATGAACTGGGTTTGGCTTGATTACCATGGGAGCTGAAGATAGATAATTCTTTTCATTTGTTCTGTTATGTTCTTAGGCTTTAGCATTTGTGTTTTCAAGGTTTTCTGTGCAGTCAGGAGGGATATAAACTTAAGCAAAAGGAATGTAAAAGGGCAGAAATTACAACATAGCAAATTACTCCAGGACTTAGGACTTAAAGCACTGTTCTTATATGGAAGGACTTAGAATAAAGGTTATGAGAGCTGGCAGTGCTGGTGAATGGTTTGTTCAGCTCAAAATCTTTTGCAATGACAGGAAAGACTGTTCAGGTAACGCTCTTTACCTGCCTCTGTTGTTCTTAGCTACTATTGCTATCACCAGGGAGATAATGTAGTATATGGTAAGAAAAAGGATTCTACAGAGATGCACTTCCATACTTATTCTGTGGTTTAAAATTTTTCAATAAATTATTTGGACCTTTCAGGTAGTGTCTCATTCCCATCTCAGGTTTGTGCCTCGTTTTTCTTACATGTTCCATGAGTGCAGTGTGCAAACTAACAGACTATGATTTGTCCCTTGCCATTAGTGGAGTAAATAAAGGATACAATTATTTTCAATATAATCACTTTGTACGTGCCTACATTTAAAAACAGACAGCTCTTCCAGTCAAGAAAGTTCCTCAGCTGCAGCTTATAGGAACTCGGGAATGGAAGAAGGGGTAGGGTGTAGCAGGGCATTCGTCATGTCATGCCTGCCCTGCTTTTTTGTTCTGTAGGAAGCGCTACCCATGCTGGCAGAGATGTGCTATGACAGCAGATCTGGCCCAATATGGCTATTATTGCACTTAGAGATTGAGGGCATTCTGGGCCTCAGCAAGACATTTTTAATACCAGAATAAATAATGACTGCACAGTTAACCTGAAAGAGTTAAGTTTAATTTAGCTTCTTCTACAACTGCTTCTTAAAGGCTTTTCTGTTTGCTCATCTCTACTGGATCTTAAACAGAGACATTGTGTTGCTATGGAAAATAGTGAGCAAGCAATAACAAATGCTTCCTCACATAGAAGAAAAGCACACTGTTAACCATCAGCCATGCATATATGACTGAGTGCGGAAAAGAAAATACGGGGAAAAATATGAAACCAGTTCCAGCTTTCATTCTGTCGTTAAATGAAATAATACATTCTTATTTTCTTCTTTCAGCACAGCACAGTGGCATTCATGTGATCCAGGGGAAGAGGGTCTTTTGCTAATAGCAATTTCATTATTTGAGGATATCCTCCACAGTCATAAGTATCAGTCTGAAATAAGAGATTTTTAAAAGCCTTGCGTGAGTTGTATTTCACATATGCACATCTTATGCTTAGCCAGAAAGAATAAGGGATTATTTCTTTCATAATTTTCTTAGTCCCAAGAAATTTCTCCATGAGACATATGTGGGAATATAATACCCTCAATCCAGTCAGACTTCATCTTGCCTCCAAACTCTGAAAGCATTGGAGAAACATAAACTAGAAAAATTTGACATTGGCCTTGATCTTTCCATTGCCACCTAAGATGCTTTCCAGGGTCAGCAATGAAATTCAACACGACACCATTCTGCTGGAATAAAGGAAAAGTTGCACAGCAGAATTATTTTATTTAAAAAAATATAATTGTTACAGCTTATTTTTTAGAAAATGATCACATAGGACTCAATCTATTTTTAAACAGCTGAGTCTTTTCATTATAAAGTCTCTGCTTCTTTTCCTTCTATCTGCAGTTTTCTTTTTATAATGTTCTTGACTAAGCAAAGTTGAAGTCCATACTCTTACAGCATACCAAAGCTGACATTGTAGATCTTTGTTTCAAGAGGCCATTTGTGTTGTGACAGGCTAAGAACAAACCATAGTTACACTGTTGTTCTTACTGAAGACAGGCAAACTAATCCAAATCCTATGGGACTTACTTAAGCAAAACTCCAAAAGAAACTTCCTCAATTCATCTAAAACCAGTCAGAAATGGAGTTTAGCAGTTCCATAATTTTCCACAGTCTACTCTAAAAACTCAGATCATCCTTTTTGCAGCTAATGCTCATGCATGGTTCAAAAATGTCTAATTCAAATGCAATAAAAATGTAAAAACTCAGCTGAAAATACACATCTTTCGTTATAAATTTCCAATTACATATGAGGGAAAGCTAGTAAACGATTCCCCACTAGCTGAAATTAAGCCAATTTGTGTTAACAGTGAATGGTGAATAATATGGTCTGAAAAACACTCACTGCCTTGTGAACTTAATCTGCAGCAACAATTGCACCACATCAGTCTCCCTGAACCAGCAACATATCTATTTGTCAAAATAATTAAATCATAAAATCAGAGTCTTTTGGTACATGTGTTTCTGTAGTCTTTCTCAAGTTCTAGATGGTCATGTAAATTAAGAAGCTGAATTTACCGATTTATTTCTTCTGCCAGGAGGCAGCATTACTTTTTAAGGAGTGAGGTAACCCACCCATGCACATAAAGATTTTTAGTAGTACATCAACATTACATCTACATTTTTCAAGAACTTTAACTTATTCAAAGAACACTTAGGCTGTATATAGTGTGCAGCAACCACAATGCTTATTATTTTATCTAATTTCTAGCTGCATTGCCTGAAGCAGGTCTTGGGATATACACCTGATTGTGTTTTGAGTCAGTATATGAAATAGGATTAATAAGAGACTTTTACTAACATTTCATCACCACTCGGCCTGTGAACAGAAATGTTTTCCAATGAGTGATTTAGACTCAGTTCAAGTTTATAATCTTGACTCCTTCAATTTTATTTCCTGCACCATAAAAATAAATTAATGATCATTACTTACCGGGAAGGTAATACCTGCAACATAACAAGCCGATCCTGCAGAGAAAGTAACATAGACATCTCTGGACATCAAAAACATGCAATAATATTTTACTTCTCCCTTGGTAGGGAATCAAAGAGAACCTTGGGTACTCCAGTTCAAACCACATCACAGCTGAAGTGTCCAAAGAGAATCTAAAGTTTCAGATTCAACCACTGCTATGTAAAACAATGCCACAGAACATTCCCACGTCAAAACCACAATTTTTATAGCTGGCTGAATAGCTTTTTCAGGCAATGAGCAGTCAGTTCAAATATATACCTTATTCCAACTAAAACAGAGATCCACTGTATACTGTTCATGGAGAGTACTTAGTATAGACTCTAATCTCTAGAAATTGGCATAATTTTAAGGCACTTAAGAACAAACACTCAAATTACAGACTGTTAAAATAGGAAATGTGCTGGAGTTCTACTGGCACACTTTGTTGGACACTTCTCCAGTTATGCTCCTGTCCAAATATAGCTGCTTTGTGTATTGGTTTGAAAGGCATGAAGGGTCACATTTTCTATACATAAACTGAGATGAGGGCTGCAGATCTAACTTGTAAAAATAGAAAAGGTGGGAGGCCTCAAGAGTATGCCCCATTATCACGTGTATGGAAAGCTCTTCTATGGGTATATCATGATGACTATAGGGACAAAGCTGGCTTCACATGAAGGAGGAGTCTTCACATGGAAGACAGAGATTTGATCTCTGTCTTCTGTTGATGTCTTCAGCTGCTTCCTACTTCTACTCTTATTCTACAGCCTTGGGAGATTACCCTAGTTATCCCAATAAAACAGTTCAGCTCCAGATGGGGACTATACAGGCCAGAATTAATGGTAGTGGCTCCTTCAGTTCCTAGAAAAGCTGAGTACATGTGAAGACAGCTCACATCCGTAACTCATACAAGCTTGTTCTTCCATCCTGTCTTCTCCTATTGCAACTAGATTTTCCAGACTGTGCAAAGCAGGATGATTATCAAAGTATCCTGAGATTGATAGCTCTGCCTTCCAGTTTTCTGAGTTTTTCTCATAGCTGAATGGGAAAACATTCATTCTTAGGGTCCTTGCTCTGCAAAGAAATGGGAGTTCCTCTTTCTAACACTCTTCTGCATCACTAGAGCAGGCTCAAGCACTCTATGGAGCTGAGAGTATCAAGGTGAGGAGAAAAAGTAAGTTGTCTTTGAAGGTCTGTGTTTTCCCCAAGACAAACAAGAAGGGAGAAGCCCAGTTTCTCACTAATAAATGTGACCATATTCTTCAGTACTATACAGTTTTGTATTTTAAAAGATTCTTTCTAGCTGCCTCTTATGGTTTCTGAGGATTCATTTCACTAAGAATGAATTCACAACACGAGGAGTATCTTAGGAGCATACCCCTGTGTTTAGACATCCAAAGGCCTTGAAAAGAACATGTACTGCACAGAGAGAGCAAAAGATTTAACTTTATGTACTTTAGCAGAAACCTGAAGAATCGTCTCTCACCTGAAATTCCTGTATTTTCTCAAATATTCCCTAGCAGTGTCCTTGACCACTTTTGCCACAGAACATACAAGAATTCCCAGTTTTAACTTATTGTGCTATCCTTTGTGAGGCTGAAAACAAAGAACATTTGCTCTCAGTTACACCAGTCTAGTTGTGGACTTTTCTTACAACCATTAAATTTTAGAACAACTTTTCTGTCAGCTGTCCTCAAAATGAACAAACTAAATCAAATAACATGTTAAAAAATAAAACAAGTTATTTGCTTAGAAAGCAGAAGTTGTCTTTACATCAGTTTGAACTTTCATCTTAAGCTGTACAGAGGAAATAGCTTTCTTGTGTAGATAGCATCTGCAAATGTAAATATGCAGCAATGATAAAGTGCGTATTTTACTTTTAAACAGTTTGGGAAAGCCTCATTGAAAATGGTTACGGACCTTAAATTTCACTGTCCTGGGTTCAGCAGTAGCAGTCATTTTTTCTCCTTCTTGGTAGCTGGTGCAGAGCTGTGGTTTCGACTTTCGGCCTGGGAACAGCACTGATAACACCGATGTTTTTAGTTAGTGCTCAAATATTTAGTCTGACCAAGGACTTTGTGAGTCTCATGCTCTGCCAGGGAGGAGGAGAAGCTGGGAGGAAGCAGAGACAGGACACCTGACCCAAACTGACCAAAGAAGTATTCCATACCACAGCACGTCATGCCTGGGATGTAACAGAGTTACCGGAGGGACATTCACTGCTCGGTTGGGCTCGATCGGCAAGTGGTATTGTATTCTCTTCCCTTGTTACTTCCCTTATCATTATTATTACTGGTGGTAGCAGTAGTGGTTTGTGTTATACCTTACTTACTGGACTGTTCTTATCTCAACACGTGGGAGTTACATTCTTTCGATTCTCCTCCCCATCCCTCTGGGAGTGGGGGGCAAGGAAGAAGGGGGAGAGTGAGCGAGTGAGACTGTGTGGCTGACAGAGCTTGAACCATGACATTCACTAACTAGCACTCACTGCAGTTTCTGGTGGAAGTCCCATGGAAGGAAACAAATGTGTCCCTGTCCTTTGGGTACCAGGGGCAGAATTTATGGGCTGACTTTCCTTCATATAAAACTGCACTCCTAATCCTCACTCGAAAACAGCTACTGCTAGAAAAAGCTGTTTGAATGGTGTTTCAGTAATTTTGAATAATTTAGCTTGCACATTCACCTGGACTCCAGAGCAATTTGAGGCTTGGAACTGGGACATTAGAGTTAAACAACATAAATGGAATGGCACATGTGACCTTCCAGGATGTGGAAGCCTGCTGCCCTCCAGGACCCTAGCTTATTCAGGAAATTATCTTTTTTATAATGTTGACATTCACATACGCAAATGGAAATTCATACTGTTTCCTGGACCTGACACTGAAACCCACACAAAAGGGAGCAGGTTTAGAATGAAACGAAGTGCTAAAGAAAATAAGAATAATAATCTTGAATTTCATTTATTGTTCTTCTTTAAATCTTTGTTTGGCAATGTTTCTATGAAAAGATTGAAATTTAGTATTTCATGCATTTAACACCTGGTTAAACACCACATAAACCCATGGCAGTGGCCAAACACACCTTATTAAGAAAATCTTGTGACTACTGTCTTAATTAAGTCCCAAACTTTTCTATGTACTGTCATTAATTGATTCTCTAGAAGCTTTTGCAGTAAAGCATCTGTCCCAATTATGTGTGTCCAAATTAAGTGAAACGCATTTTACTGAAATAACCACCTCTGGCCGTGATTCTTTGTATCACACGAAAATGTGTTTCTAATAATACTGTTTGCAGAATAGCTGAGGGCAAGTATTTTTACAAAGTAAAACAAAAATATTGACATTGTAAAAGAGAATTCTTCTTGACACCTGTCAGTATTTGGTCTTGCTTTATGTACTAACTGACTCTGGCCAGCATCTTGGCAACATTCTAGCTTCATATCTTTGGCAGAATGCTACAGGCCAAGTGTCTTTAACCTCCCTTCTCTGACCCCCAGAGGTCGTAAGTTCATTTACATTGCTTTGGAGCAGACTGCTTCAGTAACAATTCATGAAACAAGATTATGTTAAGGAAAGCAATGTTGATTATGTTAGAAACTAGAGAGAAGAATTAAATGAAACAAAAGTTGAACAGAACAAACTTTCCTGTATCTGGCAACTGCACAAAGTCTAGCTCACCAGGTTACAATCTCATAGTTATTACTGTTATACTCAAGTACACTGAAAAACCTATCAGTGCTTATCTGACCTTTCTTCTCATAATATGGTCCACAGATCTGTTACAACAGGAACTTCAGCCAACAGCAGCTTCAGGGAAGAGTAATTCTGGCAGTCATGAACAGAAAAGAAATGCTTCACCTTTTAAAGCTCCCTTCAGCTGAGAGAACTCTCCCTTGTTAGGATAATTGAAATCCAATTTTTTTAAGTAAGTGACAGGTTGTGTAAAATATATTTTAAGGACACAGAAACCAATCAACTACTTTGTTGACTGTGGAACATGGCTAAATCTACCCAGTGATGACAACGCTTCCAAATTTTGTGAGGCAATTTCAGCTTTCTGCTAGATGTGTCAGAGTATGCTGTCCTTATGAACTGATGAAAGGAAATCTGTAGCTTAGCCCACACACACTTGTGCATCTTTTTATGGAAGATCCACTGATCTGTCACTGGGGAAATACTTTCCTCAAAGGAGAGGAACAGAATTAGTCTTTCAATACAGTAATTACAAATCAGGTATATTGTTTTTAAGTATGTGTTCAGCAGGCAAAGACTCCTGCCATAAGAAAGGAAACTGCATAGACTCAGGCTGGCTTATCAGTGTGCAGAACCTGATGTCCTTTTTGGCACGCTGTAGTCTTCAATACAAAAGGCAAGGATACACTGCTTTCAGATTGTCATTGCTTTAAATTTGGACTTAGATACTTCATCATGAGTTCAATACTCTTTAAATTTCTTTAGGTGATGACTGACAAAGTTTGAAAAAAAATTGCTTGTTAGAATTAAGCTTATAATAGTTGGTCTCATTATAGAAATCTGTCTACTTCAGATTCAAAAGGCTAGCACACTAAATGAGAAGCAGTAGCCCAGCAGCATAAATCATGGATGGGAAATGCAAGGGCACCCATTGCAGTGCTTCAGCCTGCACATGGCTCAGGATCTGTTTGACATTTTGCAGGACTGGAATAAGGTTGGAGTGAGGTTAGTGGCCTAGGAAATGCTTTAATACTGATACATGGACAAAATTGTACAGGACAGGGAAATCCACCTCTCACACAAGGATGTGTTCATGGGATGTGTTCATGTTCATCCTGATTATTGAATCAAAAGGTTATATCCAGCACCAGTCCTCAGAGGCAGCAGTCTCCTCAAAATGTCTTATTTCCAACATGTGCCCATTGTGAGAGCACACGATACATAACCAGAACTGACAGGAGACAACAGCCAGGCAGAAAAAAGTATGAGATACACAGTGTTTTGAAAGAGGAATGGAGGACCAGAAGTGACAGCAAGGAAGAGCAGGGAAGAATAGGCATGACAGCCTTAAGACAGCTTCAAAGAAGGGTGGAAAACCATGGAAACAATGTCAGACAAGGAATAGGAAACTGAAAACAAGGAATAGAAACTATTCACTATATTTAGGGTAGAAAGGAGGGATTCAAAGACAGTAGAACCAGGAAGAAAAAACATAGGAGAGTGAGAGGGTTATGAAAGTTTAGTTAGAAGTGGTCTAATACAACACTAGCATAAATGGTGCCATATTCAGGGGTTGGTGCCATAGTCAGGGGTTTAAGTATCTAGAACATGGGACTCAATTTAAGAGGCCAGGTCTACTGGGGGCTGGTGGAGCTGGTCTTTTGGTAGGAGGCTTGCCAGGCTGGTCAAGAATGCTTTAAACTAGATGTGTTGGGCGAGGGGGGCATCATTCCATCCCAACACACCCAGTCAGTTGCCAGCACCTATAATAAATGCTCGAAGTAATGTAGAGATATTCCAGATGCTCCAGCCAATGAGCCGGCTTAATTTGGATGCCTCTATACAAACGCCCGTAGCATGGGGAACAAACAAGAAGAATTAGAGGCGTGTTCATGTCTACGGGGGTATGATATAATAGGCATCACAGAAACATGGTGGGATGGCTCCTATGACTGGAGTGTTGGAATGGGAGGTTACAGGCTCTTTAGAAAAGACAGGCCCGGCAAATGGGGAGGGGGAGTTGCTCTTTATGTTAGGGATAGACTGGAGAGTATGGAACTCTGTCTGGGGACAGGTGAGCAGGCAGAGAATCTGTGGGTCAGGGCTAAAGGAAGAACAGCGATGGGAGACATTACTGTGGGGATCTGTTACAGACCACGTGATCAAGAGGAATCTGGATGAAGCACTCTACAGACAGATAGGAAAAGCCTCATGCTCGCAGGCCCTTGTTCTCATGGGGGACTTCAACCGTCCTGACATCTGTTGGATGTTGCACAAGCAATCCAGGAGGTTCCTCGATTGTGTGGAAGACAACTTCCTTCTTCAAGTAATAGAGGAGCCGATAAGGAGAGGTGCCATGCTTGACCTCGGGCTCACCAACAGGGAAGGGCTCGTTGGAAAAGAGACGTTCTAGGGCAGCCTTGGTTGCAGCGACCATGAGATGGTTGAATTTGAGATCCTCAGGACAGTAAGAAGAGCACGCAGCAAGCTCACTGCCCTGGACTTCAAAAGAGCAGACTTTGGCCTCTTCGGGAACCTGCTTATTAAGGCTCCATGGGATATAGCCTTAGAGGACAAGGGGGCTGAAGACTGTTGGTCGATATTCAAGGATCACCTACTATGAGTTCAGGAGTGCTGCATCCCAACTAGAAGGAAATGCAGCAGGAGGGCCAGGAGACCTCCTTGGATGGATAAGGAGCTGCTGAGGAAAATTCAAATGAAAAAAGAGGCTTACAAAAGGTGGAAGCAAGGACAGGTGGCATGGGAAGAGTACAGGGATGTTGTCTGGGAAGCTAGGAACCAGGTTAGGAAAGCTAAGGCCCAGTTAGAATTAAACTTGGCTAAGGATGTTAAAGATAACAGGAAGGGATTGTATAGGTACGCAGTGAATAAAAGACATATTAGGGACAACACAGGCCCCCTTCAGAAAGCTCTCAGGAGAACTGGCTACACAGGATTTGGAGAAGGCTGAGGTTCTGAATGACTTCTTTGCCTCAGTCTTCACTGGCAAATGCTCTGACCACACCACCCAAGGCTTGGAAGGCAGATGCAGGGACTGTGAGAATGAAGACCTTGGGCCCACTGTAGGAAAGAATATAGCTCGAGACCATCTTAAAAACCTGAACGTGCACAATTCCGTGGGTCCTGATGAGATCCATCCGCGGGTCCTGAAGGATCTGGCAAATGAAGTTGCTAAGCCGCTGGCCATCATATTTGAAAAATCATGGCAGTCAGGTGAAGTTCCTGATGACTGGAAAAAGGGAAATATAACCCCCATTTTCAAGGAATGAAAAATGGACAATGTGGGGAACTACAGAGCAGTCAGTCTCACCTCTGTGCCTGGCAAAATCTTGGAGCAGATTCTCCTGGAAGGCATGCTAAGGCACACGGGAAACAGCAAGGTGCTTGGTGACAGCCAGCATGGCTTCACTATGGGGAAATCCTGCCTGACCAATTTGGTGGCCTTCTGTGATGGGGCTACAGAACTGATGGACAGGGGTAGAGCAGTTGATGTCATCTCCCTGGACTTGTGCAAAGCGTTCGTCACTGTCCCACACGACACCCTTGTCTCTAAATTGGAGAGACATCAATTTGATGGATGGACCACTCGGTGGATAAAGAACTGGCTGGATGGCCGCACGCAAAGAGTTGTGGTCAATGGCTCAATGTGCAGCTGGAGACCAGTAACGAGTGGTGTCCCTCAGGGATCGGTGTTAGGACCAGTCTTGTTCAGCATCTTTGTTGGTGACATGGACAGTGGGATTGAGTGCGCCCTCAGCAAGTTTGCGGATGACACCAAGCTGTGTGGTTCGGTTGATACCCTGGAGGGAAGGAATGCCATCTAGAGGGACCTTGACACGCTTGTGAGGTGGGCTGATGCCAACCTCATGAAGTTTAACCATGCCAAGTGCAAGGTCCTGCACCTGGGTCAGAGGAATCCCAGGCACAGCTACAGGTTGGGCAGAGAAGAGATTCAGAGCAGCCCTGTGGAGAAGGTTTTGGGGGTGTTGGTTGATGAGAAAATGAACATGAGCCAGCTTCAATGTGGGCTCGCAGCCCAGAAAGCCAACTGTATCCTGGGCTGCATCAAAAGGAGCGTGAGCAGCAGGTCAAAGGAGGTGATCCTGCCCCTCTACTCTGCTCTTGTGAGACCTCACTTGGAGTTTTGTGTGCAATTCAGGTGTCTTCAACATAAAAAGGACATGGAACTGTTGGAACAAGTGCAGAGGAGGGCCATGAGGATGATCAGGGGACTGGAGCACCTCCTATATGAAGACAGGCTGAGAAAGTTGGGGCTGTTCATCCTGGAGAAGAGAAGGCTGTGTGGAGACCTCATAGCAGCCTTCCAGTATCTGAAGGGGGCCTATAGGGATGCTGGGGAGGCACTCTTTATTAGGGACTGTAGTGACAGACAAGGGAAAACGGGTTCAAACTTAAACAGGGGAAGTTTAGATTGGCTATAACGAGGAAATTCTTTCCTGTTAGGGTGGTGAGGCACTGGAATGGAATGGGTAGCCCAGGGAGGTTGTGAATGCTCCATCCTTGGTGTTCAAGGCCAGTTTGGACAGAGCCTTGGGTGACATGGTTTAGTGTGAGGTGCCCCTGCTGTTGGCAGAGGGGTTGGAACTAGATGATCTTAAGGTCCTTTCCAACCCTAACTATTCTATCATTCTATGGTTCTATGAAGTATAGACTGCTTGGGGAGTTTTAGAGATGAGGCAAACATCACTAAATAGTAGGGATGGGTAAGGAAGGGAGAATTTACTTGAGACTTCAATTAACTGTTGTTGAAAGCATAAATAAACAGAAATGGAGAATGTGGAGACCATTTGGGGAATGATAAGAAAAGGGAGGATGTCAAGACATCGGGACATAGGGAAGAACAGTAAAAAGAAAGGATACTCTAATGCAGATGAGGAGCATAGGCAAAAATAAAAAGCTAAAATAAAAATCCAAACACAAAATAAGACAAAACCCTGAACCCAATCCAACTTTCTTGTCTGAAGCCATTAAGGTGGAAGAAATAGATGAGTTGATCCATTGTTCACATGTTCACATCTGCTTTCTTTTTGCAAAAGTCTGTATACTGTTTGCACGTTGCAGAAACAGTATAGTAACTCTTGTTACCATAGTGCATGCTGCTGCAAAGCTAATCCTCTCCTAGATACCCATGTGAATGCATCCAGAGATGACCTTGTCATGCACAACTACAACGAAGGATCAATAGAAATGCATCCAAATGTATCAGAAATTTTCCTTCTATCCTCCTCATCAGCTTTAGATTTTAGTGACTGATACTTGCTTTATGTAAACATTTCCACAGTAAACTACTCCAGGAAACCATTCACCAAACTTACCTGAACACACACCATGTGTTCAGTATTATGCCAAGTATTAATTGGCATGCTCATGTGAAGTAACAGAGACATAAACACAACATAATCCTTGCTGTGTAATGTAATCCTCAGTGTTACAGATGAAGAAGCTGACTTAGAAAGGCATTTGGGGACAAAGGTGTTTTATTGTAGCCTAGAGATCTAGGCAGATGCCTGTACTGCTTCTGATTATGATTTGCCATCAATTGGTTTCATTGCCTTGGGGCAGTCTGCATTTCAGGTTAGGGGGTATATTTTGATTTCTATGTATTTTACAAGAGTACTTCAAATCTTTCCTTAATAGTGGCTTTATCCTGGAACAATATAAGAAAATACAGCTTTTAAGTTAAGTAAGAGTAATGTTAGAGGGAGTGTTTCTATACGGAGCTGTCTAATATTTCTGTGTATTTACTGTCTATTCAAGTGTCTCAAGCTCTCTCAATCAGTTTTAGCAGACACTGAATTAGATTGGAAGTTAAGATCTGACTGAAGCATTCAATTAGAAAAGTATGATGAAATCTGTGAACCAGTGCATTCTCAATATTGTCATCAGGCCACAAAAAAAAATGTAGCTTGAAACAAGTGCCAGACCTTTTTGGAGAAAATCAGTGCAATTTCAGGTCAGTTTAATGGAGCAGCCATTTCATGAAGCAGTTAACCAGCTGCTCACACATGCCTATTTCACCCATCTTAACAAAACTTTTCAAATAGTCATGGAGATTTTTACTACCCATACCAGGACTGCACTTTCAAATGGTCATGCTTTGTATTTAATCCATTCTTCCCTCAACTGTGCAAGCACGTGGTACTGATTGCAGGCTACTCACTATGTAGGAAGCCACAAAATGTGCAGCAAAGTTGCCTGGAACCTAATCTGACCAAACACAGCACTTTTATCTCTAAAAAGTAAGCTGTAAAATGACAAATGGAAGAAAATGATCATAAACTGGGTGGAAGTATATGACCTATAAACTGGGTTAGAGAGAAGACAAGATCAGATTTCTCCTTCCTCTCCTTTACCAAGCTGCACTGAACTCAATGAGGTAACTCAAGGTAGATTTAAATAATTTAATTCCTAACTGAGGAATCCTACCTTATTGTTATTCATTCTTTCTAGGCATGGGACACATTTTTTCCACTAGGCTGTTTAGTAAGCTACAGAGTTATCCAATTAGTGATCAAACCTTAACTGGATTACTTACATGTTAAAATAACCCCAGTCACTTTTGTGAACCACATTAAGTTCAAGTAATTTAGAAGAAAATCACAGGCACTGAAACCAGCTCCCTCTCTCATGGATGGGAGAGCAGCTGCCTGTAGTATCATGGTCATGTCAAGGATACTTTATGCACTGCAGATGGTTCCATTCCATCTCAAGTCTGAAGATAGAGATGTGCTGAACAAGCCTTTTGTAACATTCCAATTGAAAAGTTAACAGCCAACAACCAAATCTGAACAAAAAAGAGCAGCGGGATATTTCTCCTAAATGTAAAATCTAAAGATGGCCTTTTAGCAACAGCAACTAATTTGGTATTTCCTAAACAAGCACTTGATTGATGGTACTTGGAAAGGGTAATGTTTTTAAATGTTAGAACTGGAACGGAATTAATTCACTTTTGATTGCAGTGCATGCCTGCTCACACCAGTTATCATCCTTCGCCTGTCTGAAGATTAATACTCTGTATATATACTGTGAAGGAAGAAAGATGGAGCAAATTCTTCCAGCATTTTTTGAGTTCAGTCAGATTTTTTTTCCCCGGTAAGAAAATTCTATTCCCAGCATTTTATATGCAGCAACTGCGGGAAAATGAGTTGAAAAAACTGAGTCCACAACATGTAGCACCTTTAGTTACAGAGATGCAAAGATGTGAGCCATGAAAGCCTAATCACATGCAGCAGGAATTTTCACAGCTTCAGTCAGTGCCTGATGGGCAGGGCCACACACTCTCTTCTAGTCAGACTGCAGCAATTGTGGTGTACATCGCATGTAACAGGAACCTTTTAGGGAAAGCAGCGAAAAGGCCTGACAACAGGATGACCTTTCCCCAAGGAACTGAAAACAATCATCTGTTGAAGTCAGAAGGAGAATTTATACAGCTGTTCATACAGGTTAAATTTTATCTTCATTTCTTCTTTAGCTATGAGAAACACACCACAATTGTGAAATGCCATTGCAGATCTTGCCAGTAGAAACAGGGAAAGAAATATTCTTTAGTATTCTGTATCAACAGCTGTCTCTGTAAACCAATTTGTGCTTTGTTTAACATTAAAATCACAGTTGGTTTTAAACAAATAGGTGGCATGAATGAAAGGCACCACACAGTTGGTAGGGGGAGTGACAGAATGGAGTCTAATGAGACTCCCTGTTCTTAGAAGTTACTCCACATCATTCCCATTTGTCAGTCCACAGAGAAATTAATGAAGCCTGCTAACTGCAGGACTCCAAACCATAAAATCCTGTTGTTAGTAATTTATTTTACACATATTCAAGTGGTATCCTGATGAGTATTCTTACTAAGTTAAAATGTGATAATACTTATAATGTGAAAATAAACTCGGTTCTGCTCCTCTGCAAAATGTAGACCTAACTACTTTGGCACTGAATAGATTCAGAGATAGCAGGATTTCAATTCTTTGTTTTATTTCCTGGTCTTTCCCAGCATTTTGTGGATATACATTTCTTATCAATTATCCCTCCAGTGTTATTTCTGATGAGGGCATTGCCTCTTAACAGATCTGTCTGTGTACTGCAAGCTTTCATCAAATTGCCAAAATTATTTTACTATTCATTTGAGCCTTTCACCACTCAATCTAGGAAAGATAAAGGCATCTGTGTTCTTAACTGCATACATACATACTGATTGTTTTTCATGATTTCTAACTATAAGGGATACTTTTTGGACTAGGTTTCAAAAAAACTCCTTTCTATCAGACCTTAGGGTAACTACAGTTGTAGATATAAACTGACACTGATATGTTTTTTTCAAATTAAAACAAAATGAAATGCTAAAATTGCAATATATTTTTATTTCAGATTAGCCTCTTAGCATTTATATGCCTCATAACTTTAGTAAGCCTGTAAGACTTAGTAACGTACTGAGACTTCTGTCATTAATTTTACTCAGTAATTGTCACATATATTCCCTTCAGATAACATGTATCTTACCTTATCTCAGGTAAGAAAGCGGCTGTGCTTTTAAAATTTAGCAATATGCAAAGCAATGTCTTTTCATAGTAGCTAAGAAAGAGTATGGAAACTGCTCCCTTTCTCAGTACCATAACATAGCATCTCCTCTAATGTTTCAAAAATCATAAGAAGGGCTTGTGCTAATAGCCCCCCAAAGCAAAAGGGATATGAGAAACATCATCCCAATCTATGAATAAATACCTAACATATTTTGCATATCTTTTGCAGAGCAGACCTCTCAGATAAATTTTACATTTTCTTGTTTTCTGTGATCTAAGACTGCTGATGTCACTAGTGGTCAGACTCTTAATATCTGAGTACAATGTAGCATCCGTTTCTTTAATAGTCCCATTTTTTGAGCAAAAGTGAAATTTTGCTTCTGCTTCTTTTAATAACATTTTGGCTCTACACCTGTGGATGGCTTTATCAAGCAACTGCCTCATGAGATGTGGTCAGTGTATTCAGTGCTTTAATGAGCTTCATGCCCCAGGCTTTGTAAGCAGTTGTTCAACTATGCAAATATCTATGTTTCCCATTTCCAAAGTCATAGAGAAATACCTGGAGAAAGTAGCAATGGGAATTGCTCCAGTTTTACACCATTTAGATAAGGCAATACACTTCTGGCTTTATTCTAGACTAAGTTTCCCCATATGTAGGATAGCAGATGGTGGGGGGGCAGTTGTGCTCTTCAGAGGACAAGATATTTGCAATTTATGTTCATGTCTCATTGGCAAAATCCCATCTCTGTAATGTTACACAATGACATATTTCTACTGCTTATACTGCTGAATTCTGGGTAGAGCACTCACCAAATCAGTCATCTACAAAGATACTTGGCAATCACTAAAAATCAGAATAGAACCCCCAGAGGGTGAACATACTTCAATTTAGATTAACATTTCATACTAAGAAACACATTCTTGTTCTATTTTGGTTTTCAGGATGCCAAAGAACATGTTTTAGGCATGATTTGTACTGAAAACCAAGAAAATTCCACTTTTTCCTATTCCATAAATCCGCTAATCACCTAGAGATAAGATCACACGAGCAAGCTCAAGTTAAAGTGCAGGATCTAAATCTTTGTATCATTAGTCAGCCATTTATGAAAATGTTTTTAAAAGCTCTGTAATAAATAACACAATCAATTGTAGCAGTGTGTCCTTGTTTTCATTGTTTTTCTTTTAAAAAAAGCCAGTGAAAGGAAAGGTTAATTAGAGTCTATTATTTATAAGGCATAAAACTACTTTCCAAACAATGCTTATCACACAAGAAATATTCCAGAAAGCTGATTTTTTGATAATTATGTAAAAGTCAACTTGGTCAGAGCTCCCTGAAATTATCGCTCCCAATCTGTGGAACAACAGTATTGATTAAGTAGCTACAGAAGCTTTGTTATGAAAAACTTAGTAACTTCTGCACAAACATATGCACACACAAACTCAGGCCCAATGAGCGGGGTGTCCAGAATTTGTGGTTTTCTCTCTCCTTTGTTTGAGATAGATAGAAATCTCCAATTGTTGGGAGTACCAGCTTTAATTTTTTAAAGGAGTAATTAGCCAAATTCAAGGCTCTGAGAAGATTTTGATTTTCAGAGGAAAGCTCAGTTTGAAAATTAAGCTATGACCACTTTTTATCAGAGTCACCTCTCCAAAGAACACCCAAAATACATCTGAATCAGGCATTAAAAATAAGGTCTGTGACTGAAAACTGATTTATAAAGACAAGAATTTCAACATAGTCTAGGAGACAAATTATACAGTACAGCTATTTCAATACCATAGAGAATTAACAAAATGCACTAAAATGAGAAAGTTGGGGCTGTTCAGCCTGGAGAAGAGAAGGATGCGTGGAGACCTCATAGCAGCCTTCCAGTACCTGAAGGGGGGGCTATAAGGATGCTGGGGATGGACTATGCATTAGGGGCTGTAGTGATGGGACAAGGGGTAATGGGTTAAAACTGAAACATGGGAAGTTTAGATTGGATATAAGGAGGAAGTTCTTTACTGTAAGGGTGGTGAGGCACCCTTATGGCGGTGTTCAAGGCCAGGTTGGACAGAGCCTTGGTGACATGCTTTAGTGTGAGGTGTCCCTGCCCATGGCAGAGGGGTTGAAACTAGATGATCATAAGGTCCTTTCCAACCCAAACTATTCTATGATACTATGATTCTATGTTATGGATAGAAAAATAATTTTCACCCAAACTCCAGCTAAAATGAAAATGTAACTGTAAAACCTCTCCTACCAGAAGTCTTTACTTCATTTTAAAGCTAGACAAAAACAAAACACCCCCCCCAAAAAAAACACCAACTATTTTAAAGTTAGACAAAGATTGTCTATCTTCCTATTTCTAGTCAGCAGCCAAAACCAAAATAAATCAGAACATGCATATCAAATGATATACAGCAAGTTTCCATTCTTCAGTGAGAAACAGCCAAACTATTCTCTAGACTGTAATATTCCTGATAGCATGTGGTGTGAAGGCCCAGCTCTATCTGCTGCTGCAAAGTAAGTACTCAGCTGTCACTAAGAAATACTGGCTGCTGCCAGAGCCTTAGACAGATATTTTAGGGGAAAAGGGGGCTTATGCATGTCTGCTCAGTCTTTATTCTTAAGAACCTTGTCACCTACCTGGTTCAGCAATTCTGTGTCTGTTGTGGTACCCACACAGTGCCACACGTGCTGTCTTCACCCACAGGCTGAAGGAGAAGCAGCTTTAATTCTTCCTTCTCCTGTACCAGTGAGCAAAAGCTTTTCACTTGAAGATAGCTGCTTATGGATGCTATTACAAGAAGTTTTGAACAAAGAGAAACTTCAGGTAGCCTTCTCCAAACACAGTAGAATCAGTGTAGCACTCAAAGTTAATTTTCACATAGTTCCTCTGTAAAAATGGTGTGTGGTTTGGAGGATTAAAGCCAAATTCTGATCTCACTGATGTCAGATGAGATACTCCAGTGATGAATGTGGTTCTTGGCTTCCCAAGCAGCCGTCAAAGTCAATGTGTTTCTAATAAGATGGAGACTCAGTAGAGGCCAGGTGCTCTATTAGTTTAAATTGTTAGAGTAGCAGTAGAAGGTTAGTAGATGGAAAACGTTTTCTGCCTTCCCGAAACTTGTATTCCTGGTCCAGAAATTCAGTTGCTGAATCTCAGCATTTTACTGGCTGAACTTCTGACTTGGGCTTACTTTACAAACCTTTTATGTAATAGTAATAACACAAATACTTCTTGTTGTATATTTGCAGGAGAACTCAGTTTCAATGGTTTCATTTCTCACCTATTTTTGTTTGGGGCAGAATTCTACCTGTTCCCCTCTAAGTGATTGTTTCCTCTGTATTTTCAAAAGCACTCTCATTATTTACATAAATCTTTAGTTCAAAGGTATCTGGTGCTCTTTAAATGTACTACTGAATGAAATATTTAATGCAAGCCAAACACAAAACCTGTGGCTGGATAATAATGCCGTAATGGAACACAATGTTGTATTACAAGATGAGGTGAAGCTTCACACAGTCTGACCTCAGTAATTTCAGACCACGGAGCTGGCAAGCAGCGAAGTGATTTGCTGTTATATTGATGGCAATCCTGACAGAGAGAGCCTGGTCACATCTTGTAATCATTCCACAAGCACTTCTGGCAGCAGTGCAGCACCCCAAGGACCACTGCTGGGGTGTCCACAACATCAGCTTCCTGGCACTGGGCTCTTTTTCCAGAATAGGGAAGCTGCTCACCAATAGCTGGACTTTTCCAGGACACACACCGTGTATGCTCTACTTGGCTCAGAAGAGTGGGGATTTTAGCTTGGACAGCACCTGCAGCAGTGCCCAGCGCCTCCACCCCTCTGCTTTTGTCCCCAGAACACCAGGCTATGCACACAAGCAGTGCTGTGGCCCTAAACTGCCCTTCTTGCCTTCATAAATCCTGTAGATTTTCAGAGACCCAGGAGGGAAGAGGCTGGGGAGAAAGTTGCAAGTATACTCACAGACAACACAAACAGAAAGAATCCCAGTTACCAGTTAAACTTTCTTTTTGTTTGAGTGGTTATTTATATGTATCGCAGAGTGTCTGATTTCAAGCAGTAACTCCGCATATCACTCTGTAGCTGGGTAAGTGTCCTGTTGTCCTTTAAATGAATCATGACAGAACTATGGACTATCTTTATCATGACAGAACAGTCCTGTGCCTAGAAGTATCTGTATTTGTATAGTTCAGTTACAGAGAGAGTGAATAGAGTCCAGATGCCAGTTTTGCAATATGCAGAGATTAAAACATGCTACAAAGAGGTCACTAGAATCATCCGAGCTGTAATGGAGGCTCAGATCAGACTGTGCTGCTTTACTGGTGCTTAACATGCTTTAACATCAGTTCTGTGTGGAGATAACAGTTTCTGTGTGGACAGTTTCTGTGTGGAGATAACTGACCATTTACGAGCTTTGAAACACAAATTTCTAAAGATAGGAAAAAATTTGTGTGATTTCCATCCTGTCCAGACTTTTAAAAAACCCATGGATTATATAAAACATGCATGAGTAGTTTAGGCAGAAAGAATCATAGATTAATTTTTCAACTAGGATGTGAACTGGACTTTTTCTCAGAGAGACACCCAGCAGGAGCCCTAAGCATGACTTTTTCAGAAAAAAAACAATAAAGGCGAATCAAAAAGCCTACTTTCACTGAGATGAAGGAGAGAGACTCATGCTGATCTGTTGGGGACTGGCTCAGCTCCTCCAGCGGCTGGGACTGTAATCTGGCAGAGACCCTCACAAACATGTCAGTGATTTCCACTGTAGTGGAGCAAGAAAGACCAGAGCAGCATCTGACTGTGTATACAGAATAAAAAAGTATACACTGCTGTACACTTTGCAATTCTTCTAATCTCATACTTGCATGTAAATGTTAATGTATTTTAATGATTTGAAAACAAGTTTAAATATTCCCATTTAATGATTAAACTGTAGACTTTTCAAATGTATCTTCTTTTCCAGGACATCTTGGTGCCCTGTAAATGGAAGATATAACTATTTAGTCCACTGAACCAAGCATCTGAAAATCACAAAAAAGGAACAGGGAAAAGCCTTGTGAACACCACTGTTACTAACTTCCACTGAAAGCCATTATATAGAATAGTCTATTTTCCCTCTGGGAAAGGATAACATGATTATAAGGCTTATATCAGAAGGAAAATATCTATCCAGATGAATCCTCTTACTCAGTATGTGATTATCACACTACAAACACATTACAAAATGGGACAAAATCACCCTTCTTGGAGGAACTGGTATGAAATAAGAAAATCCTACCTAATATAAATGTTCAAGAAACGAATCTTACAGAAAGCAAGAGCTCTGTGCTGAATGGTATTACAGAGGTTAGGGTGCCAAAGATTTCAGAAGAAGTTGAGGTTGAAAAGCAAGTGCCTCTGGAGATGTTGAAGGGAGAGATCAGCTACAGGTTTCTGGATGGCTGAATAAAAGACCTGAATTGAGAGAATAAGAACTGGTGTCCTTGTAAGAGGTATCAACTAAATAAATCAATCACAAACCTTTTAGAGTTCAAGATTAGCTTGGAGAAGGTGTTCAGCTCAGGGCTGATTTCCACTTTATTGGAATTATTAAGCTGCAAACTTCAGAGTTCACTCTGAGGCTTCTCAAAATCACAGAAACTACTGTATCAAAATCACAGAAACTACTTCTCAAAATCACAGAAACTACACTACACGTGCTTTTTGTTAAGGAAAAACAATTGTCCATTTCTCCAGCTGATGAGAATAAGGTCAAGAAAGTTCAACACCTGTTTTAAAAAAAGACATGTTTAACAGATACCCCATTTTGCTGCAACAGGTGCTGAACTCATCCAACCTAGGTCATTCTATAAGGACAACTGTTTTCAGTGCTATCTGACGGGAGGAGTAAGTCCTGGTATGTTTATTAGCAACATTTGTATGGTGGTTACATCTTTTTTCTGGAAATGAATAGCTAGTGGGTTTGGTTAGGCAATTGAAGTCTCTTGAAAAGGACTTCTTTTGGCCGAAAACCTCTGTGTTCCTTCATGACGGGCAAATGAGGCTGAAACTTGTCTCACTTGGACTTGTGGAAAATGATTCTTAGAACTATCAGAGAAGCCAGGCTGCCATATGAAACAACAAAAGGTGGATCTCAGTTTGTAGCATGACATTTTAACCCACAGTGGCACAGCATAGTGAATTGCTATAGAAAACAAGTCACAAAGACCACTAAATTATAGCTAAGCATTGTTGCAACTGAACAGCTCATGAACAAGTTCATAAACACTTCAACTGGTGCTTTTAAATTTCCAGATATATTTGCTTTGCTTCTCTAAAGTACATTAAAGAAAAAGTGTTCTTTGTTATCTGGGACTATTTGGAATTTTCAGCAGTTCACTTAACACATTATAATGCCTGTCATAGGCTTTCCTAAAACACCAGGGAAAAATGTGTATCACAGAAGAGGAATAAATCTCTTAAAAGGTATTAGTGTAATTAAGTAGGTCACCATGTAGAGGTGAAGTGCCTGTTAGTATCGGTGGATTTTAGTCCTGATTCAGCAGAGTGCTTAGGCAAGTTCCACTAAAATCTGCAGGCAAATACATGTGCAAATTCTTTTCTGAGATGCAGTCTTTAATTGTTATTATGCTGGTTCTGGGGGATTTTGCATTTCACTTCCTGGTGCAGAATCAGCCTTACAGCATGTGACAGAGCCAGATGTCCAAACATAAACTGTACATCTGCCTTTCAAGTTTATTGCTCTTCTTCTCCTGAGCTAGCATGGTGTAAACCAATCCTATCCCAAACGTACATGCTGGAGAGTTGTGTTCAAACCCTTGTATATCCTGTGGCAAATCTGCAAGAAAGCAGAGCAGTGAATTTAATATTTTTAAGCCTGTGGATGTTCGCACAGAATCACATAGAATGGTTGAGGTTGGAAGCGGCCTCTGGCAATTGTTCAATCCAATCCTCCCTGCTCAGAGTAGGATCATCTAAAGCAGGTTGCTCAGGGCCATGTCCCATTGGGTTTTCAATTATATTCAAGGGTAGACACTCCGTAATCTGCCTTGGCAACCTGTTCCACTGTTATACTAGCCTTACAGGGGAAAAAGCTTTTTCTTATGTTTAAATGGAATTTCCTATATTTCAGTATGTGTCCTTTTGTCCTTTCACTAAGCACCACTGAGAAGCCTTGCTCTGTCTTTGCTCCCCACCACCATACAGTCACACACACCTAGAATATCCCCCTGCACCATCTCTTTCCCAGGCAGAACAATCCCAGCTCTCTCAGCTCTCTCCCTGTATGTCACCACTAGGAATTAAGATTAGGCTATTGCTGTCCTGTAAAAGGCAAACACTGTTTGCTTGAGGGACCTTGCCCTGGAAGCAGGTGCCAGTCCTGCTAAGAAAGGTTTAAGTGAAAACTCACGGCATGCAGAGATAGGCTTTAAGAGGAAACAGCTAATTTTTTCCAGAAAATGCTAATTTAGGGTATGGACTATGTCATCCTGGAAAGGGAGTGGCCACCTGAGGCAGAATAGATAGCTTGTCTTTTATGGCATAATCTTATGGTGGTGTTTTGCTTTGTTTTGTTTTTAAATTAAAGACAAACACCATGAAAATGATGAACCGATAATTTTCACATTGTAGGAGAGCACTAGAAGATTGAGCTGCCTTTCACATACATTATTCAAGACTGAAACATTGATTGCAAAAATATGTCTGTTTCTGAAGCATTTCATTTCAGTACAAGTTTGGAAACAAAGCATGGATAAAGAGAAGCAAGTTTTATGCAGCACATAAAGCATAGCCCATTGAAACAACTGACTTGAGTACTACCATTTTAGCTCCTAGATTCAAGAGTCCAAAGGGCTCTTGCTACTTTGACAGCCTTTCACATGATTCTTACAGACTGTAATGTAAGCCTACTGTCTCTGACATTCCTTGGCTAGGTCTTCCCTGGCCAGTTGCAGATTTTTATTTGCTACTTTTCTTTACTAAATCTGTCTCAGATTGGGGAAATTTTGAAAACAGTGAGGTAATCTGGCTCTGTCATTACAGTTGAAATTAATTTGCCTCATCCTACACTACAATGGTATTTAAATCCATGATAGGATATGAACTATGCTTTCTTTAACTTCCTGTGTTCTGGCTCCTCATGGACATGGCAAGGGAATTGGTGTTTCTGATATCCCTGTAGATAAGAATAGCCTGACATAAAAGATGGATCCGAAAGGACTGAACAAACAAACTAGTCAGAGGAGCTGATACACCAGCTGTCACTGCACACAGAAGCCAGTGAAGGGAAGGTATGGGAGCTCTTCACTAGGCTGCAAAATCCTCATAGCTGTTCAGGCAAGGAAATTCTTTCACTTTTCTTTTTATCTAAAAGATTAAATCATAACCACTCAAATACAAACATTTTATATTTTAGTCATTGTACAAATGGCTGAAGAACACTTTTGCTGCAAATAGGAAATCCCTACTAAGCATGCAGGTACTTCAGCTTCCTGCTTTCCCAGAACCTGAGAGCCTCTTTCAGGTTGGAGGGGAGATCCTCCTGTGTGCTGAGTCACCTCTTTGCTGGGTATCTGGAAAGTGCTTTGTGTGCTGGAAGTGATCCAGTCACATGAGGGGTCTCATACGGTTGCATGCTGTAATTACAGTTGTGGAATGTGCCTTGTTTTCTAGAAAGGCCTCACAAAGCTGAGTGAATGAACAAAAAAGTGTCAAATTAGCATCACTGTAAAAAAAGTGAAGTAATTAATCTCAGGGAAAGCTAGTCTAAACTGTGCTTATGTGTGCTGAGCTTGAAACTGACAGTTACACCTCAGAGAGGAGAGCAATCATCAGCAGCATTTCTCTGAAGTCATCAGGTTAAGATACAGTAGAAGTCAAAAGTCAAAAAGAAAAAAGAAGTCAAACTTCATCAGAAAGGGCCCTGAGAAGATAACAGACAACATTGTTCTGCTGCAATACAAAATTTTATAATCACATCTTGGGCACTGTGTGCAGTTTGATCCTCGCATCACCAGGAGTCATAGTGGAGTTAGAAAAGGTGCAGGGGAAGGCAAATGAAGTGATTAAGGATGTCAAAGCAACTGAATTAAAAGGAGAGACTTAAAGGCCTAAATCTTCAGTTCTGAATGGAGAATGTTCTGTGAGAAATGCAAAGGCACTCAATGAAGTGAATGCAGAGCTAACTCACCAAGTCCTTCACTAATAAAACTAGGTGTCACGGGTGAAGATAAACATCATTTCACACAGCAGGCAGTCAAGTTCAGAAATTTGTTGCTGTGGATTTTGGAGGCAGATAGTTTCAGCAGAGGTTAAAAGGAATTAGAAACTCCTGGAATACCAGTCCAATACTGTATTAAAGAAAATAAACAGGAATTCCTTAATCAGTAGCTGCACACATGGGAGGAGTAGTAATGAGATAGCAGCCAAAAGTGCATGCCCTCCCTGAATAGCATCTCCTGGCCACTGGTGGAGGCAGAATACTGGTCCAGCACAGTAGAGTATTTCTTATATTCTTATTTTCAACACTGAGCCCTACTGAGATGTAATTTGTCTCTGTTTCACAGAATCCTATTTCCTCCCTTTTCCACAACCTCATGTACAAAAGCCAGCTGGTCTGCAGATTAGAGAGCAGTAGATCAAGTCAGCCTAATACTTCTGGTGTCTGGGGTGACAGTGGTAAAGACTGCAGCAACATGTTGTAAGTGCATGAGAATCCCAGGCAACTTCTGGAGAGCCTGATATGTGGTCAGATGATTAAGTCATCTGCTCCGTATCATGCCTGGCTGTTTAAGGACTTCTGTCAGAGGGAAGCATTGAGAACATCAGGCTGATAGGCAATAATAACAAAAAATATAAATTATTCATTCTTATTTCTTCTGTTTGCCTTTTGGCTCCTACTACAGGACTTGTTGAGAGTAGGATTATGGGAGGCCATGAACAAGCTTAAAATCTGTGCCCTACTTAACCACCTCCAATTTTGTATGTGGGAAGGAAGTGGCCTAGATCTGACCCATCTAACATATATAATATATTCCGTAGCATGTAATGTTTTGACAGCTTAAGTAGATATACGAGCACTGAATTGGTAAATCATTCAAATCAAAATTGGTATGTTTCCTATCTAAGTATTGCAAGTTCTGGCTTTATTCAGATAATTGTGTTTATTTTTTCTTTTCCATCAAGATAACTGTGCATATTACTTCAGTCTCTGGTATGTGTTAGTCTTGTTCAGGTTTTTTCTAATGCACTCTCATGAAATTTTAGACAGAGATATCATCTGTGTCAGTAACAGGGAATGTAGGTGCTGGACAGGAGTAGGAGATTGATGATCTATTTTTTCAGCCTCACAAACACATTGTTTAGGTCAGAATGTTTGGGTTGTTTTTTTTTCCCCTACATACAGCACTACATGTACTGTGTGAACACATCATAAATGGGCTGACCTTCATAATGAGCCTTAGGAACATTTTCATTCTATAAATCAGGAGCTAAGGCAAAGTGAAATTTGTGTTTTGTTAGTGGCAGAGAGATAAGAAATAGCTGTGGAGTGCCTTAACCATAAAGCTGCTACAGATCAGTTAAAATGATGGGCCACGAAGCTAGTCTTTGGGTAAGGTTGACACAACTGCAGAGCACTTACAGGGGTACAGTCTGAAGGAGAAAGATGAGTTTTATCTGCAGCGTCTAATCTCCTCTAATAATGATAAAATTTAGCACACATCAGATATTTTCCTTCCAACTATTTAAATCCCTCTGGCATGCCTGAAATACAGGTAAGTGATATAATGGGAATTATACCCTGAAACTTGCACAGATACAAAGGGAGAGAGCCTAGGTCAGTCTTCAGCAAAGCTCTCAATAGATCCTAGGAGCTTGGACTTCCAGCTATTTGCTTTAGTCATGTGAAAACTTGTGACTGACTTACTTTTTTATTCCTCTTTCCTTTTTTCTCTTCCTGCATTTCTTACCTCAACATTGTTTTTTCCTTGTCCAGTAAGTGGCTGGCTGCTCTTGATGTCTTAAACCATTTTGTGGCCCTGCTAAAGTCTTCTCTGACTTCTGAACCCCTACTTGTGGACTGGCTGTCTGGAAAAACGGTATTAGCATCCAAGAACAGGGCTCTCATACTTCACAGAGAGAGAAGCAAGGGGATCAGGAGTGTCTCCCAACCATGCTTTATTCATGTGGAAGTCTGAAAGGCAAATAGGGGTTGCAATTGCTCATAGGCAATGAATTAACAGCTTGGAAATAGTGCTTCCTTCATTCCCTATCTGAAGGGTGGCTATAGGGATGCTGGGGAGAGACTATTCATTAGGGGCTGTAGTGATAAGGCAAGGGGTAATGGGTTCAAACTTAAACAGGGGAAGTTTAGATTGGATATAAGGCGGAAGTTCCTTACTGTGTGGGTGGTGAGGCACTGGAATGGGTTGCCCAAGGAAGTTGTGAATGCTCCATCCCTGGTGGTGTTCAAGGCCAGGTTGGACGAGGCCTTGGGTGACATGGTTTAGTGTGAGGTGTCCCTGCCAATGGCAGGAGGGTTTGAACTAGATGAACTTAAGGTCCCTTCCAACCCTAAATATTCTATGATTCTATGATTCCATGAATTGTGAGTAGATGTGCTTGCAAGCAGTCTGCTCTCATATCGATCTATGTTCTGCAGCAATGCTGTAGTGTAATTATTTTTGGAAAACGACTGCTACCTGAGAAATTTTACATTCATCTCTCCCTAAAGGATAACTTTTCCTTTTAAAGAACCATCAGGAATACAGGTCAACAACTTACTGTGGAGATACTAAAGCCTGGGGAAGTGGACTGTTACCTCTGACAATTGCTATCTCAGTGGCTTAGTGAGAAGGTAAAAGATACGTCCATGATTTTGTAGTATTTAATCCCAATACTTCAGTGCAGCTGCTTAAAACAATCCCTGACTATATAGTCTTTGCTTGACCTTTCCTTCATGGATCTCATTTCATTGCTCTTTTTCTCCTGCCTTTTTTCTCTTCTTTGCTATCTGTATTACTTTTCTTCCCAGAATTTGATAGACGCTGCCCTGGGGGGTCTTCTGAGAAGCCTGGGAAGGGAAAGAGATGTTTGAGAGCCATTCTGCAGCATATCTGAAACAGAGCTGGGGAAGCCACTGAAGAATCCCTGCACTCATTTGGTTTTAGCTTTGAATGCTTAGTTAAGCTTGTTGTTCCTTCAGGTTGCTTGAGCTCAACAAAAGTGATTAAAAGGATAAAAAATGAAAAATTACTTTTCTAAAACAGATGTTGGCATAGGTTTCTGGAAAAAACACAATCTTGCTATTTCCCAAACCCATGAGGAGTGGCTGAAGGAACCTTACTCATTCACAGGCTCTAATTATGAGTGCAATTACATATTGATTGAATGGTTGAGATAAGGTTATGTGTGTCTGTTTCTCTCATTTAATGGCTCATGTTAGACTAGTCTACAAACAAGCTTCCCATTGACTTTAATTTCCCCTCCCCCCTACTCTGAGGAAATAATACATCTTATAGTAAATTGGGTTATTTTGGCAACAGGCTAATTCAGGTACAGAATAAATCTGGCCCTGCAGCCCTTATGCAAGTAAGCATAACTCGTAATCTGGAGTTCCGGGGACTCAAAAAGGACCCCTTATTTTGCCAGCAATCAAATCATTATCTGCATTTTAGGACACAGTATCAATGCAGGCACAAAGCTGAGCAGTTCAAAGATTGCAAATGAAGACATGCAGTTGCCTGATTTCTTTCTTATGTCAACACAAAAATGTAAGTCCAGTGGGAACACATTATATATGCACATAGATGTAGCAAAGACCTTAGGCATAGTAATACAGTTCTCATGTATTTGAAATTTTATGCCCCTTACTGGAGACTACTGAAGTCTTCGATTAGGAAAGCCTGGAGCCAAAGACAAGACATCCCAAAAGAACTGGAAAATCCCCTGTGATATGTTACAAAACTGAGAAGGAAAAACTGTGACTCAAGGCAGAGAACATTCCATTTTCTCTGGGGATTTGTGAAGGGATGAACGAGGAACAGTAGTTAAGAGCCTAAGTCTGCTTCACTATACACTCCGTGGGTTATACATGTGTTGAGATGAGCATCTCTCTGTAGCCACAAAACAACAGTAAGAGGTGAATTCTGACATGCTCATTAGAAAATATTTGGCAGAGCAATTTGTGTTACATCTGGGGAAAAGTAAAACATGGCATCTTTAATGTTAAATCTCTACACCCTATTTCTACACAAGTTCTCTCTGGTTGCATAGGCAAGTCTAAAAGATCCTTTACTTTCACACTGAGACTGCTGGGTAAGTAATTAAGTTCTACTAGTCATTCAATTTTTTAATATGGCCAAGGACTTATTAAATAGGTAATACGTTCCTCATGACTTTTTTCTTTTGTTGCCATTTATGACATGGTTTTAATGTTATTATGAGGATTTTGTTTATTGTCTCCTGCTTTATCACACCTTATGTTATTACCCTTCTGACTTCATGACTTCATCCCTGCATAACTCATTCTTACTGCAGTGCTGTCTATGAAGATGAAGATCCAGGTGTTTAATATATGCATCCTGTTCAAGAATCAACAGCTGGTCTCTATCTCCCTATTAAAAAAATCTTCAGCAATCCAGCATATTCTTACATCAAAAGAAGGATTCTTATTTGGAAAATGTTCAAGCAGAAAACTATTTAGGTAGAACAAAAAATAGTGCAATCATTAGTGATATTTTTTATGAAGCCACAATATATAAAGCTAGTATATATTTTAATTTATATCCATGGCTTTTTGTTTCCGTGGTTACTCAGTCCTTCACACCAATAATGCGGGGTGAACTGGATCTGAATCCTTGCATGCATAAGGAATCTGGTCTGAATCCTTGCATACTTCCAAATGAATTACAACAACATGCTCAAATGCCACAAGGAAATCATTAGACCTACCCACACTGTCTGTGTGGCAGAGCTCTGAGGCTGTCTTCAAGACCAAATTCACTGTGTGTGCAGACAATGAACCTGAAAACATGGGCCCAGATATGATTGGGCAGTGCTTAATGGAGCATGAAAGCTCTTGTGTGCCTGAGCACCCAAAGTGAGTTAACGCAACACTGGCATATCCAGGCAGGCTGCCTGGCTGCAGATGTCCACAAGTCGCCCACATCAGTAAAAGACAGGCAGGTTGGTGCCTGCTCACAGCCACTCCCCAGACTGCTTTTTAGAGAGGTGTGAACGCAGCTGCATGGGGTGACTCATTGCTGCTGCTTTTCGGTTTATCATTGACACAGTATCATGTGGTGGGGCAGGGGGGAGCTGCTGGGTAGCATGAAGAATGAAATTGATGTTATCAGAATGATGAGGAAAAATGAATAAAGTGATAAGCACATAGCACCTGTGTTTTGTAGTGATGAAAAGGGGGAATCATGCAGCATGAGGAGTTATGAAACTCAGTATGACAAGAGACACTGAGCATCTGTACAGGGAAAAATGATTTACACTTGTCTCGGTGCATGGTGTTTTGACTAGGAGAAGCCAGTTCATTAAGATCCCATTAAGAAAGGCACTCAAACTGTAAAGTATCACTTAACAAGCTCATTACTGGGGTTAACACTATAAAGAAAAGGATAGTAAGTGACAGGGGAGGTCAGCTTTGTCATGTTTGTTCAGCCTTGGCTGGGCAGGCCACAAGTGAAGTGGTTTTTGTATGATACATTTTTTATATGTCTTGAACATGTAGCAGTGTCATCTGAAGAGTCTTCAGTATAATCACCCAGGCCCATCTGTGCCCTTCTGCCATAGCCTCTGGTATTGTTCTTATCATGGCTTCTACCAAGGGGAGTCAAGGGGATTCTTCAAACATGTTATTCCCCCTGTTTTCATAGAAAAAGAAACATAATGTCCCTCTATTATAAAGAGATGGATTGAGTGAACTTCTGTTCTTTGAAATATATCAAAACAGGTATTTAAACAATGTAATCACTAGAAGGCTGTAGGATAATAAGTAATTAGCAGGATGAGCTTATAAAGAACAAGTGACGTAGCACTAACCTTATTTTCTTCTGTGACACAGTAATTGGCCATGTGGATACAGGAGAAGTAGTAAATGGCCTATCTTAATTTGGTCTTAGATGATATAAGCAACTTGGGGATATATAGTAAAGGAAATCTAATAACCTGGTGAATAGAACCC
Source organism: Pezoporus occidentalis (assembly GCF_034315485.1). Lineage (NCBI taxonomy): Eukaryota > Metazoa > Chordata > Aves > Psittaciformes > Psittacidae > Pezoporus > Pezoporus occidentalis. Next base: position 3,087,345 of record NW_026915376.1, read on the forward strand.
TGGTTAGAAAATCATATTCAAAGGATAGTTATTAATGTTGTTCTGTCAAAATAGAAGTTGCATTAAGTGTGTTTAGAAAGGTCTTTTCTTAAATCAACAATTTCACCGTTTTTACAAGTGATTTAGATGCTGAAAAAAAAATAATTTTCTTTATTACTGAAATAGTCCATGAATATGTAATGTTTCAATAAGGACAAGTATGCTTTAGGTACAATAAGGACAAGTAGTATGCTTTGAAATACTGATTTTCATGATTGAAAGAGGGAGAACAAACAGCTAGATGGCCTTTCTGGGCAAAACAGTTAGGAGATTCAGTAGATCACAAACTGAATATAATGAGAGATGCATAAAAATGTGTAAGACACCTAAAAAGTATGCATTGTAACTCTTCCAGTTAGCTCTGGCAAGACCTCTTCTGGAGCCTTATGCCGTAGGCTTGGGCAGCCCATTTTAAGAAATTGATGAACCAGAGGGAAGCAGCAAAGATGATCAAAAGTCTTAAAAATCTGAGATTGTAAGGATAAGGTTTGTTTAGTCCAGGGAAGAGAGAATTGAGGAGAGATGGGAGAGCAGTCTTTAAGTACATAGAGACTGCCATGGAAAGGATAGAAACAAATTGTTCTTTGTGTTTGTTGGAAACTGAGAAAAAATACAATGTGCTTAAACTTCAGTGTGGAAACTCAGGTCAGACACAAGGGTATGTAAGACGATTAAGTGCTGGAATAGATCCCTCAACAGATACAATACTTCAGGGCCCTTTGATGCCCTTCCAGCCTTCTTACATGGCATGAAGAATCCCTCTCTAGCAGTTCGGTTTAGGAAATGTTTTGTGTAAGTGGAACTGAGAAATGCTAGAAGGCAAGGTGCAGAGAGAAGCTCATATTTTGTATTGGATGGAGATAGCTGGGTCAGAGGAAAGTTCATGCAGGAAAGATAAGCTAGTGTGAGCAGATGGGGTCACTCAGAGGTCGAGAAGAAGAAAATGGACCTAAAATCAAATGAGGTTTTCGTAAGGTGTGAATCCCACCATGACTCCAAGTAAGAGCAGGTGGCTCACTACATTTGATACTTAAGCAATTTCCAGAGAAATCCACTGAAACTGTAAATATAACTAGAATCCCTTGACTTTTCTAATTTCCTGTCATTGCCCAAATAATGCCATCTCAATGTGGCATAAGACATTTGATAAAAGCCATCTTCAAACACTCACCATTTGATTAGGTGGCTGTCATCGGCACATTACACTATAAAAGTAAATTACATTATGCTTCATGAACTTGTTTGACAGAAGAGCTGCAAAAAGATTTTATGCAAGAAATGGTGTTTTAAGAACAAAATGTAGACTTTTGAAGAAATTCTTCCCTTTCATAGTGTTTTGAGTACATATGCTGCTCTACACATATGTCAGCTTGCTGTTAGGAAAAATTAATCCCCCATTATCTCATACATCCTTGAGCCTCTTTGGGAATTCCTGCTTTGTGCATTTGGCTGACGAAGCAACCTTTTTCTTCAAGATTCAGTATTTTATGCTGCTTACTGCTAACCCCAGCTATCCAAGGCCATGTGGTAATTCTGGTTAAAAAAAAATGAGTTATATTAGCAGAATATTTGAGGGACATTCATGATAGAATCTTAAACTTCATAAATGACCTGGGCAAGTTTGCTTTTTGCCTACTTATCTACAGTGCACTATTACCAACCTGCTCTTTCAATATAACAGTAAGCTGATAACAGAATACAAGACAAAATTACAGTGGAAAGCTACAGCTGTGCCTAAGTACAGCAGTGACTGTGTTTTACTCAAATCCAGCTAATCAAAAGATCCCCCTCTCGGATGAGCATAACCCTTCTCAAGGTGTGTTTTCATGATTAAAATTAAAAAAAACAAACGAACAAACAAAAAAACCAAACAAACCTAAAGCAGCAGGAACGGAATTTAGACCTAACTGATGATGTGAAGGCAAGTAGCCTGTACTGTGAATATGTATTTAAAAGGTTGTATTCAATGTGTATTGATGCATGAAAACTGCACCTAGACATTCCCTTCAGAAATGCATCCTTGGCTAAGTGTTTTTGCACAACAAGAATAAATTTCTCCCTCAAAGGGTTTCCAAACTAAATAAATAAGAAAGAAAAGGGATGGAAGTGTGCAGGGAAATGAGCATGTTCAAGATTCTGTGCCAGGGAACTGGAAATACTATCAGTAGCATTTCTGAGTCCCAGCCCAGTGACTCGGTGAAGCACAGTGCCTGAGGAAATCTAAGATGCGCATACAAATACTTCTTGAAGGTTGAACTGTGTCTGGCTTGCTCACAGTATTTGTTTTGTTGATTTCAAAAGGCTACTCATATGAATACAGTGAAGACAGTTTAGCCCTAGAATTTTCTAGTCTTTCATTTATTTAGGTTGCTTATATCCTTTCTTCAGTTGATGATGGATCAGCAGATCTTCTTCATAAAGATATCTCATGAAGTCTTCATCAGACTCTACCCACTTTTCTCTTTCTTTATTCTCCCTTTACACTGTCTATTCTGTTTAAGTAATTATATCAAGTTTCTGGTGACACAGAGAAATGTCTCTTCTTTATTACAGAAGATTTCTCAGTGTTACTGTTTCTCTACAAATAGTCCTTTTCCATTACTAGTATTGTTTCCTTCTGTTGAATTCAGTATGTTTCAGATTATTTTTCCCCAACATCTTAGCTTGTAAGACAGGTTCTTTGTACAGTTGCATGGTGAGATACCTGAAACTAATCTGTTTTTCAAAGGGTTAATATATCTCCATTTATTTTAATTCATAGTTCAAAAATGATGGCTTTGTTTCTGGGTTCTTTGATGGAATTAAGTACCTAAATCTGTGCTCTGCACAGTCATAGATCATGAAAACCTCAGCAGAATCATCAATATTTGTCTTTTGCTGAAAATAAGGTCACTGAGCAACATCTATGTTGCTCAATTATGTGTATTATTATTGAGTAACATTGCTATGTTACTCAAAGTAAGTACCCGTTACTAAGAGTTTCACCCATGAAATCTGCAGCACATCTGCTTCTGTAAAGCTTTTATAATGCCATGGAAAACAAAATATAGGGCTCAAACCAATGATTGTAATGACCTGGAGAGGAAAGTCTGATCCCAAATCTTATCCTTTTTCTTCTGTTTGATTGTGAAGCAATTAGTTGTTGATCTAATAAAAAATATTACCTCTTCCTGCAAGCTTTACTTTTGCATAGTGTTTAACGTGATAACTTTTCAAAGTTCTTGAAACAAATACAAGCAAAGGAAACTAATACCCAAGTATTCTGGTATCTCAAGCTTTAGTGAGACAAGAATAATTTGTTCCTCAGCTACTAATTTATTTGATAAGTGTGGCCCATAACATCATCTCTTGTAAATCTTGTGGTACCTGGAAAGTAAAAAATTACAAGACTACAGTAAGTGTATTCTTCATTAGTATGAGCAGACACAATTTACGAGTGCTTGTATTAAAAAGAAAGATGGGTTTGTTTTCCAAGGTAAGAGTTGAAGTCAAATCTGGGTTCAGCTGATGACTGGAACACGCACTCCGCAAAACTCAGTGATGTTTCCCTTAGAACCTGATTCTTCCACCTGCATGTTAAATAAAACTGTTATTCTGGCAGCTGCTTAAGGGCATGTCAGCCTGGATCCCAAGGCAGAAGAGATTGTTGAGAGAAGACTGAAAAAACTAGTTGAAGAATAAGCACTAATGAGAATGGTGGGTTAATGAGCTGAGGAACCCCACAGTGTTGTTTGGACCCCAAGTGTATTTCCACTAGAATTAGCTCACACAGACCTTTCTCAGGCCTCTTACACTGTGTTCCAAAGTAAGGTCTGAGTGGCTAACCCTGCATCTCTGAACTTTATCTTCTTTGGCACTTCAGTGCCAATCTGGAGTGCACTTGTGAAATGGATCTCTTCATAGCTCCCACTTGTGTTTGCATCAAGGGGAAGCTATGGAATATGCAAAATGACATCCTTCCAGGTGAAGTTTAGATGGGAGATTATCTAAGAGCACATCTAATGCATTTGAATTTCTAATCAGCATTCAGTCCATGGGATGTTAAGTTTGAATCCTCTGCATGGTGTTTCATTCTGCAGATCCAACTCTATTGCACTGGTTGCTAATATAGCCATAGCCAAAAAATATACCTGCTCCCTAAATCAGGACATTTTGCTACAGAAAATGCATTCAAATAAAGCAGTGTTGGGATGAATTTATCAATTATGGAACTTCACAGATTTCACTGGCATTGAATGACAGTTAATCAGTGACATTACAAAATATGCAAATCTGGATCAAATCATTAATATAGGCAAATATAGGCAAAATATTAAAGATATAAATGAAAAAGATATAAAATGACAGTTCTTTAATTGTATACCACCTCAAGAAGGTGAAATAAGTACCTTCCAGTAATAATTTATCAACTAGTGAAAACTACAAAGTTGCTATGAATTCAGAAATGTAAATATCTCTGTTAGATGAAAGCCTATAAATCTCATAAACTCTGTTATGGGAGTCACAGAATTACTCAAAAAAAAACCCCAAAAGAACATATTTACTAAAGAAGAAACTGTGTTTAGACTTCAGTTTCCCAAATCCTCGTCATGCCATTACTCATTCTCTCCTAGGAGGAAAGATCCTGAATGCAGCATGCAGAGGTTTGATAACCAAGTGGCTAGATTTGGAACAGATTTTTGAGGAAGCTTGTGTCACTTCAGTGAAGTGGCTTGAAGGATAATAGAAGCACGTCCAGTAGATCTGTGTCAGTGCAGAGTCCAGTTCTTGTGTTTGTCAGACATGTGGCCAAGAAATACTCTCACAGCCTAGGAAACTAGTTGTACAGCATTTCGTGTCTTGGCAAGGAAGGTAGCATTAAACAATCTTTGCACCTTTTAGTGACACCCCAGAGAACAGAGAAGTGTTTGGTTTAATTTAGACAACACTGTCTGTAATTTCCTAAGCATTGCATGGCATTTAACCCCCTTTGAACTTATTTCTTCTGAACTCAGAGTGCTTCTTATGCTTGGAAAGAGGTCCTAGAGGAAAAGTTTTATGGTTGCCCCTCTATATTGCTCAGGCAGTCCTACCCTAAACAAACACAGAAATTTTAGTCTGTTTACACCATCTGTCATTTTTGTTTGTTCTAAATCTTACATTAGAAAACCTTATCTTCTAAATGTAAGGTAGTGACCACATTAAAAGGGTTCTAATGTTTTGACTAGATTGCATATGCCAGTGGTCCTTATGGTGCCGTCTCAGAGGTTATAATGGAAAAAGATCATGTTTTATACAATATTCCCAGAATTATTTAATGAAGCCTATGGAGAAGATATTCTTTGATCTTTTTTTTTTTTTGTAATTATCATCATTTCTATAATAGCTTTTATAAAATTCTAACATTTTTCTTCCTTCTTACATTTTATGGCTTTTCCACACGTACCTCCTCAAGCAGACAAAAAATATATCCTGGGTGTAAGTTGTCAAGTTTGTTAGTAATGTGTGGAGCTGAACTATGCAAAGACATTCCACTTGGACTCAGAGAAAAGTCATGAAAGTTTAAATTTAACTGTGGCCTAAAATTGCTAATCATCCGAAAAACAACACCTAACCTTACCCAAAAAGATGACTTACTGTTAGTACCACATCCTGTCTTCCCAAATGCTTCTATAGCCCAGTGCTCCACTATCCCTCTCAGCTGACCTATAATTCTCTGTCCTATAAAAGAGGGCTTTGCTGTCATTTTCCTGTGGTTTTTCTCTTTCTTAGGCAGCTCCTTCAGCTTTCAGCACCGCATTGCAAGCTCCAGATCAAATCCTGCTTTCACATACAGCACAGTGAGAGGATTATGGCCCCCCTTACCCTTTCCCATTCACTACAGTTTTATGAGTGGTGTTTTGTTTCAGTACAGAGGCATGCTGAGCCCTATGGACTACTACTCTGCACTTACATTCAGTTATTTCTACCTGGGCAGCTGGCACTTGTGACCTGATGGCGTTTTACAGACTTTACCTCATTGTTACTAACAATACAAAGGGCAAAAAGCAAGAGTAAGTAACTTGGACCCTGTCATACTGAATTCTATCATTTATATAGCATGTGAGCACACCTAAATCTCAGACTCTTCATTAGGGGCTGTAGTGATAGGAAAAGGGATAACGGGTTAAAACTTAAACAGGGGAAGTTTAGATTGGATATAAGGAGGAAATTCTTTCCTGTTAGGGTGGTGAGGCACTGGAATAGGTTGGCCAGGGAGGTTGTGAATGCTCCATCCCTGGCAGTGCTCAAGATCAGGTTGGACGAGGCCTTGGGTGAGATGGTTTAGTGTGAGGTGTCCCTGCCCATGGCAGGGGGGTTGGAACTAGATGATCTTAAGGTCCTTTCCAACCCTAACGATTCTATGATTCTATGATTCAAGAAATACATGAGAAATTTTCACAGAAGATAAGAATACACCTTAGGCATGAATTGTCCTTTCTCTTCTTGTGTTTTGCAAAATAAGCCCTTTGCAAATGCAAATAGGATGGCAGTAAATAAGATAATTCAGCAAAACCTAATTCATAAAAATGAAAATGTATACTCTCTTCCCTCTGGCAATATATTCCAATGTTTAAGTCAAGCTTCATATTTCTTTTAAACAGTCTTTAAACCTGCCTCAATGGAAAAGTTATTCCAAAGTTTGAAAATATCCGCTATCATATTATTTATGAACTCAAAATATTTTTCCAGGACCATATATTATTTCTAAGCTTGCTTCCCTGTGAGACCCATTATGAAATGAACTTTAAAGCTACAGTTAGAAGGTGAATTTAATACCAATCATATAAAGTTCCAGTCCTGCAAACACATTTGTGTCTAACTTTAAGCCAATGAATATTTCTACTAACTCAGTGGAAGTACTCCCACTAAAGTTAAGTACGTCTATTAAGTGTTTGGAGGCCTGGATCTGAAAGTACCACAATAATAATAACCGTAAGTAAATATTTGTACAGCCTTTCCTTTCTCTAAATGTTTAATTCTTTGAGCATCTTTAGGATTCCTAGCTAAGAAGTCTGTTTTGCAGTATTAAAAGTTTTGGAGTAAATCCATATGCTAGAACTCTGTAGACCTTGCCAATTTTGATTTACATGTGCAGCAACAGTTTCTGGGTTCTCTGTTTCTGGCTTGTATCCTTGCAACTTAAGATTAGTATGTTGTGTTCAACTTCATACAGACAAAGAAAATTTAGTAACTTCACTTACAGCATTATGAAATATAAATGTGTTGGGTTTGGTTTTGATTGAAACCAGAAACAGGACAAATAGCTGCTTATTTGGAAATTCTTAAAGGTAGGTCAAATTTAGAAAAAAGATATTTGTTTTGGAGAGGACAGTGTTTCCAACTTGTCTGGGCTGGAAAACCAGATCTTGACTGAAAACATTTAAATTCTTCTATAGACAGAAATTTGCAGTTAAATAAGTGTAAACATAATTTGACAATTTTTAAGTGTGTTTGTCAGCATAAGCCCATATTTCAGTTATAACCACCACACTTTGTTTTAAATATGGGCTTTTTCTCTTATCAGAACCAAAAGGAGACAAGAGGAAGGAAAATGAGTCATCTTTAACTATGCATTTCACAAGCACACAAACAAGCTATCAATTCTGCTTTATAAGATTCATTTTAAGTCAGAAATGTTGCATGTTAGATGTTCAATACATTTAGAAATAGGTATTTTTTATTATATATTACATGTTTCTTTGTACTCTGCTTCTGCACATGTGACAGACAGCCCATCAGCATTAGAGTTTCAGAGACTGCCAGAAGTTCACAGTAGATGTGTGTAAAGCACCTACAGCCCAGTTTTAAAGGAAGAAAAACAGCCACTTTGCAACCAAATTCAATACAGGAGAACTGAAAGCAAGTACAAGCTTGCCACTGTGGTCCCAGCTGTACTCATGGGTACATCAGTATCAGCTCTGTAGAAAGTGCTGTGCAAACATTAAGGTGAAGCATATTTCAAAAAGGTGCATTTAAGAGGATCCACTGATTTGTAAAAACGCCCTTTTGCATGCCACACAGAAGTGCATGAGTGAGGGTATGTGAGTGAGGGTCTGCGGTTAACACAAAAGTGGTGAGAGAAATGTGTCATTTTGCACATTTTGGGGGAGGGAGAAGCATGGCTGTGGCAAAGGAGCCAACTTCTTTTGGAATAAGAGTCATCTTAATGACAAGAAGATGCATTCATATACATGTGGAGACAAGAATGACTGTCACTGAGTGGATGTTAGCTGTACACATCTGGCCAGGATGCATTGACCATGACCAGAGGGGTCATTATAATAGGAGTTTCATCTCAGTTTAATTTGCTGAGTGTAACTGGTGCACAAATACTATGAAGTGATGGAATTCAATGCAACAAATACATTCATAGTATGTAATTTGTTATCTTCATTCTTAAGTAAACTTGCACTTCGGCTCAACATACAATCTCTCCAAAAGATCTCAGAATTTAATAATAATAATGCTGATATTTGAAATGACAGTAGGAAAGTTAAACAAAATCTAAGATTACAGGAAATACTGCATGACTGCTATTAGATGAATTACACCATCAATTAAATCAAAATCAACTGCCACATTCAGTGTCAGCAACAAAGAGAAAAGAAAGTATCCATTTGGATAAATCTAGATACTATTGCATTCTTAAAAGCAAACACCAAAAAACCAAGTAAAACCATGTTTCACAGTTGCCACAATGTTGTGACAAAAAAAGCCCTGCATCTTGAAAACTATTCTGAAAGTAGAATGAATTGTCATAAAATACTTCTATGCAGTAACGAATTCCCATCTTCTTGAAGCATACAAATGCCAGTTAATTCCAACTCTCCAAGCCCAACATCATACAGAGATCTCCCTTCTCCTGGCTTGCCAGTCCTCCTTCTTGCCACATTTCTGCACAAAAGTTAACATTAGGTCTGATGGAAGCGTTCTTTTAGATGATTCGTATCTTTTCATCAGGCTTCTAGAAAGAGTCTTATGTTTCTATTCTTATAGCTAGTGTTGCAGTAGACAAAAAGAGAAGAAAAAACATCATACAAGACAGGAGAAGATAGGGTTGCCAAAAATCTTTCTTCTTTGCTCCTCACCTTTTCCAGGCTGAGTTGTATTAGACGCTGGGATTGGTTTCCTTTCCAAAAATGAGAAATATAGGACAAACATTAGGATACCTTGCGTGACAAAGAGTTACAAAAAGCCTGTCACACCAACAGTCTCTGGGAAATAACCAGAGGAATATCAGTTCTCCTGGTTTTATTTCTTATAATTGAACCCAATCTCTAAAAAGCTTGCAGTGGTAACAAAATTCAATCTGCTAGAGTAAAAACCTTCCTTGGAGCAAAAAAGCTGTCTTCTATCCATCTAGCAAATTAATCTTTGCCAAGAAAGTATACATAGCTCAAAAATTAAACAAGATATTTTTGTTCCTAGCTACCCACAAAAGAACATCCTTCAATATTGTTTTGGAAATACTGCAGCACAATTAAGATAGAGCATAAATCTTAGAAAGAATATTTCCTGTAGCCTTTGAAATATTCTAAAGCAGCCTGAAGTGAAAGCAAAGCTCTTCACTGTTGCTTAATGCCAAGAGAATATTCCTGTCCAAGAAACCAATTTATGATTAAGATCTCACAGAAAGCAAAAAGTTCTCTTGTGTTTCAAAGACAGAAATATTACAATGCTTGCATATATTCTGTTTAAAGTAAAAGAGCATGCAGAAAGTATACCCAGTAACTGCAAACAGGCCTTCATGACCTGCTGGGAACGTTAACAGCTTTGGGCCATGCTCAGATTCCAGTTGTCAAAGTGATTTTAAAGTGGAAAGGAAATTTTGGGGCAAAGAAAGGAAAGTCATGAGAGAACACAGAGAAGGGTACAAAGGAGTTTTAATAATTAAGGGCCTCAAAATGCAGATAGTTTATTTCAACTCTACTATGAGAAAAATGTGGGAAATGAAGCAAGCCTGCAATTTCTCTCCTCTCTACCCAGTCAGGTTGTCTGAAGGAGCTCTTGAAGACAGAGGAAACTGTTCAAAGGTCCTTTTGTGGAGGACCTTGATCTCCCTGACATCTATCAGAGTGCACACTGGCTCAGCTTATTAACACAGAAGCAAAACCATGTTTGCACTAAAGAAGTCAGTAGTCAAATTCCCATTTAATCCCCTGACATTATCAAAGGTACTTCAGGAGTTTATCTCAAGGTATTTGGTAGACACACAAGGTTTCCATTCAGAGTCTGGAAATTCTTGCTTCTTGTCTCAGCATTTATTCTCAGAACTGGCCTAGTAGATGTGTTTATCTCCCCTTTGATAATGAAGACTTATGAAATGCCACTGGAGCTCTTCATATCCACTTACGGTATTCTCATTTCTGGTCTTTGCATATGTGCAAGTCTGAATCTTCCTGTCTGAGGTAAGGAGATACTATATGTGAGTAAATAACTGCACTGGATCCACAAAAAGATTGAGATCAATTCTTTGCAGCTCAGAAGGCCCCTTCACATTATGACCCCATTTTTTTTTTAGGTGAAACAGTTACAGAGACAAAAGCAAAATAAATACCTGAGGATAAGAGGAGTTATTTCTGAAACTAAATGATGTTTTCAATCTATGCAAGCTGATTACCACAGGATAGACCTTCATTTGTTAGAAATGGAGAAAAGTGAGAAAATGAGGATAGAAACCGTGTCTTCTTTACCAAATATTATGTAATAGTAATTTGATTTTTTAATAGCATCATATAAACAAGAAATAAAGTGATCAAAGTTCCAATCTTAAAAGTCACTATTATGGAAACAACATTAATGACACAAGGATTCTTCAAAGAGATTTCTAAAAATCATCAGTTTGGTAAATACAAATGTTCTAATTCTGGAAAGCTGGACAGCTGAAACATCATTTAGAAAAATACCCACAGCTAGATTCCAGACATTTTGAAATACAGTCTGTTCTGTACCTACATTTGTGTTCAAGCATTGCCAACTATGATTTTTAAAAGATGCATAAACTGCATGAGATTAAGTTGATTCAAATGGAAATGCCTCACAACCCCATAGCGAAATTATCATATTAGAGTATTCTCATTCAGTGCCTTGTAGTGAACCACATTTTATGCAAAATGGCACATTTCTCTTCCTAATTCTTGAAAAAGGTAAGTGGGATATCAGGAAAGGTAGGTACACCTTATGCAGGTAATGTATATATCAATAAACTTCTATTTTAAAGGAAACAAAAATTTTCCACTTAGAAGAAGAAAACAGGAAACAATGATATAAAGTGGAGAGTGTATAATATGGGTTAGGTGGACTAATCCGATAGAGAAGAAAGTTCCCAGATGCTCTTTCTAACATTGTTTTCCAGAAGGTTGTACTGACTTCTTTCAAGTAACAATGCTTATTCAGTTCAGGCCTGATATAATCCATTAACTTTGATGAACTGATTCCTGATCAACACAGCTTTGACACTAAAATCCATCTCTCTATACTTTAGTTATGCATCTGAGTACTGATGACATTAAAGAATGAAGAATAAAAATAGGAAACTACTTTTCAATTAATTTGACAAATGATGGTATTACAGAGTCCTCAACTCTTAAAAAAGCCTACAGATATGAAAAGCAGATAATATTTTTCTTCACATGACATAGCTGTCATGACATGCAGTGTCAGGAGATTTTGAAACATAACCAAAACTGAACACATCTGAAATGAGTATCATGTCACTTATGTCTTCTGAAGAAAAATACACCAGTGAGAGAGCTCTGAAGTTGATTTTGCAAAATATCAAACATTGTCAGCCTAATACAGTAAAATCTTCAGGGATGGATTTAAATAAATTTTTAGGGTCACTGAAATCAACAGGGATAGTCTAAAAATGGACAGCATGCTCAGCACCTTGCAGTTTGATAGCCCCAGTGAGAAATGTAAACGCAAATCAGTGTTCACTTTCTAATCCCACCACTCCTTCTGTTATCTTTTTCCATATCTGAGATGAAAGTGGCTGTTGGTGTGGGTGACATTCATAAGCAACACATCTTTTCTTTATCACTGCTTCCAGCTCCAAGAAAAATGGGAAATTACATTTGCTGCCCTAGAAATTCTCTTCACTCACAGCCACTTTCCAATACAACCTCATTTTTCTGAAGGGAATCTATTAAAGTATCCAGTGCCAGTGGCTGCTTTTATACCTTCATATGCTTTGCAGGATAAGAATTATGAGGATGCTGTATGGCCTGAGAATGGAAAATAGCCTGCTCAAATAACCCAATGCCACTTGTACGTGCTATAACTCATTTTACTTATGTTCTTTGTCACATACCTTCTCTTAATCAACATTTTCTTCACGAATTTCAACTTGAAGTTGCCCCTTCCCAAAAAAAAAAGATAAAGCTAAATTCATGACTAGATGAAAGATGTATTTATCATGAATGAGAGACTCTGTTTACAGACAGTCCTCAGTCACATTTAAAAAAAATATTGTTAAGTCTAAATCTTCTCAAGCTAAAGACTGAAAGGTAATTGCTTCTTCACTGAAGATCTGTTCTGCATGCTAAGTCGAATAGGCAGAGAAACCTGCATGGAAGTGTTATTTTTAGCATCGGTAGTTCAGCAATAAATCATAACACTAGTCTTCAACCTGAAGAACCAAAAGCCTCTTTTCTCTTACTGTTCTTCAGGCTCAGCACAGCTTGGTTTCTGGCCTCTTCTTGCTCCTTGGACAGAAGCCTAAGGAACTGATGAGGATATCATGACCCTTTTCAGCCAGTCCTTTGAATTTATCCCATATTTGAGTCATTAGGGTTATAGTATCAAGAGATTTTTTCATGGAGTAAAGGGCTGAATTTATCCTAAAAGCCTCCTCATAAACACTGGTTTGTAGATTATTTATCTATTTATCAGGAAAGCAGCATTACAACAGATGATCCCAGCAGCCATGAAACTGTTATTTCTTACTACTGTTTATCATAGTATGTCATTTTCATAACAAGTTACTTCAACATTAGCCATTTGAAAACAGTTGCTTTTGTATTTTCCTGGGGCACAGCTGTCTCGCATCAGAAATCCTATTTTATGAGAGGTTTCAGTTGCTCTGGCAACAGCCTTTGACAAGTTATGTCTGTGAGGCTGCAGAGAAGAGAAATTGCTCAGAGGAGAGGTCCATGCCCTTCTCACTGATGCTCTGACTTTGTTGTACAAACAGTACCATGTTTCTGAAAGCTGCCAGTAAATACATATCAAAGGGTACATTCCTTGACTGTCACAGGGTATTACAGGGAAAGGAACTTATGAAATAAATACACTGTCTAAGGGTTAACTGGTTCTGATTCTATCATATGGCATACATAAAGGAATGGAACTATGTTGTGATGCATACTGTCGACTAAAAATGCCACTTTAAAAATGGTGGCAATGCATCTTCCAGGCCCACAATGTGTCTTTGTATGAACACCATCAGAGCTGAGAGCACACAGAATGACAATAAAAACAAGATTTTGAAGAGGTAATATCATTCAAGTTTACTGTTTATTATTTTTGTTACCAGAAATTATGATTCTTCTTGCCATTTTCTCTCTTTTCCTTTAGGCCAGATGATAATTATGCTTCTGTGTTGCAGTATGTCAATACAATCTAATTCATTTGCTCTTTGGGTCAGATAGATGTTCCTCTCTACCAAGTAATCTTAGCTGTGATGGTCTTTACAAAGTTGCTTATTGTGTCCTGATCATGACACAGTAGATGCCTCTTTTTCTTTGGGTTTTGGTTTGTCAAAAATTGTTTATTTATGGAGCCTTTTGCCACTGAACTGCACAGATCTTCTGGAAAGAGGTCCTTGACTTAACCCCTTCACTTGCTGAGTGGTACAGTCCCCAGGCTTCTAAAGCACTGTCAAACATCAGTTGTGACAATCCTGAAGTCTTCTTTCTTACAGAAAGATGAGATTGTCCCATATTATAGAAAGGCCTGTTTGGGCTAGGTAACTGCACAAACTGGAGATTTCTTATCTCTGGCTTTCACTGTACTTCATTTGTTGACAGAGCCAGGAAGTAGATACCTTAAGAAAATTGAGCTCTCTGGGCTCATAAGGTATCCACACCAGAATCGATTTCACCTAGTAAAGTCAGCGACAAGACTAAGGAAGATGAGGTCAGCATCTTGTCTGACAGCAGTACACTGCAAAATTAGGTTTTGGCTGGATGGCAAATTTGGGATCAGAAAAAAAACAGATAATTCAGTAAGGAATCTATGGGTATCTGATATCTGTCAAGGCGGCTGTACTTACACTGTCGACAGCTTCCTGACAGAGTTAAATGCAGGATATAAGTAGCAACCATTTATAATTTTTTTTGTTTGGTGATGTTGCATAGAATGAAAATATGATAAATGTGAGAGCAACGAGCAAAAATCTTTCAAAAAGAAAAAAGCAATCTGATTTTCAAATCTGCTGACTGTAGCTCCTGTCCTATATAATTGCACAGAAAAGTTTATTTGGGATTGAAACCAGTGTGAGCCCACACCAGATGTTAAAGATCCTGCTTCTGAAGTAATGGGATGAAAAGGGATTTTTTTCCTCTTTTCTTCTAGGACGAATTCTTTTCCTAACTTGCAGTAATATTTTCGAGTTCTTTTTGCTGCTGTCTTTCAGCGAAGTTTTCTCTTCTGGTTTTCAACTACATTTCTATCATATACTGCTTTATGTTTCATGAAAATAAAAAGTCATGTATCAACCATTTTTGTCAAATGTGAAGCAGATCCCCTAAACTAAGACTGGCTTAAAATTACAATGCAAAGGTAATAATGGATTTCTGCTTCTCTTTAAATATTTCTTGCTGCCAGCATTGAAAATTAGCATTTTAAAGTTTTCCCCTCAAAACTGAAGTGCTCGAAATTTTCCTTTTTATTTTTTCCCTGCAATGAGAGCATCTGCAGTCTTTAGGTATTGCTACTGTAGCAGCTGAGAATCTCACGGAACAACAGTTGCCAGACTGTTAAAAAAATTGAGAATTGAGAGCACTGATAATAATTGTATTAATTTATTAGTGCTAAATCCTAACAATTAGATTGCCAATCTGGAGCAAGAATAGAAGACATATAATATGAAATCTGCATATATATAAATGGCACATTTACAGTGTAGTGATACACACTAGTATAAAATCCTAACATAAATAATTCTAGCACTGCTGCTATATAATCAAAGCAGTAAAGAAGAAGCAGGAAGGAGGACCTAAAAATGGGAAAAGGTTAGTGCTCACAATATCTTATAGCATAGCAGCTATAACCTGAGCTGAAAACTGCAACATGCATTCTACCAGTAGATTATAGGAAGTATGTTTTATTGAAGATGATGTTCATATTGAAGATGATGTTCATAACTCAGCAGTGACTTCAACAGTATATTTGTGACAATTGAAAGTCTCAAAAAGCACAGAATTTATGGCAGGCAAAAAGCAACGTTTGCTTATCCATAGACTCAATTAGATGTAAACTGAAGGCTCCCAACAAAGATTTCGACCCTACCTTGAGCTTTAGAAACCAAGCTTACGAAAGGTTTTGCAGACTGCTGCTGTGAAAAGTCAGGAAAAATGAGCCTCTTCTCAGTAGGTTTGGGTCTTGCAAGGCCAGCAAGGATCTAATGAGATTTTTTGAAAGTCACTGACAAATGTAATGATACATCATGCTGAATGAAATAGAAATCCCGCAGGAAAGATATGCATGAGCTTCTAATCAGCAATATAACTGCATGTATATGAAGGGATGGGGTTAAGGATTTACAGACAACATTGTTATTCCTCTTGTCTGAGGCCATCACAATGAAAACCCAATGTTCTTTTACATAATTCTAATATATTTTTACAGTTCTGTGTAGTAAAGTATCTTCAGTCTAATAACTGTTCTATCAATTTGGAAGTGAAACTAGAAATTATACAAGAGGAGATGATTTGTCTGTCTTTCATTGTTAGATTACATACGCTTTTAATGATTCTTTAATTATTCCCCTCTCAATCTTATGTGTGTACGGGCAGAAAAAAAAAAGCCTGTAGGAAATGTCATAACTGACAGAAATATCAAAACAAACCCTTATATGTTGTTGGAAGAAATCTTAGTGATTATTTAAATATCATAACACTGGAGTGAAGTTTTAAGCTCATTAGGACTAACTCTCTTTATAGATGATAGTCTTTCAGAAATTCACAAGGGTCCCTATATATACAGAGCACTTAAATTTGTCAGAAATCTCAGTGAAAAAGAACAAAGTCAACTCAAGGGTGTCATTCAGCTACACTGCTGATTTCTCTCTCATAGACTACATATATTATCTTCTTCCCAAGATATTCTTTCTGGACTTCTCCAGCCCTGTTAACCCTGTGTAAGTGCGAGTTATATGTCTGCTCTCTCACATCCCCAGAAACTAGAAACCTCCTCCAGCATTATGAACAAATAGAGAAGTGGTGCAGGAGAGGTAAGTAGACCACCTCGTCTCCTTTAAAACCCTCTGGGTCTCAAATGTTTTGCATTATTTCATTTTCAAAGAATGCCTTTTCATCATGAAAGATGGGTCTGATGACTGATAAAGACAAGAAAA
This sequence comes from Pezoporus occidentalis, assembly GCF_034315485.1. Classification (NCBI taxonomy): domain Eukaryota; kingdom Metazoa; phylum Chordata; class Aves; order Psittaciformes; family Psittacidae; genus Pezoporus; species Pezoporus occidentalis. The sequence continues at coordinate 3,103,984 of NW_026915376.1, forward strand.
GACCAAGAATACATACAAATTTACTTAATGACAGCATTTCTAGGGATGCGAGTTTGAATATATCTGTATCAGGGTTGTTACTTTTCCTGCACACATATATACTTTTATTTTTCCTACCAAGTGGACAACGAGAAACACATTGGCAGTTTATCAAATGAAACATCCGAGTACAGGCTTTGTACTTCTAGCATATAAAGCACACAATCATTCAAGTTATGAAAACTTTGCAGCTCTATTACAACAGAAGAACACAGAAGGGTGTTCTAAGAAGTTAGAACTTGCTAATACATGTCATTCCATGACACTAGTTCTTGTCAATTATTTTCTTGTTTCCCTGTGCTGAACATAATACAAAGTTTTAATCAAATCAGCCAAAAGATTCTAAATGCAGTTGTGATTGTGAATAGGAATTCAGTCCTGCTGAAAGCATTTTGGCTAATATCTCCTCTGATTAAATACTGCAGTTTTCCACCATTTGCAGTGAACAGACTACACTAATCTTTGCCACAAAACCAGATTTGTGGCATAAATTCGTTATTACATTTCAGTCTTAAAAAGGGAAGCATATTAAGGAAATTTGTCTTCTTTTCCAAAATGCTTTGAGCTTGTATTTCCAAAATGCTTTAAGCTATTTTCTTGTGTGGTTTCAGTCTCCTGTTGCTAATTAGAGCAATCTTGGATGCCATCTTCAAAAGAAAATAAGGTTATTTTATGGTTTTCTTTTTGGATGTAGAATCAATAGCATTGAGAGGGAGTGAGTTTTTCCATGTGGCTGATAGGACCTCATAACAAGTTGCTGTGAGTAGTAATTAATATTGCTCATTTTAATTCTTCCTTTAATATTTTCTCCTTTTTCTTTGCTTGCTGCATCTAGTAACAACCCTTGAAATGGGAATCACATCAATGTCTTCTATCCTAGCAGATATGAATACCAATTCAGCAGTAGAATTTATCCTGGAGATGCCATGTAATGCATGTAGAAACTCTGGATGACATGTTTACGGTATTTCAGAGCCACTGATAAATCATTCTGTTAGTTGCATAAAGCTGGAAATGTCAAAAAATAAACAAGGATTGATAAAGAGATTAATCTTCTCACCAACTCAATGCTCACGCATGTAGAATTTATTTTGGAAAATGTCACAAATCACTTGTATACCATTAAGAGAGTTTAAGTGTTTCACTTAGATTTACTGTTTTGTCAAATATTCCAATTTTACCTCTTACTGTCCCATTTCCTCCTGTATGTGGAATTCCTTGCTTGTGTGGCAATATATACCCTGTCTGCACCAGCTGGCAAAAAGTTTCCAGAGTTTGGCATTTAGATTTAAGCTACATGAGCCTGCAAATAAATGTGAATTCATTTACCAGCAAAATGGTTTTCCTCCCTGATGCCTTTTTAGGATTGGAATGTAATAAGGCCTTTGAACTTCATCTAATTCCCTTTAAATGGTAGACTCTGATGTCTTTGCTTTCTTCAGGACAGGCCTTCATGCGTACAAAACAGCTGAAGCTCAGCAGCCCTCTTGGCCAGCTATACAGCCTGCTCCTTCTCTCAGCAGCCTGGGGAGAAGCTGGTAGAAGGGATTACACGAAGAAGATGTTGCTTGCTCTGAAACTATTGCTCATTTTAATTTCCTGAAGCTTCTAGCATCTCATCAAATCCAAATAAATGGAGACTGAATGGAGTGCTCAGTTCAGCCAAGTAAAATATAATCCCAGAACAGTGTTCTCAAGAAGTCTTTTCTGATAGATGATACACAACTGAGCATCACCAAAACTTGCTCCCTCTCATGCCCCTCTCTCCTCTGTCTCCACTTCCAAATACTATATAGGGTCTTGAGAACCCATTATGAGTGTCAGCACATCTATCTGTCAAGTTCAGAAACCTCCTGAGAAGACTTCCTGAGCAGACTAAAAGCACACATAGCACAGAGCATTTGGCCCTGTGTTTTCACTTGGTACCACAATGCCCTATCCCATACCCCAGTTTTGCTTTAGAAGGTATTAAGGAGCTGCTGGGAAAGAACTAATGTTTACTAGTGTGGATGGCCAGCAAATCAAGCCAAATGGAGTCAGTTATTCAATACTTTAGATATACTGACCAAAAATAGGTTTAGTGGTCACTTGCATTGTCTTCTCCAAATGCCTTTTTACCATTGTGTGGTTATTATTCACTCAAGTGAGCAATAAGCCACATTCATTGGTTTTCTTTCTGTTTTGGAATAAAAAATTTGTTGTAAGGCGATATGTGTAGATGTTTAAAACTGTTCACACCAGCCTGCAGGGAGAATTTCAATCAGGGTGAGTAACTAACTCCGTAGTACTAAGGATCTTCAAGAAATTGCAGGTCTTTTTCCACATTAAGAGAAGACCCCAGATAACAATCTCATATGAAATATTCTCTCTCAAGTGCAATTTTATCTTCATTTGAAGGCCATTTTACACCTCTGAAGTGGCATCTTGGGAAGACATGGTGAATGGGAAGGAGGACAGGGCTCACCCCTCAATCTCCAGCATGCAGTCTACTCTGGGACAGTCTGGACATGGGTCACTGGATGACTCCAGGTGCTGCATGCAGCCAGGCAGCTGTAGCCACAAGGCTCAACTCCTCTTTTCTTCCACTGTTTCCTATCAGCCATTCTTGCCACATTCTGGCACAACATTTTTCCCCATCTTCTCTCAGACTTCTCAGAGATGCCACCAAATTACTATTCTGGGAACAGGAAGGGAGGTGGAGCTGTGGCAGGAGAACAAAGAATGAAAACTAACAGGAAGAGAAAAAAAAACTCCATGCTTCTCTTCCCCAAGAAATTTATGACTGCAGCGTAAGGCAGTCATGGCTTAAATGGGATATGGGCTATTAGAAACTGCAAGAGCAGCAAGCCTGTGTGCAGAGTTGTCTCTGGGAATGGCACCAGTTCTGTTGAGTTCTACAGTGGAAAATAAGAAACAGGGATAGATGGAAACTTTGGTGGTAAAAATAAAAGAGGAGAAGAGCGAAACCTGTGCTTTTGACAAAATTCCTTTTCCCAAGGATTTGTCAGTACAGATGTTTGACAAAAAAGGTTTCATCAGTTTCATGCCTGGTCTCTTTTAACAGAGGTGTTTTGTACTAATAGAAGTTCATGCAGTGTTCGCAGAAGGTAGAAACTGTGAAAACAGTGTTGCTCTCCAAACCCAAGTACCCTTTGGCATCTTTACTTATTAAAATTACTTAAGAGGAAGAGCTTATTAGAGTTATGCTACAGTGGCTCACAGCCCCTGGGCTCAATGCTTATTCATTTGCAGTGGAAAAAAAGAAGATTACTATCACTGAGGTAAACAGTGCTATTTTGACTGAAAAAGAATATCAGAACCAAAGACGTTGCACAAACTGCCTCCACTTCAGCTATGCTGCATAAAGGTAGGAATTTCAAGAAGGAGGTCCAGAAAGCCTACTGCCTCAAAATATTTAATCTTAAAAGTACTTAGAGATCAGAAGTTAGTTAGACACCTAAAGGTAGATGCCATACATATTCAGAAGCAACCTAATCTGGGAATTCAGCTCTGTTGTTACCTAGCTGTTTTATGACTCTTTACCTAGGATCCTTCACAGACCTTATCTGAAAAACATGCTCAAATGTGATGACTCCTGCATCACATTTTACTTGCTAAGAGAGGTCTGCATTGCTGGACCATGTCTGGAACTTGGAAGGAACAGTGAGTGCTGGAGCACTTAGAGCAAGCAAGGACAGGTGTTCATTCTTCCCCCTTGCTTAAAGCACTCGGATGAAAAGAGAAGAGTCTATTCCCCAGAAAGAGTGCAATTCACAGTTCACTTTTGTTTGATGAAAGAAAAATAATTTAAGGAAGCTGTCACTAGAGCAAATATTCTGCCTTAGGGCTGAAGACCCCTCAAGGCTGGATTTTTCTTCCTCTGTTTCTGACCCTGGGACTCTTGCATTTTTAGATACTCAACACAAAATAAAGGCAAGACAAAGCTGCTCAGGAATTTGAATAGTATGAGCAGAGATACTTTGGCTGCATGAGGTGGTAGGAAAAGTACGTGTGAGTGTGCGTGTGTATGTGCTTGTGTGCTTATGTGCGCATGATACGGCTTGGGGATATGAGGGGTGAGACTACACAGTGGAAGAGAGAGAAAAAGCATCTTCAGCAGTCTGAACAGCTCTGCTGTGTAAGCTTGTGGGAAGCCTGGAGAGGTGACTCTTGGATTAAGGTTCTGGCAGAAGGAATCTTGAAGGGGTAAGTGAAGAAGCTGTCATAGGTTGTTTGGGGTTTTTCTGCAGTCAAAGAAGTGGGATTTGTACATTCCTGTAAGTCAAGTTGCATAAGAGAGACGTGATTGAATCCATTGCTGTTTTCTTCCCAACTGGCAGACCTTAGGAAATCCTGATCTAACAGCTGCTTTGATCAAAACATGCTGCTAACAGTAGTTCCATGTTTTCCTCTCCACTCATGGGGAATGTGAAGATATTTTTTAATAACTTCATAGGTTTAAGTTTCAGTGCCGTGCCTACTGCTGCACTCCTGCTGCTGTCCGCTTTTCATGGTGTTCAGAGATACTGTGATTTTATAACACCAGACTTTAGTTATAGTCCACCATTTTGATCCCTTTGCCTTGAAATAACTCAGACAACTCTGAGCTCTCCAACGAAGATAGGCTGGCATCCTATGTTAGCTGTGCTTCTGTAAAGCTTCATCAATTGCTATCGATTGACTCTGAGTTTGAAGTGAATCCTGCAACTCAAATCCATTGAGTTACTCCAAATTTATATAAGAAATAAGAATTTGAGTCTCAGTTGACAAGTATAGACCATAACAGTATATGTTCCCTGCCATTTCTCACAATCAAAGGCCTAGCATATTGTCAACAAAGAGGAAGAGGCTGACCAGGAGACGTACAACTGAAAGTTGTCCCAGTCTGAGAAGGGGTAAGGTTCCCTTTAGTTAAAGGGAGGAAAAAGGGTGAGGAAGTCAGTCAGCTTTCTTTTGAATGGAGCCAGGAGGCTCCTTTCCTCCCTCTAAGGAAACTCTCTGACTTTTGGAAAGGAGACTCTATCTACAGAAACAAAGATGGTTTGAGCTTATGACAAGTGAATGAACTGCAGGCTGCCTGCCCTGTTGAAAGCAAGTAGCACTGGCTTCTGCAGAGATGAAGTAAGTAAGTAAGTACCTTCAGTCTGACCTCAACAACACATTAGTACTGACATATTTTAAGATGCAAATTTAATTTCTATACAAATGATGCACACATGAATCCTGCTGGAAGTGAGACAGTGTTCGTGATTCACGCTTCTGGCTGCATGAGCATCCAGGTGTAACTCTTCATCAGCAGTGGCCTAGATCAGACTCAGGCTAAGGTTCAGCTTCAACAGCAGTTCTCAGATCTAATTCCATCCGCTCCCAGCAATGTGGACTGTGCTCTGCAAGGCTGTAAAAAGCCAACATGGAATTTAACTTAAAAAATAGTTTAGCAACGAATATTACAAAGTAACCTTTTACTTGTTTTTTTCTTTTTTCCTTTCCTTTTTTTTTTTTAACAGGGGATAGATGTTTTTCTGCCACTTTGTGTGTTTATTTTCCAGTTACCATAGAAAATAATTGACCTATTTTCTTCTAAGAATAAATATCTTTATTCAACCTCCCGAAAAAAAACAGGCAGCCAAGACTCGCACTGAGGCCCCACCCATGCTGTCTGCTGCTACAGCCCACAGCGGACAGATTAAGCTTTACCATTTTTAATGAGGCTTTTGAACTGTTGGATGAAAATGTGTTTCTTACAGTACATTTATCCTGCTGACTCCTACTGTTTCAGACCAGAGATTTGGTTCTAATGAGAAGCCTTAAGGAGATGCAAAGTGTAAAGAAGGCAAGACATTCAGCAGTGTCATTGCCCCAGGCTCTTTGCTGTTTCTTCGTCATTTCTTTAAATCCCCCTTTAAATAAGTCACCTTTCAGACTGTTTCTCCTGGTCATTCCTTTTTCTTTTCCCTGCTCTGAGTATGTAAGGGCTTCATCAAAACCACACTAAATTATGGGAAGAGCTGATGGCATCAGGATTTCAGTGCTAAGTAGATTATTTATATATTTGTTTCTGAATTTTTATTTTTTATTTTTTTTTTTGCCTCATGGATATAAAATGGGGAGAGAAAACCTTTTGGAACTCCTCACACAGCTTCCCTCTGAGAACCAGGCTATTTGCTCCATTACCCTCTCTGTAACCCCAGAATATGTACTCAGACACTACTCCAGTCACTTTTCCCCCCTCATACTAATCCCTGAATAGTAACTTCTGTGCATATTGTTCATGTTTGCATACTGCTGTCCACTTGAAATAATTCTAAAACTATTTCTGCCAAATTATAGGCATTGTTTCTATTTATACAGCTTAGATTTGTTTTTTCACTGCTGCTAAGCACTGCACTGAATCTTTGAGGGTTTTATCTATTGCTTTGTCCAGCAACATTTCTGTTCAGTGGCTTACATGGCAAGTGTGGCAGCCTTGTCATGAGTGAGATTGACTGTGCATTCCTACCTTATTTGCTGAAAATCTGGAAGCATGTGGCAAATGCAGCACAAGGATACACAGAAGGAAAGAACAGCCTTGTAATTCTGATTTTTATGTACCAGAATAGCCAGTTGTTAGGAACAACAATGGCTTTTTCTGTTTTTCTTGTGCAAAAGCATTAGCATCTTCACACCCATCAACTAGGCAGTCAAAAATACAACCCAGAGGGAGGACTAGGTGGAAAATACCCCAGAAACATGGGTGTACATGTATTGTTCTTTGGTCCATATTTGAGCTCAGACTTGATCCTTTTCCTTGTATGAATGCAAGGCCTGGCTTGGCAATGGAATCAGGCACATACAAGGGGAAAGAATGGGCATACCCTGCACCTGAGTGCCAGTGCAAGCACCCGTCTCCATGGGCACTTTGCTCTGCCAGGCAGGTACAGATCTTCCATCAAGCTGACAAGGACAGCCCTGGGCCACTCTCTGAGCTGCAGGGATGCAGCTGGCCTGTCCCACACAGCAGGCACTGCAGGTGTGAGTACATAGAATTACAGGATCAGCTGGGTTGGAAAAGACCTTCAAGACCATGAGGTCTAACCTTTACCAAAGGACTACCAAGTCCACCACTAAACCATGTCACCAAGGGCCTTATCTACATGATTTCTGAGCCCTTCCAGTGACGGTGATTTCACCGCTTCTCTGGGCAGCCTGTTCCAATGCCTGAGCACCCTCTCAGTGAAGATATTTTTTCGTAATATCCAGTCCAAACTTCCTCTGTTGCAGCTTGAGGCTGTTTCCTCTTGTCCTATCCCTTGTTACTTGGGAGAAGAGACCAATCTGCATGTCTCTTCATGCTCCTTTCAGGTAGTTGTAGAGAGCAATAAGGTCTCCCCTGAATCTTCTCCTGACTAAACAACCCCAGTTCCCTCAGCTATTTCTCATCAGACTTTTTCTCCAGACCCTTCACCAGCCTTGTTCTCTGGACCCGCTCTCAGACTTATTCTCCAGACCCTTCACCAGCCTTGTTCTTTGGACCCGCTCCAGCACATCAGTATCTCACTTGCAGTGAGGGTCCCAGAACTGAAACCAGGATCTGAGGTGCGACCTCACCAGTGCTCAATACAGGGAGACAATCACCTCCCTGGACCCGCTGGCCACACTATCTGCCATGCACAAGCTCCTCTTCTGCCCAGCAGACCTTCATAAAGTAGGTACCATGTGGTTCCCAAGCCTGTCCATCACATCTGCAGAGGGAAACTGCTATAATCCACACATCCTGTCTCCTAAATACCCTTATAGAATATCATGTATGCTTTAAAATGCATTGTTTAAACCAATCCATCTTATTTGTAAATTCTTTTTTAAAATACACGAATATACAAAAATGCTTTCTTAGTGCACATTACAAGATTTATTCAGATATTAAATTAAAATTGAGATAGCTGGAATTCCTGAAGTAAATGGTAAGAATGTTAACTGCTGGGAAAAGGAAAGGGAAATTATTATTTACTCAGTGTTGGCTGTAACACCAGGTTAGAAAAGGGATGGTTTTGATCTTGTGTTTTCCCACTGAATTTTCATGTATGTGAGTTAAGCGATCCAAAAGATGCTCACAAGTCTCACCATTCCAGTGTTACAAATTACTTTGTGTTCTCCACGGATTGATAGCCAGATAAATGGAGGCAGTGTTTATTTTACCACTCAGCAGATCTTCAAATATTATTATTGTGGCATATTTCCTTTGCTTTATTTTATTTCACATAGAATTCTATTTAAGACTTTAGGTCACTGCTTTATGGCCTTAGTCTTGGTATGGATCTTTAACCAAGCCACTGTAAATAAACAGTAGTGATTTCATGGGATTGCAGATCATGACAATGCTGTTGGGAACATTTTCTTTAAACGCCATGTCACTTTCACCTACTGCCTTCAGGCCAGTGCATGACATGCAGTAAGTGTCAGGTGAAATGTCACATCTGGGAGGAAGAGCTTGTGTGAACGCTAAAGTGGAATGTGGAAAAATGGTGTCACATACCCTGTAATCTAATATTGTTCTGCCTTAACAGGGATGTTTTCTCTATGGAGATACTCATCTAACCAAAATGACTTCTGCTTGAAGTTCAACAGAAACTAAAATTACCTCTTTATCCCCAGCTTTCTTGGGAAGCTCTTGCTTCAGCAGTTCAATTTCAGGTCTTTGTATATTTTGCTGCCATGATAAGAGCCTTTAACAAATAAACTCAGAAAACGGAAAGGAGAGGAATGAAATTACTCTGTTTTATGGCATGAGAATAGTAACCTTCTCCTTAGATATGAGAACAGTATCCTACCCCTAACACTCCAAATCTTAGGAGATTCTTATATTCTTATAAAAGAACTGGGAAGGGATCTAGTGGTGCTGCCCTAATACATACTCAGCTCAGGCATTTAGGATCTTGTGATTCATTATTTGAAGTGTTTCTTTTCCATTTGTTTTGAATCTATCACCTGCAAGGTCTATTTGATACCCAGAGTTCTTATATTAGAAAAGGTAGTGGACAATTAACTCCTATTCAGCTTTTCTTTGTTACTCTCTGTTTACAGAAGTCTAGCACAGCATCCCTCCATCATTGTCTGGGCTGTGTGCCATTACTCTTAGGGAAGCTGGTTTTAGCTTAAACAATCCTTCTTCTCTTTATCTTTTTTATTTTTATTATAAACTTTCTGAGATGATGGCACTGGAAGCGCACACAATTTTCAAGTTCTGGGTCTGCTATGGATTCGTGCCATACTCTTTTCCAAATAATTCCAGCATTTTAGCAGCTTAATTGTTTGTTAGTAAGGTCTTATTTTTCAAAATCCTCCTCCTGAGTGATAGAAACTATTTCTGAGTCTACCATGTATATAGGATTGTTTTCCCTGCAGGCATTACTTTACATTTATGCGTTCAGTTTCATTTGTTGTTTTATTACTCCCTTAGCATCATAAGGATCTCCTGCAAATCTTCACAGTCAGCCTTCATTTTGATTACCCTGAACAATACCCTATCATCAGCAAATTTTGCCACTTCACTGTTTAACCCCTTTTCCAGCTCACTGATTATACTCTCTACCACTGTTTTTACTGCTTTAGCTGGTGCTTTCAATGGGTTTGAATTCTTATTTCTGACAAATCAAAGAAATTCCTTTCAGCTGGTATGGAGCTGGTTTTAAACAAGAAGTTATACATGTGACAGTTAATAGGTCAGCTATTTCAGACTTGTGTTGTTTTACAGCTCTGTTCTGAACAACATCTGGGTACAGTTACTTGTTACCATTCACTTTGTTGACGGTTCCACATTTCCACAATTCAGACCATGACACATCCTCCGATTCATCCAGTGGGAAGAAGGACTCCAATGGGAAATATTCCCAAAGTCTCCAAAGAGAGCGCAGCTACAAACAAAATTTTTTTACAGTTTCTGCTCTGACCTTATGTTCTCTGAGCACTCCCTTTTATGTTTGGCCATCAATTGCCCTGCAAACTTTCTGGCTGGCTTTTTATTCCTCATCTGTTAGAAAAAGCGTCTATATGACATTTTATGTCTCTTTCAAGTTGCTCCTCAAACTCTATTCCAACCTCCCTTTATATGCACTGATATTTAACCTGCCAGTTTCTATATTATTTTCCATTTTCCTCCTTTCAGTGTAGCCTCAAATATTTGAAAGCCTGTCTTCTTATTTGACTTGTCTTCCATTATCCTGATACTAAATCCTGTCGATTGCTTTAACTTTATGGCAGAGTGTGTTGATATATCTGAAGCCTGTGTGGTAAAAATCCTGCCATCCTTCTGGGCTTTTGATACCTTGCCAATAGTCTTCAAGCTAACTGCAAACATTTACTCTTTTAGTTGACCCTTTTAGTTTTGAGTTTTTTAGTAGAGTTCTTATTTTAGTGACAGGACAAGGGGCAATGGGGTCAAACTTAAACAGGGAAGATTTAGGTTAGATGTAAGAAGGAAGTTCTTTACTGTACGTGTGGTGAGGCACTGGAATGGGTTGCCCAGGGAAGCTGTGAATGCTCCATTCCTGGCATTGTTCAAGGCCAAGCTGGACAGAGCCTTGGGTGACATTGTCTATTGGAAGGTGTCCCTGCCTATGGCAGGGGGGTTGGAACTAGATGATCTTAAGGTCCCTTCCAACCCAAACCATTCTATGATTCAATGATTCAATGATTTTTATACAGCTATGCTATTTTATTTTTTTTTCTCAACTGCTGCTGAAGCAGATTCTGGAGACTTGCTGTTCCCCAAAATTTTGTTTCCTCAGATTTCAAATCCAGGTGCATAATAGTCAGTGGTTCATTTTCCTACGGGGAAATTACTCATGACAGGCTTTTTTCTGATCCTTTGCCATGCACTGTCTTGTCTGCTTGCCTCTCTGTACCTTATCCTGTGGCAGAAGCTGCGTATATTAGAGTTTGGAGCTCTTGGTCTTCTTTTTGCTAAGTAGCATTTATCTTATAGAATCATAGAATAGTTAGGGTTGGAAATGACCTTAAGATCATCTAGTTCCAACCCCCCTGCCATGGGCAGGGACACCTTATGCTAAAGCATGTCACCCAAGGCCTCCTCCAACCTGGTCTTGAACACTGCCAGGGATGGAGCATTCACAACCTCCCTGGGCAACCCATTCCAGTGCCTCACCACCCTAACAGGAAAGAATTTCCTCCTTATATCCAATCTAAACTTCCCCTGTTTAAGTTTTAACCTGTTACCCCTTGTCCTATCACCACAGTCCCTAATGAAGAGTCCCTCTCCAGCGTACCTATAGGCCCCCATTCAGATACTGGAAGGCTGCTATGAGGTCTCCACGCAGCCTTCTCTTCTCCAGGATGAACAGCCCCAACTTTCTCAGCCTGTCTTCATACGGGAGGTGCTCCAGTCCCCTGATCATCCTTGTAGCCCTTCTCTGGACTTGTTCCAACAGTTCCATGTCCTTTTTATGCTGAGGACACCAGAACTGCACACAATACTCCAGGTGAGGACTCACAAGAGCAGAGTAGAGGGGCAGGATCACCTCCTTTGGCCTGCTGGTCACGCTCCTTTTGATGCAGCCCAGGATACAGTTTGCTTTCTGGGCTGCGAACGCACACTGAAGCCGGCTCACGTTCATTTTCTCATCAACCAACACACCCAAGTCCTTCTCCACAGGGCTGCTCTGAATCTCTTCTCTGCCCAACCTGTAGCTGTGCCTGGGATTGCTTTGACCCAGGTGTAGGACCTTGCACTTGTCATGGTTAAACCTCATTAGGTTGGCATCAGCCCACCTCTCAAGGGTGTCAAGCTCCCTCTGGATGGCATTCCTTCCCTCCAGGGTATCAACCGAACCACACAGCTTGGTGTCATCAGCAAACTTGCTGAGGGCGCACTCAATCCCGCTGTCCATGTCAGCGACAAAGATGTTGAACAAGAACGGTCCCAACACTGATCCCTGAGGGACACCACTCGTTACTGGTCTCCAGGCGGACATTGAGCCATTGACCACAACTCTTTGCGTGTGGCCATCCAGGCAGTTCTTCATTCACTGAGTACTCCAGCCATCAAAATGATGTCTCTCCAATTTAGAGACAAGGATGTCGTGTGGGACAGTGTTGAACGCTTTGCACAAGCCCAGGGAGATGACATCAACTGCTTTACCCCTGTCCATCAGTTCTGTAGCCCCATCACAGAAGGCCACCAAATTGGTCAGGCAGGATTTCCCCATAGTGAAGCCATGCTGGCTGTCACCAAGCACCTTGTTGATTTTCCTGTGCCTTAGCATGCCTTCCAGGAGAATCTGCTCCAAGATTTTGCCAGGCACAGAGGTGAGACTGACTGCTCTGTAGTTCCCTGGGTCATCCATTTTCCCCTTCTTGAAAATGGGGGTTATATTTCCCTTTTTCCAGTCATCAGGAACTTCACCTGACTGCCATGATTTCTCAAATATGATGGCCAGCAGCTTAGCAACTTCATTTGCCAGCTCCTTCAGGACCCGCGGATGGATCTCATCAGGACCCATGGACTTGTGTACATTCAGGTTTTTAAGATGGTCTCGAACCAGTTCCTCTCCTACAGTGGGTGCAAGGTCTTCATTCTCACAGTCCCTGCATCTGCCTTCCAAGACTTGGGTGGTGTGATCAGAGCCTTTGCAAGTGAAGACTGAGGCAAAGAAGTCATTCAGAACCTCAGCCTTCTCCAAATCCTGTGTAGCCAGTTCTCCCAAGAGCTTCCTGAGGGGGCCTACGTTCTCCCTAGTCTGTTTTTTATTTGCTATGTACCTATAGAATCCCTTCCTGTTATCTTTAATATCCCTAGCCAAGTTTAATTCTAACTGGGCCTTAGCTTTCCTAACCTGGTTCCTAGCTTCCCAGACAACATCCCTGTACTCTTCCCAGGACACCTGTCCTTGCTTCCACTTTTTATAAGCCTCTTTTTTCATTTGAATTTTCCTCAGGAGCTCCTTATCCATCCAAGGAGGTCTCCTGGCCCTCCTGCTGCATTTCCTTCTAGTCGGGATGCAACACTCCTGAGCTTGTAGCATGTGATCCTTGAATATCAACAAACAGTCTTGGGCCCCCTGCCCTCTAGAGCTATATCCCATGGAACCTTCCTAAGCAGGTTCCTGAAGAGGCCAAAGTCTGCTCTTTTGAAGTCCAGGGCAGTGAGCTTGCTGCACGCTCTTCTCACTGTCCTGAGGATCTCAAATTCGACCATCTCGTGATCGCTGCATCCAAGACTGCCCTGGAGCATCACATTTCCAACCAGCCCTTCCCTGTTGGTGAGCCCAAGGTCAAGCATGGCACCTCTCCTTATCGGCTCCTTACTTGAAGAAGGAAGTTGTCTTCCACACAATCGAGGAACCTCATGGATTGCTTGTGCCAGGCCGTACCGTCCTTCCAACAGGTATCAGGGTGGTTGAAGTCCCCCATGAGAACAAGGGCCTGTGAGCGTGAGGCTTTTCCTATCTGTCTATGGAGTGCTTCATTCACAGATTCTCCTTGATCAGGCGGTGTGTAACAGATGCCCACAGTAATGTCTCCCATAGCTGTTCTCCCTTTAACCCTGACCCACAAACTCTCTGTTAACTGCTCACCTGTCCCCAGGCAGAGTTCCATACTCTCCAGCCTACCCCTAACATAAAGGGCAAACCCCCTCCCCACCTGCCAGGCCTGTCTTTTCTAAAGAGCCTGCAATCGTCCCTTCCAACACTCCAGTCATAGGAGCCATCCCACCATGTTTCTGTGATGCCTATTATATCATACCCCCGTAGACGTGCACACATCTCTAATTCCTCTTGTTTGTTCCCCATGCTATGGGCATTTGTATAGAGGCATCTGAGCCGAGCACCAAATGAAGCCAGCTCATTGGCTGGAGCAGCTGGGGCATCTCTACATTGCTCCAAGCATTTATTATAGGTGCTGGCAACTGACTGGGTGTGTTGGGATCGAATGATGCCCCCCTCTCCCAACACATCTAGTTTAAAGCCTCCTTGACCAGTCTGGCAAGCCTCCTACCAAAACAGCTCTTTCCCTCAGACCAGCTCCACCAGTCCCCACTAGACCTGGCCTACAAACTTGGGTCCCGTGTTCAAGGCACCCAAACCCCTGACTATGACACCACCCTTTTAACCATTTATTAACCTCCTAATCCTCCTAGCTTTTTTTAGGTCCTCCCCTGTATCCTGGAGAACTGATGAAAAGACAACCTGAGCTCCAGAGCCCCTAACCACTCTCCCAGGGCTCTGTAGTCCTTCTTTATGTTCCCCAGGCTACTACTATCTATATCCCTAGCACCCACATGTATCACCAGGAGTGGGTAATAGTCTGTGGGACTTACTAGAGCAGGCAGCCTCTCTGACACATCCCTGATCATTGCTCCTGGTAGGCAACACACCTCCCTTGAGATGGGGTCTGGCCGGCAGATGAGTGCTTCTGTCCCTTTCAGTGTAGAGTCCCCTACTACTACAACCTGCCGCTTTTTCCTAGCACCTTTTGGCTGAAGAGAACTGAAACTATTGTTGAAGGAAGTTTGAATGACTAGCAGCAAAAAGCTTAAAATGCGTATGGAGAAAAACTGCTCATTGATACCTGTCAGTGATCTATCTAGCACTGCTGTAACATTCACTGGTATCAAGGGAACACACATGATGATGTTGCTTGACCTGCAGAGCACCTATCTCTTTATTTTCCATTCCAGAGCCTCTATCATTGCCTTTGGGAGCTTGCTTCTGCATTCACGCTGTCTGAACACCTTGCCATACCAGTTTATCTCTATGTGCCCTTTTCAACTATGACAAGAGGTTCTGCCTGTATCTTACTTCCAACTAGGATGTCATGCATTCAGTAATGCATTGCTTAATTCACAAGGGATCCTCTGCATTGCAACTGCACTTTCTTCCAGTAAAAAATTCCCTTCCTGGAACTATTTAACTGGATTAACATTCAACTTGCCCTCTTATTTCTAGGCAGAAGGATAATTATGTATTGTCATCCCAGGCTCTGAAATTAAACTGTCAGTCATACAACGGTGTCATCACACTACATTTGATAAATCAATCACAGGACTATGCATATATGCCAATACACCAGCATCACTACCTCTGCCCTCAAGCTGATCAACTTCTTTATGTGCCCTGTTTGTCTGACCTTAGAAGCAAGTCTCCTAAACTCACATTTTCCATGTGATGGTATAGAACAGGACACTGGGGTTACTGACCTCACATAATACTTCATTAGTGAATAAGTAAATTATTAAAATGCATATAGAAAGAAGAAGAAAAGGAGGTTATGCTATAAATAGAACAAGCTTGCTGCTGTAGACTTAAGCAGTCATCCATACTCATCTTCTAAACTATTTAACTCACTGCTGTAATTCATTAGTTTCTTCCAGTATGGAAAAAAACAAAACCCACATTTGTTTCTATGGCAAACATCTGAATTTACATTGAACTGAAGGTCTAGATAGCCCCTGATATTTTACAGGGTTTTTATCTGTTCAACCAAACCCAATAAACTCAAGTTTACCTTTATTTTTCAAAGATATCCTTAAGGTTAGCACTGGGTCTACATACTGCTGACAGCTATAACAGAGCAGAAAAATGAATAAGGGAGATTTAAATTGGTTTCATCAGGATGTTGCAACCACAGTAACCCTGACATAAACCAGCTGCAAGCTTCCCAGGCTAAAACAGCCCTGAGGTGAATCAGTTCTAATAATACTTCTGGCTTGTGCACCATTTTAACTGTATCTAAAAGTCCTCCAGGTTTATTGAGTTCAAGAGATATTATTTGGTCTTACTTGCATGAGTCCCATAAAACTTAAGCAATAAGCTCCCCACATGCTATGAACTTTAGAGGGTCCTAAGTGACCCATAAGACTTTTGTGGTAAATCCCATATTGTGGAGCTGGGCAGACAGACTGAAGTGTAACCATGAAGGTCAGAACAAACCTTACACCTGTGTACAAAAGGTCAGAGCAAGAAAATGCTCATTCTCAGCTGCTTCCTCCAGATCTGATTGAGAGGTGTGCCTGGAAGTGCCTGATCCATCAGGAATTGTGCCACTACCGTACCTTACAAATGGTGCAAGGTAGCCCTGTCTGTCCACAGTCCAGGAAAGTTCACTCTAAAGTCAGTAAATACAAGTATTTTCAACATGACTCACCTGAAGTCCTGAGTATAGGAGTGCTTGCTATTCTGTTTATTTATTGTCTCAAGTGATCAAAAGTATGTCTATTTTAACAAGTTTCCTTAGTGGAGAGTGGATTTTTATGGCTGTCACTGTGTTGAATGTTGTTTAAGCATGGACTGAAAGGTTTTGGGAGTGAATCTGCATTATGGCTAGTTTGCATTAAGTCTCACTTTGAAGACAAATCTAAGCGGTAACCAGGTGAAGTCTAATGGCACCGAATTCTTGTGTGGCGTTTCCAGAATGTTTTGCCTCTCCCCAGCTGGTGAACTTATTTCCTTAGGAAAAAGGAAAATCTGAAATAGCCTTGAAAAGCAAGTCCCATTACATTTTTACTTGTCTTGAGCCAAGCAGTTCTGAGGCCAATTTATATCATGATCTTTGAATCTGAATTTACCAATCACCTGAAACTTAAAGAATTAAAGTCTTACTGCTGGATCTAGGTGATCCAACAATATTGCCCACAGGCCTTCTTGAAATAGGGAACATTTCACATCATTCTGAGACTCTGCTCAGTGCAAACCAACAAAATCTGAGAATCTCTGCACACACATTCTTAGTGGTGATGTTGCCCCAGAGGACTGCAGTGTTAAAAATTACAGTATCTGTCTGGTACCAAAATTCAAAATGGTTGAACATGTCAGAGAACACTCTGACATTAGACTATGAGAAAAAGGATGTAGGTGGAGGAAACTGGATATACTGTGTGCCATATCATTAAGAGTTGCAGTACTGGGATAGCAAGTAAACATAGATGACAAAAGCACGTGTAACATGGTAAACCAAATAAGACATCAGAGACAATCCTGTACAAACAGATTCTAAATATTTGAAGAGGGATGCTCCTGGTGAAGATCCTTAGCACTGCTGCAAGTGTTTCTAACTGCTGGGTATTTGGCGACCTGTCAAGACTCACAGCATGTGAGTCGAATGTAAGCAAATTTCTAATAGCTCTGCAATTTCTTACCTTATGGCCCCTATTTGCCTTCAACCAAGAGACATACACCCACAGATGTTGCTTCTACATTTACAGAATGTAGGAGGGAGTGTGTAAGCACCCTGAATTCTTATTTGGCTTAAGGTAATCAGCTTCACCTCCCTTTCCAAAAATGTCATCAACACGTGCAGTTGGTTGCATTTGAACAAATGATCTCACTATAAACATATGCCTTTGGTGTTCCTATCTCTCAGCATCCTGTGATTTTCACTTCAAGAAGGGGAAGTTTGGCATGCAAATGGCAATTTAAAGCAGTGGCGAGACCCTTTGTAAAGCAGAAACTCGCAGCTTGAGAAAGGTACAGAACTGGATTTGCTGTCTGGCATGACTGCATGATGATCTCATTGCTGTCACCGAACCAGAACGAAGACCTGACTGGAGCTGTTCAGGAATTTGAGGACAAAATGTAATGTCATTGGAAAATGTTGATCTGTCAAAAAAACAAACAAACAAACATTTTTTGGAAATAGTTTGGGTTTAACAAACTTTCCCCAAATCACAGTTGTATTTCCTTCAAAACTTGCCCAGTTTTCTGACAATTCATTTAGCTGGCTGTTCAGGATTTTGTGTTTCCAAGGTCCAAAGCTGTGGTCAGCTCTGGCAAAGCCTAAAATGAGTTGAATTGGAAGGATTTGAAGACCCAAAGTTTACAGTTTGCGAACACAAAGATGCTTTGCAGAACAGACCACTTGATAAAATATTCAGAAGAAATCGCTCTAATTGGTTGCTGGCTTCACAGCCCTGCTTCTGGGCTACAGCAGCTGACGACAGCTTCCGCAGCAAGCAAGCAAGGTCCATGGCTCAGCCCTCCTTACAGAAGATCAGAGCAGAAATAACCCAGCAGCAGAGGCTCCAACCTGGTAGCAGTAGGACTGCTCCTTTCATTTGCATCCCTTCAAAACCTCACTGGGAAAGGGGAAAGGCCAAAGAGCACTTGTCTTTGCTTTGTGTTGAGAAGGAAGATGAGGACATTGCATTGCAAACTTGGGAGGAGAGAAACAGCACCTCAGAGGGAAGTTTTTCATAAATCTTATTTTCATGAGTACAGGCCTGATTTGGGGCTCGAGAGACCCAAATTCATTTTTGGATAGGGGATAGACTAATGGCAGATTGGTAGTAGCACCCACATAGATTTACTCTGTGCTTACAGAACGTGCAAAGTTTGGGTGTTGATGCTAAAAGACCCCAGGACTTCAAGTCCTCCGCCTGTCCAGCAAGAGGATTCCGTGCTCACTGACCCCGCAGTAACATGGAGCACAGGAACACTTAAGAGCCTCAGTTCACACAGGGGCTCACAAGACTTCCCAGCTCCCTGCCAGAGGACTGGGTGCCACATGTAGACACTGCAGTTTTTAGGCTGCCTGAGCTGGGGTTAGGATCCAGGATGCAGACAGGGCTTTTGAGTGTCCTGGGCTCTCTGCCAGAGAGTGAAGCATGGTGCCAGGCTGCAGGGCTGCAGCAGCAAGCCTGCCGGGGAGCCCCAGCACATCAGTCAGCTTCATCGCCTTTGGGAAAAAAGAATAAAATAACAAAGCAAGAAGAACAGAGAAATCTGCAGGGGATGACAGTGACTGCAGTCTCCGTTCCAGATCAGAGAGGAAATCTTCCTTGTTTCTGAGAATAAGAAACTAAGTTTTAGGCACTTGTAGCACAGCCTCAAGGCCTCAATCTATGCAACTACTTAAGCATCTACAGATTCATAGCGGCTCCAGCTCTTTCAATGGGGAATGTTTCTAATGCATAATCAGACTTTAGAGGGCAAAACACTTACGGCTCACATGAAGTCAGTACTTCCCTCTCTTTCTCTCATCAGGGCATGCACCTTCCTGCCTCTCTTGCTGTGATTTATCAGAATATTGAGACTGATACCTACAGTTGCCTGTCTATTATAAATGCTTCAGATAACTGAATGTATCACATGAATTTGACCCTAAATAAAAGAGCTCTTCACCACCATTTTCTGTCCTTGCTCTATGGTAACCATAGAAGCAAGGCTAAAGAAATGTTAAAACTCACATCTTCAGGAGAATCTGACAGTCTTAATACTTTCTGTTCAGGATGGTGTTAAGTCCATAGATGCCAGCAGAGTATCACCACATATTTCTTCTGAGCCTTGCATATATGCAGCTCATGACAACACCACATGGCAGAGTCATATGAAAAAAGACTGTGAGAGGCCACTCTCATGCTTGGACTCTCCACTGAGGACTTCAAAGTATCATGGTGAGCAGGGTCCAGGTTCCTTCTTCCTCTGACAGCAGCACCTCCTTCTGTGTCTCCTCTACCCACAGTCAGTCCTGCAACAACCCCTCAAAACTTGCTGGCAGGAGCTCAGTATAGATCAGCTCCAGGCTGTGCTGGTGCTGGTGAGGCTAGTTTGTCCATCCCTGTGAGTAGCACAGTAACCCTCACTGACACCTATGCTCTGCCTTGTGAGACCTAAACAGAGAAGTATTTGTAGGGAGTAATATGTGCAATGGTCTGTCCAGAGCCTAAAAGTCATCCTGGCCTTTGCTTCCTCATCATAGTGAAAGCTGTTCATGAAACAAAGGGTTGGAAACCAGACTTTTGAGTTGTTGTGTGCCATAATCAATCTTTTTAGTCACTGAAAAAAGAACTTCCTTCCAGAGCACATGGTGTTTACAGGCTGATTTCCATGCTGAAGTTGATATTTATAGCTGCTATGGATCTTTTAAAGGAGAATGTCCTCTAACTGCAATAAGGTATGAGGCTTTAATAATGCAATACTTGCAGAGGCTTGACAAGATGTATGCTAGCCATATTTTTGTAGCCAATGCATTGCAAACAAAGAAATATAAAATGAATTACAGCCGTGCTGATGCCAGCAATTACAGCGGCAGATGGCATAAAAAGCAAATGAAGGACTATCATATTCCTAAGGCAACCTCCTAGTTGGCTGCTCACTTTCTGATCATTTGCTGTTCATAACTTTGGGGTTTTAAGAGTTTTCTATACACAGGAGAATAAGCAACCTGACAGTTCCATAAAAAGACACAATAATGGTTTGCATGATAGGCAACTGATACGCATTTTTTTCCTTAATATATTAAGCCTATTTCAGCTATATTTGTAGACACACAGTGACACCCAGTGGTTGATATTAAAAATAATAGACTGACCCATAATTTATTTGAAGCCCTGGAACAGATTAATAACAAGCTCATATGCACTCCAGGGTCAGAAAAGTTCCAGCACATATTGTTTATTGAAAAAAACCCCGTGATTGAGTATGTTTTTCTATTTCATATATTTTATTCACTCTCCTAAACTAAAATAGAAATACACAGCACTTTCTGGTCAAAGAATAAAAAAAATGCTAAAAATAGCTGTTTTCATTTGTCAAAAAACTTCTTCTAATCAAGTGTATAGGGAAAAAAAATCTCTATTTTCTCTTTAGGGCAGGAGATAAGACAGCTTACATTCAATTTGTTACTCCATCTTTATTTTAGTGTTTTGGCTAGCGAATCTGCTCTTACAGTTGGCAATCTGTGAAGACCTCTTCATAATTGCAGGAACAAAACTGGTTCCCCTCTACCTCTGAAGTGTAGATTGAAATTTTATTGTGGGTTTTTTGCAGAAGCCAGATCAGGCTTTAAATAGAATCCCAGTGCCAGGTTTAATTTAAAAACCAAATTGCTCTTGCATCATTTTGACATGATTAAACAGTTTCTGCTTGCAATGAAGCACATCTTGAGGAGTGATTCCTGTTTTCCAATCTAGCAGGAGTAGAGTCATTGATTGCTTATATAGAGCATCAGCTCAGTAATTCAATTCCCTTCAATCTGAAACTTTTGGTGAATCTTTTTCTGAAGATTCACAACATTTATTCTTATGTCCTTATGGTCAGCAGGAGCACAGCAGTTTAAGGGCAATTCTGTGCCAGGCACAGACTATAGGCATATATCAATATGGCATATACAGACCAGCAAGAGTATACTGCAAAAGACAAGATTATGCATGTTCAAGAGTGAAGGTGAAGAAGGTTCACCATGTTCAGGAGGTGAAGAAGCGGTGAAGCCCAGGCTCTGCTGGGAATACCACAGAAACTCCCAGTGACATCAGTGGAGCACAACAGTGCATAACTACCCATGAGTGTTGCCTCGGATGATTCATGGTATTACAAATCTGTGAAAATCCCTCAAGGCTGTGGAAGACACATGCTTGAGTTGACTAATATACTACAACAGTGTAACTCTGACTGCTTTGGGTCAGGGTTAGCCAGTTATACTGACTCATCTTCCACGCTGTGGATTTAATCATAGAATCATAGATTACTTAGGGTTGGAAAGAACCTTAAGATCATCTAGTTCCAACCCCCCTGCCATGGGCAGGGACACCTCACACTAAACCATGTCACCCAAGGCTCTGTCCAAACTGGCCTTGAACACTGCCAGGGATGGAGCATTCACAACCTCCCTGGGCAACCCATTCCAGTGCCTCATCACCCTCACAGTAAAGAACTTCTTCCTTATAGCCAATCTAAACTTCCCCTGTTTAAGTTTTAACCCGTTACCCCTTGTCCTGTCACTACAGTCCCTACTGAAAAGTCCCTCACCAGCACCCTTGTAGGCCCTCTTCAGATACTGGAAGGCTGATACGAGGTCTCCATGCGTCCTTCTCTTCTCCAGGATGAACAGCCCCAACTTTCTCAGCCTCTCTTCATATGGGAGGTGCTCCAGTCCCCTGATCATCCTCGTGGCCCTCCTCTGCACTTGTTCCAACAGTTCCATGTCCTTTTTATGTTGAGGACACCAGAACTGCACACAATACTCCAGGTGAGGTCTCACGAAAGCAGAGTAGAGGGGCAGGATCACCTCCTTTGGCCTGCTGGTCACGCTCCTTTTGATGCAGCCCAGGATACGGTTGGCTTTCTGGGCTGCGAGCCCACACTGAAGCTGGCTCATGTTCAGTTTCTCATCAACCAACACCCCCAAGTCCTTCTCTGCAGGGCTGCTCTGAATCTCTTCTCTGCCCAACCTGTAGCTGTGCCTGGGATTCCTCTGACCCAGGTGTAGGAACTTGCACTTGGCATGGTTAAACCTCATGAGGTTGGCATCAGCCCACCTCACAAGCATGTCGAGGTCCCTCTGGATGGCATTCCTTCCCTCCAGCGTATCAACCGAACCACACAGCTTGGTGTCATCGGCAAACTTGCTGAGGGCGCACTCAATCCCACTGTCCATGTCAGCGACGAAGATGTTAAACAAGACCGGTCCCAACACCCATCCCTGAGGGACACCACTCGTTACTGGTCTCCAGGCGGACATTGAGCCATTGACCACAACTCTTTGCGTGTGGCCATCCAGCCAGTTCTTCATTCATTGAGTACTCCATCCATCAAATTGATGTTGCTCCAATTTAGAGACAAGGATGTCGTGTGGGACAGTGTCAAATACTTGGTTTTGTCCAGAACGTGTGGAAAATTCTCACAGGTCTCCCTGACTTCTCTTCATGTAGTACTGGAAAAGGTTTGCTTCCTACCTGTGAGAGTCACACAAGTTCACTCTAATTTCCTAATATATAGTTCAGAGCAGGGGTTGGTTAGGCCTTTTTTTAGGCTCATCTATGACCTGACATGCCCTCTTGCCCTGAGCACACAAGCTCCCACCAGAATTTTCCAGTAAGATATCATTGTTAGTAGGAGCACTCAGCCAGGTGTGTTCCACATTTGCACATTTGAACCTTCAATTGGAAGTGGTCTGAGGCAATTCTGAGTAGAGAACCTTAGGGATAGCAAGTAGAGCTCCTGAAACACATGTGTGCCACGAAGGCAGCCTAGAAGTAGCTAGGTTTCTGCAAGTGTCTCCAGATCAGAGGGATTTCTCTGTGTAAACTGGGATATTCACGGGCTTGATGAAGAGCAAGCCTTTGCTGTTTTTCCTATTATATTTTTGTAATTTGGAGAATATTTGTTTTAGTTTTAACACTGACAAAATTATTCTTATTGTTATTTTCTGCCTTTTGGCAGGTGATATCATTTGGTCCAAATCTCAAGCTAATTTTTAAGGTTCCAGTCTTGAAAGAATTTGAGCAGTTGCAGCTCCCACAAAAACAGCCTGATCATTCCTTTATGCCAGTCAAAATTTAGCATTCCTTTTTTAAAGAATCTCTTTGTAGAAAAAGAGATTATCAGGGAAGATTCACAGAAAGAAAAAA
The DNA here is from genome assembly GCF_034315485.1 of Pezoporus occidentalis. Taxonomy (NCBI): domain Eukaryota; kingdom Metazoa; phylum Chordata; class Aves; order Psittaciformes; family Psittacidae; genus Pezoporus; species Pezoporus occidentalis. Next base: position 3,127,358 of record NW_026915376.1, read on the forward strand.
AAAGTAGAAAGGAGTAAAGTTAAAGAAGAAAAGGAAAGCAAATCTAAAGGACTTTGTGAAGTATGTGAAGGCATCTCTATGGGTAGAAACAGTCCCAGTCTTATTTCCCTTCCATTGGAAGCCATTATGTGCTCACATAAGAGAACTAAAACAGTAAGGGCGTTAATGCCCTTCTTGCGTGCTAGCTAGTTATTACAGACTCACAGTAAGGTGGATCAGAGAACGCTTGTCACATGCCCAAACTACCTTAATTCAAGGAAACTGCCACCTCAGTGCATCATATGAGGCAGGTCAAGCCTGGGGTGAAGCAAGCTCTCTGTGTAAGAATTTTAATTAGCAATGAGCAGAATAAAATACATAAGCTGCTGAAAGTTAACAAGTGCTACTGTTTGAGATTTATGTTCAAATCCATGCCATGTACTTCCCTTTCCTCATCAACATAATGGATTAGCAGTATACTGGATAGTCATCAACAAATATTACAATCATCCTTCTAATCTTATTAACAAACTTGTAAGAAGCATTAAGGACACATTTATACCACTTGTGGGAAACAGTCCAAATACAACGAACCAGAAGCTGCTTATCTACAAGCCAAAACAGCATTCTATGACTGAAGGGGGCCAAGTTAATCAGAGCTATCAAGAGACTAATTCAGGTCCAGAGGGCTGGGAAGGCAGATTAAAAGAATCTTCATAAATCATTGAAAACATACACTATATATTATTGTGACAACAAACAATGGTCGTCTGTGGGGTGCAGTTTCCTGCTCTCTCTATATCTGTGTTTTGACATTTTAAGTATCTCGTCAGCATCTTTTTATCCCTAAGTGGTGAATATGTGGCAATAGCATTATAACTCAGCTTGTTAATCATTAGACCTTTAGGAAGGAAGAGGGTAGACTGTAAAAACAAACCTCAAATTGTTCATGTTTGCAGGCAGTGCTACTATGCCTACTGCAAGCATGTACAAAATATAAAAGAATATGATCCGAGATATTGTGGAGGAAAACTTGGGAAAGTAACAGAGAGAATGTGAAAAATCAGCTTTACATATGCTCCTTTGCTTTATAGGATGGAGGGGAGGATACTGCTGGCTAATTTTTCACCCTTAAAGGATTTTGTAGAAGTACTAAATTGTGCTGGTTTACCAAGGAAAACAGGATACCAAATGTACGCTTATTCACTGACTCCACCATGGAACAACTGGGGTCTGGTCTTATTATGCCTTTCTTCTAGTAGGATTGAGACTATCCACGGGCTATGACTGACTCCTCTTTAGAAACATCTTCCAAAGGCTAGTTACCCATATTTGAAAGTTGTTAAAACATTACACTTGGGCTGCTTGCTGTTTTTCCCCATCAACAGTCCTAACAAAGACTTTTGCACTATTTACCAAAAGCAAAGGATTCCTCCAAGGACCAGAGTTAATGGCAATTATTTCTGATCTCACAAGACATGGAACACACTCCAGTTCTCTATGCAACATAATGCTCCACATTTCTAGTTTCTGATTTTTCCATTGCTACCCACTATTTCAATTATTCAGGACTTCCAGTGCTGAAAGACTAATTTGAACTTGCTCCTGTAAAAAGTATCACCTGAAATATTGCAATTTTTCTAATAGATTTTTCCAAGCAAACGGCACACAGGCTTTTCTCTTCTTTTTTTTTTTTTAATATTTAAAATAAATAGTTGCACTGCCAAAGGCATGTAGGGTTTCCTAAGAGAAAATATTTCTAGCAAAACAAGTTAAAACATCTCTGAGAAGGCAGTGGTAAGAAAGAAAGCAGTTTACCCACATCAGTGTGATCTTAAACTAAAAAGACTCAGTAAGCAGTAAAGCGTAGTACTGCTTGCCAAAACCAGGCTCCATATTATCTGTAGATGCATTGTCTGCAAGTTCCCTCCTTGTACAATTGCTTACTATCCTCTTTGCTTAAAGAGTATGTTGTGCAATAACCTTCCTGCTACCAGAAACATATGGAACTGTTTCTTGATGTAAAGCAAATTGCAGTTGAGAACTATTTGAAATTTTACAATAGACAAGTTGTCAGAAACTTAGCCTTCAGTCCAGAGTTACTGGTCAAGTTAGTAAGTATTTCTACTACCAGTTAAAATCAGTGCATCTACGATGCATTTACTTCATTCACGCTTTAATGGTTTCATTGAAAGATAGCAATTTTAATTCGTGAGATGTTCACTGCAGAGCTCTGTGATATCTAGGCTAAACCTTGCTGTTGCAAGAGCCAGGGCTCAGAGCTTTCCTCACTAGATCACTATCTATCTTGCTATCACTAGATACAGCAAGGCAGACCCAAAGAAAGTGTCTAACAACCCTGGATGCAAATGTAAAAGCCATTTCAAAGTGGACTATTGGTACTATCAACATAATCTGATACTATTCTGAGACATGAGGAATAAAATTCCTCAGCAGGTCTGCCTACTTCTGTCACAGCAGTTGGCTCCAGACTTCCCCCAAGAAATCGGAAGAGGACTCTTAACATCAACAATTCTGACTTCCTTTTCACAACATAAATATTAGAAAATGTTCCAGTAAATTCACATACTGAAATATTCTTGTATTTCTAAAACTAAAATTAAACAGGGTTCTTCCTAAAATAAACTAAATTTTGCATACAGGTTGCATTTTGTAAGCAGCACAGCTTTCTACAGCCTTTTAAATACCTCTTTTTCCTTTCCCTGACTACTATACAGTAACTCACAGTGCAAGCAAATTGTCCCACTGGTGGTAGGAGTGAAGCCAGCACTTGCAAACAGTTAAACTACATGGAAGGGTGGTTACGGGCAAAGATCTACAAGAAAACCTATACTTCAGCAGACCAACTGGAGCATTTTACAAGTGCTCACATTTTTAGATGTAGTCTGGGCCTTAATCTATGAAGGTGATTTCTAAAATGCACAGAAAGGGAAAATTCATAAAATGCTGAGAAATCTAGTAGCAGCATCTGGGTGAAACAAGTTACTCAACTGGTTTTCAACACCACTTTTCAGAATCCCACCCTGAACTGAACCCCTGGGCAAAACCTGACGTGGCAAAAGCAGGGCTAGAGTGCCCTCCGCTGGCACAGTCCAGGCAGGGGACAACGTGTTGCTCACTTGGAGAGCCTGAGGGGGAAGGGAAAAGAGAGGGAGGGCAGCCTTAGTATTTCAGCAAATGCTGAAAAATCGCAGTGCCTGGATCTGTTGTGTTTCTCGATCCTTCATGGCTCTTGTATGACAGGGCATCACACAAGAGGAGGAGCAACTCTTGAAAACCTATTTACTGTTCTCATTTTAGGTAAGCATGGGCAGAATGTGTTTTCTCTGTCTGCTTCAGCATCTCTTCTATGTGAAATCCATTTGGATCTCAGCTGCTCAAAAAGCCCCTAGGAGAAGAAATAATAAAAATAAGTTTTCTTCTATTACCAAAACCATGTTTAAAAAGAAGATAGTGAGTGGTAATGTCCTTACAAATAGTGTATTGAAAACAAATAAATAGAATGACTTACTTGTTCGTGTTCACAGAGATCACAGTCCAAATCACAGACTACAAGAAAATCTAGAAAACATTTCCAAATAGTAAACAAGATCTCTTCTTTGGTCCACATGTTCAGCATGGTTACGAAATTGTCTTCTGACCATGTCAACCTACATGTACTTTGGCTGTACTTAGAAATGTGTGTATGATGTATATGACCCAAATAGCACTGGGTCAAGTGCATGAAGCCATGAAATGAGGAGAGAATTAACTAGTCACCCAGCCTATCATGCAGTCCCTCTGGTCACTGTTTCTGTTTGGCACACAAATAAAGCACGCATTTGTGACTCATTTTATTGCATAATATTCTACCACTAATTATCGTACAAAGTTTTCTCCTCAAAGCTGATCCAGTGTGAGACTTCATCTCTTTCGTCTCCTCCCACCCTTTTACAGTGCCCTGAAAGCCACCCCTCACATTTATCAAGAGGCACAGTGCTTTTTCTGCTGCTAAAACTCATAATCATTGTAAAAATCCACAGAGAACCTGAACCCAAGGAATATTCAATATAAATGCAAACTTCTGTGATCTTTGAATATGGCAAAGTAGGAACTTCCTAGTTATGCTCTCAAAATAAAAATCAGATTGGCTTTTCCTTGTTCAGATTTGAGATGGAACTCACAGTTATTTCCTTTAATGGAATTTATGAGAAAGGAGGTTCCTTCTCCAAATCAAACCACTGCTCTAATGCAATTTCTCATCCTGTAACTTTTTCAGCTTAATACACAGCTATATTTATACTCCATGGCATTTAATGAGTTCTATGTGTGAAGTAGAATTAAATATATAGAGCATGAACACTAAATTTAAGCCTGTTTCCCTGAGATGTCAGGAAAAGTAAGTGTCCTCTCAGAACAAATGTTCAGCCTGGAGCAGAGGGAAGGAGCTAATGGCTAAGCCTAAGCAGGGTTATCTGAGAGCTTTTCTGTTCAATCTAGTAGTCATTGAACACATAAAAAGTGAGGTCCTAGTTCCTGGTTCTCCAAAGGATAGGCCACAGCTAAAGACATCCTGCCTGTCTTCTTGTAACATGGACAAGCAATGGCATCTCAGTAGCATTATTTTACGCATTTTTAGTACTGCAGGTGAGTCAAAGATGTGTTTCACAGCATTATCATTGACCAGATCGGGAACAGACTGCTTGCTGATGCTCTGCAGATAATCAGACTGTGCATTAGGAAGCATTTCTTACAGAGAGGGTGATCAAACACTGGAACAGGGTTCCTAGAGACGTGGTTGATGGCCCAAGTCTACCAGCGTTTAAGAGGGATTTGGACAATGCACTTGGTAACAGTCCAGAAACCTCAGAACTGCAGGGGACTACCGAGGATACCACTAACATATAGGGACCAGGCATGAAAATTGCATATAGATACTGAGAGGGAGAAAAACAAAACAAAACAAACACCAACAACAAACACCAAAAACCACCAACAAACAAAAAAAGGTGTCAAGGAACAGAATAGATTTAGGGCTGTATACAGAAAATAATTAGCAAAAAGCTTTGCAGATGACCATGATGATGCTGGGAGGTCAAGACATTTAAAATATCACTGGATAGTAAGGATGAAGGCAAATCCTTTTGAAGTGAAGAGGAATGATGCATTTTCTCATATCCATCATGGAAGGAAAATACTTGGGATGCTCTTATTCAACAAAGAAAATTCACAGCAAATCTTGGGATACTCAAAAGTTCAAAATACTCTTTCTAGCAGCACGCAGAAAGCAATTACATGGGTCAAGCAGCATACAGAAAGCCAAAGTACCTCACTATTGCAGGCTTTTAATCAAGCATGGCAACAGGCAGAAAGCACTGGGCACCTGGATGAACCACTTCTACCAGAAACCGAGGAAAACTGCTGCAGGTGGCAGTGAGGGGGTGAAGGTGTCTTCCCATGGTGCTGCAGGTGCCCAGTTTCTGCTCTCAGCCTTGAGATCGGTTCTGGGAGGCCAGACTAGACTAAACCACCCAGCCGCACTCCTTTAATGCTGCCCATCTCGGTGACAGCAGCTCTCGCACCGAGCAGCTGAGCAGAACGCCACCTGGCCCGGTGCGAGACCTCCAAAGACCTCAGTGCAAGGGGCTGTTTCTCATTGCCCGCTGGGTCCGGTGAGACAGCTTTCCACGAGAAGCATCGGCAGGCGCATGAAAGTAGGGCATTTCCCGCTCTGCCTTGCGGCGGGGCGTTCATGTCCCCTACCGACCCAACACCCGCTGGTCACCCCCTGGCCTCGGAAAGCCAGGCGCGCAAGGCACTAGCAAGTGGTGCTCAGGGTCAAACCCAGCAGCGCCGGGAAGGGGTAAACGGGATAACAGGCCGGCCTCAAGGCCACAGCGGCCATCGGCCGGAACATGAAACACGGCCCTGCGGCGGAGCCGCGCCCCGCAGCACCGTGCCCACCTCACCCCTCCCACCGGTTGGGGGGGGGGGGGGGAATCACACGTCTTCCAATCAGGAAGACTCTTATACCGAAGTCGAATGACTTCGCTCCCCTAGACAGAACCGGGGAGCCACTCAGCACTGGCTGCACAGCCGCCAATCACGGCCCGCCTTGCAAGCAGCCAATGGGAGGGGTGGTGTCGGTTGTTGTTGCCGTGTGAGGCGGCTGCGCTGTGCTGCTGGGTGCCGGCCGCAGCCGCAGGAGCTATCCGCCAGGCGCTAGGCCCCTGTGCCGCTCGCCTCTTGCTGTTCCCCACCGGCTCCGCAGCCCCCCGGAGGGCGGGGAGATGCAGCCCCCGGGCCCCCAGCAGCCGCCGCTATATGCGCCCAGCAACGGGGATTTCACTTTTGTCTCCTCAGCAGACGCCGAAGGTGAGCGCGGGGCTGCGGCTGCGGTCGCTCGTTTTCCCGATGGAAGGGCTCGGCCAGGCTCGGGGGAGCGGCAGCTCCCGTGCCACTGGGGCAAGAGATGCCTGCCTTGGCCCCTCCGCCGCTGCCGGGCTTGGTGGCGTGGCTGGAGGTGGAGCGGGGGGTGGCTGAGGTGGCGGCGGTGGCCACTGCCCTCGGGCCGCGGCTCTCGGTTCCTCAGGTTCTCCGAGAGCCATAATCTAAATTGTGCCCGGCGACCTGACACAGCCGTGACAAGCGCTGTCACAGGCCGCTCCTCTTCCCCACGTTGCTGGAGGCGCCGGTTTTTGTCTGTTGAAGATAGTACTGTATGTACACGTTCGCTGTAATGCTGTGCCAAAGGCTGCACGCCGAGTCTCTTGTCAGCACAGGAATGGGAGTGTAGGGGGAAGAAGCCTTGCCCATAGTTTAGGGATGAAGTGTGGCCTGCTGCCTCACTGCTGCACAAATAGCTGTGGTGTTCCAGAATGCTATGAAGATCTGCCTCAAGACTGAAAATGAACATCTAAGATTCAACATTGTGCTAACTTAATTTGATGGGGGATGATCCTTTAAGGCTCTACCCATTTAAACAGCAAGCATTCTACTTTATGTGTGTATTTAGTAACTGTTGAAATTGTGGATGGGGTAGGGAATCATGTATATCCTGACTCATGTGCCCCACCCTGGAAAAGAATTACTGAAGTGGAAAAACTGCCATAGAACACCCCTTTGGTGAACTTCCAAGTCCCTCTGACAAGGGATACTAATCAACAGGTACAATCTCAGCTGTGGGGTTTTGTTTTGTTTGTTTTTCTTCTTTGCCTTGGCCTGAAAAAGGATCCATCTGAATGAAAACTCTCTGGGTTCCCCTGGAAGTATTTATTGAGCAATGCTGAACCCAATCCGATACAACCACCTTTCCTGTAGGATATGTTGAGTTGGACTCAGCTTTGTGTTCTTTATGAACACAAAGAAGGTGTGATCTCCTGCTTGTTCTGCAAAGTGCTGCATAGACCTACCCCAACAAAGAAAAACATAAGAGAAGTTCAACAGCTTGGTATTTCTAAATTAAAATTCTACATGTTGCACTCTAATTTACCAAACATTTACCAAATCTTGAGATATAAATATATATGTATGCCTGTGTGTATATATATATATAAATATAAACTGTTTTATTTTCCTGTCTTTATTTCTGTATGGTAGGAGCTGTTTGTGGGGAAAGCATGCTGGAGAGGTGTTCTCGATTAAGTGGGCAGATACGGTATGAAGAACAGATTGTCTGATGTGGGTTTTTTTGTCTCTTATACTGCTTTTTCAAAACCGAGAGCAAAGCATGTCTTGAAAGCTGGTTTTCCACAATGCCTGGTTGAAAAATGAGGCATGTGAGGTACCCCAGTTTTGCTTTTGTGTTGTTCTGCTTGAGATAGTAGCAGTGAAACACCCTAACTCCTGCAAGTGAGCAGCAGAACCATCAATTGGTGGCACATTCTTTAGCACTTGGTTGGTCTGTTGTTAACCATCTCATGCAGAGCAGTGTGTGCTATAAAGAGGAGGTGGTGGACTTCTTTTTCCCCTTGATTTCTGCAGCCATATGTCCCACCTGAGATTTCTTGCAAAATAGACTTAAAATCATGTTAATAGGTTTCATGATTAAAAAGCGTGGCTGTAGGCGTTCACTGGTCATCAGCTGCTAAAAGGAGTCCTGTTAAGTAAGACTTGTGTAGAGGTTTTCCTGCCTCAGGATGGATTGTCAGTGATCACTGAGAAAGGAGAAATAAGTGGCTAGCTGGGCTGTTACATTGGTTTGTTTTGGCAGTCACATTTGTGCACAGAGTAGCAACAGCCTCACCTTGTAGACAGGTGATATGTTGTAGCATAAACAAATATGGCAAAAGGGTTCCATGACAATACAAAACTCCTGAGGCTTTCTCTACCTTGAGGCCCAGGCATCAAGAATACATTTGTCTTTTTTCCTCGCTATGTAAACATCACATCATAAGGCGGCTTTGCTTGGGTCTGGTGAGAACAGAGCATGTGTGCTGATACTGACAGGAGCAAAGAAAAATTCCTCCTCTAAGTTACAGTGGTGTTTACAAAGATCCCACACAGATGGTGTGCCTGGAATCAAAGTGGTGGCTTATTAACTCTCATGATTATGAAATGGTTGAAAAGCATTTATGGAGAAGCTTAAATTTAAGCTTGAGTGGCTTAGCAAGTTGATTGGGAAGGAGAAATCTGCTGTTTGTGATACTGAGTAATCAGTGAACACTTGTGACATGCTGGCTGAAGACTGTGAGGTTCTGTCTTTCTACACATTTTTCTTTTATAAAACAAGATTGTATTTTGATATAAGGTGTTGCAGGTGTAATTTACAAATACGGCCTGACTTGCCTCTGTGAGTGTGTGTTTCAGAAATACTTGCTGTAAGTGGCTGTTTGGGGGAATTGGTGCCTAGGAGCTTCTTTGTGTGAAGAACAGACACAACAATACAAAGACAAAATAAGATTTTCTTTGGTGAAGTAAAAAGGTGTTGGATGAGAAGAGAGTTCTTCGTCTTTCAATATACTTGTAATAACATTTGTACAAAAAAATTACATGTTTGTGTTAGTATTTTTACTTTTTAGCAAATGGAAATCCATTATTTCCTAAAGGAATAATTATCCTCCTCTTCTGTATTTTCTCTCTTTTCCAGTTGCTTAGTATGTTTTCAGTTATTATTTTGTATTTTTCATCTCTATATAGTTAATAAAATATAGTGAGTTAATAAAATCAGTATTTATTGGTGACTTCAACACAACCAGAACATGCATAAATTGCCCTTTTTGTTTTGTTTGGTACTGTTGCAGAGCAAGATCACAGTATATTGAAGAGAACTCATCTCGTCTTATTAGCTGGAGCCTCGGGATCTCTAATAGTGTTCTTTTTCTGACATTTTCAGCTGTATTACAGGGCAGACTAAAAATGAAAATGTACAAATGCTTTCCTTTTATGAAAAATTGAATGTAAAAGCAGAGAATGGTTTCAGCTCAAAGAATGCCACTGTGCAGAAAAAGGCTCCAAAAGAGTTGTAATATGATTAGCAAAAAACCAAGTTAAATAATCCCCAACTCAGTGTGATGAGACTTGCATTAGTTAACTCCTTTTATGCCTTTAAATACTTAATGATAAAACACAAATCACAGCCTTTCTGTCATACCATAACGCTGTGTCATCAAGACAGGAGTTCCATCTGGAAACTAAAACATGGTAATTTGAGTCCTAGATCAACATTGTTACAATTGTCTTAAAACCAGAAGGACCTTTTTGAATTATGTATCTGTTAAAATAGAATTTTATTCTATAATGTGGAATATTTCGTGGTGATGATGACCAGCACATTTAACTTTGTATGTCTGTTGTTTGTCTCCCAGTACTTTTGGAACTAAATGGCTTTTGACAAGACATAAAATGGTGTATCTTTCTCTCCCTTTTTGCTCTCAGATCTTAGTGGCTCCATAACAACTCCAGATGTTAAGCTAAATCTTGGAGGAGAATTCATCAAAGAATCTTCTGCAACTACATTCCTAAGACAGAGGGGATATGGCTGGCTTCTGGAAGTGGAAGATGATGACCCAGAAGATAACAAGCCACTCCTGTATGTCATAATTATTTTTTTATATCTCTTTATTAACTGTGTAGGATAAACAACCAACTTGTGGCCTTTCAAATTGTCCCACAGCCTTCTGCTGTCACGAGAATTCTTTTTGACAAATTACTTGGTGTGCAGGAATGAAAACATCGTTTCTCATTATAAGCTATATTTTTAGTGTAAAAGAGAGGCTTGTTAATCACTGCTGGGGAGGAAGGAAGAAGTAAAATCTGGTTTTACTCATCTCTATAAAGCTTCAATGGATTTTTCTGCTATTATCTTTTGATCTTGTAATGAGTCAAAAAACGAGAATTTATTCTCTTGTGTTGTTGTGAATTTATTACTGTCAAAGAATCAGAGGCTAAGACAGTCTGGTGGAAGGATTCATGTTAAGTAAATACATTGTCAGTTACTCTGAAGTAAAATTGTTGTGAATTGTACTTATTACAGAAGGGATGTTAGAAGGAAGATAGCACAAACTTTATTATCTTTGATGCTGTCTTATAATATAAAACTAGATTAAAAGGGTGGAAGTGTTGAAGGACAACTTAAAACCGAAAATCACTGCATCCCTTGTTCCATGCACAGAAATGTGGTTGGCTGCAGAACCTTTGTATCTTAAGGTTACTACACTGTGGGCTAGGCAGCCAGAGTCTCAGTCCTTGTTCTGCATCTAAGCAACTTTGTTCTCAGAGTCTCTGTTTTCCTGCGTGAATTAAAGATAATGGTGTTTAAAAAAAATGGAGTGAGCAGGAGGGTACTCTGGAGAACTCAAATGAGAGCGTTGGAGAGAACAGATGTATGGAGAGCTTAGTAATGACACTGCTACTTGAGAAATCCTTTAAACTGTGCAGAAGTAGCTGCTTGTGTGAATGTCTCTTCTGTAAAGCTCTAACTTTTAATTATGAAACAGAATGGAGCACTGAGGTTTCAACATGTGCGTTTTTTTCTTTTGCATAACTTTTTATACCACAAAAACCAAGTTTGTGATTTGAGGACAGTTAGGGTGTCGGGAGGCTGGGGCCAGACGAGAGGCAATGGGCATAAAGCAGAAGACGGGAAGTTCCACCCTGAACATGAGGAAGAACTTATTTACCGTGAGGGTGACTGAGCAATGCAACAGATTGCCCAGAGAGGCTGTGGAGTCTCCTTCCCTGGAGATACTCAAGAGCCATCTGGACACAATCCTGAGTAATGTGCTCTGGGTGACCCTGCTTGAGCATGAGGTTGGACTAGATAACCTCCGCTGGTCCCTTCCATCCTCAGGGTGTTCTAACCTGCTGATTGCTGGAAGTGAGGAGTACATGCCAGGGACATGATCAGTTTATGACACAGGGTGAATATATTCATCCCAACAGAGAAGACCTCAATCTGTTACATAGCAGTTTTTATGCAGTTCTGATTATTCTCATAACACGTGCTGTAATGAAGCCTTGTAATCTGAATCCTGCTATGACTTAAAGACTAGCAGCCAGTTAAGGGAAGTTAATCCATGTGGTGATACCATGCATGTATTTTGTTCAATAGAGGAAGATTATGGTTTTTTTCTTTCTTATTGGGCAGTCTTCCCCCAGAGACTTGTTTCCTCTTACAGCATTCACCACTTCTTGGGTGAGGTAGCTGTCAGCTTCATGCAAAGACAGTCTTTTCACATGAGAAGTTGTCAGAATTTGCCATGGGCAATGACAAAGAATTATTTGCAGACAGGAAATATCTGCATAGTCTTCAGAGTAAAATACAGGGGTGCTACATCCTGTTTAGATAAATGGGGGCAAATAGATGCTTCTAGTCTACTCCTTAGATTCAGGAATGTATTAACAATTTTTGTTATTTAGTCACAGGTTAATAATATGAATTCTGAAATAGTTTCAGTAATAGCAATCCTGAAATTGCCTTGAGAGACTCAATGAGCAGTATTTGATTACTTTTTTTTAAGAGAAATTATGGTGAATCATGTCTTTGTGTTTATTCCTCGCTACAGCCTTTCTGAGGAAAAAGCTATAAATCAAACCCATGTATAAAACTTTCATGAGCTGACTTAGGATATGATTCTGCCTTTTTCTCTACTGTGCTCTTGAGTATAGAGCAGAGGCATGTCTGTCAGAAGCCTCTTGCAACTCTTCATTGCTCCTTGGTTGTAACTGCATAAGGAAAACCCTAGCGTACAGTTCTGTCTTTAGGTTCCATGCATAAGCTTAATGAAGTGGAATTGCCCATTACTTTACAAGTCTTATTCCTTCCTGTTCTGCTAGGACAGTTGGGGCAAGATGTACCAGTTAAGAGTCTTCTGGTCAATTTGTGGCTGCTTACAGACAGTTTGCAGCAGGGAGTGAAGAAGGCAGAAAAGAGCAAGATCTGTTGATAGAATTTACTGATAGCTTAATTTGCTTTCATTTATTTTTACCCATATTGGAAACAAGCCAGTAATTAAACAACTGGCATAAACTGGTCAGCTGAAAGCTACTGTTGTTGAAGGAAGTTAAACCCCATTTCGTTTAAAAGAATTGTTTTTACCTTGTGCTTTGAATGGTTTAGGATTAGTGAATGTAAAGGTGTTCTTTCTTGTAGAACTTGAAAGAAAATGTTTCCATAACAAGTGTACTTGTGGCAAACTGCTCAGCATTGAAGAACACAAACATCATACTTTTGTGTATGCATGTCTGACTTCTCAGTAGTTACAATGGTATGAATGTGTCACATGTTCCTACATGTCAGAAAATAGATCTACTGCCTTATTCTAGACTGTTAGGGTATGTTGTGTGTGTTTTCTATTCTCAATCATGTAACTGAGTACTGAGCAATTAAATGTATCCGTGTCACACCAATTCCTGCCAGTTCCTGAATGTGGGGTGAAGGTTTGTTGCGGGCAAACTGTTCTGTTGCTAGCCATGGCTTCAGAAAGCCTTAGTGGTGACAGGAGACTTGCTCCATAAACCTGCCATTTGCCCCTGTGATTACTTTTTTTTTTCTGCCCTGTTTCATTGCTGTGCTCTATAGTAACACTCTCTACTTTACCATTTCAGGGAAGAACTCGACATTGATCTGAAGGATATTTACTACAAAATTCGATGTGTGTTGATGCCTATGCCATCTCTTGGGTTTAACAGGCAGGTAGTGAGAGATAATCCAGACTTCTGGGGTCCTCTGGCAGTAGTCCTCTTCTTCTCAATGATTTCATTATATGGACAGTTTAAGGTAGGTATAAGCCTTCTACCAAAAAGTAAATCTAAACTAAATTTAGGGATATGACTGCCAAGCAATTTGCATACTTATGTAGGAAGAAGTCTTTTTTTTTTGTCTTTTTTTTTGTCTTTTTTTTCTTTCCACGTACTAACGCAGGGCATTTCAAATGCTGATTCTCAAGTTAATATGTAGAAAGACAGCAGTCAGAAATGTATTAAATGGCCCACGGGTAAGTTAATTGTGATGAAATGTCAGGCTTGTTTTTATACAGTAGAACAAAGGAAAGATGCGGTTTCTAGAGGGAACAGATTGATGCAAATGGGTTTATAGTCATATTAGTGAATCTTTCCATTTTAATTGTGACCTTTTGTTAACATGCTTTTTATTACTAAAAAATATTACTGAAGAACATGTCTTTGGATGTAATGAATTTTAATTTCCTGACAAATAAAGCTACTAGTTTAATTCATGTTCTATCACTGCTGTTATCTGGTATATTTAATCTTCATTAGTGCCATTTGCTATTTTGTCCTCTCTGCTCAATTACAATCAGATAACTTTCCTCTGGTCAATAGACTTTTTCCGTAATTCCTTTTGAAATCCAGGGTGAATAGCTATTCAGCATCATTGTGCAGATTTCATTGGCCTCCATAAACACTGTTAGGTTTTTTCTTCATATTCAGATTGAAAGAGAGAAGTGGTATCATATCTAGTTGGAATTTAATTATGAGCCTAGGTGATCCTGCTTCAGAAATCTCGATGACTATATATCTGTAGTTACAGTTGGTTTAAATATAATGTATAGCAATAAGCCATATGTAAAGCAGCAGAATGTGCTTATGCAAGGATTTTTGTGAATGGTGAGATAAAATCCTTCCCTTTGCAACCTCTGGCTTCCATATGGTGTAGCAAATGCTGACTAAGATGTCATTCTCGGTATCTTGTTTCTGCAAGGCTCAAAGAGAGTAGGCTAAACCACTGTATTATTCAGTCTTCTGGGTGGAACACTTAGCTGTCTCCTGGGCAAAGCAAGGACCATTCCTTGATCCCATGACAGATAAACTACCTTTTGCAGTTTGTGTACCTACTGTACATGAACAGTAGGTTTAATGTTTCTTAGGAACAGTGGATTTACTGTATTGGTGTAAGAGTGCTGTATGAGTGTGAGGAGGGAAAGCTAATAGCTAGCAACAGCATGGCTGACAGTAGCTAGGCTAGATGAGCTGGATGGTGGTCTGTAAGCTGGGGAGAGTGGAGCATTCCTGCTCTAAGACTAATCTGGTCCTCTTAGACTGTGAAGGAAAGCGGAAAGTAAAAGGAGGCCATGTTCTGTTTTCACAAATAGTATACAGCTGTGTTTTTTGGTTTTGATTGTGTTTAAGTGGTGCTGCGATTTTTACTTGTGGGTTTTTTCGTGTAGGTTGGTTTGGTTGTTTTTTTTTTTTTGGTTGGTTGGTTTTTGTTTTTTGTTTTTGTTTTTTGTTTTTTCCCTGTTTGATTCTTCAGTGTATCTGGAACTTTTAATTAAACAATAAATTGAATTGAATACTGACTTAAATATGAAGTCATTTATAAGTCCATTGTACATTTGGAAATAGAGACTGGACTGATATTGTCATTTCCTTCTAAAAAGGTATTTCAGAACGGACAGCTTCACTTCTAGTCTTCCCAGTGGCTCATCTCCAAGAATAGCTGAGTTACTTTGAAGGCTCTGTTAAGCTAGAGACCAATTTTAATTTTATTTTTTATTTTTCTTCAGTTTAAGACCAGAGTGATGAAAGAAGCAAGAAAAAATAATTACAGACTTTGTCTCAGGAGTCTGGGGCTGTATTAAGTTGTAATCATCAAGTTCTGCTGAGAGCCAGATGTGTGATGACCTCTGGGCATTCTCAGTTTGAGTAAAGAATAAAGTGGTGTCTTCATGGATGAAAAAAAGCAGAAGTCAAATGCCTTGTATTGGTTGGGCTGATTTAAAACTGCCTGAGCCCACATTTTGTAATAGGTGCAATGTGAAGACGTTTAGCTAGGGTGGTCTTAGCTTTAGTTTTAACTAAACTCTTCCTAAATCTGCTACAGTATTACAGTACTTACAAAACACATCTCATGTACATTCCATGTTCACCAAACCATTAATGTGATTCTGTAAATACAACCTCTGAATTTTATTCACAAGTTCTGTTGTAACAGTAAGTAAAACTATTCAGAATTCGGTTTTGCATAATAAAATCCTTGTCTGCAGTAAAAGTGATTAATAGAAATGAGTTTCTTTTCTCACAATGAAAATTATTAATATGAATTAATTGGTTTTTATCTCCTAAGGTGGTTTCTTGGATTATAACTATTTGGATATTTGGATCCTTGACAATTTTTTTACTGGCCAGGGTTCTTGGAGGAGAAGTAAGTACCTGTATGCAAAAGGACATAGAGGGAGGTAATGTAAAGTCTTGGCTATGTTTTTCAGTAGTAATTGGGTTTTCTTGGTGCTTGGTTTTGGACCTTGTAGCCAGCTAAGAATGGATGCAGTTGGTAAGCACAACGTCTAGATTGAAAATACAGAGGGTCAGCTAATCTTCCTGTGCAGTGGATTATGGCTTGTTGGGTGTGACAAACAATCTGGAAATTTGTACTGTGAATCCCAGAAATGTGAACAGGTGTCTGTGAGCTAGGACTGAAGCCCATTCTTGAGGGACAAGTGCTTTCGATTTTTCAGTACTTAGCTGAATGGCACCCTTTCTCCTCCTTTGCACTGCTTTTGCACTTCCCTTTGTTTAAACTTTTTAGTTTTTATTTTACTTTAAATGGAGCTAGCAGCAGTTGTATAACGTCCTTGTGGGGAGAGCACCTACCAGTGTTTGTTTTCATCCTTGGCCTGATGCAGTTCAAACCCATTAAAGAATGAAAGCACATGTTCAACTGCAAAGCCAGCTGAAGTTCTGGACTACATCCCTCCCTCCAGCTGCTTGCACCAGCAGGGTTGGAATAGCTGCTTGAACTGTTTACGAATTGAGTCACTAAGTGATTTGGTTGTAAACAACAAGAAGTGACTTGCAGCAAGGCCCTCAGACTCCTATGGTTTAACAGTCAGGAGGTTAGAAACTTCTTAAAATGGCTCTGCAGCTTAAAATGCCTTGAACTGTGTTGTGAAGTACTAAATATTCAGCGGTACTTGATTTTGATACTTTCACTGTGCATATTGCATTCAGGAGGAGCTAGTGTTGCAAACTTCCTACATTATTTACATTTGCTTTCATCTTTAAATTTTCCTTTTAATTGTAATTACTAGAGTCGTCTTGTGTGAGCACTGTTTTGAGAGAAAAAGCTTTTATAAATGCAATTGCTTGGTTTTCTGCATAACAGCATAATCCAGATGCCCCGAAATCATTGTGGTTTGTGGCTCAAAATGAAATTATCAGAATGTATAAGGTGGGGGGGGAAATATAGGTCTGTACTGGGAAGGATCAACAGCCACAAGAGATCACTTGCAAGATGGTCTCTTGTCTCACCACTATTTTTTGTGTTAAATCCAAGAAGCCTAGCTGGGCTCAGGAAGTTTTCAAACCATAGTAGGGTAAAACCAGCCGTTATAATCCCCATGAAGCTAAAACCAGTTATGAAAATACTTTGAAGAAATCTGTTTAAGATAGTCATAATAATTTTAAACAGGCAATCAGAAGATTTCTGTGCCTTAAAGGGATCAAGGTCTTTCACTGATGCCAGAAGCCTTCATGTACTTTATGTATTTATTTATATATAATGGATATGAGTATATTAATGAAAAAAAGTCTTTCCTGCTTGTGACAGGCAGGACTAAGCTGAGAGGTCTGTTCTAGGGGTGTGGCCCTGGGTATCATATGTCCAGTCCATGGAGAGTGGCAGTTGAGAACCACTTAAGGCAGAACACGAAAATGTGAGGGGGTGGGTGGAATGATGTAGTTTAAGTGGTGTAAATACTTCCTTTGGAAGTAACAAAATTGTCAATTACAGGGGTTTTTGGCTTTAAAAAAAAAACCACCTCCACCAAAACAACATATATCTAAGAGATCTGAATGATTGATTACAGAATTCTAGAGGGTCACATACAAAACCAGTTTTCATACTAGCAAGCTTCCTTTCCCTAAAATTTCGTGAATACATAACACATTATTATTGCTATTCATACTGTTATACCAAAATCGGATTGGGCCTGGTGACAAAGATTGAGTGCTACAAAGTTTATTTTATGTGCTTGAAAATTTCAGGTTGCTTATGGCCAAGTTCTTGGTGTGATAGGATATTCCCTACTTCCCCTCATTGTCATAGCACCTGTACTTTTGGTGGTTGGATCATTTGAAGTTGTTTCTACCCTAATAAAAGTAAGTTCAGTATCATTTATAGAGAATTGTCTATGGCTATTTTTAATGCACTTTCCTAACACTTCAAGTCTTAACCTATTCAGAACTACAGCATGAGTGAACTCTATGATCCTCTTGGCTAGTATGCTGGACATGACTGCTAAGCAAATTCTGCTTTAAATGTGTGAATACTTGGGCACATACAATGCTGTTGCTATAACAACACCTGTTGTTATCAGCTAGCTGCTGTTTAAGGATTTTGCTGTGCTCTACTAGTTGCATTAAAAATAAATAGGATTATCATTTTGAGAAGAGGATGCATAATTAAACCTCAGAATGAAGAGTCTGAAAATAAGTGTTCTGTCCCTCCCCCCATCATCCACTTTATTTTTAGGTACTGCAGCATGAGTCTGACGTTAGTCATTGTTCTGAGACCTTCCCATAGTGGTAGCAGTACAAAGCTCTTGATAACCTTTGCAGAGAAAGTTGGTATTGTTCTGATTCTGTGTGGAATGTAAGGTACAAAGCAAGAATAACTTGCCTGATGCCACCTGCTTTTTGGCACCTTTTGTGAAACTAGCAGTGTTCCTTGACAGATCCTGGCACTGCTTAATGTTCCTGAACACTTCCAGTGCTGCTTAAAACCCTTTTAGGTAGCTTTTGAAGTTACTGCTGAACTTTTTGGAAAGGTTGAGAAAATTGTTACTAGCTAAGCTGTATGCTTTTTGAGTTCTTGTTCTACTGATGTGAATGGTTTCTGTTCTTTAGCTGGTGGTAAACAGTATAATTGAAGTACAGCTGAAGTGTATGATAAATAACAATTGCTGTGTTTGTGACTTGATAACTTGCAATTACTATTAAGTGACAGAGTCAGAAAGCAAATCATTAATCTGCCAGTTAACTGGCAGAAATATATTTTAATTAAACCTCTCTTACTTGATTCCTTCTAGCAGGTTTTTAACTGCAGGGCAAATCTTTTTGCATCATTAGATCATTAGCGTGAAAATGGAGGACAAGCCCCATATGGCCAAAACTACTTGTTCTGTGACAAGCACTACTTGTTATGGCAGGAGAGCTCAGTGCTTGGGGAAATGCTTCGCAGTCCTAAAGTTGGGGAGGTTACAGTGAAATAGCGAAGTGCCAGTCAGCTGTCTTCCAGTCGCAATCCACAAAGTAAACTATTGGAGTCATGTGCCTCGATTATTTTAATTGCTGCAATTTTCCTAATATATCTTTAGGAATTCAGTCATGGTATTGATTAGTGTTCTTATTTTGCTCTGCAGGCCTGGGTTAGGCAGCAGAAATGGAAGTATGTGATCACATGCAATTTTGGGGGTTTTGTTTATATGATAGCAGTTGAACAGGCCACATAATCCCTCAAGGGGCTTCAACTTCTCTGACAGAACTGTGAAAGAAGTTCTTTGCTGGGGTCCTGTTATGCATGCCCTCTTTGGTCCTGTGTTTTGCAGAAGACTGCAGTGTTTTTTCATGCCACTCAATTTTAAGTATTTTTTTCTTTTTTATTAATATTTGAGGTGTTGCTAGAGGATGATGTCCAATTACTTTTTCTATAACCTTGTGAGTTTGAGCTTTGAGTCAAATTCACTGACCTCAAGATTTATTTATTTTTTCGCTAAGTTCATATAACATACTGGATATTCATAGTTAATGTTACTTTCTACCAGCCTTTTAAACTGGTTCTTTCTTAAATTCATAAGCAGTATATTTTTTCATACAACTCTATGTTGTTTTCATATATGAAACATAAATATGCTTTCATACAACTTGTGTTTTGACAGGCTTCTCACTGCACTTGAAAAGAACAGGAGTGTGAGATTCAGTTACCTTGAGGCAGAGGCAAAACAATTAAATGAAAGCTTGCAAGCCAGACAAATCCGAAAATAAACAATGGCAATTTAACCCTCTGGTATACATTGTAGCAGGAAGTCAAGTATAGTGACTCTTAAAGAGCTTAAGGAGTGAATAGCTGGGGACAATCAAGGTAGAAAGGAAAGTTATTAATCCAGTGAAGTTTCAAACTGGGTGTATATAATCTTATGGCTTGCTTTGTGGTATCGGTATGTCTTGTATTAGGGAAAACTTATTGTAGATCCTAAGCTGCTCACTTCAGTAAAAATGTCTCAAATGAAAATAACATGCCTACTTGTGCAGTATTTCTCTAAACTTACATGAAAATGCACAAGTGTTTTCTTTGTGTATTTGGAGTTCTTCCCCTCCTCACCTCCTCCCCCAGTCAATTTTTTTTTTTTGGGGGGGGGGGGGTGTTCCTTTTTTGTTTTTAACTATGTTGAGAGAAGAACTGATTGTTATCTTGATATTTGGAAAGATATTTTTGTGGTGTCGGCTAAAACTGTTCATCTTCTTTTTCAGTTGTTTGGAGTCTTTTGGGCTGCATACAGTGCTGCATCATTACTAGTTGGAGAAGAATTCAAGACCAAGAAACCCCTTCTAATTTATCCAATCTTTTTATTATACATTTATTTTCTGTCCTTGTACACCGGGGTGTGATCTAGTACAAGATGTGGCCAGAAACCGTATTTTATTCACTTGCAGACTGATAATGCGTAAGATTAAGGAGGCTGGAGATAATACAAGTGACTGTTTTGTATCCAGTTGTCAAGATGTTTTAAGACCGAAGAGCATATTTGTGTATATTATTTAATGAAGCAATTGTAGCTATATAGATTTGTATCAAAGTTCTAGGTTTGTTTAAGACTCTTCAGATTTTAATGAGCAAAATAAAAGAACCTTGTGTTTTATAAAAAAGTGTAGCAAAACCATAACTCGATACCTGTGCCAAAAGCACTAGGACCAGATTACTATACTTGAGGAAAAAAAAAGAGAAGTTAACGGTAACAATCTCAAAGTGCAGTTTTTCTTTTCAGCTTAAACACAGCTGGCTTTTTTGCCACAGCAAGTTCTGTAGATGATATATATTTATGAAACGGTTCTGATTGTTCATGGAATAGTCTGTATAATCAAGACATGAAGATACTACTTTTAATTTAGTGCCTCAGTTACTTTGATTTGGCTGTTTTGAGTTTTTATAAATTCCAATTTGTTTTCAAACCGTGTATATACTGTGTATTTTGTATCTATGGCTTGTGTGTAGCGTAAGTACTCCTTGGTTAAGGATGTATATTGGTTTTTTAAAAATTGAAGCTACAAGTATTTGAAGTCTTTATTTACTATCTCTGACCAAAGGAGCAAGATATTTACCGTGCGACATAATGAATTGGAATGCATCTTTAGAGAATCAAATTATTTTACTCAAAACTGTAAATTTACAGAGAAATAGGTGAACACCTTTCCCAACTGTAGAGATGGCTTCATGTTGCAGGAAAAAAAAAGATGATCTTTCAAATTTGTGTGATCTTAAAATAATGTTATTTTATGATGACAAAATAAAAGTAATGCTTCCCTAACTACGTTTTACAACATCTTGCTCTGTCTTGCTTTTAATAGCATGGTATTTAACACGCATCCATGGTTTGGTTTTTTTGGCTGTGTGTTTGGTTTTTTTTTTCTTTCCCCAGTACTATTGATCCCTTGTAAAGAGAAATAAAAAAGATTTGTAAGGGCAGATTCTCCCTCCAATAAACAAGGCAGAATGACAGCCTTGGTAACAGTTACAGTCTTGCTAATTTTGACTATCCAAGGATTATGTAATAACGTGGTGACATGTTAAATATTTCCTGTGTACTGTGTTGCTTGCTTATGTAATGGTCCTTATGGTAATGTTTCTTCACAAGGGAAGTCCACTGAAGTTCACTTTGCATGGTACTAACTTAGATATTTGCAATCTTCAGTATTTAGCATTGCCAAATAGTTTTTAAGTTTCTTAGTATTTGATTTTGGTAGCAGGAAAAAAAAAAATCATTACCCATCCCTTTTTTTGTGTGCTTCAAATAAAAATCAGCCGTGACAAGGTAATAGCAAAGGCTGTCTGATCCCTAATGGACATGTTTCCTTACCAGAACTGTAGTTTTTCAGACTTTTAGGCTGTGTAACTTGCCATTTTAGTAACTTATTTTTACTACTCATTACTGATGTGGAATATATATTTAAATTCCAGCTGTACCACAGACCTTTAGCTTATGCAGTCTGCTTTTCTGGCTGATGCTTGTGTTGGTTTCAAACAGAACTAATTAGAAGTTGGTGCTGGCCACAAATTGTAACATAATACTCTAGCTTGTAATACATTAAAGAGGAAAAACTGGAAGAGAGGTGGTCTTTTCACCTCATTTTTGATTTCTGCAGAAGTCCTGGTGGAATTACTGCAGATCCATACTAAATAAATTATAGCACCAGTTTAGTTCTTACCTTCAAGTGTTTTGTGAGCATCCATAACATATTCTTAAAAAACGACAACAAAAAAGGTGTATTAGCTCTGGAATCTTGCATGATAATTTGGTCTTATCTCTGTTTCCATGACTTACATTTCTTTTTTAACAAGAATATCCAACTAGTATCAGAAGACCCAGTATCAACCCAGACCCTGTCTGTGAATACTGGTTTACTAAACATCCCCACAAACATGATGGGCAAGGACACATTTAGGTTACTAGGCTGTCAGCTTTAATTCCTCTTTGCATAGCTGTTCTATTCAATGTCCATAATAGGTCCTGTGCATCTGAAATGACTATGAATATTCAAAGGATGCAAGAATGTTCTATTTAATCTCCAAGTATCTTATTTTCCTCTATAGTGATGTTCTATGAAATTTATAGTTGCAAGTTTAACTGTTCCTTTCCACAGACTTGGCACATGTGTAATATGCAATGTAGATATGCACTTAACATAGTACAGATTTTGTACACAATTGCAGATTTGCACCTTTTAATCTTAGTCTCTCTAGGGTCACTTTTTGTGTATGCTGTGCAAGAAGTATGTACAAACAGCTCTCAAATGGTTCTAATAGTTTGTAATAACTTTGCATTCAACAAACTCATATTTTTAGATGAGGTATGTGTGTAAATACAAGATGTATTTTATAAAAATTTTGAATTAAACTTGTTTACAGAATGTATGAAGCTCATTTATATTTACTGAATTGACATCTATATTCCTATTAATGTCATCAATCTCAAGCTTTGAGGTGATAAATAAATATTTGTGATAATAGATGCAGTATTCCTATTGTCACTGAAATCTGGGAACTAAGACTCAGAATGACAGGTTAGAAAGCCAACATTATTATGGCACCCCCGGTGCATGGGGGCTCGCTCTGCTCGTCATGCACACCAAGAAGAGACAGTTTACAGTGTATGTTTTTTCATTATATACTTATTCATTATAATTCTGCAAAATGTCCACCCAATTCTTGTTACTCACGCATACAGTAATTGGGCAGATAAGGATGTGGCGCAGGCGCTGTGAATTCTCTGTGGGTCATGGTGGTTGGCTGGGGGGAAAGAAATACCCTTACTCATTTTATCCTTTTATGGACAGCTGTTAGCTAAGGACATTGGAATGTGTTTAGTCTTTCCAATTAATTACATGTTCTTGTTTGGTCTAATTTACAACCCTGAGAGGCTCTGGAGTTTTCTTTTGCAGCTGTTTACCTATTTCTGAGGCCTTGCCAACAGGAGGAAGCCTACATTCTTCTTGAGAGAAGACATCTGGTTCTTTTGTTGCATGCCTTTCTTATCTTGAGAATTGTAGCCTCTATACACAGTAAGACTCTAGTTTAAGAATCCTTGTAGCCTACCTATGTCCAAGTCTCTATATTCAGTGAAATACTAATTTGGTATCAATTTCTCTCAAAACTGGAAACATAAGAGTGCATCCATCTAACACAAAGTTCCTGTTCCAAGATGCAACACCTCATTTCAAGGAAGAGACATGGGTATCATACCTTCAAGAGACATATCTTCTGGATAGAGCAACGAAACATGTACATGTGAACTTGCTTTCTTTCCTCTTCTAGCCATCAGACATACTCCATCATTTGTCAGAAAAATTATGCCTACTTGAAAACTATGTGAAATCAATTGCTTTGGAGACAACGTAGAGCTTGAGGTCTGCTTTAAGTTTTGTCACTACCCTTATTGGTCTTTCATGTCTCATCTGAAGCAGTGAAGCAAGCCTGAAAGCTGCTTATTCTGCACTCAGGACAATTTTGATGAGGCTGGTGGCATACCCATGTGGATTCTTTTGTTTTCCCCTTAGACACTCTATTTCTTAAATCATTTACCCGCTACAGCAGCCTGTGCTAACATGGGTCCTTCTAATAAAAATACTCGCCTGTGTGAAACCACATTATATTTAAAACGTCAATATATTTAAG
Organism: Pezoporus occidentalis; assembly: GCF_034315485.1. Lineage (NCBI taxonomy): Eukaryota > Metazoa > Chordata > Aves > Psittaciformes > Psittacidae > Pezoporus > Pezoporus occidentalis. Next base: position 3,151,185 of record NW_026915376.1, read on the forward strand.
ACCATCACAAAACTTAATCAGAAGTTTTTAAGACATCAAAACCCTTCAATATATATAAGACCATAAAAACTTTCTCTAATATTTTAGTAGAGCAGGTCACTTAGATAAAATAATGCCAACAGGCAGGTTTGGTATTTGGGGGCGGGCAGAAAGCCTCAGTGAAATACAGACGGTATTTATATCATTTTTTGAAGCTTGCTGAATCCTGCTTCATAACAAAATGCTTTCATGGGTACAATGACTCCATCCCTACTTTGGGTGGTGGGAGAGCGGGTGGCAAATGCTCCTGGAACTCACACACGTGTGTGCGCCAAACTCATTCCAAAAGGAAGCGGTAGCAGCACGGCGCTTCCATTTTTTCACTGTACCAGAGCTGGAAGCAGCCTAACCAGGGGCTCTCACACCGCTCTGCGAGCGCAGACAGGAAACCAGCCGCAGAGCCAGCCTGCCTAAAGCCTCCTTGCCTTCTCCCCGACGCGGGAGGCGGCAGCGGCGCTCACCCGCTTACCACCGAGTTTCTGACACGGCAGCGGCGGGGCAGGGAAGGACTCGAGCCCCAGCGACCGCACCGAGCCCCCGGAGGGGACGGAGCAGCCCCGCCGGCTCCCCTCAGGAGGCCGCTCCCTCCGCCCCGGGGCGGACACACGGCCCCCTTCAGCCCCCGCCGCGAGGGGCGCTACGGCCGCGCGCGCGCACGGAGGAAGCAGAGCCCCCGCCTCTCCCCTTGCTCCCGCCCCTCTCCGTGGCGAGCAGCCGCCCGCGCCCCACGTCTCCCCTCCCGCCGTGTGAGGCAGGCGGCTGGTTCCGCATCCGGCGCGGTTGTGTCACTTCCCGCTCACGCTGGCGCTCTCCCTTTCCCCCTCTCCCCGGACCCGGATGGTGACTGGCGGCGGCGGCGGCGGCGGTTCCAGGGACTGTCAGTGAGCGGCTCCCCGCGGGCCTCTTGTCCTGAGGGCGGCGGCGGCAGCGGCCCGGAAGATGGCTGCGGCGGCCTCCTGCTCCTCGGCGGTGGCGGCGCCGGCTGGGGCCGGGCCCGGGCCGGTGTCGGCCGGGCCGGGTTCCTGCGAGTGGCTGCTGCTGCGGGACGGCTGCCTGCGCTGCGACGCCGACGGTCTCTGCAGCCTGTGCTACCACCCGGCGCTCAACGCCATCCTGGCCGTGACCGCCCGCGGCGCCATCAAAGTCATCGACGGCACCTCGGGGGCCACGCTGCAGGCGTCGGCGCTGAACGGTGAGCGCAGGGCCCGGGCGGCCTGCCCGGCCCCTCTGCCGCGAACCGGTGGCGGGGGAAGCCGGCCGCGCCACCCCCGGGGCGGCTGGAGGGCACGATCGCGGCGCGGCGGAGCTGCGGGGGAGGTGGCTGGGGCTCGCCTGGACGCAGGTGTCGAGGCTGGCGGAGGGGCTTCCGCCCGGGGAGGCCGAGCTCACCTCGGGCCCGTGGTGCCGGCGGTGCCCCGGCTCTTGTTCACCCCCTGTCGCTTTTGAAGCCTGAGCGGTTCCGACTCTTCGGGGCAGAGATACTCGTGTAGGCAGCACCGAGGCCTTTTTCTTCTGCAAAATGTATTAGCCCGGTTACTGAAAGGTGAAATGGGGATGGAAGTCTGATGTTGAGGGCTGTGTTTTGTATTTTATCTTTTCAGGCGTTCTTATGGTTGACGTAACGTTGAACCTTCCAAAGATTCGAAACAGCATGTTATGCAGGATAGGCAGAGTTCTAGTTCTTATTGATACATGATACTGTATGAATTTATTGAGCCTTAATCTGGGCTTGCTAAGAAGGCATATTTCTTTAAAGTATGCTTTTAACACTTAAATAATAGTGTTAATACAAAATTAAAAGTGTTACTTGGCTATAGTTCAGGATTATTTTAAATCAGAATCCTTAATAAAGTTATTTGATGGTATGTTTTAGGTATATTTGCATAGTTTTTCAGGCTGCTGAGTGTCTTGACTGTGTCGGGTGCTAGTAACAGTATATCCGCTGCTACGTTAAGGAGCTATGATTACCCACTGACTTTGTGGTGGAGAGGCAAGACTATAGCATCTCCATAATGCGAAGCATCTTTCTTTGTTGCCCATTAGTGTTTTTACACTGCTAACAAACTAGCTGTGTGGAAAAAGATCCATGTGCCATGAGCACCTCTTGTTCCTCTCTCATTAACAGTTCTTAAACTGTGGTACTTGTCAGAATATCGTGGGGGTGAGGGCGTAGGGTTATTTCTGGTGTGTTGCGAGACCAGCCTTTGGCATAGAAAGACACGCTTTTACTAGTTGTGTATTTACATGTTCATGTTGTCCTTACAGTTGTGTGTTGTTATGATCAAGCTGTGCTGAGTGGTGGTGGTGGAAGGTTGATGTTTGCCACCTGAACATAGTGTAGTAATGCCAAGAATTGCCCGGTGACGCCACAGTGTAGGTAGTACGTATACTTTCACCTTGAAAACCTCCAACCGTATTACAATGTCAAACTGAAGACAGCGGGACAGCAATCACTGGTTTCCATTCCTAAGTTAGAGTCGGTACATTGTAAAGTGTAAAGGTAAAGTGTTTGAGGCAATTAAAAAGAAGTTTGTGAAATTATTGTGAAGGTGTTTTTATTGCTCTGGTGTTGATCACTTATATTGAAAATGAGGCTCCTTTGTTGTGCTTCCTGCTCTCTTCAGATCACTGTGCTTCTGTCATTCCCTTTCTTCTGTCGTGCTATCTCCTGAAGTGCTTTCTTTATTAATAACTTAATTTCTTACTTTTCTTCATGCTCTTGCCAGCAGTTGAGAATTGTTAAGTTGCGGATGAGTAGGACATAAATCAAGGCCTTAATTTGTAATTGGTTGCCTGTGTACGGCATGTTTAATTCTTATGAAGAGAAAAAGTGAACTATAAATCAAAGCCTAAGCTGTTGTTTTACACTTGTCTGTAATAGAACCCTCGCAAGAGATTTGGTTTAGTATTCAAAATGCTAATGGAAATTCTCCCCTAAACAGTAACTATTTAAAAATAACATATTTCTTTGATTCTGTTACGTGCATTCAGTCATGTATACTTCCTCTAGTGTCAGTCTTCTCTGTGACAGCATGACTGTGAAAGATGGATTCTACTCCTCCTCATATGAAACAACAGAATTGCTTGCAATCTACCCAAATTTTATCTGTGCAGTGTAGCTGATGATTACGTTGCTGGGGAAAAAAACACCTTAGTTTAGTCTGAAGAAACTTTAAATGAATTTCCTTACAGATTCAGACCAGTGTGTGTGCCTGTGAGAAATCTGGCTCATGTCGGCAGCTGGTGTCTTTTGGGCCTGTTAGCGGCCATGTTGACTCTTGTTCTCTCCCTCTTCAGCCCTTCTTTGGGAAGAGGAGGGAAAACAGAATTCAACTGTTCTTTGGTATCTGCCCGCTCTGTACAGCGTGAGCTTTTTTGATGTAGGATAGTACTAGTTGGACACTCAGACCTGTAGGCCAACTGTGTCGCTGCTCCCTCTCCTGCCATAAATGACAGGTCAAAGGATATTGTTGCTTCGGGACTTCTGGTGCTATAACTAAAAATAGAGTTCCTAGGAATTAAAACTGCTTCTCTTGGGAGACTAGACTGCATGTCCTTCTTGATTGTGGCGCTGCAGGTCTTTTGCCCTGCCAAAAGATTTCTGTTGGACAGAAATGCTGTTGCTCATTACCCAAGGAAAAACAACGTAGTAGGCCCTTCTTTCTAGAAAGTGAAGCAAGAAAAAGGATCCCCTATCAAGGGAAGGAGGGAAGAAAAGGAAATACCATGAAGTCTCAGTCTTGCTCTTATTTTCAGTCACAGTTCACTATGGCAGTACATTAAGCTCTGAGCTCACTCTCAGTGCAAAGGCTGAACCTGTGGAATACTGAATCTGCTAGAGCAGTGGAAACTGCCTTGGTTAGAATGTAAATGAAGATTGCTGTCTTTGGTGTGTAAAAGAGCAAGACAAATAATTCACAGCCAAAAGACAGTTCAGTTATAAATCAGGTCCAAATATTAGGATGTGGTCCCTCGTCTTTGTGCTTCAGTTTTTCATGTGAATGTCTGATGTGTGAGCTGATTCAGGGGTTGTTCTTCTGAGCCCAAACTGTAGGAATCCAATGAGGATTATGATTATCATTATACCACAGTGGGTCTTCATCAGATCTCTTTCTTGAAAGTGTGTGGTCATCTTTAATTTATTTCCTGTATGGGCACTGTAGGCCTGTGCAGGAGGGCAAGGTGATCATTTGCAACAGTCCAGGGTATGGTAGTGGATAAGAGCACCAGTAAGGGGAAGATCAGGTGATCCTTTAATATTAATCTTTGTCTTATCTGGTCACGAGGTTGTCCTTTTTATTCTACCAAGGCTGTCGCCTGTACACTATGCATTTCAGAGAGCTGGACTGGGAGACCAAGGACAGTTCTTGAGATTACTGGATATTATGCATTCCTGTGTGTTTGCTAGTAGTGGTTAGTCAGGACTAGTTTTGAATCTTCTGTGCAAGTCTATAAAATACTTAATACCCTAACCCCAACCCACCAGACAACAAATAAACAGCCCCCAAACCCAACAAAAACCTAAAAATGAAACAAAAAAGCCAGTCAGACAAACAAACAAAAGACCCCAAAGCATAAAAGCAGATTTCCAGAATAATCTTGGTGAGAGTGGCACAGGTTGCCCAGAGAAGCTGTGGGTGCCCAGTCACTGGCAGTGTTCAAGGCCAGATTGGAGGGGGCTTGGAGCAACCTGCTGCAGTGGAAGGTGTCCCTGCCATGGCAGGGGGGTTGAAACTATATGATATTTAAGGTCCCTTCCAACTCAAACCAGTCTATGACTATATGAATTCCCAGAGAAACTTGGCCTGGAACGCAGTAAAAAGTGAAAACATACTGTCAAACGGATGGATAGTGACCATCTCGAATGTTTCTGTAGGTTTTCTCAGATTAATTTGACATAGCAATACCTTCAGAGCCTTGTTTGCTAAAATGCATGGTGTTTCACATCTAAGGCCTTCTAAATTGCTGTGCAGGCCCTAACAGTACTCAAAAGATAGACTTCTGAATCCATGCAGAGAAGGACCTCTTCACTGTACATTGCACCAGTTCCTGTAGGGGAACAGTCTGGGTTATCATTAGAGGCCCTCAACTGCTGTTTCTCCAACAGAAGAATTTAGAAGGAAATACATCCCAGCCCAGAAGGCTCACCTGTGCCAGCAAGTTCAACACCATTGTCTGCCTGGGAAGTCCTGTTTGTCTTCAAATGGTTTACTTTGAATTACGGAGCATTGGAAATCTATCAAGGGGTATCAGATTCTGATTCTTTTTTAATCGTTTCCATGGTGTGCAAGAGGAAAAACAAGAATAAAAGATTCTCTTTTGCAGCTTGGAAGTCATAGAGGGAGTGTACACTTCTTAACATCTCTGGGAAGAAACTGTTGGGATACTCTGCCATTCAATTCTAGGCTTGAATTATTTGATGACATCAGCAGCAGTTTCAACTGCTTCAAGCTCACTCTGGTAATACTGCTCAAGTTGGCGCCTTCATGCCTCAAAATTGGGGCAAGTTTCTTCATCTTCTTGGCTCGTCTTATAATTTGTTCGATTATGAGACAAAAATATTAATAAAGGAGGCTATTGCTATTAATACAGACTTTTCTCGTTGTTATTTTCTCATTGCATAGGGAGTATTGTCAGACATCTAGTGATCTGCTACAGCCCACCTTGCCTGTGAGTATACTTGACAGTGCTAGTCTGTGTGAAATGCTTCTCAGACAGACCATTCCACTGAATTATGTGATCTCACCATGATTCACAAAAAGCCTTAAGCACTTGAAAAAACAGAATAGGAGAGTTGTTAGATTTGAGTTCGATGTTTTATACCAGTAAAGATTGTAGACCATTGTGTGCTCCATTTGTCTGCTACCTTAATCAGAGTATGGCTGATACCCCGTTCTTACTTGCTAGGCATCTTGCCAAACTGTCAAGATGCTGTTGATTGATATTTCCATGCTCTGTGGAAGCACATCTGGATTATCTTCTGCAGAGGCTAAAAGAGAGTGAAAATGGAGATCTTTTCTTTCCACGTGCCTTTAAAGGGGCGTTTGCATTACTGTGTTTATTGCAGGCATCCAGAAGTAACAGCAGGCAGCAATGCAGGCATATGTTACGTTGCCAGGCAAGATAGCGTATTTTTCATTTTATAGACAGATTATTCATATCTGGACTGATGAATTCATGGTGAGAGTAGTAGTGTATTAATAAAGGTTGCAGAATGCTTTGATGTTAGAGAATCAGAAAAAATTCCAAGCCCTCTGCAAATGGACTTTGAAAAAGGTCTCTGCAGGAAGATGTATCTTTAAATGCTTCTTACTGACCCAAGGAAAAATTACTGTGCTCTGTGTCAGGGATTTGAACTTTGACTTCCTGTCCTATTCCATCTCACAGGTAGTTAAGATATTTCTTATTGATAGGAAGCATCCTCAGAGCAAACCTCATTTTGAACCTGTGTTCGGACTGTGGTCCAGCTTTGTTTAAGGTAGCTTTTAATATGCCCATATGACTGTTCAGCTTAACTCATCACATCCAGTGATGCTGGTTAGCATATTATAGAAAATGTGTGAGAAATTTGGCAGAATATGTTCTGGCAGAGATAATTGATTAGTTCATGTCCAGCACCTTATGAAAGAAAGCAGGTTGTTGGACTTTAAGTAATGGAAACATGGAGGAGGTTTTGCTTTGGATTGCCCAGACTAATGATCTTTAGAATTCGTGGTCATAGTGATCAGTGGTTTGGATCTAGTATATTCTCCTGTCCGATAATTGGTCCTTTCTAGCAGCCCACCATAATGTTGGCTGGCTCAGTAGAACGTTTATCTGAGTCTTCAGTTACGTTGTTTACAACAATATTTTTATGGTTGCTGTTGCATTGGTATCCATACCTTAAACTCAGATGAAATGCAACATGGGGGGTTGTAGAAGGCAGAGTATTAAGAAAAATCTGTCCTAGCCTGAAGATTCAGCTTAATTGTTTCTTTCAAGTTTTTAATAATGATTTTGTCTGGTTTTTGGTATGGTGTTGAGCTGTTATTTCAGGCTTTCTTCCCAAGCTACTTTCAAATAATTTTAAATTTAAAATTGAAAGGGTTCATTAATTCTCCCTGAACAGTATGACATCTTTCAGAAATACTTCTTAGGCTGTCTTGGAGATGGACATAAAAGGCTTATAACCATGTGGACAGCTTCTGAGCATGTCGGTCTGTCATAGGTCATGTTATAAGATAGCTTGTTGCATGTTACCTATTCCAGTGGGATCAGTCACTGCTCACCTTTTAATTTTGTTGTTGTTTTTTGTTTAGTTTTTAAAAAATACACACCTGAATCAGTTCACTTTCGTCGTGGTTCTTAAGGGATGCCACAGTATTGCTTTCTGCTGTTAGAAGGCTGTCCTTTAAATAGTTAATGCTCTCTTAACTGCAGTGGCTGCTTGCAGTCACAAAATGAATACGTATCGCTGAGTGGATGGTTCAAGAAAGACCAGCTGCTGCCTTCAGTTCTTCCATTTGTGCAGTACTCGTGGATACCAAAACTTGCATCTTCTTCTGATTTCTTTGGAGTCAAATATTGGAGTGTGTATTGGCTAAGTTCCTTTGCTGCCTCGTCTTTGTGAAGAGTATCAAGATTTGGTAACGATCCTGTGCATACTGCTAGTCAAAAAGTAGACAGGAAGTCTGGTATATGCAAAACATTTATTTTGCAGATTTGCATGTATGCTAGGGGAAAGATCACTCCACAGATCAGGATGATGCACGAAAAAGTGGAAGAGAAGAAACAGCTCCTGTTTTACAGCCTAGACTAAAAGTGTGAAGTTACAGAAATAATAACTTATATGTCCCATAAATGTAAAAACTATTATATTTAAGATTTCCTTGAGGTATTTGCTAACGCTGTTCAGTGTGTGTTTTATTGCCATTTTTTTTTTAATGTGTAACTTAGGAGGGAATTTGCTGATCAGTTAAGTAGTCTTCAAAATTACTAGCATTAGTGAAAATGCATATCCAGTCTCAAGAGCTGGTTAATGAGGTGGCTTGCATAGCATACAGTCTCTTGGCAGTTCTTCAGTCCCCCATACAGTTCCTGGAGAGAAAGCATTTTATCCACTGCACTTCCCTGACCTGGCTGAGTGTGAAGCAGTCAGGATCTTATCTGAGCATTTGGCAGCTGTAGAAGAGTTTGATAAACTCTGTTTGCTGGGCAACAGGGCACAGAGACTCATGAAAAACACCTTACGGAAATGAAAGAGCTGGGGAGGTGACTGAGAGAGAGCTGGGATGGGACTGAGAACTGTGATGGAGTGGTTGGATGACAATGAGAAGGGGTTAGAACCGGTTAGGGAAGTAGAAAGCTGTATAGATGGCAGTGGAGGCTGGGAAACTGCGGAGTGTTTTGTTGGAGGGCAGGAAGGCACTGTGGTTATTGTGGAGAAATACAGTAATAGATTTAGCTAACCTGTCTTGAGCAGGGTCATAGATTCATGTTGTGATGTAAACCATGACATGCAACACTGCTCGATAGACTTCATTTTAATACTGTTTTTTCTTGTTCTGTTTTCTGTAGCTTTTTTAAGTCAGAATTACAAGATTAGCATTTTTCAACAAATAGTCTTAGATTCTCTCTCCACTGAAGACAGAAAGGAAAAGCCCTTACTCCGAACTTTCGGAGGAACCTACCTTCGCATTACCTTTAGAAGGAGCCTGGCAAGACCAGTCTTATAAGGCTTAAGTTAGCTTTTCTGAATGTCCCCTTTCAGTGACAGAACCAAAGTTAAATATATGTATTTATTTTCAGATATTCTTATGCTGCAAGTAGGTGTCTTAAACGTACAAGGTCCTTCAATTTTGCTAGCTTCACAGAAGAATTTGAAAAGGCATCCTAAAGAATAGTTTCGCTTTTAAATTTCACTTAAACATGAATAGATCTAGTCTGTTCTGCTTCAGCTTTCTTATGTAGAAGCAATAATTAGGAGAACGTGAGAATGCGTTTGGTTAATTTGAAGTACTTGAAAGAATTCAGTGGAGTTGGAGCCGTAGGGCTCTCCTAATGCCAGAATCTTGGAATTGTACTAGAGAATACAACTGAGAGTGTAAGTCCATTTCAATGCCTGATGTGTGCAGTTTTGATATTTCCATCTCAAAAAGAGTATAATGGAACTGGCAGCTTAAGGTGTGGGATGCTTTTATATGTGAGAAAGTATTCAACCTGAAAAGGTAATTGGCAGTGGGGAGGTGAGAGAGTGACAGAGGCTTGCAAAATTCTGGATGTGTGAAAAATGTACATTGGGAGTTGATGATGCTCTCTGCTCTTGTGCTAGTAGAGATAAAAACAAGTACCTGTAAGAAATAGTAAAATATGGAGCTCCTGGCTGTGGAACATTGTGGATGTTAGATGTTTGTGAAATTACAACAGTGTTGGACAAACTGAGGGAAGAACAACCAACCACTTTTGGCTCAGAAGGTCCCTGAGCACAAATTAGGGGCTGAGAGCATTACAGGAAAGTACCATTGTATGCACACCTTAAAATTCTTCACTAACCTTTTGTTCCGTGTTGTATTTCCTTAAAAGTAATGTCAGAAAGAGAAAGACAGAAACTCAGCCGTATAACATAGCTGTTGAACTACTGCTGTAGTAATGGAAGACTGCTGTTAAGATTTCCTACTAAACTGTTTTTTTTTCTGCAGACTAAACAAGCCCAGTTACCTTAGTCTTCATGTGCTGTATGCTACATCCCTCTAGCTGTTGCCACCTAGACACTTAGTTCCCAGCTTCTGTGGATGTATGTGGTTATATTCCATACCAGGTGTAAGATGTTGCATTTGTCTTTGTTGAATTTAATAGAATCACAGAATGGTTTGGGTTGGAAGGGACCTTAAAGATCACCTAGTTCCAGCCCCACCTGCCACAGACAGGGATGCCTTCCACTAGAGCAGGTTGCTCTAAGCCCTGTCCACCTGGCCTTGAACACTGCCAGGGATGGGGCAGCCACAGCTTCTCTGGGTAGCCTGTCGCAGTGCCTCACCAGTCTTGCAGTAAAGAATTTCTACCTTATATCTAATCTAAATCTACCTTGCCTTTATCTCTTGTCCTGTCACTACATGATTCTATAAAAAAATCCGTCTCCATCTTTCTTGTAACCCTCTTCAGTGCTACAAGATAAAAGTAGCCCTCTTAAGGGCTACAAGAGAGGTTTGTGTCAAGCCATTTCCCTGGCTTTTTGAGAACCTTTTAAAAGGCAACCCTGCCATTTACTGCATCTCTCGTCCTCAGTTGCCTCCTGTTTGGTGTCATCCACAGTCTTGCTAAAGGTGCAGACTGTTCCATTATCCAAGTCATTGATAAAGATAGTTAAGCCATACAAAGCTTCCCTGAATGCCAGTCATAACTGGCTGCTGGGTAGGTGTTGAATCCTTAATTACTGATCTTGCCCATGACAGTCTAGCCTGTTTTTCACTTGGCTTGTAGTCCACCTGTATGCTTTTGAGAACTTGCTCCTTCTCCGAGCTTGATGTTTTGAAAGGTTGTCCTGGGTTCAGCAGTAGCAGTCATGTTTCTCCTCTTTGGTAGCTGGTGCAGTGCAGTGTTTTGACTTTCGGCTCAGGAACAGAGCTGATAGCGATGTTTTGGTTTGGCCAAGGACTTTGTGAGCCTCATGCTCTGCCAGGGAGGAGGGGAAGCCGGGAGGAAGCAGAGACAGGACACCTGACCCAAACTGACCAAAGAGGTATTCCATACCACAGCACGTCATGCCCAGGATGTAACTGGGAGTTAGCCGGAAGGGCTGGGAGACTGCAGGGTTGGAGGAGGTATCGGTCGGTGCTGAGGAGGGTGAGTTATCTGTCGGCTGGCGCTGAGGTGTTGTATTCTCTTCCCTTGTTATTTCCTTTATCATTATTATCACTGGTGGTAGCAGTAGTGATTTGTGTTATACCTTAGTTACTAAACTGTTCTTATCTCAACCCGTGGGAGTTGCATTCTTTTCGATTCTCCTCTCCGTCCCCCCGAGAGCAGGGGGAGGGCAAGAAAAGGGGGGGAAGTGAGCGAACGAATTACCTGACTGGGTTTAAACCACGACAAAGTTCCTTGTAATACTTGGGCTGGCGGGGTTGAGCTAAACCATTTCCTGCCAAACAGACTTTAGAGTTTAAAAAGTACCATAACTGGAGATGTTTCCTCCTGTAATGGAGACTGCAGGGTACATGATGGGTAAGCTCAGGTGCTCTAGCCACTTCAGTGACAAAAAGAGGAGCTGGTGTTAAAATTTCTTCTGGAAAAGGCTCTTTGTTCTGAAGTGCTGTGATGGGAGTTGCTCATGTGGAACAGGAAGTTCCTGTTACTGAGCTGTGAAGTATTCCTTGCCTGTCTCTGGTTCTGGGTGGATGCTGTGTAATTTCTGTCTGCAGTTTGTGAAAGACAGCTTTCCTGAAAATTTTAATCATACTTTTTCACTTAGAGGAAAGTTTTGAAGAAGGCACTGCCCTCTGTGAGATTTTTGCAGGAGAATTGCAGGGACTTGAGTTTTCAGAATTTACCTGAGTTGGCAGACAGGATTGTAGTGTACCTTGTGGAATATTCATAATCTATTCCCAGGATAATAGTATAAAGCTCTGTGAGCAATTGCATTCTGTGTGACATACAAGGCAGCAGTAATGTTAGATACATGGAGATCTGAAACCACATGAAGAGCGTGGGCACAAAGAGCTCACCAGTATCTTCCTGCTGATGTAGTCTCAGTTGAAGTCTGGAGAGTGGAAGAGGACCCTATGCTTGCAAAGCTAGTCAGATCTGATCTGCCTTGATTTCAGTGGGGTTTTGTTTATGTTGTGAAACCTTTTAAGTGTTAATGTTAGCTTTTGTTAGTAGTTGCTTGATCAGACACGTCAAGTTAATATTCATGTGTCAGTCTCCAGTGCTTTGGCCCAGATAACACATCTTCTTACTCTAATGAAGATTGTTAAAACCAGCTATCATATAATGAACTGCTGCTGAAGCAATTCTGTCCTGTTTGTTGCTAAAAGGAAAAGATAAACTGTAGATGACATTCTGGATTACCTAAATCCAGTTTTGGCAAACAAGGGAGTCTGAAGGCACTTTGTGATGTTAAGCTGAGTATTTCTGCCTCCTCTCTCATCCTTGCTGTTTAAGAGAATGTTTTCTTCAAGTTGGAGAATCCTTTTCTTTTGGAAAGGAGGGACTCATGGGCTTCATGGTGGCTGCTCTGCTGAGGTGATGTCTAGAGCAAATAAGGGGCTAGGCCTGGACGACTGGACCTGGAAGATAAAAGTGCACTGCTGAAGTTCCCACTGAAGATGTAGGTGAGGAGGAACAAGCGAGAATCTATAATAGATAAATTCAATAATGATGGGCACTGATGTCTTGGTTTTGTCATCCCTTAGCCATCTTTTCATTACTATGTTTCCAGATGTTCATAACTGCTATGTCTTGGTTTCCTTTGAGAGCCACTGGTTTAAAACAGTTTAAAGACATCTTTCTCCTTTTTAAACTACACTTGCAGTGCTTTGCTTTTTGTTCTCTTTTGTGTAAAAATATTACCCATTGCAACTAATTCATAGTAGTGATTTTATATAGTACTAGTTCAGAATAGTTTCCTGCAGATATAGCGAGTTAAACCAGCTGATACATACTTTTTTTTTTAATCCCATGTACGTCTGAAAAATGTGTGAGAACCAGCTGAGCAATGTTCTGTCAAGAAGCACTTTTGCCTCCAGTTGAAAGGATGGTTTTGTTGTCTGCTGGTTTGGCTTCTGGAAGGAGAATTTCACACAGCGTATTACCAGGAGTGATAATGCCTCCTAAACTTGAAGCTTTACACCCACACTTCACAACAGAAGGAGGGGAGGGGGAATAAATTTTTATTTTTAATTCTTACAGTAAATTTTAAGGACTTCTGCAGCTGTACCACTCCCTTCTCTTGAGTTTTTGGATTCTCCTGCCTTTAAATAGCTTGAAGTTCAAATCTAATGATACAGACTTAGTAGGATAGGTAGGGCTTTTGATTTCCTGAAACTTTATCCATATAGCTTCCCATGGTTGCAGTATTTTCAAATGAGTACTGAGGTATTGTTTGGATATTCTAGTTTAAATTAGAAGTGCAAAGTCTGGGCTCAGTGCAGTTAATGTGTGTGCATGTTTTGCTGAGCTGATGGGATTTCTGTTTCTCCGAAAATGTTACTTTAATTCTTAATCTAAAGACCTAGTTGTATTCATAGATTGAGGTTATGGATGTTCCTTTAGCTATTTGGTCTTGGATCTTAGGATTATGTCACTAGTGCTGTGATGCACGCGTTAACAATTGTCGCTTTATAGCTGCAGATAAAAGTATTAGTTTTCTGTGATTTAGAAACGATTTTGGTTTTTGCATTCTGTGCATTAGGAGTTTCTTGCCAAGAGAATTAGTGACTTTGTGATACATTTTAGTGCCATTCCTTGCTAGCAGTTTTCAAGTTGAATTAAGTTTTCTCAATATTAGAAAAGATCAAAAGTATTACTATCAACATTAATCTGCATCTCTTCATGAAGGTAGCCGTGCATACTAAGGTGAGTCACTTCCTCTTAAGGTCTAAAGCTTTGAGGCTAAAGCTATCTATGTAAGAGAGATGGAGACAAGCTTTTTCATTCTGATTCTTGACATGAAAGGCTAATTCTCTCATTAGTTTGGTTCATCTCACTGCCTGCAGATAGGCACAATAGGTGCTGCTTAGACTATTATATATTCTCCGAACAAGTTTGTTTTGTGTGATTTTTTTTTTTTTGTAGGTCAGTTTTGATCGCAGGAAATTGCTGATCTCTGTTTTGTATTGTTCAAACAAAGAAGGTGGAGGGGGAATGCTCCTTTTCTGTTGTTTATTTGCTTTTAAGTGTTCAGGTTGCTAGTTCTAAGGTTGTTATAGATGACATACCATGATGTAGTATGCTATTGGGCTTCCACTTGTAGCATGCTAGCAGCTTGCTGGGTTTCCTTATAGGAACTGACCAAAGGCTTAATGGCTTCTTAGAGAGTTCTTTTGGTTTTAATCCTAGATAGATAACTGGAGATACTGGGAGAAGCCATGGTCCACTTGTGCCAAGATTGAAAAGCAAAATTCTTAAAATCTTGAAATGTCTATTTCACCTTCCATACATGACAGCTGAAGGAATTAGGACTAAAATGAGAATAAAGTTGGGTTTTGATGATCTGGCTTAAGTCATTTTGTGAGTTTATGTGAAACTTTTGAATTGTGATTTGTGAAGATGCAGATCAGTACTTGCGTCTAGTAAACTTAGGCTGGACGGGCAGGATATAATGTAGTAGTGCCAGTAGGTTTTTCAAAGGAGATAGGTCAGAGTCCTTTGGCGCATTGTAAAGTGTTGATCCTGAGTTAGAAAGGACCTTTCTGCCAATGCTTTGAGGGTGATTAAACTTTTTTAGGCATTTCTTCTACAGTGGTGACTTCTTCTATCGTGGTGACTTCTAAATTTTTTAGTTTCCTGGTTCTTAACCCATTGTTCTAATCGTGTGGCCAGCCACCTGTGAACTAGTTTGTGACTAGTAGTAGATCCATCTTGAAATGCGTTTTCTGAACATTGTTGAGACTAATACTTTTAGAGGTGTTAAAAATTGTGTTTGTTTTTTTTGTTTGTTTTTTTTTAATCAAAACTGTTGTTTTTTTTGGGGGGTGGGTTGTTTTTGTTTTTGTTTTTGTTTTTTTTTCCTCTCTGTAGAATGGCTTACTTCCTTGTTGATGCTGTGTTGTCTGTAGAAAGTCATGTGTGAGGAACTCCAATGTATTGGCAAAAAAACAGTTTGAAACTACTAGATTTGCCATTCAGAGGACCTTTTTATGTTAAGCTAGGGCTAATGACTTGACAGCTATCAAGCTGGGCTTGAAGTGCTTCTGAAAAAAGTTGGAAACATTTATAGCAATGATTACAATTGCAGCGTACTTCATGCAGGCAAGGGCTTATGTGTCATATTTTGAGAGTCTGTGAGTCACTGCTTCCAGACTTTTGGTGAGAAGGGCAGCTGACAGCTATTCTTGATCTGAGTTTTCAAGAGAGGATACCGCAAATGCAGTGTAGTCAGATTGATATGCCCTATATTTGGAGAAGTTTTAATTTCCGCTTAAATATATCAAAGTGTGAAGATGACAGATGTGAGTGGCTGTCTTTATCTGGATGCTTTATCTATATGGTAGCTACCTTAATGGTGATTTTTAATTACTCATAATAAAACCAGTATCCAGTGCCTGCAGAAAGAGGAGAACAGGGACTCAACTGAACTAATGCAAAATTTAATGAAACTTCTGTTCCAGTGCAACAAGAAGAGATCTGTGTTGATGATCCAGTGATTCCAGCTTTGTGCTTTGGATGATGTGTCCACCTACTTAAGGCATACGTATAGTCAGCTTCTGTAGCACCAATTTATACTTCCCATGAATTAAAGCAACTTGCCTTCTACAGCCGTAGCATATTACATGGATTTAGTTTTACAGTCCATCCACCCTTAAACACGTTAACAATGAGCGATATTAAAAATCTCTGGGGATAATATCCATTGCCAGTCTTACTTGCTGACAGTCTTCCTTCACCTCCACCAAACTCCTCTAACCTGTTGCTGACATCCTGTGTGTGGCGCTGGACAGAAATAAGCTACGTTAGTGTCTGAAGGAACATGTGTAGCATTGGCACATGTTATATGCTATACTTAGTTTTTGAGTGTTGTTTTGATGAATGAGATGGTGTTAATCAGCCTTGATAGTAGTTTAGCAATTTTGCTGTAATTTTCATGCCGATTTGTGCAATTTAATTCTTTTTCTTGGTTGTCAGCTAACATCAAGTACACCAGGCATCTACATTAGGCTTGAAAATACTAGTTTAGGCTTCCTGGTAGGAGCAGGACTTGAATGATGGCTTCCACTATGGGAATAAAATAGTTGTAGTTATTGATGGGATGTGTAAATTTTGGATGTTTGTTTTTTAATGTAGGAAATACAAAGTTAGGTGAAAGGTGTAGTACCTAAAATGCTGGGTTTTGATCACTCAAGTAAAAGACTTTGTTGAAATATTACATTAATTTCTGGAACAGATGTTAAAGGTCTTTTTTCAAAGCTGTTTTCTAATCAGAGTTTGCTTTTTGCCTTTCCCTTTGTAGCTAAACCAGGTGGACGGGTGAAATGTCAGTATATTTCTGCTGTGGATAAAGTGATCTTTGTGGATGATTATGCAGTAGGATGTAGGAAAGATCTCAATGGCATCTTACTGTTAGACACAGCTCTGCAAACGCCTGTTTCAAAACAAGATGATGTGGTTCAGCTTGAATTGCCAGTTACAGAGGTAAGATGTGTGGGGAAAGGGGGGAAAAGGAGTATGTAAATAATGCTGTCAGAAATACTGAAACCAGACATTTGACCCTGGGTTTCTAGTGTGATATTAACAGCATGTAACGGAAAAGTTTCTTTGTTATTACCTGTCACAGGGCAATAACTTTTTGCAGTTATCCATATCTCTGACAAATAAGAGCTTGCTAGAATCACGAGTACTTTATTTCAGATGAAAGAACTTTTTAGTGACCAGAAATCAAGACTCATTTCCAGAGCTATGTATGGAATCTATGTGCACTTACAGAGTCAGTCCGGGCTGCTAGGCATCCTTGAGGTGTTTGATTGTTGTAGGCTTTCGGGACAGGGATAAATCAGGTAATACGATGATGTTGCTACAAGTGAAGAATTAATGCTGGAATCTGATTTTTCTAGCTGGGTCAGCTGGCCTAATTGAAAACTTTTTGTCTCTGCAAACCTGGCCTCCCTTTCATGTTTGGACTGTTGCAGCTGTAATGTAATTGCTTCTGATTTGAGACAACATAAGCAAGCATTTGCTATCGATTAAGAGAGTTCAATGTACATGTTTTTACTTGGAGTGTAATGCTTTGGATTTTGTTGCGTTGGTTTACCTTCGGTGTTGGTTTAAAGTATTTATGTGCTCTGGGAGTATTGGATAGTAGGTGCTTATTATGAACCCAGAATTTGTGTCATATATGAGGTTTTTAACTACTTGTCTTGAGTAGGAGTAACAGCAATAAAGTGTTGCTTCATAGAGGTCTCTGAAGAGAGCTTTCCAGGTTCCTCAAGCTCTCTGCCACTGGCATCATTTTTACACCCTTCGTGGGTAACTGCTAAATCTTGGTGTGTATGGCCAAGTGTGAAGGGACTGAGAGAAGTCAGCATTTCCTTTCAGAAGTTTTGCTGTCACTGATTTGCAGTCTAACATGTTAAGTTTGTGTCAGTTTTAGCTAAAGATTCTTAGGTTCTAAAGAGTTTACAGACTATTATCTCAAGGTTAAAATAGAGCACTTCTCTGAAAAGGTCCTTCCAGGGGAGAGGGGCATGGGGAAGGAAAATATTGTAGTTCAGTAGGAACAGATTTGGGGAGTTCATGGCCAAATCATTGAGGTGGGAGGAAGAACATTTGCAGTCTTCAGTTCTTACTTTTAATTTTAAACAGGAGGTAGCCAGACCTCAGAAAATTTTAGCAAATACAAAGCAAGTATTACACAAATGCCTCAGTCCACCTTTTATATTTTGTTAGTGTCTACAACTTTTCTGCAAATTTTTGCACTTAAGTAGTCTTTTTGTATGATTGAGCTGCTGGTAATGCAGTGCATCTTCATGCATTTTGAATTGGCTGCATTATCAAGTTACGATGCAGGCTCTGTGCTGTTTTTACTTCCCCATAGAACACTGTAAATTTATGAACTTCCACAAACTATCTTTCTTCTGTCATCTGCAAGAGACTTGAGAAGTATGAGATGTCACAAAAATTGTAATTGCCTTTATATTGAAATCTGAGAAGTTAATACAGCCTTAGCTAGGGGACTGGTTGATCTTATTTCTGTCTTCCCCTGAACTCCCCAAGGACAAGGATGTAACCAAGTGGCCATTGCCCTTGGGAAATACTTCCCGGTGTTTGTAACTTGAAAGATTTCATGTAACATTTTTCAGATGTTAGCCCACCTAACAACAGGTACAGAATGCTCTATGCTTTGCACATAAAGTGTACCTTTAAATCTTACCTGGCAACATGAAGTTAGCAGACAAGCTAGAAACAGATCGGACTTGGAAGAAAATAAGTCTATATATGTTTTTGCCTAGATGCCTTATTTGTGAGTTTTAAGAATTTCAAGATCCTGAACTAGCCCATTTTTTCTTGTCTAACTTTTCAGCTTCATTATGCTAGCACTGTAAGTAATTTATCTCTAATTTTGTTGTAGTGTTGTTTTTTCATTATCATTTACTATTTTTAAGATCCAAAGCTACTCAGAAATATCGAGGCTTTGTTCTTGCTCTCACTGTTTGTCCCTAAAGCTGAATTAATCCTTTTGAAGGGAAAGCATTGGGCAATTGATGTCACTTTTTTTGCTTGGCTTTAATATATGTCGTGTTTTAATTGTTTATATGACTGACAAGTTTAACATTTGGCAATACTGCCCTTGAGGGAGCTTGTTGTAATTACTGTCACTGTTGCTGAAGTTTATCTGTTAGTTGGCCTACAAAGTAAAATTTGGAACTGCTTATTCAACTCGGGGTCTTTTATGCAAATTACTCTGATATAATATATGGTAAAGTAGGATATGCCAAATTACATTTCTCAGAGTAATGAAACAGGTGTAATTCTTGTCTGTAGTTATTCAGGGTGGATGCTAACTTTTCTTGCACATCTGCATTTTAGGCTCAGCAGCTGTTATCTGCTTGCATAGAAAAAGTAGATGTTTCTAGTACAGAGGGATATGACTTATTCATTACACAACTGAAGGATGGTTTAAAAAATACCTCACATGAAACAGCAGCAAATCATAAAGTTGCAAAGGTAAGAATTTGTCTCTGTACTGTCTAGCATGGATTTCCAAGTCTAATTTGTTTGGCTGTCATTGAAGCATACAAAATGCTTGACTTAGTGTGGTGGATTTTTTTTAAAGAGGATAGAATGTATTATGTGTTCCTTTCACTTGTTAAGGGAACAAACAAGGTTAATTTCTTGATGATAAATCCAAATAATAAACTGGACTGAGTTTAAAATCTGGAGTTACTGACTTTACTTGCATTATTTTCTTGTACCTTTTGTGTATCTGTTCTTGCATTATGTCTTAAATCAAGAGAAGGTTCAAAATGTGCGTATGTTTTTGTTTTTGACTCTTTTGTGATCTGTTTGGTTTTTAGATGTTAAAATGTTAAAATATAAACTAGGTGCTTTTTATTCTTGTTTTAGTGGGCAACAGTTACTTTCCACCTTCCTCATCATGTTTTAAAGTCTGTCGCCAGTGCCATTGTAAATGAACTCAAGAAGATAAATCAAAATATTGCTGCCTTACCTGTAGCATCCTCTGTGATGGATAGGTTATCTTACCTCTTACCCAGTGCTCGACCAGAACTTGGTGTGGGACCCGGTCGATCTGTGGACAGGTATATTATGACAAAATAAGTGATGAATTTAACCCCTCAGTTATATCAGAGTAAGCTCTTAGAGATGATGTTATTTGCCAGAGGAATTAGTCCTGTTCTGTATTTTCTTGCTCTTGCACATACCACTAATTAACTGTTTAATGCACATTGCACTGAACATATCACTAAACTTAAAGAAACCTTTGTGGGTGCCACAAGACTTCGTTTGCTTTCTGACTTTGTTGCCAGGCTAATTGAGTTCACTTTTCTCTTAATCTCAACACATGCTTTCAGAAAGGTAACAATTGCAGCCCTAAATACAGATCCCTAGGTGGTATTGGAACACGTTAATGTGATATGTTCACTGAGGCTTTACTTTTCAACATGTTTGATTATGGGCTTTATCTGCAGTGTGTATAACTAGTTAATTACATTAGAGCTTTAGACCTTACTGACACGGCAGTGTTGACATGTTCAGAAACTGCATAGCTTTAAGAGCATATGTATGCTTCTTTGAATGCAAAGACAGCACTCATTTGTCTACCAAAGATAAAGCCTACATACTATGCTGCAAAATGAAATCAGTTCCTTCATATAAAAAGGGTTATGCCTATGTTTTGTGGTTTAGAAGTTTAGGAAGTTATTACCTTTGCAGCATGTGAACTCTCTAGTCAGCTGCTGTGTGCTTGGGGTCAGAAAATTTTGCCTCAGACTGTTGCTTCATCTCTTTCTGATCCAAATAATAATGTGCACACAAGTGAGTAACACGTTATTTTAATCTACATAAGCAGAGACTAATTAGAATACTGATAAATCTTCTCAGTCTGTAATTCCAACTAGTACATTTCTATAGAAATATGATTTTGTAAGCTTATTATCATTTCTTACCGCTCAAAAAAATTGATACAATTTAATTTCGTCTCATATTTCTGCTCGCCCAGTCTGTCTATACCTTGCTGTATTGTATTTTTGATTAAAGCTTTCCAAAACTTTTTGATTAAAGATTTCCTTTTTTGATTAAAGATTTCCAAAATGGTATAATGCCAAGTCAGCACAGCCCTTAGGGGGATGTTGCAGGACTAGTTTACTTCCTTGGTAGGAAGTGTTTAATATATCCATTCTCTTATAAGACAGAAAAAAAATCTCCTGAAACTAAGTGAGTTTCACAAACAAGAAGTGAGGAACTTTTCTGTCTAGCAGATCTAGTTCTTGGGATGATACTGGAGAAAAAACTTCCGTGAAGGAGAAGGAAAAGCTGATATTTGTTTCTTATGTACGATTTCAGATGAGGGACATGCTTTGATTAAAGGTGCAAAAGAGGCGCTTCTTTTCTCTGTAGATGTTGAGCTGCAGAGGAATTCATATCTTGTGATGTAGTTGTTTATAATTTCTAAGTATTATACTGTCAGTGGTTGACAAATTTTGTGGGGTTGGTGCCATGTATTTAAGCCTAAAATATCACTTTGGAGTGTTTTCAAATATGCATATTCGTATCTGTTCAACTAATAATGCCAAATTTTTACAATAGTTGTCATATTAAAAAAGAAACAAACCAACATCTCTCTAGCAGTTCCGTTGGGATAGATTCTTCATCTTCAGTAAATGCAGAGTAGATTCGTATATCTGATGCTTCTCTGCAATTAGACCAAACAGGCTACCTAGAAGCTTATTGTATTAATTTTGAATTTAAGACCTGTAAGTTGTTGCATTGCTTTTGGTCTTTTGTGGAGAATGTACTTTAGGCACCTCAGTGAAAGAACTTTGTAACATTTGTGTAGTAGTTATAACTTGTACTTAAAGTTGTCATCATTAACAGTCTGTGGTATTTCTAATGAGTAGTAAAACGATGAAAATATATGTTAAGTAGTTTACTTTTTTTCTTCTCCTAAGTGGCAGTTTTAGATTATGGAGCATTTTTTACCTTTGTAGGTCTTTGATGTATAGTGAAGCTAACAGACGAGAGACATTCACTTCATGGCCTCATGTGGGTTATAGGTGGGCACAGCCAGATCCTATGGCTCAAGCTGGGTTCTATCACCAGGTAAAAAAGTTCAATTGTTAGTAGTATTTGTTTTCTAGATGAGGGTTTGGGGAGCAGGTGAAAAAGTTTCATGTGTTTTCCATGCCTAGAGGTTGCTTCCTTTTTACAAATCACAGAAAATATTGTTCGGAACTTCAGCATACGAAACACTTCTAAGTATTAAATTGGTCTGTGTGAACAGTAATAACAATCAAGTTGGCTGTTACATAGAGTCTCTCTCCTTGTTAGACTATTGAGTAAATATCTTTATCTTTTATAGGAATTATAAGTAAAGCAAAAAAGCGATAAGCTTGGCATCAGAATGCTTTAACCATACTTTCTTAGTGGGGCTTACACTGTATTGTAATAAACAACAGTCCTAGATCACATTACTGAATCATTAAACTTAGTGAATAAATACAACTTCAACATTTCGTTCCATTACTTTTGCTTATTTTTCATTCTTTGACATTATTTCTACTATAAAGATTTATTTATCTTATGGATTTAAATAATGATGGCTGAAATTGTCTGCCTCATTATGTCAACTGCAAATCCTCATAAGTGCAAGTGGAGAAAGTTTTGGAGAATTCCTTAAGCTTGTTTGGGAGCAAAAATGCAGGGAACTTCTATGTTAGAATTGCATCTGCATATTCCCAAGGATATCTGTTACTTGAAGTGTGATCAGGAAAATGCTAGATTTTAAGAAAACTGAAATTTCTGTTCTTTTTCTGTGTCACTTCAGCAAGCAGCAACTGTCATTTGCAGAGAAGTGATATAGAATGCTTTATATTTCATCAGATTGAGGGCATAGTAAGAAATACTTGTTTAACCTGTGTTTATCCAAGCATGCAGTGGCTCTTCAGAGGTTCTGAATTTTTTGAACCCTGTGAAATTTTTCCAAATTAAAGAAAGTCTTACCGGTGATGATGAGTTTTGTTCTGTTCTGTGCGGTTTTAGCAAGCGGCTTGTACATGTGTTGGCTCTGAGTCTCTTCTGTAGTAGTATGGTTTATTTATTTATGTATTTTTAAAAGTTAAATACTGCCACTTTATAGTTGCTCATTTGTGACCTTGTATACTTTTGATCTGGTGCTTTGCTATGCCACTAGAAGGTGACTTGATCACCTGGTTCAAGTGTTTTGTAATATATACCTGTATACATTTCATGTGTTTCTTTGCATTTTATAGCCTGCTTCATCAGGAGATGACAGAGCCATGTGTTTTACCTGTAGTGTATGTTTGGTGTGTTGGGAGCCTACAGATGAACCTTGGTAAGTTTCATGATATTTGGAGCAGACTTAATTTTGTGATGGAGTGGTTAGAAATGTTTGGAGGACAAAGATCACCATTATCTTGATGGAAATTCTGCTGAGTTTAGGGAGCATCACTGACAAAAATGGATTTCCATAATGATTCCATGGGACAAATCACAAAATAATTCCCTTTACTATGTCTGACTTTCGTATAATACTAAATCAAGTCCATTGTAGTTAGTTTTATTTCTTGATTCTGATTTGCTATTTCATTTCTAATTGTTCCATGGCAAAGATGTTCAAGATCTTCCATGGCAGACAACACTTCTTTACAGGGATCTAAACTAAATCTTTTGTATCGTTGTGACTAGAATACATCTTTACGTTCTTAAACTTCAGTTGCCATGCAGCGCATATTTGCTTTTTATGTGAATTTGCAAGATCCATTTTTAGTTCCATGAATCAGCTAAAATTGTGCATGGTTATCACCATGCAGTGATATGCAGTGAAATGCAGTGCCTTATAGTGATTTTATCAGGGTTCTTAATACACTTTTTGTCTTTATTATCTGGTAATTTATAATCGTTATTTGAATGCGTCTTATTCTTGACTTGCTGGAAACTTTCCTTTGTAATATTCTTAGTCTTGTCTCCTCCTTTCCCTCATTAGTTTCCAGACACTTTGTAGTACTGTAATTGCTTTGCCATGTCTCTGCCTTAGGTATATATTGAGATGAGAAGTTTTTTTCATGTTTCTTGGTCAGTTTGTCATTCAGGGCTGTTTTCAGTTTTGATTTTTGTGAGTGTAGAACTAAAGACAGGACATTTGCTATATCTTACTAAGGTAATCATATAATATCATAGACTCACGGAATGGTTTGGGTTGGAAGAGACCTTTAAAGGTTATCTAGTCCAACCCCCTGCAATGAGCAGGGTCATCTTCAGCTAGACCAGGTTGTTCAGAGCCCTGTGTAATCTAGCCTTGAATGTTTCCAGGGATGGTATCTCATAACATTGGAATTCTAATGTATGTTCTGTAGAATTTAATCCGGGCTTTTTTTCACGAGGACATGAGGGGCTCCTGCCTACAGAACAATTATATTTTAAAGTGGACTAAATGTAGTAAGAGCACTGTGTGTAGACTAATCCCATTTGAATATCAATATCCATTAAGCGATCAAAGGCTTTAATACAGTCATGCTATTGAGAAACAGGAGGAAAAGCTGTGTTAGTAGTTTCAGAACTCTCTTGTATGGTTGACTGCAGAATGGTTCAAACAGTTCAGTTTCAGCTTCACTTCAAGGGCTGAGTTTATGTATGACGTGTGTGTTTTTCACAGTAAGAAGTCAGTGTTTGCTGTTTGTTTTTAACATTAAAGGTCTGAACACGAGAGACATTCCCCAAACTGCCCATTTGTCAAGGGTGAGCACACTCAAAATGTACCTCTTTCAGTCACACTGGCAACAAGTCCAGCACAATTTCCCTGCACAGATGGCACTGACAGAATAGCCTGTTTCGGATCTGGAAGTTGCCCTCATTTTCTAGCTGCTGCAACAAAACGAGGAAAGATCTGTATATGGGATGTTTCCAAACTTATGAAGGTACACAATATAAACCAGTTTTTATTAACTAATTACTGACTAAGCATATCTTGCTTCAAATCAAAGACCTCTTCTGTTTTTTTTTTTGTTGTTGTTATTTCTCAGGTCCACTTAAAATTTGAGATCAATGCATATGATCCAGCTATTGTGCAGCAACTTATGTTATCAGGCGAACAGAGCTCAGGGGTTGACTCAAGGAGACCAACACTAGCATGGCTAGAAGATTCATCTAGTTGCTCAGATATACCAAAATTAGAAGGAGACAGGTATGCTGATCTACAAAACGAGATATATGAAACGTTGCTGTGTAAGTGGTAAATGCTGTTCAGTTGAGTCATGCTTTGTGAAACCTAAGATTGGTAAGATTGTTTTATTTTCTTGGAGATAATTTTCTTCTAACCAATGTGTATATGTGCACAATTCAACAATTAAAAACCAGTAATCTGAATTTCTATCTTCAAAGTCAGTTCCATTTTATTCCTGCTGTTTCAGTTTTCATGCATCACTAACAGAGATACCAAATCTCATTGCTGCCTGTGCTGATGTTCCATAGGCAGAGAAAAAAAGAGAAAGGAATGTAAGTTTTGGAACAGCTTTTGATTTTATTTATGGATTACGCATTTTGGGTTTTGAAAGTAAAGGCTACCCATGAATTTCTGGAACATGTTATTCTCTGCTTTCTTCTCCATAATGTCTGGCTATGTCATTCTGAAAATTAATTATGTGGATGTGCTAGGAATTGCTTTCATTTTTTGCATTTAACACATGCATACGGGCTTTAAACAATTAGTCCTGTTGCAGGCTTTTAGGTAAGCTAGAAGGGTATGCTGGTGTTTAGAAAGTGTCATGTGAAAAAAAGCAGTATTCTTTCATTTATGCTTCTTACAGTCTGTTACTGGAAACTCCTTTCTCCTATTACCAAAGCTCAAACAAAAGGGTGAATATTTTCTGTAAAACTCAAGACAAAAGGTGCTTAGTTTTCTGAATGTTTCTTCAGCATCATGGAAAGTAATGGTATTCTGTGTGCATAGGAAAGTAAATCTTTGGGTTTAAGCTTGATGTGATTCCTACAGTACTGCAGAGCAAATATGAAGCTTATCCTTCTGAAAGGGTATGTAGAAATGCAGGCAACATTAGAATGTTGGGGGCCTAACAGCTAGAGGCCTAGACTTTTAGGGCGCTAAACTCCTTGACAGTTAAAAAATTAAGACATTTTTAAGAGCTGGTTAAAGAATAGTACAGACAGTACAGTCATACTGCTCAGAACTAAGCATCTTTCACTTCACTTATCCAGTATGAAATTTACTATCGCCTTCCCACTCAAGGGGAAGGCGAATGAAAATCGAAGTATTGAACTATTGCTGCCTTGTCATGAAGTGAAGGTTAATTAGTTTTGAGCTAAAAAATATCTATTTTTTCAGTGTGAGGAGGAAGTTGTTGACTTTTGGGAATCCAGCTTAGTACTCCAGTGAGTAGTTATGCCTGAAGGTGCAAAGTTCTTCCTATGTGTAAAGAGCCTGTAATAGGAAATTGTTTTTTACATTGGAAAAGCCAGCTGTGTGAAATCTTTGTATATTCTTAAAACTGCAGGGCCTGTTTCTCTTGAAGAGGTATCTTGAACAGAATCTGCTGTTCTGAAAAAAATGATTCATCTGGTAGTATTCTTAAAAGCAAGACACTTTTCATCCACACTTCTGTACTAGCTACAAAATCACCTTGGTAGAATTAAAGACCATGCTGGCAGCTCCACTTTTCAGAGACTATGTTGAGGAACTCTGAAGAAGGTGTCATCAGTTTTCAGAGGTTTTGTTTGTTTGGATTTGTTATTCTTGGAAAGATTCCTGAGAACAGGCTTTCATTCTAATTCCATTTGTATCTGAATTTTTGGGAATACAGTATTAGGATAAGGCAAATGGAAAGCTGGCCTACTGGTTTGATGGTGGAGTAAAAAAGTCTTTATACTGTTAGTGTCAATGACCAAGTTATCAGTGGATGTACAGTGCTTACAATGCTGACTAAAAGAAATGCCAAGTTATAATACATGTTACTTTTTTATTTTTATTTAATTAAAAATATGAATGCAGCAACAGTGTACATGGTGTCATTCATGCACTTTCTTTCAGTGATGACCTGCTGGAGGATTCAGACAGCGAAGAGCATTCCAGATCAGAATCTGTGACAGGTAGGTTATGTCTGATTCATAGGTTGAAGGTCAGGAGGGAAGTTTTTCTTCTCAGCGTTTAAAAAAGCCCTATCAAAATCAGTGATACTATATTCACTGTATTAGAAAAAAGGAAAAAGATTGATCTTGAAAGCAATGCCAATATTTAAGTCATTCTGTGTTGGAGAGATTACACACAGGAGACACGGAAAATCCCTACTTTGATAGTTAATAAAATGCCTTGTTTGATAATAAGCAGTGCTTATCTTGCTGTCAGTAAAACACACAAACCAAGTTAAAAGAAGCTACTTAGAATAGGAAAAATTACAGCTGTAGCAACCCCTTTAAATTTAGGGGAATGCCAGAAAGAGTTCCTCTCTCTGAGGAGCAACTTCTGCCTCAAGAGAGTACTTTGGTTGTTTCCCTCTGCGTATGCACTTTGTTGGAGTATTTCTCTTCCTGAATAAAGGTTTCATCTGGAAGCAGAACAGTGCTATGCATGTTGTTCTTGTCTTATTTTCCTAGAGGCTGAATCAGAAATTTTGAGGGGAGGGAGGATTACTTCTTATTTCGCATAATCGAGTTTACATCTCTGAGTAGGAATCAGCAAGTGGGTGGAGGGAAAAGAATACCTGCATGTACACGCACAGTGAAATTGACTTGAGATGTAAAAAGGGCTTTTTTTCATCAAACAGTATTATATGCAAGGTGATTTTTTTGTTGTTGTTGTTAAAATATGTTAAACCTTTTTGTTTTAAGGGCATACATCACAAAAAGAAACTATGGAAGTCAGCCTTGATATAACAGCACTCAGCATCCTTCAACAACCTGAAAAGCTTCAGTGGGAAATTGTTGCAAATGTTCTGGAAGACACGGTTAAGGATCTAGAGGAACTTGGGGCAAATCCCTGTTTGGCCAACTGTAAGAGTGAAAAGATGAAGGAAAAACATCTAGAACAACACAACATTCCCTTTCCTTGTTTATTAGCTGGAGGTCTGTTAACATACAAATCACCTGCTACCTCTCCTGTTAGCAGTAACTCTCAGAGGTCACTGGATGGCTTAAGTAGGACTCGAGGTGAGAGTGTCTCGGAACAGGGATCAACTGACAATGAATCCTGCACTAATTCCGAACTGAATTCCCCTCTGGTAAGGAGGACTTTACCTGTATTGCTGCTATACAGCATTAAGGAATCTGATGAAAAAGCAGGAAAACTCTTTTCACAGATGAACAATATTATGAGTAAAAGTATACATGATGATGGTTTCACAGTTCCACAGATCATTGAAATGGAGCTGGACAGTCAGGAGCAGTTGCTATTACAGGATCCTCCTGTGACTTACATTCAGCAGTTTGCAGATGCTGCAGCCAACCTAGCTTCTCCAGACTCGGACAAGTGGAGCTCTATGGTTCCCAAGCCTGGGACTTTGGTTCAATGCCTGCGTCTGCCAAAGTTTGCAGAGGAGGAGAACCTGTGTGTAGATTCAATCACGCCTTGTGCAGATGGAGTTCATCTGTTAGTAGGACTGCGGACTTGTCCTGTTGAATCTCTGAGTGCAATAAATCAAGTAGAGGCCTTGAACAATTTAAATAAATTAAACTCGGCACTATGTAATAGAAGGAAAGGGGAACTAGAATCAAGTCTTGCTGTAGTGAATGGCACGAGTGTTGATGTAATCCAACATGAGTCACCAGCAGATGTACCAACTCCTTTAATAATTCAGCCTGAACAGAGAAGTGTTAGTGGTGGATACCTAGTGCTTTATAAGATGAATTATGCCACTAGAATAGTTACTCTAGAGGAGGAGCCAGTAAAAATCCAGCATATCAAAGACCCCCAAGACACAATTACCTCAATGATTTTGCTCCCACCAGATATATTGGATAATCGAGAAGATGACTGTGAGGAGCCTGTAGAGGAAATACAGTTAACTTCTAAAAATGGCAGTGGGAGAGAGAGAAGATCAGAGATCTCTGCTCTTGGGCACCTGGTAATAACTACTCAGGGAGGATATGTAAAAATACTAGATCTTACGAACTTTGAAATTCTGGCCAAAGTGGAGCCACCCAAAAAAGAGGGCACTGAGGAACCGGATATGTTTGTCTCTGTGATATACTGTTCGGGCACAGACAGATTATGTGCATGCACCAAAGGTAAGACTTTTATCTCAAATAAATTCTTGATGTTTTTTTCCTTACAAATGTATTTGGATTATATTCTAGAACGTTAGAATCTAAGTTTCAAAATAGTAATAGGTAAATTCCATTGAATTTATGTACAGTTTGATTCTGTTCTAGAGAGCATGAAGTCTGGTTAATTCCTCATCTTAAATGTAGATTTTACATCTCTGAAATGGGAGTAACTCTTGAGTATGTCCAGTGTACAGGTAAATTGTTCTTGTAGAGGCACAGATTTTCTTCAAACCAAACCAAATAAAAGTAATTCTTGTATGTAATTATTTCTGTGCTAGAGGTTCACATTTCAGAAAAATGCCTCCTGTCTGTAATTGGCTATATTTAAGAGGGTAGAGAAGATAATGCTTTTATACCTTATCCCAGTGGTCAGTTGTATCTTCTTTCAGATAGGGCTGCTGGTTCTGCTTCAGCCTTTTGCAACCGCTATTGTTACTTCTCTCTTAAGTGTGAGAGCCAGGCTGTCCATGCAGGATTGATAGATCTTTTTCAAAATGAACATGAGACATTTTGAGGGAAGGAGGCAGGTGGGAGGGGAGTATAAATCTGGTCCAGGTAACTGCTACTTTGCAGAAGACCCTAAAACACCACACCTCCCATTTCCATGTCACACAGGGACAGTGGAAACAGCTCTGGCTGTCGCCCAGCTGAATTCCTCTGTGTACCATTTAGTTGTGCTGCACTTGAATGCAGCTCTGGTGGGAATGCTTAACCTCTCAGAGGCGCTAAACTGATGGGATGGTTCTCACATTTCAGATGAACTCCCACCAATATCTTGTTGAACTTTACTGGAAGAATTTATATTGGCACATTTCCTTCTTGCATGGTGATGTCATGTTTATTACACAGTCCTCCTATGAGCAGTTGCTAAATCAGATTTACCTGTTAAGTCCAACAGATGAAGTCAAGCTTACTGTAAAAATCTCATGTCTCTGAAGGGCACTGTGATAATCATTTACCTACCAAGACTTTTTAGCAGTGGAAATTCTAGATTGCTTCTTTAGCATGGATGAAAACATTGCATGTTAGCAACTAGAATTTGTTTGCAGATTCCCAGTGGAAACACTCATTTGCTAAACTGTTCTATTTTGGTAACTGCTGAAGAAGTGTTTCTTAAACTGTTTCAGTTTTGTTTCATAATGCACTCTTTTTCCTAGTTAAAATGAAACTCAAACTGAAAGGTTAATTGCCCTTGAAGACTGTTAGTGTGCCGTATACATTTCATATTGGTTTTGCCTCTATTTTGCTGATCAAACTGAAATCTCTTTTTAAAAAAAACCCAACAAAACAAAACCCAACATCTCTAGGTTGCCTTTTTTTTTTTATCCCTACAGAATTGTACTGTAATTCATTTCTTCCTTACTGCAAATTTATTCTCTTCTTCTTGTGGTTCAAGATTAATAATTAAAGGACTTATTGTTACTGTGCAGGGTACTTTCCCATCCAGTGTTGGCATGTATGGTAATTATATTCTTACAGTATTTGGTATTATCTAAACCTGTTTGGAGAACTTGAGTGCAAGATATGCAGGTCTGTTGAGCTGGGAGCACTTATTCTGTGTTTGTAGGATTTGTGACAAGAAACCTACTCTAACTAGATAACCACCACCCCTGTTACCGACTGGAGAGCACTTTGTCTTCCTCATAATAGACAAGCACGTCATGATGCTTTTTCAGCAAATATCTCTGTGTTTGCTCCCTCTGAGGATGTTACGATGTCCATCTAGTAATTTATAGATAGCTTTGCTGGGACTTCCTTCATTCTTGCTGCCTTTGAGTTGATTTTGGTTTTTTATTTCGGTAGTCCTAGCTATGTGTCACAGGTATCCCTCTGCCCTCAAGCTTCCTCTTTTTAATACAGTATTTTGATAACTCTTTTTTTTTTTTTTTTTAATCCATTGATTATCTTTTACTTACAACCACTGCACCTCTATTTGGAACTTGATTTTCTGCTCTGCAACCAAACTAGAATTAACTTCATTATTTTCATTGTTAAAATGTCTTTAGAAGCTTTTCTGTTCTTTTAACAGCTCAGTCACTTGTCCTAGTGTAATTTTTCTTAGTTTTGAGCCATCATAAATATTTAGGGATTAAGTATTTATGTCCATAAAAATACATTATAAGTCTGGATTTCAGAGTCTGATGCTAGATACATCTGAAACCTCAGATTCCTAGCATTTATGCCAAAACACAAAGCTTTGTAAAGAATTACTTGATATTTAAGGTTTATAAATAAGTGTACTGCATAAGATTCAGGAATACTGAAAGAAAAAAGCAAATAAAAAAGCTGAACTATTAATATAACTTTTTCTCCTGTGTGTTATTGCACGTTTTAATAACTTGATGTAAGGAATAGGTTTTGCATAATCTCTGTTGTGTTGAATCATATTCGTCCTTTAATCTTCCTGCTGTAAGGGGGTAAAATTGTTCACTTAGCAGATAAATGGCTAGAGATTTCTCTTTTTTCTTGTGTTTTTTTTTGTTGTTGTTGTCTCCTCCTTCCCCTCCCCCCCTGTGCAGTTTTCTTGGGCTTCTTGCAAAATCACTTTGAGGTCTTTGCTTCTCTATATTTACTACTATGTATGGAATAGTGCCTGTAGTCTGACAACATTAGGAAGATATGTGTTGAAAGTAGAATAGTTGTATTCACTGCTGTAGGTGAGCTTAATCCTTCCAGCAAGTATCTCCTAGTGGAAAGACAACAGTGAAAATCTTAAGTATAAGATATGGAACATGCATACACTGGAAATGCTTGGATCTTGGAAAACCATTCAAGAATATAAGCTGAGCATTATATTCTTTCCTGTTTACTTGCTTGGATCACGGGAGTAGGTGAAGAGGTACTTTCATGTCTGAAAGTTTTGTATGTAGAACAGCCTTTTCCTGCTATTGACAGAAATCATATATATCTTGTTGGCATATTATTTTCATGTGTTGATTGTATCGTTTTTCCCATAGTTGCCTATAAGATACAGCTGAAAAGGAACCTCTGTGTGAATGGGTGTTTCAGGTTTTGAGTGTTTTTATGTAACTGTGGTTTAGACCTGAGTTGTGAATGATTATTCTTTTCCCACTTAAAAATGTTACTTTTTGGTGTCAGCTGTGCAGTAGGTTACAGGTATTTATTTTGAATAGGATTACAGCTGTAGGGTGCTCTTTTGGTGATATTTGAAGCCTGTTATCTGGTGCTTAAGAGAACCAGCTACAGTTTGGTTTGGATGCATAGATTTCCAGAGCTACAGTTGTCAAACATGAATCACTGTTTCAGCCTAGTAGTGCAGAACATGAGCCAGTAGCAACACCAGAACAAAACAAAAACAAAGGAAAAAAAAACCACCCACCCAACCAAACCAACAGCAGCATTGACTTTTGCACAGATAATTATTATTTTTTTCCCTAGCACTTGACTATAGGAACTATGGTATCTTTGCGACAACTTCTCAAGTATGCGTCATCAGAAGGTCGCCTTTGGGTGTTCTATGAGAGCAAATGCCTCCTTTGTGATAGAGAAGCAAAGCCCCCTGCAGGGGTCTGGAAAGCGTGCAAAAGCACTAAGAATTGTAGAGGCTAATACTTTTTAACTGAAGATCATAATAAACTTACTTACAGAAGCTTTTTTAAAACAGATATGAGGAAGTAGGATATGTCAAGTTGAGCATAGAATTCTTCTTGGAAAAGTGGTTGAATCTTTCAGGAATGCCGGGATTGTGACTCTCTTCCTCTTGTAGTATAGGAATAATGAATGGTACGGATGGTTTTCGCTGCTGTTAATTAGTGACAGAAGTTCAGAAATCTGGTTTGAGGACTAAAGTTTTGTTTCTTTAAAAGCAGTCTCTACCCAACCATTTACAGAATAAGTGAGACCTTGGCGTAACTTTCCCTTAGGAAAACCCACAGCTTTCTGAAGTTCTTCAGCATTATTCCTGCTGAGAGCCATAAAAATGGCAGACGGTGCAGTTCAGTGTGTTGAACTTCCATGGCATGAGGGTGTACCTTATTTAGGTACAGGAGAGTGTCTGGTTTTGATTGTTGAGATTATTCTGATCATTGATTTTTGAGCAGTAAACAGAACAGCAAACAAACTGAGGTTTGGCTTATTACCAGCTGAAGCTGTCAAGGTCATTTGTGAGTGGTTTAATTTCAAAGAAACTCATTGTTATTTGCTAGAACTATGTGGTTTTTTTTCTCCCCTTCCATTCTTGAATTTGTTGTTCTATACCAGAGTTGGGTGACCTGGGGTGGACAGAGATGTGGTAGAGGCTTCTTATGAGATCTCAGTGAGAAGGGCCTCGCTGACAAATGGCTTAATGAAATAGCTGTTTCAGTAAGATAAAAATAAAAAGAGAAATACAGGTAGTGAGGAAATCTGTTCCTTCAGATGCTGGGAGCTCTGCTTTCATGCAGCATTGTCCAGACCTTGAGTGGATTTTCCCACAGTGCACAGATCTTGTCCATTTTGGTCGTTTAAGCTACTGTTTTCCTCTTTTCTGGTTTTATTTTTTCTTTTTTTTTTATTTTATTGAGCCATTTGTTGTCAGGCCGTTCATACTGAGAAACAGAAAAAAACCCTGTACCAGCTCTCTCTGTGCCTTTTGCATGTCTTCTGTGCCTCTCACATGCTCGCTCTGCCTCTCTGTGCCTCTCTAGCACTGTTTTGGTCTACTCACCCCTCACAGTGCAGAGCATGTACCTACTGATTATGCTTTTATCTTGGCTTATTATTAGGTATATTATCTCAACTTTGTTTCAGATAACTGAGAATTTGCATAACAGGGTTTGTCATAATGGTATTCAGATGCTGAAGGACAGTCTGTAGTCAATTTTCAGTAAAAGCGATGGAAGGCCCACCCTAGGATTTTCTTCTCTATTTAAATCCTACTGAGTAGGATTTTTGTAACTTCTAAAAACTGTGAATAGCCCTTCCCCCAGCCTTATGTAAAATTGAGCATTCCTTCTTGGTGAATTCTCTGTAAATGACAGAATTCAGCTATGTGTATCTGTCGTGGTGACTAATGGGCAACTTCCTTGAATGATGTCCACCATTCCAGCTTCTCTCAAAACATTGTGTCCTTAGCAAATGTTGGACTTGCCTTTTTGGCTGTTGCCCTGATCAGTGTTGTAATTCCAAGATTGATGAAATAATGTGAACAGCCCCTTAGTTACGAGAGTTAAAGAGGGGAAGTGATTTTTCAGTTCTCAAATATTGAACTGTAAAAGGAAATTTATGCAACTTTACGAATGAAGTAGTGCAGGCCGTCAGTTGACATGATGGACTACTTTCTGTTTAAAGGGATAATTTGTGTTATGGGAAATGATTGGAATGGTTATCATTTTTGGTTTCTGCTGGGGTTTCCTTAATTAACTACCCTTTAATCCCCTCTGCCTCTCAGGTGTTCTTTTTTTCTTTCATGCCATTCATGCCATTGAGAGCTGCATTCAGCATTTTTGTAGTTCTGTCTTGCATTTACCCTGAAAAAAATTGTAATAGTAAAGCAAAACTAGTATTCCTGTATAATCTTACTGATTTCAGGTCCTGCATTACTGTCATAGTTGTTTAGCACTTTTAACGGCAAAGGCTGTCTTGTGAGTTGAGTATTATTGTATGCATGTCTAAACTTCTTTTGTTGTCTCTGATGATTTTAGGTGGAGAACTTCATTTCCTTCAGATTGGAGGAACCTGTGATGACATAGATGAAGCTGATATACTTGTAGATGGATCCCTTTCTAAAAGTGTAGAACAGTCCTCAGAAGGGACTAAGCCCTTGTCTAATCCTTCGAGTCCAGGCATTACAGGTAAATCGCACATGTTTAGGTGTATCATAAGTAAAAATGCTTTTGAAATTTTTGGAAGTTGCATTTTAAGATGATTCTGAATTATTTAATTGCATGCTGCCTTATCCTTTTTTGCTGCCCCCAGTTCTGTAGTTGCTGTATGTTTATCACTGGCTACATACAGACATAACATTTTAGGAGTTCCTGATTTAAAACAAAACCCAGCCAAATAAAAAGAAAACCACCACCTTCAGTATAGCTTAATTATGGCTTATTGGTACAAGGAAGGGATTTACTTACTTCAAAAGTGGCTGTCTGCAAGCTGCAAGTCCTCCTTTTAAGTAGTTAGATAATTCAGAGAATGTAGTATTGCTTGATCTTGGTCTGTAATGATTTCCAAGTAGCTGTTAGATGCACAATAATGATCAGATAGATTGAGTACTATTTTGCTGTGGCATCAAACTGAGCCACTAAAAGCTTTGAGAGAAGGTTAACAGTCATAGGAAGCCAGTGCTGAAATGAGAGGGCTGGGGAGAAGAGTTGAAAACAATGCTGGTTGCATAGATAGCTCTTAGTCCGAGCTATCCGGGTTAAGGATGCTAAAGTCAGTAATCCTGGACTCTTAGCGCAGAATGTGCAAATGATGGCTAGGAGTGTGCAAACATTTTCTGTATAATGAAGCTGTCAGCATGTGTATGGATTGTGAGCAGACATAGCCGCCCATGTTTGTAATATCAGGGTTGCTTCTCTTTTAATCAAGTCCCAGCCAGGAGAAAAACCCCATTTTCTTCAACTTTTGTCTTAACATGTTTTTCAGACAGAGGCATAGCTTGGCAGAAAGCTTTCTGTTTCCTGAAGTGAACTCCTAGGCAGATCTGACTGAGCATCAAGTCTTGATCTATATATCTTGTTCACAGCTGATGGCAGGCAGCAGCAGGGTGGTTTTATGAAATCACTTTGGTATTCTCTGAAGCTGTAGCTAAAAGATCCTGTGGTCAGTAGAGAAACCACAGTAACAAGCACAAGCTTTTGTTCATATATTGTTCATATATATTGTAGCTGTTTGTGGGGTGTTTTTTCCCTCTGTTGTTGGCATTCTGGAATGCATTTCTTAAATGCATGCTAGAAAATAGAATTTACAATACTTCAGGTGTATGGAGCTGTAAATCTTAGATTAGGTTAAAATCAGTATTTCCCTTTTAAGGAGTGGAGGGATTTTTGTGGTGAAGGGATCTAAAATAATGTTGGTTTTTTTTTGTTGGTTTTTTTTTAATAGAAACAAATTGAAAACGGATGTTAGTTTTCCTGAACAGTTTAAAACCTTTGTTAGAGTTTGCCATTAGAACTAGAACCAGCTTATCGTAACTCACTATTCCAATATAACAAAAACGGTGTTATTTTGCAAAACATGCTAAGTAACTTTTGAGTGCTCTTAGCTCCTTAATTTTTCAATTTTAGGGGTTGATACCATGTTACATATTGTTGCTCCGAATACTCCAAATTTGTAATTGTTTCTGTTGGGGGGGGGGGGGGGGATGAAGCAGAAAAAATCCAGTCTACTCAAAGGCAGAATTGTTGTGTGCTTAGAGCTATGATCTTACTTATCATTGCAGTGTCATCTAGCTAATGAGGTTCATATTTGGCAATAAAAAAATGAAGATGTTTGCTATATTACTGAAATTAAATTCCGAACTAATTTCACATTTCTAATCTCTTCAGCATTTTCCTGTCTTCTGGACTAAAAAGTCGAAATCATAGTTGTTGCAAGGAGAGCGAATTTTTTGCCTGACACTGGTTATCTCATATGGAGCTCCTCCACTTTCTGGGGAGGAATTGCATGTGCCTTGTTGCCTGCTCTCAAGCTGAAGGATGTAATTTTCTTTGCTCCCTAGATGGTGACAAATAGTAGTCAGGTAGCAAACCTGCTGCTTTTGATATCCATTGTTTCTTCACAAGTAAAAGATGTTTTCCAGAATACATTTTTAAGAGAAAAATACTCGAAATACAGTAAGATTGACAGTGTGCATAGTTATTTTCCCTCAAGTTTTCAGTGTTTTTTGTCTGAGGACACCTGAATATTTTCAGGTTTCTTTTGTAACATTTCTTTAGGTGTTTGTATCCCTGTGATATTTTAATCTTGAGTACTCCTTCAATTAATCTCCTTGTTTCCTCAGGACAAGACTTGAATATGAAGACAAGAAGACAAAATACTTGTCTAGGTCTAGTGTCTTTCAAGTGCCTTATATAAAACATGTTTGTTTTTCACTTACCTCTCTTTTAAGCTAAACTGGGAGTCTTCCAAAGCATTCTAGTAACCCACCATGAAACAAGTATATATTGATAAGCAGGTGCCAAAGCAATGTTGTAACGTCTTTATCACTGTTTAAAATTGCACAGTAATTCCACATGTCTGTTTTCAAGAAATATAAAACTTTCATTTTTTAATTTTTTTTTTAATCTGAGTCAGTACAGGTGTTTAAAAGAATGTTTTAATCAGCTTTACATCATCAAAGTGTAGCTGGCTAATTACTTTTTCCTGATGCTTGTGGTTGAATCCCAGACAGCATGCTCAGAGCTCTCAAAATTTATTCCAAATGAGCTGCCTTCAAAGGATGCTAGCTTCGAGACTGGAGTTGTTTAGTGGCTTGTGTCTGGTTTTTTTTTTCTGTTGTTGTTAGGTTTTTTGTTTGTTTGGGTATTTTTGTTATTGGGGTGGGAGTTTTAATTGTTTGGGATTGGGTGGTTTTGCCTCATTATTTTAGAAACTTCATATACCATGTAGTTAATTTTACCCATAGCAGTTTGGTTATATTTCAAAACTGTATAGGATGTTCTGGGAAAAGTATCTGTGTAGCAATTAATATATGTTCTGTAATTACTCAGGAGTTGATCTTTTGGTGGACCAGCCATTTTCTCTTGAAACATTGACATCCCTGGTTGAACTGACCCGTTTTGAGACCTTGACGCCACGGTTTTCAGCCACTGTCCCTCCCTGTTGGGTAGAAGTCCAGCAAGAGCAGCAGCAAAGGCGGCATCCTCAGCACTTGCACCAGCAGCACCATGGGGATGCAGCTCAGCATACTCGAACTTGGAAGCTCCAGACAGACAGGTGGGTAGGTAGTGCTGCAGAAAGAATCACATGAGTATCGCATAAATACTTTATATAGTGGATTTAAGCGCAATTTTCATGCAATTTAATTGTTTTTAAGTAGTGTGTAAGTTCAAGAACTTGCACTTTGATTTCAGATAGTAATCCCTCTTCGGCAGTTTGTGTTAAAGTTTGTGAGATTGCCAGAATTGTTTTAGTGAACCTTGAGGCAGATTGAAAAATCAAGTTTTTAACTTGTCTATTTTTGTTTGCCAAATGTTGCCATTCCATTATATAATTAGACAAGCGCATTTGTCAGAATTACAAATATTCTTAATTGTTTCTATAAAAGTCTGATTCACCCTTCATATGCGTACACACATTTTTAGTACCTTTTTTTTCAATGGGAAAATTAAAGCTGCAGGTGCCAGTGTGACTAATGAGCTGTCATAAATTAAATTGTATTGTAATTTATTTAAAAATGTGAAGATAGAATCTGGATTTACTTCTGTTCATGTCAAGTTAAATTTTTGTACAAGAGTCATTTACTTAAGCCATTATATAGCCACGGCTGTGCTAAAATCCAGGCAATATTTTCATTGAAATGAACTGCATTGACATGCTATGGGTAGTACTGCTTAGTTTTTTGCACGTAACTTGAGAACTTGGAATTCCTCTGGACTAAAGACTGAAACTAGAACCTAAAAACTAGAATAGCAGTGTTGTGGTCTTGATGAGCTGTGTAAAATGTGCCTGAAATAGCTTTGCATGGTTTTTCTGAAAAGTGCTCAGAGAAACAAAATACAGGTAGAAGCTGTGTTTTGTGTTTTATCAAAGGACTCATGTAATAAAGCACAAGATCTTTTGGGTCAGGCTGTCACCTATCTGTACTACTGATGTACAAGATTTGGGTAGAAATACGTAATCTGAGTGTCCATACTGTGGAAACAGTGAAATAGCCAAAGGGTTATAGGGGAGCTAGACATCGTGTGTAGGGGGAATAGCATGTGAGAACAAACTGTTCCACGTGAGAAAATGGATCTAGAAGGTAGTGGTTGCAGGTATTTCTGTGGCTGACACCTCACATGAGCTGAAGTTCCTTTAATTAAATGGTCATAAGCTGTGGTTAAAGACTTGCAGTGCATTGCAGGCTTTAAAATTTTTATTTGTGTAAGTAAAATACTCTCTATGTAACAAGTGGGAAGGAGGTGGTTCCTTGCAAAATAACTTCCAGTTTCAACTATTGATTATCCAGTGTGTTCAGTAACAGCTGAAAAATAAAAAGCTACCAATATGAATATATAAGGAAGCAAACAAGTAATAGCTGTTAATTGGAAGATGATAGGTGGAACATTAGTGTGTGAGTATTGGTTTCATTAGAGGAAAAGAATTATGCCTGCTGCAATTAAAACAGTAATGTAAAGAGGTAAAGTTACAAGTTTTGATTTAGTACTGGAAATCTTTGACAGCTGCTAAATGACTCATGATGAAAATGATTAAATTACAGTCCTTTTGTTCATAGAGTAGAAAATAAAATCTTAAGACTGAGAGCAGCATTAGCTCTTAATTGGAAGTTATCTGGGAAGAAACTTTGATTTCTGGATTATTTTTTTGGTCCTTATTCTAAAGTTCCTTTTATCTCCTCTGAGTGTCTCATATTGGTTCCTATCAAGATGTGGGATTACAGGGTTAGATGGATGAGTAATGCAGTTTGATATGATAATTGTTTTGTTTCTCAGATAGGAGATAATCCTGTAAATGTATTTTAGGGAATGGCTTTATATTACACTTGCACTCTTTCAATCCTATTTTTTTTTTTATTTTAAAATAGATGTGTAACTAAGAAAACAGAAAAGCAGAGTCTGGTTTAACTTGTGAATTACCTAAAATATCAGTATATCCCCTTCAGTGGTAATTTCATTGAAATGCTAAATTGGATTAATCCTGTTTAAAAAAAATAAAAGAAGTATGTGAATTCCTAATGTGCTTTGATAAAACAGTAACATCTGAGTTTCTGGGTTTTCTCAAATTTAGATAGGAAATATTTTCTGTTTTCACCTAATGCAGACATACTTGAAAATATATGAAAGAAGGAGGAGCTAGGTACTGATCTGCTTTCCAGTGTTTAAACTCGGAGTGGGTCTGCAGCTCAAAGGTCAGTTGTAGTGGAAGGTCAACCATTGATGAGATCTTCTAGAAAAGGAATGAAGAAGTGTGTTAAAAAATATTTTGTAGTTATGAGAATGATGGTGTATTTGCATTTAGAACATGGTCTTGATTGTGTATTCTTCTTTAAAAAGGTGCTATAGAATGGTTTCAAAGGTGAGAAAAGCTGCTGAAAGAACTTGCTTTAGAGTACCAGAGAAAAGTGATATATAGGATGGATATGCTAAAATGTTAAGGGAGTAAAATTATTTTTTCTTATTTGAAACTTCGCAAATAAAGGTGATGCACTTAAACAGAATTATGAGAAATGAAAAAGCTGCTTAAAGGAGAGTTTTTCATTCATCACAGAATTAGATTGTGAAGTTCATTGCCACAGGTATAACAAGTATTAAAGATCTCTTGACTGTTGGATTAATACGAGACCTTCATGGAGGATCATTATTCCATACATGCCTATTGAGAGATACTTAAAACTTCCTTTGGGGCATTATTCCAGGAAAAGAGTAACTGGTATTTATAGTGCTATGGAAACAGTACTGCAATGAGGGTAATAGGGAATCTTTTCATTGCTACTTTTATCCAAATGTTGATTTGCTTTCTCTTACCAGTGAGCTTTTAACATGTTCTTTACAAAATGAATGTGGGTAACAGCAGCTTGAAGGATCTCTACTTCAGAAATTCATGTGGACATCAACCCATGCAGTATAAGGTGGTTGGTTTTTTTTCTCTTGTTAAAGAAAACATGCACAGATGGAGAATGCACTGGGCAATGCTGCTTGCTTGAGCTGAATTTTCTCTTAACACTGGGTCATTGTCTTCTTTTTTTTCCTGACAGCAACAGCTGGGATGAGCATGTCTTTGAACTTGTTCTGCCAAAAGCCTGTATGGTTGGACATGTGGACTTCAAATTTGTTTTGAATTCAAACATCACAAACATTCCCCAGATTCAAGTGACTTTACTGAAAAATAAAGCTCCAGGCTTAGGGAAAGTCAATGGTAAGAAGGAACTTGGGTATTGTTCAGATTATTTCTTTTCTCAAGCTTATTATTCTCTGTAATGTATGTTAGAAGAATTGCTTAGAACTGTGTATATATTTGGTTTCACTTGTTTCCACTTTCTTTTCCTCAGCATCATGGTCTGTTTTCACTTACCGTGTTTGAAGGTAAAGTGGGGAAACAAACTGGGTAAACAGCTTCAAAATCCTGAATTTTACACAAAAAAATACATAACTCAGAAAAGTTGAACTGAATTATTGTTCTGTACTGCTTGAATCCTCAAGTCATTAAATAATTGTAAATCATCCTAGAGATTGACTAATGAAACAAGTGGTACATTTTAAAGTTCTTGATATATTTAGAAATATAAATTATTCCAAATCACAGAAGGAAGTTATTTGCCAGTGCCTCTTGGATGCATGAGAGAAAACAGCAAGTGTTTTTTCATAGCACAAGATAATAACTGGCTTACTTGGGAATTCTGTCATCATTTGGCTCTTTAAGTAAGCTATGCAAAAGGTGCAGTATGATTTTACCTTTTGTTCCTCACGGTTTTGACAGAGTAGACCAAAGTTATGAATGCTTTTACCTTACCTAGCTGGATCTAGGAGTCTTCCCCAGTAAGATCTCTGTATCTTACTAGCTCTCAGAGAACCTGTGAGGGGGTAACATAAATTGAAAAGTCACTTTGATGTGGAAGAGTTTGTGCCTCTATTGGGATTGTGGTGAGTGTTCGTTGCATGTCCTGCTGCCCCGTCTGCGAGGGATGGAAGGCATTACATGCAGCTCTTTCTTTTATAGAGACATTAATTGGTTACCTTTATCTGGACACCTCTTTCTGGAAACCTTCTAGGAAACCAGTTTTTCAGAGAAATCTTGCTGTCACATCGTGTTAAATTGGTGGCTGGATATAAAATGTGTTGGGGAGAAGAGAACAGCAAGCACGATTATAAAAGCTCTTTTTAGTTTTCTGTTTTATAAATGCTAATTAAGCGCACTCCAGCTAAACAATGGTAATAGTGCTCTAAATTTTGGAAAGGAATACAGGCATACCAGAGGTCATTGACATGCTTTCATACAACTTCTCACTCCTAGTATCCTCCAGTGTTTAACAAGAAAAAAAAGTGTGCTGGAGATGCTTCTTGAAGAAATCCTACAAACTGGTGGTTATCTGAGAATAAATTATTATTGCATAGTAATATTCTTGGAAAAACATGTATTCTTGTAGGATACAAG
This sequence comes from Pezoporus occidentalis, assembly GCF_034315485.1. NCBI lineage: Eukaryota > Metazoa > Chordata > Aves > Psittaciformes > Psittacidae > Pezoporus > Pezoporus occidentalis. The sequence goes on from NW_026915376.1 coordinate 3,193,137, forward strand.
ATATTTTAAGTGTTTTAACTGAAGTGCTAGCTGTGACTGCAAGACAGCAGTCAATAGGTGTTCTTGCAGGTTCTTCCTTTGGTTAACACTTTAAGTAAAACCTTAATTTTTAACATACAGCAGGTTTTTTTTTCTGTCAAAGAGAAAAATAGGACAGATATTCCATGTTGCTTTTCTGAACAAAATCTGCTTCATTTTCAGCATGAATTTTAGAATTCATTTGCAGATCTGAATGTCAGAATTACTCTGAAAATTTTTACTTGTGGAACAAAACTGTAGAAGGAAAGCTACACTTTTTTCCTTAATGTCTCTGTATTAAGTATTTCTGAGGAAACAGTTCAATGAGTTGGTAATTCTCTGAAGGTATTTAATTTGGCTGTGAAATAGATTGCTTTTTGTGGACCTTTACAGTATAGTATATGGATCATAATATATGACAGAGCTCTTCAAGAAAGTGACATTTCACTTTCTTGCGTGCAGTGTAGCAGAATTTGCTTTTCCCTGTTATGGATAAGGTGGAGAAGGCATGGTGGGGAGGGACAAGGTGTACACAGGCAGCGTGGAAGGGATTGGGGCATGTGAGAGTGCCTGCAAGGCAATCTTGGTAAGGTCTTTTTTTGTTTGAGTCTGTAGGACTGGGGAGCCTCAACTAACCATATCCTCTCAAGTGTTACTGCGTTGTAGTTGTTGTCTACCCTTTTTCAAAAAAAATTTCATGGGTTTTGGAAAAAATACCGTAATGACATTTGTCTTTTTTTCTGTGCAACATTGAATGAAGCAATAGGGCACTAACTGTTTCATTGTAAGGGAAGACAAACCTAGGTAATTGATACCTGTACTGGATATTAACCAAAATGCTCCAGTCCCAGGTATAAGTAGTGTTCAGGACTGTTTGGTGGCTCTTGAAAATGTATAAAATCTTCGGACTGAAATTCATGTAAAACCCTCTGTTCACATCTGTTCCTCCATGGAGGGAGAAAGGAACTGAAATTTGAAGATAATGAGACCTAAGGAAGGTGTGTAGGGGAAAGTTTATTTAGTTGGGTTTTTTTTGTATGAGAGGAACCCTGGAACCAGTTAAATATGTAGTGTGTAATAATGGGAAGGCCAGATGCATAATTCTTCCAGTTTGAACTAATGTTTTTGATCTGGCAGTTACTTCACTGTATATGCTTCTTGTTCATTTGCTTGCATGTCCTCTTTGTCTGTGATTGATAAAAACCATTGAATTGAAAAAGAGCTGTGCTTAAGTATTAACAAAATAATGTCTGATGTGCATTCAGCAGGAGCAATCCAGTTACTTGTAGTTTAAATTATCAAACTTTCAATACCAGAATCTAATAACTTTGGAGTAATCTGCAGTTGATTATTAGGAGAAAATAATATGTGCAAAGGAGGCTGTTTACAGGTCATTCGAAGAAATATTTTAACTATTTGCTTCAACTTCAATTGCAATCCTAGTATGAAAAACATGTGTTTATGTTTTTGTGGTTCTTGTATTAGAAACAGTGTCATGGGCAGAAAGCTGATAGATTTTCTATGAAAACTACTGCTTCTGTTTTCTGTGAGCCTTAAGTAATGTTTGTGATATCTTACTAATATTTTTATTTCTAGAAGCAGCAGTAGACAGGCAGATCACATTTCCTCTGTCTCCAGCTCATAATATTGAAGCAGAAAGAAATGGAAAACCAGGACTGGTTGAATTCAATGAAGAAATGCAGTATATGGATGTAGAGGAGCCACAATGTAAGTTTTGTTTGTTACATTTTGTTTAAAGTATGAGCTTGCTGTTTTCTTTTCTTAATGATACACAGGTGTTTCTTTGCAAAAATTTTTCAGCTAATGAAAACAACTATTTTGTCAGCCTTCTTCAGTATGTTGCCTCTCTCACAGGTCTGTTTACCATAGAAGTTGAAATTTTAACATGGACACACCCATAAAAACCCAACAGTAAATCCCACAAAACAACAAATTACTGCAGAGTTAAAAGTACTGCAGGTACTTTAAAGTAGATTAGTATTTATCTGAATTTGTAAATGAAGTAGATTGATATAGCACTTTTTGAATTTAAACTCTTACCCTGTTCCAGCAGTATTTTACTTGGTTTCCTTAGCTAGTTTTAATAGATTTTTTTTTTACTTTGCATACATGGACTTTATAGAGATTGCTGCTGTAAACCTACAAAAACAATGAACAGCTAGTAGGGAATTCATAAGTAGTCATGTTGACTTTTGACCACATCACACTTGCTGTGCCTGTTCTTATAATCTTTTAATGAGTACTCTTCCACAAAATCTGTTAAGAGACACTCTGAAAGGCAGTCACATTGGGTCTGAGTGAGATCTAGAGACTAAAAATTGATAGTTGGAATAAATCAGTTCCAGAGCTATGATTCTTTTTCTTGGTCCTTTCAATGGTCTTATTTTACACATTTTGTGTTTTGTAGCTCTGACGAGCCAATCAATGTACATATTATCCTAATAATATAACTGGAGAAGCTTTGAAAACTGTCATTTACCTTTATTGATTTCACTGGAAATGGTTAAAAATGAACCTCGTGTAATCGTTAGTTTTTCAATGTTGCATTGCATATTTATTGATCAGAGTTTGACATGGTGTATTTTTAACCCATGCAAATGATCAGATTTTGTGACTCAATTATGAATAATTCAGGTCCATATTATTCATATTTTTTAAGGTCTTAGATTGTGTCCATTTCTGGAGGAACACAAGGAAGATATACTCTGTGGTCCAGTATGGCTGGCTACTGGACTTGATCTATCAGGACATGCTGGAATGTTGACTCTGACAAGTCCAAAGCTTGTTAAAGGTAAACCATTTTATTTTGCTATTCACATGAAGTATGTGTGAGTAAAGTGCCTTGTGTACTTCTGTAGTCAGACTTTGGTTTGTATTTATTTTCACATTGCCAAATTTTGTTGTATGACATTATAATGACTTAACTTTTCAAATTGATGCTCAAGTAGTGGAATAAATGTAGCTGAGCTTTGCTTCTACACTATATCTGTGAATTTGAAATCTGTTTACAGCTTGCCCCATTAAACTATGTAAATTCTCTTCCCCCCCCCCCCCTTTTTTTCTCCCCCCCCCCCCCCTTTAGGCATGGCTGGTGGCAAGTACCGCTCATTTTTAATTCATGTTAAAGCAGTGAATGACAGAGGAACAGAAGAAATCTGCAATGGTGGCATTAGACCAGTTGTTAGAATACCATCTCTCAAACCTCAGACTAACAAGGGCCATTCCCTTGCTTCACTATTGGCAAAAGTAGCAGCAGGCAAGGTAATGACTGACCAAGAAAGACATCTGTGTTGAAGTTGTAGAAATGGTATGATTTATGGAATCTGAAAATGAATCAGCTGTTAGGAGAGTTAAAATCCATTAAAATTACTTTTTTAAGAGTTAACTCTGTGTTAACACCTTCAAGAATCGGAGTTAAGCATCTCTTAAGTTGTTTTCTCTGTGCAAATTTAGCTGAAAAGGCCTGTTCTGCCAGTTCCCCATTCTGAGTGCTTGATTTTGAAACTGGTATTTCCGTGAGTGCTTTCAGTAGTGTATACACCTCGTCCTGCTACAAAGTATTATATTTGTGTGTGTGTATTTTACTCTTGATCATTGTAAGATCAAGATGCTCTTCATACTTGTAAAATCAGGCGATACAATGTACATCTTTTGGACACTATTGGAAAGGTTAGAACGTAATGAATTACAGGGCATTGCTAAATTTGATTGTCTATATTAAGGCCATCAGTTGGTCGATGAAAAAATGAACATGAGACAGCTTCGGTGTGAGCTTGCAGCCCAGAAAGCCAACCGTATCCTGGCTGCATCAAAAGGAGCGTGACCAGCAGGTCAAAGGAGGTGATCCTGCCCCTCTACTCTGCTCTTGTGAGACTTCACCTGGAGTATTGTGTGCAGTTCTGGTGTCCTCAACATAAAAAGGACATGGAACTGTTGGAGCAAGTCCAGAGGAGGGCCACGAGGATGATCAGGGGACTGGAGCACCTCCCACATGAAGACAGGCTGAGGAAGTTGGGGCCGTTGAGCCTGGAGAAGAGAAGGTTGCATGGAGACCTCATAGCAGCCTTCCAGTATCTGAACGGGGGGCTATAAGGATGCTGGGGAGGGACTCTTCACTAGGGACTGTAGTGATAGGACAAGGGGTAACAGGTTAGAACTTAAAAAGGGGAAGTTTAATTAGATATAAGGAAGAAGTTCCTTACTGTAAGGGTGGTGAGGCACTGGAATGGGTTGCCCAAGGAAGTTGTGAATGCTCCATCCTTGGCAGTGTTCAAGGCCAGGTTGGACGAGGCCTTGGGTGATATGATTTAGCATAAGGTGTCCCTGCCCATGGCAGGGGGTTGGAACTAGATGAACTTAAGGTTCTTTCCAACCCTAACTATTCTATGATTCTATGAAAAGTAGTCTATTAGTACATTGCTCAAACTGAGGTGAGATTTTACTCAACAGTATTTCTCTGAACAATGTATATAAATGAAGCAGTCAAAACCAGTGTGATTTATGATGATTATTTTTTCTCCCTAAAAAAAAAAGGAAAAGCCATCTAGCAAAATTGAAGCCACTAATTCTTCACGAAAATCGGATAATCTGAGAGGTTGTGACTTACTTCAAGAAGTATCTGTAACAATTCGAAGATTTAAAAAAACTTATATGTCAAAAGAAAGGTTAGTAGGTATTTTTTAATTCTAAAAAATATTAGTTTTAATTAGACTTACCATTAAACCCTTAGTTCAGAATAGCTCAGGTCAAACTACGGCTTCAGATTATTTCATAAACATGTCCTGTGGAAAGTCCTGTAAATTGTGAGTTTGAGAGCACTGTGCTGTGCAGTTTGTGGTAGAATAACACCCTGCATGAAATTGTATGTTGAGTGATTATTTGCTTGACTGGAAAAGACAAATATAAATACGTTTTCCTGGTAAGTTAGCTAAATTATTTGGACACGTTTTTGGTTCTTTTGTGTAGTTTTTTTTTGTTTGTTTGGTTTGGGGTTTTGGTTTTTTTTCATTTTTTTTTTTAAGGAAGCATCTTTCCTTTCTATTTCCATGTTGTCTTGTTTCTTACAGCAGAGAATGTATTATTTGTCAAAAAGTTTAGAATCAAATATAACTGGCAAACTCTTACTCAACAACTGTTTAAAGTCTCTATGAATTGTTACTGCAAACCTCAATACAAATAATACAGTATTTAATTTGTATGTAATGGGCTTAAAGAGGCTGCAGAGAGGTATGTGCAAATGATTGCCAAAGAGTGTTGTAGGTGGTGAAAGTTTGTGTAGGTTTAGAAGTTACCAGACAAGTTAATAAGAAGAAAAAAAATCCTTGAAGGTTAGTAAATATCCACTAACCTCTGAAGTTCTGTGAGCAGAAAATAGACTGGGAATGTGAGCTTGGAAAATATCACATATGCTCATGTACTACTTTTATATAGGCATCTTTTTTTTGCCACTCCTAAGACAGGATGCAAAGCTGGAGGGACACTTTAATGGGAGAATGGCCATATTGGATAATTCTGGTTTTCATTTCCTTCCCTTTCTCCCTAGAGTTCAACGGTGTGCCATGTTACAGTTTTCAGAGTTCCATGAGAAGCTGCTCACCACTCTTTGCAAGAAGACAGATGATGGTCTGACTACAGAACATGCTCAGAGTCTTGTACTAGACATGCTTTGTTGGCTGGCTGGAGTGTATTCAAATGGACCTGGCAGGTAAGAGAACTTGTGTTTAAAATAACATGGCTATTTCTCAGCATTAGCTCTGTTAGAAAAAAATGAAGTTTTATACGGTTCTCTAAAATATGCAACTTGTTTTTACAGCTCAAAGGAAGGAAATGATAGCTTGCTTTCTAAAACACGTAGATGTGTCTCTGATATAATACGTGTTTGCTTCTTTGAAGCTGGGCGGAGCATAGCTCACAAATGTGCACGATTTCTTGCACTATGCATCAGGTCAGTGCTAATTATTTCTATATTTTTATATATTTATATTTTATGTATATTTTGGAGGGTTGCATGCAGGTCTGAATTGTAAATGTGTGTTCGTTATCATTTACCATAAAATTCATAAAGCAACAAGATCTGGAAGATCTGCTAAGGAAAAACATGTTAGGCTATGACTGCAAAGAACATCAGTGTTTCAACATCATCTTATGGGGGAGATTTCACAATTTGCTCTTACTTCATTAAATGCTAAAGTATTTGTGTGGTTCTTTGTAGCAATGGCAGGTGTGACCCAAGTCAGCAAGGGTTTGGATCAGTTCTTCTAAAAGCTTTACTTGACAATATGCCTCTTTTGCCTGCTGCTGCAACAGGTGGTATGTATACAAAGTTTGTTGTCATAAAAATGCACAGTACATTTGTTGTTTGGCATGTTTTGTTGGGTTGTCTTGTGAAATAAGAATTAGATAATTATTCAGTTAGTAAAAACTGCTTCTTGGAGTAGTCTGATAGATAGTATCCAGGTATGAAGTATGCATTTGTAGATGATGGAATTTTAAACAAATTAGCTAGGTTAGAACAGAGATCTAAGGCACTGAAAGGTGTTCAGCAACAGCACATTCTCTTGACATTCTGTGAGAGTCAGGATTGTCTGTTCTGAAAATTAGAAGATATATTCCAAGGAGCCTGGCTATCTGAATGATGTCCATCTAGCAATCCATTTCTGTTACTTCTGTGCCAAAAAGAAATTTTTAATTAAATTAAATTCCTACCTCATCTACACTGCAGAGTAATGGTATGTTAGGACCTTGTTGAAGCCTTTTGAGTGCCAGATAGAATAGGAAGATGACTTTAGTACTCATATTTGGGGTGGCGAGACCTGCTTTGTGTTTTTCACAGTATGACATTGTTGAACTGCATCTAGTTTGGCATCACCAAGGGGTCTTGCAGGGAAATTAGTTTGCCGTCCAAAATGCTGGTTGTGCTACCATCCAGGTAGAAACATTTATTGTGCAGCTACTTAGGGTGTGGAATGCTTGGGGAGAGTTGGAGGAGAAAGCCAGGGTTTGTGTTTCTGTACAGAAACACTGCACTATGCTTCCAGAACTGATTTGTAAAGGAAATAGTGACTTCCAGCAAATGCTGAATAAGGAGACAGCAGCCAAAAACAGAGAAGGAGTTGAATATAGAGTAATGCTTGGCTCTGAAGGAATTTGCACCCCTAGCCTAGCACCTTAGTGTATCAAGAGCATTTAGATTCTTGTGCTTAGTAGAATCAGTGGGCAGAATCAAGGAAAGAACTATGTGCAAAGCTGTCTCTTGTAAACTGTTTTTTCTTCAATTATGAATTAGTTGATAAGAGAATTTGAAGTGCTTGTGGAAAGTAATGATTAGAGAATGATTCTAAATTCAAGTATCTCCAAAAAAAAAGTGGAGGGGGAGAATGTTTCCTAGTCTGGATTCAGTAAACATTAGGTACTTCATTGATTATGCATCAGTATATTCTTTCTGAGTGGAAAATGCATATCATGTTTCACCTTGAATTATTTTGTTTTCTTTTTTTTTAAATGCAGGATCTGTGTATTGGTATTTTGTCTTGCTGAATTATGTAAAGGATGAAGATTTGGCCGGATGTAGTACAGCTTGTGCATCATTGCTAACTGCTGTGTCCCGACAGTTGCAGGATCGTCTAACACCTATGGAAGCATTACTTCAAACAAGGTACTAAGAAATGTGGTGGTTGTAAACTTAATAAAAATGAGCATAGAAGCTAGTGCCATCCTCTGGTGTTCTAAAAAAAGATTGGCCATTTAAAATAGTAGGATTTTTCCATATTGCTTGAGCAAGGATTAATTTGGTACAGCTCTAGAAAATAGTTTTGACTTGTGCAGAGTTCAAGAACTAGAATCATAGAATAGTTAGGGTTGGAAAGGACCTTAAGATCATAAAGTTCCACCCCCCCCTGCCATGGGCAGGGACACCTCCCAATAAACCATGTCACCCAAGGCTCTGTCCAACCTGGCCTTGAACACCACGAGGGATGGAGCATTCACAACTTCCTTGGGCAGCCCATTCCAGTGCCTCACCACCCTCACAGTAAGAAACTTCTTCCTTATATCTAATTAAACTTCCCCTTTTTAAGTTCTAACCCGTTACCCCTTTTCCTACCACTGCAGTCCCTAATGAAGAGTCTCTCCCCAGGATCCTTGTAAGCCTCCTTCAGATACTGGAAGGCTGCTATGAGGTCTCCACGCAGCCTTCTCTTTTCCAGGCTCAACAGCCCCAACTTTCTCAGCCTGTCTTCATACAGGAGGTGCTCCAGCCTTTTGTAGAATTGCACCTTTCTGTAGGAATTTACTCATTCCTTTATATAGCATGTTTCCAAGTACCTCCTCTACACAGCATATTTGAAATAGAGGGTTTTTCCTTTCCACTTTCCCACTTTTGAATGTTTCTATATAGTGTTTTACTGATTTTCTTCTTTGAACTAAAGTTGTTTTCTAACTCTGTATCCCCGTAGTTAGGATAAGAATAGCATGAGACAGATCTATCTGATCCCATATTTGTTTACGGTAGCTTTTGTCTTTAGCAAGGACTGACTATTCCCTGACTTACTTTACAAATTTAGACAGAATTTACTGTCTTTTTCTTCATGTGTCTACAGATAAGAGAATAGTGTAATTTCTCTCTTTTTTTTTTTTTAAGTAGAAGATAAGTATTAATACCTTTTTTTTTAATAATTTAGTAGGTACCCATTGCTTTACTCTTTCTCCCTTCTCTCCTCTCCCTGAGTTGTATTTTATCATATTTATGTGCATTTACATTGCAGAGTTTCTAGTACAGATTTTTCCTTCTTTGTTATTGTTCCCAGGTACAGTAGCCAACCATTTGTTAATCAAATAAAAGCAGATGTCTGCTTAAAGGACCTGCACATTCATGTTGTTTTAAGGCAGAGTAGTACTCATTTTACTATTCTGTGCTGCAGTGAAGCAAGTAAAACTTGCAAAGATAAGGCCAGATGGCTGTGTTACATGACTTGCAGTTCAGAGAATAACAAAAAGAAGGCATTTCAGACAATATTTTAGGCTGTCCCACAGTAAAGCAGGTTGGTTTGTCTCTAGCAAATCTGACAAATTTCTCCAGCCTGTTCTTGAAAGCATCTGATTAAAGTAGTGGTAGAATTTAATTATTCTAAATATTTTAAGCTATTACATGGCTTAATTATTCTTATCATTAAGACTTGAACTGTTTCCTTCTGCCTGTATCTAATCTGAAATATATTCTGCTGCAGCTAAAGGCTTCTAATGTTTGTGTCCTGTCCCCCCTAGTGATATTTAATTCTTAACAAATTTTGGATGTCTAGAGGATGTTTGCATCCTTTGCAGATCTGTAGTCATTCTTAAAGCATTTGCTTCAGCTGTTTTCTTTGGTCCTCATCTTCCTTGAATTGTGGTACACGAAATTGTAAACACTGTTCCAGTTAAGATCACTGATGAATGAAGCAGAAGAGATTTCACATATCTTATATTCATTACTCATAGATGAATAGGGTGATGGGGCTTTTTATGTGACATTGTTGATCCATTCTTCATTGTTTTTTTTAATTGATGTATCTTCTATATCCTGTTCTGGAAAGTATTGCTAATGCATTTTAAAACTGTGAACCTCATCGTTCCTGTTGGAAGATCAGTAAAAGGCACTGTGCTTATTTAAATATATTCTGTCCAGCCCAGATTATTTCACTTTCTGCAATACATTCAAATTCTGATCCAGTTCTACAAAGGTCTTATAACCCCTTTTTATGTTTTATCACCTGCTTGCTTAATAAATCAAACTCTTCACTTACATCATGCAAGTAAGCAGTTTTAATGTTGAACTGACCTAGTAGATTAAGCTTTTGAATCTGAGCTCTAAAACAGGTTGTGAAAGTACCCTACTGAATTTTGTCTGACCATTTTTGTGTGTTTTAGTAACCACTATACAGTAGCATGTTGTCTCATGTTTGCTGCATGGCCCTTTTTCATAAGCAAAGCATCAGTCTTGCTAGATGTACAGTATGCAATGTTCCATGCTTGTAGAGGGCAACCTGGATTCATCTAATACTTGTTATTCTTAATATAAAGTTTTCATCTTAATTTTTCTACCTTATTAGGTGCTTGTAAGTGATTATTGTCCTTCTTTAGAACGTCATTTTCTGACTAGTCTTAGTACTGTGTGGCAAAAAGCATTGAGCCTAGCTAATATGGAGGCATTTTAACATTCAGAGATGTCTAGAGCGTGTCCTGCCTTGTTGCTGGTATATAATGTGTAATACTGTAAGTATTCGTGTAGACATTTATCCTTTTGTGACCACTTGAGCAAAAAAGGCACTTAAACACTCCAGCCATCTCAGTGTTGCTGGGGGCTTTCCTCGCCTGCTAAAGAACGGAGAAGTTGCTCCAAGGCAGAGAAAAGGAGGTGGAGGAACATTGTGTTGCTGCTGGTGTGTTCATGAAAGTATTTTCTATTTTGGTTCTTACCAGTCAAACCGCAAAATGTTACATGTTTCTCACTTTTGTATCTACACAGATGCATTCTTTCTTTCTAATCCTGTTGAATAATTTGGCCTGATTTCCATTTTTTAATCCTCTTGCCAGTTGCTGTTAATAGGTATTGGTACACAAAAGAACCCAACACTGATTCTGTTATTACTTTGAATTTTCCTATTCTTGGCTTATAAAACAATAATTGATTGGGGACTACCTTGTTAACTGAGTGATTGTATCATTTTTTTCTACTGACAGAGTAAGAATTGTAAGATCTTCTTCTGTTGAGATACTTAGAGTACTCACAAGTGTTGATTGGTATTCCTAGCAGCATTTCATTTTTTCTTCTTACTCTAGCTGGAATAACTAGCTGAGGCTGAATAAGTTTTAGTGGTTTGGAAAACAGTACTGTGTATTTATTGACTGCAGATAAATGTCTGATTTACCATATGCAGGCATGCATATTGCTGTGTCTAATTGTCTGAGGCTTGTAGTTCTAGTTTCCATGTCCGAGTGTGATTATGTGTTATGTCTCTAGGACAGTATTACATCTTCAGAACAACTTAGTAACAAAGAGTTACTTATTTAGTTAGCATTGTAAGCTGTTTGATAAGGTCACCTAATAAATCACTTTCATGAAATATAATACATGGTAATTTCTAAGATATGTCAATTGAATAAAAAGAATAGTTTGGAATACAGTAAAACCTGATGATTAACTATTTGGCCTTTTTCTATAAATGATTTTGTATAAATTCTTGGTGCTTGAATAGTGCTCTTTGTCTTGTTTTGTTTGCAGATATGGATTATATAGTTCGCCTTTTGATCCAGTTCTGTTTGATTTGGAAATAAGTGGCTCTTCTTGTAAAAATATATATAACAGCAGCATTGGAGTACAGTCAGATGAAATTGATTTGTCTGATGTTCTATCAGGTATGTATGTTTTACAGTTACCTATTGTGGAAGAATTAGTAATTCTTTCTACTATACTGTTTTCCTTTAATGAGGATCGGATTTTATACTTGCCGCCTGTTTTATAGCTGTACATAATGAAGTTCAAGATATTCTTTGCATCTTGAGATCTCTTACATATCCTGTAGCCCTTAGGGCAAGAAAAAAGGCTCTTTTTTGTATCTGTTCTTTTCTTATACTGTGGAAGATCTAAGAAAAGGCTAGAGATTAAACAGGAAGGCTGCTGCCGTTCCCCGAGTCTGAATCGTCTAGGAAGCATCTGTCCCTTCTGTTGAGCAGCTTCCTTGAGATGTGTTACTATTCATTTAAAGTAGCAACCACCTCACAGACATAGAAATCTAAATGGATTTTTCTGAAGCTGGCAAGCTGCCACATGGCACTCTTTTACTTAAATATTAGATTTAATGAGATGTTCTCTGTTTCAGACACATTAAAATACCTTAAAGCATATTTATATCTGTCCTCTTAGGTTAGGTTGTAAGTGAATCTTTAGGCCTTGGAATGTCCTAAGAATGAGATAGTTTTTACCTTTCAGGAAATTCTTTTCATAGCAAGCAAATTCACCAGTCATAGTGACTTCTTTCCTTGCCTTTTCTTGTATGCTTTTGTCCATCTCCTTCCCATCTCCCTCCATACATCACTGTGAATTTGTTAGCATATTGAGTAGTAGCCTAGTTTTTATTCTAACTGTGTGTGTGATCTTGGTCTGTTGTTTCCTTTCTCTTCTTTCCAGTAGCATCAATACTTTTGCAAGATAATTTTCTTACAGTGCGGACAGAATAGATCATCATGTATAATTTTTATCTGGAATTAAGATTGCACTATGCTACTGCTGTCACATTTGTTAGTGTGATTTACTAAGGTACTCTGCTCAGATTTGGCAATATTATCCATTAAAAAATATATTTCCATTTATATTGTGGATGTGATAGTGTTAAGGTGTTTGTTCCACAAAGTGAAGTAATAAAATATGTGGATTATCTTTAGTTGTTCCTTTCAGCTCTTCATGACTTGAGATGTCACTATCAAGAAAACATAAGCTCATTGTACAGATATTTATTTCTCTTTCAGGAAATGGGAAAATATGTAGCTGTGCAGCTGCGGAAGGTAGCTTTACTTCCCTTACTGGACTTCTGGAAGTTGAACCTCTGCACTTTACCTGTGTTTCAACAAGTGATGGAACCAGAATAGAAAGGGACGATGCAAGTACGTTTACTGGTATATACAATTTTTCATTTTTTCTACTTAGCATAGTTCCACAATACAGTTATTTTTAATTGGACATAATGAACATTGTGTGCCAAACAGATTGCAGACAGCTTTGTAAGTGTTGAAATGTGTTTTGGTTTTTTAAATAGTTACTTCTTGGAGCTTAACAAACAAACAGGATTCTAAATGTATTAAATTGGATCAATTTTTTTCTATCAAAGAGGGTAACATACAAGCTTGCATCTTTACTTTGCAGCCTTATGTGGCAGAAAAATTCCAGGGTATTTGGTGGCTTTACTTTAATGAGAATGTTGCATCTGTCATGAGTGTGCGTAGTCTATAAGCCATATACTTTGTAATTCAAGATGGTACTACTTTGTAGCAAGAACTGGATAAAAGATCTTCCTGTTGTTATTACATGGCTGTTAACAATTAGTAAGGAATTAATTTAAAGGTGTGTTTTATCATTTATTTTCTACATACATGTTTTTGTTTTGTTTTTTTGCTTCATGCCAGTGAGTACCTTTGGGGTTACCCCAGCAGTTGGTGGCCTCTCTTCTGGAACAGTTGGGGAAGCCTCGACAGCACTGAGTTCAGCAGCCCAGGTAGCTTTGCAGTCTCTCTCTCATGCAATGGCCTCAGCCGAGCAACAGCTCCAGGTGCTGCAAGAGAAACAGCAGCAGCTTTTGAAGCTTCAGCAACAGGTTGGAGGCTATTTAGCTATTTTTTTAATGGTGTCTCTAAACTTCAAAAGCTGAGAAAGTAGTCACAGAGCTAGTTACCTTTTTTTTTATTTTTTTCCTTTTCTTTCCCCATACTGTATGTGAGGAAGGAACAGCTCTGCACTGTTATTAATGCTGAGAGTCTCTCCCATGCTTCTTTGGTCTTCCTGACTTACTTTTTTGTTATTTTGAGGGTGGGTTGGGAGTTTGTAATCAAGACCAAGTCTTAATACATAAGTGTATCAGTCTGAAATTGAAAAAGGCCACTGAAGTGAGAAGTGCAAATGCTGACACAGGGAAGTACCAGTCATAAAGCCGCTGTCAGTATGAAGCTTGGCTGTGCTGACCCTGTTTTACTGTTCACTTGTAGGTATTTTAGTATTTTTGATTTCTCCAATTAATTACTCACATTCCTCAGCAAGGAAGGTTAAATTGAATAGTATTTCATTTTTCAGCTTCTAGTTGGCTATCTAACATGCCTGTTTTGAAGGTAGCTTGGATTTATTAAATTTGGGTTTATAATGAAAGTTGCACTTGAATTCAATACTACTGCTATATTCACAAGTATTATCTGCTGCATACACTGCTTTAATTTTCCCCACAGAAAGCTAAGCTGGAAGCAAAACTGCATCAGACAACAGCAGCAGCAGCGGCAGCAGCATCAGCAGTTGGTCCTGTTCACAACTCTGTGCCTTCTAATCCAGTAGCAGCCCCAGGGTTCTTCATCCATCCTTCAGATGTCATTCCACCCACACCAAAAACAACCCCTCTATTCATGACTCCACCTTTGACTCCACCTAACGAGGCAGTTTCTGCTGTTATTAATGCAGAACTTGCTCAGCTTTTCCCTGGTTCAGTCATTGATCCCCCAACAGTTAACCTTGCAGCACATAACAAAAATACAAGCAAGTCCAGAACGGTAATTATTTTTGTTTGTTTTTTTGTTAGGGAAACAAAGTGCTCTAAGCTGTATCAGGATCTGATTTGTATTTGGGTGCTAGTAAAAAACTGTTGATTTGGACGAGATGTGAAATGTACAGCACTAAATTTAGACTACATGAAAAGGAAGACTTACGAAAGCATGATGGAGTTGTTAATAGTACCTCGAATGGTTTCTTTTAATTGGAGCTAGCTTAACTGTATAAGGAATTATTAATCCTTTGAGCTTAGTATTTAATATATTTTCATGGTTCATGCTCAAATGTAACTGTAACAAGGTATTGTCAAAATGATACATCTTTAAATCACAAGAGGTTTTCTTAGTCTTTTGACAAGAGCAGATTATAAATGCATAGATTTTAATGACTTAATTTTACTGATGTTTTCCCACTCCTCAGAATCCGCTTGGATCTGGTCTTGCCCTTGCAATATCTCACGCTTCACATTTTCTTCAACCTCCACCTCATCAGTCAATTATTATAGAGCGAATGCACTCAGGTAAAAACAGAATTCCTAATAACAGTTTTGACACATTTTCAAATAAGTGGAATATGTTCCAGAGTGTTGAGTAAGTTGCTTAGCTGCAGTCTCACTTGGCTTTCCAAAGAAAAGGTATTTCTCAGTTTGCATTTCTGTTGTATCTGGAAATTTAAGTCCCAGTGTTCAGTGATACTTATCAAGGTAAAAGTTCTGGGAGCTGAGGGACTCTGGACAGAGAGCCTGCTCTGAAGTAATGCTTACGAAGTCTAACAACTTCAAACTAGTTGAAGCCAAAATTTCTTTTCAGAGTGTGCAAGCTGTAGTAAGATATTTTGAGATTGTGCAGCTATTTTTAGCCTGAAATATATGCCTGTTGAACGATATGTAGATAAAGACTTTATTGTCTGAGAAGTAACATCTCTTTGCTGTTTAGCACACACTGGTATTTAGGCCATCCTGTGTTTTTCCGCTAGGAGCAAGAAGATTCGTGACCTTAGATTTTGGAAGACCTATACTGCTGACGGATGTATTGATTCCCACTTGTGGAGATTTGGCTTCTTTGTCAATTGACATCTGGACTTTAGGAGAAGAAGTAGATGGAAGGCGACTGGTAGTGGCTACTGACATTAGCACACATTCACTTATTCTACATGACTTGTTACCACCCCCAGTTTGCAGGTTTATGAAGGTAAAAGTTAATATAGACTGCACACTCTATCTTCTAAACTCTTGATCTTTGGTAATATATGAACTTTCTCTTAAGTTCTCTTTAGACCAAACTTTAGTTGGCTGTATTTTTTTTAATTGATTTTTGACTTTCCCTGTTTTGATACAATTGTGTTACAGTATAGTTGTGTTCTCTTTCAGATCACTGTTATTGGTCGATATGGTAGCACAAATGCCAGAGCAAAAATCCCGTTAGGATTTTATTATGGCCATACCTATATCTTACCCTTTGAAAATGACTTGAAACTAATGCATGATCCCCTCAGAGAAGGTGAAGCTGCAAATCAGCCAGAAATTGACCAACATTTGGCAATGATGATTGCACTGCAAGAAGACATACAATGCAGGTTAGAAGAATGTACTTCCTGATTATTTGAACTTAAAGTACTGGGATATCATAATATTATAGATGTATTTTTATTTTTTTCTTCCCATGATAGTCTTCAGACTAAAGAAGACTCTGCCTTTGTTGTAGAGTTGTATCAGTGAACATCTTTTATAGTAGTAATAAAAAGACTACAGCGGTTTATTGTTTTAACAGTGCATTCAAAATGGACCAGAAGTTGTCTTCTGGCAGGATGACTAAAATGTATTGGTATTTGCTGGTATCTATTGAATTGTCTGTTGGAATGTTTCCCTTTAGGTACAATTTGGCCTGTCACCGGTTAGAAATCCTTCTGCAGAGTATTGACCTGCCACCACTCAATAGCGCTAACAATGCCCAGTACTTTTTACGAAAGCCAGATAAGGCAGTAGAAGAAGATAGCAGAGTCTTTTCTGCTTATCAGGACTGCATTCAGCTACAGCTTCAACTCAACTTGGCTCACCATGCTGTTCAGAGACTCAAAGTTGCTTTAGGTGCAAGCAGGAAAACACTGAAGGAGCAGTCTGATCCAAAAGAGTTGATTCAGATGTCATCCACAGAACAGTTACGCACCATCATTAGATACTTACTGGATACCTTGCTTAGTTTGCTTCATTCTTCCAATGGTTAGTATTCTTTGAAGTTTTGATACTTTTGTCGTGTTAGTAACAACAGTTTGCAAGTGTTTCTACTTCTTGATCTATACTTGATCACTGTAAAGCTTTTCTATAAAGCTATGTTCAGATATGTTTTAATGTGATTTTAGTACCTAGTAACATAGTGCAAAGGTTCATCAATGGGTGACCTGAGCACTTCCTGCTCCCGAAAAGGGTAGGAGAAGGTGTTGAGGTCCTTCTCCCTTTTCTGTAGTCCTGGCTGCATATTCCTTTGTTAAGACACTCATCTAATCCCTTTGTGGACTGATTCAGTTTGCTGAAGTGACAAAAGACTGCCCAGGCAGAATATTCAGATTGGTTTTATAGTTAGAAGCAGCTTGTGGAAGGATCCATGAGGATCGAAGCCTGTGCAACACCTGCGATGGATTAGACAGTTGTAAGTGGGGAGGGGAAGCAGAAATTGCTCGGGGGGTGGGAGGAGTGGGCTGTGTGTGGGGAGTAATAAATCCATTATCTCCACACAGTTTGTGATAGTTAATATCCAGTAAGGATTTTTATTTCCTAAACTTGCCATGGGAAGAGTTCTTGGAGAATCAGAATTGAAGTCTGAGTAGGAGTGGTGGGGTTTGTCTTGCTTTGAAAAAAAAAAAGGTGAAACATTTTTTGTTTCTTTGAAATAAAAAAGGTGAAGAAAAAAGGTGAAACAAAAAGAACAACATTGTCCTGTTGATAGACACCTGCTTCTGTCTTGTAATTTTCTGTGCCAGTTTGTTCTTAAGCAAAACTAGGGCTTTTTACTCTGCGTAGATTCTGTGGGAATATGTGCACGGACATAAAACGGATTTGGTTTTGGCCAAATTGCCTGGTCTTTATGGGTTACCTGCAAATTGCCATCTCCCTGTTCCTTCCTCCTTCCCCCTGTGCCAATTAGTCTAATCTTACAGTGTTTAAAACTTCCTACAAACTCTTTCCTCCTGTGTTTTGAAGCCCTTGTCTCCTTAAACATTGCTGCTTGTTACCTTTTCTTGAAAGGGCACTCTGTTCCTGTGGTTCTACAAAGTACCTTCCATGCTCAAGCTTGTGAAGAATTATTTAAACATCTGTGTATCAGTGGAACCCCTAAGATACGGTTGCATACTGGCCTTCTGCTTGTTCAGCTCTGTGGAGGGGAAAGATGGTGGGGTCAGTTTCTGTCAAATGTATTGCAAGAATTATACAATTCAGAGCAACTTCTCATATTCCCACAAGACAGGTAAGCTGTAAGTCTGTATTGCTATGTTACCTTTAAATCACTTCAGTAATTCTGTTGTTCATAACTTAACATTGGAATTGACAAAATGTGGCTGAAGGATGCTTACCCATCTCTATTCCACTGATTTAAGAAATGGTCCCCAAAAGCACTGCAAATGATAAATGTCTGAATTCAGTTTTTTATTGCACCTGTTTGGTGCTTGCACTACAATTAGTTGCTCTTTTTCCTTACTTGGAGATCTTTGCATACCTAGCAGGATTTCTCCCTAGTGTCAAAAATTGCTTTCTCCTTTACCAGGCTTAAGTGCACCCTTATTGTAGAGCTGCTTTTCTAATGTGTTTGGAAGTAAGGTTGAGACAGGAAAGCATGCTATTAGCATTTAATACAAAGGAGTTCTGTGAGATAATAGCAAAAGCATACAGCCGAGCAATGAATGTTGTGTTGATTGTTTCAGGTTATTGATTGAGGTCTTTGATATTCTAAACATTAGCATTTATTTTAATCAAACATATTTGCTGTTCTGTGGCTTTCTGCCTTATTTGGACAGCAGTATTTATATCTTCATTTTTTTAAAATTAATTAATTCAAAGATATAAGAATATTTAATTCTCTATCCCTGCTATTTAGTAGATCATATCTAACAGGAAATAAAACAGATGAGATGTTATGTCAGATGTACAAAGCAGAATGCTCTACTGACCTCTTGAGGACGAAAGAGAAAATGTTCACCTAAAAACACTGCATTATCCTTTCAACAATAGACCATGAAATCCAGTTCAGTTGCTGGGTCCATAGTACTGCTTTCAGTAGCAATCTGCTTGTGTCTCAATGAAAGCCTAGGGAAATACTGTTCTATAAGGGGTGTGTCACGGTATTACTGGATCTGAAAAAGAAATAAAATCTTAAATATGTAAATTTTATTTTTAGGGTCTTCATGTTGCTTTCTTGCATTGGCCAAAGATCGCTTAGCAACAGTGGTGTTTTAGAAAGCTTACTTAATCTCCTGGATAACCTGCTGTCACCACTGCAACCTCATTTACCTGTGCACAGAAGAACTGAAGGTAGCCCTCTAATTTGGGAATGTATATTTTCATTATAAGCTAGAAAATTGAGAGACTAGCTCACAATTTGGTGCATTAAAAGAAGAAATTGCTTGGTTACTATATTTCCGAAACACAGTTGTCTTTAAAAATGTGCTGAAACTTCTTGTTCTTTAGGTGCTAAAAGAGATTCCTCCCCTCACCCCCACTTAAACCTGAGCAAAATCTATTTGGTTGCTTTTGATTCAGCTAGGAATCTTCAAAGTTTTAACTAAGTGGGGGAGTATCCAATGTATAAACAGCTCCAGTCTCTTTTGTGAATAACTTTGGAATTTAGAATTTTGGAAACACATGCCGTTTCTGCTCTGGAGATCCTTTTCTAACTTTCAAGCTTTTGAGGTAAAATACAGATATGAAGAGAAGTTTATTAGGTGTATCTATGAGGTTTCTGCAGAACTTACCTTTTCTTTTTACTCTGAAAAATTACTGAAGTTAAATTCTGCCAACTTGATTTTCTGTGTTTTCTTAACCACCCAAGGTTGAAGAAAATGCTCACTTTTGAAAACATCAGACTCTAGGCTACTTCGTTTGTTATGTACATATAGCAGAGCATTGTAGAAGATAGGTTGTTGAAAATTCTTAGCCTTGTGAAGTTGGTAAATGCCAGCTGAGACTCTCCTTACTTATTTACCTTGTGTCCTGATGTAAACAAGCCTTCAGCTCATGTCAGAAGCTGTCCTATTACTTCCCATTGGCCTATCTTGTACTTTATCATGGCCATATCCTTCTGTAGTCTCTAACTAATTTGAGCCAAACCCAAGCTTACATCTCCTCTACTTCTGTTTGCACTCTCCCCACAGCTGCCAATTCCTTTCATAGCTCTTGCTTTACTAGTTGTCCTCATGGAGGACTTTAGGAAGCAGAAGTAACTGATACTTCAGAGCTTTATTTGCTGGTCTTCCAGCTTCCTTCCTCCTGGACAGTACAGGTGAGTACTAGGGCATTATTATGTGTGGTGGAAGCATCAGGTGCGGCAGAAGAAATCCCTTCTTGAGAGCTGTCATGAATAACCGAGTGTCAGAGGGGGAAAACTTAATGGGGAAAAAGTCAGAAAGGAGAAGGACAATCAGAGCAAGAGGTGAGTGGTGTGGGTAGAGAGAAGTTGTAAGCTTTGAAGCAAAGAGGGGGGGAAGGAGTAAGCAAAAGACACTTGGAGGGAGGGAGAGAAACTGAAAATTTCTATTTATTTACTTATTTAAGAGATAAAAAGGAAAGAAATGCACTTATTTAGACAGAAGTATGAAAAGGTGTATACTTCACCCTGCAGCAGGCCTCCCTCCTTTTTATTCTGGCAACTTAAAAGGTATACAGCAGTCATCAGTGCTACTCATTTTTATTCTTGCAATTAAGTCTGCAGTTCCTGTTCAGGTCCTGTAATGGAAAGGCCTCCTGTTCCGCTGCCTGCTTGGGGTGGGTTGCTTTCTGCCACTGTGGACAGGAAACTGGAATTAAGTCAGGGCCTGTATCCGATTACTTGGGCTGGCAGCCGCTGTGTGTGATTTTTGGAGGAAGCATTTCTGTGCTTTAGTTTTCTTGTTTGATCTGGAATTAAAAATAGTGTGAGCTAATTAAAGTTTTTTTGAGGTCAGTGAACGAAAAGTGTAGTGTAGTTAAATGTGGCTGTCAGTGCAGTTCACAGATTTGAAAATATGCGTTTAATCTCCAGTACTGATGACTTTACTGTATTGACATGATGTACAAGTATGCTGTCTGCATAATCCTGTGATTAAGTGGTCATTAATTGTAGGCTTCTGGTCATTATTGAGCACTCATGAGTTCACTTCAGAAGTGTACATTTGGATTTGCGCACAAAGATTTTTCATGCATGATACGCAAGATGTAGGGTTTTTTTCTGCCTATACAAAAAAATACTGCATTTAGTGTGTGTGAGACTCAAATAGACAATAGACAGTCCCTAGTGCTGCCAGCATGGTTCATGTCATCTGGACTCAGTCTTGGCTTTCTGACATCTTAGTGAAATGGCTACATGAAAATACACTAACAAAGGAGTAAGAATAAAGGTATTTGGGTGCATGGTTCTAGCTGTCTTCTTGGAGACCTGGTTGATGGAGGAATTTCACACTATGGAATGTGAGACATCTAATTTATGTGTCTTAGTGCGAGCAGCTGCCAGTCAGCGTTTGTTTTTTAGGAAATGTAAACATACAATTTTTGGTTATTTCTTCTTTTAAATGCTGCTTAATTTTTAGCTTTAACAGTAGAGGTGAAGCTGTTGACTTCTGACTTCCTCAGACTTAGAGAACTGTGACATACTCTCTTGCACCTGAATTCTATACTGAGTGTTGGATTTCTTCCTTCATTTGTGAGTGCTCAGACTCATATCCTCATTAAAAAAAGAAAAAGGGTGTGGAATCTTTGTGGCCTAGTGAAATGTATGCCATCAAATGCTTTTTATGGTTTCTTTAAGATTAGTTTGTTATGGCTTTAAAACGTCATTAAGACACTCAAATCTGTTTATTTTGAAGGGGTTTTAGACATTCCCATGATCAGCTGGGTTGTAATGCTGGTGTCCAGGCTACTGGATTATGTAGCTACTGTTGAAGATGAAGCAGCCACAGCCAAGAAGCCTCTGAATGGAAAAGAGAGGGATCGATTTTTGACAGGTATTTAACACTTAATATCAAAACTTGCTTCTGTGGGTATTGTTTTGGGAGCTGTGCAAATACTTATATATTCAATTCACATGAAAAATAAGATTTTAAAAACAGATGCTGTGATCATTTTATTTGCACTGTTGTCTGCTTCCCCCTTCTTAGAAACATAATCTTTCATATTTTTTAAATTAAAAATGCAACATTGACTTTAGTTTGTAAAATGCTTGTATATTATTCTGTGACTCCATGATGAAGCAATTTAGATTACACCATATTGAGGCAGTTTGCATTGTGAGAAAATGACTTCATAACTGCTGTCGTATTTGCCATGGTATTTGTAGCCAGTATTTCTAAATGCATTTTTTGTCTCCTTATTTTTGTTACTATTGAAGTGAATGAACTGTGGTTTTCTTTGAACATCTTTTCTAAAGATAAAAACTATAAAGCTTTTGTGTTACGGAAGCTGTTTTGGTATTTTTAGTTATGACAGTCTTGCTTTCACAGCCTTATATGTTTTAAAAATAGCACAAACAAGATGGTACCACTGGATTTTAAAATAACACTAAAACATTACCATCAGTGGTGATAGTTGCATAACACTCCAAGAGTTAGATTTTGCTTGTTTCTTTAGCATTTAGTGTATGGACATGCTAACCATTGCTGCAATGTCAATTCTTTTCTTTGGAGTTAAGTGAAGTTTAGTAATATGGATTTTTTTTTTTTTCCTATTAGGAAACCAGTGGAGTTTTATAAATAATAGCCTTCACACTCAGAGTCTGAGCAGATCTACTAAAGGCAACAGTATCCTAGATAGAGTGTATTCCCGAAAGATCAGAAAACAGCTTGTGCATCATAAACAGGTGACTTCCAGCATGGTAGTGGTTATTTTCACACACGTATATCTCATTTCTTTGAATAGCTTTGGCCCTGGGACTCATTCAGCCTTGCTTTTGCATAGGTCTGGTTCTGTAGCTAAAGGCTGCCTAACTTCTTTGTCATTTGTCTCAAACCGTGGGGCATGGGGTCTGCTGGAAGAACTGATGTTGGAATGTACTGTTGCACTCTGTGGCTCATATTGGACAATAAATTGAACTTTCTAGATAGATCTGGGTGCACCTGAGTGCAAGTACCTAAGCTGTAATTTTTAAGTATTTTAAAGCTCAAGTTACAATTTGAACTGAAGATTGCTATCATATGAACATACTGATCCTTTTAACATCTTATTGCTTAAATTTTCATTTTTTCCTATTAACATTTTCTTTTAGCAACTTAACTTATTAAAAGCAAAACAGAAGGCTTTGGTGGAACAGATGGAAAAAGAGAAAATACAAAGCAACAAAGGATCATCATACAAACTTTTAGTAGAACAGGCAAAACTAAAGCAGGCTACTTCAAAGGTACGATGCTTTGAAACTGTAACTGACTTCTTGTCCTTTGTGTGAAAAGACCTGTTCCTGCAAAGTCATTTTTGTCCTTCGTTGACCTTAAACAGGTGTTTCATCATGGCTGCTATCAAGTGTATTGTGATGCTGAAAACAGCAGCCATCTGGAAATTTTTTGCATTGTGAAAGATAGTTCATCCATCTACAGGGGTTTTGTTAAGTAGTCATGGCCAAAATCACCAATAAGCTTGAAGCTTTGGAAGTGCCAGTCATACTTTAAACTTTGGATAATACACGCCAGTAGACATAGAATCATAGAATAGTTAGGGTTGGAAAGGACCTTAAGATCATCAAGTTCCAACCCCCCTGCCATGGGCAGGGACACCTCCCACAAAACCATGTCACCCAAGGCTCTGTCCAACCTGGCCTTGAACACCACTGGGGATGGAGCATTCACAACTTCCCTGGGCAACCCATTTCAGTGCCTCACCACCCTTACAGTAAAGAACTTCTTCCTTATATCCAGTCTAAACTTCCCCTCTTTAAGTTTGAACCCGTTACCCCTTGTCCTGTCACTGCAGTTCCTAATGAAGAGTGCATCCCCAGCATCCTTATAGCCCCCCTTCAGATACTGGAAGGCTGCTAGGAGGTCTCCAAGCAGCCTTCTCTTCTCCAGGCTGAACAGCCCCAACTTCCTCAGCCTGTCTTCATATGGGAGGTGCTCCAGTCCCCTGATCATCCTCATGGCCCTCCTCTGCACTTGTTCCAACAGTTCCATGTCCTTTTTATGTTGAGGACACCAGAACTGCACACAATACTCCAGGTGAGGTCTCACAAGAGCAGAGTAGAGGGGCAGGATCACCTCCTTTGACCTGCTGGTCACGCTCCTTTTGATGCAGCCAGGATACGGTTGGCTTTCTGGGCTGCGAGTGCACACTGCCGGCTCATGGTTAAGTTTCTCATTGACCAACACCCCCAAGTCCTTGAGAAAAATGTAAAATAGCATTTTATATGGCTAACTTTTATGCATGATACTCTTCTGGATTATCGTAAAATAATCATGCTAATGACCGTCTCTCCAAACTGATAAATATGACTTCTGAGAATGCTTTCTGAACTTTCTCAGAAGCTTCTTAGCTCCCTAAAACAACATACCATGCAAATAGTGGCATCTTGCAGTAAGCCCCAGATACTGGGAGTGGACATGGTAGTTAAAGAGTTACTTTGATTATGAGATGAAGTGCTGAAATGTAGGGATTTCTGGAGATGGCAACATGGACTTTGCAGGGAACACAAAAAAAAAAAGTGTAAACCTTTCTAGCTACCAGACTTTAAATATTTACTCTCTAGTTCCAGAATTACTGATGCCTGTTAAGATGACTGAAAGTAGGCCTGCGGAAAGAGATTATAGAATGTTACTCTTACAGGCAATCTAGATGGAAATCTTAGAACTTCCTGTAATTACGAAAAGAAAAATTAAAACATAGAAACACAAAAAAAAACAACAACAAAATTTAAACACCAGCATAAAAATAAAGTTCTAAGTTTTCACTAACTTTGCTTGTCATGAGCTGTTCTTTCCTGCACTATCTTCTGCTTTATTCCAGCAGGTTTTAGGAATGTGGCTACTCCATTGGTGGCCCACTTGAAATATCTTTAAACCAGTCACTGGCTGAAATAATGCTGTCCAGCTATTTAAGTTTCACTTTATAGCAGCCATTTTGCATCAAAAAAGCATGTGGAACTAAAGAATTTTCCCTTACACTGTCTTAACATCTAGCCATTGTATTATTTGATAGTTGCATTTCATGCATTTTTAACTATTTTGCCTACTAATTGCTTTCAGTTACGACAAGTGAGTAACTTAAAATATTCATTGCATTTAGGAGAAAGCTGAGACCTGTGTGTTAGTAAATAGTTCTTTCTTTGGTCTGCTTCAGTAGGCTCACTACTTAAGTGAGATTATAAGAGTCATTTGTACTAATTTTAGGCTGCCTGTGTAGCTGATAGAATGAACTGAGCTCCTAAATGTGTGCCCTTGGTGGATGGGAGGATTAATCAAAGCACCTTCTTTCCTCTGTTGAATACATAGGCCCTCTGTCAAAAGGTTGTAGTCTTAACGCCTGATCAAGTATTAGACTAGTTCAGTTTATGGTGGCTAATGGACACTTTGTACCCTGGAAAGTATTAAGGAAGTTATAACTTATCGATAATTTACATAATGTGAAAAAATAAGAAGTTGGCATTCTTGTAAGGGTAAATTTCCAGATCAGATATTTTTATATGCAGTTTGCTCCCTGGTAACTATAGCTTTATGTGCAGGTGTGGAAATAGGAAACATATTCTCAATATGTTTTATGTCAAAGATAAAGGCTTAATTGGCACTTGTCCTGAACTGATTTTCATATGAGACTGTCACCCGAGATAACATGCTGCCAGAATGAATTTCTGCCAGTAAAGCTTTAATTCTATTACAGATTCTCATGTATTTTTACTCTCTCTCTCACTTTTTTAAAAAAAATTCTGCAGTTCTGGTATTACTGTCTCAGATTTACACTGAGAGAAGATTTAGAGCTTGCTTTGAAAATGTTTTTTCAAATTTTATTTCTGCAGCACTTCAAGGACTTAATACGCCTACGTCGGACTGCAGAATGGCCTCGTTCTACTTTAGATACAGAAGTATCAACAGCAAAGGAAACTCCAGAAATTGAACCACTTCCATTTACATTGGCACATGAACGTTGCATTTCAGTAGTGCAGAAGCTGGCGCTCTTTCTCTTGTCCATGGACTTTACTTGTCATGCAGATTTACTTCTGTTTGTTTGTAAGGTAAACAGACTATGGGACGTCGCTTTGTAGTTGCAATGAACACTGCATTGCGTTAGCTTTCTATTACTGCTTTTTTGCAGGCTTGATGGTAAGAATTAGCTGCAACATTAAAATTTCTAATAACATCTGGTGAGGTAGTTCCTCTATCTGTTACCTTTTGTGTAACTTAGAATATGATGGCTTCAAAACTGCATAGAAATAGTAATTTAAAAAACATTTTCATATAAGTACACTTGTAAAATTACGAACTCTAAGCAAGTAAAAATGCTCCATTTGCTTCTATACAAAAGTTAACAATCAAAATTTAAAGCTACTACATATTTTCAGTGTTAAGTATGAATAGGTATATATTTCTTTTTCTTACAGGTTCTTGCTAGAATTGCCAATGCTACAAGACCAACAATTCATTTATGTGAGATTGTAAATGAGACTCAGTTGGAAAGATTATTGCTGCTTCTCGTTGGAACTGACTTTAACAGAGGAGACATCTCTTGGGGAGGAGCATGGGCTCAGTATTCTTTGACTTGTATGCTGCAGGATATTCTAGCAGGTTTAGTTTATGTTTATATTTTTCAGAATGTACGTTACCCTTGAATCTTTCTTCCTTCAATGTTTTTAGGGGTTTTTATTATTATGTTAGAATCTGCTGACACTGTTAAGATAGGGAAAAAAAAGAAATAAAAAAAAAACAAAACAAAAAAAAACCAACCAAACAAACCAAAATCAAAATAAAACCACCATGATATTGAGATTAGTGTGTAAAGAATGCACTTTAAAATTACAGTTACCATCAATCCTGAATTGGTAACTTGTGCATTGCTAAATTAATGTTTGTATGGCCCTGATTACATGAAGATTATTTAGAGCTCCTCCGCTTGAGGAAGTAGCCCTTAGAGAGCTTAGAGTTAGGTGAAGAAAAACAGAATGTTGGCCTAGACTGTGGTGTTGGCTGTGGTGTTAATTTGTAACTGAAATTGGTTGTCTGCTTAATCTAATACATAGGAGAGTTGTTGGCGCCTATAGCGGCTGAAGCTATGGAAGAAAGTGCTTTGGGAGAAGATGCTGGAGCTTCGGCTGGGGATTCTGATGACTCTCTCCAGCAGTCCGCAGTTCAGTTAGTGGAGACAATAGATGAGCCTTTGACCCATGACATCACAGGTAGATTATTCCATGACCTTGATGTATATAAGTATACTGGGAAAAGTGGGAAAAAAAAAACCAACAAACAACAACCCACAAACTTTGCTATTATTCATCTATCAAAATGTCAGTAAACTATTTTTGGTGATAGGATCATAGAATCATAGAATAGTTAGGGTTGGAAAGGACCTTAAGATCATCTAGTTCCAACCCCCCTGCCATGGGCAGGGACATAATAGGTTTCTGAAAATATGGGCAGACTGTGAGCAATTCCACTTAATTTTACGTCTAATCAGGAAAAAATAGTTATTTTTCTGATTATTTAAAATAGGCAACTTGAGTTCATTCATTAACATTTTCCATTAAGAGCTGTAATATTAAAAGCCTTAAAATTATCTGTTAAGTATCATATATATTTTTTATAATTTCTACTTGGTAATATTAATACTTTTTTAATCATTCAAAGGTGCTCCACCTCTGTCATCTCTGGAAAAAGATAAGGACATTGATCTTGAATTACTGCAAGACCTGATGGAAGTCGATATAGATCCTTTGGATATTGATTTAGAGAAAGATCCTCTTGCAGCCAAAGTCTTCAAGGTATGATACACCTGCATTTTCAGGGTAACCTTTACATGGGAAATAGTGAAATCCTTTCTCTTTGTGCTTCTGTGTTAGTGATATTTAATCTCTTAGACCTTTTAGCCCTTTACAAAGGTTTAATGTAGAGTGACAGGAAAGAATGTAAAGATTGTGCTCGCATCTCGGACATAATCATATCTCAGTTGACTGCAAACCATTTTGCTTTTGTATGAAGTTATGTGCATAAGCAAGAGGTTTCTGAGTTAACTCATACTTCACATGTTAAAAGCAACAAAAGCATAATATAAAAGAAAAATAAGGTTTCTTTTCCTTTTTTTATTTTTTTTAAGAATAGAGTGCCATTTGCTTCTGCAATTGATATTTAGAGTTAATACTGCTAGTATTGTGTTTTAAAAAGTAAGTCAGGAGTAAATAGTGGTCAGACCAGCTTCAGACTATGACATGAAGCAGCTGACTTCAAAACTTAATTCACTATGGAATAAGAAATTTAAGTGCTTTTATACTCTGATGTACTAAACATATAGGAGGTAGTAGAATTGCATTTAGATATAATAGTACATTGTCAAGGTATATTTAAAAAGGAGATTGGGTGTAAAGAAACACAGCTGTTCGTAAGAAAATGTTGTTTCTTTTCTCTGTCCATAAGGATGACGCTTTCATTTGGAGTTTTCCCACTCCTCACAATATTGACTTACATCTTCAGCCTCATTTGAATTAACCTAAATTATTTTTCTCACCATTTGCTCAGACAACACTATTTTTTTTCTATATTCCTTCATATATCCTTCCACTGTTTACCTATCATGTAAAGATTTTCTTTAAATTGCACCCTGCCAAAAATTCCACTTCTGCTTAATTTTTGTGTTACTGATGTTTCCTTCCTTTATTCTGTCTTTTCCTGTGGTAGTACTCCTTAGTCCACTTCATCCACACATATCTTCATGATCTCATCTTGTTACAGTTGATATTGGATCGTGCCGTTAAAGACAGGCATACACAAATTGCCTTAATATAGTCTTACATTTTTTTTGGTTTTGTGGTCCATATGCTTTCTTAGTGTCTTAAATTGACATTTGAGTGGAGATTATTCAATTCTTTCTCTTGCAGACCCCACTACAAATAATCTCTGAGCCCCAATGGGGCTTCAAGCTACTTTAATAGTACAGTTAATGGTATAGTATTCTGTCTTAGATAACTTCTCAAAATATCTGTCTTCACTTCCAAATTTACAAAATGATATGAATATGAGAATAAAAACTGATGATAATTGGCTTCTTTAGTCTTTCAGATAGCTAACTGTATTGCTGGATTTTGACGTTCAGTAGCTTACACTGCAATAAAAATGGAAACAAAATTTTTTAAAGCTATTGCATCCAGTCTTCTGGTTTTAATTTTTTGTAACTTCAGTGTCTGTTGTTTGTCATTACAAATCTTATTCTTTTACTTGGGCAGTCCAAAGAGTTGCTGTTTATTTTTTTTCTTTGTTGTTTTGTTTGGTTTTTAAGCCTATAAGCAGCACCTGGTATGATTACTGGGGTGCTGATTATGGCACCTACAATTACAATCCTTACATTGGAGGCGTTGGAATTCCAGTTGCAAAACCACCAGTAACTACAGAGAAAAATGGATCACAAACTGTGAGCGTATCAGTGTCTCAAGGTAAGTAATGAACTAAAGTTGTGTTCAGGATTCCTTTTCTGAGATACTGTATTAGACACTTTTGCATATCAAATGATGTAACCAACCTATGTGTATTAAATGGGAAGAAGTAACTTTTCTATATGCCACAGTTTTTCTGTGGTAGCTGAGAAAATATTATGTGAAGTTTCTATTTAAATCAGCCTAATACAGCAGAAAATCCTATTTTCTAGCATTTTTGAATTCACTTACAGGCATGTTTAAATCTTTCCTGGTTTAGGAAATTTGGGAAGCTCTTTTCTAGTTGGCTGATAGTTTGGATAATTGGCTCTAGCCTAAAAAATGAGGTGGCACACTTGTTTAATTTGGAGTTGATAGGTCTTTCCCTTGCCACACTGGGGAAAAACAGCTTTTTAGTTCTTGGTTGAGAGCTGGTACTTTAGGAAAAGCAGGCTTATCGCACGTGACTAAACGTGCGTATGTTTATTATAGTGACTGTGAAAAGAAATATATGTGTGTGTCACAGAAATCTAGTATTTGATGAATTACGTATTTTACACTTATAAGAATCTTCTGTTCAGTTCACAGTGTAAGTTTATGTTCTGCTTCCATCACATACTAAAGTGAATCTTCCTGTTAACAATTCTGAGGGTTGTTTGGTTTGGTTTTTTTTTCAGTTTAATATATACTGTATAGCTATATGGCTTGCACAGGAAGTAACTGATTATAAATGTCTCTGATATAATTCAGTTTTACCCTGTTTGTTGCTTTGTGTAGCTTTAGATGCACGTCTAGAAGTTGGGCTTGAACAGCAGGCTGAGCTGATGCTGAAAATGATGTCCACCCTGGAGGCTGATTCCATTCTACAAGCATTAACAAACACATCTCCTACATGTAACTACATGTTCTAAAATCATTTTCTTCACGTAATGACCGTGATGCTTTGAAATCTGCAGCTAATTTTTTCTGCAGTCACTTAGCAGCATGGAAAAAGTTACATTTTGCTTGAATTTTCGTGTTAGGCTGAGCATTAGGGATTTTTTTCCATCAGATTTTTGAGTTATGTATGTGCATGTATCTGAAACGTTTTGTGAAACTGGTCAAGTATGCCGGATTTCTTTGAAAGTACGTTGCACTACAGTGGAGGAATTGTTTTTATTTTCTCATCTAGGTGCGAGTGAACGTTAAGTTTCCTGGTTTTGTGAACTTGCATTCATTGTGATATTTCAGATGTTTGAAAACTACTTTGCACTTGACAGTTTCACCTATTTCATGATGAAAGTGAATATATTTTAATACAGTTTTAAACTCAGCTGTTCAGTAAGCTTTATGTTATAAGAGCACACGTGATGCCAATTTACTTCTGAACATATTTTCACTGAGTTGCACTGCCTATCTTGTTAAGATGTGCTTCTTTGTAGCTGTTCCAGGTACCTTAATATACATGCAGTCATTAGTTGAATATCTGATAATTGAGTAGGTTTAGTGACATCCTCAGCGTTTATTCTGTAGAAGTTTATTATTGATTGCAGTAGTTTTACCATAATGCAAGGAAGAGATGTTACAGTTGTTTGTCTTACCATTGTGTTACCAAAACACTCCTGTAATACATGTTTACTGTGAAAATGTGTGGGGGTCTCTTTTCAAGTGTTTTTTGTGAAAATGAAGATATCTGATACTCAAGTATGCCTTTCATAGTATGGTAGCCAGTAGTCCAACTCAGCTGAACACTACATTGAGCATCTTGTAAATTACGAGTGTCTTTCCCTTAAGTATAAAATGCAAGGAAATAAACATGAAATTACTTTGAGCAACATTTACAAAATAGTTCATGGGAGGATGGCACTTCTTGTTTTGTTTTTTAGTAACCCAGTCTCCTAGTGGAACAGATGATTCATTGCTAAGAGGATTACATGCTGCTAATCAGAACTCCCAGTTGGTTGTACAGTTGTCATCTATACCTATGCTGAGTGCATGCTTCAACAAACTCTTTTCCATGCTGCAGGTCCACCATGTTCAGGTATAGAATTATGAACTTTGAAATGTTTTGATAGTATTTCTTGCTAAAGTAGGAAGTTGCTTTCGTATGCTACTTACTAATTAGGATTCAAGTAACCTGTTATGTTTATGTGCTTTATTGCTTGTGAAGCTGGCATGGACAACAGTACCGATAATGTAATAGACAAGCTGCTGAGAGGTTTTATTAAATAGGACATTTCTTGTTACAGTGAAAGTAAGTTTATAGGTTCACTGCAAGATAATAGTTAGCTTATTAGTGAAGGTTGTCGCTTAGTACTCAGTCTCCCATCTGTGGACATTTTAAAAACCCAGCTGGATAAATTCCAAGCAGCCCAGTCTGCTATCTTCTTTGGACCTTCCCTGAGCAGAAGATTGGCTTGGATAACATTCATAGATCCCTTCCAACCTGAATTATTCAATAATCCTAAATGTTAAAAGTGTCTTTTGAGAAGTCATTGGTTTAGCAACACTTTTTTGATACATCCGAAGGAACACCATGTGTGCCATATAAGTGATGAGGTACCTGCCTACCTGTTCATATTTTAATTGGGTGGCTGACCCGTTCCTCAGTAGTTCTTTAAATACCTCATCCAAAATACAGTTTGTGGTGTAAAGGACCTTGATGCTCTCCCAGAATATCTGAGTAGTTATTTTCCTCAAGGGAGTTTTTCAGAGAGCATCAGTGTGTCCATGGTAGTAAAGGAGGTTTCCCAGTAGTTAAATTGGCCTTTTGAATAATTTGGTTGTGTGGTAAACATTGCTTGACTGTATTGAGGCATTCCAAAAGCTTAGATGCAAACCAAGGTTACAAGTGTAAGGTTCTGATACACACTGCTCAGAAATGTCTGTAAAGCTGCTTTTTTTTTTTCCTTAACATGTTTGAATAAACTTCTTAAGAAAAACTTAACTGTATTTGGAGAACTCAATTACAAAAACGTAGCAGATGCATTTTCTAGTTATGCTGAATTTGCCTTGAACATTATAAGAGTCTTCAAATCCAGCAAATTCAGTAAAGGAGAGTGTGTGTGGGGGGGTGTGTATTATCAGTAAAACAGTAGCAGCTGAGAATGTAGATAAGGCTTTTGAAATGAAAACAGGTACATGTTACAAATTTTTCCAGAACTCTAGAGTGTGATTTTGGTCTGATAGTGGGTTTTCACTTCCCCCCCCCCCTTTTTTTTTTCTTTTCAGCTTGAATCCCTTTTACAGTTATGGCTCACATTAAGCCTGAATTCCAGCTCCTCTGGAAGTAAAGATAGTGGCACTGATATTTTCCTTTATAATGCAAATCGAATACCTGTCATTTCCTTGAACCAAGGTAAGATACATTAAATATGGGAAGATGATTTTCAGGAACTGTAAGATAAGTTTGTTCGGTTTTTTGGGGGTATTGACTAAAAATAATCAATTTTTACAGTAAATATTCTTGATAAGATAGGTGTTAGGATAATTTCTGTGTTCTTATTAAAGAGCCCTTGGGCTCATTATCTTCTTAACATGAAAAATGTGTGGCTAGTTGTAACTGAGAAGATGAATTTGATGATGTAATCTCCTTGGAAATTAAAGTGTAAAATTTGTGGGGTTTAACTCATCATTACACTGAGGAGGGATTCTTGAAATACATGTCTTAGTCTAAGGTGAGCTGTTTGCCTGTATGCACTTCTCTGACTTACCAAATGGGTTAGAGGAGGTGGGAGGCCCTATTACTTTCTGGCATCAAATTACTATGGTAGTACAAAGATATGCAGAATTTGGTTTTTTCTACATGTTATACTGTATGGTTAAGAATCTGTGGTCTCTTCTGGTTACAGTTCAAAACATTAGTGCCTCCTATAACGAACCTGTTAAGTTGACTTCCATGAGAGCATTTTGGAACCAGTTTCTTTGATTCATTTGCTCTGAGATGTCAGGGTGTGGGCACTGTAGTAAATTCTGTGGGACGGCATCTGAAGTGTTGGTGAGGCTTCGTTTCCTAACTTCCTGGAGCAGTAGTTGACAAAACAAAGTAAATTCAAGAGGAGTAACAGTAATAATAATAACAATAATAATAAACACAGCACCTTACAGTAAAAATAAGAAAGGTGTAGTAATACACCGAAGATTAAAGCTTGAACATGTTTTTCTTGACAGCTTCAGTAACTAGCTTCCTGTCAGTTCTGGCGTGGTATCCAAATACCTTACTCCGAACATGGTGCCTTGTGCTTCATAGCCTAACTCTCATGACAAATATGCAGCTTAATGGTAAGTTTTGTCCTGCTGTCTTTCCTTCTCTCCCCTCCTCATGCTTGGAGTGTAGGGCAGATTCTTTTGGGGAACTGTTGTATGCTAGGATTTTTAGTAACCACTGTCTAGGGCAGGTCAGTTCATGGTCAGAAAATCTTATTTCGTTATGCCATTACTTGCTGATAAATCTGTTCAGAATGAGAGCTCAGGCTGTGTAATTTCTGTGCTTCAGAAATTCTTACCTGAGGAGTACCAGGTATTTTTCAGGGATTAGTTTAGTACCCCAGCCATTTCTTTTCAGAGCAATGACCTTAATTGGTTACATGATCCAGGGACAAATTGTGCAAGGATGGTGTTTAAAATCAGTATTTGATGGGTGACATCTGGAGTTATTTAATGTTGTGTAAAGGAAGGCGGGTAGAAGCAAATCTACAATGATAGCTATAGGTGGCTAGGAAAATTTCTCAGAGCTACAGCTGCTCTCAAGTAAGCAGGCGTCATGTGTCAAGTTGTTCTCAAAGTGCACTTACTCTATCTGTTCCTTGAGCAAGAACTAATCATGTTCTCCTCACATGCCCTTCCTTTGCTTCTGCTATTGTTGTCACTGGAAATACTGTGTGAGAGCAGCGTTTTGAACATGAACGCTACCTGACAGAGCACGTAGTGTAGATGCATCCTGAAAACTGAGCTAGAATGCCAAACAAAACCTGTTAGACTATAAATATAATGTAGTAAAAAAAAAGGGGGGGGGGGTATGCTTTATATTGTAGTGATATTTTTTGCTGTTAGATTATTTTATTTTCATATTTTATATTTAAGTTT
Source organism: Pezoporus occidentalis (assembly GCF_034315485.1). NCBI lineage: Eukaryota > Metazoa > Chordata > Aves > Psittaciformes > Psittacidae > Pezoporus > Pezoporus occidentalis. The sequence goes on from NW_026915376.1 coordinate 3,227,286, forward strand.
TATCTATATATTTTAAAATTAATTTGGATACTCAGTACTTTTGGACAAAGTCATGTGACATCTAGTTCAGAAGTGAAGCTGTACACGAAGTCTGAATTATGCAGTTACATTGAAACGATGGCAAGTTACAGAAAACTGAAAAACAGAATAACCAAATTCAGATTAACCCGAATTTGATTAGTTGTCAGCTGCAGCTGAATGTGTTTTAGCGATAGTGATTTGTCTTAAATCTCAAAATTGTTTATAAGGAACTTAAAAAAATCCTGTAACACAAAAGGCAGTAATGTAACAGGTCTAAGTATATGTGCAAGAGCTAGAGCTTGCCATGTTCTTAGAGACCTGAGTATCATTTTCGGTTTTAACTTGTGTTATGATATACTCAGGAACACCTGCCAAAAAAAAAATGAAAAAACACTCCTCACCATCAACCTACTTACTTTGTTTCCTTAGAGAGAACATCAGTGTATTGTATGTTTTACTTCAGTAATGTTCAGGGGTGCAGATTCAGCATGGAAAATAAATTGGGAAATTCACTCAGACTGGTGTTTCCAAGGCACAGCTTGCCATGGAAGGCTTTTCTATTCTGAAATGTTTGTTTTTTCTTGTAGAGAACCTGTGAAATCATGTGTTTGCTTTCTAAACACTTGTCCCTCAGCCAGACAACACTTAACCTCTTCAACTTCTGCAATATGGAATATAAACTAGAGCAGGCTTATTGTCTAGAATACAGTGAAACTGGAATGCTGTGGGATGCTTTCTTGCTTATATTCAACCCCAGCTATTGCCATGCCATCAGTCATAGCCATATAGTCTTGTTCCACTACTAATGTTGATAAATCAATGCAAAATGGTTTGTGTTGTTTTGCCAGACATACTTTCAGCATTAGTTTTCTGCATTTATTTAAAGTAAAAAACCTGTTTATAGTTTGAGAATAAAATGGTATTTGTTAAGGGAAAACTTACTTTGAATTATTTTCTCATTTCATCTTCTTGTAAGGATTTCTTTTATAGCAAGTGTCTTTCTAAAGCTATTTTTATTTCATTTTTCTGAAAGCTTTTCAATTGAGATAGAAGCAATCAGGGTTTCATTCTGGTTTTGACAAGGATATTTCACTCCTATTAGGGATCATTAGTTTAATGCCCCTTAGTTTAAGGAAAGTATTGTGAATGAAAAAGACTCTGATAAACAGAGTGACTAGTAAGTAGTTCATGATTTGATGCTTTCAACAGCCTCCCTAATTAAGAATCTTATCTTGGGATGTGAAGGGATACCAGCCAAGCTCTTCTGCCAGAGCATCATTTCCTCTTAATTTAATTTTAGGTATGATGAGGTAGTCTGAAAGAGATTGCATCTTCAGCAGGAACCTGTAGCTTCATTTAGATAAGTGTGACAGTATAAGAATATGTATTTTTATTCAGTAGGTAGTTACGCTTTTTCTCAAGTTGTTTTGAATTGATTCAGTGTACCACAGTTGAATGAGTAAGACTTCACATTTAATAAGGCTCATTTGTTTGATCATTGAAGGGTGTATTTTAATTCTAATTCTGGTTCTCAGGATTCTTATGCCTTAAGTTCTCTACAGTTCTAGTCAATGATAATAAGTCTCTGAATGTGCCAAGGACAAAAGTGTCTTGATTGTTTACAAGTTAATAGAACACGTAGTCTCTGTCTGGCAAACTAATATGTGCATTTAAACCTTATTAAAGTGTTTGACTAGCAAACAAAAACAAATCGAAATGTCCGTATATGTTACTTCTACAAAATGAAGCTCTACTTTCAGGAGTACTGCCTTAGGAAGCCTGGAACACTGGTGGAACAGTTTGGGGGGTTATGTCTGTATTTAATGGAAAACTCTACACTCAAAATTGTAAGTCTGAGTAAGCAGTAGCTGATCTTGCTGAAAATATTTACACATCATGAAATAAATACAAGGGATATGCAGTATAAATGTTTGATTTACAGTGAATGCTTAAGATTATGGATCTAATTCTTATGTCTTTTTTTTTAAGCTGGTCCAAGCAGTGCCATTGGAGCTCAGGAAAGTACTGCCCAACTGTTGGTGTCAGATCCAAACCTCATTCATGTGTTAGTGAAATTTCTTTCTGGCACTAATCCTCATGGAACAAATCAACACAGTCCACAGGTAACTAGCAATTAAAATAAGAGAAAAAAACCTCTTCATAATAGGATTTCAGTACACTTGACATGAATATGTGTTACTCATAATGAAGTATATTCTTGGTTTGTTTCTTTATTTTGGTTATAGTCTTAGTTGGCTCTGAGCAACTGCAGGCAAGTTTATATTGGTTATACATTCTGAGTAGCGATCATAAGTTTTTGCAACTACTTGGAGACTTCACACAGGGAGAGAATACCATGTCGTATATCAGTGAATGTGTTCCCTATTAGGATTCCTTAGTTGCATGCATGAAAAAAGTAAGAGTTCGGTTGGCTTCCTGAAATCTTACTGGGTTGCAATTAAAATGGCAGCAAAGATTGAGTTTAAATATCTAATAATTTCAGAATTTAAAATTATGCTTTTATTTTCTACCTGTTTCTGAATTCATGTGGGGTCTACTGTTGCTCCTAATTTCAACTTCTTTTTTTTTTATTTTTTTGTTTTTACAGTCTTTGAAACATCTGTGAGTAGTGATTGAATGAAAAGCCCAAGTTAACTTAATTGCATGTAACATTAGACAGGAATCTGAAACAATTCATTTAGGGGACAGAGGATGCAGTGTTTTCCAGATTTTTTTCCAGAAATTACATAGTCTTTTCCAGAACTTAAATATTGTTCTGTTCCTTTAATTTAATGCACTTGCATGTAAATGTGTGGTTTGTGAAAAAGCATTCAGATCAGCACAGAAATGTATTCTGTGTGTATGCATAGTTTGCCTTGCTGAACAGAAAATCTCAATCTGCAAAATGAGTCTTAGGCAAAGAATTATTTGCTTTTTACTCATGGTTACTAATAGAAAAACACATAATATAAATTTATACAGAATAGTTCTCCTGTGAAAACCCTGCAAAATTTTTCAGAAAGTAAGTTAAGCTGCATAATACTTTTCTGTTCTTAGGAAATGTTCTTGTTAGATACTGCTCACTGTTCTGAAGACATTTCAGGTTCTTACAAAACTTATTAAAATGCCTTTCCCTCTAGGTTGGGCCAACAGCGACACAAGCTATGCAAGAATTTCTTACTCGATTACAAGTGCACCTTTCTTCAACTTGTCCTCAGATGTTCAGTGAATTTTTATTGAAATTAATACATATACTTTCAACAGAAAGGTAAATCTTAACTATTTTTTTTTTTTATTTTCATGCCCTGTTTATCTTTAAATCTGTGTGAGCATTAATCACAACTAAGATGTATATGACTCTCCTTGTCATCCTGTCAAATTATATATAGATGGAGTTCTTAGATATTGCTGCGGCACTACCAGCAAAATCTGGGGTGCTTCTGGCACGTGGAAGAGTGCGACTGGAATCCATACACAGCCATCTGTGTGTTGAGGGACGATGAATAAAAGCACTGAACAATTGTTTGGACTGATTTTATGGTTTTATAGAGACTACAATACAGGCCTTGTTAAAGTAATCCCTAAAATAGGAACACTGTTGATTAGTTTAACTATTTTAAAAAGAGTATTCTGAGACCCCTGGATTAATGAAAGATTCTAGGAATTACACGTAGACTGTGAAAGTCACATGGATAGCTTTTATAACTTGGTAGGATGAAATATGAGATTGTGTAATTCTGTTCATGCAAACTGCATGTTTATTGTTTTGTCTTCTGTTTCTCTTCTCCCCAAACAGTGGAAAATGCCTTCTGCCCCACTTTTCTGGGGCCTGCTGACGACCAGTCTTCCCACTAGTATAGATAACACATGACATTGACCAGGAGAGATAAGAGCTTATGGCTTGCCTTTTATAAGAGAAAGCTCTGTTTTCTCAAGGCTAGGTCAATGAGCACAAAACTACTGTGTGAGCAGTAGTACACTAATAATCTGGCTATTGTTTGGTCTGAAGTGCATGAGGAATTATCATTTATTTCTAGTACTGGTGTTATGGTCATCCCCAGGCAAAAGATTTATGTAATTAGGGATGAGCTTCCTTAATTTCTGGCTTCCCAGTAGATGGCACTTTGGTGTTATCTATTCTTTAATCGTGCAGAGAACAGTTTCAGCCTTCTCTAAGAGATTTTATTTTAGTAACTTAAATTGGATAAGTGGTGCTTACCAGGTTACACTGATACTCACTTGTACAAAAAATGCCTAATATAACAAAATCACTAATTCACAATGAATCTTGGAATGCTTATCTTCATGCCATAATTTATCTGAAATAAGCTAAATGAGAGCATGGAAAAAATAGTTTTTGAAATGTATTAGTTTTTTTTTGGTTTTTCTTGAGAGAGAAATCAAAGGTGAACTGAAATGTCATAAAATGGAAGCAAAGCACCAAAAAAGGGTTTAGATGGTTATTTCTGAAACCTCAGGTAATTACTGGAGTGTAGCATGTCTGATCAAAGCATAAGACTGATTGTGAAGAAAAGCAGTCTTTTGCTATTAGAACTGATTAAATGCCAAATATTTTCTTCAGGGCTATTTATATAAAATGTTTTCTTCTGTATTTAATTTTTAAAGTCATATGAAGATTAGTCAATGTCAAAAGGAGAAATGTATCAAAATCAGTAACTTAACACTTCAAGAGTTAGCACCAGTTTTATCTTAAAAGTACTGATTCAAAAGGTTCAGTTTGTAGTCCACCAGTATATGTGCAAGAGCAATTGGGAAAATAAACTTATTCCTAAAAGATGGTTCCTTCAAACAATCGATCTACAAGCACCAGCCTGTGATAGTTTGAGTACCTTCTCATGGTCGTCTTACGTATCGTTATTATTTAGATAGCTAAAACCTGACCATACTTCTTTTTGCCTTGGGGGAGAAGAAAACCAACAAAACCTATGGGATGAAAAAACCTGTCATGATTTCCTGTTAGAAAACTAATAATCCTAATGATTTTAAAGTATTAGATTGCTTCTTCGCATGGACTTTCCTTGCAAACATATGACACTTTTTCCCCACAACTGAACAGGACTCTGTTCCACGCCTGTACCTACAAAATTAACTGAATTTTTAAAAAAAAAAAAAAAGATGGACCCTAGACTTTTTCAAATGAATCTGTAATCCTCAGTGGATATCAGGAAAGTGATAGCACGAGCAGGTTCTACGGTAATGACCAGTACATTAATTAAAAACTTAAGAGTGCTTGACTTGAGAAAGATCAGATTGTACTTCAACAAGCATTTCTGAAAATAACTGGAGTTTTATCTGTTGAAATTCTGGTGTGCTTTCTCAGTCTTTAAAAATCAAGGAAAAAGAAAACCAAAATACCAAGAATCCAGAACAAACCCAAAACCAAAAGAAGCAAACTGCTTAAACTTGTTAATATTGAATGATGAATTTTTATTTATGGGTTTTTTTTTCCTTTCAGGGGTGCTTTCCAGACAGGCCAGGGACCCTTGGATGCACAAGTGAAACTCTTGGAATTTACCCTGGAACAGAATTTTGAAGTTGTATCAGTTAGCACTATTTCTGCAGTGATTGAGTCTATAACCTTCCTTGTGCATCATTACATTACATGTTCGGACAAAGTGATGTCTCGCAGCGGCTCAGACAGCTCTGTGGGTGCTCGAGCATGTTTTGGAGGGCTTTTTGCCAATATTATCCGTCCAGGTGATGCCAAAGCAGTTTGTGGAGAGATGACAAGGGATCAACTGATGTTTGATTTGTTAAAACTAGTCAACATTTTAGTTCAACTGCCGCTTTCCAGTAACCGAGAATATAGTGCCCGTGTTCCGGTCGCAAGCAGTACTACAGACAGTGTGTCTGATGAAGAAAAGGTTTCAGGAGGCAAAGATGGCAATGGAAGCAACCCTAATACTCAAGGATCAACTGCATATGTGGCAGACTTGGTCTTAGCCAACCAGCAAATTATGAGCCAAATTTTGTCTGCACTTGGCCAGTGTAACAGCAGTGCTATGGCAATGATTATTGGTAGGTATTTGTAATTTATATATTTGTAAATAAAACAGAAGATCTTTTGGGGTGATGAAATACTTAAAGCTTCTACAAACTCATAAATTGAGTATAGACATGGGAAAATGCATCACAGAACTGACAGGGAGAGACTGATAAGTGAAAGAAAAAAGAATGTTATGTGAAAAAACCTAACATGAGGTGGGAGACAGTAATTAAAACCAAACAGGAATGCATTTGGCATTTGAATTTGCTGAATCTAAGAATGGTCAATGTTCAAAGGAGCCTCTGGAGACTATGAAGTCCCACCTCCCTGCTCAAAGCAGGATCAGCTCAGAGCCTGCCTCAGAGACCAAGTTGCTCATTACCTTGTCCAGTTGAGTTTCTAATTCCTCAAGGGTGGAAACTCTGCAACCACCTTGGGCAGCCTATTAACAATGTTCAGTTATTCTTAAAGTAGAAAACCCTTTTCCTTAATTTTAAATGGAATTCTTATATTTCAGTCTATGCTCATCTCATGCCTCTATGCACAAATTAGTCTTCAGTTTGTGCTATAGACGCATTACCTCATTTTTTTAAGGATTTCATTACTTTTCAATCGTTTCTGAAAACAGTCGAATTACATATACGGCCCTTGCACAGAGTACATAAACTTTTTTATTCCTCTGTTGTACCAGAAATCTCATTAATGTTGTGTTTGTCAGACATGTACCTAAGGTGCTTTTTCTCAGAGGGGCTATCTTGATGTGACTTACTTGTGAGCAGTGATGTTAGCATAGGGTTTATTTGCACAAATGAAACCACTGGCTGTAAATGTTTCTGTGTGTGCAAAACTGGAAAAACATTTTGCAGGAGGATAGGCAAAGAGCTTGCACTCTATTTCAGGCATAAAGTCTTGTAAAATGTGGTTCTCTTTATAGTGGTTCTCTTCTCTCAAAGTACCTCTGGCCTTTTCTGCGCTCATCTCTTTTAAGCAGACGTGAAACTGTTAACCAGTGCTGTTAGCAGAAAGCAGTATATTTTTCGGATGAGAGCATGTGAATGTTAGACCAGTGGTTCATTTTGGCATAAGAACAATTGAGGAAAAATCTCCAGTAGTCAAATTAAACAGCAGGCAGGAGCTGACAAGTCTGGACTGCGCTGTTGGAACCTTCCTGAAATTAATTCTAAAACATCTCCTCCTTTACTCTGCGTAATTGGTGTCATATTGTGAGTACACTATGAACACAAAAAGTAGTTTCTTCTGGGAATGGTGGTTTGTTCTGAGTATGAGCTGCTTTGGAGTGAAATTCAGATATTCTTCTCCTAAACTTTGATGTCGTTCTAACCACTGATTTCTGTCCAGCATTTGGGGGTTTTTTGCATTTTTAAAGATTTTGGAAAGTCTCATTTCAAAGCGTTTTCATTGAATTCAGGATTCAGGACCAGCTGGTCCCTTCAGTGGATTGTTCCTCCTTCAGTCTTTTGATATAGGTTATTGAAACTAATTTGTATGCGTGTTTTGAGAAGATGTAACACCATTATTTGTAGTTTTAGTTCCTTCATGAGAAACTGCATTAAGCTCTCTCCAGACAATTTCTATTAACAAGACTGCAGCCAAGGTTACATATGATACAAAATCAGTTATCAGCATTCAGTAGTAAATATGTAATACCTAGTGCAGCATGCTAGCTAGCCAGGAAAGATGAAGATGACAATGTCTGCAGATGTGTACTGATGTGGCTTTGGTATCAAAATTAGTGCTAATCATGTTAACTTACTACACCTGGTAAGCCACCTGGTCAGGAACCAGGAAGGCTTTGAGTAATTAATTTGTCATATGAAGTTAAAACATTTGTTGGGTTTTCTTTATGACCATTTTGTCTATTTATTTCATTAGGTTTTTATGCTTTGTCATTGACAAACAATGAAAATCATACAAGTATTCCCCTCCTCGCCTACCAGCTCCTCGCTTCAAAGTCTTCACAGCAAACCCACATTACTTGTCTTAAGCTTCATCATTGATTCCATTTAACTTTCCTAGGCTGTGCAGAGGCTGACTCTTAAGACTCTTTTTTGTCTATCTCCATGCATTCAGTGCTGATCAGTATTTTCTTTCTTGACAGCTTTAAGGTGGTTAAAGTACTATAGCTGTCAATGCTGTTGCCAAACTCTTTCTCTAAGGCATGTTCCAAAGATGACTTGAACACATCTTTTACTATAACTTTTTAGTATAACTCCAGTTTCTCTAAATGGAACAGCATTATTCCATAGATTCCTCCCACTCAAATCTAAAGCCACTTTAAAAGCTTTTCCAGATAGATGTCGTATGCTTGATAAGACAGTTGTATTTATGGAGGTAGTCTCTTCCCTGGAAAGACTATTCTATTGCTTTCCATCATCAGCTTCAGCACTGTGTATTCAGTATTGCTGAATACTGATATTCAGTTAAATCCTCATTAATAAATCCTGAGCTGTAACACTGAGAAGGAGAATTTTGAGAGGTATTTCTGATAGAAATATGTATGTTAAATGTTCGGGGGGAGGGGGTTTGGCTGTACAAATGTGCTTCTATTATATGAAAAATATCTTTTCAGTTCCTTCTGGCTAGGAGTTATTCCAATCAGTGTGGCTCTTACTCTGCTTCTTTCACTAAATACCTAAAGGGTATTTTACGTATTACCTAAAATTGGATTTAAATTCCTGACCCCCTTCCAGGGTTGAGTCTTCCTACTTACACTGTAAAGAAGGTCGCACATAACTGAGAGCACTAATAGTAATTTCTTTGATCCTGAAAACCTCATTCAGTTTGTAGTTTGTAAAATCCATGTGGACATTTAACTGAAAAGAAATATAAATATCCTTGAGTTCTCTTATGTACTGTAATTTTTTTTAGATCTCAGTTTCTGACCTTTGAAGTGTTTCTGTTTTCACTAAGGTGCAAGTGGCTTACATCTCACTAAACATGAAAATTTTCATGGTGGCTTAGATGCAATATCAGTTGGAGATGGGTTGTTCACTATCCTGACAACACTTAGTAAAAAAGCAACAACGGTGCAAGTGATGCTTCAGCCGATTCTTACCTACATGGCCTGTGGGTACATGGGAAGACAGGTAAGTTCCTTTAGGTCTACTGTGCTTCAGAGGAATTACAGATTAGTTGATGGTGTCGTTTAGAATAAGCTCACAAACCTGAACTAGTGCTGTGTAAAAGAAATGTTAACTTTTTTCTAACGTCACTTCAGTTTGGTGCTGAAGTTAGGAAGCCTCCCTCCATTGCCGATGGTAGAGGGAGTGTGAGTTTCTGTAAGGACATTTCAACATTCCTGTAAGTGTTCCTGGCTAAAAGCTTGAGGATGGATTGAATATTTTCTTATGTGCAGGTGGGAAATACTCTTATGAACACAATAAATGTGGCGATTTTAAGTGCTCAATATTATTTCCCTCAGCTGCTTATCCTGGTAGTTTGACCTTTTTCTTACCTCAGAGATTGCTCCTACATAAGGAGTGAACCATGTGGAACATGGTATTGCTGTTTTGTAGCAGAGAGGTCAACTGCGCTGGCATTTCCTCTCTGGGATTTTTGTCTACTAAAAAGGGAGGCTAAGAGCAGTCATGTGTATTTCTGTCATATTAATTTTGTATGAAACCATGTATTACTTAACTATTTTTCTTCTAGGGTTCTCTTGCTACTTGTCAGTTATCTGAGCCACTGCTCTGGTTCATTTTACGGGTGTTGGATACAAGTGAGGCACTGAAGGCTTTCCATGATATGGGTAAGAATGGCTTTCCTTCAGCTGAGTCAATTAAAAGGGTTATTGTAGATTTTATTTTTTTTTTGGCATCTTAAGAAGGAATAAAGATGTGTTTGGAGGAGCAAATTTACTGACTAGTCCTTTGCTTGCTTAGAATCCATTTCATGCTTCTGAACAGTGTGGTTTCCTTTCCCTCTGCCCATGTTGTACACAGGTGGTGTTCAGCTTATTTGTAACAATATGGTAACGAGCACAAGAGCTATTGTTAACACAGCAAGAAGTATGGTTTCGACTATTATGAAATTTCTTGATTCTGGTCCCACCAAAGCAACAGATAGCAGTTTGAAAGCTAGAGTGCTAGCTTCTGAGCCTGATAATGCAGAAGGAATTCACAATTTTGCACCTTTGGGTAAGTAAGATTTCTTTCTCTTACGTTAACGTCCAGTGGTCATTTGAATCTTTCTCAAGTTCTTGGAATTATTGTGATGGTGTCAAATGTTGCGATACTGTTAAAGCTTCTAAACGGGGAGCTTGCTGGTATTTCAGGAAGATGTTGGGGAGGATATGAGTGCTCCTTCTTGCATGCCTTATCTCCCAGCAGTTCTTGATGATCTGCTATGAGTGCATCTATCTTAATACTTTCAGTCAGGAGTGTGCTTTTGAAATTAACCGTCTGGTTGTCCTCACTTAATACATTCTGTTTCTCATCATGTAGAGCTCTCTGAAAGAGAATTCAGTTCACGTGGGATGAAAGTCTATTAAAAAGTGTTCAGGAATTCACCTCCAGCTGCTGCTAGGCATTCAGTCATGGTGCCAGGCTAGAGATATTTTCACATAAACCTCCAAGAACCTGTAGCTTGAACAGCACCAATCTGGTCTTGTGCTGTAATATTTGCTAAAGAAGACATAGCTTGGATCTTCCTACTTCATTCTTAACTCATGCTAAGATTAGAAAAATAAGCAGTTGCTGCTGTGATTAGGGTTTTTTTTTGCTATATATACATATGTAAACTACCTGTTTAAAACAGCGTAAAAGAAACGTATCTCGGCAGTTGTCATTATTACACATGGGATGTTATCAATAAACCAAAACAGGTGAGATAGAGTTAAAAAAAAAATGTGTTTTCTGCAGTTCAGGTTGTAAATTTATCTGGGTTTTATTAATAATCAAGGTTAATGGTGCTGTTTTTGAAGGTTCAATCACCTCAAGCAGTCCCACTGCCCAGCCTGCCGAAGTGCTGTTACAGGCTACTCCTCCCCACAGACGAGCTCGGTCTGCTGCATGGTCATACATATTTTTACCTGAGGAAGCTTGGTGTGACCTCACGATTCACCTTCCTGCAGCTGTGCTGCTCAAGGAGATCCACATCCAGCCTCACTTGGCCTCTCTGGCGAGTAAGTACATCTACTGACATTGACGCTGCTTTGACAATTGGAAGGGTAGGGTTTAGAAATGATACAAAAAGTATAATCAGAGCAACTAAGGCTGGCGGGTTGTTTGAAGAAAACCTGTAAAATAAGTGGAAAACCTCGCTAATTCTGATTTCCTTAAGAATAGAAGGTCCTGCCTCTGCTTGATTTTATTTATTTTTTTTTAATAGCTTTATTAGCATTAATGTGAACGTGCCTGGTCAAACTGCTTGCAACTTTCCCTAGTGATATTGGTCAGGGGTCTTCAGGCAAAATGGTTTTGTGTCGTAGTTGGAATAAAGTGTAAGATACTCAGCTCTTATTGTTGTAGACCTCTTAGGAAAACGTGGCATTTACACTGACAACTTTTCTTCATGTTAAGTCTTTAAAATAAACTCTATACAGCATGTATCAAAATGCTTTTGCATTTCAACATACACCATCCCACAGGTCAAATACTTCAGCTGCACTTCTGTAGTAGTGTTTGTCCAAAACCTTTTCAATCTTTGTCTGTATACGTGGTTTTTAACACTTTCAAACCAGTACACGTTTTTCAATAGTATTAAAACTTCTCTTCCTCTGTAGCTTGCCCTTCATCAGTATCTGTTGAAATAAGTGCAGATGGTGTCAATATGTTACCTTTGTCAACTCCTGTTATCACGAGTGGTCTCACCTATATAAAAATCCAGCTAGTAAAAGCTGAAGTTGCCTCAGCTGTCTGCCTTCGTCTCCATCGTCCTCGGGATGCCAGTACACTAGGCCTCTCTCAGATTAAACTGCTGGGCCTCACAGCATTTGGAAACACCTCATCTGCAACTGTCAATAATCCGTTCCTTCCCTCTGAGGATCAGGTGTCTAAAACAAGGTAAGTTTCTAGTATCAATGGAGAGCGGCACGTTTGTGCCAGTTCGTGGTTTGGGGCTTCTTTTTTTATGGTGTTTTCTGCTCTGAGTCAGATCTCCCAGAAGCAAACCGTGTTCGTGAATGCCTGTTCTGTAGTTGAATTTTAACATTTACAGAATCTGTTTCAAATATCTTAGAAAAATTGCCCTTTTTGTTGTTTGGTGTTGTTTTGGGTTTTTTAACAGAAGGCAAATAGAAGCAGTGCTAACTTTTTTTGGTAGCTGCTTATCTGCATATGTGAAAAGGGATGTTTCATCTCTGCAGTGGTGAAAGAATGCAAAGCACAGGAAAGCATTTACAGTTGCATTCTGTGTTTTTAATGGGTAGGCAGTTGTCAGGAAAACTGAAGTAGCAACATATTTCTTAACCCTACTGAAGTCAAGGGAGTTGCATAAGTATTGGAGCAGAAATAGAAATAGGACAATGGGATGTTTTGTGGAAGTCGTATCTAATATTGCTGTTCGCAAACATTTGAGAAATAGGAACTGAACGTTGTTAGGATTCTGGCATATCAGCAAGATTTCTTTTCCAAAGCTTTTATTTGGTTAGGTGGCATCTTGAGTTTATTACTCATTTTTATTTTAAAAATAAATAGACACTTAAAGATTTTTTAGAAAAGGTTATCTTAAAGTCACACAAAAATATTCAGTATCTAAGGAAAACAGATGAATGTATGTTCTTTGTGTCTTGATATGCTTTATTGTGGCTTTTGGCTTAGTTTTATAAGTATCTCAATAAAGCAGTGGTAGTAATATGATAGATAGATTCAGTAAACTTTTTAATTATCTTTTAGACATAACGGAAAATTTACTCTTTCCTAAAAGGATAAATATTTAGGAGTAAATCATTCCTAAAATAAATTATAAACTTCACTTAAGATCTGTATGCAACTTTACCTTGTTTTGAACTATGGGAGATAAGATTAGCTGTGAAAACAAGTTAACCTGTTAATTTAGAACTTGTCAGTTAAATGTAGCCATTTGTTACACATGCAGATTAGATTCTCATCTTGTTCATGATACTAGTTTAAACAGCATTATAGTATATTTTTATAAATAACATGTAGTTAATGTGTTTCCAAATTGATTCCATTACAGTAGATTTACTTTACAAAATTTATTAGTAGGAATGCTGAATGATATTGTTAAAGAATAAGAGAGACAGGGAAAATGCAGTGGCTAACATACTTTTAATTTCTGCTCCTATTTGTGGGCTTTTTAAATCTGGTTCAGTAAGGTTTAATTTATTGTAAATTATTGTTGATGTGTATGGCCCTAAAAGTTTGTAATGTTAAGGAAGCTGTGCAGGTGTATAACTTTAATGCCAGCCACTGTTGCAGGATCTTGACTTTAAATAGGAATAAATGCAATGGTGCCCAAATGAGGCAGTGTGGTCTTTAATGTTTCACACTTACATTTTGGCCGTTTCCTTTTAATATGTGAATCAAGAAATCTTGAGAAACTGTAGTAATAAAACTTGCAGGCTCTTCATTGTTCCTACCCGAAATCCTTGCTTTCTTACAACCTTAAACCAATGATTACAACAGCAATTACTGATGTATGTTACATTGTGGTCTTAAATTCAGTCATTTTAATTTGTTTTTCTCGGATGGTATCTGGTTATGTCACAGCAGTTTCCTGCAGTATTTGTCCTAGAATCTAATACAGGTAGTTATGTTATAGATGAAAAATAATTTTAAGAAAATTCTACATTAGCTCATGTTTGTTTTTCTTTTCAGTATTGGATGGTTAAGATTGTTACACCACTGCCTCACTCACATAAGTGATCTAGAAGGAATGATGGCTAGTGCTGCAGCACCCACAGCTAATCTGTTGCAGACATGCGCTGCTTTACTAATGTCACCTTACTGTGGTATGCATTCTCCAAACATTGAGGCTGTGCTTGTCAAAATTGGGCTTCAGTCCACCAGAATAGGCCTAAAATTGATTGACATTCTTCTAAGAAACTGCTCAGCCTCAGGGAGTGATCCTGCAGGTGAGTACATTGTTTTTCTTTTCAATTGTTGCTTTAAAGATTGCTTATATAAATATACAAATATTTGCATGTTACTTTCTGAATTTGGGTTGCCAGAGCTTGCCGTTGTGCATTGTCATGTTTTTAAGTATCACAGTCATTCTATGTGGGAAGTTCTACAACAGTAAAACACTGCAACCAGGGTTGGTTTGATTTTTTTTACGGAATAGATACTTAGGCGAGTGTTTTGAAGACATGAGAGGACATGCAATATGTTGTGTGTCTTACTGTAGATAACTATGTCCAAAATGAAGAGCATCCATGAGTACTGTTAAGGAAAACAAACACAGCAATATTTGGGCAGTAATTGTCTGGAGGGCAGTATATATTCTGAATAGCAGTAAGCACTGAAAATATTTACAGGTGGACATACACCTATGTCCCGCAGTGAAATTTTGCAGTAGGTCTTCTGTTAATGAACTGGGGCTTTTTATTTTTGATTTTACACCACTTTGCTTTCAAATGAAAGAAAACTGAATTCATGGTTTTTTCCTGTTTCGAGGTTGCTGATACTAACAGAAAACACTTCTCAAAATGGCTTTCATGACTTATTTTGCCGTGAGTTAATGCTTCAGTGTAGTCTGGTGCCTTTTGCTGGAATGCAGTTAGATAAGAAGTAGCTTCATACGGGGCAGGAGATGAACACAGTGAGAAGATTAATAGGAAATAATCTGAGAAAATATTCAGCCTTCGTCCAGTGGGATGGAAATGGGAGTTAACTTCCATTTTGAAATAAATGTTTGCTTTTGTGAATCACAAGGTCTGACAGCTCTATTGGAATTAGTCACATCTTTTTGGAATATTTGTAAGAAAATCCTGCTAGTTAAACGTTTAAGTCCTGTATCTGCTGAATGTCACAACGGTTTTTCCTTTCATAGTAAGTCTGAACATTGCATTGAACACACAAAGCACAGAGTTTCAATATAGTGGTGTATATGAGAATTGCATCCTTATGTTATTAGCACTACTTAATTCAATGTTAATATTGTAATTCTATAATAATTTCACTAGTACTTTTAAAAATCTGCATATGTAAGTACTTCTGTTGTTTCCCCTCCCATTTTTTTTGTTTGTTTGTTGTTTTGTTGGTTTTTTTTGAATGCTGCAAGATCTGAATAGCCCTTTACTGTTTGGAAGATTAAATGGTCTCTCTTCTGACTCCACAATAGACATTCTTTATCAGCTTGGAACAACTCAAGACCCTGGAACAAAAGATAGGTAATGTTGTTTGGATTGTCATGTGAAAGCATATACAAAAATAATCTGCTAAATACTGGCTTGATATGACTGCAGACTTTTTCAAATGTGATTGTTACAAGATAGTGTGAGTGTGCAGAGACCTGAAGAAGCTTTACCTCCTAGCTCTTTGCGTACGTTTCAGAGAATACTGTCCCTCTTTTTTTGCTCTTATTAATGTGATAAAACTTTTGTGGCTCAACCAACTTTTCTCTCAGATATTCAGAACTCAGATACCTGCTATGTTTTCTTTCTCTGTAGAAAGAGAACTTACATTTGGCTGTCCAAGTTAAGTGGTTTTAATTAATTTTATCCCTGTTAGTGATCTAAGTCTTGAGAAAAGAGTTTGAGCTCATTCTTGAACTTTGCTTCAAAGGGAAAGATAACTGTGTAAATTGGATTACAAAAAAAACAACAAGCTAATTTGTTTCTGAGTGTTTCTTTGACCCATTATAATGTACTACATCATATTGTCTTCCAGAATTCAAGCATTGCTGAAATGGGTCAGTGATTCTGCAAGAGTTGCAGCTATGAAAAAAAGTGGCCGGGTCAGCTACATCTGTCCAAATAGCTCAACAAAAGAGTATGGTCTTTTGATGCCATCTCCTTCCCATTTGCATTGTGTAGCAGCAATTTTGTGGCATAGTTATGAATTACTTGTTGAATATGATCTACCAGCGTTGCTGGACAGAGAGCTCTTCGAGTAAGTAAAGCAAAGTTTTGCACCATGTACATTATGTAGCTAAATTATTTTGTTCAGTGAAATGATAGAACTTGAAGTGCACTCATTGTGAAACAGTAGTGATAGAGTGAATACTTAACAATACTTGAATGGGTTGTTTTGTAGTTCTAAACACAAAACTGCACTTGATATATTCCAGGTATAGTTGTGTTTAAAATAAAAAAATCCAAAACAAAACAGCAAATCCATGTTTATACTTGCACATATGTGAAAGATAAACTGTTACAAGTTTGTTTTTTTTTTTGTGGGTGTTTTAATTTATAATTCAGGGCTGTTCTTGTTGAAACTGAGTGTAGCATCTGTAACTAATAACAAAAAGCTAGAGGGGGGGGTGGGGGGGGTGGTTTTTTTGGAGTTGCCACTTTTTTTTTCTGACCAGTCTGATTTGAAAGAAACAAAGCACAAACCCTTGAGTGAATCTTGAACTATGAATTTTGTGGATGTTGCTGTATTCTAAGCAAAAGTTCACCCTAAACACCAGATGTATACTTTTAGTGACTCCAGATTGAAAATAACGTGAGCAAACGTTTCTCCTTTATGTTGCTTAACCATCTCTTCTGTTTAAACAAAGCAACAGAAGAAGCCACACAGCTTTGTTTCATGTAAAAAATTTAACTGGTGAATTCCCGTATCTAGTGAAGCATCTTTCATTTGTACCATTAATACATTTCCAGTGAATGAAAGGAGCTTTGCTAGCACGTAATTCATTATGTCACCCTTTAGAAACATTCGTATTTTAATACTACCTCACTGTCTCATTTAGGCACAGTCAAACATTCAAATAATGGGAAATGTACAGGTTACGGTTATTGATATAAGCATGTGGAGTTCTTACCTATGTGCAACATGAGGATCTTTAGATCTGTGACTACAAGCTAGACCTTTTCCAAAGACACTTCAGTGATACTGGAATATAAATAATAGCAAATTCAGAACAAGCTTGTTCATTTTGGGAATCAATTTCAGGATTTTCAAACTGCAGGTCAGTTAGTCCCTTTAGCAATGCATTTTAACCAAAATACTTTTTCTGGATACATGTAAGTTTTAACACTTGCAAAGGAAGAACTCTAATAAAAGTAGGCTTTCTAAAATGGATAGTCTATTTACATTTATAGTAGTATAAAAGTGGGTTTCACAGTTGAATTCCTGACTTTGAAGGAAAGTATGTTGTTTTCATCACAGGACAAAATGAAGGAATGCTAATAAAACTATTGTACCTAGCTTGAGTGTGCATGTTGCAGTACAGCCGTGTTCCTCTGCCTCCTGCCAAATAAAACTATAATTCATATCAGCCAGCATCTGGAGCAAATTATAAAATACATTTTTAATAAATACAGAATTGTTGTCAGACTTCTCTGGGTAAATAATTCTTCTAATAAAAATAATTTATTATGTGTCTTTTTCATCCTCTTTGATGTTTTAGCTTTTGAAATGTTTTCATTGTTTCTAGCTATAACTCCTAATTTCTCCTTCATGTGATATTTCCCTTCTTTCTTGTATATATTTTTCCATCATCCACATTTTCCATTTTAGTATTTCTGCTTTGGCTAAGGGATACTAATTTATTCCTTAGTTAGTTTTTTAATATCTAGTTGGAAAAGAATCTTATTTTTCATGGATCATGAACTTACCCAGAAAAATTTTGGTGGAAGGACTGTGTGAATGTGTAGTTGGAGAAGAGTTTAAGTGTACCTTTATATGTGGACTTTGGGAAATTTTGACTATTTTCCCAAAGTCATGGGTCATTTGGTCACTGAGATGACTAATGTTTTATCTTGGAAAGGTTTTTGTGTTTTTTTTTTTAATCACCAATTCACTAGACTGATGATAAAGCTAACTTTTGGTGAGCCTATGTTCTGTTCTGGACTCTTACAGTCCCTCAGACTAAACATAGGCTAACACCTCCATTGAGGAGAGAGAAAAGAATTCATTGTCTTCAAGTATGAATGTGATATATGATGATACATCCAAACTTATTTGAAAACCTGAAGTGGCACAAAGTGTGCGTTCACCTCTGTATGTAAAGGTTAAGTTAATGTAACTTATGTATGGTGTTAGGTGCTGTGAATGCAGGTCTGAAAACTTGCTTTTTTTTTTTTCTTAATACTCCACCTACTCTGACAATGTCTGTATGAAGAAATTACCTTTTCGCTACTGTCCAAATACCACTTCTGAAATTTAAGCTGAGTAATAGGAGCTAAATTAGCTTTTGCATTCACATGCCTTGGATTAGCGTTCAAGCAGATAGTATTTGAATGGCATTGAGTTCAAAGGTAAGGTGAGATTTTAGCATCTCTGATGTATCTCTATTAACTTGCATCCTGAGTGCAAGTTGAGTAAGGATAGCGAGGGTAACGTCATTCAACCAACAAGGTTGTTGGCGCTTGCATGTTTTTGAAACTTTCTTATAAAAAATAAAGCAAATTTTAAATTTTTTTTTTGAAACGTTAAAATACTTCCAGTTCTTACAGAATTAGGAGACCTTTTCTTAAATGAGTGTGCGTGCATGCATGTATGTGAGCCTTGTAGCTGCAGTGTGGAGAGCTGAAAGCACAAAGAGATTGCAGTTGGCTCAAAATTACATAAATTATGTGATAACTGTCAAAAGACTGAAATCCTTTCATGCTCAGCATGCCAGGAAAGTTAGCTTATATCTATTTTAAATGGAGTATGATGAAAGACTTTAAACGCAGTTCAGGAATGCCTTTTGGGTAATGAATGTCTTGCTGATACTGTGATTCAGAAGAGGCTTCCAAGCTGAGCACAGTGTGTTTTACAGCTTCTACAATAGTTAATCATAAATGTAGAAAGATCTTTTATGAACCAATGAAAGCAGAATGAGTGGGAAACTATGTATTGACATGATTTTCTGTCTTCTGCAGGTCACTGTTTAACTGGTCCATGTCTCTTCCCTGCAACATGGTTTTGAAGAAAGCTGTTGATAGTTTGCTTTGCTCAATGTGCCACATCCACCCAAATTATTTTTCCTTACTCATGGGATGGATGGGTATCACTCCTCCTCCAATGCAGTGTCAACACAGACTGTCCATGACTGATGACAGCAAAAAGCAGGACCTTAGTTCATCTTTAACAGATGACTCTAAAAACGCACAAGCCCCTCTTGCACTAACAGAGTCTCACCTGGCTACTCTTGCTGCCTCGTCTCAGTCTCCTGAAGCTATCAAGCAATTATTGGACTCAGGTTTGCCTTCCCTGCTTGTAAGAAGTCTTGCTAGTTTTTGCTTTAACCATACTTCTAGCTCTGACTGCACTGCACAATCAATGGATACCACCCAGGACAGGCTCAGGAGGCACCATGTTCCACAGCACTTTAATAAAATGCCTATCACGGCAGATCTGGTTGCTCCTGTTCTCAGGTTTTTGACAGAAGTTGGCAACAGCCACATGATGAAGGATTGGTTGGGTGGCTCTGAAGTCAATCCATTGTGGACAGCACTTTTATTTCTGTTGTGCCATTCTGGTGCTACTTCTGGAGGACACAATGTGACAGCACAACAGACCAGTACAAGATCTAGCTTACTTTCTTCAACAGTAACAGCAGGGTTGACCACTCAGCAGCGGACAGCAATTGAAAATGCAACAGTTGCTTTCTTCTTGCAGTGCATCTCTTGCCATCCTAATAACCAGAGACTGATGGCACAGGTAAGGGGTGAGGAGGTAAAAAAGTTTTAGTTTCTTCATTAATAACTACAGCCAACTTTCAAAACTTACTTTTTTAGCTTTAACTTCTAGTCAATGACAGCTTACAAAAACAGTTTTGTATTAAAATTGATAGCTTGTTGCTCTGACTTTGAAACATATAAAAATGCTTTGACATGGCCGTCCAGTCCTATGTATGGATTTGTATTCCTCTTGGTTTAGAGGAATAAACTTTAGACCAGAATCCAAAATACTATATTGAATTAGATAGATCTAAACCCTTCTGAAATGGAATTTAAAAATCAAGGTTCATACAGATCTTTTATGTTAGCAACTTAGAGAGATTTCCTGCTAAATTTGCTTGTGTAGCCATCTGTGATCAGTGAAATAGAGGCTATTGCAGAATAAGGCTTTCTTATTTTGGAATTCTAGTGCAAATTCAGCTGTTTTCCTTACATTTGTTAACCTTGCAGACTTAGTGTTGAAAAATCCTTTTTTAATTATAGATTTTTTCAGCTAAGGATGGTGATCCCCTGAAAACAGGTAGACTTCAGTAAAAAATGAATACAGTTCTCTATGGTAGCAATACTGCATTATGCACTGGAAAATTTTTGCTTCAGGAATTTGAAAGCTATTTTTCTAAGTATTTAATCTTCTTGGTTTTATCTTTGAGTAGTCTGTGTAATTACAGTTACTTTGTTCCTGTAGTCACTGTTTTGAACTTTTTTATAAAAAAAAAACAGCTTGGTGCTGGTGTTTTCTTCAGTGGTGCTCATTTCTGTTCTGTTTGAATAATGACTGGAAGGTAGATCTTATGCGCTGCCTATTATGGCTGTGTAGATCTATATTTTAGAGACCTAAATATAGAAATATTTTCAATCTGATGTCATTTTGCATTCCCAGGTTCTCTGCGAATTGTTCCAGTCCTCTCCTCAGCGTGGGAACCTCCCAACCTCTGGAAACATTTCAGGATTTATTAGGAGGCTTTTTTTGCAGCTTATGCTAGAGGATGAAAAAGTGACTTTGTTTCTTCAGTCCCCGTGCCCAGTAAGAATTTTTGATATCCATATGGTGAACATGGAATAAATGTAGCCTTTAAAAATAAATAAATAAAAAGGGGTATATTCAACTTTGAAATGTCAGATGGCAGCTTTTCCTACTGTACATATTGTAGAATTTTGAAAAGAAATGGGTTGGCGAACCCATTGCTGAGTAGCAGCTCAGCATTTTTCATGAAAGAAAATTTAAGACACTGTTGTAAGACAAAGCCACCTTGTTGAAAATACACTGCTTCGGAAATAACTGACAACTGAAATTTATCTTACGGAAGACTTTTTAATAGTATCCTTATGCATTAGCAGCAAATGTAGATACAAGTTTTAGTCCTTACAGCAGTTCTTCATTATCAGATTCATTAAGGAACAGTCGTAGTTTTAATGCTTCAAGAGATCCTTCAGCATTAGCCAAACACTACAAATAAGTTTTTGAGTGATAAATACTTGAATTAATTTATAAAACAGATGAATGCTTTTATATTTCCACATGCTTCACTAGAACACTGAATTATAATTAATGTCTGAAGTGCTCTGCTCTCAATTGAATGTGAATAAAGAAATACAGGAAAACCAGAAGTTATTAAAATATCTGCTACTCACAAAGAATAGTTGTTTTCTGCTTTCGTTTCTACTGTTCTCACTATATCTTAGAAGTAAAGTACTACATGAGATACATGACAGGGGAACTGGATCAGATAGTATAAAATGGAAAAGGAGGAGCAAATATGTTTTAGCACAAACTGAGATTAATTGTTAACATGGCCATTGGTAACATGAAGGTAACATCTGTCTTCTAATTTGTTTTAACAGATTTTTACAGAATATTACTATTATAGATATGTAAAAGGAGAAAAAATATATTGAAAAGAAGTTGTCAGATAATTCCGTTTCTTCTACTGAAACCACCAGGAAACAGTCTTCTGTTCTTACTGAGATGATTCTTCCTCTAGCATCCAAAGAGAAACCTTAAAAAATAATGTGGATGTGCAGCTTATGATCTTAGTTTATCTAACAACATAACCTTTCAAAGACTGGTTCCCCATTTTTATCTCACAAGTTCTTACCAAAACTGTACTTTGGAATCTAAGTTCTGATTGTCATCAAGTATTAATTTGTTTTATAATATTGCGTAACAGTACATTGGTCTTGTATGTGTGTGTTAGTAAAGGCATCTCCTGATGCTGAGGAAGGGGATAAGTGTAATAACTGTAAAAAGTACTCCCAAGTAAAGAATGATGCAAAAGGCAAACTGAGCTCAAGCTAAAACATGTTAAGATAAAATATTTGAAATGTTTTAACTAGCAGTGACTTAGGTTTCCATCATAATAGCAAAAAGTAGGTATTAGGTCTAGAATAAACTTCATCCTCAACTCAGAGCAATAGAGAAATGATGTCTTTCTCTACTGCAAATATATTGTGATTTTCCTAATTTAATTTCAGAATTAAGTTTTAATTTCATAAGTAATTGCAAGTCTCAGACTCAGTTTTTCTCTCATACAGCTATGTCAAGTAATTGTGTTTTTTTAACAAATACGATATCATATTTTATATGATTTTGATATATCTTATAAAATAGGCTTTTGAGGTTTTGGATTAAAAAATAAACTTGTCTTAATGCATTTTAACTGTGTACCTTCAAAGTTGAAGGATATGTCAGTTTTCATTTTTAGCACGCTAAAGATCTAGCTTTATTTTGCTGTGATGAGTTTATAAGAACATAGTGTTTTAACTGACTTCTGAATGTCAGTCATGATAAAAGTTAATTTTTTTAATTTTTTTTTTTTTTTTTAGCTGTACAAAGGTAGAATTAATGCTACCAGTCATGTCATTCAACATCCAATGTATGGAGCTGGACACAAATTTCGTACCCTTCATTTGCCTGTCTCAACAACTCTAGCAGAGGTTCTTGATCGTGTGTCAGGCAAGTTTGCAATAGTTCATATTTTACTTTTTTCAAATACAGTTTCAAAGAAGAAACCTCAAACCCCAAAAAACTGCATAAACTACTTATGTCTGACATAAATATTTGCTGTATTCATTGCGAAATGGCAAATATGAAACAGTGGGTTAAGCTTTAGGCTTTTCAGTGTGCCTTACAGGTTGCATCTAAAATTTGCTTTCACAGGTTAAATACTGTTCTGTAGTATAGAACTGTTTCTTTCTTGTTTATAGTATAGAACTATTTCTTTCTATAAAACTGGGGTGGTGAAGGTGGGATTTTTATTTCATTCATTTTTTGGTTGGTTGGAGGTTTTTTGGGTGGTTCGTTTGGGATTTTTTGTTATGGTTGGTTTGGTTTGGGTTTTGTTGGGGTTTTTTGTTTGTTTTTTTTTTTAATGTTAATGTGTTCTCAGATCTGTCATAGGATATTTGCAAGACCATACAAATGATACTGCAACTATCAGAAATACACCTTCATCCACTCACTTAAATGTTCCCGGGTTCTGTCAGTTAAATATCCTGGAACTTAAAAGTTTACCTCAAGACAGAGATATGTTGTTATGGAAAGGACATTACTAAAGGCTCCATCTAATTTCTGTGGATATATATTTGCCTGTTACATAAACATTTGGGTTTGCTTACTCAGTGGAGATTGAAAACCATAATTTAAGTTGAGATTAATTTTAGTTATATACAATGAGAGGATAATGTTAAGGCATGAATTTTATTTGTTTGTTCAAAGTTCAGTACTCTCAGTTGTACTACTTAAATATACCTGGAGAGATGAATCCCTCTCTAAGGAGTTCTTTTGACCAAACCTCTGTTGACACCTGAATGGCAGATGCCTTAATCTTAAAATGAATCCCACCTTCAACTTCAGCATCTATTTAACACTTTAGAAAATAGAACTGCCATATTGCAGATGTGCACAGAAGTGTGTATGCTTAGAAGCACACACATCTGACTGGGTATGTGTGTTCTTGTCTGCAGATACCTTTTTTTTGGAAACTTTCAATTTCTGAAACAGATTTGCATGGAATTCAGAGGGACTAGTTCATTTTTTTTTATATTTTTTTTTTTTGACATGCTTGGGATTGTAATTACAAAGTAATGAATGAAAAACAGTAAAAAATGCTTGAAGCTTGTTTACCAGGGAATAGATCACTGTTTCTGATAGAATTCTATATTCACTTACTGTGTTCATTTACTGTGCAGACACAGTCATGTGGAATGTGACTGAGGTCTTCAGATCTTTGTGCACTTCATGGTCAGAGTTACTGTAATTGGTGGGATAGTCACTGAGTATGAGGTAGGGGTCAGTTGCTGAGCAGTGACATAAACTGTACTGAATAGCTGCCTTGGTGTATTGCAGTCAGCTTGATAGCCGGTGCTAATAGGGACTGGGGAGGGGAATGTGATGATGTGATATACTGTAGTGCCTGTAACTGAAACTGATCACAAATGCTGACTTCGTAGGTCACCATAAATTTGGGGTTTGCTGCAGAATCATTACTCCTCAGTTTAAATCTCATTTTAAGTTGGAATAATTAATTCTGGAAAAGTTCATTTTCTCTTATATTTCCATCCCTTATCTAAAGTGATTTCTCTGACTGCTATTAAAAGCTTTGGGATACTTTTATATCATTCCATGAAGTCCATGGTTAGGACATAGTAAAGCAGGCTTCAATATATGAGGAGTAAAATTTATGTTTGGGGTGAGAGGCAAGAAGAAGGGATGGACTGGGGAAGAGGGAAGGAAAAGAAGCAAAGACTGCCACTGCAACAAATAGGAAGTTGTGAAGCTCTTGTGTCAAGAGTCTGACCCTTGGGTTAACTTCTTTTTTGTTAACTAAGCTGTTAGTGTCTCAAATTGGTTGTCTTCCTTGCTGCAAAAATAAATCACAATAAGTGTATTCATGTCATACTCTTTCTCACAGTCTTCTAAAAAAAAGTGTGGGGGAGGGAGAGATTCTAAAATCATTGCTAAATCTGCTACTCGCATTCCTTCACCATGGAAAGAAAATGTGCAGTATCACTGTAGATAGGATTGCCTAGGCCGAATACCAGTTGTTTTGTATTTCATTCAACTTAGTGTTAATTTAGTGGTCTTGGATGGTCAGAAAAATGGAACAACAAATCTGAGTATCACCTGAATGGTAGAAATACCATTGCTTAAGCTTCCCTAATAATTTTGTTAATGACCTTTAAATTCTCCAGCACTAAATGGGCATTCAGACCAAAGTAGAGAAGTTAAATAATAATAGTAGTACTAGTAGTAATAAGAATTTTTGATAGCAGCAGTTTCACAGTTTCATACGCTGTATGTTCTTCGGGCTGCACTATGTCTGACACACATATAACCAATATCTTCAGGCACAAATAATAATGTATTTCCAAGCTGTCAAACCGTATCTGCCTCAGCACCTCACCCACTGGTGATACACAGTTAAAGTTGAGCTGGATGGTACTTCTAGGTCTTGAGTTTGTGGTTATAGCCTAAGGCTGCTGTGGCTGTGTTGTGGAAACAAGTTACTACTCAGAAGCAATTACATTTGGCTGTTCTGGTGCCAGTGTTATACCTTACAAGGTGTGAAATGATCCATTGTCACCGCACATGTGTCATCTAATAGTTGCCTGCTGATATTTGTGATCTGCACTAATTGACTGAACCAAACCAGTTGAACTGCAGTAATGTTCACTTAAGCAAGCAGGGCAAGTTTTAGATATGCAATGTAATGTACACCTTCGGGCTTCAAAGGAACAGTCACACTTGCCAGTTGTGAAATTGGGTCAGTATATAACACTAAACACCCAGACCTAGATTTATTGTTGTGTTGTTGGGTTTTTTTGGTGTGGTGTTTTGGGTTGGGTTTTTTGGGCATTTAGGTGGGTTTGGTTTGTTGGGGTTTTTTGTTGGTTGGTTTTTTGTTTTGGGTTTTCTATTGGGTTTGGTTTTGTGTTTGTTTTTTTTGGTTAATCTCATTTTTCTTTGATTGAAGTAATGTTTTAACATGAATACACTTGGTTTATCAGGTAGTGGTTTTAAACTGCTACAGTTTTAAATTGTCAGAGGAGAGATTTTGGGGGGAAGAGGACCAGAATTATCATAACACTCCATAGATTCTTACCAGACTATTACTGCCACGATGGAACTCTGAGCCACAGAAATAGTTGAGAATAGCCTTGTTAAACAGCCTAGAAATTAATAAAATCAACTTTGTGTCTTGAAATGCCATTGTTGCCCTTTTTTTTAACCCTGTATAGATACCCCCAGTATTACAGCTAAGCTAATTAATGAACAGAAGGAAGATAAAGAAAAAAAGAACTATGAAGAGAAAGAAAAAGTTAAAGCAGAAAATGGATTTCAGGACAATTATAGTGTTGTCGTTGCTTCTGGTATGTCTTTTTTTTTTCCTACCATCTAAAAACATCTTTCTGATGTTAAAAGGGGGTGTGTTTGTGTGGGGAATATCTACGAACAATGGTTTTATTACTAATGGTAGTTAGAAAAATTGTAGTGCCCAGTTAATCTAACCGGCTGTTAGGCAGCAGAGGTTGGTTCCTGATAGAACAGCTGCCTCTAGCAGATTATGTACTTTGATAAATTTTCTACCAGAATGTATCAGTGATTATGTTGTGGATGCTGTTACTAGTGCATTTTACAGGATTTTGTACACACACACATGGAGCTTGGATTACATGGCAACATATTAGTATTTGTATACTGTTACTGTAGTATGGGTATTGCTGTCTTTACCTTTTAGCAGTGGCTGGTGCATCAGAGTTCAGTCACTCCCACAGTATGCTTTGGAAATAAAAAGATCCATATACTTTGCATAACAACTGGTGGTACTCTGCTAAAAACTGTCAGGTGGAGATGTAAGCATAAAACTGTTACTCCACTTGGAAACCACAAATACAGGATTTTCTTCCAAGCATTCACCTTTTAAAAGCTAATGTGAAGATCCTCCCGAAATCCGTCATGTACACACTTCCTCTAAAACTATTCTGGAGGTTATAGATTGAACATAGTAATTTTGCAGTGGTACAAGATTACAGTTCAGATGATGTCTGCAGAGATCATTAGTCTTTCAGTTGGAAGTTCTGGCATGTGTTGGGAGATTAATGAACTTCAAACTACTCTTTTCCTGTCTAGTTTTCTGCCTTCATTGAGGTATCTCAATTTCATTTACACTTCATGAAGCATGAAGAAGAGATGCTGATTTCCTTTGACTTCTGACACCAATATTTCTTAAGCTTTTTATTTCAGGTTTTTAGATGTAACTCTAAACTCAAGTGTTGAACAGGGCAGCAGTTTCATGGATGTTGTTATACATTTAAAGCAACACAGCTGATGTTAACAACAGCATGTTTATCTGGAAAGATATTTGCAGTAGGTGCCACTTAAACAGGGTAAACAGGTTTTGGTAATGTTTAAAATGTTAACAGGTCCAAGTGAAGGTTTAAAACATAAATAAATAATCTACGAATTAAAATAATAATATGCCAAGCTTGAAGATGGGGCATAACGTAGTCAGCAGCAATGTCTTATCCCAGTTGCATCTCTGATCCTACTGCCTGATGATATATAGCCCATTACCTGTTTAGAATGAAGCAGACTTAAGTATTTCCTGCTTTTTGTTTGCATTTTTTCCAGTTAAGTAAAATAGTTTAAATATAAGCTTACTTTGTTTGCATTTGGGTTTACCTCTTGTTTGTGAAATCTTTTTTCTTTTGTCTTTATCTTTTCATATATTCTGGTGATTTGTTGGGGTTTTTTAATGTCCTCAGAGCCTTAAATCCAGTATATTGCCACTTGTTCCCTATTAGTAAAATTAATAGAGGGCAGAGATAGTATTTGGAGTCTGATGTTCCTGAGAAAAGCTAGTTCAGTATCCTGAGATTATTGGAGATTATGTTTTGTATTAGAGCTGCCCCTACTGACCAGCTGAAACCAGAGTGTATCACAGCATTTCAGGTGTGGATGTTGTTGGTCTTGCAGCTGCTCTTGGCTAATGATAAGGTAGTAGTTGTATGTGTCTGGGTCTTAACCTGCCAGTCTGTCACCTGCATAGAAGGGTACATGATAGCAGTATGTTTTCGCTGTACCTTAAGTCAACTTAACCTGTCCCAAAATATGGCAGCCTTGCTATATGTGCTTAGTTAGCTTTTACATACCTAGTTTTGCCTTTTAGTTATCATGTAGTGCTTACTTTAAATGTTTTAACCAAGGCAGCTTTAAAAGTATGTTTAAATATGCCTTTCATCATGTGGTGCTGTCACTACTGCAGTTGAAATCATGTTTGTAGACCAGAGAAATAGTTGCTATCTGTAGTCTGTGCTGAAACGTTTGTCAATTTAGAAATTTTTTGCCTTTTACTTTTAGTTGAAAAAACAACGTTAAAAAGTTTAACTGTGGACCCATTGCTGGACAGGCTCTTTAAGTTTAAGAGCAGAATCGGAATAGCTTTTGCTTTCTTTATGGATGATATGATGTAGTACAGTTATGGTTTGGGGCTCAGGGGGGGTGTGCAGCCTTGCAACTGTGAAAATACCAGGATTACATCCAAATACGTATTATACATTAATGCTATTCTGATATATAATTACTCAGTGCTGAAAAATTAATCTTCTTTGCTATCATTGAAGCTGTTGAGTGCATTGCATCTTGACTGACTGAACTTATTAAGTACTAGAATGGATTAGATGTTTTTCTTCTGTACTAGGTTTGAAATCCCAGTCAAAAAGAGCTGTTTCATCCACCCCTCCACGTCCACCATCAAGGCG
Source organism: Pezoporus occidentalis (assembly GCF_034315485.1). Classification (NCBI taxonomy): domain Eukaryota; kingdom Metazoa; phylum Chordata; class Aves; order Psittaciformes; family Psittacidae; genus Pezoporus; species Pezoporus occidentalis. The sequence goes on from NW_026915376.1 coordinate 3,255,830, forward strand.
AGGAAGAGTGATGGCAGATAAAGTAGGTACCTCTTCCTCAGGAGGAGAATCTTCCAGCAAGACTATTAGTGTTCCAGTCTTTCATCTATACCATAAACTTCTACCAGGTGACTTTAACAACTAATTTTAAACTTCAGTCTTACAGTCTTTTTCAGTGACTGGTATGTCATCAGAAAGTAGGTGTAATGCTAATGGACATCTTTGTCCTTTTATTGAGCATCTTGGAACTGTAGAGCCGTTCTGGGTTGGTAACAGCTTTCAACAAGAAGTGGAGCATTTTAACATCATCCTGGCTTGACAAGTAACAGTTGTGCTGATCTTCTTTGTAGTTCCTTGTTCATAAACAAAATCTCAAAATTATTTCCACCTTCACTCTGAAATAAAAGGGGGATGGGTTCATAAGGTGACTTACATTTTGTTTCACCTTGCAAGGCAGAACTGAACTGCTATTTGTGCCCTGTTACTTCATGTTCTGAGTGGCAGCCAATTTGCGTTCCTTTCTGGAAGGTTGATTTGCCAGTTGAGGAATATTCTTGAATTCCATAATACTTGGGTCTTCAAAACCAGCATGTCTTAAGCAGTTAGTCATGGTTTACATATAGCAGATACATTTTATCAGGTGTCTGGACAAAGTTGGTGATAATGTCGTAGTTGGAGCATAGAGAGGGAGATCTTATGGGTCTTTTCCAACTTGAGATACTCTATGATTATGATTCTGTGATCTCCTATAGAGAGAGATTGGTTGTGACACTGGAATTCTCAACCTTAGATTAAGGATAATGGGACAGGAACATGGGTGAAACACTTGAATACTATGCAGAAGAGCAGCTTACCTGGTTTATAGTATAGAAACAAGGAACAAGCTGATGGAATTAAGTGGTAAACTTCTCATCAAAGTCATTTTCACCTAATAAAAATAAATTTGCAGCTTACTACAGAATTATTTGAGGCTAACCTCTGGCAGTTATTAGAGGGATCATATACTTGGATTAAACTATCTAAAACTGATAAAGCTAATGCTGCTATTTTGAGAGGAGATTAAAACTCAGTGTGAGTTTTCAGTATCTTGCTGGCAAAGGCTGACTGTCCACTAATGGGAATGTGGACCATTCTGTGTGATTAGGTTGATCACACATCTTGTGCCAGTTGTTGCAAAAAGGGAAGCTGTGGAAAGCAGAATCGGTGATTAAAGAACATGTAGAAAACTTAGTTGCACATTGGCAAGACATTTCTAATTTTAATTTCTTCAGACACCATCTTCCACTGAAGAAACAGGTTGCTACTAAAGACCTTCCTGGAACTTGTGTTACTTGATAAAGTACAGTCAAGATGAAGTGGGCATGCTAAGTGTATTATAAAATCCAACTCTAGAATATTTTACCTCAGGTGTTATCAGAAGTTATTCACTACTTGTTATCAGGAAAAATTGTTCTGCCTTGAGAGTAATTTGTAATTTCAGGGAAGAACACATCCTTTGGAAACAGCAGAGTGGCCAAAATCTTGATTTGTTTAACCAGTTTGGGCTGTATTGCATGTGCATATCAAGTCTGCATTGCTGCTCCAAAAATTATTCCTGGCAGTGCCATTCATTTTTTTTCTTGCTGAGTTGTGTCCCAACACAAGAGTAGTGAGCTGTGTTTGGGATTAATAGGACTGAAAAAAGAATTGCCGAGTTTTTTGGTGTGTCCTCCACCTTTTTTTTTCCATTTCAGCCATTTTACCTTGTGGTCACGTACCTTTATGTCACCGCAATTCAAGGATAATGCAGGGGTGGGGTTTAATATTAGGGGACAGGCAGTACCCACCTAAAATGCACATAAAATTATAGCCATTCGTTAGATATGCCAAGTGCTTAGGCTCTCAGCATAGAGCTGCCTTAGGGAATGTTGGCATGGTTCTTTGATGGTTGGTTCCAAAGTGATGGGGCCCCTTTTCCCAAGAGAACAAATGGTAAAATTAAGGCCTTGGTTTGGAGCCAGGTAATATTTAGTCCACTTGGCATCTGTGGTACAAGTAATGAGCAGCACCTGGACATGTATGTTAAAATAACCCAATCATCATTTTCCTCTCTGACTTGATGCCACTGTTGCTTAGGCCAACCGTTACCAGCTGAAATGACACTTGCCCAGCTTCTGACTCTACTCTATGACCGTAAACTCCCTCAAGGATACCGATCAATAGATTTGACAGTTAAGCTTGGCTCCAAAGTCATCTCGGATCCAAGCTTATCAAAAACAGACTCATTTAAACGTCTTCACACAGAAAAAGGTGAGTGTTCTTACTTTTTTGGCATCTTCTTTTTAAAATGCTTTTCTTTGGGACAAAAATGGTTTTGATTTTCTTGTTAAGAAACATCAATTTTCTGTGTTTTCCTGGATGGTGTTCCTGAGCCATTCTCTATAAGACAAGTGTAAAACTTAACAATAAAGAACAAATTAATTGCCCATCTTTAGATTGTATCTGTAAGATGCACCAATATGGTTGTTCTGGGTTCACTTTTCTTTCTTCATTGTAGTGTTATATATATATGATACGATTATATTATTATATAGAGACCATATACTTTATTTCTTGACTAGTGTACTGGTTTTCTGTAGCAAGTGTATATGCTGATAACCAGGGCAGATTAAGTAATGCAGGAGCTGGTTGAAACTGTCCAGTTTCTAGGAGCCTGTGAATTTTTCTGTTGAGGCATCTTGGGTACTTAAATGCTTCTTTGAAAATGGGAATTTTTCTGAAGCCAGTCTAAGCAGGTCTTGTAACTAGCTTTTAAAAACATTAATTTTAACATTTTCTAATATGGTCTGTTTCTTGCTGATGTTTTTTCTAATTACTTATTATTACTAATAATGCTGCGGAAGAGGGAGAGAGCAGCTGTATCCCAGGAATTTGGTTTGAAATATTTTGATAGCGCTCCTTCAGGGAAGGACTTAGAGAAATGGGTCGTTGAGATTAAGCTAAGTTGATCTGCTGATCACAGGATAGAATTACAATTTAATCATTGATCTGTTTTAAGATAGGAGCCTCTTTTTATTTCTTCCTTCTTTGGAAGGCTTACAGCTTTTTACACTGTAAAGCAGAGGGGGGAGTCTTCCTTTAAAATCTTTATTTAAAAATTTTCATCATCACAGAAAAATCTAACCTTTCTTGTGGTCTGACCTATTCATATCATTACAAGCAATCAAAAGTTGTAAGTCATGTTCAGCTTAGCATGGTGGAATCCTCCACTTCTCTGATACAAGGTGGTAATCTCTTACTGAGACCATCATGTTTGCAGACATCCTCACCCACTATTTGTGATGATACAGAAAACTTTCACAAGTGGTTTCTGTCTGTATCCTTAAGAAGAGTGGATGTAAAAGATCTCTGTAAAAATTTTATGTTTGGGCTCTTTCTTAGAAGGATGATCTTGCTTTGGAAGTCTCTGTCCTCTTCTATTTCTCATAGCCTGTCAGGTTGAATTAGTGTGAATTGATGTACATACTCCTACACATCTCTGATTTGAGCTTATTATATCTGATACTTTGATCATATTGCTCCATAGCAGTGTGCTTCCCCTGCAGCCATATCCATGATATGCTTGTAATCTGGTGCTTCTTCCACATTAGAAAGTTGAGAATTAGGATGATAAGGACCTGCTGTTTACTGTTCCCTTTCAAATCAGGGAAAGATAAAATATCTGTGGTTAAAACTTGGGGAAAAAAAAAAAAAAGAAGGTTGTTTACCAAAACAACTGCTTCTTGATGTGGCTATATGTTGTGAAGGCTTTGAGGACCACTGCCTTGTAGTACTTAACAACATAACTGCAATACAGATTTTTTTAGATGAAGTATATTGCTTATTCACTGAAGTTTTCCTGCAGTAATGAGCAAAGAGGGATGATTTTTGGCAAAATTAACTGTGGTAGGGTGCTGTATGTACAACCTGTGTGCATTGCTATACTAAACAATCTTCTGTCTCTTGTACAAGATATTAGGGTGCTTAGTCAGAAACTGGGAGCATGGAGGTGAGTAGAAAGTTAAAAATAGAAATCTTGATCTTTTTTATGAGGAAGAGTAGCATTAAATTTCACAGCTTTGGCACAGGGGCATTTGGACGCCTCACAGAGAGGAGATGTGAGAATGATAGGTATGGTGAGTGATGGGTGATACAAATTTATGGATGCCGAGTTAGATGATGGGAGGGAGAACTGAAGAAGAGAATTCTTGTTCAGCACTTTTGAGGAAAAAGTGCAACTAATTTAAGTAAGGGTCTTCCCTTTCTTAAGCCATGAACTTACTGAAGAGTAACAAACCTATTTTCATCTCTGAGATGAAACACAGTTAAAAAACTTGAAGGTATAGATCAAGTTTTAATAAAACTTAAGAATGTAATCATTAACATGTAGCTTTATATAAATAATACCAAGTTACGATCTGCCATCACTGCCAAAAAGTACCATGAATATTGATGATGTTGTCTTAATTTCTCTTTCCTCTGTGTTTTTGTAGAGCATGTGGATTTACTGGGACCTTGCCCTGAAGATGAAGCCATCAGTCCTGGGGATGAGTGTATGGATGCAGTTCTAGATGAATCACTTCTTGAAACCTGTCCCATTCAGTCTCCACTGCAAGTTTTTGCAGGAATGGGTGGATTGGCCCTTATTGCAGAGAGACTCCCTATGCTTTATCCTGATGTAATTCAGCAAGTGAGTGAAAAAGTCAGTGTAAAAAAACATGCTAAAAGTGTGTGTGTGTGTGTGTGTTGAAGGATAGTATTTTCCTCATGTTTCTTTACGGTTCACTTTGACATCTCAGTTACTGCTTTAAAATAGGCAAGTGCTATTTTAACATAGCCTGGTCCACCTAAATGTTATAGTCTGCTTGAGTAGCCATGTCCTTGTGGAATAAGTGCATGAATTTGCTGTTGCTGGTTGCCTCACTTCTGTTGATCGCCTCACTTCTGTTGATCACCTCACTTAACCATTAAACCATTTTTTTAATGGTTAAGTGAAATTTAGTTCTCAAAGCAGATTATTTTAGTTAAATTTACTATTGTAAATCATAAACAATTGTATAATCTTAATTATCTTTATATTTGTTAATAGTAATTATAAGATAATATAAGAACTTGTATTTGTATACTTATGTACGGAGTTTCTCTGGAGGCACTGGTAAGTGTTTCAGAAGTGTCAGCAGTGGCATTAGTGTGAAACTATTCCTTTGGCCGCTGTTCTGGTACACAAACTATTAAAAAGGGAAAAATAACCTGTGAATTATTCAGATTCTGTTTGGCTTTATTTTTGAAATTTTGCCTGATACTCCTAACAGGAGAGACTGTCAATATCTATTCCCTTTGGAATGAAATTAATCATGAATTAATTCACGAACAGGGTGCTGTTCAGTACCCTGACTGCAAAGCTATGGCAGGAATAGGAACCCTTTAGTGAGATCAGATAATTTATATTAATTCCTTGTAAATAGTTCTGCAGAGATGTTTTAGAGGTCTGATACCAGTGCAGTTCAGAAATCAAAAGTTAAGGAAATGTGTTCACGTAAACAATTATTGTATTTTGAAATCCAAGACTGATGAAGTGTATTATGTATTGAGGAAGTCTGTTTGAAGGGATTCTGCAACAGACAAAAAGCAACTTATGACCAGGAGAAATGTCATCCCTTCCTTCCTTTTACTATAGTCCTGAGAAGTTACTTTCTTTTCACCATTATTTAGCTTGATGTAAGTTTGGATTCAAATAGTGAATAAGAATTCTGTGATCCATAAAACCAAATTAAGTGCATTAATACCAAATTGAAGATTCAGAGTGAACACTGATGAATTCTCCAGACCCTTCATTCATTAATTTTACTTTTATATTTCTCTAAGTCACTGATAGTTCTTATTCTCTTAATGTGTAGGTGATTGGAATAAATGCAGCTAAACATGGCTTTGACTTTTAATTAGGAATTTGGTATTCTGAATAAATTCTGCAAGGGCTTTTCAGATTAATCTTTTCTGGTGCAGTCTGGTGATAAATACTAAAATTTTAAATATGATTGCATCAGTTCATCTGAATAGCATAAAAGCCTGAAACTTCTGTGATGTTTAGTTGTGAGAGAGACCTGGCTGTCATACCTTCATTTTAACCTAATGTATGACTGTTTCCTGGGGAATTCTACAACTGTTACCCCTTAAACTCTGATTCCTATCATACTTCCTAGCTGCATAGTCCTCTATGTCTCACAGTCTCTAGTCTCATAGTCTTCCTGCATAGTTCATAAAACAGAGCAGCAGACTGTTGTGTTAGGAGATTAATAGTAATAAAGCTTGCCGAATCAATCTAAAGCCCACAAGGAGCACAAGATGCTATAAGACTGTCAATATCCAAATTTCTTCTTAGTTTTTTAAAGGTATTATGATTAATTGTTCTCCTTTTTGCAGCACATAATCAAAAATCAGGTATCTGAATTCACACTCGATGTTTAATGTTAAAAATAAAAGGTCCATTCCTTATTTAAGTCTGATACGTAAACTAATCTTTGTATTCTTTATTTCAGTGTAGTTTGTTTCCTATTCCTCTAGATTTTAAGCAGCATGTTTTAACTGAGAGTTTTAGGTTGGCAAAACAGAGTTGCTTGCTTGTGTAGGCAGGACTTTCTAGAGCTACATTAAAAACACAACAGGTGCCCTTTTTAGTTGTCTCTCCTGGTCCCTGTATCTGTAAATGGTAGTGTATTTCATGTGACTTTTTAATGGAGTCCTATGCATGTCCTTTAGATCCTAACTTTAATAACATTTTTGCCTGTTTGATTGAATGAATGACTACAAAATTGTTTTGCTGTTTTTGTGGTTAAGGTGAGCACTCCGGTGGTTACATCAACCACACAGGAAAAGCAGAAGGACAGTGATCAGTTTGAATGGGTCACCATCGAACAATCAGGGGAATTGGTATATGAAGCACCAGAAACAATTGCTGCAGAACCTCCACCGATCAAGTCAACAGTTCAGACTATGTCTCCCATACCTGCACATTCTTTGGCTGCCTTTGGTTTATTTCTTCGTCTCCCGGGCTATGCTGAGGTGCTGCTAAAAGAACGGAAACATGCTCAGTGTCTGTTGAGATTGGTGTTGGGAGTTACAGATGATGGTGAAGGAAGTATGTGCTGCAATTATTATGTTTCTTTGTAGACCACAGCTAGATCATTTTACTTAAATTTATTTACACTTTAATGCCTTTAGCAGGAAGTTAGAATTGGTTTATGCAGACCTGTGTTTCTATAGCATCTTTGATAGCCTTTTTCTCTAAATATTAAATTCTGTCTGGCAGAGTTTTTGTCACAGTCATCAGCGTTCAAGTGTTCTCATCTCAGTGTCAGAGTAATTGTAAAATAACTGCTGATAAAAATTAGAGTGATGCTGTCAAGATGACAGTGCATTCAAACAGAGCAATACGAGTAGCTGGATACACTCAAATAATGGAGAAAACATCATATAATTCTGCAACGAAATGCAGAATAATATGGATAGGAGCATAGCTCCAGTAGAATGAACTGCTGAATGACACTGTTTAAGAAAATAAGAGAAAGATCTAAAGGTCAAAGTGATCAAATTAGCTAAGCAGGAGCTCTGCCTTAATGGTGTGAGTTCAGAGGGAGAAATGGGGTATCCTTCAGTGAATGAACAGATTGAGTCAAGAGACAATTTGTAGTCAGTGTCTGCAACCCAACCTGTCATTCTGCATATAATTGTAATATTTGTATTTGTTAGTGTTTTGAAAAACTGGGAGAGTGTATCTGAAAGATGTTTTAGTACTTTTAAGATGACTTTCATAATGACTTTGAAAAGAATGCTGTTCCTTCCATGCTGCTGTCAACTGAAGATAGTCTATTCAGCAGCCTATAGAGTGGTGGATAACATGTAGCTCAGAAGACCAGCTGGGAAACTGAGTCTTGTTTACTCTCCCTTATGTTTCTTGTTTCTGCCCTATCAAGCTATAGGACAGCAGACAAGAATAAACTGGATAAAGTAGTTACTACCTGAAAGACTCTGTGCAGTCCCATTTTTATATCCTTGGATGGTTCCAGTCCCATGTTATTGCAAATAAGTATTTGATTTTTTTTTTAATAGTAAAAAGACCAGCTCAAACCCTTAAAATCTGGGTCCTTTCTTTTTTGTGTGTGCATCCACTATTGCTATTGGAGTACAGTTCCAGAACCTCATTTTCCTGATAAGTAGGGGCAGCTTTCATTTTCAGCATGCATTTATTCATATCCAGTTTTTGCCCATTTATCATTGTGCCAGCATTGTTCTTCATCATATATAGCTCTTCTTTCTCCAATGCATTTGTTGGGAGGAACTGTCTTCCCTCCTTGCCTTTGTTTTTGCTGGACTAAACAATCAGTTTGTCCATTTCCTAAGACAAACCTCTGAATTGAACTCAATGAAATGTGGGATCAGCTTTACCCAGTAGCCCCCGTTCATTCTCTGTATATAATCTACTTGTCTGTTGAAAATGCATTTTTTTCATACACCTGGAACCTCTTTACTTGTTCACATAATATGAAGAGCAAAACTTATATATCCGTTTTGCTACACTTGCAGTTCTGCAGGTATATTGGATGGGCTTCTTTTCCAGAGGTGCTCAGTTTTATTTATGAAGATCCCAGAGGACTTTTTGTTTCCTTCGTGTTACTGTCTTTACAGAGTGTCAGATAGATACACATTAACTCGTGTGTATGAGTGTGTGTAGTTATATACATACAAATGTATACTTAGGTAGTATATACATACAAATATAGACACACGTATTTAAGTTTAAACATGTATTTCAGTTTAAACATGCATTTCAGTTTAGATATCAGTATGACAATACAGATAATAAACTCTAAGAATCAGGGACAAAATATATTTAGGATGAAAAGCAAACTTCTCAACAGAGCTGGCTATTTTAAAGTATTTTCAGTTTTCAGATTTCTTTATATATGCACTGGGGAAGGAATGTGAAATGCGTGGTAAAATACAGAAAAAAATGAGACAGTCCCACATCTGAGTATGTTACATTAATGGTTCACTGTTATTTGAAATGTAGCTTTAAAAAGTAATTTTTGTTCATAATGCTGAAGGGTTAAAAATTTAAAATAATTCTACGAAACATGCAGCTCATTAATTAAAATTTTGTTAGGATTTCACCGTACGCTCAACTTACTTGAGTAGCATCACAGATTGGATCGTGTCAGTGACTTAATTCCCACTTTAGGCACATGAATATGGAAAGAAAAGAAAGAAAAGACAAACTGCAGCTCCTTGTCAGCTGAGCTGCTGTTAGCTGACCATGTGCATTCTTTAATTTGCTGTAGTTGGAATTTTACTTTTTTTCTTTAAATTAGTCTAAACCTCCTTTGTTTTCTTAATTCAGAAATAACAAGCTGAAGTGTCGTTAAATACAGAAGTATGCTCACTATTATTCACAAACTAAATTTTCCTTCTGGAAATGGTGAATCAGATTTTATAAGTTTGTTTCTTAACAAAATCCATAAAAGAAATAAAAAAATATTCTTTCTTCTACACTCTTCCCAAGCTGAAATTTCTTTGTGAAGGTAGCTCACTATATCCGAATGTTTTAAGACCATAGTAGTTTTCTGGATGTGTTTCTTATAGATTATTGCAGAGATTAGCAGGCTGTACTGAACTATTAAAAGAAAATATGGGTTTGATATTTTTCTTCTTCAATCTAGGTCATATCCTGCAGTCTCCTTCAGCAAATGTGCTTCCAACTCTGCCGTTCCATGTGTTGCGCAGTTTGTTCAGCACTACACCATTAACTACTGATGATGGAGTACTGCTTAGGCGCATGGCACTGGAGATTGGGGCTATACATCTTATCCTTGCTTGTCTCTCTGCTCTAAGCCACCATGCACCAAGAGTGCCCAACTCTAGTCCCAACCAGGCAGAGGTAAGTTTAGCAGCAGCATTAGTGTTATGAGAAGTAGTAAGAGTTTTAACTATAGAAAAGAAAATAATCCCATCGCTTTCATTGTAGTCTTAATTTCTGCAGAGTTGGCATTTGAATGAAAAGCAAAAAATAATTGAATAGAACTTGAATAAGTAATTGTCCTTGCATGTTGCAAATGAACATAGTAATCATGAAATTTAACCAAGAAGACTTGTCATGAGGCATTAAGGTGTAATCAGTTTCTTTTATAGGGCCTTCTTTTTCAGTGTATGAGTTCAATGGATAGTGGTTCTTTAATCCTTGTTAGATAGCATGACCTCATTACCTTATGTAGTGTTCATCATCTAAACTCTACTGGCTACAAACTGTTTCCTCTTAAATGCTTCACAAACAAATGAGTTGTGAAAATTAATGAATGAATGCAGCAACTATTTTATACCCATTTTACTGATGACTAAATGATACCTAAAGACAAAATTTTTCCATAGAGTTCAAGATCCTGAGTGAATCACCAAAATGAAACCTGTTTTTTTTTAAGATTCTGAGTTGCCATTTCTGCATAACAGCTATTGTCTATGAAAGTGTTTAAAAAACTTCATGACTTGCCCTCTGTAACACTGTTGTGGCAGAGGCTTGCACAAAAAAGTTCTTTGTGGCTAAATACGTCTAGGTAGCTGCAAAGTATAGGACTGTCTGTATTTTATCAGCTGATGATACTGAGGGGGTGAGCAAGGAAGAGATGAAGCTGTGCCTCAGAGTAATTCACTTTAATGACTAGTCGAAGGGGAAGTTGAGATACTCTGCTTCTGATGGGGTGTCAGGCTACTGGCACATTAACGCCTTAAATTTTTGAGCTTTTGGAGGGAAAGGGCAACCATTAATTTTTATCTCTGCTTCAGTTCTACCATGACCTCTTAAACAGCTTGCTTTCTCATCATTTGCATCTGTCAGGTGATAGATGGTAAGCTGAAACTAGAGATCCATCAGGCCTGCACTGAGGCTTATATTTCTGGGGCCAGGCTTTCCCTTAAGTGCTTAAAGTCAGTGCTTATGACAGTCCTCTTGAGATTTAAAGGCATAACATGTTCATGAGTGATGTAATGAGCAGTGTTGTCCTGGGTTCCGCAGTAGCAGTCATGTTTTTCCTTTGTGTTAACTGGTACAGTGCTGTGTTTTGACTTCCAGTTTGAGAACAGTGTTGGTGAAGCCGATGTTCTAGGTTGTTGCTAAGTGATGTTTACCCTGACCAAGGACTCTGTGAGGCTCATGCTCTGCCACTGTGAGGAAGCAGAGACGGGGCGCCTGACCCGGGCTAGCCGGGGAGGTATTCCATACCACAGCACGTCATGCCCGGGGTGAGGGGTAACTGGGAGTTACCCGGAAGGACACGGGCTTCCGGGTGGAACTCGTTTTCTTGGCCGGTGGTATCGTATTCTCTTCCCTTGTTATTTTCCCTTATCATTGTTGTAGCTGATAGTAGCGGTGGTGATTTGTTGCTGGACTGTTTTTTCAACCCGTAGGAGATCCTCCTCCCCGTTCCTCCGGGAGCGGGGAAGGGGAGATGCGGGGAGGCAGGGGGGGAGACGGACACGGCATTGTTGTCAGCTACATGGGAGTGAGTGAACAAGCTACCTGACTGGGTTTAAACCACGACAAGTGTCTACATGAGAATAACCACACAGCTATATCATCACAGAGATGCATTACATTCCCACCGTAAAAGTTAGATGGTGATTCCAGATTGCTCTCAGTATGGTAGTTCATAGGTGGTAACTTTATTTATTGTTGTGGTAATTTCATATGTAATTTCTTTTCCTTCAAATACAACCTTTAACAAAGTTTATTGAAGAAGAACAGAACAGAAAATGAAACTTCAGAGCTGTAAATCAAGTATTACAAATTAAAGTTGGGCATCTACTCACATGCCTGGTTTCCATTAAGGCTAATTGTCGCCCAGTAAAGAAAGTAGCAAGTGCTCAATGCTCCCAAAAATTAAGTCACTTGTTTAGGGTGCTGAATATGTAATTTGTTGAGAGAGCATTGATTAAAAAGTGCAGATCAGATTTTTTTTTTTGTTTGCATCCTTTTCACCAAATATATGGTAAAATTTAAAAATTAACATAAGTACTTAAATATTCATGACAGCTGAACAATATTATATTGGGGTTATGTTAGTAAAATGCAGTGAGGCAGACCATTGGAAAAACCTGAACAAGCACCTTTGGAAGAATGCATTCTCTCAGATGATTTTAAGGACAAGATATTCCCCTCGCCCTGCCCCTTTACCTGGAGAGGAAATATTTTGTGTTTCAGTGCAATACATGTAACTTAAACCTCTTGCTATTTTGGGGCATTTGTTCAAAATCAACACATGCTTGAGCATCTCAACATTTCATTTTTGTGCTTTTGATAACATTTCTACTCCCATCCCCTTCATTCTGAATATGTTATTAAACTTGACTATATGCTAAACAGTAATGATTACAGAGCTGTGATGTTTATCTTGATATTAAGTAGCATTCTGATACCTTTCGTCATTTAAGCAGTAGTAGTACCTTAAAACAAAAATGGGCTTACAGTTCTGGTCAAATTGAAGAACCACTGGCAACAATTTTGGGCTGATGTGTACTGGAACTCCATGTATGTGGCGAAGTCTTTCCTATCTAAAGCTTTGAATTTCACCGAATCCTGATGATATCTTTATGATGTTAATAAGTTGGGATTACATTCTTTTGCAGAACAAAGGTTTTCTAAATACATTGTTCATAAGATGAAAACCATGAAATTATTGTGACTTTTCTTAACTTAGCCGCAGGTGTCGAGTACACACAACACTGCATCAACAGAAGAACAGCAGTTGTACTGGGCCAAGGGTACAGGCTTTGGAACAGGCTCCACAGCTTCAGGATGGGATGTTGAACAAGCTTTGACTAAGCAAAGGCTAGAAGAAGAGCATGTGACCTGCCTTCTACAGGTGTGTAATAACAAAACTTTAATGATAAGCGCTTGAAAAATTAGAACTGCATAGTAAAAATGGAGCTTGTATTTTTTTAAGTCATATAGCAGAGTAATTATGGTATTTTGAACAAAAAATAATGTACAACCAACCACCTGTGCACATGAAAAATGGTATAGATCATGTTTTGTGTGGGGCTGTTTTCAGACATCACTAGGGTGCTGCATAAAAAAGACCAGCATGGGTAAGCCCGGCGGACAGTTCTGATTAGTGAACCAAGAAACATTCCACTGTGTTTCCCTGGAGCTGTCACATACTTCTGTCAATGTTGCTGCATTCAATGAAAAGTAAAAACTGCCCATTAAAGAAGGAGAATGTGGGAACAGGCATTTTGGGCTTTATGGCAACTAATCTTACCTGTTCATTTCTCACATATTTTTGGTCTGCTTCAAGGAAATGCCTGTGGTTGTTACTGCTGCTAATGAATGTGTTACATCAGTATAAGAAGACCTCACTCAGATATACTATAAAATCATGAGTATGTCAATTAAATGACAATAGCAAATCACTAGTGAAAGTCTGCCTTCCAAATGCCTCATGCTAGGAAGAAGAAAATAGTGCATAATTAGGCTTTTCAGTCCATTGTGAAATTGAACCAACCCCTGTTATCTTAGGTCAGTGTAGGGAAAATGAGATTGTCTAGTCGTGAAAAATTTCATTCACAGAACTGTCACCTCAGATGCATGAGGTACACTCACTGCAGGGGCAGAGCACAAAGGAGATAAAATTTTGAAAATGCCATGACCTGACTGATGAAGTTATCATTTTGATACAATCAGTTATTTCAGTCACTGTAGATTACAAGGCACAAGTATCATGTCTCCTGCAAAAGCAAATCAGATAAAATCTGAAACAACCTTCCTAAGCAAGAAAGTGGAAAATCACCTGAAGTAGCTCTCAACAGAACTTCTAGGCAGTGTTTTGTATTATGCCATCCAAAGGTCTCTTCTCTAGAAAGGTTGTTTGGAGAAATTCTGTTGTATGGAGGTGTTGGTAAGATGCTGCAACAAAATACCATGTTAATGGGGTCAGAGCAAAAAGAGAGTGAAATAAAGGAGAAAAGGCTGAAAAGGTGAATAGAGCCCCTGAGATCTCAGATAATACAGCCTTTCAAGCCTACTTGGTTTTAAACTAAAACTGCACAAATCAGTCCCATGGAAGTACATTAGGCTGTACGTCATGTACATCACATGGTCAGGACCTGGGAAGGGAGGAGCAGGTGTGCAGTGTGAGGTGACTCCTACCTTCACCATGGGGAAGGTTGCTCTTTGTTCACTTAAGCAAGAGCCGTGCTCACAAGTGGTTGTTCCAAATAACCGTCATGCTCACTGTAACTTGTCATTTCGTCTGTAAACCTTGAAGTCCCATCCAAAAGGAATTTACAAATGTTTTTGAAACATTTGCTGTAAAAAAAAAAAAAACACCACCAGCAAAACACACATCTTTTGTTGCTAGTTGGTGTTCTGAAGTGAATGGGACTCATCAGCTGCAATGTCTCAGTGTGAGCCTGCAAACTCCTGCTTCGAGTAACTCCAGCAGGTTTGTCAGAATTCATATTACTTGAACTTCTAAGGTAATTCAGAATTATGATATTTATTTTTATCATTAACAAAAGTTGTAATCATGATCTCTTAACTGTATAGAGAATTTCTTCTGAGACATCTTTGGGTCTGCTGAACTAAAATACCAGTGCTGAATTGGCAGGATAGCTGCTAAGGTATTGTGGCGTCTTCCTTAAGGGAAGGAAGTTGTTTTGCCTAAAATAGTTAAGTTTTGATGACATATTTTTGTGTATTTCAGGTTCTTGCCAGTTACATAAACCCTGCTGGGAGTACATCAAATGGGGACACCCAAACTAGCCATGAGGGGAGAGGACAAAACAGCACTGCTCTTCCATCCGTTCTCCTAGAGCTACTCAGTCAGTCTTGCCTCATCCCAGCCATGTCATCATACCTCCGCAACGATTCAGGTAGTGTGCCATTGTCTCCTTCTAATCAAAGGTAGCTTAATTCTGTCAAATAAGTTATTATATGAACAACAGGTAGTTCTGGCTCTTTTGGAATACTTGCCAATTTAGAATTGTACTCATGGAACATTCACTTGAGCTTTGGCAAATGAAATGATAGTGTTTGTTGAAACACTCTTTTGTTGTGAAAGTTTAAACTTTATTGTTTTAATGTCTTTTAAAATATAAAATTAAATTCTTAAATGGTTGAAACTAACAGGAAGATGGTATTTCCATCTGAAAAGTTTATGTTTTAATTGTTGTACAGAAGATACATGGAGAGTACTTTATACGAGACCATGAATCTTATTGTGAAGAAAAATTATAATTCTGTAAGAAAAATGAGCAAGTATATGCCTGAAGTCGTAGTATTAGGGGAATTCTCTTTTATTTTGATCAAAACTCTTTCTTCTTTGATTAGGAAATACATAAATAAGCCTTTTATCAAAGCTGCAAAGTATTTCAAATAGCTGGGAACAACTGTTGGTTTGTTTGGTGTTTTTTTTTAAAGGGAAAACAAATGAGTTATGTTGTCATCACAGTTCTACTCATAATTTTAAAACAAAGATGTTTTGATAGTTTTCATCCAGTATGTCACACCTTACTGTGGAAACCATTTCAGTGTACACGATAGCATCAAGCAGTATGAGTTAAGCAAATGCCCATGTGGAACTCATGGCAAAACCAGCAGATTGGGTTTGTGATTTCTGGTCAGTCTCACTACATGGCAGGCTTTAGTGGGAAGATTATTGATAAGCATTTTTTCTTCAGATAACTGTCAGCCTGAAGTTCTTGAACTCTTCCTGAGCCTTAGGTTGGATTTTGGTCAGTTGCTTAGTTTGTAAAGATTGATTTAATCCTTAAGTAGCAGAAGGAGTTGCTCCAAATCTGAATAATTTGGTTTTGAACCTTATTTTGCCTGCCCTGTTTTTGGAGTAACTGTTAAAACGTCTTATCACATTACTGCAGTTCTCAAATTTGGATGTCAGTTGTAGGGTTTGGTGATGTGAAATTCTAATAGCTTCTTTTTGAATTACACAGTATACCTTATCTCCAAGGTAAAACAGAAATCATCCATGTTGTGAGTATTAACAAAGCTATATATGACTAAAGCAAGAACATAGCTCTCTTAATCTGTAGTAACTAGGGCATTAGATAATCTTGTATGATGGAACTGAAGTAGTCCAAAAAGTCTGCTGGGGCCTTACAGTAAAAATAAAAATAAGAAGAGGTTTTATTTGCTGGTCTGCAGTACGACACCTCTAATTCTGCAATTAATTTCTTGCTTCTACTTCGCATATATTACAGTGAGGAATATGAAATATGTAGCTGTGTATGAGCTTGTAGACCAGGCTCATTATCACAAATGAAAATGTGTAAACCAATGAAGTAATCTTTTGAACAGATACTCGTAAATTCTTCTTTGTTGAGGTAAAGAAGGAAAAGTCATTGAAAGACCTGGCAAAAAAAATGCTTTATTATCTGAAGGATGAAGCTGTTGGTTCTGAGCTTACAGATGAATCATGGCTGTTGAAATTGCTTTTTGCTGTTTTCGGTAGAAAAAAAGTATCTGTCTGTATCAGTCACCTTTAACTGGGAAAGAACAGTCAGATACTGATAGAAGAGATGAGATATGTGGCTGGTAGTGGCAAGTTCAGACTAGTTTGGCTTTCATAGACCATTTGTTTTGCCAAAGTACAAAGAAAAGGCAAATTTTCAGTGGCAAATACTTGGTTTAGGTATGTTTTCCAGTGCTGTATTACTGTTGTTTGTGGTTGGCAAGAGATGTTGAAATGTTGTGCTTGTGAATTGACAATTAATAAAGAGTAAACAAGGGAGATGCTTCCTGCTTTTTCATAAATGGATGTGTAGCTCTTAATGTAGCAGCTAAACTACCTTAAAGCAAAGCAAAACCTTGCTTTTCAGCAAAAAGCTTTTAGATTCTCTTCTCATGACAAACTGACAAAGCAAGAGGTTATTTCTATTGGAATTCAGAACTGTAAAACCTGAAGGTGGTTTTTCTTTATTTGATCCAAGCAATAGTCTTGAATGTTTCCTGATGTATTTGTTCAGAAGTCAGTACATACAGCTATAATTAACAATGTTCTTCTGGATTTAAAAAAAATAATAATAACTTTGCAGGCTTATATCAGTCAAGCTTGCCTTTGAAAACGTAATAGGCTATCAGTGTGAGAGGGAGGATGACTTATGGAAAGAATACCTCCTTTTCATGAATGTTTGAGCCAGATGCATTGAGTTTGAATAGAGTCCCTCAAAGCAGTTTGTCTTAGTGATAGCCATGCATAATTCCCATGCAGTAATTACTGTTTCGTTCAAAAGCAGACAAATAATTCTCACATAACTGAGTGTGAGCTGCAGGTGATGCTGGGGCTTTCAGTGCCACTAGCAGAGTATCTGGAAACATAGCTAACAGATGCTGGCTTTCACAAGAGAGACAGAGGTTGAGAAGCTCTGGACCTCTGTTAAGCTCTGGTACAGTAGTCATAAGATTGAAAAATTCACTTAATCTGTTTATGGTTGAAACATTTCAATTGTTGTAGCAGTAGAACAGGTTTGAGTCTTTTCTGTTAGACCTGATCTAATTTCAGGCATCTCTGTCTTGAGTATCTCTTCTTCAGCAGGGCTGAATGCTTACCGAGGGAGTGTAGGAAGGGAAACAGGACTAGTAGTAACACTCGCATACATGGTATTCTAATTTTGAGACCAGTGTACCCCCTGCTGCCAAAAGGTACTTTCATGGGGAAGAAGCGGGTAACTATATTCTTCCTGTAATGTGCTGGATTGTGGAATTAGGACACTGCATAAGGAATGCTAATGGCGTGTTCCCAGGTTCTGGCACCCCAGCAGGAACAAGCTGTGCTGGGCACAGTGCTGACGGAAAACAGCAGTTTTCAGCAACTCTGTAACTTTCTCAGACCTGAGAGGGTGCTGGTGGGATCAGTTAAAGGCTACCCTTGTGCTTTGGAGGTACTTAACTAGATTCTAGGTTTTGCTGTCAGTAGTTGCAGTAACAGTGATCTTCACGCACACACACGTTTCTGTCATATGCATAAAATGATGTGGGAGAATTTTTCTCTAAAAGAAATACGTGCAGTGAAGCTGCAGATAGGCTGTTTGCGTTTGTTGCAAACAAGTGAATGATGCCGCTGTGGTGATACAAGATAGTGAGCATTTTGGTATTGATGAGAATTTTATATTTTGTGTACAGATGCTCAGTTAGGTACAGGTGTGATACATCCTGCTTGCAAAGTTGGCTTGGCAAAATTCATGAACAGTTCCAATATCATTAGCTATAATTGGCCCATGTCATAGTTAAAAATTTATCTAGCTTTTTGTTGTTTAAATATGTTTCACCATCCCCGTGTAATTTACCCAAAATGTACATGGACTAGATTGCTATCTAGATTTTTCTAGGTAAAAGGAATATTGATCATGTAAGGAGTCCTCACATAACGTTTAATCTTTTAGAAATCTCCTCACCTTGAAGCAGATCATTACAAACGAGATTGCTCTGACACATTCTGCAGCTTCATCTGCATCAGAGCAAGGTGATTGTGGAGTCCTTGAAAACTGTGAACTGACCACTTCCATTAACTTCTATAACTGCTTTTTTGAGGTTTAGCTGTCTATGAAGGACTTTGCTTATTATGCAAGATAGCTCCAGTTACAAGGAGCAATAGCTGCTTCATCCTGTTTCTTGATCATTTTTTCCTGTGTTTATTTTGTATCTTGTTATGGCATTACTGTGGCTTTTATGGCCTTTAATTTTACAAAGGAAAAAAGTTTATCTTGAACATGGTGAGATTTTTATTTTTTTTTTAATTATTACACTTGTGTTTATTCCTAAGGACTTAATTCACGTTTACATTTATAGAATTAATGTCGTTCTTCTATATTGTGGAACATCCGGCATGTATTTGTTACGATACTTACACACACTTGACACCAAAGGTTGTCATGTAAAATCTTTTCACTTTTGTATTTTATATATAGGACATTTCATTTGAAAGAGTTAGTGCTGTAGAACTCTTATAAATGTGAACACTTCTCTCCGTGAATAAAATGCACAACAATAAAATTACAGTGTGCAATAAGAGGTTCCCAACAAATGTGTGACTGTCAGATTCTAACTCGAGTACATGGCTATCTTGAAGGTCTAGATTTTGTTAAGTAAGAGCTACTTGACTGGTGAAGCTAGATTTACGAAGACTAGTATTTACAGGTGGGAAAGGAGAAGGCAGTAGTTAATGAGGTTTACAGAGAGAAGGCAGTGGAAGGGAATCATGAAACAGAAGGCAAATCAAGTGATTTCTAGGACAGGGACTGTCTATTTTGTTACGGGCTTGGACAATAAAAAGCACAATGAAGCTGGGATTTATCAGTGATACCACAGTATTAGGTACAATGTTCATGCTTAAAAATATACTTGTACTAGTTTGCCCATAAACTAGTATCTAGGAAACCCTGAGATGACTTAATCTTGTTTAAAGCTGAAGAGTGCAAGAGGTTTTATATCACCTGTTCCTTGGAAGACAGGCTTCATTGCAAGTTGCAGAATTCTCTCTGCTTGAATTCCTAGGCCTATAAGAAGCAGGCAATACTGTGATTTTAGCTGGGGTTTTATTGCATACTCCTCTCTTAGACACCCTTCCTTCTTTGGTGGACAAAGTTTCCATGTGATGCTGTCAGCATAGCTCGTGTCATTAGATTAGCTCACTCTTCCTTGGGTTTCACTGCTGAGAAGATGTGACGCATTCCTATGTGAGAGTTTTACTAAAAGGAATGTGTGTACTGACCAGCATGTTCCACTTTGTAAGAGTCCAATATTTGCTTTTCATGAACCTTTCATAGTTTACCATTTACTATCACACTCTGGACTTGTGGATTCGGTAACAGTTGTGCTGCTTTATCCTGCCGTCCAGTACCTCATTGTGAACTTCATTTAGTAAGTTCTGTGGACAAATCTGTTGAAGGTGAACACACTGAATTCTTTTTTTCTGCCTCTTTTGATATACCTTTGTTAGTTAGTCCACTGTAGTCATTCTTTTCCGGCCTTGCCTCCTTACCTCAGCGCTTAAACTACACTAGATGGCCTACTGAAATATGGCATTTCTTTTTTACTAGTCATACTTATTTGAAAGGCATTATATGGTGTTGCTCTACTGTTTGCCAAGTAGTCTAGTTCCACTGGACTAAGTAGGCCAAGTACTTCCGGAAGTTTGTGTTCCCTTACGGCTATCTGAAGTTGGTACACTGAGCTCATTCAGCTAAGGGTGTACTATATCTTTATTCATTGCTGAAGGTGTAAAGGTACTACTGTGGTGAAAAGGTTGAATCATCATGAAATCCTGCTTTTCCATAGACTACTGACTTTTTACTGTGTCTAATAAGAGGTAGTTGCTGTTATGATAATTTATGTCTTGGGCGGCATCATCTAGTTGGGGCATCCTTGCCAATGGCAGGAGGGTTGGAACTAGATGGTCTTAAAGTCCTTTCCAGCCCTAACTATTCTGTGATTCTGTGTTGTTGAGATTCTTATGCATATATTGGGTTAAATGTTTATGCACCAGAGCTGTATACTGAGCTCATTTAACTAAGGTAAGACTTAGGTCTGCATGAGTGTAATAGAGGACAAGTATTACCTGTTAAGGGAGAACATTAAACTTCTGTTTTAAAACAAAATATAGCTCGTATGCCAGGGCAGTCTCTAATGATACTGTTACCCTTTGACTTCCTTCAGAGGGTCAAAGCCTTTTACTGTGAGTGAAATTAAAAGTACAGTGGCATTTTAGACAGACAGTATATAATTACTGAAATTAAAAATTCCACTGGTTTTCATTAATGTTAATAAACTCATTCATAGGAAAAAGGAATGATGCTGAACCTTTGCCACATTTGGCTAAAACTTTGGGTTTGCTTTTTATCTGTTTTACTGTTGAAATGTCTGCAAAAAAAAAGGTGCAGTGTCTCACTCCAATGCTGATGTACTAGTTGATTAACAATTTTGAGAAGAGAGCTATGCATTGAAATGACATGAAATAAAACTCTTTATTTATTTCACAGAATTGACAACTTTTAAATAACTTCAGGATCAAAACAGCAGTAATTTCTACGTGAATTTCATATTTCTGTTCAGTTTTCAGGTTCTTGTAACCTCTCATTTTAAGACCCATCTCAAATATCCTTGTATTACGAGATTAATGCAATAATATCCATAAGTATGTCGATATGAAGTACATTGAAGAATTTAATAATGTATTGACTCTATTCTGTAGTCTTAAATAAAGATGAATAACCTGCATAATTCCTGTAGAATGTAGCTTAGTTTTATAGAATGCTTTGGTGTTTCATGTACTGAAAATAAGTATAGAATACCAAAGACTTGCTGTAGACCATAGATAAATGAATAAATTTTCTTGTCTGCACATGCTTCCTTCCAGTGCAGCCTCAGCTCTGTTTATCAGTTCTTCTGGTTGAGCCAGTATTGGTTCAGAGTGCAGACACAGAATATACCATTGTCTATCTCATTCATCCTTAAATCAGTATTACAGAGTACTTTCTGTAGCTGATGGAAATCCCGTTGCCAAATTCATTCTGTTCAGGCTCCCTGATCTTATTTTATGCATGTGCTTGTTTCAGAGTGACTTCCAAAGGCTCAGTTGGTTTAGCAGTAATGAGGTTGTATACAGTAATAAGCTATCACCTATACAAGGGATGTATTGCTCTGCTTTATCAATTTATGGACGGGCTAGATGTAGCTTTGCAGTCTAGGAGAAGGTACTGAACTGATTTTTCAGAAATGCAGCTCCTCCATTGTTCCTCTGTGGCACATGTAATACTTAGAAGGGTATTTAATAAATTCAGTGTTTCGTTTTTGGTTTGTTTTTTATTGTATTTTTGCTCTGTGTGTGTGTGCTGATTTCTTATTTTTTCTTTTACTGTGTTTTTAATCCTAAGATCACGAATGTAGCTTTTCTTTTAGAAGATATATGCAAGATGTATTAATGTATACAGAAATATTCTATGATCTCAGACTGCAGTTTGGATCCAATTCAAAGACATACATAGATGTAATTTAAAAGGTAGAAACAGTTTCATCAGTTTCAGTAGATGGAACATGCATAAGAGCTGCAATTCTGGGCCTCAGTCATAAATGGTGCAAAAAGGGAAAAATCTCTTCAGAACTTGGTCCAGAAACAGAGAGTACACTCTTCTGGGCAGAGATGATTAAACCTGTTCTCCATGCAACACCGTGAATCCTTGTGTGATATGTTTTATTTCACTTGAATATTAGCATTAGGATGAAAACGTGAAAGGTTTGGGTTTTTTTACTTATGTTAAACACATTCTAAAAATGGCAATATAAAAAATGTAATTTATGATTTTTTTCATATGGAGAATATGTATTGGTGTGCCATTGTAATTATTAATATTTCTTAAGAGAAGTACTGAAACTATTCTTTATTTTTTCACAGCACTTTAAAGGATTTTTAATTGGGAAAGCACATTGTCAATATAGCATGATGATTTCAAATACAGATTCGGGAAAGGCAAGAAAATCTAACCTTCTTCAGCTTTCCACAAGTCTAATAAAAATGCTGTGGAATATAGTCAAGAGTTAAAATTTTATTTGTAATATTACAATTTTTGGTGTAACAGTGTTCTTGTTTCCACACTTATTATACATCAGTGTAAATTACGAGCCTAAATTATAGTGATCTAAAAAGAAAACCTTTTTGTCCGTTTTCTGGTCTCAGCTATGAAGAGACATGTTGCACAAAACCATAGAAAGCATCATGGGGCTTGCTTATTTGTACTTATGTATTTGATTCATCTCTTTCTATGTTTTCATTGCTTTCAGTGCTTACATTTCTTGCTTGTTTGCTGACAATCAAACACTGCCATCTCGGTTTCTGTTATTTGGATTTCATCTGTTATCAATGAGAAGCTGAATATCATCTGCCTTCATTTATGTAATTTAGCACCCTAGCTGGGCTCGCAGATGCGTGTAGCAGTCACTGAAGCAGTGCCCTTAGCCACACACTTTGCTCTGGAATGTTTTTGATAATCTTTTCAGACAGTGGTGGGGTTTTGTTTTAAATATAGTAATCATTCTTACCATCGCTGGTCTTTGCACGGTGTGCTGTGCAACTGATGGGCAAAAATGTCATCAAAGTGTGGTGTAGATGTACACAAAAACAATAACAAATAAATTGAGCACAGTTCCAATAATCCCAAGCAGGGCTAAAATAGATTCTTCTTTTTCCTCTTTCTCTTCTTGCCTTTTTACATCTTCCAGCGTTGTGATGGCAGAGGTCCCCATTTTTCCTGCAAATACCTTCACCAGTATTCTGGCAGCTAGCTAGAAGAAAGAAAGCAAATGATATATGTGGTCTGACAAACATGCAAGCTTGGTCTTTTAAAAGCAGTTCTGTACTTCCATACACAGTTTTTCCTGATGCTCGGTTTATTGAGTTGTATTCATCTTTTGTTTTAATTTTGTATGTGTGTCCATGTTAAAATTAATTGTTCTGTAGATTTGATAGGAGTGAAAAACAGCTTGATGCTTCAGCCCAATTAATATGCTTTACTATGAAAGAAATGCAGAACTTGTCTTTAGCCAGCTAATGTGTTTCCTTATAAAACAGGGAATTGATGAAAGCAGGTATATGAGCATTGTCAGATACCCTGAAATGCCTGGAGAGATTATGTGAATTTTCAGCTGTTAAATATTTATCACAGTACAAAACCAGTTGAAAATATTCATGTCTGCTGTCTTTGAATGTGGAAAATAGCCTCCTTAACACAGTACCATCGTCTTTTCTGATCAGTGAGCCCTAAGTAGGCAGTTGCGGGTAAGATCTTACCCTTTTATTTGTTTAATAAATCAGCTTTTGGACATCCATGCAACAGTAAACATTTAACAGAAAATGTCTGTCTCTTCAAATATAAAGGTAGCTGTTGTTGTGATTATATATGCTTATTATTGCAGTATGCCAAAGGACAGCAGTACTTTTATAGTAGTAAAATTCCATGCAGTATAAGAAGACTTCAGATATTTAGATGTGTGTATGATTTATTACCTTTTTTTGTTGCAAAAGTGAGGTTTATAGGTCATCTCTATTAATTGCTCTTGTACTCCTAATTTACAGTCAAATTTCCTGTAAAAATATCTTTCCTGTAAAATTATGTTCAGTGGCTGAGTGGCTGAGAAGTTGATCTTATATGTAATCTGCTATGCTGGTTTAGCCCTATTGATCAGAGATGTCTAGCCTTAAACCAAAATTTGATTGTGATTTCTACTAGTTCAGATAACCCGCAATTTACTGAAGATTTGCAGTCGCATTTATACTACAATAGCATTTTTCTCTCCTGGCAAGCATCTGTAATCATTAGAGATAAATGTATTTCTGCTATGAGTCTAAATTAAAGTCATCAGCTCAGAGAATATCTCACAGAAAGATAAAAAAACCAAAGATGTTTCTTACCCTACATTGCATCAGGAATAAAATGTCATCAGACATGCTTCTTACTCGTTGATTCAGTGGAAAACCAGGCTTTTATCTTCATGAAGAGGCTGCTCTCCTCACTCAGACAGACCAGATAGGAGCATGAACAGTTCCTTGATGAAGAAGTTTATCGGTGAGGGTAATAATGTTTATAGAATCGTCCAAATGACTGGCCTTCTCTCTCGGTAATCCACTAAAGCAAGTCTAGTTGAAAAACAGTAAACCCCTTTCTGGTAATGATCCTCACTGTTGACTAATTCTTACTAAAACTGAGGATTTTTTTTTCCTTAGATGATGCAGAGCAGTTTGATGCATGCTGTTCGGTTTTGTCTTGGG
The DNA here is from genome assembly GCF_034315485.1 of Pezoporus occidentalis. NCBI lineage: Eukaryota > Metazoa > Chordata > Aves > Psittaciformes > Psittacidae > Pezoporus > Pezoporus occidentalis. The sequence goes on from NW_026915376.1 coordinate 3,280,645, forward strand.
GAGAAAAAAATCAAACCCCACAAAAAAAAAAACAACCCAAACAGCTGCTGGGTTTATTCAGTTGTACTTAGTTATTTATTAAGACTTCAGAAAAAGCCAGCCTTTGATTTACTCTGTGGCAGCCGTCTGAAGAGGCTTTCTCACGGTGACACGCTGTAATTCCAAATGCAGCGAACTACGTGCAGTCACACTGTGTAATTTTAGTCCAGCCTGAAAAAGGATGAAAAGAAGTCTGCTTTACTGGCAGTTGTGTGAACGCTGCCACACACCTGCATTCAGAGCCTCTGGAAAGAATTCCAAGGTATTCTTCGGAGCATTGCATAACTTAGCCAGGCAAATCTGAAGAGAGGAATGACGGTGGCTTTAGTTGCACACTGTGGTGAGCTGTGACATTGATTAAACATGCAGTTGGCACTTGCTGAATAAAGAAGGAGCTACGAGCCACCCTTGCAGACAGTGAGTTGCATAACAATGTGGATGGCTCTGCTGTTTCATTGTCAGGCCCTGCACATTTTAATCCTGTAGTACCAACGCAGGAGAAAGTGTGCAGTGTAAGGAGGAGTAGAGTTAACTGTACTTCTGGGTTTGCTGAAGAAGTGCTGCATGACAAATGGTGACATTAAGGCATTCAAGCTGAAACAGTGTTTCTGCCTTTTGTCTCTTTATGCTTTGTTTGACAGGCAATTGTTTCTATGGGAAATGCTACTTCTAACACTTTTCCTTTTTATTCACCACCCAAAGAATGCAGGTTAGTGCGTAATTAGCGAAAACACAGACTTGCAGAAATATATTCCTGGTGTGATTTTATAGGAAGAAAAACACAATGTTTTTCCAGGTATATCAGAGAAGTATATTTTGCCTGCCCTATTGGAAAAGGGGGGTTGGGGGGAGCTCTGTGAAGTCTGCTCTTCTTCCCAATCTCTTCAGATAAAAAGCCACAATTTTAATAACCCCTACAAGTAGCTGTGTTCCAGATTTTTTTTATTCAGCCACTTCAAGCTAGGAAGGCTACCAGTGCTGCGTGTTTTTGTTGGTACAGTGCAGCTTCTTGATACAAAGGCAGCCACATTTTATATACATTGGAAAACTCATGGTTTTAAAAATACTTAAAACTATCAAGCAATTCAGAATTGAAAAGTACAAAAAGCTTATGCATATGAAAAATCAACACATAATTCCTTTCACTGAATTGAAACAGTAGGAATGGAACTAGAAACCTTGATCACTTTCCAGAACAGTATATTTTAGAAATTACAAGGCATTGTGTGTAATTCAGTTCTCAATAATCTTTTTGTGAGAAAGCAAAAGAGGGTAAAATCATTGCTTTAAATGCTTCCATTTTAAAATTAGTTTACTTACACATTACACTTTGTTTCTCATTTTTCTAAAGTATCACAGTACATTTGTTAGTTTCTCAATAATGGACAAAACTGTGTATTTTATATGTGCATTATTTGAATGTAAATACCATGTCTTGAAGTGCCATGTGTTGCATGGTTCTTGGACATGATTTGCACTTTATCCCGAAAGTAATGTTGCCTCAGTAGAATTGTTTGACTCTAAAAGAATTAAGTAATTAGGTTAAATCTTTCTAGCATTACTTCCTTAAAATATATTTTAATATGCCTATGTGGTCCTTCATTTTAAGCTCTTCTCTTATTCTGAGAAGGCTGCTGCAGCTTCAGTTGTTCCTGGAATTGTTTTCTGTATATGTATCTTGCGTGTATTCCCATATTCATTTAGATCTATTCAGGAGATACAAAGATGGTGGGACTTTCACCAGTGTATTCTGAACCATTCACATTGCTGAGAGCACGTCACAATAACCAAATTTTCAATGTACAATATTAACCCTCTAATGTTAAAAATCAAACCGTTTCCTTTGTGAAATTGTGCAAAGTGCATCTTTAATGATTAATGATGCATTTGGAGGGTAGGAATCTGTCACCTCGGCAGGACAACCATATAAAGAGTCAAAGCCAAGAGAAGAATTTCTTGCAATATTGTCAAGTGTAAATAGTGCCAGTAAACTAAATTCAGCAGCTCCACTGCAAATAGGTAGCTAAATAAGATGTATCCACAGAGAGCAGCAAAAGATTCAGAGTATTTTTCTGGCCTGGTTATTGCCATGGTTGATGTCTGGTATTGGTCTAGCTGTTGCGATGCAGTTGGTGCTTCAGTGGCTAAGGTGAACCCAGGGAAACAAATCTCTCTGAGTTCCCTCTGCATGCAGTCCAGGGGGAGCAACACATCCTACACCCCATGATTCAGATCTAATGTTTGCTATGGTCCTTGATTGGAGGCATTTCTCCCTTCCCATCTTTCTGCTGTATTGGTGTGCATGTCTGCGTGCACATGCCATGAACTGGTTTGGAAAGCAGACCCAGCCAAAACTAAATCTCTAGCACAATAAGAGGGATAGGACAGCAGCTGCTTAAGTTGTCAGTGCTGGCAAAGAGTCTCTGTTTAGGAAGAAAGAAGGAAAGATTGTCAGGCTTAATATTCCTCAGTTACAGGAAACTTGAAGAATTCATCCATGTCAGCTGGAAGGTGGTATTTACAAATGAATTCCTTATAGTGACAGTGCATTTCCAGTATAAGAACTACATGAGATTTCTCACTAGTGAAGTAATATAGGTTGATTTGAAAAGGCCTTGATCTACCTGCAATAATTGATGATATTTGAAAGATGGGGACATATTTTGCATTTTCTGAAAAGCAGCATCAGTTTAGGAGTACCTTTTATACAAGTCAGTAGTAAAACCACCTGTTTCAGTGTAAACATTGCATGGTTACATAGTGTTTGGGTTTGGACACATACAAAAATGTCCTAAATTTAAATCTGTTAGGTTCATCTAGGTGAACTTTCAAGCACTTAGTAAGACTTTGGCAATTCCTTGGTAACTGATTTATGTGATTTATGTAGTATTTGAAAAGCAGAACAAATTCTGTTAATTAGACGTCATTCTGTTCATTAACACTGGTGTTTGAGCATTTGTATTGCACAGGAATAGACCTTAACCAATACAAATGTATGTCATATTTTAAAGGTATTCATACTCCAAGAGGAAGTTGCCAGGCTGTCTTGTAAAAACTCAGTGGTATAATTCACTGATTTACAGCCTTGATCCTTAGGTGATCATTATCCTTCTGTATGCTACTGCTGTGAGTAATGTGGAATACCCATAACATCACATTTACAAAAGGAACATGTATTCTTAACCATAGTATAAATTTTTATTTTCCCCATGAATTTTGATGGATTTGTATAATTTTTCATACAGTTTAAGATTATTCTATATGCTGTATTTTTTTTCATTAAAATAGCATGTTTTGTGTCAGATATTGTTTACCCTTATAGAGAGCAAATGCTCTGAAGAAGAATGCATGTTAAAGCAGAATTTAGAGGAATATTTGAAGGAGAAAATGGAAGAAAAACTGTAAAGAGCTGTCTAGACTTAAAATCTGTTTAGGTTAAAATGCCATAATGAAATCCAAACGATCATTCGTAACATCGGCTGTCCATGAAGATGGTTTTCCCTTATAGTTGCTTTGCATTTCCCTAAGACACAGGAAACTACTTGAAATGTAGTAGCATTTGCATCCTGTAGGTGATGTGTTGTAGTTTTCTCTGACAACCTCCACAGACTTCCTTTTATGAGATCTCACACTTTTTCAGTCAAATTGCAGAACAGCAAACAAAGCTCTGTCTGTTGGGAGATGCAATAGTGTGTGCACATTAGGATGAACTGGTTTGCTTGGCATAAGTGAGAAGTGGATATGCCCACTCCTTCCTGCTTCCTTCGGGTTTTGTGGTGTTTTGGGGTTTTCCTTTTTTTTCTCTGTCTGCTGAGAAATAGGCAGAGCCACTGTCTTCTTTGTGAGAGCTGTTAGCCTATTTTTTATGATACAGATTGATGTGTTGATGCTCTTGAGTCAGCAGTGATGGGCATGGCCAGTTTGAGCTAGGATTCAAAGAATTTATTTACTCTTCTGTTGAAAAAAAAGAGGAAGAACTCTGATCATCTGTAGCAACACAAGTTACTTACAGATTTTTCTGTTCTTATTCACACCTCTTTCATGTGTTTCATTTCAGTATTGACATGATTATTTTGAGACTTCAACTATGTGTCTAAATCTTGTTTTCCCTCTGACTGAAGAACCTTTCGGTATTGTCTGGGGTTTTTTTCCTGATTTTGTAACCTGGTTACTGATTCAGAATATCCTTGCTTAAAAAAATCAGAATTCTCTCATAACTAACTGCAGGAGTTGCTCTAGTTTGTTCCCACCTGTCAGTCTTCACTTACCAGAAATTTACTTGTTTCAGTCGCTTACACCTGCTTTAAAATAGTTCTGTGTTAAGAAATCAATTAAATGGTCATGGAGTAGTACTGGTTCTTCTGCCACAGCCCTTTCGACATCAGCTTCTCTTAGCACCAGTGAAGCCCAACCACTGCTTTATTGTATGTCAATACGGTCAGAATGCACTCTGGTATTTTGTCAAGAAAAGTGGTAAGTTTGACAGTTGAGTAATAGTTCAGGAAAAAGGGAACCAGTCTGTGTTTGGAGGGTGTCAAGCGCGATGTCGCACACTTGTTTTGAGGGAACTATTTTAATCAGACTTATGGAACTGAAGCAACTCAGAAGTTGGTGACTGAATGTTCCTGAGTTAGAAGTGAGGGTTTAATCCTCAACTGTGTGTGGTGACCTTCCGGATATGGTAGAAAGGAATAATGGAAAAAAGGCAAGAGGCTTTTTTCTCTTCTTCAGTCTCTAGTCTCACACGGGACATCAAGCAATCTTCATTTTGTTCTTCTTCACTGGAGTCAGAAAGAATCTCTTGTACAGGTATCGCACCTTTAAAAAGCAGTTAGTAACTTCTAAAACACTTCGGTCATTATTCAGTGCTGTTCTCTGCAGCTCAAGAAGTTTTTGGTCAAATATAGTGGGTACCCAGGACTATTTCTTGACCTTGGTTTGAGTGTAAGTGAATGTTGGGTCCTTCCTGGGCAAGCAGGGGGGAAGCAGAGTAGTGAGAACTAGACTACTTCTCATCCTAGACTAGGATGGTGGCTCATGGAGAACAACAATACTAATGTAAGTTCTTCTTTCTCTAAAGCCCTTAAAGTATCTTACCTTGTGAGAAAGAGCAAATTTTGTCCATACAAGGCTTCGGATGACTGATTAAAACAAAAAAAAACAACCCCAAAATACCACCATCCCAGCACATTATTTTGCCGCACTTCTTTCCTCTGATTTATCATCTGAGTGTTGGAATGAGAGGATGAAATTGTTATGTCAGGAAATCTATTATTTTCTATTGAAAAAAGTTAATACATGCTTATTAGGTTTTCAAAACATTTAAAGTAGTGGTCTATTTCCTAGTAGATTGTGCTTTTGGAGTAGAATTCTAATAACAGCATTCTTTTTAAATGTCAAAACCAATTATCCATTTGAGTGGTAATAATATAAAAGATTTATGAAAGAACAAATTGTAAATTTGTACTTGTAGCTCTACTGTGTTGCAGAAACTTGTTGTAATTTATAGGGAGTAATTATGAAGTATGCATTGAAGCATCATGGCATTGAGATCTTTGAGAATTAAAAACCTGTTTGTTGGGAGGAATGAAGCAGCTTAGACTTGGCTTGTAATTGGGTACTGGATCGCAGATAAGGCACTTAGTCCTTTAAAGAATGAAGTTTACTTCAAAGAGCTAAATAGAAGTGGGTTTTTTTGACAAATCTTTATTTAGCAAAGATCACTGAGAGGCTGTAATTTCTGCTTCAATCTGTATCTGTTTCTGTACTGCATGTTGTTTTATATGGCTTTTAAACATAAATCCATTAACCAGAGAACTCTTCATTGATTTATACAGCTGGTGGTGGATTTTGCAGCTGCATGTACAGAGCATACTTCAGACAAGCTTGCAACCTCTGGCCCCTCTCACTTGATCAGTGAATTAAAGTGCATGTTACATTTTCCAGGGGGAAGGGAGTTTTGTAGGAAAGAGAGTCTAGAAATCAGGTGAGAAATAGGAAGGGTAAAGACCAGATTTCAGAGGGGTATCTTGAATCTCACCTTGTTCTTTCTTCTGCTTCTCACCCACATATTCTTTGTCCTGTTGGCTAAATAATGCAGAGTACTTTTCAGAAAAGCAAGAGTGGGCTGAGGTTTTATGGTCTATTTGTTTTTATGAGCCTTAAATCACAGTTGGTTTTTTGTTTTTTTTTTTCCCAAATGATGACTAAGCCACTGAAGCTGCTTTACAGCACAACCCTGAAAACATAAGTAACTAAGGTTGTGCTCCTCATTTGGAGATAACTGAATTTCTGGGTCTCTGTGGCTACAGGATAGCACGGCTGTCTTGAAAGAGTAAGCAACAGAGTGCATATGTATCTGAATCTGCCTGCCAAGGACCTGTGAGTTTTTACTGTTTCCCTTTGGGAACTTGGACAACACTGCCGGTACTAATGTGAGATATACTTTTTTTGGCAGCCCTTGATGCCTTGCTGTCCACTGTGTAATGTGTTTTGTGTAAAAGGAAACAAAGCAGTCCTGTTTGCCCTCCTCCCTCCCACAAATGCGTTATCTATGTTAAGAAGTTTTCAGAGAAATACAGTTAGATGCCGATGCTTGAGGCAATGATGTGTACAGGCCTACAAATCATACGTGAGATGCAGCTGGTGCTCTTCTCATTTCTGGAGTTAGTTTCTGTATGTTTACTTTGAATTATTCACTTGAGAAATAAAAGGGGCTGTTTGCTTCAAAAGCATTTGGGTTTGGCCATAAGTGTTCCATGAGAGTTTGTCTGCCAGTAGATTGTCACCATCTTGTCATAGCAGTATAATTTAAATTTCAGGAAACAGAAGAGGTCACTAGCATGACAGTTGAGGGCAGAAGGCGGTAGTGGTTCTGCCTTGTTTAAGGTGGAGGGAGCATTTAAGCTTTCCTGGTCCGTTTATCTTGTGTTAAGGTCCATGAGTGCTTCATTTGGAGTTCCTTTCTTCCCTTCATTAACTGGAAGCCAACACTGGTAGCTGTATCCCTGCTTGTAGGACAGGATTGGGAGTCTAGACTGGTTTTCCCTCTGAGGGTAGTTGGTAAAGACATTCAGCAGGCTGTTTAAAATCAGAGAAACGACACTGTGTCTTTCAAAATTCACAGAATAAATGTTACTGGGCCTGCCATTCATTCTTATTTTACTTTAGTCAGTACATCTCAAGTGGTTTTGCTTAGACTTGGAAATCGTGGTTTGGAATATGAGTGCTGGGTGTCTGGAATACATTGCTGTGCAGCACTGCATCCTACAGACATTCACAGACTGTGCTGGAGGTATTAAGAATTAATTTTAACAATGATGCCTCTCATTACCTACAGACTCAGTCCTTTCTGAGAGGAGACTGTGCCACCAGAGGAGAATCTGACAGTGCAGGAGATGTCCTGTGCTTCCGTGGGATGTCACAAAGCATATAATCTGCTGCTTTACTTTTGGGTTTTTTGACCTCTCACCTTCCTGGTGTTTGTTGCTAAAGACGCAATAACCACTTGTGGGGCACAGATGCTGCATTGGTTACGCACGAGTCTCCTGAAAGGAGTAATGAAAGTAATGCATCTTCTTTCTTTTTTTTTTCCTCCCATATTAATAGCTTGTTGATTGGTGGCAGCACAATTCGATAAGCTGCTAAAAATTTGTTGACTAAATCAGCAACCTTTTTCTTTCACTTCATGTATAGAGCAGATTGCCAGGGTTAGTTCTACATATTTTGACTTTGCCTTTCCTAAGAGCAAGCTCACTGTACTTTCAGGGAAGGGTTTTGTCAGATGAGGTGTGTAGCTGAACTTGCATTTGAAGAACTTGCTGGAACATTGAGGTGAGAGCCTCTCACCAGTTGAAAGTCTCATTTGGTTGGTCAAGTGCTTGGTCTTCATTATTCCAGGCCATAACAGTCTCACTTGTCTTTTATTTCTTCTGGGTTCTTGTTTTCTCTCCTGGCTTTTTAAATGAAACATTGCAAATTTCCTGACATTTCTCATATTCTTATGTAGATGCTTCCCATTCATGGTATTTCCTTTCTTATTATTATCTGAGGTTATTCATATTATTGAGTATAGGTCAAAGGAAAGAGATCTCTGTGGCTGAAGGAGTTAGTCTGGAGTTAATCTATGGTAGATTACTCCAACACACAAACTTCTGGCTTTTTTTAATACTATCTATATCTTTTTGCCCTCTCCAGAGGACCACTTCACGCATGGCTCATTAAGAAAACAGTATTATTTTCTTTTGAGTTAGCCTTTGGTGGTATTCCATAACATAATGGAGGATGATCCATTTCAGTAAGTGTTGCAGGAACTTGCATGAGGTTGCACAGAGCGTGCAAATTCTCCTATTCCATAAGATTAGGCCATAGAGATGAGTCTCCCCATCATATGTGGTTTCCAGTTAAGCTGGTTGTTAAATTTTCCACATAACTATTTGCACTCCAGGGCACTAGTAATATGCAGGGATTGCAAGGGGTTACCTTTCATTTCACTTTGATTCAGGAAGTCTATTTGTGTGTTTACCAAATGCCCATCTTGATATTTAAACAACCAACTCTTCTCTAGAATGCACGCTGAAGTGCTGAAGGTGTTCTTGCGAATGTACAGGGGCTCTGCCACCTTGCCCAAACAAAACAGATATTTGAGGTAGAATGAGATTCTGAAGTAGTCTCCTTTCTTTTCCCTGAGGACATGATCTTGTAGGTGTGCTCAGACATACGGAAAATTGGCCATAAAGCACAGGATCTGCGCGTCCTTTCATTCCAGTAACAATGTCGGTATCCTCTGCTGACAGTTAGAAGAGAAGGCCCAAGTCTTGGCCATTTTCCATCTGCTGAGGTAATGGTTTAAAAACCCCCCACAACTTAATTATCTAATTTTGAATTTCCACATCGATTTCTGCAGCATGTGCAATGAAGTGGCAGGTTTCCATCTCATTTTCAATTCCCATCTTACTCTAAAATGCTAGTGACTGCTTTGTGGGCTGGAAGGGGTAACGCTCAGAATAAGGACCATTTCAGGGTGGCTCCTTGCCCACTCCTGTGCCAAAAATAGTGAAATCACTGTTCCCTCCTCCAGTGCAGGGATGATGAAAGCCAGATTAACTTCCTTAAAAATCCTGCTCCGTGTTTCTAGAGTAGCGATACCTTTCTTTTCATCTCTGTGGAGTGTCCACACCTCTGACACTTAAAATGCCCCGATGCGGTTTGGGTTTATTTTTACTTTTTCAAGGAAGATTTTGTCTGCAGAATATGTAAATCTTGTTTTGTTTTGTTTTCCTACAGGAAATATATTTCTTATTTTCTTGGCTAACTGGAAGATCAATTTGACACTTGTAGCTTATCTTTAATATTAGAAATTACTGCTCCTTTTTATCTTGCTAAATGCCATAGTGAAGAGTTGTATTAATAGTGAAGGGTTTTTTTTCATCACCTAACCAGGCAGAAAACTTTATTCTCATGCTGTCTCTGAATGCTTTACATATATATCTAAATATCTTTTTAATATCTTTCATTTCTCTCTGCCTTTCTTTCTATCATTATGTATTTATTGGATAATGTGAAGCAATCCTGTAGCTTTACATTGATGCTTCCTTACGCTTGTTTACTAGATTTGATACAGACAGAATTTGTTTGTAGCTTCATGCCTTTAATTGTGTTTCTTCATATTTTGTTGATTTTAAAGAACTGGTGCTGGATAAAACAGCTGTCTTTCAGAGGAGGGATTCTTGGAAGTTGCTGTGGGGTTGGATCCCAGGGCAGTATGGACTTCTGTCAGTATTTTGCTCACGTCCTTTCTACACTGATGCATATTGGGCCATTTTTACAAACAAACAAAACCAATGAATGTAGAATTTTGCATTTTTAGTTTTCATTAATAATTCTTACTTAATGATGTGTTCCCGGCCTCCCATGTTAGATGGCTATGTAGCCTCCAAGAAGCATCCCTTCATCACCTGACCAACTTTTCAAGACTATTTGGAGCAAATGTAATGGCCGAGAGTGAGCTCTCTCACAGAGGCTAGAGTGTGGCATGGAAATAGTAATATCCCCAAAACTGGGAACCACACATGATATTCAGTAGTCACTTCTGCTTTAAAAGCTCAGCTTGTCTTTTAGATTGTTTGGTGGGGTTTTTTTTCCCTGTCCTTTGAAAATACAGGAAGCCGTGTCTGTTTACTCAACTGTACACACTGCCTTAATGAAATAATGCCTCCTGCTTTTTGTGGCAGAGGGGGGTGTTTTTCTGGAATCATGGATACATTTATGACAAACGTTTACATGTTGTTTGATTTGACTTGTAAAAGAAACTTTCCTGAAAATACTTCAGCAAATACAGTATTCTTCAAAAGCAAATATTCTTTAAAACTAAGCAAACCAGAAATAGTTAAGAGCCATGGTGTGCTCCCTTGAGCCACGTTACTACACTAACGCCAGATGACTGACCAAATAACTCGAGCAATGCATTTGCTTCTATAATTGAATAGAGTTTTGCTTTTATATTGCAGTGAAACTGGAGGTTTTTTCCAAGTTTCCTAGAAGACACTTAAAATGATAACAATGCCAAGACAAACCAAGATTGTTAGCCCATTACTTTGACACTAATAGTGGGCAATAACAGGTGCCTATAGGAGAATATAGGGATGGGGCTGACACAGATGCTGCCCCATGTTGCTAGTATGTGGCCAAGGGTGGTGTCTCCTCATTTATTGGCCTTTTCTTACATGAATTTACCCAATTACTTTTGAACCTGTAACAGTATTTACTGCCCAGCCTTTATTGTTGACCTTTCCCAGAGCTTAACAGTGATGTGTTGTGTAGTGTGTGTTCTTCTGCAAGTGGCACTATTTCTTCTACTGGTGTGTCAATTCCCTTGAATCAATTGATCAGTCCAGTTCTGTTATTTTTACCACTTACAATTAAAAAAAAAAAACCAAAACCTTTATGGTGCACTTCATTAGTCCCTGAGGCTGCAAAGTCTTAGTTGATTTCATTCTCTGTAGTACAGGAGCTCATTCTGCACCTTAGGTTGTTTAGTCGCCTTTCTCTCCTCCCTTTTCAAGTTCTGGCCTGGGTGTTTGAGAAAGGGTAAAAATGCTCCTGGTTTGAAGTGGTGGTACTAATGACTGAATGAAGTCTCAGTAAGTAATTCCTAATTTCTCTTCACTTTTTCTATTATTTGAGCTGATATTTTTTTTTCTGTTTTGACTCCAATGTGCTCAGTGCTGACATCAGAAGAGCAAAATTTTAAGGCTGTATCTGAACATTAAGAAGAATCAACTTGGAGCCTAACACTGAATTCAGAGGCCCACCCTTCTTGCATTGTTTCACTGCTCTGGCTGCAGGATTTGTAACTCATGGCCCATAAGGGGGCTTAACCCCTCCTCCTCCTGCTTCCATTATGCAGGGGAATTGTATTTTCTGGGGCCGTTTTTTCAGATGCTCAAAATGGTGCTGTGAAAACGTTTGTGTTATTCCTATAAAGAAAAGTGAAGGAAAAGTCCAGCCAATTAAATTATTACAAGAGGACCATATTTAGAAAGCCTTTGTTAAATTTTGACCCAAAGGCTCATGTTTTCTTAAAGAGGTCTGGTTCTGAAATCCTCTGTAGGCAATCTTCCCCCCCCCCCCATCAAACTGGAACAGAACACAGGGTGTTAATTAGGCCTATTAGAAAAGAGGCTTGCCCTGGGTTGATTCTGAAACAGAAAATCAAGAGGCAGCAGAGCATGACGTATTTGGAACTGACACTATTGCCTGCAGCATGGACCGCATTCATAGATCATATGCTTGCAAAGATGCAGTAAAGGGGGGCTGAGGGCAGCTCTGTGTTTAAATATTTAGCGAAAACATGTGTGGCCTTATTGGAAAGAGAGTGTGCCTCACTCGTGCTTGGCAGTGTTGGTGGGCACAAAACTGCCTCTGCAGGTTTCAGTTAAAAATACAAAATGAGTGTTTCCTTTGTGTGGCTTCTTTGTACAGCAGTGTTTGTAGCTACTGAGTCTTTAATATGATAATGAGGTGCTCAAGTCTTCATTTTAAGCGTGGCCATGAGGGTTAGGTTGTGAATAATATCCTGAAGGAGCAAAAATACGTTCTCAGTACTAAGCACATTTTGGAAATGGTATAAAATTGACTCAACTTTAAGGTCTTTTTGATATTACCTAGAGGTAAAAAAGGTAAAAGAAAAATGGGGTGGCAGGTGTGTGTGGTACCGCAGTTGTGATCTTGACATTGGACTTAAAAGTGTTTACTAAGTAACATGGTAATGAGAATGTCTTATTTTACTTTTAGCTTCTTAAATTGATGAGACTCCATGCCCTTTAAACTTTAGTATAAAAGAAAAAAAAAGTGTTTTGAAATACAAAGGTGTTTCCTTGGGGTTTTTCAGGGGAGGTTTAGATACAGTATAGTAGATTTTGAGCATTTGTACATTATGTGAATAGAGCAGTTTTGTAATAAAGCTGCTATACATAACTGTCAGAGGTTTTCTTTCACATTACTTAAAACAGAGGCAGGATTAGATGGATGCTTCTGGACGAATATTTGAGAAAGCACAGTCATTCATCTTTCCAGGAAAACATAAAGTCTCATTGAGATAGAAAAAAAATAGATCCAAAACAACAAATAAGCCTTGAAAGCATTTCTCGGGTCACTGGAAACTACCCAAGGCAAGGAGGAGGCATCTTGGAATGGAAGATGCGAGCATGATTATAAAATCAGAATTCAGTTTTGCCTGATTATAGAGATCAATTTGTTCATTACAAGTTTAAACCTGGGGTGGGTTTTTTTTTCTCTCTTCTCATCTGTTAAATGTAAGCCGTGCTCTTAGGCATTCACAAGAATTTCATGGATTAAATTTACATTTCCTGGTTGTAGACGTGCATTCTCTTCAGAATGCCTTGTTCTTCTGTTATTTCCTTTTAATATCCATTTATGACCCTCACTCTCAGTTTTGCAGTGGCAAATCTCTTTGAGAAAGCAAACGGAAGGGATGCAATTTGGAAAGAGTTTCCAGTAGGGCTGCTGCCAGCACACCCTACTTCCCTTCAGCAGAGGCAGAAAGTCAGTCCATGTATATTGGCAGAAGTAAAAAGAAATTGCGCAGAAGTAAAAAGAAATTGCACAGAAGAAAAAATAGTCAAAGTCTGTGGGCCTCTAAAATAACTGAAATTAAAAGAGTCCTTAAATGATGAGAGTCTGGTAAATGAGAAATGACGTACATGAGAGGGATTGAGAGGATATATACACTATATTTCTCTCTTGGCACAGAAGCAAGGAGGATATGCAGTGGGCAATGTCATGTATTTAAAGTTGGTGAAGTTGTCTGGTTTTTTTTTCCTCAAGTGTCTGCTTTGCTTTATTTTACATTAAGTTAGTAAGCTCCTTTGGGTTGGAATTCCTAGTTTGGTCACAGTGAGAATCGCAGTGGGAATGCTTTTATATCAGAAAAAGTAAAGCAGAACTTTTCATTCTTTTCTCACAAATTATTCTTCTCTATTTGTTGCTTTTATCTGCTGTTAAGTGTGAACATTTTTGATGTAATGGACATGCTATATTAATAGTTTATTTTAACATAAACGTGCATATTCTCTGATAGGTTTTAAATTCCTTTGCAATGGAAATAAGTTTTATAATCTTATTCACAGCCAGTTAAGTTGCACTGAGGATGTTAAATGAATTGCAAAAAAAAAATTTATTGCTGCTCAGTACTGTCAATTTAATGGGCCATTAGGCCTGGCTGTTCTTTGTTTGAATATTGTATAATATTAAAAGAAAGCAAAGGAGTATTAGACTCAGTTGGGTCATTACCTTGTTACAGATACATATGCAATTTAAGGTGATACCTTGATCCTGTGAAACTACCTGCCCTTATATGCTTTCTCATTACGCTAAGGTTGTAGTTACATATGGGTAGCCTTAGGTCTCTGCAAGAAATAGGGCTATATTGGTGATGAATAAACAGATGTGTGGAAAGCAATTGAAATGTTTTAAAATCACACACAGTCGTTGAATGTTAACCAGTTGTTTCCCAGGAGTAAATAGCCTGTGTCTAGAAGTTTCCAAACATGTGATGAGTGCCCTAATGCTTCATGACCTTTAGGTACGTGTGGAACACTGCAGTTTTCAAAAGACAGGATGCTTGGCAGTTTCTGAAAGTCAAGCCTTCTCAATAACTTCATTCAGGCTCCTCTTCCCTCCCCTGCCCAAATCAAACTGCTTGTAATTAGCATATAAGGGATATCTGGTTATATTAAATGTCTGTATTTTACCTATTTAGCATTCAGTGTCTTTCTTAAAAGAGGTTAACTGAATTGTAGTGATGCCAGTAAAACTTGACCTTTAGTACCCAAAGGAATGGGAGGGAGGGATAATACCTGATCCCACTAAACCGTGAAATGTTTTCCAGCTGTTTGCCATCCCTGCTTATCTTAGAAAATGGCAGTGACATTGCTGAGATTTCTGCGTTTCATAAACGCAACAGAAATTTAGACCTGCAGTACTTTCTTTATGTGAATTCTAAGTGTATATGCCTGCTGCCTATTGTCCAGAAAGGCCACAATGAATTTCCTTGCTAATTAGCAAGGACAGTAAGACATTGGCCTGTTTTTTTTTGATACATCCGCTCATCTTCCTAGAGCTCTTAATTCCTGCCATTAATAAAACAATGTGGTAGTAAAGATGCTGCTGCTGTGAGCCTTTAAATCAGCTGTCTATAGTAGCACTGGGGTTCCAAGCACTTCCAGAGCACTGTCATATCTTGCTGCCCACCCCGTGGTGATGTTGCCTCCCATCCCCGATCCCTCACCCTGGGCTGTCACAGCTGTCTCTTGGCCACCAGCAAGGGGCCATTTTACAGCTCTCTGGCTGCTCACGCTCCAGGTTCCACAGCAGTTTTTCCCTTGCGCTCTGCTTCATGCTCTGCTGTTTGAACTGGTTAACTACTGGTATCGCCAGAAGGTGAAACCTCAATGTGTATTTGCTGAATGCAAGTTGAAAAGCACGTAGGAAGCTCGCAGGGGAAGTCGAGTGGGTCAGGCTGTGCCAAAGGTCCCAGGCACTGCTTTAAGAACTTCATTCAAAACAATACTGTTGTCACCAAGCAGCCCTGTCCTGCGGACCCTGTTTAGAGCAGACAAGGAAGCAGGATAAAAACTGAGTGGAGATCCCTACTCTGAGTCTAGTAATAGAATAATGTTTACCTCTCTTTTGGTAGAAGTAAATGGCAAATGCTCAGGACACCTAGGAGAAGCCGAGATAGTCTCTCCTGGGCAGCAGTTGTGTTTGGGAGTCAACAAGGGGCAGCTTCTGAACTGGTCCATGGTACAAGGAGGTTGTACCTTCCTCAGCAGTTCACTGCCCTGCAGAATCAGTGAGCACCAACAGCACAAAAATGGGCAGAGGTGAAAGACCCCCATGTGTGTGAGCCTGACAGCCAGGGCAGTCCAGGCACACGTGGTGTCGGAGTCTTGAGAACACCAAACTGAGCTGTTTGCAGAAGGAATTTGTCATTGTTTAATAAAGGTTTTGACTTTGGAATAACAGAGAATCCTAGGTAATATATCCTTCTGTCATTTTTACGAAGCCAAGAATTTAATCTCCTGTTTTCATTTTCTTAGGAATGCTGTGTGTTTGCAATTTGGTGTGCTTGTATGCATTCCCACAGAAATCAAATAATGTTAGTGCCTTTTTAACAACTGAAGTACCCATAAAAAAAATTTCTCACATATTTCAGATGTGCTAATGCTATTCAAATTCTAGCTCTGCTATAAACAAAAGTATCTTTCTATTTTGTGATGTGTTGGATTTTCTTTCCTACACAAGAAGCTGCCTTATTTAATTCAAGTGAAATGTTGCCCGACTCACTCAGGCAGAAAGAAGTTGGGTGTGTTCCCAAGCAGTAACACACTTGGAAGAAAGCAGTGGATTACATTTAACACTTGGTTTTCATTGAAGTTTGTATTTGCTTAAAATCCAAATTGCTGGCACCTTAGTTGGTAAGATACCTTTATGTGAGGATGATAGTCCAAAGGGCGCATTGCTTTTATTTAATGGAAATAGGATTTGTTCATTTGCAGATTTATATTCTGAATTTTTATTCATATTTTTAGTGTTTTAATTCAGTTCCTTAAAAATACTTTGTTACAGGATATAAATTGTTTTGTTTTTCACACAAAGTCTTCTGAAATACTCCCATTATACATGATATCTAAAGGGAAGACCTAAATCCCAACTATCTGAATAGGCTGCAAACACTAAAAGTGGTAAAGATGATGGTGGCACCTGAGTGGTACAGCCCAAACACTGAAGCTGTAGTCTGAACGCTTCTGGACTCCAGGAAGGTGCTGTTTGGGTGGCTGCAGGTACAGCTGGCCATACCAGGAGGAGGTAGACAAGTTGGCAAACAGTGGACCTGGGCCAGGGGAGTATTTTACAGAGTGTCTCAGTCCTAGTGGCATAAACATAGTGTCTTAAAAATTGATTGTTGTCCAGTTTGGAACATCCAAGTACATGTAAATGGATTTAAAAAACGCTCGTCTTCTTAACCTATTTCAGAAAGCAAAGCTGTGTCTGCAGATGCATACTTTACTAGTCATTTTGGCATTCCCTTTCATTGAAAGCAAAGTGGGCACAAGGAGTAGGTGAACTGCCAAATAAAGGTAATAAACTGTAATTTGCCAATTTTGTGTTCTTTACGGCAAGTTTTTCTGATACTTACCCAGTCTTGGTAAACATGGTTTAGGATTTAGATTGGGGATGAGGGAGAATTCTGGCATTTTGGACAGACTTGCATGGGTCATAATCCTTACTAAGCATAATACAGGCCTTGGACAAAAATAGCATAAGACGCATAGTGGTACCAAGAAAGTGAGTTTAGGAGAGTCTAATGTTAAGGTAAAAGAAATTGGTAGCTGTTCCCTAAAAGATTGTTTAAATTGAAACCAAGTGAATGCATTTCATATGTTTCCCATGGGAACAATTGCAAAGCGGTGCAAGTGAGTTGAATTTGCTAAACGCAGAAATCTCTCCTGTCTTTCTGGAAAACATTCCCATTTTAAAGTTACATCAGTTCAGTTTCCCTCATGACAGTAATTCTGAATTTAACTATCCCATTTAGCAAGGGAGAGGGCAGGCAAGCATTGCAGGATTTCCAGTTCCGTATTCTGGTCTCATGAAAATTTCATGGTTAAAATAAATAAATAAAAGGTTTCCAGAAGTGAAATGGTGTGATTATCTAAGAGGTTGTATCTCTCCTGCACTCGCTGCCTCTGTAGTAAACAGCAATTGATTACATGGAGGAGCTGCTTCATTGTTAGCACTGCAGGCGGGAGGAGGTTTCTGATGAGGGCTCTGTGTGGTTTTAGGATCTCCAATTCTCCCTTTCTTTTGCCCTGCTATGCCCTCCCCCCGTCCCCACCCCCCTTTTTTCTCCTTTTTTTCACTTCTTGCTTAATTTCACCATGATCAGATCTATTCATGTTTAAGGCGATTTTACATATTGTGGGGATTTTTCTGTGGGCAGTTACTGTTCCCTGGAGACCGAGCGTTAGGAATGGGTATATATAAAAATACATAAAATGTAAGGATCAGATTATTGAAACTGATTTTCTTAATGCCAGTGTTCAAATTCAGTGGAGTTTGCTTTAAATACATGGGATATTTTGACACAGGATATTTTTAGAGCCATGATATTAAGCCTGACACAGTAGTACTCTGTTCCAGTAAATTTTCTTCCTGTTCACCACATCAGAACTTCACCCAGTGAAGACTTTGTGCCATTGTAAGTTTCAAAATACAAATAGCAAGCTGTTGATCAAAGAACTCTTTGTAGAGAGAGAGAAATCTATGTTTAAACTTGGATAAACTGGCTTGTTGAATTTTGCTTGGCTATTTATACTGTCCCATTGTGCTGTATTTAGAGCTAAGGGTTTGGTGACAGAAGATGAAAGTTTGTGATCCGCTTTTAGCTTGGAGGATGAGTGCTCAATGAAATATTAAAGGGTTCTTCTATGGTTTGTTCTGCCCTAATGCAGGTTGTTGGGGCTTTTTGTTGAGGTTTTTTTTGTTTTTCTGGAAAATAACAAATTTATTTTATCATAAACTCAGTCACTTGTAAATACTTTTCACTAGAGCAATTTTTTTTCTGCAGTTAGGTTAAAAATAGCGTGTCCTAGGGACAGAGGAGGCAGCTGTGTTAAAGTATCTGCATATTGCTACATTTCCAGGATTTCTGTTAATGATAGAAAGTCAGTTGAAATGACATCCGTTATGTATTTCTCCAAGCAAGTGGAAAAGAAAAATAAACAATGTGGTGCTGGAGAATCCACTCAAATTGTGTGTCTCTGCTTGTCTTCTCCTCAGAGGAGCTGATGTCCACATTCTAACCACAGTTCCTTCTGTGATACATATACATCACACTGGGCAGCACTAAGGCTGCCCACCTAATATATGTTCTTATTCATGCTTACTGCGTGGTGGTTCATATATATGCAGATAAAATCTGCATCATTTTCAGAGCCTCTGCATGCTCTGAGGAAAGCATGATACTTTCTCCATGAAAAGGAGCAAAGCTAAGCTTCTTAGTAGGTAACTTCATTTATTTCATGACCATAAATATTCTGCAGTAATGCAAACAACTTTTCCCAAAGAAGATAACTATAAAGTGGGTGATATGAAAGTCTGTCTTTATTAATGCTTATGCTGTTAAAATCAGCAAATGCTACCCTGCTACACTGTAAATTACAGTTTTTCCTCTGTAGATACTTGTTTGCAATTACTGTTGACGTACAACTCTAGCCAGGATTGTCTATTAGGCTGCTAGAAATGAATATAGTGTAGGGTGATCCTGTTCCATACCTTGTTAGCACTTTTGTCTTCTTATATCTCCTGCTAACCTTTGTTTTCCAGGTATCTTACCCAGTTCTTTCTGGCTAAGTCCATTAAAACACAAATTACAAATGCCGATTACAAAATACTGTATTTTTATCATTTAATGTAATTAATATTTTAATAACAATTAGAATCTAACTATTCTATTTAAAACATCTGTACTAAGATTTTTGTAAACTGTTTTTCTCTCTTAAGTTTTGGATATGGCCCGACATGTTCCCCTTTACCGAGCTCTGCTAGAATTACTCCGTGCTATTGCCTCCTGCACATCGATGGTACCATTACTGCTGCCTCTGTCAGGGGAAAGTAGTGAAGAGGAGGAGGAGCAGTTGGAGTCACAAGCTTCTGTTGGGACTTTGCTGGCTAAAATGAAGACCTGCGTAGATACCTATACCAACCGACTGAGGTAATAATTTTTATCATTCCTGACCTTCATTTAAACTGTATTTTATACTTCCATATTATGAATCTAGAAGCAAGAGAAGATTTAGTTCTGTATATTTTATCTGAATGGGTGCTGCAGTCTGGAGTGAGAACATACCATTGTTTGATACAGATTTATGCTTGGATTCTGGTTTATTTTACTATTTACAAAGAATTTTTTGTACGACACGAAGCAGCTGGGGGAGGTTTGTGTGCTTCTGCCACTTCACTGCTAACTGCAAATGCTGCAACACAAATTTTCATTCCTTTCTTTCAGTAATTTTCTGCTTCCAGCAATTAATTGGTTTCTTGATTCTGTTTACGTGCTTCCAATTTAAAGATGGCTTGTTAGGAAATAATACCGTCCTTCCCTGCAAAATGTAGCGCTGTCCCTCAGCATATGTGGAGATGTCGTGAAAAGAAAGTCAATATAATGTCAGGAAAAGGTGTCTGTAGAAATTCTTCCTCCCACTCTAAACCCAGTACCCGAGAGATTTTTCAGAGCAGCAATCCCATTGTTGGGAACTCTTTCTAGTACCTCCTGATGTTCTGGTCTTTAACCATGAATTTCTTTAATCCTTCTTGACTGAGATTGCTAATCTTGCATATCAAGCGTGTAATGTACCTGCAGTGGGTTGGTTTTTTTTGCTGTCTTAATGCAAAAGAAACAGAAAGGACAAATAATAGTTAAGTTGGATTCCCACCTAAAAATGTCAGCATGTGCTTGCTGGCAGTATTATGCAGATCATTGTATACGTAATCTTCTTAAAATAGAAAATAAAATATATTTGGCTTCTGTGTAATCCCTTCGCAGTATAGAATTGTCTACCACACTTACTTTTTTTTTGTTAATCTGGTCACACGTGAGCCTTGGATTTAATGAGCATGGAAACCTCTATCTTCTCATGTCACTCCCCAGGCTGAAGTCTAAAAAGTTTCTTTGTGAGAGTGGCACATTACTACCACTCGTAAGATCTTTTTAATTTGGTAAAATAAAATAATGCTGTGACTAGTTCTTCAGTGTCAGCTTAGGGTCTGAAAACAAAGAAGAATTCTAGAAGCACACTTGGTATTATCTCAATAATTGATAAATTTGATAAAATTCCATGGTTGTTTCAGTTACATTATCTAGTCAGTCTTCTTGTATGACTTTGATATATCTTGTCTTTCATTGATTGGGTTAAGCATAATACTGTTTGTCTCTAAAGCAGTGTCTAAGCAAGGATGAAAACACCAACAGGGTGAGCAGCCTGGAATCATCGGGGTGGAAAGTTTTAATTCTCAGTATTTTAGTTGGAGGTGTGCCAGCAATATAAGCAAGTGTTGGCATGAGTTTCTTAAATGGGACAGTCTGCTGCCCCTTTTAGGTCAAATGCCAGAACAACAACATAATTATGGGATCTGCTTTCAAAGACAAGACTTTCCTTTGCCTGAAGAGCAGTTCTACTTGCATGTCTACCAAAGGTCACCTCCAGGTTGGAGCAAGTGTCTACTTGGTTCCAGACTTTAAGAGGAACAGTTTTGGACTGTCCATTTGATTTTATTTACTTTCAAATGTCATAATATTCTGTTAGGAAATTGGGAAGTTTCTGGATAATGGAGAAGACATTTAGGTACGAGGTGATTTCTCACGACTGCTAGGACTGCTAGGGAGTCAAAAGCCATCACTAGTCTGAGCATGGTCATGCTTGTGTAATGGTTGCCACTGGGGCTGAGTTTGAGACATTTGATTGCTGTGATGGCAGAGCTCTGTGCCACGTAGCAAAGCAGGCTCATCTGAGCCGCCATCTGCCAGGGGAGCTTCATGGCAAATTGTTATATTTGGCAAAATAAGCTGCTGCTTATGTTACAGTGTGGAGTCTAGCAAGCCCAGGTCTAAAATTCCCAGCTGTGCTTTATCTTTCCACATCACTTTGGCCACCCCCACGATAGCTGCTTGAGGGAGATCTGAATTCGGTCATCTTCACACTTCTATCACTTGTCACGCTGCTACTGAGGGTTAATCCTGCACAGTTCCAAGATTGTCTGAATGTCAGATTGTTGTTATGACCTGGATGTTTTTTCTGTAGCATGAGGATGCTGGAATACAGCCAGGTAGGCCCAAGGCATTTTCCCTGCTCCAGCTTTTCACTGTCTTCTCTGGGTTTTTTTGCAGAACTACTATGTGAAATGGTACATTTTGCAACCAGAAATTTTTCTTTATCATTTGGTACCAAGAATTGAGGCCTAATTTTATCTTTTTTTTCTTTAGAAGACAAAACTGTCCATTTCTTTCACTGTACTCTCAAACCTCCGTTCAGAGCTGATGGTTGGCTGTGAGGATCTGTCCTGCAGCCTTTACTGGTTTGCAGTGCTTCAGCATAGTGTCTGTAAATGCAGTTCTGGAAGTCCCAAGGAGGAGGATGTGGAGCCAGCTCAGAGGAGGTCACGAGCTTTCACCAGTGTTTATCTGCAAAGGCATGGTCCCTGGCTTGTTTTGCCTGATTTCAGGAAGTTAGTTTAAGAATCTGTGAATTACTGGAAGGAACAAGCTTCTCTTTGGTACCTGTGGAAAACCATGAGGGCAGGGTGATACCCCTGGTGCGAACCCATGGCAGGTTTATCCCAAACCAGTGAATGTCAAAACTGAGCAGAAGTCTGCCATAAGCGCTGTCGCAGTAGTACACAGGGGCTGGATGGTTCATTCCCTTTATTTGGTGAATACTTTGGTAAAGATATTGTTCCATATCGTCACATTTACCTCAAAGTATCAGACATGGATGAGTAAGTATTAGTATTGGCTTTAAAAATTAAAGTTGCCCTGGGAGTGTATCATTCATTATTCATTTGGCACAGTGTGAAGAGAAGGCTGTCATCTTCTAGCACAAGCTAAATTAATGGCTTAAATTATTAGCATGTATGCTGCTGTCTCTTCCAGCAAATATATTGGTGACTGTCATCCCTTTAAATAGGAGGTGACATGATTTTGTCTTCTTCTTCTTCAGTGCTTGAAAAACTGCGGAAGTGTCTTAAGTCTAAATTAAGTATTTGGCTCCTCCTCTACTTCGAAAACTGTAATGTTTAGATAAAGGCTTGGCCTGTGCTAAATAACTGCGTTACCTTTTGCTCCACAAGCAGAATCTTTGCAGAAAGAAATGTACAGCATAATGCAGACCTTTAAGTGTTTCCCAAAAACAGAGAACATTTACAGCAAAATATTCATATGGTTGTGTATTTGACTGTAGCTTATTATTCATGAGTAGTATTCATGAGGTTCTCACATTTCTTTGTAATACCTTTGAAAAACATACTATCAGAGCTCAGGAGTTTGGCAACACCATGAGGTTATCTGCATGCAGAAATCTGTATACAGGTTGCTAGAGTGCAAGGAAGGAGCTGAAGGATCTTACTGGCTTTATCGCTTTGATTTTGATTTCATCTCCTCGTTCACATGTTTTTGGCAGAGCCCTGTAATTCCCAGCAGCTCCCTCTCTCCAGCTGGGACTCCACTTGTCCCTCTGAAACACTTGTGTGTCTTACACACACCTTGGATAGAGCTCACTGCAGCTCTGAATACAGATGAGAGTACAGCAGCGATATCAAAGTGAGATGATGCCAAGAAGGGAGGACATTTCCGCAAGTAATAATTTGGTCTGCCTGTGTTATACAGGCTCACAAATGGTCGAGTGGTCACCAGGATGCTCTTCTTGTGTGCACACAAATTAATACCATGTGTTTCAGATTACACTAAGAGATGGGTTTATGACCCAAAAAAAGTCATCTGCAGTAATGCTGTAATTTTGTCCTGGGAGTAACATTTGCATTCCCCTGAAATTCCAGCTTCCCACCTCCAAGATTGAATCTACCAAAGCCCATTAGTATTTATTAGTTGGGATTCATACAGCCAGCTGCAGGGCCACTGTGGGCTTACAGATGCCAGAAGTGACTTTGACCTTGGTTTACTTCGTGTGTTCTAAGATACACCAGTTGGTCATTTATATGTAAAACCCATTTAACCTTTTACAGGGCTTTGAATTACATCTGTCTCACCCCTTTTATAGCTATATGGTTAAGGAAACTATATAGACTTTCAGATTTACCAGACCAGGGCATGTTGTTACCTCAGGGAGATGGGAATACGGACCAGCTTCACGACCCTACCTTCAGTCCCAGAGCTGGTTCACATAAGATTTTAATTTTGCCGTGTACCTAATTTATTTTTTCTTTGTAAAATTGCATTTATTTAATAATTATGATCAACCATGTTTGAAGAATATGATTTTAGAAAAGGCTGCTGTGGTTTTATAAAAGAAATACAAAATCAAGTGCAGTAGTTCATGTCTGCAGTGGAGTTCAGTTCTGTCTCAGGTGGCAAGTGATGACAAAACTGTGTGAACTTTAAAACTTGTAATCGGTGTGAAAGTACATAGCACTGGGGAGCCTTTGACATATTTGCCTGTCTAGAGTCTAGGGAATTAGTTGATTTTTCCCATATGGTGATTGTAAATAAACTGAGAAACTGTGAAGTACTGTTAAATATCTCCAAATAGGTGTGTACAACACTAAATATGTAGAGACTAAGAGAATGTAGCAGGCAGCATCGTATGAAGCGTGCAGGATTAATTGTATTAAGTTGGTATTCTTACAGCAAAAAAAAATCAGGCAAATAAAGGTTGGAAGACAATGAGGGAAGACAAAAATGGAGGTCATCATTAATAGAAGTCTTGCAAGTTCTGGCAATACCAGGTGGGGGTTTCCCCAAAAGAGAGGGTAAAAAAAAAAATCTCTTTCCCCTAACCATTAGAATAGACAAGCCTGAGTAGTGTGAGGAAACTAGACGTTGATAAGGCAGTATGTCTGATTTGGAGGGTTTGTGGGGCTAGCTTGTTCTTCCCGAGAAACTGGCTGAAATCCCTCATTAGGTAGAATCAAGGTCAAATACAAGACCTTGGCTGGAGGTTTTTTTGTGTCCAAGGCAGAATCTTGCACTTCAATTCCTAAACTGCTTTTACGCAGCTCTGGCCCGACTCAGAAGTTAGGTGGCTTGGTAATGTAGACCATCACGCAAGCTCCAGATAACTGCAGGTGAGAGGGTAGAGCGGTTCTGCCAACACTTGATTGTAAAAGTTACTGAGGAGAGGGCCATGCTGGCTGTGTTGCTCATGGTAGCAGTGGACAGAATTGTTGTATTGTGGTGAAGGAGACATAAAGAAAACACATTCTCTTCTGATATTTCAGAAGCGTTGAAGCGTTAACTTAGGTTCTGGACCGCAAGGAGAGGGAGAGGGTTATAGGTACTGAGAGTTTGCATTTGAGTAGATGTCTCCTTCTCCTACAGTTTCAGATAGACACGTTCCCCTTCTGTTTAGGTAGTTGGCTGTCAGGAACTCAGTGTATCTGTAGGAGGTTTTAAGCATGTGATTAAGCATTTTGTCTAATGAGGCCAGACTTTAATTTTTTTGATTCTAAGACCAAGTAGAAGGAAAAAACCCGAGTAGTCTAAATTGTAAAACCACGTGGAAGATGAACCACTACAAGATAACAGTCTTGAAAATAAATTTGTAAGAATTAATTTCACTTTCAGTATCTTCACCAGTCGCATTGTTATTGCTTTTCACACATCTTTCTCTTGGATAAGTCCACTGACATTTCATTTTAGCCAAAATGTCTCCAAGGGTTTTGTAGCAAATAGCTTAAGGATTCTACATCAGCAGCAAGCTGTTCTAAATTTGTGCACTGTTCTTGGGATTGGTGGCTGCTACCATGTCTGCGATCATTGTGACAGATTATCATTGAGGTTTAGTGGGCTTAAATATGCATTTCTGAACCTGGTTAATAGGTGATTTAAAAAATAGTGGCCTAGATTTTTCACAAGGGAAAAGGCAGTGATAGGATTTTTGAAAGTATGAGCGGGAGAGGCAGCTGCTGCTGCTTTGTCTTAAATGGTTCCTCAAATGCCGAACAACCCTATTTGGCTCTGAGGCTTTCCTCCTGACTTTTAAGCATCTGAAAGCTCAGTATTGCTTCAAGTTAACAGCAGGCTGACATCCTTTTGGCTTAGCCTGGAACAGGAAAAATGTGCCATGCTGCAGTAATGGATTCCTTTATTAATGCACTCTAGGGATATTCTTGTATGATTAGGTACCGTGCAAAGGCTTTCAGTGTTACTGTAATCACTTCTACTGAATAGTTTAGAGGCTCATTCTTTATGCATGATTTCAGTCTAGATTAAAATACAGAAAGGACATAGTATGTGGTAGCTGCTGAAATATGTTTGGGACATCAAAGCATTAAATTACTGTGTTTTCTTGGGTAGCTAGGTGTCATGGGTTCAGCAGTAGCAGTCATTTTTCCCCTTCTTGGTAGCTGGTGTAGTGCAATGTTTTGACTTTCGGCTCAGGAACAGAGCTGATAACAGGGATGTTTTGGTTTGGTCAAGGACTTTGTGAGCCTCATGCTCTGCCAGGGAGGAGGGGAAGCCGGGAGGAAGCAGAGACAGGACACCTGACCCAAACTGACCAAAGAGGTATTCCATACCACAGCACGTCATGCCCAGGATGTAACTGGGAGTTAGCCGGGGCTGGGAGACTGGAGGGTTGGAGGAGGTATCGGTCGGTGCTTGGTCGGGCTGGGGGGGCGAGTTATCGGTCGGCTGGTGGTGAGATGATGTATTCTCTTCCCTTGTTATTTCCTTTATCATTATTATCATTGGTGGTAGCAGTAGTGATTTGTGTTATACCTTAGTTACTAAACTGTTCTTATCTCAACCCGTGGGAGTTGCATTCTTTTTGATTCTCCTCTCTGTCCCTCCGGGAGCAGGGGGAGGGCAAGAAAGGGGGGAAGTGAGCGAACGAATTACCTGACTGGGTTTAAACCACGACACTAGCTTTCCGGTTTGCTTCTAAGCATGGTAGTGTAATACTATAAGCACCAGTGTTGCTTGGCTGTTGCACTTGCTTGGGTCTTAAAATGAATGAGTACTGTTAAAATAAAAAGAAATACAGAAATTGCAGTCATTTGGGGACTGTTAGCACTAAAATCTCCTAAGTTTTGCAGGAATACCAATGTAAACGTGATAGCTCTTAAAACGTAGAAGCTTTTAAACATCACACATAGGTCACTGTCATGAATCCCATGTCTTTGTTTCAACAGTTGAATATACAGGATAGTAAAGACTGGGTTGTCACAATCTAAATATTTACATGTATCTTAAATTACAAGGCAACTACCTTCTGTCAAACCCTGGTGTTAGTAGATACTGTATTTTCAAATTATTTCATTATAAAAAAATTAAGATGTTTAAATTGACATGTTGATTTCCAATATGTTCATTGTAAACGTTTAATGTAGCTGCCTTCTATATTTGAAGACTTTCAAAATTATATTACATTAAACTGATTACTGAAGTAAAATGTCTTAACTTCTATAGTGCAGGAGAGAACTGCAGAGAGACAAACTTCGTGTTGGCCCCACTCTCTCGTGATGCTTGGGTTGTAGGTCAGATATGCTATGAATTTTTACTAGAGCTTTCCTAGTGATTTTCCATTAGTGTATTTTAGGTATTTGGCGTATTGTGTAGTAGGAAAGATTACTTCGTTAGCTGTTTAGGATGTGACTTTGCACGAGGATCTGCATGGGTGGATGAAAGGCACATTTGTGACATGATCACTGGTACATTGATTTTGTAAGCTTTTCCAGCACTTACTGAAAATGTTCAAAGATAAGGTCAGCATTCAGCGTAACAATCAACGATACTAAACGGCTGAAGCAGAAACTAGTCTCACTGCCTTCGTGTTCATATTTTTACTCTTCATGTCAGACATACTTTTGTTTGTCAAACCAAAACTGTGTGTTAGTGTTGTCACAGCTGATTGCTACATTCAGTGATTAACCTGGAGGTCCACAGAGACATTCCATTTCAGAAGACTTGTTTTAAACTTGGTCCTTTAAGCTTTGGTATTTTTCCCTGTTGACAGATACGCTGAGTACTAACGAGTGGTTGAAAAAGCTTTCTTTCATGCTACATCCTATATCTTTGTTCAAAACAGGTCTAAAAAAGACAAAGCTAAAGCAGGAGTAAAACCAGATACTTCTGATCAAGAACCAGAGGGGTTGACACTTTTGGTACCAGACATCCAGAAGACTGCGGAGATAGTTTATGCTGCTACCACCAGTTTGCGCCAAGCAAACCAAGGTAAAATAGAAATACTTTTCTAAATACTGTATAGTGTTGTTTGTAATATGTTCAGTAACAGATAACTTACAATTAGCTATAAACCAAGAAAAAATACTTTCCTCCTGCCCCCAGCTACGTTTTCAAAGGTGACTGGAACCTTGTAGTGGTCTTAAATGTTTTTATCATGAAACAGAATAATGCCAGTAAGTTAGAGTACATCTCATGACTTACAGGTTTTTTTCTTGGCAGAAGACAACCTACATGACCTTTGATAGTAAAGCCTTTGCTGTTAAAACTACGTCTTACGAATTAGATTAGCTCTTAACTAGATGAACACAGAACAAAAATCTAAATCGTGGATTGAACCTGCAGATGTTCGAAGGACCATCTGGTTGTCTAGTAAAGAAAACTGAAGATTAAGTAGCTTCATCAGGGGAGTGGATTTTAAAAAGGTGTGCATAATCAGCTCCTGATTTTGGCAGAGCATCAGGAATACCTGTATGAATGTCCCTCCACACAAGCGTATGTCACGCTTTGAATTTTAAATGAAATAAAAATAGAGGAAACAATAAGACTGTTCATAGCAGCAGCAGTCATGAATTATTTCTGAACTGAAATTATTACCTTAATTTACTTGGAGATGTTCAGGTAATGAAATACAGGGTCTTGAGCAAGGCAGGTTTTGTGTCTTGTTAAGTGATCCCCAGATTTGAGACTTGTGTGCAAACGATGTAGCCGTAAAATGTCATTTCAAGTTAAATACTCCCCACATGCTTGTTGTACTTGTCTCAGAATAACATGGTTAACTACAAATAATCGTCACATTTTATATAACAGAAAAGAAGATGGCTGAATACTCCAAAAAGGCTGCTGTGAAACCCAAGCCTTTGTCTGTTTTACGGTCTCTTGAAGAAAAGTATGTGGCTGTCATGAAAAAACTCCAATTTGGTAGGTTGAGAAGTGGGATATTTGTGTTTTACAAAGCAGATGCTGAAGAAATAAGTAATCTGTTGGATGGAGCCCCTGATTATTTTTAAAAGTTACCAACTTTTTTACACATGTGACCACTGATACTTTAGACATATGGAAAATTACATAGGTCTACGCTTTCAGGTTACCAACTAATGCACTCTTTGAGCTAATAAATGTTTTAAGCACACACTAGATTAATTCAAGGGACCAGATGAATTCAGTGATGGTGTTCATGTTTTCATTGCAGTAATGATTTGAGCGCCCTTCGGTCCTCAAATTAGTAGTGCTTTTTAAAGCTCCTGTCTGACTATGTATAAATCTGTATGTTTGTTACTGTAGCTGTTATTTTTTAAATGGAATAGAATTCAGATCATAATGTGTTTTCTAAAATGAAGCCTTCATTGAGTCCTTTCATGGAGTGCAGTATGTTGCATTTGGGAAGTATGATGGGATTCGGTGCTTAATTTAGCCATAAAGGAAAAATGGTCAGAAAGAATTCCTAAAGAGCAAATAGTATCTCATCCTAAAAGAGCTATAAAATTACTGCAAAAACGTGTTCCATTAGTATTTTTTGAGTTGCAGAGAAATACGATTTGCAGTCTTTATTTTTTTTTGCTGTTGTATTTGCATGGGATTTTCCTCACAAATGCCTGTGGAGTGTATCCCAAGAGCAGGGGGTAGGGAAGTTTGCAACGGCAGCTTTTCACCCTGGCAGCCGTGCTGCAGATTTTGTGTAACAAGTGATTAAAGAAAACCAGCTTCACTCCAATATTTTATGACTCTTTATTGCAACCACCACAGAAGTAAATACCTCAGGCATGCTGCTTCACACCGATTCCTTTATTAGCATGATTATGTATTCATAAGTATCATTATATTCCTGGTCTGGCATTGTTGGTAGCTTTCCAAGTCAGAAATGGTGTACATTTGATAAGTTGCATATGAAAGCTCATAAATTTTCTGCAGAAATTAATTTGACCCAAGACTGTTAATGCTTTATTTTGCGATCACTGGTAACTCACAAAATACAGAGTTGGGTTTTCTTTTTGCGGTAGTATAATGCAAATTAAAGTTTTGTGATTTTAATACTCAGAATCTTTGTCCAAGACTAATCCGTTATTAACTTCACTGCTTCCCTGAGGCATTAACGTTTTCTTCTCTTCTAGATACATTTGAAATGGTTTCTGAAGATGATGACGGAAAATTGGTCTTCAAAATAAATTACCACTACATGTCTCAGGTAAAAAATGCGAGTGACGCCAACAGTGCTGCCAGAGCCCGACGTCTTGCTCAAGAAGCTGTGACTCTTTCAACCTCACTGCCTCTCTCTTCTTCATCCAGCGTTTTTGTACGCTGTGATGAGGAGCGGCTTGACATAATGAAGGTAAAGAAGGAAAGCTATTTTTATTTCCCTCTTTAAGCTTGGCTTGTAAATGTTTAAGAAGGTGCCTTACATCTTAAGGAAAATCAGAAGTCTTTCAGGTGTACTTTATTTCTGTCCAAACTTTAACATAAGTAGTAGGATTTAGAATCTGATTCCGATTTCTCAAGAGTCTGGCAGGGACAGCAAGAGTCCCTCTATCCAGGAGTGCCCTGGTAGCCAGTGAAACATCACAACAAGGTTCATTTTTCTTCTGCTGTTCTTAAGGGAAGAGTTTAATTTTGTTACTCCATTATGGTCCAAGTGTTTCTTTGCATACAAGCATTTATGTCAATTAAAAGTAGTAGGTGTGGAGAAATACATGGAATATCTCTGGACCTGAAGTTTAACTTATTAATAGCATGCAGTAGAGGGTAGATTTTTAGCTCCTCCTGGTTTGCAGAGGGCTTCACTTAGGCAAAGTATCAAAATGAACAGACAGCCTGTGTATGATTATGATATCTAACGGTATTTTCTGATAAGTAGCATGTTTAAAAATCTCAACCGTGAGACTAATACATAAAGGGTCTTTTAAAAAGCTGTTGTCCTTTTTTACAATGGTAGGTTCTTATTACTGGTCCTGCAGACACCCCTTATGCAAATGGTTGCTTTGAATTTGATGTATATTTTCCACAAGACTATCCTAATTCTCCTCCACTTGTGAATCTGGAAACAACTGGAGGCCACAGCGTGAGATTTAATCCAAACCTCTACAATGATGGCAAGGTAGGTCAACTTTGTACTTGTATATAGATCTAACAGGGAAGTGAAATTTTCTTCCTTTTGCAGTAAAAATATCATCTGCTGCTAGCACACTGGAGGAAGCTGTTTGGATAAAAGCTAGGCTTTAGATTGAAATGTGGAGTGATTTAACAACTTCAAACAGGAATGATCCCCTTTCCTGAATTGTCTTGGGAAATTTTTAGAGCCTTTATGAGCTGGATTGGACCAAAAAGCGAGTAATTTTGACCTAGAAAAAATGTTCTTTTCCACCTTCTTTGCTAAATTAAGCAGGAATCTGTTTGGCTGGCTGAAATAACCTTTCCACGGTCAACGTATGCTTCATAGCAGCTGCAGCTGAATGTGTTTGCCAAGTGCCTTGTCTCTTTTTCTACATAAAAGTGATTTTTCTTGAGGGAAGGTAAAGACTTCCCTTAAGCTCAGTATCTTTTAAAAGAGAAAATATAACTCTGAAATAGGGACTTAATGATGATTTTCTTAGAAAAATAGTAAAGCTTTTGGAAGCAACATTAAAAGTTAAAACAAACAAGCTTTCCTCCTTTCTTTTCTCCATCTCCTTGGTATGTTGTGGCTCATACTAAAGGCTTCAAACAGCTAGCAGAAAGTCAAGTGCATATCAGGGAGATGCAACTTCTATTTATATTGAAAGTCAGCACACATGAAATTGTCTACAGAGCAGTAGAGATGGCTCCATGTGCGTCTTCACTGAAGCATAGACCCACAAAATAGCTTTGGCTGCAGCACTCTGGCACTTCGTCAGCCTTTTCTGTGTATAAACATTTAATCCATAGGCTAGCATTTTTCCCTTATTCCGCTGTCGTTCCTGGGTTCCCCATGCGCCCTGTTTCACAAACTATAATACCCCTTTCCAGCACTAGACACAGGGTTTTCTCCTAACATGGACACAGAATGAAATTTGTGTTGTAGACTTTATCTCATTTTTTTCTGTGCCTAGCATTAAGCATTGAGTCTTGGCAAATACTTGCCTCTAAACTTCTGTAGTTTTTGTCTTTTTGTGTTCCCTGTCTTTGATTGTTGCACTTTGTGATAAGGCTCAGGAACTCCACAGACTTCCCTAAGGTCCAGATCAGTCATAAAGTTAAGAAATATCTTCGGTTTCTTGATAGTCTGTGTGACAGAAACCACCTTTCACACGCTACACAGAATGATTGTCTTTAAAAAGCACAGTAACTGTTAGAGCAGTATTTAAAGAGGAAAGTGAAGAATCAGATAGTACTGATGATTCATTTATTTTTGGAGCCACTAAAATCCATATGCTTTCCATGAAGAAAAGTAATCTACCCTGCCTTGCTTATTTATTAACATGCAGTTCTTGCTTATCCACATTATTTCTATCTGCTTTCATGTCAAATTAGTTTCATAAGAAACAAATCTGTCTTTTAGCATGCACTTTTACAAATGCTTATAAAAAACAAAATTTAAACATAATGGTAACAGTCTGTTCTGCCAAAGCAGAACAATTTTATCGTAATGTTTATCTGTGGTATTAATGATGTCACCTTTTTAGGTGTGTTTAAGTATACTTAACACATGGCATGGGAGGCCAGAAGAGAAATGGAATCCCCAAACATCAAGTTTTTTGCAGGTGAGCATTTCTTCTTCCTCTTCAGTAGACGTTATGTAGGAGTAGCAAGGGGTCCATCGGTCCTAAGGGTTCTTTTTGTATTGCTTTTAAATCAGAATTTTCTTCCACAAGTAAGCATAAGGAAGGCACTGCCTGGACTCTCCTTGGATGATTTCAAGTACTTTAATTAAAATAAAGTCAAAAAATAACAAACAAGCCAGACTGGCAGATGGCATCGCATCCTAGAACTCTCTGTCACAAGCTTTTTATGGTGAGGACAAAGTAGGCTTCATGTTGTGAGAGATGAGAAAGTGAGGTATCCTAGTTTAAAATGTAAATGTACTCCTCTGAAGTCTACAAGCGAGTTGAATGGAGGAATAGGAGGAATAAAGCTGAGGAGAGTTGAAGTGTAGGTATATTGTGTTCAGTAACAATTACTGTTAAATTAGACCAGAATTCATTAGGACATGTGATCCTTCCAATTTTCAGCTTTATGTCATAGAGATGCGCAGACTATAAGCGCAAACATTAAATGTAAGTAAAACTTGCAGTGGCTTCTTTCCTGTGGCACCTTATGGATTTATTCCTTCCTTGGAGTAATTATTACATAGCACAAGATACATTGTCTGTTCCAATCCTGAAAGACTGCACAGTTTATGTTTCTGCATAGTAGAATTACAGCCCTGGGCTTCAGCATAACAGGTTTCAGCTTGTTCAGGAAATGGCCTTGGACAGCTGCTTGATCAATATCCTAGAAGTTCAGGAATAGTTTCCTCCAAGGTGCAGAAGTCAAGCAAGAGTGGCAGAAGGCCAGCATCGGTAAACAAGGAACTCCTGCCTAAGCAAAACTGCCAAAGGGAAGCATACAAATAGTGGAAGGAGTGGATGGGCTACTTGTGAGAAAAAGAGACATTGGCCAAGCATTCAGAAGAGAAATTAGGAAGACCAAAGGTCACCTGGTGTTGAAAATGGGAAAGGGTATAAAGAGGAACAAGAAGGGCTTGCCCTTCTTGTAAGTATGTTGGCAGCAAAAGAACACATCTTCCTTAGGCTTTCCTGCAGCTCAGTGGGGGAGGGAACCTACTGACAAGACATCCAAAAGGCAGAGCTCATCTCTGCCTCTCATTTTAGGGGTAAGGTTTGCTTCTCATGTGCCTGAGCCCTCCCTAGGAAGGTTTGTGAGAATGAGGAGCTACCCACTGCAGAGGAAATGGTATTCAAGCTGATCAAACCCACGTACTCATGTAACCAAGTCTCATGCACCAGGGATGCTGACAGAGCCAGCCAATGTCACTGCAAAGCCACTAACTTATCTTTGAAAGGTCAGAACAATCAAGGGCAAATCCTGCTTGTCAAACCTCACACCCAGTTTCAAGATGGACAAAGAGTATCTGGGGAGCTGTGGTCCTTGGGAAGATTATGGAGCATATCATCCTGGAAGCTATTTTCAAGTACATGAAAGACAAGGAAGTGACTGAGAACAGCTGTGTGTATTTCCTCGCAGCAAACAGCACTTAACCTGCTGCCCTTCTACAGCAGCATGACTGGCTTTTTTCAGAGGAAGAGCAGTGAATGTAGCTTGCCTTGACTTCAGCAAGACCTCTGGTGCAGTCTCTTTTACTACCTTTGTAGCCAAGATGGTGAGACGTGTATTATAAGTGAGTGGAAAAGTGCTGTGGACCAGTGGCAAAGAGATCTTACTGCTGTCTTCAGCACCTAAATGGGGAAGGTGCAGAGAGGATAAAGGCAGGCATCTCTTAAAGATGCTGAGAAAGTTGGGGCTGTTCAGCCTGGAGAAGAGCCTGTGTGGAGACCTCATAGCAGCCTTCCAGTATCTGAAGGGGGGCCTATAGGGATGCTGGGGAGGGACTCTTCATTAGGGACTGTAGTGATAGGACAAGGGGTAACGGGTTAAAACTTAAACAGGGGAAGTTTAGGTTGGATATAAGGAGGAAGTTCTTTAGTGTGAGGGTGGTGAGGCACTGGAGTGGGTTGCCCAGGGAGGTTGTGAATGCTCCATCCTTGGTGGTGTTCAAGGCCGGGTTGGACAGAGCCTTGGGTGGCATGGTTTAGTGTGAGGTGTCCCTGCCCATGGCAGGGGGGTTGGAACTAGATGATCTTAAGGTCCTTTCCAACCCTAACTATTCTCTGATTCTTTGCAGAGCACTTGGACAAGTGCCACTAGGCACAAGATGGGACATGGGGGATTTGGATGAAAGACTAGGAAATACTCTTTCACTAGAAATGTGA
The DNA here is from genome assembly GCF_034315485.1 of Pezoporus occidentalis. Taxonomy (NCBI): domain Eukaryota; kingdom Metazoa; phylum Chordata; class Aves; order Psittaciformes; family Psittacidae; genus Pezoporus; species Pezoporus occidentalis. Next base: position 3,315,121 of record NW_026915376.1, read on the forward strand.
CCAAACACTGTGACAGGTGTTTAAGAGAGATTGTGGGATTTCCATCCTTGGAGATATTCATGTTCCCTCTCCCTTCAAGGGACAGTTATGATTTGGAGATCTAAGTTGCAGTTCCTTACATGGTGTAACTCTCCAAAGATAGAACTTCTTAAGAGATGAACTGAAATTTTGGACTATAACTATAAAATCAATGTAGAAAATGCAAGTATTACTAAGTCTTATTTTCACTAGATTCCTTTTTCTTAGATTGGAATGTTAGATTTGATTGTAAGAAATCTTGTGCAACATTTAAGTTTCAAATTTTAAAGTTTTTTAGGGTTTCATTTTAAAAATAGTAAGAAAGTTGTTGGAAAAGCCCCCCCTCCCCACACTGGGAAAAACACTATAGCTATTAAATGGAAACCAGCCGCAGGACTAAATAAATTGCTTGGAAAGAATTAAGCACTGCATGTGTCTTCTGCCTCAGAGATTAAACTATTGTTAGACCACCCAAAATACTTCAGAAATTAACTTTTATAACCCAATGAAACTGGAAGATCAGTTTAGTTTCTCATTCATTACAATTACAATTCAACGTAATAACTTGTTATTAAGGCCAAGAAAGTACAGTGCTGTATAATGTCAGATTTCTCTACCATAGCTATATATATCCAGGTATATATCTGACATGTAAAATGTAAAAAAGCAAAACCCAGCTACTTCCAGATACATGTAAACGCCACAGATCACCAGAACTCCTTTGGTACCTGAAGCCTTGAACATGAGTTACTCTACCTTGGCTTAGCACACTTACAACACTAAAAAAGGCAGAACATTAATATAAGTGGCTGTTTCCTTTCTGGAACCTGATTTGCAAGGCACATTCTGTGTATTTTAATGCATTTACCTGTATTTTAATTTTTAAGTGTAACAAAAAATAGCCATGGCTGCTTGTAGTTGAACACATGGCAGACACAGGAGACGGTGTGATGGTGCACGCAATACCATGTAACAGCACCTAGCTGGAGCACCTGCTGGAGAAACATTAAACCTTGTTCAGTTTTCCTTCTCAGCCCAACTGGGGAATGCCAGTCCATGTTTCCCACTGCACAGCCATGTGCCCTATCCATCAGGATAGACTTGGCTGCCCTAGATTGCTCTTCTGTCCTATACTTAAAGCACACCAACTGCACAGTTATAAACTGAAAGTGTCATGGCACCAGAAGGGATGAGGGTGTGTTTCTGTGAGTTGATGGTGGGACTGAGATTAACCCAGGCCACTCAACTGATTCTTGGGCTATTGCTTTGATCTGAGGCACCTGTTTGGCATCATGTCTGTGAGTGAGCACACATGGCAGAGAGGGTGGGAAGCTGGAACACTTTTGTGCTGGCTTTGCTACAAGAAAAACTCTGAGAGAATGGCACACTTAAAGACAGCGCACAGCTACCTGGCTGAAAGAACCCGTGTCTTGAATTGTTACTGGCACAGCGTCTATCTGATGTAAGCTCCACGTTCCAAGAAAAAGGACTGTTGTCTCCCATATCCAGATTCACCAGCTGGACTGCTGTATGAGGGAACGGCTTCAAACTTTAAATTGTTTCTAAGCTGGGACGAGAGCAAGTTCCAGGAACAGCTGCCCTGACATTTTTAATCCACTGAAGTGGATGTCTTGGAGCCAAATACGCCAGGTGCTGGAAACACCATTCTTAGGGGTGTAACCTGTCATCAGGCTTTCAGTATTCGAGGACATCCAAATATTCAAGTCACCATTTGTTTTCTTTAAAATTCTTTACAATTCTGGAACGAGGTTTGTGCCACAGAGTTGCAATCTCTAAAATTCTTGCTGGACTTGGTCTGAAGTACGTAAGAAAAACCTGTCCTTCATTTAACAGAAATAAAAAAAGGCAAACAAACAAAAACCAAATTAAACCAACCAGAAACCCAAAACCCACAAACCCCTTCAGCTGTGTCCTTCTACTCTGTGACATTTTTGCAGTAACATAATTTTGATTAAATACAGCAACAAGTTGACGGGGACAAACATTCTAATCCTGGAAAAATTAGCTAGCCATCAAAGCATTAATATGCGCTACTTACACATTTGGGTTCCTAAGTACCCTATGTCTCTATTTATTTCTTTGTTTTAGATTAGGGCTATTACTGTTAAATGCCTTGTATGTATATAAGCATCTATTCCCTCATGTACTTGCTAATAAAATTGAAATGGATAAAACTGTCATTTCCTTCTCATCGAATAGTTGATGGAGTATTGAAAAATTGTTTTTATCTATCTTTAGAGAAATACTGCGGTTTTGTTTAGTGGCATGTGACACAGTGTTGTATGTAAAATCTGAAACTAAAGGGCTAAAAACACAGATAAAACAATTGGATGCATTTGAAAGAAGAAATGGGAGAGCATGTAATACCAAGATTCATTTCAGTGGTTTACTTTCACTTCCCTTGTTCCCTTTCCATCTGGTTCAGCATTAGAAGAATTAGTAAGCTCAGCTACAGGAAAAGAACTGTTGACTGAGAACAAATACAACAAATACACTTTCTTTCACGGAAGGCTGCAATTAGATGTGTTCCTCTAAGCATTTACTTATATGTTTGTTATTTTTTCAATTGTATTTGTCATTTTCTCAGCACTTGAGCTAAATACGCTGTAATAGGACTTAATGTTTATGTATAGTAATGGTTTCAGTTTGAAAGCATGGATGTTCCCCACTTGCGCGTAGCCTGTATTACAAATGAAAGTACTTTGCCATAGAAGTGGTTTTGCACACAGGGTGAGGATAACTGTGTATATTTGTAAAAAAAACTGGGTAGCACAGTTTTAATATTTATTTTCTTCTCTTAACAGGTGTTAGTGTCTGTCCAATCCCTAATACTGGTAGCAGAACCATATTTTAATGAACCAGGTTATGAACGATCCAGAGGTACTCCGAGTGGTACCCAGAGCTCCAGAGAATACGATGGAAATATACGACAGGCAACAGTCAAGTGGGCAATGCTTGAACAAATCAGAAACCCATCGCCATGTTTTAAGGAGGTAGGTTTTGTGAAACGCAGTAAGTATTTATCTTGTTGGAGCATTAAGAATAATGCAAATATTTGGAAACATCATGCACAAAGTGTCCCTTTTAGCCTCCTCTTATGTACTGGGGCAACTGAGTGGAGATGGAAGTGAATAAGGATGCACCTGACTTCAGAGATTCTTCTCTGGGAAAGGGGAGCGTGCATAAACTGGGGATGATCTGTAAGGAGGGTTGGTGCGCAGTTTGATCAAATGTGGTTCATACAGCTTGCCTCATTCTTAATGTCAGGTGGTTCCTTTTACAATTCACATGAAAACTGTTGATGAGCCCTACAAATGGGCACTTGGTGTCTGTTAGTCTGCACAGCTGACAGGAAGTATTTTTTCAAAAACACATGAATTTGAAGCAAGTATCAGGAAACACTTGGGATACACCAAAACAATGCAGATTGGTAAAATACCTTCAAATGCATTCCACCCTGCACAAAGCATCTGTGCTATACTAGAAATCTCTGCCTTTGGAAACAACTGTCTGGATGCTGATAAAAGCAGTAAGTCCATGCATGCGCACTGTCTTAAAAAGAATTACTGAAAGAAATGAAATTGCTTTATTTGTTAGCATTTCTGAAACTAGACTACCACACTGTAGCACATTAGAATAATTTACTTGTTAGGGATTTCTCAGTGTCCCTAGCCCAACTCCTTTCTCAAAGCTCATCAATTAGATCTCGAGGTCTTGAACATATATGGCAAAGGATCCAAGAGAAAAAGAGCTGAAGATATGCTGAGTGAGAGAATCTGTATGAACAGTAATGCAGAATGACCGGTCAAATATAGAATCATCTCACAGTACTACCAGCAAATACTTAAGAGAAAAATACATTTTACTCTGAACTACTACAACTGTTGCCATTTGTAGTGCGTGGAACCATCTTGTAGTATCACCTGTGCTTTCAGTTGGCTGCATACCAAAATGTAGAAAAAGCATAATTATTTTAGGTTTATTCATATTGCTAAGTGTGGGACCTGAGTGAGAAGGGTATTCTCCCATCCCTTCCCTGCTGTTCATAAAAACATCCTTTGGAATGCAAAACTCTGTTGCAATTATAATTACTGTCTCTTGTGGAATAGGAAACCATAGACCCTTCACCTGCATTACAGGAGTTAAATATTTTATCCACATGCAGGTGGAAAGGAGAAGGATGGGCAGTGTATGCTGGTATCTTGAATTAATGAAGAAAAAGTGGCAGTTGTTCTAAATTATCTCTTAAATGTTTTACTCAAGAAGTTGAAGACCATAATGAAGATAATATTGTGACACATAATCAAATAACCTCTCTCATAGGTCCTTTTCTTCTAGCTAAATGTAAAAGATTCCACTTTTGAAAAAGTTCTCAAATTACAGTAAGCTTAAACTAATTGAAGATATCAGAAGGCAGTGGGCTCCCCAGCAGTAACGCTCCATCTTTCTTTTCACACACAGAGAAATGAAGGATAAGGAATATTACAGTGTTTGGTAAATTAATCCCACTTTGCTGTTACTGCAGTTTTCTTCAAAAGAGTCTCAGCGATACCATGCTTACTCTGCAGCTTAGCTTTTTGACTACTGGTGCACAAAAGGCAGCTTGTAAGCTGACATCTTGTCCCCTCTTCAGGATGGTAATCAACTGTCTCCAGGTGCTGGTGTTTCAGGGGAAAGCCATTGGTTCCCTGAGAACAGACTTAAGCACAGCATGAAAGGCAGATGTTGAAAACAGTACCACTACTAGCTTTGTAAGTGTGGTGCGTAGCTAGGACTGAGCTGAGTTAAGCCACAGACCCATGTAAATGAAAAGCAGCATTTAGAGGTAGACAGCAGTTTGCACAGGTACCTTCATAGATTCATAGAATGGTTAGGGATGGAAAGGACCTTAAAGATCATCTTAGCCATTTGAAACTCCTTTCTGTTACGTGTGAACAGCCAAGAGTTTTGCTGCATGGAAGAGATAACTGCAGTTTTCCTTGTTTCCCAAGATAGTTTTCTGTTTTTCCCTTTGTTGAGGTTTTTTGGGCAGTAAAGGGAAATATTCAAGATTCTGACAAATTTTAAGCTATGACAGCCTGCTTCTGTAAGAAGTTTGAGGCTAAGATAGCTTGCTTTTTGTGCTAAAGCCACAATCATACCAGCTCCCTTGCTACTTCTCTGAATACACACTCCCTATTATTATGCAAAATGGCATGTATCTTCCTTTACATATCCAGAAATGGAACCTATGCACTGTTTTCTATGCAATAGATGAATTTTGGAAGAAGGCTAGATTCCATCTGCAGCCCCAGCCAGATGAAAATGCATCTCTTGTGTAGATTGTCTGAGCACTTCCCTAAGACACTAGCCTGCTGTTACCTGCTGACCTCTGGGGTTTTTGCATAGTTGTTTTGGGAACCTTAATGATGATGATCAGACATGAATGCAAAGGTGTCCTGAAAAGTGAGGTCTAAGAAAGAGCATACATCCTTCAGCTCCTTAGATCTTTTGTCTTCACAAATCTGAGCTGCCTTCCCTTCAGTGGCTTAAACTGCCTTCCCTTCAGTGGTTTAAACTGACAGACTCACTAGATCTACACTGTTGCTCTTCAGGAGTGTTTCCAAGCTCCATTGTGGATATAAGGAATGCATCTGGAACTGAAGTCAATTAATTTTCAATTAATTAAATTAAATTTCATTTTTAATTTTCAATATGCAGTTTTTCTTTAGACAGATAGCTATATTCTCTAACCTCCAGAGGAAAAGATGATTTTGTCAGTTGTGTTGCAGTGTGTATGTATGTGCTCAGTAACATTTCTTTGATTTTACTGTTTCTTTCATCAGGCAAAGTTTTAGAAAACTGTTTAAGGCAAAGCCAACACTAAGACTTTCACAACTTTTTGTCTGAGGGTTGACTGGTTGGATTTGGGGGTTATTTCTTTTTAACTCAAATCTGTACAGAAATAGCAAAATTACTGAGCGACCCAGTACTGGTTCCCACCCAAACCATGGGCGGCTCAGCTGCTATTGCCTGGGAATTCTAGTGTCCCCAGAGGTGCTGCCTCTGCCTAGGGCATGGAATGGAGCAGCTAGTATGATCCTTCTATGTGCAGAAGCACCTTATGTTCCTATGCTTATACTGTGTTATACAGTGTTTCTGCTTACCTGTTGTCTGTTCAGGCAGCAAGTGGTTAGTGACAGGGTTAGACATGGTGCCTATGCTGCTTTAATAAAATAGGACTGAGAGAGCAACGATAAAAGCCTCAATAGTGTATCTGTGTAACATAAATTCAATACATACACAAATAGAAACATCCATACATGGTGCCTGCATAGTAAGATCATCACCGAACTAAAGAACGTCTCTAACGTTCTGCTACTACTTTTTCTTTTCCCTGGTGTGACACTATTGCTGGCTGTCATTTACCCTCCACGCAAGTTAACATTCAGTGAACACTGAAATGGCAGGCTGCACAGAAGTCATAGACTCATACAAGTTGGAAGATCCTCTAAACAAGATCAGCTGAATTCAGACGAGGTTCCTCGGGGCTTTTTCCAGTTGGGTCTCGGAAGCCTCCAAGGACCAGGAATTTCACAATTTATCTGCAGCCTGGTTCAGTGCTGAATTATCCTCACACTGATTTTTTATTATTTTTTTTTCCTCCCTTATATCCAGTTAGACTCATTGTGGGTCTTGCAAATTTTGTATTGTTGAAGTATATGGTTCTTAACAAACAATGCAGGCTGTTCTTTCACTCAGAATGTTTTCTTGCAGGTCATCCACAAACATTTTTACTTGAAAAGAGTGGAGATCATGGCTCAGTGTGAAGAGTGGATAGCAGACATCCAGCAGTACAGCAGTGACAAACGGGTAGGCAGGACTATGTCCCATCATGCTGCAGCTCTGAAGGTGAGATTCGTTTTTGTAATTGTATGTTCTTTAATCCAAAGATGAATGACAAATGGCAATAAAATTGTTCAGCAGCTGAGTTTGCTGATAACACTAACAAAAAACACACCTGTATTTCCTTGTTGTCAAGAGCTTGTGTCGTGCACTTCACTTTCTCAGTAGTTTTTTCTACCAGTTAGATTTTCCTTTGGTCCCTGTCCTGCCTATTTTTCTGTGAATACTTCTGTAAGATACAGAGAGTTTATTTTGTTCTCTCTAAGGGTGGGTGTTGGTTTATGATGAAGTTGTACTATTGTACTACAGCCAACAACAAATAAGCTTTTTGAATACGCAAGCAGTTATTAAACTCTAATCCATTACTTTTAGTTTTATCCTGTGTTAATTTTTACCAACAGTTATAAATGTTTTCTCCTTTCCTAGCCAAGCACTAGCATTTGTGTATATTGTGTCCTACAGACAACACACCTGTATTACTTTGGTTTTCCTTTTCTTTTTCCTTCCCAAGGAGCAAAAAAAAAAACTTTCTGAAGGCTTCTTTTCTCTATTGCCAGACTTGTTTGCTTTCAAAATTCTTGGTCTTCAAAATGAGGTTACAGGTAGTTCCTAGGATCAGAAGACAAATCTATCTCTGTTTCTGTAATAGATCTCATCATCGACTCCTTAGAAAGGTCCATTTTGTCTGTGTGACCTCTGTAGTCTAAGCCAGTTTCTGCTGTGAGCACAGAACACAGATAAGACTAAACTGCAAGACAAGGAGCATAACGTTTATACTGATGCACTTGTCTGCTGCAGCTCTGTTCTTTAATTTGTCCCTAGCAGCACTTGCTGATTATTCTGTCCCTACAAGGACAGTAACAGCCCTTAAACACCAGGGGAAAATTTAGGCAGTCCTTGAAACGGTACATTTACACCTCTTGTACTTACTCCTTTTTTGGTTTTGCTCACGTTGTCCAATGTTGTGAAAAGTGTTGTTTCAACTGTGACCTTCCACACCAACTGCTTTTTGTTTATTCAGCGCCATACAGCTCAGTTGCGGGAAGAACTTCTGAAGCTTCCCTGTCCTGAAGGATTGGATCCAGACGCCGATGACTCCACAGAAAAATGCGGTGCCACAAGCTCAGAAGAGACTATGTTGCACGAACAGGTTAAACCCAGCAGCAGTAAAGATATCCCCACTGATTTCAAGTTATGAGTTGCATTGACATGGACTTTCTAGACACAAAGGCTTTGAAGCACAAGCCAAATATGTCAATATTTGTATGTAAGAAGCTAATTATGTAATAGGTAATGAAATGGAAACTATACTATGCCCTTAAGGATATACAGTTGAATTCAAGATGATCTTTTATTTACCTGTACAAGAGTGTAAACTTTTTTGTGCTTTTATTTTTCAATTGTGAGAACCACTGATTGGTATGTTTAAAAAGTTATGTATACAAGAAATGGATAAATCACTGCTATATAAGGGAAACTACCTTAGGAAAGAATGTTTACTGAATGTTTATTTTTTTTTTTACTTGTAGAGTGAGGGCAGTTGTAACAAAGAATATATATTGGTCATTCTTACAGCTACTATTTAAAGTCAGACAATTTTCACTGAATTTGATAGATTTTACGTTTGGCCATATATTCATGCGCATATTTGATTCTAAAGAAAACCTCCTGTATACTTCAATAAATGTTAAATGGACATGATCCCTCTTTTATGATTTACTGGTACATTTTTTAAATAAACTGCCATAAAATACGTTCTAGCTGAAGACTTGCACTTGTATGACTGAATTCATTGCAGTCAACGTATTTAACTTTATGCTTACTAATTCTAAAATGCAGATGAAATAAATGCACATGGTTTTACCTCATGCCAAAATTTGGACTTGAATTCATCTTTTATTTGGCTATTTTATGCAAACTATCAGTATTCTAAATTTCTTAAGGGCTATTCTGAGACGTCTTTTCTCTGTTGAAATGTCTGATTTTTAGATCATCAACTGTACTCTTTAATTGATGACAGGGGCTAAGGAAGTGCCACACAGGAGAACATTCTGTAGTTCCTACTGTGTAGACTTCTGTCCAGTTTTATACTTGCAACCACAGATCCCTAATTAGAAAGGGAAAGGGATTTGCTTGATTTAATAATCAAGTCTTGCTTTTAACATGACATGCATTACTCTCACTGCTCTTACTTTTTGAGCAGTCCTTAAAAGACTAAAAAGTGATCACTGGTATTACCTCAGACTAATGATCTGTTATATTATAAATACTATAAATCAGGCAAAACTGAAGCTTTTTTGTTTTCTGTTTGTTCTTTGTTTATGAGAGTCATGCTGGAATTTTTTCACTTTTTGTTTTACAATGTATTATTTCTAATCATTAAAAACGACACCAACTGAGGTTGTGTTCTTATGCTGATGGTTAACAGACTTTGATAGTGCTGACCAAAGTACTATTTTTCTGTTACACTGATACGTTGTGTTAATGCAAGGCCTGTCCAGATTGTATGTACCTCTCAAAATCCCAATTTAGGCATTTCTGCCTTATTTTAGGGGATTCTTAATCCGAATGCGAGCCAGGCAGCTCTGTGCCAGAGCTGTTGGTGAATACAGGAAACAAAGAGCTTGTGCCACACAGGCAGTGTTAGAACTTTATCAGTGTTAATACAACACTGCATTTTTCTAGATGGGTATTTACTTACCTGCTATACTGTACAAAATGACTGCGATACTATTGTAAAGGCTCCAAAAGCAAAATTACCCACCAACTTCCAACTATATTTGTTAGTGGTTTCCATTAAAGCTCTTCATTTAGTGATTAAGCTGTCTGCCTAAAGGAGCACAGCCTTTTTATGAAGTCCTGGCACTTGTACCGAACCCAAATGTATCAGACCTGAAGATTCTCCTTAAACATGAAGACTTTTTTATCATTAAAAAAACCATTGAAATAGAAAGTACTTGACTTGCTTTGATTTGACATTAAAAGGGTGGCTAACATGATTGTACCTTTTTCTCTAGCGTGTATTTATGGTATCTAGCAATGCTGATGTGAAGTCACTGCTGCTTAATTAAGCAGATGTAAACAACTGCATGGGATATTAAACTCTCATTTGTATCCACGTAGCAATTATCATTTTTTTGCTAACCTGAGCTGAAATCGTATTGCACCAAGTGAATGCAGAGATTCAATCCTTAATAACTTACCAACTATGTTACGGTCTAGGAAGTAAATCGTGAACTTGGCATGAGATACGAAATACACCTTTTCAGGTTTTTAGATGTAACACACAAGGTAGCTATGTTACTTTGCAGTAAAATCACAGTAAATCCTATGAGGTATGTAGACAACTCAGTATTTTCTTTAATCAGTTCCCCATATCTTTTACCATTTTATCAAACTGAATAGAAACCTGTATAGGTAGATGGTTTCTAACCATCATGTTCAAGTCCTGTGGTTTAACTGTTCTGCTGCTTTTGTAGAAAATGTTTTAAAAATCAACAGATCTTATTTTCAAAAAGCAAGAGGCAGCAACCTGATCATTAGATCATTCTGGAATTTTAGCCTGTGTTTTTGGTCCTGCCTTTGGCCTCAAACTGCTGTGCAGTGTAGGGGGGGATGTTATCAACCATTGGAATTGCTGTAGGCACTCCACCAAAGGAAAAGCATGCCACCTAAGTTGGCAATAGTCTTTCCTTTATGCTAGTAATGATAAGCTTTTCTGACTGAGTATCTACAGTGCTAATGAAGAGGGCACAGCTCAGAAATCTGTGAAACCTTGTGCTCCCTCAGAGCAGATCACTTGTTACACTGCTTGCTATGCATAAACAATGGGTCTCTTTTGCAGTTGTAGACACACTACTCTTTTGTATACAGACATGAGTGATGCCCCTGCAAGGTTTAGTGGCTTCCTCTGGAATTGTCTTTGGGTAAAAGATGTGCGTAAATGTATGGATTAATGCTTCTCTGTAATCCTATCACTGCTACACACAGGAAAAAAAATAAAGATGACAATCTAGACAAAAAAAGAAAAAAAAAAATTGAAACAAAAACCCCATAAAAAACTGCCCAGTTTAAGTCCAGTAATTACCTGTTAGATGTTTAGGTGCTAGCAGAATAAAGTATGTGGGACTATAGGCTGACTGGGTCAACAGCAGCCTGTTTGATGGTTTTGGTTGGGCTTTATTACTATTTTTCTTCTCTAAATCTTTGACCTAAGTTCAAGGTAGAGAATCTGCACATCTACCAACCTGTCAAGGAGCCTCCCTTGAAGCAGGTAAAATCATGCCAACACAGGTAAGGCACTGGTCTGCCCATAGCCTCTAGGGAGATTTGGGTGGAGCTGGCACTGGTTCTGTGGTTGGATGATGAGCTATTAAGCAGCAGTAGAGCTTGAACTCTTTACTTAAACAAAACTCCCATGTAATACAGGAAATCAATGTACTACACCACTTACAAGGGCTTTACTGCTTACTGTATCAAAGAGGGAATTCAGTTAAAAAAAATCATCTCTACAAAACAATCTATTTTTCCATGCAACTATGTAATCCCTTACATAGGGTGTTTCTTAGAGGAGTTTTTCTCCCCAGAAATGTTTCTGGTGTTATGTAAACAAATGTTCTGTTTTACATCCTAAAGCAAATATCTTGATAAACAAACAACCATATTATTAATATACCGTGTTTACCTCTAAATATCTGAACACAAATCCAGCTGACCTAGATTTAAGCCGGGACCATATTATGAGGCTCTGCTCCCTGTGAAGGAGAATTATTTAGGCTTAGGTTTTCAATTGGAGTTTCTCAGGCACGGCATCTTCATTTTTTCTCTATGCTGCCTTTGGAGTAGTGTGGTTCAGAAGTGTTCTTATCTTGTTTCCTTGGGTTTTTTCCAGAAGCCAGTCACCATCAGATGGAGTCACCTCCCTGAATCATCAACTCTGTAGTTAGAAATCAGAAGCATTTTTCAATGGAAAGGAGACACAGATTTGTATTTATCTTACCATAAGAAAAAAGTATAAGGTACAGAAGTTATTTCAGATGCATATTCTCTCCTTTTTTTTTTTTCCATGTGTATACACTGATACATATTTCTATATGTATAAATGCATCTGCTCTGGCAGTCATTTATCTTTGAAAAACAGCTTTCTGAACTTTATTTTCCCTCTCCTTTTCCATAGATAGTGACGTTAGGTGGAATGTGCAGGTGTTTATACCAGCATACGAGCTTTCTGAAACAGAGTAAGCTGAAGGGGGGCAAAAGTAAGTTCCACAACTACTGAAATGAATAGCAGGTAAAAACATTTAATTCTCCAGAGATTTTGTTGTTCCCATTGTTTTATTCTCCTAGAACATGAATTCAGAAAATACAATACCTATGTGGTGAATTTCTATAGTAGAGCTCTAAAATAGTCTCACCACTGCCTCTATTTTTAATAAAGGCTCAGAGAAAACAAATCCCAAACCACAATGTTCCATCTTGATTGAGTTCTGCATATTGTGACCTGATATCTCTGTAGGCTGCAATCTGTTCTGTGCTTCTTGTCTCTCAAAAAGTGATAACCCAGTCCACTTAGTTCTCCACCCATATTAATGCTACTTATCTTTTTCATATAAATTTAATACCAATTTTGTATTTAAGGTTGTTCAGTTAAAATTCCAGAAAGGAAAGAAACGTGTTCTTCATCAGTCAGAGACTGTACAGGGTACATGGTAGCCCTTCTTCTGATGGGAAAACAGATGAGCTGATCTTGAGAACCAGTGCAAGCAGAGCCCCAAGAAAATCTGGGAGTAAGAAAAGGTGTATTATTGTCCCCCTCAAAGACACATAGAAATGAGGTAACTAGTGAGACTTTCACACAGCAGAAGTTGTTAAACTTCGACAATAATGCCTGAAATTATACTTAAAACCAAATTATAAATGTGTATTTGCAAAAATACCAAGCGGGCTGATCTACCAAGGTTGCTAGACCAACAAGCCAGACATGGTTTTACATGAGGAACATGCTTCTCAAACATGCCATGGGTCACTGCATTTAAAAACCTGTAGCCACTTTCCTGCTCCCAGTTTTGTGCTCCATACTTCCAGCTTAGCCACTTCCCTCATTATTTTTCAGTTTATTTAGCCTGCATCTCTATTCACTGTTCTCCTTTTCGACTACTGACTCACACCCACAGACATGCATGAACCCTGCAGTAGTCCACAAACTCTTTGCATTGGATGTGATTCTGGGCAACCTGATCTAGTTGAAGATACCCCTGCTCATTGCAGGGGGGTTGGACTAGATGACCTGTGAAGGTCCTTCCCAACCCATACTATTGTATGATTCTACATAAAGCTCTATGAGTAGAAAGGAACCACATCACAGTTCCCAATAGCAAACGTATGAACACATCTTTAAAAAATAGCAAACCCCAAGCCAGAAAACTAAAGCAAACCAAAATCTCATTATAAACAATCCAGTCTGCTATTGTTACAGGCTGCCTCTGTTGCTTCATTAAGTATTTTCTCATTTACCAGGAAAGCAAATGGGAAAAGCAGAACGGGGGGGGGGGGGGTTTCCATCTTTTCTTTCAGATATTTAAGCAAGTATGTGGTTCAGAAAAAGAACGGCAACTGAAAATGTCTTGCAGCCTGCTACTAACCAATGGCTGGGATGTCCCCAGAAGTCCTGTTCTCTCACCTTGAAATTGCAAGTTCTCAGCCACAAAAAATCTTTGACTATACCTAAATTAATAAGAACCACATCAATGCAAACTTCTAGGAGTTTGTCAGAATTCCTTTGTTTGAAACCAGGTAATAGTAATAAGCTTATTTCTACCATTATTTTAAGCAGCGTAAGAAAGTGGCAATGAGTTGGATGCCACACAGCTGTTCAGGAGTCTTAGCTGAATCCCAGTGCAGCACAATTCTATGCCTAGAGTATGACAGCAGCTCTTTAGTGTGGTTAATCCAGGATGTAGCAAGGCCACCATGATTACAGATGCTCCGCCAGCCCACCCAAGCAGTGGCATTCTCATGTTAGGGAAGCCAGGGTGCCAGATCCCATGGCTGGGAACATTCCTGTGGGATGTGAATCCCCTCCTCCATTCTGGCTATATAGCTACAGCTCAGGCTGTCCTGAAAACCTTGCAAATGTTTGCTGGCAATATAGTACGGCAGTGATTCAAGAGGAAATGGAGGTGACATGGCAGATCAAAAACTAAAGCCAACAGCAGGATTCCTGGAAAAGAAATTATATGGCTGCCAACAGGACCCATGCTCTCCGCTACCAAGTGGTGACTGCAAATTTCAACTGGATTCTGACGCAGTTTCAACCAGTGAAATGTGGTGTGATATCTGGAATTCACAGGGGCTGGCCTCCAGCTCAGCAGCAGTCACAAGAGAAATCATGTAACCATCTGGCTGGCTGAATTTTGCTATAGCATGTGGGATTCTGCATAAGTCCCAGAGCATTACAGCAGCCCCAAACGAGGGGAAAAAAAATTTCTTCCAGATTCAGTTCAGTACATCTCCCATCTGCCTCACGGTCACTAAAGGCAACAGAGTGTGGAGGCAGGTTACACAGACACTGCAACACCTGCTATCATACAGCTCCCGGGGAGGCTCTAAACATTAGGAACATGAAGGGCCTAATAGAGACCACCTGATCCATATGACAGAACACGGAAGACAAGGTGGAAATTACATCTGAGTGATGATTTAGCTCCATACAGATTTCACTGTAGTTTAAAAAAAACAACACAACAAATGTTAACTATAAAAACCAACACAACAAACAACTGCTGTTGATGACAGCAGAGACCAAAGCAGAGGTACTCCAGAAAATAAAATATCCTTTTGTTTCTGCACTGCCACTGGTGTGTTAGACCTCCTTCATCTAACACTGACGTGTTAGACCTCCTTCAGCTCTTTTCTAGCTCTTCCTCCAAGGAAATCATTCATGTTAGAAAACAAATAGCCAGATGAACAAATGACACACAGCAGGGACCTGAACATCAATAACCTGTATCAGAGGAGAAGCCAAGCCATTTAAACAAAGAATAGGAGAACAACAGTACATGGCTCCTGATAAACAACTGTGTAATTCAGGAAAGATGGTTCTATCCTGAAGAGCTCTCAAGAGTCTGTACTGCTAGCAGAAATCAATGAAGGATAGTGCTGAAATTTCAAGGCTGCATATAGAGAACTGCACTAGAATGCTAAATGCAATGTCTGCCTAGTGCAAGACACGGATTAATCATCTGAATAAAAATAACACAGTTAAAATGCTTGTTATGATACTGCTGTCTTCCTGAAAATGTTAATATGATTTGCGTAAGTGTATTTTTCATTACTGCTTTAAATATGCTTTTGCTTTTAATTGCAAATGCATTTTCAGGCACAGAATCCAACAGCAAGGGATTTTCTGTTGCCAAGTGTGCCCTCAAAGACAGTTGTTGAGTCAATGTCACTAAGGACAAACCATGACTGTAAATTCATCCAGTCTTCATTTTCCCCTGATAGTTCATTTTCCACATTTCAAAACACTGACCTTGTATACATCAAAGCTCCACTGAGGCAACAGAACAGTGCTCAGTGCCCGAGCATTCATCACAGGCTGCAATTAAGCATCCTACTACATCAGAATCTGAGGTTCCACAGCAAAATGTGCTTGAGTTGTCATACAGAAATTATTCTCTGTTCATTCCCAAATATTACATCCTGTGACTGATACAAAGTTTCCATATAGATTAAATTGCCAGCAGTGTTCACCTCGACCTTTGCCGTCTTTTTATCAGACTGAGTTTGTTCCATAAGCCTTCTGGAAAAAAATCACACTATTTATATTTTTCTGAAATTTAAGCATTTCCATAGTTGAACAGCTTTTCCCTAAATGGCCTTTGGGTTTTAGTTCAGTTAGCATATGCAAAGAAACTATTTCAGATTTTCTGACTCAGCATCATCTTCTCATCTTAGTTTAGGCCCTTGTGTATTACTTGTTATTTGTATGACATCTAAGGAAAAAGACAGCTCTATGTGAAGCTAAATGTTTCAAGTGTCATTTTAAGACATGTTTCAGAAAATATTATTTCCTCCTGCTTTCTGATTAAAATACCATTTTGCCATTTTTCTGACCATTCTATATACTAAGTTCTCTGCCTAAAGTTAATTTGTATCATAGAATCACAGAAAAGCTGACCAGGAGCGACAGCTGGAGGTGCCCATCCATTTAGCCTGCTCTTCCCCAGACTAAACATCTAGCTCCCTCAGTGAATACAACTATTCATGGAATACGTGATCTAGGTCCCCTACCATCACCTTAGTTTGAAGTCTGGTCTTCAAACTAATTGCTTTCTCCTTTTTGTCTCTAGTTGCACTGATGTTACCATGGCTACCCTGCATTTATCGCTCACTTCAGTTACAAGACAATTTCTACATTTTAATTTACTCAAACCCAAAACCTTTTTACCATGGGTGAAGAAAATGAGGAAAACTGAGCACAGGACATGTTTCACTTTAAAAAGGCTGGCCAGTTCCAGTTTCTATCATAGTAGCAGTGAAAGCATTAATCATCATAAACCCATTTTGTCGAAAAGCAGAGTTAATATATTTTTTTCTACGTAAATCACTTCATTGCCGTGACAGAATGATGTCAGAAAACCTAAATAGGTGATCTAATTTCCGTTTAGAACACTCCTTAGCATTAAAGGTTACTGGGGAGGTGGGTAGCAGGGCATGATTGATGTCAACTGTTGGTAAGAAAAATTTGGTTTTAATTCATATAAAATAGAGGTAAATACTGTATTGACACAGACACACTGTTACAGACTCAGAAAATATACATATAAATTAATACTGGAGCAGTGAGAACCCAAGAACTTTCTAGAATAAAAATCTGCCTCTAGCTAATAGTAGAATTTTCTGAAATTTGTAGAAGAGGATTAAAATAAAAATTAACTTTGCAAGTTGTATCATTTCATTCCTCTTTTTAAGGACCATTTTTGAGCAGTAACTTAGCACTTCATGTTCACCATTTGTACACGTACAGATAGTTAATTGGACACATAAATTCTTGCACCTGAAGTTAGTTTCGCTTCTGTTTTGGCTAGATGAATAAGAATCCTCAAACAATGAAACAGCAGTACAGGAGAGGAACAGAATTTTATTTCTCCCCACAAAAGCAACCAACCTGGTTTGCAGTCTGTACCTTAACCAAAATGCATTTACTGAAATCATGCAGCATGGTAGAACAGATATGTGTACATACATATATATATATATATATATGTGGTATCATAGAAAATGGAAGGGCTGTGATGAAACCTAGAAGTCAAAGCTATTACTCCCTGATTCTTTGTATAAGATCTGACCCAGTCACGCTTTGGAAGAAATTACTAACGTTGGTTGACTCAAACCTTTTTTTTCTATTTGGTCTCTTTCTCCTTTTGGGAAAATAAATGCAAAACAGACTGGGCAAAACAGATGAAAAACTGTTTCACGCAGATTTAATTCCTACCCCTTATTGCAGCAGTGGGCATACTCAGTAACCACAATTCTGCTGGGTAAGGCACAGAAATTCTCTTTCCACACAGTTGATCTAATCAGAGGTGTGCTACAGCCCACACAGACCAGCTGCAATGAAAGAAGCAAGTCCCCTTTTCTATACAGATAAGGCAGAAAGCTGGATATCCTCTTAGCATTTATCCAGCTCTTAAAATGGGTTTCACAGCCTCTAACGGCTGCAGAACTGTAGCTCTATCAGCTTCCCAATCAGGTCCTTCAAAGCCAGCTTTTTGCATGTAAGACTTTTACGTCTTCACTTACAAATGAGACACCTCAAAGAAACAAATACCATTTTACAAATACCTCAAAGAAACAAATACCACCTAGTCTGGCAAAAGAAAACTAATATTTAAAAATATGGATTGGCTCATTATATTTGTTTCTTTTTATGTTCAAGTCATACTTCAACACCTGACTCCAAAGGAGAAGTAATTTTGTCAGGGCAGTTTATTTCTGTAGAACAGTTAAGTGGGTTTGATCTTTAACACAAATGTTTTAATTATCCATTTTATATATCCAAGCAGAGAACACAGCCATGTGAGATGACATCCCTGCTGTGAGAATGAGGATGGTCCTCTTTTTCTCACTTCAGAGTTGCACTCCTACAGCTGAGCTCCAGTGATCATCTAACCACTGACAACACTGTGACAGTGTCATCCTCAACTTGACAAAAAGCTGCTGTACAAAGAGGAACCTGTAGGAAATGCAGCCCACCAAGGGAAGGGTCTCCTGGGTACCAGAGCAACCTCCAAGGAAAGGACAGGGCAGTGTGGATGGAAACAAGGCAGGAGGGCAGGTTGGTGAGACCTCTCATTTTCAGAGGTAGTGAGCTGTTTGGCCAGCTCAGCTGCTCACACAAGTACAGCCACAACTCTTCTAATTTACCCTATAAGCATCAGTTTCCTGTTTAAAAAAAAAAAAATCATATATTTTAATAGATCCTTCAAGTAATTTGATTCATTACAACAGAACAATTTCTTGGTAAATTTCAACCTAATCCTTTCACCAGTGATGTTTATTCATTTTTATTCAGCTTGATTAGCTCTGAAATAAATTCTAGGGGTAAGAAACATCATTAACATGCCCTTGCACAGGGAAAACCTTAGTACATATTGGGGGCGAGAAAGTAAAGAAAACAAAAGAAAACCAATACATTAGTAAAGCATTCTCCTGAATACATGGAAAAAAACGAGCAGAAATATTTCTTCTTCCATATGTCTGTACACTGTCTGGGGATCCTTCTGCCTCTCATATGACACATGAAAATAGAACTGAACCACCTCAGGGACAATAAATCTTTCCTCCCTCCCCCCTTCTGTTCTTACCCCTTGTAAAGAGAAAGATTGTATTTCTGTAGTTGTATCTGTGTGTGAACCCACCAATTAAGACAGAAAAGCAAAATCAAATCCAATAATTCTGCTTGGTTCTGATAGGGATGACATGCTCTCTTTCCTTCTGATGAGCTTTGGTTAAGCTTCATTAATTTGTCAATACTGATATGGGAGAAGGGAAAGGAAAGAGATTAACGTGCAATATCAAGTGCTTTAGATTATCTATAGCTGCATGTTTGTTCAGTGACATCTTGGAGGATGCCACCTTAAATGAGAACAACCCTTGGTAGCAAATAGTCAGAATCTGGGTGGTATAACTTCCCAAAATGAAATCTATACTGCTGACTGAAGAGGCTCAACACAGAATTGGATCCAAAGAAAACCTGACTCAAAATATGCATTCCTCTCACTAAAATGTTTTAAACTCACACACTATGTTCTCGAGTGTTGTTTCCCTGTATGACTCTCCTTATTAATTGATTTTTCTATTTACTTTTCTTGTTGTCACTGCTAAAACTATTATCAACTTTTCCAGTGTTTGCATTGTTCTTTCCCGTCTAGATTCCCCTTGTTCTTGCAAATCTTGACTTCTTTCTTTAAAAAATGGTTTCCTCTGGTAATGTGACTCTCTTCCCTCCAGACTATTTAAATGGTGCTTAGTACTTACCGCATACTTAGATGCTCAATTCTCTTAACTTCCAAATTATTTTCTGAGTTAACAATAAAAACATCACCATTTTCTCCTAAGATGGCACCCTAAATAATTGTGTTCCATCTAAATTATTTTTCAAGCTCTTCACCTTTCTGCCCCCTTTAAGAAGAAAATCTAAAATGGAATTCAGTCATTGAAACAATGATCATTTAAGCAATATGTTAATGTAATGTTTAAATCATAATGGCAATAGTAACACAAATGAAAAGGGAAATGTACGCACACATTCTCCATAGTGCTCTCAATTTAAGAACAGACTGCAGCGTATTTACTTTAGGACAACTTGGTATTCATGCTTTTGTACTGCTTGACATTGATAAAGGTAGTATGTTTTTTAAAATTCATACTGGGGCCCATCACCATCTAAAGTCATGCTAAAAGCAGACAAATTAAACCTGCCAGCTATGGATATATTAAATTCCCTCTGATTCCCCCAACCTCCTAGAGGCAGAAACCAATTACATTTTTTTTTTTTAACTCTCAGTACTTTTGTGTGAGAATGTGCCTCACACTAATGATTTTCTGCTGGGTGCACTGCAGCAAGCCAAAGAATAGCATTAATCAACTCGCAAAGCTCTCATACACAGCATTTGCCAAAGTAAAATTTCTTTCCTCTGTTTTTGACATCGCAGTGACTGCACTGCAGAACTGCTCTAACCACTGCACTACAGGTGACAACATGCTGATACCTTATTTAAATTGTGCAAGGGCACCATCTGCTCTGTATTTGAGCGATGAGGCTGAAATGCTCTTTTTTACAAGATAATCAAGAGGTGGTTTGGAGAAAAGGATGTAAGTTGTGTGTGGGAGGAAAGAACACAGACCACGTTTCATTTGCTTGGAAAATTCTACTGCACTCCTGTCAATCACTGAACCTTTTGTCCAGATGCCTAACCTCCACCAGCGATGCTGCCACAACTTACCAGGCAGTTCTTCCAGAACATGATTCACAGCATAAAATGCTACCATTAATAATTATTTTCCTTGTCAGTAAGGAGACCTCTTAAATGTCCACCCCCCTCCCCTTATTCATCACCTCTTGAACAAGATACTAAAGCTCTTAATATGTAAATTGGTAGAGCCTGATCCTCTTTCAGCAACATCCGTTTCCTCTTTACCCCTTCCCCTACAAATACATTCATGCTATCTTTCACACTGCATTATAGGCAAACTAAAAGAAAACCCTTCCAGGCTTGTCTGCAATGCCACTTCTCGACACTCCTTTTCTCATCCTTTTTCAGTATCTACCATGACAGCTCCTGCAATGTACTGATTGTATATACGTGGAGGGTTTGCAGCAATTTCCATTATTTATGTAGCATTCAGATCTTTTCATTAAGAAGATAAAGTCAGACAAGCTGCAGCTGTTCACACAGCTGGCTTATGAAAACATTATTTTTTCTGCCTTTTCTACATTAGCTCTCCACTCTATCTTCTAACAACTCTAGCTTCCTATCTTAAACACCAAGAGTCCTTGTCAGAGCCTCTTGTGCAACTTGTAGGTCTTAACAGCCCTGAGCAGCCTCACCTGGGACCTCCACACACACCTGCCTATGGGCTCAGGAGCTCTATTTAAATCCAGCCAAGGACAATCACTCTCTACCTATCACAATGTTGGTTTCCAGCTCTGTCATAGCCATGGACCTGTTGATCCCAACCCCTGGTCTGGCTTGACCTTGGACCTGCCTCATCACTGTGAGTTTACATAATGGTTTATACTTGATTGAACATGACCACAGCTTACAGCTCTGCCTTGCTCAGGCAATGGCTAGTGGGGACCCTGCCCTGCCAGGTGTATGCCCCCCTGCCTGAACTTGCTGACCCTTAAGGAGCAGCCAGCACTTGCTGTGCTCTGCTGGTCCCAATTCTTCTGCTATGAGTAAGATTTCTAGATGGTATTTTAATATAGTTTATTAAAAATAAGAAAATTAATTCCCAGGCAATGAGTAAGCAAGGCAGTTCCAGTGCAATACTGAATTTAGACTATTATTTCTCTGGAAACAGACAAACTCTGAGTTTGTATAGTGACTGGCACAGCAGGGCCTATCAGAGGTGCTACACTAATATGGATAAATAACAATGCAACTTTGGAAATTGGAAAAGAAATAACCTTCATTTATGCAAGCTTATAAAACACTACTGAAGTGTTCTCTATTCAAAAAACTGTTATCTGCAAATATGAAAAATTGCAAGTACTTTATTATGTGAGCACTCTATCTGTAGGCCAAGCTTTAGCTGGTGGCACTGAACTGCAGTGTCAACACTGGAGAAAGAGCTGTTGCTGTTTTCTTACATTTGGTGAATGCAAATAAATAATTTCTAAGGGATTTATTGTTTTTATTTCATCCTGTGGCTTCATCCAAGCTATTTGCAGCTTGAAGATTATTCTGTGCTGAACTTGAAAGTTTCTTGCATTTGAAATCTGCCAGCTGCTAGAATTATACATCAAACCAGTGCTTCAAACCACACAGCAATATTTATCAACAAGACATCTCTTTCACTTTTCAACTAGTTACCTGGTTAACAGGTCTAAGGTTCACTTACAAAAACTATAAGAAAATTTAAAAGTAGATATCCCACCTGAGAAACGTGGAAGACTTTCCAAGGGTGGATCTCTTGGGATATCTGACTACAGTAACACTGAAGAGAGTGTGCTAGGGGAAAAAAAAAAGGGTAAAAAGTCAGACTGCTGCTGTATTAGCACACAAAGCAGTAAGCTTTAGCATTGGCTTTGTTTAAAATTCAGTTATTCTATTTCCTTTTCAAAAAGTCGCACGTTACAGAAGCTATACATTCACTCATGCCTAGGAAATTATGAAGACTGTAGAAGTACTAGATCATCATTATTTCTGGGAACTGATCCTCTTTCTGTGTCTCAGACTACTCTTCCATCTTGCATTGTATTCAAACACATATATAACTCATCTATCTCACTCTGAGTTAGGGCGTATAGATAAACATCATTAGGATGAAAAAATACTGGAACAGGGATAGCTGCCAGCCAGCAAGAACCAGCAAGACAGCTAACTCCTCTTCTGGTCATGGTCAGCAAAGAATTTTTCTATGAATCCTCAAGAGCTTGGAGATTTCCTTTTCAGCAGTTACTTTTGGCCATGGCCGCTACTTTTTTTCTGTATGAATGACAAGGAGCAGAAAAGCTTGGCTGCCCCAAGCTCTTGGTGGGTTCCTTCAAAAGCAAAGTTCTGCATGCCACCTACAATCACTGTTGTCCTGAAAGCTGAATTTCACATCCTCTTGGGTTAAAATGTAAAGCCAGCTACAAACTGATTTAGGATTCCTGCAAGTTACGTAAATTAATAAACTAGTAGTAATATTTATGTTTACTGATTTGCTTTAGGTTTCTTTACAGAAAAGTAACAAGACAAAATGGTTTACATTTGACTGCTACTACCAGCATAGCTCTGATGCCCAAGAGAAAGTTCTGTGAAGAAACATTCAAAGAAAACCCTTTTAAAACTGGTAATTTCTGGTTGTCTTTAATCTGCTACCACTGCTGCAAATTATTAGCTGGTTGGTTGGTTTGTTTTTTTAAAAAAAAAACCTCTGATTTGAAAATACCTTTATCTTCAAAAAAAGAAAATTCTGGCCTCAAACACTGATCCAGAGACTGAAGCCCTATACCCTCCCTATCAGTGTTTTTAAAACTGTAACTTAGAATTGTGACATAGTGAGGAATGGAAATCCCTTCTTTAAAGAAAATCTCTTCCAGAAATTCACAGCTGTTTCCCTGGGTCCAGACAAAGAATTAAACATGAAAAGCAAACAGCCAGTGCTGCAGCTGGGAACCACCATGAGGGTGCATGCCTGTGTGGCAACAGCAGCTTTCAATTTTGTTGAAATAACACAGAACCTAATAGCAAAATTCAGCTGTTCTTTTCAAAGGCAGGTATGGTGAGGGTATTTTATGGAAATGATAAACTTTGCAAGCCCATGGACAATACATACGTATCTTACTCATAAACCCCTGTTAGGCCCTGCTACCAATCAAAAGTATTTCAATGAGATTACGTATTGTTTCTCAAAAGAAATTAAGAGGACACCTAAAGAAAATAATTGTCAACTTTGCAATCCAAGGATTTTGGCAGATCTTACTTAACACAGAAAATGAAAAGCATTCTCCCTCCCTCTCATGCTTCATCTTTAGCTATTATTTTTTCCTAGATATTCTTTTTTCAAGACAGTGCTAGTAACCTGAAGCAAAGCACCACATCCTCTATGGTAGAAAGCCTGGAACAAACTGACAACAACTAGCATTATGATGACAGACACAGGAAAAACTTTCCAAAGAAAGTCACTGTACATCAGAATCCAACCTGTCTCTTCCTTTCCCCAGAAACATCAGCCTGAGTTATAGTCACAAATTCTGTTTCACAACTGAAATCTGGAGATTTTAAGCTACACGTTTTTATTGAAGACTTGAATGCAAGCTTGTCATTGACAAAAACAATACCACTAATAATTGCAATAGGAAGCAAAAGTGAACTATGACAGTGGTCTGCATTGTCACTGGCAGCAGAATTTAGCCTAGATATACACAGAAGCTATGACACTGGAAAAGCAGTAATAGGTGTAAGTAAAAAATCCCTCCATTATACAAAGAAATATTAAGAGAGAAAATTTAGTGGAAAAGTAAACAGTTTCCAAATTTGTGTGCTGTAAACAGGGACTTTAAGGATAATGGTGATATAACTAAATCAGGAGGTTTGCATACACAAGAGTTACTGAGGCCTGGCTTCCTACTGATTTGTGTTTCGGCTGACTTTTTCTGCTCTCAGGGCATTTAATGGTTCCCCACACTCCCCACCCCACAAGGCTGAGTTTTCTGTTATGTGATAATAAGGAAGTTTTCATGCAGGAGACACAAATTTATCTATTCTTATCTATCTAGCTTCTTCAAAAATCCAGGGAAAAAAAAAAAAAAAAAAGAAAGAAAAGTCTTAGAGACAAGTTATGCCTCTGTTTCAGTTTGGCTGAGCATAGCCAGTGGGCTATGAAAGTATTAAATGAGGACAGCTAGCAAGACAAGGCTGCATAGATCCGTTTTCCCCAGGAAATCAGGCTAGCAATAACAGCAATACAGGGGCTGGATAGTTTCTTTCTGCTCCTTTATATTAAGTGCTGTGTTTATTTTCAGTCATATGTAGGACTAAGATATTGGTATTATCCCATTACTGGGATTTGTTAATATATTTTTCTGTATTGTCATCATCCAATAGACTGTAACAACTATTTAGGCAGGGAATCTGAACAACTCTTTGTCCAAGCTTCTGGCACGATTTTTTCTGGGGGTTAAATGACACTGTCCAAATTGCACCTTGGCAGAGATTTTGGCTGTGCTTACACCTGTGGGATTTCCCTCTTTTTGTACTTCTAAGTCACTAAGCAACAATAAAATCTTTGTATTTAATGTCTTGAATTTTACAATTATTCTAGTAGAATGATGGTAACATAGCTGATAATGTCTTTTAAATTTTGCTCCACATGCAGCATTACCTTCCAACTTTTGTGTTAACAAGTCTTAAGACTTTACATAGTGACAACAGATGATCTGTACATTCTGAGTGTGGGACCTTCCTACAGCAGCTCAGTGTGTGTATTTTGATACAAGTCCTTATCATAAATAATATCAGAGAATATAGTAACAACTCTAGGTTATTTTTTTTAAACTCGTTTGCAAAGACTGGAATAATGCAATAATACCTAAGGCTAACTGAAATATCTGTATATATACTAAGGTGAGACAGTTTTAATTTACAGCAACTTTATACCAAATTCAAGAAATAATTATAGGGAACACAGGTGACAGAGAATAATATTCTCAGTTCTAGTTCTCAAAAGCCAGCTACTGAAATAAGCTGTTCCTTCTCCTTCCCCAAGTGCCTTGTGTGCAAGCCTGAAGTAGTCAAAAGATGCTGTGTTTGGAGTTCAAGTCTGAATATACTTACAAATATTTAAGATGAACTACTTCTAATGGCATTAAACCAGAAATATACTATATAGTGAACTAATCTGTATGAAGCTTCCTCGTATTAGGCCTATGCACTTCAATGCAGAGAGAGAACATGGGGTTTGGAAAACCTGAACACTTAACCATTAAAGTAAACAGGGGACACATTCAAAACTCAGTTCATTTGTCAACCTGAGAGCAGCTGGAAGCTTTCTGCATGCAAAATATAGGAGCATCTGGCTATCAAGAATAGTTAAGACCTTACCTATTGATCTTTCATCTGATTAAATTAATTCAAGATGCTAAAATGCCCAAAAATGGTGATTAAGGATCCCATGTATATAAAACTCAATCCCAATAAGCAGTAAGGGGAAGATTATACAATTACTACAAAACAGCAGCAAGTTCCCAAATAATTGATTGAAAACTTGGAAAGACCAGAAACTTGGCTGCCAGAAATGGAGGACAGTCTGGCTTATTAAAAGAGAGAGAATACATTTTGTTACTTTGTCAAGAAGGACAGATAAGGAACCAGAAGATGGGAAAATGTGATTCTACTACATGTTTAAAACCAGAAAGATCAAAACACAGTATTAACTCACAAGTATAAGCTAGGCGTAAATTCTCTAACAAGTACCTGCAGTCTCTGCAAAACTCAGTTTTCACATACTAAATCCCAGCAGCAGATTCATTAGAATTAGTTAGATCAGCAAGTTAGAAACTGGAGGGCTTCACAACATAAATCAACATATGTTGCTACACTAAGTAGGTGACTTAAAGATGCAAGCCTTATCTTACCTTTATTTAGCCATCTTTAAGAGAGAAGGACCAAAACTAAGTCCCCAACACCTATTTCTGTTCTTCCAGAAACAACTGAACTATAGCAAGGACACTATCTTTATCCTGTACCTTTCTACCCATTTTAGTACTGGCATAGACTTTTATGGCTTGAAAATGAGATGTAAATAGAAATAGCTATTATTTTATGTCAGGAACAAAGACATGACTTTAGAGGAGAATCTGTTCACACTAGAAGCCAGACTAAATTAAGTCTTGACCTATACCACACTGTGATGCTATCAGAATCTGGTTCCGTGCCAGTCAGTCACAATGTCGCCTCTCCAATCTAAATTCAGCTATTAAAAACTATACTTATCTATAGAAAAGAAAAAAAGCAACATAGATTTGTGGATTACCTTTCTAACTTTTCAGAAAAGTAATAAAGTAGATGAAATACCTAATGCCATTAAGGCTGAATAATACATTACTTTAAAAAATGCCAATAAAAGAGTGGCAGCAATTTCCAATCAAGACTGTATTTTTACCTAGTCTCTTTAAGGTCAGGTCATGCAAGTGTCATTCCCACAATGAAACTTATTATACATTTTGGGGCTCTGCCTGGGTGCACAGTGTGGACTGAGATAATGAGCTAAAAGAGGAGAGAAAAGGGAAGATGAGGAAAAGCTGGGGTTTGCTTTGTTGTTGGTTTTTTTTGAGAAGCATTTGATTAAACGTTTTGAATCATTTGTCTAAAATCATTAGACTAAAAAGAAAGTATGATTGAGCACTACTGCAAATCAAATGCACAGTCTGAAATAACACACATGCTTATTTATCAGACCACAACCATCTATAGAAAGATCTCGCTTCCCTTTTCCTGACTATACATTCTACAGAGCAGACCAGTAAAGTTCTATACTGCTGAAAGTTATTCCTATGCAAGTACTGCTGCAAAATGTATTTCCGAGCCACCAAATGTGAATGCAGACTTCTCCCATCAAGGTGATTCAAGGTTCAGAGAAAAACTTGGGAAGAAACAAAATCATAAGGAAAAAATTTCATAAAGGGAGGTCAGGAGATAATTTAGGGAAAACTCCTCTCCTCAGCAGATCAAAAAATGCACCTGGGTCAAAACAACCCCAGGCACAGCTACAGGTTGGGTGGAGAAGTGATTCAGAACAGCCCTGTGGAGGACTTGGGAGTGTTGGTCAACGAGAAACTGAACATAAGCCAGCTTAAGTGTGTGCTCGCAGCCCAAAAAGCCAACCATATCCTGGGCTGCAACAAAAGCAGCGTGACCAGCAGGTCCAAGGAGGTGATCCTGCCCCTCTGCTCTCATGAGACCCCCCTTGCAGTACTGTGTGCAGCTTTGGTGTCCTCAACTTAAGAAGGACATGGAGTGGTTGGAGGAAGTCCAGAGGAGGGCCACTAGGATGATCAGGGGGCTGGAGCACCTCCTGTATGAAGGCAGACTGAGAAAGTTGGGGCTGTTCAGCCTGGGGAAGGCTCTGTGGAGACCTCAGAGCAGCCTTTCAGTATCTGAAGGGGGCCTACAAGAATGCTGGAGAGGGACTCTTCATTAGGGACTGTAGTGACAGGACAAGGGGTAACAGGTCCGAACTTAAGCAGAGGAAGTTTAGGTTAGATATAAGGAAGTTCTTTACTGTGAGGGTGGTGAGGCACTGGAACAGGTTGCCCAGGGAAGTGGTAAATGCTCCATCCCTGGCAGTGTTCAAGGACAGGCTGGACAGAGCCTTGGGTGACATGATCTAGTGTGAGGCATCCCTTACCATAGCATGGGGGGTTGGAACTAGATGATCTTAAGGTTCTTGCCAACCCAAACCATTCTATGATGAAATTTCAAATGTGTGTGCTGAAAATCCTCTATATCCCCCTTATAGCAACTCCTATTAATGGGAAGACTATCACAAACTCCCCTAAGGCTTCTTTTTCTGACTAAATACCATCCTAGCTCTTTTCTCATAGGTTAGTTCATGAAGAAATAAGCAAAATTTGAGGGAAAAAAAACAAAGTTGAGAAGTAGTGATTAATGAAAAAAAATAAAGCTAAGAAATTTAAGCAAAACCTGGTTCCTTATCTCTTCAGCCATTTTTAGAAAAACAAAACCACCTGTCCCCAAGAGTCAAGAAATGTAATGCAAAAATGAGTAAATGCATTTTCATCTCTCTAAAAATCTCTTGATTTTTTTTTTTCTAAAACAAGAATTAATAATGGGTTCTAAGATGGATTATTTGACAACAAGAAAAAAACTTAGCTAAACAGTTTTACAAAGTTTAACTGCATTAAAGGTTGAAATGGCATGGGAGCAATGAATTGGCATTTAGCCTTAGAATTACTGCCAACTCCAAAGGAAAATTTGAATCAAATAACTTAAACTTCAATTTCCTGTGTAAGAAAAAGCAAGGAATGGGTTCATAAAGTTTAAGGGGAAAAAAAACAAAAATCTAGACAAGAAGACCTGAGAATATTATTAAGCCACAGGTAACAGCAGAGACTCCAAACCTATTCCTTGGAAGTTTTAAGAAAGGATGTTTTAATTAGGAGAGTAGTATCACTATGTCTGTTTGACCTGATCTCTACTCATTTTGTGTGGGCTTATCCATTTTTACAAGCAAATACTATAGGACTTTTGCCAGACATCAAGTCATAGGCTCTTAGCCTGAGTGTGCTGACAAGAATTTGGTGGTAATAGTAGCATACACCTGAAAAGTCCTTCCGAAAAATGCCATCAGCACCAGTTCTAATGACTTTGTGGAAGAACAGATCACCTTCTTTGTCACCAAGGTTATAGAGGATGATAAGCATAAGATGGGAGGGAGCAGAGGGAGAAGTCACAGTTCTGTTAAAGTATGTTTTGGGTCATCTTCGCACCCCCAGCATAAATTTGGAAACTGGCCCTAAACACAATCTCTCATCTACATCCAGAGGACTAAGAAGTTAGTAAAGCATCTGCTCTCTGTGTGCCATTCCTGGTTCACTTGTTTCAGGAATGATCCATGGTAGCAAAACCCACAGTGTATGTATTGTTTCATCCCAGGCAGGATAGTTCTGAGCTGACTGGAACTGAATACAGAATATTCATGGCAGTGGTTGATCATTTTATTTTAGAATGGTGGCTGCACACTTGCTTGCTTTATAAGGATTAGCATCTTTATTTTAAAGGGTTTAGATGTTATGTATATAAAGGAAAGGCATACATAAACAGTACAAATCTGCAACTGGTGCTTGCGTTACCATCCTCTTATGTGTTGACGTGGCAGGGACTTAAGTTACAGCAAAGCCCCTACAGACACTAGATAGGACGTCATATTCCTTTTCCATTTGGAGGAGTGAATATTTGTTTCTAATACAGAAATAAATGCTCTACTGCACCTGCAAAACAGTGCATGTCTTCTTGGATAAGGCAATCTCAACTATAAGAACTGTAGATACAAGAACAAACTCAATCTCGTTGAGATTGAGCAATCTCAACTGTAGATATAAGAACAAAAACTTCAGTGGGAGGAGAAAACAAAAATGTGCAAGCTGAAATTGCTACAAAGGAGAGACAGCAGTTCATTACCAACAGGGATGTCAACATGCAATGAGAATGAGTCAGTATGATGCAGCTCCGTGATACAGACAATTCAAAGCCACTCTGGGAGGTCAGACACCAACATATTCTTTGCTCTGTGTGAATCCACACAAAAAGCATACTCCAGCTCTTAATAGACTCCCACATCTCTAATAACTTTTTGATAAGCTTTTTTTTGTTTGTTTTCTACATTTGTTACTGTAAATCTGATTTTAGCCAACTTTTGATCCTTAGTAAAGTGACCATATTTGTTTCAGGCCACTCTTCATCAGTAAAGCTAGAGGTATCACCTAGATAAATCGAAGCATAGGCAATTCAGACAAGTATCCTAAAAATCAAGACTGGATAAGCACCGAAAAGAACCCCAAACATTTTGCCTTTAAAGCTGAACAAGAAGAGGTCTTCCTCTGAGATGCAACATAAGTCTAAAGCAACTGCTCTTCTTTCAAATGAAGAAGATAAGGACAGCATGAATATTTTCCCTACTCTCATGTTCAAAATATGTTCACAATGCCCTGCAATTTATTTTGTGGCAGAATATGAACACATAGACATGGATTAATCCCTTACTATTTCCTAATCTATTTTTATTAATAATTGCTACAGGCAGCCTTTGAACAGAATGGCTGTATAACAGATCAGCAGAGTTCAGGCACACAAGATATAAAAAGTGATTTCTCATCATGAGCATTTCTAGTCTGCTCTCTAGTCAAAATCCTACTCACATGTTCCTTAACTTACAACAGCAGAAAGAAGAAAGTTTCCCACAGCAACAAGATTAAGGTATAATTCTGCTACTGAGAAGAACAGTTGGAAAACCTATAGGAACTTATTTTCCTTCACTTGGTCTTCACATGCTCTTTATTCCTCTGTTATAACTCTATCACACTGCAAAACCCTGCTGAACTTTTACTTAAGCAAACTGAAACTGAGATGCAAAAATGGAGACGGCCAAAAAGTACTACTCTGACATATAGGGCACCATACCCCCAATCACTACCAAAACACACTTTTCAGAGAGAAGAGTAGAAAACACAGGAAGAAACATTTTTGTGCCCGTGGTTGTTGTTTTGTTTGTTTATTTGTAAAAATAAATACTACCTGCTTTGCTTATAACTCCAAGCTAAGAGATATTCTCCAAATAGAAAACATCAAAACATTTATTTGAGCTATTTGGCAAAGCTGTAAGAAACGAAGTTTTTCAGGACAGTACACTTCTCATCAGGCAGAATGTTCCTGTTTCTTATTATAACTTAACACAGAGTATTTAAGCTAATAACACTATTAAAGTTAAATCCTTCATGCTAATTAGCTGGAATAATCATATTGGAAGATACAATGTAACATCTAACTATTCTGTAGATCTAAACCAATTTCTGTATACAATTAAATGAACTGTACACAATGCAATACAATACAATGTAAATGTAATGCAATACAGTGCAATACAATACAAGTAAAATGCATTCTCACTTAATCATATAACAATCTAGCTTGTGTTTTTAGACTCTAAGTCTGAAAGCTGAAGAGGACTGCTTATTATAGTGTTGTAAAAATTGTCACAAAAACATATCCAGTATTTTTCTGTTTATTTACATGGAATATTCTGTAATTAATACACACACATCCACAGACACCCCCCCACCCCCCCACCCTCCCCTTGCATCCACAGCACTCACCAGATCTTGCATTATAAAACAGAGAATAAGGACCACTGGTCATGCCTAAGTCACACACCAAACCTTACTGAGGTCAAGTCACAGAGATACCTCAAACTTTGGGAGACCAGCATAAAAACCAGGACTGTAAGTGATTTTCAAGCACAATTAGAATTTATTAACAAGGGCTGCACTGCTTTCTGGTAAGAGCTAATATGGTAGAAATTCAGCAAGGTTCTCAGAATGTGAAACTTGTCACCCCTTCATTGTTTGCTGCCTGTCATAATCAGTGTTTCTGCTTAATCTTATAATTTTGTTTCACAGACTGTATATTTACTCAAGACCTACTTTATCTTTGCCTAGTTATTTAACTGATCTTGGATACCATACACAAAGAGTTACAGTAATATTAGCATATAATATTTCCTGAATAATCAGTGAAGATTAATGTAAGTGCTTTTAGGAGAGTCGCCACTGTATCAGAGAAGAGCTGCCCAGAGCTACTTGCAACTGGCCATGTTCTTTGTTGTTCATTCTCTAGGAGTAGTTTGAATCACTCTTTCTTTTCCTGTTGTGTGGTGACCTACACTGCCTCTGTTGCTGCTTTATAAAGTTGTTAGTAAGAGAAGGATTTCCTAACCACTATTATTTTAGCACTTTAGAACTGTAGCTTTGCTACCTCCACCTCCCTTGCTAAGCAGTGATTGTGTTAGTCAGGGTCTGGGTGAAGCAAGAGTCTAAGTTGGTGAACTGGTCAGACCTGAGAGAAGCAAAGGATACAATGATAGTTGGTAAGTGCAGTGAAGAAACTGTAATATATGCCAAATATCACATCAGTCCCGGTGACTGAGATATACTACTAATAGGCTGTAACAGCTGTATAATAATTGTCTTTTTTTTGCCTTCGTCACCTCAAGACCCTAAGTCTATGTTTATTTTTAAATGGCAAATATAACTGGGAAAGCTGTAGGTATGCTGGAAACTTCCTAAGGAACCACTCCTCCTTAAAATGCGGGCCTGCACATTAACTCAGCAAAACTGAAGAATGTAGTTTCAGCTCTTAGCTTACATCTTTTGGAACCCACTAAGCTTCAAACAAGCTTGAAGTCTGTTTCTGAAGATCTAACTCAAGATGATGTGACCATAAATACGATGATTCGTATTCATATGAATATTTTTCCTGTTAACAAAGAATAACTGGTTACTGGGATATAGCTGGATTGAATTAACAAAGTAAGAAAAATGGATAGAATTCCCCAATTCAAACTTTGCAGCTCCCTTTCTCTCAGCAGACACGTCAAATATTCTCTTTATAACTGCAGAAGTTTGGGTATACAACCTTTCAAGTTTTCATCCTGCTGTACCTATGAGTGGGTTTTATCCTCAAGAGGATAAATCCTTCCCTTTCCCCTCTCCTCTGATAGCAAATCAACTATTGTTAAAAAATGGCATACAACACAATTGCTTCTTTCTTCAACAGTAACAGAGACCTGGGACATAGAATTGAGGATAAATTAAAATTCATATAATGACAGCTTTTACAATCAGCATCTCATTGTTAAAAAATGTTGTAATAAATGTCTATTTATTATGTTTAAAGTAATAATAATTACCTTAAACTTACCAAATCTTTCTTTAAGAGTAGTGGTGTTTTTTTTGGTAGTCCACAATGAGATCATCTATTTCAAAAGGCTTTAGGAAAAAACTGCTGTGACAGAAAATATTTATTTATATAATATCGATCAAAACAGCAGCACAGATATCTTGCGAGGTGACATTAAACATGCTGGTACAGACACCAGAGTAGCACACCACTTCATATGTGTCATATACCCTCATGGAAGAAAGTTAAAGATGAAGGTGATTCCCTGAGAACTCCTGTGTCAGAAGGTCTAATTATCTACTTCTTGCTTAGAAATAGTACGAAGCATTACGCTAAAATCTTGAATCCTCTCTAGGCAGTACTGCCAAAGGCTTGCTTCCCTTTGAGCCAACTGACAGAAGCAGTCTTGAAATACAAACAAAACCTTTTGACTGTTTGTGCGTTCTTCAGATCGTTTAGGGAAGCGAATTTAAGCAAGACACTTCCTCAAGTCTGTAGCAAATGGGAACCGATAATCAAAGCCATCTTTTACACCAGCAGTTATCAGTCCCCTCTCAGTCCGGAGTGCAATGACTCCTGCCGGTGGTTCTCCTGCCATGTATGCACCTGTTACAGTCTCCAAGTGCCTCCAGTACCCGCGCATAGGGGAAACGGGCAGAGATGAGAAAGCAAAATACTCCTTGGCTTTATTTACCGTTTATGCTCAGAAAAGTTTATTGTTACACACGCTCCGGGGGACGCGCGCCCCCCGCGGGCCTCAAGAGCGGAGCCTCATCAGGGAACCACACAGGCAGCAGCCCCACTGCTCGTCCCAAGGCACCCCCTCACCGCACCTCACCTCACCTCACCGCGCACCCGCCCTCCCTGCGCCGCCTGGCGGGGGGGGGTGGGGGGCGGAGGGCTCGGTCTCTCTCTCCCCTCCCCCAGCAACACCTCACCGCTCGCGCGCCCTCAGCCCCGCTCCCCCCCCCCATCACCCCCGCTGGGCTGCTCTCCAGCGCGGACAGGCGTGCCGGACGGGCCACTGCGCCTGCGCGCGTCGCGGCGCGTCGCATGCTCCCGGCGTGCACGGCGGCGGTGTCATGGCGGCTCCCTGAGGCCGGTTCCCACACATGGGTTGAGGGAGCGCCGGCAGCGCCTGTCAGTCAGCGCGGGGGTCGCGAGCCGGCAGCGGTGGGGAGCGGAGCGGGGAGGGGACGGCGGGACCATGTTCGCTTTGGAGAGCGCCTTGCTGAGGGGCTTCCTTAGCGCGGGCGAGGCCCTGGAGTGGAAGCAGGGCGAAGTCGCGGCGGCAGGTGAGGGGAGGTCTCGGCCCGTCGCGGAGGAGGTGCTCGGACTTTGTGTGTGGCCGTCGCTGTGCGCGTCCGGAGCCGCCAGCGTCTCCATCAGCCCCAGGCTGAGCTGGCGTAGTGGCTGCGGCTCGTTTCATCCGCGCTCGCTCTGGCGGTGGTTGTATCTCTCTTCCACCTGCTCTCTCTGCCGGGCTCAGGGCCGCCCCCTCCCCGGGCTCGTCAGCCTGGAGAAGCGGCGCAGCTGAGGCGAGAGGCGCGGTCCCCTAGGCGTGGCTCTTCTCAAGAGTTTTTCGGCCGCTACCTGCCGGTCCGACCGGGTTTCAGGTGGAGAACCTGCGTCTGCAGCAGGCCCCCGCCGCTCCTCTAGTCAGGCTGTTCATGACAGTGCGCCCTCCGGCTGGCTCATGACCTTCGAGAGAAGGGCTGCCTGGCTCTTGTAGCAAAACAGGAGGAGAAAAAGTCTGCCATGAACTATATTTTACTAGTATTTTACTAGTATTTAGTCAGTGTTGCTTGAGGAAACAATGAAAAGCAGTCGCTTGAGGACACTTGATTCGGTTGTTACTGACCCAGCTTTCAATCAGGGGAGCACAGCAGTTTTTAAAATGTAACATTTGTCACAAAAAGGTACTTGCATATTTCAGAGAGGCTAGAAACACAGTTGTGATCAAGTAATGGTATTTAAAACATTTAGAGGTTGTAGTGTGTTGAAAGACTTGTTTATCTGTACCCAAGCACTTTGGGAATTTTGGAAAAGAACTGTATAGAGCTGCTTAGCTGTTTATGCGGCTTCCTTTTTAATCTTAATCGTTGTACTGTCCAGGAATGTCAGGTGATGTGACTGACCTGTCAGATCTACCTTATCTTTTCACTGAGAGTTGGTGAAAGGTATCTTGCAGTAGAGAGAGAAAATGGTGGGCTTGGTGATGATTCTTAGTTACCACTTACATTGGCCCTTCCTACTGGTGATCTGGAAACTCAGTTTAAAGACTGTGACCTTCAGTTTGTATGGTGTCTTATACGAAGCTAAACACAGAACCAAATGCAGACTTTATGTGCTTACAGTTATGTTACGGTGTTACTGGAAAGAGAAAACCTCACTATTTTTTAATATCCTCACAGCCAATAGTTATTCTGCCAGCTACAGTCTTGCCTGTATGGACAAATATAACCCAATATAGAGAAGCTGTTATTTGGTGAAAGAAAGTCTCCCCAAAGTGTAGATTGGACCAAAATTGTTGTTATTTCTGTTCTCTGTGAGAGCATGATGTCAGTGGGGCTGCAGGACTATTCTTTTGCATATGCCTTTCCAAGTACAGCTTACAGCTTTTGGTAAATGATCTAGCACCTAAATGATCTCTTACATCATTCAGCTGATTGTTTTTATAAAGAACAATAGTAAATTTTGGCCAGCAGCCTGATTAGCAGGTCCAGACTGATCGGAATGAGCGTGTGTCTATCACTCATTCTTCCCAAGTCATCCATTCCTGCTATTGAAATTGGTTCTGTGCTCCATTGACCTGTACGTCTGAAGTTTGGAATACTTGTTTTAGCTGGGTGGGCTTAGGGTTGGTATTTGGTTCATTCACTTGCAGAGCTGCTGCTTGTATGGATTTAATGCTTGGTGCTAGCTCTGGTACTAATATTAGTGTAGCTGTGGTAACACTGAGTGCATGGGAGCTGCAGCCCCCAGCTGGCATCAGAGATTAATATTAAAGCACCTATCCTATGCAAATCTCTGCATTTCCTCAGCTGCTTCTCAGCTGCCTCAGCTTTAACTGCATCAGCTAGTTAAAACCACTTAGTACATCTACATGAATTGCAGCTGCTGTGTAGGCAGATACTGATTTTGCTCAATAATAGCAGGTTTAGCATGATGAAGTTGTTCTAACAACTGCTGGATTGATTTGCACTGTAGCATGTCTGAAGAAAGAAGATACATTCTGTAAACTAAGTTGTAGCCTGGGTCAAGAATCTGATGGCTTTGATGCTTCTTAGTAACTAAATGTGTAGTATTTCATGACTTCTGCTTGTCTTGAAAGGCTTCAGTGGAGAAACAGAGATCTCAATCCACTAGATCTAAATCTAGTTATTCCTAAGAGTCTGATTCCATATACAGACTTCTCATTGAGATAGTAAACGTATCATAGGAAAATAATTCTTTTATAAAGATAAAATCATATTGCCCATTCTTTGTGTACATTCTAAGCATTTAAAGGAAAGACTGAGTAGTTTCTGCAGTTTTACATGAGAATGTATTCACTGAATCCAGAAAATACTGAACCATTTTTATTTGTTGCATTTCCTGTAGAAGGGTTTTCTAGTCTGTGAAATTACTGTCTTATCTGTAGGACTTTACTGGAACACACTCATAAAATATTTTGAAGGAAGAAAAGAGTCTTGTGACAACTGAAGTTGTTTTCAGTAACTGTAGTGTACATGCTTGAAACGCGATCCGTGTCTTTCCCCTGAAATTTCAGTGCAAGTTTGTTTCACGTTGATCTGGCAGTTTGTATTTCACTGTAGCATTAATGCAAGTCCTGTAAAATTTTGGATAAAGTGATGCTGCTACTCCTGTTCTTTAGTTTCAGTGCAACTTCTGCATTGTAAGTGAAGTTTCATTCCTTGAAAGGGAAGTGGTATGTGTTTTGGTTTGATTAGGCCTTGTAAGACAATTTACACTGATTTGTTTCTTTTTTTTTCTTTTCCTTCAGAAAGTGGATCATTATTACAATTGATTTTGGATGGGAAATACGAGGCAGTATTTTCAAGTTCAGCTATCCAGAATGTTTTCAGTGCATCATCTGTGGCAGAGGAGAACATCGACAGTTACTTGGAGAAACAGATTCTAGCATACCTGGACTGTTCTGCAGAGGTTGATAACGTGGAAAGGTGGAAATCATTATTTATTATATTGAAGATTAGTAGAGGCCGTATTTGATTTCTAGAAAAGGCTTAAGGAAAAAGAAAATAAAAATGTGACATAATTCTGCCCAAACCAGCAAACTGATTTCTTGGGTTGCTCCCCCCATATCTTGGAACATCTGTTCATTATCACAGTTTCTTTCACTGGATACTATTGTGATATGAGGGTTTCCTGGAAACACTGCCTTTATTTACATAGATTACCTTTGAAGCTGCTGGTATAAGGAAGCCAACAAATGTAAATTCATGTTGCCGTGTGTCATCAAACAATTTATTAACAGTTTTCTCTCTGCAGTGTTTCATTATATGTACGTGACTACTTAAAGTACCATGTAATGTTACTGTCTGATCAATGCCTGTGTTTCCAAGTCTGATTCATAGTAAGATTCTTCTGTTCTTCTTAATGTAAAATGAGTAAGGTATTACCGAGATGCTATTCATCGATAATTTTCTTCACAAGACTTTCTCTGATAGGTTCTCTAAATTGTACTGCAGATGCCAGTTTTTGCTGTTAATGAGTCTGACTTCAGTGTTTATGGCTTCCTGCATAAATAATGAACAGACTGAAATCTATCATGCTAGGCATGGTAGAAGCAGAAAACTGTATGTATGTATATATATTTGTTTATTTTAAAAGGTGAGGTTGGGAAAAAGTTTTGCCAAAAGATAAGAGAAGATAAAAAGAAAATAAGGTCAGTTATTGCCAGTAAGTGTGGCAAAGTGCACATGCCTGACAGACATAAACCCAAGAGTTTTTGCGAAAGTATCAGGGAGAAACAAATACTTGGCACCTCTAAAATATTGAGCTGAGTTTTGTTAGTGATCATAGTGTGTCAAAAGCTTGTCTTCTAGTGTGGCATATAATGCAATGCCCTCCTTTTTTTCTGAGTTGGAATGTTCAGAGGTTGCTCCTGTGTATTTTGTCTCTAGGTGGTTGTTTTTTGGTTTTGTTAGGGTTTTCTTGTTTTTTTTTAATTACTTTGTTGTGCTGTTGCTGTTAAATATTACCTGTAGTTTATATGGTAACAGAGTCTATAGAAGTTTTTTAATATTTCTAAATTCTGTCATCTTGCAGTAGTTTATTCTAAATAATGTGGCAAGGAAAGAAACATCGATCAGGGCTTGAAACAGACTCAGTCTTCATCCTGATCATTGCTTGAGATATGTGTTGCTGTTTGAAGTATGTGTTGCTGCCTTTATGAACCATTCAGCTTCTTAAAGATAATCATAATCCATACAATGCATTCAGTAGTATTTTATACATATCCTGTTATGGTGATATGTCATCTCCTGCTCTCCCGTGAGCTTTTAGCTGTATGTCATTTACAGGACTCTACTGCTGTTGTCCTGCTGCAGAGAGCAAAAGAATTTGTTCCTCTGGTGCTCGTGTTTCAGCTCTTTGGTCTTTGAGGTTTTTTGTGTTCCCTCAGCAATTTTTGGCAGCATTAGAAGCCCCCTTACCAGAAGATACAGAGGCAGATCTCCAATATTTAGCCTTTCAAAAGCAGACAGTTTTTTGTTTTCTGAAGTGTTATTCAGAATGAAAGCATGTAGTCTTCAAAATATATCAGTGTCTGCCAGGAACATTTTTTGTCAAGTGAATTTTTCAAGCTTCATTAATAATACTGTAAGAAGCTTTGAATTAGTGCTGAAGGAAGTTGAGATTTTCTCTTGATAGAAAAACATACTGAAAGATCATTTCCTATTTTAGATAGGCACTGCTTGTAGCACTTAAATCTGCACCATGTTTGTTAGTTTCCAATGACTTTCTAGGTTAAAATGTGTTACATAGTTATTTTTCCTACTTACAGGCCCTATGCCCTGTGACTGTCTTAGGGCAGGAATTAATGCAACTTTTGCATTCTGACCTTCCATTGCCTATGGTGAAAATTTTTTTGTGTATATGGGTAAAATGTCATTTTCTTTTTATACTGAATGATTCAGAGGAATTGCAGTAAACCTCTGAGTTCTAGCTCAGAAAATTCACAAAGACACTG
The DNA here is from genome assembly GCF_034315485.1 of Pezoporus occidentalis. Taxonomy (NCBI): domain Eukaryota; kingdom Metazoa; phylum Chordata; class Aves; order Psittaciformes; family Psittacidae; genus Pezoporus; species Pezoporus occidentalis. Next base: position 3,354,448 of record NW_026915376.1, read on the forward strand.
GTTTTCTTGTAACTTTTAGTAGGCAGTGTAAGTTCAAATACATGCTTCTGTTGCCTGAAATGAAAGATGTAATTATGGAAATGAAAAAACTCAATGGGAGTTGAATTAAATCGGAAACAGAAAGTTGGATAATGTTAATCTTTTTGCACAATGTAACCACAGTATGAAGTTCAGTTTTATAATAGTTTTAAAAGATCTGTTAAGGAGTTCTATTTCTGAAGTTAAAACTGGACAGCTTGAGGGCAAAATAGATCAAAATTTGGATCTAGACTGTAATTTCTTTGGACATAGCCTGTAACTTTTTCCACTTTCAAATCCGTAACTCTAGAAGGAAAATATTTAGCAGCATTTTAAAATCTGCTGCAACTTTTTCTGTCATTTAACTGCTTCCCTTCTTCCCTGCCCAGACATTTTGCACTATGGCACTTTTAAACTTGATGGCTTAAAAAGTTACGGAAAGTCTCAAAGCAAACATTGTTGAATAGGAGATTTTTATTTTTTTTTTTTAGTTTTCCCTGCTATTGCTACTTGTTTCAGCGGTTAACTTTATCTTCTACAGAAAATGTAGCCTTGCAGCTAAATTTTTAATCAGCACATTATAGAGGATGAAGCAATAGTATGTGTGTTAACCATATAGAGGGAGAATGCCTCTTTATTTTTTTCTGAACTCCATATGAAGGAGGTGTATTCATTGCCTCATTCTAAAAGCTGCGAAATAATGTGCAAGACACAATAAAAAAGATAGAATAGTTGTGGAGAGCTTGTTTCAAAACATCTTTATGTTTGATTCCAGAAGCTAAAGGAACAAAAAAATGGGCACTAACAGTTATTTTTATTGCAGTGCGTTTACTACTTATTCAACATAGAAATGAATACCAAACTTTCCAAAACAAATCCATACAATAAAGCTTGCTATGATTTCCCACTGAATGGTAAGATGGGGGCATCTGATGGTTGGTTAATTGGTGTGCCATATATATTGAAAAACAAAAATGGAGAAATTCTTGCTGTTTCCCAGCTTGCATACTTGTATACGAGTTGACTGTTCAGTGTCCAATTTTGTTTTTGTTTCTCTTCTGTAATTTTTTGACTTTGGTAAAAAGAAAATAAATGTTTCCCAGAGAGGTAACCTGATGACATCTTAAGCATAGCCTATTATTTTCTTACTCTTATTTGTAAATTCTGGCGTTATATAAAAATCTATTATTTTGCCAAATACAAATGCTCTATTATTCTTTGCTTTGAGCAAGATTAGGTGTAGCAATATGACTATTACAGTAGGGTGTATGTGAGCATCTGCTTTGACATCATTATCACAATCCTACTGGACTTGGTGTAAACAGTGCTTAAAAATAAGCCAGCAAAACCCCCATTCACATAGAAAGGAATAACAAGATGGATGGGTGGATAGACACGTGTAGGGGAATGTAAGAAATAAATCAAACTACATAGGTCACCATGGTGAGTTAGACACTACCCACAGTCCCTGTTGCTTTTCAGGCAGCCTTTGAGGGGTGAGCATTTGAAAGGTCTGCAGTGTAAGTGTGAAGGCAGTCAGAGGCAGAATGAAATGTTTCTTGATAAAAAAGAGGTGTGGGGTGGGGATAGGCAAAGGGAGCCTGGGATAAGCAATAGAGAATAGCATTTGTGGGGATTAGACCTTGGAACTGACTTTCTTTTCAACCAAGCCTTTCCCATTTCTGCTTTCTCATTGTTCTACATCTTTTATCACATTCTTTCCCACCAGCTGCTTGTTTGTGTGTCTTTTCTACTTGACTTGTTTTTTTTTGCGGGCTTGTATAACGCTTCATCTTTTTTTTTTCCCACCCCCATTTGGAGGACTCTTGCATCTTTAAGTCTCTATTTTATAGGGAGGGGGAGGAAGGGGGGAAGGCTAGGTTTTTCCAGTTTGGCAATGCTCCTTAACGTACCAATTTTTCACCAACACAATTAAAATGTTAACTTTTTGTAGGCAGGCGGCACATCATATTACGTGTCAGGGCCCTTGTCGGCGCATGACTGATGATAACACAGTAAGGTTATAAGTAACCAAGGAATTATAAACCAAACTGGAAGTTTGTGCAAGTCTCCTATAGGCCTACACCTTTTAAATGGGCGATTAATTTCTGAGGGATTGTGCCCTGCCTTCTGCAGGCATAGATTATATGTTTCTGTATGTGCGTAAAGAAATAATATCATAATGATGTTAGATGAGTTTAGTCTTAAATAAGAGAGATTTTGCCTTATTTAGTTTCAAGAGTGAAAGTCTCATAATTCCATCTTTAAAATATTAAGATCTATTTTATTTTCCTAGTAAGAGAGGTTTTTTGTTTGGTTTTGTTGTTTTGTGTTGTGTTTTTTTTTTAAGGATGGGGTTTTTAATTAGTACAAGAATTAATCAGATCTTAGCCTTAATTAAAAATGTAATGTGTTGCTAATTGCTTTCCTTATCTGTATTGCAGGCAGAGGCTGATATTTCTACTTGGTGTGGGCAGTTTGCAGCTCTTTGTTCAAAGCAATTGGACCGGGCCTCCTGTTCAGTTAAAGCTTCATGACTTTTTGCCACCTGCGTTGTTACAGAAATTCTGTGAGGTATATGTGGATTTTAATAAGCTGTCCTTTTATGATCGCTGCTTTCCAGAAATAACTGTAACACACAGATGTGTCGGAGAAGTCACATCTGTGAGGTGCAGTGCTAGAATTGCTTTGATTACTGACCCTTCTGGCTGCTATTGCAAGCATCTTCAGCTGTATCGGTTTTATAAGCAGGGTCCTAATAGTAGTTACTCTGTTTCGCTGCTTAAGACATTTTCTGCTGGAGATGTTTTGCATGAGGAAGATACTTATTGTGTGGAAGCATTTACCTGAAGGGCATGTGCAGCCAATAAACTGCTAATTTATTTATTTATTTATGGATGTGTTCTTGACTGGAATCAAAGAAAGATCTTTATAAATGGCTTAGAAATTTCCCCCTCTTATGCTAAGGTAGAAGCTGCATATCTTGCAAACAGCAGAACATCTGTCAGATACTAAGAGAACAGTAGATTTGGATGCTCAGTATCTTTTTAGGCTCATGAATGATGTAAAGTGAATTGTAGGAGTACAAAAATGCAAACTCAAATAGAGCTTTGGAAGAGGAGGGCAATGTAAGAGATGAAACTGAGGACTGTTAGTTCTATTTACTTTGGCACTTTTTAATGTAAATAGCTGATGAACACCATAATTTATTTTAAGTGAGATGTGCCAGTTGTTTCTCATGGCACTAGCACACTATCTAGTGACTCTCCTGTACCTGTGGTTCAGCACAGCTTCTAGAGCATCAGTTTTTCTCATGGAATTAAAGCTATGGTAAAATACTGGTAAATATGGTAAAAAAAAATGGTAAAAAATATGGTAAAATTACAGCAGTGTGTCAGGGAAGAACTGACGCTAGTGCGAAATCTACATGAGTTTAAATTTAGAATTTCACTGAATTAGTTATGGAACATAGGCAGTGTAAATGCTGTGAACTGTGGAATAAGGGGAAATTTGAGTATGTGAAAAGTTTCACATAAAACCATCAGCTCTGTATTGCATATTGTGGCATGTTTTTGTGAGAATGCAGTAATTCATAAAGTCCTACCCTAGGTTGGTTTGCAAGGTTATATTTCTAAATAACTAATCCTCTTTTCTTCTTTTTAAATAGATGTTTATCAATTTGGTTTATCTTTTAGAGCTAACACGGTGTGTATATAGGCTTATTTTTGCTCAATTTTTGATACTAGAAATTCAAATCTTATGTTCTAGTGACTAGATAAGTAACAATGGAAACCAAGACTGCTAAACCTTCTAGGGTGTGAAATGAGTTAGCAGAAATACGAAAGTATTCTCTTTTTGAGGGGAAAATTAGTTCAATTTTCTTTATATATAATAATAATAAAAAATACAAACTTTTTTTTCCATTCTTATAATTTGTTTATAATCTTTAAGACCAGTGAACTGTAATATTAAAATGTTCTTATAATCCGTGGGTTCTGTTCACTAAAGAACCCTAATCTACGTTTGTGTATATGCACAAGCTGAAGCCTAACAAAGAGGCTGCAGCACAAGATGGTAGTCCTAGAATTGCTGTCATTGACAAGAGTTCACAGACCTGTAAAACACAGTGTTCATAATTCTATTAACCATCCCACTTATTGTCTGTCTTAAGGTGAGAATGAGATACTAATACCTGTTAAATAATGGAATAAGTTTCCTGTTTAGTTTCTGTGGTGTTTCTGCTGTGGCCATAAATGTAATGCATTAAAAGATGTTTGTTTACCCAGAGGTGACATTAGAGGAATAACGAACTGGCAAGAGATTGCAATGGAAAACAGAGTTGATCATACTTGTTTTCTAATGAGTACTGCGTCAGACTTTGATATTGCTGCAAGGTTTAGCTATTTATGTGTTCAGGTGAAAGTTTACTTTTATTTATATTATTGCTATCTATATTCTGAAATGTTAGGGTTTTTTTCTTTTTTTCCCCTAGAGTACTAAACATTTATGTGCTAAAATATAAAATCCAGTTCTCTTCTTTATTAAGCATCTAATCCAAAAGCTCTTGTATGTTTTGAATTACCTATATGTACTTTTCTTTCAAAGGATTCTTAGTATATAAATGCTCTGTAAAAATGAACATAGAATCACAGAATGGTTTGGGTTGGAAGGGATCTTAAAGATGATCTAGTTCCAACTACACCTTTCACTAGACCAGGTTTCTTAAAGCCCCATCCACCCTGGCCTTGAACCCATCCAGGATGTGAACATCTTGATAAGCTGACATTTTTGTGCTTCCATTAATCCAGCTTTCCTTTCTTGCATACACAGATGTTCAGAAAGTGTGTTAAAAATAGAGCTATAACTTTTTCCATCTCTTGTAATGTTCCATATTCCATCATCAAGACTGATACAATCCCTTTTTAAATAGACCTTTCATTTTTCATGTTTTCAGACTAAAATGATCTTTACCCATGTCAAGGTTAAAAAAATGTATGTCTTCATGTTTCTTGTAGCCTGCTCTAAGTAATGTCAGTAACTTTCAGCCTTACAATTGTCTCCTTTTTTTTTCCCCAGGAATATTTTCAAAACTGTTACTTTTATTTTCAGAACCCTTTATTGAATTAGTCTTAACTTTGGATTAGTCTTAAATTTATGTTTTCAGGCTATATAACTGATGCCATTTCTATCCTTTGAAAGTTTCATTTCCGGATCAGCGGCATAGTTTCGTTTCTGCTCCCAGATAACTTCTGAATGCATCATTAATTTCTTATGAGTGCATTAAGACTGCATAAGACTATAATTTCAGTGAAGAACAAATAAAATAGCCTCTTCTAATTGAGTTGCTGGTAGAGGCCTCTTGGATGTCTTTCATGAACAATATCCTGGAGTATATGTACATTATTTCCCATCCCCCAAGTTGATTCCAGCCTTCTCTGTAAATTACAGTTACATTTATGTACTCTATTAGGATTTTTTTTTTATGTCCTACAGAACTGGATTGTGCTTTTCTCTTTTGAATCCAAGCTTAAAAGTAGCTCAGTAGTTTCTAATTAGAAAAGCAGCTAGGTTTTTAGTTACTAGGTGTCTTTCAGTTACCACACCAGTTAACAGTCTGAGTGATACTACCTTGATTTTTTTTTTTTTAATAAGTGGATTCTGTTAAAGGAAGATATGAAATGTACATATGTATTAACACGTACATATGATGTGAGACGTAAAATGTTTTAACAGTTCTGGCTTTGAAATTGCTGGAATTAAGCTAAAACTTTTTTAATAAGTGCAGTGCTTATAATAAATGGGATATAGTAATGGTCTCCTTGTATATTAAAGAACTGTCACTGATTCTTTGCATGTACCATAAAACATAAAGAACTGTTGGTGTTAGTGTGCATTTATTCTCCCTTAAGTTCCATAGAATCATAGAATAGTTAGGGTTGGAAAGGACCTTAAGATCATCTAGTTCCAACCCCCATAGTTTCTGTGTATTAGCTCATACAATTCAACTTAGTATTTTCAGTAGATGAACTGTACAAAGCTCTGTAGTAGGACTAGTTAAGACCACCAGTGACTAAGAATATTGTGCAAACAAGCTGCTTTCATTCTTCATTATCTGTTTTCATATTTACAATATGATATATTTGATAACAGTGAGAAGCTTCATCTGGAAGAAGATTCTGATATGGTAATTGGTAGTACATGTAACTAACTGTTAGGAGTCTTCCAAGTACATTTATCAATAGCTCCTGCTGGACTTTAGTAACTTCCAGGTTGATTACAAATAATGAGTTTTGGAATGCATTTGAATAATTCTTTTTTCTTATACTTGTATTATTGCTTCTTTTATGCATTATTTGATCCTTTTGCTGGAAGCGACTGAAATATTACCGCACATTGAAATATATCAATGAAATATTGATATTAATAGCCATGTTTATAATTAATATGAAAAATACTGATAAACTGTGTAATACTACTGTCTTAAATTCAATGTGATTCCTTAGCCATGTTAATTCAGTGTGTTGGGAATTCCTTTTTCCAGACTCAGATGCTTGGCTTCTATTAGCATAAACTAGCCACAAAGAAGAGAGTTACATTTTAGCCTGACTGTGCTGTTTTGAGTACCAGTGACCAGAAAGATACAGGCTTTGAACATTTTGCAGACTTCTGCCTCTTGTGGGGAATATAAAGATGGATGATAAAGACTGAATGTGGGTGGTGCAGTCTTGTAAGCAGGGATAATAGGCTAAAGTAGACTACAGTCTGGCCTGACATTCTCTTGCTATGAATATAGAAAAGAAGGGAGACTCCTTTGTAACCTCGTAGGGAATATGTAGCAGGAGCATCATAGCTAAGTACTTCTACCTGTAGCACTCTCAGGGAAGACTTGCTTGTGCTAGCTCACCTTTATTATCTTGAGACTACAAGTTGGCTCAGCATGGGTTGCCTGTTGCTAGTTCGGGTCACAAAACTGGGGCCTCCACTGTAATCTTGCCTTCTTTGCAGAAAGTCAAAGAGAGAAGCAGTTACAAATAAACCCATTTTTTTTTATCCCCTGAAATGTAGAGTAAAGAGTGAATTGTGTTCCAAAGGAGCAAATCTTTGCCTAGTAACCTCGGTACATTCTCCATTATTCTGGAAGATGTAACATCTTAGCTTTGTCAAATGACAAATTGTTGTGCAGTAGTCTTCGTACTGTTTAAAATCTAAGAAGCCTGGTATATAAGGCTCCCCTTCCCCTGCCAATTGTTTAAACGGGTCTTCCCAAACCTTTAGTTTGGCTTTTTCTACCTCTGTGTATGTCTTCACTTACCTTTTTGGATTTAGGGGAAGGATCCCCAAGACTGAGGAAAATGCTGATGAAATGTTAGGAAGGCAAGTTCAGAACAGTTTCTTACACGAACAGTTTCTTACACAAAAATAAAACCATAATAATTTCATCATTACTCAGGTGGTAATGGTTGTTCTGAGCAATACTTTTGAAATACTGTGAAAACTGAAGTAGCCAAGAGTATTGTTCAGCATGCAGTTCATTCAGGGTTTTAGTAGTAACTAACAAACAGTAACTTGACAGTAGCCATTAATTTGGTGTTTGGGAGTTGAATACATAACCAGCTATGTTTCAGAGATTAAAAATAATATATTTAGAGTGAATTAAGCTTTATTTGTCTGTATTTAGTTAAATGGAACCACCTGCAGATACAACAAATTGGATGATTACTTCAGAGATTTCTCATCCTATGTTCATACAGTGATTATCTACTATATGTTTCTGTGTTTTAAGAAAATTATTCCTGTATAAGATAATTGCATGTTTTGGTGTCAAGTCTGGTGAAGAAGGTAAGACTCAACAATCTAACCCAGGTTTACTAGGTCAAGAACGTTAGCAAGGTTTGGGTTATGGCCATTTTGAGAGATGAGGAATTTTTGAGCTATATGATATAGCTTCAGAACTTTGGATATTTAAGTGTTTAGGTACAAGGCAAGCTCAAAATTGCTTTTTACTCTTAGTCAGTGCTTTAGGGATTTTTATGAACTTGATTCCTAACCTTTCAGCCCTTGAAGCTATAAAAGCTTAAGTGTCTACCTCTTACATGTAGCTGTTCTTTCATCTTTAAAGTCTACCTTAGGGCAGTAAATTCTGTTGTTAGAATTCTGCACTGATAACGTGGTCTTAGAGCAGAAGCTATAAGAATGAATGCTGGTTTAGGCTTTCTCAGCTAAAAGAAAGGATGTATGCTTTCCCATATGGGATTTGCTTCATGGAAAGAACGTGGATTTGTTTAAATAGGGTAGCAGTTCTTTGGCTCCGAGACTTGGCTTATTGTCAAGGCTGTGACATGTCATCATCTCTTCCCACCCTCATTACATCCCTTGTAATGTTACATTAGTTGGACTGAGCTTTTTCCAGTGAAAGGACTTGAAATGTGAGTTTGAGATTAATTGCTTGCTACAGTGCTTAAACAAGTGTGGATTAGTATAGCAAGGCTGTTTTAGAAAATGGTTTCATAAGAAAACTTATAGCTGCTTTTCTTTCCCACTGAGTATTTTAAGTGCTGTCTACGTTGATTATAGAATCAAAACAGAGCAGACAAGGGAAAAAAGTTCATGTTAAACTGAGAATTATATTAGGTGGGCAATTGCATTATTCTAAAACTGAATTTTTAAAACTACTGAATGCTGACTTTCCCTCAAGGTCAGCATTCCTTGAGGGAAATGCTCATCTCTACTCTAGAGAGTAGAGATGTTGGTAAGGTGGTTCCTTTCTGAATCAGTAGAGGTGAGAGGGATCTGATATACTTGGCAGTTTGTTTCCTTTATTCTTAAGTGATTTCTCAGGCTATTGTAAACTTTGTTTTCCACAGTGGAACTGAAATGACTGCAGCGATGTCATGCAAGATTCCACTGTGAGTAAACAAAGTCCCTAGTCATTGTCTACAGAGTAAAAGTATTTGCAATGTTAATGCAAGATAGATAACTAACAAACCTAAGCAAATCGGGGAAAAACCAAAAAAAAGCCTTGCAGACTTGTTATTGAAAGGTGAATTTGGGGAGTAATGTGGCTTACAACTTCTGTCTTCAATGTAACCTCTCGGTAAAGGTATTGAAAACTGTTTTAAGTAACTTAGGAATTACATTATTCATTCAGCTTAAAAAGTTTAAATGTGATTCAAATAACTTCTGTCCTGGTTGTGTAGACTGAATGGCAAATTTTCTCAGGCAAGGGACTTAAATGCAGGCTGTCATTTAACCTTCTCCTCTTTCCTTTCCCTTTTCTTGCCCCTTTCATACCAACTGGAAACAAAAGCACTACTTTTAGTTTGCAAAGGAAACCTGTCCTATGAGAACTAGGAATAAACTGCTGAACTGATGTCTCCCTGTTCCTGAAGATAAACCGCTTAAATGCTTTCATTGTATTGAAAGTGAGAGAAGAATATGTGACTTGGATGACAGTCACCACAGAGGCAGATTTCCTGGAGAGCCACCTCAAGCACATTAAGTAAAAAAAAAAAATACTATAGGGAACATCATACAGGAAAGAATCCAAAGCAGGGAGAGTTGTTTCTGTTTTTTTTGACAGAGTGAGGAATGCCTCTGATACTGCTGCCCTGATGCCACTCTGACACAAAGCTCCCTCTGGGGAATGAAGATAATACATCTTGACATGACTGGAAGAATACCTAGTGTATTTGAGTGCTGTAGGTTTAATTTAATGAATTATTTTATTTCTGTGATTAAAAATTGAATGGCATGGATTTACCAGAAGCTTTTCTCTGTAGATCATGGGAAGGATATTACTGGAATGTGTTTGGGAATAGTGTTAACTGGACACAGACATTTCAGATGAGAGGAAATCGGAGTCTTCCAGATGTTTTTGATACGGTGTGTCAGGACCACAAGACATAAGGCAGAATTCACCATGACTTGGTAAAAGGTTCAGTCTTCAAGAGATGGCAATTTTTTTTCCCCAATGTTTTGACGAGAATTTTTCCTTAAATACATGAGCAGTTATTTTTTCTAATTCTGTATTACATGACTTGTTCATAGACTTACTTATGTTTCCTGAACCTAGTATTTTTTTCCTTTATTCTTCTTTCAGCCAAAAATGCTGCATGCGGCTATTCTGAAGATGCTGGTTCTAGATGCTGAATCAGTCTATACCTTGACTTCTCATCCTATTTTGCTGCTAATAGCCAGGATAATCCTTGTCAATTCCAGACACAAGCTTGCATCTCTTCAGGTGAGAAATATGTGACTAATGATTATGACTGCCAGCTACTCATTAACTGCTTCTCTCATTCTTTGAATCAGTATAATTCCTTCCCCCCCCCCCCTCCCCCCATCTCTGGGGTTTTTTCTTCTAAGAAACGGGTCAAAATTGCTTACAATTAAACACAAGTATCTTTTTCTTAAGGATAATCTATTAAGAAAATAGATCTTGTCTTCTCCAAGAGAGAAGAATGATACCTTCATTACCTGGAAAAATTAGAAAATTTAATAAGAAGCAATTTTAAGACACATACTTTGTGACATTTGGGGGAGGGGAGAGAGAATGCTCTGTGATGTAGCATACATATATTGTGTCCTTTTTTAACAAGCTTTGGGATACTTTTAACCATTACTGTATGAGTTCTAAGCCATGAGTTCCAGATGGCAAGGAAGTATACTCTTTTGTTTGTTGTTAATCCTCTACCTCTTCTATAGGCATCCATGTGGAGGCCACCTTAATTCTCTATTGTGCTTGTACATTAAAAATGAGAAGATATGATGGACCTTTCCATGAGAGAGGGCTTTAGTCTATACTTGCCTTGTAGTTTAGCAGCAGGCTGTTCGGTAGCAGGAGTCTGGAACTAGGCAACTTTTAACAGCAGTAATGTCTTTTTATTACATTCCAATTGAACAGAATTTGGCTGGAGATCAGGATGACACATGGTCTCTCTATATGCTTGGCTGACAACATCCCTTCACAGCTGGGTCTTTGTTTGATTAATGAATTAAACTGTGTAGGAGATATTGGCTGTGCTGCATTTTGGGGAGCCAAGCTCTTCCATCGTTTTCCCTGTTATTCACAGATGAGTGCTGTTGAATTTCAGTAATTGGGTCAGTCAGGAAGGCAGAAAATGTACCCAGTATAGAGAATTCCCTTGCTGCCTGCCCTCAGACCGACGTAATAGGAGGCCACCTTCTACCTAGTGGAGGTTCAATTACTTAGGTTACATCAAGTTTGGATAGTATTTTAAAGTGGACAACTGATAAAAACTACTTTCATCAACAGGTGAAAACTACTTTCATCAAAACTACTACTGATAAAAACTACTTTCATCAACATTAAAGATTGCCATTCTTTTTTGTTTCAGTTTGATCCTAATGAAGTCTTTTAATACTTTTGCTTTGTTTAGTGCAAATAAATTTAAAGTGGTGTGAACTACTCTGAAATATATTCCCTGAAGCACTGATAAAGCCCTTTTTTATTACAAAATTATACATGGAAGATTAAATGCTTAAAAATAATCAAAAAATTAACTTGTCTTTCAAAAAGCTAACATTGCTGACAGAATATTATACAGAGTTTATCTGGCTTGCCTGAAACTTGTATGTGTGCTCTCTCCCATTCTAACATTTCTGAGTGGCAAGCTTCAGGAAATCGTATCATTAAGCTGAATAATCAGTTGTGTGGGAAAATGAATACTATAAATAGCTAAACTGAAGTAATTGGAAACTAATTTAAATTGCTTTAAGTTTCTAAAGTGATGAAATGCCAGGATCTGGTCTTTTTTCACGAAGTCTGTTGTTCATGTGCTTTTACTCTGTTCAGCTTGATATCAAAAGTCATCTTTCATTGCTTTCTGAAATAGAAGCTGCTATTCTTTTTGATGGCTCCTTTCTAGGGATGTTAGTCAACTACATGTGATTGGTTTAGATGTTTATGCTTGAATACTGTACAGCCCTTAGGTCAGTCTGATGTAAGCATACCTGTATGAAAAGCTCAGAAGATAGGTACATCTTGGAAGCAATCAAATATCTGTTTCATAGAAAATTACTGGTGTGATAACAATAGTAGATTAACTAGTAATCATTAGGGCCTGTGTAGAGGCATACCCTAAATTCACAGGTGACAATTTTCTAGGTAATTTAGAGAATAGACCATTACATTATCAGTCATCTTTTCCCTGCATTTCCACCTGATGCAGCTAGAGAGGGATAAAATATGGTGGGGAACTTATGTTTTCTGTACACAGCTTTCTATTTCCTGAGCTGTGATTCAGCTCTGCTATAGAAGGATTACTTAGTTCAGTAAGGTATTTACCTATTTGAAATTCCACATAGAAACATTAATACTTTCAATTGTGATTGTGTGGTGTTCTCGTGAGCAGTTCTGATCCTCCTCCACCTCACTGTCTCCTTTCTACCCCCACCTGAAAAAAAAACCCAACAAAAAATAGGACAGGAAAATTGCCTAGAAGGGTAACACTGGATGATCAGAAATACAGAATGGCTTCCATTAAAAATCAGCTGAATAGTCTAGGACTCTTCAGGCTGGAAAGATTACTGAAGAGTGAAATCATGGCTGTCTATTAAAATCATGAAAGTGACACAAAAGAAGATATGTGAGAAACAGTTGGTTTTGTTTTGTTATTTTTTTTTTGTCTTTTTCTGTTACCAGAATTAGGAGGTGTGAAATCAAAGTAGCAAGTGGCTACTCCAAAACAAGTACACACAAGTGTTCCTTTTATCTTCTGTTTGAGCAGTTTCTTAACAGAATATGGTCCTAAAGATTTGCAGGATTCAAAGAGCAGCTAGAGAAATTAACTGGGAAAGTCCATCAAACTCTTAGAGCACTGTAGAGCTGCTTGAATATGTTCATCTTTAACCTAGGTTGGTGTTCACTTTTTTATATAAACAGCAATTTTGGATGGTTTAGTATTGTTTAGAAATTAGAATTGAATAAATTGCAAAATCTTTATTTTAAAGCCACTTATCCTTTTTCCTGTTCTTTTTTTGGTTTTGTTTCTGTCGTGTCGTTTGTGTTTTTGTTTTTAAGGATACTTTGAAATATACCTGTTATTTATTTGAAATATCCGTATTTTCTTTCAGACAGTGTTTTGGTGGACTCTAAGGTGTGTGAATATTCACCAGCAGTTGTTAGAGGAGAGATCACCTGAGCTATTTTCTCTTGCCCAGACCTGTATAAAACAAGGTATGTTTCTAATTACTCGGTTTATTGGCCTACAGGATCAGTTGTAAGACATCGTAGGAGAGGGGAATTTGTAGGCACAGCTCTCAGCATGATGCTTGTGTAACTACAGAGAGTAGAGAAGGAACAGAATTCACTTAAATTGACATGGAGTTGTGTGGCACATGCTGTTTTCCAGCCTCTGAGATGAAAACTGGAATAGGTTATTGAAGACAAAGGTTTTCTTCTCCCATGCTTAACACTGTTAACTTGTCACAAGTTCATTTGAAGCCATTCTGTAGTTCTCAACCCTTACTTAACTGAGCTCATTTAGTTTTGAAAAGGGCATGTTCTTCTTCTGTATCTTCATGAAGGAGATAAACTTTTTTCCTTTTCTCTGTCCTAACCTCTTAAGTTTTGAGATTTATTACTACTCTGCATTATACATAGAAAAAATAGACAACATTAAATTATGTAATATATATGTTTACAAAAACAATGTAGAAAGTTAAAATGTCAAATGTAATTATATCACTTGTTTTTTTTTTTTTTTCTAAGAAACATAAACTCTTCCATAGACAGTTGATATCACTTCCTGCAGCAACTGAGAAGGATGAAGAGGCAAGCTGCTTATGGACATTTGCCCGTTGCCAGTTAGTCAGCTAAAGATTCCACATTTAATTTAACAAGCCTAAAATTTCCAACCAGTTACATAGAAGAAATTTTCTATTGCATTTAGAGATGAGTTGTCATATATGTTTTGATGAAGGTGGCAATGTTAAATGCCAAAGTTTCAAGACTCCTCCCCTACTGTACTTAATGGAGCTTTTTTTTTGATCTGCAACATACGTACGTTTTGAAGATGCCCAGCGTCAAAGATAGTTAGATGCTAATGCTTTTGCAGTTCTATTTGAGTATTGCATTTCTGGCTTGATGGAATAGTTTTGTTGTGTGAACTTTGGAGAATGTAGAGCACATGAAAGCACTTTTGGGTTCTGTTATGTAGATAAAAATATCAGAGAAATTTGGAGTATGTTAATGTGACTGTTACTTTTTCTTTTTGGAAAAACATGAAACAAAACTGAAAAAGAAGTCATTAATTAAAATTAATTGACTAGCTGATATTGGGTAGAGATACAGTAGTTTGTGCAGCCCTGAGCTGTGTAGAGGCTGCTGCTGCTTATGCACAGATACTAAATAAGCACTAAGATGTCTGCTTTCAGTGACCTGTTTTGAGACTCCTGGATATGGTTTTCCAAGGAGATGATGTGAAGTACACTTGAATCTGTAGTGAATTTACTTTCAAATTAAAGCCATCTGGTATTTCAAATAAGTACCTTCATATTCCATGAAACAAATACTCAGTAAACCTTTAAATAGTCTTTGATTAGTGCTTGAAAATAACTCATAGAAAACTAATTCTATTTTTTCTGCATGTAAACGGAATTTTTGGGAAATGGTCAGAATGGCACTGTATAGAGTGTGAAAAGCAGATAAAGATGGCAGATGTCCCAAATCATTTACTGGTTTCTTGGGATTTTTATTGCTTGCTCCATCCACCCACCCCCCCTTACAAAAAACAAAGCTTTTGTTAGAAAGGCAGGTGTTTTATGATCCTTAATATGGGCATTATTCTGTTTTTTAAAAGAGAATGTGTTCAATGATAAGTATGGGCAGAAGCATTAAAACCTGAGATCGTTCATTAGTGAAGAGGATACATTACTTAAATATAAGGTTAAAATTTAGCTAACTTTCTCAGTTTTGAAGTGGTATGTTTGAAATAGGCTTTTGGCTCAAAGCAGGGATTAAATTGCGCAGACTTTTGGTTTTTTTTAAATAGTTGTAGTCTCTTGAAGGGGTTATTTAGAAGATTAAGTTGTAACCTGCTGCATTCTCTATCCTGCTTTAGTTGAAAACCATTGCAGTAATATTTTTAAATTACCAATTTGCTTTTATTAAACAAAATCTCTAAAATCAGACTTTGGAAAAAGTTAAGTTGTTAGGTGGGATTTATCCATGCAAATCCTTATTTATGGGATTAAAAAAAGCTGTGTATAAAATATGTTCAGGTTTACCAGCTTTCTGTATTCATTGAAAGTTTTTGAGGATTAACATGTACTAAAAAAAAAAAAGCCTAGGAGGTTTAAACTGTACAATCTGTTCAGGCTGGAGTTGGCTGCCAACCTCTAAATTCAAAAATCAGAGAAAAATGTTTTAAAAAATCCTTGGTAATTTGGGGTAATGAGGGTATTACCTCAACAGTCTGTGTTCTGAGATCGTGTGTTCTTCAGCAGGTCCAAGACAATTTGTTGTTTATTTCCTACAAAAGTAATATATCCCAATTCAGCTTTGCTGTAAAATATGAGCAAAGATTAAACTTTTGGTTGTTGCAGTAGTAATCCTTAGATGTAAAACTTGAAAAATGCTTATAATAGTGCATAACTTCTGTGCACTGACTGTGGGTTTTTAAATGTGTGGTGTAAAGAACAATAGGTCTATTTGAAGCGCAACAGACTTTTTCTCCTGGTGTTTTAAGTGTATTTTTAAAATATCGTTCATGCAGACTGCATCCCGACAGCTGTTATTTTTCTTAATTTGCAGTGACAGAAGCACAAAGTTTGTTCACAAGCAGTGAAAGCCGGCACCTAGCAGTTCAGTTCCATCTTGAGTGTGCCTATACGTTTTTGTATTACTATGAGTATAAAAAAGCTAAACAGTGTTTCAGTATGGCTAAAGACATAACGAAACTGCAGATTAATCTCACAGGTAAGTTTTTGCTTTTACAGTCTTTGAGAATGGTTGGTTGGGCCAAACGAACATGATTTATTTGGAGTTTTTTACGTATTCAATTAGAAATGGACTATATTTTGAATCCTGACTTTTAGCAGTCAGATTTACTTGTCTTCTAAGAATGACCATTACTTGGAAAAAGGAAGAGAAATATGCTGTCTAGTTACAGTATCATCCCTAACACGGATGTCTGTGGTATTGTGATCTTTCCTTTTCGTGTTTCCTGTCAAATTCTAGGTCTACTTGTGTCTTGTGGGATTCCTGAACTAGCTGGTGTCATGGTGAATTGTTTGTTTGTTTGTTTGTAGACACTTCTGAAGAAGTCTGCATGATGATTTGATGCAGTCTTTGACTTTTTATGCCACTAGCCTAGATCGACTCCATGTAAATAGCATTTAAAAGTCACTTCAAGGATTGCTGTTATCATAGGAAATAAGTAGAAAAGTTGAATTTCTAATTAACAGTAGTATTGAGGATTGAATCATTACGGAGACTTTAGGTTCTGAAAGGATAATTGTATTCTTTGGAGTCAGATCACTTTGCTGCACTTGGAACTTCATTTAAAATTGCATAGATAGATATGGGGCTCTTAGGTCTAGCTGGTCCTGCTAGGTAATAAAATGACATAAAACACACACCTTTTCTGTTGAGAACTTTTGATTGTACCTGAGTAAAAATGCAAAACCATTATGTTGTTTTCTCTGTGGGCTTATTAGTGGAAAGCACTCAGGAACTGAAACTTGCAGCCTCCTATTACACCACTGTATGTCACAAGGCAGCACTTTTTTTATATTTAGATTGGAGCTGCAGTTACTTCTACTTGTATCCTGAATCAGTTCAGTATTTTAATTAAAAAATTCCAAAGATACAGACAAAAAAACCCACACAAAAATAAAAAAAAAACAAAATGAAAGATTTTTTTTGTGTGATATGTACTGCAAACTTGGTATTATAAGGTGGTTTTGTTTGAAATTAACCTAAAGTTTTCATGTTTGGGGTTTTTATTTTTATTAAAAACATCAATGTGTGTCATGATACTCAAGCTATAAAAGATTAATTAACTAAAATCAAGGTGGAAGGTGGCTATTCATGGATATTCCTCAACTTACAGCTGTGTGCTGTTTGTTTGGTTTGGTTTTTTTTCCCACTTTGAAAGAGATCTTCAGATTTTGGGTGAATAATTTCCTTAAATCTAACCTAGGAAAATACCCTCTTGTTTGGAAGGGGGTGGAAAAAGAAATTTGGATGCATTGGAATTATTTGTATTTTTGTTATTATTTTACCAAGAGGTTATGCTAGTTCCAGAGAGAGTTTGTGGTCTTACAGACTCTTGGAAAAATGTTGTGAAACTCTTAAAAGTTCTGTGGTTTATCTCCTTAAATCTTTTAGAATAGTTATGAAGGATGTCTAACCTGAAGGCAAATGAACTGAGCTGAACATGTGGGAATTGTTTACATTCTAGGCAAACTCATTTGACATGCATGTTTGGGCTAAATGGAAAGAATGTTACATCATCAGAAAAGACTTTGCTTTAATGTAAAAATTCAGAGTCTAGGAAAGACATTTTTAAGGCTTTTGGAAGGAATTTCCTTTTTAGGAAAGGATCTTTAAGAGGTTTTTATTCTTTAATGATTGCAGTCTGTATGAGTTGAGTATTTTCTTATGGCATGGAAATGTTTGCTGTTCTTAGAGAATTTAGAATTAGTATTTTCCAAAGTTATTCTTATACTTATTTTGGCTTGTGTACTTTTTAAAGTCCCTTTAATCCAGGTTTGTGCTGTATTCATCATTTATTAAAAAGTAACTTTGTCCCTCACAATAAGTCACAACGATCGCTAACTCCACAAAGCAATTTCCAGTAAAAGAGAAGTATGTGGTCCTTCTTGCTTATCAATTTACTAAGATAAAGAATGGTAGTCCAACGTAAATTTAAGATCAACAGATCTGGAGGATTAATAATGCTGAACTCTGAAATCTGCATATTGTCTTGTTTTTGTTTTCACGCCCAGTAATGCATTGCTGGGAATATTTAATATGGAACAGAATCTCGGTAAAATCTCGGAGTGGGTTCCCTCTGTTTTATGAGGATATGTGGTGGTATAAAGCAAGCAATTTTTTTCCCCTAGGTTTAACACATGATGTATAATTTCCAAATAAAAAATATTGTTTTGTCACTGTAATAATAATGAATTCTATACTTAAAGAAATGGAGTGGGAGGTGTATGCAGCTAAGCATAAACAAATCACAGTTTCTGGGTGGTAGCAAGTAAATGTATTATTAATCAGCATAACTTTGCAAGGATGTTTTATTTAGCTATTTAAGCAGTAAGACATAATAGGAAGTAAATTACAGTATAATTATTTTCAAGTGTTATTAAAACTGATAATTGAGCACTACCACATAAAATTAGTATAAATCATTATCCAGTATTTCTTTCTCTGTGTCTTCTCTGCAGTGTGCCTTGTGATTTTTAAGGTGGCATTTTTAGAATCTTTATAAACTCGTAACACAGGGCTTACCCATTAAATGGGTAATTGGCAGGAAAGCAGAAATCAGATTTATTTCCGTCTTCTCTACTGCTGTGTTTTCAGCTTCAGGAAGATAAGGGGTGACTGCTGTTTCAGTGCCTATGCTAGGTAATTCTTAGTGACAATAGCCTTGTCCTCAGGCTTTTGTCACATGAACAGTCAATCATCTTTACCTCAAAGATTTTATGTCCTGCAAGTGGATCAGCATTCAGTCCTCTGATTCTGTTATCTGGCTTTCACATTATTACTATGACACAGTACTCAACAATAAGCGAGCAAGCCTCCAGATTTTAAGTAATTTTTACGTCCGTTTTGGCTCTGGTTAGGATTCTGTTATTTTAAGTTACCATTTTGGAATTGTTCTATGATTTTTCTGATTGCAACTTGGAAATCAAGGTTGCAGCTTGCAACCTAGGTTGCTAACAGACGAAGAACAGGCATGTTTTTCTTTTCAATTTGGTATAAATGCCAATTGCCACCTAAAAATTAGTAAAAAGGGAGGAGAAATATGCCAATATGTCTGAGGGTCCAGTAAAAAACTGAAGAAACAACCTCGAGAGGAATTTCACGTTATGCATTCTGAATATTGATAAATTCGGTAGACAGCTTTCACTGGTTTGCTGTTTCACTCTGTCACGTTACTTTTACAGTGTCTTATATGCTGTATTATGTCTGTGATTCTTCTTGTAGGCCTGTCTCCAAAGGAAGATTTGAAATATTTAAAATGATGGCCTTTAAAATACTGTGGGATTTTCATTTGCTGAAGTGTCTCTATGTTGTCATTAACTTTTTACAGGCAAATCAAACAATTGCTTGTGGCTTACTGCTAGGGATGAATCTTGATTACTGTGAGTTTTCAAGAGACAATATAGTGGAAAATTTACCTAAAAGTGGCTTTGTGAGACCTACCTAGCTGCATTTGCATGTTTGTAATACGTTTGTTTGTATGTCAAGGCAAAAGCACATGTAGCTCACTGCTAAGAGATCAAACAGATTTAAACCACAGCTAAATTTCATAGGCTAATTCTTAATGGGTTTCTGTCTTTGATTTGCTTTATTGTGAGCAACTTTCTTGTGCTTGATGGGATTAGTGGTTCTTAGTGTTCATTAATGTAAATTTATATTGATTTTCTGTAGGTGCTTTGGGGAAGAGAACACGATTTCAGGAAAAATATGTTGCACAGCTTATTTTGGATGTCCAAAGAACAGATGAATTCCTCCTTCCTCACAGTGAACTAAGTCCAGCTCCAACACCTCTAGAAAACTTAACAATGGCAAGTATTTGAGGAGAATTGTATTAATTTCTTAAAATCACAATGTTCTGAAGCTTTTCTTGAGTGTCTTCAAGTGAAAAGTGTGTGTTGCCTCTTATAAACTTAACTGATTTCTGAAAGCTTTTGAAAAAGGTGCAGGGTACATGTCTGTCTGGTATTAAAGGCCATGGGTTAAAACAGTGTATGATTGTCGGCAAGATAGATGTGGCTACTCGGTTAAAAGCATATCTGCAAATATGATCTTTCACAGTTCATGTATTAATTTATAGTAACTAAGAGTGATGGAGTTAGGAAAACAGGTGAGAGACAGTTTTTAAAAACAGCCTGCAAGGCATCAGAAAAAAACATGGATTGCTAAGGACTGACAGTCGGGTTTAATGACAGAGTGAAGATAGGAAATTAGTCTAGGTATTCCTACTGGCATGAATTACATGACTTGGCCCAACTGATCTTAAGGCTGTGCATGATGAGTTCAGCAATAAATGGTTCAACAACCTCTGAATTGTTTTGGAATGGCATTTTTCCCTCATGAGGAGGAGTTGTGGTCAGGATTTAAGGTTATTTGAATTTGCTAAAGAATCCAGAGATAAACCGAGGCATTACGGTCCAGGACTTACTCTTTAAGTTGGAAAGCCCTTTCTAAAAAAGGGTTATGCCTTGATAGAGTTCCAGGTCAAGCAGGGGTCTTAAGCAAAAACTTTGGCAGTACTTCTCTATTTCGACATTGAATGCACAAATATCTTAGGAGACTGCCCTAGCTTTTTTATTTTTTTGCTTGTCCATTAGTATGTCCTTAGTGTTGTATTTGATTTGATGAAAAGAGATTGACTGCATATATCTTAACAAATTGTGCTTAGACCTATGTATAGGAGCCTCTTTAAGGGTAGTGAAAGCTCAGGTGAGGCCACTTGGTGAGTGTCAGACTTAAAGCCTTACCTTACAACTTACCTAGAACTAAATCATAGAATCCTTTAGATTGGAAAGACCTTTAAGATGATAGGACGCATTGTTCTTGGAGAGTCCCGAACTGAGATATTGTGTAGCTGTTTTATCCAGTTATTTGGAACTTTCTGAAGAATTTGCCTTTGTAGACTATCTGATAAGGACTTTAATTTGGCATAAAATAATGACAATACTGGTTTAGGTTGTAGGTATAAACTGGACTGTAATGTATTGTCCTTGCTAATAAAATACTATATTTGTGTGTCCTCTTACTTCAGCAGCTTTGGGTCTGTTCATTAAATTTAGTGGGGAGTTTGAGAAGGACAAGAGGGTACTTAGAGCCTTTAAAAATTAGTAGTGCATATGTTATCCATGCCTTCCTACTAAGATTTTGGAGAATGTATCTTCAAAATAATATTAGAAAAAGTAAACATATCTACTCTTTCTGAAAAGTGAATATATGATGCTAGAAAGGGCTTGAGAGGTTTTGGTTACATGGAGGGAATTAAATTTTGTGCAAGTGTGAGCGACTGTGTCATAATTCTCTTCAGTTGCTCAGTTGCTCAGGGTCTGTATTAAGGAAAGTTAGGATTTCTGTTCCCACAGTCTGCTTCTGGGGAAAAAAAAACAAAAAAGGAACCTTTTATTTCTGCATTTTGTGTGTGTCAGAAGTTCTAGAAAATAATGTTAGTAGAGCAGTGCATGGCTTTAAAGAAAACCTGCGCTTTTTCAAGTTCAGATATTTTATTAACACTGTGTGTGAATATTCTGCCACAGGCATTAGACCAGGCTTGACTAAGTAGATTCTCCAATTCATGTGTTTGTTAAATTACCAGTTAAAGTTCTTGATTTCCCCCCCTGCTTTTTCCAGCATGTCTTTATGAATAATGTAGTATCAAAATACAACTTGTTCATGTAATTTGTCAGTGTTTAACAGTGAGTCCTAGTGTTTCTTTTGCCAGGTATGGTCTCAAATTTGTCAGCCTTGAGTGTACCTTGAAGCTATTTTAGCTAAAATTTGGAGTTAATGCTATTCTCCATCCACCAAAAGCTACCAACAACATCATTGCATCTCCATCTAAGTTTAGGGCAGGCGCTTGATCTGTCTTGTAGACTTTTAAAAGACTATTCATGGAAATGCATAAAGGCAAAAGCCTTGAAAGGTGCTGAGAATTTCCACAGAATTAACATAAATGCATGGAACGGTAAAAGGCCTGTAATCTTGCTGCGAAATTATTATAGGGAAATTTTCTTCTCTTGTCCAATGTTCTTATTTTATGTCTACCATTTTCAGGTAAAGGAAAATACTTTTATTTGTCTAAAGATAGGAATTATCCTGGATGAGTGGAAAAAAAATCCTACAAGAATTATAAACTTTGTCAGTATGTAAAAAGGCCAAATTGACACTGGTCACAATTAATCTTCATCTCCTGTTTTGCAGTGCTTTCTTCTATGGTCTTAAAGTTCCCCCCTTATAATTATTCAGCAAGGTAACTGAACAAGCTATTTTGCAATTAAGCAGTCAGTAATTTAATTCCATTAAAAATACAACCAAAATAGCAATATGACTGATTGTTGGACTGGTAGCTGAGCTGATTTCTGGTCAAGTGCTTCCTGCTTCCCCCTGGTGCTGAGCAATTATGTTGTCCCAGATGGCACTAGATGGAAAACTATTCGCATTTAAAAATATTTGAGACTAAATTCAAAGCTTTGCTCACAAGTCAGTTCCTGTGAAAGGAAAACTTCAGGCTTGAGGTGATGCATAAGGACTCCTGATGTGAAGTGGCATCTTATAATAGTTTGATTAGATCTAAAAAAAATCAGAGCTGATTTTATGTTTATGGGGAATAAGGAATTTGTTTTTAAACCTAGGGATGGAAATCAGGCTTTAAAATTGTAGCGTACAGTTCAGTTGATCAGTATTCATAGTGACGTTAAAGCAATTAGTACTGTTTATACTGGCTAGATTTTAAAGATTATGTAGGCCAGAAGCTGGAAATTTTTTTCTAATTGTATTATATTAAATTGTAACTTAGGCTACATATGCTGAAGTGGTATTATAATAGTGTAGTACTCTAGAATAGTGTTCACCTGGAAGTGGCAGATAATCCTTATATATGCTAATGTAAGAAAATAAAATGATGGTATTAAATATGCCTCTAAGGGTGGGAATGTCTTCATTATCCCCTTAAAACAAATTTATTTTGTTCGCATTCTTTGCCAATTCACAGTTTAGTTTCATTTATACAGTGATAAAATACCAGTTATGAATGCAGATAGCCCACTTCAGAGCATTCCTATTCACTTTTTGTTCTTCCATGGACCCTTGTTTTCACCTTGCAAATGAAAGATGCTTGCTGGAAATAGATACCAATAGGATATTGAATAGGAAGTTTGAAAAACTGTTAGAATAATCCATTTTCTGTACTACTGGTAACTAAAAACCAGTAGTACGATAGCTGGTTTAAGGACTGTTTGGTTTTTTTTTAAATATATATAAAATAAAGGACAACATTTTTGGTAACACTATAAGCAAGAATTTGAAAAGGAAAATCTTCTTCAGCCCTTAAGTAAAAAAATCAATATTCAGATAATTTTAAAGTTACTCAATGCTGTTCTTCCTGCCTGACAACCAGTATACTTGTAGTAAAACTGGTTCGGATGGTACTTCATTCTACTGGCTTAGTTAGTTAATTCTGTCAGAGTTATAGAATGGTAGTTTACTTTCCATTGTGTCTCTTTCTGATGTTGGCATTATCCGTTTCAGACGAGTTACATTTTTTTCATATTTTGAAGGCATAAATTTTCTCTGTAACAGTTTCTATTTACTTTAAAATATTTTTTTCTCTTCCACAGAATTATGACTTAAATGATGATACGTTGCTTAATGAGATAAAATTAGCAGATGCTGATCAGTACCAAGTGCCAGATTTGTGTGCAGAAGAGCTTGCTGTAATCCTTGGAATATGGTAAATTAGTTCACAGTTACTCAAAAAAACTGCAAAACTGCATGAATAATTGTGATAATGAAGTGGCTAGTCAATGAGGCTTTTTTTTCTTCATTATTATGTAGTCTGGCTAAAATAGTACGTCTTGCATTATATGTGGGCAGAATTTTCAGTTATCTCAGAGTGAACTTAGTGTCCAGTTCAGAATTTCAGCACTGTTTCATTAGTTGCTAATATTGTTAATATTGTTCTTTTATCCTTTGCTTGTTCTGTAGCACATTATAATATCTCTACCCCTCCTCTTCCCACTTGCCAAAATTTTCAGTTATTTTCCTCTTTTTGTCCCATAAAGCGCAGTGAAATCATTGGTGGAGAGAAGATTGTTTCCTTTCATATGCCCATTTCTCAGACTGCAGCTTTTTGAAGGCCCCCACACCTGCTTGGCTATATAGTTGAAGTCAGATGTCTGCAGTTTCAGCTATGTTAACTGTTCAGCCATCCACTGTAATCAGGAATTCATGAGTGGAATATGTACTGTGGGTTCATATTTTCTTTATTCCCTGAGCCTTAAGCTTGTCTTTTTTTCAAGGTCCCAAGTAGATCCAGTTGGAGGAAAAAGGAGTGAACCACCCCAGTGGGTTGACATACATTCCTGACCAAGTCACTTTCAATCTTTTACGCTGACTCAAGGCCTTCCCCTTCCCCAGAAGCATTGTCACATGCATTTAATTTTTTAACACAGTATTTTCTTGTGTTCAGAATATTTCATCCCTCCTGCCTCCATCCTTCTGGAGGAAATTTTGTCTATTGGTCTCTTTCTGAAAGGGTAGAATTTGTATTTTACACTGACTTGTCTGCACAGTAGGTTTTTTCACCACAGTATGACACTTTGAAACCGCTACTGTCATGCTCTGAATAGTGGCTAGAAACTATTTTGACTCCTAGCTCTGTGTGTACATTATAATTAATCCAAGTGGTATCTGAGTTTGGCAAGACTCAAGGCAAGAAGCTCATTAAAGAAACTAAAAACAACCAACAAAATATTTTTCAGTGTTGCTTCCTTGCAGGAATGGTAAATGCCATTCAGGGGGTTAGGCAGTGTTAAGCAACTGGAACTGTTTCAGGCATAGATGGCGACAAGATTTGATATCCAGCCATGTTGCAGAAATCCTACTAGAATGTCAGTTTTCAGAACTGTTCTTTGAAGGGAATTTAGGATATAAACCTTGTGACTGAGTGGAGTTTAGGCTGGAATTGCTGGCTTTACCCTGGGTGTTTATGCCAGCTATTGGCATATCAGTTTGCAAGGAAGTATATACATGTTAAAGCGTTTAGTGCTGGCTTTTAAGCAAAACATACTTCTCAAACCTAAGCTGTAAAAAAATTCCTTGGTTTTCTCTTATGCTCGAGGACTTCAGTTCTATAGTAAATAACTAATTTCATAGTAATTTGGCTTTAGAATTTCTTTAACTTTCCAAAGCAGTTGTAACTAGACTTCAGTTTAGGTCTAGCATCACCTCAATGGCATCTGTTGTTGACTGACACTGTCAGCAGTGGATGTTTTTTCTAATGCAAATAAACTTTAAGAGACCGACCTGGTTTGTTGCAGAAAGGCAACCCGCAGGTAAAGAAAAAAGAGTAAATGTGAGAAATTTTTTTTCCTATATATTTCCCTGTGTTTGCTGGTATTTATTTTACAACAAATGTTATGGAAGTGCCCCTTAATTCAGTTGATAGATTTGTGGCTAAGTAATGCTAGCTCAATCAGCAGCATGCAGAAATGTTTGTGGATAGCAGGACAGAGTGAAAATTGTTACAGTTTGTGAAAGACAATTACAGTTGCATAGAATCCTATGGAATTACCTGAATACACATAATGTTTCCATCTGTGAAATAAGCTTAATTTCAAGTAGGTTACAATGATTAAGTATCTAAACAAAGTACTATTACCGTATCAATGCAAACATCTTTATCTCCTCCTCCCTGGTAACATTTTAAGAGGATATAAAGTATTTCATACGTGTTGTCTTTACAAAAATTGAAGCAATATCTCGTGCAGTATGCATAACCTAGCTGGGAAATAGCATGTGTGAGCCTGAATCAGTTATTTATTTATTTATTTATTTTTAGACCTCTCTCTGTTATTCTCATGAAAAATGATAAATTATAAAAAAGTAGCAGTGTAAACTGCACCCAGCCAGTCCTCTGTGGCATCAGTAATTTGAGGCAGTTTCCTTTAGAGTGTTTGGCTATTATATTTCTTCCTCCAAATACTGGACAGTATGTGGAACTAAATCTAAAAAAAAACATTTGCCTCTTACGATAATGAAACTGTAGCTAAAACAAAGCATGTGTGTGGGAAGCCACCTCAGTCTGCCTTCTTTACACAAAGGTTTCCTATTCCAACAAATACAGATTTTGTTGTATTTCTGTAGGAAGAATGTTTTCTAGAGGTGTCTTCAGATCATCTCACTGCAGGAGTAATGCAACCTAAAGGAAATACTAGAATAAACTCCTAGGAGTGCAGAAGCATCACTTGGCTAGGACTTTTTTGTGATATTTTAAATGAAAATAACTAGTCATGATATTATAAAATTTATTTTACGGTCAGGCCTTAAGACTGTGGCCAGAACATTGTATAGAACCTAGAACTAACCTTTCAGAGGCAAATGGAAAAAGATGCTAAAGTTCCAATACAAAAATAAAATAAAAGAATGGACCAGTGTATGGTTTAAATAATGTGTACTATAGTATAGATGCCAAAGTGCTGAGAAACTGAGAGGGGACTCTGTTTCCCTTGTCACTTAAAAATAGCCCAAAGTAGATGGCTGTTAGAATAGGCAACAGCAGCTGTGTCTCAGCAGCTTGGAAAGAAATCCCTTCTCATCACTTGATTCACCATTTTTCTGAAAAGGGGGACCTTTTAGAAGTTCTAAGAAAGCAAAGACAAATGTCCAGTGGCTGGTTATTTCTTAATCTTTTGCTGTTTCTCAAGAATCAAATCAGACAAATAGTGTGTTATATTGGAGGTACCTCAGATCAGTTGCAGACTATGCACCAGTCTTCAGCTGGTAAGGAAAGCATCAGGAAGCGTAACTTTTATTTTACAGTAATTTCTTTTGCATTCGATAATAATATACAGTTTACAGAATGAGTTGTAGAAGCATACATGAAACAGCTGCACAAGCACTAAATAGCATTAAGACTAAAAGGCTTTTAACAGAGTTACTAAATATGAGCTTTTGAATCAATTGAGTAATTAGAAAAATAAAATCCCAATATGCATTTTGGGAAACTTGAGTAGGTGAAACAGCAAAATATTTAGCTACTGGAAATTTAAGAATCTGTTCTTAGCTTCTGTTCTCTAGTCAATGGAGGAACCAGTACCTGCAGAGTGTGATTTATTTCACTTCAGGTACTTATTTTACAATGGGTTGAATCGCTCCCTACATTTATCTGTATTTTTACATGGACTCTGAAGAAATCGTAGACTTTTAGCTAGATTAAAGGCCTAAATTTTACGTGGTTAAAGTTAGGTGCTTATTAAGATTTTAGGTATACATGATTGCAGCCTTCTTTGCACTTTATAGCAAGGTCATGCAGTATAGCTTGTATCAGAAGTACAAGGCAACAGCAGGTCAACCACTGTTTTCACCTCGTTTTATGAGAGAGCATTCTCTCTTCCAAGCCATTGGGATGGAAAAGGTTATATTAAAGTGACTGTGGAAAGCTAGAGCTTACACCTCTTGTCCAATGAAAGTAAAAGCTACAACATAAAATCTTGAGCAACATTAAAAGAGATGACAGTTTTTGTGTTAAATACTTTCTGGCGCTCTGGCCAATCTTTACAAACATATCATGTAGGTGTAAATTATTACTATTTTTTTGAAACAAACCAATTACAGGTGCCGGACAATGATCTCACCATGGTCAGTTTATGGCTGCTTAAAATCATTGCTACAAAATACATTACTGTGCACCAGTACATAAGACTGTGTGGAGAGGTTCCCACTAGGGAAATAAGCTTCCTGTCTTGCTGTTCAAAATGCTCACATGAAAAACATTAGTCTCTTTAAATACTTCTGTGAAACTTCAAAAAAGCTTGTAAAGTGATCAGTTTATTGGATTTAGCTCTTCTCTGTTCACAAAATTAACACAGTTGGTAAAAACAAACTGCATCAACATACAGCAAATGCTCATTAGAATGCCAGTGTGGAAAATTTGACATGTCTGTTCTTCATCATACATTTCATGCTAGTTAACTGTAGTTACCCGAGGAACTTGAATTGTTTGTACTTGCAGAGAGGTAACATGTCAGGAAACGTAAGCAACAAACAGCAGTTGTCTTCAGCCATCTAACTTTACACTCTTCTTCAAGAGTGACTGCGAAGAGATAGCTAAGGGTGAACAATAACAGGGCAGGCATGTGTTGCTTCTTTCTGCCTAATATTTTCCCAGCCTCTGAAAAGTGATTTCCTGAGCCTAAATTGCCTTGTCTGCATCCTCAGTGTATCTTAAACATTTGTCACTATTTAGTTGCCACTGCCTTCATTTAGTGACTTAACTCACCTGTATCCTAACAGTTTTGAAAATTTCTGCAGTATCCCTCTTTGATTAGTCCTACCCTAATCAGACATTCTTTTGTAGAAGCTGTTACATATTTATAAGGCATAAAACAATTATTCATTATCATAAAACAGTTGTTCTAGCTGTTGGTTTCTGAATTTTTTCCAGTACTGAATTATTTTTTTTTTAAATGAAGGCCAAGAACAGAACATACTAGTTGTGGATGGGCAAAGGTTTTATGTGATATTTTATGTAGGATTTGTTATTGATTTGTATACTTTATGTAGTATACTCCAGTGTGTGATTCTGTGTTATTTTCCTAATTAATTACATATTGATTTGCCTTTTTAACAGCTGCCTAGTACTGAGCTAGTGTTTTCATGCAGCTGCAGTGCTAAAGATGTGCTCTTGAATAGAAATGGTTGGATTGGAGCCTACCATTTTTTGTGGAGCCAGGATTGTGCTTTCTATTGTGCATTGCTTGGTATTTTATTTTATTATCCTGTTAGGTCTTTCTGCAGCTTCTTATTGCCTAATCACATCCTTACTTCAAAGAGTATCATTTGTTACCTCAATTACATTTTTCTGTTCCAGTTTGTATATTAATATTATAGTGTGTGGATCACATCACGAAATCTGGATTTTGTGCAAAATTGCACTGGTCACCTCCATTGGGATGTCTGATTATGTCTCATACCATTTCCTATCTTTTAGTCAATTAATGACCTTTGCCAAGACATTCTTATATAAAGGCTTGGTTTCTTTTTTAAAGTCCTTTATGGTGAGAGTCTTCTGAAGATATCCTAGAGAACCAAGTTAATTTCATCAAGCAGCTTATGTATATCCTTAAGCTGGTTAAACCATCCAAAAGTCCCAAACAGGTTTGTAAAGCAGAAATATTTTTCTAGAGATGCCTGGCCGACTCTCCCCACACACATTTGTCCAGGTATTTCTAATCCTTCTGTTCATTATATAGTCTCTTCTTACATACCTTCCACATGATATGCTTACAAGCCAATAGTTTCACTGATCCCCTGACACCAGTTTTAAAGGTTGGCATCGTTTTTGTTGCTCTCTTATCTTCAGGGACTGACACAGTTCTAAATGAGGACTGTTTTTAGTGTCTCAGCTATTTCATCCCAAACTAATTTTAAACTTTTTTTTCTAATTCTTCTTTATCCTGTTAATTTTTTAGCATCTAACTTCTTAGCATATAGCCTCTCCTGCAGCTTCTTAATTTGAGAAAGAGTCTTGTAATTCTCTCCCTTACCCAGAAAGGATCCCTGGGACCCATTCTTCTGCAGTAAATGCTAATGCAATGAACTCATAGAACTTCTCTAAAATGGCTTTTATACCAGGGCTGTGATTTTGGTCCTGTGGACTCTCAAAATTTTTGTTCCTTCTGTATAGGAAGAAAGATCTAGCATTGATTTTTGGCTCTCTTGATTAGTTTCTCCTGAAACAGTTTTTGGACTCCATAATTACATTTTTAGGTGTATTTTTATTACTATTATTATTACTTATTATCCAGACTCCCTGATGCTTTCTGTATTGTTTTAAAACAAATTCAGTTATTTGAAGAACACTGTTTTGGTTTTAATGGCTTTTAACAATATTCTTTAACATTTGTCCGCTTTCTAAACCAGTTCTTGAAACAAAAATATTTGAGTCGTCATCCAAAAAGGGATGCTTTGGAATGGTTGCTATTAATTCCACTGTTACAAAGATTATGGCTATTTATGTTGCAAAACTGGATACCTTATTCATTAGGCTGCCAGTGTGGATCTGATTAATCAGATTAAAGAATTGGCTGTAAATTGAAACTATAGGTAATTAGCTTTTGCTGATTTACTACAAAATACTTTTTTCCCGCTGCAGAATAGATCTTACTTTAAGGTTCTGTTTTATCTGTCTAAAGAATATCTATTTCTCTTTGAGTCTTGATTTAAGCCCAGCCGGCAACCCAAAACCACACAGCCGCTCGCTCACTCCCCCCGTTCCTCTCCCTGCTCCCAAAGGGATGGGGAGGAGAACTGAAAGAATATAACTCCCACAGGCTGAGATAAGAACAGTCCAGTAACTAAGGTATAACACAAAACCACTGCTGCTACCAGCAATAATAATAATGATAAGGGAGATAACAAGGGAAGTGAATGCAGCCTCTCACCACCCACTGACTGATACCCAGCCCAACCTGAACAGTGATCTAGCCCTTCCAGGTAACTGCCCCCAGTTTATATACTAGGCATGACGTGCTGTGGTATGGAATACCTCTTTGGCTAGTTTGGGTCAGGTGTTCTGTCTCTGCTTCCTCCTGGCTTCCCCTCCTCCCTGGCAGAACATGAGACTCACAAAGTCCTTGGTCAGACTAAACATTACTTAGCAACAACTGAAAACATCGGTGTTATCAGTGCTGTTCCCAGGCTGAAAGTCAAAACCACAGCACTGCACCAGCTACTGAGAAGGAGAAAAATGACTGCTACTGCTGAACCCTGGACTCTTTGTTTTCTTTCCTTCTTCTATTCCATTCAACTACCTAAGACATGATTCTAGAGTGAACAGAAAATACAAAAGGTGAATGATGTGGCGATTAGTGAATTCTCTTCATGTCGTTATGAAAAGATGCCTGATCATAAAACCTACAGCAACAGCTCCTAAATTCCACTCTGATTTCAACTCCTGAAATTCTCTAGGGTGAACTGCTTAACCTGTTCTTGAAATCAGAACAAATATAGGGCATAGAAGTGAAATGTCTGGAAGATACTCTGACAGGAGCTCATACAGTCGTTAAAAATGTTTAAAAGCAACCTACAGTTCTACTCTAGATTCAGATTTAAAACACAACTTTAAATTTTATTTGGTTTAGATTGGAAAATCATTAAAACAATTTCATTTTTCTCCTGTGTTTCAAGGTTTATGTTACTGTACTTACGTGTCTTAAGGCATTTTACATGGATGTGGCAGAAATGAAAATTGGAGACCTATTATAGCATTGCTTTGATCTGGAAGAACTGCAGCTATATGCTTCAAAAAGCTGTGACAAAAATCTGTCTAGAATAAGGAGTGGATTAATCCTTTCTGCTTGAATCCATTTATGTTTAGGATGCCAAAAAATAAGTTCCAATTTTGTGAAAATCTAGCTGTCACTTGGTTTATCCATGGCTTTCAAAAGCTATGGTCATGTCAGTGTTCTGGCTGCCTTGCTGCTGTGGTGTTCTTGTTATATTTCAAGTTTTCTTCCTGCCTTCTTTACTTCCCTGTTCTCCCGATGAATAGAGAAACGTGTTATTTTCATCTGAAGTCATTTTTGTTTTAGTGACCAGTGTTTATTGACTTCAGTTGACTACCTCAAGCTGACCAACTATTTCTGCTAGCAGCTGACATTGGACAAGGGAAGAAATGCCTGAAAAAGAGTATTTATTTATTACTTTCCTGTTCTCCTGAAAAATTTTGTCAAGGAAGGAAAAAATCCTGGAGTACACCATTAGCTATTGGCTTCTAACTAGACTTTCTACTACATATCACAACCTTCTGGGCCTACCTGTCCAGCCAGTTTTCAGTCCACCTCACTGTCTACTTATGAGCTTCTTAATGAATATCTGATGGAAACAGTGCTGAAAGCCTGAATGAAGTCCAGGTGGGCAATGTCCACCTCTCTTCCCAAATGTACCAAGCCAACCATTTCAACATAGAGGTTATAAGTTGATTAAACATGACTTCCCCTTGGTGAATGTCTGCTGGCTCCTTCCTCCATGCATTAGGAAATGTCTTCAAGGATGATTTGTTTCATATAATTTCCAAGGAATGAGGTGAGGTTAACCTGGATCCTCCTTCTTGCTCTTCCAGAAGATAGGAGTGATATTTGCCTTCTGTTGTCCTCAGGAGCATTTTTTGATCACCATGTACTGTTAAAGATAATAGATTTTTTGACAGGCAGCCTCTACTCTGTAGCTTGTTCTTGTGGCTAATAACAAGCCTTAATCAAAAGTATTGACTGTAATGGTCAATACAATTTCCGTAATGGTAATTGTATCATGTGCACTACGAAGAATTAACAAAGCAAGAAGAAAGTCAGACTGCGGCAAAGTCTTGCCTCCAAACGAAGGTATGTAATGTAGGGAGCATAATTTCAATTTGTGACCTATCATCACAATAAATATACTATCTCTGCAATTTTAACCTATAATATGAAGCCTGCTGCAAAGTTAAGAAATAGTGTGATGAATTTAAGCTTATGTATATAGCCACTATATAGCTCTAGTGACCATATCCTGGGCTGCATTAAAAGGAGCATGACCAGCAGGTCGAAGGAGGTGATCCTGCCCCTCTACTCTGCTCTCGTGAGACCTCACCTGGAGTATTGTGTGCAGTTCTGGTGTCCTCAACATAAAAAGGACATGGAACTGTTGGAACAAGTCCAGAGAAGGGCCACAAGGATGATCAGGGGACTGGAGCACCTCCTGTATGAAGAGAGGCTGAGAAAGTTGGGGCTGTTCAGCCTGGAGAAGAGAAGCTGCGTGGAGACCTCATAGCAGCCTTCCAGTATCTGAAGGGGGGCTATAGGGATGCTGGGGAGGGACTCTTCATTAGGGACTGTGGTGACAGGACAAGGAGTAATGGGTTAAAACTTAAACAGGGGAAGTTTAGGTTGGATATAAGAAGGAAGTTCTTTCCTGTTAGGGTGGTGAGGCACTGGAATGGGTTGCCCAGGGAGGTTGTGAATGCTCCATCCCTGGCGGTGTTCAAGGCCAGGTTGGACAAGGCCTTGGGTGATATGATTTAGCGTTAGGTGTCCCTGCCCATGGCAATGGGGTTGGAACTAGATGATCTTAAGGTCCTTTCCAACCCTAACTATTCTATGATTCTATGATCCATACTCTGTGCCATGATTTAGAATATATTTTCATGTGATACCTTTTTGTTTTCACAGGGAGCTTGAATATTAGCTATGTTGCTCTATGTGCCACTTAGAGGTATCTCTTGTAGTATACATGTAAATGTTGGTGGGCTGTTGACTAAAGAGAGCATCCGTCCACATTGAGTTGTAAGCCCAGTTTCTTTATCATCTCTGTAAACATGTCCAACTGTCAATAAAGTAATTCTGATCTCAGTATATTCTTCTGGTTTTCCCTATTTGTGTACTACAAGCTAGTGGTAATGGCAGTTAGTGAGAGATGGACCCCTGTGGTCATGTACCTAGAGTGACTAGAAAGAGGGTGTTTGATTTACCCTTTGGGACTTTTGATATTGTTTTGTAGAATCTGTATCCACTTAGTCATAGAATTTTAACTGAAAACAGACCACTGTATAAGCAGAGGATGGATTTAAAACTTGTAAGTATTTGTAAAATTGTTATTCCCATGAGCTTAAACTGAGTAAGCTGTTTCAATTTAGAATGGTATTAGAAAGGTATTACTGAAGTATCTCAGTCTGCTAAGTGGTTCTTTCTGTTCTGCAACTGTTCCTAGGTCTAGGCTGCCTTCTGCACATACCATACTCACATTTGTCATTGCAACGGTTTTCCAGAATGCACTTTACATTTCTTCAAGCTTGAAAAATGTTCCGTATAGCAGTATAGTAAAGTTTAAAATAGCATTTTTTTTGTGTGTGTTTTTATTTCCTTTACAGTATAGACCTTCAAAAGAACAACCCAATACACAAATTAACTGAGGAGGAGCTTCTGGCTTTTACTTCAGTAAGTGATTTATCCTGACTTCTTAGTAAACATGTTATCACTTACTGTGTAAGTGAAGTATCAAGCAGTAACCTGTTAATCACATTAATCATGAAACTATAAACAAATATTCCTTTAGTACTCAGTCATTTCATTAAATTTTGCTTATTTCAAGAAATTAAAGTGATGCTGCGGTTCAGTTCAGTCATCATCATGTGGGATAAGCTTGACATTGAAAAATTTAATTTCATCTGAAAACAGAACATTTTTTGTTTCAATTTGTAGTAAGTATATGAATTAGAATGCAATATTCAACTGTGCATTTTTATAGCGAACACTTCCTACGGCACTGGTGTTGAAAGCGTCTTTCTTTAAACAGTGTTTAAGTGGAGTTTGAAAGGAATTTTAGCTTTGTTCTGTCAGATTTATTCAGTCCACGTATCACATGTTCTGTTTTAACATGTTTATTCCTGGTCCAGTGGCTGATTTGTTGCAGAACAATTCTGTAACTTCCAAAGTGCCTTGAAAATACTTACTTGGTATTTTTTCAATGTGGTTTTTTGTTTGTTTGTTTGTGATGTTTCTTTGGGGATTTTTCTTTTGTTTTTTCTATTTTCTTTTTTTTACTCAAGACGAATATCAGTTTGCTGCCTTGGTCTTTTCTGCTTTTGTGTGTTTTCAACAGTACATTATAGGGGGAGTGGAGGAAGAAAGGCCATTGATTATATTGTAATTTTTTTCAACTTTCCACAGTGTTAGAGGTCAGCTTTGGTGCAGTAAAGAGAGCTTGCTCTCTTACCAAGCATTGTGGTCTGAGACCCCTTTGCTGTAATATTGCCATAGGAAAAAAAATAAATTCTTGTTAAAAATTTGCAGATAGGATCTCAGTAAAAATCCCTTTGATTTCAATTGAGTGAGAATTTTTTTCACTGACTTTGTAATTATGTGAAAGGCAGTAATCTAAAATTAAATGTAGTAATGTTTCATTTGGGTTGGTTGTTGGTTTGGTTTTTTTTGTGGTGGTGGAAAGTTCAGTCTGTAAAACAAAATCCTAATCTTTGCATTAAATAGGTAAATGTAAAATAGGTTGGGTTTACAGTAATGTTTAGCTCGTCTGCGGTAATAAAGTACATGTAAGATCTGCATGAGGGAACTGAGTGAACCGCTGTGAAACAATTTGGGGTTTGTAGGTTTTCTCTTTGCTACAGTGATCATAGTGCTTTCTTATGATACAGTTTTTGAAGTATTTGTTTTGAACTGTAGTTTTGGGGTTTTCTTGGGGTTTGTTTTTTTTTTTTAGGGTAGAAATAGAAGGGAAAAAATTGAGATGTAGAAAAAAATGTTAACTCTCGTGTGTTGTAGTAACTGAAGTACCCGAGTGATGTTATTAAAGTATGGTTACCATTAAAGAGAGGAAAAAACTTACAGAAAGAATAAATATGTACAAAGTAAGGAAATGCACACATAGAGAAGGCTGTAGGAATGAGAAAAGAGCCGAATAGTGCAAGCTTTTAAAAAATGGATAAATTATTACAATATATTTTAAAAAAAGGTTAATGCAAAGGTATGAAGTTTCAAGACATGAATATGATTTCTTTTTAAAACAAACTCTGCCACTTTTGTTGTAAAAATAATATATTTTAAATTGAGGGCTTTGTGTGAAAACTGAGAATTTTGCATCTCGTATTTTATTTCCTGTCAAACTTCCTGGACCTTTTCTGTTACTCCCTGCTTTATTATTTTCACTACCCATTATTATTTGCATTATTCTTGGGTGGAAGCAGCCATTATATACCTGAATCTTGAAAGAACTTCTCTGTATATTCTGTCCTTTTAACATTACATGGAGTTATATTGTGATAACAGAACATCTTTAACGAGGCTGGCCTTGCTACTGTAATGGTGCGCTTTTCAGAAGAGTTAAACTAGGTGTGGGGTTTAGCTGTTTCAACAATTCAGTTTTCAAACATTTCAACATTCTTCAGGTTTTACAGCAGAGGAGAAAAAGTCAACATAGCACATATATAGGGAAGAATCAGCTTTAATGTCATCTTTTATCTGACATTGCTTGACAGATCATATTACCTGTTATCTGAGATGAAGGAAATCTGTTGGGTGAATTCTTTGTTATGAAGAGGAGATTAAACTGCATTTTTCTGCCATCTAGTGGCTGGTTCCTCAAATTCACTGGACAGCTGCTGAAGTTGCTCCTTAACGTTTATTGCAGCGGCTGTGAGGAGCTTGTATGGTTTTGTGGGGTTTTTGTTTGTTTGGTGGGTTTTTTGTTTGTTTTGGGGGATTTTTTTAAGTTTTTTTTGTTTGTTTGTTTTTGTTATAGAGCTGCTATGTCAGTTACAGCTTGCTTCACCGTTGTAAGATCAGCAGCCACTATCGGGATAGATCTCCAGAGAAACAAACACAGCTGGACAATATGTGCAGGCATCCCTATCACTTTGTGCTCTGAAGAGCAAGAAAGGGCCTATAGCAATAAACTAGCAGTAATGTCATTCTTGCCAGTGGTGCAGAATTCAGACAGCAGTGAGTTGAAGAAGTAGTTGGTACCCTAAAATCAGAGGAAATAATAAATTTCATTATCAGAATAGTGTTCTTTTAACCTTTTGCTTAATGTTTCCAAGTTAACTGGATGTAGGGACACAATTTAATGTTACCATTATTTTATCTTTTGATCGTGGCCTGTGTTTCCAAGATACATATGGATTTTAACATTGCCATACTAAATCTTTCCTGGAAACTGAAGGCAGGAATCAGATGTT
The DNA here is from genome assembly GCF_034315485.1 of Pezoporus occidentalis. Lineage (NCBI taxonomy): Eukaryota > Metazoa > Chordata > Aves > Psittaciformes > Psittacidae > Pezoporus > Pezoporus occidentalis. Next base: position 3,391,137 of record NW_026915376.1, read on the forward strand.
AGCTTACTTAAATTCTTTTCAATAAAGGAAGCTTTTGTGGATTTTGCACCTGCACCTAAAATTTTGCATAGTCACTGCAGAATTTCATGATAAAATTTGAGTTCTTTTGCATCTTAGCTCTGAGTCCCCAAGGCAAGCAAATCCATTTGCTGTGCTCCCTGGAAGTAGGGATATTCTGTGTGGATGGTAACACAGCCTTGGTTCTTATGGTGTGTGCTAGCTGAGTATGCAAGTGGCACTGCAAATATTATCAGTTGTATCTGAGGTATTTACCAAGCTTTGGTACTACCTAGTGAAACAGGCAAATGAGCACTATACCAATGCTGCTCTTGTAATTTCTTTAACATTATTTAAACTGCTGTGTATGCGTGTGTGTGTGAGCAGGCATCTTCTCAGCCTACATGTGGATTCCTAAATCTGCAGGCTGGTTAGATGGTTGTCATGCATTCATTTCATATCTGCTGAAATTTATGTTTCCTGAAGAAAGGAAAGCGTTTCAAGATGTCTTAGGAAAGTTGAGAAATTGTAAGGCATTTTTAATAGATCAGGGAATCTCCAAGAGATCCTCTTGCTTTGGACATTGCAAAACAAATGCATGTGACCTGCAATTTCTCTTGAGCAGTGGGAATTAAGGTAGTACAAAAGGGAAAGGATGATCAAAGTGAAATCAAGTAGGTGATATGGGCCTGCTTTGTACTAGGTGTAGTTTGGCCAACAGGCTTTCTAAACACCCTTTTTTAGGAATAGAAATTAAAAATTACTAGATCTCTAAGATATATATATATATATATGTATTTTAAGCAACATAGAGTCTACAAATAGTACTATTATGTCACTATTAGTAACTTCTTGGTGACTGCTGTCAAATACAAAAGGATTGCTGCTTTTCTTTTACGGTATTCACTTTGGAATAAATGCCATTCCTAAAAGTAAACTTTTGTAAATAAGAATTACTTCTAGTATTTCTGTTGGGGTGTATCAGATCCTGTGTACTTGGATATGTAATCTCATTGTCTGGGATAGCTTCTCTTGGTACAATAATTTGGACCTCAGTGCTTGAGGAGTTCTAGTCAAATCTGTTCATCTATCTTCAGCATAATATTTCAGTTTTTAAGATGTTAATATATAGCTGAAACTAGATACATTTTTTTTCTTGCTTATAGTTAAATTGTTGATTTTTGATCTTTACTTGAGAAGTAATGTATGTGCACTTAAAAATAAACACAGAATTAAACATTTTAAGGGAAATTAAATATATTTTTTCTCATGCATAATGTTTTAAGTTCTTATTTAGTAATTAAATATCACACAGTATGCTTTAGAGACCCAGTTATGCATATGGTATTCAGCAATCTTGCTGATTCAGCTAACTGAATATTGCACTTGAATGCCATTTTTCAGAGAGGAAAGAAACATAAACCAGGAGTGAAAGCCAGTGCTTCTGTTAGAATTACCAGTTTCTTCCTTATAAACTTTTTTCCCCCAGATCTTTCTGTATAAGAAGTATACGATGCAAGAAACCAAAGAACTAACTCAGTATTGCTTTAACATTCAGGTTTTGCAGCCCAGTTTACTCTCGGCTCCTCAACTTAGTTTTACAATGCCTAAATATGCTTTCTTATCCCGTCTTTCGGTTCAGTGGGTTGTTTTAATGTAAAAAGAGAAATGTGAAGTCTGCTTTATAATAGGTTTTATATTAGGCAGCAGTTTTTCCTTAGAAGTTCAGAAGTACACACACTGATCTTTGTATATCAGTGATCCAAATATCTTTTTAGAAAAAAAAAAACAAACCAAAGCAGCCTTTTTGTAAATGACCACAAGTGAGGTCTTAACATCACTTCTATTAAATATTTGCTGTTTGCATTATTTTGAATAGGTAATGCAGTTAAGACAATATACCAAAGAGAAGATTTAAATGAACACCAGTGTTATATAAATGTACATAATATTTCAGTATACTTTTATATTGAATTTTTTAGAAAATAAGCTTAAAGCTTTATAAAAGATGTCCATCATGTGAATATAAACTTAAACACACGGAACTAAAAAGTAATTCTGAAATGTAAGAGTTCCACGAACACATGAAAGCTGTGTGTAAGAACTGGTAAATCTTCCTTTATGTTTCAAGACTATGCACTTCTTGCAGACAAATAGGGGAAGGATTAAATTATGGCTGGTGCTGCACTTTTCTCTTACAAAAGAGAATAAAATAAAAAAAAACCCCAACCAACCCACTCAGTAATAAAAGTTCTTAAAGCTTTACAGAAAGCTTATACTGTAGTTTATAGTTTACATACTGGGGGCACAATTCAGTGTTTCTAGTCTGATATGACACTCCCAACAGAGAATATCCATGATTACAGAGCTGCAGCTGGTCCTTAATATTACTCCTTCAATCTATCCTAGTCCTTGCTTTGTCCAGGAGAAAGGGGCTTTGTGGTAAATGTGGTAAGTACTTAGCCCGTTGTGGGAGAATTGACTGTTTTTTGCCATATTAGTCTGGTATGATCAACATACTTAGAGTGGTAGCAACAATATTAACCTGTAGAGGACTAAGGAGAAAAAGTTACCAGAAACTGTGGAAAAGAAGCCTCTTGTTTTGTGCTTCCCACATCTTAGCTCCATGTTTATATTTTTTGGAATCCATAGAACATGAAAAGGGACCGTGGAAAAATTAGAATTTAGTTGCATTGATTTGCTATACTCGTGAGAGTTCTATCATTTATAGAGGGTAGAGCAGTTGGTTTCTTTACTGAGTGGTGAAAAACAAGAAGAGAAAGCTCTAGCGGGTCTTCTGTCTTTCAACACTGAACAGGTGAGGATACCCTTCTTAATGAGAAGGAAAAAAAAAGTGTAATAGCTTTTATTTTGCTCAGATTACAAAACTTAAAACTTACTGACCATCTTCTAGCAAAAATACCTGATCATTCTGAAATTGTTTCAGTAATGCTGTGAGAGATACCAATGTCTGACTTGGAGAATGAGAAGGAGTCTGTCAAAATCCAAGGAATACTGTGCATCATGTCTTGTTTTTCCACTGTGTTGTGCTACTCATTACAGACTGGTTTTGTTAAGGAATTTCAGAATGGTTGGACAGGGTGGTTTTTTGTTGGTTTGTGTGTGTGTGTGTGTGTGGTTTTTTGTTTTGTTGTTTGTTTTGTTTCCCAGAGGTGAGCATTTATTGTGTGTACAATAGAAACTGTCTCTGTATGGTTCCCTTTGAACATCACAGCAGAGAATTATAGTCCACATTCTGTTGAGAGTGTGTGTATTGCACATATGAATACTTCTGCTTTTCACTGTAAAAAGGGGGCTTTGGAAGGAGGGAGCAGAAGGTGGAAATGGGAACGCTTTGTTTTTCTCATCTTTTGTATGGTATTTGTGATATTAATGTGGGACTAGGGAGCAATCAAATCACAGCATATGATATTTTTTAATGTTAAGCCTTCCTATCAAAACCTCTATAAAACTAACATGCCAATTTGATTTCTAAAGAGAAGCTGTTTATATAGCTTAAATAAAAGAAGTGCATTTTTCTCTGCTGAGAAAATGGCTGTAGTTTTCTTTGTTTTATAACTAGCAAGGGTATTGAAAAGCTCATTAAGGGTGCCATGTGTCTCTATGGCTGTAACTTTCGTGGCTTTATAAAAAGTCTCTTTCACTTCTTTTCTAAGCTGCGTTGCCCATTTTGAATAGCCTGTTGGTTACAAGATTATAACACTGCAAAGGCTTTCAGCAAAGCCCTGCTAGTACTGGTAAGACTTTTTTTTGTAAATGAACTCAAAGCTGTTCTATTCTTCCCCCCTCCTCCCCCCCCCCCTTTTTTTTCCTCCAAAAGTCTGAATCATTTTCCAGGAATGTTAGGATCTAAACACTTGCTAATTTAAGACATGTATGCTTTCTGGCACATCACACATCACTGGGAAATCAGATTGAGTATAGCAAAAGAGAAGCTGCCTCTTTCTGCTGGAGTATCATGTGCAAAGACTCAACTAGATTTCTTGGAAGCTTATTCACAAAGTGTCTGGTACTTATGTTTACAAAGTATTGTGGATAGGAAATTAACCTAGTGTTAGTTATTTTTGCTGCTGTTGTAAGCATTTAGGTATTTTAGGGTAAAGTAAGTGGGAGCTATAGTACATGTGTTTCAGGAGAGGGGGGGAAACTTGCATTCCATTCCCAAACTGGGATTAAGTAACAATCTGTTTGAAGTTGTTTTATTTTGCAAAATATCAGATTTCAACATAATTGACACTTTTATCCCTTTCAACTTCGTTCTCTGTGGTCTGCATTCTTCCCTGAGTCCATGGGATCCACCGGTCTGCTTGCATCATACCTTACAGGACGTGATTCCTGATTTATTGTGGGCCTTTCTGAGCAGGAAGAAATTTTGGATAGCCTTTACTTTTTAGAATAGTTTGCTCTTTATATAATGTGTACGGAATTACTTAAGTGACAGATTTTAATGGGCTCATTGAAACTGCAATGGTAAGAGAACATGAAAAAATGTGTTTAAATATTGATTATTTCCTTGTCTAAGGGTTTGGGAAGTTAAGCAGGCAAATTCGATGACAGTTAGTGACATTTTTTCCCACAGCAGCCTTTCTTCTCCCCCTCCTTCTTCCTCTTTATCCATCAGCAGTTCACTTATTTCTTTTTCTAGCAATCTCTCTGACAGCCAGTTGACATGTTGCAGGCTTCCCTTCCCCCTCTCATGTACTTCACCAGTTAACAACTGTTAGAATTTACTTCAGCAAGAAGATTAAATTAATCTCCTTAATCAAGAAAATGATGTCTGATGTATCATCTGAAGGAAATAAGATATTTTCTACTACTCGGTGTATTGCATAGTATTCCCTTTCTGACAATATTCTGATGATCAGTTCAGTGAATATGTTATCAGCATTAGAAGTCACATTTTTTTTTAGTGTATTCTACTGATCTGCCTTTTTGGCTGGGGATGGGGCAGATGAGCTAATAAACAAGGGGTAAATCCAAGTATCCCTTTTCCCAAAGTAAATTTACCTTTTTGTTCTTTTACCTCATGTGAGAGAGAATTATTCTTAAATTTAACCTGTCCTAAAATGTTGTCCTCATCTCCTCTGCCTAGTTTTAGTATTGCCCCTTCATTTGGTTTTTTCAGTCCTAATTGAACATTTCAAATATTACTCTAATCTTACTTGTTCCATAGCATCTGAAAAAATGAAGTTGGTTGAAGTCTTTTTTTCTGGTCAAGTTGCTACTGTCTCCAAGAAACTGAGTTTAATTTTCTCTGATTGTATCATGTCTGTACTTTGGATGAAGTAGCATATTTCTTATATCGGCACCCCAAACATTCTTTCTGGTCCTTATTAACGATGAAACACTGAAAAAATATCTTGGTTTGTTGTTGTGTAGGTTATTTTTGGGTTGTTTTTTTTTTTTTTTTTTGGGGGGGGGGTTGGTTTTCATTTGTTGTTGGGGTTTTTTTTTTTTTGTTGTTTTGTTTTTTATTATTATTAAACAGTTTAGGATAGGTTTGAGAATGTCCTAGTCCTTGATCGTTATCATTAATTATGTATTTTTTTAATTCTCTCCCAAGTTGTAGGAAGTGTGCAAATCTCATACTCTTAATTCATTTATCATCATTAAAATGTCAAAGTTCTGTTGTTCTTGGGGGCTTTTGGGTGGTTTTGGTGTGGGGTTTTTTTGTTTGCTTGTTTTTAAGAGCAGCTAGTATTGCAGTCAATTCTAGCTGTTCTTCTGTTTTAGCTGCTTAGGGAAAAATATGAGATGAATTTGATAATAAATCTGTGTTACCCTGCTTCTGCATGAATTTGTTTTTCTATTTCTCTCAAACTAGGGGTGCAATAATTAAATATCTCCAGTGATTTTCTTGAAGTTTTAGGTAGCCATGGTACTGGAAGTGATTTCTAATTGATTTTTTGTTTGGGGTTTTTTCCCCCCTCTTCAGGTGATTTACTGATTTTCAGTTTAACATTTTTGCATAAAAAGTAATGTTTAATCAATTTCTAAGTCTGTAGATCATAGGCTTTTGAAAAGAGATGTAAAAAGGAAAGATTTAAAAAGTTTTCTTAAAAAAAAACACTTAGAGATTAGTTTCAGCAAAATATCCATTTACATACTTAGCATTTCTTGTTTGAGTAAACCCCATTATGTTCAGCAGTGATCTTGGGCATGTGCTTGCACGGTGTGCTGCCCTTATGTGAGTAGTTAGTTGGCTTTAGTATGTTCTGGAAAAGCATGATGCCATCTGTGTTATAGAAGGACAAAAGCTAACAAGCTCAGATTCTGGTCTTTCTACAGCATTTCCTTTCCTGTCTTTTATTAAAAGCAGGGAACAAATATTAAAGTGCTGGTGACCAGAAATTAAGGTGTTAAGATTAATTTGTGAAACATTTAAATACACCTACATGAATGCTGTATGCATGTTTATTTTGCTTATATTTACAGAATGCTTGAATTCTAGTACTGATCATGTACTAAACAGTATATTATGACTAAAGGGAGGGAGAAAAAGATGCATTCTTGCCAGCAGACCACATCATTCTGCATTTTTTTTCTTCCACAAATACATTTTTACTGGGAACTTGCATACTGGCAAGCAAAGGGCTGTTTTAAATAACTATTTGTAACACGAAATATGCAAGAAAATGTTATTAGGTAATTTGCATGAAGTGTTTATGACCTTTGTAAAAACTTATTTCCAGTTGTGCGAATACGTGAGCAGGAAAGGTTCATACTCTGTTTCTAAAGGTTAGCTCATTGCATCAGGAAATCATCAAAACAAGGCCAGCTCATTTAGTGCACTGTTCATGCAGTATCTATCATAAATGAGTCTCATGATTACTGTGAGAAAATTCAGACATTTTTTTTTCTGTGTATAATTTACATGCTTAGCTTATATGATAATATGGTATGGCATAAATACATTTGACATGTTTGGATTGGCCGCGTTAATAACGACAAGTAGAAATTTTAGTTATGAAGACTATTTAAATAAATGCCAATAAAATATTTCAATTCACAAAAATGTTTGAAAAATATTTAGAATATTTAATATTTTTATATCTGTGAAGCTGAGATTTGAGGCCTTTTCTGAACTAAGAACTGTGACACTAGATATAAGTTGGTGTATTTTGACATATTTGATTTTACTGCCTTGTCTATATTATCTGCAAGCATGTCTTGCATTAATTAAATTGGAGCGTGAGCTTTTTTTCCTTGAAGGACTTTGTCGTGTCAGCTAGATTTTTTCTTCAGTAGATTTGTCAGAATATGTTGGCCAACACATTCTACAATGAATTCTATCTAGTCTAGACAAAAGATGAGAAGTAACTTTAACAGATTGCTATAAATAGACAGTGAAAGACTTCCTATGCTGCAAAATGATCTGTTTGATTTTGAAATTACAGCACTCAGAGAGGAACAGCATATGTATTTGAATCCCTCAAATTAGTATTGTTCCTGGTTTGGTTTGTGTCATTGGCTGAAACTGAGTATATTTTCTTTGCTTTTCAGATTAATAAATGTAAGTGAAACCTTTTCAATTTCAGAATAACAGAAGGAAATGTTTAAAAAAGTTGGTTTTATTTTGTTTTGAACATCTTGCATGGTTTGAAGCTGCTTAATAGCTTAGTAATAAGCTTCAGAAAGCCAAGTTGGTCATTTAGTTGCTGGAATAAGGCTGTATTTCTCATCCTGCATCTTACTGTGTAAGAACTGTGTATACTTGTGTGTGTATTTTGTATTTTTGTGTATATTTTGGATTTTTTCCTTATGTGTACACAAACATTTGTGTGTGTGTTGCATCTCCAGCAGAGCTGGGAAAATGCAGAGCTTGGAGATGCATAACTAAAAAAATTGCTTCTTTGTTTTCATCTAAGGAAAATGTCTTGTAGCTTCTTCAGACTAGATATAAGGAAGAAATTACTTACAGTGAGTGTGGTGAGACTGGAACATGTTTCCCAGAGAGGTGGTAGATGCCCCATCCCTAGCAACATTCAAGGTCAGGCTGGATGGGACTCTGGGCAACCTGATCTTGTTGGAGATGTCCCTGCTTATTGCAGGAGGATTGGACTAGATGGCCTTTAAAGGTCCCTTACAACTCAAACTGTTCTGTCATTCATCATCCAATTTTCACAGCTGTTTTAATAACTGCTGTTGTTTACGTGCATAATACAACTGGACAGATGCTCGACTGTTGTGTTTGAATCTTAATCAACTAGAGCTCATATTTTTAACTTCTTTCAAGTCTAAGCATGTCCCAGATACTGCTTTTGGTCTCAAATAAATATATTCAGAGTATAGCTTCTGTTTGCGCAACTCTGTCAGATTTAGGAATGTTACTTACTGTTGCTCACCAAGACAGGATTTTCTTTTATTCTCCCCAGCATTCTGTCACTCAGTTTTTCAGTATTAGTCACTTGTGCCTATGTCAGCTTCCCTTCTTGTTTAGTCATCTGTGCCATATTCCTGCCACCCCTCCTTTGTCAGCTCTTGCCTCCTGTTTATCTGGTGCACTCTTGCTGTCATCTTCCCTAATTTATCTTTCTCACATATTTCTGACACTATTTTTATTCCGTTCCTTCCTTGCTTTTGGTTGTTGCTTAAGGAGTTAGTCTTCTTCCAGGACCATTATGTCTTTGTTCTCTGAAAGGAAGGTGGCTGCAGCTTTGGTTTTGCTCCTTTTGCACATAAGGTTTAAAACCAGGATGCTGGTGACCTCCAGCACCTTCATCCCTTGGCATGTAATGGGAACAGTCGCTCTTTAAAGAGGCAGAATACTTCTGCTGGTGAAGTCAGGAACTGGAATAAGTCAGAAATTGAATATTTTTTTAATGGACATTGAGACTTGCTAGTATGTTCTTTCTTGGAAAACTGTTGAGATCGTCCAAAACTCTCACTGAAATTGTCATCTCCAGACTTTGACCCTAGCCACACTCAGCCCACCAAACAGTAATTGGGGCATGCCACTTGCATTCAGCATGTTACACTTGTGAACGCCAAGTTTTGTAGTATGTAGACTGATGAAGAGTGGAGACTGTTGTAGGCAGAATTCCTGTGGTGGATGCTGACATTCAAAATAGGGGAAAACCAGGTATGACACAGTTCCTGTAGAGTCCTATCTGGCATTGTGTAGGTTTTCCTCTGCTGTGACTCACCCTTCTTATACAAACAGCTGTTCTTCTAAACTGAAGGTTGTGAAGATAATTCTGTAGAAATTTTATCATTTCTACATGACATGGCTTAATAGTAAAGTCGGTGGCAGCCTTGCCGTAAATCACTGGTTTAAACATGTAATTCTTCCTGATTTTTTTTTGGCTGTTCCTGCTACAGAAAAAGAAATGTGATAATTGATTTTGACTAGTTGATATATTATGGGATGGGTTCACAAAGGACATTTTTATACTCTAAAAACTGTATGCAACTGTTACATTATTCTTGTTGTGGCATTGACTACTCTTAAAGTTTTGAACTTATGAAACCATTTAAATTGTTTCTTTTCAAGAAGATAATTTTATGCCTTTACTGAGGATGTTAAGAGAGCTTTTAAGGCTCACTGTTTTGTATAATTTTTATAGTTGTGTTTTAAATCTTTCCAAGAACCACTATTTTTGATACCCTACTTTCTCTTCCTGCAGAAGATACTCAATTAAGGTATTTTCAGAATAATTCTTATTAATGGATATTTGTTCTGGAGTTGCTATTGCAAGAAAAGATACAAGTTTCTTTTAGGCTAGGAATCTGTGCTGCATCAGATAGCAGCAGTGTATAAAGCCATATTCTTCCAGAAGATTTTGGTAGACCAAATAAACAGGAAGCATCACTGGCAGTCTATAGAAGAAACATAGTGGTGGAAGACATAGTAGTGAGCTCATGAATGTGACTAGGCAGTCAGAACAGACAAATCCCACCACCCTGGGGCAGTTGTGTAAAGATGCAGGATCTGTCAGGCCTAAAGGATTTTTCCAGTGGTCCAGAGTGCTGCAAACACTGAGTTTGCCCTGAACAGATCAAATAAGCCAAGAAGCAGAAAGAAAGAAATGGACACTTTAATGTGTAGTTTTACCTAGATTTTGCTGAGTAAGAAGTACTATTATAAAACCGAGGTAACCAGCCTAAAGAAAGCATTGACAAGTCGTGGTGGTTTTTTGTAGCTACAGGCAGCAGTGCCAGAAATGGAAAGATAGAAAGTAATGACTGTCTCCCTGAGGAGTAAATTTGTATCAGCAGAGGATAAGTTAACCTGTAGCACTGTCTGTTCCAAAAATGCTCCTTCTGAGAGGAGAGGCGAGGCTGAGGGTGGAGCAAGCAGGGCAGAGCATTTAAAAGCCTATTGTGGTAGTTTTTCAAGGGAATACCTAGTAGGGGGTAGGACGTGTTTCTTCTCACAGCCAATCTGAATGGAACAAGTTAGAAAATATTCTCCATTGGCACTGGTTTTCTATCTGTCACCCTTTTCTTAGTCATTTGCTTTGTTTGCTTTCAAGCTTAACAGATTGCAAGTCCTCAGACAGCATGTGCCTTTGCATATAGTCCTGAAACCATCTATTTTTAAAACATGGTATCTAGCCACTCTCAAACCAAATTCACTGTTTTACTAACTGTGCAGAGAGGAATTTTTTGAATGTGCTTTTCTGTTATTCAGGATAGTATCAAAAGAGCACATGATGCGTTCAGAACCTTGGCATAGACAGTAAAATTCCTCAGGCTGAGCAGCTAAAATGGGAAATTCAATGTTTAATACCTAGGGAAATCCTTATCGTTGGTACTAAAGAGTTGAAGTCTGGTCTTTTGAATCCAAAAACCTGATTTATTGCTGTTGAGATTGGGCCTTAGGAAACAAATGCAGTACTGTGATGTGGTGTGGAAGTCTGTACTTGTGCTGTTTCAGGAGTAAGTCCAAACCACAGACCTGAAAAAGACAATGCTGCTACAGTTGGATCTGGCTGAAGTAGTTTTCAGCATAACACAGAATAAGTGATATGTTTGGCACAATGGAGTAAGTGTCAGTAGTGCGCCTGGATACCATTCTAGGTGAAAGTAGGAGCCATATCTTATGTGATTTACCCTTCCTTAGTCATTGTAAGCAGAGTCCTTTAAATAATACAGTATCTTCTTTCTTCATGACATTTCCTTTTCTTCTTTAGTTTATTCCTTCTAAAAAAATTGAGAACCTCCAAGGAAAACTAGCTTCCAAACTTAAATATTCTCTCAAAATGAAAAGAAAAATCAAAATACAACCCAAAAACCAGCTTAAGCAACAACATGAAAAATTATTCTTTTTTTTTTTTTTAACTCATACAAGAGGATACAACATGGATACCACTTAGTATCATCACAGAGCATTAAGCTCTTAGAAACTTGCTAAATATCGTCCCCCTGATGCATGTTAATGTGGAAGAAAATTTATTTAATTTTGGGCATCCAGGATAGATCTGCAGTTTGGATGTATAAGTAGAACTGAACAAATAATTTAATACTCAGTACCTCTGTACTATTATTAGAAGTAGAAAAAGGGGGAAAAAGCATTGAAACATTTTCCCAGCAGAACCTGATTTGAGTTGATTTTTTCCAATTAGTCTAAAATTACTTTGAATTGTGATCTTTGTTCCTGCCATAGGCCTCTGAAAGTTACGTATCTGCATGCATACAAGTTAAATAATAGACTGCATTATGCAGGATCAAAGAATCATGTTTATAGCTCTCTGTATCTCCCTACTTTTTGGTTTTGATCCATACAAGTTAATGTAAGCTTGCTTTTCTGTGTTTCTGTTATATTTAAACCCATACCAAGCCTTCCTTGAGTCTTTTTTTTTCTCACTGAAAATTCTTCAGTAAGCATAAATCTCTACTCAGCTTTTTCTGTGGAACATACGAGGCCTCCATTGCAAGGGAACGTTTCTCTTGTGCTCACTTGCTTTGACCTTTTTTTCTGTAAAGTGTATAATGTAGGGGACAGTGAGCCACAATTTCAGTTTTATCTGCAGAACTAGATTCACATCTAGCTCAAAAGACAATCATCATATGCTTGCGTGTATTCTATTGCTGACTAGATTTCAGGTTATAGTGTACTGATGTCCACATCAAATGACCTCCCTTAATTTCATTTTCTTAATACAGACAATTTTTGCATGTTTCTGAGCCTTGAAGTTATGGAGTGAGGCAGGATATTTTCCAAGAAAAGCCATAGAAACCTCAAATTTAAAAGCAAGTGCAAAAAGTTCTTGATGTGTATTCAGAAGATGTAAAAAGTGTAGCAGGAATGAAGAAGAAACAGATAATGGACTCTGCTTTGGACATGAACATTTTTCTAATAGTTGATTAAGCATTTCCCTGTGCAGTATTAAAAAGTGTACTTGGGGAGAGGGAGAGTCGTTTTGATTGATATTCTTTCTGTGTGTGATGAAAAGAAACAGAAAGAATGAAAAAGAAAGGTGCAGCCTTTTACAGAACATGTTTATGGTTGTTAGTAAAAGCAGCACGTGTAGACCTTCCATGTGTTTCTTTTTGCTCCCTGTCCTTCAAAAATAACAAAATTTACTGCAGAGGAGAGCTGGCCTAAGGGTGACAGTTATGGAGAATGGAAATGCAAGTTGGATGTTCTTCTAGCTAGTGATACTTAGAAAACCAAGACCCAGAAATAAGGCAGCCTCATTTTACCTGAATATTGCTAGAGAAAACAAGATGGACAAATAGGGTGTGAAATCTGAATTTATTTTCTTTTGAAAGTTGCAGATGCATTTGTTTTGAGAAAACCAAAACAACCACTCATTCTTTTGTTTTCAGTATCCTTTCCAATATCTTCAGTGAAAAGAGATAATGTGTAGTACTTATAATGCAACTTATTCTTGACTTTAGTTGATTGGCTTTTATAGTGCCATCTACAGAAATATGATTAATTGTCTTTAGAGGAAATAAAGAAGAGTTGTAGACAATGGAGTGATTTCTAAAAAGACAGTTCTTTTTAGAGAGACAGTTCACTTTAGTAATAGGACTACTGATTCATATTTCCTTACATCTGTTGCTAGCATACCAGCTAGTCTAATACTGAAAATGATTACATCTGTGCAAACACTTAAATGCTTCTCAGCTTGGTCTTTGCCTTGAGTTAAAAACTGTATCAGGATGTGAGGTACAGCTTAATTACTTTTCACTTTGAAATCTGTGAGAAAAATCTATAGAGAAAGTCTCCCTTAGAGCATATCTTTTTCACCATGCAGCTAAAACAGTCATTCCAGAGTTGTCTGCAGCCCCATTACAAATTCAAGGGAATCAAAGGAGATTTGAGACTGGAAGATACCAGAAAATTGACAACCTGTGTAGAGGATTCATTGGGAAGAAGCAGCTCAGTTGGGCACCTAACCAATATGTATAAGCTAGGAACCTAGTTTCCTTCTTAAATTCAATGGGGAGAGTAAGAGGCTTTCTCAGGGAGTCCCTGAGGCTGATGCTTGTTCACAGTGGTCTTTTTAGGGACCCTTCCTGCCATTGCTAATTGTGTAAAAAGGACTCAGTAGGACTAACTTCCAAGCTTGTCTGCCTGATTTTTTTTTTATTTTTTTTTTATTCCTTGAAATCCTAGGTACTACAGAAGTGGCACAATAGCCATCACAATTTCTAAGATGACCTAGCATAAGTAATTGCCCAGAAGCTGTTCTTTACAAGGCAGGTGTCAGAAAGAGTTAAGAGTTACTGCTTAAAGACAGTGCCATGGAGGTGAAATATGTTTAGGGTGATGAACGGGATGGAATATGAGGATTCCTTTGGGTGGATGTTATCAAGTGCTATCTGTTTGCTACAGAATACTATTTAAGTGGGGTTAAAAAAAAGCTGTGGAAAATATAGTGAAGATGAGATGATGTTAGCCTTCCTCTGTACACTAGTGGAATATTTCGTAAGTCTTGCAAGACAAAAATTTATTCCATTCTTCCCTTCTAAGTTTTAAATGAATTAAGCCAGCTACTGAGTAATTCTTAGATTGTATTTAATGTACCTTCAGATGTGATAGATTTCAGATACGGTAAGTTCCAGAGAGAGTCAGTTGCTTGCAAACTGAGATTAAGTGAGATATTTAAGAATGTTAAATTGCATTTAGGTATGTGCAATGTAATTGCTGCTATACTGAGTCCAGCATTCATTTCTGTATCAGCCTAGCATAGTCTAAATGATCAACTGTTTAAGAGGTTTTTAACATCTTTGCATACATTTTGCTTTTGGAATGTGTCTATAGAAGAAATTTGTGACAACGCTTCACAGCTTCAGATGAAGGAAAAATGAACTGTCCATTGTGTGTATGTGCATATATTTAATTCTAAAACTCTCAGAATTAATGTTTCTTCCAAATGCATTCAATTATCCAAAACACTGAAATGATATATGTGAAAGGCTGCATGGAGACCTCATAGCAGCCTTCCAGTATCTGAAGGGGGCCTACAAAGATGCTGGAGAGGGGCTCTTCACTGAGGACTGTAGTTATAGGACAAGGGGTAATGGGTTAAAACTTAAACAGCAGAAGTTTAGATTGGATATAAGGAAGAAGTTCTTTACTGTAAGGGTGGTAAGGCACTGGAATGGATTGCCCAAGGAAGCTGTGAATGCTGCATCCCTGGTGGATCTCAAGGCCAGGTTGGACGAGTCCTTGGGTGATATGGTTTAGTGGGAGGTGTCACTGCCTATGGCAGGGGGGTTGGAACTAGATGATCTTAAGGTCCTTTCCAGTCCTTACTATTCTCTGATTCTATGATCTCATTCAAGCAGTTTGAAGTATATAAAAATGAAAAAAATAAAGGAATAAAGATCAGTGTCTTCTCATTTTAGCAGTCAAATTCAGCAACAGGTACTCTGTATTTACAATGATGAAATGTTACAACTTGAGTGCAGAAGCTACCAGACAAGACTAGACGAAGTAAATTTTAAAAATACCATTCTAATTAAACTAGTCCTTGCTACAGATCACTGATGGTGTTTTGGCCTTCCTCTTGACTTTTTAACACCAAGAGATATTTCTAATGGCTGCAGCTAAGAGCTTTAAGCCCAGCTCTGTTTGTGATCAGCTAACACCTGTTGCGGTGAAAAGCTATTTTAGTTGTGCAGTCCCATGATTAGTTTTATGACCAAAATAAACCCTTGTCATACAGTTGAGTAAATAGCTTTAGACTTTGGAAAACATATGCTGAGTGTGTGGTCTAAAACTACTGAAATATATATGGAGTATTAAAGCAGTACTGGAAAATGGCACTGTGAATATGCTGATGTCTCTGCCAGTTCAGGAAAGTAAATCTTCTCTGTCACTTTAATACTTTCAGGATTTCTGCTTGCCTCTCTGGTTTACCTAACTAACAGTCAGACACAATTCATTTAAAAAGAAGGTAGCATTTAAATCATGGTAACTTGGAAATACCTTGGAAAAATAATCACAAATGATCATGATTGACTATGGAATGTGCTATCTTGATATAACAACTAATAAAAATGAGTGAAAGGCCTAATAAAAGAAAATACGGAACTTCTGCTAATGCATGTCATACAGGATCAAGCGTTACATAGTTTTTTTGTTTTCCTGTTACAGTGCGAAGGTCTTGGCTTAATACTCTAAAGGTGCCATGTAGAATTTATATTAGATACTGTTAGGCAGGAAAACATGTAAGACCCAACCAAGTAATAACACATTTTCCCCAAGCAACACTGAGAAAGAAGCAATAACACAGGACTTGGAATCATGCCTGAAATATAATTCATTTGGAATGTATAATACAAGTTGTGATGTTTGCAAAGAAAATGTAAATTACCATTGTCTTAATAGTTTTGTCCTAAGACTGTTTGATCAAACAGTAGTCTGTAACTCCAAAGGCTTTGCATATTGTTGGGTTAAAAAAAAAAAAGGAAGTTAGAGTTGTCAAAGCCATGTGGAAAAAAATGTGGTCAGTTGCTAGCTAAAATTGTTGTCTTCTTATAGGGAACAAAAAAACCCAGAAATTTTGAAAATGATTGCTTTTGTGTTCATGTATATATACTTCTAAATTGCAGGATAAGTTGGCAATATTTTGACTTTCCAGTTCAGATCAGCCTTACAGTGATTTTAAGTTTAGGATAGATTTTGGTGTTTAGTGAAAGTGTGAAATTAAACAGATGGGTCAAGCCTTATACAGCACAGGTTTTGATAACTGTTAAAACCTATCAAAAGGGCCGTTGATGTTGGTTTGATGTCTGAGTAATTCTTTTGATCTTGAGAAGGAGAGCTGTACATGGAGTAGAATAAACACTAATGCATGTATTCCCTCTGCTTAGATCTTAAAGATCTGCTAACCACTAAATATATCCACCGTCATAAAATGTATGGAAGCCTTCCATTCTCAAAGTATGAAAATACTATATTCTGTGTTTGTGTCTCTTATCTTGTTAATGCTGCTCTCTAAGGAAATAATTATGCCATTTATCAAGTTGTAACAAGAAGCATCTAAAGTGAAATCCTAATCTAAGTTTTTTCTTGTTGGGCCTTAGAAAATATGAAGCTGTCATAGCTAGTAAAATGTGACTGCAGAATATAGAGCCTTACATCTTGTAATTACTTGTGCTTAAAGCATTCCTACCTAATGTTTCTCGAGATTAAGTTTATTTATCTGAAGTTTTGCTTTCTTGAATAGATGCTAAAAATTTGTTTTTTTTCGGAGTAGTAGGTCTTAGTCACCTATTGACAAAATATTGAAACATGCAATCAAATATCAGATATTTCTTACTGATAATATAGAGGAAGGCGAGGAATTTATAGGTGCTCAAATTATTACCCCAGTTAATGATGTAAATTGCAAAATTATTATTTGGGATTGTTGTCTGCGGTGCCACTGGTTATAGATGACAGAAGCTGTGATGAGAAGATGGTTTAAAATGGTTTGTTTCAGCATCTTAGAATCACAGAATCATAGTATAGTTAGGGTTGGAAAGGACCTTAAGATCACCTAGTTCCAACCCCCCTGCCATGGGCAGGGACATCGTGTCACCCAAGGCTCTGTCCAACCTGGCCTTGAACACTGCCAGGGATGGAGCATTCACAACTTCCTTGGGCAACCCATTCCAGTGCCTCACCACCCTCACGTAAAGATCTTCTTCCTTATATCCAATCTAAACTTCTGCTGTTTAAGTTTTAACCCATTACCCCTTGTCCTATCACTACAGTCCCTAATGAAGAGTCCCTCCCCAGCATCCCTATAGGCCCCCTTCAGATACTGGAAGGCTGCTATGAGGTCTCCACGCAGCCTTCTCTTCTCCAGGCTGAACAGCCCCAACTTTCTCAGCCTGTCTTCATATGGGAGGTGCTCCAGTATGAAGCAGTTCTATGTTCTTTTTTTATGCTGAGGACACCAGAACTGCACACAATACTCCAGGTGAGGTCTCACAAGAGCAGAGTAGAGAGGCAGGATCACCTCCTTCGACCTGCTGGTCACGCTCCTTTTGGTGCAGCCCAGGATACAGTTGGCTTTCTGGGCTGCGAGTGCATACTGAAGCCGGCTCATGTTCATTTTCTCATCGACCAACACCCCCAAGTCCTTCTCCGCAGGGCTGCTCTGAATCTCTTCTCTGCCCAACCTGTAGCTGTGCCTGGGATTGCTCCGACCCAGGTGTAGGACCTTGTACTTGTCATGGTTAAACTTCATGAGGTTGGCATCAGCCCACCTCACAAGCGTGTCAAGGTCCCTCTGGATGGCATTCCTTCCCTCCAGCGTATCAACTGAACCACACAGCTTGGTGTCATCGGCAAACTTGCTGAGGGCACACTAAATCCCACTGGCCATGTCAGTGACAAAAATTTTATTGTTATATTTGTTTGTTTCCAAGTTAATCACTGTTGTTTGTTCAGAACTATCATATAGTCATGTTTTATACAAATCAAGGATTGTACTGCAGGATCCATTAGTATAACTTCTCATATACAAGCTGTGAAGTCAGTAGGCTTGAATTAGGTGTGTTGTGTTTTGTTGAGAGCTTTACCGATTCACTGAGGCTGAATCGCTCATTAATGCCACCTGAGAGTTCAGCTGGGTTTGGTAGAAGTCGTGTCTGTGTTTGACCTGTGTGTCTTAACAGTGTGCACCTATCTCAAAATTTAGGTATTATTTGCCATTTTCTTCATACATAGTAATGGGGATATTATAAAGGTATTGTACAGTAATGGACTACTTCGTTATTAAGACTTTGAGGATCATGTTATTTCATTCCAATGTCATGTAAGGATAATATATTGAATGAAATACTCTGTTTTGTGTAATACTTTGGTAATCTCCTTTTTACACTTTGATATGATGGGAGAGGATGATATAAAGGGTTCTTGTTTTTAGGAAAAAAATGTGGAGCGGAATTGGAGGAATCTGTCTCCTATGTGAATCTGTTTCCCATGTGAAAACATTCCATTCAAGACAGAAGATGTTGCATAACCTTTCTTTCCTTTCTTCTCACCCCATCTAATTTTCCTGGTTATTTTATTGTTCTTTCCCTGAAGTAAGAGCAAGGATGACTTGTGAAGATTCTCAATAGTGGTTTTGTTTTGGAATTATTGTTTTAATTTTCTTAGCTCCGTTTTGTACAGTACAATAAACTTCCAGATATGTTGACAAAGTTGCATAACCTTGATTTAGTTTTTCTTTTTTTCCAGATATTTCATTATAACCTATATTCTTATTAATAAAGTCTAAATTTAGCTTCATTTAGGTGAAAACATAAAGCTTACAAGACTTACAAGAAACTGCTGATTTTCTGGAATATGTGGAGATTTGGGGTAGAAGAGTAAAGCTTGCTTCATAGTTATGGGTACATGTTCTGAAATTATTTTTTACAGCCCTTGAGTGCAAACATTTGCACCCGTGTGTGTCTTTTTGTATCTGTGGTGCTTTAAATAACACAATTGGGCAATGAGAAGGTGAGCACAGGACTGAGCTCAGTATAAAATTGCAGGTGTTTCTTAACTGAAAAATAGGACTGCTTCTTATTGTTCTATGCAGTTGCAGCACTTTTTTCTCCTGTAACTGTACAGCAGGTATACCTCACATTTTGCTTTATGAATACCTTTTAAAAGCAGGATTGTTATTCCAGATGCGACTGTCACTGCTTCTGCAGAGGAATGAAACATAATTCTCTGCCTTCTTCCACCCTGTTTCTCTTCATTTCTCCTCCCTCCCTGTATGACTTAATACACACCTCATAGAGCATGAGTGCTTAAATCACTGTCAACACAATGGTGAAGGAGGTGCACATGGAAGTAAAGGACAGGCTTTCCAGTTCTCTTACAGAGCTTGATGGTGTGCACACAGAGGCTTTGTGCTGTGCCCAAATCATGCCAGTTGCTAAGGAGGACCAGAGTGATGGGACAAGTAATCTGCTGCTGGAAAAGGGCTGTAATTGGACCAGAAAATATATTTAGGAGAATTATTATTCAAGACCTTTAGTTTTCATTGTTCTTTTAAGAGATGATGTTGTGATTTGAAAAATAAATACTAGTGTCTGTCACCATGTGGTAGAGAAAAAAGGTCCCTTTAATTAAAAATCATATGATGAAATACCAGTAGTGTAGAAAATGGGGGAAAGGATAACCTTTCTTACAAAAGGGAGCTTTTAAAGTAAAGTAAACGCTGTTAAAGTGTTTGACCTAACACTCCCTTAAGGTTTTTTAGCAGCCACCTGGGATAGCCATTAAAGGATAAATTCAGGAACCAGGGTCCTCTTGTAAGGAATGACTCGCTTGTGCCCTGCAGTTTGTCTTCAGACCAAACAAAAGTAAGTAGTAGACTGATCTTCCCATGATGAGACAGGAGAGAGATGAGCTCTTAGAACTAGGATTTGGACCAATTAGCAGATTTACTGATCATAATTAATTTGTAAAAGGGCACTTGAAAGCATAGAGAATGTTGCAGTGGCATTCCACTGATAGAGGACTGTATGGAAGCCTTTGTGTACTTCTTCATATAATACTGACTTGAAGCCATGAAAGAATCAGTGCAGAGATTGTTGGTCACAAGAGGGAGGATCAAGTGATGTTGAAGCATTTGGTGGGTGTACATCCGTTCATACTGCTTGCATTCATTCTTTCATTTGCTGTTCCCTGTCTTCCCGTTGTAGTTTTCCTTGGAGAAAGTTTAGTTTTGCTTGTCTCTAGCTCCTTTCCTGTGAAAACACTAGGGGGAAAAAAGTAGATTACAGTATGACAGAAATGTCAGAAATTTTACACAAACCACCAGCAAAGTATACTTTCTTAATGCTTGGGGAAATCTTTCAAAGAATAAAGCAAAAGGGGCTTTTTTTCCCAGTCTTCAAGTATCTATAGGCAAATTTATCAGAGAAGCTGTATTGTGTTTGTAGTGTCTATAAAACTAGCAAGGATGTTTGCCTGCTGTCTCCCTTTTCAAAGTGAATATCTTAACAGAAAAATGGTATACTGTGTCTGAAACAATACTGGAAAGAATCCAGGTGGTCTGTACATTATTAAGGGATATGAAAGTTGTATTTGCTACATATATCCTATTGGCCTTTCTTAAAAATCAGTGGTCGGAGACTGTCACCAAGTTCCTGGCATCAGGGCAGGGTGTTCCAAGTGATAATTTGCTGTGTCTTTAGAAAAGCTTTTTACCTATATTATTCCGTATCCTCTGCCCATTTACTGCACATCAAAAATTCTTCATGTTATTCTCAAGCCATGGCATATTCTAAATTAATATTCTTTGGTTTCTTAACAATTTCAGCCTATTTAATAGGGGGACGGTGTTAATGCAGGCATCAAATCACTTTGCATGTGAAGAGAAGCTGAGAGAGAGATGGTTTTGTTCAGCCTTAAGTAGGATACCTGCTGCTGTCTACAGCTGTCCAGTGTACAGGTGTGGAGAAGGCTGAGCCAGACTGCTCAATATCAGATTCTTTATTTGCCTTTTATTTGGAGTAGCCATATCAATTTGTGCATTTTGGTGTATGAACCATATGGGTACATGTACACACAGTGCTGCAGTAGCTGAGCGTGAGAAAATAGTTTTGATGGCTGCCTTTTATATTGAAAAGAGATTAATCCATATTCACAGCCCTCAGAAAAGTACTGCAACCACATATTTGGCTTTCAGAATAGGAAACAGCATTCATGCTTGAGAACACTATTGCAAACTTTACTGTCTTTGGTGTCTTTTAAATGAAATAATGAAAAAATGTTACTTTTCTCTGCAGTGCTTGCTCTCTCAGCCAAAGTTCTGGGCCATTCAGACGTCAGCCTTGTTCCTTCGGACCAAGCTTGAAAAAGGAAGTACTCGCAGGATGGAACGGGCAATGAAGCAGACTCAGGTAAGACTTCTGAGCTGCCTTCTTAAAAACAGAGGCTCTTTATATAGCAAATAAAAATAGGCAGGAGTTAGGAGCTTCTGCATTTCTTCTGTGCTAACTGTACATTGAGATAATTTTCTAATTATGTATCTAAACCACAAATGCTTTTATGTCTGCTAGTCTCAAGATAAACTCATAAACATACAGTAATACATACAAGTAATAATTGGTCACTTTCTTTCAAAAATAACAAGTTCTAGAAGATTGAAATTAAAGTTTGTTTTCTTACCTCTAGTTTGTGACTTCTGATACCAGTTTTTATGTAGAAGTTCAATGAATGTAACGCTGCTACTTCTGTCATATTTTTAATAGTTTTCATGCAAGTAAATTATCTGTAGAAAACAGTCAAATTTGTAGTCATTGGTATTGTGAGAACAAGAAAACATATTTGTGAATAAAGCAGTACTTTTGATTTATCATTTTGACGCGATACTTAGTGATTAGTAATTTTATTGCAAGTTTGAGGCAGTGATTAAACAATTTTGCTCTGAAAAAAAGAGAAGATCGGTTTCCAAGTATGAAAAAATAAAAATAAAAATTGGGATTTATTTAAGAAATAGATTTTTCAAAGGAAAGGTCTGTAGGTTTTTTATTTTAAAATCCCTTCATATTACAAACTTTTGTTAGCTGATTGTTATCTTTATGCTGTTAAGTGGTTTTGTCTCACATAAACAGCAGGCATTTCTGTATGTCTGTCAGACAACAGTTCTGCTGACTATAAGAGCCAGGAATGTATAAAATTAAGATTATGGTGCTGTAAATTAAGTTCCAGAAAGCTGATGTTTCATTTAAAAGCACTGTTGATTCATGGATCTCAGAAGGAGCGCAGCTGGGATGTGCTGCTGCAGTTTTGTTTTTCTGAGGAGGTCACAGAGTTGCTATAGTGGAATTTCTTGGGGTCATTGGGAGAGTGTCAAAAGATCCAGGATTCCCAGTCTGGGAGATGAAGTATCTGTTGGCATTTGGGAAGCAATCTCAGGATCCTTGGTGCCCTAAGCTGTAAAACAGTTGGAGTATCTCAGACATTTTTGTCAACTAGATTAAACCTCACTACTGGAAATTGTTGTACTCTACAGTTTGACCATCTCATAATAGAAATTGTTGCAAGTACATTTATGTGACTTCATTGCGTTCCGCAGCTGCAGTAATGTAAATGATTTGATTAACACACACTGACATTTCAGGAAAGTGACCTCACAGTAGAGACAGAATCTGTGGTTTTAAAGATTATCTTTAATCCTAAAATGTCTGTTTTCTTAAAGTTTCTTAGACATGTGAATGTAATAACATATATGAGTTGATTTGATATGGTATCAAGCTCAGTTCCCCAAAACAGTTAAAAGTTGTTTGAGGATTGATATGTACTAAATTAATCAAACAACTTGAATAACTTTCCATTTAAAGTTTTCATTCCTGAGTTCCATCAGATCAGAATTTTTCAATATGCTGGTTTCTTACAGTTCTGAGAAGGAATCAGAAAACATATAATGAATGATGTCATTTTTCATTCATAACACCAAGGGTTTTGATATATTGTCTTCATGAAGATGCCAAAGAGCTAGCAAGTTCTGCAGCTATTTATCACTAGAAATGGATTTCAAACTCATAAAATTTTCATACAAATTGGGTTGTGGGGGGGGGTGGTGGTGGTGTTGGTTTGGTTTGGTTGTTCTATAGTTTCACGTTTACTAGTTGCTGATACTTGCTGCAGAAAGTTTAGATATTGAAGATTAAGGGAGGAGGTAGGTGTAAATACGATTAGATTTCCCCATTGTTTATACTATCAAATTTTTAAAGTAATTGTAAAAATTCTTGTAAGACAGCTCAAATAAGCAGTGGTAAATTAAATCCTCTAAGTTACTTACTGTAGGGTTGTCTGAAGAGTGCAAGAGCCCTTATGTGCTCTGACTTAGTGATGCTGGACTGTCCTGTCCTCTTCTACTGTAACTCTCCTTCCTTTCCCCATTTCCACCCTTGCATGCCTCTACACTGGGTCTGCAGCTGCTAAGCATCTAAAAGTACGAGTATCACTGGGCAGGTATATGCTGATATTCAGCCAAAATCAGGCCAGGCTGTGTTGTTTGTTGAAGAAAGTGGGTTTTGGCTACATGTTTTTTGTTAAATTTATTTTAATTGCTTGAAAAATAATTGCAGCTATTTTTGAAACGAGGATATATTAGTTGAATTAGCTGCCATGCTCCACATATTAAGTGTATGTTTACATTAAATAGTTATTATAAAATTATTTTGTAAGTGGGGTTTTTTTTTGAACTGGAAGGCTTCAAAGAGAAATGATCATTTTCAAAACCTTTTTTTGATTACTTAAAAAATATGAACTCCAGATAACGCAGTCTTTGGAACATGTTTTAAATTGATGATTCTAGGTACTCTGGAACATTGTAGTTAACTCGAAGTGAGTAGGAGAGATTTTTATTCTTAACTTTTTCTGGATGCTACTTGTCATCCATCCAGTTTTTGCCTAAATGAGGTTTGGATCCACAAAAATATGTTGAAAGATTTCTAAAGCCAGTACCGTTTTCAATCAGTTTTCTAAGAAAAGGACAGCTAAAACTTTACATTCCACTAGAATATTTAATCATGACCAGTATAACATATATTGAAGTCTGGATTAAGGTACTGCCAACCCAAAATGTATCGCTGGATACAGTATGATTTTTTTAAGGTTGGGTGTTTAGGTTTTTTCCATATGCGTGTAGGTGAAGGAGGGTGAGAAGTGTTAGGGTGGGAAGAAAGGAAAGAGGAGGAGGGAGAAAACAGAAAGAAAATGGAACAGTTTTTGGTAAATAGCTCTCCACATGATTAGAAACCTGCCACTTCTACATCAGTTTTGGGATCGTCACCTACCTTCTATTGTTAAGAAAGTAACTCAGAAACTATTAATAGTGGAAAATGGGTTGGAATAAGTTGTTAATCCACAAATTACTGCTGAAAGTACAGCCAGAGCTCAAGTGATAGGATGGGGAGAAAAAACATATTTTGAGTGGTGTAGGAGCTATGTAAAAAAAGAGAAAATGGAGGGATTATTTAAAAAAAATCCGATCAAAACCAAACTATTTTAAAGCACATAGAAGGGGATGCTATCTTTTAGTTTCTTGATATATGAAATATAATAAATTGTGGAAAAAAGTGTACTCTTCAGTGGATTTTTAAGTAATTTTAAGAATGAAGAAAAGACATAAAAATCACATGCTTGTACTAAGGGTGGTGGTGTTTCAGTGAGAGCATCGTTTGCTGCTGGATTACGCCAGCAGCAAGAAGAGGTGAAGCTGCCATGTGCCTGGTGCCCAGTAGCCTGCTCAGGTTTATCCTACAGTGACTTGTTACAGCTACCTCCTGGAGCTTGCTCAGGGTGTTCACGCTGGCTACCTCTGTGCTTTCAGCTTTTATCAGCTTGTTATGTGCCCCTTTTCTGATTGTATTTTCTGCTGCTTGCTGCACCTGGTGATAGCATGACTGTAACCTAATTGCTTGGCTTTCCTAACATATAGTAGAACGTATGCAGTATTTCATACGGTTCTCTCTTGCTTGCTTTTCTTGGCAGCAAAGGAATTTGCCCATTGGGGAAGAGGAATGTGTCTTGAAAGGGTGTTTTTAATAAGACTTCAGGAGAGCTGGGAGCAGACTAGGAATATTATAGGCTAATCATTATGTCTAAGATTGAAAGGTCACATGAGATCTTGTTTTATATCCTTAGTCATACACAGATGTATGTGGTTGGGAATTCTGTATCAACTGCCCTGTAATTTTCACTTAAATAATACTTCAGAGTGTCATTTTTTTCCAGCAACTAATGTTTTTCTGTGTGTATCAAGAAGGGAAATAATGTGTTTAAATTGTTCTTAACAATAGAAACATGCTAGCTGACATTCAGTTCTTTCAAATCTAAAAAGTTTACGTACAGCTATAGAGAGAAGTGACTGGTATAGATCTAACAGAAGTGGCATCTTGAGCTCTATGAGCCTGAATGCAATATTGCTGTTTCGTTATTTTCACACTGATGGTCTTTAAATAGTTATGCAAGAAAGTTATGTCATAGATATAGAAGCATATCCTTTTTGTTTTCAAAACCGGATTGTCACTTCTTTGCCATCTTGCTCCCTCTGCTTTATTTGGTGGTTGTTCTACATTGGACAAATTCAACATTTAAGGGAAGAGTTCAAAAAGATGGGAGCAGTCTTCCTCACACTAAGGTGATCTAGAGAGTTTTGAGATTAACGCATTTTTCTCCACTGCTTTTGCTTCTCAAGTCATCGATGTTTCTTGTCAGGCCTCTCAAGACTGGGGTTGGAGCAATATAGAGAGACTTTCAGTATGACCAAGGGAATTATAGCGCTTGTCTGTTCAGCTAAACTGTTAGGTCACTGTACTAGGAGTTCTTAAACTCGCTCTTGTACTCTAAGAGTACATTAAATAAGATTTTAGTAGTTGCTTTGAGTTGTGTATGGAATGGGAGAGGGGAGGAAGAGAGAGAATATTGCTAAATTAATTGCTAAAAATTTGTTTCACATGAAGTTGAAAGTTTTAACAAAGTTACAGGATCTATGAGCTGCACTGTTGAACTGCGAGAGATTTAACTCACTTTCTTCAGGAGGGTAATAAGTGCAAGACAGACCTCTTCTGTAGACATCCTGCATTGATATCCCCGTAGTTCTCAACTATTATGAATTGTATTTATAATTTGAACACATGTTCCAAAAGTGTTTAAAAAGAGGATAAGAGCCAGGTGTCTTATAAAACCTTTCCTTAATGAATTGTATTGCAAGATCACAAGGTCTCCAGAACCCTAGAAATAAACCTTATTACTTCAGAGAGCAATCACGAGAGAGTGACCTCCTAGTGATAGTTATTATTTCAGTTTCGAGACACATATTTCCAAATCGTATTTCATTTTGCTTAAGCAGATGACAGATTAGACAGGAGACGTTACATGACAGAAGAGATTCTAGGGATACATTGCACGCTTCAAAATAATTACCATGGTGGTGCTTGGCTCCCTCTGTTTTATTTCCACTGTGCAATTATTGCAATAAAACCCAAATTAAACCAGAGATCCAGCCTGCCAAGAGTTTTTCAGGAATAAGTGGTTTTGTACCCCTGGCAAAATAAGAAAAAATTGAACAGTATAATTTTCCAGGTAATGATTTCTGCCTTGAAATTTTCTACTGCACTGTTGTATTTGCCAGTTTGGATCAGCGCTATTAGCTGGTGTGGGGAAAAGAATGAAACCGTTTTTATGTGCTAAAGTTTCTTCATATTTTGTCTGCTAGTATTGTAAAGTACAAACCTTTTTGCTTATTTGACAATTATGTTCAATAACTGAGCTGTTCCATTCCTAGGGTCAATGCACTTCGTAAAAGCAGCCAAAAACAGTAAGCCTCCCATTTTTTCCGAATGTTTTCCATTGAACATTAGCTCTGAAGGCATTCACCTTTCTCCCTTTAAAGTCTCTTCTCTCAGTGTCCTGTCAATTAGTGATGGTATTAAGAGTCATAATGTCAGAGAGGAGACTCCTTAAGCAATATTGAACAGTAATGTTACACTTTTTTTATAGACTAAGTGTTGTCAGAGAGTTGCAAAGAAAAATATCAACAGATTGCAAGATGCAACATTCACATCTTTCTGCCTAAGCTTTGCCCTGGAAGGCATAAGCTGAGCTGCAATGAATTAAACAATTAAAATAATTTTCATATGTAGTCAGACCAGATGCAAGGCATGGATGACACACTATTCCCACCTATTGCTAAATTGAATAAATGAAGCTTTACAGATGTTGCTAACTATGAGTAGATGAATCTTCACAGCTGCATGTTATAACTACTACTGCAGATCTGGAGATAGGTATCTCAAGGTAAGCTAACAGACCCTTTTCTGAAACCAGGACAACACAGAGTAAAGCAAAGCTTAGCTGGATATGTTTGGCATTTGAGACTATAGAGTAAGAGTGAGACGACAATGCTATGCTGCAAACAAATAAGCTATAAGCATACCGAAAAGGGAGCAAGGTGCATGTATGGAAATAGAGATGTTCTTTCCCCAAATGCCAAATGATCTAGGCTTTATTTGGACACATTTTAAATGTAGTGCTGTCATGGTAAATTAATGGGTATTATAAGTATTCTTGCTTTTGCAACAGAAAATGAGTGTTCTTTTTTTAAATCCATCCTTCAGAAGTAACCTTGGAAATCTAGCTTCACGTAGAGACTGTAGGGGAAGTTCTGCTTACACCTTTTGATGCATCATAAGAATGTGTAACATAATTGACAAGTGAAACAGCTTTTTCTTTGGAAAAAAACCCAAAACATTAAAAAGCTACACTTGCCTGATAGTAGTCATAACTATAAAATTGTTATGCTTTTATAGTCATAACTAAAAAATTAAATTTCATTAAATTAACATTAAAATAAGTAAAAATAAATGTAAATGGCTTAAAGATAAAAAAATGTACACAGAATTTTCTGAAGATTGTGTCCTCTCTAAATGGATTTGTCCTGAGGCTTAAACCATTAACAGACTTTAACATCGAAACCCATATCCTAAGCACTGGCACTTAGTAACTTTGGCTGCAATATTTGTTCAGATTGGTAAGCATAATTTTGAGCATCAGTAATATTGTTGTGCTGTTAGAGGCCTCTTTTGTTTTCTCATGCTTCTTTAGGTGGTAGTGTTTGACTACAACACAACATTCCAAATGGTAGTTGCTCTATGGTTAGAGCATCTCTAGAGATGCTCTAACTTGCCTAGTATACTGCTTGGCTCTCTGTTTCAAATTAAAAGGAAGTATTGCATCAGACATTCATGAATCCAGATATCTTATGCTCATACCCTTGACCTCTTTTGTACTAATTCTGATACCAAAATGCTTTATATTTCATTTGGGATTCTTGGACTCATTTCCTCTTGTGTGCTTTCCTTCTCCACCCAGCTGCAAAAGCCCTATTATAAAGAAGCTGAAGCTTTTTTAGAAAAATGACACAGTCAGCCTAAGTGCATATTTGTTTCTTCTTTGGCTAGTATTGTTTTCAAAGTGAAATACATCTTTGCAGGGCCTCATTTTAGAAAAAGTAGACAAGCATAGTTCCAGCACCCTAATCAATAACTTCTGCCTAAGCGTGCTTCTCCTTAACAATTATCAACATCATCTTGCATCTTAAATGTTCACCTGGATTTATGCAGACACTAAATCTTATTGGTAGTCCAGTACTCCAGGTTCTGCATAGATGTCATACAAATTTTTGCTCTTCCCTCTTTCTTGCCATCAAAACTTTGCATAGGTGAAACCAGTAGTCTTAAATTTAGAAGATAGTCTCTTCCTCAATGATTTTTGAATTTGAAGTCATTACAATGTGGATGACTTCTGATGATCTTGCTTAAACATGCAAGATATATTTAGGGAATAAGTTTAAAGTGAAGAATTAATTTATTTGCCTGAGGACTTGATAACAATGGAGTGGGGAAGAATGAATGACCAGACTATCACAAAAAGAAAAGGTCTGGGAAATGTTGTGTCAACGTTAGCTTTACAGTTTTCCATCATGTAAAGTAGAAAAAAGAAACAGCTTTTCATTTCAAATACAATTCGTCATTCTCTAACATTCAAAAAAAACAAACAGGAATTTTATGCTAAAGATACAGTTGTCTTAAACATGCCTTCACAGGATCCTCCTGGTTTTAAAAAAAAAAGCTTTGTAGAATTGAAGGACAGTCTGATTCTCATTGCTGATGAAAATTTATCTTTTAAAATTAAAGAACAAACATTGAAGATAAAATAAATAAATACCCAAGCAAACACAAACAAAACAACTACCAAGAAAACCCAAACACCAAAATTAGTTGCTGGCTGGTTGATTAGGGCAGTAGTCTCTTAAAAATACGGAAACTTTTAGTCCAAAAAATAGCATTTTTGAGCCATGTTAACTCAGACAGAATTAGTTTTTCATTCTTTTCAGATTTTAATAGTTTTTAAGAACTATAAAATGTATGTAGAGCAAGTATAAAATTCTCTGATGATGATACTTTTGCAGTTATAATTCAGTACTGGTGGTCAGTTTATTACAGGTAAGAAATTCAATCAGTTAAGTAAAGCAAAGCAGTTCTCATTGTCCTCCCTCAGTTTTCTCTGAGCAATACACCCCCAATCTTCCCCTGCAAGCCTACCAAATGAATAAGTTTTTCAGCATGATGATAAGGCAATAAGCATGTGGGTTATTGTAGTTCAGGAAGTTCCAGGGCCATGGTGAACTGTCCCTCAACATGTAGCGGATGAATTCAGTCTTGAAAGACTAACTTTTAGTTATGCTTATAGTAGATAGAGCCTTCTTATTCACTGAAATGAAGCTAAGATGCACAAAAACAGTTGCTGGGAAGTAGTACAGTAACAATAAGACAGATGTTATTGATAGAAGTGTTTGTGCCTTTTTTCATATTTTGAAAGTGATCCAGCATTGTTCTGAACAAAATTCTTCCGTTAGAAGGTATTTTAGTGCTGCTTTAACCGTTACAGGAAATGAGAGACTAGAGACTGCTTTTAGCTTTAGAAGTATTCAAAGTGAAAGAATATGGAAATAATGGTGCTCTAATACTTGCAAAGGTTGGAATAGGTAATAAGTCAAAGCCAGCTTAGCCCTTAATGGTCCTTGTTTTTGTCCTTATATACTTGATCAATAAAGAAAGAGTGAACGCTCTTGTCAGTAAGGCTGACTCCTGATACAAAAGAAATATTTTACTGCCTCAGGTCAGCATACAAGCTGTGATTTAAAGAGAAGCCAATGCATGTATTTTCAAAGGAGATTTTCAGTGGGCAACATGAGGAAAGCTGAAAATAATTACTCAAATTTTAAATTTGAGGCAAGAAAGTGGTTGTATCAGGGTAGAGTCAGAGAACATTACATGGGAAGCATTTACCTTCTATTGTGTAGGTCAGCACCAGGGGTAATCAAGGAGAATGTGTTCGGCAGTTTGGTTTTTGAGCACCAGCTAAGTGTAAGATATCAGCATACCAGCTTCTGCAACAAAACAAGCTGTGGAGGTTTGTAATCATTGACTTGGAGATTCACCTGAAGTAGTGTGAAGGGATTTGTAAAAAAAGGTCATTAAACTGATGACAAATCTTTGTGAGATACATTTAGAAATAGTGAAAGAAAATACTATTTGCAGAAAAGATAAAATAGAAAAGAATGGACTATTGGGTAATTAATGAGGGTAAATTTACAGATTAAATTATATGTATCATTTACAAAAACAAGAACTAATTCCAAAAATGAAAATGGTCATGCTTTGAAACTAGTCTGTATCTATGATGCTGACGTAGGGAGAGCTGCTTTTTCTGATAGATGTTTCCACCAAACAAATATCCATTACGCCAAGGGTCTAATTTTCTAGTAAGTTACAGGGTGGGTTGTCTTGTTAAGAAAATATTTAGTACATTAGCTGTATGTGGTTTCTAAATGGTCAGAGGTAGAGAACTTGGGGAATCCAGTATGTAAAGAATCACTTGATTGGAAACTATTGTACTGGAGGCAAACTTTGCAATAGTGTTGGCTGCATATAGCTTCTAACCAGAGAACTGCTTGCTGGCCTAACTCAACTCATTTGGTTCCTGTTCCAGTTATTAGTTAGGAATTGAGGAATGTATTTGGCTTCTGAACTTTCCAAACTGGTTTAGGGACCACCGATTCAAATAATCATCTGAATCGGTGCATGGAGAGTTCTATGATGATACAATATTGGCTGTTTTCAGTATTTCCGTTTACTTTTGCAGTTACTCAGTTTCTTCACAGTATTGCTGTCTGTCTGAATATTGTAAATTACAATGTTGTGTTTTTGTGATACGACTTGTGCATTTTGATAGATGTGGACTTGTTCTTGTGAGAGGTATAGCCTACCATGCCCGAACTAGATTTTTAAACAGCATAAATATTATTGTTTGTAGCTATTGTGCACATTGCTGTGCTATACCTGCCCATTTTTCCAGATGCAGATCTGTCCAAACATTGAAGTTGCCTAGAAATAGAATAGAAACATGCAGTAAATGAAGCTGTCTGCGGTAGGATCGTCTCCTGCTTTATTCCGTTTCCCCCTGTGTATAATGCATGCAAACAAAAGCCATTAATAACATTGCAAGTTCAAACACTTAAAAGTTATAAACTGACCATTTATAGTGCAGTTATAAACTATTTCAGGAGCTCTCAAGCTGCGTCTTGCCTGGACAATTCCTCTCATGTGAAATCTGCCTTCTTTGCTCTGGTTCGCCATTGAAAGTGCAGGCTTGAGGACTGGATGCATGGCCAGAGGCCCAGCAGACTCCTGGGCTCACATTCTTTTCTCCCTTGAATAAAAGCGGTAGCAGAAAGCAGGCAGTGGTAGCTACTGGTGGAGGAGTTAATTTGTCCTTCAGTCCTTCCCTTTTGGCCTATGTTAGAGTATCTCAAATAAACTGGGCAGCTGAAAGCAAAGTGATCTGTTCTTCTGGCAGCAATGTGCTACCTCCTCCTGAAGAACTGCAAGAAAATTGCCTCCAGTGCAAGACTGGTACCATTAGAACTTGCAGCTGATTGTCCTCGGTTAAGTAATTGAAAGCTATTAACAGATTAAAGGCTGTACATATTACGCTAACCATCGTTTTGTTTCTACAGCCCACGTTTTTTTTGGGGCAAGGCTTTTAGGATCCTGTGTCCATGCTTGTAGTTGCTCATCTGTGAAGCAGCAGAACATCTGTTTTCCAGACTCTGCTCCTTGACCTGTTTGGTGTGAGTGACCAGCATAGACCATGAAACACCCTCCAGATGAATTAAAATTTTATTTTAGTTCTATTTCTTGGTTGCTTCTGTACCAGACAAGCCATGTCCAGTACTGCAGTGTGATTGTGGAAAGAATTGTGGTTTTGTGGATTTTTACTTTTTTTGATAAAGAAGAGCTGAGTCTTCAGGGGAGCTTGATGTGCTTCTGTCTGAATATGTCATACAATCAGGCATGGAATATTTAATGCATTTAAAGTGTTTTCATTTTACTGGAAGTCAAATTGATTTCAAGCCAATTGTTGCTGAAGATGCTTATTTTCTTCTTTGGTGAGTAAATCAATCATTAACAGCCAATGAGAGGGGGTTTGTTTGTTTTTCCCTGATGTGTAGAGAGCTTTCCAGGAACATGTGAAGAAGTAGATTGGATGTCTTTCAAGAAAATACATATATTGAAAACAGACTTCTTTATATGTGATTGCCTTTCTTTGGGATAGCTAAAGTTTAAACTGTTTGCCTGTGTGTCATATTTCTAATGTACTTACCATCGTATACTGAATGGTTGCTGGGTCAGGCTCAGCTACTGGAAGAATCTGTATTTCCTGCCAAATAATTTTTCAACAGAAACTACTGGATATCAGACAAGGTTTCACTGTATAGGGAAGCTCTTCTTAGGAAAAAGAGTAATGATTTGGTGTCAGGAGCTTGTTGGGGTTTTTTTTTTTTGTTGGTTTGGTTTGGGGTTAGATTGAGTATTTTTTGGTGAGAAGGGAAAACAGTGGATGCTCCAAGATGTTATCTGAGACATTCAGGCCAAATTCAGGACAAAAGAGACTGAACTTGTCTGTCCATTCTCTTCATGCTCTTGTCCCTTTCCCCAAAATAACTAAAGATGTTCAAAAGTTGATTATTTCCAATACTGCAAAATGAGCTGCTAGCAATTAGAGCAGCTGAATATCTATGGTTTCAGGTTGTAGGTATCTAGATACTAGACAGTATATTTTTCCTCCTTACAGACATCTGAGACCATCTAAGTAACAGGACAGAATCATGCTTGGTATGATTGACAGTAAAAAAACTGCACTAGAGTTATCTGAATACACTGTATTCTGTTTTGTGTTATGTTTTTTTCCTTGAGATTTCTATTTCTGTAACAGAATACCATCCAATTTCTACCTTAGGTAGGAGGAAGCTGAAGCAGTTTACATACTTGCAGTTAATAACATGGTCTTAAGAAGTTTTCCTCACAAATTGTTTTAAGTATCTTGTTTACATTTTTCAGAAAATACAACCTAAGTCCCAAGTTCTAATTATTTTTTCCATATATAAATGTTTATTTAAATATTTATTTATAGTAGGTTTACTTATGTTTTGTGAAAAAACTTTAGGGAGGCCTTTTCTGCTACTGCCAAAGACGTCATTTTTTGTTATTGCTTGCATATATATACTATTGTGCAATTTACCATTAGCTAAATGCAAATGTGTGGTAGGTAAACTCTGGTCTGCCAGCAGTAGAAGTACAGGATATTTACAAGAGATTGTTCTTCTTGAGCAGGGTGTTCCAGCTGGAATACAGAATAGGTTAAATGGATCATAGAGGCATGTATTTTTATGAGTGTCATACCTAAACTAAGAACAAAGTACTGCATATAAATGTTATTAAATGAAAGGGTTCAGCTTGACTATCCCCTTCTGATTGTGGCTTTTCTGAGGAAGAACTACATCTCTCAAAGAAAATACCTGTTTGTCCTGGGTTTAGCAGTAGCAGTCGATTTTTCTCCTTCTTGGTAGCTGGTGCAGCGCTGTGTTTTGACTTAAGCCTGGGAACAGTGCTGATAACACCGATGTTTTCAGTTGTTGCTAAGTAATGTTTACCCTCACCAAGGACTTTGTGAGGCTCATGCTCTGCCAGGGAGGAGGGGAAGCCGGGAGGAAGCAGAGACAGGACACCTGACCCAAGCTAGCCAAGGAGGTATTCCATACCACAGCACATCATGCCTGGGGTGGGAGGTAACTGGGAGTTACCTGGAAGGACACGAGCTTCTGGGTCGGACTCGTTTCTCAGCAGGTGGTATTGTATTATCTTTCCTTGTTATTTTCTCTTATCATTGTTGTCATTGGTGGTAGCAGTGGTGATTTGTGTTGTACATTGGTTGCTGGACTGTTCTTGTCTCAACCCGTGGGAGTTGCATTCTTTCAATTCTCCTCCCCATCCCTTCGGGAGCGGGGAAGGGGAGAGCCCACGGAAGCGGGGGGTCCTCAATTGCTTCCAGCCCAGCACCCCTCACTGGGAGTGAGTGAACAAGCTGTCTGGCTAGGTTTAAACCACGACACTGTTTTATATTACAAAACACAAGTGTTTGATGTAACTTACTCTGTATAACACTTTATTGTAATGCCTGATGGGGGTGGGAAGGAAAAATCACAGTACACTAGAATAGACGTGTTTTGGCATGAGATCTGTCAGACCTTTACTAAAGATTACAAACAAGTTCCTCCTTTGCTGAAAAATGGATACAGCCTTTGTTAAAAGAAAAGAAAAAGTTTATTTGCTTATGCTTTTAAAAGGAATAACAGCCTTAAATTCATCAAACACGAAACCTTCTAGAAAGTTCTCTAGGCATAATCTATCTCAGAGAGTATTACTCTCAGGTTGATGTCAGGCACTGACAATGAAATGAAACCTTTGCGCAAATGACGTAGAGATGTTTGTCCTGAAAAAACTCTGCTGACATTATTCTCAGCCCAGAAACTTTACACTTTTAAGTACTTGCTGAGGGATAGGTAATGCTGAGTTTCCTTAGCTGTTTAGAGGGAGAAGGAAATAGGAGAT
This sequence comes from Pezoporus occidentalis, assembly GCF_034315485.1. Lineage (NCBI taxonomy): Eukaryota > Metazoa > Chordata > Aves > Psittaciformes > Psittacidae > Pezoporus > Pezoporus occidentalis. The sequence continues at coordinate 3,426,078 of NW_026915376.1, forward strand.
AGCAGGGAAGTCATAAAACAAACATTGCATCTCAATACTATGAGTACTTACAACATCTTAACTGAAGAATTCATCAAAATAAGCTGCTAGGAAAATACTGTGGGGCAGATGGTGCTGAATCCAGTACAAGATGGCCTTTTGTCTTCGTAGATCAAGGAGACTTCTGTGTCCCATGTAGGGTGATAGGGGAAAAAAACAACAAAGCAATGGTTGGGGAATTAGTCTGCTGTTTAAAAAGGGATTATGCTGATTTGAAAGAATATGAATAGAAAAATTTTGTTTTCAATCAAAGGAAATCAACCTTCTGTGTGTGGAACTGCTAGAAACTGGGAACATTTTCTTGTGGCTTTTTTAAAAAAGCAAATAACCTTGAACACTGAGCATTGCAGATTCGTTCAATGTAGCAAATACGTACAATTAAGAAATGTTTAGCAAGACGTTGGGTGACGTAGTTAAACCACCACTCTCAATGCAGACTTAGGTTTGAAAACTTGCAGCCTGAAGCCTTCTCCTTGAATGTTTCAGTTAATTTTATTTCAAGCACTGTTTGTTTTTATAGTTCTAGAATTGCCTTGCCTTGTTAGGCAGGATGCTTCACAAAAAAGAAACTACATCTTTGCTGTAACCTTTCATTTGCAATACAAGTTGCGAGTCAGTGCTGTACAACATTTTAAAGTTAGCTTTAACAAATTTTAAACCAGCTGTTAGTTCCTAGGAAATAGTGTGATACATCATCCTCTAGTTGGTTTAAATATACACATCATTTGAGGTCTATCCTATCAAGCAATAATTTCATGGAAGGATGACTGAAAAGGTGAGCTTGCAAAGTGAGCAAAAATGGAAGTCCTCAAGGCTACAAGGTTTTAATGGAACCAAGGCTTATATTTGAATGAGGGGCAAAAAGAAGGTAAGATTTTTTTCCCTTCTAAGCTGTGAACTTCTGCAGTGTTCTAACAGAACATTTTCATCCTCCTGAGAATGTGAATAATGTAAAATCTCCAGTATGTAGTGATCTTCATCTTGGCATCTTTGCACAATGTAAGAAATGGTCTTTCTGAGTTTCCCTGAATCACAAATCATAATTTATAATAGTCGTGGCTTTAATAAATTTTCCTCAAATATTTCATGTCATAATTCCCCTTTGAAAATTAGATAAATGAGAGGGAGCATTCCTTTCTCAATGTTGAAATGCGTCCTTGCTTAATAGCTTTTGTTTTATGTTTGCATGCTTTAGTCCTTGACTGTTCATAGGTTTTCATCATTTAACAGAAATACATCATCTGTGAGCTTTTCAGAAGGATAGCTCATTATTTCTTTTAAGTCTTGCTAAGCAAGAAAGTCCTGTCTTAAATGTCAAATGCTGTTCTGAATAATGGTTGAATGTTGTAAATATACTGAGTTTATGTCTTTTTATCCAGCAATAAAATTGGCAATCAGTAACCAGTATTTGGTCATAATCTTCCTCATGAAGTGCTCAACTGTTCTTGTTTTTTCCACATTATATCTGTATTTATCAACCAAATGTTATTCTCTCCCATTAAGCAAAACTTTACTGCATTGTTATATGAAAACTGGTTTTATTGCTTCATAGTTCTTGGCATTGCTTCACTGGAAGATTAAGTATTTTGATTAGTGAATCTTAGAAGTCTGGGTATGTGTCAGTTTGTCCCAGCGGCCTTGGTTACAGGAGCACTTGGGCTGGCAAAGAGCTGTTGAAACAAGTTTGTTGTTTGGATTGTAAATATAATTTTTTGCCTTTTTTTTCTTATTAAATAAGTTTACCAGAAGAGCATATCTGAAGATCTAATTACATATCCAAAAGGTGCTACAATATTTACAGTACATGAAAAAAACATTGAATATCTCATCTAATTCATAGGAAACAAATTCAGAAAAGCCCTAATTATTCTGTATATTTAATTTTTTGTATTTGTCACCTGCTTTCTAATGTGTATGCAGTTTCTGAATTTTAGACACCGATTATATGCATTTTCTTCAACAGGAATGCAGCTTTTATTAGTAATTCCGTATTTATGTGTTACTGAGTGGGCTGTTGCAGAACAAGGCTGTGGCAGTTGCTGTTGTAATACATCCCAAATTCATTTGGACTGCAGTTCTTTCTTGTGCAGCATTTTTCAGGCATTATTGTTAGAAAATGTAATTTGGCAGTGAACGGTTTCAAAAATAGTAAAATCACTTCAATTTTTTGTAGCTTTTCTGTTAGACAAGTATTTTGATATCACTGCCCCCAAAAGTAAAGTTTTAAAAGCATTTATAATTGTGTTCAATTGCATGAAGTTTGAATAAATGTAATGATGAATCTCTGGAAGTTTTACAGAAGTCTGTGAATATTGCAGCGTCCACAAAAGCTTCTTGTTGTAGAAGCTTTATAAAATGCCTGCTTTTTGTTTCATAAATACTAAGCATTGAAACTCTATCTGTGTGACTGAATTCTGTGATAAGGAATCAAAGGAGCTTTTTGATGATAAATTTTCCTCTTTATTCATAATTTGTAAAATAAACTTATGGATAAAGCAAAAGCTTTGTAATTGCACAACCACAGATTTACGCATGTAGTTGCTGTTACTTTTGCAAAGTGTTCCTCTACTTTCTTCTTGAGTAAATAACATAGGTAAGCCCCGTCCAGTTTGGGCCATACGCCTGCTAAAGTCTTAGAAGCATTGCCATAGTGCAGTGAGATAGCAGGATTATTTTCCCTACAGAAGTGATTTTATTTCTTACCGTCTTTGTCTCCAAACACTTTATTTCCAAGCAGCTGAACAATTATAGCTGTGTCTTTGTGCCATCAGACCCAGAAGACAAGACCCACCCAGGCAGTCCCAAAACTGGTGTCCATACTTTGGCGCTTAGAAAATGTATACAGGTTGTATAAGTAAAGGCAGATACCCAGAGTTGGCAGTTTGTAAAACCTGTATTATCTATTTAATTTTTAATCCAAGATCAATATGCTAATTTGTTGTTTCAGTGCTGTGCAGTTTTTCATAAGGCTTTCCTTCTCCCTTTCCTTCTTGAGGATGTACTTTTGATGTACTCCTAGTATACTTTTATCAAATGGAGGGCTAGGATGATAGGTGTTCAGCAAGTACAATAGGTTCACTGCTATGTAGTTGGTAATTTTCATAAGATAAGAAAACAGAATAAAAAAGGGGCAAATGTGTTAGTTTTGCTATCTGAAGGGAAAACTATGTTTATGGTATATGCTAGTATATACTTACCTTCTAAGCCTCAGTTATGAGTGGCCTAAACAAGAGACTGAAAAGCTAAGCAGGTGGAAGGTTAATCTCTTTGCTTTCTTGTATAGAAGAGGATGTTGGTGCTCGGGTGTAGTACTGGCAATGGGACAAAGCAGAGGAAAAAGATATGGATACAGAAATGGTGGTATTTTCTTTATCTTTGAGTACATTAAAATTCATTTGCATTACGTATTATTTGGCAAAGCTTATGAGCAAATTATAACCTGCAGTCATAATGCAGATGCTGAAGCTTGGCTTTTTTATCATATCAAGAAGGAAAATATTAACAAGGCTGCACAGTTTGCTGAAGATTTGTTTACTTTTGCTAAATAAACCTACCCGCAGAGCACATGGCCAGCAGGAGAACTATTAGAAGAAGCACAGAGCTAGCGGGGCAGCTAGAATACAAGAGCAGTAGACATCAGCTCGCTGATTATAAAGCATACAGAGGTAATGGACAGAAAGAGAGGAAGGACAAGGAAAACAGAAATAAGTAGTTAGGCAGAGTGTAGAGAGGTCAGGCTGATGTGTGGGATTTTCAGAAGGAGTCTTCAGACTTTGGAGAAATTGAAGAGAAAGGACCCAAGAATTACAAGAACATAGGGAAAATTTTGTGTGTCTGGAGTTTGTGTTAGAAAAGACTGAAAGGTACTTTTCCATTCCTCCTCCTCTGTTTTCCTAGAATTAAGGTACCAGTTGAGGTATCATGGTGATAAAGGCAAAGTGTAACATGACAGGATCAGTTTCCTTTGGCATAAATCAAGCTAAACTCATATTAAATATGGTGAACACCCGTAACAAGTGAGACATCTTAGAGTTGTTAGAGGAGGAGGGCAAAAAATGCCACACTCAACATCTTGTTCAGGGTTAGGTGATAGAAAAACATTGTTGTTAACAGCTGTTGAGAGCATTTGTGTAGAAAGGACTCTCGGGTGAATGGTCATCACTGGAGTCCCAGAGGGATTAACTAGGGATTGAGTCTGGCAAACTGACAAGACCTCTAAACTTGAGAAGCAGGAGAAGACTACAGAAAACTTGTCTAATCTTCCTGCCTACAAAATCATAAAGAGGAACATCAAGTGTTCCAGGATAAATCAAAGGAAGATGCTAACAAGGGTAGAAATGGTGGTACTGATAAGAGCACAGCAAGTAATCAGGTACTAAAATAGTAAAAACTAATATTTTTGATAGGGTTTGGTCAGTGGGAAACAGCTGGTGCCTGGTCAACAGTGGGACAAGGCAGGCCATTAAAATAAACAATCTGTGATTGTTGATGCAGTCTGTGAAACAAGATTTTGTGCAGATGAAAATTCTTGTGGAGCAGTTGTGACTGGAACATAAAACTGGGAATGCTGTTGTTGGAAAAGACAGGTAAAAGGAAAAACAATGCAGTTGCACTGTAAATTACTGATATGAAAGGCTGGGAAGAAATGAGATGAAATTCCATGGATAAAATGCTGCCTATGGATCAAGACCGTTTTGACGGAGATGTTTTATTGGGGCCATCGATATTAAGTTTGAATATGGACAGGCCTATCTTCAGTGTTATTGAGAGGAGAGATGAATAAAATAGTTGCTGCACAAACAAAAGTGGGATGCTGTTTTCAAGAAGGTGTTTTTTTTTATGAGTAATGAGTATCTTGCTCTTTTCAGAAGATGGGTTTGGTTTGGTTTTTTGTTTGTTCTGTTGGTTGGCTGGTTGTTTTATTTCCCCTCAATAAGCTTGGCTTAGGGAATATATAGTTACAGTTTTACATAGTAAGGGCCATTTTTTTTTGAGAAAGTAAGTAAACTATTCCATCCAGAATAAAGAGGGTGAGGATAGAAAGAAGGATGGGAAGGTCTGCCATTTATTTACCTCAACGCAAAAAGTAGTTGGTGATTATATTTTAACAAAGGGATGATACTTCTGACCTGTTGGATGAATAATAAATTTAAAAGCAGTATTATGAGCTGGTTGAGAAAACAAATAGCATTATGTTGTAACAAAAATGGCAAGAAACCGTGAGGATGTGATAGTATTTCCAGAGATTGAGTACAGAGATAGGGTCTGGCTAAAAAGCAAAAGCTCTAACTCTTGTCAGCCATTGAAGAAAAGGACAGTTAAAAATGTGCAGATGATAAAGAGGTTAAAATTCAGGCAGGCTCAAAATCAAAGCTGATACTTATTATCAGGACCATAGTGATGTTACACGTGTTGAATGTAGAAGTGAAGCAAGGATGTGCAATTGGAATGAATATATGGAAATGTCATCCAAGGCGGAAAAAATCATTTACAAACTTCATGCACTCAAGTCATGGGTAATAACCATCTGAATTTGATTAATAGAATGATTAGACTGAGATTGATCAGTAAAGTGGTAAAAACTCTGTGATCATTTCAAATTAATATGGTATACAAATCCCAAGCACAAGCTACCAATTGTACTACTTGATCTTGTACCAGGGATTTGAGTATGAGGTAGGGAGAATGAATTGTAGTTCCAAGAGCTGTCTTCTCCCACTTTCATGTGGCAATAATGTAGTCATTGTTCATGGTATAAAATTCCATGAAAACCATCAATGGTTGTGCCGTTTCCAAGGGGGATTAATAAATCTCTCAGTACTGTGTTTTTTGAAGAAGTCATTGTCCATGGCAGCTCCAGCCTTGGGGAAAGTGTGTGTAAGGTGGTGGTGGTGTGATCTGTTAAGCTTAATGTTTTCAAATTTGTGTGTGGAAGAACTCATGTAGAGTTATGACTTTTAGTTTATATTTCTGTTTTAAAACTTCTAAGACAGAAATTTGAGGCTTGAGTTAAACTAAGACACCAAAATCTTTCCACCATGTTGCAAATATTCTGTATTTACAGAGATTTTTTTTTTTACATGGCATTTATGTTGAAGAGTATTAATGAAGAAAATGCTTATTTGGCAGTGTTTCCTTGTTCACTTTAATGATTTGTTGTTCTGTGATTAGATATTAGCTGTGTAGTAGGGCTAGGATTCTAATTTTCTTGCTGTTATACAACCCAAATTTTATTTCTTCCAGTGTAATTCGGAAACACAGAATTCAGCAATTTTTAGTAACTTATTTGCTATATTCACTAGTAGGCAGAGTTACCAGCTTATTTTTTTTTTGACATACTGGAGAGTGCATAAACCGTGGATTTTAATATTGTCTAAAGCTTATTAGCATTTATTCTTTTTTAGGGAATGTGCAGTATTCATATGTTCTACGTAAATCTGCAGGGTTTTTTGGAACTCAGAACAGAGTACAGTCTTGTGGGAAGGGGGAGAATTTTACTTGCTAATAGTCATATTCTCCTGCAACATGTCATTTTCATTAGGCTTTTCTGCTTAGGAGGTGTAGAAAAGATACTGCCACAAATTTTCCAAGAAAATATTATGCTTTGGAAAATCTTGTTTATTGAAATACAGTTTTTCTTTTGGAACAATAGAAATAATTTTTTAAAAAAGCTGAACCAGGAGCAAAATGTATTGATTGATTTAAAACATTTTCTGCCTTTCCTCTCCCTGTTCTCCTCCAAAAAAAATTGTGCAGGACATTTTTAGGATTTTTCTGGCTTTCAGCGATTATTATTTTTAAATTTTCCAACTGCAGTTTACTACTTTGTCTGGTCTTGTAAAATGATTACACAAGGAATTGGGGAATTTTTCAGCTTAATTTTTGTTGCAACAGAATACAGAAAAATGTGCTTCTGCATAACATGAGAACATTTCAACAGAATTGAAATTACAAAATATGATTTGTTATATAGTTCATAGTAAAGTAAAATCTGTAACTAAATAATATTAGCCTAAAGATTTCATTTGAATCTGACTCCTTTTGGATTGCTTGGAACTGTGTAAAGGAGTATGATTTTATTAGTCTGTCCCTTTACTTGCTATAAATTTTCATGGGATAGGTGTCTGGATAATCTATAGGAATCGGGTTCTGGAGATAATTTTATGAAAGAGAATAAGAATAAGATTGAATATTTTAAATATTAGTAACAATTAGGAGGTTAAGCATTGATTCAAAGACTGTGTTATTGCTGTGTATTGTGATTTTTTTTTCCTTATTAAACACAGCTACCTAATAAATCCCATTAACATCCCTAGCAGTTACAAGATGCTCAACTGTTTAAATCACATAATTGTTTATTTCTGTTATTGATATATGTTGGCTAGCCGACTGCTGGATTTAGAAAAAGAGAGAAAGAAGTGAGCTTGTCCAATTTTTTCTTTTGTTTGGGAGTCTTTGCATTCATTTTCCATGCTGAGAAAATTCCGAGAACCTGTCTAGCTCCTTCTGTAAATCTTTAACTGAGTTATATGTGAGACCTGGGTAGGTGAATCATGTAAAGGCAAATAATTTAATATTCCCTTATTTATATCTCTGGACTTAAACTTGCTAGCTAGTGATGACTGGCATTTGAAGAGGGTTCTCCCTAATCTTGAAATATCAAACCAACTTTTTGACCATAGCTACCTTTAATATTTTATCCTTCTTGCTATTGAATTTTGATGTAATAACTTCATTGTGGATTTTCAGAGAAAAAGTTACTGCTGAAGTGAAGTTGCTGCACTTCTGCTATGTGAAAGTTATCATTCTCTTTCGAAGAGCTTTAGGAGTAAACACTTCACAATAATTCTATATTAGAGCTGTGTTTCCAAAAGCATGGTCCACTATAATGTGTTTGTCTTTCTCTTTTTAATAAGAATTTTCATGCCTAATGCACATCGATACTGCCTTGTGGAAAAGCTAGCTAAAGGATTGAAATGCAGTAGGCAAGGTCATGTTAATATTTGACATAGCGTTACATTGCAAGTATTGTTTGGGGGTTGTAAATTTGATTCTTTTTACTGTTACATGCACTTTGAAATTTTAGTATTTTCAAAGCTTTTTTTTTATTATCTATAATAAAGTTTTAACATATATTTTTATTAGATTTTCTTACATAGGGTAGTAAAACACTATAGTGTAAGCTTACTGGTGTTTAGTGTATCTTTAATGTAATTTGTCCAGTATGTCAAGAATACTTAAAATCCTGAATGCTTTGAATTTTATTTTTTTCAGGTTCATTAAGTCTTAAGAAAATACTAATCTGAATATACTTTGCATTTACCAGGCACTTGCAGATCAGTTTGAAGGTGTGAATACATCAGTATCTGAACGCATGAAGATTTTCTACTGCTGTCAGGTGCCTCCACATTGGGCCATACAGGTGTGAAGCAATCCCATTTCAAGCTTTAATTTAAGTCTGTGGTTCTTTTTATTTTTGATACTGCATGACTCCAAACTTGAGTGTGATAAGATCTTGAATTGAAACACTGTAGAAATAAAGACATAACAACACATCAGGGTTTTCTGGCAAGAAATCAAGTTCCAGAGTGTTTTGCATTCATTTATCTTTTTCTGTCATGCATGGAAGTAATTGCTTGTAGGGCAATTCTTTGTTTTGCTTTTTTGTCCAATAAAAAATGGACCGAAACTTGCAAGCTTCCAACATCTCCCTCAAAAATATCTTGAAACTCTCTTTCTATTTATTACTGTTTAAGTTATGCTACTATTATTTGCATCTTTCTCATCTTTGGGATGACCACTCACCTTGGGTTGTTTTTAGGAAGTGATCATGTTCAAAGCAGCCAGAGTAAGAGTCAAAAGCACAGAGAAGGACTCCTCAAGTGGAGAAAGTTTTTATTTTCAATACATTCCCCTTTTTACTAGTACTGACATGGGTTGGTTGGTTGTTTTTTTTTCCAAAACTACACTGTTTATCTTGACAATAAGCTCTTTCTAAAACAGAAATGTACACGTTAGAGTCTTGTCTTGTGATGTTGTATTTAACAAACAGTTGCATTACGTGCCTCCAAAGGTGTTCATGTTAATTACTTTTAATAGTGTTCTTTTAACTTTTCAATTTCTAACCTCAGTGCATGTTGCTTTAACTAATCATACCTTCTCCTAGCATTCTCAAGTTATTCCACACAGTCTTTCAACAGGTACTTAGTAAATGGGATTTCCATTTCCCATAGTCAAGAGTAGCACTTTTCAATCCAAGCCTTTTTTCCAAGCCAAAGATAGAAATACTAAAATAGGGATTTTTAATCTTCCACTGGAAGATGACTGCAGTCTTCTAGTAATGAAGAGTTGTTGCTTATATAATTTTTACCAAATATGACTCTGAGTAAATTTAGTAAGACATACACGAGGTTTAGTTCCTGATACTGGAAAATGTAGGGTTTTTCCTAAGCGATTAATATCAAGACAACAAATAATTTCATTAGAGATTTTCAGAGTTCTTTCTATATTTTTGTCAAAGAACTGAGCCAGTTCTTAATTTTTCTGACTATAGTCTGTTCCTTGGATTTGTAGAGATACAGAACCTAAGCCCATGGAAAGAGGTCCATGACATCTGCAGAGAACTTCAGGGAATCCATTCAGGGTCACCAACAACATTGCAGAGGTTCACTGTATGGGATCTCATAGCATAATTAGGTGTCCTTATACAGAATGCTCTAATCTGGGCAAACCGAACTGTGTATTTGTCACACATAGTAAATAAGTTATCCTTTCTTAAAAGATGAAACCTATATGGGATTTTAATCTCCTTTTAAAAAGCAAACAAAAGACTGAAGACAGCTTTTCAAAGTCATGAAAACATACCTTGTTTATTTTTAAATTAAAAGGATTACTCATTTATTTTCATAAGCAGACTGAAATAATAGTAGAATGTGAAATAACAAAGAGGATCACATATCTGTGATGAAAACTCAACTAGGAATTTGAACCTGAACTCAAATACAACATTGATTTGACTGAAAAATAGCGCCTTTTGGCAGCATCTGTGTGGGACAGTGATTTCTCACAAGTAGCTGACAAAGTCCTTTTAGAGCCTTTCTCTCTGTATGTATTTTTTCACAGGTACAGATTGCTATGGCACAGTATTTTTAGAAGAGGCTTTAATGCCCTCCTTCAGGCTCTGTTTCCCACACTCAGCATTGACAACCTCCTGCTGCAGCTGCTCTCCAGCACATGGGCCATGTGGCTCGTTTAAGGGGTGGGAGTTCAGCTCTGTCAGTTCCTCCTTGCTATGTCTGCTTCCATTTTTTGCATTACATCATAAAGTAGTTCAAAGTAATTAAGCTACTGACATGAACAAAAGTAAAATCAAAACACTTACTGTTCTACTGATGGCTTCTTTGGTCTTTTTTGAAGTATTTACATTGTTAGAGGCTTTCAGCTTGAAGTTTCAAGAGAATAATTCCATATTCTCTGGTACTTGATGATGTCAGAAGTGCCTCTAACATCTTTTAAAAATGTAAAAAGTATTTACAGTATTTTTTGAGTTACCTGGAATTTCTTATCTTTCCAGCGTCAGCTTGCAAGCTTACTGTTTGAGCTGGGATGCATCAGCTCTGCCTTACAGATATTTGAGGAGCTGGAAATGTGGAAAGATGCAGTAATCTGCTATGAAAGAGCAGGACAGCACGGAAAGGTAAGAAAAACTTTCTTTTTACAGCTTGTCTTGAAATAGGGTCTGGATTATGAAGGGCTGTCTGGCTTCAGCTGTCCATTCAGAAAAGACCTTCACTTCTACAGGGGTATCATGAGGAAAGTCTGTTCAGAAGAAATGGGTACGTACATGTCAGTCTGTCATAAACTGTGAATGCCAAAAAAAATATATATATATTTGGGTTAAGACCTCATGAAGTAGAAATTGGTAAATAAGAAACAAGAAGGCAGTGGTAGTGATTCTTGAAAATACTGAAGGAAAACTAAGTTAACTGGATGTGCAGCAAGGTGTAATGTGGGCATTTCAGAAAGGCTCTTGCTCTCTGCCTGGTGCAGTTGCTCACACAAAAGTTCTCACAGGAACTTAAACTATCAAGTATTGCTTTCAGAATTTAAATAGTTTTCAAAAATACTCATTTTCAGACAAAAATATGATGGGGTTTTGGGTGGGTTTTTTCCCTTCTCTTTTCTTTCTCTCTGTTATATGGTAGCAGTAAATATATGAATGTGCCTTTATGACACCATAAGCACAAATACTATGCTTAAACTAATTTAACCTTATAGAATAGAGAGCTGTAACTTCAATTAACTGAAAAAGGCAGGGATTCTTATACTTACATGGGTTTTGTAATTATCATGCACCAATGCCTAGATTTCGGTCATTATATACTGACAAATATGTCTTGCTGGCAAATTTTGTGTCACATTATGTATGCCATGGGCTAGTATGCTCATATCCCAGTCTTTTCAGTACTGTGGAGAAGTAGAGGTCAATATTTTCCATTTCCTGGAAATGCATTCTGTCCTTGTTACATTCACAAACTGCCCTTAGGGAGTTATGAAAATGGCACTTGGAGAATAGGACAGGATATCTGACACAGGAAACTGCTTAGAAATGCTTTCAGAATGAAGGTTTGTGCTGTGCTTTGAAAAATAGAAAATGCTAAGTACTAAGTAACAGTAGTGCTGGAAAAAAGGCTAGCTTCAGACCAAAAAAAATCAGAAAATCAGAAACATGTAGCTGTACACCAAGGGGAGTGACTGTGCTCGTCACCAGAAAGCTTTCAGATCATGAACTGTTTGTATTTATAAAAAAATGTTTTTATGTTTTTAAACATGATAGTTATTGTTTCAGAAGCGCATGAGAATCTACTAAAGTGATATGTTGTTCAGTGTGTATTCATGTCATTGAAGACCTTAGCATATCTGCCCAAAGGAACAAATTCTGTTAAATAAAATTATGCATGTTTTTCACTCACAAATGCTTTTATGTATAAAGCCTGGATTTAAATACTGAAAAATCTAATAAAACAGCCAGATATCAGCAATATCAATGTGTTTGAGTACATACACATCACAGTATGTTCCTGCCTCCTACTTTTCAATTATGCACTGACAAAGAATCAGAGCATGTAAATAAGGCTCCACGTTATGCACTTGGGAAATACACGATTCGCTCAGTTACAACACAGCTGTGTAGCAGTACAAATTTTGCATAGTAAGTTGTCACTGACATTTAGCAAACTTTTTTTGTGGATCTTTTACTAGATAATGGCTCTATACTCACTTGTAAGAGCTCAGAAGCTTGCCTTTAAGTTGACAAAATGCTTCCTAGATGCAGAGTCTAGTGCTATACTGAGTGCATAAGCTCAATCAAGAGCTTGATTGATTTCCACTACATATCCTAACAGGCAAAGAAGGCAGGTAAGGACTCCTATATGTACCTACAAAATTGAGAAAGAGAAGTAAATGGATAGATCAAGGTCAAGTCTGTAGTGAGTAATGAACAAGCACCACTTTTTATTTAAAATAGAGCCCTCTTTACCTACTGGGGATACTTGTGAAGTGCTGCTTGTTTAATTCCCATACCAACCATAGTAGTCCAGAAAGCAAGACAACAGCCTAAATCTTCACTTTCAGATCATCTGACTTTTGAACTGAGTATTGAACTCCATCCATTCTGGCACAGACCATTCTATGAAAAGCATTGTTGTTCTAGTTACATCCATTTCACTCAGCAAGAGTTATACAGTTTGGGATTGTGTTTTGGTTTTTTTTTTTAATTTATTTTATTTTGTTGTTTGGGCTTGGTTTTGTTGGTTTTTTTTAGATAAATGTGATTGCTAATTTTCTCATCAAAATTTACATGATTTAGATACAATTTTTAGTTATAAAGCATGCTGATTGATCACTGTCTGTTTAATGCGTAATAATAAACTTCTAGTGGTTATATTTTATGTATACTGCATGACCTATGTGGAAACTGTTCTTGATGATATTTTTTGCTGTTAAGATTTGTTGTTTTTTTTTTTAAAGGACCAGGGTTCTTATTAATTTGTGCCCTTCTTCTGTTTTATCTGTGTGCTGAAATATTTATGTTGGCAACGAAGTCTTGTAAGCTTAGACCAGAGAACATGATGAGTTTATGTTCTTAAATGTGAAATACAATTAGTGTATAGTTAGCTTTCTAGTCTAGTGTACGATTAGTACTAGGCACTGCCACAGCTTGGGAATCTGAGCTTGAGAGTGCCCTACAGAGGAAGAGCCAAAGAAGCAGCATGCAATGCACTTTTCACCTCATAGCTGCTGTTTACACAGCAGCATTTCAATCTTTTTTCTTTATCTAAAGGGGGAAAATTACCTTTTGGTGCCTAATGTGGTTCCTGCACACATTAAAGCACCCCGTTCTCTCTGATCTAGAAAAAAGTTATCTTAAAGATCTATTATTAATATGTCATAGCAGCTCATGGAGGCAGAGAAGGGGAAGTAAACTGCCCGTTAACCAAACCCTCTGCAAGTGCCGTTTGTCTTGTTAGGTGAGGTTTTTTAGTGCTTTGACAAGGTTAATTCTAAATTTTAAGTAATGTTTTCTTTGGCTTTCTTTGGAGAACTGTTCCACAGGCATTTAAAAACACTTGCCATTAAGTAATTTTCCTAATATTCAGCCAATCATTTTTTTTCTTAATGGGATTCTGTTTTTGCTAGCTTAAGATCCGTTCAGAAATTTAGACAGTGCATCCCTTCTGCACATTTGTGCACTTCAGATGTTTGTACACTTTGCTGTTACTTTATTTTAAAAAATAAAGTAAGAATGTGTTAAAAAAAAATGTGCATTAAATATTTGAGAACCAAGTAAAACAAAGTACTTCTTCTAAAGATGATTTACCAACAGGGTCAATTAATTTTACGGATTGGAAGAAGAGTAAGAGACTGCTTCTAGAGATCATTTGAAGGGCAAAGAAAACATTTCTTACAGAAACAAGAAAAGCAGTAATAATTTAAATGCAGATATGAACCAGCTTTTGTTTTAGATAAACTAGCTGTGATAGAAGACTCACTAGTATTACACTATCAAACTTTAATTTTTTGGCAGGCTGTGTTGGATCTTTCTTGGTTCAGAGGGTTCAAACAGACTTTTTCCAATCGAAAAATGATACTGAACTGAATTCTGGATGTTGCATTTTTGCAGCAGGGGACTGACTGAGAGAGTTTGGTCCGAACAACAGATCATCTGTGCAGTGTATTTATCTTTCCAAAAAGCCACAGAAAGCAGACTATCTCTTGTTTAAAAGAGAAACAATAATTTTATTGCTAGAGTTAGGCAGTGCCCCGAGATAAAAAGCTTTTGAAAGTTGGAAAGCCCATGATAGATGTCTGGGAGACAAAGTTTGTATCTTCTTTTTCGTAACATGGTGTATCTTCTGAATATATTTTATTGCAAACATTTAGATCAATTTATAACTTCTGCATCTGATGTAAAAGAGTAGCGTTTCCAAAACCAACAGCATGAAAGTGGATGTGTCTTCACCCATAGCAGAATGGAGATCATTGTTTTCAGAAAAGAGTGATTAGAGTAAAAGGAATGACACCTGTTGCGAGATTACTTACTAAAATATATAAAACCCACAGATAATAAACGTTTTTGGATTGCGCATATGTTAATGGTGTTGCTTCTGCATTGCTATGAAGTAGGTGTAAGTTTGATGTCCAGGACTGATACTTGCCTTTGGGACAGAATGCACACCTGAGATATAAAATGAGGAACAAGCTGCTTCTTGTTTTAATAGATATATTTCTCTTAGTGTTAAACCAAAAGCCATGTTGATGTTGAAATGGACTAGTTTAAAAAAAGTTTGGAACCAGATTCTCTCTAGACTTTCTTTGCTGTGTTGGATGAAGATACAGTTCCCTTACTGATGACTGCAAGGTGCTGAAGTGATATTCATTCAGGTAGGTGATTAACTGAAAATAAATTGTCCCATTATGTGTTGATTTCCCTTTGTTCTTTAACAGGCAGAAGAAATACTCAGGCGGGAGTTAGAGAAAAAGGAAACGCCAGGGTTATATTGCTTGCTTGGTGATGTACTTAAAGATCACCAGTATTATGACAAGGCCTGGGAGCTCTCCAGGCACCGCAGCGCCCGCGCCCAGCGCTCCAAAGGCCTCCTCCACCTCCGCAACAGGGAATTCAGAGAATGCGTGGAGTGCTTTGAACGTTCGGTGCAGATCAACCCTATGCAGGTTAGGAAATGATACACATATGGCTTTGGTTTAGTTGGTGCGTTCAGTTTTGCGTGAGGACACACTTTTTAAAAGGCAATTCTGTGCACAGATGCCAAGGTAACAGCTTATTACTATTCTTAGCAAACTTTTCACCATCTACTTTGAAGCCTGGCTGAAAATGGTAATATAATGAAATTAAGACATCCTTTTGCTTTTACGGCCTTGCATACAGCCAGCTCTTTGCCTGGACAGCTCTTCTATTTCAAAAAGATCAAGCCATTGAAAATTAAAAATTATCATCAAATAAATCATGAACAGATGTTAAGCAAAGGAGATACAAGAATGCTGTACAGACTTTAATGAAGTTGTACTTTTGCCTTGTCTGTTCGTTTTGAGTTACAAACTCTGATCTCTGTTTTTCACAGAAATCTTTTTCAGGTGTTCTGGTCTGTCCTGCTCTGGAGTCACTGAGAAACATTGTATTACACTTGTGATGACAGTAGCTTTTATTGCATTAATGTATCAAAACTGAAACCACAGTCAAAATTGAGTTCTCTTGATTAAAGTGGTAATTTTGATTGCAAGCTGTTCTGCAGGCAGTTTTTGCAATCTCTTCTAGTTTATCAGCCACTATGTCCCATCCCAGGAAGATCCACCCTGTGAAAGGTCTTGAGAATTTAAAACAGTTTTATGGTTGTTTATGTATATAAATTGTGCTTTACATAGTCATTCCCAGTTCCATGCAAAATTAGGATATTCCTCCTTCTTGCCCTCCAAAGAGCACTTCCAAAGGAAGGACTTCAGCTCTAGAAAAAATTTCAAGTCTTCCAGCATTTCAAATTGTCTATCATGAAGATGATTCTTTGCATTTCGATGAGGTATTTTATTCCAGTGTATCAGAGTCCTGTTCTCATTTATGTAAATTCCAGGTAACTTATAAACACTGTTAGAATGGAAAGCAAAAATGAGCAAAAATGCTTCCCTTGTTTTTCAGGTCTCTTACTCAGGAAATGCCAGCAAAATATATATCTCCTAGATTAGAACCATATTAAAAACAGGAGGACTCCTGTATAATAAAGGGCGGCAGAAGTTTGCCTACAGGGCTCAAAATGTAGAAATATGCTACTGAGATGCTTTTTTTTTTTTAGATCCTATCCAAAGAAAGCTTAAAATGAAAGGCAATGCAAGAAAAATAGGCCAGTCCATATAGGAAAGAGAGCCCTTCTTCCTCTTGGTGCTCAGAAAGCTCTGTTTAGAATTCAGATGAATTCTTTCAAATAGATTAAGCAGATGGGCAGTGTGGATTGACATAACAATGTCTTCTAAAATCTGTCTGTATTAGAATCATAGAATAGTTAGGGTTGGAAAGGACCTGAAGATCATCAAGTTCCAACCCCCCTGCCATGGGCAGGGATAACTCACACTAAACCATGTCACCCAAGGCTTTGTCCAACCTGGCCTTGAACACTGCCAGGGATGGAGCATTCACAACTTCCTTGGGCAACCCATTCCAGTGCCTCACCACCCTTACAGTAAAAAACTGCTTCCTTATATCCGATCTAAACTTCCTGTGTTTAAATTTGAACCCATTATACTTTGTCCTATCACTACAGTCCTTAGTGAAGAGTCCCTCTCCAACATCTTTGTAGGCCCCCTTCAGATACTGGAAGGCTGCTATGAGGTCTCCACGCAGCCTTCTCTTCTCCAGGCTGAACAGCCCCGGCTTTCTCAGCCTGTCTTCATATGGGAGGTGCTCCAGTCCCCTGATCATCCTCGTGGCCCTCCTCTGAGCTTGTTCCAGCAGTTCCATGTCCTTTTTATGTTGGGGACACCAGAACTGCACACAATACTCCAAGTGAGGTCTCATGACAGCAGAGTAGAGGGGCAGGATCACCTCCTTGGACCTGCTGGTCACGCTCCTTTTGATGCAGCCCAGGATACAGTTGGCTTTCTGGGCTGCGAGTGCACACTGAAGCTGGCTCATGTTCAGTTTCTCATCGACCAACACACCCAAGTCCTTCTCTGCAGGGCTGCTCTGAATCTCTTCTTTGCCCAACCTGTAGCTGTGCCTGGGATTGCTCCGACCCAGGTGTAGGACCTTGCACTTGTCATGGTTAAACTTCATGAGGTTGGCATCAGCCCACCTCACAAGTGTGTCAAGGTCCCTCTGGATGGCATTCCTTCCCTCCAGGGTATCAACCGAACCACACAGCTTGGTGTCATCGGCAAACTTGCTGAGGGCGCACTCAATCCCACTGTCCATGTCAGCGACAAAGATGTTGAACAAGACCGGTGCCAACACCGATCCCTGAGGGACACCACTCGTTACTGGTCTCCAGCTGGACATTGAGCCGTTGACCATAACTCTTTGCATGCAGCCATCCAGCCAGTTCTTTTGCACTTTCACTGTGAGCATCTTGTGAGGCTGGACTGAGACCATTCCAGACATCAAAAGACTCCTGCAGTCAGTTCTCCAGTGGTGAAAGTCTGAATAACAATTTATGGCTTATTAAATTACAGATGTGTTCATTCATGTGCTGGGCAGTGTATAGTTCTCTAAATCTGGTCACTTTATATTTAAATTTTACAGAAAACAGAGTGTTCATAGCACCTATTTTGTGTGCACACTGTTCTCCAGTATGTCACTTTCTTCAAGAAAAGAATAATCCTCTTTTATGCTAGATGATTTATCTCGTAACTTCTCAGGCTGATTTTCTTGGCTGTGAAGGAAGGCAAGTGATCTTTTCTCCAATTTGGGACAAGAGTCACACTTTAGAAGTAGCTTGCCATCAACTACATCTGGAATTTAAAGTTTTGGAGAGTGCAATGAGACCCTTATTCTCAACAATTCTTATCTTGTAGTAAAAGTAATTTAAGCAACAGTTTTAGCTAGAGTCTGTCACTGTAAATTAGTATGAAAGGTTCTATATTTCCTTAAAACCATAGTGCATTCTGTCAGTGTGTTTTGTTCAAAATAAGTTGAATTAAAAGAAAAGAGAAATGATGCCAAAAAAAGAGTAATCAAAAAGGGACTCAGCTAGGTTTGCACTCAACTAGAGCTCTTAAAATTTTATAGTGACTACTAACTCCAGACACTCACTTTCTTCTACAGGGTACAGATTGTTTCTAAACTAACGCTGCTGTACTCCTAAGAGTATTTTACCAAAGAGTTTACTCACTGTGGGGGGTTGGGGGAGGAATGTATTTGTCATGTATTCTTTTTAAGTGTTTGGCTATACTGTAATTAGGTTACTCTGGAATGGTATTCCCACTAATATGAGAGAATTGTTTAGACTTTCTTAAAGCATTTCATAATCATTTAGATTTATTAAAGGTTTGCCTAGAAATTCCTGATGTCAAGTTTTAACAAAGAGTACAAGCTTAAATTATCTTCCTTCACTGGTCACTGTCTTCAGTTGTGGAAAGGATAAAAATTTACAGCTCATTTTCATGTGTTTTTCCAATCAGTAGCACCATCTGAACCTCTTGCCAGTGCACTTTTCTTGGTTTCCAAAAAAGAACTTTAACCTAGTTCCACAGGCCTTGACAAAAGTCTGGTTTTGGACTTCAGATGCAGTTTTCCTTACGCTACCTTTCAGTCAGTCACTTCGCTCAGAACAGTTGTTACATCAGCCAGTGGGACAAGCAGGTTCCATGCCCTCCCCAATAAAAAGGGAATTCTTGCCATTCTTTCCACAGAAAAATAGCTTAAGTCCATTCTTAATCTGTATCCTAAATATATTATTAGAGAGTCACTGTACTTATATTGTGGAAAAAAAAATCATGCTTTTTTTTGCACATACCTGAGGGGTGATAAAATATCATTTCATTGCTATAGTAGATCAAAGGCAATGAACCTTTTTTTGTTTGGCTTCATTTGGGGGTTTTATACAGCTACCATGTTTGGGGATCAGATGTGTTCTTTTTGAGCTTTCTTAATTGTCTAGCACACCAGTGTTTCAAGTATGTTCTCTTATTCTTAATAATCTCCTTTATTTTGTTTTTAACTGTATGATTGCTTAGTCTTTTTAGACCCTTTTTGAATGACAGTATGCAGTTGCTCCAGGCTTTGGAATGTCTTGTCTTTAAATGTGTCAAGTCTTCTGCAGACCTTTACTCTTTAGCTGCCCCTTTTAGTTTTTTGAGTAGCTCTTACATTTCATATCCTCTGTATTAAATGAGACACTTTTGGTTTTGAAGGACTAGTAATCTAGATGGGTTACAAAGTGTCTTGTATGGCAACTTTTTGAACCTGATCGTTCATACTGGTCGGGATCAAGGTGTAAGTGCTGTCTTCTGACTAGCTTCTTCAAATCAAAAAAATTTACCCTTGGAATTTCATTTATTTAAGGTATTTACCAGCCTATGTGGAATTACTGAAATCGTCCTGTATTTTCTGGGATTTCTCCTTTCACAGCCTTCCAGTATCCTCCAGCATGTTACCTTCTCCGTTTTAGTCAAGTATTCTGAGATATAATCTTTATACTTTTTGCCTCCTTATTGTAGCATCTCCTGAGGGTCTTGATTTAATTCTTACCCCAGAGACTTTTTGTCTTGTTCTTCATGTCTACGAGAGTAGTGTGTGTTTGAGCATCCAGGCAAAATTATTGCTTGTGTGCAGAAATATGTATGTGTATCTGTAATCATTGTTTTTTTTTCTCTCCAGTTAGGTGTATGGTTTTCCTTGGGCTGTGCATACATTGCTTTAGAAGGCTATGAAGGTGCTGCCAAAGCATTTCAGCGCTGTGTGACATTGGAACCAGATGTACGTATTTTTCAACAACCGATTTAGATGGCTTATCTAAAAGCAACAAGGATGTTTTCATTATAAACAAGCAAGGCAATAATGAAAAACTTGTTTAAATGTTAGCCCTTCAAATAAATTAAACTTGTGCATGGGTATATATTTTTGTCATGAGGCGTCATAAAAATACTTGCCCAATGCTTAACTTCGTCCAAATATATATATGTGCGTGAATGTTAAAATATGTTTGAGCAGAAATTCCTTTATGCTTGTATACATTGCTAGAAAGAGAAGAGGGAATGAATAGACTGTGAGGAGTGCTGAAAAGAGATAAAACAAAAAAAAATAAATTAAAATACTTACTCCTCTAATCAAATTTTCCTGAAGGAAAAATAATAATAAAAAAAGTAAGTGGTTGTCTGTGTCAGGTGAATTTGTAGCTGTATAGGTCACAGGGAGAATGGAGCCTATTAGCCAGGTTTTCAGGATGCAGCGGGCAAGCATGTACAGTGTTGCCATATGAGTGTGACTGTGGCCTGAGGTAGCAGAATGGTCATCAGAATTACCTCTCAGCAATGAACCGGCAATACTTTTGTCAAAAATCCTCACTACCAGCATGTTGCTCACATGCTCCCTACTTCATAGACACTTATATTCATTCTTTTCTTTTGAGGAGAGAGCAATGAAAGGTGACAGAGTATTCTTTTTTCCTTTATTGCGGCTTCAAGTTTACAGCAGTGAAAGGCAATGGGCAGGAATCATCTTTGTACATGCCTCTGCTGGTTTTACCAGAGGAAAGACTGTAATTCTGTAATCCTTTTCAGCTACAACAGTTGATAAACATGCTAGAACTAACCCTGCTAGTTTTGTCTGAGATGCATTAGGAGATAATTCAGATGTTTTTTTCCATTAAGAGTGGTGCAGGTAAGTAGCTTTCAGCTAGTGAGACGTGATGAGCTGCTGGGAGCACCGACCTCACCCATCATCCCAGCTAGATCCTGAAGAGAGTGCCTGTTTACAGTTTAAAATGAAGGCAAGAGCTGACTTGGTGTATTCCAATGAGAAGGCAGTTAATTGGTATTTATGTACCTGATTGCTGTTTTAGTCAGTAATATTTATGTATTTCTATTTTAATATCATTTCTATTTTAGGGTAATATTTTGGCTGCTTGTAGAAAATATGCATTAATGTGTATGATTAGTGAAATATTTCACAGTCATTTAATTTATGTATTAGCAGTAAGCCTTAGTGACTTTTTGTACTACTTTTATCATTACAGAATGCTGAGGCTTGGAACAATTTATCAACTGCTTATATCAGATTAAAACAGAAGTAAGTACTGTAAATGGATTAGAAGATACTGCTTGCAAAATAAGTAATTGGGATTTCCTTTTATGCCATGAGATTTTATTCTTATTGTGTGATTACCTCATATTTTGTAATTCTTATTCCTTCAATTCTCATTCCCAGGTTGGATCATTGATAACCTATTTCATTTTACAGGAACTGGAGCTTCATAAGCTTTAGAAAAGTACCTCTCCTCCTACACTTCTTTTTCTTGTTAAAACTCTTTGTGATGTAGTAAGTACAACCAACGCAAAATATTAATATTAAAGTTGGGAACTAATTTGACTAGGAAGTTAAAAAGATACATCCATTTCAGGCAAACTTATGTATTCAGGCTTATGTCAATTCATATTACGTTAATCTCACTAGATTTAAGGGGAAAACACTCTTGTGATTTAACATGCTAAATACATACAGAACTTGTGACGTGTTTGTTGTGGTATCAAAAGCAGTAAAGGGGGAATGTTTCTGACCATTCTTCCACAGGAATCCCAAGGAAGAGGAGTATGTGTACAGGAAATCTTAAGTCATGCAAGTATTACATGCAGATAGGCAAGTGTGGCCAGTATTTGCTGTGGAATAGGAAATTCTTGGATTATATGTATAGTCGCTTATAGATCGAATCATAGAATAGTTAGGGTTGGAAAGGACCTTAAGATCACCTAGTTCCAGCCCCCCTGCCGTGGGCAGGGACACCTCACACTAAACCGTGTCACCCAAGGCTCTGTCCAGCCTGGCCTTGAACACTGCCAGGGGTGGAGCATTCACAATTTCCTTGGGCAACCCATTCCAGTGCCTCACCATCCTTACAGTAAAGAACTTCTTCCTTATAGCCAATCTAAACTTCCCCTGTTTAAGTTTTAACCCGTTACCCCTTGTCCTATCACCACAGTCCCTAATGAAGAGTCCCTTCCCAGCATCCCTGCAGGCCCCCTTCAGATACTGGAAGGCTGCTATGAGGTCTCCACGCAGCCTTCTCTTCTCCAGGCTGAACAGCCCCAACTTTCTCAGCCTGTCTTCATACTGGAGGTGCTCCAGTCCCCTGATCATCCTCATGGCCCTTCTCTGGACTTGTTCCAACAGTTCCATGTCCTTTTTATGTTGAGGACACCAGAACTGCCCACAATACTCCAAGTGAGGTCTCCTGAGAGCAGAGTTAGAGGGGCAGGATCACCTCCTTCGACCTGCTGGTCACGCTCCTTTTGATGGAGCCCAGGATACGGTTGGCTTTCTGGGCTGCGAGTGCACACTGGAGCCAGCTCATGTTCATTTTCTCATCGACCAACACCCCCAAGTCCTTCTCCGCAGGGCTGCTCTGAATCTCTTCTCTGCCCAACCTGTAGCTGTGCCTGGGATTGCTCTGACCCAGGTGTAGGACCTTGCACTTGTCATGATTAAACTTCATGAGGTTGGCATCAGCCCACCTCACAAGCGAGTTGAGATCCCTCTGGATGGCATTCCTTCCCTCCAGGGTATCAACCAAACCACACAGCTTGGTGTCATCGGCAAACTTGCTGAAGGCACACTCAATCCCACTGTCCATGTCACCGACAAAGATGTTGAACAAGACCGGTCCCAACACCGATCCCTGAGGGACACCACTTGTTACTGGTCTCCAGCCGGACATTGAGACATTGACCACAACTCTTTGTGTGCAGCCATCCAGCCAGTTCTTTATCCACCGAGTGGTCCATCCATCAAATTGATGTCTCTCCAATTTAGAGACAAGGATGTTGTGTGGGACAGTGTCAAATGCTTTGCACAGCTCCAGGTAGATGACATCAGGTGCTCTACCCCTGTCCATTAGTTCCATAGCCCCATCGTAGAAGGCCACCAAATTGGTCAGGCAGGATTTCCCCTTAGTGAAGCCATGCTGGCTGTCACCAAGCACCTTGTTGTTTTTTGTGTGCATTAGCATGCCTTCCAGGAGAATCTGCTCCAAGATTTTTAGTTTAACTGATTCTCAAAACAAGGGATATCTGTAGTAGCTCATTTCAGCATAACTTATTGTAGAGGGCAGACTGAGTGATGCTGAAAGTGTAAATTCTTATTTTTCAAGACTTCTAGGAAAAAGAAAAATAAAATTGGGGTAGAATTGAAAAAAGAAAACAAAAATAAGGTATTTAATTGAATCATTTTCTTTTGCTCCCTCATCAGAATCAGGCTTTAGTCCAGCCAGGCTTTTAAATCAGTCGCAAGCAAGGATTGTGCATTTGGTTAAGGCTTAGTGGATTCTCATACAATAAATACAAAATCTTAAGTTGTTTTGAAAAGTATATGCAAACAACTTGCTGACACCCAAATAAAAGGGGGTTTCTTGTTTTTTCTTTAAGGGCGTTTTTTTTTAAAGAGTCCACAGGTTTTGTGTATTCTGAATTTCCTCCAGAAAAATTAAT
Organism: Pezoporus occidentalis; assembly: GCF_034315485.1. NCBI lineage: Eukaryota > Metazoa > Chordata > Aves > Psittaciformes > Psittacidae > Pezoporus > Pezoporus occidentalis. The sequence goes on from NW_026915376.1 coordinate 3,449,820, forward strand.
TGTGATGAAAGTTTACCAGAAAAACTTCTCTGCGTGCCAGGAAGCCTTTGAGATCTGGATCTCATGTTTCTCAGAACAAACTGGGACTGGCCATCTGTGCTTTGCGTAAAATCCTGGTGATTGCTCTGCAGCAGGTAGTGCCTGCTGTTTCCTGTTTAGATATAAAATGGTTTAACTGTTGCCCCGGTTAAGGATAATCCATTATTATATGATTCATTAAATACATAGGGTGTTTGTTTTGATAACGTGGAGGACTTTATTAGTGTAGCAAGTGATTTGAAGAATACAATTTCCATCCCTCAGGTGTCTTGTCTGCGTTTCAGAGTTCCATCTGATTGACATCTCCCCTCCTGGTAACTTGTTGACTTTTTTGAGAAGATGGGGGAGATCATACAGGCTAATGCTGCAGATGTTGTACAGCAGTTTCAGATACGGTATCTCAAGGTGATTGGGGTACATGAGTCAGCCAGAGCATCTTCTAACCCGTCAGAGAGTTGTGGCAGATCCCAGCTTCCATTGTAGCAATATCCACAGAGGAAGGAGCAAGTCTCTGTTCTTTTCTAGTATAATCTATCAAAGTCATGGCTCGAAATCCCTTGCTAAGACTGTTAACAGTGGAGGAGACCTAACTGTTAGTACGTTCACTTGGCAATATCATGTATATCAGAAGAGAACAGGGAGTGAACACGGAAAGATCCTGCCTGTGCCAAATGACCTGTTTTTCTTCAAAAATTTTGCTCTATTGGTCAGGTCTCTTCATATGTATTTGGTGACTCTTTTAATACTATATGCTTAGATCAGTAGTTATTTAGATTTTTCCCGGACCCAGTCATTCCAAACTTTTACTGGCCTTATCCATTGGTTAGATATTCCCTTCTCCTGACTGGGATATTTACACTCTTCTGGGTCCTGTTTTTGAAACTCAACCAACAATTTCTTTGAGCTGTCTTACTTTAGACAGTGCTTTTAGCAACTTACTCAAGCAATAGAGCAAGTGAACTGCAAACTTTGAAACAAGCCATCTTTGTATGATCTTTATTAAGAAGAGACTTACTGTAATACCTCTCCAAAGAAGATTTTTACTGGCTTGGGAAAACTCTGTTTCAAGTTTTCATTTAAAGGAATTTATTTCTTTGTATTTGTTCTATATATCATGACTTCCCAGATGAGAGTAAGCTTCAGTCTCTTAAAGTCCCAAGAACCATACCATTCTGATTCTTTAGCAAAGCTGTTTTTATAGTTTCTAATTTGTTCAAACTTCTGGCAGTATGTTTAAAGCTTTAAGCAGTAGGCACCCAGACCTTAGTAACATGTGCATCATATTGCATTAAGATTTCTTACTTTTATGCCTCCTTTCCAGCACCTTTGGTTGCATGTTGCATAGGATGTCATACCTCTGTAAACTGTAGGTCAGCAGCTTTCAGCCCATACTCTTGTTTTGGCCAATCTGTCTTATGTTCCTTACCAGAGAATTCCATTACCTCTCTCCTTGAGTAAGGGAATGCTAGAGTTGCCTGCAGTGGATCTATGTGGAAAAATAAAGATGCTTCCATACTTGACAGTGAGTTTATAGGAATTATGCTGCCCACCTTTATTCCACAGCCCTTCTTCCTGCCGCAGTAAGATGATACACTGGACATCGCCTTTGATGAGGGACCCTGGTAGTGTTTGGGGCCACTCTGACAAATTTGTACTGAGCAGCACAGCATCAGGAAACAGAGTGAAAGTAATGCTGCCAGCTGGCATGAGAAAAGAAAAAAAAGGTTGAAACTGATGGGATTCTGTGCAGTGGGTGTGCACCACGTGCCAATGTTTGAAATAAATCACAGTCACTATTATTCTGCATCCGCAGTGAACTCAGTGATTTTATTTAATGTGTGTTACAACTGCAGCATAAATAAGCTTCTTTTCTCCTCATTCCAGTTAAAAATTCGGAAAAGCAGATGCTGACATAGATGGTGCAATTGTCATTATTTTTTTGACAAATGTAATTGTGACTTTTTTACAAGCACTTTTTACAAGGGCATGTATCACAGGACAAGAGGGAATGGCTTTAAGCTAAATGAAGGTAGATTTAGGTTAGACATTAGGAAGCAGTCCTTTACTGTGAGGACGGTGAGACACTGGCACAGGTTGCACAGTGGTAGCCCCATCCCTGGCAGTGTTCAAGGCCAGCCTGGATGGGGCTTTGAGCTTGGTCTAGGGGAAGGTGTCTCTACCCATGTCAGGAGGGTTGGAACTGGATGATCTTTAAGGTCCCTTCCAAACCAGACCATTCTATGACTCTATGAATTAACAGTATTGAAAATTATAAACAGTAACTTTTACATGGCACTGTTTTCTAAATCTGCTTTTTTTAATAAGCAGCTTTTTAGTTGATACAATGGCAGATAATTATAGTTTAGAAATCTTCGATATTTAGTCTTTAATACAGAATCTTCTTTTCTCTACTTTTTTATTATTGATTAGAATCAAAGCATTTCGAACCCTTCAAGAAGCTCTCAAGTGCAACTATGAGCACTGGCAAATATGGGAGAACTATCTTCTCACCAGTACAGATGTTGGAGAGTTCTCAGAAGCAATTAAAGCTTATCACCGGCTCATGGACTTAAGAGAAAAGTACAAGGATACACAGGTGGGGAAACTTTCATGTTAAGGCATCCTATATGTTCATTAATTTCTGCTGATAATGGTTATTGGTAATCATAGTATGCATGCCAGTGAACTTATGTAAGCAACCCATTTAAATGTTTGAGATCTGAACCATAAGGCTAAGTATTTAAAATAAAAATGGGCAAAAAGAAAAACTTTTGCATCCAGCTTTGCCTCAGACTTTGTGGAAGGCCAAATATGAGCGTTGAGGCTTAAGATCTATTCTTAAATCAAACATAATGCATAAGCCCAGCTGTCCATAGTGTTCCTGCATATCTTAGTATCAGAAATCATATAAATTATTTAGTTTAAAGAAAGGTAAGATTTTCTCATGCATTTGAAATTTCCACAAATGAGCTTTTGAAAGTGAATTAAGTTTCATTAGATTGATTGAACAGATAAAATAATTATGGTTGTGGAAATGTCTCATTTGTTCATGGGGGGCAGGGATGTTAAAAACTTTTTTCAGGTTACCTTTTAATGAAATTGTACTTGAGCACAATACTCGTTCTACCATAAAACCAACCATGCGCAGGATAACATTATGTATAAATAAAATCCATTCAGTTTGGTATGGCTGAACATTAAAAGGTCTCAAACTGTCATTTCACTAAAATGTTTCTGTGGAAAATAGTCTTATATATGGTGAAGATTAGCATGTTTGGCAACTATGGTGTTGTGGCACTGGTCAGTCCTGTGTGTCTACTGCATTATTTTAGTCAGATTGACAAGTGACGAGGAATAGAACTTTCTACATGTATTTGTCCATTTTTTTGAGATGACACAGAATCCTATTAGTGTGTTTCACTAATAATTAGTGTTGTATAACTCTTCTCATACAACTTCTGTCATTTTTACAGAAGTATATATGCTATGTATCCTAACTTACATGTTTTTTTATCCTGATTTTAACTTCGACGTCTGATATGTAAAGTGCTTTATGGATTTCATCATAACTTCTAATAAACTTTCCTCAATTACAAGGATTTTACTACTCAGCCAAGTAAAAATTCAAAGTCTGATTAAAGAGCTTCAGAAAGGCTCTAATTGATAATCGTACAAGGAAGAGTATTCCCTTAGGAAAAGAAAAACAAAACCACATAAAAGTAAAAGCTTCTGCTGAGATTGTTTGCAAAGCTCACCATTAATTTCTGAGCCTCTCCCATTTGCCATCTGGTCTGTTTTAAGTAGAGATGCTCAGTAACCCTCTTGTGCAATTGTATTTAACAAAATAAAAGAATGGAACGTATGTGGAAGCATACACCTCTGTTTCCATGCTAACATAATACGGTCTTCCCTCAAGTTATCACTAGTATTTGTAGTTGTCATAGGTTTGAATTGATAGACTACTAAGCTAGATGCCATAGTGATGAGAAAGAAGGTTGGAATTTAAAAATACAGAAAAATAAGTATGCACAGGACTGAAGCAACAAGTTGAGTCATTGATTACAGTTCCTTGTGAAAACAAAGCCGATCACCTACCACTTTTAACATAATCATCATTGCGAAATACCCCATGTGAAACTGAATGCATCAAGTAAGAGCGTGCAATTGAATATATAATTTGAAATGTCCATGCTTGTGTGTGGACATCAGATTTTGTTTTATTTTATTTGAGCACAGTATGAAGTCATACTCATAAATCACTAATTTCTTATAGTAACAGTAAGGCATTCATATCTTCATTTGTGGTTTCTGGTAGGCCATTGATGTCTTTTTGTATCAGACTTCTGAGTACGGAAGGCCGCTTTGGGAGACTTTGCTTCTAAGCTATTTTAGTTATTTAATGATGTCATCCTTGTGGCAAAGGTTCAGGATATCGTGAGGCTTGAAGATATGTACGTATAGATTCTGCAGGCAAAATTGAACAAGGAAAAGCTGAAGGGCTCTTTATAAATAGGCAACAATGCAATAAAAGATTACAGCAAAGGGCATACTTTCAAAAGCCTCAGTTTCTTTATAACATAAATGTTATAAGCATTCTTTCTTTCCCTCCTTCCTGGTTCTTAAAGCTCTTCAAATTTCCATATTCTTTTAATGATCATGAATCCTAGAGAAATTATACCTTAAAACCTTTAATACAGATTTATGTAACTAAAAAAACGAAAGCTCACTAAATTGTCTCTAGTTTCAGCTAGTAAATCAGTCACTAAAAAGGACCCAAGGAGAAAGCCCTACCTGTTGTAATCATCACTTTAACCTCTGAATTAGTGTGAGATGATAAATATACCTGAAAAATTTCATACTACTTTGCACCACATGCATGCTTGTGGAGACAAGCAATGTTTTTTTACTTGGAAAGTTGCAGTTCTGTAAACAATAAACTTACTTTGTGAATGGAAAAGCTGTTTTGCTACATGGCTTTCGGAAACCAGATCTTCATCCTGTGCTGTCAAAAAACATTCAATCAAAAGTATGGACAAATGACTCTTTTCTGCAGTTCTGTGTTCTTGAGAATCTAGCAAAGATTTTTGTTACCCTTTCCATCAAATATCCGTGTTTTAGCTGTCCGTATTGCCAGACTGTTTCTAATAAAAGGCTTCAAGAGCATGTTCCAAGGGGATTTTGAGGAGTGAGGTAAGGAATTACTAATTTATGGAGCTCTTCTTTTAAGAAGCTTCGTAATGACAATTGTCTTATTATAAAGCTTTAATTTGGGAGGAGCATAGGGAAAGCTCATAAACTGCAGATAATGTCATTTTGGATCTGGTATCTGAGAGTTCTGTTCTTACTTGAACGTTGTCAAGTTTGATTAGTATTAGTGAATATTTTCACCAACTGAATTTTCATATGAAAATAGCTGTTTGGAGAACAGTTGTGGAATGAGATTAACTGATAGACATCACAGAGTTTTAAAACGATTTGGTTTGTTTCTGAGGTTTTGTCCCATGGTTTCTTTTGCTGAGTTTTCAGTCAGTACACATTATTCACAAAAGTGAAGGAAGAGGAAAGTAGATTGTGTGATGTCATGCTAAACACAAACTCAGCACAGTGGTCATATGGAGCCCAGTTCAGTAGAAGAAGCATTTAAAAAATCCTTGTGGGGGATCCTGGGCAGCAGAGCATTGCTGTAGTAGTTTAGTATGTATGGCAGTTTAAAATCTCACAAAGATAGGAATTAAAGTTTAACACTTAAGACAACTGTCTAAACGGAAGGTTCTTGTTACGCTGCTAATACTTTTTGAAGATCAGCATAATACACTTGCAGCTTGAAATAGCTTTATTTAACAACTAGGCACAGCTAAAGTAGTATTAACGATTCATTACTGTTTAATGGACCCTTTAATCCAGGCCTTCACACTAGTTTTATTTTAACTGTTGTAGTGTTAAAGCTTACATGATGAATTACAAAAAAGGAGATAGATTATAAAGATGAAAGTGTAAACCAAGCCTGAACTCTGTGGGAATATGGGTAATTTTTCAACTGCTAAATCCTACTGTCTGGGGAAACATTTATTTATTTATTTATTTTCCATGTGCAAACAAAACATCATTGTCTTTAAAATTCTTTATAACTGTACATGATATTCATGTGAGCTAACTTTCTGGACCTGAATGACCATTTTGTTAAACTGTGAAATTGATTGAGATGTCATACAATCCGCAGAACCAGTTCTAGTTCCTTTTCAAAAGAGAACATAGTTTAATGCTGCTTTTTATACCTCTTCTCTATTTCTTATTGCAATGCTGTACTAATGGAAACATCAATACTTGCTCATGTTTTTCTAGCAAATCCTTATAGAAGACCTGATTGGTTTAATGATAGGGTTTAGTTTCTAGATTCCAAATCACAAATGTAATATGAATTTTAGAACTTTTGGACTATTAATAGTTGATCATGTTTTCTATTATCATAAGTGAAAATCTGAATGTTTTAAAAGAAAGAACAGCCAGTTTGTTGTATCATTTTACAATTTGGGGAGAGCTGTTGAGCTGATGTTCAGATGCTACTGTGATTTCATACTTGAAACAACTTTTCTTCTATAAAATGACTCAATTGAGTCTGAAAAGATACCAAGGAGATGCACATTTTTTTCACATTTTCTGTTGCATAGATTTATTTCATAACATCACCAGCCATTTTGATTTATTTGGGTTTTGTCAAAGATTTCCTATATCTGATAAAACTCAGTACTTAATTACTGGGATGTATTTTAATTGAGTCATTGTACAGAAGAAAATTGCTTTAGGAAAATGACATCACAAATATTAAACTGGATATGTTTTTATTATAATATACTTTGATACTGTCGTAATTTTTGCATTACTTTCTGTCAGTAAACCATGTCTTGATTTAGGAGGGTGCACTGCTGTCCTGCTTTTACTAGAGTAGTGATATACCTGTGTGGTTTGGGCTACTCGCACATCATAATTGAAATAGGTTTTAATTACTGTCTTGATACTACTGTTGCTATTAATGTGATTACATTGTAAGTATCACATGGACAAAAGTGTTGAAACATTAAAGCTGCCAAATTGTAGCCTCATGAGTTAGGAACTACAACATGAAGGTGTTTTTATACCTTTTGTTGGCCTATGTTAACTGCAAGCCTTATGACAATTCTATTTTGTTCATATCTTGTTTCTTCCCCAGTTTCTGCATCTCACACACCACACCTGTGTGACAGGTAGCTGTCACTTAAGAATTCACAGCTTTTTGGGGAATTATTTCCTTCTAATTCACCATATGATCCAATATCTTAATTTACATTTGCTGTCTCATCTTATTGAGAAGGAGCTGAGGCATGGCAAAACTGATTTTCAGTGTTCATTCTGGGACACAAAGACTCAGGTCTTTTTCAGGGACACTTGGTATTTTGTAGGATTTTATACTTGCAAAGCCCAGCTTCCATTTAGCTCACTATCACACATGCTCAGCATTTCTGCAGGTCAGATCCCACATTCTGTAGCCAGTGACTCAGGAAGCATGGCTGTTAAATGGGTGCTTATAAGTTTGATTAAACTTAGGATACTGCCACAATTTCCTATTCTGTTCTTTTTCCTGTTCCATTCTAACCTGTCATGGTAACCCAAATTTTTGTTTTAGCTCTTTGGCCTCTTCACAAACTTTAAAATCTTAAAGGTTAGGTTTAAATTAATTGAATTATACCCCTAGTAATGCATTTCTTAATAAATATTGTATTGTCATATGGTACTATATTTTTATTTTACTGGATCATTAACAGACATGAAATATTACAGATATTATATATACTGATGGTTATTTGAGTTAAAAAAAAAACAACTTTCCTGTTGCCATTTTTATTGTTATTTTCCTTTTTTTCTTCTTAAGGTGCTGGCTATTCTGGTCAGAGCAGTAGTGGATGATATGGCAGATCGCGCTGGAGAAGTAGCCAGTGGATTAAAGGGGAAATTGCAAGAGCTCTTTGGCAGAGTGACTTCACGAGTGACAAATGATGGGGAGATCTGGAGACTTTATGCCCGACTTTACGGAAATGGACAGAATGATAGTGGTGAAGATATTGAAAAGGTAAATGTGTTGTGAGGTGTATGTTTTTATAGATACACACTTACGGTATAAACATTCTGTTGGCTAACTAACTAGGGCTATAGTAAGATGTGGTCTTGTTCCAGACATGTTTTGGTTTTAGTTTTTCTTCACGCTTATTTTCCGTTTTTCAGGTTACTGCAGCACGCATTTTTGTTATCTGACAGGAGCAAGATGTTTTACATCAGGCTTTATGGATTTTAGAAAAATCTTTCTCTTTTATCAGTGTTTCTTTTTAAAACATCATGTGACAGCATATATGCTTTGTCTTGGATTTGTATTCTGAAAATTTTCTCGGCAGCAATCTAATGTTTCTATTTAATAGTGGTGCTCATTATTTTTTAAATCAGAATCTGTGATACTAAAACCAAGTTATTTCAGTTCCTGGAAGAAGTGGATCTTAATAGCATGATCCAGTGGCATCATAAGCCATCTATATTCTTGTCCTGGGTTCAGCAGTAGCAGTCATTTTTCTCCTTAGTAGTTGGTGCAGTGCTGTGGTTTTGATTTCAGCCTGGGAACAGTGCTGATAACACCGATGCTTTTAGTTGTTGCTAAGTCATGTTTAGTCTAGGACTTTCTTTAGTTAGGACTTTCTGAGTCTCATGCTCTGCCAGGGAGGAGGGGAAGCCGGGAGGAAGCAGAGACAGAACACCTGACCCAAACTAGCCAAAGAGGTATTCCACACCACAGCACGTCATGCCCAGGAGGTAAACTGGGGGCAGTTACCCAGAAGGGTTAGATCACTGCTGGGGTTGGGCTGGGTATTGGTCAGCAGGTGGTGAGAGGTTGTATTCTCTTCCCTTGTTATTTCCCTTATCATTATTTTTATTGGTGGTAGCAGCAGTGGTTTGTGTTATACCTTAGTTACTGGGCTGCTCTTATCTCAGCCTGTGGGAGTTACATTCTTTCCATTCTCCTCCCCATCCCACCAGGAGTGGGGTCAGGGGGAGGAAGGGCAGGGAGCGAGCAGGCGAGCTGCATGGCTGACTGGGCTTAAACCAGGACAATTCTTCTTTGCAATCAGCAAGAAAAAATGCATTTAGAGTTCCCAGAGTAAAAGTACTTTGTCCTTACTTAGCTTAAAATTGAAGTAAAGAATGCTATTTAATTCCTAATCTATGGAACCATTGGTTTCTCTTTATCCATCTCTAGTTTTGCTACATTAACTTCCATCTCTTGTTCCTATCACTTCCCAGGTAATCAAGTTGACTGCATTTCCAAAATAATCACTCTGTGCTGCTTGAAGTGCTTACTTTGTTTTATGCTGCAGTGTGCTTCGCATTTGATGTTAAATTTCCAAAATTCAAATGGTCTTGCATTTTGCACTGCAAAAATTATTTATGGGTTATCAGATCTTCACTGAAGCTGACAATATACAAGGTCAGCATTCAGTATTTTTCCTAATGGCCTGGGCAAAAATGTCAATCTGGAGGACTGCTTGTCACTTGATGTCAAGCATCTCAGGCAGATGGTTGGGGCTACAACTCGTATGTCTGTGGAGTTAAAATTTTTAGGGCCTTGCTCATTGCTTTCCTCTTTATGCTCTGCCCTGTGAAATGCCTTGTTTAGTCATTGACAGTGTCCTTTATACCTCCAATTCCTCCCTTTCTTCCTTCCCTATTTTTCTTTACTGCTAAACAATAAAAGAGATTTGGCCTATTAGGAATTCAGAAATACAGACACTGCAATATCCTGTAATATATCCTCAAATTCTTACTCAGACATGCAAAGTAGCAGAGGTCCTGTCTATACTGTAAATGTAATCGTTTCAGAATCTGGTTACATCACAGTATTTTTTACTAACCCAGTTAAAAACATGGTTTTAATTTGTAGAGGAGACAGGACTTTGTCTGTGTTTTCCTAATCAGACTGGTTATGGGGCTCGCTTACGGCCTAGCTTGGCCTGCAAAATGGAATGATGCTTATAAATACTTAAGATATGCTTACATGTGTATCCCAATATCGTGGTATGACAGATATAGATCATGAAAGTGTAAAATTGCCTGTAGCCACAGCACATTCATTTACAGTGTAAAATTAATTTGCAATAAGTTAGCTAATCGCTGGTGGCTTTTCTGCTATTATAAATTAAAAATTTTAAAAACAACATTTATTTGCTTCACTGCCACAGGCACCATCATGTGTCAGTCAGATATTAAGTGGATATAACTATCCATAGAAAAATTCCAGATGTATCATTGCAGTTTTCCACCCGTGGTCATTATGCAAAAGGCCAGTGAATTCTGAAAGGACATTGTCTCATAGAATGAATCACAGAATAGTTTGGATTGGAAGGAACCTTAAAGATCATCTAGTTGCACCCCCCCTGCCATGCGCTGGGTCACCTTCCACTACACCAGGTTATTTTTTACTATATTTTGGCATTGTAAGACAAATATATGGCAACAGATCTATCACAGCGTCATATACGCCCTTACAAAGGTAGGGTTTTACTTTTATTCCATAAAGTAGTAACTTATTTAGTGCAAATTTAATTATATTTAACCTTTTTTTTTTTTTTCCTAGCATTGCATTTGAAAGAATAACCTTTTATGTCTGGCTATTGTAAAAGGTGGATTGATTGCTGGGATTTTTTGTCTTTCTGTTCTGCTGCCATGTCTGATGCCATGAATTACTAGAATATAGTTACAATTCATAACAGTGCTTTGTGAATTGAATTAGACAGGGTTAGCAAGTTAGGAGTGTAAAACTATTGAAGTATTGGGTTTGAAAGCCTGGTTTCTTTTCTTTAGCTTTGTATATATTTACTCTTACAATTTTACATATCTGACCTGCCACCTCATTCAGTACTTCCTTCTTTCCTATGCTGAACGCAGTCCTGTCCACCCCTTCCCACCGAGGAATCTTTCCAACATTCAATTTTCCTGCTGATCCGTACTCAGGCTAGGAAACCCTTCTGTTACTTGAACTTTTCCCAGCTCATAACTGTTTCCTTCCAGGATAAATCCAGGTTCCAGAAGTGCAAACAAACAACCCGTTAGACTTTGAATTCTTTCGCCTCTCCAACATCTGTCAGCAAACCCCCCCCTATTTTGCTGCAATGACTTAAGACACATGCAGACTGAAATCAGACTGCTGTAAAAACTGTTGTTCCTTCTCTTGGAAGTTCTGGCCAGCAGAGGCAAGAACTTCCACCAATTATAACATAGGTTATTATGAAAAAAATTGATTTGCTTTGCTTTGACTTAATACACCTCTACTGTAATTTACAGTAGCATGAGCAGTTCAGTCACCTATGCTATAGTGTGATTTGAGCTCCAGTGGAAGAGAGAAGTTGGAAGCTTCTGAGGTGACGACCCCCAGATTTAATCTTTGTTCAGCAATCGGAAGCCTTTATTGTGCTCAGGTACCTGTACTGCACTGAAAGGTTTTTATTCCTTTAATATGATATTTAAATTCTTTTAAAAGGTAATTAAAGAGTTGTCATTGAACCAAGCCATGTAACTTCTGGCATGTATTTGTTTTGTATTTCTGATGCTCTAAAAAGAAAACACAACTCAAAAGCAAAAATTAATTTCTTCTGCCTTTTTTTCCCCCCTTCCATATTGCTTCCATTTATTTTTCCTGTTCACACTGAGAATCAGAGCTTTATGGCAGCTAATAGCTGTGTCTGTAAAATACATTTTTCGCCAAGAATACATATACAGAAAGAAGTCTTTGATGTATTCAGTTATAATTTTTTTAGGTGCAAAATTGGTGTTCAAAGTGTGAGTACAAGTATTTTTCCATTTTTCATGTGCATTTAATTATGATGACTTGGCAAACATGGGTCACATCCATCAGTCTAGACAGATTTTTAGAAGATAAAAATTAGACACATGTTACTTTATATGCCTCTCATACTTGGGATGCAGTATTGGTGAAGAACATCTGTGTTACAGCTGGTGATTACTGTTGCAGAGAAGGACACTACTCCAACTCAAGGAAATCAAGCGTAGTAAAGATACATTCATTTTCTGGATTGAGCATTAATTTCATGGACACTTAGAACTAAATTAGTTTCATAGTTTGCTTTCTTACATACTGATCATTTTTTCTCTTGCTTGCAGTCACTGCAGTATCTCAATAAGGCACATAAATGTGAAATTCAATCAAGCAATTGGGAGAAAGATGTATCTTCTTTTAAGGAAGTGGTGAAAGGAGCCATAGAGATTGCACATGGTATGTTCTACCTGAAAAGAACTTTTTTATTGATGAAGAGTGTATAAAATATTTATTAAGCTTTGTAATAAAATAATAATACACTTTACACATTAAATTTATTCCTACTATTGGGAGTCCTCTAACAGAGAGCATGTAAAAATATACTTGGAATGAGGCAGAAATTCTGTTGTGTGAGTCAGTAAATGTATGACTAGTAAACGTGATCCAGTAATTTCATGGTCCAGCAATTTCTTAATGCAAGTGAAAATGCATCTATAGTTCACTGCAGTCCTCAAATCTTCACATAAGTTTGATTGACTTTGCCAGTCAGGAGATGGACAAAACTTAGACTTGCTAAGACTATTCACTGTGCTGTGATATTTGTGTTTAAGAAGGATACATATACCTGTTGGGCTTAGAGTTATCTTGTCAACATTGCTTAGTAGTCTGTCTCTTTTTGTTTGTTCTGGGAGATATTACATTAAAAAATTGAGTATGAAAGGTATCGAGATTTATAGTTAAATGTTGATGTATATAAACTACTGCTATGGAGGTAATGCTTTTTTCTTGGCGGGGGGGGGGTCCTGTGTTTGGATTCTAGTGGCTATAAAATGCAGCAAGAACAAGTCTAATCATCAGGAAGCTTTACAGATACTTTCTTCAGCTCGGCTCAACTTACGTGGCTTGTCAGCCAAAGCAAAGGTAAGAATCTTTGAAAGGTAGGAAGTTGTGTTTGAAAGCTAGGAATCTTTGTTCTTTTGCTATAAACCATTTCTACATTTTGAATCAATTATAGATGAAATAATAGCTGCCTGTCTCAATGCATCATCAGATGGACATTCACCTCCATTCTGTTAAGGATTCCGGTTTTAAGTAGATGTTTATTTCCCTTCTTCCTGCTAGGCTTTGATTGAAATAAATCTGTTTTTCTAAGAGATAGCATTGACATTTTAGAGTAAGTTAGAATTTTACTTAAAATAATGGGCAGTTTTGAATGTTTGGAAGAAATCACTCATTTCAAGTATCTTAAGTATTTTCAAATATCATTCTTATGTGAGTAGTCATGTGGGAAGCATGGCAGGCTCAGAAAGAATGGATGTGAACCTGCAGAAAGGACCAAAACATATCAGAACTACTTTGCATCACTTGAAGTGTTTTAAAAAACAATTATTTATTAAAAGACTTAAGATTTCAGAAAGAATAAAGGAACAGTGAATATTTCAGTAAGGTTTTCATGGTGGATACCCTTCCAATTCAGGTACTAATTTGTTGGAAAATGTCATCGTTTGAATCATATGTTTGGTTTTTGGAGTTGTGCCTCCATAGCTAGACACCCAAAGAGCTGAGTCTGTTTCTGCACCACTATTATCCTGATTTTACCTTTCATCTTACAACACGAGATACAGTTATTGTTTAACTGAACACTGATCTGAAATACGTTTTCATTCAAAATACACTTAATGTCTTCAAGTCTGGCTGTGTGTGGGATTTAGTAAATGTGAATTACAGAGCATAAGTTTTATAACATGTGTGCTTGTGTTACAAAGTGTTGATCCATCGTGTGCTAAACTTGGCTCACTCTCTTTGAAGTCCTATAATTTTGAGCATAAAAGCCTAAGAAAGTTTTATAAGCAGACACAAGCTGGCTCTGTAACTGCACTTTTAGATACTGGCATGCCAAAGTCTTTGGAATGTAGTGAAAAAACGTCATAATATGTATGTTTTGTTGTGATTCACAGAATGGTTGTAAAAAAAAAAAAGTGTGTAGAGTGTGACTGTAGAGAAAACAAAACTACTTGATATGAATTATATAAATACAAGTACAGGTGGTTTATATTATTCAAGATCATGCAGTATCTGAAATATTAAGAATAGGTGAGTAATAAATTTTATCATTAATTCCTGAAGGCACTAATTAAATGAGCATCTATATTACTGACAGATTATGGTGCCTCTGAGTTTTATGACTCTTCTGAGGAAACTGACATGTTAGAGATACAGCTGTTGGTATAACCTCACTGTTTGTGCATACTTTCCAAGATGCCATCTTATTTTTAATATGAAGTCATATTGAATTTCCAAAGTTTTGTGGTTTAAAAACTCAGTCATCTTCTGTGAGATCCTATGCACAAACAGTTCAGTGCTGTTTATGCCTGTCCAAGCGTGACATTGTTGCCAGTTAAATCAGTATTAGTGTGGAGTTGTTGGTTGGGGTTTGTTTCCTTTTTTCTTTTAACAGAAAAGAAAACCTAAAAAACTGGGCTAGGAGCAGATTCAGTAGTTACAATTTCATAAGGAATAAAGGAATGGTGAAAGAAACTTTTAGAAGATAAGGTTTCAAAATTTTGAGGTCAGGATATGCAATTGGAACAAAAGAGTAATTTTTGTACAATGTTGCTTCTTGGACTTCTCGCCTGTCCTGGGATCTCCATCTCCAACATTCCAGCTGCTGTGCCGTGCTAGACCTATCATGCACCCACAGTCTGCTGAAAGCTGCAACTCAAAAATGTGTTGTTAATGGGCTTCTGTCTGTATGGAGCCTTCTGGGGAGTTGCATTTTCTGGTAAATAGCGTAGTGGGCTCTTTTCTGCTCCTTGTGCCCATGCATCATTTGGATCTGACAGGTGGGGGTCTCCGAAAAGGAGAAAGGTCATGGAGCTGTGTCGTAAATGCATGAAATGTGGGTACTGTTGTGGAGAAACATGAGGCACAAAGAATAATGGTGCATGAAACTTCCCCAGGCTGCATGTAGTTGACTAGATCTCTTGAACTGGGGCAGGGATAAAAAATTCTATCATCCTGATTTATTTCAGCTGTCTTAGCCAGAAAGAACCAAACTTTTTTGTCACATTCTCAGTGTGAGGTTTTGGGGCTGAAAGTCAGAAAAGTTTCTCTGCTACTTGTAGCAAGAATACATGCCTATTTTTGTTTAAGATGTTCCTTTGTTCAGTGACAGCACTGTTCTGAGGCACATTGAAGACCTTGGTTCAGGCCTTTTAAGTAAATTCTTGTTTATATATGTATCTGCAGTGTCCCATTATGTTTTGGTGATATAATGATGTACAGATGTATTATAGAGCGATTTTGTTTTCTTAGTTTGTTTTTGTCTCTAAATGTATGCTTTTCCTTTATGTCAAATGAAGTGTTAATCACTCTCTCTTTACATAATAAAGGGGAAACATATGTTTGGGGGGTGTGTTCCCCCCCCCCCCCCATATTTCTCTGAATCGGTACTTCACACAGCCTCCATGTTACTTCAGTCAAGTGAGAGGTCCTGGCCTTGCAACAGCAACATGTTCTGGTGCAGCATGCACAAAGCTCCAGTCTGAGCTTGCCTGTCTCAAGGCTTTAGAAAAGTCTTTAGCGTTCCTCTCTCTTGGTTTCCCTGTAAACATATGAAAATTAAGATTGCTCATGAATTAGCTGCTTTGTGTTCCTGTTATTGTCTTAAGGTCTTTAAGAACAAACTATTTTTATTACCCTGTAGTGTTTTGTTTGCTCTTGTATAACTTAATTAAACACAGATTAATATCTCCACCCACGTACGTCTTCACGTCTAATGTTAAAACATAGTTATTAGAGGTTTTGGAGAAAATGATGCAACAGAACATGACACTGGGAAAAATGGCCATTAAAACTCACAGCTCCTAATTTATCAGCAGGTGAGTTTGTAAACTGCAGTGACATTATGTGAGATGCTCTTCTAATTTGAGTTTCATAGTAAACTCCTTTACTTTCAATGGCATCAGGAGTCATCACAGGCAGTCAGGCCAGAGCAGAAACCCACCATCTACAGGAGGAGGATTCAGCCCCTTTTGCAAAACTTCAGGTGTGGGGCACAGACCTCAGGTCTATGTGTGTGTGTGTGTGTGTGTGTGTGAATGTATGTAAAGATATATATATATATATATATATGCTGCTTATTAGCCACAAAATGGCCTTTTTAAAGAGAGAGAGATAGGTGTCATCATGTACCAAAAATACAAATGAGGGATAGTGGTGATGTATTTCCTGTATTGTCTCTGTGCTGAAACAGAGAAGCTGTATGTATATATTAAAATAATGCATTTCTTTTTGTCATGCAGCAACTTTTTGTAGATGTAACAAGTAATGAAGTTCACAGGGAGATAGCTGATGAGGTGACAACTATGGACAACATGATTGCTGAACTTCAGGAACTGAGCAACCAGCTGAGAGACCGGTGCTGACATATGGACCAGATTTTGTGACAGGAAGATGATAATGACACGTTCCTTTTGCCACAGTTTTAAGAACAATTCTTATGCAACAATACTCTCAATAAACATTTTTCTGTACAGCGCTGCTCTCGTGGTCAGCTTTGAGTTCAGGCTGCTTTTTAAGATTCTTACCTGCTCTCACTGTCTTGCGAAGTTGCATGTTTTGGATCCTCAGGCTGGGAACAGAGTTACTTGTATGTATGAGGTGATTACTGAGGGTTAGTTCTGCCTGACTGCATCGCACTCGGGTGCCAGACCTCTGTGGACACCCCACCTGTGCTGCTTGTGGGGGAGCAGGAGGGACACTAGGGAAGGAGCAGAGGTAGGAGCTGGGCCTGTCACCCTCCCCAGTGAGGTGCACAACCAATCAGAGGGTGCATCCGTCTGCTGCTGGCCAATCACAGGCGCTGTAAGGCTGGCCCGTCAGTGGTGAGAAGCTGAGGTGAGGGCAGGCTGCCATGGTGGGGAGCGCAGTTGGGACTGGGGAGGCTCACTGGGTTGTCCGGGACTTTCGGTGTTAATCAGTGTTAACTGCTTCAGAGCAGTAGGAGTGGTGTTCTGAGAGTAAGAATTTCATCTTTTGTTATTCTTGTAATACAACTGAAGTAGCAGGATGCTTGCTGTGTTAGGATTTGCAAACAGTTATTTAAAGGAGTATTATATTAATCAAAAATATGCAACTCGTGGGCAATAGACTAGCACTTCATTTGGGCCTCTTACAGGCATGGGGAATTCCCCCTACTGAAGCAGCAATGAAACTGCAATCTAGGATCAGTTTGGGTTGGAAGGGAACTTAAAGCTTACCCAGTTCCTACCTCCCTGTCATGGGCAGGTACACCTTCCGCTAGAACAGGTTGCTCCAAGCCCCATCCAGCCTGGCCTTGAACACTGCCAGGGATGGGACAGCCACAGCTTCTCTGGGCAACCTGTCCAGTGCCTCACCACACCGATAGTAAAGAATTTCTTCCTAATATCTAATCAAATCTACCCTCTTTTAATTTAAAGCCATTTCCTCTTGTTCTGTCACTGCATGTCCTTGTAAAAAGTCCCTCTCCAGATTTCTTGTAGGCCCCCTTTAGGTACTGGAAGACTGTTATAGTCTCCTTCCCTGGAGACATTCAAAACCCACCTGGACACATTCCTGTGTAACATTATCTAGGTGTTCCTGCTCCGGCAGGGGGATTGGACTAGATGATCTTTTGAGGTCCCTTCCAATCTCTAGCATACTGTGATACTGTGAGCCTTCTCTTCTCCAGGCTGAACAAGCCCAGCTCTCTCAGCCTATCTTCATTAGGAGAGGTGTTTCAGCCCCCTGGTCATCTTCATGGCCTCCTCCAGACTTGCTCAAACAGGTCCACGGTTCCCTCAGGACCTGCAGATGCATCTCATCAGGTCCCATGGACTTGTGCACTTTCAGGTTCCTTAGATGTTCCTGAATGTGACTGGGTGGTTCTTCATTCTCCCAGTCCTTGCCTTTGCTTTCAGTGACTTGGGTGGTGTGGCTGCAGCATTTGCTGGTGAAAACTGAGGCAAAGCAATCATTGAGTACCTCCACCTTTTCCATATCCCATATCTCCATTTTTTAAAATACTTATATCTGACTAAACTTGACTGAGTTATTTTTATCTAGACTATTTTGCACTGTTTTAT
This sequence comes from Pezoporus occidentalis, assembly GCF_034315485.1. Lineage (NCBI taxonomy): Eukaryota > Metazoa > Chordata > Aves > Psittaciformes > Psittacidae > Pezoporus > Pezoporus occidentalis. Next base: position 3,468,036 of record NW_026915376.1, read on the forward strand.
TTTTGAGTATCTTTACTACAACTCTTAAAATGGGATTTTTTCAGGTTTTCCAGAAACATATGCAAAATAGTTTCCTCACTCATCATGATTTTGGCTCTTCTATATGAGAATGGTGCAGTCTCCAAAAATGAGGTTATCTGTATTCTGGGCATGCATCTGTGATATGTTCAGTAAAATTATACCATTACTAAATAGGAAGAATACTCTCCTGAGGAGAAAGTTGGAAGGTAAAAGGAAACTAAACAATTGCTTGGATTTGAAGCAGCAGTAAAAGCATGTTATTTTGGTGCATGAAAGCGAAAAATATCTTGATGCCTTTATAAAGCTTTGTATCCTTGTAAACCTTCTTACAATGGAGAGTAAGTAATTTATTGCCAGTGTTTTAACATGAGATTCCCACAAAAATTATTAACTTAGAACAGGTTTACCTGCTTGTGAAGGAGAGCTGGCTCCAAAACACTTCTTCAGTGAAATGGCTCAGAAAGGGAGGAGGCATTAAAGTTTGTGCAGAGACATTTCTGTTTTCCTTACATGCATAGTGAGGGTCTCACCTGACTGGAAAAAAAAAGCTGCGAGTTTTGTGACAGACTCCCACCACTGCTATCATTTTATAACTATATTTTGATACTATTTACCTTATTCATAAAACAAAGGAAAAAAGTCTTTGAGACTACTGTTTTGTTTCCAACATTACGTTTTATTTGGAAGAAATGGTTTAGGTGTGGAATTGTTCAGTGGCAGAAAAATCTCCCATTTTTCTTGTGATCTTATGGCAACTTTTAAATCAGAATTTTATCCCACTATCAACTTGAAAACATAAGACTTCAATTCAGTGGTCTTGGTTTAAAAGAAAATAACTTCCTTTGAGTTGGGCTGAGACACTTTTATAGCTAGTTTGGAGTTGCAGAACATGAAGCCAGATTCATTTTTGTGGAGTGGCTTCTGCTTATCATTTAATCACAATAGATGAAAAGTTAACATCTTGTATAGAATATTAGAGAGATCTGTGAGAAGACCTTTATTTCCTTTCCCTTTTGATTTTTATTTTTTATTTTTATTATTTTTGTTTCTTTCCTCAAGGTAGTAACATGAAGAGCATAAGGACTTTTTCCAATGTTAAGTACCACAGGGGAGCGACATGTTTTCTCAGCACAGATTTTTAACTCATTTGAACCTCCCTCTCTTAACACGTGTGGAGTATGAACTTCATCTTTCATCTAATGCTGGGAAAGCCTACTATCCACAGACGTGTTCCTGAAGTGTAGGATGACTAGTGTTATAATAGCACACCACTTTTCCTGTCATAATTAATGTAATAGAGAAGGGATCTCTGCAGATACTGAAAAATACACAATTTAATTACATACAGACGATATACATGGTGTGGAAGATGGAGAGGCAGGAGCTGGCTCACTGTTCAGGAGATAGATACTGACTTTTCAGAACAGATGGCCATCCCAGAAGATCTCAGCCCCTTTATCCATGAGACTGAATGCCTGAGGTAAATCTCTTAAATGTTCTTGCTACCTTTTTCTTTGTATTAGTGGCATCTTCCTCAGATACAAGCTGAGCCTATGCTGCTCCTTTGGATTTCATCATAGGGTCCTTTTAAAACTTTACAGATACAAAAGCTGCCTCAGTTTTGTATGGTACTCATTTTCTGTACTCATACCAGTGGCATTTGGTTCAGAACAGCTCTAGGAGTAGGAGACTATTGTCATGAAGACAATGTTACTATAAAAGCTCTGGCTTCAAAAAAAACTTGTTAGTATGAGAAGAGGAGGGAATGTTTCCTAAACAAACTGCAGACTTTCCATATCTTCCATCTTACTCGGGGCATCTGTCTTCTGGCATGGGAATGTTTCTCACTCAAATCACTCCCATGACAACTGCAAAATCCTTGAGGGTTTAGCAAAACTGGACAGTCCTTTCCCAACATAGTTAACACACCTACAAATACCTCTATAACAGCTATGTTATTTTCAAGTGCTCTGCGTACAGCTAAATGATAATGATTACTTAGTGTAGCATGGGCTTCATTAAGCAATGTTTCACAGGAATGGCTTATAGTTCACAGTAGAACTTCAGATATTTCTGCTCTTTTTTTTTATTTTAATCAAAATTAACCTATTTTGTCATCTATCTGCTGTTAGAGTTGATGTGTAATAGAAGTAAAATGGATGAGTTTAGAATCTTTCAACTTCTACCAGCTCAGATAGGGGCTTTTTGAAGATGAGTATAAAGCCAGTAACGCTTGAAGGAAGTATGGTGTATGAAAAAGAATTTATGGCCCAAGGGGGTTTGTTTGTATGTCTTTCACCAAATATAGTTCAACCTATGATATATTTGCAGTTACTGGTGGTTAGAACCCAGGGAGGGTCTCCTGATTCATCCCAAGTGCTGTGTCTACATAGAGGAAGGGTACACAGCCGGGTGTGGTGCTAAAAGTTTTTCTTGGGTTGGAACATTACTCATGCACACAAGTGAATGTTCTTAGGGCCAGTGAGGCCAAACTGACTCAGGTTGGTCATCCTGAATAAATGTCAGTAAATGAGGTGTTTCACATCACATCATCCTTGATGTTCCTTCCACTGCACTAACTGGTACATTCAGAAAGGCATTCATATAGAGCTCTGTACTAAAAGTGCCTTGGAAAGAAATAGGGCTTGAAATAATTTTTCAGATCTAAAAATGGCGTATGACTTATATGCAACTACAGAGGACACATTTACAAGTTTAGGTTTTGGATCTGTATATACATTGGTTAGAACTACACCTCTAATTATTTTCAGAATAAATAAGGCAGAAAACCCAGGTATTCATTTTATCCTGCTTTGAAGCAGTACTGCCCAGGAAGATATAAAGTCACTTGAAATTATTTTGAATTAACTCTTCAGTGTATCTGTCTTAATATCAATGCCTGTATGAATGACAGTACAGATGGACATTATGTATGACAGGGAAAGCTAAAAAAGTCATGCTATTTCCAAAGTAATACAAATTAAAATGATATCAAGTAATAAACTTTTCTTCCTCGGCATCCATGCAGAGCTCTGCACCAGAAGTGTGTACGAAATAGGGAAAGGTAACAGCTGATTGATAGTGCACAACTTGGGTTCTCTGAACTAAAAAATACGCTGGAATTTAATAGGAAAATCTTATTCTAAAGAGGACAAAATTGCCATCAACTGTAGGGAGTTGTTTTCAGTGTGATTATTCAAACTAAGTACGAAGTTTTTCAGATCTATTTTGAGAAATTTAATTTTTTTCTTTATATTGTGTGTATATATGTAAGTGCATATGTGTGCATGTATGTATATGTGTATAAACATGCACATATATACATAGAAATAATCATGTGCGTGTCAAAGAGATGTTAATTCTGAAGGTGTAAGAGGTACCTGTACCGGAAAGTACATCTCATGAAAGCAGTATGCATTACAGAGACTGGAACACACATCAGCCTCCTATCTGTGCATTTCTAGCATTCTTGCCACTGATCTAAGTGGTAACTGCAGGATAGATAGTCTTGCTTTTCAAAAGTGACTAGTTGTTTTGAGTGTACTGTTGTACACCTTTAAAGAAACCTTTAAAAGCACCTGACTTTAGAAGTAAATGTGCTAAGCACTCTCGAAAAACCAGGCAGAGCCTTTCCATCTCTCCTACTTTACTCATTCCAAATCCCTGTTTTCAAAGTCCTATTCAGATTTGAGAAGTTAGGCCTAAATATCAGCCCAAACATGGACCATCTAAATTTGTTATTAACAGGCAATAACTAGAGACTTTGTGAAAGTTCACTGTAGTTGGGGGGGGCAGGCGTAGCTTTGATTTCGTTATTAAATACCTTTAAATACTGCCTGCCTTCACTCTGAACTTCCTGCTCTCTTTGTTTCAACTCCGTTGTTTATTGCTGGTCTAATGGTTACGTTTAAGCTATGTAAACAGATATATTTTAATGTATGTTGTTTTCATTTTTTTTATTCACATAAGAGTTTTCCACTGATGTCTGCCATTACAAAAGTCTGGTTTAATCCATTTACGAAGTATTTTAAAATCAAATAATAACAGAATTTACTTTGTATTAAAGCTGAAGAATCAACAGTGGAATTTTGGAAATCATTTCATTTTATTAAAAAATTTTGATGGTTGCTCTGAATTCAGTCAGGCATGGATATATGTGCTTTAATTTGCATCTCTGAGATGTTTTAGGTACACAAGTACATATAAAAGATGTGCCTATCCCCTGTTAAGAACTGCAAAACCAGTAACACTTTTTGGTTTTTTGAGCTAAAAAGTCACAGGCAAATCGAGCCAGATATAGGAAAGTCCATCCTGTATGTTTTACATGATAGGTTTCAGAAATAAAACTGGCAAATGAGGTGAGTTTCACAATATGAATGGCAATAAAATATTTACTACTGTGCAAAAGCCACTGTAATACTGCAATACAGGTAGGTTTTGCACCATTCAGAAGTACTTGTCAATAGAAACCTATCTATTTATAAGTAGCTTATTCAGGCATGTGCTCATATAGTAACTGCATTCATTAGACAAACATTTCTACTAATCCTTCAGCTATAATAAAAGTGTTATCCTTTTTAGGCTGAGTGTAGTAGCACAGGGTTCTTTTTTTTAACTGTTAAGATCCTTCAAAGAGCAAGGGTGGTAATTATTGGTGACTGTATTTGGTTTTCAGCAAATGAGTTGAAAATTGATAACCCTTGGCAGCATGTAAAGTTAGGATTCCTTGCTGAAAATGGAGACACCCTTACTCTCAGGAGCAGCTTATTACATATACTGTATCTTAAGTAGATTTTTTTCTGCTCTCTAAAGAAACAAAAACCTCAGAGAAAATAGCAGTCTTGTTGGGCTTGTTAGTTTGTTTTACTGTTTTTATAGCATTTGCTCTTTCTTTGATTTTGTTGTTAAGGCAAGAAAATAAGTTTGTGGGTTCAGGGCGGCTTCACTGAGCAAGACAAGGATGACAGGAAGGGGCTGGCAAGTGAGTCACTGCCCTTCTGTACTGCTGTGGATAAGAGACCTATTACAAATTTAATCTATTACTGATCTAAACCTAAATTGTGTCTCTGCAAGAACAGGGTGGTTTGGGATCAAAAATCTGTGATATTAATTCTGCGTTCTGTATAGAAAGTTGACCTAAGGATGGAAGTCCATTTTTCTGTTTGCACTTTACTCTGACCTGAATGTTTTCTCAGAACACACCAAGAAACTTCCAGTCACCAGTGATGTCACATACCCTTTCTCCATTTTTTCCCATTATTTATTTTAAACCTCAGTGACTCCTGTGAGTCACTGTAGCAGGTCTTGTCCAAAAATAAGTGTAATGAACCAGGCAAAGAAATACTAGGCAAAAGCCATGCAATGAAAACTGGGATTAACAGCATGAAAATCTTCAAAACTTCAGGTTAGCCTAGTAATGACATCACTGCTGCAGTGAAGCAGCTACATTTTGCAAGTCACATTTAGAAGTTAACCCCCACGATTCAGCTCTTTTCCACTGTCATCTGTAAATGAGCACCATATTTTTTCTGTGTTAAGTGCAGTTATTCCATCCACCTTCAAGCCTCTTGTCTTGCTTAATTTTCAGTTTCAGCTTACCAGAATGGTGAACTGCAACCGTGGAAACCACCTTTGTGTTTCTTTCTTCAGTTTCTGTGGCATGGAGTTGGCTTGCCCGTTTTGTATTTCTCAGCTCTCTGCCAGTTTTGTGACATTGTGGTCTCTAGAAAAACACCCTGGATTTTTATAGTTCTTTGTGTGCTTTTGCCCCACAGCATGTTGTCCCTTCCTAGTAGTAGTTCCTCTTCCTCCCCTCCCTCCCTATAATCTCTCTTCCCTACTTCCCTAAATTTTCATCTATGAATTCTTGGTAGGAAAGATGCTAGGAAGGATCTTAAGATTGCAGTTAGTGCTAGCAAATTGTTAGCAGCAACATGAAAAATGTAATTTGTAGTGAGATGAGGGTTACACGAAGGAGTGGAAAAGAGGCATTTTTCCCTTTGCCTTGGCTGAGCCCCTTGTTTCCCCCCTGGGAGGGGAGACAAGGGCAAGTACCTTTATGTTTAAGGGGAATAAAGAGCACTATAAGCCTTTGCCAAGAAACTTGACACTGTGGAGGAAGAACAGCAGCACAGAGGCAGTGATGATGGTCCCCATGGAACTGCTGAAACAAGGAAAAAGCTTAGCACTATTCATCAGGAAGGAAGGCACAAGTGTTTCCTTGAGCAGAGGATTGGGCAGTAAATGACCAGACCAACTACTATGTTGCCAGAGACAGATGGCAGACCAACCTAAAGTAGCAGATGCAGCTGGAGAGCAAAGGTAAGTCACAGCTTGGCAATAGCCCAAAATTAAAAGAACCAAAATTAGGCACAAACGCCAGTGTACTGTAGGGCTTTTAATAGCCCATATGGTCTGACTGATTGTGGCTGTTTGGGAATGCTCCAGCCATATCTATGATTTTTTTGTTTTATTCATAGCAGCCTATCTTAAGCTCAGGTTTTGCTGTCGTCAACACTATCACTTCCTATTTTAGAGGCCTGTAATTTAACTGTAAATTCTATCCAGTCCTAAAACCAGGTGTAGTGAGCATAGCTTTAACCAGTCTGCATTTTTTGTTTGCAAGTGAAAAACAGGCAAGTAGTTCTTAAGCTTGGCAAGCAACTTGAATCAGATATGTTTGTAATCTGTAACTGCAGAACTAGCTTAAGTGTCATGATAAGCAGAGAGGTAGATTGTAGCTGAAGTATGTCTTGTATTTGATCTCCACTCCACAAGGGTTTTTACTGCTGTGGTAATCTCTAAGAAAGCTGATAGGCAAGCAAAACGACTTCAAAAGAATTGATGTAGAATAACTTAATGCAGTTTTAAATAAAACTTCAGCCCAAGTCTTGTATAAATTAATGGGGGGAACCAAAAAAAGGAAATGGCCTATGGAAACAATTTAAGAACTGAGGGGAAAATGAAACAGTGATAGTACTGAGAATGTGCAGTGTTGTGACACCATTCATAGAGGGCACAGACACCGAGATACTCCCTTCTGTCTGCACCTGCTATTTTACTGCAGAAACAGTTATCAAATATGATTCAGATTTTGAGGTGTCCCTAATCAGAACTATAGCGAACTTTTGGCTAACTATTAATCAGGAGGATTGACACTGAGGTCAGTAGGGTTTTCCCAAGTTTCCTGAACATCTTGGAGAAAGATTCAGTCTCCTGAGGTTAAGCTTCTGCTTATCCTGTTCATTTCGCATCCTGTGTCAATTATACTTTTACAAGTGCCTCACTCTCTTGCACAATACCAAGAGGTTTGTGCTTTGATTTGTTGACAGCAGCTACCTAACTTACTGCAGATGTTGCAGACCACCCTTCTGTGTGTACAAGGACTCATAAATGCGCGTACGTGTACCCTTCTCTTGCTTGTAGTGGCCCTCTCTCCACCTCATGGCAAAACAGCAATCTAGGATGTTCTGCTGCACAAAGTGACATGTCTGAGAGTCTTGTTTCTCAGTGGTTTATCCATGCTGCATGGGAATGCTCCCACTCATTGCTGCAGTGTTTGAGTGCCTGCTGCATAACATCACTGACTGTAATCAACTGTTGTGGATATCATGGGATTTTTGGATTTCTCCTCTTTCAAGCATTCTGCTTGAGGCAGAATTTCACAGTCTCTGGTTAAGGTTTTATTCTCTCCATGAGGTTTAACTGAGTGAAAGAGTTGTCAGTTCTGTGAATGTCACTTACCATGGTGGGGTGGGTTGGTTGGGTTGGTTGATTGGTTTAAGAGGAAAGGTTTGCAATTTTTTATTAAAAGCAGTTTTGAACCCTGTGTTGTTTTGCTGACAATGCCTTTAGCTGAATGGTCAGTTTGATGCTGTGTATAGAGGCCTGGGGAGCTGGGCCAAGGAACCTTGGAAAGAGATGACATTAATTTCCTAAAACCAAAAATAAATTTGTTTGTGTGTTAGATCTTTGCCTGATGTTTTCTCTTACAGTCATACTTATAAATTAGTTTGCATACTGCAAATGTTGGGGTTTTTCATATGAGTTTACTTCCTTGTGAAAGTATTGGAAAGGCAGTGAAGTTACCTGCTGTGACAACAGTGAGCCACAAGTAGGATATGTTGACACCCTCTGCCTGTGTGTGTTTTGGATCACTGCAGATATGTCCACCTTCCAGGACATAAATCCAGAGGAAAACCTGATATCCTCCCTGATGCTGCTTCTTACTGTAATGACATTTCTACAAGGTTCTGCATCAGTGAAAACAAATGAGCAAGGTAATATCTATGCAGAAAAGCAATTGCATTTGAGTTTTAAGCATTCAGGCTTTGATTTATTGTCACTGAAATTTAATCCAGGGGGTGTTTTTCCTTTGGATTTACTCTGAGAATTCTAGTGAGCATATTGCATCAGCACTTCAGGAATGGAGCAGCAGTGTTATTCTGATCTGTCAAATACAGGGGCCATGAACTTCCCCTGAGAAACCCAGTGAAACAACCCTTCTACTCACTTCAGGACTGGTAATGTAAAGAATACTTCCCAAACTGGGGCCCCTGCAGTAGCCCTCACAACTTGTGCACGTGAGCCTGACTTTCCTGCATGTTCCCGCAGTGGAGGAAAGTTACTTATGTGTTTGTAGATTTGTCAGGGTGGATCCCAGCACAATAGTAAGAGCAGCATCCCTGAAAAAATAGTGACTCTGCAAATTTATCTCAGCATAATGTTATCAGACCTTAAATGTGCCTTTATGCAAGCTTAAATATATTTAGCCCTTGTGAATATTTCAAAATTTATTTGGAAAAGTAATGAAAACTAAAAAGTAGATCATTGAGGAAAATAACTGAAATAATATTAGACATTTCAAACATATACACATCCTCACAGAAGTCATGCATCTATTTGACAGAAGCTTAAAAATAACTTTGTTGTTAATGCTTGGCAAAAGTCCCTATGTGTGAGTTCATGTATGCGTGCGTTTTTGTGCCTTTTAAAGGCGAATAATGCTGATATGTCTTTATAATTTACTGTCCTGTTTGCACTTGATACCATCTGGGATCTCAGCACAACTCTGGAAATGGTGTTTAATTGTGGCAGAATGAGAGCATGGGTATAAAATTGTTTTGTAAATCTTTCTCCTAAATATTTACTGTATTGCAGCCATGGGATGGGAGGGTTTAAGAAATGGTGTTTGGAAGATGTCATAGCTCAGTTCTGTGCCAGGGCTTGGAAAGGGTGATGTAGCACTGCTTTGACTAGGAGTCCCAGTTAGGAGAGATTTGAATTACTGTTCTGATTTTTCCTCATTTAAAAACATAATCTAGATAAGGATAAGGAGGATGCGTGTATATTCTTATTTGGTTTTATTGCCCCTAAAATGAAGTAGCAGCAAAACCTCCATGTGCTATTGTCAGAAGCATGCAAGGAACACGATGACCACTCTAGCCTTCCAGCACCTGATGCTTGGCCTGAGAATGGCATCAAGCTGTGTGTGTGTTGACAGCAGAGGACATGTGGTTCTTGATCAGAGGTTCTTGCTTCCGTTTGATCCTTTTTTACTTGTGGCTTTTGCCATGAAATTCTCCTTTCTAAGGCACCATGAGAGACATATGGCAACCTCCCAGGTTCCTATTCATGTTTTCTTCTACTCCCTGGACTTGGTGACAGGCCTTTTTGCAGGAATAACGGCTTTATCTGCAGTCATACCAAGGGGGTCTTTCACACCCTGCTCCCTCCAGCACCATAGGGAGTAGTAGTTGCTGGTTCTGTTGCCTCTCCCTTGCCTTAAATCACCACCTCATATGTTTGCCTTCACTGTTGCAACTCATTTACAGCTGCCTCCTTGTCTTCAGGATGCTCTTTGAGAATGTCCCCAGGACCCTCCTTTCTCTGGCAGCACAGCTCTTCTGCAGTTAGGCTCTCTCCAGCTCCCACTGCTCCAGCATGGTCCCCTGAAAGGAAACCACAGGCTTCATAGGCAGAATTTGAGAAGAAAGTTTATGATGAACTTGGCTGTTAACCCTTGAGTCAGCAAAGGTAATTCAGATGGCTTAAGGAAGTGAATGGGAGTGCAGAGATTTCTGATCCTTCCTCTTGGCTTCTCTTGGATGGAAGGGAGGTTGGAATTAAGTTTTCTCCTTAAATGAGTGTTAAGTGGGATGTCCCTGTGTGTTAAGACAGGGATACTCAAATAATGGGGGGGGTGGGAGGAGAAGAGGCAACATTATGCACTCATAAAACCTTAGAAATGGAAAAAGACAGCTATTGTTTTGTTATTGAGGTTCAAGCAGCAATGTGAGATGTCAGTCATGGCTGATACCCCCAGGGGAGTGGGCACTGCATACATCCCTCTTGCAGGAGCTGCAGTTTACAGTGACACCTAGTTGGATGTCAGCTTACTCAATGCTGATATGGCAGAGCTCACGTCCATACAGCTAAACAATTTTTCTCTCTGAAACAACATTGGACCCATCAACTGCCTATTGGGAATGGTCCCTGTCCCATCCTAATGTCCAGACTTGACGATGCCCACATATTGCTTGGAAGAGAGTTAGCTGGCCTAAGCCAAAACCAGAGGCCTTGCTACCAATTCAGCAAGATGACTGTGCCTGTGCTCAGACACTATTAGTTTGACCAGTCTAGATATAGCTGAAGAATACAGTTCCTCCTCCAGGAAAACCACAGCCCAAGGGCTGCCAGATAGGCAGAGGAGTAAAAACATCCGGTTTTAGCTATTAGTTTTATGTACGAGTTACTGTGATTTTCTGTGAGCAGGTTTAGGAGATGTGAGGTAAAGCATCTTCTAAAAGGCAAAGGACTTTTCAGGTGACCTTAGAGCCATTGGTTTTAGATACAGTTACACGTATGGAAGAGGTCCCAGAGGCAACCTTGGGGAGCTGACAAAGAGAAGCTTGTTGCCTTGGCAGAACAAATAAACCACAGATAAACGAAGCAGGTAACAGCAGTCTTGACAAGAAAGCATAAAAGAGGAAAAGATTGAATTAAGCCTGTCTTGAAGGTCTCCAGTCTCTAAATGACTGATGATAAGGGAGAACAATTAAACAGGAAAAGGTAAAGAGATGGGAACCATAAAATAATCAAACTTGCCACTGAGCAACAGCCAATAGAATTAATGCCTGTCTTTTGCCCCAAAACAAGGATTTTAATCTTCTGCTTCCATTTAGTCAGCTCCTATCTCCACCTCAATGTTATTTTTATATATTGCGTGTGAATAATATGAATATAGCAGATGGTGAATGTAGCAGATGTAGCTTCCATATGAAGTCTAAGAAGCCTCTCACAGCTGCACAGAACAAATACTAATGCCCAGGATACCTTTAGAGGAATATAACCCTAAAAGGGTTTAATTTGTAGGAAGAAATAGAAATCTGAAATTGATGTATACCTGCATCCCCCACATTCTGTATTCCAGGACCAGTGGGGCAGCCAGGCCACAGCAGGTCTTTGCAGAGAATCTGTAAATTCAACAGCAGTGGGACCCATCCTATGGCTAAATGGAAAGGGAAGGTGTAGCTGTTGTTTTCTGTAACCCGTTTTATGGATCCCTGGTCCCTGCAGTGGGACCATGTTGTGCTAGGCATGCTGCCAACATTTCAGTCTGCCCACAACCCCACACAGAAAAGATCTGCAATATTTGACCCTCTGAAATCTTTCCCTGTCTCCCGCTTGCCAATGGCGTAAGTACTGACTGAACTTTATGAAAGGTGTTGGGAAATAAATCCCAGTGCCTACTCTCAGCTGCATCTAGTGGGGCACTTTCAACACCATTTGGAAGATTTCATTTTAACTGACCTTCAGGCATGACTTATTTTTGTGCTCTGGGTATTTTTAAGATGGGGCTGGAGGAACTCCTAAGTGTCTCACTGCTGAGAGTGGAGGAGGACACATGCTGTTGCTGTTTCTAATAGCTCTGAAGGGTTTGGAAAGTCCCTGTGTGGAGTTTTCTACTTTAGAGGGACTTCTCTAAAAGTAGAAAGCCTGAGCCCATATGTAATCTTTGTTGCCAAATGGCTTAGAATGAGGGAAAAAGATTTGTTTGTAGCATGTAGAACCTACCCTGTCCAGCGTTATGCTGCTGATTACACAACAGTGAGAATCTCTGTACTTCAGTGTGTGGCGCGCACATGCTAGCAAGGCTACAAGGAGTTTGCATGTGTTATTTGCAACCACACACTGGGGGTGAGCAGCTGGATGGGGAGATAGGAAATGGTTGGCTTCCCACTTGAAGTATGGTGGTACTTGTAACTAAACTGAAATGGAAATAAGCACAATGTGGATGGGAATGGTAGAGCAGGTTTTTGGTTAGACCTGCCGAGAAGTAGCTGCTCCAGGCTGAAAGTGTGGCCGCTTCTCTTCCTTGGCTGTGTGTGCCACAGGTCATCTGCCCTTGATTTCTGCTTGCTGTAACAGGGAACCTGGGGAAGCTGCTCTTCACTTCTTCACAGAGCTCTGGTATTTCTGTGTGGCTGGCTATCTGTAGAAATGGACACACAGGTTCACGAGTGCTGGACATCTTCCAACAGCCTGCTCCCAGGGAGATTATGCTTGGAACAATTGCATAAGGGAGGGCTACAAAACTGAATAGTTTTGATAGTTTCCAAGTCTGACCAGTCTCAAGCTAGTAAGCAAAATGAATATAACCCACAAGGCACCCTCTTGGCTTGATTCTCCCTGAGGAGCAAGGAAAGGAACTGAATTAGGGCTTTGTGCTGCAGGAGCAGGGTATTTAAATGGTGTTTCTCCTCTCAGTAGGCTTGCAGAGGGTTAAGCTTCCTTGGAGAAAAAGCAGAAGAATAAAGGAAGACATAGACTGCTGGGTAAAGAGATAAATGGTGGTGGCTGCAGCCTAATTACTGTGTCTGCATCTCTAATTAACTTTTTCCCCCCTTTTTTTTTTTTCTGGAATGCTTTTTGAGTAATCACTGCTATTATTTGTAAACAATAATTTTATAAGGTGTGAAATTCCTATACTGCTGTGTTTATAATGATTCATGACCTTACACCCCAGGGGAAGGGTGTAGTCAGCTTGGCATAAGCAGTGCTGTGCCAGATGCAGGGTGGTTCATATTCAGAAATGTTATTTACAGAGATACAAGGCAGTGGGGGGAGGACAAGAGTCAGAGGATCATGGTCCCAGATATCCTGGAATGTGCAGGATCAGATATCTGCATTGGAGCACTTACACCCTTAATTGCATTTCCCAGGATGCCTGACTCTTAGAGATCACTTCTCTTCACAATGAACACGTGCCTACATATAGCTATTTCCATTCCAGTTGTACCCCTTGTTTATGTCACTAACAGACCTCATCACATTTGACAGTGTTTTTTTTCCATAATGACTAAATCAGTGGAGGACCGTGGAATATGCAGTATACAAACTTTGAAATCAGCTTGAATGTGTGCATCAGCATGGTTTAAAAAATTGCAGAGGGACTTAGAGAAATGATGCATAGGTGCCACAGAGTGTAGCTGGTGGTGGTTCTGGTATTAATTAGCCGTTCAAAATCATCAAATCACAGAGTCAGTTAGGTTGGAAAAGACTCTTAAGGTTGAGTCCAGCCGTTAACCTGACACTACCAAGTCCACCACTAAACTGTGTCTTTAATCATCACATCTGCACATCTTTTAAATACCTCCAGGGATGGTGACTCAACCACTGAGTTGCAAACAAAGATTGATTAGGGAACATATCAGTGAAATTCGACAAAATACTAAAATAAGAAAAGAAAGAATGTCAAATAATTACAAAATGGCTTGATGAATGACCCATAAACACTGGAAAGAGTTATGTATTTATCATCTAAGAATTTTCTGGGATTCAAGAAACCCAGGTTGAAATCCCTTATCTAAACATGTCCATTAAATGCAAAATTACATTTAATTGGTGTGGCACCAGTCAGCTCTGCCCAAGACATGGAAATTTGCTCCCAGGGCAGAGCATTATGTGAGGCAGAGAATAGTTATGGCATGCCAAGCTAGGAAAAATAAGCAGGTATTTCTTTGTTTAGAGGATGTCTATTACCTTCCCAACATCAGTGTTTCTCCTAGCACATCTGCTGCTCGGTTATTTCCTGCATTCTGTTGTTGCTCCAGTTGTATTAAAACCTGGATGGAGAGAACTGAAAATTAGATATGAAGAAGTTGTGACAACATACATAAAGCAGGTTTCATGGCAAAGGAATGAGCTGGAAATGGTTCCAATGTTACAGAAAGTGAAAGAAGGACATATCAAACTGAGCCAACTTTTAAAGTGCAAAGAAAGATTATGGGGAGTTTATTTAAGGAAGGGGCAGGAGAAAAAAAGAAAAAGGAGGATTTAAATGAAACAGTAAAGGGAAAAAGTTAATTTCAGTAAGTGGGGTTTAGGAAGGGTAAAGAAAATACTATTCAACAGAAGTTTTTATCAGGGTATAGCAAAGAAGTGTTTTCCGGTCATCCTACTAACTGGGAGCAATACAGACAAGAGACTAAACTAAGGAACTTGTATTGATCTGTATCTGCATGACTGCAGCTCTTTACAAACTGTACTTTCTTTGCAAAGATGGGATGAACAATAAGTGCAATCATGAGAGGTGTGAGAAAATGAATAAATCCTTCAAGCAACTGCTCTCCAGGGCAGTGGATGGATCTCTGTCCGTACCAATGTGTGTATTTCACATATGGGACTGGGGCCTTCACCCTCCCTGTTTTCTGAGGCTTTTAAGCCAGAGCCCACTAAGGCTTATGGTTGTTGCCCCACTTGGTTTGAGGTGAACTTGGCTTGCTGGGTTTTTTTAAAGTCTGTAGCCTCCTTCCTGAAGCAAACCTGAAAAATGCAAACCAGTATAAATCCACACTAAGAGACCACCAGAGAGGAAAGCTGTCGAGCCTTACTTTTTCAGCCTGATGATACCGTAGAACCTAAAGATTCAATTCTTTGACCTTGGCCAAAGTCTCTAGCTTATTTTTGTGAATGCTGGTGCAATCACAATAGCAAAAGATTTCCAGGGTGTTGAGGGTATTTTGTATGTATGTGTGAAATCCAGAATTCAATGGACAGATTATTACAGTTCTATAATTCGCTTTACTGTTTGAAGAGTACCTACTGTCAAGAATACAGAGGGATTCTTGTGACTAAATTTCCTTCTCTCTCAAGCAGAGTGAGAACTCCAAGAAGCAAAAACATATGCACATAGCACATGATTAAAAATAAGATCACTGAAGGTTTTGCATGCCTCATCTCTCTGTTGACCAGCTATGAGACATCAAATTAGACTTGGATTTTTAGCTGTATTTCAAAATTCATTCTCTGATAATAAATCTTATTTCAGATGTTTTGGCTGAAAATTTAGGATACAATACTCTGCTGAAAAGGAAATTCTGAATGCTTGATTTTGGTTGTTTTTTTTTTCCCCTCCATGTCCTGCTAAAGATTTACATGTTAAAAATCAGGCATCACTTGTTGGCAAGGTAGGCCAGTACTTTAAATTGTTCATTCTTTGTTGTTTTCAGTAGACCTGTGTCATGGTTTGGTTGTGCAAACATTTGCTCGGCTCATGTTGTGTGCTTCATAGGTCACTGTTTTATTTGTCTTCCTATTTCTGGCAGTGAGACTGTTTTTTGGTGCGTTAGGTACACAATTTATAGTTTAATAAAGAGAAGAGAAGCACTTAGTGAAAAAGGACAAAAGAAATCCAAACTTGCACATGCCTACAGTACAATGCTTTTCTTTAAAACTTCTGGAATAGCCATTTTGTTAAACAAGTAATTTTGTGGCAGCAGAACTAATGAAGCCTGGTTTCCTATGGTTTTTTGTCTCATGGGTGATTGACTTTCACTATCTAAGAGGATGTGAGCCCCAGGCAAAGCTTTTCCCATCATTGGGGTGTTTATATAAGGGCTTTCTCCCATGAGGCTTCTCTCATATCTTGAACTCACAACTGCAAGTTTTCTCAGAGCCAGGACTCTGATAGCATCTCTACCCATCTGTCTATTTTCAGGAAAAAAAGGAAGAGGAATTCAACTATCTTTCACAATTCTACCAGTGTTAGAAGCTGGTTGGAAATCTCATTAGGAAATTGCTGGAATGAATACACAAAATGAATGATCATACAGGCTCCAATTCTGTAGGAAAATTCTGAAAATAACTTGGGCATTTCAGGAGACAGTGCTGCAGTGAGTATCAGAGATATTTTGTGTGCTTCAAAACCCTGATTCAAACTTTTTACCATAAGAGAAGGCAGATTTGATGGTTTATTTCCTGATTTTCAATGTTACGAGCACAACAGCAGATGTGTAATATGTTTCCAAAATGGTGGGTTTGTCCTTTTCTTTTGGTGAGTCCACACATCTATCACCATCAGCTGTTGATTAACTATGCTCTTTAATCCAGACTTCATAGATCTGGAACACTTTGGAACAGAAGCTTTCCATTTCATCCCTGCTATAAAAGCCTGCACTGGTAAATGTTAGGCCTTTTTTTTTTTAGTTTTCACAATTGCACATGCATTCATAATTGTGTAGATATTTACCCAGTCAAAATCAAAGTATCCACTACTATTTTTATAAGAATGCTGTTCTTCACTGCAGTCCACTGAGAAAACTTCCAGCACTTCATGTATCTATTTGGATAGTAAAAACAAAGTCATAAAGAGATTGTCCTAGTGAAGCCAGGATATAGCAATGCCTATATTAAAGTCAGTGAAGTAAAACTGTAGTGTGTATCCTTTGATGCTCTGCCTCAGTGATGCAATACAAATGTACATTTTAATGGCTCTTTCATGGTACTTGAACTCTTGGCTATACTGAAATTCAGTTTTTCATCCTTGATGTTTTTAGAATGTGTTGAGAGCATAATATCCATGTTTATCCCAGAGAGACCTTCCTCTAACTTTTCTTTTGCCCAGTCACAGTAATCCCTGCCTTGTTTGGGTGCTGGGGAACTCTTGTGAATTAGTCATCATCAGTGAGGTAAGAAGTGAAGTTTGAGTTAGTTGTCTATATTTTAATTAAATGAGAAACTCCACATTCTCATTAGACAGGTTCTTACGTTTGGACCTAGTTTGTGTTTAGAGTTTGAAGTGCTGGACGTTTCCTGGCATTTTAAAATTACCTGCATTTTTGTGAGAGGGTCCTATGCAATTTTATGAACTGCTGGGGAAATGAGCTATTGATACTATCTCGAACTTTTCAGTCATCCCTTTCCAGAGGCTTTAGAGAGGTATCATTATCATTTCACATGTGGGGAACCTGATGCACGGAGGATTGAAGTGACTTGCCCCAGACCATCCAGCAAGTAAGAAACAGAGCTAGAGTTAGGAGCAATGACTTTTAAGTTGTGCCAAAATCCATTCAGACACATGCTGCAGCCATCATGAGTGGAGGAGACATGTCTTATGCTAACAGTGAATAGTAGAGATTTTAACCTTTACAAATAGCAATTATTTAACCTGTGTGTCTACAGAGTAGAAAGAGCTGGAGACTTGCACCTTCTGACATTTGGACAGCTTGCACCAGTGTGCTAGCAAGGAGAAACTTTAGTCTCTGCCTGGACTAGACAGGAGGCATGCCTCTATGGCTGAGTCAATCTTCACATGATCTCCTCTCTCACTTAATGGAAAAATGCAGAATGAGATTCTACTATTTTCTACAGTATTTAATTGTGATGGTGGCTGGGCTGTCAAGATGCCATGAGAGAATTATTCTTTCCTTCTGTGCTGACACCTCTTATTTCTTTAGATTCCATCAGATCTAATGTTTCACTGGATGAGGCTCTGATGCTTAATCATAGCCAAAACAAGTTTATTGTGTCCATGTGTATCACAGTAGGAACCTGGGCAGGACATACCAAATTTTGAACTTCTCAATTGTGCTGTCTTACCTGAGTAGTTAGAGGTGGAAAAATACTTGGGCTACTCTTCCTACCTCAACTGCCTAGAATCATAGCTTTTCAGCAGCAAAAGGATGAACACATCTGATATTTTTCTTGGTTCTCTCACAGGCTTCCTCATATAAGAAAGGGAGGCAAGCAGCAGAATAATAGCTTTACATAGTCTCCTGCAGAAAGGGGGAACAGCAAGAAACCGCAATGGGGAAAGAAAGGAAGCTGCAAATAGAGGAATTCAGTTCTGAAAGACTTTGAAATTCTCCTTTTTTGCTTATGGCCTTTAAATCTCAGTGTCGCCCATTACATAGCATAGTCACAGCACAGGAACTGAGATGTGAACTCCAAACAAACAGTAGAGAAGGGGGAGATGTGCTTACATCTGTTTTAAAGGAAAGCAATGTAAACATTCACTGAAATCTTCCTGTTGAATTTTCTTAACAGCATTGAAGAGTAAGGAACACTGTGTAAGGAACGCTGCCCAACAACAGCTTCATCTTAAAATAATCCCATATTCCTAAAGCTGTGTACTATTGTTTTGTACTGGTGAACCATCTTCTCTGTGTATTCAAAGTTTTCTAATTTTTTTTTCCCCACTAACAACCCTCACTGTGGGCCAAGGGAGATCAAGATGAGGTTTTCATTTCATTCACAGCTCTGGAATCCAGCCCACTGGAACTTGTATCTTTTGAAGCACTAATAATTAACATGCCTGCATTCCTTAAACTGCAGCGCTCACCAAAATGTGCTTCCTGCAGAGCTGAATGAGGGCGAGGACTTTGTCTGGCCAGTTGGAAGAAAAGGTCGGTGACCCTTCCTGGAAGGATTCCTGCTGTCTTTGGGCTGGTCAGAAGAGAGGACTTACCTGAGCTGGGGGTGGCCAGAAGCCTTTGTACATACAGGAGGTATGTAGGATGTGCCTTCCTCTTTAGTCCCCTTTTTTAACTCAGATAAGAAGCAGGCTCTTTCCAACCCCAGGGCTCTGCTTACTGCAGATATGCTCTTGTTCCCTGTTAATCCAGTTTTGGAAACAGATGTAAGAGAATTCTGTTGACCTAAAAAAATACATATATATATATATATATATATATATATATATATATATATGTATATAAAAAGCTGTGATTTCTAACAACTGGTGTGAGGATATGACTTCTTTTCCCAGACTGCTTCCTCCTTAAGTGAAAGAAGGCCACATGAGGCCCTATGAGTGACTGGAAAACTGTCTTCTGAATCAGCTCCTAGATAAGCAGAAATTACTTGGAAATGGCAAGTACCAGTACGTAAGTTTCACACACAGTATGGGCTGAAGGAGTCCCCGGAATCCTCCTCTGAAGTGCCAAGGGTTCCATTTGGCCCGTCAGTATGGTCTTCCTGACTTTTATTCACATGTAGTGTCTCAGGGTCTGTAGTGTGACCATGACATACTGTTTATCTAATGTAGAGTATGTAGAGTTTTCTCAAGGTATGATCTCAGGAAGGTTATGAAGCCCGCTCCCTGTCCCAAAGAAGGATCAGTTAAACCAACGTAACTTCTCATGAAGATTGTCTGCTCTGTTCTTAAATACATAATACACAATCTGTAATGACCTATCCAGAAAAACTAGCCAGTCTTCTATTTTCTTCTTTGCTAAAATACTCTGTCCCCAAATTTCTCATACTGTAAATCAAGCGTATTACTCCTCATCTTGTCCACACTGGACCTGGGAAACAGTTTGTTGCTTTCCTTTTCTTTTTGCAGCCTTATACGCTGAAGATTGTTATCAGGTCTCCTCTCAATCCTTTTCTCTAAATAAATACAATATATCCAGCCTTTCCTTCTACGTCAGGTTTTCTGGACCTCACATTAGTTTCCATTGCTCTTCTTAGGCCTATCTCCATTTGGCTCTATTTGTGAAGTGCACAATCCAAATGGGGCAGAGTACTTGGGCTGAGCTCTTTCCCATGCTGAGAAGAGGAGAGCATCTAGTCTTTCTATATGTTTCACAGCCCTACCAGCATTTGCTATTCCAGCACTTAAGCCAACAACTATTCCTCAATTTAAGGGTACAGCAGAAATCTCTAGCCTGTAGCCAAATCAAAGCAGGTGCTCAAACGTCATGTTTCTGTACATCCATGGCTCTGGGTGGACTGGTGGGTAAATCCACAGAGGGCTCTTACTTAGCTTCCCTTCTTTCCTCTCTGCTCAGAAAGGGTGACAAGGTGTGGCTTGCCAAGGCAGAGTGCCAACAGCTAAAATTTCCTATAGAGCTGTAGAAATAAAGAGCTATTGGGCATGCCAGGTCCCCCCCACACCCTGTCTCTGGCTCTGCTTTGCCCCTTCTACCTGAAGTACCCTGCTTTGCTGCCTGCCTGTGTAGGGTGGCACATAGGGTCACAAGGTACAATCCCTGCCTTTTCTCATGCCCACTTCCCTTTTTTTCCTGCATGTTTTGTCCTGCATGCCTGCCCCCTACCCCCCACCCCCCCCTTGCTATACTGTGCTTTTTTCTAGTACTTTAGGGAGATAAAAGCTTCTAGGTTGGCTGCTTTTATTTCACTCTCAGATAACAGCAAAGGTGCCCCATAAGTTCAGAAAGACTAGATGGCACACTAGATGGCACAAAGCTTAAGCCCTGCTTTTTTGCCCCCCTTTTTTTTTTATTTGTTTAACAGAAAACTGATACTTCAGTTATGTCCCTGGCAGAAAAAGGGAACAGGCAGTCCTGAAAACTGCTTTAAAAGCACCTCATAGTTATATTGTGACCACGTCTGAAGCTGTGAATGCAGGGGCTCAGCCCTTTGAGATGCTGAGAGTACTCAGCTGCCTGGAGGTCAGCAGAAGTTAAAGTCACTAAGCATTTCCTAGATCGCTCTTACCACCCCAGTAGGACAAGAACCAAATAAAATCAGTTAAGTGACTGACCTGGTTGTCTGCTTGTATTGAAACCAGTTGTATGAAACCGACTGAGAGAGCAGAAAAAAATGAGAATTTAATCTGAAAAGTGGGGGAAGGGTGTAGTTTCATTGCGCTTGGATGGGAGAGTGAATACAACAGAAGTGAGGGGGTTTTGTTGCTAAGGGGGGGGGGTGATTGTCACCCAGTACAATCATGTATACGTTGCTGAATCAGAATAACATACATGCCAAATCTGATGGATCAGGCATTTCTAGCTGTGCAGAGAAAGGCAAGGGGTTTTTTAATTCTTCATGCAGTATGAAAAGTGTATTTTTTTTCCAACCTTGCTTAACTTAAGAAACAGCTGGATATATTTATTTTCAATCTTTTCAGTAAAATCTACCTTTCAGATGAGAATACGCATGAAACATTTAAAAAGAATTTTCAGACAGCAGGCAGAGGAAATGTTGGGGTTCTTAACCCTGACTGATGGGCTCTTTATAGGTCATGCTTTCCAAAAATAAGCTAAAGACACTGAGGAAATGATTCAGTGTGATTAATAATCTCCATTGCAAGAGATCGATGTGATCTTGTCAGGATTGTCTCCCTACAAAGGGAGAATAAAAGGAAGATACACAGTGTAGAGCAGAGTTCAGTTCAGATGCTGCCTGAAAAGGAAGGCTAGAGAAACAGCAGCAGCACACTTTTACCCAGCACAGGCATATGATTAACTGTTGCACCTTGAGTGATTTGTCATGTCCTCTCTGTGTGTTCAGTTAAGTCATTGGCAAAGCTCTTGAAGTAACAAGCTGGTTTGTCGCAGGACCAGGCTCTTTTTTTTTTAAATAAAAAAACAGTTGTTTTTTTTTTAAATAAATCCTTACATCCGACTATCACATGTTTATTTCCTATAGAACATTATATTTTAAAGTTTCTTAGCAATAAGCCCCAGTCCTGGTCGGAATCGCAAAAGCTGTGGATTCCCTATATTTGGTACTTCACTGTGCCAGGATAGCCACTCCTATGTCATCCTCACTAACTGAGAACACAGGGAAAGTGATTGAATTATCAGTTTTATAATGCTTTGACTGTCCATGCTGTAGATGCTATCAGAGGCCTTAATTCCATAGCAATTGGTTGTAAATATCCAGTGAATGATGATGCAAATATACCACGACGGACTGTCACCATGGGCTTCATTTGGGTACCAATGTCAGTTTGTGGTACCATTCATAGCCTTTGAAAAGCAGTTTTTATAACTAGTCTTTGCTTTAATGAAAGCCAGAATTCTTTCAGGAATGAACAATAAAATTGTCAAGCATTTGTTTTTCTAGCTGAACTTCCAGTGACAAAATATTTAAGGCATATAGTACAATTGTTTTTCATCAGAGAAATGGGACAGATGATGTCAGGATATAAAGAGTACATTATTCTTTATGCATACAAATATGTATTATGTAAGTAAGCAATTTTTTAAAATATATTGGGAGATATTTCAGTCAAAACAAATACTGTGTCCTATGTGTTTATGGAATCTAAGGATCTGATCTTTTTGCCTTTGTATTTTAAATCTCTGTGGCTTGAACTTGATTTTCTAAATTTCCATAGGAGTATCCAAATGGGTTAGCTATTAGAGCCCTATTTTAAAGTTTTAAATTTTTGTTGCAATCTGTCTAGTATTTAATAATTCCAGGAAAAATCTTGACATAGAGGCAGGGTCATTTTTCAGTTCAGTGGGGTTTTTTTAGTGGCTTTTTTTCCCTTATAGATGCAGCATAAATGTGTATCATTTATCTTGTAAATGAGAAAATCAGTTACAAAAAAGAAGATGAAACCACAGGATTCCAACAGCAAAACAAAGCCATAACAATGTAATGAATTAATGCAATTATTATTGTGATGAAATTACAGCATGAGATTTTATGGCTTTCATGATTAGCTGTCCAACGCTCCTTAAGAGGGAGGGCTAGAGACTAGTTGTGGCACCTGCACACAGTATGTGGCATAGAAATTATGCCTCCTGGGTTGAGGTGCCTGGCTAAGTAAGACTCTGGTCTTCCTCTTTATCAGTGGGGGATGAGGAACTGCAGCAGTTGCTCTTGGGAGGCAGAGGTACTCCTTTGTGTGGAATTAGCCTGCAGCTTGGATGGAACCCTCAGGCAGCACTTGTGCAGCAGGTTGGGACCACACAAACTTTTATCTTAAAAAAAATAATAATTTAAAAGCTATCACTGTATAGAAAATAGTATTCTGAGCAGCAAAGCTACTGAGGTCTACTATATAGCTTTCTGTCTTATGGGTATATCTTGTCTGATCTACAGTGCAAATGCCAAACCAGTTCCCAGAGCTGGGATGCCCACAGTGTTTTGCTGTCACTGATGTCTAATACTGTTGTCATTTTTCAGTAAAACATAACAGAAACTTCTCCTCAGTTCAGTTTAACAGCCTTGTAGAAATTGAATATATTTCACATTCCTATTTCTCTTAAAATGCAACTGAAATTGGCTATGTGCTTAGAAGTTATTAAGAGAAAACATATCATGATTACACATTTCCAATATCTTAGGAAAGTAGTCTAATAATAATAATGATATCGGTTTGGTGAACAAAATATTGAATCACATCAGGATGTTTCTGCACACAAACTCTCCAGGTTTGGCAGGATCTCATTTGGAAAATGAATTATAGATTATAGAGGTTCGCTGGAAAGTCAGTTGTCTGCAGATTCCTTAGTGGGACAGATCTCTACCTTCTGGTCTCCCTCATATGAAAGACAGGTGATGGAAAAAAAAACATGCATTAAGATTATTTAGACTGTAGGAAGTCAAAGGGGAAATGAGTTTGGATGGTTTATCTACTTTCAACATTATGTAACAGAATAGGTCTAATGTCGGTCAGCCATGTCAGAGGAAGCTGATTTGTATTCACTATTTGTAAAATTAATTTAACGTGGATTTTGAAATTTAACTTCAGGATTCTACTGCTTCAAACATAAGTAAATCCTTAACACAGTAAGTGACGCCTGTAGAGATGTTTAGCATGTGCTTCACTTGAAGTATCTGTTGATTGCTGAAATAGGGCCCCTGATTATCTTTGGAAAAAGCTACTTGATTGATCTTTTGGGATAAAATCAAAGGTAAGCAATTAAATAATTATTTGTATTATCTTACAATGAATGCATAAAACCAGGATTGCATCTAAGACAGGCAAGAATATTTAGTAGTTTAAGCAGATCTTTTGGGAAATAGTTTGATGTGATTTTTTGATTATTTTCTCTCCCCAGAAAAGTCAAGAAAATAATAAATGGACCACACACTAAAAAAGTAGGTGCATGTTTCCAAAATCATAAAGTTTAAAAAAATCTGAAAACAAGCAGTAGATTGGAGAATTCTCCCAAATGTCATACTGGCACTCTGACCACAGGTCAAAGAGCTGCTAGGTTTTGAAGCCAGGAGGGGTTATTAATAGTCATCTCTTTCAGCTTTCCTTCAAAAAATAGAATTTCACCCTGCAGTTCTTGGTTCGTGCCCAGAACATCTGAGCCAGGTGTGAAAAAATTCAATATTGACACAGACTTGAAGTCATGCAGAATTTACTGCATCCTTTCACAAGCTGTTTAACTACTTACTTTCCTCACAATAGAAATTTGTGTGCTTTACCATTTGAACTTGCCTAACTTTGTCTTCTAGCTATGGGATCTTGTTATGTCGTTATGCATGAAAAACAGATGCATTAAAGCATCTGTTTTTACAATGTGAACACCAGCGCCTGCAACGAGGCAGGGATGTCTGCTCAGCAAAATGAGGTTAATACTGAAATGTGTGTCACAGCTCTGAGTGCGTGAACATTTTCCACAAAGTTAGAGTATCTCATCAAACACAGAAATGGAAAACCTGTTTTG
This sequence comes from Pezoporus occidentalis, assembly GCF_034315485.1. NCBI lineage: Eukaryota > Metazoa > Chordata > Aves > Psittaciformes > Psittacidae > Pezoporus > Pezoporus occidentalis. Next base: position 3,492,719 of record NW_026915376.1, read on the forward strand.
TTACCAGCAACAGAGTTTAAAGACCAGGTAGTTTTAGTACCAATTAATAGTTTTCCATGTGCCTCTCCTGAGTCATAATAACCTGTAGGAGTCTGTGATTTAACATAGCTACCACACTGACACGTAAGATGGCAGAGCTACATCTAAGAGGGAGAAAAGTCTGGTTCAGCTGTCTGTCTTGTCTTTCCAGAGCTAAGAGTATGTTGGCTGACAGAGATCAAGTATCAGTCTGGCCACTTCTGTCATCAGAAGCATAATCTGTCATTTTTGCTGAGGTCTTGAATTCCATCTCTTCTATGTCTGGCAATACATTTTAGAAAACACACTTGATATTTTTGTCTGCTTTCTAGCACACAGAATCAGCATAAATACAAAGGATTGAGCAACATATTTTGAAGGAAATTCCCCATCTAGAGAGAGAGAAAAGGCAAAAAGCTATTCAATAAATTGTTACAGTGACATTTTGATTTTGAAAGCTTAGGATAACTATATTGGAGGAAGTCAACAATCTTCAAATACTGTAATTAGAGGGTTTGGACAGAGAATTTGATTTATTTTTAATTTTTAATTTTTCTGTTGTCTTTGTGAAGCCCCAAGGGATTGGTCTCTAGTACTTCACAGTTTTAATTTGTACTGTTTGTATTATAAACAGGAATGTAAGGTACTTTTCAGATCAGTTCAAAAAGCAGATTCTGTCCCCTAAAAGCATAGTTTCACGGATTTGCACCAAGCACTCACAGGGATGTTGCTAAACTTCTCTGAATGTATTGACTAATAAACAGTGTTTGCTAAATATGATGTCTTCTATATTCAGATTAATTCATTTTATGAATTGAATCATATTATAAATAGCAGAAGATGTGGCAGTTTTCAAAGAACAATAATCAAATTATATGTGTCCTTTTCCTTCACTTCATCTTTCCATCAAGCACCAAGTACAAATATTCCTTTTCCTTTGTCTTAAGTATTGTCATGAAAAGCAGTTAAGTCTTTACAAAGCAATTGCTAATGTTTGTTTGGAATTTTTCATAGATGTAGTGCTTCATATTTGATCCCTGAAAACAATTGGGGAAAATGTGTTTACAGCATAATTCCGATAAAATATTCGTAACATTAAAGTTAGATGGTCAGATTTGAAGGGGATGCATTCCTATCTGGTAACAAATGAGATGTTACTGTGAACTTGGAGCTTCAGGCTCCCCCCCACAAAGGGCGTATGTGCTCAAGCTGGGAATACCAATTACAAAGCCAAAAAGCCCTCATTTTGCTGCCTCCCAGTCCTATAGTCATTAAATCCCTCCTTTCTTGAGGTGCCTGGATTTCCATTCTGTATCTCCAGTTGGAGCCTCAAGAGCACTTACTTTTGGGGTGAAATCAGCAAGCTAGGAACACATTTCACACACAGGCAGTTGGATCCGGCCTGCACAAACATGAATGTGAGTCCTTCAAAATTTAAATAGTGCTCATTAGTACCATGTACTGCTTACCACAATAAGCTGAGTGTACCCACCTTCAGCAAAAGCTAGACCAAAGCTCAGTTAGTTAAAAATATATATGTCTATATATATACATATATATGCATATGTCTGTTGTTTATTAAAAAGAAGCTACAAATAATCTCTGGCAAAGATACCAAATCAGAGGTCTTTCCTCCCAAATGAATGCCCTGACTACTGAGGTGGAGGTAAGATGTGTCCTGCAGTTACTGTGCAAGACTTGGCTTTCCTGAGCCTGAGGGAAAAATAATCTGAACTTGTGTCTGACCTCCTTGGCCAGGTGCTCTCAGAAGGAGCATGGCAGGAGGCAAATATCAGTACAGCACTGCATGGACATCTGACATCTTGCTGTCTCTCTTTCTCCAGGTTCACAGGCAAAAGCCTCTCTGGGAGTCAGGATGGCTGAAGGATGCTATGGGACATGTGGCTCTGAAGAGTCATGCTTTTGCTTGAGATCAAGTCATGCTTTTGCTTGAGAGTATGCTGGTCTGACAGGGCAGCTCTGAATCACTGCCTGGACCTCAGCAGCAGGCTCATATTAGCTGGAGTATCTTGCTGTCCAGGGTCTGAACGCAGGGAGGTGAGCAGCAGCTTTTTCTGCTGCCCTCAAGCATGAAAGCTTCTAATTTCCAAAAAGGAAAGATCAAATTTTGCAGTTTCAACATCTGAAAGTGGCAAAGAGGGGAGCATAGTGAAAAATGGGGAAATTGTGTGTGGGTTAATGTGCTTGCTTGTTTTTAACCACTTAATTAGAAAATAAAAGAACACATTAAAATTATTTGCTGATTCCTAGACAATGAGTACTTCCATTTTCAGTGGAAGTTTGGAGAAGTTCTGACGGCAAGTTTGAATCATAGCCATGTGGATTGATGCCAGAGGATTTTGCCTCATACAAGGTAAGTTAACACACTTTTTTTTTCAGTAAAAATGGGCCTGTTTGCTTGGGGACTGTGGCTTTGTGTGTGTATCTACAATGTCACTTACACAGCTGGTGTTTGTCTCTGCAATCCCTTTTTTCTAGTTTTGGTCTAACATGTCTACTGATAGCTAAGGTATCACTGTCCTGTAGCAGGGAAACAGGTAATGTTTTTCAGTTTGCTAAACCTGTCTCTTCTTGTGCATATTACTGCCTCCTTTGTTGTTCCTTTAGTGCAGTGGCATCCATGCTAGGATAAAACAGGAAAACATCAGAATTTCCTAGTATGGGCAGAGACCTACACACAGTGATTAAACTGGATTTGTCCAAACTTTTGCAATTTCATTCTTTCTCAGATGTTTTGTGGGGAAGTTGTTTGTGCTCTGACAAGCAAGCTATTGTGTTTGTTAGTTTGTTTGCTTTTAAAGCATTAAGTATTTTTAAAAGTTCATTTTTATGCTCCAGTGACTACACAAATTGCTACTATCCGTTAGTATTTGCCTGGAGGATTAGGACTAACATTCAGAATAATGTACCCGGCATGTCTCTTTGATTATTACAAAACTGCTCCATGAAGTATTATTTGGTGGCTTTTTTATGATGTGCCCAATTGGAATAAAATGTCTGTTTCATTTAACAAAGAATGCATCCAAGGACAGTGCAATGGGACCCTGATACAACTGTTTTGTAATAGAACACATTCTCATGAAGTGATTTAGTGTCTCAGCTGGGATTAATTCCCAGGGAGAATTCCAGAATTGTCACTTACTGACTGGTTTATTTTCAGTGGAGAATGCTGACTTCTCAGAAAAGGAGGAGGGGAGTGAAGAACCATCTTGTTTGTTGTATCCCTGTGTTTGGTGGGTCAGGGCAAAGTTATGTGGGGGCAATTCTGCTGCATTCCTCGTCAGATACTCATTTCTCAAGTGCAGAGCAAGGAATTTTATTGCTTTCACTTGGGGTAGTTAAAAATAATAAATTATATTTGAAAATAGGAGATGCATTTTATATGTCTCTTGTAAACTTTCCACTCAAAGATCTCCATCAGCTGTGCAAATGCACCAGCAATTCTGTTAACATCTGTCAAGCAGCAAGAGGGGAAAAAATCAGTTTAAAAAAATCTTCAGCATAATATTCCAAGCTAGGGTTTTTATTAGTTTCCCTCCTTCCTTAGTTTGCATAGACCAAAATACTCAACAATTTCTTAGTCAGAAAACACGCTGCTTCCGCTGGTCTCCCATGTAACAAGCAATAGGACAGGAGGAAATGGCCTCCTGTTGCGCCGGGGAGGTTTTAAATAGGATAGTGGGAAAAATGTCCTCACTGGAAGGGTTGTCAAGCATTGGTAGAGGCTACCTAGGGAAGTGGTTGAGAAACCATCCCTGGAGGTGTTTAAAAGCCTTGTAGGTGCGACACCTGGGGACATGGTTTAGTGGTGGACTTGACAGCGCTAGGTTAATGGTTGGACTCAAAGTCTTTTCCAAGCTAAGTGATTCTACAATTACAATGTAACTACAGCTACTAGGCTGACTTGTTTACACTGAATTGTCATTGCTGCATTTTGGAAAACTGAGTTCTTAAGTTCTTGACAAGACTGCTGCTGCGTGTGACTACGTCTGCAGTCAGCATGTGCCAGTAGGAGACGTAAAGTTAAATGACTCCTTGAATTTTAACTGACATGGAATGTAAATTGGGCAAGTAATAGGCAGAAACACTCGTTTCTTGAGAGCTATGCTCACAACTGGAAACCATTTGAATTCTAATTAATAAAATGGAAAAAGCCACTTTCAGCATTATTTCCCTTAAGAGGATTTATTTTAATGATAAAATGTGTTATGACTGTTCTTGTATGTAGGTGTGTCCATGTATGTACATACGTAGACACAGGGGAAACTGATCCATTTCTTGTAGTTTTAAGTCATGCCTGAGAAAAAGCTAAATTCTAAGGTAGAAAATAGGCACACGTGCAACCATGTGTATTTTGTTTTGGTCTGCTAGCAGTGGCCCTCAGGACTTCATTTCTTGATGAGAAATCCAACTTAGAGTTAATTTTTCAGTATTTGCTACATTTTCTGAGCATCTTTGTGCTCAAAAAATTCAGAGATTATTTAAATGTGCTTTCTTAAATGATAGAAAAGACTTTTCAGGTGGGTGATCTGTTGCATATCAGGGGCCCAGAAGATTTCCAGTATCTATTTTACTTATGTGTGTATGTCTCACTGGTACCTAGACCTGTCCATTCCCTTGTTTTCAGTGAATTAATGTTTAACTTTGAGCCCAGCAGGGGTACGGCAGTTCTCAGGCTAGATACTCTCCTGAGTGACATGCACACCCATGGTAACACACTGCCATGGTGCTGCTCTAACAGGAGTCACTGGCTGTGGCATGCAGGTGGGTATTTATGGCAATCCTAACTGGCTGTGTCAATGTGTAAAGTCTCTGACAATTTCCCTTTACATAGCAATACTTTCTCATGATTTTAAAAGAATTTACTGCTAACATGAAGATAAATGAATAGCTTTTTATATGTAACATAATTGCCAAACACTATGGTCAAGATTATCTCTTGCATCTGTCCTTGAAAAGGGGATCTACAGAAAGGGATGATTTTGGTTTCTCCATCTGCCTTGTCTTCCCTTTTCAGCCTTGCAAACAGACTCTCTTTTTCTGTTGCTCTGTGTGGTTGCATAGGGATAGCAGAACTGGTGACGGCGTGGTGGAGTGTAGAGAGGTTTCAGCAGAAGGGAAAAGAAGGGGGGAAGTTGAAAGAAAGTGAGCATTACTTCCACTACCTGCAACTCTCTGTGAGATGAGAAGTGTTTTGAGAGTACCCTGGCTCCTTGAAGGCATTAGATTTCTCTCAAGGCTCCTGAGAAAGAAAGGGAGAAACAGAAAATACCTGTACATCCCTACCTAATGAGAGGTCTGATCTTGATCTTGGGGGATGTCTCAATTTTGAGTGTCCCTTGGGCAGCTTAAAAATGCTGGAAACTCCAGTGCAGAGGCATTAGGATGTACAGCTTTGGGGTTTTGGAGTAGGTAAACTCCAACTGAAGTAAACTGAAACTAAGCAGACTGCTTGGGTACATGAGTAGTATCTTTCTTCCTTGAAGGTGAACATCTACCTAAACACTCTGATTATAGGAGCTAGATTGTCGCAAAATTAGTCAGTGATGTTCTTCTTTCACTGGAATGGAATGTGATACAACCAGTTCAATATATATTGAATGTGTATACTGAACAACTGATGGACTGGAACCTCTTAGAGTCAAGTGCTTAATAACTGCAGAGCTTAAACTAGCAGAATACAACAAAAGTGTTTGGGAATCTCAGTCCTTGGAAGAAAACACTCTCCAGTGTGTCTGTTTAGGCTATTTCTTCTCCCTTTTCTCTTACCATTCACAAGGTTCTGCTGTGATAACTGTGGGGCTTGTCTCTCCTTCATTGCCTGCTCTCTTTGCAGAGCCTTCTGAGCATCAGATTAGGCAGGTATATCTGTGTCAAGTCACAAAATATGGGGGAGTTTAATCAGGACATTCTAAAGGTCTTAGCAGATGCCAAGGAGCCATATTCAGAATTGTCAATACCTTTATTTTTATCTTACTCAGTTTGTTTTCAAGCTTGAACATGTGTGTACACTAAGATTAGAACTATTTGCATGCCATGTTTTAGAGTTCAGTTATTTTTGAGTTAACTCCATAAAAATAAAATTGAGAAAAAACAAAAAAAGAAAGTGGGTGGCATTTGATCAGGAGGAGAAGGGGAGATGATTTTATTCAAGGCAATATATAAAAGACAATAAAAATATAAAAGACAGTTTTTCCTTCAGAGCAGTTAATAAAGAAAAGCCAAAGCTATGCCTAGAGATCAAGCACAGAAAAATATGATTTCCTGAAGAAGGTATTCTCTCTTCAATTCTCTCTTCCCTTGTCAAACAGTAAAATTCAATCTCATTTCTGGATCCATGAGAGCTGGTCCTTGCAGCCATATATGGGAGGTCTTCTGCACAAGGAATCTGCAGCTCCTCAAGGGAAGTTGTGGCTGACTGCTCTGATGCCCCCAGCTTCTACACCAATACTTACAATTTTGAAAAATTTTGGTTTATTTTGTTTTTATTTTTCCAGTTCCCAGATACATTGAAGTGCATTTAAATGAAATATCTAACCAAACTTTTTTGATATACAAGATATTGAAGGGGTAGATTCCATATGCCTTGCAGTTAACAACTGCTTGCAGATGTAGGTTGTGTTTCTGCATGTAGAAAGAGAGCTTTCCACACAACTAATAAGTTGCTTAATAAGACTACTGATGGTATAATCTAGCTTTATAAAGTCTGATGACTATCAGTTCTCCTTGGTACTCATCCTGAATTTATGGCATTTTTATGTGTGAAGGTCAGAACAGGAAGAAATCTCTGAATTTAGAGAAGCAGAAAAGCCACTCTCTGCAGCTGCTACTGCATTAGCCAGGCTGCAGTTACAGCCAAGACCCTGTATCTTGGTAGAAGAGGGGTCTCAACTTCCATTTGGCTATCAAAAGCAGCAGTCCAGATGCAACATCTGGCTCAGGAAATCCCTAAACTGCTGATTGTCAGAAGCAGGGAGGATATTTGTGTTAGGGGGAGGATGGGGAGAGGGAATCACTCTGCATGCACACTGTCCTTTTTATTCTTTACCTAAGCATCTGCCTCTGTCTGCTGTCAAAGGCAGGATATTAGGCTGGATGGATCTTTCATCTGACCTGGGGTAGCAGTTCCTGTGTGCTTGAACGCCCATCTCTTAGGATGTAAGTATCCCAAACATGACTTTCCCCTCCTGCCTAAACTTTTAGGGTTGTAGTGCTTCATCTATTATATGCTTTTCCCAAACCTGCTCAAAGCAGAAATGCAGCATAGAGGGAGTGGGAGAGTTGCCCCCCCTCCCCAAAAGCTGTGTATTTTTATGTATTTATGTATTTATTTTGGTTTGGATGAAGGTTGCCCCCCTGCCTCCCCCAGGGAATTCAGAACAGTGACATCATTTTTAATCCTTGACAGTTTATGGTCTTTGAAAGAGATTCTGGATAACACTGAGCAATTAAGATGCCATTTTAATAGTTCTTTCAAGTGAAATCAAGTGAGTAATTAAATAAAATTGAATGAGGACCATGTCAGGCCACCCACAAGCTCCCATATCCACTACAAATAGATTAATAAGTCAGGCTAGGGACAAATGCTGTGTGCTGAAGTCGTCCTATTTATGTATTATTGGGTCACTCTAGGAATGAGGCTTTCAGATGGAAGATTTGTTTTCTTTGTACAGTGTTTCCAAGCAAGAACATACCAGATTGTAAATTGCTATACAAGCAGCAGTAAATTTCCTACCTTTTTTAATTCTATATGGTGGTATTAATGCCATTGTTTTGTACAGATGTCCTACTGTAAAAGTCACAGTACATAAACAGGATTTTTTACATTAAATGCTGGATTAGAATTTCTGCTGCCTTGTTATTTATATGATTATATATGGATGCTTTTCGAAAGTTGCTTTAGAGCACAAGCATAGGGTATGGTATTACACATGCTTTGCATTCATTTTACATAGATAAAAAAAGCAGGCAAAGGAGAAACAAGTGCTTTTGAGATTTACAGTAGGATAACTGAATAGATCCTGAAGCAAAGTGATATCTCTGGGGTATATCAGTTAAATTTTTTTAGGGGAAAAAGAAAAGACTTTTTTCTCTTCAAGCTCTTCCACTTTTGCATGTTAAATTTTGTGCCAGGATTTCTCACTATGATTAGAAGTATTAAGTGGAAACTGCATTTCCGAAGTGCATTTCTGTGTACTGTAGCTGTGATGCCTAACACTGTCTCAGATCTATGCAAAATGTTGATAAAATACTGGCAATTGAAAAATGTCTGATTTGAAATTGCAACAGAGATATTAATATGATGACATTTGATAACAGTTTTGAAAACTTGACTTGCATCTACAGCATTATTTTTCCCTGAAATAAGCCTGGGGGGAGGCAATGGTTCAATACAACAGCCAAAATAATCTCATCTCATCAAAATAATTGCATACAGATTCATAGAAAAACTCATATTATTCCTCAAGAATTTCCTCTGTAGGATACCTTCTGGGCACAGCTGATGGAGTGGGGACCAGGCAGCATTCCCTGCTCACCCCACATAAACTTGTTTTCCTTTCTCATCGGTATGTTCCAATCAACTGATCATTGCTCAGTGCCTGTAGGTGCTACCTTAGTACAAATACATACTTGCCGTTTTCATCCTCTCCTAAAACATGATTTGCTGGTTTTACTGTGCATCTGGGACAATTGCAGGCCCCCTCTGGTGGTCAGAACCACATCTGTACGTTTCTGTGGGATTTCACTCTAGAATTGTTTTGCTGAGGGTCCAAAACGTCTGCTTTATGTTTTAAAGTCTTGCAACAATGCTTAGTTCATTTTTCTAAGAAAACCACCAGAATAAGCCAAAACTGGAGGAGAAAAATGCACAGGAGAGGTGTTCCGTGTGTGTCAGGTCCCAGAAATGTGGTTGGTGACGCTGATGGGTACACACAAAGTAGCTGCAAAATTCATTGAACAGATTCTCGGGCCCAGCTGGCGTGATGGAGTTGGGATGGCACTCAGGATGCCAGGACTGGGCCCACTGCTGGAGACAGGACAGAGCATTAGGGAGAAACAGGAAACCAACTCTTACAGCTGAGAAAATAAACCAATCTAATACTGCTCTTTCTCTGATCACTGGAAACTACACGGATACTGGATGTGGCATGTTGAGGTACAGAAAGCAAGTATAGTTTGAATTACTTGTTTCTATGGCTCCCTTTAACTTAGCCCAAATAGAGTTGAGCATGATAAAAAAAAGTTTGTATTCACACAGAGGATTATGGTATGCAGCTCTTAAATTTAGAGGAAGACTATCCTAATCACTTTTCCTCTTCCTTTTCCTGTAACATATTTGTGTGTGAAAAAGTAGCATTTCCCTTTGCTGTTGCAAAAGGATGTTTTGTGTTGTCCTCTCTAGCAAGTTATTTCAACAGCATCTGTTTTCCTGGATATAATTCCTGGAGGTTGAGATGGTTTCTGAAACTGCTGGGAAAACCAAACAGTGTTTGAATTCACTGTGACATCTTTAAAAGCAACTATCAGCCATGTCATCAGGAAGATAATCCAAATGGCTGTCCAAAATCAGTCTTACAGTCACTACCCAGGGCTTCTCCTTCCCTTCTGAATCTGGCTGATTCTCACACATTGCACAAGCTTCCACTGGCATTCTTTAGTCTGTCCCCTAAGCCCTCAACTTGACTTTCTGTCTGCTGCCTCCCAGCAGCAACACATACCATCCGCCACTCAAAGAATAAAAGAGTCCTGTCAACCCAACAACTGACCAAGAAAAAGAGTAATTCACCAGTGTGTTTATTCACTGAATAAGCTCGATCAGTTCTATTATTGGTGACAAAGAGGTGACATACAATAATTCTGTTGTAGTTTTCAAACCCCACTAGCCACAATAATGGCTGCTGGAGCACTTATAGTAGTCATGTGATTCTTATTAGCCAATTTTTAAGGAAGCCGAGAAAGAGGGATTGTGATGTTTCATAAAAAGACATTTAATGTTATTTAAGGGCTTGTAACTGGGGATGATGGTTTCCCAGAATCTCCCACTTTTCCACATCTCCTAGTAGCGCTTCTGCATACCTGTGCACTGCAAAAAAATGGCTCTGTGCCATAATATGCTGTGAAGCTTTAAAACTCTGCTAAGAGCAGTCATCCTGGCCAAGGGCTTCTGAATGTTTTTTTTCTATAGTGAGTCTGAAGGCCCTGCACAATTTGCTGGTGAGTGTACACTGTTGGCAGCTACACACCACCAGCAGAAAAGAGGTGAGCTGCCAGAGTAGCTGGACTGCTTAGAGTTTCAGGTATATTTTTTTTATTCAAGTTTGTTAATTCCTATTAGGTATTTCCAAAGTAGAAAGTTAGAAATGGGTATGAGGATTTTTATTTGTTCTGCTCAATATAGAAAAAGTATGTGATTTTCCACGAGACTTCTTTTAGTTATACAACTACAGCCATTCACTGTGTGAATAAGCAATACTTGCTTACAGGGCTGTGCAGAGGACAGTGACTTTAAGAGGGAAGAAGAGGAGTTTATGGCTGCCTTAAGCTTTCTTTTTCAAAATGCCAAATGCAGGATTGCATTCAAAAAAGCATTTGTTCACCTAAAGAAAGGAGGCTACTATTCATAAGCAACCTTCAGAGTCCTTTTTCTTTGTTCAGTTGAACAGTTGCTATTAAAGTCTTGTTACTCATGAATCAGTTTGTGACCATGTCCTTAACCTTCTCCCTAATGACCTAAGTAGTCCGAATTCATGGTCTTCCTCACAGATGACATTTATTTTCCAGGTGGCTAACCAGTAGCACTTGAGCTACATGAAATGCCAGCAGTTCAGGTGCAATCTCAGGCCATGACCATGGCATGGTTACAGCAGAAGGTGAGTCACCAGCCAATCTTCTAAAGTGGTCATGTCTTTCATGCAGTGAGTGGTCAGACTCTGGGGGATCAATGTTGTCTTCCACTGACCGTTCCTGGAGTTCCCCTTTCATGGCTTTTGATCAAACAAAGATTCTGGTACAGGGCTTATAGGACAAGGAAGATCAGTCATATCAATCACTGCTGTGGCTTTTCTCTGAACTTTATATAATTTATGAGCATCCCTTTTGAACTGCAGGGACTAAGCCTGGACAGTCTTCTAGCAGTAATTGCTAAGGACTGCGTGCAGACATACGATAGCCATCCTACTTGATGATACACCCTGTGTGTATGCTTGTGTATCCAAGAGCAGCATTGTCTCTTTTAGCAGTGTGTCACACTGGGAGCTCCTGTTCAGCTGACAAAGCAGCATGACTCCAATATGATTCCAGCGACCTAAAGCTCATGAAAGAGATTCCTTTTTTTTTTCTTAGCTGCAGTTAATCATGAAGGAAAACAAGATTACATTGAGGTCTTCTTAAGCATTTTTTATTTTCCTGGGGACCAGCTTCATTCCTGTGCCCTGGAAACAAAGACCTTAGGTATGAATTGTTAAGTGGCTGAAAAGACCCATTCTCTTTCTTTATTCAGGCACTATACAACAGAAGCTAGCAAAGGTATTGAAAGAACCTTTCGTATGGGCATGCATTCCTTTGACTGGGTGCTTGCATGCAAGAAAGTTTATAAAATTATAATAGTAAGAGCTGATACTTGAATATTATCCTTGGTGCAAACTACAAATTTAAGTTGAGCGGAACTACCCTATTCATCCTGCTGCTGATACTGAGAGCTGTTTCAAAATCGTGTTCAACAGAGCAAGGGAAAATGCTAAGAAAAATACAGTATGCAAGCAAGTTGTGGGGAAGTATAAAAGGCATGTATATCCAAGGTGCTATGATGTCCCTAATTACTGTAAGATAGTATATTCATGTGACAGAATTTGGTTAAGATCTTTCCATCCTTCCTCTGGCAGCTCCCCAGGCTCCTGCCAGGGAAATACAGCCCCAGGCTGCTGTGTGCTGTACAGCCAGCAGCCTCAACATTAGAGGCTTATAAAGACGTCAGGTTACAATCAAGGGACAGAAAGAACTAAGTGAGGAATTTCACAGTAACATACAAGGATGGTGCTGAGAAAGAGTGGATAGAGACAAACAGGATTTTTCAATAGGACGAGCCCAGTTTACTTGCAAGATCAGCTGAGAAGAGGAAAGGAAGATGAACTTATAAATCTAAATAAAACAAGTCACGATCTGGGTGATAACTTAAGGATGCTCTGCAGCAGCAGCAGGAAAACAGAGGCAAAGAAGCATGCATAGGCTTCATTGCTTCATTACAAACTCCCTTGTAGTGCTTTGTACTTGGCAGGCTCCTGGCTCACCCTGTGTGCCAGAGGATTTTCCTGGCTAAAGCAGTCTGCTGGCAGATGTTCCCCCACCTCAGACCCAGAGATACCATCTCCCAAACAGCCCATGTGACTAAGAGGAGGCTGACTATGTTATCATTTTGGTATCCTGCAAAATATAGATAGGGAAACTGGTTACAGGGAAAGCTTTAAATGTTGCCATGTTCACAGGAACAGAATGCTTTATTGTGTGAGGTTACTTAGAGTCAGGTTTTCCCTTAAACTGAGGCTGAAAGAAGCAGCTTACTTAAAACCATTGGTCTGTAATACTAAAGTAGGAAAAAGTAAACCAAAACTATTAAAACTACCTTTGGTAAGCATCCTCTCTAGGGTCTCCAGGAGCTTATGAAGCTGCAGGCAGCTGTGCACTGTGTACCCCAGCCACGGTGTGTGCTGCTGGGCACTCAGAGATGTTATATGTGGCTTTTAAGCCCAGGCAGGGCTGTTGCCTCAGTGGAGACAGCTTTTCCCAGCGAGGATGGCAGGACTGCTCTCTTCCTGTTTATCTGCCCCATTTTTCAGGGCACTAGAATGTAACATAGTACCAAGGGGATTATGTCATGTCTTCCCCCTTCCTTCTGCCTCCTTCCCAGCCCTAAGGTCACTTGGTTAATATTTGTATTGTACACTGTAATTAGCACATTCCTGGCTTCAGGCTACCTTCTCCTGTTCCTGGCCTCTTTAAAACACAGCAGTTTATATTCTCTATATTATTTTTTAAATGTTAATTGTGCAAGGACCTTTTAGGATTTGTAATGTTTAGCTTTCTGCGACCTTTGCACAGGATCTGCCCCTGACACGTAACGGCAAACACTGCCTTGCGGTGGCAGGCTGCCAAAGCTGCCCAGCTTCTTATCACCTCATCTCCTCTTACAGTTTGTTAGATTTCTGGGGAACCCTTCCACATGCATTAATGCAGCAAAAATCTGTTCCTTAACACCTATCCTGTGGTGTGCCAAACTCAGACTAAAAGGTTACCTTTAAAAAAAAAAGCCGATGACTATCCCTGACCTGAGAGATACAGGTGGGATCTTCTCTGTCAAATGAGTACCTATTGAGGGGTCTCAATGGTAAAGCAATCACGGCAATGACTGCATCGTTTCACAATGTCTTGCGGTGACAGAGGCAGTTCTCAGAGGAGGGTGACCTCTGGCAGAGGAAAAAAGAAAAAACAGCAGTGAGCAGCTGGGAGGGTGCCCAGGAGCTTCAATCTCTGACCCAGTTCGGCTGCAGATACAGCAACACACCCAGGCAAAACCCCATTAACAGCATTATAAATTTCTGCGATATCTGGGTGTTGTCTGAAGATTTCCCTTGAGCACACCCACGCGACCTCAGCCTCAGTCAGCAGGGCTATAGAATATACAGGAAAAAGGAACAATGCTTCTTTTTAAGAAACAGACATCAGCATCTGAAATAAGTCACTGTGCTTGGCTTAGCCAAACCAAATTCCGGCTGTCTGGAGTTTTGTCTATCTAGCGATAGCGGGATTAGATACAATATGCATGAATATACTGTGCGACTATGCAAAACCAAATAGTGCCTCAAAGATAATTGTGGTTTAATTAATACAGTCTGCTGCTCCATGCCCCACCAAGTTTTTGATTATTTGTCCATCTTTAAATTCTCAACAAAGCATTCCTGCACAGTCGGATGCCTTCAGAAAAAGAAAAAAAAAAGTATCTTCCTTTCCATTTTGGCAATTTGGCTTCTTTTCAAGCCATTTCATTCAATAAAATACATTTTGGGTTTATTAACAACACATTTGGCATATCCATTTTTCAAAACCTTTTGAGATTCTAAATTTCTGTGAATTTCCTAAGTGAAGAACATGAAATAATTTTATCTGTTTTTACATATGGCACAAAAAACTAAAGCAATTTGGAAAACATGTTTTAGTTAAGGACATAAACATGTTTCTGAAATACTAAGTTTACTCGTTATCTTTGTTCAACAGTTTCGCTTTCATGCCTCAAACTCCAGCTTTTAAAAACATAACCACCTCAACTTCAAGATGGTACCTTTGCCCACTCACAGAAGTTGTCATTGACTTTTTATTTTTTATTTTTTTCCATGGTTATTTGGAGTAAAAGACTAAAAATAAAAACATATTGTTCTGAGCATTGTGGACAGCTTTTCCAGACAGGGAAAACAGAGGGTTTTATGACTTAGGAAAGCAGAGTTCCCAGAGGGCTGGTCTGCTTTTCTTCCACTCTTCCCTTTAGGATTTTCTGAAAACATTTCACTTGCTTTTGACTCTGCAGTACATTTATAGGCTCTTATTTTTAGGGCTTTGTGTGTACCTCCTGTGTGCATGTTCCAGCCCTGCCTTCTGCCTGCTTTCCCATGCACACAGGGGTATCACCACACATTTGTTTACGTTCACTCACTCAAACATGCCCAAAGATTCAAAGTGGTGGGGTGCCTGGTTTTGGTTTTCCCCTTCCCAGCTGCTAGGCAGAAATTTGCTCGCTGCTTATAATGGGTTAGGCTGAGCGTTCAGTCTCCAGGAGAGAGCAGTGCTGGGGCAGCAGCCCTGGTAATGAGGGGAGCCCTCGGAGTGCCCGCTCCATCCTGGGGTGTCCCCTTGTGCAGCAGGCAGAGAGGCAGCAAAGCTGGGCTGCAGCCCCCGACTTCCTTGCCCCACACTGTGTTTCTGGGCTAGTCTGTACCCATATGGATGAGTGGGCAGGAGCTTCAAGGAAATGGTATCTCTGTCCACCAGTTCCCAGGGGTATCTCCTAGCTGGCAGCCCATGCCCTCCCATCATTTCCTGAAGCAAAAGCTAAGCAGAAGCAGTGCAGCAAGTTCTGAAAGGGTGAAACATGCCTTTGTCCACTCCCTTGATATCCTGAACAGCTGGGTTAGAGCCACACACAACCCACGGCCATGAATGGCAATATTAACTTTAAAAAGAAAGTCCTATTTTTGATTGGCTGTGCCAGCTGTTTGATGTCACAGCTTTGCAACAACTCCGAATTTCTTTGTAAATAGGGAATCGTGACAAAATAGGGAACAATAACATTATATGAAGGCTGAGGTTTAAACTGGGATAGCCAAATTTACTTTCTAGTTGCACCTAAATTAATAATCTAATTTTGAAAGGAAGTCAGAACCTAGCAGCTGCTGGTAGCTTTCTTTAAACTGGTTCGAAAGAGTCAGATTATGCTTTTTCTGAGTATTTGGATGCATATGCTGTAAAAAATCAAAAGCCTGTTCTTAGAATATACTTCTGTTTGTTGTTGATCTTTTTATTTTTTTTGCCTAGCAAACTGTAAATGTACAAATGCCTGAAAACTTAAACCACATCTGAAGTGTTTTGCAGTCAACAGAGAGGTCCAATGTATATTTCTTGTTCAACACATGAGCTGTGATGAGATTAATTGACAAGTAATTCTTTGCCTATATTTTATTTTGTATGTAAGCTCACAAGCTTCACTGTCAGACTAAACTCCCGAATATTTGGTGTTTCCTAAAAAGCTGAAGTGCGTTGTCTCTAATGTCTCTGACTTAATTCCACACTATTTAAATGTTTTGTTAAGGGTAAAGCTTAGTTATTTAACTGATAAATCTGTTAGTCTGCTTAATATTTCTTAAAGGTCAGATCTTTGTTAGTGATTTAAGACAAGAGAATTGTCAACATCTCTTTAAGGGAAATGAATGTTTTATATTAACAATTTCAAGGCGTTAGCAAGTACACTGGATTTATAGTCTTTCTCTTACATCCAGAACTGGTATCTTCTAATACAAAGTCCTGCATTAACACAGCAGTTATTATAATTCTACAGGTGGCGTGCTAATAGACTTGCAGTTAACTCAGCATACCTGGTATCCACTCGGGAAAAGCCCTGAACTTTGCTAGGATGGAAAAAAGAAATTCACAGCAAAAGCAGGGAACTGATATAAAGTGGTGATGGATAAACTGAGGCTGGAAATTAAACAGGGTGTCAGCCTCACAAAGTAGTGGTGGGGCAAAACTCTACAGGCTATGAAAACGAAACTTGATACATCTCTGCACCATGGATGATGGGGCTGCTCTTAACAGCAAGGTCTGCACTGCTGGCCCATCTAAGCCTGGGATCTTTCCTTATGGTCCACTTTGTTCCTGTGTAATGTCAGCGGCTCAGCTTCCTCTTCTGTTACATTTTCATTTATCTGGGCGTGGTAATGGGGAGAACGGGACTATAAATTTGTGAATGTTTCCAGTACAGGGCAGGAACATGGCCAGATGTCTATGTGGAAAAATGTTGAGAGTGCAAAACTCAGGCACCTTTGTATTCCAGTTCCCCAAATTCTAAAGACAGCTAAGTGATGCTTAGGTTTTTTGCTCGATCAAAACTTGAGTGCACAAGGTGGAGAGTGTTCCCCTTCTCCTTCCTCCCTGAGTGCCTTTTCCCTTATTGTATTGGAATTTTCTGCCTTGTGTCCCCTCCTCCTTACACAGCCCCCCTCTTCCCTTTGCCTTCCCTTTGCCCCATGCACTGACCTTTCCAAGGCTATGTGTGTCCCTCCTCTTTATTTCTGCTTCTCAATGCAATGTGGGACAGGGTGGTGTGTTTGGGAGCAGCGGATATGCTGTGCCCTGGGGCTGTGGCGGGAGGGAGGGTGCTGCCACACTTAGGGCTGAGCTCCCTGCACCAGAAGTACAACCAGCTGCACTTATGGGATGTGTGGGAAACCCTGTGGGGCCTTCTGCCCCATAAATGGCTGCACGCTTGAAGTCTGCTGTGGGTAATTAAACCCTTTTCCAGCACACCAGAGGGAAAAAAAACAGGTAATATCCGTCAGCTTCTTGCCACCCAAACTGCAGCATGCGTTAGAAAGTCAAGTGTTGGCCTTGCTTTCCCTGACTTTCCCCCTGTGTAAAATGGGGGTGCAGCTGTGCCAGTGTGCTGAAGTCTATAAATGAAAAGTGTTGCATAGGTGTGAGTATTATTAGCTGCTTAATAAAACTAGACAGCATTAGAAATGAACCTGAGGCAGACAGTGAGCCACAGCAGTGTCAGTTTAAATCCAGATACCGGAAGTTTTTGCTGACAACTACTGAAGTGCAAGGAGAAAAAAACAATTGCTGTAACATTCCTGTAACTCTTTCAACAGCTTCTGTCTAGCTGCATCAAATGCAGCAGAGACCATCAAGGTCCTGCAAAGCTCCGAAGATCACTTTTTGGCTCACATTTTGCAAAGTCTTCTTCAAAAAACATGTCATTTTGAACAGCTGAGCTGCCTTTTTGCTCTCTTAGAGCCTTGCACAGAGATTCCCTGACAGACTAATACATTCTCGCATGCTACCAGCACCTCTCTGCTCACAGCAATCGCCACACACAGGTGCTTTCCTTGAGTCAAGATGACAAGGTTAGTTTTGAACACCAGGAAAGCAGAGAGATGACTTCCCACCAAGAAATAAGCTTAGAATGAACATGTCACCAAAATCTTCTTGTCTTAAAACCACTCACTGAGCTGTGGCTGTATACAAAGGTGGCTGGACTGTGATCCTTACATTGTTTTGGAGGAAAAACCCATGAAACTAATATGGGCAAACCTTTGGGGTTTTCTGCGTGAACTTCTCTGTGCTGAGGAGCACCAGGATGTGCGTGGTTATACAGCATATGTAGCAAGCTGGGAATCTTCAGCACACAGTCAGCTTTGCAATGGTGTCACGATCAGTGCTGTCTATCCTAGGTTTCATACCTAAAAGTGCATTTGAATGCAACCTCTCCGGAGCCTGCTCTCGGCTGCCCAGCAGCACAGTGATTACAGCATAAACGTTTGGCCTCTGCTCCCACAGCAGAAGAGCCAGGAGGGAAAGCTGGTGCTGGGCCTCTTCAGCACACAGTCAGCTTTGCAACGGTGTCACCATCATTGCAGTCTCTCCTCGGTTTCATAAAAGTCCATTTGAATACAAATTCTCTGGTTTTCACTCTCAGCTGCCCAGCAGGACAGTGAGTAGAACACGAACGTTTGGCCTCTGCTCCAACAGCTGAAGAGCCAAAGGGGAAAGCTGGTGCTGGGAATCTTCAGCACACAGTCAGCTTTGCAACGCTGCCAGAATCAGTGCTGTCTATCCTAGGTTTCATACCTAAAAGTGCATTTGAATGCAACCTCTCCAAGGCCTGCTCTCGACTGCCCAGCAGCACAGTGAGTAGAGCACGAACGTTTGGCCTCTGCTCCCACAGCTGGGGTCTTCTGCGTGAACTTCTCTGCACTGAGGTGCGTGGTTATACAGCATATGTAGCAGCTGTGCCCAGCACAGGGAATTGTCTTCAAATAGGGACAAATGTGGGGGCTTTCTCCTCTGCCTTGACCCGTTAATTTTGGATACAGCCCTCCAACCCCTTTTCCTCTAAAACAAAGCAGTTGGTTGACTTGGTGGTTTATAACAATGAAACTGGTATATGTAACTTGGAGATTTTTTTTTAGAAAGCCCGTTTGTTTGTTTGTGTTGCAGTGTTCCACCTGCAGCTTCTGACTCCACAGGCTACCACAGCATTTCCACTGAATTTCAGAGCTTTGGTGCCAAGCGCCAGTAAGTTGTGCCTAAGCTTTCATTCAAAGATTATTTTTTATGGTATTACAAGTAACAGTTATATTTGGAAATAATACACTTGCTTTTCAACAGTACCTAGAGAGGTAATATCTGTACCAAAAAATCTGTGCTGATTTTTCCTAAAGAATTTGGAAACAAAACAGTGTAGCCATTGTATTTCAAACATTACAGCAATTGTTCAGTACATGTGGTGCAACCCTACATTTCTATGTCAGAACACAGTGCCAACTCTGAGTCTCTGTAAATTATGGTACTATGGGCATGTGCATGTTTAAACAAGTGCTTTCCTATCTCCAGGTTAAATAGTTGTGTTTATGTATATGGTTTGGAAAAGCCAGACAATACTCTAATGCGATAAATGGGACCATAAAACACGTGCTTATTTTTCACACCATTGTATTTTTAAAACAAAGCAAAACCTGTTATGTGGCTTGGATTTTTCCTCTAAGTACATTGGGATTTGTTATATATAAATCCTAATGATGTTTATTCTTGTATACCATAAAACATGTGGAAAAAAGAGACCTATTAAAACAAACACAGATAAACAAAGAGTAATTCATTGCCTGCAGTTGAAAGTGCTTTGTGCTATAGTTCTCCAGTATACTCATAAACCTGTGACTCTAAACATCTTTAAATTATAGGTTTAGGCAGCCAAAATATAAGTGTAACTCCTTTTGGATTCAACAGGCTCTACCTAGTGGCTTAACCTACTACTGAAGGTCAGGAGAATATAATTCGTCTTCCACAATGCCTAGACATCACCAGCTACACTTCTGGAGGTATCCTGGAAAATGAAACTGTTAAAACATTCCAAGCGCTTCGGGGGGATTATTGTCTATGACAAGATCCTCTTGGACAATACACAGACCTTTGTGCATGTACCACCATCATACCCACTAAAAATCAAAGCTCCCCTTTGGGACCGCTCTGCTTGATGCGCACAGGATTTCAGATGGGCTGGTAATATATGGAATCAGCACTGTCAATGACAAAAAACCCTCATGGCTTCTCACCCCCATTCTCAGTTTAAGCATTCATTGTTCTTTTAAATGTGTTATTTTCTTACTTTTCAAGAAAGGCTGCCCATGTACCATACATACCACCTAGCCCTAGAAGATGCTAATCACTGTGCTCTATTTCCCTGTTTGGACAAAACAGGTTGTCTTCTGAGACACTATTTCTGGAGGTTCTGAAGTCACAAAAGTAGAAATATGTTTTTATGTATTGTTCTTACTGGAATTACCTGTGGAAACAGTGGTTGTATAGAATAGTCAAGATACTGTGCAAGATTAATTGACTACAGGATCAGCCAGTATGCTCAAAGAGCATTAGCTTTTCCCAAGATAAAAATCTTATTACAAATTAGAAACGGACTGTAACAGGCAGTGTTAACTCTTGAACCCAGTGGCCACTGCCACTCTGTTACTGATTTGAACCTAACCTTTAAGCACTGGAGTGCTGCAAGGAATGACCACATGTGAACAACATTATTTCTTAATGCAAAGGCACATAGTGTAAGAAAAGAAGAGCATCTCCATGACTGACAAATGTTTAGGAAGACTGGTGGCTGCTCTAGAAATAAAAAGTATGAAAAACCTTAAAGGTAAGCATGTTGTTTTGACCCCAGAGTCAGAGCTAGAAAAACAGCAGGAGGAAAGGGAAAGTGAAGAAAAGTGACAGGAAAGGAGGAAGAAAGTTTGGTTTGCAACTGCAGGGGGCTTTCAGTCTTGTTAGTATTAGAGGTTAGTATTCTTTCTGGCTATAAAGGATAATTTGGGTTATGCTGATCTTGTATATCTGAGACAAGGAACTGGACAAATTCTGCAAAAGAGATGCATGTGACTCATGGAAAGAATAACTAGTGAAGAACTTGCTCGACTTGAACTCTTGCTTGTAGGGATTTTATTTACCCCTGGGGAAGGGTGAAATTTTCCAGTTTGGCATAGAGCTAAACTACTTTACCAGTAGTGACAGAGATCTTGAAGCCTCCTTTGCTGAGAAGATAAGCTTTCATGGTACAGGATAAAGGCTAACCTGTACTGAAGATTATTGCACAACAAGCAAGGGAAGAGATGCTTTAAAGCATGATTCTTTTTACTGTGAAAACTAGCTAATGGGGTATTCAACACACATGTATTTAACTAGATGCTCGCATTAACTCATTTTCAATACAATGCACAAACCATCATACATTCCTTTATTGTAGACACAAAAAAATAAAGAAAAATGCTCCCTGCTTTGAGAACTGAGAGTCCTTAGTAGCTCATTCAACAATATGATACTCATATTCTCATTCACAAAGCTCCATTAGAGAATTCAGTCAAAACTCTTTTGATTTTTATTCCAAGTGTGAATAATAGGCCAGCTGCATGGTGACAACATTATGGGCAGTTAAAAAAATTTGTTGTGGAAACACTTAGAAGGAGTTACATTCAAGAAAATTACTTGCTAAAGAGGAGCAGTTTAAATGCAAATTCAGCCTCAGCTCATGTGTGCAAACGTGTTTTAAAAGAAAGGGGGGAAAACCCACTTCCCTAATGTGCTGATTAGTGTTCTTAATAGCAGTCTAAAACATGCCTAGGTTAGGCAAAACTCACCAGTTTCTCCACAACAGGGCAGAACTTAATCCTCAGGTGCTGCCTGCCTGAAAACTTGAAGATCACAGAGAGGTAGAGAGATGAGGTTTGGATGCAAATTCCAAACACTCTTAATACATAAGGTCTGAATATGGAGTTATTTTTTTTTACAAACCCTACTTCATATTATGAGGAAATACTTCAGCTGCTGTTGCGAATCTTCTGTTCAGAGTAACTATCTGTATAGTTACTCTGACTTTGTTCCACCTAATTGTTTTGTCAAATCACCTTGACCCTCTGCAATAAAAACAAATCCTAAGTTCTTTCAGAGGGAAAATAACCCACCTCATTTTAAAATTAATAAAACATAATAAGTGAAAGTTGTAAGTAGGAGTGAAAGTTCAATTTATGAGCTCTATCTTTGAGCAGAGCTAAATAATTTAGTAGAAATATATTCTGGTTTTCAAAAGATACGTGGTAATGTAGATGACAAGATTAGAAAACTAAATGATTGTGGCTTGCAAAAGCCTAATGAAACACTGGAGCTGAAAATGTCAGTATTTAGTGAACTTAACTGTAGAGAATCACAGGAGATTCCTGCAGATCCTGAGAACATTATGTTGTGTATCTTGAGCAAAACTGGCAAACACTCAAAAAACCCACTGGTGTTTTTGCCAGTCAATGCTAAGTACTTACACGTGGTCTTTATTCAGGTTCTTTCAACTGATGAGCGTTTCTCTCAATTTAAATAGTTGGCAGTCATAATTTCTAATTTTCATAATTGCAGTTGCCTTTAAATCAGCTCTGCCTAAAAAACTCCTGCAAGGGACCTTGCTGGAAATCATCAAACTTAATGTACTGGAGAAGAATCCTAATCCTTGTCAGCCAGGGCTACAGTTCCACAGAAAAGGAGGGCTAACAGTGATGAATTGAGCTTAGAAGGAGTATAGGAATTATTTGATCTTAGATCAGAGATGGCCATCAGTGTGCTCTGAATAGGAATAGGTAAGAAGCTTCTCTACAGAGACAGATCATTCTTCTTGTTTTCAGATTACACCTTTTCAGTTCAGGATTGCGCATACTCCGATAGGTCAAAACAGTGATCCTTGAAAAGAACGTGCTTGTTTTGAAAGAAAAGGATGGAAATCTGCATCTCCTTTTTTTTTTTTTCTGAAAATTTAAACTTTAATATGAACAAAGCCAGCAAATTCATCTACGTGTGGCTCCTGAATCTAAACAATTTTCTGGATTTTCTGAGTGCTGCTGGCTAAAAGTCAACACCCCCACTACATGTGATCCAAACAAGAATGTAACTCACAGCCTATTTAGCACTAAGGCACATCTTCAGGTTACTTCCCGACAGCGATACAGATGTGTGTAGCTAACAGACTGTGCATACTGTTCCTATCTGCTGCATGTGATATTATATTGCCCTGCAAATCTGTGTGTTTTAATAAATCAGTCTGCAGATGAGTGGCAGGAGCGCCTGCTTTTGTGTGCGGAAAGATTCTGAAGAGACCATCAGCATGCCTCTGCCGGAGACTAGAGCCCCACTGGGAGAAGTGAGTGAGTGCCTGAAGGAAGGAAGGAATGAAAGGCTGCCTCTCAGGTGGGCTCCCCTTGCCAGCAATGAGGGCCTGTGGTTGTGTGACTCACCAGCTGGCCGTCACGGGAATGTCTGAGAGCAGGGTGATGTGGGCATGCTGTGGAAGCAACACAAGCCGTGCGTGGTTTAGATTCATCTGCTACTGCTTTAGGGAAACGCAGTAAATTATGATGGGAAGCTTAAAACAATCTGACAATTATAGAGACATTTTAAACACAGCTGTTAAAAGAGGATACACATTTATAATTTTCATAATCATCCTTTGTTCAGGCTCAGTGTCCTGAGTCTAACAGGCGAACACTGCAAAACTAACCAACAGGAGTGGAGAAAGGTGATGTGACAGACTGAGGTAGGTTGAAGCCATTGCACAAAATACCATCCACACATGGGCTTCAGTCCAGAGACCAGAAAAATCAGTAGGAAGTCTTTCCATTGATTGTAGCTCACAGAGATTGAAGCCTTTTGAGAAAAGCAGTGTATCTGCTTGTTTATGCCCCTATTCCACCCTTCGTGGAGTGTGGTTGTCCATTTCACACAATTTAAGACCACAGACCTTCTTGCTGGGAACTGCTAGGCAGGTCCTTCCCACATTCTCTTGCGTCCCAGGAAGACCACTCTGGGACACGGCTTCTCACTGCTGTCCATTTGCTCAGGACTACAGCACTAGTCCTACTGCTGGGCGTACTTACCCTGCCTCAGAAAAGAAGCCCTTAACTAAGAATCAGATGTGAGGCTGGTGGGATAAGGACAAATTTAAGACACTGGCTTCCTCTGATCTCCACGTGCTTGTTTCGCTCAGGATCTCATAAGCTACTTGGGACAGCTACAGTACTTTGGAAGTAGTCACTCACATAATTTTCATTTGACTAGTTATAAACCATGTGTTAATTATCTGGTTTTGTCAGCCCCTACGGTGCCCTTCTTAGCTAAGCCTCTTTGCTATAAGGCCAGGCTGAATTTCTGTTCTCTAAATACAGGTGAGGCTCTGTGCTAGGCTGGTGTATCTCTACAGTATTCTTAGTTACAACCTGCTTGGTGGCAAGATCAGTTCAAGCTGTGCCTGCTGCTGTGTTTGAGCCCAGGTGTGTAGCCTTTTTCTGGGGTCTGTTTCATCCCTCCAGGCATGTCCTAGCTCTTCCAGTCCTCAAGCTCCTTACCACCTGCACCCTATGCCAGGAAGCCTTGCACATTACTACCCTGCAGGCTTACTTTCTTGAAACTGGTTTCTGTTCCACCCAAAATGGGCACGAGCTGTGCCTGTTTCCACCTGAGGCGGCTTGTTAGGCATGACGCCACACCTCATCACAGACTCATGCAATAACTGAGGATGGAGGGGACCCTTAGAGGTTCTCCTGCTCAGACCAGGGTCAGTGTTCAAGTGTCCTGATGTAAAACACAGACACACTGCAGGCTGACATTAAACACCTCTGCAGACACATTTGGCTATTGGAGAGAAAGTGATTGAAATGAAAGCCCAGTATTTTTCTCCCTACCTCTTTTTTTTTTTAAAAAAAAAAAGCTTGTAATTTTCATTTCATCACCTTACACCACAAACCTTGAAGCAGCAGCAGACAGAGGACCTATACACATACTCCCAACCTCTAACGTTGGTGTGTCTGGGAGCTGCTCCAAATGCATCATTAGAAGTAGTATTATATCCTTTTTTTAATCCAGAGAGCCAGGATCTGCTGCTCTGTGTGCCCAGCTGGTCTACAAGCAATTGTTTATCCTGACAGTAAAGCTCAGGTTCTAGTTTCAAGCACAGCAATCTAAGCAGGGCTGTGTTTCTCTTAGCAACATGGAGAGCAAGGTTAAAGCAGACAGTAGATAACCAAGCTGCCCACCCAGCATCATCCTAAACTGTCAGAGGAGGAGACCAAGCACAGATAAGGGGGTGCAAACATTACCTTTCAGGTTATTAAGCAGCTGCTTCAGGGGTAATCATGGCTGGTGTTTCCATGAGCTGTGGCTCCTCTTTCCATAGTCTCTTACCACTTCTGTCTGCTTCTCTTCCATTTATGCTGATGAGCTGGTCTGCCTGGATTATGTATAATTATGAAATCTTTGAGAGATTCTTTGATGCTAATTCAAGTCAGAAGGGCTTTATTTTACACAGACAATTTTCCTACAGCTTTCTGTAAGTCTGAGCAGCACACAGGGCAACGGTGAAAAATCAGGATCCACTGCTGAAGTTTATTTTTGTAGAGGTTAGTATTCTTGGCATATGACATAGACATGCTGCGAGAGTTTTTAAATATTAGTTATAATATTTACTTTGCTTTTGTGAAGAATGTGTTAGTTTAAACATGTCTTCTCCTAAGGTAAAGTGAAATAATTACATGGATTTTCTCTTGTTTGTGGTCCTTGCCACCTCATCTCCTCTGCACTTTGTTTTCAGTGTGCATGGGATTGTACAAAGAAAAAAGCAATTGCAAGGAACAGTGTAATAAAAAAGTTCAATGGACATTTTGTTTTGTAGATAAGATATATTTATTTCCTTGAGGATAATAACTTCAACAGCACAGTATGGAGATTTTCATATCTTAAAAAAAAAACAACTTGTATTTCTGAATCAGTTATTTTATGTATGTAGGGATAACTGTGAATCTGCCAAATAGCTGAGATTTCTGCTAGTTCAGGAATTATGGAATGAAATCCAAGACTATGCAAATCCCCACAACTTCTTTTACTATGACAGTTACGTCAGCAACTTGAAAAGAAGCCAACTCCTACTTGTCTTAAGCATGTATTTTGTTGAGGATGTCTCTGGTTAGTAGTGATAGGCTGGCATTAGACTCTGACAGATAGGCCCAACTTTCAGTGTGTCTTAATGCAGAAAGGAAAAAAGCCTTATGGCAAACTCCTTTGGTTGCAGTCCAGGGGGGAGTGATGACCATTACCCTGACTAACATTAGTCAGTCTTCTTTTCCCATCCAGACTTGTAGCTCTGGCTTATCCACATGCTAATCTGACTGGACTCCTATTGCTCCAAGATACGAATTCATATACAGATCAAGCTCTAAATCTCAGTTCCTTCATCCCTGAAAGGACAGTCTGCTTCAGGATCTTGTGGCTCCCAGTCAGAAAAGCCGATTTATCTTCTGGCACAGTGTTACAGAGCCTAATGCAACAGAGCCCTGATCACAGTGGCAATAACAATGTGCTGGGAGATGATGACTTCTTTCAGAGGAGGTGCTGGGGAAGGCACTATAAACATGCATTCATGTTAGCAAATCCAAGGAGGGGGAGGCAGAAGGTTGTTTACCCAAGGTAATAAAGTGCGAGTCTGGAAACAGAGAGACTTGCCAAAGTTGATCATTATGGATCTCCAAGTTGCAAAGGAAGGCCAACCAGTAGTGAATGGGTTCAGCACAGCTAAGTTGCTCCCTTCCAAGCCTCACACATCTGTCCAGACCTAGTCTGACTACCCGAGTTCCTTGGGAGTGAATATAAGTGCCTACATGAACAGAGTGAGCAGGACTTGTGTTTTTGTGAAGCATTAATATTTATACTGTGGTAACCCTCAGGAACTGTTGAGACCTCAGGATATTAGTTGCAAACTGTAATTACAGTTTGTGCCTGAAGGAACAAACAACAGTCATGGTTGGAAGGTGCAGTTCAGTTGAAAAAAATACCCTGTGGAAATCATACTAGCATCAACATGGTTTTACTCTGCAAATGTACTTCATGTATGTATTCAGTCATGTGTGCTATATACTTTAGTGACATAACAAAGGTCAATTACTTATTTCCTGTACTCTGATTCCAATGGAACTAAGTTATTCTCATTTGTTCAAAAGAAATGCCTTCTAAATTAGAGTCATGTTACCTGTACAAAGCTGTGGCTAAGGGTATAATTTTGACTGCAAAATACAGGGGTGTTTTTGCAGACACTTCTATAGTACAAAAACAAAACAGCAGATATAGGTCTCCAGCTGATTCTCAGCTACAAGAATTTACAGAGGCTGCTTTTCCTCTAGCTTGGACAAAGTTTGGAGTAATATCATTGAAGCTAACAGAGCTACACTATTGTAAAAATGCTCTTCTATAGCCAAAATTAGGACCAAACACAGCATTTAACCTTGTCAAACTCAAATATGTTAACTGTGAGCTCCCAGCCCAGTTTTCTTTGCAGTCTACGGCTTGCTGCGTGGTGGATCTACAAGACCACCAGGGCCATTTGTTGGCCCTGTAGCCTGACACGTTGGGCATTGCCAATCACTGAATTTACTGCCTGGCTAACCTGGACATGGGGTCACAGGGTGATACACTGTGGCACTATGCTGCTGCATAGGAAGGCTGAGTCATCATCCGTGCTTAGATGACTTCACCCTCAACATAATGTCCATCTTCCCTGAAGTCTCCTGTGAAGGTTCCTGCGAGCCCATACACCAGACACATCCTCTGTGAGACATGGAGCCACAGTCCTGTTTCATCTCCTTTATTTGCTGAAAAAGAACTCTGGAGGTCTGAGAGCTGCCAACTTTGACAGCTCAAAACCAATTGTCCTTCCTCACCCAACTCATGGGATGTGCCCCAAAGTCATGAGACTTGAACAAAAACATATACAGCAGTTTAGTTCTTGCTTTCATTTTGGTCTGAATAATGCTATTTTTGTTCTTGTTGCAGATACTCACACTCTTAAACTGGCTTCTCTGCTGTCCATTAAGCCTTCAACCCTTGAACCCTGCCATCTCATCAGGCAGCAGTTCTGCTACCCGCATCCATCATGCTCCTGATCTTCCAGCCAGTTCTTTGCTTCCCAGCCTCAGCTATGCCCTTACAATAGAGCATCCAGAGGGCTGCCCCTCTGGTGGAAGATTACAGGCTAAGGACCTTTCTTTATGTTTCCCTGTGTTCACCCTTTAGTCACAAACCATGGGGGGGAAGGAACTGAAACAGCGTGAATTGCTTTCCCAAGCCTTCTTTAAGAGAATGGTGTGGCTGGTAGGTGGTGTGAGGTCTCACTCCTGTTTCTAGCTGCAGACTCAGTACCTTTTCTGGGGGAAGAAAGGTTTGTCATAAGGGGAGAGCAGGTTTGTCATAAGCAGCGATACCATTTACTAGAGGACCCTCACGAACTTTAGTAGCTACCTGGCTTGTCCTTGAAAGGCCAGTATCTAGTTGTTTGGTGCTGAACAGATGGGCTTTTTGTCCTTTGGCAGCAGGGACTTAAATGTATGAAGAAATTTTTAGCTGAGCTTTAGGCTGCAGTGGCAGTTCACTGAAGTTCTCTTTTAGCTGTTAAAACTTCTACAGCTAACCCAACATGTTACTGCAGCCAAGCCCCTAACACCCAAGACCTTCCAAACCTGGGGGAGGGAAAATAGTTAAGAAAAAGTGACCAGAACCAGACAAAGAGGGAAGGGTGGATTTCCTTGTTAGAGGAAAAAAAGGGAATGCTGAAAGTCAGATCTGCCACGTAAATTTGTGAGGAGTGCTTGACCTCAACCAATTAATCTCAGATAATAATTTTTCAAGAACGTTTTTAAACCTTGATCATTTTATGCAAGGCATCTACCTTTGTGGCTGTATTTCCCTTGAGGTCCCTTACCACTTGCTGTACAGTAGCCAGTAATACACCACATTTGCCCCCTGCTTGACATGACTTAAAGCCCACATTTCTTAAAAGCAACTGGCTTCTGCTGTGGAATGATGCAGTTTTTGCCCTCTGTTCAACAAACCCAGCCACACACGTAGCTGTGATCTCATTCTGGAAAACTTCTGAAGGACAGCAGCCTTGTGCACAGCAACAGTCCTGAACACCACATCAGTTTCTCTCCACTTAGTCCTCAGTCCAAGTTGGTCCTTGAAACCACCTCTGGTTTCAAGGTATTTTTTGTTCCCTCAACACTGTAAAAACATTTAGCATGCTCAGGATTGACAACAATAAGCCTTCAGAAGGGTGAACAGTTCAGTTGCTGAGAATGTCTTCCGAGTTAAAAAAACAACAGATGTATACGTTTGCTAAAGAGGAGCCAGTTAACTTCTTAGTTATGTTCAAGCTGGGGCTTCTTTCTGGGGGCTTTATCTGTTTTGGTTTTTTTCTGAACCACCACTGAGTTTTATTCTAATTTTGCCCACTTCAGTGCTGGTGGCATTTTCTTTTCAAACACTGGGCTTCAATTCAGAGCGTTGAAAGCATGGGAGCAGGAGCCTTTAACGTCAATGTGGCTCCCTTACGCTATGACTATAGAAAGCTCCAAACACTCATCTATTTAAAACTTCTATTTATTTTTGAGCAGTTTTAAATAGATGAGAACTAAGGAGGAAGGGACTGTTGTGCTCCTAACACCGGCTCTTGCCTGGAATCCTGTCAATGTAAAACCCTCCTGCTCCCTGTCCCGGCTGTGTAGCTGCACCAACAGAATTTAAGAACAAAATCTCATCAGTTTGGAGCCGGGGTCAGTGTCCTTAAAGCTCTGGAAAAGAGCAGAGGAGAACCCAGGGAGGAGGACCTGGTTTCCAAGATATTGGATTTGCAAACTGTGTGATTCTCTGCAGAGTTTCTTGGAAAGAACTTGGACACATCAGCTTCTGAGTATTTTAAAAGATGTAACCTTCTTTTTTGTGAACTTTTTTTATTTAGAGTGCTTAAGGGTGACATCGGTCAAGACACACTGGAGAAAAACGTAGGCAGTTTTGCTTGTGTATTAATTCCAAGTGTACAACTGTGGCTTGTATTTTGTTCTTTAGGCAAACACACTGCCTTACAAACATAAAGAAAACCAAGAATGTGGTCCCTCTTACTCCTGCTAGGATGTCCCCTAAGAGCAATCTCAAACCTATGCCTCTCATCAGTCCGACGCTGATGAACGTGATTACTTTTAACGTGTGTAAGCGCTTTCGCCAAGTTCCTACCTACAAAGTGAAGCACGCGTATGAACCTTTCGAGGGTTTAAAGCCTTACCTCCATTAAAACAGGACAGAAACGCTGTTGCAAAGCTGGAGGTACGCTGCCCCCGAAGTTAAACCAGGTACTTCCGAGGCTCGCTGAGCGGCGCTGAGCTCCCAGGACCCCCGCGGCCACCCCGGCCCCACCGCTGTCACCTGGCCCCGGCCCCACGCCCCGGGAGCGCCGCCTGACGTCACGGCGGCCAGATTGGCTGCGTGGGGCCGGCACCGGGGCAGGAGCATCCTCATCCCCTCCTGCACACACTCACTCGCGGAGGAACTCCTCGGAAGGGTTTTACCAGCCCGCAGTGCCTTAAAGACCGGTTCTTGCACCCGCACGCAGACCCCTGGCAGCTCCGGCAACCGAAACATCTGCTCCGCATTGCGACCACCCCCCTCCAGCAAATACCCTTCCCCTGCTGCTGCTGCTGCTCCTCCTCCCTTCCCGCTCCGGCTCGCAGCTCGGCTCGCGCCCGCCGCTTCCTTTCTTCCAACGATGTTTTCCTGCTCCACGGGGCGACGTGTTTGCTGAACTTTCCTAACAGTTTGGGGGGCGGGAGGGAGGAACCTGAGGCTTTATTTTACCCCTATCCCCCTTCCCGCCTGGAGCAGGTTGGGGGGCAGCGAGCGGAGGAGAAATCCGCACGGCGGGCGCAGGTTACACACGGGCGTTCTTTGGAAGAGGAGGAGGAGGAAGCCCTTGCACTGGGGGTCCGCGAAGCTCGGCGACTGTAGGGGTCCCGCAGTGGAAATGGCTCGGCTCGGATGGGGATTCCTTGTCCTCCTCACTGCCTGTGCACTTTTGTCACCGGCGCTCGCAGCCTCCGAAAAGGGCAAGCTGAGGAGGGTCACGTACGTTCTGCAGCCCGGCCGGGGGGGCTCCACTGGCAGCCGGCATCAGCGCCCGACCCTCCTCGGGGGGGAGCAGCAGCAGCAGCAGCGCACGTTTAACGTACAGCTCAACACACGCTACAGCGGCGGCACCCTGGAACGGACCCGGCGGATGAGCAAGCCGGGCGGCGCGGGTGTCCCGCTCCGCTTGAGCCCCGCCGGGCAGGTCCACACCAACTCCGCTCCTCGCGCCTCCTCCTCCTTCGCCAAGCCGGCCAGCTTCAGCTCGCGGCCCAAGCCGCCTCCGGGCCCCCACGGCAACAGCAGCGCCGGGCTGCCCCTCCGCCAGAAGCACCAGCTGCCGCCGCTGCCGGGGTAAGGCGCCCTCCCGCCCGCCGTGCCCTGCGCGTCCCCCCGCTCCCCCGCACGGCTGAGGCGGTGTCGCCAGCCCGCGGCCTCCCCGCCGCCCCGAGTATCTCCACCGCGCCCGCTGCCGCCTCCCCCCACGGAGGGCATAGGGGCAGGGGGCATCCGGCGCTGGGCTCCTGCAGAGCACCGTGGCGCTACCGGTGCCCGGCTGGCTGCGAACCCTCCCCGCGGCACCTGAGCCCCCGCCCCCCGGAGCTCGCGGCCGGTCCCGGTCTGAGGCGTCGAGCGGGCGAGGAGCCCCGCGGCCGCCCGCGCTCCATCCCCGCAGCCCTGCCAGGAGCGAGCTGCGGCCCCGTCGCCTTTGCGGTTTGCGGCGCTCGGGTGCCCCGTCCCGCGTGTCCGGGCACAGCCGGTGCGGGCCCAGGGCTTACCTTCGCCACGCGCCGGGAGGTTTGATTCTTCCCGCCTTTTCTCTCCGCGGCCCAGCGCCCGCCCCGCGGCCCGGCTGGGGATGGGGGCCCGGGGCCGGCCGCCGCCGCAGCGGCGCCGGGAGGGGCCCCGCCGGACCCTCGTCCCTCTTTGCTGTTCCTGCAGGGTGAACGTCTGCGGGGGGCAGTGCTGCCACGGCTGGAGCAAAGCCACGGGCTCCCAGAGGTGCATCAAACGTGAGTAGCCAGTGCGGGTCGAGGGGGCTGGGATGGAGCGTGGCGGCACCACTGAGGCCAGTAGCGGGAGGACTTGTGGGGACCGCGCTGGCATGTGGTGAGTGCTGATACTCGCTGTGGGCAAAGAGGCGCTGGCTGAGTTACAGATCCCACCAGCATGCTTGCTCAAGCCCTCTCACAGCATCAGCGTGCTGCAGTTGTAGCGCGTTTCGTCCCTAAGTACCTCCTTGCTAATCTTCAGCTTTGCTGAAGGATGAGCAGCAGGTGCCTCTTATGTGTGTTGCAGTTTTGGAGAGAGCCTGATTAGTTTTTGTGGTGAAGTCCACACACATTAGCGCTTGGGTGTTAGGAGTTGTTTTGAACGTGGGGGCTTAATAGGGTAAAGAACCTGCCAGAGGAGTACAGGTGGAGAGCAAGGAGTTGTCATCTCCCCATACTGTCCTTTCACCAGCAGCCTGCATGAAGATCCTGTGCTTTGGGTGTGGAATTTTTGAAGCGTTGAACAAGTCAAAAGAGATGGATTTGGGGAAGGACGTGTGGAGAGATGTACCTTTACTGGGATACTTACAAACACAAAGTATGTGCATGAAATAACACAGAGTCAATGTAATTATACTCGTGTTGACCTTTCTAATGTGAAAGAGGAAGCATCTCTGCCAATTTAGGCAGGATTCAGGATGACTGTACATGGCTGAATGGAAGTGATGTTGCCATGATGTCATGTAAGACAAGTGACATACTTTTTTTTCTTCAGGAAACCCCTTTAGGTGTCAGCTATTCTGGGAAGCTCTTGGGTCATCACTTTAGTTCATTAGGACAGACTTCTGTGACTGAGACTTGGGGTATCATGGAGTAAACAATGCTTTTAAGGTGCAAACTTTAGGCTTTTTTGTAGTGGCTTTTGTCCCTGTGTGGGATTTTTCACAGTAGGGATCAATCACATTTATAATCCTCAGGAAGGTCAAGTACCTTTGACCTGTATTGAACTGTTGCCAAGAAGCAAAGGCTTTATTACAATAGGCTGTTAAAACTTTACAATTTCCCTGACCAATTTAGACATGAATTTAAGATGAAATTAAGGTAGGAAATTAGCATTTTCAGTTTGAAATACACGCTGCTGTGTTAGGTGAGTCAGCTTTTTTGCTTAACACATGGTACAAGTACTAAAATTATTTTCTTCAGTTTACGGTGGTATTTTGAGACTAATCTCAAACCTTACTAAACACCTCCCTTAGCTGAAAGCCCAATCACAGTGAATGGAACCTCTTAATAATTTGGGGATATTAATTAAAAAGCTGTATTTCAACTATTTCAACTGAAATCCTACTGTCATTATTTTGAAGACACACTCCCCAAATTTTCATTTTTTTTCTCTTTCTGTCTTCCAGTAACTTTCAAGTTTCTTCCTTTTAAACATTTTTTTTATTTTTAATAAAATAAGCAGTTTTATTGGTTTCTTTGCTTTTTGTCCTTTATGTTTCCTTTTTTGTTGTTTTTTTTATTATTTTTTATTTCTTCCATTGTCATTCAACTGTTCTCTTTATTGTCTTCTCTTTTTAACTTTCTTTTTTTTTTTTAAATTTTTTAATTCCTGTCTGGTTTTACGGCCTTCAATAAGGACTAAGTCAGACAATTAGGTTTTTATGTGATAGCTGTAGAATCTTACTTAAATCAAAGAATTACTCGGTTCATTCATACAGTGTTTGGAGGAATAGAGTAGCAGGAAAAGAGTTAAAAGAAAGGGGTGTGTGTGTGATTTTTCCCTTTGACCATTCTGTCTCATTTTGTGTCTCTGGTATTGGGTTCTCCTTAGCATTAAATATTTTTTCTGTCTGTTCTGATGCTGCTCTGGTACATCCTAGCAGTGGTATAATACACTTGGCTTGGATCTTCCGAGTTTTACCCCTCTCTTGGCAAGCCAAGAGAAGTACTAAATGTACTGAAGTTGTCTGTTTTGTAACTTAGGCAAACCATGAGATAGCATTGACTTGATTTAGTTATGGAAGATTAGTCTCACAGTCATAAAAGCCAGCTATCTCCTTTTCTGGAACCTCCTGATGATCCTTTCAGAAGAACAGAAATCCTACAACTGAACAAATGTTAACCCTTTGTGTCCAGTAAAAAGAAGTGGATTTTTTTTTTTTTTTTTTTTTTTAATTCTGATAGTGGACTTTTAGTTAGTTTTGAGTGGATTATTTCAGTTGTGGATTAATTGTGCCACAGATGCAGGCACACCTGAGCTGACTTTGTGTAGAGTCCATTTGGACCTGTCAGGGTTTATTAGCTCAGGTTCAGTATCACTTTAATAAGCTATTTGGTCTCTAGGGCCAGTTTATATTCTCTTGAATGGTGCAAAGCCTGAGCTAATAAACCCCAGACTCAT
Source organism: Pezoporus occidentalis (assembly GCF_034315485.1). Lineage (NCBI taxonomy): Eukaryota > Metazoa > Chordata > Aves > Psittaciformes > Psittacidae > Pezoporus > Pezoporus occidentalis. Next base: position 3,526,943 of record NW_026915376.1, read on the forward strand.
TCTGGCACTTTCCACAGCCAACTTCCATTTGTCTGCATTGTGCTTCCAGAACCAGAGTGCTGAGAGCCAGCTCTGATCAGTGAAGTTTATTAGCTCAGGTGTAATCCCAGGCTGGAACAAGCAGCATGTGTTTCTGCTCTGCTGCACCTGTGTGAATAAGCCTGCTGGTAACCCACAGAAAAAGTGGTTGAAGGGAAGAGATACGGTCTTGCAGCCCTGGCTGTGTTAATCTTCCCCTTCCCTTTGTCTTGGTGGTCTTTGTTAGCCCTGCTTTCTCACGCATGGGACTATGGCTGAGTCTGCCCTTGGGGACTTCTATCTCAGGTGGGTGGCAGCCTGTCTGGGAGCAGTAGCAGCTGCCTCACATTCCCTCTGCAACAGCAACAGGGAGTATTTGAAATGTTTCTGTTGTTGGTCAGAGGGCAGCATCTGTATGGAGGAGACAAGTAGACCTTTCAAGTCCTTCCTCCAAATTTTGGTTTGAAGTTGAACTGCCTGTTGTGTTTACAGTATTCATGTTCTCTTGGAAGCATGATGGTTTGTCCTTCTGTTTTCCTGTGAGCTACCTTTATGAGGGTACATACCCTATGCAATTTGGAGCATATAGGCTTTTCCCCCTCTGTGCTTCATATTTCAGTTTTACATTGTAAAGTTGTATCTTAAGAACTTTTTTTTCAAGCTTGATGTGACTTTGCTTATGAAGATGAAGCCATAAAAGTATTCAGAATTGCTTTATACTGGGAGAATGATGTCTAACAATCAAAACCAACCTTTTTGAAGTGTTTGGAACATTCACCTTTGGGTAAAGACAAAAGGTGGGAAAAAATCAGCCACAGAAATAATCGCTTTGGAAAGTTATAAGCATGTGAAAGGGTTTATGACAAAGATTGTCTTCCAGTCATAATTATCATAGGTTATAATCTGTGCAAGTGTAATAATAAGGTACCCCCAAGGCTGGAGAAATCCTGTTTTGTTAGTTCTTGTTGCATAATCCAAGCATTATATGAACATTAATTAACCCTATAACATGGCTGTAAGGCAAATAAAACCTAAAGCATGTAGGGTTTGTTATTTATTTCATTTATGGAAATTGAGCCATAGGTTAAATGTGGACTTGGACAAGTTGTAACAACTGTTTGGAAGGCCTAAACTGGAAAGTAGGAATTCCTGCCTTTCAGTTGCATGTTTATCCTATTGCAAACTGTTGTCCTGTACTTTGTTACTTGCAACTAAATTTGTTAGTTAATACTACTTTGTACAATATATGCCCTTCTGTTTATTTTGGTTTTGTTTTCTTAATGGTTGCAAGGAGCTGTTCTTCATGTTGGGAAGTCAAGAAAGAAATTATATACTGTATGCAGGATTTGATAAAGAACCACTTGATTGCAATAGTAACCCCTTTATAAAATGTGTTATAATATTTTGCCTGGAATATTGATATCAGTTGTTTGTGAGTGTGTTCTCACAAACTAGATGGTTTAAAAAAACAGCATTGCCTGAAGAAATTCTAACTTTTACTAACATAATGATGAGAATTAACTAATGATAGTTGGAAGGAGAGAGTTGCCTGTTAATGGAATACTGAAGCAAGAGTTCCTTATTGTAGAAGTGCAAGAAAGGCTCCTGGGACAAACAGGTGAGGAAGTGGGTTTTGCAGGATTATGTTTAGAGTAAATTTCACATAGGGGCAAGAATTACTGTCTATGTAGATGTAGAGCCCATGTACATCATTGTTGTCAATTAAGAGGAAAAAAAGGATCTTGTGTCTTTATTAGCTGAAGATATTCTGTGTGTACATGCACGTATTATGTATTCCATGCATGGGCATAAGGTGAGGATTTTGGATTTGGAGCTGGACTGGATTCTTTGAGTTTGGTTATGAAGTTCTTTCCTATCTGTCATGTGCTCGGGCATCTTGAAAGGTCATCAGAAAATAAGAGTCTGTTATCCTTTTTTTTTTTTTAAATTATAAGATTATCTTCCTAATTCTTTCTTTTTGAAGGACTTCCTGACTCAACATTAGATAGATGTTTAGTTTAATTAAAGAAAGTTTAATTTATTTTTCAGAATAAGAACATATACAACAGTAAAGTGTTCCTGCTGAAGGAGACTAGAAAGCTGTGCTAGTACTTGCCCAGAGGAAGGGTCCCCATTGTTCAGTTCCTGAATGTGCATGGTGTTTACTTGTGTATTGCAATGCAGTTTGAGCCATCTCATCCCTAACCTTCGAGTTTTACTTCTTGCTGTTGCTGAGTTAGCATGCTACAGCTTTGTGTCTCCTTCAGGGCAAGAGCACTCTACAGTGTCACCAGTAGTCCTAGACCCCTAGTTGTCCAAGACCTGGATGGAACATGCCCTAGGTTGCTTTTAGCTTACGCTCCTGAATTTTCTTGGGGAAGGGGAGGGAAAGGTTGCATGCCTTGATCTTGTTCTAATATAGGATTAGGATCCAGACCTGTGGACTTGGAAGTATACATCATACTTCCTATTAGATATAAAACTCTGACACTAAATATTTTAATATTGGTTGCTCAGAATCTGCTCTATTCCTGTCTTCAGTTCAGCTCTTAGAAATGGTGGTATCTAAGATCACTTCAACTGAGTACCTCAAATGTTTGCAGCTGTGCTTCATGGAGGTTTTCTGGTGATAAATGTTTCCTGTGGCTTGTGCTTAATCAGTTTTGTGGCTTCGAGTTTTACCAAGTTCTGTTTATTTACATTGCTTATACAAAGCCTAACTATAACATACTCTCCCCAAATGTTTCTTCTCATTCTAAGACCATCGTCTGAGTAAAAGCAGTATCAATCTCCTTCAAATTATGTCCAAATCAAAATTAAACGTTTCAATTTTAAAGAGACATAATTACTTTAGCCCCATATAACTGACCTATACATTAGTCCTTTTTAATCTGTTCTTTGATGTTGTTTTTAAATGTTCCAAAATTGAAAAAACTGGAAGCCATTACTTGAGCAGCTGGATTTTGCCTCTGAGGTACTGGCTACTGTAGTACATAAATAAAACTTCTGAGTTTTGTATACAGGGAATAAACTGGCTTTTGTAGTGTGAAAACTCTTGCTAGCCTTCAGTGGGGATTATGCTCTGCTTTATTTTTAACTTACTGTCCTTAGGAAAGGGGGAGAATTCAAGATTCAGATTCTTATCTTTGGCTTTGTCTACCTTAGTATGCAGCATGGACTAATGGAAGCAGGTGTATAGACTAAAGCCTTTGGTTTTGATGACCTGAGGCCCACAGTATGCATGTTTCAGGGCTTAGTGTTTTATTTTTGACTAGGTGTACTCTGGTCACATGAAGTGAGTGCCAGTATGAGGCTGAAATGTATTAGGTGCTTTCTTGGAATGTTCACGGTTTTTTTTGTTTGTTTGTTTTTTAGGTTTTTACTTTATGTTTTTCTATTATTTTTTTTTTCTTTTACTCTGCCTTAAAAGCACCAGAACTTGACTTTCTCAGCCTAATTTATTCCTAGAAAACGGATCCCTTCCATTGCCTACAGAAAGAAAGCAAAGCTTTGGCATCTCTCTGCATTTCTGACTGCACACTGGAGGGGAAGAATTTTACATGTTAGCAAGGCAAGATACTCATTTAATACAGAGTTAAAATAGTTCTGCTCTTCCATGTTCTTTTTTGAAATGCACATCATAGTCCCTGCATAAACCTAGAGTTTTGAAGAGCTGCTTCCTGATAAGCTGCTTCCTGATAAATGGGGATTGATTTTTGTGTCCTTTGGCAAGATTTGATTTTTCATGATTCAAATAAGCTTTTTTTTTTTTATATTATTATCTCTATATGGCAGGTTTGGCGTGGGTTTTCAGAGAAGCTAACTAATTGGTGAGCTGTAATTGAGGGTTGGTTGGATTTAGGAAAAACTTTATTGTTCTTAGCATTTCAATGGCTATTATGATTAATAGCCTTTTCTCTGGTATGTATTTTCTGTAACACTTCAGTTGTCCGAATCCTGCATCCAGTTAAAAATTTTCAGTTGTCTCATTATTGAGGTTCTCATAGTTTATTCAGTTTCCTGCCTATTTCTTACAATGTATTTTGTAACAAAATGAATAAGTACTATAATGAGAAAGGTTAAGAGAATTGAAAGAATTGCAGATGAGAGTGTTGACCAGTAAGAAAGACCAGTGTGTAACACGCAAATCTGCTGGTTTCCTTGGTTCCTTGGTTTTGTCCATTCTGTAGTGAATGATTTCTTAATTTCTTATTTTTTTTTTTGGGGGGGGGGGGATATACTGAAATGATAGAAGGATCTTGACCATGTGAAATGTTTGTACTGTCAGAATATGTACAATTGACCATCTCTTGTAAATGTCTCCCAGATTGTACAACCTAACAAGTATTTATATAAAACTCCAGTAAACACAACGTGAATGAAAATGTCAAGTATCAAACAGTATGTTATATTCTTATGATTGATAAAATAATGTGTCTGAAGTTAGGCTTTTGAAGTATTTCAGTATAGCTGCTATTCAATTCTGATAAATCTTCACATTTAGCGATAATGCTATGTAGGTACATTGAGAATAGTCTTAATAAAGTATGTTATGTTGTTACTAGGTTAAGGGAGAAACTCCAATTTATGTTTGTTTTAAAGGAAATATATATGGCAAAAGCATTGGGTTTTGTTTCCCTCCTTTCTTGGATGTTTATGTAGTCATCCACACCAGTGTGGAAATGCATCAGATGTTTTGAAGTGGACCAGTGAAGAGTTCCAACAGTGACACATGCTTTTATTTGAAATATATTTAGGGAAAGAATTCCCTCAATCCCTATAGTTGTGATAAAAACAAAATTTCTGTGTAAGAAGAGGCAGATGGTTGTAGTACTTCCTACATTAATAGTCTAGCGGTCATATAGATTTTCTGTGGTTAATGCCATTTATTCTGATTATTTAAATATTATCAACCTTTTTTATAGAATGGTCTTACAACACAGTTGTTTCACCCTTGTTCACAAATTCCTTTCTCCCTTACCCCCAGTGAATGTGTAGAATTGTTGGATATATTTCTGGTAAAATTCAACTTTTGAAAACTGTTTGGAGATACTCAGACGGAGACCTAGATCCTCAGAAAAGCATTAGGTGGTGAGCACCAGGTGTTTGTTCACTTAGCCGTTGGGTTTCTAGTCTCCAGTGTTGAAGTCTCAGTCCCAACAATAACTTAAAAGACTTAAAATGGTATCCAGAATAAAAGTATAAAAGTAAGCAGTGAGCTAATTTAGAGAACAGGGGACTATTATAAACTTTGCTCTTCTCCAGCAGGTCAGCACTGTATTCAGATTTTTCTGAGGGAAAGTGGAATATGCCTCTTTCCTTTTGGAACCCACAGCTTGTTGCTCTTCAAAGAAATTGCTTCACTGCTTTTCTTTTGGAGTCCGTAGGGGATCGTCACTCTGTCTTTTAACATAGCAGCAGTTAAAGGTGCCTTTGTATCACAACTTTTTGTTTGGGATGCGCACTCAACCAAGACGAGCTTTGGCTTGGTTTTCTTGTGTGCTTGAAGAATAGAAATCTTGAATTAATGAAATAAGAAAGGCAGTATTTGCTATACCTTTAACAGTATTCCTGTGTTGCATGTAAAGGAACTTGGAATTTCTGCTGTAAGTACAGATACATTCATGTCACAGTGCTGGTTTTCCCCCTTTCTGTTAACTTAATGCATGCATCATTTCTCAACCCGTTTATGCTGGAATCTGAAATAGCTCCACATTTATAATCTCTTTACAATTACTAGATTTTCTGTTATTTGCCCTCCATCATGTATTTTGTCTGGCAGGATTTATATACTCCCATGAGTGAAATTAATATATATTGTGCCAATGTGTATAGTGAGGAAATTTGTGGAAGTCAGTGCATTCTGATTAAACTGATGCTTGACTATGTGGCTAAGAGGAAGGAGGGGAAAAAAGGTATGTCAAATTTTATGTGGAAACAGGAAAATTCTAGTGGATGGGCTAGAGATAACACAAGTTCACAACACTTGTGTTGTAATTTTCATATCAAAGTATCAGAGGTTCAGGAATGACATCGAAAAACTTTTGTGAATATTTTAAGTGCTAACCAGCAGCAGTTGCTTGATAAGAGATGCTTAAAGGTGGAGTTGAGGCTGAAAGGTTAGAAACTTGGGTGCAGGAAACTCGTGGGACATTTAAATTTCTTTACTGTTTCTCACTGAAAAGAACATTTTTGTGCATTTCAATCCTCCACATGATCTAGAGACACACGGAAATAAACTTGTAAATGAGATGTTACTGTCTGAAGAAAGTAATTGTGAATCAAGGTAAAATCAAAGTGATTAGCATATGAATTGGATCTTAATGATCCTAATTCAAGAGTTATGAGGAATTGAACATAAAAGTTTTCTCATGACAAGTGGAGTTGTACCTGTATTTTGAGTCTTTCAGAATGTCTGGAAAAGAAATTTCCATTTAAACTTCAATATATGATAATATTTTTTACTTATGGTTTTAATATTATAAATTATGCTTAATTTGGTATATGAAAACATAAATACATTCTGTACATGTAGAAGATTTAAAATATTTACATTTTTTTAAACTGTTACAAACCTTTTATTTTAGGTCTTGCTCCTGCAAATAATTATATACTCTTTAAAAAAAATAACATGACCCTGTGGACTGAAAAGTGTCTACGTGTAGATCAGTCCCAAAGCGACATATAGATGTGCTGGAAGGGGTGTGTTTAAACCTGATAGTAATTTTATTTTATACTTGCTTTTTTGAAGGAATGTTGTAAATACAACCATACCAGGCCTGCTATGTGTCCCTTTAATTCTCTCTTCTGTCTGCGATGGTGGTGAGCAGTAGTTGGTAAGGGAAAGATGCATAAAAGGAGATACAGCCACAGAAAATGTTTTCAGCTTTTTGTGATGCAGGGATTTCCAAGGCAAATGTGGCACCATAGCTTTATTTTTGGTAGATGTAGATTGCATGGTCTTAAAACACATGAACCAGCCTGAAAGGGCCCTGTGTTCCTTCACAAAGCTTCTGGAAAGTGGGGGGATGTTGGTTGTGTTGTCTGTGCCTGGCCTTCCAATGTGACCAATTTCTTGGCACAGCAAGTTTGGGGGCTGTATACTAACAGGGTCAAAAAGCAGATCATTGAACTCTGACAGAAAAATCTATTGAGAGTTATTAAACACAAAACCAGGACTCTTGCTCAGAAAGCTGCTGAGTCCTTAATTCTTCAAGGCTGTAGTGGTACAACATTTTACTGCTTGTCATCCTGTCCTGACACCTGTCCTAAAGCATCCACCTTAGTAATTAATGGAGAGAGGAGACTAGACTAAGTGGATCTCTGATCTGACCCACTAAGCCTAGTCTCATTATTTGCATCTTTGCCACGCTTCATTTTGAATTTCCAGTCATGACCTCTTTGTATTGAATAGGAACAAGCCTATTGCCTTTAATAGGAGTATATCGCCCCCCTTTTCAGTTTTAAACTTGATGCTTCCATGGTCCAAGTTTTGGAAACTTAGCTTTATGGAAAATAATGGTGTTTGCAGTTAGATGTGCCATTATTGTTGCCTTCAAACAGAACAATTAGGTCATAGATTTGGCATGCTGCAGCTGTCTTGAACAGTTTTAAAACCAAACTGCTGTATTATGTCAATTTAAATGTAAAGCCTTTCTGAAAAAAAAAAAAGTATTTTTTCAAATCTTATTTTGTGGTCTTACATTACACGACATCAATCAAGAACATCAATCAAAGAGTGCATTGCTGTGAAGATCTAATGGATCAGGTTTTTGACCTGTTGTCACTGTTCACGTGATCTGAGAAAAAAAAGGTCTTTTGTAACATAGTTGCTGGATCTGCTGATGCTTTTTTTGTTGTAAGGCCAGCTAGAGTAATGCAGTTTGTCCTGTGGAGTTTCATGTGCTTTGTGTATACGTAGAGCTGAGAAACTTGTTTTGGTAAAAAAAGATAATGTAATTTCAAAATAGCTGCATAGTTTTCAATTCATTGCAGTTTTGTTATGTTCGCTTTGGTAAGTGAAAACCTAAGTAAGTTTTCTTAGGCTTTTGAAGCACAGCTTTCAGGAAAAAAAGAGTTGTGGTTTTCTTAGGGTTGTCTTTTGCAGGTGTGTGAGTTGTTACTTCACTTTTGAGAGAGGAGATACACACTGATCAGTGTCCTAGCAGGGTGGATGTTATATTGACTTCTGGGGTTGTCTTGTGAACTTACTGCTGTGTTTGATTTTTTTTTTTTTTTTTTTTTTTAAAGCAGCTTGCTAAGAAGCCTGAAGTTTGATATAAATGCATGTCCCTAAATCTCCAGGAATACACGTTCAGTATGATTGTGGATTTTTTTAATGTTGTAAAAATGGGACTTCTGCAAATCCGGATGATTTTTTAAATGTAGTTTTTATGTGATAATTTTCTAAAGAGCTCTGCGCCCAGACTGTCTCACTGTGATCTTTGCACATTTTCTAACAGATGACCTTCATGATGGGGTCAGTGTTTGGATTTTGGAGCCTCTGTAAAGTCAGTGAGCCTTACATTTGAGAATTTAAGGCTCCTGACTCTATTTTCCAAAGGTATAATTAATTTCAGTCATGTTCATATAAGCAAATTTCTACTCTTAGCAAAATCTAGGTCTTAAAAGCCAGGTGGAAAAAAGAGTTGGCTTGTGTATTAAAACATATGCTTGCTGTAAGTTTACAGTGAAAGTTACAGCTGCTGAAGTTTACAATGAAAATGGTCTTCAGTTTTCCAGCAAAGACAATATATAGCCTGAAAAATAAACAGAAATATAAGTAAGCAAATGATTACTTTTTTGTTGCAGGGAGATTCATAGTACATAATTAAGTTAGCTCAGCTACGTAGTATTGGGAAGGAGAGATGTTGCAGAAAAACATGGAAGGGGGAATTACATGTGAGAAGAACCCCATGCAAAGTTAAAGTTGAGGGCAGCTCTGGTGTCATATATAGGTGGTATTCATGATATATCTGTATCAGATGGTATTGTCTGTTGGCAAACTGGTTCTTCAAATTAACACAGTCTCATCCTAACAAGTTATTTCATATGTATGCTTATGTACTTTATTTTTACATATAAATGTATGTATTAAAATAATTTTAAGTGCCAAGTACTCAAACTTATTTGGATGAGCACTGTGGACTGACTTTTTAAAAGAATAGAATAATTGTGTGGATATACTTGAATATGGTGCAGAATCACATGTTATGGTTTAAGATATGGTCTTACCTATTTTAGTAAAACCTGTAGACTTTATCATCTGGCATATAATTTTGTCTGAGTTAAAAGATCCCAACTGAACAATATCCAACAACAGTATCCATTTGTAGGAGTAAAGTAGCTCAGCAGTGATTCTTACAAATGCTTCTTTGCATGCCATGTCTAATGGGACTAATGAAGAAATTATTTTGATTGCTATTTTAATTAGAATTGCGTTCTACTGTTCAATTATGTTCTCTGGGTAAGAGAATTAATTTGTTTTGTTAACTTTGTTAACATTCTTTAAATATGATAGCATTGTAAGTTTAAGCATCCAAAGTAAATCCTCAGATGAGGCGTACCTCTGCAGTGTTACGTGTACGTATGTTCAGCAATTACTTTTGCTCCTCCCTCCCCCCCCCCGCTTTTTTTTTTGGTGGGATTTGCTGCTTCTCCAAATTTCTCGCTCAAAATGGAATTGATCCTGTGTTAACTAGGTCTATGAGCTGGGTGCTGTGTCTAGGCTGATTATTCAGACTCCTTCTATAGTCAGTGGATAGAGCAATGCGGTGTAATTACTCCTATCTGAAGGCAGCTATCTGAAAGTGCATTGTCTTTTGAAGAATCTGCTCCCTTTTCACTGGTGGTACAAAGAATGTATAGAAGCTAGCTGTGATAATCATGAGCACCTGCTTGTTTCTTCAAAGAATGTAACTCCTATGTGCAGCTATGTCTTTGTAGTACCAGTTTGTGTGTCTTATGTTACTAAAGTGGTGATATGGGAAGGAATTTCATTTGGGTTTTAGAGGGGGAAGGGTTGAATTACTTTATACTTTTCTCCATCGTTTTTGTCATCTGTAATATGACCATAAGTATTCCAGCTAGGTATCTATAGGGGATCTGTGATTTTTAGATAGTAATAGAATGAATCCAAGCCTGAATCAGTAGTAAAATTCTATCATCTGCATAATGTTGTTTCAGCGGATGCAGTTTGGTTGTTAAAGTATGGGGAGGGAGGATGCATGAAAGGAAGGGGTGTGTAAAAGGCCACTAACAGGAAGATTTGAAATAACTGGGGTTTTTATTTCAAGTATTTCCTGGTTTTTAGCTCACTTGCATTTTACTTTTCAAAGTTGTTAAAATGTTGTCCATGTCTTATGTAGGAAAGCAGTTTAAAAGCTATTCTACCTTGTATACTATCTTTTGTGGAGCTTAGCCGTATTGCTTTCTCCTACTCCAATTAACATTAGCAGTTACCTTTTTTTTATTGTGGGGAGTTTGTGTTTTCCTTCATGCTTTGGTTCACAGGTACTGTTTACAATATCTTTTCTTAGCTAACTGTGCACCACCGTGCCAAAATGGAGGGATGTGCCTGCGACCGCAGCTTTGCGTGTGTAAACCAGGAACAAAAGGAAATTCCTGTGAGGATAAAGTCATGCAAGACACATCTTCCACTGGAGGCCGGAGCCCTGTTGTTCCCCCGTGGCCCATACCTCAGCAGGCTGCCCAGCAGACCTTCTCTCAGAAGGTGCAGGTCCCACCGAAGGTTGGCCCTATGACTCAGATGGCATTCACCATCAAACAGAAGCCTCCTGTTGGGTTACCTCAGCAAATGCAACCACAGTAAGTGTTTTCTTTACTTTCAAAGGAGTCCACTATGTTATTTTTACAAAACATTGTTCTTTGCAAGTGTTTTCAAATCATTGTATTTGGAGACTTTTATTTTAACTGTCAAACTTCAGTGGGTCTTTAAACTTCTATTGCCTATAAGCCAGATCTCCTCACCTGAACAGAATCTCCTATAATATCAGTCAACTTTATTTTACTTAGAATTATAGAATCATAGAATAGTTAGGGTTGGAAAGGACCTTAAGATCATCTAGTTCCAACCCCCTGCCATGGGCAGGGACAGCCGGCACTAAACCATGTCACCCAAGGCTCCGTCCAACCTGGCCTTGAACACTGGCAGAGATGGAATGACAATGTTGTACTAATTTCAGAGGAGCTATTCTTAATTTAGATTAGTGACTTTCTGAGTTTAGTCTAGAACAGTCTAACACGGAATTTTTGCACCTCATAAAACTGAAGAAAGTAAGATTTGGTGCTTATGTTCTGGTTTCTTTCTTCCATTTGCATTTTATTTTCTTTAAGTGTGAATAGCTCTACTGCAGTGGATACTTCTGCTTGCTTGTGTTTGAAGTTCAGGGTTGTATCTGCCTGTCATAAGTAGCAAGGAAACACCCCTCTTGTTGGAGACTTTTTTTCTCTGCTTCTTCAGTAGCTGGTGACCTAGACAGACTTTGATACTGCTTTCATTAGTTTAAATACTTCAGGTGTGCCTGAAATTTCCCTATGATGATATTTTTATTAATGTGTCTGACCTTAACTTGATTCAGGGCTGTGTTTGATATGCAGTTAGGGAGATGCACAGGAGGCGTGGCAGTCAAGTTGAGTGTGGACAGTTTTAGGTGTCTGCTGCAAGTACTGTCCTTCTAGTTTCAAGTGGAAACTGGGTGAAAAAAGTGTTTCTGCCCTGTACCAGGTGTTGCTTTCGGATAGCTGTAAGCAGGGTGCAGTCCATCTCGCTTCTAGCTTCCAGAGTAAGATAATTAGGACTGGGAAATAAACAGTGCTTTCCTGTGGCCAAAACCATAAAAATGAACCCAGAAGGGTGGTGTGTGATCATAGAAGCCTGCTTTTGACAGAAAAGTACATCCTGCCACCCCTCCTCAAAGCTGAAAATAGAGATCACTGGTTACTGCCAATGTTTGCTGTTGTCCAGTAACCTCTCTGTAAGGTTTTTTTTCCTCTTAAACCCTTCCAGTTCCAAGTCCTAGTTCATTTAACTGTGGAGCCTCGAACAGAACTGGGTTTGTACATGCCTTTTGTAATAGAGAGTAGAACTTAGCTGAGTTCCCTTGGAGTCCTAAACCCTAAGTCAGTATGTTCTTTGAGAAAGGTAGAAGTTGGGGCAGGGTAGGCTTTAGGAACAAAGTGGCAAACAATGATAGGACAAGGGGTAATGGGTACAAACTGGAACACAAGAGGTTCCACTTAAACTTGAGAGGAAACTTCTTCTCAGTGAGGGTGAGGACAGAACAGGCTGAGGGAAGTCTCCTTTGACTCAAAGCCCGCCTGGACACATTCCTGTGTAACATTATTAGGTGTTCCTGCTCTTTTGATCTTTTGAGGTCCCTTCCAATCTCTAGCATACTGTGATACTGTAACAAATACATCCACAGTCTTGAAGGACAGAGAAATTGCTACCCAATGTATTATTTTTATAGTACTCTCAGCCCGGTTTCATTCCTGTCAGGGAAGCAAGGGTTATTGAAGTGACTAATACAAAGGGGGAATTACCAGTAAATTCAGCAGGCTTTTTACTGCTCCTTCCCATCCAGACCAGCAGGATTGCTAACCCTCAACACCTGCCTACTCTGCTTAGCCCCACAAAGTGCAGTACAGCATATCCGTGCAAAGAGGCCAGACAATTCCAGTCTTATCAGTGCTGATTTCTGTAGTGTGTACTGTCTTTTTCTTTTTGCCTCCCTTCCTCCACACCAAGCATTCTCAATGAATTCTTCTTCCTGTTGTGATACAGGCCAGTTATTCAAATTGGGCATAAAGAAAATATGGGCAGTTTGTTCTTGGCTAAAGAAAATTTGTTGTCTTCCAAACATTCTCAAACTGCTGAAAGGACTTGTGGCTGCCTCCTAAAGAAGACTTATTTTCCATTATTCCTGGAAAAGCAGAGTCCAGGAATAAAGAGTTCCTCTTCTATGAAAAGAGAAGGTGATAAACTACTATTTTTTTAATGCTGCTATGCTAGTTGCTAAGTTATGATACTCAAAGTGTTTCTAGAAGGTACCTACAGTGTGTCGTGCTTCACCAAAATCTCAGCTCCTGCTTGCATGAGAGACATTCCCAGATGTCAAGGAAGCAGCTTCAGACTAACAACCCCCATCATGTTACCTGCCATCCAAAGTGTTTCAGCACGCTTCCAGAAGCAATGTTAACCCAGGTGGGCTTTGTAATTCATGGGACCCTGCTCAGCCTAAGGGTTTTCTTCTTAGATGTAAATAGACGTTTTCAGGTAGATAAGACTGTCAGTCTTTGAGATTGCATGAAGCTAAATCTGTTTGAGCCAGCTTAATAATGGAGTGAGAAATGAAAAACTGAGTTTTTGGAGTCATGAGAAATCCAGCCTACAACCTTGGCAGGAGACAGACATAGGAGTGGGAGATGGAGAAGAAATGGGCTGTTTCACAAACCAAAGCATAAAGTGCAGCAGCAGAAGGTGGATGTTTAGATCCAACTGTTGAAATAAGTGCAACAGTAGTTCTAGTTCTCGTGTAGACTGTTAGGGCAATTTCAAGGGCTGAAAGAACCTTCTGCGGTCAGGTTTTTACCACTGGTACAGAGCAAATGGGCTAGTTCTTGCTTCAGGTCCTCTCTGAATGTCTTGTATGATCTTGTATGGTGTGTGAGGCTCTCCACATATGTTTGGAATGGCTTTTTCCTGTTCCCAACCCTAGAAATACAGGGAAAACGGTGGCAGGAGTGGAATCATGCATTGTCAGCGTGGTTGGTGTGCTGATCTAGGCGCTTTTTCTGCAGAGCTGTCAAGGACTGGTGAGGGTCAGGGCACAACCTGACCTGGAACACCAAATTAAGCTCCTAGAGGAGGCTTGTCTCTACAGCACTTCTGTTTTGCCATCCTCTGAAATTTTTTTTCTTTTATATATGAATGCAACTTTTCCACCTGCAGTCATTGAGATGTCTTCTTACGTGTTTTCTTAGAATCACGGTGGCAGTGACATTTAGGGAAGCAGGCAATTTCTTCCCAGAGATCTTTTTTTTTGAAGAACATAGTGCTGAACAAAAGGAAAGCTGGAGAGAGATTAATTACCTGGAATATCCTGGATTTAGAACACAGGCACTTAGCACCAGCAAAGTCTGTCATAACCCTGGGCTGAAGATGATTACTATCAGGTAATAGGTCTCATCTCAGAACAACACTAGCAGAAAATGTAGCTGGCTGTAATTGAAACCAAGTGGTGTCTCAGTAACAAAACCCTGCATCTTAATTGGAACCTGTTGGGAATTCTGATCTCAATAACAGACGTGCTTTGTGGTCCTGAATTTCTGTGATAGCTCTCCCGTAACTCTGGGTGTCCCTTTCAGATCTCATTCTCTCACTTGTTGGCAACAGTTCAATTTTCTGCATTTAGCAGCTGTGGGAGCAGATGTATTCATTTTTTTTTTTTTTAAGGGGAATTTCTATTACAGTTTTGGAAATGGTCATCAGAAGGAGCACAGCGTCAACCAGCTGAAACTCAGTAATACAGTGCAGCATCGCAGTATTGCTCCTTCAGCCTCTTCTGGAGGCAGCTGTTGAAATTTTAAAGTCTGCTTCTGCATTGGGCAAAGCAAAGCTCATTGAAGGAGAGGTGACTGAACAAACTTCAGGTGACAGGTTTAGACTTACTTGTGTGTCTGGTGCACTTAAAGATGTTTCCTAAGAGGTCCCCTCCACCTTTATTCCCGAATCTCTGGGCCTAGTCCTGTGGTATTACAGGCAGGTGTATTAATCTTTAAAGATTGTTGACTTTGTGTTGCATAAACTCTTGGCTGAGGTTTACTGCAAAATATAATAGGCTGCTCTTAGATATTCCTATCTTTACTAGCTATTTTTCTGTATCTTTGACTATGTTATTTATTGTTTAGAACATGTGGTTCTAAGATTGGTTTATGTGATGACTGAGCAAGCGGTGATCTAAGAAAAATTAGAGAAATGTTTTTTGAAGTTTAATAGCTAGAGTAAATATTTCTGGAGGACATCCATTTTCATCACCATTGTGATAGATTCTTGTTCTAAAGAGGTACAGAGCAACTAAAACTTGACTACTTTTAGTTAGAAGAGCCCTGTACTTAAACTTAACTGTGAGGTCTGTTTAAAAATACTTTATGGAAGCTCTTAACAGAATATTGGACTTCTCTTCAAAAAGACCTTGTCTTTTTTATTATTTTTTTTTAAACTTTTTTAAGGAAAGCAAGGATTTTGGGGTAGTATTGGTGTTAGAAGCATAGAAGATCTTAGGTTGGAAGTAGAGGCAATCTGGTTCAGCCCTCTGTTTAAGTGGGATCATCTATAAAAGGTTACTTAGGGCTTTGTGTGATTGACCTTTGTTTTCAAGGCAGCAAGGTTGGGGATCTCACAGTATCTCTGGACTCCTGTTGCAGCACTTGACCACCCTCAGGGGAAAAAAAATTCTCCTTATGTAGTTGAAATTTCCATTGTTGCACATTAATTGTATTTTTTTATTATATGTCTGTAAGAAGACTGGTTCAATCTTCTCTGTATATTCTCAAGAGGCTGTTGGGGATTGTGGTATTACCCCTTGAACTGCCTTTTCTTAGAGCTGAACAAGCTCACCTCCCTCAGTCTCTCCCGTCTGCTCCAGTCCCTGACAGTCTTGGTGGCCTTCTGCTGGACTTGCTTCACTGTGCCAGTATTTTCCTTGATTTGTGGAGACTTAACTGGGCATAGTATTCAAGACGCAGCCTTACAAGTACCAGATGGAGGGAGTAATCGTTCTCCTGACCTGCTTGGCTATGCTGTTGCTAACGCAGCCCAGTATATGGTTGGCATTCTTCACATGAGGGCATGCTGCTGGCTCATGTTCAGCTTGTCCGCTGGGACCCCTAGATCCCTTTTTGCAGAGCTGCCTTCTGGCCATTGCAGTGTCAAACCTGCACTGTCAGACAGAGTTGCTGTGTCTCAGGGACAGGACTTTGTGCTTGCCTTTAAACTTTGTGAGCCTATTTCTCCAGCCTATCAAAATCTCTCAGGCCTCCAGTATAACAACCACTCTTCCAATTTGGCAGTCTGTATGATTGTGTAAACTGCATTTTTCCCTGTATCTGGGTCATTAGTAAAGTTGTTGAACAATACTGGTCGCAGTGTTAATCTCTAAGGAAGACAGTTCAGCCTCTTCAGCCTCTTGTGGGTTTGATTTTGTATCACTAAGTACCACCTATTCATCCAGGCAGTTTTTGCACCTGCTTTATAGTCCAGTTATTAATATTTCACCATTTTTTACATATGGAGACAGCTGTGTCAAGCACCTTGCTGAAGTTCAGGTTAAAAAGATTCATCATGCTCTTTCCATGCAGTGAGCTAGTTATCTCTTTAGAGAAGTCAAACAAAACCCAAGCAAGCATAACTAAACAATAAGCTAAAACTAGAACATTTGTGATGACTTCATTAACTTCAGAAAGTTGTAGTTCAGTTGTTTTCATTCTCTGTTGGTGATACTCTTTCCTTTCAAAGGCAGGAACCTGTATGATACACTGCCTTCCTTCTGCAGGAGGATACACCACCTCTTCTCTTGGGCTACACAGGGAGTTGGAGCGGGAAGCAACTGAAACATAATTCTAGTGAGGATAAGTTGGAAAATAAATATTTGTTTTTATTCTAGGCAAAATATTACATGTTAATGTTCTTAAATATGATTTACTTCTTCTCAGTGCAATTTGGGGTTTAATCTGTGTTCTTAGGCGTGTACATGTGTCTCTTCTCAGGGCTCATACACATAAGTGCATTCTTGACAGTATGGAGTGTGTAGAGGGTCAGAAGAAGTCCTTGAGTGAGCCTTGACTACACTGTTGAATTACAGCTATAGACCATTACTTTGGGCTTCAGAGCTTTTTGTCTGAAAGCCATCGGCTACTAAGATCTGCCCTTAGAGCCCAGTGCCATGGCTGTTTGCTTTAAGAAAAGAACATCTAAATCCTGGGAGGTTGTACAGCACCATGTCCCAGGCACAATATCCCAGGCACAGCTACAGGTTGGACAGAGAAGAGATTCAGAGCAGCCCTGTGGAGAAGGACTTGGGGGTGGTGGTTGATGAGAAACAGCATGAGCTGGCAGTGTGTGCTCGCAGCCCAGAAAGTGAACTGTATCCTGGGCTGCATCAAAAGGAGTGTGACCAGCAGGTCGAAAGAGGTGATCCTGCCCCTCTACTCTGCTCTTATGAGACCTCACTTGGAGTATTGTGTGCAGTTCTGGTGTCCTCAACATAAAAAGGACATGGAACTGTTGGAACAAGTCCAGGGGAGGGCTCGGAGGATGATCAGGGGACTGGAGCACCTCCCGTATGAAGACAGGCTGAGGAAGTTGCGGCTGTTCAGCCTGGAGAAGAGAAGGCTGCGTGGAGACCTCATAGCAGCCTTCCAGTATCTGAAGGGGGCCTATAGGGATGCTGGGGAGGGACTCTTCATTAGGGACTGTAGTGACAGAACAAGGGGTAACGGGTTCAAACTTGAACAGGGGAAGTTTAGCTTGGCTATAAGGAAGAAGTTCTTTAATGTAAGGGTGGTGAGGCACTGGAGTGGGTTGCCCAGAGAAGTTGTGAATTCTCCATCCTTGGCAGTGTGCAAGGCCAGTTTGAACAGAGCTTTGGGTGACATGGTTTAGTGTGAGGTGTCCCTGCCCATGGCACGGGGGTTGGAACTAGGTGATCTTAAGGTCCTTTCCAACCCTAACTATTCTATGATTCTATGTGCTTTGCAACATCACGGGCTTACTTCTTTTCAGGTTTCAAACTTTACTCCAGGAATCAGAAGTTAGTCTTTTCCTGTAGTTCTTGAGCCCACCAGTTTGTGTCAGAGGTGGAAAACTGTCAGTCTGTCTGCAGTGTTGTCCTTTCAGTGTAGGCTTCTAAAGTGTAATGTACTCACAGGTTACAGGTTTGCTAATGCCAGGTGGCTTCAGGGAGAATAAGGAAAGTTAATTTTCCATTATGAGCTATTTGGGATGGATTCTGAGGCGCCTTTACACAACCCTTTTAATAAGAGATCAGCTGCAAGAAACTGTAGTATACCGTATTATTCCCCAGGTTATTGGTTTCTTCATAATCAACTTGAAAAGCGTTTATGCAAGTCAGTTATCTATATCATCCTGTCAAGGCACATTGCTTTTGAGAACATCAGTGTAGCCTCCCTTCCCACAATCCCAGGAAATTGAACACACTCCACAAGATAAACAGACTTTTAAAATAACTTATTATTGAGTTATTTTCTTTGAGCAGTACTGCAATATGTTCAGGCTAATGTATGTTAATAACAGCAAAAGAGAGGCACAATGTTTTAGGCTTACTCCATATATGTAGAAATCATTCCCTTTGCTTTCAATGCAGTGCTTTTCAGGAAAGTAAGTTACTTCTACAACTACCCTGGTGTCTTCAGCTTCCAAGGTGGTTTTTTCCTTTGGGGTATGTGTGTGGTTTTTTTGTTTGTGGGTTTTTTTTTGTTTGTTTGTTATTTTTTTTGTGTGCGTTTTTTGTTTGGTTGGTTTCTTTTTCCTTATTTTGTTGTTTGTTTTTTTGTTTTTTTTCTAATTTTGTGGTGTTTTTTTTTCTTTCTGTTATTTTTTAAGATTGTACTACTGTGGAACTTTTACCGTTTATCATGGGAAACAACCAGAAGAATTTCTTTCCAGTGGCTTCCTGGGGACTTGAAGGAACACATCTTGTCATGGATAGCATGACAGTTGGTTTTCAGTTTTAGGGCAGTGTGTTTGTATTGTTAAAACTTGGTTTGACGTAACATAGTTGTCACGTGGCAGAAAGGCATTAGGAACATTTGCTTTTAAGAAGTTGCTCTACTAGTAAATGTTTGTGATACCAAAACAACTATGCAGCAATTTTATACTTGACTGACACTTTTTACTGGAACAAGTTAAAGTAACCAACTCATGTTAAAGTTTGTATTAGTAAGCAAACTACTGTGCAACAGTGGTGATTATAGGATGTGGCTGAAATAAAAACAACATTGGAAGTAGCTGTTTCCCCTGGAGCATGTATGGTCAATATGGTCAACAATATAATGGGAATGGATTTTATGTCATTTTCATTCCCCCCTCTTTAGAGTTGTGGGAATAGATCTCAGTAGGTTGATTTGGAAAACTCATATCTGTTGCCAAATATATCTGTGCCTTTAACTTCCAAAGGAACTAAAACAAAGTGAGAATAAGGTTTATTATTGATTTCTGGTATAGAAATATGATTTAACAGTGTTCTGTCTTTTTAGAAAAATCTAGGCGTTTCTGTTTAGTGTTGTGATGATCGAATGGTCACTGAACCTGGGATGTTTTGTTTTGGGTATATTGGACTTGGAGAAAAGGTTTAGTATGTTTGCAGGTATGGTTGCCTTTGGTCTTTGTATCAAACATCTTGCTTAATACTTGATTTTTAGCCCTTTAAAGTAAAATTAGATGCAACTATTAACTCATTTGCATGTCTTGGTTATTAGTATCACTTTTGATATTAACACTTCCAGTCTATTGAGAATTCATTATTAATAACCTTATCAAATAGATAACAAAACCACAAAGAACCCCTCTTCAGGGGATTTACTTAATCTTAGCATTTTGCCAGTGTAGCAGGTATCTAGATAGCTTAAGAATCTTTATTCAGGGGATGATATGGGCTGGCCTTAGACAAAGGCAGATGTATTTTTAAAATTGTGCCTGTCTGACTAATTACAAATACCTCACTGATTTTTTTCAGCTATGAATAGTCTGTTCTGGTCATGATTTAGGAGCCCCAAGAGACATATACTTCAACTCTAGTAAACTTATTTTATTATTCAATGCTAGAGTCTGAATACTTCACCGAGAAGCAGACTTTTTTCTACTTGGAAGCAGTTTCCACTTCACGTAAGCTCCATAAAAGTTAGATATGATGTATCCTTGTACTTTGATAAATTCCTTCTAGGAATCCAAAACTATTGTTTTATACAGTGTGTAATCAGTTGCTCATCTAACCACTGCTGGGGAAGTTTATTACTCATGTTATTTTGAAGTTTGCTGGTACTCTTCATGTGTATCTGGTGAGAAACAGATTTTATTTTTGTATGATTGCATATAAGATAGGAATATAAATGGTGAAGAATACTACTAGGCAGTGGGAGAAAGCAGGATCTTCTCCTGATGTCATTGTTTGAATACTGATTGAGACTTTATAACCCGCCACTAGCTTATTAGAGGGACTTGCCAGTAAATTGCTGTTGATTTCCCTCTTTAGCGAATTTTCCCTGAATTATCTCATAGGGCCTTAGAGAGCAGTGTTGAAGGACCAGAATGTGGACTGTTAGTTAATTCGAAGTGTCTAGCAGAGATCATGTAGTATATGAAGATAAGCCTGCTAGTGTTCTCAGGAGAGATGTAGGTAATTGAATCATGACTGCTTGACTTTGAGTTGAGCAACTTTCTATGCTAAGTGTAGGACCTACTGTTATTCAGAAAGGACTCTTTGTATATGATACATTAAGAAAATAAATACCTCCAGACTAGTAGTTCACTGAAGCATTGTAATTATTGAAGATAATTTTTCTGTGCTTGAAAACAAAAGGAAACATCATTTCTGCTGTTGAGACATGGAATTTCCAGGACAAAGGAAATACTTGCAATAAACCAGCCTTCATTACAGCCCTGTTTTGTTACTAATGCCACCTATAGCTTTAAAAATATCTCCTCTGGAAATGTGTACAGGAAAAAAAATAATCTTTTGTGATAGATTTTACCTATTGTAGTATTTTTTTTAATTACTGTCTATACAGAATGCAGCTGAGGACAGACATTATTAAAGCCTATAGCACCAGTGGAGGATATTAAAAGGAATTCTTAGTCAGTTTGGATGCGCTAATAAATGGTTTTTCAGGCTTGTCAGATATTCCATAAGCAGTTTAAAATTGGTTCAAAAGAAAAGACTGCTTTTGGATATTTTGTGCATTGGCTTCTGTTTTCTGTTTTATTAAAAAGATAATAGAAGATGCAATTCTATACGTTCTGTGTCAGGGAAATTTGTTTCTAAGGCAAGATAGCCTGTTAAAAGGAGACTGACAATACTAGCACATACTATTATGTTGTTGGGCAGTAGGTGGCAAGCTTTGCTTTTCCTTTTACTTAGGGTTTATTTTCATATTGCAGAATGCCAGAATTTTGAAAAGGGTGATTTGGATTCACTGGAGTATATAATTTATTTGCAACACATTCTTTTAATCATAAGTTTTATTCACTGTGTATAATTATTTTTCTATTGAATGCTGAAGTAAAGCTTCTCTCCTTCAAATGACAGAGGGAAGCAAGTCAATACATGTGAGCTCTGTTGTATTCTCTTATGGCTTCAGTAGACAGATTATTAATACACAAATTAAAAACAAATGAATTGCAGTCACAGTCAATCCCAAATTCTTTGGGAACCTTCTGTTTAACTTCTTTTGTGAAGCTCAGTACAGCTGGGAGGGAGAGGGCACAGCACCCTCTTTTAACAGAACATTTTCCCAAAATGGCACTTACAGTTCTAGTTCTTACTAATAACTGAAAAGGAAAAATAACAGAATGTTTATTTTGCTTTTCTCATAATGTGTCATGTTCCATCCTGTGTCCCAGTCCATCTATTCCCACCCGCCCTCCATTCCTCCTATGAATCGCTCATCTGGTATAGCTCACCTCACAAACCCAGCTTGCTCTGCTGATGTGTAGAATCAGACATGGGGACAGTACAGCAGCAGCAAATTGCCCAGCTAAAACTAAGGGTGTGGAGAGAAGGGAGTGCTTGAGTGCTTTCTGCTGGCGCTGTTAGTACCCCTTCTCTGCTCAGACTTCTTTCTTAGAGCCAATCACCCGACATCCGATGTATTAGCAGTCAGCTCTATATCTGTACTAAGGATACAAGGGGCACAGTATCTCTCCTTCTGTGCAGTTTCTCTCAGCTGTTGTCCAGCTTAGACACAGCTGTTCTCTTGATGACATTTTTTACCTGTTAGCCAAGTTAATTCTTCACTGAGTTTCTTCATACTGAGTTAGAGTTGTTCTTAAAAAAAAAAATCATACCACTTTCATTTTCTTTCACTCTGTCCTGCACACACTTCATAATAATTGTTCTGAGGAAGATCAGGGGTCTTGGATCAGTTTGATCCCAAACTTAAACATATTAATATAGATAGCTATTTGATTTTGTCACCCTAGAAATTCCAAGACTATTTTTTTAATTATTTTTTGTTTTTTTTTTCTCAGTATGGCAGGGCATTCTGCACAGAGTCTCCTTAATGTGAATAAAGGCTGCATACGAGTTTGCATTTTCACTGCTGAGGCTTTGCTTCCTCATACTGTTCCTAATGAAGGTGAGAAGGATTTTGGGGACTAGTAACGAGTTTCTGAGCTGTCAGTTGAGGGCATGGTTAGCATAATTGCTGCAGCACCACTGGGCATACATAAAGGATCTTTGGCATCAACTGTTGGTAAGTTGGGATGTTTTGAGATTCTGATATTGCAATTATTCTCACTTTTGTAGTCCTTGGCAGTGCTATTGATGTGTATGCGCTAGAACAAAAACTGGTTCAAAGGTAGTTACTCATCTGTTTGTGCTGCCAGGCACTGAGTCAGCCCTCAAGAACACCTCCATTCATCATTCTAGGGGCATGTAGTCATCAGGCTGTGGGAGCTGAAGTCACTGTTTAGTTGAAATGGCTGATCTCCCTCAGGACTGGGATCATTGTGTTGGCAGAGAAAATGGAGATGATTTTTTGATGACAGTGGTATCAAGCCTTTAGTCCTGGCGTCCTTTTTGAGCAGTGCTGTTGGGCATTTCAGTGCTAGTCCACAAGCTAATAGATAATTTGTAGTTACCTCTATTAGACTGACCATCCTTGCTGTACCTGCTTGTACCAGATGTGGGTCTAAAGACATGGCCTTCCTTGAGTATGGTATGAAACACAGAAAAACGCCACTTTGTTACAAAATAGTTTAGTCATTTGGTAGATCCTGTTAGTTTGCAGTGGTATGAGAAGTGGGAGGATTGGTATGGCAAACTGCCTTAAGTGAAGCTTTTGGCGTTTTGGTGGGCATAGTTCAGTCTGTTGTGATGACTTGTTTTTAAGACCTTTCAGTATGAACGTTTGTGATTTTTACTGTTTTGGCTGAAATCTTTGGGGCTGCAAGTATGCAATTTCCTTATGTTGAGAGTTCAGCAGACTTCTTTCAGTGGACTGGAGCTAAGTAGCCTCTGATCATGTCAAGTATTGTTCAGTGCAGTGAACTTTCAGCAGTGTGTTGACTTCTGTTCACCAGGAGAGCAAAGATATTTCAGACAAAAAATTTTGAAAAACAGAAACTGTCACTGTTGCACCACCGTGCAAAACATTCATGAGAGTCAGCTGCAGTGTCCTATGCTTTAAATTATTGATGTTCCTGAGATGGTGCAGCCTGCCTTTGCATGAGCATCTTGTTTTATCCACACATGAGCTATCATCTAGTGAAGATCTCACAAACAGGTGTTACAGGATGTTCAGTATTTTCATTAGTATATCTGACACGAAAAGGTTTCTCAGAAACAATCTCTTTTTGATAGAGAGACTTAAGTTATAGGGAGCCAACTCAAGGGATCTCAAGCCAGCCAGAGTTTATTCCAAACAGGAGGAGGAAGCTAATCTCTGTGGTGACAACAGCCAGTTGGCTTATAGTTTTACATGGCTGTGTAATGCCACTTGTCTGAGTAAAGCTTTGGTGCAAGAAAAGAGGATTATCAGTGTGGGATCAAAAAAAAGTTTTATGTTTATGCTATTGTTTGGGGGTAATTGTAATTCATATTACTGTTGTTTTGTTTCTTTGTAGCTTCAGTGGTATGGTAGCTGTCACTGTCTCAGGCAGCTAGTAATATAGTCTTAATGCTGTGTTTCCTCTGCTTCCCAGTAAAATTGCAGTTCACAGTGATGCTTTTTTAGTGATTGATGTGCTTAATTTGCTGATCTCATTTGAGAGTCTACTCTTGCTGGAGGAGTGATGTTGCTTCTCAAAGTGCTCTGTTGGAATATCCACGATACTCCACAGATTTTTTTTCCACTCCTACCATTAGTTTCCCTTTCCCAAGGTAGGAATGATTCCCTCCTAATAAGCTTGTATAAAGCTGGTCATCCTTTCTGCATTCTATTTCTTGCATTTGTAATGTTTCATTTAGAAACATAGGTATTTCTGATTTGGTTGCCTCCTCCATAATATCTAAGAACATACAGGTTGTTCTGTTTCTCACTGTTACATGTTTTAAGTATTACCAGCATCTGTTCTTTACTTGAGTCACTGACTTCAGTAAATCATTGAGCTGTACGTTTTTTTTTTCCCAGTCTCCAATTTAAAAATTCTCCTATGGTATTTGTGAGCGCCATCAGCCAAGTTCCATTAGGCTTTAAATTGTTTCTTCCGTAGAGCTTTCTTTATTCCAGTTTGACAAGTCTTCAGTCACCTATGTTTATACTGTTTTCTGAGCCATGGACAAAAGTGTTGACCTCTCTGGCACCATGTTTTGTGTAAACTGTTAGCAAAAAGTGTCAAGTTTTATAGCATTAGACAAATGCATTGTTGTTTGGTATTTTCACACTTACAGAATGGTATGGGTTGGAAGGGACCTTAAAGACCATCTCATTTCACCCCTTCCTGCTGTGGGCAGGGACACCTTCCACTAAACCAGGTTGCTCAAAGCCCTGTTCAACTTGGCTTTGAACAATTCCAGGAATGGATCAGCCACAGCTTCTCTGGAAAATGAACAACTTGTTCCAGTATCTCACCATTCTCATTGTAAAACTTCTTCCTCACATCCCTCTTTCAGTTTAAAACTCTTGCCCCTTGTCCTTTCAATAGCTAGGGTCATGATAACACAGAAAAAAGTAAATAATTCTCTATAATATATGTGATTAAAGCATTTTTATAACAAAGAATGTTAAACTCTTAAGAGTTAGTTTAAAGTTGTGGTACAGGAAGCAGTCAACCAAGATCTAAACTTTCAGGCTTTAGGCACTACTCATGGCTTTCTTTACATCAGCTTCAGAAAATTTACAATCCTAATACTTTTTTAGTCTCACTGAGATTCCACACCCCCTCAGGATGCTGCTCAGCTGTTCTCTGAACCACATGTCTGCAACACTTTGAAGTTAATTCTTTGATAATCATCTTCAATGATCACCTCTGGACAGCAATATCTGAGTTCAGAATAGCTTTAGCTTTAAATTCTTCTTAAAGTACTTTTGATTGTGACAATTTTGGGGAGTAAAAAAATTAAACTAACTTACCTTTGAACAGATTTTACACTGGGAGAGCTCTTTCCTCAAACTGTTTTATATTTTATAGCCTGTAAATGCTTCTGGGAAAGGTAGCAGTTGGGTTCTATGATTCTATGTAAACCCTGTACAATTGATGAATTCTCTGATCTTAATTACTACTTCGATATGGATTCTGTTCTGGTTTCTGCATGGTGGACAAGGATGGTCATTGAATTGATGCCACTATCAAATTAATAATTATGAAGGAGACAGATTTATGCATTTATTTACTGTAGCAAAAACTCTGGTGTGTCTCCTGCTTCCTGCACTAGAACCTTGAAGCTCTGAAGTGGAGGACAATTGCTGGTCATCACAGTCCCAGCTGTGCCTCCTTACTGCTTTAAACAGCTGTCGTTGTTGTTATATAATGCCTGTTTGGGAATTCCAGCTGTTGCACACATGAAGATCCTTAACAAGAAGCCAACTCCCCCTCATCAGCCTTTTCACTATTCCAGCGGCTTCTCACTGCAGAGTGTGTTTTGCATCCTGAAGCATTTTCCTTGTGTTGCACCCTGGAGGGCTGTATCGATAATTTTTTTTTTTTTTTAATGGACTATTTAGAAATCCAGTGAATTCCTAAATTGGATTCTCTTTTGATGTGCTTCTGGAAGTGAGATTAGAAGGAGTTGTAACCCACAGCTGTACACTTACAACATTTCTGATGGGAGTTCAGGTGATGAAGACTGAGGAGAATGAGGTTGTAAAAGGAAGGAGTTGTGTAAATGTTACTTCTTCCCCCTGTTTTTTCCCTCTCCTTTCCTCCCCTTCATTGCCAAGTTCTGCTTTTACTGAAAGAGTAGAGGGGAACTGCTAATTCTGTGTGCAGTGCTCCTGGTAAGTCAATCATCTGCGGGTGATTCCAGAGTGGTCTCTCCTTTCTGTAGTAGCTAGTCTGGAGGGATGGCATTTCACCCCTTTTTCTGTTTCCCATTTCTATAGCTGGGATGCCATTTTTTGGGAAGGAGCAGGTTTTACTTCTGACTGCTTTGGCTGATCAAGGTCTTGAAGAGGATATAGGCACTCTTTTCATAATCTTCCTGCCATGTTTCCCTTCAGGCACTTAAAACATCTTTGGAGAGCTGTTTTGTGTGGGCACTGCCATTCCTTCTTTAGTGCTATGCTATTAGTGCTCTTAACCTTCCACCAAGGGAGAGGAAAGTACTTGTGTCACCATTATGAATGTAGTTTTTCCCTGAAACATTTGCACGCTTTATGGCAAAGCTCCTTTTGGAGATGCCATGGGGGTTAATCTTCAGCCTACTGGATTCTCTGGTGGAATATGAAGTGAAACAATGGAACTGTGTAAAGCTACATAGCTTCTGTAATGAGTGCTGTAACTTTTTCTAAGAGTAGAATCTAGCAAGGTCTGGCAAGTGTGGACAGAGACCTAGAGTTCTGTTAACTTGCATACCATCTAGATTGCTCTGTACAGTGCAGTGAGATGGTCATAGAATCGTAGAATGGTTTGGGTTGGAAGACCTTAAAGATCATCTGATTCCACCCCTCCTGCAATGGGCAGGGACACCTTCCACTAGACCAGGTCAAATATTGGACCTGTCCAACATGTTGTTCAGCATGTAGTCATGTGACACGAACTGCAGCTGCTTTTTCTGTGTGATGTATATTTATTTGCACCAGGATAGGCTGTTAGAGCTATTATCTGCTTAATTGATATTTACGTGTATTACATTGTCCTTGTTGAAATGAAACAAATTATTTATGAAAATTATGGGGGGGGGGGGGGGGGAGGTTTGGTGACAATTTTTCACTTTGGGAAATCTGTTCTCTTGAGGCTCCTCTTCTTTCATTTCTGTTTCTTGCAGCATGTATTTGGCCTTTGATCCTTACACTGTAACTTCTGCCTTGCTGTGTATTTTTGAAGTGTTTCACATGGCAATCCTGGTTGAGGTACCTAAGGCTTACAATGTATTACTAGTAATAATATTATGAAAAAGTTACATGTTTTATCAGCTGTTTGTTCACATTTAACACTTCAGTATTTTAAAAAAGTTTCAAACAGGTGCTACTGTTAATTGTTGTACTTCAAGTAGCTCTCTGAGAATAGCCATTTTAAAGTTATTCGTAGTAAAACACAGTCTTTGTCTTTTTAAAAAGTTTACAACAGATGCCACTGTTAATTATCATACTTTTTTGTAAAGGCTTTCAAGTAGCTTTTTCTGAGAACAACCATTTTAAAGTTATTCATAGTAAATAAGGTTGTTCTAAGAAATGATAGAGCTTGCAATTGTTTAAAAAGTAGCTATGGAAACTAGCAGATGATTCTTAATTTAAAATGAGTTTTCATTGCTTTCATTGGCTGTGCTCCCTTCTTGAAAATGTCATGCTTCATGGACACTCTACAACATTTTCAATTAATTTTTCTTTTAATGGGCAAAATATCCACACAAAGATATGCTAGAGTTTTAAAACATAAATATGCCATTTCCTTGGCTTTGTGTATGTTGCTTGTTTGTTGTTGTTCTTTTTTTAAGTTATGTGATTATAAATAGAATCTTTTTATTTTCCAAGCTGAAAATGTTAAAATCCACTCCTTTTCAAGTCTGGCAAAAGAAGGTTTCCTTCTTGAAACATAACCAAGTGTGCCAAGTTCCATCTTTAGTATTTTAAGCTGTAAGATTCTTCTTGGTATATGTTACAAAACATGTCTTGAATGCTACCGTAGTTGTGTACCTGGGCTTAGAGGTGCAGAGCTTGGTAGGCATATCTTTCAGCTTCCTAGATTACACTGTAGACAATGCATCTCTTACACAAAAGGTTGCACATTACCGTTTTAGTTAGATCATGGCATTTAAAAAAAATACTTGAATATTCTGTTATTTTCTCTTTAAAGAGAAAAGGGAGGGGGAGATTCCTCCAGCCTATAAGAATGAAACCAGAGACAATCAAAGCTGGTGATTGCCACACGTTTATTAATTTTTTTTTGTTCAGTCTGTGGTGGCTGTACTGTTGTAGATAGAAGATTCTGTGGGAAGGCTTGTTAAATGTTTCTCTCCCTACAAGTACAGTTCAAAGTCAAAGCTCCTTTTTGATACTGAGAGCTAGATGATAAGCTCTGTGCATAATAGTTGCCAGGTTGCTTGACACTGAACTTTGTGTGGCTTTACTAAGTTTGTGTCTCTTGATAATATTCATGAAGCTCTAAAATCCAAGTGACTCATATCAGAAGTAGTTGCTATTCTAGTTCAGCATCTTCCTGTTACGGAGTGTAATGCAGTTACAGTAATTGATAATAGTTCGAAAACTTTCCTAACCATATAGAAAACAGTATTCATGTTGGCTTAAAATCTTTATCTTCTTAACATGATAGTGCTTGCTGGGAGAAAGTTATTTTTAAGAGACTCTCAGCATGCTTGGCACAAGCTTTCAGAACTACTTTTTCAACTGTACCCTTAAACACATGCTATGAGGAGCCATAGCTGGTTTTGACTGTGGTTATGTAACTTGGGTAAATAATTACTTTAGATTCAGTTAAACTATGAATTACAGTGATTGTGTTCTGAAAATGTATCATTTTAATTGTTAAACTTGTTACAGAGAATTGAAGGAGTAATATATGCCTCTATTATAAAACTTGAGCGTCAGCTTTTGGCTTTTCTCTTCCTTCCTGCTTGTCTTCCTCCCATCCCTCCTATGTTACTGAGGGGAAAAAAAAAAACAAAATAAAAACCCCACCCTATCCTGTATAGTTCAATAAATAGTGATTGTTGTGCACTATATTTGCTGCAATTGTTTTCTAAATTGATTTAGAATTTAGTAAAATGAAGTGATTGCAGTTTGTGTGCAGTTCCGTGTGTGTCAGTTTCATACAAGAAATTTTGGCATTCATAGAAGCTGTAGTTAAGAGCTCAAGTGATCAGTAGGCATGAAAAATGGTTATGGCTGGAAGTGCAGCCCAACTTTTTACCTTTTAGTATGTCACTTTAAAATACTGTTATTTTTCTAATTATGCATTGTTTCACAATTAATAGGAAAGCACTTGAAAGTGTGAAACTGCAGAGCCTCAAACAGGACAGAACAGTGCTAAGAACTACAGCAGTTCATGCAGTAAGCTGCAGAATAGAGAATGCTAAAAATTTTAAAGCTACTTTTCAAGTCAAAATATTCTCAACATCCAGCTGATTAATTTTAATTTTAGTAGGAAATTACTGTGTGCCCTATACTTCTGAAGTCGGGTATTTTTTCAGGTGCTTGTGGATTTTGGTCTTCAGTTCTGTCAAGGAATACACTTGGGATATTTCTTGGCTAAGGGCTAAGTGCATTTGTGTTGCATCAAGAGTTAAGCTGAGCTGGAAAAAAGCTGCTCTTGAAGAATAAGTATGCACAGGAGATGATATTTTAGTGTAACTAGGTTGTTTTAAGTATGAGAACAAGGCTCTCTGCTATAGCAGTTTTTATGTCCATCTATGTAGAAGTCTGTTTATGAGAAAAAGCTCCTTCTAACCTAAGAAGCAGCAGGCTGTAAAGATTATAAAAGACTTGATGGTCAGTTCTGCTAGTGATGATCCTCGGACAAATAGCACAGGTATATGGTGGCTGCAGAGGAGTGGAGAAGTGTGTGGTTTTTAATTTTCATTTTCTCCTAACCTTGTGTCTCATTTCCTGACGCCCCTACCCCTCCTCCAGTTTCTTCAGTTGTGAAGTTAATACTGGCAGTAGAGGATCATCACCATCTGCCTACTAATAGTATCAGCACAGTCACCTATTATTATCCTGAGCAGGGGTACTCGGCAAACCATCTCTGGGGTAGGTTGCTCATGGTGTCTCTTCATTGCTGATCATTGAAGAAAGGATGTGGATTGTTACCCCAGTCCAACTTTATGTATCTCCCTGGAATACGGGTTCAAACTTAAACAGGGAAAGTTTAGATTAGATATAAAGAAGAAGTTCTTTACTGTGAGGGTGTTGAGGCACTGGAATAGGCTGCCCAGGGAAGTTGTGAATGCTCCGTCCCTGGCGGTGTTCAAGGCCAGGTTGGACAGCGCTTTGGGTGACATGGTTTAGTAGAAGGTGTACCTGCCCATGGCAGAGGGATTGGAACTAGATGATCCTAAGGTCCTTTCCAACCCTAGCTATCCTATGATTCTGTGAGTGCAGGCTGTAGACACAGAAAGCGCCTGTGGGTGATACAGCCATTTACCACAGAAGAACAGGGATGGATCTCAAGATGGCAGGCTGCCTGCCCAGCAAGTACCAAGGAGAGACTGCAGGACTTCCTTATGCTCTAGTAAGCTGAAAGGGCAGAATCAGGGCCTTCATCACTTAAACCTGTTGTCTGTGGGTGCACATAGTGGGGCTTACAGTGACTGCTCATTGCTTCTGTTGTACATGATCAGCTGTACCTATAATGAAAGGGCGAAAATGTTTGAACAAGCTAAACCCAAAACAGCATTTAAGGAAATAAGATGAGCAGTGACTGCTCCATCTTTCACACTTTGTTCAAAAGTAGGGTGTTAGGCCCAGGAGTTCCAAACAGCTATGCCTTTTCATCATTAGATGTTGTGTAAGGGTAGGCATCTGTATGATTTGTTGCAGGAGTTTCTAAAAATAGCACTGAGCAATGAGTCCTGCCAAAGGACTCAAAAAGTGTCAAGAAATACTAGGCAATTACAGGAACATTTAAGTACCAGAAACAGGAAGAATGTGCCTAGCATCATCATGATTGAAGGTAGCGAAGTGTAATGTTTTTGGTTTCACGGTAGTATCCACAGCTTTCTGAAATCCTTCTTGCTAAGTCAGAGATGGATTTGCTTCAGGTAGAACCAAGGACTGCACTTTTTACAGGCTACTTGGATGTGGGGCTAAGCACAAGCCTCAAAAAGATTTGTTTGGCAGGAATGCTAGTTTCCAGAAGTTCAGTGGAACAAGTTCTGCTGGGCTGCTGAGGACGTGTAATTCACAAACCAGCTGGCACCACAGAATACAATGTTTTAAAATACAGGCTTATTTCAGTGGTCCTGAGATGGTACTGAGTTATTTTGCTTATATTCCTGCCATGACAAATTATCTTGGTATTTTGTTTGCAAGATGTATATGTTTAAGTATGTGCATAAGGATGTTTGATCTGTTTTGTGATTCAACACGTATTTAGCCTGTGCAAATATTATGACCAAAAGTTTTGTGTTGGTTTTGGCAGTAAATTCTCACTATCAATCATCTGATACAAAAATACAGATTTTGATTTGGTTTATCATTTTTATATGATAATTTTTAACAGGATAATTTGGCCTTATCTTTCTTTACAGCCCAAAATACAGCTACATTAAGGTTTGCTTTTTTTTTCAGTTCTGTGTATAATTTTTTAACAAACTTAAGTCTTGTTTTAATTCTCAAAAATTCTATGATAAAACTCACCCCTGTGGAGGGAAATGCTGTACTTAAATTTTCGTTTCTCATTAAGTTAACAAGCCTACATATATCAGATACTAGTTCAAATGGTACCATAAATAGATGAGTTTGTAGATTTGAATTGCACATCTGAATTGTCCTGTTGTGGAAGGTACATAAACATTTGTTATTTTTGTTAATCTCCCCCCCTTCCCCCCAAAGAAATGAGAATAAATACTTGCCATGAAGACTTTTTTTTAATAAATAATAATAAAAAAAGGTATTTTAGGATCATTTTTACGATTTCCTTTTTTTTTTTTTAATGTTTCTAGGTTACATGGTGCGTCAGCAACTTTAAGAAACTCAATTTATATGTGTATATATTGATAGTATTCTTTAATTAGATGTGTTACTTTTTACTTGATTGTGTGTGCAGTTCGGTAACTAAATAGCATGTTATTTCCAGAAGCAGTCTCTTTTCTGGTTTGCTGAGCAGTCACAGAGTGTTTTAAGATAATTGAAATTAGTTTAATATATTTAATAGTTCAGGCATGTATTTCTTTGAAGTCATTAATGAAGAAAGAAAAAGTACTCTAGCAGTCATTTCAATGAAGCATGCAAATCAAGAGAATGTGAGGAGAAGCTTCTAAATAGAGCCCTAAGGATGTTATTTCAAACATAACCTGTCCTTCTTACAGTTTAGACTTGTTGGAATGACAGTATTCATCTTATGTTTTAAAGAAATCCCTTATGCAACCGGGGGGGGGGATAAGTACTGTGAAATGTGGTTTACTCTTGTGCCCGAGTAAAACACAAACCTGTAAGTCACAAACTTCAGTGACTTAGAATGTATGCATAATGTATTGTACCAAAAACTGTGAACCAAAACTAAGGACTGGGACAGTATCAGAAAGAAGGCATGTGTAGCAACTGCATTTTCTCAAAATTCACTCTGAAAAATATTTGTTAAGCTTGTAGTTCTAGGGAAAGCAAAATTTGACATGTAGAGAAAGAAGCAAAGTGAATTTTTGAGGAGAAATAGGAGACATCCTTAAGAAACAGAGGAATGCCTCACAGACTTCAAATTTACCAACTGCAAATAGGAAAACAAGCTATTCCTAGACCTCTGGAATGCAGTCTGGGCTTTTGGTCACAGTATTTTTTCTATTTTTTTTTTTTTTTTTAAATAGGCAAAGTGGTTTGGAATAGGAGATCAAGTTCTTCCAGACATTGTTGGTTCAGCCGTATGTCAGAAATTCTTCATAGCTGCTTTCTTGCAAGCTGAATTGAGCTGTAGCTGGACTTATTTCTATAGTAAGGAATCAGATCGCTTTCACATACTTCATCCATGTGTTGATCATGGGCTGAAGTCAGGGATACCATGTTCTTTAAGTTTGTTTGCATTTCACTGCCTTCCAGGGTGACAAATGTGGGTTTCAGAAATTACAGTTAGGAGCGAAGAGGAACTCTATTTTGGCATTTGAAGGCAGGGTAAAGGCCGCTGAAGGCAGCATCTGCAGGTTTTAAGTCCAAAGGTACAAAGCTGTGTTTGACAGGTAACAAAGTCCTGAGATGAAATCACAGCTAGCTCGGAAATAAATGGGAGTTCTGCTGTTGACTTCAGTGGCATCAGGATTTTATGCTAGTGTCTGGGAAATCACATTGTATTAAAACCAGTTGAACTGTTTCGGTATTCTTTTGCATGTGTACCTAGCACTTTACAATCTTAAACCTTTCACTGATAAATACTTTGCCACATTTTATAATATTATGGTGGAGATCCTTGTTTTACAAAAGTGGAGAGGAGAAAAATGTGCCTGTTCTAAACATTTTATCCTTTTTGGAGTAAACTGTCTTGCTCAGTATAGTAAGGTCAGTAGGAAAACTGAGATTTTAAAGAGTTTAGCTTTCATCATTGTCCTCAGTGCACTAGATAAGATTACCTTATATCTAATTATTTTAGAAATAACAGCAGTGCATCAGTATTAATTATAATTACAGCATTCATCAGGCTTATTAGTCACTATTCAGTTGAAATCTATGCTCACCTTTAGCCCTGTAATTTTTGCTGAAAATCCTGAACACTTCTCATGCAAAAATATTACTGTCTTTATATAATCTGGGATAATCAGGGATTTTGTACTGACACAAATAGGGTTAGAGCTACTTTCTGTTTGCCTTTTTAAGGCATTATACCATTTAGACACAAACATACAATTTCCCTGGATGTTATTTATCTGAAAATCCATTATGATGGAAACATAGTTAACGCTGCATCATATGTGTGCAGTTTTAATGAACAGAAAGTGATATGGCTGAATTTTGAGAAACAACTAAAATTCACTAATAACTTTTGGAAATCGCTGTCCTCTGGTCTTGCGTGAATTTACTACCTTTATTACTTAGAAAATGTGTTTTGTTGAAACTATTTGTAGATGTATGTCACGAATCTTGGAAACCTCCTGACCCCCAAAGTTAGACTCCTGGTAAGCGGACATGCATGTTTTTGTCTCCCCTTTTCCTGGTTCTGCCCACAGATGGAAGCATTCCATTTTTGTGATCACTTAAAAAAAAAGGATAATCTTTATTACTCGATTTTGTCATATGAAAAAATAGATTGTGTGAGTTGTTTATCTAGTACAACTAAGAAGGTAGTTGTACATTTGAAAGCTTAGATGTTAAAAGTGGTTTTGGCCCAATACAAATATTATCTCTATCTCCAGAGCTTTTCACCACTTGAGCTGTACTCCGATGGTGAAAAGATAACATGTATGTCTGCATCACTTCCAGGCTTCCCAGATATGAAGCACGCTTCACATCCCAGGGAGCATACTGTTGTTGCATCACTTGAATTTAGGTGGCTGCTGTGGAGAACTTGGATAAACTTTCTGGTTTTGGCTTTTTTTTTTTTTTTTAGCCCCCCCCCCCCCCCGACTCTCTGTCTTTAGGATTGCTAAATTCTGTGGCATAGTTTAGTGAGAGCAGTCTGTGGGGTGTTTCAGGGAGAGTATTCTCTAGCCAGTACAGTCTGACAGAGCTTCCTGCTTCTGATTTAGTATACCAAAAAGAGCTGCTGCTGAGAAATACGTGTACTGAAAGTCAAGTCTGGATTTAATCTTGACATTTTCTAGACTTGCTTGTCGTAAGGTACTACATATTTTATTCTTCTTGTCAAGTAAATTTAGCAAGCCTTCAGTGAATGT
The DNA here is from genome assembly GCF_034315485.1 of Pezoporus occidentalis. NCBI lineage: Eukaryota > Metazoa > Chordata > Aves > Psittaciformes > Psittacidae > Pezoporus > Pezoporus occidentalis. The sequence goes on from NW_026915376.1 coordinate 3,561,868, forward strand.
TTAAGATTCTTATTGTGCAATAACACCTCCCCATTCAAACACATAAAGACATAGCTTATTCTTGTATAATAAGCACATGGCACTTTTTGCGTGTAGTATTTGGGCAAAGTCAGTATCATACTACATCTGCTAGTAGCTGTTTACATACAGAATCAGTGGGTATTATCTGCGGATAAAGTGCTCTGACTTGCCCTTTTGTTTGCACTTGTGTCAACAAAAGAAATTAGGAGAAAATTAAGGTTTGTTTACACTGTTTATTATGTAGGAAACTGATATACATAAGCATTTGGATTTCTGATTCTTTTCTCCTGTGATCTCATAATCAAATTAGAGGAATGTTCATCATCCATTTACATTGGCATTCTTGGAAGCAATTATGATCCGTCATATCTTGTGATAGTTCTTACCATAAACTGATTTATGAAGTATGTGGAAAAGGTATTTCTTTTTCAGTTAGAATTTATTACATTTCATGTTGAATTAAGGGTTATTTTGTATCTTTCTGTCATATAGTGCTTAAAGAATTTTCTCTGGAACACAACAGAGCCTGTCTTTTCCCTGCCTGGACACAAAGTGCCCTCTTTTGTCTTTGTGGGTATCAGTGCTTGTAAAAGTCTTCATTGTTGTTTCCCTTCAGCTCTTTACACTCAGTATGCTTTGAGTTTTATTTTTTAATCTAATTTGGTACACTGGAAACTTCAGCCAGGCTGATGCTAGAGTCTCTTGATTGGTTGGTTGCAGTCAATGTAGACATCACTAATGTGTGTGACAAGTTCTGATTGCTTCTGATGCAGATGCACATTGTCGTGCTCACCAGTGCTGGATTTCATCTACAGTCCAGGTACTCTGAGTCATCTCTCTTTCTGTCTAGCCACTATTAATTGCCGTGGGCTTTTTTTGTACCTTTTCCTACTTGTACATAGGTCTCATTTATAAACAGATTATAAACCTACATTGTATTTTTCTGACCCCTTCTGAGAAGCTCTGCTTATACCAGTGAGGTCCTACTTCTAAAACATTTCCTAGTCATAACAAACTGTAGTGATAGAATGTTTTTGCAAATCCTCTGCATCTACACAAAAACTTGATGGTGTAGTTACTTGCTCATTGCATTTATATTTTTCATAATCATGACTTAATCTGTCAGAATCTGAAGGGTAGACCAAGGCTTTATGTTCTTTACTGGCATATTTACTTTTATTTAGTTATTTGGTTTTTAAATGACAGATTTCTGCTAAATTCAGACAAGGCTGTAAATATTTTCTCAGAGTGAATTTATTTTGTGTAAATATATGCTTGCTAGTCTGGAAGACCAAATTAGATTTGAGGGTTTTCTGAACTACTGTGGCAAAATTTCATATACTTCTGTTACTTGTTCAACTAGAGTGAGGTATTTCTAAACCATATGTGTTAGTAGGCTCTGAAAGGACATATCATAATTAACATATGTCCAAGAAAAAAAAAAAGAGTATCTGCTCTGATCCATATCTTTGCCTATTTTAATCTTGCAGCACTGTTTTATGACTTCAGGTTTCCTAGTAGCCTCTTGTAAGATAACTGTTCATAGTCTTTTTTGAACTTCAAATAAATTCTATCAGCCAGCTGGGCTCTTTGTCTGCTGTTTTGCTTAACGTGCTCAAGAATTTGAGTAGATTAGTGATGCATGGTTTTGCTTTGCAGCAGCTGTGCTCATTTGCCTTTATCATGTAATATCCATCATGGGAGTTTGTTTCTATTTTTAATGGACATTTCAGTGTACTTTTCTAAAACCAAAGTCTGTCTCATGGGTAGACAGATTGGAAATTATCACCAGTTAATGTGTCTTTATCAGAGTAATTTTATATATTTCACAGTGTTAGTGTAAAATGCCACTGGCCCTATGAAAACAAGAGATTTTTCTGTGCAAAAAGTAATGCACAGGGAAGGGATATCATATGTTAATTAACTAAAGATTATGTACTGAACTTGTTCAGTGCTCTGGTTAAGTAAGTTTGCCATTAACTAGTGAATTTCACTAGTGTTCTGGGGAACAAAACAAGAACAGATCAGTCACACACCTAGGTTTTTTAGTGGTTTTTTGGTTGGTTGCTTGGTTTTGCCTCCTTCAACTTTGCTGCTAAGAGAAGCCTGACAAGTTGAAGGTGCATGTATGGCTCAGCACCTGTGTAAAATAATTCGTATGCCAAATTCATTCACCTGGGTTTGCGAAGTGCTTCACTAGTTGAGTGTTGGTGCAGGCATGCATGAGATAATGAATAATTTATAGCTTCAAGTTGTTTGTTTGGTACCTGGTGAGAGGGGAAGTTTGGGAATTGCTGTTACTGTCAAACTACAGACTTGTGTCTTTTTCTTCTTCATCACTGTCTTGTGTTAGATTTTCCTAGCCTTCATGCATACTGCTTCCTTAAGTGTTGGTGTTCTTTGAGATTTGTTTTTTATACTTGTATCTGTTGTATCTTGGTGCTTTGGGAGTAGGATGGAACAAACTTTTTGTGGTCATTCTAATGAAAAGACATAGTAGGCAAGCTTTCCTTTTTTTTTCGCAGATAGAATTGCCATTTATACAATTTAATTACTTTTCAGAAGGAGTATTCTTCAAATGTAATCTTCTATGGAAAATGCTTATCTGCTGTTGTATAACTTGCAAGAACTGTAGCTTTCATCAGGCTTTGTGGCAGCAGGTGTATTTTTGCTCTGTATCTGAACATTTAACCAACAGATATAATTCTTCAGCTTTAAGGCCTTTTTTTTTGCATTTTGACTTCGAGGAAATGAATCATTGCTTGTGATTCTGGAAAACTCAGTGTATCTTTTCTCTTTAGAAACCTGGAAGAATGTTCATAATCTACACATTTCAGTTTATTGTGTTATATGTGGAAGATGGAATGAATCATTGGATTCATAGTTGTTCTTGGTTTGGAAACACTGTTTCACAGAGCTTTAGTTCAGCTATTACATCAGCTTATGCTGGCAAAAGGATTTGAACTAATGAGCAATTCAGTTTATCCTGCAAATTCAGGGCAAGCTTTATTAGCAAACGCTTAAGAACAGATAATTCCTGAAAGTGTCTTCAACAAGGATTTTTACCACAGAAACTATATTTAAGTTGGACAAAACTGGTACTGGTGGATAAACATTAATGTTTTACATTTCTATGGGAAACTTTATAAGCAAATCAAATCACCTTGACAGTGATCAAATAAGACGCTTTCTGTGGTGTAACTAACAACCTTTTACATGGGTAAAAAGGTAAAAAATTAAAACTTGAAGGTGTTGTTTGAGAATAGATTAGTCGTAGCCAAATCGTGATCTCTGCAAATTTTCACCTGGGGAAAACTGTATAAACCTGCCTTGAAGTTATATCTTTATGATAATGAAAATCTAATGTGACGCTGGTAAATCTATAGCAGGCAAGTCTCAGTGCTTGTTTTGCAGTGTTTCAGAGACAGGATTTTCAAATTATATATTAAAATACATTTTTGTACATAAAATCAACTTGTGTGGAGGTTTTCTGATTGTGAAAAGCAAAGCTTGAATGCTTCCTCTGTCATCTCTTCTGACTGGGAGGATGTTGTGAAATAGGCCACGCTTGATTAATGCTGGGTATGGTATGACTAATGTAAAGGGCTTTGAAAAAATCCTGTCTGTTCATCATCAGCATGGAAGTTAAACTTTTCATGTATCCTAAAAGAAAGAATGCCCCCCCCCAAAAAAAAACACCCCAAAAAAAACACCCCCCCCAAAAAAAAACCAACCAAACAACAAAACCCACCCCCCAAAAAAACCAATATATGAAAAGCAATATAAGGAGGAAACAGCTGGCAAAGGTCAGGCTGAGCTAGCAACTGAATTTTAATAATTTACATGGGGGGGGGGGATTTAATTCTATTTTCATGGCTTTTGAACTGTCCTGCATATTTTCTTTACTATCTCATAGTTACAGAAAATGTTAGGTTTTCATCTCCTTTTGGTAGTTCATTGTGAGTTTGAAAGAAGATAGTGAAGAAAGAACTAATTTGTAGGTTTGTATTAAGCAATTGTGTTAGCAATTTAGAGTTTTCTTTTTTTTAAGTATTGCTAGCTAGGAGCCAACTATGGGAGCATCAGACTTACAGTAAATAAAATTAAGAAAGCAGCCTGAGTCAGGCCTGTCTTATTTAGTCTAGACAGTACTTTTCATGCCAAACATTGCTGGTCTCATTTCTGCTTGCCAGAGTTACTCTGATACCTCACATTTGTGGCTTGCTTTTATCAGGCAAGGGAGCTTTCTTTTGCATGATAGCTGCAACTGTTTGTTCTCCTTCTGTAGTGCTGTTGTAACCTTACTACTCTTTGTATTGTTTGTTTCTAGAAAATGCAATTAAACGTTTGTCTGTCTAGTGTACATTTCAGCAATGGAAAGTTTTTGTCAAGTTTATTAAGTTAATGTCAGTTTTGACCATCTAATTACAAACTAGCCAGGTAAATGAGTCACGTAAGTCTGTAAAATGCAAAAATCTTATGTAGTCTTGGCTGTTTGATGCAAAATTTAAAGATTGGAACTAACAATTGCATCTTTTTAATCAGTGTGACAGGGAGTTTTAGTAGTACTTCAATATTTTGTATTGCAGCAATGCCCAGGGGTTCCACTTTGTGTTCAGATGTTCAGTAAGCAGCATGCTAAAGTTGGGAAGCAATGAAATATCTTCAGTTGTGGTGATGGTTGTTAGATAAGAACTATTTATCTTTTAAGTACAGTGGCTGTGAGTTGCTTATGCCTTTTTTTGGTTTGTTTTAAATTATAAAATTATTTATAAAATTATAAAAACCTGTTTTAGTGTCCCTGACCTACTTTGAATATCCACTGTGGTAGCAAGCTAGTACTAGCTATTCCTAGTGGCCTTGAGCAGTGTTGTGAAGAAATTGGTCTATCCTGCTACTTATTTATTAGTTTGGATATCCCAACACTGGGAATAAATTAAAGACCTCATTCAGTGCCAAGTATTTCTACCCTAGTAGATCAGAGATTAACTGCCAGAACAATCTGCTTTGGAACAGCTAAATGAATCTGAGCATAATAGCAGGCTTGGCTTTTGCTTTTTGCCAGGTGCCCCTGGCACAGGTGATGTGACCAGGTACAGCACCTGAGCCTCCATGCAAAGGAAGGACTGGCATGAGGAGCTCAGGGAGAGCTCCAGAACTCGGTAGAGGCCAAAATATAGGAAAGGGAAGAAGCAGAATTACTTGCAGGCTGGTAGTATTGTTTGGCAAGCTGGCACCAGCAGTCATGGCAACAATCACTGTGTTTTAGAGGATTGGGAATACACTGTGGTAGAACTGTTAAGATAACTTCCAAAGGCTTAATAGTGACTAGGGTGATGCTTGTTATCAAACTAGGCCTGAAATGTTTCCTTGTGACATGATTGTATTGTTTTCAGCGCTGATGTCTTAATGACCTTCTCTCTGTGAGGATCAGGCTCTCCTCTCTGCATATATCAGTTAGGAGGGATAGTTCTGAAGGTTTTGTCCACAGGGATCAATGCAAAGGAAAAAAACTCAGTCACACTCTGTTGCTGAGCCCACTAGAAATAGCGTCTTCTTAGAAGTTCTACAGCACTGAAGGAACTCTTTATGTGCTGGTCTAGGAAATTAAAACTTAGGTACTTCACTAGCATCAATACTTACAGTGGTGGCAGAGCTACATGACTGTTCTCATATACCTTCCATGACGTAGTTAGAGGAATATCCTTGATTTTAGTGGAAGACGCAGTATCTCAGTTAGCTATGCAGTATCTTTTGATTATAACATCTTCAAGAATTAGATCACATTGAGAAGAATTTGAGTATCAAAAGAACAGTCAGAACAGAAGGATCTCGTAAATGTTTTGATGTTTGACCCTATCAGCTCCTACTAGAACTGCACTTCTGGTGAGCAAGATCAGTCAGGCTGGTCAGATGCTTTTGGGTAGCTCACATCAACACTGTCAGCAGATGTCTAATCCACGCTTTTTAAACATTTGGAGTACTTTTGCACCTCTACTCAAGACCTTTGGTAGTTATACGCCACAACCATCAAAACCGAGCACAAATGTGCAAGACAAAGGGTCTAGACAAGTCTTAACTTTGGTTTCATGCAACTATTGTAAGCATACTGTTTTATACAAGAATAGGTTATTTGCTGTGTATTGAAATTTAAGACCAACAGCTTAAACATCAGATGAAGATGTTTCCTTTTAAAGAATTTAAGTTTCTGGAGTGAAGATCAAAGCTTTCCTGTGTACTACCGAGTAAAGCAGTCTTGCAAAACAGAACTTAATTTTAAACTGCCTTAACAATAGTAATGTTAATACTTAATACAAGCTAAATTAAGGAAGAAAATTGCAATACCTGGGAAGGAAGAGGCAACTTTTTATAAATCCTAGTGGCAAAACTTTCAGCCTCCAGTGTATGGCACTCCTGTCTTAGGTGTGTTGTATTGTTCAGTTATTGTGTTTTTTGGGGGGGAGGATGAGTGTTGGTTGTTTTTTGTTTTTTTTTGTTTGTTTGTTTGTTATTTGTGGTGGGGTTTTTTTGTTTTTTTGTTTTTTATATTTTAATTTCAAGTGCTATGGTAGACTCTATCGTAGATTGACAGCCTTGGTCTACAGTGTGGCTGCATATATTGTAATGTAAGAGGTAACACTTCACAACATGTTACAGCCTTAACAGAAAACAGGCACTTGAATGGCAGCATCTGTGTCCAGTCAAAGATCACACCACTGAACTTTGAATCATAAAATCATAGAAAACTTAGGAGTGGAAAGGACCTTAAGATCACCTAGTTCCAACCCCCGTGCCATGGGCAGGGATACCTCACGCTAAACCATGTCACCCAAGGCTCTGCCCAACCTGGCCTTGAACACCACCAGGGATGCAGCATTCACAGCTTCTCTGGACAACCCATTCCAGTGCATCACCACCCTCACAGTAAAGAACTTCTTCCTTATATCCGATCTAAACTTCCCCTGTTCAAGTTTTAACCCATTACCCCCTATCCTGTCACTACAGTCTCTAATAAAGAGTCCCTCCCCAACATCCTTATAGGCCTCTATCAGATACTGGAAGGTTGCTATGAGGTCTTCACGCAGCCTTCTCTTCTCCAGGCTGAACAGCCGCAACTTTCTCAGCCTGTCTTCATACGGGAGGTACTCGAGTCCCCTCATCATCCTCGTGGCCCTCCTGAGCTTGTTCCAACAGTTCCATGTCCTTTTTATGTTGAGGACACCAGAACTGCACACAATACTCCAGGTGAGGTCTCAAAAGGGCATAGTGGAGGGGCAGGATCACCTCCTTCAGCCTGCTGGTCACACTCCTTTTGGTGCAGCCCAGGATACAGTTGGCTTTCTGGGCTGCGAGTGCACACTGAAGCCGGCTCATGTTCATCTTCTCATCAACCAACACCCCCAAGTCCTTCTCCACAGGGTTGCTCTGAATCACTTCTCTGCCCAACCTGTAGCTGTGCCTGGGATTGCCTTGACCCAGGTGTAGGACCTTGCACTTGGCATGGTTAAACTTCATGAGGTTGGCATCAGCCCACCTCACAAGCATGTCAAGGACCCTCTGGATGGCATTCCTTCCCTCCAGGGTATCAACCGAACCACACAGCTTGGTGTCATCAGCAAACTTGCTGAGGGCGCACTCAATCCTGCTGTCCATGTCAGTGACAAAGACGTTAAACAAGACCGGTCCCAACACCGATCCCTGAGGGACACCACTCGTTACTGGTCTCCAGCTGCACATTGAGCCATTGACCACAACTCTTTGTGTGCGGCCATCCAGCCAGTTCTTTGTCCACTGAGTGGTCCATCCATCAAATTGATGTCTCTCCAATTTATCGACAAGGATGTCGTGTGGGACAGTGTCGAACGCTTTACACAAGTCCAGGTAGATGACATCAACTGCTCTACCCCTGTCCATCAGTTCTGCAGCTCCATCACAGAAGGCCACCAAATTGGTCAGGCAGGATTTCCCCTTAGTGAAGCCGTGCTGGCTGTCACCAAGCACCTTGTTGTTTCTCATGTGCCTTAGCATGCCTTCCAGGAGAATGTGCTCCAAGATTTTGCCAGGCACAGAGGTGAGACTGACTGGTCTGTAGTTCCCTGGGTCATCCATTTTCCCCTTCTTGAAAATGGGGGTTGTATTTCCTTTTTTCCAGTCTTCGGGAACTTCACCCGACTCCCATGATTTTTCAACTTAAATATGTGTGACTTTTGATAGTTACATATAGTAACTATAGTATCAGCTTCTGTAGTACTTTGACCTCTTGTCATGGCCTGCTTGTAAATCACATGGGAAGTATTCAGTATAGACCCTCTCATGCCCAGGTAAAGAAACAGATCTCCTTAGACATAGGCATTGAATGAGATCTGTGGGGGAAAAAAAAACAACCCTGTGTTGTGCAGGAAGGATTGCATTGACTTTTCAAACACATGAAATTCATATGTAAGCAGTGACTTACATATGTGAGTGACTTCAGCTTTTTCACAGGCTGAGGTCTTCCTGGTGATACTTCTTACCAGATTGTCGAATTCTAAGCCTGACCTCCAATGTCTCCAAAGCCTCTTTGATTTGCTGGTAGGAAACCTAAAGACAACAGGGGAAGTACAGCATTCTCTCTTAATCTGGGGAAAGGACTTCTACTGAATACAGTGAGACTGCATAAGCACTGTATTAGAAAATTTGACTTGGAAATAGTCTGAGGAGTTATGTTTTTGTTGTACGTAAGAGTCATAGAATGTCTCTAATGAATGCACTTTTTCTCAAACTGATCCAGGTTAACAAGAGCATCTGTGTAGGACAAAACCCCATTGTCTGTTCTAACCACAAATCTGTTGGCTACAGTGGTTACTAAGCATCCTTGAATAATGTGACTAAAGAATAAGGCATTGCTTCGGAGATAGGTGCTGGCTCAGGCTCCACATGCTGGAAAACAATAGAGCTATCATCTGACTTCTCACTCTGCTTAAACTCTTCAGTCTCACCACTGTGGGGAAGTGCTGCTCAGCTGTCCTCTGTAATAAGAGGTCCATGCCTTACTCCCAGAAGATGGTTATTTACCCTGCACAACTGTGGCTCTTTGAAGGATGGTTGTTATCCCATAACTTTCTGTCCTGGGTTCAGCAGTAGCAGTCATTTTTCTCCTTCTTGGTAGCTGGTGCAGTGCTGTGTTTGACTTTCAGCTCAGGAACAGAGCTGGTAACAATGATGTTTTGGTTTGGTCAAGGACTTTGTGAGCCTCATGCTCTGCCAGGGAGGAGGGGAAGTCTGGAGGAAGCAGAGAGAGGACACCTGACCCAAACTAGCCAAGGAGGTATTCCATACCACAGCACGTCATGGCCGGGGTGGGGGGTAACTGGGAGCTACCCAGAAGGACACGGGCTTCCGGGTGGGGCTCGTTTCTTGGCCAGTGGTACTGTATTCTCTTCCCTTGTTATTTTCTCTTATCATTGTTGTCAGTGGTGGTAGCAGTGGTGCTTTGTGTTGTACATTGGTTGCTGGACTGTTCTTGTCTCAACCCGTAGGAGTTGCACTCTTTTGATCCTTCTCCCCATTCCTCCGGGAGTGGGGAAGGGGAGAGCCCCGGGGGGGGGCTCGATTGCTGTCAGCCTGGCACCACTCACTAGGAGTGAGTGAACAAGTTGCCTGACTGGGTTTAAACCACGACACTTTCCCTTTTAACTTTTGCAGACTGAACTTATTAGAGATCCTTAGTTGCAAAGAAAGTGAGAGAGGCTTACAGCATTCCACTCTGCCTTCATTTGAGCAAAGGACAATGTAGTGCTACTAGCCAATGAACTAGGTTAGCAATTGATACTACTCTCTGAGGAATGTGTTATCTTGACAGTGTGATCTACAATAAGTACAACTTCTTGAAAACTTTCTATTAGTAGTTTGTTACTTAAAGATGTGCTATTACTGCAGTAGAACTCTGCAGCCTAGAGCCCGGAAGTAATGAGCTTGTATATGGCCAAGAGCTCTGTGTTTTGCTTCCTTGCTTGTTTATTGCTGGATAGCACTGTGGAAGAGTGAAGGCCAGTGTGTTAGTAAAGAAATGGTTCCAACTGCTGATGGTGTGTGGCTAAATAACCATGTTTTTTTTCTAAAGAAGGGGGAGAAGGGAATTTCTATTGAAAGTTGGCAAGTTTTTTGTGCAGTGAGAAACTGAGATCTTGGTGAAGAATAACAATACCAAGTAAGAAACTAGGATTTGGAAGTGAGAGAATCAGCTTGAAGGCATCATCTTGTTTAACAGGAAGGGGAAATAGTTTTGCTGTTCATGGAAGCCATGTGGTTATGGGACATTTGTCAGAGACGTTCAGTGCTGCAGGCAGAGAGAAAGTGAATGGGGACAGTAATGTGATACTGGGAAAGAGATACAGACCTTCTGGTGAAATGGGAGCCAGGCTGAAAAAGAGGAAGAGAAGCAGTGCTCTGCTGTATGACTAGAGGTGTACGGTGGTGAAGGGAACAGGGTTTCTGGGGAAAAAAGTGGCAAAGCAGCTGGGCTTCGGTTCTACTTAACACATCTGGTGTGAAATGACAGTTGTAAGAAATGGAGAGAGGTTTCATGGCACTGCTGCTTCTCTGACTAGTCTGGAAATCTCTGTGTGTTAACAAAGTTGAGCTCTTCCAACTCATGATTTTGAGGAGGACTTTTTCTTATTCCTCCCTATTGTCCGAGGTGTTGTAAATTGCTGTATTGTAAAAGAAGTGATATAATTCCTATAGTCTTTATTTATTGTTTGTTGATCTGCAGGACGATGAGAATGCTAGGTGCATGAAAAATCAGGTGCTTCATTGGAAGCTAGTAAGTTGAAGTTTCTCAAATGGTGTTTTGAGAACTTGGAGTATAGATGAATTTGTCTTTTGGGTTTTTCTTTTACCGGTAGTTTCTAAGTCTAATTTATTGACTTTTACATCATTCTCTCTCTTCTTTTTTATTTCTTCTTTTTTCCCTAAAACAGGATGATACCTCTATCATCTCAGACACTGATGATGAATCTTCACCATGGCCAAACACAGGAATATGTGATCAAACCCAAATATTATCCAGTAAAAAAAGTGATTTCAGGAGAACAGTCCATTGAGGGATCATTACCACTAAGACTGGGTCAGGATCAACTCGCATCACCTTTTCAATGTGAGTACAACTGCCAAAAGCATACTCCTTTCTCCCCCCAACCCCTTTTTTTTATTTTTTATTTTAAGATCTTGAAAATTTCTTTTCACCTGAATTGCCATAACACTTCCAAACAGAAAAAGGTTAAAATAATTAAATGAGATAATTCTTAGATTAGCAAGTGCTCCAACATTCTGTATCCTGTTGAGAAGCAAAACAGATTTCCTAGATGAAGAAAAAAATTGAACCTGAGTCACTGATAAAATTTCATAGTGCTATTTCTAGATGATAGGTTTTTCTTTGGATAAAAGGTGCTTTGTGAACACCTGCTGGAGTAGGCATAACTGTAGTCAGTGTAAGATGACAGTTACCTTTACTTCAGTATGATAGATATCCTTCTTGGAAAGCTGGAGTCCAGGATTGTGGTCTCACTGGTGACTGGTTTTCTCTATATTTAATTTATTATGTGTTTATGAACTTCTGCACAGTATGGAGGCTGCATGAGAGTTTCTGCTTCATATATATAAAAAATGATTGTGTAGGTGCCCAGCTTGTGGCCTTGGCTCATGCCCCATGGTGTGGGGAGCTTGAGGACAAGTTTTGGCTTAAAAGATGAAGGGCTTGATGAATTATGGGTTAGGTATTACAGAATGTCTGCTGGCTTGATCTGGAGAAAAGTTCCTGCAGTTAAATAATGGACTGATTAACATGGAGACCAAGGTAGTTGCAGTCTCCTGACAGACTTCCTCTGCTGTAGCGCAGAGGAATATGTTTTGAGGATTAAGGGAAGAGCCTTTCATGTTAAATCTCTAAATATGGTTTCTTTCTGTACCTTTGCATTTCTGCATTGCAGATCTTCATGGTCTGTCCATCTATGCTTAAATGCAACGGCCTGCTTCCTTTTTCTCAAGAGTAAGTTCATCTATGGTTAAATAGAATCTTGGCTCTAATGGGAATACAAGTGAGCAGCTGGAGGTCTTTGAACACTTTCAGCGTGGGGAAGTATACTGCTTGCGAAGCACTACATCACCTTCTTAGAAGCTTCAAAAAGATACTTAAGCACTCTGTCAACATTAACCAATAGGACATCTTGCAAATGAGATACTACTGTTTTTCTTTCTGCCAGCTGTAATTTTCTTACAAACAAGATATTAGTGGTCCCTGGGATTGGATTGTGTCCCTCTGTTCTAACTCGTCAGCCAGAGAGTATATAAATCCCAGGCTGTATAGTTCTCCCAGTACTTGGAGCAACTGTTGCTGGTTGGATTTGGGGGGGGGGGGGGGGGGGGGGGGGGGGAAATCATCTTCATTTTTGCCCCCTTCTTTCAGGCTGTTTGAGTCAGTCTACTTTAGATACACTCAGTGCTGTTTGCAAGCACCAAGCTGCCAGTGTACAAATGGGTTGTGTGAGATAACTCCATGCTGCCCTAAGACAAAGGAATCAGTACTTCTAGCTCTTTATAGCTTATTGGAGTTCCCCTGTTAATCACAGTACTTTGAAGGACATGACTAAGAGGAAGAAAGTCAGGAGCTGAAGACAGAGTACTTGTTATCAGATTCTAAGAAGCCCCTCTGAGTAAGGATTAGATTAGGGTATGAAATTTCATGTCAGGTGTTCTGTGTTAACCACCAATATGCAGTTCCTAGCTTTGCCTTGAACTGAGGGCTGAGGTCCTGCAAATTACGTCATGCTTGCGGCAGGATTGACAATCATTGTCTAGTTAATATGAGAAAATTCATAAGTGGCTGATGATCTCCTGGTATTTTGTCACTGCTCTTAAATGTGTAATCTTGTTTCATGGCAGAACCTCTTATTCCGTTGAGCAAATGAATCAGTAATGGCAATGTGGAGATACTTAAAAATGAAGAGGGGAGCAATGTAGTAACTTCATTAAAAAGCAAACCAAGTTGGTACTGAATACTTCAAGGTTGTTTTTTTTTAATTTTTTTTTCCTTACTAAATGTTTGGGGTTTTTTTTTCAGAGAAGAGAAGAAATAGTAGTCAGATAATACTTAGTGGCATCACCCAAGAGTTCATAGTTATTAATTAACAAAATGCAAAGCAAATAATTTTTTTTCTTGAGCATTTCTATGCATTTTAAGATATTAACACTGTGGCAGAGAGTGGCATCTGTGAAAGATGTGCTCCAGAGAATAAATCTATTTTTCCAGCTGTAGCTGAACTTGGCGTTGATTTCTCTGGGTTTCTATAGATTAATGAAAACCTGTGACACTTGAAACTGGAGCAAGTGTCAGTCCTGAGATACCCTTAGAGATAGTTCTGTCCTGGCAGAGGCAAATGAGATGTTGGCTAATAGTGCTTTGGGAAGAAAACTGCCGGCCCTGAGTAGGTTCTTCTGGGCATCTTCTGGTTCCCAGTTAGTAGTGTTTGAATGTCCTGCTATAGTGTTGCCAGATACACTTTTGGAGGTATTAGGGGAAAAAACATTGAAGATGAGTCACATTAAACTTTTTTTCAATTAAAATTTATATAAGGTTCTTCCTGGAACACTTATCCTGGTGTATTTACAAGCAGTTTAATGTCTCTGGTAGCTTCCAGAACATGCAGTATAGTAGTCCTATTAAAGACAGCAAAATAGTCTTCTTTTTTGGTTTTTTAACTGAACTTTTACTGTAAAGTAATACATCACATCAACAGAGTTTGAAAATTCAGTTGTCCATTTGGCTTACAATAACAGCATTTAAAGTCACTCTGGGACATGAAATGCGATTACCTGCCAGTAACCATTTCTACTATCAAGCACTTTGATCTTTTTGCTGTAGAATGTAAGCCTTCTCCTAAGAGCAGCTAGTGTAATTAATCATAAAGCTCCCAAAAAAATGTAGTTCTTCAGTGCTAAATTTTGAATTCTTGCTCTGCCTAATGAGGCGAGGCTGTTACAATTGTTCATAGGGATTTTTTTTAAAGTCTTGTTTTCTAAAACCAAAGTGAACCAAACCCCCACCCTAGAAATAATGTTCAAGATCTTCAATTAAATATTTTTGGAGTTCACTGACTCATTCAAATTTTTAGAATGGTCACAATTTTACTGCATAATTAATTCTGTCTCCTTATGCTTAATATTGTAATACAGTTTTATTTGTATGGCTGTGTATTGCTTTTTTCAGAGGGCTCATACCATATTCAATACAGAAGGAGAGAGAAAAATCAGGGCTTATAAACATGGCATTGTAGAATTTTAAAGTGCTTTTCTTTAGAACTGAAACGCTATTCTGTTTGCATGCTTCTAAATCATCTGTTGTTAAAATTATTGCACTATAAAGCATCTATCTGATTCCGTTTAATCAGTATGCTAGTATATTTAAGCTACTAAAATTAATCTTCAGATATCTTTTTACGGAATTAGCAAATATTTAAGGATAAGGCTTGGGAAATTCAGAGCTGCCTCAAGCAGATGAAAATATCTCATGTTGCATAGGCTGACATCTGCAGCAAAAGTATACATATGGTTTAGCACCAGTTAGAAGATTGAATATGTAGCGATGAAAGTAAGTTTGCAGTGGAGTCACTATGATCAGCAAAGAAAAACTGCAAAGGATGAGATCATGTATATCTCAACATTTGTAATGTAAACATCAAAAATACTTTAATACATAGGTGAGGCCAGCCAAATAGCCTGTCTTATATAAGCTCACCATGAGCTCAGTAATTCTCAAGGGATGCATTGCTTTCTTAAAAGCACATACCAGCACAGTTGATCTATAATCTGCCTGAATATTTGAAACTCAGGGTAGAAATGGCATCAGCACAGAAACTTCAACTGTAAAATTCTATTTACAGCTTAGTAGCCTATAAAACAATGGGGAGATGCACCACTTTCAGTAGTGCAGGTACACCTACTTCAGACATTTTCTGCCACTCTTTTAATGGCACAGTTAAACAGTAACCACTAGTCAGCACGAACTGAGCGTGGATCCTATAAATATGAGTGCTGATCTTCCTGGCTTTATATGAGTAATGTTAAAGAAAAAAATTAGTTAAAGAGATTCTGTTCTGTTGCCATTGGTCTAAAATGTGTATGACAATAAGCAAATTATAAACTGAGCGTGTGCTTTCTGGAATTCCTTTCAACACAGTTATTGTGGGAACTGTTTATTAGAGCAGTAAGAGGCTAGGAAGTTCTCTTTCCCTCTGTTCACTTCAGGTGTTAAATGATGGTTCAAAAAAGGCATTTAAATATATGCCTCATTTTCTGACCTGAGATGCTTGAGGGCTAGTTTTTAGCAGCATTGTGCGTGGTTCTATGAACAGCCCTTAAATCCTTGTGTAAAGAGGAAGCTGAAACAATCATATGAAAGTCATGTAACTGTTCTAACTATCAATACATTATAGTGTCTTATATTTTACAACATAATTTTACATATGTTTAAGTACATGAAGTAAGCTTAATGTGGAAGAAAATGTCCCACCACTTAGAACTGTGATGTGCAGAATACTCTTGTGACAGTTTTGTCATAACAATAGCTTTCCTGCTATTGGAAGCATAATACACTGATAACAGAGAAGCTCTTTTTTAAGCTGATATATAATTTATACATGCTGGCTTCACAGATTGATTTAAGCAAAAACAGGTGTCACTTTGAAATTCCAGTGTAAACTTTCCGTGGTATTGCACCATTCTGACTTCACTATGTGACACTTGTATCATAATAATAGTATTTCCCTGTCAGTATGGGTAAGCAGCTGTATGTAAATGTTTTATTGTTTTTAAAAAAATGCATACGGAGTTGATACATGTTCCATGTAAACTTGTCTGTGTGATTTGACCTTCTACCACAATTCAGTGTTTGCTGATTTCAGGAGAAAAGCTCCCTTAGGTCTTCAGTGGGTCACGTATACCTTCCACACTTCTTGGTATTTGCTTGTGGAACCGCTGTGCATAAACAGCAAAATAATTCTCTCACTGGCTTGTCTTAACTAGAGCATTGCATTGTGTTCTTTGTAGCTTCTGCCTACGTTTGTATGTATGGATATTAGAGTTGAACAGTGGTAACTTCTCTGAACACAAGTTTTGTGAAATTTGGAGGTAAGGGAGGGGTGTTAGAGGCTATACTCTAATTAAACAAGGTATGGTCAGCATAATTAGGTGGTGAAAAGAGAATGAACAGTTAGAAAACTAACAAGCAGAAATAACAGAAAAAAATCACTGCACAGTCTATTTGGTGGAGGGAATGAAGAGTCCAGTTCACTTGGTCACTCATGGGAACTGCCATTCATCTCATGCTCCTGAGGTTGTACATAATCAAATACAAATAGGGAATGGGGTAAGTGTATAAATGTCAGGGACTTTATTGTTTTCTCAAGCGCAAAACATTTCACACGTGTTCAAAGGCTTGCTACCCTTCAAGAAGCAATGGGGATTTTTTTTTTTTTAGGGACATTTTAAAATGTTTAATAAAAACTTTTAGTGCAGCCAGGGTCAAAAAATACTGTGGCTTTTTTGATGACAAAACCCAAACAATTCTAGTAAAGCTTCCTTTTTCTCCGTCCCATTTAAGAGCATTACCCATACTGCTATTGAAAGTCATGACAAATCATAACAGCCATTTAAAGTTTGCATTTTATTCCAGAGGGACTTGGAAGACGCTGAACTCCAAATGTAAATTAAGTGGCTTAACTAGATTCATGCTAAAGCAGTTAACTCTATCAAATCAACAACAGCTTTACTTTTCTTTTGTTTTAAAGAGTGACAAATTCTGAAACAAATAACTTTAACAAATGAACATAGTTTATTTAGCAATTATAAATTATGAAGGACTGCATAGTTCTAAATCCCTGAAGATAAATCAGTTCTGTATAAATACAAACTGCTTCTCTCGATATATTGCAGCTGCAGGCATTTGAACAATACCTTTTCTAAGGTGTCTTTGTGATTGTTTGTGTATCTGTAAAAGGTTCAGAATTGAGGTGGCCAGGAAACCAGCCTCCCCCAAAAAAGTACCATGTTTTTCTTTTTGGAATCCAAAAACGTTTTTATGGCCTTGAGCTCACCAATAATTGAATGTCTGCGTGACAGGCAGAGGCTGCTGGGGCTTTTATGGGAACTAATTTAAATGTTACATTCACCCAAAAATGAATTATCATCTCTCTGTGCTTTAAAATATGGAGGCCAAGACTGATAAACAGCAGTGTGGGGAAAAATCTTGGAAAAACAGATTGGTGATCTGGCAAATGGAATTCAGATCAGTTCAAAATGTGTTATAGCTAGAGGAAAACACAGTCTGAGACAAATGCATCTCAACTACTGTGATGAAAGAGAATTGGCTCCAAACCCAAAGATTTCTCAAGAAGAAAAAAGAGGCTTTCCAGAAAATTCTGTAGGGGAAAACCTCTATGTCATATCTGAAAAATAATAACTATGCTGGATATAGAGACT
Organism: Pezoporus occidentalis; assembly: GCF_034315485.1. Lineage (NCBI taxonomy): Eukaryota > Metazoa > Chordata > Aves > Psittaciformes > Psittacidae > Pezoporus > Pezoporus occidentalis. The sequence continues at coordinate 3,579,403 of NW_026915376.1, forward strand.
GATTGAACCCACTCAATTGACTGTTATAAGTCCTATAGCTAGACTAACTCCAGAGTTGCTGTGATACAAGTCTTGGATACTAAGAATTGGTTTTGTCTGTTGCAAGTAGCTAAGTGTGGGTTTACTCACAGGAGGTATGAAAGTGCTCTTCTCTGTCAATGCCATCACCCATGTCAGAAGGAATGACCAAATGTTCATAAAACAAGTACTGCATGAAGAAGGTCTTTTCATACTCAGTGAAACTAAGATTTCAGAATCAAAGACATCCTGTTGTCTGTCGTCATTTCTCCCCCCTTCAGAAAATTAATGGGAAAAAAAAATCTTGGCTTCATGCAGTGCTGAGAGAGATGATTTTTTAATGGTGATTCAGCATGTGGAGAGGGCTATGTTCATTTATAACTTAATTCCATGACATTCTGTCCTTTGTCACTGTTTACAGTTTGTTGACTTCCTTAGTACTTTTCAGTTGCTTCCTTTCGGGAAATAGAATGTTAAGTGGATATACTCAGTAAAGGCATACTAATTTAATTTTTATTCTTTATTCTTCCTGGAAATGGTAAACATTTTTAGAGTCTTCTCATTTAAGGAAGTCGCAAATAATGGGGGTGGGGTGTCTGTGTCTATCTCAATAACTTATTATCTAAAGAAGTGACAGTCTTCCAACTTAAAACTTGTAATACTATCCACAAGGCAGGGCAAAGTCTGTTGTCTTGATTGTGGAAGGAGCCTAGATAATTACTGTAGGCAAAATGTGTAATTGCAAATGAGCGAGATCAGGTGGGAGTGAGTCTCATTTTCAGTGTATAAAGGACTAATTCAGACCTTCTTGAAAGAGTCCTGTTGTAATTAGCTATTAATATTTAAGTGTCAATGCCGCTAATATGCGTTCATCTGTGCCCACCTGGGCTCCTGTACAGCTGTACGTTTGTGTGTAAAGATGCTGGCTTCTCTATTGGAGTGTGCAATTCCTGCAGTAGCCTCCATCAGCAGAAAATTGCTCATGGCAGACTCTGAAGTCAGTGCTGCTTCATTACAGCTAAGTGTTGTGTAGGATGGCTTTCTGTCTTGGTGGTCTCTGTCTAAATGTGGCTTTTTTGACTTTTGCTCCTTTATCTCTCAAGTGAAAGCCTTTTGGATCCAGATATGCTTTATGTACCTCAGAATCTGGATAACTTGAATGGGAGTTAAAAAATGCTTGTGGACCTAAATCCTGTGCTAGGTTGCTTACAGCTGGAATTATTTCCAGCCCCAAACCTGAAACATGGATGTGAACTTTCAAGCATGAGACTCTTGAAGAGCTATTACCCACTTCTAGTTGTCCGTGTGGGTACTAGTAATATAGATAGCAGTAGCCTGGAGAACATAAAGAAGGACTACAGAGCCCTGGGAGAGGTGTTTAGGGGCTCTAGAGCTCAGGTAGTCTTTTCATCAATTCTCCAGGATACAGGGGAGGACCTAAAAAAGACTAGGAGGACTGGCCAGGTTAATAAATGGTTGGAACGGTGGAGCCATAGTCAGGGGTTAGGGTATCTAGAACATGGGACTCAATTTGGGAAGACAGGTCTAGTGGGGGCTGGTGGAGCTGGTCTGACAAGCAGTTTTGGTAGGAGGCTTGCCAGGAGGGTGGTCAAGGAAGCTTTAAACTGGATGTGTTGGGAGAGGGGGGCATCATTCGATCCCAACACACCCAGTCAGTTGCCAGCACCTATAATAAATGCTTGGAGCAATGTAGAGATATCCCAGCCGCTCCAGCCAATGAGCCGGCTTCAGTTGGAGCTCAGCTCAGATGCCTCTATACAAACACCCGTAGCATGGGGAACAAACAAGAGGAATTAGAGATGTGTGCATGTCTACAGGGGTATGATATAATGGGCATCACAGAAACATGGTGGGATGGCTCCTATGATTGGAGTGTTGGAAGGGACGATTGCAGGCTCTTTAGAAAAGACAGGGCTGGCAGACGGGGAGGGGGAATTGCTGTTTATGTTAGGGATAGGCTGGAGAGTATGGAACTCTGCCTGAGGACAGGTGATCAGTTAAGAGAGTTTGTGGGCCAGGGTTAAAGGGAGAACAGCGATGGGAGACATTACTGTGGGCATCTGTTACAGACTGCCTGATCAAGAGGACTCTGGATGAAGCACTCTATACAAGATAGGAACAGCCTCATGCTCGCAGGCCTTTGTTCTCAAGGGGGACTTCAACCGCCCTGATACCTGTTGGAGGGACGGTACGGCCTGGCACAAGCAATCCATGAGGTTCCTCGATTGTGTGGAAGACAACTTCCTTCTGCAAGTAATAGAGGAGCCAACAAGGAGAGGTGCCATGCTTGACCTCGTGCTCACCAACAGGGAAGGGCTGGTTGGAAATGTGATGCTCCAGGGCAGTCTTGGATGCAGCAATCACGAGATGGTCGAATTTGAGATCCTCAGGACAGGGAGAAGAGCGTGCAGCAAGCTCACTGCCCTGGACTTCAAGAGGGCAGACTTTGGCCTCTTCAGGAACCTGCTTAGGAAGGTTCCATGGGATACAGCCCTAGAGGGCAGGGGGGCCCAAGTCTCTTGGTCAAGGATCACCTGCTACAAGCTCAGGAGGTTGTGTCCCAACTAGAAGGAAATGCAGCAGGAGGGCCAGGAGACCTCCTTGGATGGATAAGGAGCTGCTGAGGAAAATTTGAGGAGAAAAAAGAGGCCTATAAGAAGTGGAAGCAAGGACAGGCGGCCTCGGAAGAGTACAGGGATGTTGTTTGGGAAGCTAGGGACCAGGTTAGGAAAGCTAAGGCCCAGTTGGAATTAAACTTGGCTAGGGATATTAGGGATAACAGGAAGGGATTCTACAGGCACATAGCAAATAAAAAACAGATGAGGGAGAACGTAAGCCCCCTCAGGAAGCTCTCGGGAGAACTGGCTACACAGGATTTGGAGAAGGCTGAGGTTCTGAGTGACTTCTTTGCCTCGGTCTTCACTGCCAAAGGCTCTGATCACACCACCCAAGTCTTGGAATGCAGATGCAGGGACTGTGAGAATGAAGACCTTGCGCCCACTGTAGGAGAGGATCTGGTTCGAGACCATCTTAAAAATCTGGATGTGCACAAGTTCATGGGTCCTGATGAAATCCATCCATGGGTCCTGAAGGAGCTGGCAAATGAAGTTGCTAAGCTGCTGGCCATCATATTTGAGAAATCATGGCAGTCAGGTGAAGTTCCTGATGACTGGAAAAAGGGAAATATAACCCCCATTTTCAAGAAGGGGAAAATGGATGACCCGGGGGATTACAGACCAGTCAGTCTCACCTCTGTGCCTGGCAAAATCTTGGAGCACATTCTCCTGGAAGGCATGCTAAGGCACAGGAAAAACAACAAGGTGCTTGGTGACAGCCAGCATGGCTTCACTAAGGGGAAATCCTGCCTGACCAGTTTGGTGGCCTTCTATGATGGGGCTACAGAACTGATGGACAGGGGTAGAGCAGTTGATGTCATCTACCTGGACTTGTGCAAAGCATTCAACACTGTCCCACACGACATCCTTGTCTCTAAATTGGAGAGACATCAATTTGATGGATGGACCACTCGGTGGACAAAGAACTGGCTGGATGGCCGCACACAAAGAGTTGTGGTCAATGGCTCAATGTGCAGCTGGAGACCAGTAACGCGTGGTGTCCCTTAGGGATCGGTGTTGGGACCGGTCTTGTTCAACATCTTTGTCGCTGACATGGACAGTGGGATTGAGTGCGTCCTCAGCAAGTTTGCCGATGACACCAAGCTGTGTGGTTCGGTTGATACCCTGGAGGGAAGGAATGCCATCCAGAGGGACCTTGACACACTTGTGAGGTGGGCTGATGCCAACCTCATGAAGTTCAACCATGCTAGGTGCAAGGTCCTACACCTGGGTGGCAGCAATCCAAGGCACAGCTACAGGTTGGTCACAGAAGGGATTCAGAGCTGCCCTGCTGAGAAGGACTTGGGTGTGTTGGTCGATGAGAATCTGGACATGAGCTGGCTTCAGTGTGCGCTTGCAGCCCAGAAAGCCAACCATGTCCTGGGCTGCATCAAAAGGAGTGTGACCCGCAGGTCGAAGGAGGTGATCCTGCCCCTCTACTCTGCTGTCATGAGACCTCGACTTGGAGTATTGTGTACAGTTCTGGTGTCTTCAACACAAAAAGGACGTGGAACTGTTGGAACAAGCCCAGCGGAGGGTCACGAGGATGATCAAGGGACTGGTGCACCTCCTATATGAAGTTAGGCTGGGAAAGTTGGGTTGTTCAGCCTAGAGAAGAGAAGGCTGCGTGGAGACCTCATAGCAGCCTTCCAGTATCTGAAGGGGGCCTATAGGGATGCTGGGGAGGGTCTCTTCATTAGGGACTGTGGTGATAGGACAAGGGGTAACGGGTTAAAACTTAAACAGGGGAAGTTTAGATTGGGTATAAGGAGTAAGATCTTTCCTGTTAGGGTGGTGAGGCACTGGAATGGGTTGCCCAAGGAAGTTGTGAATGCTCCATCCCTGGCGGTGTTCAAGGCCAGGCTGGGCAGAACCTTGGGTGAGATGGTTTAGTGTGAGGTGTCCCTGCCCATGGCAGGGGGGCTGGAACTAGGTGATCTTAAGGTCCTTTCCAACCTTAACTATTTTATGGTTCTATAATGTGTAGCTTTAGCTGTCTAGACGTGGTAAATAAAGTACAGCTTGACATACTGCTGGCTTGTTCAAAATGTTTGACTGCATGGGTATACACATGTACACCTCCCCTCATGCAGAACTCTGGGGAGTACTTTTAATCATCAGAGAAGTTATTGGATCTTGGGTGTAAAAGAGCTGGATCATCTTATTTTCATTACCTTGTCTAACTTTTCCCAATCCCTGTGAAATGTACACTGAGTGTGAGGTGTGCAAATATACCATAACAAAGTTTCTGGAAAGAGCCAAGATGCAGAGCTCTGCCTGAAGATTAGTATTATATATTGAAGTCAAAAATGAAATTACCTAGCAGCTGTGCCTTGCTGTTTTGAATCCATGTAATTTTTGGACTTGTTTGTGCTTGTCACTTACAGAAAGAATTAGGCTCATTTTCTGCTGGGTTTTCAGGTTTGAATGCAACAGGTTTTAGTCCCATTTTCAGAGCTGTATAAGGGCTGAGTTCAGTCCTGCTGAGGTCATGTAAGGTGTGTTCCACATTTGGTTCACTGGAATGAAATCCATATCAACAGATAAAAAAGGGGTTTGGGACATTTTCGCCCCTTTGGCCTAGCCTACAGGCTGGTTCTGAGTGTGAAGGTCGCCATTAGGGGAGAAATATAAATTATACCAACACAAGCATTTTAGGTAAGCTGTATTAAGTAATTCTGCTGCTCTTCTCAATGCCCATCAGACCTCAGGTGCAGTATTACCTAATTTTGAACAGGGTATTTGAAGAAAGATGAGGACCAAGTGAGTAATATCAAAAGCAAACCAAGAAATAATGGAGGTCTGCATGATATGGCCTGTTAGACTGGAGAAGTTTAGAATGTTTTGGTCTGGAGAAATGAGGCTGAGGGAGATTCATGGTAGCAGTTGTCAAATATGTTAGAAATTGATCCACAGAAGAGTAAGGTTTTCTCTGAGTTCGCTGTTGGGAAATAATACCCTTGAATTGCAACAGGGTAATGTGAGTTAGATATTGGGAATACTCTTATAATAAGAGAGATTGAAGCACTAGAGTATGTTACTTAGGGAGGGTGTGGAATCTGCATAATAGAAGATTTTTTTGAATAGGCTGGACAAACTTTTTATGTGATCCTGCTCTTCCATCTTGTGTTGGGAACAAGGAGAGAGGAGGTTAGGTGACCTTTCAATCTCTTTCAGTCCCTTACATGCCTTGCAAAGGCTGTATTCCTCTCAGTGTGTATTCTGAAATCTAGGGAAGATCTGCATCTGCTCTGTATGTGAATCTAACGTGTCTTATCTCTCTCTCCTCCTTTTTGATCTCTTTCCTCTTCTCTCCACCTTACCTCTTAGCATTAGTAAATCTTCCAGATGCTGATGTACCTAAGTGTATGATAGCCAAATTTCAACTTGTTCTGATCTTTGGGAATCAGGTGGGGGTGGGTGTTTAAAATTGATGACGAAGACAGAACTTCCTCATATATTGTCAAAAGTGTAAAAAGGTCATTTGACAATAGTTCTGAAAGTTTTTAGAAACTTTTGTTTCTAAAGACTTTAGTCTTTAAAACTATTGTTTTACTTACGTGGTTGATTTTTGTACAATGTCAGCTTTCCTTTTGGCTGAACAAGCATATCTAATAGTGAGGACTAAAACAGGTGGACTGGTAAAATAACTGGGAGAAACCTCTTTTAGGAAAGAAGTAATTTCCTTCTGCTTCTTTCCTTTCCTTTTTTTTTTTTTTTTTATGTCAGCATTTGAGAATAAAGAAAGGGAGCTGGTCATCTGAGGATTAAAAATGTCATATTTATTTGCTATTTAAAAGCTTGTTAGCTTTTACTTGAGAAGATGGATTTTTGTGCCTAAAGTATTCTCATGCAGCATGGCTATAATTCAAAAACATGAAATTGCCTGAGATAATCTAGTGTCTTTGGAAAAAGAATATAATCTTAAGACAGAATCTTTAGGTCTGGTGACGTTCTGTGTGGACACACATATGAAAACATACTGGGTTTACTGCAAAAGTAGGGTGTCATGAAAACAGGGTACTAATGGAAAGCCTACAGTTTGGTTAGTTCTGTTTCCTCAGAAGATTTGCCACAGGATTTGTCATAAGTGAAGGTATTAAGAAAAACCTCAAACACCAAAACATGAACCCCTTTAAAAGTAGAATCCATAAGAAGTTTTGTGCAAGGATTATGGGAGAGGTATGTGTAAGCCCTACCAGCCGAGTCCACAGTATAAGCCACTGCTTGTGATTTTGATCCTTCTGGTAAGATCACGGTGAAGCACAAAACATTGTATACACAGTAACATAATAATTTTTTTCAACACATTAAAATATTTTCTTCTTTGCCCTACTTGACCTATGAGACAGTACAATGTAGCAGTCTTTTTAACTGAATACCAGTTCTGCTTTCGCTAGTGTTGCTAGCCTATTGTCTTCCCGCAAAACAGGGACATGCCACAAATCATCTGAGATCCACTACAACTATTGAATACTGTCTAGTTGAATTTTTGCAGAATGCTGGAACTGTGAAGGCAGCCATAAAACCAAGAAAAAATGTGTTTATAGAAATTCTTTTAGAAAGAAACTAAGGCTAAGTAATGTTACAGACAAAGGGACCCAGGAGGTTGAGGAGGAACCCTTCCCCTTTAAGCAACCCAGGCATAACTTTTGTGAGCTGTTGTGATCATGTGGACCTAAAATCTGCTACCCCCCCCTTATCTTAACTCAATCACCTTTTTTTATTTAGGCAGAAAAAAAATATTAGTTTGTCATGATGGACAGTGGGGGTAGAGGGATTCTGTGAAGAAAGCCTTTTGCTTGTATTTTCCATTTCTCCTGCAGTAGTTGCTAAATCACAGCAGGAGCTTGCTGTGTTCATAGTTTTATATCATAGTGACTTACAGAGATGGAAAGAAAATCACATACATGCGGTGCCAATTTTCAACTAAAATCTCATTGTTTTGCCCATGCATCTTTCTTTTTTTGAGTCTGACTCAAGAGACTTTCACAGATTCTGGAAACTACGGATACGTTCTTCCACTGATCTCCTTCGACAAATGTATCAAAAAGTTCTTAGGTATAAGTAAGCCTGTACTATGAGCCAGGATGATTATGCAGTTGGCTGTGCCTGAGCCTCCTCATTATGAATTTGTTGCCTAACTCAGGGATGAAGCTTTAACCAGTATTAGTAATTCTGATTGTTCCATCTTTATTAAAGCAGCTATCTGAGTTTATCCCTAGTTCTGCCATATTTTTTTTCAGTATCTTTGCTGTTTATTTGGTGTTTGTATCTTCTGCTTTTTCATTAGACTAATTTATTTATCTGGTCTCACATTTGTATTTCTTCAGTCTGGTGTTATACTTAAGAGCAGAGTGAGGTGTTTCATTTCCACATGTTTAAAATTGGTTTTGAAGAGTTTATGATACATGTCTGTATGTATCTCTATAAAATATGATTCCAGGTATGTTGCAGTGATGTAGCACCATAGTTTTTCTCCAGAAATGAATTTGAGATAATCTAAGTTGCAGATCTTGTCATGTCTTATGTCACAGTGACATCATCAGTAAAGCTTCTGGAGTTTAAAGAGGAAAATAATCTGTATGCTACTGTAAAAATGCAGCTAAAACATATTGAAGGATGTATTTTTTTCATTTAGAATTAAATCATCCCCTTTTTGGAGGAGAGTGGGAGTGGGGAAAGAAGGGAGCGGGAGAAGATTCAAGGAAGTCCAAGAGTCTAACCTTGCAGTATTTCTGCCAAAAGCTTCCTTTCAGGAGAAGAGTTTTTGGTCTGGTTTCAATTTAAATCTGCGTGTATCATACTCACTATTAAGGTTGCTAAACCTTAGGATGCGTGAGGATAGTACTGTTTCCTTAGGTACAATTACAGAGAAGGATGAAGACAATTTTTCTCCCCTGATTCAACTCCTGGTTAATTTTCAGCTCAGGGGCCATCATTAGCTTTGTATCCCTCCCAAATGTCTCAAGAAGTATTGAGAAAGTTAAAAGATGTGGCCTGCTAGGCAAGGAGATGAAAATAATAGTTTCATTACGGTTTTCATAAATCTAACAAAATCTTCCCATGTCAAAAGAATATGAATCTGTCTTATTTCTGGCTCTTTTGCAACTAATAAACGAGGAATATCTGTGAGAATTAATTTTTTTTTAATAGCAAAATCATTGCTGAATAATAATATGAATATTTATAGGGGTTAGTGCTTATATAGTGTTGTTTTTCAGTCTTCTCACTTCCCTAAACAGCTGCATTAAAATATTCTTTCATGGATACTCTTTACCTCTGTAGGTACTGGCCTGTGTTTGTGAAGGTACTGTTCAACTGCTCTTCATGCACTGTTACTCCCAGACTTACGTGCTAATATGTTTTCACCCCAAAGTGATAAGAGGCGAATTTACAATTGCCTCATACTAAGGCACCCCTTCTACCAAAAAATAAAGTTATGCTACAGATTTTTTTCTGGTAAAATCTGAACTATATAATAAACATTATTTTAAAAATAAGATATTATTTTCATTATAAAGATTACGTTCAAATTTTGCTACAGCTCAGCAGCATAGTACAGAATACTAAGAAGGAGAATTAAATTATGATTTAGTTATTTTTAAGCTAAGCTGGAAACCTTGTGTGGGTCCCCCAATACTGGTTTTTACAGTGTAGGCAGGGCTGACTTTTGTGACTCAACTAACCATGTTTTTTTAATTAGATCACATCCTAAAGGAAAAATGTTAAAACATCTGAAAATATAAAATATAAAATGGATTGGGCTTTTCTAGGAAAATATGTATATAAAACTGCAAATAAAATACAAAGATGGCAGTATTGCTTGTGAAGCTGTCCTTAAGTTCTAGACTCAGCAGTTCATAAGCTACTTATGTTTGTTGATTAGGAAAGGTGTATTAATAATTTTCATTTGGCATCCAAGAATCCAGGGTGTCTTCTATGTTGACTAAAATCACAATACTAGCCTTTAATTGAGATATGTTATTCCTGTGTCTGTCTGGGCTGTGCTTTTTCCAGCTATTATTTAGGGAGAAATAAGGTGGAAGCATCTGTATTACAACTGCTGTTCAAATAGAGCAGTGCCTTTATTCTAGACAAAACAGTTGGCACAACTGTTTTATTTATGAAAAGACAAATATGAAGAATTTATATTCTTTTGAAGTGGGAAGATTTTTTTTTCATTTTCTTGAGATTTAAAAAAGAAAAAAAAATTGTCCAGAGGGTATTTCATAAACTGGGTTAGACAACTGTCCAGGAAATTCTTTATTTCTGTGACTTTAGGAAGGCGATTGGAGAGTCTCCTCTTTATGGGCATCATTTTGTGGAATTGTTAGGTTTGATATGAAATTGTTTATTGTTTCCATGAAGATACTGTGATATATTTACAAGAGGTTTTTGAATTTATTAATAAGTAAGTGTGCAGAGGGCAAACCGTATGTTTGGTTTTTTTAAGAATTGCAAATGGAATATGTTCTATTTCCCTAATTTTCCTAATGAGTAGTTTTAATGTCTTTTTCTTTTTTTTTTTGTCTTCAGCTTTGCATGTCTTTTTAAATTAAATTCTGTAACAAGTTCTTTTGATTACCTTAATTTAAAATTAGTCTTTGCTCAGTCTTTCTTACATTCAAATTTAAAAAATGACTCTGTGTATGTATACATGTGTGTGCATACATATGTATATAAAGAACTAATATTTTTTTATCTTTGAGCTCAGAACCAGTATTTTCAAGCATTGATACTTACTTTTTTCTCTGAACTATTTATTACTTATACAAAGGCTGACAGCAAAGCTCAGTCTATAATACGTAAATCCTTATGGAAAAGTAGTGCCAAAAATCTGTGAAAAAATGGGTCCAGGCAGCTGCGTCACAAGGTTTGACCATTTCGGGCTGGGGTGCCAGGAGATTTGAGACAGATGTTTTCAGACATGCCGCATGCCTAAAACATTTCCAGGGGTCGAGCTACAAATAGTGACTTAATAAGTGCAGAAACAGGAAAAGTATGCAGGAGGACACAAGAGTTTATTCACCCCTAGGTGCACAGCCAGCCTCTTTACATTACATCTGCCTGTCAGGGTTGGCTATTTAAGTTGTCATGCCCTTGGTATTGCTCTTTGTCTGCCTGTGAATAAAGTGCAGCATTGTGATTACTAATCCCACTCCAGTGACTTGACTTTAAATGTGGTTTTGGAGTGGATCCCGGAGTTCTGTTTGCTGAGCTTCCTACTCCTGTTTCAGAGACACCACTGGAGATCTATGAGAGAGCACTGCAGACTGCCCTCCTCCTGTAGACCTGTCGCCTTCTCTTCTCCCCCCGACCCCCCCTCCTGCCTTTTTTTTTCTTTCCCAAAACTTTCAGAAGGAAATCAATGGATACCAAAGTGATCTGTTTATTTTTCTTTTTTTCTTTGCCTCCACTGACAGTGGGAAATCACACTGGTCGTATCAAGGTGGTCTTTACACCCAGTATCTGTAAAGTAACTTGTACCAAAGGCAACTGTCAGAACAACTGTGAGAAGGGAAATACCACCACCCTCATCAGTGAAAACGGCCATGCTGCTGACACTCTGACAGCCACTAACTTCCGAGTAGGTAAGTACCCTGAAACTGTATTTGTCCTTAGCTGTCCTCTCTTGACTAACAGAGGGAGGAGATGTTTTGTTATTAATACCAGTTGTGCATCTGTTACTCTTTGTTTGGAGGGCTGTGCTGAGTAGGAACCATTGTATGTTAGACAAGCTTTCTGGTATCCTTTAGAAATGTTCCCAAAAGTTCCTTTTGTATCATAGAGAAAAACTCCCATATTTTTCACCTGAATTTTCAGCTGCAGGGGCTGTGAGATGCTAAGCTGCAGCTTTTGGTAAAATTCATCCCTCAGAGTTTGTGTTGGTAAACAGAGAAAATGTCAGATTCCACAAAAAGTTCTGTTTCCTCCTTTTTGCTTGTTGAAAGGATATCAAATGCACATAAAATCTGGCTAACACGGTGAATCTGTCTTCAATAGATTGTTCAGGAGTTCCTTAAAACTACAACCCTTTTTAGGAATACATCAGCCTAAAACTTTTTCTTACTGCTGAAGAGTAAATCAGATTACATATTTGTCATTTTTTAGAAACTGAAATAATGTTAAGTCTAATTGCAGTTATTGAAGCCAGTCTCTTCTCTGTTTATTCTCTCTGCTTGCTCAGTAAGAGTACCAGCAGTGTGTCAGTCTAAATGCTACAACTGCTTGACTGTGTTGAAACAAATTCTGAGAGCTATCTAGGATAACGATTAGCATATTTAAACTCTATGATATTAGTAGGAATTTGTGTGTAAGCATTAGTCTTGTAAGCTAAGAAAAATATAGATATATGGATACTTATCTAAACACTTTTAAACTTGTTGTTTCACTTTATGATATCCTTAGCTGCTCTTAATATAGTATTTTGTTGTTATCCTATAAATATCATAGTATTGTTTTTCCGGGGGAAAAAAAATTGATTATTTTGCCAATTTGTAGTTAAAGAATGCCAGATATGAACACTGTAATTTTAGTCTCCGTCTAGTATAAACAACATGTCAGGCAGTGCTGAGGCTGGCCAATACTGCCCTTTTTTGAAGTGTGCTATATTTCAGTCTCTGAGGGGGAAAAGCTATTCCAATTTATTCTTCTTTTCATCTGGACAGACGATACAAAGAGCAGTTCCCTCCCTAAACACTCCTGCTAGACTATCAGACTGTGAGTGAAAGCTCTTGGAATTAATAATATATTCCTTAATGATATGCATGTTTGTAAAAATATGTGTGTTTTGGACTAAAGCTAATAAACTCAGTGATTTAAAGGAGCAATACAGCGTATTTTGGGTTTGTTTATTGGCTGTTCTGAGGCACAAAAAAAAAAAAGAAAAGGGTTTTGTGGAGGAATGGTAAATCAAATACTTTGAACTTGTGTTTACTGTCAGTAGATTTTTTTACTAATGTTTTGGCAAGAACCACACTAAGTATGTTTTTTGTTTAATTTTCTGACTATTGTGAAAAGGTAGAGTTATTCTCCCCCCCCCCTTCATTTGACCTTGTTTTTTAATTGAAATTATGAAATGCTTAGAAGGGGCAGTCATGTAATTTCTCTGCTATGTAAATCTGTGCTGTAACATGACCTTCTCTCAAATACTTGAAAACTTGGGGAGTGGAAATTGACCTGTGAAGACCTGTTCCACACCTTCCTTCCTGGCCTCAGGCCATGAAGCTCATGATGCACTGTGTACAATAGGCTGCTAGAAATATTCAACAAAAGCAGCCTATAATAGTATTTGATGGAAAGATAAGGGAGCATTATGTTTAGAAATGTATAAAAACAAGTCGCTACACACGTATAAGGTTTTTTAACCTGCCTGTGGCTACCTGTCTTCCTTATTACCTTTAAAAGACCAAAAGCATTCACCACAGCAATAAGTGTCATCATTTTTTTCAGAAGGGGAATGAGAAAGAGGTCATAGAGCCCTGTGACTTCAGGGCTCTCCTGTTAAAAATGCTGAGTAAACTTCTTAATAGCCAGAGAGGAAAGATTCTACACCTATACATTGAGTTCTTTCACTGATCACAGATTTTCAGGAGCTTTTGAATCAGGGTTGAAAATATATACTACTGAAATAATTTTTATTTCTGTTCTCTGATTAGCATCTCTCATTAGCTTAGGTTTGTCCTGATAGAGATGTCACCCGATATATAAAGCAGAAGTAACTTGGGCCTTCTGATATAATTTTGTTTTGTTATGTTTTTTAACATCTATATTATGTTTTACTTGTGCTTTTTCCTTTTAAGTCCCCATTTTAAACTTGTTTACTTACTGTTCATACAAAATGCATGGAAATTATGATTCTGATAAATTGACATTTTGAAAGTACAATCATCAGACAAGACGTTATGGCAGAAAATGCATTCTTGAGGCAATGAACAGCACTTTTTCAGTATGTTTCTTTTTAAAATATCTCTTCTTTCTAAACCCAGAAAAGATAAACTCACATGCCCTGTTTGGAAAACTTAACTCCTATTACTAATAATGGATACCTACTATGAATGGAGCAATCAGGAAACTGCTTTAGGTGGTTATAGCTAAATGCATTTCTCTAGCAGGAGAAGCATTCTAGTACACAAGACTGAATTTTCTGAAAACAGATTGCAGTTAACCATCACTTTGCTTTGTCCTTAATAATCCATTATTTCTGATAGTGAAGCAGAGTAAATTTGTGTTTGTTTTAAACTTTCTGATGAACTTTGTAAACATGTTATTTTCAGAGAAAGCTGCAGTGCCTCTACTAAAGCTGCTCAAGCTTTCATCTGGGTTATTCAGATTCTTAAAAGTTGCTTAATTTCTCATTTCGACTGAAAGTTGGTACCAGTGAGCCCAGGCAAGGAACAAATCCTGTTTCTTAGAAATTTCATGAGAAATGGATAAGCCATTAAAATCAAACCCCCATCAAGAAACAGACTGGGGAAATGCAGCTTTTCAGGTAGTGGAGATTTTGGCTGTTCTCATGAAAAGCTCTAGCGTTTCAGTTGAAGGTGATGAAAACTTGGTATTTAAAAGGAAGGGGTATCCTTGATTGCCAATCTACTCCACGGAAACCGGGTTTTCTTGCAGTTTCATTTTGTGAACGGGTTATGTTGCACAGTTAAACTAACCAACCTCTAATATCTCTGGCTTGGAGAATAAAAGCAGGTAATACAAGTGGAAACTTCTGCTGAATAGATGATTCTTATTATTCTATTGGATTGATGCATGTGCAGTTTGCATGGTATGTCAGTCCTGATACATCTACAGAGGATTGTAAAACAGAGTCGATATATGTGCATAGGAAAGGATGTGTATAGAATAACATGAGTTTCTTCTCATTTACTGTTGCAATTACTTAGTGATGTGTCCTGTTTCTCCACAGAATTATTCTACATTCCAAAATACCTGTTTTTGAAATGAATTTTCACTCTGTAAAGAATGGGAGGACAGTGACTAATTTGTAACTGTAAAATGAAGCAGTAAGGAATTAAGAAATGCCTAAATTAATATTCTTCATGCTCATTAATTTTTTCTCATTTTGCATATGTATGTAATTATATATTTAGATTCTTTTTTTTTCCACGACATCCTTACCACATTGCACAGAACTTAGTAAAGGAAGCAGTCATTTAATATGTGGTCTTATATTCACTATTCATTGCAGCCCTGTATCTCATTTCAAGCAGTTTATTCAAACTGTTATAAATGAGAAATTAAAAGTTACATGCATATCTTTTTTGTAGGCATTTTGTACCTGAGCACTTGGCAGCATCTGTGTCAAAGAGGGAAAAAGAACCATAGAATGGTTAGGGTTGGATTTTAAGATTATCTAGTTGAACCCCCCTGCCATGAGCAGGGACACCTTCCACTAGACCAGGTTGCTCAAAGCCCCATCCAGCTTGGCACTGAACACTTCCAGGGGTGCGGCATCCACAACTTCTTTGGGCAACCTGTTCCAGTGTGAGCTCACACAGCCGGCTCATGTTGAGCTTCTTGTCAACCAATACCCCAAGTCTTTGTCCTCGGGGCTGCTCTCAATCCATTCTCCACCCAGCCTGTATTTGTGCTTGGGACTGCCCTGACCGGCATGCAGAACTTTGCAGCCTTGTTGAACTTCATGAAGTTGGCATTGGCCCACCTCTCAAGCCTGTCAAGGCCCTTCTGGATGGCATCCCTTACCTCCAGCGTGTTGACTGCACCATACAGCTTGGCGGACTTGCTGAGGTTGTACTCAATCCCACTGCCTGTGTCACAGAAAAAGATATTGAACAGTGCCAGTCCCATACTGCAGATGGAGACCTAGGAGAGTTAAGATTTTTTTTTTTCCCAAGACCATAGGACAGAATTGTGTCACAAATAGTGATAAAACTGTTGCTCTGCTAATCCCCCTTATATTGCTCTTCAGTGCTCACCAGTATCTCTTTTAACACTCTCTTCCCCTTTCCTTCTGATCCCTTTCCATATAACCTTCACAGTTGTCTCTCCTCATGGCTTTGTTGTGCACAACCTTAGTTTACTTAGGCTGTTACCAGGGATAAGGGAATATTTTGTTCTGTGCTTTTCTTTGGAAGAAGGGCAGGTTTCTAGGAACCCTGTACTTCTTGCTTCATTAAATCTGAGTTGAACCTTAATGTGTTTCTCCTACAGTTTCACTGGACTTTGTAGGCAGTAGTTGTGAGGTTGAGAATGATGTCATATGTGTGTGTTGTGGCCTGCAGTCTGTGTAAGCCAGTGTTCCTTGTGAGACTTGCTTAGCCATCATGCTTTCTTCCTTTCTCATCTATAAAATATCCATTTGTCTCTGGTCCTATATCAACATGATAATAAAGGTCTGCCAGAAATTTTTTGTGACATGGTGTCCAAGGTAAAAATATATCTGGTCCTTCATATTTCGAAGGACATTATAGATTTAATAATAAATTTTAAAACTTTCAGCATGGATCACAGGGATCTGCATATCCTGTACCCTGTTGCAATAATCATAGAATCGTAGAATAGATAGGTTTGGAAAGGACCTTAAGATCACCTAGTTCCAACCCCCCTGCCATGGGCAGGGACACCTCACACTAAACCATGTCATCCAAGGCTCTGTCCAACCTGGACTTGAACACCGGCACGGATGCAGCATTCACAGCTTCCCTGGGCAACCCATTCCAGTGCCTCAACACCCTAACAGTAAACAACTTACTCCTTATATCCAATCTAAACTTCCCGTGTTTAAGTTTTAACCTGTTACCCCTTGTCCTATCACCACAGTCCCTAATGAAGAGACCCTCCCCAGCATCCCTATAGGCCCCCTTCAGATACTGGAAGGCTGCTATGAGGTCTCCACGCAGCCTTCTCTTCTCTAGGCTGAACAGCCCCAACTTCCTTAGCCTGTCTTCATACTGGAGGTGCTCCAGTCCCCTGATCATCCTCGTGGCCCTCCTCTGAGCTTGTTCCAACAGTTTCCTGTCCTTTTTATGTTGAATACACCAGAACTGCAGACAATACTCCAAGTGAGGTCTCCTGAGAGCAGAGTAGAGGGGCAGGATCACCTCCTTCGACCTGCTGGTCACGCTCCTTTTGGTGCAGCCCAGGATACGGTTGGCTTTCTGGGCTGCAAGCGCACACTGAAGCCGGCTCATGTTCACTTTCTCATCAACCAACACCCCCAATTCCTTCTCCACAGGGCTGCTCTGAATCTCTTCTCTGCCCAACCTGTAGCTGTGCCTGGGATTGCTCAACCCAGGTGTAGGAACTTGCACTTGTCATGGTTAAACTTCATGAGGTTGGCATCAGCCCACCTCTCAAGGGTGTCAAGGACCCTCTGGATGGCATTCCTTCCCTCCAGGGTATCAACCGAACCACACAGCTTGGTGTCATCGGCAAACTTGCTGAGGGCGCACTCAATCCCACTGTCCATGTCACCGACAAAAATGTTGAACAAGACCGGTCCCAACACCGATCCCTGAGGGACACCACTCGTTACTGGTCTCCAGCTGCACATTGAGCCATTGACCACAACTCTTTGCGTGCGGCCATCCAGCCAGTTCTTTATCCACTGAGTGATCCATCCATCAAATTGATGTCGCTCCAATTTAGAGACAACGATGTCATGTGGGAGAGTGTTGAATGCTTTACACAAGTCCAGGTAGATGATATCAACTGCTCTACCCCTGTCCATCAGTTCTGTAGCCCCATCATAGAAGGCCACCAAATTGGTAAGGCAAGATTTCCCCTTAGTGAAGCCATGCTGGCTGTCACCAAGCACCTTGTTGTTTTTCCTGTGCCTTAGCATGCCTTCCAGGAGAATGTGCTCCAAGATTTTGCCAGGCACAGAGGTGAGACTGACTGGTCTGTAGTTCCCTGGGTCATCCATTTCCCCCTTCTTGAAAATGGGGGTTATATTTCCCTTTTTCCAGTCATTGGGAATTTCACCTGACTGCCATGATTTCTCAAATATGATGGCCAGCGGCTTTGCAGCTTCATTTGCCAGCTCCTTCAGGACCCATGGATGGATTTCATCAGGACCCATGGACTTGTGCACGTTCAGATTTTTAAGATGCTCTCAAACCAGATCATTTCCTACAGTGGGTGCAAGGTCTTCATTCTCACAGTCTCTGCATCTGCATTCCAAGACTTGGGTGGTGCAGTCAGAGCCTTTGCCAGTGAAGACCGAGGCAAAGAAGTCATTCAGAACCTCGGCCTTCTTCAAATCCTGTGTAGCCAGTTCTCCTGAGAGCTTCCTGAGGGGGCCTGCATTCTCCCTCATCTGTTTTTTATTTGCTATGTGCCTGTAGAATCCCTTCCTGTTATCCCTAATATCCCTAGCCAAGTTTAATTCTAACTGGGCCTTAGCTTTCCTAACCTGGTCCCTAGCTTCCCGAACAACATCCCTGTACTCTTCCGAGGCCGCCTGTCCTTGCTTCCACTTTTTATAGGCCTCTTTTTTCTCCTCAGATTTTCCTCAGCAGCTCCTTATCCATCCAAGGAGGTCTCCTGGCCCTCCTGCTGCACTTCCTTCTGGTTGGGATGCAGCACTCCTGAGCTTGTAGCAGGTGATCCTTGAATATCAACCAAAAGTCTTGGGCCCCCCTGCCCTCTAGGGCTGTATCCCATGGAACCTTCCTAAGCAGGTTCCTGAAGAGGCCAAAGTCTGCCCTCTTGAAGTCCAGAGCAGTGAGCTTGCTGCACACTCTTCTCACTGTCCTGAGGATCTCAAATTCGACCATCTCGTGATTGCTGCATCCAAGGCTGCCCTGGAGCATCTCATTTCCAACCAGCCCTTCCCTGTTCGTGAGCACGAGGTCAAGCATGGCACCTCTCCTTATTGGCTCCTTTATTACTTGCTGAAGGAAGTTGTCTTCTACACAATCGAGGAACCTCCTGGATTGCTTGTGCTGGGCTTTACTGTCATTCCAGCAGATGTCAGAGTGAAGTCACCCATGAGAACAAGGGCCTGTGAGCGTGAGGCTTTTCCCATCTGTCTATAGAATGCTTTATCCACAGGTTCTTCTTGATCAGGCAGTCTGTAACAGATGCCCACAGTAATGTCTGCCATAGCTATATTCCCTTTAACCCTGGCCCCCAAACTCTCTGTTAACTGCTCACCTGTTCCCAGGCAGAGTTCCATACTCTCCTGGCTATCCCTAACATAAAGCACAACTCCCCTCAAATTTTCAAATTGCTCAAATTTTCATAGAATCATAGAATGGTTTGGGTTGGAAGGGACTTTAAGGATCATCTAGTTCCAGCCCATCCTTTTATATTGCCTAATGGATGTTGGCACTTCCCTATTGGAATTTTGTGTCAAAAAAATTTCCTGTTTTACCCTGCTGACTCTGTACAAGTGTTTTTTGGATAATTGAGGTTGTCCAGAAGTTTCCCATTATGTATAGACAGCAACTCCCAAGAAGCAGCATAAACATTCCTCTCAAATCTTATTTGGTCTTCTGTTGAAAGTAATTAAAGAAAGTTTGATCAATATATTTTAAAACAATATGTTATTCAAAAGGAGCTTAGTAAAAAGGCTCACTATGTAATTATTATTCTTGCAGAATTTCCTGTATAAGGGTCTAGGAGCATAATTATTTAGAGCTATGAAAATGTAAAGCAATTACTTTACAAAACATTAATAGAATCTTAGAATTTTGTTCAGACATACATGATCATGAATTTCTGTCAGTACTATTGAAGTTAGCATTGCTTTATGTTATTGCATTTTATTTTGATTATATTTATAATTTTTTTTTTAAATGGCAATGACCTGTAAGCGAGCCAGCACATTTTTATCCGTAGTTACTGAATGACAGGAAATCTAAGAGCAGCGAATGGCCTTTTCTTGCTGCAAGTTACTATGTAATGAGAGACTATGACATTTGAGGAAGATTTTTCTTTATTGCATGGTATGAAAGGCATTGGTTGTAAATAATATTGGAGGGCAGATTTGATGACATGTGAAGACATATAAAAGACCAACAGCTTGTAGAAGTGTTTGTGTAGATTTATGAGCTTTACAGAATCTTCTGGCAGCTTGTGAGGTGTACACTTCATTTTTCTACCCCTCATATTTTACTCTTTGTTGTGCTGGGTTTAGTAAGAGTTGCCAGAATGGCAACATGTTAGAAGTGATTCTTTATTCTCTATTATGAAGTTGTTTTTACTACTTGGTGATGTTAGTCTGATCTGTGTAATTTGTGCCCCAGCAAAACATTTTTCATACGGCTTCAGCTGAGACTTAGCAGATATACATGTAGCTTCTCCAATGAAATATTTAAAATAATTGATAACAAATGTTATGCAGAGATTTTTTTTAATTCCTTTTGTAACATAAGTGAGGAGAATTAATACATTTTAAATGCTTTGTCAGATATCCGAACTGATGAGCTTATTTTAGGAATAACCACTTAGCTCAATAACAGCATATGATAATTCATAATCTCTTTTCAGTAGCGTATTCTCTGTGGGTGAGAGAAGTGTTCCTTTGAACTATTCTTGGGTTTTGCACTTGCACTTGCCATGGTGTCATCCTTTTCTGAAGTAGTTATGATGAAAGAGCCATATCAGTTTAGTCCTTTGCTGTCTCTTTGGTGGCTACCTTGTAGCCTTATTTGGTAAAAGTTTTGGTTCTACTCCTGCTGCAGTAGTTACCATTTATGCGTTGTCAGGCTTTATTGTTTTATGCTTTTTTCTTTTCTTTTTCTTTTTTTTTTTTTCCCCTGCCATGAAGTATTTTTTCTTTTAACAGACACCGGCAGGAATTTGAAAATTTCAGAATTCTCAAACAACTTGGTTAAAAGATTAACTTTTCAAATTTTCTGCAGCAGTTGTCAAGGAAGCTGATCAGTCTGTCAGAGTGTCTCTCCCAGGTAAAAATAAATAAAGAAATAGAAGCTTCAGGGCGTGAGAGTTTATTCACTGCTTTAGCTGGTAATTTGAAATTTAGTCTGTATTAACTGATGAAATGCTTGAAATACTTATTCATGCATCAGCACTATAATAGCTGTAGCAAACTGAAGGCCGAGTATTTTTTCTCAGACACTGGACTGAATGGATGAAGTAAAAAGAAGGGCAAAATAACAGTGGAACTGCTCTAAGAATTGTTTGCATACTCTGTCTTATAGAAGGCAGTAGAAAAAAAGGCATTTTCCAGCCTGAAGAGCCAATGTAAAACAATTAGGGAGGAACCACTTATCATGAGCATCAATTTAACAGAAAGTTTTTTTCCAATCTCCCTTTGTTCTATAAGGTAAATTGGAGCAGAGAGGAAAATGGGTTAATTTACTTACAATCCAGGTATTGTAGTGTAGGCCTTCATAATCTGAATCATTAGTGGTCTAAAATTCTACTCTGTAATGAAAATGTATCACTGCTGTTTGAGCAGTGCTCAGGGTCTTAATGCATTTTGAATCACTGGCCACCTATACTCACATTATAAAGAAAAATTGTATCTTAAGGATTTTGTTGTTGATATCCACATCTGTTGAGAAGGAATGCTTTCTGTCCCCCATGTGTTTATCAGTACTTGTCATCAACAAATTGTTCTGGTTTCTACCATACAGCTTAAGCATCTGTGAGCTCTTTCTTCATAACCTTAAAATAATTATTCAAATTTGGCATTTTCCAGTCTGAGTCTAACAGAGGCCAGATGCTAATTTAAAGAAAATGGATTGTTCAGGCAGATGATTTTAACGAGGCTAAACTTAGAAAAGCCAGTTAGCAACTCATTTCCACTCTCTTGTTCACCTTAAGGACTTCAGACTATCACTGTGAAGCAAAAGTCCATCTGGTCTCAGAACATTCATCTGACCGTATATTATAGCAAACACAGTTTTTGGATGTGCAGTCATAGGAAAAACCACAAATGGAAGTGGTACAAAATCCACACCTGCAGCCATTCAAAGCCACATGGAGTATGTTCCCTCAAAGCGAAAACAGAACGTAAAGTTAAAATGCATAATGCTTTATTTCAGTGTATATGGTTTTAATTTATAGGGACTAGTTTATGTACATCTGACTTGAAGTACTGTGAAAAAAGAACTAAGAGAGCATTTATTTGAATGATTACATTGTTGCGTATTCAAATAAACACACTACCTTGTACAGCTATCATTTTATTATTGCTAAACCAAATGTCTTTGCACATACCTCACTGAAGATCAAGTATATGCCAACTTTGGCTTAAAAAAGAAGAAAGTTGCCTTTGAATTATGCAAACACAGAAGAGTCTGACAAATTTCTTTGCTGTTTAAAATATGGCACTTATGGATAGATTTCTTTAGCAAATGGCTTTGTATTTAATGTGTCCTTTTGAACACCACACAACCAGAAGGAAGCAAGCAGCTATTGCTGCTCTACTGATTGCAGTCTTTCCTCATTCAGCCCCTCTACTGTCTATCTTGGTTTTGTTTATTCTGCTCCAGATAATTGCCCTGTATCTGCACAGTGTAGCCTGTATAGCTTTTCACCTATCCATTCCATCTATAATTAGTTCTTAGATTTGAGTATCACTGTAATTGAGAGGCCTGTTTTGTAATGTAGAGACACAGAACTCACAAAGAACATGAACTATATCTTCCTTACGCATACATTTAAATTCTGTAGATTTTTAATCTATCCATAAAAAAAAACCTGAATTCTTAAAAGGGAACTGTGAACTCTCAACAAGGGATTTACTTCACAAATGTGAAGCAAGTTAGTCTGTGAGAATTGTAAACTTTGGAGGGTTTTTTTGTGTGGTTGTTTTTTTGTATGGTTTTTGTGTGTGTGTGTGGTTTTTTGTTTGGTTTTTTGTTGCTGTTTTGGGGGGGGAGGGGGTGTGGTTGGGTATTTTTACAAACCTCGTACAAAGTCTAGAGGGATTCCAGTTGAGAACAGAAGGAAAACCGTGTATTTGCTGCTTGCAAAGGATGATTTTAATGAGGTTGTGGTCAGATTTTAAGAAACCCAGTCACAGAGAGTGTTTCTTATCTGTATCTTATTCAGCTGAATACTTTGTTAATTTGTCATGTTGGTTGAGTTTTAAGTTTAATTTAAAGATTATAAGATGAGCTATGGAAGTAAAAATTTTTTATTTGATATTATTCAGATACTTCAAGTTTAGGGGAACTTTCAACAACTTTTCATGTCATAATTTAGGAACGTGAGCTCTTCAGCTTTTCCCTGAGAGGGACTGCCTCTGTCCATAGATTGTAGAGAGCACACACTTCCAATATATGTATATTTATTTATCAATTATGTGTGCTACTGTATATATTGTATATATATGTGTGGTTTATAACACATACATAAAATGGAAATTAAAAATGGATCAGATAAAGTAACCACAAAAATTATTTATTGATGGTACAAAACATATTTCTTTCAAGCATCCCAGTAGGTTGCCTTGCACACCACCTGGGCTGAGCAAACCCTGCTTTGGAGACCAGTGGAGAAGTTCAGCTTCATGACATAAGCTGTAATATTACCTTTCTGCATATGCAATGTGTCCAACCATGTCCCTCTTATTTATTATTTTATTATATTAAATTCAGCCTATTATGTTAGGTGCTATGTATATATCTAGGTGCTAACGTACCTGTTTTCAGTCTAATTGGAAGATATATAAGTCCAAGAATGCCTGGTGGGAAAATAGGGGCAAAGGGATTTTTTTTGTACCTTTCAGCACACAGGGTCAGGTACAGCTGCAGCGTGAAGCTTGTCAATGGGGTTGTACATAGCTCAGGGGAGTTGGGTGCACGGTTTAATTACTTGGAACTGGACGTGACCAGTCAGAATGCTGACTATGTTTTACCTTCACACAGCTTGTGCAACAGTTTATGCAGCTGTTATGTATTGTTAAAAGAACCACAATGAGAAGTATTGAAATGGTATGGTTTTTAGTGGCTTTCCAACTGTACATTCTCTGCAGAGTAACCTTTATCCTTCCTACTCACTAGCACTGACTCTGCTCCTTTCCTCCTTCAGAACTCCAGGGTTTGAGCCTCTTGCTTTTTGCTGGTCTCCTATGATCTAATTTATTACTCAAACTCTGAATAATATCCTTCCCAATATATTTATATTGTGTCACCTCTTCAAGGTCAACTCCCTTGAAAACTTTCCAATTTCTTGTGATGTAGCCAGTGCCAGAAAATCTTAGATAGCTAATTTTTTTTTTAACTAGTCCAGGGAAGTCTGGATTATGAGCTATTATTTGTATGTTAGTGGGTATCCACTTGAAAGAGTCTATTCCTACTTTATCCTTCTCATAAACTTTTTCACACAAAAATGAGCACTGTGGTTACGTTAACCAGAGAGGAGTCTCCTGATACTTGGAAATGATGGAATTTTTTTTTAATGACTACAGTTTTTGTGTCTTTTCTTTGTTCTGTTCTAAACAGAATTTTGTAATTGGAGGATGTCTTGTGGTATGGGATGCAGTGGATTGGTGTTCATAGACCCTTTGGATCTAAGGTTGGGGGGTTCATCCCACTCACCAAATCTTACTGAAGTGCCTGAGTCAGGACCTGAGTTGGTGATGAGAGACACCTTCATGGCAGGTTGGCTTATGGATGGCCTGAATGGCCGGCTGGGTGAGCCTCTCTTTATTGAAAAGTGTGGGAAACCTCAAGAAACCACACCTAACTTAGCTCAAGAAGGCACAAAATATTAAATGGGATGAATGTTAGCTTAAATACCTGTCATTCTGTTAGTTAAATGAATGTTATTCAGAAATGGTAAGGATGCTGATATACCTGGCCAGTGTCAGCTTTGCTGCTTTTGTGGTCTTCAGGACCGTTGCGTAACAAAGGCATGACCAATTGCTAACATGTTTCTTGGGACATTTTGCCATTTTGTCTGATGGTTATCAAGTAGTGTGATGTTTTAAAGGTCTGTTTCTCTAAAATTCAGCTTTGTCCTGTATGATCTGAACCTGCTTCCCAGCCTTCAGTATCAGGATCTCCCATAGCTGACACTGTAGTCTCCATTAAAGAATGATACCTCACCACTTATAACGCTTTCATAATGAAAAACCTGATGTCTAGTAGGACAAGCATGTAGACTGCAGCAGCTTAAATGTCAGCATCTGTGGATGAGGTGCATGTTGAAACTTACATTCCAGGCAGTGGAGATCTAGAAATTTGTTCAACTCTAATACAGACACAGAAAACTAAGGCAGTACCTACGTGATTCTGGTTTTCCTTGGATGGTATCTCACAGCTTTCCATCCTCATGGAAGACAGCATCCCTTACCCTTTTTCCATAACTAGACAGTTTTTTCTTTTCTAGTCTATACCTGATTTGTTAGTTACTGCATAATTTATGGTGAGTTGATACCGCCATTAGGTGATGCTAATCACTGGGTAACCTTTCAGCAGCTCACACAAAGCTC
This sequence comes from Pezoporus occidentalis, assembly GCF_034315485.1. Taxonomy (NCBI): domain Eukaryota; kingdom Metazoa; phylum Chordata; class Aves; order Psittaciformes; family Psittacidae; genus Pezoporus; species Pezoporus occidentalis. Next base: position 3,604,447 of record NW_026915376.1, read on the forward strand.
AATTGCTCATGGAGATAACGATCAACTAAGAAGCTGAGAGTACAGTCTCAGCTAAGAGAATGAATTTTAAATGGCAGGTTTCCTGTTGGGAGATATGAAAATGTAAAATGCCTTAAGATGTGGGTAATCTGATCTTGTGGTGCTGACTTCTACTTGTCTTCCTTGGTAACTGCCATGTAGTGCTGCACTAAGTAGCATTACAGACAATCATCTAATTAGGCTTTAAGGTATTATGTGATTTGTTAAAGCTTGGTGTTGATAGTGATACATGGAGGAGTTTGAGAAGAACTAGTGAAGTGCTTTTTCATTTTAAAAGATACAACTTCCAGAATTGTGAGAACAACAGTAAAGATTAGCTAGATTGCATTCTAGCAGTGAGTCTTTATTAGTGTTTTCTGTTTGTTACAAGTGTATTTTTCTACATCTGCAATAGAATAAAAAAACCCCAATAACCCACAAACAAACAAAAAGCCCCACACTGCTGTAGTACCTGGTTTTGGAACTACGTTTTCAACATGCATAGTGCAAAAAACAATCATATTTGTCTATGGAAAAGTGTAGGAAGTTTATTTTATGAAGTGGTATGACTGCAGCCTGAAAATGGTCACGGCTACAACAGAAGTATCAGTAAGGTTTTTCTTTACAAATGTAAACATACGCCAGCAGAACTGATAAATCATCAAATTTGCCTTAGGCATGGTAACAGCTATTGGGCTTCTTTAGTGCAATGTCTCTTTTTTTAAATTATTAATATGGCCAACCTGGCATCTCAGAGAGCAGGGAGAGTGACTGAAAGAGAGGGCTGTTCAGGAATTTCTTTCTTTATTTCTGTTGAGAGGAAGACTTCTTCTAGAGCAAGTGCAATTCCCCAAGATTCTTGGCAGCATATTTTTAAGTGTAAAATCATGCCTGTCCAGATAGCTTTAGTGACTACTACTTGCTCTTCTACTCGGTGATTCTTAACTCTACTGAGTTCAGTTGTGAGACTATATTCAAACTACTAACAGTGCTTTGAATCCAGTCCTCAAAAATACTTATGTTTTTCTCTAAGTCTTCATGTAAGATTTTTCTTCAGTAAGGATACTTTGACAAGCAAAAATTTAAAGTAGAATTGATTAGGAATAAACAGGGTAGAAAAGTGTGAAAAGATTTGAATTACTTTTGTAAGTGTTCAGTTATGATTCAGCAAGGAACAAGAAAGGCACCAACCTGCATGTCCTTGGAAACTGGCAAAAAAATGCTCTGTTAAGCCATCAGCAGGAGACGGAGGCTAAAACTCTCCCTCTTAGTTGTTCTGCCTGAATTCCTCACTCTGAAATATGGGTATTCTATCTCTTCTGCCATTATATGGTAGAGCTAGTGTTGCATTTCTAGGTCAGTTTGCCTTCTCCCAAGAGCAATCAGTTTTAAAAGCCCCATGTTTAGAAGTTTCGGGTGCTCTTGGCAGGAAAAAAAAATTAAAAATATCCAAAGACTCGTGTATTCTTGTCAGTAGTTTCTGGATAAAGAAGTAGTTTTTTTATTAAAGGAACGTCTGTACATCTGTATGTGGCATTTAGACAAATCTCCTTACTCTGGGATTTTTGGAGGCAACCTGCTGCTTTGGACCTCTTCACAGAGTCAAATGTGGTTGCAGCTGGGTTAGAGTGGCATGAAGACAGTTGTGGTCACTTGAATGTGATTCATTTTCTTGCTCAAGAATGCCTTATTAGTTGAGTTCATACTTGACCTCTGATGTTTGCTTATATCTTTAATGTTAACGGTCTTAAAATGTCATAATGCACTCAACTGCAAACCAACAAAATGACCCCTGTAACGCAGCTTAGAGTTAATATTGTTTTGTGGGAGAAAGAGGTGCTCTTCAGTTACTAGATATAATTCCCAAGAAATATTATCATTCTGCATTTATCCCTGGTGTTGTGGGTTGTTTTTTTTTAAATCACTTCAGCAGTGCAAATGTAAGAAAATAATTTTACCTACAGAAAACAACACTTATATGCAAAAAGTTTGTATTTGGGAAGTGTTAAATTTGTTTCAGGGCTGTTCTTTGTGCTACCTCTTGATTTTCCTTGAGGCCTCTGTTTTGTGGGTTTTTTAATTCTCCAGAAAACATGCATGATCCAGTCAGGAATAACACCACAAAGCTTGTTTATTTTGGCAATAAATTGGTTTCCTTGTCTAGCACTTTGGATCTCATCCCCAAGTGGCAGTGCATTACTTTGTTAAAGATCCTTCGGTAATAATAGCTTAAAAATATAGGACAATTTGCAGTGAAGTCAGTGATCATGTTAGTTCACAGTAGTTGAGAACCCAGTTTAGCAGCTGCATGTTCATATTTTTTCTTACCGTAACATTTGGTTTGAGGTAGGTTGCTGTTTGAAATATTTTCCTTCAATATTGCAGATCTTATTTCTTTCCAGAGGAAAACATCTGAATTGTCTTCAGTATCACACTCAGCCTTTTAGGATGATTTCTATTAAAGTATTACAGCATTCAGAGGAGAAATCGTTTGATAAGATCCTTGTTATAATAGTTACACATCTACTGATAAGCAGTGTGAAGGTGACAGTATAAGGGAGCACATTAAATAGAGTTCCTTTTTATCATTTTCTACTCGGAAGTCTGGCATAATGAAAAATGCCACCTTGAATGGCACAAAGCATATATTTTTCCCCCACTTCTGAATATTTCTAATTGTTTTATTTCTTGCTCATTGAACAAATGTGAATGTTAATGCACCCACTGAAGTGACTACTGTATTTTTTTGTGAAATTCAACGTGGGAGTTCATATGCAAAGAAACATACATAATAGCTTTGCATATATTATGTTGGTGATAGTTGTAAGCACAGAAGAACAGAATAAGGAGAAACAAAACCCTAGGAGTATAAAACCAAACTAGATTTTGGTGCTTCTATTCATCATGCTACTCATCAAGTCTGATAAAAACAGCCTGCAGTAATAAGGGAATGTACCTTGAAGTAATGATGTTTGAAGTATGCCACTTACCTATGGTGTTCTATTGTCTACTAATTTACAATTTTCAATGTAAAAATATTGCATGTTTAAATTCATGGCATTTTGGGGAAATTTGTATTTGTGTAAGCCAACTTAGGGCTAATTAAACTAGCAATAAACCAAATGAAGCTATTTATTAGAGAGATTTCTATATGACAGCTGTTTCATTGTGTTTTTTTTACTTTGTATCTTTTTGGTGTACCCAGCTGAGGAAGTGTGCACTCTTGTTCTATCCACATTTCCTGTACTGATTTTCCAAACCCACTTCTATATATCTTTCAAAATATATTTGCACGTTATTATGCATATTACAGGGGATTCGTCTACCAGAGTTCTTAAGCCATTGTTTGTGCACAGAGTAGCATTCAACAAAGGAAACCAGAGGAGACCCTTAAAACGTTTTTCCTTTCTTGTTGAATACTAGAAATATCATTTAAAAAGTGCTGTGATGGGAAGCTCATCCCCCTTCAATACTGCCATTTGTCACCCACCATGACTGCTCTCTCAGCGGTAGCAGAGACTAGCCATTTCTAGAGGATTGCTTATGTTTGGAACCAAGCCTGGTGCTGTCCTCGCAGTTTGGATCAGGGAATAGCAGTTGTAGGCAGCGAGGGATTTGTGGGTGGTAACTAGGTTATACACATGAGCAGGGCATCACTTTTCTGTTTTCAGTGGTGAGCAGAAAAGGGCGTTTTTCGTCTGCTGCTGGAGCTCTTGCCCTCAGATTTACTTTAAAAATTGTGTTTGGTTGTTGGGATAGAATGTTTCTCTTTAGATTTATTGAAATACAGTGTTGCATATGGCAGTGCTTCCCTTCAGTAAATGGCCTCTCTTTCCTGTGGAAAAACGTTTGGTGGAACTGTGTGCTAGTCCCTGTGCTTTCTGTGTGCTTAGTAACAACGTGGATGAAAGATGCCCAACAGCTGTGGGGCATGTAGTAATGCTGGGTAACTGTGTAGTACTTGGAAACAAAATTAATGTGCTGATTTGTGATGCATGCAGTAGAAATATTGTAATCTATTGAGCAGTTTAAGGTTTTCCTTAGCCTGTTGGTGTAATTGAATAGTTGATAGCATGTAGGTAGAAAAGGCAAAAAGTGGTGAGGGAAAATGAGACAAAGTTGCATGTGCCCTGAGGTGTAAAAGAAAAGGAATATGGAAAGTCAGATGAAGTACATTTCAAAACCAGTCAACGCTAGTTACAGGAAAGGAGTTTCCATCCATCCAAAGGATTTGTTTGGATAAGTGTGGGCTAATTTTTAAGGATTAGGAGGGTTTAGGTGCTTGGAAATTTTGTTGCACATTATTTTGATTAAATGAAAACATTTGGGCTTGATTATATTAATCTGAAGCTGTTCAAGGTTATTTGTGTACCTTGAAAACAAATTAGATGATGTAATTACATGGACAAACTGAATATCAGTGGTTTCCCAGTTTCTTTGTTGATGATTTCAGGCCCTGTTCTGTTTCCAACTAATAGCCATGGCTCCTTTATCAGGATTCATGTTGCAAACATTCTTCTTTTAATATGCATTCAGCCTTTTAGAGACTCCCAGTGGAAACATCTCAACACACCTTCTCTGTTTGACTCAATTTGAATAGTGATACCCACCAAGCTGTCGCAGGCTGGGGGGAATTAAGGCCTTTGAATGCCAGAGAATTCAGCGTTTGTTATTACCAATTAATTACCCAAGGATAACAAAAATGCTTAGTGTGTTTGTAATCATTTAAACCTGTCCCTACATTTCTAAAGGCTATATATTCATTCAATAAAGATATTGTTAAATTTTGTCCAATCACATGTTGCCTGATCCTTAAGAGACAATTGAGAGACTTGGCTTATGGCAGACATAAGTGACAAATATGTTGCCTTTCTTAGCTCCATTAATATTTTATTTTGTTTGTGAGATATACCCATGTGTTATCTGAAATTTCTTGTAATCTTGTACGTGCCTATCTCCACATTCTCATCAGACTCTGAGCAGTGACAGGGTTTCACATCCTGATGGATATTTTTATCTTTTTCTCCCATTTTCAGAGGTAACAGCAATAGGCTAGTGATAATCAAGCTCCAGTGTGCCCTTTGTCTGAATGCCAGTTGTGAACATACAACCGCTGGGCAATCCAGTATCTTCTGATGGTCCCTCCCAGCACTTGGGTCTGGTTTTTGTTGGGAATGTCCCCTATGCCTCTGGCAGTGTTCAGCCATTCTGTTTGTTCAAGTTCTTTAACCTCAATGACAAAACAAAACAAATCAAGAAACTTTCATCAGAAGCTGAGCTGTTCAAACATACCCTGGCTTTGTATCCTGTTCCTATCTTAAGTGGTCCTTTCCCCAGGGCTTTTTGATCTTTATTAACCTGAGATTCCCACAGCCTTGTTGAGGAAATGTAGTGTTTCCTTCCTCTGCCTTTTTGGAGGCTTACCTCCCTTCAGTTTGCATTTCTCAAATGGTCTGTGTGTAATTCCATCTCTGAAGTGTGTGCCTGTGTCATAATCAAATGTAGCCCTTTCTCCTGGCTATAAACTACATGAGGAAACACCGCAATTAGCGTGTGCATGTTTATTATTTAAAATTATCAGATAGTTTTTCAGTGTTTCTTCTTTTTCTAAAAGTTCTCATAATATTTACCATTTGAGATTATCAAGGTTTCAGTTTAGCCTGGTGATCATATCCTATTTCTTTTTACACAGCTGACTGTAACTTACAATTGTATGTTTCAGAATATTTTGTTACAGAATTTTATATTCTCAGGATAGATTTAATGTATTCTTATTCAAAGTTCATTCCCCATACATTAGGCCAAACCTTTAAGAGATGTAAATCGATATAACAGTTCAGAAATCAGTTGACTGAGTGATTTTCATCATGTGATGATGTGGGCAGCTTGGAATTTTTATTTTCTGTTTTATGTAAATACTGAGACACTGAATTTTTTACCTCATACTAGACCTTTCAGTGGCATTTGTTTGGACTTATTTGCACAAGTTATTTGTGTGAATATCCATGGCAAACAGTTATGAAAAGGGACATGAATTAACTCTTTTCTATCAGTATTTTACCTTCCCCCCGCCCCCCCCCTTTTTTTTTTTAGCACTTTTAGTATTTTTTGCTTGAAAACAAAAGCTTTTCAGATGCCCGTTCATTACCCAGTGGACTCCTGCAGGAGAGGAAGGCCTGAAGACCGTCCTTTAATGCAGAGATATGCATGTGACATGGCCTTCCAGGCACCCACTGATTTTCAGAAACAGGAGTTTGGAAGAAATTAATGTATTTTGGTGGACATACTGGGTATATTAATACTGTTTAAAAGCTGGATTTTGCATGTTACCTGGTTGCCTTGAGTCCAGGAAGGTTGGGAAGAAGACCTGTAACATAGGCTTCTTGTACTCAAGGCATCCCTCAGTGAGACTATTTTTATTTGCCTTTGTTTCACTGTACTTCTTTAAAACACCAAATTGCTGTCCCCTTAATGCTGCTTTAAACTGTTTTATTGTGTGATGTTACTTTTGCAGGAAAATCACCTTAGCTTTCAACCTTGCTCAGGCAGATCTCTACAAGTACCTGAACTTCTTTGTATGTTGTTGCCATTGCAGTGAACCTCCTCATTTATGACTGCTCAGGGAGAAATGGTACCAGTGAGAGACAAGTAGCTGTCAGGCTTTGATTACTGCTGGGATCAAAAATCCTGAAGTAACAGCCACTCTTTAAGGATGTCTTCTATTCATTCAGGTGAAATTCCAACAGCACTGGTACCCAGGAAAGTGAAGCCTGCACTGATGGTGGCAGCCTTCCAAAGTCAACTAGGCCTTTTAGCAGAGTGCTCCAGCTTGAAGTACTTTCAGTCAGTTTATATGAAATGAAAATATGAGATAAGAAAAATATGAAATATACATCTGTAGAACAGAGTGGAAGAACAAATCTGGCTGTTTACGTTTGTGTGTAGACCTATCTGGCAACGGGGCATTGCTGTTCCAGACCCTGTCAATACAATATGAGGGTGCTCTGTGACAAGCTGGGCTGATTGTGCTGTTTCATGAGCACTCTTTTTGGGCCAAATGAATTACGCAGCTGGGTTGGAGCTCTTTGAGCTGCTGAATGCCTTACTTTGTCTTCTTGCAACACGCAACACAAGGGTACCTTTTCCAGTACTGACGTTTTATGTTACTAATAATGGCAATAGGCTGTGGTTGTCCAGAGATTACTCTACTTGGAATAGTAAGTACTAGGTTCCTAATTAGGTTGCATTCTCCCCAGTTTCTCATTTTTATTGTAATTCGGTATAGACTGAGCAAGAAGTCCACCAAAAGGCCATAATTACAGCAAAGTCTAGATTTTTATTTATTTATTTTTAGTCTGAATCTTATCCTAGAGCTGACAAATGGACACCGTGTGGTATTTCTGAAGAATTCTTTGGTTTCTCAAAAAATTACCTTAGTTTGTCTTGCACAAAAACTCAGTGTTTTTTCTGTTGTTTTTCCATCATTTAGTTCTTCAAAATGTTGACAGCTCAGCTAGATTATGGTTGATTATAAAGTCTCACATTGTATTTTTAGAAAGTGCTGAACCGTGCCTTATTACTGTCTGTAGCTGAGTTAAGAAATGTTTTCATTTGATGTTGACATTTTTCATGTTTCACTTGATCATTTATATTGTTGTAATGTGCAAGTACTAGCTGGTACAGAAGTAATTACCCTTGTCTTTATATTGCAGTTAAAATATTTTAATACTTTGGAATTTGTCTCTGAAATAATTTGAGTAGAATCTCTCAATATTTTTATTATCTGTGTGGGTGGGTATACAAATTAACGTGTTTTATTGGAGAGATAAATGTTAAGCAAAAATCTGGATACTCAGTATGACACGGTTTTCCAGAGTACAACCAAAACTTAAAGTGAAAATGGAAAATTTATCCTTAGTATTGTCTACTTCTTGGTGAGTTTTTGCACAGTCTTCCAGGGAAGTGTAGATGGTCCAGGGTTTTTGAAAACGGACTAAATAAAAATACCTGTACAAAACTATGATTAAGATGTGCAGCCAAGCAGTACATTAATTTAACATCTTGCTTAATAGCCTAATGAGCTAAAATAGCCAGAATTTCTAAGGGGAGAATGTGCTTAGCGTGGTTGTCATGGAGAGAAGATGCAAAATAGGCAGAGGTCAAAAGGAGGGTTTGTCATTGGAAGAAGGTGTGAACAGGCAGAGATCACAAGGAGGGGAAGGGAAGTGGTTCTACCACAAGGCAATTAAAAGCACATGTCAGATGGATATTCATTCCTCAGATGCTCTAGGAATTAAGGGCCCAGCCCTACTCATTTTATACTCAACTTGTGTGTGATGTGTGGTCAGGTAATACTAAAGCTGAAGTCATTAACAAAATTTTTATTTCTTTTTTAATTTCAGTCATTTGCCACCTTCCGTGCATGAATGGAGGCCAGTGTAGCTCTAGAGATAAATGCCAGTGCCCTCCTAATTATACCGGTAAACTCTGTCAGATCCCTGTACAGACTGCCAATGCTCAAAAACTCTACCATCACCCACAACAAGTGAACAAGGCTGTAGGATCACAAATTATCCACTCTACTCATACTCTACCCCTGACGATGTCTGGACAGCAAGGTGTTAAAGGTAACATTTTTCTTGATAGACATTTTTACCTTTAGAGTTGATTTTATTAATTTTATGAATATTATTTAATTAATTTTATCTTAGGTATCCAACCAGTAAAGACAATGATCTATCTACCTAGTGTGAATCTTGACACACAACTTAAGTCATGAGCTCATCAGAATGACTAGAAAGTATTTTGCTTAATGGCTGAAATAATAAGCAATAACAGTGCTATTGAAAAGAGTTTATAGGTAAACTTAATTTGCTTTCAGTGGAATCTAATGCAGATTACAGAGCCTAAGGATAATGCAGGGGCCTTCTTCAAGGAGTTCAGGCATGTTCAAAAAGAGAATGATTCTGGCTGAACAGAGTCCATAAATTGCAGTATACCTAGATAGAAAGTAGCATGTAGTTTTTTGATTTCTAGTGGAGGGAAGTGAAAATGCTTTTCAACATAACAAAATTTAAATCAATGTAAAAGTAAAACTACCATCCATGTTTATCTTTGTTATATCACTTGGTAGAGTCTATAAGTTAGTTTTATGGTGAACTTCTTAGTGTAGGTAGGCCATGATATGATTCAATTAAATAGAACATTCTTTCCAGGTCATATACCAATATCATATAAAAACGGTAGGGATTTCCTACTGCTAATGCTGTGAAGAAGGCAGAGCATCAGAAACAGGAAAAGCTGTAATGTTAATCACATTTTGTCCAGGCAAATAATGTTTGAATTGCCAGATTGCTTTTTCTTTCTTGTCAAGGGTGTTTTTAACAATTACCTCTCCAAGATTGTTGCCTCTGAGTGAAAACAAAATATATGGGGGAAAGATGTGAGGAGGCTCAGTTGTTGGCAACTAGTGGCTGAATAACTTTGCAAAAAGAGGCCAAACTATTTGTGTGATTGTGATAAAACGTAATCTAATGTAGTATTTCTGTTTCCAGAAAGGGACATAGCTGTGAAGGAAGTGTTGACAGTATTCTCCTGGAAACACAATATTTTATAAACGTTTTTAAATATCTGCTCCATCTGTTCAATGGATTTGTTCTCTAGGGACTGCTACACAGTCCACTGGGAAATATTTTCCGCTGACTTGATGGAGTATTAGTCCCTAAAGCTACCCAGAACTTTTCTGATTCTAAAAGACAAAAAAAATGGGAGGAGAGGGAAAGGAGAATGGAATTTATAATTACCTAGACACTTAGCAAAGCAGCAATTTATTTCTGTGTCTGTTTCATTCCTGAACAAATTATTTTAGACAATATGGTGGACCATAAAATAATTTTAAGACACAGGTTTTTTTTTCAGATTTGGAGGTGCTGTCTTAAAACACACAAAAGACTTCTCATTGCTGAAGAGTCTGACCTCTTAAATATTTTTTTTTCCTGGCCCTCAAGTCCTCATCAGAACCATCAGCAGTCAGAATGCCTTTTCTTCTCTTTACATGCCCAAATGCGGATGTTGGATTGTTGACAGAGGAATGTTTCTTTTCTTCTTTCAAGGAAAGAATAAAACATTTTATCCTGAAATGGCTGGCAAAAATAAAAAATAATCAGCACATCTAGGCACTGATCCAAGACCTGGAGAGGATCATGGTAATAATACTACATGGGAGGAACCAGCCTAAATTTGATGTTTTAAGCATCTGAACATCTCCAGGTGGATTAATGGATTAAAGCAGTGCATTTCAGAGATTTCTTTTGAGGGCTAATATATTTTGTAGATTTATCAGCTGGATGGAGAAACTAGTTGAAGAGATCTATCTTCATACATAAAAATGTATGTTAGTAGTTACATTGGGGTGAGTTTTGTTCTTTCCACAGCCAGACTATGCAAAACCAGTCTAATAGCGTAAGAAGGGCTTTATGGCTGCTCCTTGTAACACCGGACCTTTCCTTGTGAGTGTACCTGTAACAGAACTCATGCAGCATAAGTTTTGCTTGAAGGTTGTTTTCTGATACAGGCAAGATCTGAAGAGCTGTTAGGGCTCTGCTGCCACGTTTTGCTGACTTTCTGCTACTTTATTGCTGATGTTTCATCTGCAATATGTTTTTCATATTTTCATAAATGAAACAATGCAAGGCAGAGTAAAAATAGGTTTGTTTCTTTTAAGGAATTCCTGTGTGAGACTGATTAATACTAAAAATGTTCCTAGAGAAATAAAAGTAATATGAAAATCAAAAGCTATCTCTACAAAATTATGTAATTTTAAAACACCTAAATAAATGAAATACACTTCCTTGGAAGTGGAGCTGTGAGGTTGAAATAAGAACTGAAAATCAAGTTCCTAAGAAGCCCAGTCAAGTTCCAAAGAGCAGTCTGGCCTCCTGGACTCAAGGACACGATTCAGAAGACTCAACAATCCCGTATGTGTTGTAGGAAAAGTATGTCAGGTGATAATTTTTGGTTCTTGATGTTTGGAAGGGCTGTTAGGTCTAATGGATTGGCTGGCCTCAAGTAGTCTGTGCAGTACATGCTGACCAGATAGACCCAGTCAGACAAAGTAAATGCTAACTGTTACGCAACTTACAAACTATAGAACTTTGTACACATCTCTCCTGTCTGTTCCCTCTCCCCTGTCAGTAATTTAAGTTACATGTTTAAAGGGCATCCAATGAAAAGAGGCTTGAGGGCCAGAAACAGTTCTGTGCACATTACATTGACAGGAGGGTCTCAGTCTATATACCCAGACTTAAAACTACAACTGTATTTAAAACCAGAAGTATCTGAAAAACATTTCCTCCCTCTTTATGTGCCAAATCCTGAATTCAAAGTTCAGCAAAGGGAGTGGTGATTTTAGATGGTTGAGTTGCTGGCAACTCTTTCAGGGGCAAACTCGGGACTTGGCAGGTATATAAAGGTGAAGAGATGAAATCTGAAGCTGTTTCTCTGTTCCAGAGAAAGATGATGGATCTGAAAAAGAAAATAAAGCTTACTATATATCCAAAAATAACCCAGTACAGTTTGAATTCTGGAACTTTGAATGGGATTCTTATTACACAGTATGACCACAAATATTAATGTCACACAAGCCAATTTGGACATCCGTGTTTGTGCAGCAGTCTTTACAGTCCTATAATGTCATTCTTTCCTGTGTGCAGTTTTCATTTTCTTGCTTTGTTAATGAGTGTCTATGTGTTCTTTCATCCTTCCCTCTAACCCCTAAATTTGGATGTCATTTATATTTCACTCCCTTTATGGCACTCTGTAAAAATTCTGATGTACAAAAATAAATGTCTTAGAGGTGCCTAAAATACCTTTTTTGACATATTTTACTACCAATTTTTCTTACGTGTTTTTCCTTCAATTATTTTAGTGAAGTTCCCTCCTAACATAGTGAATATCCATGTGAAACATCCCCCTGAAGCCTCAGTTCAGATCCATCAAGTTTCAAGAATTGACAGCACATCAACAGGACAAAAAGCGAAAGTACCTCAGCCAGTACATCCACAGGTCTCTTACCAAGGTCTTCCGTATCAGAAGACCCAGAAAGGACATTCTGCTTACACAAATCAACAACCCATTCCTCATATGTTTCCTGTTTCAGTTAAAACTCAGCTTGGGCGCTGCTTCCAAGAGACTGTTGGGACCCAGGTAAGAAAATTGTGCTCAGGCTTTTGAGACAGGTAGTTTTAAAACAATATTATAGAGGAAGGAAAAATTTTCACTCATCCCTGGGAAAGGACACATTTGTTATTATTTTCCAAAAGAAAATGATTTTGAGGCTATAAAATTGTTACAAGACAGCATTGTTCTGAACATCCTTTTCCTTCAAGCTAGTATCCTTATTTTCTGTGGACTTGGATCCCTGATGTTCTGATTTTGGTTATTCTAGCCTATTCTTTGCTTTTCTATTTACAAGCTATTTCTGCAAATAAAAAACCACTACTTAAATCCTAGCTTTATCTTTCCTGATTGAGCAACTAAGGTTATACCATCTTCCGCACCTTGTACTGTCCTTTGGTTTAATGTTAATTTGGTTTTTCGCATGTGTATCTCAATAGCCAGTATTTTTCCAGGAGCTGCAGTTTGCATTGAAATTCCTATTCAACAACTTTGTATGAATTACAGTATTGTAGGCTAATATTTTGAATCTGTTGAAATGTGACCATTGAATGGGATAAAAAAAACACCAGAAAAGCCAATGGAATGTTTGCTAGAGCAATAAAATCTTAGTTCAGTTTAAAGTAATATGTTCACATCAGTTTTTACATTTGACTATTCAAAGTTGCACATCTTCCTTCAGCTCTTGAAAGCATTTTAATAAGTGACACAGCATTATCATCTTTGCGTATCTGTGTAAATATAAAGAGAGAGGGGAAAAACTCGTATGTAGATAGATTGCTGAAAAGTTAGCAAGACCCTGTGATTTATTGCTTAGCACTGTGCTGAAATCTAATGTTTTGAGATCAATTTTTTTTTGTTAGCTGAATGTGGGCTTCAGACTGAAATTTTTTGGGAGGTTTTAGAAAAATCATTTTTTCTTTTTTTTTAGGGATGATGTTAAAGAATGAATATGCTGGTTTACTCAGGTTAAAAAAAAATAATTTATGACTGAAGGTTTGGTGAAGATTTGGATCATCTATATGCTTTGAAGTAGAAGCTTAAATTTACTACAAAGATCAGTCTGCTTTTGGTCCTTCCAGTAACATGAACCCAAAGTTCGCTGATTTTCAAGCATCTGAAAATATTTTTCCAATATATTCCACAAATATTTGGATTTCACCTGCACAGAGCATGGTGAAATGCATCCCTGAAATGCATAACTGGAGCAAAATGTCCTTTACAAGTGTTCTAGCTGTCAGTGAATGCTGTGATGCCCAGCATTAGAATAGAAGGAAACTTCCTTGTGACTCCCAAGCAGCACTCATGCCCTGGAAATAAAAAAAAGGGTGGGAGAAGGGGAGGGTAGGGGAAGAAGAGACTTGACTCACAGGGGCATGGAGCTTTGGAGAGGATCGGTGATGGGGAACAGGAAGAAGCAGGATGCAGTCAGAAGCAGGGTGAGAGTAGGCAGGTGGCAGATCCCAAGATAGTGATAGCAGTTACCTTCTGAAACCTCATTCTGAAATCACAGTTTCTTCATCTGTCATCCTTTGCCAGCTCCAAAGAATAAACTTTTTTTTCTGGAAAATGTTTTCTCTTTTTCTCTTCCCCTTTCAGTGACTGGCTTCTCCAAGGTATTGTAGCATTCCTACTAGTGACATAATAAACTCTAGTCAGAAGTCAGTGGTGTGGAAGTAAAGATTCCAAAGTCTGTTTATGCTAGGTCACCACGTAAGGGTGTTTAAAAACTTAATTCTGAAAGAAATGCAGTGGAAGATGTAGATTTTAAATGTTGTCATGGCCCAAGAATGTTTCTAGAAGAGCAGAGTTAACTTTGTGTATGGAACATTAAAGGCTAGTACTCACTAATTGTTAAATGCTTCATTTGGGATCCAGTGTTTATTTATACTGATGAGCTCTTCATCCTTGTCTGTTTCAGGAACAGTAAAACCATGGATTTGTTCTTTGAACAAGTGTGGAAGCACATGTTCAAATGAAAGTTCATGGATTTTACATGACAAATGAAGCAGGACCTGTGTCAAACAACCTTTGTTTCTCTGTTGTTTCCTAAGAATGAGAGATCTAGCAAATACAGCATTGTAAAGTGCAATCATAAAATTCTGGAAATAATTATGATCATTAATAGTTGTTTGTTATTAATTTGTATTTCTGTTTACACTTATATCATAGAGTCATAGAATGGTTTAGGTTAGAAAGGACCTTAAGATCATCTGGTTCCACCCACCTGCCATGGGCAGGGACACCTCACACTAGACTGTGTTGCCCAAGCCTCTGTCCAGCCTTGCCTTGAACACTGCCAGGGATGGAGCATTCACCATGTCTTTGGGCAGCCTGTTCCAGTACCTCACCACCCTCTCAGTAAATAATTTCTTCCTTATATCTAACCTGAACTTCCCCTGTTTAAGTTTAAACTCATTACCCCTTGTCTTATCACTACAGTCCCTGATGAAAGGTCCTTCTCCAGCATCTTTGTAGGCCCCTTAAGATATTAGAAAGCTGCTATGAGGTCACCACACAGCCTTCTCCAGGATGAACTGCCCCAGTTCTCTTAGCCTGTCTTCGTATAGGAGGTGCTCCAGCCCCCTTATTGTCCTCAGGACAAATTTTCTTCCTCAGTGTTAGACTTGGAATTTTTTATCTCCTCTCTTCTGCTTGAGCAGTTTCCTGCCTGTTCTTTCTGCCACATGCATGAGTGGGATATTTTAAATGAAATAGTGTCATGGTTTAAGCCCAGTCAGCAACTCAGTCACGCAGCCCCCTCTCTCACTCCTCCCCCTTCCTCCCTCCCCACTCCCAGAGGGTTGGGGAGGAGAATGGAAAGAATGTAACTCCCACGGGTTGAGATAAGAACAGCCCAGTAACTAAGGTATAACACAAAACCACTGCTGCTACCACCAATAATAATAATGACAAGGGAAATAACAAGGGAAGAGAATACAGCTGCTCCCCACCCACCAAGTGATACCCAGCCTGACCGGAGCAATGATCTAGCCCTTCCGGGTAACCGCCCCCAGTTCTACATCCTGGGCATGATGTGCTGTGGTATGGAATACCTCTTTGGCTAGTTTGGGTCAGGTGTTCTGTTTCTGCTTACTCCCGGCTTCCCCTCATCCCTGCCAGAGCATGAGACTCAGAAAGTCCTTGGTCAGAGTAAATGTTACTGAGCAACAACTAAAAAGATCAGTGTTATCAGTGCTGTTCCCAGGCTGAAGGTCAAAACCACAGCACTGCACCAGATACTAAGAAGAAAAAATGACTGCTACTGCTGAACCTAGGACACATAGCTAAAACTTTGTGTCCTGTGCATGCCCCTCACATTACAGTGGTTTTGAAACTAAAGCTTATTCAACCAAAAGACAGTAACATGTTCCTTGTAAAGTGGGAGAAAAATGAAAGTAAGCTTGCATTGCCCTCATACCTGACTTGGGATCCTGCTAAATGTTCAGTCTCCTATTTATAATTTAAATCTTTTTTTTCAGTATTTCTCTGGAAAAAATGTGGTTTCCATGCTCTCAAGAAAAGGTTGTGCCTCCCAGTTTAGAATAGTGCATGTTCTCATTTTTTTTTACAAATTTCATTGATCCTTTTTCAGTGTCAGTCTTGGAGAAGAGCATAGTAAGGATTTCTGAGACTTTTTGTTATTTAATTTAATGGTTCGGTTTAGAACGAGAATTGTAGTATGGCATTTTTGTAGAGCATTCATTGAGACCTTGCACAAATATAGGTTTAAGTGATTCATTCACTTGAATCTGAATTCTAAAAGAATTTGGTTTTCCATTTCTTTGATGCTTGTTTTGATAAATGTGAGGATTCTCTATCTGTTCAGACAAGATGCTAAACTGATCTTTCCCTGTGAGTAGTGACGTGTCACAAGTCCATTCTGGGGTTTATGCTGGTTAATATGAATGTCTGTACTTTTTTTCAACAGTCATCAGTGTTTTACATTTATTTTTTGTAGGGTGGATTGTATGTTTGGCTTCAGAAATGTTTTATTAAATGTCCCAGGATCAGAGGGGACTTTACCATCTACAGAGCACATTGATGGAAGGATATGTGTGTGGCCTCTTGTAGGCAAATTGATCAAGTTAACAAAGACTTTGCTGAAATTACTTTTGGTCCAGGCTAAAAGTACAGGATGAAACCAGTATTAGAATCTCTGCTGTGATTTTTGTATGTATGTCACCTCTACCATTCTATGATTCTCTCCAACTTTGTTTTCTCCTTGAATTTCAGCTGGTCTTCAATTATAGGTCCTTTGCTTTTAATGCTTTGGGTTTCTTCCCAACTTTCTGTGGAATATTTTTCAACTCCCAACACATTCCTCTGCACCCCACCTTAGTTAAATTCCTTTAATGTATCTCATCAAAAAACAGTAGTCCTGTAAAAACAGTAGGATAGTTGCTGTACTCAAATCCCAAGAGAGCAGGGGCGTATTTTCTGCAGTGCATTTCCAGCAGTGTGCACAGTGTTAAAGTCAGCAACTGGAGCCACCCTGAACTAAAGCTTGGAGGACATTCTGGTGCAAATAGTTGAAGAATCTAGTTGTATTCTCAGACCTTCAATCAATCCTAATTAACAACAGCTCTTCCAGACCTCCTGTTGATGTAGTTGTACTGTCTCATGCCCATGAGGAAAGATTAAGTGATATGTGAAAATGTCAGTCTACAAGCTTAGAAGGACAGGAGGAGAGAGATAGGGGCTAGAGGAATTAAATTTCATACTTTTAGAATAAAGATGTATGGTTTAATAAATACATATACACATGTATGTATGTATTGCTTAATTGTGAGTGGTTTCTGAAGTGTCCTCAGCATTGAGAAATAGAGTGAAAAGAGCAACTGTAAAAGTAGTATTAGTATTTCAAATTTTTAAAAGCAATATGGGAAACAAATAATGTTCTTGATGGTTCTCTTTTCTGTTCAAGTCAGTTCACTTTTCCTGGCTGCCTCTATTTTCTCTAAGTGGAACACTTAGCAATTATTTCTCCTATGGGAGATGTTAATGGTGATCGCTCCAGGATAGCTTACCATGTTATATGATAGCTTACTGTGATATGACCTGTAAAAGCTGTGGTTCATCAAATGCTTTCCTAGTACCAAAAAGATTTTTGCAGGTTGTATAATAAGCTAACAGTTAAGCTACAGGCCAGAAACTTCTCGTTGTCATGAAAATGTAGGAAATAAACCTTTACCTAAACTTGCACCTTATTATATAGAAAATTACATTGAGAAAACAGAGCCTTGAAGTTGTGAAACAGATGCAATGGAAGCAGTAGGATAAAAAAAAACAAACACTTAAGATGGAGAATGGTGAATTTCTGGGGAGCACTGTATATTACAGTGTCTTCAAAAGCTGGAGACTGGATGTGGTGTCCTGCAAGGTCCTTTACAGCCATGTAGTCCTATATTTCTGAAATCCAAGGAGTTAGTCATCTTAGACCACTGATTGTTTACATCATATTTAAAAAGCAAGCATATAAGATTATGATGTTTCTCTTCTGTAATTCCCCCTGTTTGGCTGATTTTTATTTTGATTCTACTAAAAATACTTTTATTATGACACAGATTATCTCTTTATTTCCTAAAATACTTCTACAGTGTCAGTGGTGCGCCTAGTAAAGATTGTGTTGGTAATCTTGAGTCCTGTTAATTTTGCATATGAGTATTGAGAAAAGAATGCAGATGCCTACCATCTGTCAGAATTAATATAATTAAGCATCACTTTTTTGCCAAGGTCACTTTGAAGTGTCTACTAAGATACTCGTGTTTTCATATAGTTACTGCATTTCAGTATTTAGACTAAAAAAAGTAACTTTTTCTTCAAAATTGGTTTGTCCCTTTATTTGCTTAACTGTAAAGAGGGAGACATTTTTTGCAAGCAGCATGAAATTGGAGAAGCTGGTATTTCCAAATTTCTCTAAAGCAGACTCTTTCTGACTAGATTTGCAAGTAATGCTGTTCATTTCAGCAGATATTTTCGAGTACCAGTTTTACTAAAGGAGATTTCTGGTCAACTCAGCACCTGTAATATAAGAACAAAATTAGAAAGGAGTTGTTATTCTAAAGAGACAGATACTGAAGTTGCTTATCTGGCTGAAGGCAACGTATGCCTGAATGTCCATAAAAGAAGCTGGCTAAGAAGTCATGTCTGTCTACACTTGTTCATTGCTCCTCACTGTCCCTCAGTTGTGCTGTGCAACTGCTGAGAGGAGCCGCACTGTTCTCTAAAGTGATCACTGAAAGAATTTAAAAATTACTGTCTCTGATCCCTCCTTTTATTGAGGTATTTTAAATTCAGATCAGTTACAGGTTGCAGTGTTTTGGGTCTATGTCCCACTCCTTCCTTGTCCGTTGTTTGCTAAATAATGCTTTCTGCTTCCCTTGCAAAGTACTTTGAAAGGTGCTGCAGAAAAGATCTGTACTTGATAAGAATGCCTGAATTAGAGTAGCTCTGTTATTGAGGTGAAATCTGGTGTATTATAGTAATACTTTGACAAATCATATTAAAGAAAAACATATTAGCTATAGCAGACAATGGAAACTTATTTTTATATATTTTTTAAAATGAAGCTAAATAACATTAATGGTGAATACTTGTAAAAGCTTACTGAAAATTATAAAGGTTATCAATTTTTTCAGTGTGATCAAAACATATATGCATTCAAATGTGTCCTCGGTTCAGCATATGATAACTCTTAATACACAACCTAAGGTATAGATACTACTACATGCAATGACTTTAGTGTATGTAGTCTGGAGGCAATGACAGTAGTAATATCCCAGTTGAAATCGTTCATTCAGTTGTACAAATATCATTGTTTAGTTTTAGCAAAACATTTCCTATGGAGGTAAATTTCAGGTATTTTCATTTTTTGACAGGTGTATGAAATGAACTTCCCTATTCATATCCCTTAGGCAGGAAAAAATGATACAAGTAAAATTCTGTGCCTTATCCTGGTACTTTTTTTCTTAAAGCAGTTTTAAAACTTTTTTTTTTTAGAATAGTCTTAAAAATACCATCCCATAAAATAACTGTCTGGAATTCCTTGAAGCTCATGGTTTGGCTTATGAACTTCTTAAACAAATAGACTGTCAGAAATCAGTGCGGATTCATTTCCAGGGTTAATGCTTCATTCGCAATAGATTCTTTGCAAGACCAGTACCCTGAAATATCAGAAGATTAAAGATGTATCAGATACCAAAAACACCAAACATTGTTTTAATTACTCAAATATAAGAAAGCTGGATAATTTTTACTTGCCTACGAAGAATGTTCTGCTAAAGCCAAAACAAATTCTCTACCAGTTCTTTTAGAAAGTCTGGAAGTATTTAAGTTTTTCTCCTCTGCTTATGAGACAATGCCTGTTAGTGAACCAGCACTAACAGGCATTCATGGGGTAATAGTCTTCATTTGTAACTACCTGTCATTCAGCTGGTCAGTAAGCTAATTAAGCATGTTCATTAATTGTTTCAGTAATACTGTTTATTAAGTTTGAGGTTTCTTACTCTGTGGTGCCTATAGGAAAAAAAAGAAAAAGCAACAGTCCAAGGTCTGTGCCTGTTGAATAGTTTACAGAAAGTTAAACAGTGTATCCATTCACTTCTGCTATTGTGGTATGTGAAATGCAGTCTTTTGAGCTGAATCCTAGAGTCATTAGCTATTAACCCAGGCAAAGCACCTATCAATTTCAGTCATAATCATGTGACACTCCTTTATTTATGCCTGTTTTGTGGTTTTAACTAACAGCTTATGACAAGGATTTGTAGATGGGTCACGCAGGAGCGGGAGTCCCAGGACATGTGGTCCCTCGGCCAGAATTCTTTGCAGTTGCCCTGGGACCAATTGCCAGATTGGGCTCTCTACTGCACTTTACAGGGAGCTGAATAAATTTCTTCTGCTGCCTTAGCAGAGGGATTTTGAGGATATAATCCTTCCTTTTCCCTGGCATTGAAGAACACATGAAAGCCTGGTGGCAGCGCTCAACTCCAATACTATTAAGCTCCCCAAGACTTGGAGACAGTGCAGAGGCTGGAGTCTGGACAGAGGACCAAAGATATGGTGTGGCTTGGGGTGGTCTTTGTGCACTATCACAGGGTCAGCCAGAACTTCAGTCTATCAGTGGGAATATTCAGTATTTCCTTCAGTTATATAAAATATTGGCATAGAAGCCCAGGCATGCATGGGGAAAAATATGTGGATACAAAACAATACTTTCAGTGTCTGTGAGTGCTTTACCCAGGAAGAACTTTGTTTTATAGCAGTACCATGTGTGCTCATATTGCTGCTACTGCTGAGCCTCTTTTAGCGCAGTTGAGCTCCTTTATACCAATCCTTCATGACTTCTTTGCATTCTGAACCAATAAGAATTATCTGTAAATCATTAGCTTCTGACAGAGGTATCATTCATGAAAATCTATTCTCTTTTCCAGAAGCCCTCAGGAATACAGGCCAGATTAGTTTAAAATGTGTGTGGATGATGGATAGAAAGGTATAAACCTACGCTTAGGGAATGTCATCATCTTCATGCATAGTGTGAGCTGTATGCTTGTCTTTAGCTTCCCTGCTTATTTTAAGTTCATATTTATGTGTTGAAGTTGTGTTGAATGGTGAGACAAACTAAAAATAGTTACGGATTCCTCCAAGTGACCTTCCTAGTCACTTGTGACTCAGAGACTGGAAGAGACTGTGTGAAGAACTAATGAGTTGTTCTCAGTGTGGAAGTGTGTAAGACTCTTGAAGTGGATAGAAATTACCTAAAAGGTTTTGAGATATGTAGAAATAGCTTTGGTTCATTGATGCTTAGGGTTTTGAAAGGGAAGAGCATCTTAAGAAACTGTAGCTGGCTGGGAAACAGTTTGTGCAGTACCATGAGTATTGAAAGTATCTGAAGCATTATCAGATGGACTTCCAACACAGGTTTAGAGAAATCAGGGTTTATTAGTCATAGACAAACTCTGTTTCTGCTTGGCTTAGGACTTTGCAGAGCAGTCATTTTTTTCTGATATATAGCTCCAAAATGACACAGATCTAACACCACTGGGAGTCCCATATGGCAGTTGCTTTTCCTCCCTGGCCGGTTTCTACAATGATCTGCACATTAACAAAGTTATCATTGATTCTTCAAGGTTTAATTCACCAAAGAGGCAGTGAGAGCAGCAGCTTTAATCATTGCCAGTTTTTACTGACAGGACTACAAACCACAGTTGCCAGATGACTCAGACTTTGGCATACTTATTTTTGCTCATGGTTTTTATAAGAAAAATTTGAAAAAATTATGACCACAGAGATCATGATTTTCAGTAGAGTGCAAATGCTGTAGCACCACACCTAAACTAAAAGTGGGCTGTAGTCTATCTTCCTTCTCTTTTATTTTTTTTCTTCTACTTTGTTTTATATGCTTTTAATTTACTGCTACTAAATGACACCTTTTCTGTTCTGGGGGAAAAAGAAAAAAAAACAAAACCAACCAGTCTGTGATGGCATGTTGGCTTTCACGTTAGTGGAGTCTTACCTTGACACAAGCTGCTGGGATGTGTCCTTGATGCTTGTGACCTTGCAGAGAAGCACTGAGTGTTAGATAATGTGCCTTGCTGCCCAAATGCTCCATTTCTGAGATCATAAGGGGAGGTGCAGCACCAGCCTTGATTCCTCCCATTTCTTTTCAGAGAGAGATTTGTGAAACTGAGGTACAAGGTGGGGACAAGAGTCAAGTGCAAAGTGGCTGGCTGGCTCAAAACCAGCCACAGTATATGACTTTAGCAAGTGGCTTCTCTGTCTTTTCAGTAGCAGTCCCAATGCTAGAAAAGGAATTGAGCAACTGTAATTACAAAACTGAGTAGCTGTGATTATAAAGTAGAATGGTGCTTCCTAGAGCATGTTCATGTGAGATGCAAGTTGAGAAACCAGCATTGTGTAAAGATGCAGCATGAATTCTCTGGTTTTAGGACAGCCACTTGGAAGAGAAATTATGAATACTCTTTAGTTGGAGGATTTTTGAGCTTCTGGTAACACAGTAAAATCTATACATCATCTAGCCAAAGGCTGTTGAGAGAGCTAGTTCCAGTTTTGAAAACATCGAAGTTGCTGCAGCAGAGGGAGTTGAGCAGAATTCCCTGTTTGTGCAGCTTGATAACCTTTGTTAAGTGCCAGGCCAAGAGCTGCTTCTTTGAAACAGAACTTAACAGGCTCTGACTGACAAGAAATGGTCAATCTTGTACTAATCCAGCCAGTGCCCAAGACAGTGAAGTGCAAGACAGCCCGACAGACACATATTCAAATAGTGTATGTCTAGACCTGCATCTGAAAGGTGGGAGTTGCTTTGGTAATTTATGGTCTTAACCATCCTGTTATGACTGTTTCTCACCTCTTGGAACATGGGAAAATGTCAGAAGACCCTCTGCAGACAGCAGTGTGAACGTGTGACTCCTGAAGTTCCACAGTAACTGGGCACTCTCTATTAACCTGCTTGGCCACTCTGTTCTTTATGCTGTTCATGTGTCACTCAAAGCAGAAACGGTGCTAACTACTTCTGTATGGATGATGTGCAGAGGCACACCGTAACTTCAGTAAGTTGCCCTGGTACTAAAAACACGTTTCACAAGAGAGGTTTTTACTGGAACAGGATACTCCCAGCTGCTCACACATTCTTTGACAGATGTCTAAGCTTCACATGCAGCAAGTACTGAGCTGCTGCAGGCTGCACTTTACGTTTTGATGTTTAAACAGTGAAGTGGTGCTGCTTTTAATTTGTTGCTGAGATATTTCAGGAGGCATCTGGGGAGCATCTATGGAAAGAGGCAGAGAAGATGGCTGGGCTGAGGCCTTGCCACCCCTCCCAGTGCAAGGAGGGGATGTTCTGATGAGTCAGAGCCCTGACGTTGTGGGGATAGCCTGTTAGTCACACTGTGAAGCTACACAGAGTAACACTGTACTTCAGAAACACCCCTGACTCATGAATGTATGGGAAAGTTGGAGGAAGCTATCAGTGCCTGAGCATTCACACAGGGATGAATGGATGTATGGGAAAGTTGGAGGAAGCTATCAGTGCCTGTGCATTCACACCCAATGCAGAGTGACCAGATTACTAGCTGAAAGTGGAAGAAATCACAAGGCCACAGCCTATTCTGTAGGATGAGCCAGCAATCTTGAGCTGAGAGCTCAGCAGCAGTGAGCATTTGGTCAGAGGTTTGTATGCTGTCAGGAAGGAAGGTTAGATTAGGGAAGATCTGCTCACTCCATATTGAGGATTCACACTTTAGTGCATTTGAATTGTTCGCTGCAATTTGCATCAGCATTTGCTTTGACAGTATTAATAAGTGCAGTTGTTGTCTACATTTCATGTGCTTTGTGCACTTCTATTTTATACTTAATAAACAAGTTTAGGTGTACTTTTTTAATGTCTGCATCTCAGAAATAAATTCAAGCCTTCTTTAGCATGCAAAATGAAAGAAAATTGCGACCGTAAATGATATAACTAGTACTGTGTAAGTTTCCAAAAATTAGTATTCTTATTAATAAAAAGCATAGTAACTGTATTCTTGATTGGGGTGAGAAGAGGAATATTGATGTCAGAATTTATTGCAAGATTAATATGAATATTTACATGGGGAAAGAGACACTTGTTCGGAATAACACAGACACCAGTAACTGGCTTTGATCATCTTATTTGTGTTACCTTCTTCAGTATCTGGGCAGCAGAATGTGTAATTACAATCTGGCAATTTTCAGTAAGTGTTCCTAAACATTAAACAGAAGTTGGCAGGAAGTTGAGGCTTTTTAATAGGAAATAACGTTCTAGAAATCAGCCATACTTTTTGTCTTTGAGAGTAATTAGGTATTTGAAACAATTTATACAGCTTTTGAAAAAGTGGATGAGTATGGTTTTATGAGGAAAAATGCAGGGGATAGGTGCCAATGGCAAGTTATTACATTGGAAATACCCTCACTTATTCCTATATAATACTGTTCTCTTTTTTCTCCTCCTTTTGAAATTGACACAGGGCAAGATGATAATGTCACCTAATTTACTTTTACCTGTGTAAAAGAATATTGTACTGGAAGTGAGCATCATACAGTATTGCTAACAAGAGTATTCTTTACC
This sequence comes from Pezoporus occidentalis, assembly GCF_034315485.1. Lineage (NCBI taxonomy): Eukaryota > Metazoa > Chordata > Aves > Psittaciformes > Psittacidae > Pezoporus > Pezoporus occidentalis. Next base: position 3,628,742 of record NW_026915376.1, read on the forward strand.
TGACTATTCCAGTGTGGCAAAGCACTTCCTGGCCTTTCCAAACAAGAAGACTGCTGTGGAACCGTGGGTACTTCCTGGGGTTTTAACAAATGCCAGAAATGTCCTAAGAAGCCGTGTAAGTGCTATTTTGTTGTTATTCTCTGGATCAGTTTATGACTTTTTGTTCCCTCAACAAGTATTTTTTCCTTTTTTAGTGCGGTAGGGGAAGGAACATAGTAAAAGAATAGGCTATGGTTTGATCAGGGAGAAGCTGTAGAAACTGGAATTCTCCTGCATGCCAGCAGAGTTACAATATGCAGGCATTCAGTGCAGCCAGCAAAGTTAACGTCATTGGGATTTTTTTCCCTTCCTCCTCGTTTAAGTCAGTGATGCACTGTTGCGGTTTCTCAGTGCAGAAAGGATAATGACATTGAGTCATCCAGCCTCTTCCAGCTGGATTTATTTTTTTTAAAGTTTGCACAGAAATGTTAAATTATAGAGGCGCCAGTTACTGCTTGGAGAGAATGCAGTGACCTCTTGGGACTGCAGATGAACTTTCAAGTTCGGATCCAAAGTTTTCCAGGCTCTGAATTGTCAGTTGCATTTTTTTTTTGCTCTGTTTTTGAAATATCTTCCTCAACAATTAAACAACGACAAAGACTTCCGCACAATTTTGTTATGATTTGACATTGTATTATAATGAGAAAGAAATTTCTAATTATTTGCATGATAGGTGAAGCTAATCTCTTGAACTTGGTGAATCACATTATTTCTTCACAGGAATAGTAGTACTTCTCTGTCACTTTGTATTCTCATCCCTAAATGAAAGATGAGAAGAGATAATGTAATCTCAGTTTTGCAGATGTAGTGGACTTGCACTTAACGGGAAAAAATAATGCAGGGACTCACAGTCTTCTTACCTAGGTCTTCTAGGCACCTGTTACTCATACAGATAGTGATGCTAGAAATGTGTTCAGTGTTTGATTTTGGGTTTGTTGGGGGGGGGGGGGAGGAGGTTAAGCATATTTTTGTCCATAAGTCTTAATGTGGATGTAAATACAATTGTAGAGGAAAACCTGCTGTTACTCCTACTTCTCCTACTGTTTCTTCTACCCGAGGCTGATATGAATTTATGCTGACTCAGTCTGGTCTGCTAGTTTATGAAGCATTTAAATTTTGTGTTTTGGAGTATGCTTATCTTCTGAAAGAAAGCCTCCTTGGGGTCTTTGAGGGCCATAGTTAATAAAAGACTTGGGTATCTAAATTTTTATTCCTGTAACATAAATACAGTCTCTGACAGACATGCGTTCTGTATTGGTGTATGAATTGTGAAATGTGTACTGATTTTTTTAGCTTTCTCCAGAACGTGTTGCAGTTTTAGTACAAATGAAAACTTTGTGCATCAGAAGCATGTGGGCATGCTGAATGTTGCTTAGTGGATGTACGTGTGTCGTGAGAAAAAGGATGAGAGCCTCAGATGTGTTTCAGCCAAAAACTGGTTAGAACTACAAATTTCTGGTGCCTGGTTCAAAAGGAAGCCCATTTGCTAGTTCTTCATAGCTCAGGTAAAACGCTGGTTGTCTCAGCCTGGAATCCGCAATGGGTGTGTTGGTCAGGCAGCTGCTTAATGCCAACATGCTTGGCATGGTGTTAAGAGCAAGCAGACGAGGAAACACTGGGACAAACCATGTCTGAAATTCTGGTCCACAGATGCTTTCTAGGCGGGTCCAGAGAAGTGCCTGAACTCACCCTAAAGCCTCTCCTGAAGGGAATTCATTCCACCATGCTTTTTTCCAAGCACTGAGTAAGAATTGTTTTTTTGAAATGCTAATGGGATAAGCACTTTGCTTTGATGATAAAAGCTTGATGACTAGCACACTTACTCAAGATGGGACAATTCAGAGTGCTCCTTTATCTGCCAGAAGAATTTCTAATCTACATTTTATACCTATGAGGAGATGCCTTAACCCATAAAATGTAGAAACAATTCTTGGAACAGGACTGGACAGTCTCTTTCCCAGTGTCCTTAATTACTTGTGGTATGAGTCATGCTAGCTCCTGCTTTCTGACTCAATCTGGAATTGTTTTTTTGAATGTAGCTGTACAAATGCAAGAGGAGACAGAGAATGTTGCCACTTGGAATAATCCTGTCCTTGTGATTAAAGCATTCCTGGAAAGTAAGGGTTTGTTTCTCCTAGACGTAATAGGATAAATCTCTCATCTTTATAGGTGGGAGCGCTCGCTGTAGTGTTTTAAGAAGGGAGGAGGAGATGGTGTGCTGTTTTCTCCAGGTTGAAATACAGTCTCATCTACCACTACATTGTATCAAGAGTATGATTTGGTAGGTTTATGTTTCAAGAATACTCACTGAATCTCTCAGGAAGCTCTGATAGATGTTAGTCTAGATTTAATTTAGGAATGAGTTGAGCATGATGCTGTTCAATCATGCCAGGACTTACAGCAGTTCTTCATGGATGCAAATGGTGAATTTTCAGAGTTCTAAGAACTTAAAGTGGTAAATTCAGAGTGTTGAAGGAGTTCAAGTGGTCTTGCAGCATCTTACAGTTTTATAGATGTTCAGTTTGAATTTAGGCATGCAACTGAAACTTTCAAATCTATTTAGAATCTGGGCCTAAGTGTACTTTGGGCATTGGTGTCAAATTTAGCCTCATGTCAGTATCACAGTGTTATGCTTCTGTAGAGCAAGCAATCTCCAAATATAAATGTAAATTTATTATAAGATTTAATCAAGTGTGGAGTTGTGCTTATGAATTTCTATTTCATCAAGGTTTTGAGTTTTCTTTTTGCATGCTGTTTTTACAGTAATGAGAAAGTTTCACTAGTAAAAAGAGTATGCATATATATATTTTATAAATTTATATGTGTGTTATTGGATGGAAAAAAAGCATCAAGTAAATTATTAGTAACTTATCAGTTAAGTGATGTTCATGGTAGTGTCTCAGCAGGTAATGTTAGTCCCACAATAGTCCTGTGTAATTTTGACCTGTTCTGATATTTCACTAAATTGGTATTACCATTTTTATTGTAGACTTTTTTGGAAGCAAACAAGCTTCCTTTTGCTTTTATGGTTTTATGCTTCATAAACTTTGTTCAAAGCTGACCTGTATATAATAATCTGTAATCAGGTTGCATTTAATATGATCCTCTGCAAAATCCACAGCAGAATATTGAAACATATACTTCAGTCTCATTAGCTGGCACTTTTCTTCTCTCTTCAGTAAGCTACTTAACAGTGTACGTAAGTCTGTGTGTGTCTTGTTCCCATGGACTTAAATAGCATTTTGTCACTTTGCAAAGAGGTACTTGCGTATTCTGGGTAATAGCGACTGCTGAGTCAGGGTTTCTGTGCTCTTGCAAAGTCAAGTGTCTTGGCCTGAGACTGTAAGTCTTGGCCATGTCTGTAACTTTATGGGTTATTCAGTATTACTCAAAACAAAACAAAACAAAAAAAGACATTTTGGAACAGATCTTCATTTTTGAGGGCTTGTACAGAAGATGACTTAGGACAAAGTGCATTTCTGTGTTACGTTGGGAATGTAATGATCGTTCAGGCGCCTTGCTAACAGTTAATAATTACAAACAGGTTGTCTAAGTGAGTAAAAGGTAAGTAATGTAGGACTCTATCCAGCTCCTACATGGATGCACTAGCCATCACTGAACAAGCTCCTTCACCTGCTGTGACCTGCTCACGTTTGTAGAAGGAAGAAAACAGCTGCTAGTAAGCCGCTGTTTCCTGTTCAGTGTGGGAGTAGGAGGATAAGGAGGGAGGGAGAGGCAAAAAGGAGAGGTTAAAACCTCTGACCTCACTTCACCACTGCACTTTCTAGAGCAGCTGAGTCACCCTGGAAGGGAAAATGCATTGCAGCACTGGAAAGGGCCTGGCATAGCTTATGTGCTGTTCCGCATTTACAACTGGAAGAGCTCTGCGCTCTCTCTTTCCTCCTCTACCAGCCTGTACTGCAGGGTACCATTCCTGTCCACAAAAAGTTAGAAACTCTCCTGGGTTTAGTGTGAATTGAGTCAGATCTGTAATGTCAAACACAGGTAAGTTAGGACATAAGCAGTACAGTTAGGAATCTGACTCTGCAAACATGAGCATTAGGAGTTTCATTGACATTTTTGAGGATCAGGAATAGGCTAATGCATTGCACTTTTGAAAATCTCATCTTAATTTTCAACTTATTTTAATAGTAACACTGTGAAAAGATTGGAGCTACCTTAAAAATAAATGTGTAGCTGCTACTTTATGGTGAGAGAAGAAATTGTCAAATTTTAATTTGTATTAAAATGGTTGTAGTCGTATGTAGTAGTAAAGATGGAGAAGTGTGTGCTTAGAGCACTGTTGCTGTATTTTGACCATTCCTTTTTTTTTTGTGTTTAACCATTTTACCACTTTAAGCAATCTCTAAGGAGAATCTTAATGTTCTAATTAAGGAATTATTATAAATAATTCACATCAATATGAATTAAAACTATCTCACTCCAAACCCTGCTACTCAAGATCATCACCTAAATTTTTCCAAAGCTTTATAACTAATGAAAATAATTTATTCTTTTTCCCTTCCACCTTTATATTCAACTAGTTACCAGTTTTAAAATAAGCAATTTGGGTATTATATGTGAAGTGGAGCCAATTGAAAACATTATCTCAGTTATTCTGTCTTATTTGACAATTTATATAGGGTAAAGATGGAAAGTAATATGCTTGATTTGTTTATTTATTCATTTATTTTGGCCTGCTGAATATCTGAAAGGCTTAGAACACTTTCAAAAGAAAACAAAAGATCTGGCCAAGTATAAAGTATCTCTGTTGTAGCATTCAAATTATGAAAAAATCTCTTGACTCTTATTAAAGGCACTTGTGTGATCATAGTGCCAAAAGTTTAGTCCTATATGTTTAATAAAGTACTTGGCTTTGCCAAGAGATTGGTTTTCAGGGCATAACCATACAAAGAAGTTATTGCTCTCACTTATGATAGCTGTTAAAGAATCACTAAACAGTTTCCTGTAGTCTCAAAAGCAACCTTAAGTGAAAGAAAGAAACAATAAAAGTAAAAAATTAGTTAACTGAACACTTTCTATTTTGGCAAGATGGAATTCAGTCTGTGTTTTGCATGTTGTTATGCGCTTGACAGTTTATACGGATCAGCCAGTAAGTGACTGTCTTATAAAATTCAGCAACTTTGTTACATAAATCAGAAATGTGCCTTTTTATTTTTTGCCTTGTTTTAAAAGTTTATTTAAATCTATTTCCTCTGTATTTCAAATATTTTTAGCTCATTGTGGCAGGAGAAATAGTGCCCAACAATTTTTCTTAACATTTAAGATAATTCTGCTTTCTAAAGCTGCTTTCAGGCTTAAAACCATTGAGTTTCCATTGCAGATTTTCAACTGTATCTTTTCCCAAAATTATACTTGTAGCTGGCTTGGGAAAGTAATTATTTGACTATTTGAAAACAACTAGGATGAAGGATAATGTCCTGATTTCAAAGATTTCTTTTTCTGGGAAAAATGTAAGTTTCACCAGATAAATGAAGATGTAGGTGGTATACATGTGGGAAGAGATGGAAATAAGGTTACCTGTACGAACTTTAATTTCTTGACCTTTTATACTTATACATCATAAAAACTTACAGTGTTTTTATGGTTTTGGTTTGTTGGGGTTTTTTTTTTAGCTTCATAATAATTTGGCTGTCAGGTATTTGACTGATGTAAATTTTTTTCAGCTTACCACGGATACAGTCCTATGATGGAATGCCCACAAGGCTACAAAAGGATCAATGCTACATTTTGTCAAGGTAAAATTGATTGTGTTTATTTTAAGTTTTGGTTTTCTGTGACACATGCTTTGATATTTGTGACCTAGATGAATTAATCCAGTCACTTGATTTGCATTTTGTGAAAAAAAATGTTGTGGCTACTTTTAATTCTTTCCAAATATTGGCAACTCTAGAGAGTGGGGTTTTTTTTCTCCAGGGCAAAAAACTTAAAACCTTTACATAGACTCTCATTTTCTTTGTTGTATAAAGATGACTTCAGATAGATTCATTTACTCTGTTTTTCAGTAGCAATACATTGTTCTGTCAGGTCTTTTGCTAAACAGTGAACCTGCTCTTAAGTCAGATGACACTAGCAGTAGAGGGCAATTTTATAATCATGAAAGTATAGAGTAATCAGAAAATGATTCCTTTGAACATAAGAGGTTAGACACAATAGTACTGAGAGAAGCCAGATGATGTCACTGGCAAGTGACAATGAAAAACCATGCATACCTGGCTGCCACATAAAGCAGTGACCCACGTACTTCAAGAAGGTGCATGGTGCAGGTGACAATATATGGACTGTCCTGGTTTTGGCTGGGATAGAGTTAATTTTCTTTCTTGGTAGCTGGTACCCTGTGTTTTGGCTCTAGTCTGGGAATAATGTTGGTAACATGCTGATATTTTAGTTGTTGCTAAGTAGTGCTTACTCCTAAGTCAAGCACTTTCTAGTTTCCCATGCTCTGCCACTGCAGAGTAAGGATGTGCACAGGAAGCTGGGAGGGAGCACAGCCAGAACACCTGACATGAACTGGCAAAAGAGATATTCCATACCATAGAATGTCATGCTCAGCATATGAACTGGGGAGTTGTCTGGGATCCCTGTCTGAGGAGAGGCTGGGCAGGGGTCAGTGGTTGATGAGCAATTATATAGTGCGTCATTTGTGTTTCTTAGGGTTTATTCCTGTCTCTTTGTCATGTATAATAATAATAATATTTTACTTCAATTATTAAACTGTTCTTATCTCAACCCATGGGTTTTACCTTTTTCCAGTTCTCTTCCCCATCCCATAAGGGGATGTGGGGTGCAGGGAGCGAGTGGCTGTGTGTACTTAGTTGCTGGCTGGGGTTAAACCACAACATGAGTTAGACACTGCAGAAGTTGTATTATTCAAAGATTATGCCCTATATATCCTGGCTGTAAGCACAGAAGTTATCAAAACATACAAGGCTATGGGATCTGCATGATCATGCTGCTACTCTGAAAGGCTTGGAGCATTTAGATTCTTGTGGCCAGCAGCATCTTTATCTGATGAAGCTGAACAGGTATCTATAGCCTTACGCTCATTCTTTCTGTGTATCTTGGGGCATTGAAAAGATGTGCCAGATGAGGATGTTGGGAAAAGCTTAATAGCTTGTTCTACTTGTTTGGCACAGCTCAGGTAAACAAGAGGAAGGAGTTCTGAGAAGATGTGAGCAATCCTGCAGAGGTGTTCTGGAGAGAGATTTAGGAAAGAAGGGAAGAATGAGTTCAAGTGAGGCTGACACTAACCTGTGGTTTGTTAGTCATTGTTGACACTGCAAGGGTAAAAGATTCCAGCAGATAGTGACGATGGAGAGAAGGAGTAATTGTTTTTAAAGAATATATGTAGGCACTTTGGAGATAGAGTTAATGTTATGTAACTGAAACCTTTCAGTTAGGACATTGATGGAGTGTCTAGCAGTCAGCCATGTAAAGAAACTACTTTCCCAATGAAAAAAAAATACAGTTTGTCGAGCACTAAATGCAAACATCCCACTGCTTCCACTGCTGAGGGAGATGTGAGCTACTGTCTGAAGGAACAGCCATTTAAGCCAATCTGCTGCTCAGTTCTTTACCTAGTTAGTGGTTTACCTGCTTGCAGGGGAGGGGCATTTGGAGGGTTGCGAGATAAAACTGGGTTGGTTTAAAACAGTAAAAAAACTAAATGGAGCTTGTTCCCTGATCTGCAGTGAAAGACTGTAGAGTCCCCTTAAGAATTTGTACATAGCTATACTACAAGAAATATGAGGCTTTAAATAGTTTTATTTATTACTGCTGTCATTATCCCAGAAGAGAGAGCCCTGTAAATTAAATATAACTTGTAATTAATACATGCAAATTTATAACCTAGATTTTAATCACACAAAGAGTAGGATTATCCAACCAGGAATTAGACTGTTGATGAATTGAGGGTGGGGACAATATCTTAACTTTTTTGAGAGGACAGAGGTGGTAGCTGCTGCAGGCTCCTCTTATTGTCTTATTGAGGCTTGGGTGGCTTCTCTGCAATTTAGTCAGCAACACACTCCAAAAAAGAGGTACAAATAAGGAAGGAACTGGGAGAAGAAATACAGTGGAACAAAGACAGGATGAAATTTAGTCCTACTGAAGTAAGTAACAAGATTATAATTTTCTTTGAGGGTCAGGTTTTTGACCTCTGTTTGAACAGTCCTCAGGAAATCAAGCTTTATTTTGTGAAAGCTGCTGGCAGGGTGCATTTCAGTCCTGAAATGGTCATTAGCATGTGCTTCTCAGTGGGTCAGGAAAAGTGTGTTGCTTGTGTTTATCTGAAGCAGCCATGCTTTTCTAAAAGAGGACAGGGCTAAGAAAAAAACAGCTGTCCATATCTCAAACATGGAGCAAAGCAACAGCAATAGCTGTGGAGAGAAGACTTTTAACCTGCTGGCTGGAGAGGACTGATATTCTTGTTAATAATCCTTACAATTGCATTGGAAAAGAGTGGCACAGCATGTCCATATGCAAGTATACATTTTAATTAGATTACTCCTTGTTGAAAGGGTGTGCATGCTGTGTCCGTGCTCAGGAGGAGCCAGCATTGCCAGATGAAATAGTAATGGGGGATACATTTCTGAATCCCTGCCCGCAGCTAAAAGAGATTGCTGTTTTCACCTAGACACTCTCCAACTTTCATTGCATTTGAAAACTCAGGCCTAACAACCTAATTAACCTTTTGTTCTACATTGTTTCTGCAGTCAAAAGACTCCTTCGTTTACAAAGCCTATGTAATATTAGTGTGATTACTAACCAGATCCTGGTTGGTTTTCTTTCCCTTTCAAGTGACTGAACTAATGTAATGAAACATTCTTCTCTCGAATGTGTGTGTAGGACAACAAAGAACTATCTGTGGGTATGCTAATTTGAACAGTTTAATGTAATTGCTATCAAGAAAGCTCCTGCTGCTGCTTCCCCCCTCCCCCTCAGTAATTATCTTTTCAATGGGGAGATTTATTACATGTCCACACTCGAATCCCCTAAGGCTGTCATTAAAACCAAAACACAGCTTATCAGAGCTGCAACTTCTTTGTCAGAATCCACATGCAATGCTATTTTTTGGTTCCCCGTTTAGAATTATACTTACTGTTTCCTTCTGCTAATGGTTTTCTTGGAAAACTGAAATAGAATGAAGAAAACAGCTGGTGAAAAGGTTGGATTTGTTTTTCAGGAAACTAACATACTGCCAACAGAGCACTTTAAAAATCTTATCTTGAAGAACTGGAAAAATACCTGAACACTTGTTTTTCAGTGAAGTAAAAAGTTGGGCATGGAAGTTCTTGGAAAGTCCCCATATGCTTAAAATTAAATGTATATGAGCATGCAGAAACTAGTATTTGTTTGTTGATGGATCAAATTCTGTAACCACGTGGTCTAGGGACTTTGAGCTTTTCTCCCTTGGCTTCATTGTGATTTAAAATAAGTTTTGAAAGTATATTCTGCCATCTTATATTTGTCTCTAAAATACAGTAATAATTTTTTCTCTGCATGTTGTATATATATTTTATTACTTTTAAGCAATAAACGATTTTTCCTTCATAAGAAATACTATTTAATGTTACTTAGCTACTAAGTTAATGACCTTCTTTCAAAGTTCTTTTATGATGATCATACTGAGAAATAAATGTATCTCCAGAAACTGGGCTGGGTTGCTGTTTGGACATTGATTATGTGTTTGAAAATTGTGGCTCTGCAAACTTCTGTTCCAGTAAATTCCACGTAGAAGCACAAAATGAGTTGGATTGATTCCTCCTGCTGCTACTCTGTTAGCTCATGGAAATCAGTGGGTCATTTCTTAGAATAAGCAGCATTTTTTTTTCTTTAATTTAAAAAAATATATATTGCAATTGTTGCATTAGAAACTAAACCATGTTGTTTGTTTCTTTTATCCTTTGTTGTTCTCACTGATCAGGTTATTATTGAAACAATAAACTGTAATGGAGGCAATAAAATCCGGAGGTCGTATTTTTCTTAGAACTAAGGAGATTAATAGTGGTTAACGATACAGCTATAGCAGAAACAGTTGGAACGGTATTTTCAGTGGTGTTTGTAAGTATGCTTGTAATTGATTTTCATAGAATAAAAAATTATATTGAGCCAATTTGGAAGACATGCGGTTAGGTGGCACTCCCAGTGAAGCCTAGCTTGTGCCTTACCAGAGTGAGTGAAATTTTCACAACTGACACAAATGATACACGTTCCAGTCTTCATTTGCAACATGAGATACTGTGCATATTAAAGCACTTAATGCATGAAAACATCTGTCAAGGCAATTTTACTAAATAACATTTAATGACTGACCACTGGGTCATTTCTAATTAAGTTGTTGCCCAGTACTTTGGCAAATTCTAATTACTACATAATTGATCTAGAAGGCTGCCTTTGCTTAAATAAACTTGTGGGTCTCTTGAAAGGCAAGTTGCTTGCTTTGCATCAAAAAGAGATACATAGTTTCCTTTCAGTTTCAAAATACAGTCATTTAAACAAAGTCAGTCAGTTTTTGCAAAGCACAGAAATTTCATTTCAGAGCTATGTACTGAAGTCCCCCTTCAGAAATTTACTTTTCCGTGGAGCTTAGGCCTGGAATCAGCGGTGGGCTGCTGATGTTGAGGTTGCTGGTGTCCCCTGGCACCAGACACTTGGGACAGAGGGGATGAGAAGGGCTGCAGTACTTTCTAGCCACGTGTTTATTCTGAATATTTCAGTGCAGCTATGAGGGCTGTGGTGGTCTGACTAGGCATTCTGCTTCTACAGGTTCTTTTTCTTGGTCCAGTTTTCATAAGAACCTTCTGGGTATCATGACTGTCCTAGCTGGATGCTGTTGCATATTTAGTTTATATGCATTGTCGTATGTTGTTTAAGAAATTGTGAAACTATAAATTGTTTTCTTCTGTTTATGCATGTGATGTGACTTTGAAAGTCTGAATTTTTCATTGTCTTTCGAGACAGATTTATTCATGTAATCAAAAAATCACCTACCAGAGGTGTAAAGCAGAAAATGCAGGAAATATATTGTTTCAAAAGAGGGATTATTAATTTAATAATTAATACTAACTCACTCCTTAGTTTTCTTCAGCCTTCTTTATGAAATTTTTAAATATGGTTTAGTTACTTCAGCATAGTACAGTAAAAAAAACAAACCCTGATCCAGTTTGAATAGTTGACGCTCTCATTTCAAAGTTATCAGTGCTCCCGAAGGCAAATTTGACTGTATTCTTTACATGAATGATAGCAGTTCTTTCAAAAAACAAATTGAAGACTATTTTTGTTTGCATTTGCATTGTTCAAACTCCCTGTAGTGACTGGTGACTTTTTTGAAGTCATAGAATTTTTTCTTGAGCAAAAATATTTTCTTTAAAATGAATAGCTAGATATAAAGACCATACAGTCAGAAGATTGTGGCTTTGACCAAAACACATTAATAGAATTGTGGTTTTAAGTTAAATGTTTAAGTGTGGTTAAATGCTCCAAGCTGTGATGATTTGATGAGCATAAATTCCATGTGTAATGCATGGAGATGAAAGAATTAATATTATGGGAATGTTTCAAATTCCAGTGTGTCTGTGACCAAATATGGACCTTATTCACTATCTGAAAAGGGTAGAGAGTGGACTTGCTCCATGTCTCCAAATGAGCTACAAGGCTGAAGGCAGATAAGACAGCTTTACACCACCTTAGTATTTCCTGTGATTCTGCATTGGGCCAGCTGGGACTGGGTGGTCTGAAGAGCTGTTATAACAGTTAACAGAGCCAAAACACAGTGAACTTCTCTTCCTAAATACTCTTCCAGCTGGAGGCTGCCAAAGGGAAACACTACAGAGCTGATACTCCAAACATCAGCTTTTGTAAGCTGGTCTAGAGCAGAGCAGCTCTCTGCTGATCACCTGGTCCTTCTGTACTGCTTCCCTTGACTATGGGGGGCATCAAGCTCTGCGCATTGTGTTGGCATTAAAATGTGTGTAAGAGCAGTAGGCTGTGAAGCATTTTCATATTTGCTTGCTGAGGAATCTAGTAAAGTATTTCAGAAAATGGGCAAATTAAAGGACATTACAGTAGCTGTATGATGCGCTCAGTAAATCACTTGGCATGTTTTACTCTAACCAAGCAAAGCATATTCTTTCAGCAGTGTCAGGTATAGATCGCTTTATGAGTAGGACTTTTTTCTAGTTTGGATGTTTACTCTTGACATGGTTTGTTATCCTTGGAGCAGGGATACTCAGGCTAAATTATGGTGTCATTAATCCTGGAATAAAGCTGAAATGATTCACTTCCTGAATGTGATTGAATTAGGCCATTTCTCAAGGAAAGCTAGGAGAACATTGCATGTGGGTTTCCAGTAAAGAACCAAAGTAGTGTTGAACTGCAGCTGACGCAGCCCCAAAGACTGCTTTAATCTACTTTAAAAGTCACTGTGGAATTGGAGAAAGCAGGCAGAACACTGGAAGATAATACCTTCTGCAGCATGCTTTCCCCTCTAGCGCGGAGTTCTTCCATGCATCTGGTCATACAGTGGAGAGAAGAGATTATACTACATTGTATCTCTCTGTGCACAAATACGGGTACCTTAGCTGGAGGGAAACCTTCCATTGGGTGTATAAATGCTTTGTCACTTAAATTTAAGTACCTTAGAACAGAATTTGGTCCCATATCTAACTTTTCTCCTTTTAAAATTTTGACTCATATATTTCTAAGTCATTGCAATTCCCTAGTGTGCAATGCATGTAAGAGCTAAACAAGTAAATCAATATTTGAGTAAAAGAGCCCAACCCTCATAATAGAGACATTAAAAAGCCACTGGGGTTTTCGATCTGTAAGCGAGGAAGAGTTCCTTATGGAAAAGTAACAAGTAAATGTTAAGGGTTTTTTTTCAAAGTTTTCTGGGTTTTCATTTCTTCTGGACTATTCAGTCCTCCCTAAATCAGTTATTAGGAGAAAATAGCTTTTTTGTATTAACTGTTGCCTGCATTTAGACTTACTGAAATTTAATTTAGTGTCGTGGTATTTAGCCCATGTAATTGCAAATATGTATGTATGTGTGGTCATGAGGAAAATCTGAGGTCAGTTCTTCATCTGATTCTGTTATTTGTGGAACAAAATTCTGGCAAAGTGCTTTCAAAACACACTTGTGTTTTGGGGTATTTCAAATGTGAAATCTTGAAGATTGCCTTGCCCTGGACACAAATCCACATAAAATTTCTTTGTGAACTTTCTTAGAAAGTAAGGAGGAAAAGCCATGAGTAAAGTAAACTTTAATATTTATATCAGAGTTATCCATTCATTTCCATCCTCTGTCTACTAATTAAAGTATATAAAGTTCTTTGAAGATGAAGTTGGTTTTGGACTTACTAGAACTATATATAATTATCACGGTTTATAACAAATTCAGTGTTAGCATGTGCTTTCTTGTTTAAATGCATATCATCTTACAGTGTTTCTACCTCCTTTGCTTCTGTTCAGATTTGAAGGAGGTTTTTTTAAGTCATGAAGATTACTTCATTCATAGTCACACTCTTCACATGGGCAGACAAGTACTCAGCTAGGAAATGGCTGTTTTAGTTTATTTTCTTTCCCCAGGAAATTCAGTGGTAGTGAGTCATTAACACGTTGCATTTTCTGAGAGCAGGTTGACCTGACACCCACTAGACCTATAAAAATCTGTGAGAAGGTATCAAACTAACTGCTCTAGTTAAGAGAACCTGGTTTAAGTTCTCCTTAATGGGGAAGATTGCGGGATAGATTAGCAGCAATTTGGTTACAGTGCCTGGGTTGTTCAAAGCAGGGACTGCTACATGGCTCTGGAGGAAAGCGTGGCGGCTGACCTCACCATAGATCAAGCTGTGTGCCTAGAAGGGGATATAGGAGGAGTAAAGCTTTCATTTCATGTCAAACTCTCATAAAAACGAACTACCAAATCTAGGAGCACGTGGTGTCAGGGACCAGTTCTGTGTATTGGGCATGTATACTACTAAAGGCAACAGCAAAGTGTTGGGCTGTCAGCGCAGAATTACAATGCTGCTTTCATGCCAGTGGGGTTTCACCAGTTTATTACCATTGAGGAGGGTCGAGACATTCACATTATCAAGCACCTATTAAAAAAATCTATTAATGCTTTATTAGCAAGTTCTTTATAAATCATAACAGCCACTACTGTGAGAGTTTGCTGTGGAGCCATGCGAGATGCTGTGTGGAAAAGTTCCTTGCTTAACTTGGGGTTTGTATTTTTTTCCCCTTGTATCCCATACACAGAGGCATTTTACCAATAAGACTTTATTACTCAGTTTTCCTTGAAAACTGAAAAATAATATTTAGTTGGTTTTCTTTAGAAAGCTTTATTCACATTTGTATGGCTTTATAGTACTGCTACATAGGCCCTTAAAATATTTTCTCTGTGTAGATGAATATGTTTGATCAAATCACTCCACATGCATGTTGTCAGTTTGAACTTCAGCGCAACAAAAGACAGACAACTTTATTCAGACAACTTTAAAGTAGCTTTTTCTTTAGAATGTGCAATGTTGCAAATGAATTCTTATTACTGTATTAATTTAAAAGTGAAATATTTTTTATGTCCATAGGCAAGAAAAAGAGGGCTAAAAAAAAAAAAGTTTGTTAATTTTGAATCAGATTTCGAGCTGCTTGAGCAAGTTGATTCCAGTACAGTGTGCACAGCTGGGCAGGCTGGCAGGTGATAGGAAACATTCTGGGTAGGTGGTCTTTTACCACAGTCTGAAGTAAAGTGAAGTAGATAGTAAATCTGGAAGGGTTTTTGGTTTTTAACCCGAAATTGTTAAATAAGTACTATTCTTACATGTATGTATGCTTCTTTTGAAAATTTGCAGTTTTCTGGTTTGTTTTTTGGGGATGTTTTTTTATTGTTCTTTTTTTAATTTTTTTTTTTTTTGTTATTTATTTAGGAATTCTAGGCAAAGTACTCATTGATATTTACATCCATATAAAGTGGTACTTAAATGCAGCAGTGACCATGTTAACTAGCAATAACACAGTACATGTGAATGGGGTATTATATTTTTAAATAGCAGATGTACAAGAGCAGTTCATCTGGGAAGAGATTTAATACAGTGGCAATAATGACAGCATCTGTGAATTTTTCCTGCAGAATAGTTGAATCATTTGGAAAGAAAGATGACTGGACTGAAGAATTATAGGAAGATCCCTTTACCTGTAAATTAGCCACTTAACTAAATAATGCCATGAAATCTTCACTATTAGTAGGCAAAACTCTAAAACAGGATTCTCCCAGTAGCACCAGATATATCCAAAACATTCCTATGCAGGTATTTCCCAGCAGTAACATAAAATTCGTATCTGTAAAAACATGCATAATTTCTATTTAGATACTTCAATTTACTTTAAAATTCACAGTTACAATTTATCTGTAGAAAGACTTAAATATAATCTATGTTGAAAAAAATTATAAAATATATAGTAGCACAGTTTTGCTACTATATATTCAGGGTCATTCAGCTGTCTGAAGTCTGTAACCTGTAACAAGAAATTAAGTGCAAAGCCAGATTCCACTTCTGTAGAATAGGTTTGGGGTTTTTATTTTCATTTTACTGTAAATATATATAGAGTTATTCATTTCATTTCAGTAGCTAAGTTGAAGCTGAAAAACTGCTTGGGACACCATTTTTATTATCTGTAACATACCTAGTTCTACAAACTTAAACGGTATGGCTTGTTTGAGAAGTCTGGGTAACACTAGTGTTACAAATAAAGTGATTCAAATTCAAGTTAGAAAGCAGGTTTCATGGGTTTGTTTTTTAACTCTTACCCACCTGTGTCTTTGCAAGATTTTAATTTTTTACATGCCTATAATTTCAGTATTCAAATATTAAAATTTATCCATATATAGTTTTCTTAACATTCCTTAAAATGAAGCTTTGATGCAAACAATGTGTAAATGAAGAATGCATCATTAATCATTTTAAACATTGGAAGTATAAATGCACTTATGTTAAGCTATATAATATAGAAAGGTATAGTTATCCTCCTAGATAGGAAGGAAGAGTGCCAAATTCTTCATACTGTTGACATATAAGCAATGTAACGGTGAACAAACAGGAGACTTGGCCTTTCCTTGAAAGTAAGACCTATAAACTCAAACTAATGTTATTTAAAATAAGTTGTCTTTTTCAGTGATTTAAAATTTAAATACTGTCTTCACTAGACAAAGTATCTCTGCTAATTCTACATGGATCTATATTCCAGAGAAAGTGACAAGAATAAATGGTATGTTATACATGTCCTCTGGGAGATTATATTTTTTTCTGGTAGTATAGGTTAATTTTCCTGTTTAAAACAAAGAATGTATACTTAGAATTTGTAAAGTGAGAAAGTTGTTTTAAAAATGTCTGGTTATTTCAATGTAGAAAGCCAGCAATTATTTTCACTATATGCACTGATGTCAACACCAACAAGTAACTAATACTAAACAATAAAAAGCAAAAGTCAGATAAGAATATAAAGCACAGAACCTTGTTAAAAAAACATATCCTAATATTCAAATTTTCATATCGTTCTTCTATCTCTTAATTTCTCCTTTGTTTTTCCTCTTCTTTCTCTTCCAGAATTTGTATGTGCTTTTTGCACATATGCGTGTATGTAATTTGTGTGTTTGTTGTGAATATTCAGTTTGAAGTGAACACAGATACTGAGATTTTCATTGTATTCAGTGTAAAGCATGCTGTCTCTTCTGCTGTCTTGTTTCTGACAAAAGAGTCAGTACTTCATCAAAGCAAGCAGAATTCTTGGTTCTTCATGGTTAACATCTGAGGACTGATCTGACAACTCAAATTTCCAACAGGTAGAAAATTCAATAGTGGATTGTTGAGTGTTCCAGTATTTCCTTTGTATTAGTTTCTAGGTATTTGGTAGTCTTTTCTTCCACTGTGTTCCTTGTTGTGCCCAGTGTTTGAAAACAGAGCTAGCAGTATGTCCTTTCCTCCTGACAGCTTTACAAGAACATCAACATGATTCTATTCAAGGATGTTTCAATAATGTCGTTAGTTTGCTAGCTGTTAAGATTTAAGTTCATTCCTCATAATAGTCACAAAAGGTAATGGCATCGAAACAGAGTTCTTTTGGGGATCAGTTAGCCCTGTGTAGATGCCTTCAATCATATTTTGAGATTTCAGTGCAAAAGAAAGAACCTAGTCAGACTAAGCAACTGATGAAACTAAATATTTTGTGAGTGCATCAGAAGAAGTCTAAGTTACTAAATATTCTGTGTTAGCACAATCCTTAAATAAGGTACTCCTGTACTTATATGGGACATCTTCCTGCTCAAAGGTTAGATGGGTCAAAAGGTAGACTGCTGTAGGAGACAGTTTCAGCAGGGTTTTGTGGTTTTTTTTTTCATGTACCATTCTCCTTTTTAGATAGTCCACTCCCTGTGAGGTCAGAAAGTCACGCAGTCTGGGAATTTCACTTGGAAATTCCTTTGAGGCAGAGTTGAGCCTTTGTAATTCATGTGGTTTCCATCACATTTCATACAAAGTTCTAGGATATAAATTATCACTCTGTCACGTGTGGCTAAGTGCATAGATGTGAAGTTGATCCAGGTGGTGTCAAGATACTAGATTAGGTATAGCATTGAAAGGGCTGAGGCATAAGCTCAACACCCAATATCTGGAAAAAATCACAACTGCTGGAGTCTGCTGTACTGTGAGCTTAAGTTGTGCACTCCTGTGTGGAGGGACAGGTAGTGATAGTTGTGGAGAAAAATGAATAACATGGTCAGAAAATGAAAGATTCTTTCTGTAGGTTTCCAAAAGCAAACTCCATCACATCTGTTACATTTTACATATTCAACTTCTTACCCTTGTTGATTGATAGTGTTGAATCAGGCAGCAACATACAATGAGGTCAAATAAAATGGTGAAGGTTTTAAAGGTTTTTTAAAAACTAAGAGAAAGGTAATAAATATTATATATTTTAGATAAAATGATCACTGATAAAATGATTTAGATAAAATGATCTCCAAGGAGCTAGCTGGAGCATCTGACTTCCACTTGTAGCTTGTTCACTTAGCAAGGTAGGCACTTTTTCCTAGCTTAGGATTAGGGAGGGAAAGTCTTACATAGGAATAATGCCCATAAATGCTGAAGTATGTTTATTTCAATGTGCAGACTCTCTTTTTCTGAAGAGGAGACGTGGCAATTTATGACAGGCAATTACGGTTTGGGGGTACATTATTTTTTAAAAAATTATTTTATTTTTTTTATTATCAATACAAGCTACTCTGTTACTGAACCCTTAATTAAAGTCATAGTTTGGTTGACTGAGTTACTGATAGTATCCAGATGATTGTCAGAGAGGTCCTATTCTGAGAGTAAGTGAATTATAGGTACAACCCCAAGCACGATAAAGGCCTGAGGCCCAGCGCTTGGAGCATGGGAGAATAAATCAGTGAGACCCTGAAAGGGACTCTGATGCAGGTAGCCTGGGAACAGTAAAATTTATCAAAGCAGCTGTTAATTATTACAAAGTTGAGTTTCCACGGGTGCAATTCTCTTCACCCCATGTGTGTTTTGTGCTTCCTGAAATGTATTCTTAGTATTTAGATGATAAGCTCTTTAGGCTAGAGATGGTAGTTTTGCGTTTTGCTTCTTCCAGCACAATGAACCTTCAGGCACTACCTAATACAAATACTAAAAAACCAACCCTGAATTAAGTGTACTGTTTAAACTGCATAAAATATACTACATCACCTGAAACTTTGTTGAATGTTCTTGTGAGTTGTGTTTGACTATGTAAGCAATCATCTTGTTAGGGAAAGAGGGGTTGATAAGCCTGTCAAAGTGTATTTGGTTTTTAATTCAGACTACTTGAGAATGATGTATTAATGTAATTGTTGTTCTGTTATGCTCTCAGCAGTGTTTTAAAAGGTTATAAATCAAATGTTGTCAGTATGGGAAAAAGTCTTGATTGGAGTGCTGATTTGTAACAGGTCAGCACACAGTAAAAAAAAAATAACTTGTAAAGAAAGGAGAATATTAATGCATGTTTCACTATCTGATTATTTTCAATTTTCCCACAGATATCAATGAGTGTCAGTTACAGGGAGTTTGCCCTAATGGTGAGTGCTTGAATACCATGGGCAGCTACAGATGTACCTGCAAAATGGGATTTGTGCCAGATCCTACCCTCTCCAGGTGCATACGTAAGTAATAGTCCTAATCAAAGTACTTAAATAGATATTTAGTTGCACTTTAGATGAGGATTTATTTGATTGAGCCCAGCTCTTCTAAGCTATCCCTATCTTTCTTGCCATTCCTGCTTTGTCTTAATCAGCATATTCACTTTATTGAGTCAGACTTTGTACTCGTGCCTCTTTTCTGTCTCTTTGTCCTGGAAGCCTTGGTCTCTGCCAGTGGCTGTCCAGGATCCTTGCCGTTTTCTCCTGGTTTTCTTGTGACAAAACCTTCAAGGCCACATCCAGCCTCGTGATACACCCAGTCATTCTCACCAGCTTGGATTTTCTTTCCCATGAGTTTTTTTTTCCCACTTTGCTAGTTCCCTGGCCAAAATCATCTTTGTGTCCTGCCCTCTCCTCTTCCACCTCTGCAGCTTTGACCTGGGTAGTTGCCATTACTAAACATTCAGCACAGGATGATCTTTGGCACATTTTCTTTCTGATTAAGAAGGATTAAAAAATAAGAAATAATTTGGAGGAAGAAAAAGTTGTGAACAGCATGAATGCAGATAATTTCCTCTGTTAATCAGCTTTTACTTGGTGTGAGATCAACCGCCTCAACAAGAAGAAGGCATAAAAACCAACTAATTTTCTCGCTTTTATGGGTTTTGGGATTTTTTGAAAATATTTACAAGTGAAAAAGACCTCATTTTCTAAGCTTCTCCTCTGTTTTATATAAAATACAGTCTAGAGCTGTAGGTGAATTTTTTTCAGCATGATTATCTTTTGCTATGAATTAATGACACTCAATTACTAAGAATGTTTTCCAGTATTTTGAAGAATTTTTTAGGACTTACCAGTTCAGCACCAAAAAAAGAGTTGGTTTTCATTTTTGATTTTGCGTGTCATGTTGAAAATCAGGCAGTCTTCATATTTTTTGAGTTAAGTGAACATATTACCCAGAACTGTTAACTGTATGTTAAAGTGGATGCATAAATTAGAAAGCTCGATGGGTCTTAGCTTCCCGTTATCTCATACTAGTCATAGCTTATGGTCTTTGGGTCTTCCACATTAAAACTAAGCATTAACAAAATGTACATATATAATTGTCTTTTTTATAATGCGTCATGTATTAATCCTTTTGCAGTCTCATTTATATAACCTACTTAAAGCTGAATGCTCCAGTGGCTACGTAGCTTGACACAGTTGTATATTGCCAGTGACTGACCTGAGTCTTTAGCAGTTGGACTTGTGTACAAGTGAGAGCACTGATTCTGACCCTTTATAACTGCTGGTTTTGAAAATGTTTTGGGTTTTTGTTTTGGGAGCTGGGCTTTTTTATTCTTTAAAATACTTATCCTTGGTCTAGAATGTTGTTTTATTCAAAGTAAGAATCATGGCTTGAGATAGGTGTTTGAAATAAAACTTCTGTAGATTGTAATATTAATCCATTTAACTGACGTTGGAAATCTAGTGGTGTTTCTCTGTTTTACTTTTCATCTGAACTGTGCATTCTTCTCTTTCACTTTCTTTGCAGCTGATAATCCTGTGGTTGCTGAGGAGAAAGGACCCTGCTACCGGTTTGTTAGTGCAGGAAAACAATGCATGCATCCTCTTTCTGTTCAGCTCAGCAAGCAGCTGTGCTGTTGCAGTGTTGGCAAAGCCTGGGGCCCAAACTGTGAGAAATGTCCACTTCCAGGAACAGGTAAGAACTGACAATTAAAAATACAAACTCTTGCCCCCAGTCAATGTTTGTTATGCTTGCTTAAAAAAAACCCGAAATGAAACCCCAGGAATTGATTTGAAACAAGAACTGTCCACCAGTATATTATGAAACTTCTTTACATGATAGTAGGATCACCCCATGTATAGTAGTTTTGTTCAGAGGGATTTGTGATTAAAACAAAAGAATTATCTTTGATATGTTGTGATAGAATTCCGGATTAATGACGCTTGCAAATATGTCCTTGAGCTTCGATTCTCCATCACATGAAGATAAGATTATTGTACATTATATTCTGACTACAGATAAAGGCAAATTAACCCAGAATCTAATTAATATTCTTCAGTTGTTAAAGACACCAGTAAAAGGATGACAGCTTTTGAGAATTAGGTGACAGAAAGACACGTGTTGTAGTTTACATTACAGTTAGTGGGGTATGTATGGGAGTATCACTGCTTTCTAACTTTGTTTCGTATCTTTACCATCCACTCTGAGGAAAGTGCGAAGTATGATTTCTTTACAAGAAACTGCCTTTCACTTAACCAGTTGCTTACTTGATACATAAATCTCATTTGTATTATTTAATGCTTACTTGGTGTCTTGCTGGTTTTTAATACATAAGGACTTGGAAAATACCCTCGTTTGGTCACACCACTAGTTTAGGCTGGTCATAGGTTATGATACCACGTATTATACATACTGATTGCTGCTTTCGAATGCCTTCTATTCCCTGGTTTTGCTTAAAATTTAAAAGACCACTGTTGGAGTCTTTTGTCAAAATCAGTTTGTCCAAATGTATGGTCAAACTCTCCTTTTTTTAAAGCATCATTGATTTATGTAATATACATGATGTCCAACCTGTTCAGTATTTTAGCATAGGTATTTGTAATGGTAATCCACAGCTTTTTTCTGAAGTCACAGCAGGTGTCACTGCTATGGTATAGGACTTGCATTGCTATGGAGTATTTTAGAAAGATTCAGATGTTCAAAACCAGCTAGCTGCTTTGGGAAATCACAGCTAGCATCAGAGACATGATGAGAGCAGCAGGTTCCTTACATCTTTAAGTTGGGCTTACAGAAGTGGAAGTGGCAAACATTTTTTAGCATTTCAATTGGTTTTTAAAGCCATTGTTTCCTGCATGACTAAAGTCCAGTTCACTTTCAAATAAATAACATTTCTATGGCCTTTTACCGCAGTAAAAATGTATTCTTTGCAGATGACTCACAATTTAAGTGCAGATGTTTTACATTTAAGAGAATATTGCATGAGACTTTATGCCCAGTTGTGTGTATGCTGAAGAAGAAAATAGGTCTTTTTGTTGACTGCTCTCTAGTCATAAAAACTGCATAATTGAATATTATGTGGAATTGGTTATTTTAGTGGTTTTAGTTAATGAAAAGATGTAAGAGAAAATCTGAGAAGAAAATTCTGATGACCTGTGTAGGAAACGCTTTTCCCATTTCGTGACATCTTTCATGATTAAAAACATGTTCCTTTCCATAACAGGTTAAATTCATAGTCTTTCAGAGTATTCTATGAAAATTGTGTGAAAGTGGAATACTCCAGAATGGGGTAAAGTATTTACTGCAGCATCCCATGTTAATTTTGGAGCTATTGAATTAAAAAGTCATGATCTCACTCCAATAGCTTTTAAAATATTTGTACAAAGTAGACTGTCTCCAAAAGCGAGACTGAGAGAAGCCAGGTTTGTATACTCAGGTGTCAACAGCACTTATCAGAGAACATGACCTGAAGCAGGATTTCCTACATTCTGAGTATGTATGCAAAGGGACAGGCATCAATTTTTCTCCTGCTTTGACCAGAATTCCCATCTTCAATTGGGTGTTTTTGTGGCAAGTTTTAACACTAGCGCTTCCCAGCAAAAAGCGTTCCAACATTCTGAATTCACTCAATTTAATCAGTTTGACCCTTCATCTTTTCTATTACTAGGACACTATCAGAACACAGTATGAAATCAACACATACTGCACTTTATAATTCAGTTAGTTCATCTGTGGCACACCTGTAGCTAGGATTTTGTGGTTTCATTTTAGATGCTAATTTATTTGAAAGCCTTCCTGTTCAAAGCAGAATTTGTGAATTTACCAATGCCCCGTTGGGCACGTCTCTTCAAGAAGCTGTAAGATATCACATTAGGCAGATGGGTACATCTCTTTGATTCTAGTCTTCCATTAGGACTGCAAAACATGATGCTCATGTAGAGCAGCTGCAGAGATCAGAGTAGGTGTTGCTTCCTGACTTTCAATAACTTTTTCTGTAGCAGCTTTATAAATGAGATTATTTCCCCTCTCTTACAGTGGTAATTTGGTATTTTATGGTTCCCAGTTTGTTTTTTATCCAGCCCACTGAAGTCAGTGGAAAGACTTACTCAATTCAGAGGAATTTGGATCAGGGCTGGTATGAGGCCTCTGATGTATCAAATGGGATCCTGTGAATGAATGTTGTTATTGGTTAATATTCTTCTGCTCCTCTAATACAGGGGTGGTGAACTTTTCTCCTTTGGTTTCTGCAAAAAGAGAATGAGAGAATTAGTGATATTCATTACTTATGTAATGTAAATGATTATGAAAATTTGCATATTTAAACTCATACTCAAAAAGGATATACAGTTGAAGCGGGTTAATACCAAAAAATTATCTTGATATAA
The DNA here is from genome assembly GCF_034315485.1 of Pezoporus occidentalis. Taxonomy (NCBI): domain Eukaryota; kingdom Metazoa; phylum Chordata; class Aves; order Psittaciformes; family Psittacidae; genus Pezoporus; species Pezoporus occidentalis. The sequence continues at coordinate 3,652,365 of NW_026915376.1, forward strand.
TGATAGATTAAACATAACTGAAGAAAGACGGTAAACTGTAGTGTAAACCTCCTGGGAATAACAGCCAGAACATGCTTTTGGGAGAATGCTCCATCAGTTTAGCATGCAATGCATAGCTTGTCTTTAAGTAGTTTTTGTAAAAATGTATATACAATATGAGATTAAATTTATTAGTGGTAGTCATTATATTTTCCACTATGTCAACATATTGCACTTTTAGACTCTTAAAAGGAATATTTTCCCATCCCAAATCTAGCTGCTTTTAAGGAAATCTGCCCTGGTGGAATGGGTTATACGGTTTCTGGCCCTCACAGAAACAAGCTATATCATCACCCTGCAGTTAGAGTACAGCCACCTGTCATTGGCAAGACCCCGATTACTCAACCTGTTGCTAAAGGTACTTCTCCTCCACCTCTCCCAGCAAAGGAAGAGCCAGTGGAGGCACTGACCTTCTCACAGAAAAGTGAGACTGAGATGGCTGTGCAAGAAGGTGAGAGTGGAAAAATTTAGTATTTCTGTATTTCTGTGCATGTGTCTTCAGTGGTCTGTTTCTTCTCTGAGTAGCTGCTGTACAGTGCAGGAGAGAGAGGTGTCACTTCCCTCACAGAGTGCTCCATGTCATGCAGCGTATTGTATTACATGTTTACTTCTGAAATTTTATGTAGAGCTGCTACCAGATGCTGAGACCACCATGGAGAGAGAGAGAGAGACTGCTTTTATCTCACTATTTCTTTTATGATTTAGTGGTATATGGGGTGGCAGAAGCTAAGGGGTTTCCATCATCTTCTGTCTGTACACTTCTATATGTTAGCACCACCTGATGTTGGCATGCATCCCTTTCCTGTGCTCTGCTCTCACCCCTGCAGCTTTGCACTCCCTTGGCATGACCATGTTGGATCAATCCCCCTCTACTGGGCCATTTAATTATTAGTTGACTCCTCTAAGATACTTTTCTCAAGCTTCATTTTCTTCAAGCAGCTGAAATTGTCCAAAACAAGTGCAGAAGCAAAGAAATACAGAAAGCAGCACTATTATACAAACTTGGCATCTTATGCAAACTGTAGACCAGAAGCAATACATTGCTGAAGAACCCTCTCATGATACTGAGTACTTAATAGGTGTATTTTCAAGGAGCAGTTACATATCTTATATCAGACCGTTATTAGAAAGATTTTCAATCAGCTGACTTCGCAAAATTCTGTGCAACACAGGTTACTTTCCAGTTGAAATTACTGCTCTAGTTTTGTTTTCAAGAAGAAAGTGGAGTTAAACTGAATCTGGAAAGAAAAATAAGCTGTTCAAATATACTTACAGACTGTGCTGGATTATAAAACCTCAGATAAACCTCTCAACTTTCCTGTGTTACAAAGTGGTGCATCGTTTGCCTAAAATATTGCTTCACCAATTAGAAAGATTGCCACATTCTGGTAAATCTTAAAACAAAGAATGTTGAGAAGAAAAAGGAATATTGTTCTTTTAAATGAATAACTTTAAAAAACATGTTTTCTCCAAGTCAGTCAAGACACATTGTTTAATTTTATATTTCATTTTTTTTTTTATGTTTGCATTTGGAATTTTTGACATTTTATTAGAAATTCTCCCAGTTCTGATAATCGGCCTCCCCAAGAGTACTGAAGAAACGAGAGCAAGAAGAGTGATTGATTTTTTTATTTGATTTTTTTTTTTTAAATCCATTCTATGGAAAATGTTGATTGTGAAAAGAAAAATATTCTTTCATTTTTTAACTGAATAATTCAGATTTTCATCAGTAAGAGGAAGTTCAGAAACGGCAAACTGCAATAGAAAATTAAAAACTTCTACGAAATTTCTACTTCTCCTTCCCAGAAAAGAGACATTTGGGGGGGACGACACAGGGATGGAACAAAAAAAGTAAAACAAAACCAAACCACTTTTGCTTGCTTGAGGAAAAGGCAGATTTCAAAATTTAAAAAGTTTAATCAATGAATGAATAACCTGCAAGTTTCTTGGATTGTTTCCAAGGAAACAACCATTGAGAAACCTGTAAGGCAGCTGAATATTATAGCTGAATATTATAAGCATATATATTATAAACTGAATCATTATAAGCATTGGTCCACAAGTAGAATCTCACTCTAGTTTCAGATTAGTTTTTACACTTGCTGCTTCTTCAACTTTACGCTAATTTGAAATGAGGGAGAGCCTGAAGCTTTTCTACAGTGGCAGCAACCACTTTCAAATGTGCTGTTTGTTTTAAATATAATGTGTAAGTGAAAGTTATGTGAAGGCTGATTAATTTTCTTTTTTTTTTCTTTCTGGTTTTAGTGGGAACTGCAGCCCCTGATCAGGTAAAGTATGATGTGATTTATCTAAGAATTAGAATGTAGACCATGTGTACAAGATGTGATACAATAACTCTGAAAAGGATTTAGGATTTATGAGGAACAAACAACTCACTGTAGACTTACAGTGCAAACCCTGAGGCAAAAAGAGCTCATTAGTATTATGTACAACAGGCAGGTAGTGAGGTACAGGAAGGGATTACTTTAACCTCTCTTTAGGGTATTGGCAGAGGGTCTATATTGTTCTATCCCGTTCTAGAGAGCCTGGATTTTAAAGAGGATATTGAAAAATACAGACAATAGGAAGGGGAGCCACAGATACTGACAGCTACAGAGAAATTAATTCGAGAGCAACAGTATGAAGCTTTGAGAGGTATTTGTGACACCTTGTATTAACACCTAAGTTAGTTTTCTAGTTTTCTTAGGGTTGCTGTGTATTTAGTGAAGAAGAGCAGGTGTGCAGCTGCGCTAAGAAGTTCCTCATTCTGGAGGTTCCAGGTTCTCTATGCTGAAGATACTGGCATTTGTTAGGAATAACTACAGCTGTACTTAATTTCATTTTGCTAAAGACTTAAAAGCATCTAACACTGTTATGAAAATAAGATTATCACTGCAGTAGGTAAGAGAGAATGTTTCACAGTGGTAAAGATTTAAGAGACTTACGTGATTGTATACTTTTGTGTATGTTGAACTGCGATTAAATACTATTTGTAAGCAATTAAAGAGCAGAAGAGGGGAAAACTATGGAGGGCAAAGCCAAAGACATGAAATAGCTGCTTCAAATGAGATCAATGTTAGATTGTATGCCATTGTGTAAATACAGTAAATACAGTATTCTGTGTTCTTTCAGGCTTAAATTGGTGGTAATTAATGATCTGCTACCAGGAGCCGCTCATGTGAGAATGTTAGCATTTCTCAAGCCAGGAGTTTGTGGATTGTTATAATAGCTGAATTGAGAGAATGTTTTCAGAATGAAACTTTTTAATCATTCTTTCAGGAATTAGCTTCCCTTGATCAAGAAAAGCAGCCTGATCTACAGCGTGGGCAGCCTCAGCTTTCTCCTGGAATTTCAACAATTAACCTGCATCCGCAGTTTCCGGGTGACTTGTTTTGACTTGTCTTTTAGTATGAGAGGGTGCTTACAGTTCTTTGAAGAACGGGAAGGCAGCAATTTTAAGATTAATAAAAAATTTATTGCAGCTTCACAAGCAATTTTTTTCATGAGCACAATACAGAAAAGAAATCATGGAAGCTGAGGTGGGAGGAATTAAGAGGTTGTTATTGAGATGGGTGACTTGTAAGGAGGCAAGGACATATTTTAGGCAAAAGTGATATCACGGATTACATACGTGGGAATTTAAATGTCAGCAGAGTTGAGGCCTTGTACCCCTTTCAAGAGGACACTTTACTTACGTGCCTCCTTGCAGATTTATGCATAACTTTTCCTGCAAAAGTTTTAGTATTGTGCTTGCTTTCTTTATCACCTCTGGGTTTTTTCCCCAAGCTGTAGAATGATGGAAAAGCCAATTATACCGTTTTTTTTCTACTCCAGATCTAAGCAGAGTAAACTAATGAAAAGTTCCATCATGTCTGGCTCATTCAGTATCGTGTGTGAATTCTTTAACAGCTTTCTTTTGAATGTTTTAAGGGGTTTTTATTTGGGATGTGATTGATTTCAATTCCATGTCACACAGTAGTGATTGAGAAAACATCTCCTCCTCTGCCTGTTGAAGTTGCTCCTGAAGTCTCTACTTCAAGTGCAAGTCAAGTAATTGCACCTACTCAAGTTACAGGTATTGTACTTCCCTTTTAAAACTAAAATAAATTAAGAAATGATTGTGAGTTCCTGACACTATAAATTGTTCCATGCCACTTCTGAATGATAATAGCAAAGATAATGTAGCTGTAAAACAGAAAGGATTACTCTTGAAAGGGATAGAAAGTACAGAGCAGCACAGCAATGAGTGTACTCTCAGCAGAGCAAGGGCCCTTATAGGTTGTACCTGCCATTTTTGTACCCTCTAATAAATTACAGAAGGAAAAAATAATAATTCCACCTCAGATTTACATGATCTGCAACCAAAATTGAACTGAAAACTTCTTGGATAGAAGTCAGGTCTTCAGACAGTTTGCACATGTGTTCCTGAAGTATACATTGTCACGTTCTTTGAGGCACGTAGACTTCATGAGAACATTGCAATGTCACTTCGGCTAGTCTCTCAGAATTAACACAGGCTTTGAAGTAATTGCAATATCCAGGTAAATACTTTAGGATGCAGTGCTATATATGGTACACATCTAGGCCTACCACAAGGTTTCCCAACTTTCATTCACAAGGAGAAATTGCACACACTTCAATTAAAGTTTAACTCTTCAAAGATGGCTTTCCTTCATGCAGGAATGGATTTTTGAGTTGTATGCATCATGCGCCAGCTCTAAGTCACCCAGTTCTTTGAAGTATGATTCTGTCTGCAATTAAATTCCACTGTAAGAGAATTTTGCAATTCTCCTGTAAGAGTAGAAAAAGTATCCTGTCCTTCTGTAAGCATTAAGCTGCCTCCTTCAGCTACTTTAAGATGTAGTTAAATTTAACCTAAGTGTTCTGAATAAATTATTCTCCTTTACAGATAACTTCCTTTTCAGGAATTACAGTTTCATGCTGCTACGTAACCTTAGCTTAAATTGCAACTAAACACAGTCATTAGCTCCTCAGTGTTCTTTTGCAGTAGCACACGTACTTTGAGACTTGCTAGAACTACTGTAGGGGTTTAGCATCCAATGCTGCCCATACTGAATCTCCTTCTCTTTCAAAATACATTCAAGCCATTAACAGACAAGTATTCTCTATAAATAACCAGAAACTCACTACGGTTATTTTCTTAACCTTTGCAAAGGTTAAATCATATAAATTTTTATTTTATGTTATTTTCATTTTACTTTATTTTTTTATGCACCTATATATAAATCTGGGATGGGATATGGAATATGTTGCTAGGAAAAGCATATGGATTTTAGATTCTTCTAGGCAGGGTATTCATTACAGAAGCTTAGGACTTACAAACTTGATTTGCAGTTGTTTTCAGGCCTGAACTTTCTACAGAATATTCTGCACATATTGAACTGTATGGGAGAGTTTAATGTTAAATTTTTGCTTGTTTGTTTGTTTGCTTAGAAATCAACGAATGTACAGTTAATCCTGATATCTGTGGAGCCGGACACTGTGTTAATTTGCCTGTGGGATACACTTGCATCTGCTATGAAGGGTACAAACTTAACGATCAGCAGACAAAGTGCTCCGGTATGAATGGACGCTTTCAAAACTCTGAAATAACCATGCTGTGAAATGCTTGAAATGTAAAGTCTGGTCAGGGGAAATATGCTACAGAGCAGTCAGGAGTTGCTTCCTCTACTGAATGTTTCCAAACTACACAGAAACTAGGTTTTTTATGTCGAATAAAACTTGCCAACTAGTCTCTGATTATAGCCTTTCAGCCACTCAGAACTGAATGTGAATTTAATTTAATTGAATGAAACCCTTTCCTATTGTGAGATGAAAGAAAAATTGATTAGACAGATCATCTCTTCTCAGCTTTATATCAAGTATCTAAAACTGTGAGACTGCTAGGAAGAAATACACTTCTGTTTGGATAAAGAATGACTGAATTGGCACCTGTTTCTCAGAATGATTTACCCAGCTACCAGCTCTGCAGCTGGACTAAAGCCAGTCATTTTGTTAGGTCGTTCCTTTCAACCTTCTGCTGAAAAGAGAAAGTATAATATAAACATCCCAGAAGCATATGAGGAGATCTGCAAAGTAAAGCCTTCATATGTTTCTAAGCTAGTAAATTCTGGAACAGAATGCTCTGGTGAACATAAGGCAGAGCCCAGACTGGCTTTACGTGAGCTGTTTCAGATTTGGAAGCAGCAGTATTGGTATCTTTCCTTCATTCAGAGTATGCTGGTTCCTCTGTAACTTGGATCAGAAAGTTTATTATGTCATGTTGCCAGATTGTGTACTATCAACTTTTCATACTACTAAAAGTTCAATAACTTCACACTGATACACACGCTATTGTGTACAACTACAGTATTAAAAAACTAATTTACACACACAGTCAAATAGCAACTGAAAATCATTCCAATTCATCCAAATTGCGTTAATGTCCCATGCTTGCAGCTTGTGCTCAGCTACACTGCTCATTCAGTGTACTGATTTGAATAGTAATCATGTCGCATTCTTTAGGCCAGTGAAATATTCTTATAGACTAAGCCAGTAAGAGTGTTTTTTTCCAACCAAAACTATTTTAATGCATCTCTTTTTTGCAGTTCTTAGGGAGAGGAAAACATACTTTTTCGAATAGTTGAAATAATTACAAGATCAGTCGTTTCAAAAGCAGGGCATAGAATGCAAAAAGAAGAATCACAACTAAACATGTTATTCTATAGTCTTGTGTGGTTTTATTTCTTTTATAGATATTAATGAGTGTACTCAGGCACCCCACCTCTGTTCCCTTGGACGCTGTGAAAATACAGAAGGAAGTTTCCTATGTATTTGCCAAGCTGGATTCATGGCCAGTGAAGATGGAACTGACTGCGTTGGTAATTACTGGTCTCTTTTTTTACAGAAAATAAAAACACAAAAATGAATCAATAAACTTTTCTCAGCTTTTTTCCTCAGTGTCACTGGTACTGGACTTATGTCTGGATGTGTTTTCAACTGTTCTCACCAGGAAAGCATTTGAGTAGCTTCTACTATTTTTTAAAATGATTACTTACTGAAAAACAAGAAATTATTCAGTATCATGCTTGTTTAGGGAAAATACCATTTAGTAGAAACACTTGTGGTAGAAAATACAAATATTCAAAATCCTTTCAGTCACTAGCAAATGTAACAGACCGTATTTCTAAATGTAACTGCAAACAGCCATAGAGATTGCAAAGCAACATTACCAGTGTGCATTAGCTGTGATCTTCCTCAGGTTAGCACTGCCTTGGGCACAATGTACGCGCAGTGATATGCATTGTGTTTGCAAGCACAGGGCTGCTCGCTGGCCGCCTTGTTACAGCCTAGTTGTTTCTAGATCTCTTTCTGCTGTTACAAGCAGTGAGGTAAAGATGGAACTGTTCAGGAAGAGCAGCTCTAGGACTGTGGTTTGCAACCAGCTTCAAAACTCCAGGTTTACTTATGTATACTTAGGGCAGAGTTTAAAGGAGATGCAAGTATTCAGTAATCTCATGGTGAAGCAAAGTTTCCTTTCTCTTTTACATCTGCAGATTTTGATGAATGCGCAAGACCTCATACTTGTGGGGAAGGCTATTGTATAAATACAGTTGGCTCATACAGATGTGAATATTGTGATAGTGGATACCAAATGAACAGGAGAGGTCAATGTGAAGGTAGGTTTGGACTTTTCACCAGTAATAATACAGTCGCAGTTGCCAAGCCAAGAAACTGCAATAGGACAAGCCGTTTGTTCATGTTGACTGCTGTTCCCTGATCTCAAGAGAAAACTTTACGTCTGTGTCTTTATTTTTGAAGAAATCTGGCCATTAGATGGAAATATTAATGCAGATTTTTTGTTTTCATGTTTGATTTAAAATTTTTCTACCTGGTATCTTTCTTTTAATCCCTTTCAATCTCCATTTGCTATTTGATTTCAGATGGAATGTCTTGGCACAGTGGCTTTATATGTATTTTTGTTCAGAGTTCCCTTTCACCAACTCACTCTGTCCTTATTTCCATGGGTTATTTGTCTAGCTTAATCTTTCTGCTGAATTTCTCTCACAGCTACTTTTTCCATTTAATTTGCCTTTAGATCATTTAACTTCCCCATGTACACCAGCTAAAAATGGCAGAATGTTCAAAATGACATTGCTTGTTTAATCTATAGAATGTCCTGGATGATGAAGTGAAGTTACCATTTATTTATTTCACAAAAACAATGCCAAATGTTAGCACTGTGTGGAACGATTAACATTGTCTGCTCTTCAAGGGAGGCTTAGCACTGCAGCTTTGAGCTGCAAAGGGAGACTTCTCAGAAGTCTGCAGTCTTAAACAAGAAACCTTTTAAAGTAATTTCTAATCTTTTCAGTTGATTCCTGGAACCACAGTGTAATTTAAGATTTAAGATGCTGCAGAGGAGTTCCCCCACTATGGACAGAACTGTCATAGGACTGCTGTTTTAACAGCTCTTGCCATGAAATCTCTTAACTTCATTGTTAGTCCTTCCCTGCATACTTTATCAAGTTTCTGTTTCAGGAAAAAAAAAAAAGAAAAGCTGTCTGTTTTCCTATCGTATAACAGGCAGCAAATGATAAGTGGGCTTTTTAAAAATTGGAAACATATACTGGCAGGTATTTCATGTTGCAGGAGATCCTAGGACATCTGACCTTAGAAATTTCATATTATTTTTCAGCATGATATTTTTGCCTTTTTTGCTGTTCTTTTTTCGTCTTCCATTTTTCAACTTGAATTGTGAACTAAAAACCACAAGCAGCCATTTCATTTTAAACATAGTTTTGTTCATTCTTTAGTCTAAGTTATCTAGGACAGAATAAAATTGCTAACATGTTAGGTTGCCTAGCAAATAAGCAACTTAAAGCTGCTGTGGATATATTTGCTGCTCTGAATATTGCTAAAAGATTCTGCTTTCTCTTCAGACCTTTTTTTTTTTAGATAAATATTTCACACAGTCCACTCTTACAATTACTTTTTCCAAATCTTCTCTGTCAGTAGGGAATCTGTGATTAAAATATGCTAGCAATCAGAATATCACAGTGTGTTAAATTTCTTATTAGCTTGTATTTTAAGTAGTGTGGTGGTAGTCCTCTGTCATTTAATTTAACATTAACATTTAAGTTAACATCTAATTTCTGAAACAAAATTGTTTGATGAAAGTTATGTGAAGTTGCTTAAGGGAAAAACCATACTAATACTAAATCCATGAAACCAAGGAAATGACACATTCGGGGAATCATTTCACCATGTCATTACACCTCCACATTACAGTCACCTACTGACAGATTCCAGATTCCACAAATAACTTCTTTCTACCGCCTCCATACTTCAAGAACAAAGGCAAGAATCCTCCAAGCTGCACTCAATACACACAGTTCTCTTACACTTCCTCATCCTGTCTTCATCCTGCCTTCAAGCTATACTGACACAAGCTCTGTTGTGGGCCTAGCCTGGGAAACAAAAAGTGTGTATACATTGTTGTTTCACAGTCTGTTGTTTATGTAGAACAGTGTTATAGGCATAGTTGAACATCATTGCATACAATTAAGTTTCCTATAAAATCTTGTGATTTCTTTAAGGTTTGCAGCATTTAGACTTTATTTTGACTGAAATTTCTGCACCAGATACTTCATTCATGTTGTGTGTTTTGAGGGCAGATACAGTCCATGTAGTCCTGAGAACAGGTTTCATCAGTGTTAGGACTGGTCTTTGGTTTCATCCAAAGTGGATTTTCTTTAATTAAATAAATAAAAAAGAAATCTCACAGCAGTTCCACTGGGAAATGCTTGCAGGCCTGCATTGTAGTGGCTGAAGGGGCTGTTGCTGTTTGTATGAGGAAGTATTCTCACCTGAACAATCGTGAGTCTATCAAAAATTGTGATTTGCCCACATCCAGTGAGTTGTTTGGAACTGGATGTCCAATTCTCTGAAGTTTGGAGTACTGCCAGTTAAATTACAAGTGTCAGAGGCTATTTTCCTTCTCTCTAGCTTGTTCCCAAAACTAGGAGTAAATTGCCTCCCTGCTATCTCTTCTGGGGTGGTAGTCCTTAATTGCAGAAGGCACAACTGGTCGGCTTGAGGCAGGGTCAGGAGAGGAGCTTAGGAAGCTGGGTTTAGAGGTGACTGGCAATTTCATTATTCTGTGTACAGCATGAAGTAAGTATTTGGTAGGAAAGATAATTGTTGTGTAATTAAGGACCATATTATGAAATGATAGTCAAGGCTGGAATGAGGCTGCCCAAGCTGTTTAAATTCCATCATCTGACCATCGGTCACTTGGCAGCAACTTGTCTTTGAATATAATTTTTGTATGCAGTCTCCTTTAGGTTGTATATATTGTATTTATTGTTGTTTTGTTTGGGGCAGGGTAAGAAATTCTTGGTAGATGCTCAGAGCCAGGACATAAGATCTATCGGTATTTCAGGACATACTTCTTGTTTTTCATGGATAAACCAAATTGCTCTTTGCTTTTAGAAGCCAGAGGAAGTGCACTGTTGTTGCAATGCACTTCCAAAGTCTCTTGAGACTGACTATAGGAAGAACCTCTGGACACTTCAATATGGTAAAGGGGTGATGTAAGCAAAGTTATTCTTACTTACCTACGCTGGAAATGTGATCTGCTTTATGTTATGGAGGGCTTACCAAAGAATCACAGTATAACAGAAAATTCAGATTCAGTTGATATGATACTATGACCCGATTTATTTCTCAGAGATGTCCCTTCACTGGCACTGATCTGTGAGAACTTGTACATTCTGGGGTCTCTAACAGATAAAAGTACACAACTCTAAATGTATCAGTACAACATGAGCACAGTAAGAATAAAGAGATTAGTTTATTGTTCAGTGTTCTGTTATGGCTTTGACCGGTATTTCCTGTTATCTTCTCTTTTGAAGACATTGATGAATGCCTGACTCCAACTACTTGTCCAGATGAACAGTGTGTTAATGCTCCTGGCTCTTACCAGTGCATTCCTTGCAGAGTGGGATTCAGAGGCTGGAACGGGCAATGCCATGGTATGTTCAGTACTCTTTGAATCTCCAGTTATAGTGCTTGATATGAGATGCTGTATTTCCTATTTCACCAGTGTTACAACCTGATGACAGCACTGTGCCCTGGGTCCCCATTTCATCAATTATAATTGAAAATATGAGATTTTTTGAATTACTTTGTTCTCAGACACAGTATACAGGAAGAAATTGTGTTTTACTGTAGATAAATTAACATTGAATCTAGACTGCAAACAATACAATCATAATTACAAATTAAAACTCTTGAAATAGGAAATATGGAACTGAAAGGGATGTTTTATTGATGAAATGGTAGTAGGCCATTGCTTGAATGTATTAGGAAATGGAAAAAGCATGGATGCTAATACATCAGTGTAACTGGCAGGCTTTTTAATAGGACGTGGGAGTTTGCTCACACAAAGCATGCTCATAAAACTTAATTATCTGCACTTGCAGCAAAACATTAGCACATCTTAAAGCAGCTTGTCTCACTTTAGGTATTTAGGTTAGGTTTTTAGGACAGATTTCTCGCATTATACTTCTGTTGATATGTTTTTAAATGTTTAATTTTTTTTTCAAATCAGTTTTGGCTATTTCAGATAGGTAAGAATGAATCCAAAATAAATAATCTTTTGCTGTTTTGAGTGCCACTTCCTGGGCACTACCAGAAACTTAAATTTGACCTCAGTTGCAAAGGGTCTGTTGTCTGTTGTGAATCCTCCTGTCCACTCTGTGTGTAACGTACGTCCTATAAATTGCAACGGTTGGAGTTGTCGTGTTACCTAAAAGGGTATATAATAACCTACATAGGGAGTGCTTGCATTATTATTGTAGGTCAGATTGACAGTGTACTTTCATAGCTTATTTCCTAATCGCTCCCAATTGCTGTGATTTGGTTCAGGTCATGAAGCAGTCTAGGATCACTGGCTGAAATACCTCTGGAAAATGGGCATCTACTGTGCTTCAGCCGCAAATGGGCTTTTGATCTGTGGAGCAAGACTAGAGCCAAGTTGCAGTGAAGCACCTGAAAAATGTACGGTGTGGCTGTTAAAGCCTCACACTCAGTTTTGCTGTACAGGTTGTAAAGAAGGCAGATTGTAGCAAATTACTTGTCTGAACATGCTTTATTAGCATGTCATAGCTGCATTATTTGGTCTTGTCATTTGACTTGCTGTCAAGGAATGAATCTCTAGGTAATTTCATGGAGTTTAATGGAGTTATAGCAAGCTAGAATTGTTTGCCATAAATTGATACAGTTCATATAGCACACATTACTCCACATTCATCTTTGGTTTGCTCCTTCCCACCTGTCTAGATTACTGCTGCCCTTGCAAAGAGTGTGGCACATGCACTATCTTAGAAAGGTTTCCCCTTAATTCCTTTTCCAGAAAATCTAATGTTGACTTAATTTAGTGCTCTTACCTGACATCAAGCTTGATTTCTGTACCTATTCATGAAAGTAGCCTGGTTGAAAATCCCATGGCATAGTTTTCACTCGTTTTGTCCATGCTAACCAGGTTAGTAGGAGCAGAGTGAGATTAAAAAGAAAGGTCACTGTTCTGCTCTGATTTACAGAACAGAACTAAGCCATGTAGGGGATAAGTCTTGGTTCCAAGTTGCTAATAACTTTTTCCTTGTATTACTGCATGTAGTTACCATTTTTCCTTTGTTTTATGAAATGTTCTAAGCCTAGACATCTCTCTCACATCATTAGTGATGTGATCAGTCTTCATTTTCTGTTTATGCTAGACTTACATCATGTTGGAAATGAGCCATACGCATTTTGGAAAACGCAATGCAGATAGTTTGTCTCAAGTCTGTAGCTTTGCAATATGGTACAGTTTAAATACACTGGAAAGGAAAATATTTCCCAAGTTATCGATGAAGAGTATTTAGGTCCATTGTTCCATTAATTCATTTCTTTCTGCTGTTAGTCTAGGTCACTTTTCAGAAAGTCTAATGCAACAGTTCAACAGTTCTTTGCTGTTGATATTGTGATCTTCCATGATTGCTGAGTTAAGTTCTCTGTGTTTTAACAAATTTTTGAATTAGAGCATTGATCATATACCCTGAGAGCAAAGGTGGTGTTTTGTTGAGCGAGCATGTTTTGTGACAGTAGGGATCTGAGAATTAGTCTTGCCTACTGAACTGCCATAGCAGAGCACCTGTGGATCTGTGCTGTCACCTCCTTGGAGGATGCCACTTCATGTTCTTGGTCAGGCTGCAACAGGGCATCTTTTTTATGGAGTTAGAGGCTCAAGTAAGGAAACAAGATCTGTGGGTCATTTGAAGTTGGGGCAGTAATAGTGATTTCATTTGTGGCTGGGTAAAGACGGGCTTTGTCGCAGTCAAATTGTACAGGAGATTGTAAAAAGCCATGAACCATAAACATATATGAGGAAAATAGTTACTGCACATATTCGCAATAGCTAGTAAGAGCTATGCTGATGATTTAAAGACCTCTAATCTTTTTCCAGCTCTCCCTGTGTTACAGCTGCCTTAAATAGCTTGAGCACCTCAAATAATCAGTAGTTTTATCTTTTATGTTGATGGATTTTGTGTGCTTTGTGGTGGCAAAAGACAGAATAACTAGGAGTAGTATGATTTCTGGCACATGAAAGTAAATAAAGTGTAAAAGTGTAATTCTTCTTCTGCATCAGTGAAGTTATGAAATACAGCTTTTTCTATACAAACAGGGATACCTGCTTGTTAACAACATCCCCAAAATAAATAAAGAAAACTTGAAAATTAACCTTTTTTTTTTTTTAAGTGAAAACCACTCCTAGGAAAAAGCCAGTATTGACTATTTTGGAATACTAAATTAATTCTGTATGGATTTATAGCATAAGACGTTATTTATATATATGTTTGCTCAAGAAATTCTTGAAAATTATTCTTACATAGTAGCGCAGCAATTTTTACATTGCTAAAGATAATGGTCTATCTTTCAGAGGTGGACCTTCTTTCAGAGAATGATAAAAGTATGTATCTATGGGCTAGCTTACAGAAAAAAAGTTTCTTTTGAGTCCTCTTATAAATAAAGGATGATTTGCAATCAGGAAGAGAGAATTCTGTTACAAGGCCATAATCCAGTGGAGTTCCTTGTTGCCTATGTAGGGTAGCATTACAAAGGGACCCACATGAATTGTGGAAATCCCCTTGAAATTCCTCAGGTGTCAGCTAAGTCCTTTAAAACCTGCGTCCTTTAAGTCAATTTGAAAAATGTCATCTATGGAGTTCCCACATGTGCATGTATTTCTTATAGTCTTCAGTTATGCACTGGAGAACTCCTCTAAACCCTGTACATTAATTGAGCTAGCTTAAAAAAGCAGGAAAAACTCAATGGCAGAAAAGATGATTGAGGTCTGTCCTGGCTTCTGAGAGGACCTGCCTGTTCCCCACAGGTAAGCTCCATGTAAACAAGTGGCAGCAGAAGGCTGGGGGATTTTGACCAGCACACATGTTTTAAAAATGTTGGCAGAGAGAACACCTTCCAACACAGCCTTGCCAGCATTAGCTAGCTGACTCTTTTCTGACTGTTTTCTGAACTGCTCCTTGCAATAGCAGAAGAATTACTGATAATGGCTACAAGGTACTGGTGGCTGCTAGTTCGTTCATCACAGGTACATATCCTCGAAGTAAATCTGTGTAGTGCAAGAATGAATATACCAACAGTTGCTGACCTCTTCTCTATACTAAAGCCATACTGACTTAAGCTAATTTTAACTTAATTAGCTAATTTTAAAGGAAAATTATGGGCAAAATAATATTATTCAGGTAAGGATGATGTGGACATAGTTTGTAGTTCAACTCCTGTTTAAAAAAAAAAAGAAAATAAAGAAAAAGTCTTGTTACTGCAGTCCTTGTAGTACAGGGATGAAATGATCATTTTAGTCATGCGGGCTCTGAGTATAGTTGAGTGTTTGAGCACAGGGCAGCTCAAGTTCAAATCCCTTTTTTAAATTGATACAGAATTGTCAAGGTCAAAATATGCAGAAAAACTGATTACAACTGTGCTTATGGCAGAATTTGGATATATTCCCGAGCTCAGCTGAAAGATGGTTGTACCCAAGTTAGTTAAATGCTTCTGCTTTCTTTGTATTCACAGATATAGATGAATGTCAGTATGGCAATCTCTGTACAAATGGTCGTTGTGAAAATACAGAGGGATCTTTCAGATGTATTTGTGGCCAAGGTTTCAAACTCTCTGCTTCAGAGGATCAATGTGAAGGTAGGAAAAAGTACAATTAAAATTCCTTAGGTTGCACTTACCTTTTAGGCAATATTTTTCATCTAACAGTATTCCTTTCAACAGAGAATCAACAAATGTACAATACTGAAGCTAAATAACCAACAGTATAAGAATATGTATTTCCATTTTATGGTTTCATTGGTCACATTGAAGATTTTGCCATTTGTCATAAAGCAAATCAAGAACATGTAGTAATATTTATATTGCTAAATAGGAATTTCTGCAAATCCTTGGCATCTTCAGCATTTTGGAGGCTTGGAGATAGTGGCTTTCACTGCCTTAATTGCTTTTCTTTCTATCCATCTTTTTTTTTCATTCATGTGGGTAAGTGGAATCCGAAAAAAAGCAGGCTGTATCCTCTTGGAACCCAGTGGTGTCAGTTAACACTGAGCTGATGCCTCATTCACTGCATTTCAAGTAGTACATTTAGGAGAGAGAAAGTTTGGTGTCTTATTTCTGAGAACAGAACCTGCACCTCCTGAAGTGTCAGGTTCCACATTGCTTCAACAAAATTCACATCTGGACTGCTCCAGTAGAACAAATTTAGGTCTGAAGTCAGAGCAGAGTAGTCTAAGAGAGAACCTACAGTATTTGCAGGAGGAATTAATATCCTTATCCTTAGGGAGAGGGGACTTACTGAAACCTCTCCCCAAACGTAAAAATCTGGGAGAATGTCTCTAAACTGTGGAAGTACACAGAAACCTGAACATTTCTTTGTCAGATGTTGGTTTTTCTTCTTTTCCCTTCCCCCTGCGGTTTCCTAAGTGTCTGTGTATAGCACCAAACACTTTCAGACTTCTGAGTGCTAAAAATAATACAGTAAAACTAAATGATCGTTCATATAACTTTGTCAGGAAGTTTGAAACAAAACATCAGTGTAAGTGAAGTGTCTTGAGCGAGTTAAATGTGCTGTCCAGGACACACAGCAGACTGGTCTTGGGGAAACTATGTAGACAAAGTTTCACTGCTTCCTCTGAGCCTTCATGGAAAAGGGCCCTTGCCAAGCTGAGCTGGCATGAGCAGACTGTTCTTCTTAAAGTGTAGCCTTCTAAAGTAAGGACCCGTACACGTGCCCAGATGCTTCATGCAGCTCTGCAGATTTCAGTGATCCTTAAATACAAAACTTCTGTGGTCGCAAGGGACCATTACTCAAGAGGTCAGACTATGTAGCCATAACACAGACCTGAAAAACCTCATTGAGTAACTTTCTCCTGTTTGAATTGGAGAATATTTTCAGAAAGACATTCAGCCGTGTCTAAATCCTAGAAGTGACTAAGAACATACCGTATCAATTTAATTACTGTTCTTTAACAAGTATTTTATAAATAAGGGAGGGAAAACAGGCTTCCTAGCTCAAACAAGACATGTGCTATGTTCTGAATTCAAAGTGCCATTCCCCTACAGCATTTTGAGTTTTTCATAGGAAAATTTCAGTTTGATGTTCAAGTCCATCTGTTAACCCAGGCTGACACCAGTTTGTAAGAACTGAAGCGCTGAGGGATTAGCAGTGGTTGTGGCAGCAAAGAGACATTTCTCCATATTTAGAGGATTAATACTGTTACAAGGCAAGTATTTAAAGGAGCCTTAAGGTACAACTTAATAGGAGAACAGCCTGTCAGTGTGCATCTGAAAACCACACCCTGTTAAAAGGTGGTGATTCTGCTGGAAAGTATTTTGTGGGTTTTTGCTGACTCACTGGAGTGTCTGGTTTGTTACCTTTGCCAGATAAAAAAGAAACAAAAGGAGCTCTCAAGCAGCCTGAGTGTGCATTTGTGTGTCTGTGTGTGTGTTTGTGGATTGAGGGATATATACTGACACTACAGGAGAGAACGCTGAACGCAGTCATTACAAGGAGAGCATCCAATCTGCAATTTCATATTTTTTATGCATTATATACTGTCTGTATTTGTCAATAAATAAGAATGAGAGAACCACTACTGGATACCGACACTCTGCTTTGCTGTTTTGTTCAGAATGGTTATTGTACCATTTGATTAGTGACTGGCATTTTCTGATGTGTTATGATTTCACTGTCTCTTCTGCTACAGATATAGACGAATGCCAGCAGCGATCACTTTGTACAAATGGACGCTGCAGGAACACAGAAGGATCTTTCAGATGTATTTGTAGTCAAGGCTATGCACTATCATTCACTGGAGATCAGTGTGAAGGTAAGTCTGTAGACTTAAGCTGATTCATTTTTTTTCAATGAGATCTTGAGAATTTCAGCTATAGGCATGAACCCTTTTGATAATGGGGCAGAAAGACAGACTGCTTCTGTTTCTTTCTCTGTGCTTTACTGTCAACCATTCAACAGTCCCCACCTACACAGGCACGTATGTAATGGATTCTTAGAAATAGTCCCTGTCATCTTTCCACATACAAGAAATCAGCACATGCGTTTCCAACAGTAAGATTGGAAGAGCAGTTGACATTATTACCCAAAACAATTAAGTCTTTCCAAACCTTGTTGCTCAAATTCTGACTCAGAGGTTCTGTATTACAAAAGCTTCTGCCAGCGTATATTATTCACATGGGGCTCTGCTAAGTTAAAACTCCTTCTCCAGCTGTTTTGGGAACCTGTAGCCAGCCGCCACAACTCCACATGTGCATTGGCAGGAAAGAATTTAGTATAAGATAAGCTCCAGGGGGATCTGCTGGAGCTCACAGCTTTCACTGTCTCAGAAGGCAGTCTACATACTGAGCTTCTAAAAACAAAAATAAGAGGTGAAGGAGGTACAGTAAATGTAGGGAGAAATGCTGTGTTATAGAAACCAGAAACATTTATTAACTCTCTCGGAGAACGATTTAATTGCCCACTAATTGGCAAACAGGTTTTTTCTAATGAATTCTTTCAAAGCTACTTCTTCTTCTCCGTCATTGGCTATACCACCTGATACGGTCAGTCTGCTGTGCTAGTCATGGTCACCTTGAGTGTGTGAGGTTACTTAGTAGTGAATTTCAGGAAAGACTGTACCTCAGTTGCTTCCTTATCTCACCCTAGGAGTGAGGGAGGAGAAAAAAGCTCCCAGTTAAAGTCTCACCATGCATGTGGTATTTGCGCATAAAAGCTTTCCAGTATCTGGTGTACTTTCTGTAGCTGCTGATACCATGGAAAACACAGTTTCCTACTGGTGTTCTACCTAATAGTGTTCTGCTGCTAGGTTATCCTCCATACAGCACTCTAGGAAGCAGTTCCCACCTTCTCCCCCACAGCAATAGGTCAGGAACTCTTCAAGTGATAAAGGCAGAAGAGCCAGTCCCCCTGAGAGAACCAAAAGGTATCTTCTCAAGTCAAAACCTGTAATATCAAGCCAGACTTTGCAATCAATAATACTAATTGTCCGTATTCAGTGAGTGATAGCATCTCTTGAAGTTTTCACCAACAAGGAATAAGAATATCTTACAAAATCTCCTCAGCACAGAGATCCTGTGGTCACAGAAGAACTTAACACAATCTTCTCAAAGTTCCTGGTGAATACCAGCATCACTTGCATCAGCTTCAAGAAATGTGGGCTGATGATGCAAGGCACTAGAATTCAAAGAATTCTGTCAAAGAATTTTGTTCTCACATGACTTCATGAGTTGCAACAGATGCAGAGATGCTGTGTCAAGAATCAAAGAAAAATGTGATGGAATGGATCACTGGTCCATCCTACCTCCCAGAGGCAGAACAGACCATATGGTGTCACTCCTGACAGGTACCAATCTAACCTGCTCTGAGCAGGCTTCAGCAGATGAGATTCCAAAGGTCTCTTCAAGCAGCCTGTGCAGTGCTTTGTTGTCCTTGTGTTAGATTTTCTTTTTTCCCAAATGCATGATGGTAATCTTCTGTTGCTGCAGTTTAATTCACGAGTTCTTACCTTGTCCACCTTCAGCAATAAAGTCTCTTTCTTTCTTCTGCATAGCAGAGGGAGATGGTGAGAGAGTGGGATACATAACTATTTCAAGCATTTTTGGTTCCTCAGGAAGAAGTGTTCCAAACCATCAAGTCTGCAGAGAGAAGTTTTGAATTAGTAAATGCTGTTAGCATGTGTGAGCATATGAAATGGTGAGTTAAACCATCTTGTAGTGAAGAAGAGCAAATGAAATACAGAAATTAAGTCCATTGTAGCTGAGGACCAAATGTTGTCAGAACTTCTCTTCAGACTGCTTTGGTGCATTTCATACAGCCAAGTAGTCATGGGGACTGTTGATGCTCTCCATCGCTATGCAGTGGCCTCCCAGGGCAAATTCATGCTTTATCAGCTTCTCTTCCTTGATCCTGTTCAAGGGCAATTTTCAAGAAATAATAATTTAAGAAGCCCTCAAGGCAAAAGAAGGGGTATTGGATCATACAAGGAAAAAGAGTAAAACTACTTCCTCATCCTAGGGTCTTTGTCTCATTTGCAACAGTCTGTAACCACATCTTTTGGCTTCTTCACTCAGTGGCAGAGTGGTTAATTTCTGTAGAGACAGTTTGTTCACTGAAGATTTTCATAAATGTTACAAGTCCTGTAAAAAATCTATTCATCTCTTGAAGTAGAAGAAATTCTTTCGTGCTTTCATGATATCCTTTCAGTATTTTCTGAAATACAGAATATTACAGACTGGTTTTTGCACCTTTGAAATGGAATTTGAACAGACTGTGCTTGTTCTGTTGTCATTAAGAACACCTGTTTTTCCTCACCTTGTGATGTAATTATTTTTGAAGGCTCCTTAAAGCATTCAGTGCACCTTTCGGGAACTCAGTTGACTACAAGTTTAAATCTCACGTTCTTTTCATGGCTTTCCTTATGACTCAGTTCAGCCAGATATGTGCATGGACCACAGGGCAGAGCTTCCATAAAGAGAGTATCACTGTGAGAAGACATCCAGTGTTTCTTCATGATGGCTTCTGATTTTTTGCTTAGCCTATTTACCTGATTTCTAACACAGGTAAAGAGGAGGACAAAAACAGGACAGAGAAGACAAAAATTGTGGGTACAGTGAAGCACAGTTGTGTGAAAAGAACAGAGTCGTGCAAATTCTGTCCAGTTTCTCAGACTTAGGGGTAGATGGATGGGCATTTGCCACATCAGAGAACACCCAAAAATGTATCGGGCCATAAAACCACAGTGATGGGCAAATCACTTGCAAGAAATGTGCTTAATTATTTAATAAGGATTTCTTCTACTTCAGAAGCTTTCTTAAAAAGGTAGCAGCTCAAGAAGCAGTTTGCTGGTTTGATCATTATACACTTGTGCAGACTTCTAGGGATATTGCAGAATTATGCTGTGCTCGTTTTCAGCTGTGCATTTTACAGCTCTCTGGCTAGTGGTTTTGCCTGGAAGCCTTTGCACAGTATTCCACTTGCTTAAGAATAAAGTTAATTTGCAAATAGTTGTTCTATACATTGGTGTGTACATGCTGTGTATTCATCCTTGCACTGAAGGCTTCAGAAAACAAAAAAGCTGGACTGAGACCTTCAGTTCTATCTGAGAGCAATAGTCCGTATGTCCATTCCTGTCATAAATGCCTGTATACCATGTAATCCAAGGCCAAAGTACCTGTAGAGACTTGCTATTATCTGCTTGGAAATTAGTAGCCTGGAAGTACAGCCCACCATCCTCAGATGGCCTGTACACACAACCTTCTACCTGAAGACAGAAAAAGAAGTTATTTCCTAGTAGTCAGGGATCTTCAAGATGTGTGACCACATGTATGTTTATATTCTATCTGCCTTATGTTCTCATTCAGCATCTTGTTCTCGAGACGAAGTGACATTGAGACTTTCTGCTGTGTTGCCCTGAAAATGAGGGAACACAAAGGAGTGAACCTGTGGCCTTGTCACAACAGACATGAAGTATAAATGTGTTCCAGCTGGGCTTACATATCAACTATACATCTCAAAGAACTCAGGTTACTGGAAAAGAGTCAGGTTACTGGAAAAGGAGGCTCTAGTGTTCTCCTAGGAGCCTACAGAGATTCTGCTAGCCAAAATGCTCAAGACATGTACGTTTAAAGGGTAGTAAAAAGCGCTGAAGATCACAAGCATGAGTTACTGTCTCTGATTTTTCTGGACATTCTTATGCAGCAACCATAGGACCTGTGAAAAGTTGCATTTTAGAGCAGGAGGTATGCACCTTATGGAAAATAATGAGTTTTGACTGAATTTGGCAGAAGACACCTTCTTGTTGTGAGACTTGGCATTAACTCAGCGCAAGGGAGTCATTCATTTTTTTCCCTCATGTTCCTAGTCAAAATTAATTGCTGTTTTAAATAAGCCACAATTTATTTCTCAGTTAAAAATTATTATAAAACATGTGGTTATCAAAAGGTCACAACTTTGTCAGCATTAAGTGCAGTTTTATCTGCAATAACATTCATTTATCTAAGAAAACTATTCCTATTTCTTATTTTTATCAAATAGATTAAATCCCAAGGATAATTGCAGTCTGATACAGTGTGGGCTTTCCAGAGATAAGTGTAGAAATGAGGGCATGTCCTCATTTTTAATTACAGTTATTTTTCATTCCTGCAACACAGGAAAAAGTTACATTTCTAATCAGCTAGAATCCATGCTTAAGAGATGAGAATAATCAAAAGCAGTGGAAAAAGTCTTTGATAACTGTTTTTCAAAGGAAACTGTCTGCATTATCTGAGCAATAGACTCAGTGAATTATGAGGTAGGGCACTGTGAAGGCAGGGGGAAATTGCTTCTCAGATGCTTCTTTTATTTGACTCTTTCTGTTTGCTTTTAAAACTTGGGGGCACAGTCATCAAATGGCTTGTGATCTTCAGCTGTAGTGAAAAAAACTGTATAATATTGCTGGAGGGTAGGCACTTGCTGAGTTAATCGTGTACCCACAGGATTAACAGAGCTGTGCTCTGTTTCCTCCATTGGGTTGCCTTTAAGCCCTTTGAAAGACAACACCAAGACTTTAGGTGGGAACAATGCCAGTTCTTGAAATACTTGATTACTTTGTACCTGGTTTATATCCTGAAACTTGCACTCTATGTGTCAGTCAAAACATTTATCCCATGGATATCAAGACACAGTCTGCCGGCCTGAGGCTTGATGTGTAGTGTACAGGCAGCTGGGAGGTAGACTGCATTCCCTGACTCTGGACCTGGATTTATGGCTTGGATGCTGCACTGTGCAAAAGCAGCTTTTCTGCCTTGCAACCAAGCTGCTAAGCCTGTGAAATGGCTTTATTGCATCACATGAGCTGCATGAAACAGTAACTATTGACACATCAGTATGTGCAGTACGGTCCCTATCCTACAAGCCTCCTATCCACGTGGTTGTTTTGTGAGCAGTCTCTGCAGGCATGTCTTGTCTGGTGTATGACACACCAGTTCTGCTTTAGCTTGCCCATACTCTGGATGCCATCTGAGTCACATCACTTCCAGCTTAGGGATCTCTGTGCAGTGCTCTAAACACGTCCAGAGATGCCTATTGCATGTTTTGCATTAGTAGGCAGTTTCAATGTCTGTCTTCTAAATGTACAGCTGCTTGGATTTCTTGTTAACTGCCTTACTGTAACACCATGGTCACCATTGGAGTAGGGTAAAGAGTGGTGTAAAGGTTTGTTATGATAGCTTTCATGACAGATGCAGATGGCACATTAGATGTGTTTGCTAGGAATAAATGACATACAAACTCAAAGCTCTCTAGACATACAAGAAGCCTGATGATACGATGAAAGGAGAATTAAATGGACATCCTAAAGCTTAATAAACATGATTTCCACACGTGTGCACATGGTTATTATAGGGCATTGTAGCTTCAAATTGCTATGTTAATATCTAAGTTTTATCAGTTTTTGCATTATCTAATAATTTGGTGATATTTTTGTTTCAGATATTGATGAATGCCTGCGAGACAGTGATATTTGCCTTCGAGGAAATTGCATTAACACTGATGGGTCTTACAAATGCACTTGCCCAGATGGCTTCCAGCAGATAGCGAATAGGGGATGTCAAGGTATGAAGTAGCTATAAAAAAATACCTGGATCATTATAATAAATGTGCAAGTTTGTAAGCATAAGTTGTGATAGTCACAGATCATGCTAAGGGAGAGAAACCTATTTGTAAATTGTAGTACTTTTTTTTCCCATTTTCTATTTCTCTCTGTAAATATATGCTGAGAAACTTTTTCAAAAGGCTGAAGGGAGCAGGAGGCTGGACTTTTCCTTGGCACCTCTCTAATACACAGTTTGGACTTGAGCTGAGAGTCTGATTTCCAGCTGGTCTGTGTTGAAGACCTTGTGCAACCAACAGTAAATTTGCTGTAAAAGTTCTGAGTATTTTTTGTGACTGCTTTCTAATTCAGAAAATGTTGCATTCAACTCAAGGAAGTGACCTATCAGACCTTGCTTTAGCAGATAAAAGAGAATTGTTCGTAAACTATAAATCAAAGCCAGCTTTGATACTCTATTCTCTTCACTGTATAAAGTAGTAGTATATAGGCTTCATTTTTAAGTGGATAAATATAGCAAAACAGGAAGTACTTATAAGCCAGCCAAGGGACAGACAGTATTGACAGTATTTTTAACAGAAAAGTATGAATGAAAATTAAAAATCCATTTCAGGTAAGAGCACCACACTTGAGAAAGAAAACCACCAACCCTGAGAAATAACTTGCTGTAAAGGGGAGTGAGACTGCTGGAGAAATAGCCAGATCAACATCAAAACAAATGGAAGAAACAAGGAGCTGATACAATGAATACTGACATGTTAGAATAGCAAAGAATTGGATGCAGTGAAAGAGCAATAAAGGGGGATCTTTGGCTAGCAGAATTGAGCATGGTTAGACTTTTTTTACTGGGCTGAGAACTAGTTAAGCTCTTACAGGATGCAATAGTGGGATTTTTGTTTGTCAAGGATGGGTGTCTTCAGTATATTTTCTTGTTCTGTACTTTTCACTGGACAAGGGTAGCCATACTTGTATCGTACATGATAACTTCTTTACATTTCAACAGTACTTTCCAAATAATTTAAATGTCAGCTAGAATGAGACAATTTGAAATGACTGAAAGTTGGTTCTGTCAGGGTTCTGTAATAGCAAGAAAAAAAAAACACGTAACATTTTTTGAGAAAACTTACCTGGAGATACGAAATAGATGGCAAGAGATCCAGATAACAGGCCACTAGGGCCAAGTGAGCAAACAATATGTGTTTCAAAATATCTGTATCTATATTGAAAAAGGGATCTCAGTCATGCTTGTAGGATAATGGTCTTCCTTATGGGACACGGTTACTGAGAAGGATTTAGGGGTCAGCAACACTCAGCTGAATGTGAGCTTCCAGTGCAACCCTATGGCCAGTAGGACTAACGCACTCCCCAGAAGACTGGTAAATCAGAATATGCAGCAGGAGTAAGCCAGGTTTTTTTCCCTCTAGTTTGCACTGATACCACTGCTCTTAGCACATTGTACACACAGTACACTGACATTCTGGTGCCCACAGTTCAAAATGGAGGCTGAGCAGTCAGAGATGAACCCAACAAAACTGATGGCCAGGGGAGGGGAATGGATTGAATGCTTTTAAACCGGGGTTTTTTGTTGTACAAAATTAAAAAAGAAAAAAAAAGAGAGGTGACGTGAGCATAGCCGTATTATATTCAAAGGAAACAGTAACAGAAAGTAGAACGCTATTAAATTGAACTGGCAAAGTTATCACAGAATGCAGTGTCTGCAAGTTGAATCTGGACTAGTGATAGGAATTAGAAACATGTTTTGGTAAGAAGCAAATCTGCAAGAGTCCAAAACATTAGAAAGGGAGCAGTTTGCTCTTTCAGATAAATTATACTCCATTGCCCTAACATTGTTAATTTTCTTATCTTTTAATACATCAGTCTACCTTGTGTAACCAGCTGGTTTGGCAGCTGGAAGAACCTGACAGCTTAGTCTTGAGAACAGGGTGGGTCCTAGAAAGCACTGTACTGTCCTTCTCACTGGTCTGCCACCTCACCTGACTGTCAGAGATTTTCAGGAAGCATCCCACTGGTCTGCATTTACTGTGAATTCAGAGAAAACTATACATGTAGGTCTTGTATGAAGCACAGTGCACTGACTTTTCCCTGTGCACCTCCCACAGATAGTACCCTTCCCCCGAGCTGCCTCTGTTCTTTCCACATGTGCCATGACTTCAGGACACTGGCCTGGAAAGTTTACACACAGGACAAAATCAGTCTGCATCTAAAGAGAACTCTGTAATGGGTGTCATGGGTCTTGAAATGATGGTATTGAAATCATGATTTCTCCAGTCTGTGAAAATACTGCCTACTGTGATGTGTTTTGTATGGCTGTAACAATGGCCAGAACCTAAGCAACAAAAGACACAGTTAAGAATAAGAAATTCTAGTATCTGTGATGGATGGATGAGCCACATGTGTAAGTTTTGTTTGTAACTTCGTGTTTGATCTCAGCATGGTGTTGAAAACTTCTTAATAGCTTTTTGTAAAGCAAAATACAAAAGTGCAATTACAATGTGAATGGTAATTCATGTGAAAGCACTACCTCCTTAATGATTAAATGCAGTCCTTAAGCACTGATGGCAGGTTTTGTTGTTAAGATGAGAGATCGGTTAGAAAGCAGTGCTTGGGGTTTAAATTCACAAGTTTGAAAGGCAGTGTTTGAAAAGTGCTTTCTGTGTTAAAAAAAGAAAAACAAAAACAAACCACAACCAAAAAAAAGCAATGATGACAGGCTCTTGTATAGCAACCTTTTGGGAACATTCCCACTCCCCATCAGCGTTTGGCTTGAAATTATACAAAATCAGCCTACTGGGAAAGATGCAAGTCTAGACCTGCTGGTAATGCATGGATCCAGATGCACAAGCTGACCAGCATGCAGCAGTCAGAAAGCAATGAGGTGGAGCAGTCTGAGAATTCCCTGAACACAGAAGAAATGTTGGCTAGTACAGAGCTTGTACTGATAACTCACAAACCACTCTCATCTGCTCATCATCACAGAGAGTGATGCAGGGAGAGTATGATGCAGCAGAACATACTGATGCCTATACAGAGCTTAAGAACGATCCCAGAAGATTTGGTTACTCTGGAAAATGAGCCCCATTTACATAGCTGTTTGCATAGCTGCAGCTGGTGGAATTCAAAGCTGCTTTTAAGACTAATGGAACTTAGGCTGAATATTAAGGATATTATGATTTGCAAAGCAATTAATATGTCTGTTTTCAGATATCAATGAATGTGAGAGATCTGACCTTTGCACACCTCATGGGGAGTGTCTAAACACAGATGGTTCCTACCAGTGCATATGTGAGAGGGGCTTTTCTGTATCTGCAGATCACCGAAGATGTGAAGGTGAGGCAAGTTACAATAATGGATTCCTATTGATTTGCTGTTATTACTTGGGCGAGAAAAGTGGTCATTTTGGGTCTGATACCCCAAATCCACTATTAACTCTGCAGTCTGCCATCTAAGGTCCTTTGTGCTTTTTCTTGTAAGTGCCTGGTATGTTATACTGCTGTTTGAATCTTAAGAAGTGTAACAGGAAATGTACGAAATGGGCAACATAATGGAGTTAATGTTTGTTACGAGCTGTATTTTACTTTTCTTGATTTCTAATAATTTTGTTGTCTTAATAGTAGATTACACAATGAATGCTGACCTAACTGTGGCAAAGAAGGGAATGACATTCTGATGTTAAGATATATGAAAGCAGTAGACATCTGCAATAATGTGAAAATACCTTCATAGATGAGAAATTATTTCTGTCTTATATTTATTTCTCGCATCTTTGCTATATATAAAATGCATGTAAAGTGAGTTTGGAACTCACGCTTCTGATGAGGTTCAGTGGGTAAGACCTTCTTGAAATGGCAGAAATGGAGTAAATAATACCAGTAATCAGATCTTTACAGGTCTAAAGCCAGTTAATGGCATGCACGCACTTGAGGTGATGCTGCTCTTCTACACTGAATTTAAAAAAGGAGACTGGTGCTCAATGATACCAAGAAGATAACGCAGTTTTGTGTAGTCAGTGATGCTGGCAGAAAACAAAAACTCCCCTCGTTTACTTTCTACTTCCCCTCATTTACATTCTGGATGATGAATGGCTGTTCTCATGGATGAGAGGGCTGTTCAAGGCAAGAAGCCTTGTGGGAAAAGTTCAGAAGGGGAAAAAAAATCATGCTAGTAGTTCGGCAGAATGCATGTAGAGGAGAAGCACTGAGCAGATCATAGCTCACTGTTACAACCTACAGCTAGTGGATCCCTAGCATCCAAGAATTAAGCAAATTGTTCTCTGTCCCAGATTATAGGCCAATAGATCCATATTTAATTTGTTTTCATGGCCCAGCTCTTCTTATAGTTCACTTAGAGACAGTGAAAAGGTTCTTCCTTCAGCGGTGGCGGTGTGTTGAAACTTCTGACTGTTGCTCTACTCCCCCTACTTTTACCAGGGGGTAATAAGCATTATGGCATTATTATCTGAGCAGGCATATAACCTGCTACATGCCATAGTTAGTATATAACTATATAGGTTAACTATAACCTGCTACATGCTATAGTTAGTGATATAACAGCTAATGAAATGAAATACACTGCTGGTAGGAGTACTGTTATGCTGATGTAAGGGGAGTAAGTGCTGTATATTTAGGTATAGTATGACATCACACACACTCTTTGTGGTTTAGTTATTATTGATAACCAGAAAGAATTCCACAGTATTT
This sequence comes from Pezoporus occidentalis, assembly GCF_034315485.1. Taxonomy (NCBI): domain Eukaryota; kingdom Metazoa; phylum Chordata; class Aves; order Psittaciformes; family Psittacidae; genus Pezoporus; species Pezoporus occidentalis. Next base: position 3,680,347 of record NW_026915376.1, read on the forward strand.
TTAGTGCTTTTCCTTCTCTAAACATTTACTTTATTTTGTAATCATGGCATAAGTCGAAAGAGACACTCTTACTGCCAAGACAAAAGCCTGGTCAAGTAGGCTGAAGAGAGTGAATCTGAATAACTCCAGCGATTGATGGACAAGACAGTATTTTGTGATTTCAAGTAATGAAGATAATTCCAAAGCATTTTAAAGGACTCTTTTGGCAGCATGTACCAATGTTCATATTTCACCCAATGTTAAGGAAGGATATGGCCAAATATCTTCAGTTTCTCCACAAGAAAAGTAGTAGCAGGTGCTTTGCTTCACTGCTGAGCATAGCTAAAAAAAAGTGGTCAGAGAAGAATGCAGCCTGCTTTAGTAGAAACCAAACACTTTATTCCAAACCGAAGTTATAAGAACACTTACTAACCTTGTGAAATCAAACTCTCAGAAATTAAAGAAGGCAGAACTGAATAGAAACACAGCTTTAAAAAAAAAAGTCAGTGGCATCTAAGTCTGGGAGGGATGTACCAGAAAAAATGAGCCCCCCTGTCTGGATAAAGTAGCCCAGTTCTAAGGAAAGGGTTAGTATGAAGTTAATCTCTATATCTCCATTAGGACAAAAAGCCCAAGCTTTTACGAAATAGAAAAAGATGAAATCAAAAGATCTTATTTCCAGAATTGTGAATAGTTTTGGAACATTTTAATGAAGAATCAAACAACAAGTACAAAACCAGTTGAGCATGCTTCACAAGTAATCAGCGGTGTGTATGGAATACAGATCAGACTTTATATTCAGCACTTGGAAAAGTATTTTAATAACTTGGCGAAGCAAGGGTACTCCTAGTCTTCTGAAACAGCAGAAGCAGTTCTGAAACTACCAGTTAGTTTCTCCATTCTGTCATTTTAATAAAAACAATTCTAGAGTTGAAAAAACTCACTTTGAGGGAGCACTGGTGGCATCATTGTTAGTGTTTGTAGTGGTGTCTGCTTCACGTGAAAGGCAAGATGAAACAAAAGGAACAGAAACAAAAGGAGCGTATGACATTCCAGGTACTAAGATGTGACTTCCAGCCACAGGAGCTACTGTTCTTTACACTGGGTGCCTCTGTGAATTTACTTCTAGTTAAGTGAGTGAGATTAACTGTTTATACCATCAGAGAAAGAACCTGAGGAAATTCTGCTGGATTCACATGCCTCTTTGTACCTGGAGAGCAGATTTTCCGTATCTCCAGACTTGTTTTGTATGAGCTTGACTCATTTTTTTTTAAAAGTCAGAAACAACAGCAACATAAAACATTCAAGAACCCCATGTGGTTCAGTTCTGGCATGGAGTTTTTGTGTCCATTGGCCAAAGTAAACTGAACAGCTGTGGAGACTGTCTTCTTCCAAGGTGTAGACAAACTTCTATTGCGGCAGTGACGTTCCACTGCCACCTGGCCCCAGGCTCAGCAATTTGGCTGCACCAGAATCTCTGAAAAGGAGGTTCTTGGAGCACTCATTTGCTCCCTGTTGATCTCTCTGGTGCTCCTGTAAAGGCAGCATTTTACCCAGTTGGCTGCTAGTCAACTGGGTTGGCAAAAACTCAAGTTCTCTGGCGCTTAAGTCAGTACCCTGCCCCAAGCGCCTTCTCTGTCTCCATGTCCAATCCCATACGTGTCTCAGTGGCTCTCTCACTTTTCCCTCTCTCTGCTCCAAGACCAAGGCTTCACTGCCTACCTCAACAGGTATGCCAAAATAACTTGCACATCCCACCAGATCTCTCCAACCTCTGCTTCTTCCTTTCCCCTCACTTGCTGTCTTGTATCCTGCCATCCTATACTAGTCCACTGAATAAGTCAACATGTCTGAGCCTTTTGGATACTTGCATGGGGCATTCACAAATCATTCTGTGATCAAAGAGTAACGTACAAATCTGTACACAAAGATGCTACATTGTCCATTGCTTAAGATGTCTGCATACGTAAGTAGTCTGAAAACTGGCGGCACAAAGAGCAGAGCTGCGAACAGTGCATAACTGTTACCTCTGCCACCACAGGCATTTTAAGATAATAAATGTTTGCTGTAACTGCGTGTCAGAACCATAACTTGCCTGTATATAGGGAAGACAAGGCAACTAAGAAAACCATATGGTAAATCTAGGACTGCTCTTGGGGCAGAGTATTATCTGTCACATGGAGTAAATTTTATGCAGTAGACAACTTCACAGCTTCACTAAATCTCTGGTTAAATGTGTAAGTAAGAAAGCTCAGGATCCTGTCAAACATAGATTCAAGTATACATCTCCAGTGGCCCGTCTGAGCTACCTTCTTATTTCCCAGTGGGTAATCACAGACTTCACCAGCCTTCTCATAGTTGGTGACAGAGATGTTTTAGGGCATCCACTACTACTTACCTGGATGCTGGCTAGAGAAGTAAGACCACAAAGGGAAAAACAAGAATCTCTTTCTTACCCGCATCATGGTAACGTTGGAATGACCATCCAGCATTTTTGCCTCTAGATGACCGAAGTCTTTATTCAAATGCATATTTTTATGATTTTATCATTATGTGATTTTTATGTATGGATGTTATGGGCAGCCCTGGAAGTCTCAGAATCAGACCTCTGTCCCCTAAGCACTTTATAGAACTGTTCTAGAAAACACTTCCTCTTCCAGCCACTTTGCCATGTAAGTAGATTTCAGTGAGATTTAAATCACACCTGGGGTTAGGCATGCCTTCATCTTGTTCAGTTTGGCAGAAAACAGGAGCACAGTGTTGAGCTGAACAGGAGTGCGCTTGAGCACACACGTTTTGCCTTTCTTTAGAACCTGATGATGTTAGATCAAAGGAGTTTTGATTAAAGCAAGCAGCACTGAGTCATGGATTCTAAACCAGGTTCTAATTACAGAGAACTGCTTTAGTCACTATATAGACACAGGATTTATTAGTTTCATATTTAGTTTTTCTCCCTGTAGCAACAGAATTGCTGATTACAAGCCTCTTGCTCTACAGGATGATTAAAGAAACAAATGCCCTTTCTGGCTATAAAATAGGAGTCCTTTGAGCAAGCTGTCTAGATAAGGGAAAATATTTGGGGCTTGGACCTTCTCTGTAATTTCCCATGCACCAAAAGATCCAGTCATGTTCAGACTGTGTACTTTGGAAAAACCAAACTGTCTTCTGTGGCTATATTATATACTAAATTAGGACACTTGCTGCAATCACAAGTTTTGTTTCTGCAGCTTTTTAGTCAATGACCTTAATTTACCTTTGGAGAACCAGCTGCATGATCCATTCCCCTATCTGTTTCCTTCAACATTTAGCTACTAAGGAAGAGAAATACTGTAATTTAGGTAATTCTAAAATCCCCAGTTGTAGTTCCTTCTCTCTAGGCTTTTAACAGAGTAACTGTCTCATGGCTCAGGAGCTTTTGTTGTTAAACTATAGCTGGACACTGAAAATACAAACACTGTATTAATCCCTGTTGTCTTAAATTCCTCTATGTCAATCCACCGCTGTTCACTCATTTTGAATTACTTCGCTTTTCTTAACAGGGAATAAGAGAGAGTATTCACATTTTTTGACCAGATATGTGAAACTCTGAGGATCACAAGATTAAATACTAAAATATGTTACACAGGTATAGTGCACAGCAGCAAGAGGTTGTGCGTAGTCTCTTCTGGCCTAGCTGGATTGGATTCTAAACTGTTCAGACCTTCAGACCCCAGCCACAGCTCATAAGAAAAGCTGTTTTTCAAGACCCAAAAAAGCTTCTTCCTGAGGCAGGCAGAGCATATGTGAATGAATTTGAGCACTTGGGGAGCAAGAGGGCAGCACAACAGGTAACCTGTGTGGATGGTAATGCCATGTTGCTAATACTTGGTTAGCTTGGGGACCTGCTGACCACATGGTTTAAAGACCAAGAATTCCCTTTCAGCTGAGCATAAAATACAATTTAAAATGCCCAAGCTTGGTGAGCACTGTCAGGAGGAGAATGAGGTGCATCTTTGCTGCCTTTTCTTGGCCTTTGAGACAGCTGTGAAAAGCTGGAGGAGCAGACAGGACTATGCTTGAGCCCTACTCTCACCTTTCAGAAAGACACTAAGCAGCAGCGCTGCTCCCCTGTTCAAAGAAATTGTCTCTCTGGCAGTGCAGGACTCGATCCCACCAGCTTCTTAGTTCAGTGAGTACCAAAGGCCTTCACTGGAGGTAGAATAATGGCAGGCTGCATCATAAATCAAAAGCTAATCACTTTATTCACCGTTTATAATGAAGATGATCCCTGAGGCACAGTACAGAAGGCAATTCGAAGCAGACAGCAGCCTTACTTAACAGTCATAGTAGCTTCTAGGGAAGAAATATAACAGTAATTTCTCTGCTTCAAACTGCAGAGGAATTTAGAAGGCAGAAGATACTAATTCTGCTATCCTGGCAGGTCCCCAGTTTCAGTTAATGTTCTTCCTGAAAAACATACCGCAATATCTTTAATGACTACAGATGGTCATGGCCTTGGGTTTAGGTCTTACTTGGAGTGAAGATAAAAATAATACATTCCTAGCACTTATAATACACTTACAGGTGTATTATAACTTACAGGATCTGCCTTACAAGCAGAACTTACAGATTCTGCCACAAGCAGCTCTGCTTCATTATAGGATGATGTACAGTTGAGTCAAAGAACAGACTTACTCAAGCAGATGACTCTTAACTTGTAAGGCCAGCAAACCACATATGGGAACTATAAATGAAAGGGCCAGTACAGAAAGCATGGGGGCACTGTAATTGCTCTGCCTACCTGAGTAAGATTATTCATCTGTGTAAATTTACAAGATTAAAGCCAAAAGGCACAGTGCACAGAGAATCACCGCCACACATGCACCATGAAATTCTCTTCTGTGCTGAGACCCAGAATGAGATCTGTGCACAATGAAATCTTCTGCATAGCGGATGCAACCATGCTCTTGAGCTCTTCTGGTAGGCACAGTGGGTCCAGTTTCACACGTGTTGTTGACTGTATAATGCTACACTGGCAGAATCTGTAAGGCAGTCAGAGAGATGGTCATATTTAAACTATGCATTATTCTGGTATGTAACATTGTGGCATGATTGGCAGGTTTGGTGAAACAGATGGGAGACAGTTGACCAAAACCATTGCCTGAAGTTTTGTACAAAGTTAACACTGAAACAATCTCTTAAATTGTATGTATGCTCACATTAAATTTTTGTCTCATCCTTTGCGTTTTCCTTCCCAGTGTACAGAGAGATACAACCGCATCTCTTTGCAAAAATGGCTCTGCTGGGTTTTTGCCCTCTTCACGCGTGTCTGCCCCTGTCACACACCTTGTCTGATGTTATAATTCTTCCTTGCAGATGTTGATGAATGTGCAAACAGCACAACATGTGGCAGTCACGGCTTCTGTGAAAATATGGATGGCTCCTACCGCTGCCTCTGTTACCAAGGGTATCAGGATCTACAGGATGGGCAAGGGTGTACAGGTGAGTTCTTAGATGCAAGCAGTCTTTCCTGCAAGGTTCTAGTGAGCAGAGTGGCATTATGAGCAAAATGCATTTCTTCACAAGAACATTTTTGGTTTACATTGTTTTTTACTGAAGTTGTACTACTTTACTAGTAAAGTAAGGTTGAGCAGTTGAGCTCTGCTTTACTCAGTGAACTTTGTATGGGAAACTTAACTATGTATCCATTCAATGAGAGTTCGTTATTAGGCTCAAATGGAAACCAACACCAAATAAGTTGAGCCACACATTTCATCTCTGAAAAAAAACCAACCCAAACCACCGCAAGAAACCTCACTATTGCTGCACCTCAGGCCCATTCACAAATATAAACCATACGATACTGAAGTTAATACATTAGCCTATTTAAATGCAACATCTGTTTAGTCCTTTAGCTGAATAACCAGAACTCTGTACTACCCCCTGCAGGAAATCATGTCTGGCATGTGGTACAGCCAGTGGGAGTCAGATGGCACACCTCCCTAGGTACATTGTATTTGTACACATTTTAAGTTTGGCTTTGAGCTCCAAGAATGACACCTATCGCCGTGAAAAATGTGACATTTCTGTAAAGGTGTAAATACTACACATTTCTCTTGAGTAATGGGTTTCCAGGTCTGTTGCTAATGGCGGTGGCTGGACCTGAGAACCATCTGAGGCAGCACAAGTTTCTAATAAAAAATTAGTACCGGATCAAGGAAAGGTATTCATTAAGCAGTTTCTTCAACCCAGACTCGGCATGAAACACATTTGCCAGGAACAGAGACCTAAATGGAATACTGAGCAGAGGGGAGTTTGAAGTTTTACAGAAGTGTTTGTATGTGTTTTCTAATATATTAAATAGTTTTATTACAAAATTCTTTATGCCATTTGGCACTTAGTTTGCAACATACCAATGTTTATCTTTGCATACAGTGACTTTCCATGGGTGAAAACAAATAAAGGAAAAAAAAAAGAATCAAAATCTCGTGTAAAACTAAATTAAATTTTGAGTCGCCAGTGAACTGATTCTGCACCATAAAATAATGTGGGTTTTTTATTGTAGATGTGATATAATATAAAATACTCTTAATTTTTGGCGCCAGTTTTCTACCAAAATAATGTTAGGAGAAGGTAAGTCTCTTTATTTCCGGGCAACATTCCCCAAATTCCTTAAAACAAAAGTAAGGAATAAAGAAAGATAAACAAAAAATATAAACAAAAAGCTAATAAGTAAGGAATAAACAAAGAGAAACAAAAATAAGATAAACAAAAATCTAACTACATTTTAGAAGTGCTGAGCAAACCACATGTTAAAATGTATATTTAAGTAAAAATACACAAAATTGCCATTCAGTCATATGACAAGACTTTCATTCTTGGTGGATAAGAGATTCAAAGGATAAAGCATTGCCTCACAAGTTACACTTTAGCAACCCCACTCGATTATAGACATTTTTGAATTGTTGCACACAAATTATGATTTTTAGAGTCTGTCATTAGTAGAAAAGTAGATTTTCAAGCATAAACTTCAGCAACTGAAAAGGGAGTAAAGTTAAGTGAACCTGACAGTATCTGGTAACCCTTGTTTAAACAGCAGACAACTCTCTCATCAATCAAAAAAGCATTTCATGTTTGACTAGTTAGCAGGCATACAGAATCCAAGTTAAAAATATGTGGGGTTTTGGGGGAGGGGAAATTTGCAGCATTCAGCAGGGGCTCCCTGGGAAACCTGGTGGGTTCCAGAGCAGCCTGTGAGATTGTGCATACCAGAGGCAGGGGGTGGGGATGGTGATGAGATGAGGAATTCATTGTGCAGTGAATGTTCATGAGGAAAATAGGATTTTGTGGAGAAAAGGAAATTCTCTTTTCATACTGCAGTCAGAATTGCAACAAAACCTACTCATTGTGCTCCTTGAGTTCAGTGGAATTTTGATCATAAAGTAAGTTAAGAAAACAAAGAAAATTAGTCTGAATCTTAAATCCCAAGAAAAGGGTATTTAGAAAAGCAAGTATTTAAAAATTAGAAAGACACACACCCCCCCCCAAAAAAAAAAAAAAAGAAAAAACTAAAGCCAGTGTTCTGGTCTACAAGCAGCACCTAATCAGCACCTATAAACTGTACTGTGGCTTTCAGGGGCCTTTTTTTCAGAGGACTGACTACTTGTTTATGAATCCACATAGGTATTAGTGAGTTTTTAATCCTTCTCCAGAGATCTGATCTGTAATCTGACAGACAATATTGGCACAGATACAGCAGATAAAAGAACAAACTGTCAGTAATGGGTCTGGGTTGATTTATGGTTTGGATTTTTCCCCCAGATGTGAATGAATGTGAAATGCTGAGTGGAGTATGTGGCGAAGCCCTCTGTGAAAATGTGGATGGTTCTTTCTTGTGCCTGTGCTCTGATGAAAACCAGGAGTATGATCCGATGACCGGACAGTGTCGCTTCCGTACCTCACCAGGTAAAATGCCAGTGGATTTTTGCATGCTTGGCCTGATTTCCACTGCATATGTAACCAATGGAAAGTTAAAGTTGATTTAAATGCTGGTGTTGCTTTAACTATAACAGAAAAAAATTGTCTTCTTGAAAGTCTGCGTGAGAAGAAGCTTTTCTAGCATGGAATATGCTATCAGTGAATCATTAGGAGTGAAAATACAGCAGAAACACCTTTTAATTCTGATGCATCAACAGACTTGGCAGTCATAATGAATAGTTACAGCAGTTGAGAATAAACAGTCTCTTGTTTGCTGTACTGTAAGAATGAAACATGATATGGAACCAAGTCTGTGATGAGTGAGCTTATTTTCAGTTCAGATTTTTACAGACATCCACTAGTACACTCAGACAATGTTTAATGGAGCATACGATTAAAACCAAAATTTGCATATACCAGTCACCTGTTAGCTTTACCTAGTACTAACATACGTCCTCAGAAAAGGTAGTTAGGAAAGCAAAAAACCAAAACACTGAATTGTCGTCATTCTCTCTGAGGGCCTTTTTGAGTGCCCTTGCCTCGTATACTCAAAATTTTTTCCTATGTCCTATTTTTCCTCGTAGTCCGTTGTGCTGCATTTGTGAGCTTTTGTTATCAGGTATTTTGGGTATTGCAAATACTACTAGAAATATGCTTGTTAAAATGAGTTTAAAACTCTGAAAGTTGTCTCCACATTTCTGCGCTGATCCAGTTTGGAGAAAGGAACAAGCCCACACTAAGGAGCACCAGAGTATGAGAAATGAAGGGATTTACTTGTGCAGCTTTTTTTCCCCTCCAGAATGCAAATCTTGGTATTCTTCTTCTTTTGTTCTTACACTGCAGGCTGAGGCTGATCCAGCTTTCGGAAAGCTTTAAAATAACTGGCTTTAGTGCCAGGATGCAGGTTCTACAGCTTACATCAGTACTGTCAACAGAGGAATACTCTACTATCAGTACTAACTCCATTTTGTCCTCACCAGTAGAACAGAGCTTTACTGTTACCAGTTTGGAGCGAAGCCATTCTTCTTTCCCTCCAGCCTTCATTGGGCCCTAACAAATCATGTGTTTCATCTTTGCCTCTTGTCTAGTAAGATCACTGAGGAAGAATATAGAATCATAGGAGACCAGAAAACACGCAAATTGGGACCCAGTGAGATGTACTCTTGTACACCCCATGTGCTCTTGAACTCCACTAAAAGTGGCAGTATTAGGAATAGAGATATTACTGTTTATTTTAGTTCCAAAGTTAAAGGAGGAAAGTACTGTTGTTAGGTCTGTTTAGGATTTTTGCTTTCCTGTATATCCTGCAGCCTTGCTGGGTTGTTTTTTTTTCCTGTTGTCAGTTGGCTTCTGTTTCTCAAGACCTCAGAGACTGACTAGTCAAGTGGTGACACTGCCCCATGTACCACTGGATGGGACGTTTTAGGAGCTGACAGCGCACACTTCATTATTCTACATATGCTCACTGTGCTTATTCTTATTTTGTGCTGGGACCCAATTGCACTTGTGCAGCTGAAGAGGGAACAAAACCAGTCTTTTCCTCCCCATTTATAAGTGCCATAAGCCCCATGTGCTCACGGCAGGATGAGCAAGAAACAGCTGTGTTGTTTGGCCCAGCAATGCATACTTCAGCCTCACCTGAAACCAGCTGCAGCGTGATCATATAGGAATAGCATGTTATCTCCCTGCAAAGTAGCCTCCCTGGAGTAGCCACATCCTCTGGCTTTGACAAACACATGCTCAAGTCAGGAGTGGTGCTTTGAGAGTGCCTACAGCACATGTGGACATCATCTGCCAATATTAGCTTGCATCATGCCTGTTTTCAGAAAGGAAGAATTTAATGTGCATTATCCTGTTGCAGATACCTATAGTTCAGTGGTTTACTCAGCTTTTGCCTATTTCTCATTTTTTATTTTTGTGTATGAAGAAACGTTCATCCACCTTGTATCTAGTGCAAATAAGTGAAGATTGTTGAAAAGTTACTATCATTTGGGAACATTTTTGCATGTGGTTAAAGGCTGTTAGCTTTGTGTAATGCTGTGGGTACACACTTCCCCTTGCCATCTTGAGACTTCTTTCTATTTAGATTTCACTTGGTGGAAATTCATCTATTGTTAGCTGTGTCCTGAAACAATCCTCTCAGTGTGCATATCGGGAATTCTGGCCCATCTTGTCATGTTCCACTAGCAAACAGAAACCAGTACAAGGTTTGATTATCTTATTCCCCTCCTCTCTACCGTGCTAAGCACAAAATGTAGCAAGCGCTTCAGAAGGGAGAGAAAGTAAAATCGAAAAGCAGAAAGAACTCTTTTGTATTAGATGAGACTTTGCTGTTACACATCTTTGTACCTAAGAGGGAAAAAAAATGCATGCTTTGGGTTAAAGTCTTCTCCTTTATTCTTCTAACAAGACATGTAAAGCCACTTACAATGAATTTCTAGCAAGTACCAAGCTGAATGCAGTTTGAGTAATAATCCTTATTAACATGGTTTTCATTCTTTCCACATAAGAAAAAATGCATGCTCTAGTATGCGTCTAAATTATTAACATATATATTACTAATATATCTCATTGCATTGAATCCAGAACCTGAAAGGATAGTATGTATTTGAGGACTATAATACAGATGATCTAAGCTCGGCCAATAAACAGAATTCCAGTGAAAGTACTTCACCGAGGTACCAGGGCCCACTTAGGTACCTACAGCTAATTTCGAAGTCGTTCTCTCCTGGTTACATGAAATGTGACCAGTTGTTTATGGCAAGATATTTAACAGTATGTACTAGGATTTTTATGTAAAACTGACAGTTTTGGTGTCCAAACATGACAGTCTCTCCTAGAGTAATTTGTATTAAAACAAAATCGAACCCTCCTGCATCTAACCAACCACCAGCACAAAAAAAAAGAGGCTGCCAAGTAACAGTTTATAAATCTGATCCAAAAGCTTCCGCAAGGCTACAGATTTGGTGCCCGAGTACAAATTTTGAATTTCCTAAACTTTAAGGTCTTTAACGCTTTAAAGGAAATTCTTCATATTTGTTGGGAGGGGTGAGGGGGGTTAAAGGCAATACATGCATGGCTTTTGAAAGTAAATAATGATCTGAACTTCAGTTATCTGTGAATATAGTCTTAGATTCAATGTCCTTACTAATTCCACCTTTGAATAAGAGGAGTCAGTTCTCAGCTGCAGTATGTAAAATCCCATCAGTTCTATATATTTCAGGTTATTTTCACATCACAGATATTAACAGGGCACTGTTTAGGCAAATATTTAAGTGTATGCTGAAGTCTAAGCATATGCTAATATCCTGATTATCCACTGAATCCTGTATGATTTTTTCTATCAAACACATGCTGAAGCATGTTGTTGGATCGAGGTTACTCTAAGGTATATAAATCTATTTCTATTAATTACTTCAGAGTTCAATCTAGCAGCAACTCTTTTACAGACAGTTAATAGAAAAGTCATATCAACAACCTGAAAATCATGTTCCTTTACCACCATGCCTTAGGTAGAGAGATATTTAACATTTTCTAGCAACAAAAAACCTGAAACAACGATGATACCAAAAAAATAAGTATCCTTTTCCTATCATATTTTGTCCACAGACCTAGTGAAACCACTTTCAAAACCAGCCTGTTTACTGAATGGTTAATAACGTATGAGAGAGAAATTATAAGCCTGTAGACACAGACTGGTCCTGGTTTTCAAAAAAAAAAGGCAGATTTGTGTCTCATTTGCCTTCCAAACATCCATGACGCCTGCTTGACTAACCCTCAGTCACAGCTGTGTAAACAACAAACTTTTAAGCTGCTGAACAGATAATGGGAGGAGAAACCAACACATCATACGTAAAAGGGGAATAAACAATGACATGATAAGATTGTCTCCCCTTTCTCCTGGGGCAGCTTCTGGTGTTCTTGCTCTGGTAAACAGCATGAAAACTGCCATACTTTTTCTCCTGTTGATGATTTGGCTTTGATTCAGTTAAACAGATGGCAAATGGCCAAGGAAAATGTATAATCTGGTGTCTCCCCTCTCACCTTGGAGTAACAGCTTTAGTTCAGTTGTGTTTCTGTGACACCATAGTCTTAACATAGCCCTTACCGGCTAGCAGTAGATACCACAAACTCACCCCACTTTATGAAATTCAGCACATTATGGAAAATTGTAATTATCTGATGAGGGGAGACCACAGACTAAACAAACAAATACGATATAAGCACTCAGCTGGGTGTTCCCTTTAATGTACAACTTAGTTACACTGGCTAAACACCAAAGGAAAGTTTGCCTTGTAGGGGACAAGATTGTACGGAGTTTGAATAGAGGTATCTTGCCAGCTCCTCAACCTCCCTAAAGAGAAACAGTCATTTTTCTGAAGAAAACAGAAAAAAATCCAATTGTCTGTTTGGAATTAGAAGCCTAAAGAACTATTACTCACATCCATACTATTGAAGTGCAACAAGAAGCAATCCATACTGGCATTTTTAAACCTGCTTTTTTCAAAACAGATCTAATATTTGCATGCTTATTTGCATGCTCAGTAAAGTTGCCTTGCCCCATGTGCTTGGGACAATGGGGGTGGGCAGCATTTGTGGGACAATCATTATCTTCAAGATCCCACCTCACAACCATTATTTTTTAAGTGGATGTCGTGGTTTAAACCACGGCTGGTGGTGAGATGATGTAGGGGAAAGAGAGAATGAGGAGATCAATCTGTAACTGACTGTGAACAATCAATTGAGATAACCCACTACATTTGGACCAGCCGACCGATAACTCGCCCCCCCAGCCCGACCAAGCTCTGACCGATACCTCCTCCAACCCTGCAGTCTCCCAGCCCTTCCGGCTAACTCCCAGTTACATCCTGGGCATGACGTGCTGTGGTATGGAATACCTCTTTGGTCAGTTTGGGTCAGGTGTCCTGTCTCTGCTTCCTCCTGGCTCCCCCTCCTCCCTGGCAGAGCATGAGGCTCACAAAGTCCTTGGCCAAACCAAAACATCGCTTGTTATCAGCTCTGTTCCCGAGCTGAAAGTCAAAACACTGCACTACACCAGCTACCAAGAAGGGGAAAAATGACTGCTACTGCTGAACCCAGGACATTATATGGGATTAGAAATAAAACCATCCTGTAACTGGCATAAAGAGGCTGAGCTTGATCTCCAGGAGATGGAGGTGGGAAGATGATGTGGTGAACTAGGCTTTACCAGCTATACCGATACATTACGTGGGTCAGCCTTAAACTTTTTAATGGAAAGAACTGCAAGGCGAGCAGAGGTAGTCTGTACACCACAACTCTTTGGGTCTTACTAATCTTGTAACATTTTGAAATGCACTGTCACTCAGGCATAAAGTTTCAGTTCCTGCCTGGATGCATGCGTTACTTGCGAAATTTCTTGCGCTTGGTATATTATGTGAAAGCCTGAGCAGCAACGAATGAAACCTCAAACAATGGACTATCAGCCAACATGCAGTAAGTTCTAGTAGGTTTTTGTGAATTAAGGGTAATGAATTACACTAAGCATAATGAATTTCCCAGAATAAATAGGAAATAAAGTAATAGCCTCAAGATTTATCTATCTGAAGTTCCTGAAGAAAGTTTTGGGTATGATTAATAAATGTGAACATTTGTGATTTTAGAACTTGGTTACTTTATGGATGGCCATATTTTTTCACAAGTTTTTCATATTGCTCAAGTGTGAATAACAATTTTATGTGACAGTTCCTTCTTCTGAGCTCGACGAGAATTTTTGTGGAAGTACAAGGTTAGATAGACAGAGTTCTGCAAAACATAGAAGCTTTAACTAGGTATCTCTTTTGAAACTCACTTCTTGGTGTACTTTAGGACTGCATTGCTTTAGAAAGGTTTTTGACTATTAAAGGGGGGTTTTATTGAATCTATGGGAGAGACTATTTTGCCTCCAGTCCTTATAAATACTGTGAGAGGACCCACTCAACTACTGAAGGCAGAAAATCTGACTTCTTGGCTGGATGCCTATTTTAAAGTAAAGCCACAGAGTCAGTTAACTTGATATCTGCATTATATTCCTCTGCTTACTGTGGAGTCAGTTGCTTACTTTTGCAAAATCTATAAAGGGCCTTGTATTCAAGTGTGGAACATGTTTTTTTTTCCCAGAGAAATTAAAAGGGGCTGGAAACGTTCATTCTTTTGAAAATTGGACCTTTTCAGTTTTTGTCTTAGCTCCTTTATCTGTAAAGCGAGGTTGTAATGTTTGCTCACCTTTCTGAAGAGCTTCCAAACTCATATGTGAAAAGCAGTACATCGGTAGTTGGGTACTTTAGTTAGGTAGCTGAGCATGAAAGCAGGTACTTCATGCACTGCATAAAAATAAAAGGTGCAAATGTGAAGAATCCCTTTGCGGCCAAGCTGGACAGCAGGTCTGAAAAAGTCAAAGGAAGGTTATCAACTTCCATCATTCTTTATAAGAACAAAAGTTCAACCAAAATTCGTACTTAACCATTCTCTTCCCTACTTGACAATGCTGTTTTTCACTGTGGTGAAATTGAGGCACAGGGGCTGTTCTGATTCTGTAAAATTGATTCATTTCACGTCATCTTATGTGATTTATGTTTTTTTCTCACCTTTAGAACTCCCAGCAGAGCCTGATGAACATGAAGATGGAAAGAAGGAATGCTATTACAATCTGAACGATGCTAATTTCTGTGACAATGTGCTTACATCCAATGTAACCAAACAAGAATGCTGCTGTACCTTGGGTGCTGGCTGGGGTGATAACTGTGAAATCTTCCCATGCCCTGTCTTTGGAACTGGTAAGAGGAGGCCCTCTATCCCTTCAGTCTTTTGAAGTGTTGTGTTTATGTTAACAGTAATGTGCTTTGCCTTCAGAGAAGGCTTGCCCATTAAATCACACGTTCCGTAATATTTAGTCATGACTTAACCATGGGAGATTTCCACAGTGGAAAAGTTAGCAAGTTAATAGGAATAACTCATAGAATCATAGAATGGTTAAGGTCGGAAAAGACCTTAATATCATCTAGTTCCAACCCCCTGCCATGGGCAAGGATGCCTCAAACCTAGACCATGTCACCCAAGGCTCTGTCCAACCTGGCCTAAACACTGCTAGGGATGGAGCATTTACATACCTGGTGTAGATCCATTGCCTTCACTACAGTTACCCCAGGCATAAAAACAGCCTGTTTTTGAACAGCATTATCTCAACTGATTTTAAACAAAGTTGGATTCTCACAGAAACTTTTTCTAGATGCTGTAACATGTTAGATTTTTTTTCCCACAAGCCGGGAAACAAAGGTAAGCCTTACAATGGTTTTGAGTCTGCAGCTATTCCTTGTAATGTTGTTTTTACAGCACTAAGAATTACTGATGTATAAGATGACATTAGTTTTACATTTGCTACTTACTGAATAATTCAGTTAATCATGTTGTCTACAGACCATTGTTTAACCTCTGACTATTAAATTAGAAAAACAGAGCCATATGACATTTGTCACAAATATTAAAAACAGTGCTTGAAACATAAAGAGTGATGGCTGAAATTCAAAATCCATCTGGAAAAAATCACATAAGAGAGAACATGTGTAAAATTTTTGAGATTAAACACTAAAGATTATTATTCACACAAATGTATCATCAAGTTTAATTCCTGTTTTAACTATACTTTAGAACCAGTGAAACTGAAATAAAATGTATTATGAAAAGAGCCTCTGTGCTTGGATAGGCTTATTTGGTTTTGTAGTCTCCCAGACACTTTAAATAATTTTCCTTTGTAATCCACACCATGTTCTCCTGTTGCAGTCAATTAGTGTTTTTCCTGTATAAGGACTGAAGAATGTGGACAGGGGCTTGTATCTCAGTTGGGGTATGTCTAGATTGCAGCTTGCAGTATAGCTCAGAGAGGCTCATGCTAGCTTTAATTAAGATAATTTGGCTACTGGTATTGTTATAACTGCAGTGCACCATGAAACCAAGTAAGGAGTATATTCTCCTGCCAAGCAGCAAGAGAAACTAGTTTGCATGGAGCTGTGTGATGCTGTGGGTATCCTAGCTAGGTTTTTCAAACCTAGCTCTACCAACGGGGAGCAAGAGAAAGCCAGGCCATAGTGTCAGCTTCCCCTACTTAGCTAAAGGTGTGCATGATTTCCTGATAGATGTGAGTAAGGCAAAACATTGCCTCAGATTTCTCAAAATACCCTGAAACACATATGCAATACATACATATGTAACTTTTTCTTAATAACGTAATTTTTTTGCTTGCTTTCTCTCCTAGCTGAATTTAGTGATTTGTGTCCTGAAGGAAAAGGTTTCATTCCCACTGGAGAATCATCTTACGGGCTTCTTGCTCAGAATTACAAAGGTCAGTACTGACTTGTATTACATTTAGTTATTTCAGAAGTTCTGGTAGTTGACTAGAAATGTCAGCCAGCAATGTAAATATACTAATTCAAATTGTATTAGGTGACAAAAGCAGTTTATGGTATGAAGCATTACTGAAAATCATCCTCTGACAAATTGTTAAGAATGCCAATTATAGTCTTTGCAATATTCTGGTTTAATTGGTACTAAGTGCTATATACTGTGAGAGTAGCTGCTGACACCGCAAACCTCAAGTATTCATTTACATATGAATTGCAAAACCACCTTAAATTTGTAAATAAATGTATGAGGAGTTGGAAGAGAGAAAGAACTTCTGTTAAACATTAGACCTACAAGTTAGAATGGATATAAAAACTGAAGAGAAGTTCAACAATGATATTTTCATTACAGACCTTCATGAAATAGTTGAACAAAAAGGCTGTAGAGAAATATGAGTGATAGGAGTTAGTGGGTGTAAGCAGGAGGGAGCTAAGAAGGAAGAATGAGATTAGTGAAATTCCTTTTCAAGTTTGAGAAGTACCTGTCAATATGAATAATTTGTGAGATTAATTTTCCTTGGCATAAATACATGGTATTTGTGTTAGCTAAAATAAAGTCAACATTTTATCTTTGGATTACTTAGCAGCTACAGGATCTTTAGAAAAGCACGGGTGTTAATGTATCTGTTCCTGTTGGAATTGCTGTTTTACAAGTCAAGGAGTAAATGTAGAAAGTACTCTGTTCATATCACATAAAAAGACGTTAATAGAGCCATAGTATCAGCTGGTTGATAGATAAGCATTTCTCAGAGTTGCTTCTAGCTAAATCACTTAATCTGTCAGACCTAATCCTGAGAGATAGCAAAAACTGGTGGGACTTGAAAGGTTTTGGGTTTCTTTCCTAGCAATTGTTATGTGTCTTTTTTGAACTACCTTTCCTCACTGAGGACACTACAAGGTCAGTTTTCCTTTCGAGTTCGTGACTAGAACATGTTTCAGTTCAGTTCTCTTAGTAATTTTTTTTGTGTTATCCTCAGGAGGTGTTTCTTTGCACCTGTAAAGTGCATGGGACGTGGAAAAGATACTAAAGGTTATAAGGCACCAATAACCAGATTCATTCAAATTAATGTGGGCATTTAAATGGGGTAACTCATGTAAGACCTCTACTCTCTGGAGGTGTTGCTTTGTCCACCAACCTGCAGTAAAGAACAAAGTGCCATGGGGTGAATCCAGACCCAAGACTAATGGGAGCAGAGTTGGACAGACCGACAAGTTACATCTAGCCAGGTCAGAACACTGTCACAGAGCTCATCTTAAAGGACTTAATACTCTCTGAGAGGATTTTTCTTCAGGGATTCCTTAAGCGTGCTGTTTGTCTTTGCGATCTAAGATATCTGTGTATCTTTACAATGTAGATTTAGGACATGCCGTGTGTACAGTATGTCCAAATGTGCCTCAGAGAAAGTCTGTTTTGTTTTTGTTGTGCTATCTCAGAGTTGATAACATCTCTGGCTGCCATAAATATTGAAGTGAGGAAATAGTTCATCTGGAACTATCTTCCACAAATCCTTGCCATAATAAGACTTTTTCTGTTTTCAGTAAGTTTATTTTGTAATAACCTTAGGAATGGCACAATGGCCAAACAATAAATGGATAAGTACTTTTAGTAATATGACCATTACAGCGTGCTAGGACATCTAGTCTGATCCTCTGTTACACTAACTCTTATGTTCCTTTTGCTTTCATCTACAAGCTTCTGCTTGTAGGAGCAACTCTTTATTTCTCAATTGGAAACAATTGTCAGAAGTGAACATACTCAGCTAGCCTTCCCTGACTTTACTCTCAGGCTTTCCCATTCTTCCACAGACATAAATCCATGTTCCACAGGAAAAAGCAGATGGTGTACATAACATTTCTCACTAATCTTTTCATCGTTCTTGTTGCTGGACAGTCAAACTTAAAATATTTAATGTTGAAGTGGCTGGAAGACTGGCTATAAAAATAAATAGCTCTATAGCCCTTTCAGTTCTTCCGGGAAAAGTAAACATTTGCATAATTCACCTTTAAAACTGCTGTACAGCTGGAAATTACAGCTTTGGGCTGAAATCTGTGTTGCCCAAGAGTAGATGGGGAGTAAATCTATAGGGGAGAGTGGATAAAGATAACTGGTATTGAAAGGAGGATCACCTGCTTTACATTGTGCTTTTTATTGCCATTTGTGATACCAGCCTCACTTTAACAGGCTATTCTAGCTAGGTCTAGCAAATGAAAAGTAGGTTTGGAAAAAGGAAGTGAATGGAATTCCAACAGCAACAAATACATAAATACAAGACTGGGGAAAAATGTGTACGACTGTGAAAAGCTATATATGAGCTGGCATATATTTTCCATGAAACCTCCTGAAAACATTTAGCCCCATTTGAAAGTGTGGTAGATTCTCTTTGATAGCTGTAATGGGATCTGTAGTAGTTGCAGCCTAGTATCTAGCAACAAACACAGTTGGTCCTGTGTGGTGGGAAGTATCCACAGAATCTGTGCATACAGAAGTCACAAGCAGTGCAGATATGAAGATTCCCAACCCAGCATAGCAGAGTCACCAAACTGTATGGAAAGAGGAGAGCACTCACAAAGACCATCCATTGCCATAACTGCTTAGTTAGTTTTGTAATTAGATTGTGTGATTAAATTAGATCCATGGTGGGAACCCCTTGGCTGAAGCAAATTATACTGGAAAATACAGGCCATATTTTACATCTGGTTTGTTTGGAGTGATACCAAAGGAAAGAAAGGGATGCTACAGATTCTTCCAGTCTTTGTGTGCCACAGAACTTAATTCTGACCAAGGGAAAGGGAAAGTCATGGTCCACCAGTTTTTCCTTTCCTATTCTAGCTACAAGCACACCATAGCCTTCCACAGCAGTTGTTTTTATCCAGTGGATTTCTGTGCTCTTGGGGCCTTCTGTTTAAAGTGAAGTTTCCTTGAACAGAGAAGTGTAGAGGCTTTATTCCATCCTGCTTCTCTGCATGGCCTCATAGTAATTATGGTAACATGGCCTTTAATGTTTACTCCCCAGATGCTGATGAATGCCAACTCTTTGGACAAGAAATCTGTAAAAATGGCTTCTGTTTGAATACGCAGCCAGGTTACGAGTGCTACTGCAAACAAGGCACATACTATGACCCTGTTAAGCTCCAGTGCTTTGGTAAGTTTATTTAAAGTGGTCTTGTCACCATAATGGTATGCAGATGGGCAAAACAAGCAAAGTTGTACAGCAGGATTCTCATCAGAACTGCAGTATTCCCAGCAAGGGGAAGAACACTGGGCCTCCAAACTCCTCTAGCAGCTTTTTAAGAGGCATTGGGTCATTTCCCTTCATTTCTGCTTGGCTGGGCAGCAATTCTGGCTGACATGGCAATGGCATGTAGAGCAGGCTTTGCTTTATTTGCTTCCTTTTTCAGCAAATTGTTCCCAGGAGTTTGCATCTCCGAAACAGCCTCTTGTGCTCTTCTGAGTGCATAGGCAAGGCAGCACAAAGTGATCAGAAGTGACTTTCTCTTTGTACGCATGCTACTTCTTCACTCTGCCAAAGTACAATTTAGCCTTCTGTTCTTTGTATATGTGGTTAGCAGTGCAATCCTGTATGTTGAAGCTCACCTTCCACTTGGTAAGTTTACTATAATAAATTAAATTAACAGAGTTTGGTTTGGACAGATATTTTCCACAAGGAGTTAATACGCAACGTGAAATTACAATTCAGGTCGTCGATAAGTCCGTTTTAGTCTGCACAACCTTGTATTCATGTGGTTCTGCTATTCAACTGAAAATTACTCATAACCATGACCCTGGCTTTTACTTTGTAAGCAGAAAACTATGTATAATGTGCAGAATAGCATAATGAAAGGAAGTAATTTTTGCAACCACTGTAAGAGAGCCTTTCACCTTCAGATTCTATGATTGTTTTTTACAAAAGGTGGGGTTTTGCTGATTTAATGTAATTTATCCAAAGGAAAATAGCCTGCACTTCCATTCGAGCTAAATTTCTGCTTTTCCTCTCCAAGACAAACTAAGGAATAGAACTACTGTGGCTAGGTAAGGCGATCCCTTTTGATAAGCTCATGAAGGATCTCAGAGAGTATTGCCATCTCTAATGCCTGCTGGTACTGTCTTAAAGGGATAGGAACACGAGAAGCAGTTGCAGCTGTGCTTGATGAAGGGTATGCCTGGCACTCCAAGCCCCCCAGCAACCCAACTCATCCAGATTCTCCCTAATGCTGGAGGACTAGAGGTCAGCATCCTGCTGATCTGCCCATCCTTCTTCATGGGCACAGGCAGGATTCTGCTGCCAGCAACTGGTATTTGTGGTAATTAACAGAAGGCACGCAGAGAAATCTGTTCCTAATATAGGAAATAAAAACATGGATTAACACAATGCGACTACTTTGTGCTGGCTCTCCTTGATACATTTCCTTCCATTTTAAAGACACGGATGAATGTCAGGACCCAAACAGCTGTATTGATGGCCAGTGCATTAACACAGAAGGATCTTACAACTGTTTCTGTACACACCCAATGGTTCTGGACTCAACAGAAAAGCGATGCATCAGACCAGCAGATTCAAGTGGTATGATCCATTATACATATTACTGCAGTGAGTGCACCTCTGTGAGGTGGTGCTGACATGCCTACATATCCCAGTAAGCTTAGGCTGGGTCATGCTTGGATGAGCCTGCTCTTTTGGAGGATTTTGGAAAGCAATGCTTGGACCATCATCTGTTGATCCAGAAGGCAACATGATGTAGGACTCCACAGGGCTCCACTTTACCAATGCAGATAGGAGATTGATGGAAGTATTAATGAGATTAGGTTTGGGCTGGGGAGTCTCAAGCCCCCTGAATCACCAGCTTTGTGTCTGCCCCATCCAGCCTTGTAGGTAATGTGGCACATCTTACTAAGACTGGGGTTTGGCTATGGGCTGACTCTGGAGATTCAGTTCAGAGTGAGTGACTGCTTCTAACAAAGCAAAGAATAAAAACAGAGGTAACAGGGTATAGGAGGAAATAGCTGAAATTTTATCTGTGCTTTCAACTGATTAATATTGAGGCTATAACAAACACACATTTTCAAGCTCTTGGCTGCAGTGTCATTGTTTAAGAGTTTTGCATGTTCTTTTAAATTCAGCAGACACTGATTTCAGAAAAAAAAGATATTATGAGATTCTTAGAAACATCTCAGAAATCCAGAGCATTATGCAGTCTGCACAGCTTTGTCCATGCCACACACATCTTTAAAAGAAATGTTACAATGGGTTTGATTACCACTGGCGCTGTATAGTCATAAATCCAGACCTCTGGTCCCTGCAACTTGCAATGAATTTTCCTAAGATGCATCTGTGAAAGGAAATGGGAATACCAACTGCATGCCAGCTTTAGGCACTCCAAATTATAAGACTGATACTTTTGAGGAGTAATGTGGTCAAACTCTTGCCTGAAACTGTGGAAGAACCACAGCATTTGTATTGTTCAATCTTCAGTTAAACAAACCAAGAGCAGGGTTGTCCTTTGTGTTCATCCAGGATGTGAAGGGAATGCAAGGGCCCAAAGGGTCTCCTGTCCTGCGATACTGGCGCTGACACAGCAATGATCTTACCTAGCACAAAGCACTCAAGCCTTTATCACACTGGCAATGTCCTCCCCAGTGCAGAGAAGCAGGAGGCAGGATGGTTCCTTTGCTGCCAGCAGAATTTGGAGTTGGTAGCAGAGGCCCACTGCTGCTCTTCATGGCTTGCTGTGGCAAGTTCTCAGTAGAAATAAGCATCTAAATGCTGATCACCTTTGCACTTTCAGAGCTCACCATTCTACTCTTGATCTATTGGTTGCAATTCTGTACTCACCCATGCTTCAGTGCATCATGTGAAAATGCAGTACAGATAATGCAGACAAAACAGAACCTTGGTTTGTGACATTTATTTTTCACTGTATGTTGGAACAAAATCAAAAACTTGCAGATGTCTTTACAAAACAATTGTGCTGAGCTTTTTGCATTCCAAGTGGAAGATTAAGTTTACAGTTCCTCTCCCTCTGATCAGCAGCTATCAGAGATTGCTAGGACTAGGAATTGCTCCTACTGGGATCTTTGTCAGAACTAGTATGCCTCTGAAATAGTCCAGCTTTCACAAAAATACATGTTTTTGTTAATGTTCTTAAGAACGTGACAGTAGTTCATAGCAGTATTCTGTCTCTAACAATAGCTGTAAGTGGATGATTAGGGACCAGAAGAGCAGATAAACAATACTTCTTCCCAGCACTCTCCCAGCCTCCAGCTATTTTCAGCTCAGGGGATTTCCTGAGCCTGATGTAGTTTGTCTGTTTCATTACTCAAACTCTCTTCCAAGTATTTGTTCAGTCTCCCGTTGAGCCCTTGTAAAATTTTTGTTCAGCTCTGCCCTAGTTGTAAAAGTTCTTTCAGATGCCACTGTCAGCAATATAAAAAAAGCAAAATAACTTCTAAAGATTCACTCCATCCTTGGTGTGTTCCTTACGTACTCACCTCTGTCTTAATACTGTTTTTTGTCAAGCTCTCTTAACTTCCATGGGAGCAGAGCTGAGTCAGTGTTAAGCATTCAGCACTGACTACTGGTTTAGGAAGTTTATTTCTTGGGTGTCCAACCCAATGTGTTTTTAAATTGGCCTAATAGTGTCAAATGAGAACCCTTTAAGTTTTTTGCAAAGCTGAATAAAGGATGAGCCACCTCAAGCCTTAAATAAGGTCATAACTTCTCAGTTTAAATTTGTATTCAGCAATGTGTATAAAGCTAGGTTCTTTTTCTAATCTAAGTTTAGAAAATTCTGCATTATGTCAGTATCTTTTTTTAAATAACAGCACTGTAATGATGGTCTGATACTGTCTTCTTCACCAGAACAAACTGAAGAAACTGAGGTCTACCAGGATCTTTGCTGGCAGCATCTAAGTGATGATTTTGTTTGTAGTCGACCTCTGGTTGGAAAGCAGACTACATATACTGAGTGCTGTTGCCTATACGGTGAAGCCTGGGGCATGCAGTGTGCACTGTGTCCTATGAAGGAGTCAGGTAAGGAAATGTACATGTCAGTTCTTGGAATGAAATCTGAAATACTTAATCAGTTTAATCCCTTGCATTTATACTCAGGCTAATAACATAAGAGAGAACAACAAACCCTAACCCTTCAAGAACTAACGGAAATTTTTCTCATTAATTAAAGGGAATTCATTACAGTCTGCATTTTGAAAATGTAGCTGCTTTTATTTTTGGGCACTTACAGGACCCGTTTCCTTCAAGTGGGACTATCAGTGATTGGCAGTTCAGAACCTCGGTGGAAACAGGAGGGCATTTTAAGAATATCAGTGTTTCTTAACATACCTGACAAAAGCCATCTATGAAGACAGAGGCACAGTTCATGTGCACACACATGCATGATACTCAGCAGGTTACATAACTGTTTTAGATTTTTGTTGCTAGTGTTACAGTTGAACTGTACTAACTTCTCTGCCCCATATAAACTTCTCCAGGGCCTAGTTTGGATGTAGCTTTCTTACTACAAATATCTCTTTCAGTAGTATTGTTTTCCATATAGGAATATCGTGCTACACTAGTAAACCATTTTATTCATATCAGACCTGTTTTTTTACTTGGTCCCGTGTTACTCTGACTGTAACATTAGGGCTAAAGTAGCACGTGTTTTATTTGTAGCAAGTTATAACTACAGTCAAGCTCAGTGAAGCACTAACATGATTGTGTCTACCTGAGTTTTATGTATTTATAATTTACTTGCAATGTCCCTGAACCTGTTCTTATATATCTTTACTTGTTTGAGTTTGCTTTGGAAGTGCAGCAACTGAAAAAAGTGCCTGGTTTTGATGGTGTTGGCTGGAGTAACTGCTGACTGACGCTTACCCCAGAAGGAGACTGAAGAAGAAAAATAGGGCATGACAGCGGCTTGATTTATAAGATATGGAAATCTCTGAAATGTCTTTGTCAGAACAAATCTTACAGGAGGACATTCCCAGGCAGTGAGTTACTACATCTGCTAGAATAAGAATTGCAATGGAACGAAATGTAATAGTAAAAAAAAAAAAAAAAAAGGGCAATAGCTAATAGCAAGAATTGTTGCTATGACCTGGACTTCCTCAGGTGGAAAGATAGAGAGGATGAAGGAAAGCTGTTCCTTGTGGAGAGAGTTATGGTAGGCTTGAGACTTGCTTCTGAATAGTTCTAGCCAGTTACATTTAAAGCAGGATAAATCTGAAAAGGAACAGAGAAGGACTACCAAGATGGTCAGGGAATGGAGAACCTGTCTGACAAGAGAAGACAAGCCTATATGCAGAACAAAGGTTGTAAACGGTTGAACTCCTTCACAGCAGAGTCATTGAAGGATTCCCACAAGCTTTTAAATTAAACAGTGTTGATGTGAGGAAAAAAATTGGAACAAGTTCAGTCTGAACATATGTAGGCTTGAAATTAGATGGATTTTGATCATTAGGACTGCAGGATTCCAGAGCAGCAATCCTGTGACAACAGTGGGGTACAGATCCCAACTAGCTCTCCGAAGAAACTTAAATTCATTTTATAAATTACATGAAGGTTCCTGATAGATAACATACTAAACATCACTTGGATGACCCTCAGTCAAAGCTGATGAGCGTTATGTTGGACCATAAAATCCTTCTCCCTCCAGACATAAGATAATTTTTATTTGAAGTTAATATGCATTGTGAAGTATCTGCTTTAACCGAAACTACAAGGCACGCCTTGATCCCAAATATTTGAAATCATCCTTATAGATTGGAACATAGTTAAAAAAACCAAAAGCACACTGAATCTTTATGACGTCAGAACAAATAGACAAGCTTGCATTTCTTAGTGGAGGTGGTGCATGCTCATTTGTCCTCACACACAAATGCACGCTCCCACACAGAAACCTGGAAAACTTTCTCTGGTTTCAGAACATTTACCAAGAAAAATTTAAAGCTGACTGAACCGAATAAATGATTTATTTGACATGTCTTCAGTTTGTAGTACTTAAAGTGATATCATTGGCTTGAAAGAGTGCTTTCGCACCTCTGGGCCAAGAGGTCAGAGGTTCAAGTCCTGGCTGGGGAACCAGGAATTTCTCCATTTTTAAATACTTGTGTATTGTGTTGGCCAGATTTACAACTGAAAGTGTTTGCTTATTTCCCAAGTTAGGGACATTGTGAAGATTTGTAACACATCTTAAAGAAGACCTAGGGATGTGAAAAGCGTTATCACCGGAAGACTT
The DNA here is from genome assembly GCF_034315485.1 of Pezoporus occidentalis. Taxonomy (NCBI): domain Eukaryota; kingdom Metazoa; phylum Chordata; class Aves; order Psittaciformes; family Psittacidae; genus Pezoporus; species Pezoporus occidentalis. Next base: position 3,705,930 of record NW_026915376.1, read on the forward strand.
TCACCATAAAATGGGTTGGATCACAGAACAGGTCACTTGCTTATCTGTGGTTTCCTTTTGCATTTTTTATGCTCCTCTTGTATTTGAGGATCTAGATGCTGCACTTGGAAAGAAGGAAATACAGGCCTACCACCATAAGTGGTACATTTGCAAGTTCCTTCTATGACAAACTCATGCTTTATTGAAAGAATCTCTAACTTTTGTGTCCCAGCTTGTCTTCAGAACAGTTCCATTTTTCATTGCAAGGTTTAAAATTCCTTTTTAAGTAGCATCTGACATAAAATCAGTGGGAAGATAGAGAACTTCTGTAAAAACTGATCCATATAAATGAGAAAGAAATCTGGCCTTTCACCAGCATGAAAACAGAATTTAGGTAACTGATAAGGTCTCTAAAAACTACTAATGAGTGCTTGATCAAACAAACCCCACTGAAGATGATGCTAAACAGTCAGAGTTTGAGACAAAAATAAGTAGCACCTGTTGAAGTATTGCAGCTGAACAACATCATCTTAACAACAGTAAGACTCATTTGTATTTTGATAACAGTATCAAGGAGGAAACTCAAAATACTAGTATCAAAGTCCTGGTCAAAATAGTGAAACATGAACTGTAGTGATGTGATTGAGTACATCTTACTTGTATAAAGAATTTGTGGGGCAGGCCTTGGAAGCAAAGACAGATTGCCTTCAACTATGTTGTCTCTAACATTATGATCTTATGATATCATCATATTACAGATAAAGGTTTTCAAAGATTGCATCCAACACCAAAATATTAACTACTGAAATGTGTTCTCTCTGGGCTCATTGTGGCATTAGGCTGTCCTTGCCCAAAGAACATTCAGTAATTAACCTTAGGAAACCACTGTGGTGTTTGAGATTTGTAAATTGCAGTCTGTATTAATTGAACAGTTGAGGAAAATCAGAAAATTGGAGACACTTCTTTTAGATAACAAAAGCAAAACTTTATGCATTGCACCCAACCCCCTCCAAAAACCCACCTTCTTGGGTGACCTGCCTTCAGAAGTTCTGCCTCCTTGGACAATTTTGTGTTAGTCCCCAAGACCAAATTGTCTCTATCCAGAGGCCATCCTCTAGTAACTGGCAGCAGGACAGGCAATGATGGGTTTAGCAGCTGGGTCAAAATATCCATGCTAGAAAATAAGGAACTGGCCAAGACTGAAAAAATCTGGAATCTAAAATAAGGGCATATACATCTTATGTTAACCTGGACATGTAGCACCTGAATTATAAACATACTAAGCTTCCAGAAGCTCCTGTAACTCCCTTATGGGACTGGAGTGGATTTTAGACAAGGTGTATTATTACAGGGCACAGGAAATTTGAAGGGAGGAGATAGAAGTAACAGCTAGAAAATGTTTAGTAAGGTGATGTGCCAGAATCAGTGTGTAATTTAGGGGGACTGTTTATTTTTGTATTTGTAAAATGATCTTCTTGGAGTTTGTTATTTCAGTGCAGTCCCACCTTTGCTTCAGTAACACATTAGGATGCTAGGAAGGTGGAATTATGTGCCCCTGAACCAAAGATATGCCAGTCTGTTAAGGAGGGTGCTTTCTCCCTCTTGCAGCTGGCTGCCTGAAGAAGTTTTAATATAGAAAAAGGGGGTAAGGAAAAAACAGGACAGTTTTTTAACAGATGTTACAATACTATTCATTGGGAGAGGGCAGAGTGTGTGTTACATTACTACAACTAAGAACTCGGTGGTTGTCTGACTACTAAGATAACATTATGAATACATTCTTAGGCAGCTGTAAAGGAGGCCAGCATTCAGTTTATCAGCCTGCTTATTTGTATAACCTTATATACACCTTTTTTACTGCAGGTTTTAAATGCTAGTATTTTATGGAACCACTTTATGTTTAGAAGATCTGCAGAAAGGAAGATGGTAGAACTCCAGTCAGTGTTACAGAAGTTCTGTGGGTTAGGAGACACATAAAGAACTGCTGAGGACTTAGGTTATACTTGAAGTTTCTCTTTATCTCCACCTTAACATTTGCAAAGCTCTGACTAGGAGACCACTAAGGGTAGTGGGTAACATGAATCTTCTGGAGTGCTGTATAATGTAGGATTTCTTTTGGCCAGATTCACATGGATGTTTTTTATACAGAAACACACATCTGTGCTGGTCCTACCAGTTTCCCCTTCCCTCAAGGAAGACAAATAGTCATCCCTACATGTAGCTGTTGAATTCTACCCCTTCTGGTGGAACAGATTGTTTGACTGTGGTTTTGTTGCAAGGAACTCTGTATCCTTTGTAAACATTATGAGTTAGTTCTGGGCTGAGCTTCCGTATTATGAGAGCATGGTGTTCCCGTCAAGTCCTGACTTATGTTAGTCATGAAGATCTGGAAGTACAGGGGAAATCATTGTGCGTGAAGGATGAGTTTCCATCTGTCTTTTTTTGAGATCATAAAAATCAGCAGGGGGATGGACATTGGATTCCTCTCTGGAGACCATTGCATTTGCATTTAGGATGGCATTGTGCCTCCTTCCTTTCTGGTAAAGACTCTGGACAAATGGATCATTTCTTGAGCTCGGAAGACTACAGTGATTGGGCCTTGAATATTCAAATTCTTATGCTCAGTTGGCTGCTTTCATTTCTGTTGATGAAGATTTTCAGTGCTTTTTATGAAGTTTAGAAGAGACATGCAGAATAGCCTGGGAATGGTTTTCCTCACGGAACCTCACATTCCGTGCATACTCACAGTATACATGGAAGTCAGCATAGAGACAGAAAGTCATTTGCAGAGTTGTGGCAGAAACAACCTGGCTCTTACTACAGCTTTTAGGTGTCTACCTTGAGTAGTAGAAGATTGCTTTAGGAAATTTGAGCAGCATTAGTTGAGGAACAAAAGGTGAATACCAAGAGGTTTTGAAAGAATCAGGCTGGTAATTACATTTCCTCAGAGACTGCATATAGAGTATCCTCATGTGAGGAAGGATATGAATATCCTTCTTAACTCGTGAAAAAAATCCTTTAAGACCGCTACCCTTCCTTTTTTCTTTAGCGCCAAGAGTTGCAGAATGTATGTGAATGCTGTCCATGACAAACCTCAGCATCTGTTCTTGGAAGATGTCAGTAAAACTACCTTAGTTGTCAAATAGCACAATCTAAATGTAGAGCAGAAATATCTTCAGCTTTGGTTCACAGATGATGCAGTCTCCCAGGAGAGCCTAAACGTAACCAATTCAGACGGCCGTTGGGAAGGGCCATATATTACATGTTATAAATGCTTTCTTGGCTTTGTCCCTCTCTCCAGTGATTTCTTCCATGGCAAAACTATTGAGTTCTTAAATAATTTGAAGGAACTGCCTTGGTGTTGATAGCTTTGGCTCCTTTTTTGTGTGTGATGGTGACAGTTCTGAGGAGCTGGAACAGAAATAAAGCTTGCTTTATGGGCAGGAGCTAGGATTGGCTTTGGTGCAGCTGTTTCATGGTTATGTCAGGAAAAGCTTTTTTATATAATTGTTTTAAATGCAAATATGAAATATGCAATATAAAATAAGGAATAATTTTTCCGACTAGAGAATTTAGGATTTTTAGGCCTCTGGGTACAAATAAGGCCCACACAGGCTTGTGCAGTTACTACTGCATATGCAAATTAGATGTACATTTGCACAGCTGCACTTAGGTTAACAAGCACCTATAAGCCAGCCAGTCCATCCAACTTGTCTTGTCTCTATCATTCTGTTTTTCATCACCAGTTACGGCTAGCATCTGTGCCAGTACGCATGTGCATCTAGCTGTTTTATATGCAAACATATGACTTAAATAATGTCCATTTTTGAAAGCCTACATCAGCTTCCTTTTATAATGGTTATTCTAAGTTATACAACAAGCTGTCTCAATAATTCATTTGCAAGTTATGAGGAAAAACGTAGAAACAAGTGAAGCAATGTAGACTAAATTGTATTAAAAACACAAGTCTTATCTTCCTCTTGAACTGCAGTTGTATTGTCCCTGATCACAGCCAGGAGAGAGCAAGCAGAGAAAATAAATCTATATAGAAAAAGGTTTTATCATTGATTATAAATTACAGAATTTACTTTTTTTTTTTTTACTTTACATGAAAGATTCTTTTGAAAGTAAGCATTAATTTCTGTGACAGCTAAAATGTTTTTGTCATTCAGGGGTAGTTACACATTTTCCCTTGCTCTCTGCCCCCTTACTGCCTTCTTGGTCCTAAGTCTCTTGCTGCCACCTTCCTAGGGCAAGATCGTGCTGTTTTCTTATTTGTATATTTGATGCAACTTTTTGTGCACCCATCATGCTTTTACCCACAAATCTTATGGCACTCTGTTCATTTAGTTCCCTTCCCTGGAAAACAGTGACCAGCATTTAGCACAGTGACCTGAAATATACTATTTTTAATTTAAATTGTAGGAACTTAGCATAGTTAGCATAAGGGGAAAAGTTTAAAACAACAGAAATTGGGACATACGCATCCCTCTTGCCGTTAACTTGCTCTATCCTCCAGAGGAGGACTCTGATGTGTTCATTCTTCTCAGACATCCAAGCCTCTAGTTTACCTTACTTCAAAATACCAGTTCTCATGATCTTTCCAGAATGTGCCCCCCTGTTACTGGTCCTGAATTTCTACAGTTGGTTTCTTAGGTGGGTTGCTGTTGCTTTCCTTAGGTTTATCGCCTGAGCACCTAGTAACTGAATCAACACATTACAAAAGACAAGAGATAAAGTCTATTCTACTTGGACATCTAAAGATAATGTGCAGTATTAAGAGGCTATTACAGTTAATTTCAAATCATCACAGTATATGCAGCAAAACAATGATATAAATTATATATAAGGAGGACTTTCGAGTTTTTGTATAAAAGCTCTGTATACAATTAACGTAGAAACTATTAAAAAGTGTATTAACAAATGGTTAATTAAGTGTAATAGACTTCAGGGGGTTAATAGATTATTACAGTTGTATGTACAGCCTTGTAGAAGACCTTGATATAGTTACAATCTCTTGTAACAAATACCAAGTTTACAGTATTCCCTGGAACAGCTCTTCATCATTTTGTAACCACTAATTTACTTATAATGAGAACTAAAAATGCAGACATACAGAACTTGACTGGCAAAGAACCAGTGTGGCAGGAAACAAGTTTCTGTTGTCAACATTTCTTTATTCTTCTTTAGATAATAAACAACTTTGTGTTGGCGAACGTGCAGTACAAAATATTCTTGCACAATCTTCAAACTACCCAGCTCTCATGTATACCAGAGCTCTCTGGCTTTTCAGATGTTCTGACTGCTGCCTACAGAAGAAAAAGATTGTTTCTACTACCAGTATCACTAAGTGCAAAATTAGCACTGTGTAACCTGAGAAGCCAGTGTCCAGGTTCTGGTGGTCAGTCCTTCCCATCAGATCATTCATGTGGAAGAAGCAGTGTTCTGTCAGACCTGCTTGACTTGTCCCATTGCCATTCACTGCCTGGTTTTGTGTGGTGGTTTCTTCCATGCAGGCCAGATGAGTTAGTATTTTGTGGTAAAGCATAGATTTCCTCTGCCAAGAACATTTGTGTGCATCTGTGAGAAAGTGCTTTTACACTTCTGTACAGCTTTTCTCTGTGTACATATCAATGAAGGAATTAGTCAGAGATGATAACCTGCTCTCCCCATACATGGATGTTAGTTGGAGTTAGATGTGCGGAAAGAAGAATAGGGTGTTTCAGTTCCTATGTCAGCTCTTAAAACTATGTTCATTATTGTACTGTCTCGGTGGGAAGCTGTGCATTAAGGGATGTAGCTAACATTTGCTATATTCTCTTTATTTTCTCATGCTGGCTTTGTTTTATGTACAAACTGAAACAAATGTCTTGGGCAGTGTATTTTTTCATCTGGGAGAGGAGAGGGTTTTTGAATATAGTAATTACTTCATATATATTCTGGAGGATTATGGAAATCACCTTGCACTTGAAGCAGGTGAGATTTGCAATGAATTGCAAGTTCTCTGGGGGACTGAGTATATTCTGCAGAGTCGGACTGGCACCCATGACAGTTCTGGATGTGCACAGAGCAGCTTTGCCTGTACTGTACAGTCTTATCATAAAGAGCCAAGTTGTTGACCACAGAATTTAAACTTTTTGAACACTCTGTTTTCAATACAAAAAAAAAATCATTCAGGTGGAGGAGATCCTACCTGTGAAAATAAAATGACAATGCTCAGCAGCAAGTGGAGCTGTGCTTTGCACTGTCTGGAGGCAGTCTGGATTTATCCAACTATTTGCTGTCTGGGACAGTTCTACACAGCATGAGGTTTCTGGCTCTGTAACCATCTGCAATTCTTGGATTTCATATCTGCTTAGGGCTTTTTTTCCTCTCTCTCTTTTCGTGGTTTTCTTTCCCGTCCTTATTCTGCCCGATTCTCAGAACAGCAGGAAATCTTCACAGAAACAGATGCTAAATAGTCTGTAGCAACAGCAAAGCAGTACCTGGATTATTGTATTTTAACAACATTTCTATTTTCAAATAAATTGTTGTGTATATATTTTAGTAAATGCTAATGGAAACAGAGGTGACACAATAAATCAAATAAAAGAATCAAACTCAGCATCAGCATTTCAAACATGGCCTTTGGCATCTAAAATGAATAGTTGCTTTGGTCTGCTTCAATTTCTGTAGTCTAGCTATCACAGAGAGGCAGAAAATCAGAGTATAATTATTTTTCCTGTGTATTTCCCCTTGCCCTTTAAGGTTCACAGCCAGGAGACTTTGAACAGCACTCGTATTTAAGCCTGTGGTTTGAAGATAAAGTTTGCACATGACTATGGGTTATTTTAGGATTTTTCATTCTGTGATTTCTGCAAGTTGGCTAAAAGTGCCAGAAGTATGGCCCCACCTGCTCCACTCTGCTTTCTTTAGGGTAGTTTCTGCTAGCAGCCATGATGATCTGGGATAGCCTTTGTTCCACCAGAATGAGTGCAAGCATGGACAGCCCTGGAGAGGGGTGCATTGGCAGCAGGCTACACAGCATCCTTCTGCTCTCACTTCCTGAATTGCGGGCCAGAAGAACCCGACCCATAACTTCTTGTACAGTTATTGACACAAATCTATCCCTGGTGTTATCCCTATTACAGCTTAACAGTCTGTATTTGGCTCATTAACATTTTAATGACATTCTTCTTGAAGAGAGAATGCTTTGAGCAAATTGCAGTTTATGGTGTTTCTAGGAAGATAAGTTTATTTCCAGCTAATATGAACCACAGCTCACTGGGACTAATGTAATGCAGCCTGTGTTAAAAGTGTGATTAGTTTTATATCCTATTTTCTTTCCTCCCTCAGAGGATTATGCCCAGCTGTGCAACATCCCTGTTCCAGGATCTCGACGGCCATATGGACAAGATGCTTTGGTTGACTTCGAGGAGCACTACACTCCAGAAACTAATCCATACTTTGTAGAAGACCGTAAGAAAGTTTCTCTTATGTAACATATTTCAAACAAAGGTTGTAACTTGGATTATTGCCCTGTAGTTGGCTCGATTCTTCTGTCTGCCTCTGAGTAATGTGGCCTATTTATGTTTTAGTTATTCCTTTGACACTAGCTTTCAGTCAGGTGTTCTGGTTCAAGCACCAGTGCTGTATAAGAGTCCAGTTGGGCTCAGGCTACAATATTAATTTTTAATATAGTGAAATAGTTTGTGCCAAGTGTATCAGATTCGTATTTACCAACAGATTTACAGCTAAGGGTCAAAAAGACTGCCAGTTTTCTTTCTCACAAATTAATTTTCCTTTGGAGCATAGGACAGATTTTTTCAGAGTGCATTTAGTTTAAAAGGGGGAAACAGGAATGCCTTGAGGCCATCTTTCCATGATTTTCCAGCAGCATTTATACGGGGGAAATGGAGACCAAGCAAGTCGTTCTTGCTCAACAGAGAAGATGTAGAGCACAGTATGATCAGAGAGTATGCATGCATATAGCTTTCAGGCTAGATGGAACAGCCCACCAAGCAGGATATGAGGAATTGTGTACAGCATCTCACGTTATACTTGAGGAGGAATATGAGGGTTCTTTATGGGTCTGGCCAAGCAAACTGTGAAGACCTGTGGGAGAGGACTGTTCACAGATCTCAGCATCTTCCTCAAGATCAGCCATCCTGTAAAGGTCCAGTGTATTTCATCACATTTTTAGAGAAGAAAAGTGGAAGTATCAGAAGGGACTTGTAACCTCCTGTGCTTCATAAATATGGCCCACAAGTTCCTCATTCCCAAAGTGCTTCTCCTGTACCAGGACTTATTTTTAAAATAACAGTAATAGGTCAGAATGGGGCAGGAGGATTACAGCACACTGTTAGAAGGGTGATGCACATTTCTTGTGCACATTGCACTTCATACATTTATACAGAACTACACAGATCAGGTTAATGAGGTCTTTTCTCTTTAGCATCCAAATGACCTTCTGGCTCTACACAGAATTGTAAAATGTCTTATTTCTTTATATTCAGATGATTTTACTTAAACAGTACTGAGTGTTGATGCTTAATTGAAATGTCACACAGATGGAAACTACCAAACACAACAAAAAGTCCAGAAAGATGGGCGGGTAGCAAATATGATAGATAAAATACTGAGCGGGGAAGAAGCATTTTGCAAGTTATATGAGCCATGGTGAATAAATACAACAAAATTGTGGACAGTTTTGAATTCAGAGCTGAGTCCACTGTCTTAGGCACAGAGGCTTAAGAGATCATGTCACTTGCTCCCATCCTATCACTGAGTCAGATACAGTGGCAACCAAATACATAGGAAACCTCAGAACACACTCTGTCCAGATCAGAGGCGTATTCCTTGACAGATGCAGTTGCCACATGTTTAGGGCATCAAAAACATCAAGGTCACAGTCCTGCTATGGTCTGTATGAGGAATACAAAAATACGTCCCATCCTGTGGCAGGTCCATGCACTTAGGTGTAGTGTTTGTCACCTGTGTACAATCAGCTTGCACAGAAACAATACACATATTTGAATTACAACCCAGGTCCTATCCAGCTGGTTTGAAGTATTTTGTGTAGTTGAATTTGCTGTTATAAATATTTTGAGTGTAGCAAGCTAAAATTACAATATGCTGTATTTATAACAGAAAAAAAAGTGTGTGTACATATATATGTACATGCATATATATGTAGATATATATTACATGTCAAATATGATGCCTTTTCTTTATTTAAACAGTTATGTTTTGGGGGGCATATTTCCCTTTCTTGGCACTATTTGTTTTTTAAAGTAGCAAAGGTCTTCTTTTTAAAAGACTCTCATCAGCCCTCTGCAAGCTGTATTAGAAATTAAACTTGGTCAAGTTTTTTACTACATTGTTACCATACATCACACCAGCTTGCTCAGTATCCTCAGTATTACTGCACAGAGATGTGATTTACTAGGTTTGTTGAAAAGATTGTAATATTTCCTAGTTAATGTACACTTGTATACATCCTATGTATTATATATGTTCTGGAGATGTGGCGTATGTCAGCAAGTATCTGTCACATTGTGCTCAGCATCTCCAGAATGCATTCAGTGTTAAGACTGATCACCGTGATCCTTACTAAGAATTCCACTCTGCTAGATAGAAACAATGTATGTAGTTGAAGAGAGGGGGAGTGGAAATGAAACTACAGAAGTTAAATGGAGAATGATACAGAAAGGGCAGAGTAGGAAAGGCAAAGCAGGGCAAGAGAAAAAGGGTGCCTCAAGACCCAAGACAGAATGGAATAAATACAGAAAGACAGGAGAACAAGCACAAGGAAAGAGAGAAATTCATATTCCTACGTAGCTTTGCAAATCTACATATCACAGCTGTTGCAACAATCTAAATCAGTAAATGGGGTTTAGATAAACCAGTAGTTTGTTTGTGCAGTCACTGTATTAATTATATGTTATGGGGCAGATGGAGAGGTGCATCCTACTCTATTCCACTCCAGCTCCAAATTCCCTTCCATTTCTATGCTATATATTAATTATGCTGGTAAACCTACAACTCCCAGACATTCTCAGCTTTTCCCTCAAAAGTCTTTTTGATGTGATGGGCTGCCATCTGCAGTCCTGTAATATCACTGCTCCACGAATAGAAAGCTAGTGCAAAAATACTGTGCAGGACTAACAGGAACAATTCAGTCCTAGAGAGAATCTCTAAACACATAAAAATTCAAGTAACTTTTTATATATATATCCTTCCTTATGTGTCAAAAAAGCCCTGTGAGAGGGAGCACAAAAGGCATTGTGCAAACCACTCAATACAAAGACAACTCTTTAGCTTTGACTACTCGCCACATAGAATTATGGCAAGGAGCAATTGGTAGATTATAGGTATTTGTACTGGCACCAGTCACGGAAGTACAAGCCAAAGGGTTGTTAACCAAAACCACAACAGGAAAGCAGTCACTGATTCCTTCTTACTTTCCTTTAAGGCAGTTGAGATCAATGTTTTTGTATGTTTTCTTCTGGAGAAATGAGAATGAAGCTCTCCCCCCTACCCTCACCTTATTTTTCTAGTATACTGTTGTAAGGAACTTTTACCCCAGACTTCACTACCACTTCTTACCTTTGTTTCCATAAAGTTTGATACACATAACAATTCAAAGTGCTATTAAGAAAACACTCATTTATCCTATAAAAAAATGCACTCTCAAATTATGCAGTTTCCTTTACCAAAAAAAAAAAACCAAAACCACAGGCTTTTAACTCAAAAACTTAAGAGTTCACAAAGTTATTCAGTTTTCATCTTGAAACATATCACAGTACTTTTCTAGTGCTTTTAAAACTCCAGATGGTGAAGATCTGCTAAAGCTGACCTATTTTCTGCGAAGTCAAGTCACATTCCAATAAACTTCTGAGACAGTTTCAGACTCCCACGATCCATTTGGTTATACTGCTTCAACAGCTCTGTAAGTTACTTGTTTGCAATGCTTTCTCCACCAAGGTTTTCTGAACAGCTTTGAGGAGTTACAAGCAGAGGAATGCGGTATTCTGAATGGATGTGAAAATGGCCGATGTGTAAGAGTTCAAGAAGGCTACACCTGTGACTGCTTTGATGGTTATCATTTGGACATGGCCAAAATGACTTGTGTTGGTGAGGACAGCATGTTACTTCATCTTCTTCTGTTTGTCTGTCAGTTTAAGGAGGGGCTGGAACAAAGGGGTTAAGAGATTATCACCTGAACTGCATTACAGATGCCAACTTTGACTGATTTACTGCAGAGGCCAGTGAATATTGTTACAGAAATAGTTATGTTTGTGTTCCTCAGTTCATCTTGGTCATTACAGCTGTGTTCAGTTAAGAGCCTAGAAATGAGCAGACACATTTATATAATGGCATGTAAACTAATATCAACGATTTAACACTAATATATGGAACAAATGTTTTTCAAAGGCTTTAGTGAGCTAAGAGAATGGAACTGGATCCACAGTAGAAGAGTAATTTCAGGATCATTACTTAGAGTGGTTGAATTGCCTAAACATGCAGATAACCACTTGGCGGGGTTTGGCCTGATTCTCCCTGATTTCAACAATCAACAGACTCACTTATTCCTTTCACTCTCAAACTAGTATATCTGCACAACTACTAACCAGAACATCTAATGACTATGTCTTCAGTTAAAACAACAAAGTGTGGAAGTGGCACGTGTCAGTAGAAGATGAAGCAAACAGCACCCCTCAGTGTATGAGCCTAGTAGAGACTGTGTGTGGGTATTTCAATTTAAGGTCTGTGCTGACTTTCTTAGCATTATGCTTTGTAACCCACAGCTGAGGTCTCCCAGCTGTATCATGTTAAGCTGCCTGCATGCCTTCTAATCTTTAGGACTTTATGGCAAGCTGGTCTCCTTAGCGAGAAAAGATGTAGCTCCTGTGTATTTCAAGCCAATGCTGCACAACATTGAGTGCAGGTAATTTGCTGTTTGCTGTTACTCAGTTGATGACAACAACAGTTCCTAAAGTATTTAATTTCTTAAAAATATAGATATTATACTAAGAACTTGGAGCATCTTTCTTATAAGCCACTTTTCAGTCATCAGCTAAAAACCTGAGATTTTAATATTTAATATTTTTTAATGTAAGTTATTAAATTTTTGGTCTGCAGCTTAGGCTAAGTTTGAATTCATAATTTAACAGTTTAAGGCCATTTAATACGCTATTCATTTCCTATAAGAACTTCCACCTCTTCCCAACTCATCTGTACAGCCTTTGACTCAGCCTACTTCCACTGATCTGAAATGAAGTTCTGAGTGTATTCATACAGCACATTCTATTCCTGACAATGCTGGAAATAAATGAGTTTTACCTACACACCAGACTGAAGTACTTGTCTTTTGATGTCCCCTTTTTGCAGATGTGAATGAGTGCAACGAGCTGAACAACAGGATGTCTCTCTGCAAGAATGCCAAATGCATTAACACAGAAGGTTCGTACAAGTGCTTGTGTCTCCCAGGGTACGTACCTTCGGACAAGCCAAACTACTGCACACCACTGAACTCAGAACTGGACAGTGAACTGGAGTAGAGGAAAATACCCATATCCTAAGCCCATATACTCTGCACTGTATAAAGAAAAGGAAGAAAAGTATTTAAGTTGAGAAGAGAAGGCACCAGTGTAGCAAACGTAAGGGGAGAAAAGCATTAAAATGTGTCAAAGGTGAGACATGATGGGCTGATTGTATGTCAGCTTCGCTGAAGTGACAGACCAAATGGACACATTGCTCTGTATGAAAGAAACAATCAAGTATATAGTGTGTTCATAAGAAAAAAAATATCTTTGAAAATAATCAAAAACAGTGCTGTTATTTTAAACAGAAGAGCTTTGGTTTTTTGGTTTGATGTTTTGTTTTGGTTTTGTTTTACTATTGCTTGATTAATTTGGCATTTAAATAGTGATGGAGATATTTTATATTACTATGTCATTTTTTGATTGTTCAGTTCCTTGCCTACTGTTTCTTTTCAGACCTTATTCTGATCAGTGCAAATTCTATGATACAGATATTTTTAGGCCATTTTATAAGAACTGTTACACAGGGTAATGCTCCTCCTTCTCTGGAACATTGGTCAGTGACTTCTTTTTCATTTGCTAGTTGTCTGCCCTGTGGAGCAGGCACCATTTGTTTTCAAATGTTTATATACCTTGGCGAAAAGTCCTTATATTCATTCTGTATTGTGTATGGTTGTTACTGCACTTAAAGTCTTTAGAACCTTTCTTGCCAAGTTCAAAGCTGCTAGTGGACAACATTGGATTCCTTTTGTACATTAAAACAAAAGATTTTAGCTCACGACTGTATTGTAATGTGTAAATTGAACACAAGAGAGATCTTGTATGATTACCCTAACATATTAAAGCTGTATATTAAAACTCAATAAAATCACCTTTTTTTAGAAAAAAAACCCTATTTACTAATTGTAGGCATTTTTTAATTGTTGTTTATGTTACAAGAATCAACCCCTCACGTGTTTACAGTACTAGAAGTAATTTACATTGCAACAGTTATGGGGAGTTGTCTGGCTGTTTCTTCTCATTCTGTTTTAATAAGACCAGAATCTGAATCAGTTAATGTTTGAAGTTGGGCTTCCAGAGGGAAGATTTCAAACACAGACCTACAGAAACTGTTTGACTTGGAAGCTGATTCCCATGGAATTTTTCTTCTTTCCTGTTTTAGGCATGTTTCCCACTAAATCTGCAAATAAGGCTCTTCAGTATCATGGCCTGGTTTTCAGAACCTACCGAAGAGAAAGGGGAGAATTTCCTTTCTTGATGAACTGTACCATCAGCTCTATTTTTCAGTGGAAGGAGAGAAAGAGATTAGGAGACTGACAGATGTTCCCCTTTGTCCTTCTCCAGAGTGAAAGAATTTGCTTTGGAAATCCCAAAACAGGTCTTTTTGATATTTTCCAAGTGAAATATTTTTCCTGTGTCTTTTAGACCTGCCCTGCATTAAAAGGAAAAGGATAACATGAGACTTCAAAAAGTGAGTCAAATTGGGTCCAACTGTCCGAAAATTAGATTTTTACTTCATGTTTCACCAGGGAAAAAAAAAAACCAACCAACAAACAAACAGAAAAACCAACCACAAACTTGCCTTGAATTTGAATAAAATTTTTTTCATATATTTAGGTCAAACAAAAAATATAGTAAGTTGTATTCTGTTCAGTACTGTGCACTCAGTAGATCTTATTAAAGCCCAGTAAAGATCTTATTAAAGTGCCTGTTAATATGCAGAAGCACCTGTCCTTCCCAGGGCCCCTCCTCTCTGTCTGTTTGACACTAGGAGTAGTGAAGATATTGCAGGTTTAAGATCTGATTGTGTGTTAAAATACAAGATCTTTAAGGAAGAGACCTTTTGTAAGTTGGCCAACTTCCCTGACTTTTCTAGAATTAAGCAGGAGCAGGGTGGAGGGACAGTTGCTCTTGTCATCTAAAAGAGGTGCACTACAAGCACTAGAGCTGGTCTGTAATTAAAAAAACTAATAATTCTTGCTTTCCTGCTGTGGTTAAGAACGAAGAAAGGTATGGTCTTGCTAGGGAATTCTGTAACTACAGAGCTCTTAGTTGTCCCATTTAAGGTTAATCCTATGATCTAATAAAAACCGAAGTCACAGTTACAGCCTTTCACTGGGTCTACTTTCATCTATCATGAAAATTCATAGACAAGACAGGGCTCCCCCCACTCCCACCTCCAGACAGCCTCTTCCTACTTCAGTGACCTCTGAAAACGGCCTAGGACTAACAGATGCCATTGCAATTGGCACCCCAGCCTCATATTTTTTTACATCCCAGTACTCCTTTAATCCTTCCCTAGCTAGGGAGTTAAAATGGCAGTATGAGTCTCCCCTTTTCCTAGAAGTACACCAGTATGACAGCTGAGGAAATAGCATTCAAACTTTGGTACACTTAGAAGTCTTCACCTGGGGACAAACACTACTGAGAATGTAATTCTAGCCATAAGATTGGCTTCTCACTAATTTATTACATCTTTTTAAAACAAGTTTTGAAGAGCCTGAGAATCTGCCATTCTTGGACAATATACCCTACAACCTCTTACTTTGTGTTATTTCAGACAAAAAAAAGCCAACCCAAAGCCAAGCTGTTCAATGAGCAACAAAACTAAAATGAAGCTTGAATTCTTACAACTTTCTCTCTTAACTCTCCCCTCAGCAGACTAACTCCAGCATCTTTGCCATGCTCAACAAGCACAGGCAGCACCCATCTACAGCTACCTACAGTACCAGGACAGGGTGATGGATGCAGATGCGACATGACTACTGCCAAACCAAGTATTGTCCATGCTCTCAGCAAGGAAGGTTAGTTGTGTTATTTGTTTCTAGGTGTCCATCAAACTTCACAGACCTCAGATTGTACTGGTCTTTTTGGCTAAAAGCTACCACTAGGCTCTGGCTCCATAGAAAACAAACCAACCAGTAAACCTAAGTCTAAGTGGCCTCTTGAGCTATCAATTTTTGTAACCAGCAATTCACAAAAGAGGTTTTGGTGTGTCCAGCCATCTTCCATTTTCCCTGCCTGATTCAAGAAAGTTGTAGTTGACCCAAGCCCTGAATGAAGGCTGAAAACATTCTTCTACTTCAATAGCCATGTCCTCATCACAGCCGCACTCTTCCATTACAGACACTATATAAGCAAACAATGTCCTTTGTGCATGCTTCTGCTTTTTCCTTTTGCCTCTTCTTACTTCTAATGTGCATTAAAACATATACAGGGAGACAAAAGCAGACCAAACTGCCTAACTCCACTTAGATCCCAGTGCTTGGTATTCCACGTTGCCTGGCTCCAGGCCTTCAGAAATGCTTTAACAAAGGAACCACAATTGAGGGAATTAAATGAAATTCAGCCCATCTGACCTCAGCCTCTGGAGCCCACCTACTTTGCCCCAGTGTAGCAAGGCTGGTTGTGTCATTTCACCTGGAAAGCTGCAGGGCTTAGAAATACAATTCTGATTCATAGTTAAACAAACATTTTTTTAACATCATTAAGATGGGCGTTTGGACAGCATGGATGTAGCCATTTACTTGTTACAAGCGCTGTGGTTTTGGTGAGAGCCCTCAAAATACAGAAACCACCACATTCAATTCCATGATTCAAGTTTCTGAGTGCAGCAAGTCTGGAACTGATTACAGCTTATACTAAATGGCACCAATACTTTTTACATCCATATGGATCCTCTAAAAAAAAATATTAGTGCTTTTTCAGCTAGCCATTTCCTTGTTACAAAAAGTAAAATTGCTGACATGGTGGAACAAAATTCTGCTAGTTTCCTTATAATGCTGCTGTGCTAATGAGCATAAAGTTACTACGGAACTTGAGTTACACACATTTTAGATAGACATTTAATATGAACAGATACGTTGATGTTGGGATCCTATTCAGTTAAAAATTAGCCAATGTTAAAATTATTCAAAGTGAGCACTAACATTCCTTGGGAAAAAACTGTCACAGCTGGACAGATCACTTCAAGAGACAAAACTGACACTCATGACAAAAATTCAGCTAGTCAGTGGCAACTGACACAAATCAATTCCTAACTAAGAGAAGTCCTAAAACACTAAAGGTGCTGAAATGGCTGTCATGACCTATTAGCTCACAACGACCCTTACCCTCATGGGGGTTTGAATCTCAGTTTAGCAGCAGAGGGGCTACTGGCTTTGGCATTCTTTCCTCACTTCTCAAAAGAAAAGTTGACAACCCCATTAGAGCGTGTCATGGGCCTGATCTGGCCAGCGGTTAAACCACAGTACATTCCTTCAAAGTGCACAGCAAACTTGAAAACCCCACTGCTGCCTCTAGAAGAGACTACAGTATTGTTCTTTTAGTAATGCCACCCACTTTGAAGAGTAGTTTGTACTTGCTGGGGATTCTGGTAACCCCAAACAGGCCAACAGAGATATTAAGGAGCCATTCAAGCAAAGAAGAGGCTTTCCTGAATGTGTGTCACAGAAGCTACTGCTCACTTCTGAGATCATTATTTGGTGTTTGCACAGCTTTTTCTATTAGAAGATCTGAAATTTACCTAGGGAAGCTAAATTAGGTGCCCAAAACAGAAGTAGGAACACTAAGAGTGAATGAATGAGGAAAATCTGCTGAGGGCTTCCCAGTGAGTGACAATATCAGCCTGGGAGAGAGTAACAGCATTCCTTGGGAGAATGCCAGTGCCCAGGCTAGTCACTATATACGCCTGCAGGAATAACCTCACAGAGCAGGAGAACTGGAAAATTTGGACCCTCCTGGGGCAGCACTTCCAGAGCTGTGTTTGCACACAAAGCTGTGAAAGATCTTGAACCCCAGCACCATATCACCCCCACCAAGCTTTACCATTTGAGCACTCGTATACCAAAAAGAGAACATATGTTGAAACAGGATTATCCTGTGATAACCTGCACTATTAGGTGATTTTACTACCTGGTGGGAAAAGAATGACATAAACCAAAGAAATGCAGGATGTCAGCTATGTCAGATTTCATTCAAGACCACTAAATCACCAGATATGTGTTTTGACTCAGGCTCCTAAAGAAAGCCTTCAGGCTGCCTGTTCTGTCCCAGCTGTGTCTGGGTCCTGTGATTGCTCTGTTCTTCTCCCTCTCAAGCTATAGGCCTGGGAAGATACTGCTGCTCCTCAGCAGCTGGGCAACCTCAGTTAACTTTGAGGTTTGCACTAGGGGCTCCAGAGGTCCCTTCCAAGATACATTTTTTTCCATGAGGGGAGGCTGTGACCTGACACAGGAGCCTCTTCTCCCTATCCTTAAGTGAGACAGGGAGCCTGACAAAGGGCATGTGACCCCGTCCCCTTCTTCTCCCACACCTGAGCACGTGCCAGAAGTGTGCCTTTCACTTTGGAGAAAATATAACACCCATCTGCTCAGCTTGTCTCCCGAGAATCCCATCCAGAAGGAGCATTATGCATGATATTCACTGTTGCTTGCTAATGACCAATATGTTCTTGAAGAGTTAAGTGGCAACCTCAGGTAAAAAGGAAGTTCTGCAGTAAAGATTTTGTCCTGATAGAAGACACAGAGAGGGAGGAAATTAGGATATTCTTATTTCTTTCTACACTGCCTTTCCCTTCCCCTCAAGTCATGCTTTGCTACACACTGCTTTCCATTAGCTCTGAACCAAGGGGGATGGAGAGGATACTGCTAGCCAGCATGGAAAATTTCTACGTGACAATTTCAGCATCACCTCCAATCCCTATCTACTCACACTGCCAGGATCCATTCTGGGCTGGATTTTTCCAAAGCACTCCATATTGATTTAGCTCTCCTCTCACCAAAGCCTGTGGCACCTCCATGGATTCCAGTGGGAGCAGAGCAAAGGCTGTACCAAGTTCTTTTGAAAAATCCCACCATGTGTGTTTAATGAGGAATGCCTCTGGCAGAAAGCTTTGAGTAGAACGAAGCAGATTTTTTTATTTCTTTAACATTAAAAGCTTAATTTCTGCCACTTCTCATCCAGGATGTAACTACCTGGAACGGTGGGTAGAACCTGTTCCAAAATCCTCAGCAGGATATAGACTGTTTCCACCTAAAACTGAGCTAGACTTCTCTGTTATCTAAATGGTCCCTGACACTTGTGAGTGGACACCATTCTCAGGATTCACACATCCCTTCCTGCTGCAGGCAGCCATCCAGCTCAACTCTGGCCACAAGGGCATTCCCCACTTTCTGTCTCATCCAATACCCCTGTCCGGGGCTAGTCCTCACTGTAGTCCTGCTTCTGTTTTTCACCTCCAGCACATCCTGTCATTTGCTCATTGCCCAAAGCCTCAGCATCCCATGCACCCATTCCTTCCTGTTCATTGGCACTGGACTCCACAAAGTAGTTTTCAGTCTCTAAATACAGACCTGACGTGGTGAAACTGATAGCTGCTATCAGGTACTTAGAAAAATCTTCCGTCAGGATAAACTGATCACATCCGTCACAGCGATCTCTTTCCTCACAGAAATGGCACCACCACCACCAAGTCAGTTTTATATTCTTCCTAAAACTACCCAGAGACGTGTGACATATTCATTTTCTTTCTTTTACCATAGGCAAGATTTTAGCAATGAATGTATTCTTCTTTGTCATGCAGCATCACCAAATTGACTGAAGAGCAAACATGGAATAAAGACGTTTCAAAAATAAAACCGGAAAAGGAAATCCTTTGATTTGCACAACAGTGAGCTGAATGAACATGGAATTGTCATTCACATTTGCTCATACTTAAATGTCCTTTTTTAAAATTCCCTTAAGCTGAAAAGAAAAAAAAGAAAGGAGCTACATTAACTACATTATTCATTGCAATGTCAGTTAATTTCAGTACGTTGAAGATAAAGCAGATAGCAGAGAGCTTTTGAGGGTTTCACTATTGAATATAAACAATACATAGTACACCCAGATATATATATTAGTTTCACATCTGGTAATAGTTCTGGTATTGGGTTATTCCACCAGAAGGCAGCAAGAACTATTTTTAGCCATGCTGGCCCTTACTTCATCCAGTAAAACTGGGGTTATGTTTGAGTGTTTGCTAAAAACATTACATCTACCACATACTAGACCTAACAAAACACTTGCAAATGTGTACCACAAGGACGATAGTCTAGGAAAACCTAACACGATAGGTATTTTCCCTGTCTAAACCCATAACTCAAAACCGCTTCAAAAGACTCAGCAGCATACAGGGCTCAAGGGCAAGGACCTTGAGCAAAAGATCTTGCACATGGTCTACCAGCTTCCAGGACAGACCAAAAAAACCAATTCAAAACAATTCAAAACTATGAGGAACAGAGTGCTTAGAACTTTTGAAAGCAATCTAGCAATGCTGGAAAAAATTGCTAATTCCAAATTTTTTGTACGTTTCAAAACGAGTGGTATCTCACTGAACGCTTCCAACTTCCCTGCTGCCCACACAGAATGGTTATATCACGAAACACGAATTTATAAGTAAATTTACTTATCATTAAATGGCAAATAGCAACAGTCAAACCAAACCTTTTTAAACTCTGGGTTCTGGGGTTTAAGTTGCCCTTACATAAAGCATTTTATTGTAGGATCATAAACAGGATGAAGCATCCACAGCTTGCAAAAGGTATTCATTTTATAATTAATAAATATTAATAAAAGTTAATAGACTTCTCCCATTGTACAACCAGCAGAAGATCTGAATCCAGCACCTTCTGTTCAAACACTGAACAGAAATATAGGCAAGTATCACAAAGGCCTGGAGGGACAGTAGGAGCGATAAAGCCCTTATAATTTGTTTGGGCTGAAAACCGCAGAAGAGGGCTCCAGGGAAGCCTGCCTTTCACGGGTTTTAACAGCAAAGATACTTTTTCTCCTGCCTTTGTCAGTAGAGGTCAGCACAGCATCTGAAGTGCCACATTGTTCTCGTTTAAGGAATGATAAAGTCCACAGCCCTTTGAGCAAACAGGGCCTTAAGAAACAGCTCCAAGACAACAGAAATGTGAAGCCTCACAAAAAAAGACACAGCAACAACCGAAAAGCCAGAATCCAAAAACCAGAGTAAAAGCATGCTACACGTTTAAAGGTTCCAATAAAGCAATTACAGTCTAACAATGGCTATTTAAAAAAAACCCAAACCATTAGCCTAAGGTAAAAGCTGCCACCTAAAAATCCCAGCTGACTAACATTCTGAGGACTCTTCCTGCTGCGTGCCAAATAAACTATTTAATCTCCCTGCACAACAAAATTCCTACCCTCGGCTGCGAGCAGCTGCTCTAGCTCATGTAAATCTAACACATACATACAGGTCAAGGAGATAGGGAAAGCATTAACTGCACTGGAACAAAGCCTAGGAATGCAGGGGAAAAACCCACGGACAGACGCTCATCTTCCCAACACAACAAAATAGATATCCACTGCGTGATCCTTGTCCCTCTGAAGTCAATGGAGAAACCTAGTAATTGGTGAGTCTCACTGTGCACACTGCTATTCCTGTCTCCTGGGGCCTCTCAAAGTCCCGATGACTGTCAGCCAGGAGGTGACATGCTATCACAGCACCTGACAGGAACCATGAATGAGCAACTCTTCCTCTTCCTTTTAGAAGAGGAGACTGTGGCAGTCAGCTGCTCTCGAGACAGGTGCAAGCAACAGAGATTTGGCAGTGAAGAGATGTCACCTTTTGGCCAAATCAGTTCCCTCCCCTCGCAGTGCATGTGACTGAAAAAGGGCCCATGTTTCAATATGATTTATTCACCACCTCAGCAGAAGAGCCTATGATGTTTGTCAGTATGACCCAGACTCCAACAGAGAACTGTGGAGCTGTATCCCAAAAAGCCATTTAGTACAGACTGCCAGTGGCAGCAAAATGGCTTGCACTACAGTGTATTCCATAAACTGACACAACAGTGTTTAGCACAACTTCACGTGTCTTCCCTGTTGGCAGTACTGGAAAGCAACACCTTGAAATTCAGAAATGTTTGATCAGCAAATGGAAGCCCCTTGGAACAGTGGCAATGGAAGCTACAGGAGAACAAATTCACACTAATATACAGCGAAAGTAACTCATCTTGGTCAATGAATTATAGTGAGGGGAAACTAGCATAAATGAGAACCTAATTCCATCAGTCTAACAAAAAGCAGATGGATTTTAGCCACTTTAAAATATTTCCTTTCCTAATTACACCTGGCTACAAAGGATAAGTAAAATGGTATGCACCCATCTTCTAGCAACCATGAAAAAGTTAACAGAGTCCTGTAAAGGAAGTCTTTTTGCTAGAGATGCATTACCTTTAAAACACATTGTTGCTCTTTTATTAGCACATTATACACAAAGGAGGAAACAATTTCTCCCTGCTATATGTTTTCTCGCCTTTTTTTCTTGTAAACTTCAGTTCTAAAAGACACATATTAAAATAAATGTAAGAGTACAATAAATATAAGAGGAAAGATCAAACATGTAAAGGCTGAAGTGCAGGACTATTAGTGCAAGACTATCATGCCTGAGGTCTTCTAGCCATTATTAATACCTCTGACTCATAGTGCAAATCAGTAAAAAATGGGCACCCTTTTGTGCCAAGTGCTTTAAAAAAGGCTTTCTCTCAACAGAGGTATAACATGAGAAAATAAGATGGTTACAGATGGAAAAAGTATACAAGGAAATGATAATGCTAGTAATAGTGACAGCAGCTGCCTATCCCATATGAAGAAGGGATGCAGTCAGGAATGGGGACTTCTGACATGGCATCCTGAGCAGCCAGCAGAGCAGAGAAGTCACTTACTTACAAAGATGGGCAGCACCAGAAGATGAACTTTTGGGAGATAATTTCTGACAGTTCAGGAACCTGATGAAATTTTCAGTTGCCCCTTTTACCTTCCTGGAACAAAATACCACCTGCAGCAACAGCGTTGACATTTTGTGACAATGGTGTGACAAAGGAGAGGTTTGCAGAAGGCCAGTGAGGTAACGTTGCAGTTGTTTATAGCCCCTTCCCACAAGTGGGGGAGAAAAAACAAGGGTGCTTGAATGAATTATTTTACAAGTGGGAACATAACATAGGATGTAATCATGAGCTGGCTGGAAGCACAGATCGGCTCTGCCAGACTAAATTACACACAGGGCAGAAGTAGAATGCAGAGAACCTTGAATACAAAGATGTAACTGAAAAGGGAAGAGTAGACAAGTAAATTACAAGGAGGAAAAAGATGAAAAGCAGAAACAGCCAACAGAATAAGATTTCAAGATAAAAGTATTACTTCCTGTGAGACCTTTGGCAAGTTAGTCCATTTCCTCATCAATACCATGGGGATAATGTTTCCTGCTGTCACCACCTCCCTAGAAGATTTAAGCTCCTGGTTGGCTGTACAGAAATCAATCACAGAGAAGAGGTGAGAAAGTACAAAAGATTTGAGACTTAAGAACTCTAAGGTTTTGTAAATGAAGCTTTAATCTTCACTATTACACTGCCATGCATGTTCTTTGTTTAAGGAACAGAGAAAAAAAATAGACATTGTGTTTTGGTAAGAAAGAAGGGGAAAAACAAATTAGACTTCTATTTGTGGTCTCCCTTCATTACCGCACAACAAATCTAAAACACACACAGATAGTTTATGGCATGAGGGATTACAGACCACAACTGTGCTAACCTCATCAGGCCACAAATACGCAGGGCAGACAACCAGACTTCTACATGTACATTGACTCACAGCTTGAGTCTGACTTGCGGTTTTCCCTGACTTCTTTATTTAAGATCACAATGAACTGTTCTTCAGCTTGCCCCATAGGCTTTAAGCAGGAGATCTGTTGGTTTATTTCTATGTTTTGATGATTTGCTTCAGTGGCAGGGGGGAGGAAAACATACATGTTTCTGTACAGTGAACATAAGCTACAATTAGAAAGGCCCTTAAACGCAGAGCTCCTCAGCTGCTATAAACTGCACAAATCCATTAAAACCAATTGGCCAAATTCCCTAGACGGCTTAAATCAGCGTCACTCCACTGCAGTTGATGAAGCAACACCAATCTGTAGAAGCTAGGGATCTGGCCCACAGACTGTACTGCAGTCCAAAAAGACCATCTGTGTTTAACAGGATAGGAAATCAAAAGGAAAGTTTGTGTCCTTATAATTTACTCAATACTACTGACACAATGGTTTTCCATAGTTTTAAGTCAGGTAGACTAAACAAAAGCTATACAAGATAAAAAGTGGTTTGTTGTTTCTTCCTCAGTATAGCTTTACCAGGGAAAGTTATGTAATTTCTTGCAACATATTCCACGAGGCAATGAAACATGAAGACATGAAGGAGACAACTGAAGAGACAAGAGGGACAGGAATAACCATATAAACCATCCAAACTATTTAATGAATTATAGGCAAGACAAACTAGAGCGTGCTGCCCTGGTTATGCTGACTTTATGTCAAACCCATTCCCACTGATGTCAGTGGAAAGAGTAGCATAACACAATGTTGCTCAGCAGCACAAGGGAAGCACAGAATAGAAGCAGAGGAGAAGGCTCAGGTAGTTCAGCTTTTTATTTTGGATGCTATTCTGAAAAGATTCCACATTCAAATGTCATGGGAATTTGGATACCGTTTTTAGCATTCTGACTGTGAAAAGCCAGATGCAGATCTAGAACTAACTCAGTAATCAGCACCAGGGGGGAAACCATAACAAAGCATCTAGGTTCATGTTTTGAGGCTCATTGGTAAAAATCAAAATTATTTGTGCAAAGCTCCTTTGAGGTGCCTAGTAAAAAGCAGCGTCTTTGTCATGCCGCCATGGCAGACCTCAGTCTAAGCTTTCTGTGGTGAAGAATTCATGTTTCTCTGTACTTGAACAAGCAGACCTTGCATACAGAAACTTGCTGAAAAGAGTTTACTTACATCCTTAGCACATGTACATATGCATGTGTTTTCACGGTACAGAGTGTAAATGGACTACGAAGACAAGATGCTTTGAATTCTGGGGGACCAAAAACATCCCCATGAATTCTGGGCACAGTGTTACTCTGCATCTGTTCATGCTGCCATTGTTTGTCCTAGAGGCTAATGGATAAGAAATACAAGCAAAAATGGTTCTGTAAGAGAAAATACATCTCTTCTGCTTTGACACAGAAAAAACTAATTTACAACATCTGCTCTCAGCAACTCTTCCTCAGCCTGGCTCTCTTCTGGCTCCACCAGCTACCTGATCAATCCCCAAAAGAAACTCTGAAGCGGAAAGTCTAAATACCTCTCTCAAAACAGATTCTCTCCTCAAGACTGCAAGAGTAAAGTGGGAGTGAAACAATTTGCACACTGGGTGAGAAATTCTTCCAGTGCGCAAAGTCAGAATGACAGGAGAGAAATCCTGCTTTAACCTTGCATTCAATTTTTAATGTTTGGAGATGCTTTGAATGACATTGAGAAAATACGTGCATGTCTGAAAGAACAGCTACCAGCAAAATCAGTGTGAGCAGGCTCTACTGGCACCATGCTGACTGATGCAAGACAAGCAAGCTATTCAAGGCTAAGCCTCTCCAGGGCTCTGGTAGTGCTTGGTGCTAACTGCACCACAACACACAGAAAATGTGTGATACAAATTCATGTCTGTAACCACTAGCAACTCATCGAGCAGATTGAAGATTTAAACTAAACTACATTTAAATAAAAACATGCACAAGTGAAATACTGCTAAGCAGCTTTGCATTGAAGCACTGTTATACTGTGGAGATCAACTTTGCAGAAACAGGGTTAGTTAGGCCTATTCCACAGCTGCCCATAATAATGAATTCAAACAACTTTTATCATTGCCAGTTCTTCAGCCTTGGTCTAAGGTCTGAAAGAGCCAGAAAGACTGAAGCTTGTCTTCAGTCATCTTCATGACAGAATTTTCTCAGCTAAAATGGGCTTCAGCTAAGTCAGTATTTGATCCTCTGTTCACTACAAAGGACCTTTGTTAGATTTGTAGTATGGGGTCTGCAAAGATCAACCTCTTCCTAAGAATTTACTAATTACCAATATTAACGCACACCAAAAAAAAACTGTAAATATTGTAACTTTCAGGTCCTTCTATAAATTAAATTACTCATTTTGAGAGGAGTTTTGCTTGGAGTATTCAATTTTGATTTATTTAAAAGTACTTTCAAGGAAAACTTGGGTA
Organism: Pezoporus occidentalis; assembly: GCF_034315485.1. NCBI lineage: Eukaryota > Metazoa > Chordata > Aves > Psittaciformes > Psittacidae > Pezoporus > Pezoporus occidentalis. The sequence continues at coordinate 3,731,527 of NW_026915376.1, forward strand.
TTATTATTAATTTTCACGAATTCAACAACAATGTCTATTCACTCACCACTTGTATGTTTATTTGTTTTTCATAAATAATTACATTCTTGTCATGAGAAATGGGATCATTGCAAAGTTCTCAACAAGGCAGGCACGTCCCTGAAAATGCTCTTGATATTTACATAAACTGCTGTAGCATTATCTAGTCTACATAAACCTAACACAGATTTGAAAATTCATACCTAAGCCACCATACTAGCTAACAGTCATGATCACTGCCTACATAATGTGGCTGAAACAAAAGGTTTAGCATTCTCCAAATTCCTTAAATGCCACAGGGCCTTAACTCTCACCACTTTCAGCAGGATTTGTATATAGATCTTAAACAGAAGAAAAATTACTTGTCCACATAGCAACATCTATCTTTAAAGTCTCTACCTTCCCACTAAAATAATCACCAATCGCAAACAATGCATTAACTATCTTCAAGAAGCACACTGCTATTCTAACATGAAACTAACAATGTAAAGACCCACAGGGAAAGCTTTCTTACAGCAATTTGCCTCATTTGTATAAATTGAAGGAAAGGCATGTACCTCACACAGCAGAGAAAGTAGGAAGAAGAGATAAAAGCTAGGTAAGTACAGTATTCTGCTATCATCTTAATTGAATATAATGTGAAAATGGTTCTTTTTTTTCTTTTAGCTTGACAGGGCCTTGGAAGCTTGGTATGTTTTTTATAAACACTAAGCTGAAAATAATTAAAATTGGAAAGTTTCTGATCAAAGAACTGACCCAAAGCCCATTTATCTCAAATTAATTCATAAACATATTTGAGGATTTTAACAGAGTTGCGATTCAAGAGCTGTAGCTGAACCTCATTGAATACCTGCACAACAGTTGGTTTTCTGGCATATAAACGCACTTAGCTTGCTTAAATAATTCCAACGTTAGTCTCTGGCCTGAGGCTGCAGACTAAGTTTCGCTAAGGAAGAAAGTACTCAGATGAAATGATGATGCACTGACTTTAAACATCATGCTTAAGCATGCGAGATCTCCACCCAAAACATGTATTTTGCTATCCTACAGCATGTTGGCCATCTTTGTCCTCTCTTCCAAACCAAAGAACATCTTTGTTCCAACTCTCCAGTCTCAAACAATTTCAAAGCTTTAACTGAAATTAAATACTTGAGGGAAGTGATAACTACTCAAGGATAAGGTCAAAAGGCACAGTGCTACTGTGCCTCCTCATTTTTTGGTAAAGTACAAAAGATGACATCCTACATGCTTTTGAACAAGTGTTTTCCTCATGCAGGAGAACTGTGTCTGCAGACAGAGAATTATCAAATTCTTTTACTTATATTGCTGGGGGAGGGCAAAAACAGCTAAGATCTTTCCTTTGTTTAAATGCATTTCCTGCCTTCCTTACTGCTATAGACTGTGTTGTGCAGGCCTATTTATAGTCCAAAGAAAGGAAAAAGCACCACTGGAGGCAGGAAAACTAAGTTGGGAAAGAATAGAAGGAAGTGTGGCTGCCATTTAGCCAAACAATCTAGAACTAATTAAGCTCAAAAGAGCCCCAGCCTCAGTGAAGCTGCTGGGAGTGAGCAGAGCACAATCCTGTTTCTCTCTCCAGGGCCCTGCCAGGGCTGCTGAGTGTGAGAGTCATGTATAGGACACTGCCAGGCAGCAAGTAATCTCAGCATCTCAGCACTGTGAGAAGAACTCTAAAAAAAGGAGTGTGCTGAAAGTTAAATACCTATCAAATTAAGGTAAGTGTCTCCTTCCGGCATTTCTGCTTGCTGTATTCTCCATGTCTTTTCAGGTGCAGTCAGACTGGTAAATGAAAACAGAATGAGCTTTGGAGAAGCAACTGTATCTGATTTTTAGATAAAGGTTTGCAGGATGTCTGATTTTTAGATAAAGAAATCTGATTTCAGTTATAGATTCTTGAGAACTTTTCTTAAGCAAAAGGAGCCTTTGCTATATATCCATAAGATAACTTTACTGTTTTCCTCACCTATGTTGTGTTCATCTTATTATCTGCAATTAAGTAATAGAGAAATGTTCATGGTAACTATATGCTTCAAAGAAAAATAATGAAAGCAACTATGCATTAGGTTAAATGCACAGATTTAGAGAAAGGGAGGGAGAAGTATATATACCATACACTTATACAAGATATGCTAATTTAGAATACATAAACATATCAAAATATAATTTATAATGAAAGTTTTGTGAGAATTTAGTCTTAGACTCATGACCTACATTTGAAGGCAGGAACATAGCCAAAATTGAAGCATCTGAAAAATCCTAGTTCGAGATTTTATTATGGCAGGTAATTTGTGTGTTTGTTTGCATGCCCAAGAAGATACACTATATATGAATGTTGATATATATTATTCATTGTGATCTTGCATTGCAATAGTATGTAGCTGGCATTCTGAGATTTAATTCAAAATGGCAGTAGAATTTGAGTGGAAATTTTTAATCTACTTATTTTCAGATACCATAGACAGAGTTATACTATCATGACTGCATACGTAAAAAGCTCCATTTTAAGGTATACCAGTGCACAGACCATATTAATTCTATGAATTAGCATCAACAAGACTGAATTTTAAGAGGGAAAAAGAAAAAGTTGGTTAAGATTGTGTTTGATTTCTTTGATTTCCAACATGTCTTTTTCTCTCCTAACAAAGGAAATGCTGTTGTGATTTGAAGGCAGGAGTACAGAAGCTGTAGAATACCAGATTCAGGATTTCATCATGCAATTTTCACCTTCTTTGATCTATGAGAATAACATTTGTATTAGTCTCACTTGTGTTAACATGTTACCTCTATGCAGATGCCATTCAGATTATTCATTGTTATTCAGATATTTTTGGGGATTAGTGGCTTATTGTAAAACTTGCTGGTGAGTTAAAAGGAAGTGTGATGTGTTGTTATTCTACTGTATCCCCGTAGGATGCTATTATGTTTAGAGTCTGTTATTGTGAAGATAGGAAGGCAGGATGTCACTCATGTAGGTGAAAAGCTGTGATAGGACAATTGTAAACAACAGCAGTCAGCTGAAAAAGTGATCCAGGGAGGTGTCAAGCAGCAATCCCAAAGAAGGAGATGTTAGTCAATGCTCCTAGAAAGCATCAAGCTTTTCTTTGTCTGATTTCAAAGTAGTCAATTATTTACAATAATTCTCACTTCCAAGTGATTATGAGCCTGGTCTAGTGAACAATAAAACACCTCTAAAAGGGGTAAAAACAGAAGCCTGTACAGATATTTGCAAGATAACAAAAGCTTTTTAGACTGCAATTTGAGTAACTAGGATAGCATGCTCATGTTCAGGTAATATTCCTTGCTTTCAATTTCAGTAACCTATTCCCCTGCACAAACACTGAGTAGAAACAAAACAAACAAACAAAAAAAAAGGACACCAAAAAAAACCATCCCACCCCACTCTGAAAAACAAAAAAAAAAAAAAAAAAATAAGATTAAACTGTGCAACCACCACTATACTGGGTGAGCTTTTGTAAAACTCATATGATGGAGGGAAGGAATAGAGGCAAACCTGCAGATAAACACTCACCCAAGCAAAGAAGCATTGCGATTTCTGCTGTTAGACAAATGCAATCATTTCCATGCAATCATTTCCATGAGATGTCAGTTCCACAGCAACTGCAATACAACTGAAAGGCAAACACTGGATCATTCAGATTTACTCAAGTCTGCAGCACTCTCCACAATATTATTTTTAAGCTCAGTATCACTGCATGAATGTAGAAAAACAAAGACCACTGCTTAGCTATAAGGAGATCATTTGCAAATCAGCCGGTTGCAATGTAATTATACAGGCAGGGGTGATAAAATCACGTACTGATGCACTTTCGCATTTATCTGTGGAAAAGATGATACAGATGGTACTTAGAAATTGCCTAACTAGTACTCTTAATAAATTCATATCCGTAATGAAGAATGAACAGAACAAATTCTGATGAGAGGCACAGATGCAAACCCACTGCAGCTAGAAGAGTTGCTCACACTGCTGAGAAGGGAGTTGTTTGTTCTGAAGATAAGGAAAATCTACTTCATTGGCTATTCATTTCTTTTCTGTTTCTTATGGTATGCTGTATGTGGAACATAGCAGTAGCTTGAAGCAACCTTACTTTCTTCAATCACAATCACTTTAGCACCTAGGGCAGGCTCAGCACAACTCGGAATCTGGGAAAATGTGTCAGCAGTATGGCTAGTGGTGCTCAAGACATTCTATGCTGTCTCCAAATAAGACAGCATACCTTAGAAAAAAACACGGCTTACAAATTACTGTTAGGTTTTTTATCTTTGAGAACTTAAGGTCAGTGTTTTCAAGCTTGTTTCTATAAGTGCAAGAGTTACTAATCCTAGTTTAAAAAATGGAAACTGCCTTACATAGTCACATAATCACAGAAGTAGCAGTTTTATCAGGGGAAAAACCATACTCATAAAAAGATCTAATTCAAAACTGCAAGAGCTCACAAGTTCATGAGTTCAAAGATTGCAAACTGACAGTTTTATCCTTAAGATACAGTTTTTCCAGAAGGTCTTAGAATGACATTTACACCCCTGCACCTTATAAAATCTTACTACCTGCTAGGGTCTAACTGCTCTGCAGGACATTCTTTGTATATAAACACTTCTGAGTGTTCACAAGTACTAACAGGGTCACAATTATTAAGATACCAGGCTAAAAATAAAATAGGAGAATTTGATACACCAGAAGGAAGTTGAGGTTCACGTTTTCTACACTGCCATTATTTTGCCAGGAGGTACAAAGAAGTCCAGGGTTGTCAAATGCTTCAGTCAACTGTCACTACTGTGTGGCCAGCATGGGTTTCTGGTTCCAGGAAAGCTGACTGACGTAAAAGAAAAATCACGACTTAAAAAATAATGCACTTCGAGTGACAGACAAACCATGCCATGCTTTCATGCAAAGCTTGCTCAGGTTTAGTAGGATTTATTATTCCTCACGCAACTGCTCCTGTCCTAAGTATCTTAATTTCTCCCTAAACCCCTTTTCCACCATACCAGACACTCTTACAAGGGAGCTTTGTGCTCCAAGTCACAGTCAAGCCTGCTAACATTACAGGAAAAAAAGAGCAAAGACTTAGAAGTATCAGTGTGTTTGGGGCAGTCAAAGCAAGATTTTTTTAAGAACACATGTACAGTCTACAGTAGTCTCACTCAAAAAAGCAGAACTGGGGGAGAGAGAACATAAAAAGAAACCCAGCTAAAACACATTACGAAATCAAAGTTCAATATTGGACAGATCAAAATAGTTCTACAAAGAGAAGCAGCTGCTCAACACTTACAACAGAAATGTCCATGCTAAAAAAATAATTGCTTTAATAATGTCCAAAAAATCTAGCTTATAACTGTGTGCTGAATAACATCCTGACTCGTGCAAATGTTTATACAGGTGCTTAAATTTAAGCATATGAGTAGTCCCATTGATTTAAAGTAAAATTATTTCAACAGGCTGATAAAATTTAAAGCCAGGCAGAGTCATTAGATCATCTGGTCTGACTTCAAACACAGCATGCTAATTGTACCATTCCTCTTGTCCAAAACCCGAAAGCTTGCCTGCTTACAACAGAACATATGGATATAGTATGTTCAAGATAAAAGTTTAAGGGGGAGATCAGAAAGTTCTACATGCATGAGTAGCGACTCACTCCAGTGAGAATTGTTCAAGTTGACACAAATCCCTTAGCTCAAGCAGGAATTAAATGTTGCACAGGCTTTGTACCAGCTTACTACACATGGGTGAAGGTCAATGTGTTTATGGAAGATGACTGTTTCTCCCAGAAGTCTATGTGCCATCAGAAAAAAACAATTAACTTTATTTTGATTGTTTTCCTACTCTTCTAATGGGCTAGAGAAGTACTGTTGTATAACCAAGGCTGAATGAAAAAGCTGCTTTACAAGTCAATCTTCATGCCAAAGTGAAGCTGTATTTTTTGCCTTTGGTTCTCTCACTTCCCACAGACCTTGTGGAAAGTGCACCCTGCCCACAATTCATATTCTGTTCCCATGATTCAAATATACTTTGGCTACAAAGGATCTTGCACATAGCTGCAGAACACAGGAGTTGGAACATACAGCCTCCAGGACATCTTTGAAAACACTAGGGGAAACAGGATGGCCTGTACTTTGTGACTAAGAGTCTAAAAGCACTGAAACTGATAAAAATCCTAAGTGACTGTATTCACAGAACACCTAGAACAAAATAAAACTCCGCTATATGACACAGTATTGCTCATGCTTGTTCATAGCAAAACTTACTTAATAAAAAATACAATAGGACACATTCACTAAAGATTCCTCCGAGGAGCCTGCAAGCTCATAACCATGCATCTTTATGTCTTGGATTAGCACAAAAAAGACATGTATTCTTGTCTTTGCCTTTCTCCTCTTTCCACTGTGTTGTCAATCTCCTTGTTACTTAGCACAGTACTTCCTGGAAAGCAGAGGTACCCTAGAAGAAGGAGAAACCTTTCCCAAGTCTTGACAGCAGGGGAAAATGGCAAGCACACTACCATGTTTCAGTCCTCAGCTCTTCTGTATATTCAATTAATCTCCGAAATGATGCTCCTCAGCCACCTGTCTAATAGTGGTTGCACACCAATTTGTCACAGTGGTCCCCAAACAGATTGTGTGGACTCAAGCAACTGCCCAATGCAAAATAGCCCTGTTGTAACAGTTCTGTAATGCAGGACCAGACAGCACTAGGAATACGAAAACGCAAATTGGCCAGTCTGTTGTCAGTATCACAAAAAACTGATGCCACTTGGTCAGGATAGCATAAATGTAGCAAACACCCAGAACAGTTATGGTGTGATGCAAAGCATTGTGGGAAATCTGCTCTACCAACATGATTCAACCACATGCACAATAACTCAACTTGGAGGGGTCTCTGTGGATTTAACATTCTGTCTAGCAAACAGGTCTGGTATTGTCCCACTAATTAATTCATGATAGTTTACATTAAGCTGTAGATCACTTTAGTTAGAGAGAACAATTAATGTGTACCAACATCTCTGTTTAGATAGCTCAGCATTCTTAGAATCTTTTATATCCTAATACAGTTTTCCAACGTAGCATTTTATTGTTACTTTTGTGTATTACTGTACCACAATTAGCTTAGGAGGCTGGAGACAAAGGTAAATCTTTAAAGATCAGCCCACTCGCTACCAAAGTGAAAAGAAAAACTGAAATAGCATTCAGTCTCAACTGAACTACAAAGTATTCTTTCTCATTTCAGAAATAGGAAGAGGCAAGGGAGGGGAGTGGACTACATCTGAATTCTTCCAAGATGCCTGATCTTCCTCCCAGTCATGGCTAGTCTCCTCCTTCTCTCTTAAAAAAAGGAGCCTCCATATTGCCTTCATATTATGCTATGGTTTTATACTGCAACACAGTCTACATGGAATTCTGGACACAGCATATCATTCTATTATAATTCTATCCATTCACTTTTATTAGAATAGGAGGATGAGTAACTGTCTTAAGCAATAATTAAAAGCAGAAGTAAGATAAAAGAGTACGATAGCGTCCTCATACCATTAAGAGACATGGAACATTAGCAACAGAGAAAGGCCCAGATTCAAACAAGTGTAATAAATCTAGTAGTTATATATACAGAGACCTTGGCCCCAAGGGGCTCTGGCATACAAAAATACTAAGTGTTATAACTCTCCTCACAGCTAATAAGCATGGAAGCAATAGCGTCTCTCTCATTTTTGCACTGGGTACTTCACAGAGTACATAGAAAGCACAGATGGATACAAATTCACAGTAAATTTGGAAGCATGAACCCAAGATGCTGGCATGCAATACAGCAGATTTCAGGGTGCTGGATAACCTAGACTGACTGATAGACACTGTGTGTTGGACTTAGTGGAGACCCTGCTTGCCAGTTCTACCAGATAAGGCATTTGTTATCCATGCCTCATTCTACAGTGCAAGCACAAGCTTAAAGTGCTATTGTTTAAAAGGTAATGGTGAATTATTTTTTAGTATTTTGACAAAAACTGTTAAAAAAAAAAAAATTGTTCATTTTTTTCTAGGGAAAGGAAGGAAAGAGGCTTGGGGTTTTTCTCTTTTCTGGGTCTGTTACTCGACGCCATTGTTTCCACTGTTGTAAAGTCAATGCAAATGGACTACGTCAGGTTGGCACGTGGAATGGTGGAATGTATTGCTTCAGGTTGATACTTAGATACTTAGTACCAGCTTATGCTGCCTCACTCAGAAGAAACTGACTTATTGAACCAAGAACCACTGTGACATCAGTGGTGGTAACACGTATATCAAAATTAAAAAACAAACAAATAAAACCAAACAAAGCAAACTCCAAACAAAAACAGAAATGCAAAATTGGCAGAATAACATTCTCTCCGATGTGCATTTTGAGTGAAAAGCATACTCAGAGGTGATTTATACAAGACAACGCTGAAAGTAGTCAAACTTACAAAAGGGAAACAAAACACCAAAATCCAAGAAAGCTAGGTACTTTCTATACCACACTATAAAACGTACATTCTCTGACTTGAACTTTTTGTGCATCTGCCATTGCACTTCATGTCCTAGAAAAGATGTAACAAAGAGCTCTGCATAAAGTTCTGATGTCATACTCTTCTTCACTTGTACTCATTTGCATCAACTGTGCAAAACAAAACACACTTCTTGAAGATTTTTTAAATGTTATTATAGCTCCTGATTAGCTCAAACTTACCAGATACAGAAAAATCAACAAAAACTGAGAGCCACTGTACACTCAACATTGCAGCAATGCTCCATCCTTGTTCAGCACATCATTTACAACAAGGATGGCTGGAGAGACCTAGAAAACAAATCTCTTCTAAATGCTCAAGTCTGTTTAGACATCTTCAACTTCAGAACAATCAAGGTAGATTTGGAAAAAACACTTTTTGTAACAGATTTTGTTTTGAGTTTAGTGGTGCTACTGCATCTAGGTCTAGAATTACCGGAACATGCTCTTCAAACTCTGTTTCTGCATTAAGCATAGACACCCTGTGGAATATAACTATTCCATTTGGTTGGTAATAGACAGTAAAGAGCTTTTGTTGCTTTGTTGTTTTTTTGGTTTTTTTTTTAAACAAACATGAATATATTATTATTGCTACAGAAGAGCTCCTTATCACCAGCTTTGACTACATGGCAGAATTTCACCCTATCCCTTATCAAAGGCAATGTCACTATCCATTAGCATTCATAGCGCAGAATAACATACATTTGTCAGTCCATCTCTGTTCCTCAAGGATTACAAGAGACAATTTCTCATTTGTTCCTAAAAGAAACAAAATTATTTCTAAAAATTCTTTCTGAAAGAAATAAATTCCATTTCAGTAACTGACAATGTAAGAAATACATACACATTCATCTGTCAGTTGCTTTGGATCAGATATTTCATGAAGTCCTGCTGCTTTTGTAAAAACGGAAGTCACAGTACTGAATGAGAGCAGCATGCAATCATGTTATCGATCAAGTACATACCTATTAAACAAGAAAAAGTGGCTGAAAGCATTGAGAAACTTGAAACCAAAATGCCTCAAGCTGCATGCTGTTGGTCACTTGGTGCTTTTCCAGACCTAAGGAATTCCTCATCCTGGTCTACCCAAGCACCTTGGCTGAACAGCAGGAGATGTTTTTGGTGCAATTCCATGTTTAAAGACAATACACTGGATACAAGGCAAATTTATTGGCCTACCCACACATCACCTAAAATGAGTAAATAATACTGAGGATCTTAATAGGATGAGGGTGTTAATATTACTTAAAAAAAAAATAAATTCTTTCCACCACAGCCTTTTCACTCCAACCCCTTCATTCCAGTCATTATGTTTCTGGGTTTCCCACTATGGAGACAAAGTGCTCTGGAGAAAACTAAGAGCCTTCCAAAAGTCATGAGAAGATGGCTGGTAGGATAGTTAGGAGCCCCTTGGGAACATGGCACTGTGGGCATGGATCACTGGCAGAGGGACTTAATCCCCACAGAATTCAGCAGCCACAGTAAGAAACACCCAAATTTCCACTGAGCAAGTGAAAACATTAGTTAGAAACTTAAAACTGAGCTGAATGTTTACTGGGTCAAGAAAAACAATCCCCCACTGCCTGCCATGATGTAACTCATCTATCAAAAGGTAAGTCTTTACTTTGGAGCCTAGAAGTGTTACTGGTTTTTGATGTCACACTTGGAAGAAATGTTTAACAGAGCACATTTTTTCCTCTCCATTATTTCTAAGAATGGATCTATCAGCTATTTTAATTTAATTCACAAACTCCAAATTTCAGGCAGGTACACAGCATATCAAATTTCAGTTTAAATTATGATATTTTTATGTACTTAAAATCACTCAAAAGCACTTTTTTCCAATTGAAAGCAACCAGCAACCTTTACTCTAGGCATTGCTATAGGCTGCACCTGTGACATGTAATTGCTGAGGAAAAAAAAGGACTGATTTCCAGGGTCATATCTAAGGATGACCTAATTTGATGATACTTCTCAGCTCTTGCTTTCTTAGTCACAGCATGCCTCCTAGCTGTACCCATGGGTATGAAACGGGAGGTACACTGCATCTGCAGTACTCCTGTGCCCCCCAGAGCATTATACTGAAGTACTTGGAATCCACTTTGGACTTTTTAGGATTGCTGGGGATGGAACATAGCCTATAGATGTTTAAAGCTGACTTAATGTAATGTAAGGTTGAGAAACTTATCTACAATATTTCCAGCAAAATTTCCTTTCCATTATGTCCTTCAGATGCCCTTTAGGTGGCAGCTTAGTGTAAGAGCTGTTAGACTATTTATAGCAGACTTTTTAATTGCACCTAGGTATTTATAAAACATCCTGTGTAGTGAGGGCTTCCATGGTCTGCCTTCATTCACTTCTGCTGACAATGAAGGCTATATAGGATCTATCTGGAGCAGTGTAGTAGACCAGCAAACCAGACACTGCTTATTAGTTATGAATGCCACATACTCTAAAAAGCTGCAGTCAAATCATAGTGCAACCATTTAGGAAACAAACACAATAACGCAGACTTGCAGTTAGTATAACCTGATATTTATGTCCACTGAGAGTCTTCCTTCCTGTTACATAAACTCCAGAAGAACACGTTAACAGAAAAAAACAGAAAAATGTTCAGGCAACCCATAAAACAGCCATCTACAATTGCCATACTCAGAAAGTAACTTCATGTTCCAAAATTTTGCACCCTATCAAAACATTGATACTTGAGATAACCACTTTATCAGTGATCAATTAATATATTGATGCACCTAGAGTTAATTAAATGACACATAGCAAAACATAGCTGAGTATGTCTAAAAAGACAAAAGAAACAATAGTTAGAAACAAGCCATGAAATAAAGCCTCTCCTACAGTAAGGAAAGGCTGTTGATCCATTTATCCAGCATCAATAAAAGCAAACAACCCTGATCACAAACTGAACCAAAATTATTTAGTTCTTTGAAACTTTTCTAACAGCTATCCATAAAACTTGACATAAAAATTTTAACCTTACATTCACCCATTCTATAACAATTCAGTGCTAACTGCACTCAATTTTTTTTTTGGTCCTGTTCAGCATTTCCCACAGCCTGTCTGAGAAATCTATGTTAATTTCTTCATTTTTATTTGAAGCATCAATGTCTACAGAGAAAAATATACCTCCTTCAATCCAGTCTTGAGTGGTTTTCTCAACAGCTAATATACTGTTACATGCTGTAACCAGCAGCAAAATTTCCGTCATACAGAAGATGACATCTCAGAGATATAAGAACACAACATTCTATTCATTGTGTCTGCATTAGCTGCCTTACCTTTTTTGTATGTTGGTATTTCTCAAAGTTAAGAACAGAAAAAAATAAACCCTGCAAAAAAATTTTGGTACTTTTATTTTCAGGAATCATACCCAAATTATTTTGCTGTTCTGTTTCACTATGACTTAGATCTATCTAGCATGAGGAACTGATAAACTTTTTCCCACATAAACCGCAATCAGGAGTTTCTGGCATTTTTTACTGAGCCATAAAATTAATTTATTTGTCTACTCATTTCAGAAAGTACAAAGGCTCCTTTTGGGAAAGTATCCCAAGTTGTTTGTGGAATATTGCCATTCAGTCATTATCGTCAAGTTATGTTCCCACGTGGAGCATGACTACCAAATAAAAATAGGCAGCTATTCAGTGCAGAGTGATGACTCTGTTCTGTGTGCTACTTGAAATAGCCCAGGTACTACCAGCATTTAATCAAAAGGGTCTTGAAAAATGTAAAAGACTGCAATTGATATTGCATAATCAGAGAAATAGACGAAGTACTATTAACAGCATTTGTGGAATGGTATACTATTGCGGATCACATTTTGATCAAAGAACCATAGAATCATGTTTCCTTCAGTATCAGCAGAGAGTAATTTTTCAAAAAAGTTTGTAAAGAAATTCAAGATTATTTTTTAAGTTGCGTATAAAGTTGTGTTACCTTTGATCTCAAATGAAAACGCTTTTTAGGGAGAATGAAATTCTCCCTAAAGGGGTATCTATCAAAGGTAACTCATTTGGTCAATGGACCATGCCCTAAAGCACAGTGAGCGTTCTCTTCTTCCTCCAAGCAAAGCCCAGTGAGCAGCCATCCGTGGCCAAGGGCTGCAGGAGCTTCCAACTCAGTTCGGCAGTGGCAGCTCTCAGTCCCTCTTTGAAATTATCATCCCTCCAGTGTTCTAAACGTAAACAAACTCATTCCTCATGGGCCTTTTTCCCTTTTTTAAATTCCTAATTTTTACAATCATCTCCTCTATGCCTCTTTTAAAGCCTCCTCAGCAGCTCAGAAGGCCACAGGGTCACAGAGCCCCATGCACTGGGATACTCTCTTTGGAGGCCTGATGAAAGTTCCCAAGGAAGCTTGAGGAGGCCTCCTCATTTTAGCTTCCCAGGAAAGCCAGGAGGAGCAACTTATTGACATGCTGCCAAGCACACTGGGACGCAACAGTGCTGCACACAGAATTGTAGAAGGTTTGGGTTGGAAGGGACCTTAAAACTCATCCAGTTCCAACCCCTTGCCACAGGCAGGGACACCTTCTGCTAGACCAGCTTGCTCACAGCTCCCTGCTACTTGGCCATGAACATCTGGGCTAACATTTGCTGTTTGCCTACCAGTTAACCTACTGTTCCAGAAGCGATCCTCCTTGCGCTGCACTTACCCCCCCAGCGCACAACAGAGGCCTGGCATCATACCGCGCGCACCTCGTGCCTGCGAGGTGAGGCAGCTGCAGGGGGGACCTCGGGCCGCTGGGGGCTGCTGTGGGGCCGCCGGGCCACCGCCGGGTACCCCTTTTGGCGGCTGGTGTGCTTCTGCCTTCAGAAACGTCTGGCCGAAAGAGCGAATTCAACCGGACGTGCCGCCGGCGAGGGTGCCGCGGGCCCCTCTGTGAGGGTCCTAACGGCCCTAACGGTCCTAACGGCCCTAACGGTCCTAACGGCCGGCGGGGCGCGGCTCTACTCCTCTGCCGGGTGCGGCCTCACCGGACCTGAGCCAGAGGGGTTTTGAACTGAAGCTCCCTTCCCGCACACTTGTTGTTGCCGTAGGTGACCGGGGGCAGGCGAGGACAAACAATGCACCCAACCCTGCTGTGTCACCGGGGAAAGGTCGGGGTTTGGGCACCTTCACCTCCAGTGGGCTGGGTACACCCACGTCTGGCTGGGTTAGGAGTGTCCGTGTGATGCGGGAGGTTTCTGCTGTGGAAGCTTGTCTGGGGAACTCAGCAGTTACCCAGAAGAGACTCACAGAGTCGTGGGTAATCAGCACAAGGGCTTCTTCCCTGCTCCAGGCGTTGCTGGCAGCGCTGATGGTGGAGTGGTTTTGTAACCATGCGCGAGTTTATATAACATGAAGAGCTGGGTAAGGTCAAAAGAAGCGGTCTGAGTTCCCCTTCTTTGCTGCAGCCCTCGCCCGCAGTGGTTTGCAAGGCTTTCATCAGTTGCTGACCAACGTGCCAGCTAGATACGCTGTTACAATTTAAAATTTTAACAACAGGCGTTTGTCCCTGAGCAATCCCTTGCAATCCCTGAAAAATGCCCTGTATTATAACCCAATGAGACCGTGCAATCTTGCAGGATCTGGGTTGCTTACCAAACAATAAAATACCATTACTACATCTTATACTGAGGTATGGCAATTGCCAGTGTCCTGTCTTTTCAGCATAAAGTACCACTGGAGTTTCAGCACAGTATAACCTATATGCGTTTCAGAAAATGACATCTCACCCTCAAAATCCCATTGGTAGCATGCCTTTGTCCTTAAATATCTGAATATGTTTAAATATGTAGCCACGCTAAAGGGAATTAAGTTCAGAGTCTCAGCTGCCTTTCAGTAATGTAAGGCTACTATCACCCTAGAAAATTCCATCAGAATCTGTTCATTTTGTGACTTCAGTGTTTCTCCTTCGTTTGTCCTACATCTGGGAACATGGGGATAAAGATGCATTTGTTTCCCATTTTGCTCTCTCTGTTTAGACTGATAGTCGCCACCTCAAAAGGGTTATCACAGTCTGACTAGACAATGTCTGCCACAATGCAACCCCATAATCCATGATGTAAAAATGCTAGATACCAAAATTAAAATGACCTCCAGTATTAATAATGCACTCATCACTCTACTGTCCAAACACAACAGGTAGTGATGTTGCCCCTTAAATACAGCTAATCCCTGAAAGTGGGATTGTTCACATATTTTGCATGATCTATGGAGTGGCCTGACCATCACAGAGTTCTAAATTGTCCTGTTCCTAATGTTTTAAATTTAAATACAGCAAATTGTGAAGTTAGAAACAAACCTGAAGAGATCAAAGGGTAAGTGTTTAACTTTCCATTTGTGCTGCCCCTACTGTCGATTAAGGCTTATCTACTGTTTGGTGTTAGTCATTAAAAGAAACAACCCTGAGTTATGGAGCACATAGCACCACGTTCCAGTCAAATGCTTTAGCAAAGGCTGCTGTTATGAAAAGGATTTTCTAATAAGGGGAATAATGATCTTCAGATTCTGACCTCCTGGCACGGCAGTGAGATTTATCAGGAGGGGCATGTGACTAGTTAAGACACACAGCCCCAGCTTGAAGGAAACAGCTGCTCATTTCATGCTTTAGCACTTGGCAGCTGGACAAGGAAGGGTGATGTTTGTGTTGAATACCTCTGCAGAACCAAATACAGTAAGTGATTTTCCCTGTTTTTGGTTTGGTGGTACATTGTTGGTTTTTTTTAACTCTAAACTGCCACTCTTTTCCTACTTTCATCCTAGACCTTCGTAAAAGCGCTTAAGGATGAGGCGTGTTTTTTGTCAGTTCATTGATAAGCAGTCATTCATGCTCAGAATGCCTGTATTTTTCTGACCTGTGATTAACAGCAGCATTGGTTTTGCCCTTGAGGGAATAACACAGGTATGGTGTTTTTTTCCAGGGAGGGAAAATGGTGCTTATTTGCTCAGATGATGGAGTGAAGAGGTTGTTTATGATGAATGTATTTTCCTTTCTCTGTAGAGCTAGTCAATAGGTAATGATGCAATTTGAGTATAGAGCAATTTCGGTATTTGTCCTAAAAATACACACGTAAGGAATTAACAGAGGTAGCCCCCTCAAAACAGTCTGAAGAATGTTGCTTATGGCTGGTTACTTTTCTGGGGGTGAATGCAAAATTTTTTTGAAAGAAAAAAGAAGCAGAGAAATAGAGAAAGACAGTGAAGATACGATTAAGTGAAGACTGATTAAGATATAATTAAGTCATTCTGGATAAGAAGACATAATTAGATGGTGAAGATTGAAAGAATCCTCTCTAAAAACTGGGGCTGAGTCTCCTAAATATGTCTAAGTTTTTAATTGAATCTCTTTTTGGATACTTGCATTTTTTATGTTTCTGTTTTATGAATGACTGATTTCCCCCATCTGATAATTTTGGACTGTTATAGTCGTAAGTTTTGGTTTGAAACACAAGAACTGGAATACAATGTATATATGAATGAACTTTTGATCAATTATTTATGTAGAGGTGAATTAAGGGTTTTGGAGGAAGACTTAGGAGGAATCAGAACACACGAATGGGTGATAGAGCTTGATATATGATGAGACTGAGGGCTGCCAGATGCTTTGGGGAAGGTTAAAGTGGAGCAGAAGTAAAGATTGCTGGACCCCGTTGGGGAAGGTGTATATCAAGTCAAAAAGCCTGAATTTCAGAACAGGACCAAAAGCAAACACCAGCAGGCTTAGTGGATCATTTGGTCCCTCCTTCAAAGATGGAGAGCATAATCCTTTTGCAAAGACTTCTTGTGTAAGAAAGAGAAACTTTATTTCTCCCTGAAGATTTTTATTTTTCTTTTAAACCATAGTTTATGGCTTTGACAGTTAACTGGATATTTTTTAGGAAAATGTCAATCAGTTTCAGTTGTTCACAAAACCAGAAGTCTCCCTGGCTTCCTGCCTGTCCATGTCTCTGAGGGTAGTCTGCCTTTGAACCAAGAGCTGAAGTACTATAAGGCTGTGATTACATTGCAGCCCTCCCACGCTGATGGCACACGACACCATGAATGGAGCAGGCATATGGGGCCCTGAGGTGCCAGGCTTTGTGCTCAGGAGCCTCAAATCCCCTGGGAAGCTTGGCTGCAAGGGGGCCCCTCAGTCCTGTTGAGGTGTCTGTCCCTTGTGGGGCAGGGAGCTGGTCCACTATTGCTTTTTTATTCTGGTCCCAGAATAACTTTCCTTTTCTTCAGAATTGTAGGAATTTATTTTTGGTAAGACAATGACACAGTATGCTTGTAACCAGGCATTTTATGTTTGTGATACATCTTCTCTGTTAAGCAAACTACTCAGATGAAAAGGACTGTTGAAGGACCAGGCTTTGAACCCAAGTAAAACGCCAAATCCACTAGAAAATAGATAGGAGAGTTCAGACCATTCCTGTTGTACCTTCTCCTTCCCTATCCCTTCCACAGTCCCTCAAGTGGTCAGCTTTTGGAATATTCCCCTCTTTATGTTCATGTAAGTCAAGGCAAGTCTGCATAGACATGAGGTACCTTAATTAAATTTCAGCATGCTTTGTTTAGGGAAGTACTTGCGTTTCTCATTGATACATCACCAGAAAGTCCATCACCTAAGAGAAACTGTTCATCCTGGAATTTTTTATTACATAGTCGAAGAAATTCAATAACAGCATGACCATTGCTGTCCCTCTGCAGAAGTTCAGTGCATACTTGTACCACTGGAGAGCCATGTAAGGTTCCTGTTAAATCCTTTTCGTTTACTCTAAGGAAATGATCAGGGCAGCCTTACAGTTCTCTGAATGGGCATATTTCTTCTCTGTAGCAAAACATCTAGCTGAAAAGTAGTTGCAGTTTTGCCAGCCCCTGCCTTTAGTTGAAAATGCCATAATACAGAGGAGCCACTTCCAGGATGTTCCTGAATAAAGGGAGGAAACTACTTTTAAAAATACTGGAGTGGTACTTAGGTGGTTCTTTTTTCCCTAATCTGTCCAGGCCTGGCTGCAGAACGTTTGTACTGGTACTCTAAACAACTTGCACAGAATGTTTTGCTGTTAACATATTTGTGTTATAATCTCTTTTAACTGCAAAATTTGATAGACTTGTTTTCACATTTGCTCTTTCTTTTAAGTCAGGAATGGCAATGTCTTAGACCCAAGTGTTTGAATAAAAAAGATGAAACAAATTCTCAGGTCTTCTGATTTTTGCTGTTCATTGCTTTTGTCTGTGTTTTTGTCTATTCAATGTGAATAGCCAGTACAGTAGTACTTTTTTATTCATAGGTTTTCTTATTGGTATAACATATCTAAAAACCACCTGAAGACAAGACTAGAAGCGTTGGGACAGGGAAGAACTTTTCTCTTGTAGTGAAGGTAAGACAGTATCAGCAACAAGCACTGGCAAATTCAATAGAACAGGCTTGGTCAGTCCAGTTTAGATGCAAAGGCTAATCCTGCAAACACATAGTTACTTGCTGAGCTGAACTCATGAGTGGTCCCATCAGAAAATTCAGCTTACCTCTCTCTAAGTGTTTGTGGGGTCAGGATCAAAGTGTGGCATGTGGAAATACCCACACGACTGATGTTTACAGCTCAGCAGAAAATACAATTACCCTTGGGAATTACTCTTGTTATTTTGGTGGCCATCTGCTGTCTCACTTCTCTGAAAAACTGCTCCTCTTGCTGCAGTGTCCTCTGACCATATTCAAATGGTGAAATGGTTTGACTGTCTGTACATTGTACTCTCCAACCTGTGATTTATGCATATTTTCTTTAGTAGTGATCTGGAGTTTCTCAGGCAAGGGGAGAAGGCTTCAACATCTCAAAAGCCTGCCAGGCATAATAATCTGTGCAAAATTAGTGAAACCTGAGCTATTCTTGTTCAGATACTTGATATATTCAATTCTTGCAAACAGAAAATAACTATATCATCATAAATAAACACAAATTTAATATTAGTGATTCAATGGTGTATCTGCTTTGGGCTACCACAAAAGTCATACCAAGCTTAATATAACAGTAGCTAATATATATTGATACTACATGTTATAACAATACATTTCGATATACAACTCCTTCTGCTACTGTTAAAACTGCCTCTTTTCAACCCCTGCTGTGTAAACAGATGTTCCACTCAGAGTAGCAGTGAGCTTGTGCTGAAGAGTCTGGAGTGTGGAAAGTGTGTGCAGGAACAGGATCTCCAAGATGAACAAGGATTTTCCATTCCTTTTGAAGTATATTTTTCTCCCCATGACTGAAACAGGTATATGGTTTTCAATGTAGAAATCAGTCTTAGAGGCTAATATTTAGGTAAGTCATGCATGATACAGTCAAATAGATTGAACATGACTTATATAGAATGTATTTGTACGCTTGCTAAACTTGATGAGTCTGCCTTTGACACATAACCCAAAGTTGTGTATATTCTTTGTCATGTTGCTATATTCTTTGTCATGTTCTTTAAAGAGGCATAACATTTGTCTGGCTTAAACTCTGTTCTCACCAAATTGAATTTCCTGAATCTGAAGTAGCATTATTGCAAATAGATTTCCATTCACAACCTGTAATTCACTTAGGTCCACCCAATTCATAGCCTTGGTACTGGCTCATATGGCATGCTTTGTAAGTTCTGATTGTTTTGCAGTGACCCAGTGTTTGAACCCAGAGCTTGTTTGGAAATTTCTGTTGTTGCTAGTGGGAAGCAAAAATACAGTGTATGCAAATATGGAATTTATTACTGGTGGGGAAAATTACATCAGAAGATCTTTGCTGAACTAGGTCTTTAGTCAACTTACTGTCTGGATATATAGTGATTTTTGTCATCTGAATCAGAACAGCCATGACATTTCAGCCTTATCACACCGTTTATGAAATAGCCTCCTTATTAAAAGACTAATAATAACCTCCACTGCTAAAGATGTCTTGCCTACTTTAGCTTGCTTACTCATGCTCTGCTTTACCAAATTCATGAACACATACTTCCTGGAACAGCTGCCACCCTTCCTAAAACTCTTGGTTTCCAAGCCCTGCCCTAATGCCTGTGTGCATTTTTAAGAAGGCATTGGAGCAGGAACTGGAATTCACTTCCACACACACCCCCCCCAACCTCTTCTTAAGTGAGTACTCTTCTCCTAAAATTATACAGTCAAGCTCTTGCTTGCTTTCTCCCTGTAGCCCAAAAAACCTTCATTATTTCATTTAATGTGGAATTTCATTGATGTTCTGGGACTGGTAAATATACCCTGTAGTCTCAGCCAAGACAGTGGGAGATTTGCAATCCTTCTGCTAATGGGAAGAATTGCTCCTGCGCCTATCACAGCTTTAAGGAGCATTCAAAGGTCTTGGATAAAGAGCTTCGCACCAGAGCTGCACCTACCTAGTATAGGAGTGATGTGATAGGTGTGACGAGCAGATGCTTAACACAGCTTCTTGGCATTGCTGACTGTGATGGGATTCTCAAACCCATTGTTGGGCATTTGGAGACTTTAAAATGCAGAGAGGGGTTAAAAGCTCTAGGCAGTCACCTTCTGGGGTGGGGTGAGAAGTAAGAGACTAGGCTGAGAATCCCACCTCTGGAGTCAGGCCCTGGAGGTGAAAGGGAGCCAGGATTTGGGTGCTTAATCCTTCTTCTGGATTTAGATCTCAGCTCACATTGTAGAACCAAAATAAGAGAAGTGGGTTTCAGATTAATATAACTTAAATAAAGGCTCTTTTGCAGTTTGCTTTATGTCTGTGTTTCAAAATCTGCTCCTTTTGGATTTCCTGCACTGATTTAACTTGATTCCGAAACTGGTGTAAACTCTGACTTGGGCATGGTTATCTGATATACTAGTGCTTTTATAATATAATTTGTGTCTGAAAGTAAGCTTGAAAAGGAGAGAGCTATTTTGAAAACCTGGCTGCAATAGCAGTCAGTCTTTCAATGCTAAATACTGAGGGAGGGAAAACAAGTCCCTAAACCTCTATCTCAGCTTCTAGATCAAGACCTTCCTCACACCTCACTCCCTTTAATTTCCTCCCCTTACTTGACCACTTTTTTCACTTACTATTAGCTTTGCCACATAGCCACAGGATTTATTTTTTTTTCCTTCTTTTTAATCATTATTGGAGTTATGATCAGGAAATTCTGATAAACTCCTTAAATTTGATAAATATATGCTAAGGATTTTCCTCTATAAACACAAAGCAAACAGGCTTGGATGAATTTAATAAGTGTCTCCCAGGTTACTCATGAGGGCAACAGGTATTTGGGATGGCCTAAACCAGCCACTGCAAAGGTGTTATGCCACCAATTAGCTGAAGGGTCTTTACCTCCACAGCCAGAAAGATAGTTGGTCAAGTATGTGATTCTCAGCTGTTACAGCTGCAGCAACTTCTCTTGTTGCTTTCCAAATAATGGTGCATCTTTGGCATAGCACCTCTTCAAAGTATGTATTTTGGGGTTTTCCACAGATCTTACTCTTTTAGGTAGAAAATACCGATTGCATTACAAATACACGAGCTTTAGAGAGTATTGCATCATGAGACATGAGCATTGTAAACTTAGCCAGTGGGCTTTGGTAAGATTTGTTTCTCTGAAGTCCTGTTGTAGCAATGTGTTCTGTGACTGTGGAAGTGGGCTATTTGTGTAGCTGCAATCCTGTGTTAAATATTCTTTCATATAAGAAATTTTTAACTACCAAAATAATATTAGCAAACTCGGGATCAAAGTTACTTGTTTAATGTATTACTTATTAAGGCAGGGGCTGTGAGATGCTCTTCCCATTTTTTTTTTTGAGATAGATTTTTTTTTACATTGCTCCTTCCTCTTTTTCTAATTGTCTTGCTGTTATGTATATTTTTTTTATATAGCACCCTCTTCAGATGAGCTTATTTCAAGTCTTTTGATGAGAAATTTCTGTGTTGCCATTACTCTGTTTTTAAAGAAGGCATTTAACTTGTTGGCTGAAAATTGTCTTATTGTTCAGAAAGTACATGGTTATTAATAAAACTCACTCTGTTCCAAAAGCTTGGATATAGGAACTGACTGTGATGACGCTGTTTTCATATCCTGTACTCTGTAGACTTCTTCTTATATTGTAAACAGTTTTAGAGGTTTGCTGTGTGTCTTCATATGATTGTACTAACCAGTGTGTGTTTCTTAGTAGATTGCTTAGTAAGAAAACAAGGTTTAGTCAGCTGACTGACAGTTGCTATTTTACCTCTAAATTAAAGTACAAAATCTAGTTAGACACACTACAAAAAGCAAATAATCTCTTCCATGTTCTTCTCTGTTGGAGGCTTACTCTTTTAAAAGCCTCTGAACTGACTTAAGAAACAGTGTATGCCCCCTGTGTTAAAATGTTTTCATCGTTAAGAAATCTGAAGCTGTCATTGTTTTACCCATCTTCCCAAGGGGAACTCATATAAAATAATCAGATGTAAGGAAGTGTTTATTATTTTGATGTCCAGCATCTGCTGTCAGAATTTCACAAAAAAAGTTGCTGGATCTCTCCTCACCTCCAAGCTGTGTTTTTACTCTGCCAGCCTTTCTGCACGCCTGCTTGCATGTGAGTTGTGGGTCATCAGTGACTTCAGATGCAAAACTGTACACTGCACAAGGCAAGTCAGGCATCCCTGGTTCATGTGGATGTGCAGTAGACAGCAATTTGCATGAGTTCCTAGGATCACGCAGCAGGTCTGTCTGCTGGCATGTGTGTCTGTCAGTGTTTTCTAGTGTACCGTTTTAATTTGCATCCTCTTTAAAGAGCAACTGCTCTCAAATGAATGGGAAGATGCCACCACGGAGTGAGAAGGATTACTGGCCATTAGCAACTGGTCCAGTCTCTCTCCTTGTCTGAGACCTATTAGCACTTTTGTAGGCAAAAAGCAGTTACATGTGAACCATTCATCAAAGGGAAAACGAAGAACAGTGCCATTAGAAATCTGCTTTAACAGCCAAACGAGCAAAAGGAGCCAAAATTCTGTCCTGCCCCCATCCTTTTAACTCAGTCTTGCTCCATCTCAGACATCCAGCTTCCCATTACTTAAAGCCTCTTCCTGCCTTTATATGTTTTGCCAGTTGCTGCCCTCAATTTACTGCACTGATAAGTACTTCCCAGGCTGTAAATGTGTGGTTAAGATATTACTGAAGCAGATCTATGTTTTGATTGTAGTCACAGGAGGAAAGGTCAGAAGTAAAACTGCTCTTGCTGCACAGGAGGCAACTCCTCACACCAGGATAGGTATAGGTTGTGAATTTATGGGGGGAGAAGTAAGGTAACACATGGGATAACACGGCTGAAGAAGAAAAAATAAACACACACTTAACCTCCCCTCCTCACAAGGTGATAGTTTTGCTTTTATGAGATGTAAAGTAACTGCAGGTATTCTTCAGTTACGGGAATGCTAGAAACCAGAAAGAATGGGAAATCAGATGTATTCATTGATGCTAGAAATGATAGCAGGTAGTTAGAAAGTGCTGAAGTCTCCCTTCACTGGTTATCTGTGACTGCAAATAATTTTATCTTTTCTTGATACAACATAGCTGCAGAGATGGAAAAGAAAAGAGGGGATGTGTTTTAACAACTTACTCTTTGAGATACTTGGCTATAACCTCTATTGTCTGGGTGATCAGCACAAGCCTGTAGAGCTTAACATGCTTAAGAATCTCCATATGTGTCTGTAATTCTTGTGGTATCATTATAATATGTGGCACAGATGTTTGCAATAAGGCTGTCTGCCAGTGCGGGCCTAGAAGGTATTGTCCCATGAGCAGTTAGTCTACAATGGAAAATAACTGGAAATTACAGAATTATATGGACTGGAAAAGTTTCTTTCAAGGGAAAATTAATTTGGAAGTCATGGGTTTATCAGACAAGAACCTTGATACCAAATGTAGTAAATTTTAATACAGGTTAGAGGCTGTTGTGGTTCTTCTTTGCCTTAAAATTGATGGAAAAGTGGTGTGAAACTGAAAGCAGTACTGACTCTTCAAGCTGTCGTAACTCTTGGAAGATATAACACCTTCAAAAAAGACACTACCCAGGGATTCTGCTACTATAGAAGAATTTTGGCTTAGTTAAAAAGAAGACAAAATAAGCTGTATGGGAGGAAAATATAGATCTCCAAGCTGAATATATCAGAAGGTCTAATTAAATAGGGCCCAGGATTTCTTAGTAATCAAATTAATAAATAAATGTGATTTTCCCAGCTTGGCTTTAAGATACTATAGCTAGAAAGGTAAATAATAATAAAATATTAAAATAATTTGTAACATATGATAATAAATATACTGGGTCTTTGTCTTTCGGAACTGACAGGCTGTTTATTTCCCCATAGTTTTGGTTTTTTTTTAAATAACTACAAAAATATTCTTTCTTGGGCTGGTCCAGTCTCATTAAAGGCACATAACGGTGTCATCGAACAAGAATATATGCTGATAAGGTGTTCTTTTTCCTCTAACTTGACCTATGTGGCTACATTAACAAAGCAGTCGTAGTTATGAAAGGCTGTAAAGAGTTGTACGCAAGTCTGAGTAGCCAAGGTACTTGCCAAGAGTTTCTCTGAAAGCTTACAGGCAGTAGTATAACTTGTAAGAGGTATTGACGGTGTATTGATTTGGTTTCTGAAAAAAAGACTGAGT
Source organism: Pezoporus occidentalis (assembly GCF_034315485.1). NCBI lineage: Eukaryota > Metazoa > Chordata > Aves > Psittaciformes > Psittacidae > Pezoporus > Pezoporus occidentalis. The sequence continues at coordinate 3,755,702 of NW_026915376.1, forward strand.
TATTGTATGTGAACTCTTCCTGTTAGCTGTCCTCTCCCAGTGGGTTGTACTTTGGTTCTGGAGATCTCTAACACATCTGAAGGGCAAAGATTCGCAGAAGAGCTGCGTCCTCTGGTGTCATACACGTTAAATAAATGCCTGATATTTGTAATTTTATTTTTGCTTTACTGGGACTAGAAAAACAGTTTTTGTATCAAATCTACTAAGAAGAAGTGTGACTGAAAATTTCAGTCTTCCTTCAGCTCTTCCTTTTAACCTCATGTATTCTGAGCAATTGTACTACCTAGACCCATGGAAAGTGGAAGTAAGATGTCATAATGATAGTACTTTGAACAACTCAAGGATGTATGTTCAGATTTCACTGCTGTTATTAGATGGAGTTACAGTTGTAGCACTAAATATCCACACAGTAAATTAAGAAAACAAATGTAGAAGTGAATGGGACAAAGAAGTATGGTAGATAACCAGTTCCATAAAATGCTAGAATTGCAATTGAAAATAAAACCTTTGTTGCTTTTACAGGTCCAGTTATCAAGTTATCCATTATTTTAGAAGGTTATAAATGAGGAAACCCGAGGGGTTCTGTTGTCTGAAATCATCTTGGTTATATTTCACAGAAAGAGATAATGCTAAACAAAATGCTGTCTAAGCAGCTCAAGCCTTAATCAAGCAGCTTTCAGATTACCCGAGCTATTTGCTCATGTGACTGTCCGTTAGCATTCCTCATGATTTCTCTTAGCTTCTCTTTTATGTTTGACCAGCGTGTATTGTACCCCACGTGAACTTCTACAAGGCATTATGTGGTTCCAGTAGTTTGGTAGTGTATATGAGTGGATCCATATATCCAGATGGCTTCTTACCCATGGTCCTATTCACTTAACCTCTGTTCCTCTAGAAAAGTATATGTCTAGGCCCTGAAATCATTTATAATAGCCTTCTTATGTTAATTGGGTGACCTGTGATGACCCAAAAGTAAATGCTTAGCTCAGTGGACACTTATCTCAAAATTAAACATAATGAAATACATTTTGACAATTTGTAACGTGCATACCTTTGTACCAAGGTGACAAATGCTCGTCCCTTAGAGGCTATATTGGACGTAAATGACAAGGTTTTGGCAGCAGAGAGATTGCAGTCATGGCACCTGTGGGAGGAGACTGAGGGCTGCCCTGTTTTGGACACAGCTGCTTCCAGCTGTCTTTGCAAGGAACCCATTGCAGGCGACAGCTCAGCTGAGCCCATCAGCCAAGTTAGCGGCACCTCTGTGAAAACATATTGAAGAAAAGGCAGAAAATGATGAGGAAGAGGGAACATGGAGAGAAAATGGAATGGAGAGGAGAAGGGAAGAACAAAGGGAAGAACAAGGTAAGAGGTTGAGGACGTGCTTTGTGGCAGAGCAGGTACTTCCCTGAAGGGACTGTGGCCTGTGGATAAGCCCATGCCAGAGTTTGTACACCTCTTAAGGGACTATGGCCCATAGAGGACCCATGCTGTAGCATAGGACCAGAGTAAGAAGGAAGGAGCAGCTGAGAGAAACTACCACGTACCAACCCTGACATCCTGCACTGCTCATTACCTCACTGAAGGGACAGGGTGCAATCTGCAGTAGTAACAGGGGAGGAGGAGAGGTGTCTGGAGTGAAGCCAAGCCTGAGAAAGTGGAGGAAAGGTGTTTAAATGTTTGTCTTCTTTGTTTCCCAATGCTCAAACCAGTAATTAAATACTTACGTTAATTGGCAATAAAGTTAATTTTTTTTAAGTTTTACAGAGATGACACTGCTTTGGGATGGGCAAGTCAAATGAAGTAGGTGAAACTTTATCCCATGGCATCTGTAGTGCTGTGAATCCACTAACGTGACCTGTGCAGCGTCTGTCATTGGTATGAGGTTTTGCTTTAGCCATCCACCAGCAGTATACACTTAACCATTCCACATCCTCTCCCCGTTTCAGATGCTGTCTAGTCTTTTGAATTTCCCCTTTGATCCAGGAAAAAAAAAAGGAATCAAGGTAATAAGGTGTAGACAGTTACTGTGGCTTGTAGTGTAACTACTGTCTGAAGGTACGTAGTAAAGGTGAATGAGTACTGAATAAGCACAAGGCCCTCCTGCCCCCAGCAAGGCTTATATTTTGCATTCATGGAGCAGTGCCACAATCTGTTCTTTGTGTCTTCACTCCACATGACAAACATCATCGGTAAGCCATATGTGCCATCCTGCAGCCAGCTACATGTGATGCTTGAGGTCATGGACAGGGACAGAAGGGGTGGCATTAGGCTACCTGACAGCCCAACATCACTGCCTTTTCCTGCCTAGCACAGCTTTAGCATATGTCAGACACTGAAGAAGTCTCACTGCATATATCACTTGCTCAGAGTTTTCTAGAAATGGACTTGTCTGTATTGTAATAAATAAACTGGTACTGACCACCTACAAGAAGTATTTGATAGCCTGGAGAAAAAAACCCGCAGGAGCTTCATGCATTAGGCAACCAAAGACCTGTGTTGACTTGAGCCCAAACAGAAATCTTGTTTGCACCTGTGCAGGCAAAGGTGCAGCCATCCTGTGTCCCACTGGGATTCTTATTATGGTAATTACAGTAATCACAAGAAAGGATCTCATTGTGAGAGCCTCCACTACATTTACAGGGTAGCAGATGAACTCTGTCCTGAGGAGCCTGCCATGGACATGAGCAATACAGAATAAAGGAAGAAGGTGTAGCAAGGGAAGTTAAACCTTAAAGATAAATCCTTAAGCCTTCTCATGAGACTCTCAATTTCTTCTTGGCTTCTTTTTCTGCATACTGCTCCTGATCTGATCTCTCTGTTCAGTTGCTCACATTTAGCACTTCTTCTCCAGCAGCTAGGTGGAAGCTGTTTAATGCAAGTATTCAATGATGTGTTGTGTAGGCTTGGAGGAGGGGGGAAATGAGGGGAGGTCTGGCTTACTTAAACTCCCAAGAATGTCCTAATCTTGTAAAGAATATGAGTCTCCTGCGTGCAGGCCTCTGGAAAGTTTATGGATAAACTGAGACCCATAGAGGTGCCTCTGTGTCAAAGTTGAACTATTTGCATGTGGCTCTATTTATTGTCCCTAAGTAGAAGGAAAATAGCCCACTTTTAATTAATTGGGAAAATGCTACATATACATTTACTTTGGCTTAGCTAAAAAGATGTTTAAATTTCATTTAGCTATGTAAATATTTCTCTGTATGTCAAATTTGAGCCTATTTAAACCCAACGTATTGGTTTAGCTTAGGCCTGTAACCAATAGAAATTGCTTGAAATCCACGTGAAAGTGCCCACACAAGTATTTGTGCTGGCTTGACATTTTAATATTAGTTAAACTGCAATAGCCTGTAGGTGTGGACCTCCCTTTAGTAGCCTCCAGCAGTAAAGGTGGAGTCTTTTGGATTTACTGACTACAGTAGCCAACATGTAAAATTTGGCTGCATGTTGCCCACTCTGTTCACACCACTTGGTGCTTTGCATAAGACCAGAAGTTTGCTGGGCGAGTGTCCTTTGAAAAACTAATGTGTTACCTGACCACGGCTGTCTCAAGAGCTTGTTTCAAATCCATCTATCAAGGCAGTCCACAGTAATGCCATCTCAAGACTTCCAAAATGTTGAACACAAAATGTAATTATAGTGCATAAGAGTACTAGTGGAAAGCCATCTGCTCAAAGTAACTGTGTGCATGTGGCAGTCAGGGTGAAGGCAAGAGGGACTGTCAAGGAAGGGACAGACTCTTATGTTTTATAGTTCAAGCAATCACAAACTTCTAACTCCAGGGCATATCACTGCAGATGTTTCTGTTTCCCTCTAAGTAGGAAAGTGCATATCCCATAATGGTAATGTTTCATGAAATAAGGTATGCCCCCCTACTCCGCTCTTGTGAGACCTCACTTGGAGTCCTGTGTACAGTTCTGGTGTCCTCAACATAAAAAGGACATGGAACTGTTGGAACAAGTCCAGAGGAGGGCCATGAGGATGATCAGGGGACTGGAGCACCTCCTGTATGAAGACAGGCTGAGAAAGTTGGAGCTGTTCAGCCTGGAGAAGAGAAGAGGCTGCGTGGAGACCTCATAGCAGCCTTCCAGTATCTGAAGGGGGCCTATAAGGATGCTGGGGAGGGACTCTTCATTAGGGACTGTAGTTACAGAACAAGGGGTAACGGGTTAAAACTTAAACAGGGGAAGTTTAGATTGGCTATAAGGAAGAAGTTCTTTAATGTAAGGGTGGTGAGGCACTGGAATGGGCTGCCCAGGGAAGTTGTGAATGCTCCATCCCTGGCAGTGTTCAAGGCCAGGTTGGACAGAGCTTTGGGTGACATGGTTTAGTGTGAGGTGTCCCTGCCCATGGCAGGGGCGTTGGAACTAGGTGATCTTAAGGTCCTTTCCAGCCCTAACTATTCTATGATTCTATGACATGACTGATACTATGACATGGTTATTAGGAATATTACATAAATGAAGGGGGTCCTTTAGACAGAGCCTTAGGCTTTGAGTTAAGTGCTAAGTTATATATTGATCGTATTCCTACTGCCCTAGCCTTCACCCATCCCTGAATATCACCCTGAAATCTCTTCCCAGCATGTGGCAGGTTACCAGCAAGACTTGCAGTGGAGATTGTAATTTCAAGTGGGCTGATTAAGAAATGAGAATGGGTGGCTGTGGAGGATTGTGTGTCTCCTGTGTTCTTAATATAGCCTCTCTTAACCAGAGTAAACCCAATAGGATTGATAATTCTATCATAAAGAAAATAAAATTATTATAGTGTGCAGTAATTCACTGGGATCTCATTGAGTGAGCTGTTTTTCTTATCCAGTTTTCCTGAATCCTCCTAAAACAGCTGGATGGCAATGAGATGTTTCAGACATGCTGAGAAGCACCTGAGGGCACAGATTTTCTAGGTTATCTTTATTTGGAAGTCTGACTGCACCTTTGCCAATCAGTTTTTTAATAGTAACTGCTTATTTCAAAAATGCTGAATTCTTTACATGTTGAAAAGCTCTGCTATGATTTTATTTTTTCTATTTGTGCTTCTCTTGTATTGAACTATCAGAATATATTTAATTTATGTCAATGAAATTTATAGTTGTATTTTGATCATCCACCACTATAGAGCTGGTGATGTGCTTGGATACCACTGTGGCATGATAAAGACAAGATGTTTATTGTTCTTGTAGGACAGCAGTGCTTAATTATACAAATAATGATGTAATGGATGTGGTTGTTGGAGTCTGCAGCCAAGAGTTGTGATATCAGGGTTTGTCTGAACTGCAGATATGCAGCTTAGCCCCAGTCTGCCAGTTCTTTCTCCAGTGGAAACATTTTATTCTTCTTTTAGAAGCATTTTGAAAATAAAACCCCTTATTGGTCAGATGGGCTGTTTGAGGGAGTAGTGCTGTAACATCAGGATATAGGTATCTACTAGTTAGATACCTAGATCTAGCAACTACCTAAGTAGTCATATAATTTGGAAAGAATCCTGCAATTTTACTTGTTAATTACTATAGGGCTACCTCTATAGTGTTTCCAGCAGAAGACAGATGGTACTCTCCTATGTTATATATTATGGAGGATGGTAATTCTAACAAAACTGAAAAGCCACATCAAATCTCTTCTCCCCCACATTTCATACTCAGTAATTTTCAAGGGATATGCAGAAAATGCAACAGCCTTTCTCTGTTATATTTTTGAAGAGCTGACTAAAAAATATCTTTTAATAGCCAATGTGAAATTTATTGTATTTTTCTCTTCTAAAAATCCTAAGTCAGATGAAGTTGGAAAAGCTAAATAGCTGCCTCCATGAAGAATCAAGCCAGTAATTTAAGCACTTAGAGAAGGATTTGGGGATGGTCAAAAAGGACAAATATACACAAAGTGGGATTCTAGCAAAAGGTGGCAGAGTTGTGATCATGAAAAACAGCGCTTAGCTGCTGGCTAACTCTCAAAGCAAGTAAACAAAACGCATGCTCTGCTTACTTTTTCACTTCAAATACATAAACAGTCTTGGGAAGAAACACTGAACATAGGGTAACCCTGGCTCACATGTGGCCTGACCATCAGGTTAGAGAGACAAATCTCCCTGTATTTCCTCTCTGGTCTACTTCAGACAACTTTGGTTCTTGTGTGATGGCACAGCTCTAGCAGGAGGGGTTGAGGCTGCCCAGCTTAGCCCCAGAGATAATTGTTAGGATGTTTTATGCTAGAATGCTAAGCATGGGTTCAAATCCACTGTGTACCCACCTTCCCCTTTTTCTTAGGTGAGTGCTCTGACTACTTACTCTTTTGTGAAAGGAATAGTTTTCCCCTGATTCATGGCAAATAAGAGTTCTGCAGGATTCCTGGGAAGACAGATGTGTTCCTTCAAGAGGGGGGTCTGCACCACCAAGCTCAGAGAGAGGAAAGTGCTTGCTTTAAGATAGGAGGAAGGCAGAAATAGGGCAGGATTGAATGATTGTACCTCTCTGCTCATGTTTCCTGTTGGCTGACCTGGGCTGCAGAATAGTGTGTGCACTGACTTGTAGAAACACCAGACTCAGTGAGCTGTGCTTATTTCCTGTAGCATCTTTCTGTCAGCTTCAGGAAAAAGTGTGTCATGTCTAAATCCATTGTTGGATTGGACCATAAAGAACTTGGCTGCAGGAACCCATCTAAAAATAGTAGTATAGAATCATAGAATCACTTAGGTTGGAAAAGACCTTCAAGATCATTGTGTCCAACCATTAACCTAGCACTGCCAAGTCCACCCCTAAACCATGTCTCTAAGCGCTACACCTCTTCTAAATACCACCAGGAATGGCTTCTCAACCATTCTCTGAGCAGCCTCTTCCAATCTTTGACAACTTTTTTGATGAAGAATTTTTTGCTAATATCCAATCTAAACCTCCCCTTGGTGGAACTTGAGGCCATTTCCTCTTTTCCTGTTGCTTGTTACTTGGGGGAAGAGACCGACCCTCACCTCACTACAGCCTCCTTTCAGCTAGTTGCAGAGAAGGATAAAGTCTCCCCTGAGCTTTCTTTTCTCCAGCTGTACAACCCTAGTTCCCTCAGCCATTCCTCCTAAGACTTGTATCTTTCCCTGACTGGTATCTTTTGAAGATTTTCCAAGCAAAACACTGTTGCATACTTAGAGCAGCTTGAGCCCTGCAGGACTCTGAAGCTAGGTCTGTCATAGAGTCACAGAATGGTTTGGGTTGAAAGGGAACTTAAAAACAATCCAATTCCAACCCACCTGCCATGGTCAGAGGCACCTTCCACTAGACCAAGTTGCTCAAAGCCCTGTCCAACCTGGCCTTGAACACTTCCAGGAATGGGGCATCCATGACTTCTTTGGGCAACCTGTTTCAGTGTCTCACCACTCTCATAGTGAAGAACTTCTTCCTAATATTTAATATATACCTATCCTCTTTCAGTTTAAAGCCATTCCCCCTTGTCCTATCACTATGTGCCCTTGTAAAAAGCCCCTCTCCAGCTTTCTTGTAGGCCTTCTTCGGGTACTGGAAGGCTGCTGTAACTGAAAGAGGAAAGAAGGTACTCTTGTACAGAGAGTAAACTTGTAACAGAGTATTTTGTGCATCTTTGGGTGAATGGATATTTGATAATTAAACGCATAGTAGATTTATGATACTTTTTAGAAGTTTCTATATGAGTTCAGCTTTCTGTGAGTGGCCAGCTACCATGAGATTTGTTTTAAAAAGCTGTAGGGACTGATCTTAAGGTTCTCTGAAAAATCACCTCCTCATTTAAGGCTTGCTGTGAACTTCATTAAACATTTTATGCAGTCTGTGCCAGTTAAGACCATTAGCGTTACCATGAACCTGTAACCTTAGAGAAAAAAAGCAACAGTTACGCTTAAAAACATAAAAGCAGTGTTATTAACAAAAAGCGACTTATCAAGTGTAAATAAAATGACCTGAACACAATGTGCGTCACTGTACATGCATGTCCTCATTTACCATCTGGTTTCTGGTTTATGACCCTAGCTATAGATTTATTTTGTGCTAGTGGACAAACAATTGGACAACACTTAAAAACACAAGCTGGAATGTAGTTGTTGAAACCTGGACAGTAGGGAAAGCTGACAGCAATCCCACATGCTTTGTATCATGTGGGGGAAAACCAGTTTACAAAGAAGATTAGCTGAACTGTAAACATTGCATCTTGATAAGTCTTCCACATAGTTATGATTTCTTTTACTTTCTCCAGATTTTCCCTGAAGTCCAGCTGAGAACACAACCTACAAAATAAAGTGAAAAAGCTGTGCAGCTGAAGAGGCAGCATTCTACTTGATGAAAATGTCCCTTGTTTTTTGACAACGACTAAAGGACAATGGGGTCAAACACACTTGGGAAGGCTGCAACTTTGGATGAGCTTTTGAACACTTGTATTGAAATGTTTGGTATGAGTTTTCAACATTTTACTTTGCCGTTCTTGGAATTCACCTTATAATATAACCCCTGCTGTTCTCTGATTTAGCCAGTCTTTCCTTTGGCAAACAACATTTCTGTTCTGTAAAGTTTTCCATGTTTCATTTTGGACCAGAATCACATGAGCCAGAATTTTAATCACATGCATACTGTATTAAATATTCGTAATACAGATAATGCACAATGGTGAGTATAGTGGTTTTTAAAATGCTGGCCTTCACCAAGAGAAGTGTTTAGTCAAATTATTCAAGGAGTTATTTCTGGCATTGATTTTTGTCTTAAGTGGTTACACAGCTGCATTTCTGACCACTCGTTTTTTGGATAGGTTTTCTGAAGCATCATGGAATAATTGACATGGATATGACTTAAGGCTCATGTAATCTTTTTACTCTTGTTAAACTGTGATGTACCAGGTCTGAGGCAAAGAAGTGATGAAATAGACTTTGATTCATAGCACCATTATTCATGACGTATGTCACATTGTAGTCAGATGAGTTCATGGATGGTCTTAAATAGTTTGCAATGGGGCCTTAATTCACAAAGCTACATTTAGATTCTCCTGAAATGCAGGACTGCTTTTGGTTGGAATGAGGTATTAATTGTTTTCCCTTGTGGAAAGAAATAAATATCTAAAGGTAAGAGAGACTAAATAATTGAGGGACAAATGGGTCTTGCTACTGAGTGTAGTGAATCCCTGTATATGCATTTCTATAGACCATAATCAAACCTGTTATTCTAAAACCTAATGAAAGTATTCATATACTTAGAGTATTCTTATACATAGAGCCCATATACTTATTGTCTGTTGGAAATCATGCCTCTCTTCCTTGTATACACACTCTCTTGACAAGTGTACTGCCTGTGTTGTTCCAGTTTCACACATGCATACAATCTACTGTCTTTTAAAAGAGTGACATACAGAGAATAATCCAAGATTGCAGATGATGAGGAAGACTGATGGTCAGCTAGCCTGCCTGGGAATAACTCTTTCTGTAGTTTCAGTGGCCATACTGCAAAGACACATTGGTCTGTAAAGCAGCTGGAGATGGGGCCCTGGGCACAGATGCGAGATACTGCTTTGACATTAATTAATTGAGGCAGATCCCTTTTTTAACAATCCAATTGTTACCATAAAGCTATAAAGCTGCACTAAAACACATATTGGAAGTGGTTGTACATAAATCCCCACACTTTTGGTGGATTAATTTTGGGTTCTTTCTTTGGATTACTGCCAGTCTCTTTGTATAACGTTTAGAATAGTGCTGTCCCTGCCCTGGGATTACTTTTTTTTTAGCTATGGCCCATTCTCTGCACTGTTTTGGGGTTTTTTCCCTTAAGTGCCTAGCACTACAATCTGAAATAACTACTCTTAAAGAAGCATTTTTGTGCTTTGGTGTTATTTCCTACCTATTTGGTAGATAATAAACCAACATTTCTGCTTTCGATCTTTCTATCTGACTCCACTTGAAGAATAAAAGCTCCTCTCTGTTCATGAATGATGTGGTTAACTCTTTCTGTTTTGCAGATGACAAGGGAAATAGGTGCTCCAACCCTTTGCCAAGAACTTTTCTTTTAATGCACCGGTGGTATCTGCCTTCCACAGAGCTGGCTGGCAAGCTTCTGTCCACATATCCTTTCACAAAGTCTTGGAAATCAATATTATAATGTCAAAAGCAGATTGTTTCTGTTACTGCATTTGTAAAATGTGTCAATTAATCAGTGACAAAAGGTTTGGAGGTGAATTTTTTTCAACCTAAGTTGAAAGCTCAAGTCTGTGAGCTTTATGCTTCTGCTTATGGACCTTCTCCATATGTACAAGCATGCTGAGGCATATCTTGCATGAACTTTGAATTAGTGGAAATATATGGCCAAGATAACTTTTCAAATGTATCATGGTGGGCTGGCCTTTGACTACTGTGAACTTTCAGTGGTAGCTAAGCACATACGTCTTGTTTACACCCCTCAGAGAATTCCGTAATCAGAACTATTATCACATTTGGTTAGCCAGAGCTAGCAACAAACCCTTCAGCAGAATATGCAGAATAATAGAATAGAAGCATTTTTGCTAGGGCAGAAAATAAAGTGGCAGCCAGAAAATGGTCTTTGTCCCCTAAGATGCTACAAAAGTGAATGAAATATCAGTACATACTGTAGTTATCTCAAGTAGGAAAGTTTGATACTGATTTTTAGGAAGCTGGCTTAGTGTCAGAGTCTTCTGTGGTTAAAAAGATCATTACTGAATCAAGGCACAGAAACCTTTCTTTAACTAGGATACATATAGAGATGCCAGTGGGGAGAACTGCAATGAATTCAGATTAAAAATCTGTTACTTCATGAGGTAAGTGTGCTTCTGACCCTCTGGCATTTTGGTTTTATGCGACTGTGAATACCATCAGTGTACTTTCTTTTTGTAAATATTGAAACTAAACCATGGAAATATAAAAATACAAAGCTTTGCTTTTTGTTAGTTTGTTTTTCTTGTTTTGTTTTTTTTTTTTCACTTGATCTCCAGTCTATAGTGAAGAATGAATTTCTCTGATTTGAAAACAATTAAGTTGAACCATTCAGCCTGTAAGACACTTAACTGCATTGAGCTAAAAACCTGTGCTATGATTTAGCTGGTGTTTGAGTATGACATTTCTTAGAGAGAGACTAGTTCAGTGCCACGTAGACAAGAGACATATTTTCCTCCCAGATGTAATCTAGTGTGGTAGAAGAAGATTGTCTCTGGGCTGTCAACTTCAATTCACACAATACCTACACAATTTGTGGTAACAGGACTGTGTTAGTGATGCCAGTTGGACTATTTGACCATTACAGGTCAAGTATGTTCTGATCCTTGCACTGACTGTATCTGACCTCGTTTGTATGCAAAGTCTTCCATGTGTGAGGCTGTGCTTGTATAGGAACTTCTCTCCATAAAAGAGCAAGCATGAACTTTTAAGTTAACATGACACAACATGCTTCCCTCAAACATTTTTCCTCCTTCTTCTGGACTAAGTTATATCACTGTGAAGGCAGGGGGAATTATTGAAAGCAGGACTGATAAAGCCTTTTTCATACCCTACTTAAACAGTAGAGGAGACATCTTACTTACATGATTATCATGGTAAGACTGCCACTCAAATTCATGTATTCATTTTCATTGAAAAATCTTTTCTGAACAGAGTGTGTCACTTGGACAAGGGCTAAGTGCAAGTGTCATTTGGGTGTCCTGGCAGCCTGAATCAGAACATGTGTGTGTGCCTTTTGTTTTGTGCACCTGAGACATCACTTAAATTCTGCATTTCAGTACAATGCTGCTGTGTTGTGCTGTGGTAGGTTAACCAAAGGAAATTATAAGATAAAGTGGCTTTTGCCACTTCAGTGTCACCGATAATTACAGAAGCAACAGGCTAAGGTAGTCTACCCTCTGTCCAAAGACCAGTAGGTCTAAAATACTTCTAAGTCCTATTAAATAAAATGTATGTACATATATATATACAGACACTGAATGTTATACCTGAATCCCTGGGCATGTCGTAACTGCTGTCTTTGGATTTCAGATACTGGATTCTGGAATTTCCTGCAGAGTTTAACTTGGATCTTGGGCTGATTCGTTTGACTGAAGAGTTTCGAGAAGTAGCCAGCAAGCTTGGATATGAGGATCACATCCACCTCATTGATATCTCCAGCATGTAAGGATGTCATGACCTTCAACGTCTTCCTCTCTGTAACAGTAGAATTCTAGTTCAGTGCAAAATATAAAAGTGCTAAGGGCCATCTTGAGTGCAAAAAAGCAGTTACAGAATGATTGTATTCTCTTCTATATTTGAAGTTACTACAGATTTGAAATTCTAGTTGGAGTCACAGTAAAGAAAAGATTCTTATCGGTGTGTAAGTTTTTTTAACATAAATGGGAAAGGAATAATTTTCCTGACAAAGCTAGTGCCAATTAAGTGATTAATATTACTTTTTTCCCTATAATTTTTCATGCAGAATGACAAGTAAAGCAGTGACTTGCATGTTGTGCAAATCTTGCATTTTCTCAGGGAAACTTTTTTGTTCTCTCATCAGTAACCTGTTTGGGTTTTTTTTGTTTGGTTTTTTTGTTTGTTTGTTTTTTAATGGCTTTCTGTGTACTTCTATGATTTAACTGGATAATCTTTAGCATTCACATTTGTAGTTTTATTGCATCAAAATGGTTACACTACTATTTCTTTGACACACTGAAGTGAAAGTTACCTTTTAAACATCACCAGACAGGTTTTTGTATCTCACCTGATTTTAGAATCATTGAATCATAGAATAGTTAGGTTTGGAAAGGACCTTAAGATCATCTAGTTCCAACCCCCCTGCCATGGGCAGGGACACGTTACGCTAAATCATATCACTCAAGGCCTTGTCCAATCTGGCCTTGAACACTGCCAGGGATGGAGCATTCACAACCTCCCTGGGCAACCTATTCCAGTGCCTCACCACCCTAACAGGAAAGAGTTTCCTCCTTATAGCCAATCTAAACTTCCCCTGTTTAAGTTTTAACCCGTTACCCCTTGTCCTATCACTACAGTCTCTAATGAAGAGTCCCTCTCCACCATCCCTATAGGCCCCCTTCAGATACTGGAAGGCTGCTATGAGGTCTCCACACAGCCTTCTCTTCTCCAGGCTGAACAGCTGAAACTTTCTCAGCCTGTCTTCATACGGGAGGTGCACCAGTCCCCTGATCATCCTTGTGGCCTTTCTCTGGACTTGTTCCAACAGTTCCATGTCCTTTTTATGTTGAGGACACCAGAACTGCACACAATACTCCAGGTGAGGTCTCACAAGAGCAGAGTAGAGGGGCAGGATCACCTCCTTCAGCCTGCTGGTCACGCTCCTTTGGATGCAGCCCAGGATACGGTTGTCTTTCTGGGCTGCAAGTGCACACTGAAGCCAGCCCATGTTCATTTTCTCATCAACCAACACCCCCAAGTCCTTCTCCGCAGGGCTGCTCTGAATCTCTTCTCTGCCCAACCTGTAGCTGTGCCTGGGATTGCTCCGACCCAGGTGTAGGACCTTGCACTTGTCATGGTTAAACTTCATGAGGTTGGCATCAGCCCACCTCACAAGTGTGTCAAGGTCCCTCTGGATGGCATTCCTTCCCTCCAGGGTATCAACCGAACCACACAGCTTGGTGTCATCGGCAAACTTGCTGAGGGCACACTCAATCCCACTGTCCATGTCAGCAACAAAGATGTTGAACAAGACCGGTCCCAACACTGATCCCTGAGGGACACCACTTGTTACTGGTCTCCAGCTGCACATTGAGCCATTGACCACAACTTTTTGTGTGCAGCCATCCAGCCAGTTCTTTATCCACCAGGTGGTCCATCCATCAAATTGATGTCTCTCCAATTTAGAGACAAGGATGTTGTGTGGGATAGTGTCGAACGCTTTACACAAGTCCAGGTAGATGACATCAACTGCTCCACCCCTGTCCATCAGTTCTGTAGCCCCATCATAGAAGGCCACCAAATTGGTCAGGCAGGATTTCCCCTTAGTGAAGCCATGCTGGCTGTCACCAAGCACCTTGTTGTTTTTCATGTGCCTTAGCATGCCTTCCAGGAGAATGTGCTCCAAGATTTTGCCAGGCGCAGAGGTGAGACTGACTGGTCTGTAGTTCCCTGGGTCATCCATTTCCCCCTTCTTGAAAATGGGGGTTGTATTTCCCTTTTTCCAGTCATCAGGAATTTCACCTGACTGCCATGATTTTTCAAATATGATGGCCAGCGGCTTCACAGCTTCATTTGCCAGCTCCTTCAGGACTCGCGGTTGGATTTCATCAGGACCCATGGACTTGTGCACGTTCAGATTTTTAAGATGGTCTCGAACCAGTTCCTCTCCTACAGTGGGCCCAAGGTCTTCATTCTCACAGTCCCTGCATCTGCCTTCCAAGACTTGGGTGGTTTGGTCAGAGCCTTTGCCAGTGAAGACCGAGGCAAAGAAGTCATTCAGAACCTCAGCCTTCTCCAAATCCTGTGTAGCCAGTTCTCCTTAGAGCTTCCTGAGGGGGCCTACATTCTCCCTCATCTGTTTTTTATTTGCTATGTGCCTGTAGAATCCCTTCCTGTTATCCTTAATATCCCTAGCCAAGTTTAATTCTAACTGGGCCTTAGCTTTCCTAACCTGGTCCCTAGCTTCCCCAACAACATCCCTGTACTCTTCTCAGGCTGCCTGTCCTTGCTTCCACTTGTTATAAGCCTCTTTTTTCATTTGAATTTTCCTCAGCATCTCCTTATCCATCCAAGGAGGTCTCCTGGCCCTCCTGCTGCACTTCCTTCTGGTTGGGATGCAGCACTCCTGAGCTTGTAGCAGGTGATCCTTGAATATCAACCAACAGTCTTGGGCCCCCCTGCCCTCTAGGGCTGTATCCCATGGAACCTTCCTAAGCAGGTTCCTGAAGAGGCCAAAGTCTGCTCTTTTGAAGTCCAGGGCAGTGAGATTGCTGCACATTCTTCTCACTGTCCTGAGGATCTCAAATTCAAGCAAATTTTGGTTTTCTCTTAAAATGTGGCATATGCATAGTGATTTTTCCTTATTTAAAAATGGCATAGTAACCTGGAAGGACAACACTATTAATCTCAATGAAGTTTGCAAGACTTCCTGCAAAAACAGTACTAGTGAAATTACATAAATATTGCCTCTTAAATCTTCACCTTAAAATATTATTAGCAAACTTTCTGCTCTCTGAAGTGCTTTTTCTGTATATGGGTAGAAATTATTCTGTTTCTTGCAAGAAAATGATTTGCCTTTTTGTCCACCCGCTTACTATTTTGTTGGCTGTTTGACTGACTGTTTCTGTTGTTCTGTTATTCATAGACCTGTGGTTTTAAAGAGTAAAAATTGATCCTTGATATTGTCTTTCTTTTATGTTGCATTAGAGCTTGGTGTGACCTGTTCTTCTATTTCCAAATAATCTTTTCATTATGACTTCCTGTATCATAGAGAACATCATCTGTGTTCAGATAGAAACTTGCTATTATTTATCATTTGTAGAAATGCCTTTGAAACTCTTATCTTCTGTTATGCAACTGAATGGTGCTACTCACTGGGTGTCACAGATCAGAAAGCTCATGGTCTGTCTTCTAGTAATTTTACACTATGTGTTCAAATTGTGGGCTACACTCACATATACCCAAACAGAATTGAGAATTATACCTATTTTTCTGTTGCAGTCCTTCCTATGACTGGATGAGAAGAGTTACACAGAGAAAGAAGGTTTCCAAGAAAGGAAAAGCCTGCCTGCTGTTTGACCATCTGGAGCCCATTGAGCTAGCTGAGCATCTTACTTTTCTGGAGCATAAATCTTTCAGGAGAATTTCTGTAAGCCCACAGCTTTGTCATTTGCAATTAGGAGCCTGTCCTTAAAGAGTGTTCACATGGCTTAACATTTATCACTTTTTTCCCCTCTACATTTCCGTATAATATATCATTATATTCCTTCATATGCCGTACATAGACATGGCTGTACCAACACTTCCTTGATCTTCTTTATGACTGATGCTTTTAGTAACAGACATTTAGGGTTGTTTTTTGGGGGGAAATACTAGGCAAAAATTACTGCTAAAAGCCACTGCAACCATGTGTTGCAGCAATTCATTAAACTAATATTAGCGTTCAAAGTCTTCAGTTTTGGTTTGGTTTATTTTGGTTTGGTTTTACCTCTGAGAAAATAGTTAATTACTTTTCAGTAAATATCAGCATCTTTGCAATGAATGATTTTTGAAGAGTTTGAAATGTACATAGTCCTTCTGAGTGCCTGTTCTTCCCAACTATTTCTTCAGAAACTGTCCTTTCATTTTCCAACTTAGGATCAAAAGATAATTCAGATTGGAAGGGTCTCTAGGCCAACCTCCTGCCCAAAGTAGGGTCAGCTTTGGGACAGATCATGGTCCTCAGGGTCTTCACCAGTTGGGTCTTGAAAAATGCATGAATGGAAACTGCGCAACTTCTCTTTCCTCATTTTCCATATTGGCACTGAGGAAAATTCAGATACAGTTGCTTCTTTTCATAGAGGATTGTACATGAACAAGAGGCAAAACCAGACGAAAATTAAAGTAGATGCTAAAGCAAAACAAATGAGTAATCCAAATGCCAAAAGAAATACTGATTTCTAACGGCAAATATCCATATGAAAAGGTCATGATGCCACTGTTTCTGGTGGCAAATGAAAGCAGTAAGTGCTCAAGGTGACAAGTTCTCTCAAGGAAAAAAAAAAAAAGATACTTTTAAAAATGTTTAGGAGCATGAAAGAAATTGAACTACAAAACTAAGAAAAATATATGAGGTTTTTTGTTTGTTTCAAGGGAGGAAGGAAAGAGAGATCAATGAGGAGCTGAGACCAGTCTAAACAGAATCACTTTTGGCATCATCTAATAACGTTCAAAGGTTTATTACTCTAGACTTCAAATCATGGGAAAACACCCTACTGTGATCTGTGCAAGACTAACCCTAAACAAGGCAGGAGGAACAAGAAAAATGGCACGGATTTCTAGCTAGACTTAAGATATCTTTTAATTCCTTTGGGAATTCCAGAAATAAAACTCAGACCTGCAATCAATTTTCTTTTTTCCTTGTTGTTTCTAATTTGTTAATTCTTTGGCTTGAGTTTTGCAATATCAGATGTTTCTCTGCAACCAATTACAGTTAATGAATCTTTTACTATTTATTATCTCAAAGCTATGTAACTGTAGAATATGATTAGTCTGAATCCTGTCTTTGGTTTTACCTATTTAATAAAAATATGGGGGGAAAAGGATGGAGGAGAAGGAAGGGGGGTGTTAACTGTAACAAAAAGCATTTTAAAGTAACTGAACACTGAAATACTGTTTATCTATCTGCAGTTCTGAGACAAGCATCTGCTGTGTTAGCGTGTATGTCATCATATGGTCTTCTAGCAGGCAATTTTTGATCAGCTAGAAGACCAAGAATTGTGTGTTGGCTTACACTGCTAGCAAGCTAAAGTTGTGTCATAAGCTTCTGAAAGTCTGTTTTTAAGGGACAGCTGAAAAATGTTTTCAAACATTTAGGGAAATTTAATTCTTGGAAGCCATAGTTCTCCCATGTAGAACCACGTCCATGAGCACACAGGGCATAACCATAACATCAAAATGGGCAAGATTTATCAGAAGTAGCTTCTTGTGAAACAGATATTTTTTATATAAGAGGAAGAAAATAGGTGCTCAGTTAGCTGCTTGGGATGCAGTTCAAGCTCATGTGAAGAGTGACAGAGCTGCAGCAGGGTCTGCTGAGCCTGAGTCTTTGTCATTTTCTAAACAAGAGGAGAAAAAAAAAAATAAAATTGAATCACTTTCAATTTTATTCTTAATTTGTCCACTTTTTTACTGAAAATGCCTTCCCTTTGTTAGTTCACAGACTACCAAAGCTATGTGATCCATGGCTGCTTGGAGAACAATCTTACTTTGGAGAGATCTATTGCTTTATTTAATGGTATCTCCAAATGGGTCCAGCTCATGGTTCTCAGCAAACCAACACCCCAGCAAAGGGCAGAAGTAATCACAAAGTTTATCAATGTTGCACAGGTAAGTCTTGCATATGATTCTTTTTCTTCCATTATGAAGCAGTAATATAAATCGAGATTGCAGTAAACAAATGAACGGAATGCTCTTTGTGCTGTTTCCTCAGTGTGTTCTGTTCAATAGTTTTACCTATTGAACAGTAGGCTGTTCAATAGTTTTACCTGTTGAACAGTAGCCTGTTCAACATCACTGCACGTTATTTGTTCAGGTGTGGTATATCTGTGTTTTTTTACTAGCAGACATAACTATAAATTAATTTTTCTTTGTTGTATTCTAGTTGACAACTGTCACTACTGTGTGTTTCTTGTGGACCTAAGCTAATTAAATAAAGAAATGCTGAACCATTATGTTATGTCTCCTGGTTTAACGATTTCTGCTTTAGCAGTGACAGATGGTCTCCTTTAGCTTGATGTGTGTGACATGAGATAGCTGCCACATATATTTCGTTTACTTTTCATAATCCATGATCAATTTCTCCTGCAGAAGCTCCTTCAGCTCCAGAACTTCAACACACTGATGGCAGTTGTGGGAGGTCTAAGCCACAGCTCTATTTCTCGTCTGAAAGAAACTCATTCTCATCTCTCTTCAGAAGTCACAAAGGTATGGTGGACTTCAGAATATAGAGATAATGAGCAGAGCATCACCTCTCTGAGGTCTGATGGATTCTGCAGTGCAGGTGTCTCACCAGCACAGTACTTGGATCATGGCAGAGCATCCACAAGGGCACTTTGTTTGCATTCCTCTTGGTGGAGAAAGATCGGCTCATGGAGATCCTCTGCTTGATTGCCTGTGCCAGAGAGAAAACTAACACTGTCGTTACCCTGAGATAAACCGTGCTCGTTTAAACCAGATTAAGGAAATTCTATGAATGCTTTCACAGAGACTTGCTTCTCTGGCTGTTTGTAGGACTGGAATGAAATGACAGAGCTGGTCTCTTCCAACGGAAACTACTGCAACTACCGCAAGGCTTTTGCTGACTGTGTTGGCTTCAAAATTCCTATTTTAGGAGTTCATTTGAAAGACTTGATTGCTGTCCATGTAATTTTTCCTGACTGGATAGGTGAGAACAAAGTTAACATAGTGAAAATGCAACAGCTTTCCATCACCTTGAGTGAACTAGTTTCCCTGCAGACTGCCTCTCATCATTTAGAGCCTAATATGGATTTAATTAACCTGCTAACCGTAAGTATTGAGCATGTTTCAATTCATTTCTGTTATTCAGATGTTGAATGTCAGTAGGAATATTCATATCTATAGAGATAAGTGCACATTTTTATCCCAGTTTTGTAAAAGAAAAGGGAGAGAATATAAAACAGAAACAAGTGCGCAAAGAGTTTCATTACTGTAGTATGTGATGGCTGGAAGAAGCAACAGGGTTGTTATACATGAATCATTTTAAGGATGACAGAATGACATCGCTTGTTATCAGCTCTGTTCCTGAGCTGAAAGTCAAAACATTGCACTGCACCAGCTACCAAGAAGGGGAAAAATGACTGCTACTGCTGAACCCAGGACACAGAAAGAGGGCTGTTATTTGTGCTAGGAGAAGTTAAAACTAAGTTCTGAGCACTTAGAATTGGGGCTTATGTCTTCTGTGCAAAGATCACAGAAGGTGATGTGTTGACATGGACACACAAGTGGAATTCCAAGTTGGGCATTGCTCTGTTCTTTCTCTACTATGCTTCATGTGCGACATAGTACTCTTTCTATCCAGTACAAAAAAAGTTGCTCTTACATGTTGCTAAACAATTCCTGCAACCCTTACTATTTCTCCTTTCCTCCCCCCTTGGCATTGGCTGCATTTGTGGAGGTTTGAAACTTGCACATACAAATTACAGATAAGGATTTGAAGGTCCTATTTCAAAACAGAGATTTCAAAAAGACTGCATAAAACATGTATTTTTTTAAAGCTGCAACTGACAATGCTAAAAGGAATTAATTTTCAGTCCCCTTTTTGATAATTGAGTATATGACCATTATTACTTTTTCACTTATGTGAAATACTTTGATGTATCCATTCCTAATATAACTCTGCTGACTGTGGTTACAACTGAGCCAATCTGATTGTAAATCATGAAGTTACATTCTGCAGTGTTGATTCCAGACCTGATCATGGGCTAAAATTAATTTGTGCTGCTTTTACCTATTAGCATGATTCCATGGTGGTACCTTTTAGTAATGGTGGAGACAGCCATGGGTATCCTAGGTAGACAGCTGTAGGTATCCTAAAACACCTCCAAGGTAATTCTGTCTTTGTCGTAATCGCTGGAAGTGTAGTTATGGGTCAAATACATTTGATTTAAGATGGTGACTCCACAAAAAGAAAAAAGTCAAAGATCAACAGAAAGTTCCTATACCAGACTTTTGGTACATATCATAAAATGAATGTTCTCAGTTTGATTCTAACATTGTAGGGGTTTTCCTTATTTGTACATATGAATAGAATATTTTCTTTTGTTCTACAGTGTTCATCTGCCATGTAAGTCATTACTCTTTAAATGTTTCTGTCCATCTTTCTGTTAATAAGAATGTTTTACGTTTTAGGCTGGGGTCAGAGGAAGAGAAGAAAAGCTAGTGTTGCAGCCCAAAGCTGACAAGAGCTGCCAACTAAAAATAGTTGACCTTGCTACCTGCAAATGGTCTTTTAACAGATTTAGCCTCCCTTGCTGCCAAAGTCATCCTGTTTCCAGAGCCTGAAGAAATAATTATTTCACTTATTTCTAGGTCTTCATTCTGTAATGTAAACTGTAAAAATTTTTCTCATCTTTAACTTACTTAGAGAAACTCCTTTTCAAAACTAGTAAATGTGTATAGGTGTGTAGAGTGCGTTTCATTTGCATGTGAATCAGCTGACTCAACTATTTGTTCACTTCAGCTGTTTTTCCATTAAGCTGCTTCTATCTGGGCAAGCTTTTAGTATGTGTTTTGTCCTGATAAGCCATGTGTATATCTCTTGCCTGGCCTCCATCCCTTGCAGTGCTGCCTTTTGCAACACACTTAGCAAGTGCTAACAGCCTGGCCTGTGCTCGCTTGACGAATAAAGTCATTGGGTGTTGGTTTGCTGGTACAAGAGCTTGCACAAAAGGATAACATTAGTATTTTGTGGCCATGTAGGCATTTGCCCTGGTTTTTCTTTTCTTGATGGTGGAGGCCTATCCACTCTGGGGAAGCAGATACATTCAAGTGGTTTGAAAATGGTGATGTTGAGGCACTGGCACAGGTTGCCCTGAGAAGTTGTTGCTGCCCCCTGCCAGTGTTAAAGGCCAGGTTGAACGGGGCTTTGAGCAGCCTGGTCTAGCGGAAGGTGGCCCTGCCTGTGGCAGGGGGCATCTAACTAGATGATCTTTAAGGTCCCTACCAACCCAAAGCATTCTATGATTCTATGATTCTGTGTTTGGGGAGACTGTGTTAAGAGCTATGAAGTGAGAGTTTGGCTTAAAAGCTGGGGCATGGGCTTGGTAGTAGACATCAGGCCCTCTACATAGGAGACTACAAAAGCTGAGAGGGAGCTCTAGTGATGCAAGTCCTCCCATGTCATATGTAAATGAGTCTGTGTTATATGGGCAAGAGGAGTAAATGTGCCAGGACTCAGCTGCTGGTGAGCAAGAGTGTGTTACATAAAGATGGACTCAGTGCATGCTTGCTCTTAGTCTGTGTGGGTTTTCCTCCTTTCTTGCCTTATCAGCCACACTTGCTCCAGCTCCACTGACTCTGTACCCAGTTTTGTGCCAGTCCCTGGCATCTGAAACCTGGAGCTAAGAAGCAGAAGTAGTAAAGAGGACCTACTCACAAGCTTGGCAGTGCAATAGAGAGAAAGAGCAGCTCTAACGACACTTTCATCATTAGAAAACTTACATTTGGTAAGGATGCTTAAGGGATTTCCTTACCTGCTGTGCATTATTTCCACATTGTTTTTATTTCACAATGTGATAAAAGCCTGCAGGTAAATGTTTCATCACTTTCTGTGGATTGGAAGTGGATCTCAATGTCTCAGCTAGAGTACAATGTATTTATACTAACTGCACTAGAACTTATTTGGTGCCACCATTTTCACCCCACTATTTTTAGATCCCAACAGATATTTATCTAACCTGCTCTGAAACTATACGCAAATGACTGGAAAGTCCCAGTCATTTGGACAGTCTAGTGAAGAGAATGAGAAATATCTAAACAATCAAATTGAAAGTCACCCTCCCTAACTTGTGTTCAGTAAGTTCCACTTACCAAATAAATGTTGTGCATTTCTGATCACACCCCCACCCTCCTTACCCACCACCCCCCCAAAATGCTTGGCAACATAGGACAGCAATGAAAGTCAAATTAGAATGGAAACTGCCACCTGCTGTGGTGGTTCTCCTAGGAAAGCTCCTGTTGGGCTTTATCCAGCAGAGCAAACCTGTAAATAAAATATAAAATGAGAGCTTATGTAAATGAACAGTCATCGTGCTTGTCATGTTTTTGCAAGTATTTGAAACGTCTGTACTAGACAATACCTTGTCCGCTGTGTGCTTACACGTGCTTAATCAAGTTGTAACTGCCGCTTATGTTAAGGTCAGATAGTTCAGGGAGGGGAAAATACAAACTTGCTCAGTAAATACCAGTGATTTTCCATCCCCAAACCCACACCCTGCTCATCTGGCCTGCTGAGAAAACTGCTCTTTAGCAGGAACAGGACAAGGCCTTTTGAACTAGCAATTCTGCTCTGGTAATATCATGTGCTCCAACACTGTTCTGCTTATTTTATACCACCAAAGAACCTAAGAATTCAGTCACTGAATAATTAAGTACATGAACAATATTTATTACAGCAGTTACTGAATCTACGTTACTTTTAGGACAGGTCTTTACATTCCCATGAGACAGCAGCATGACAGCTGGGCGAAGGAACCTGCAGGGTGCTCAGACTTTCATGGGTGCCCATAACCAAATTAGGAATTGCAAAAAACTCAGTGTAGTGTTACAGTTAGACAAAATGAATAGTGCAATATCAAGACATCTCTAAAGCCATGTGTTTGCTCTGTCTCCTGTCTTACTCATTGCGCAAAATTCTGCCTTAAAGAAGGTGGTTCCTAGAGGTGGTTCTGTAGTACAGTGTTGCTGGTCCTGCTTCTGCTTGTTACTGATTCAGCACTTCAGGTTCTCTAAAAATAGCCTTCTGACACAGTCATTTAGTCAGTAGTAATTCTATCTGCCTGCTGGGAAACATCCTTTTAGCTCAATCTTACCTTAATTGGGGATTTGCAATGTAGATGGTAACTTCAGATCATGTCAATTACTCCAAAGCCAGTTAATGTAGGTACATGATCACAGGAAATATGCAATGCTCGTTTCCTCTCATTGGAAAACATTAGCCACAGTATTGATTACTTTTGTCCTTCACCACTCCAAAAAAAGGAGGAATTTACTGCAGACCTGCATCAGTGCAAGACCCCAGCTGACAAAGTGAAACAAAGATTCATCTTACTTTAAGCATATTTATGCCCCTTTTTTTCTCAATAAATCCTCTAGGGAAAAGAATGAAAACATGGAAGGAAAAGCTTTCATTTATCTAAAAGAAGCTGAAAGGGAATTTGCCTTACTTGCTGAGAGAGAATATGGAGCAGACCAAGCTGGGTTAAAGTAACTTGAATTGCTTTTCATGGAGCACTTTGCTGCATCAGCACTGCTGCCAAACCTGGCTTCCCTCTGTAGAAGAGCTGCAGTAAGCTGCAGAGCTGACTGTTCTCCAGGAACCAAATTTGAGCAGAACACAACCTGAAGTCCCTCTAGCCTAGTGCCTTTACAACTTCTTTGCTGAAGGTTTTGTATTCACTAGGTGATTTCTCTTGAGATCTCTCATGACCACTGGGCTGCTAGAAGAAAGTGTTTTGCGTAAGGGTGGTCTTCATTGCCAGTGTCCCTCTTTGAAGATTAGCACCCAGCCCATCTCACTGAATGTGTTGGGATGCAGCTTGTGACAGCCCTTGAGTACAGTGCCTGCTCCTCTCAGTACAGGGTTGAGCAGCAACATGTGCTCACCAGTGTCAGTTACATTAGCTCTTGTGAAAAGCTGCTTTCCCAGCATCTGCACCCGCAGTTCTGGCACGTATCCTGAGCTCTGAGTAGCAAAACTTTTGTCTAGCTTCAGTGAGAGGTGTATCTCTTGTAAGGTATGCTTACAAGCCTGGCATATCCAACACAGTTTAATAAATACTGCTGGTTTTACGTCTTTCTTGCATACAGCTGTCCCTGGACCTCTATCACACTGAGGACGATATCTACAAGCTCTCACTGGTGCTGGAACCAAGGACCTCCAAATCTGTAGGTTATCTTTTACTGCATTTTGACATATTGCTTATTTTGTCTGCAGGCAGTTGATTACATTTTTAAATTGCAGTAAATATGTTTCCTTATTTGCATTCACATAAAGCATCTTAGCGTTTTGCTTGCATAGTAAATACAGTCAATATTTATAAGTTTTAGTGCGTATTGGGAGAAGTAAAAAGTGGAACATGCTGGACTTCATTACTCATTGTTTTTCAACAAAACCTCTGCGAGTTCTGGAAACCATTGTTCTTCTTTATGGGAAGATACCCTTTGTAAGTTACGTCACTGTGTGCCCACTACTTTATTTTCTGGATGCTGGTGCAGTTATATAAAACAACACAGAGTCCAAAGATTTGTTTTAGGTAAGGCACAGCATTAGCTGTAACATTCTAAAAACTGTTTGCTTATGTAGAATGGGCTGTATCTTGGGCTCTCAAACAATATTTAAACACCTTAGAATAGACATTACTCTTTTTTAGTGGGTGCAGCTAAAGATAGTGATGCATTGATACATTTTTCATTATGCTTTGCAAGTCTGAGGATGCAGGTAAATCTCCTAATTAATAGCTGAATTTCATTTATAGTGTTACTCTTTGTTGCCAGAGTCTGGGTTTTCCTCTGAGCCTTTCGTTGGTGCATTAACATTCTTATGACCTGTCATATGCAGCACATGATGCTCTCAGGCTGAGCACCCTCAAATCTGAGACCAGCAAATCTGAGACCACCCTTAGCAAAACTAAGGGTGTCTGGAAATGCTTAGCAGGGTGTGAGGGCAGAGTCCAGTAGTCTGAGCTGATTCATTTCGGTGCTTTATATGTTTCTGAAGTATTCCTGAAAGCAAACAAGGAAGTAGAACCCCTTAATTTCCAAGTATAGGGCTTTTCTGGATTTTAAGATGATTATCATTCTTGGGGACCAGTTTGAGTATTCTGTGTGTGTGCTTTCAATGGTGAATGATGACCAATAGTAAAGAAGCTATTGAATATTTCCATAGTCAACCTTAACTTGGTTTGAACACCTTTAATTTCATTGCTGAGCTTCCAGTCCTTGCTGGATATGATTTGACCATAACAGCTGCCATTTTTCATAGTCATTCTGGCTCCCTTGTGCTCCCATTACTGCCAGCAGAGTTGACTTGTTACAGCTCTATGCTGTGGAAGGACTAACAGGCCACTACTGTAGATGAAGAAAATTACCATGCCGCTGCTTTGATCTTCAGCTTGAACATTAGGGAGGACAAAAGCAATATAAACAGTGCTATGAACTTCAACAGTACCCAGAAGTTGTGGGAGACTACTGCATAATGATCAATAAATAACCAGTGACATTGAGCTGTTGCAGCATCGCGATGGGTAAAAAGCTACAGCTGAATAGACAGAAGCCAGACTATTTGAAGCATACTTCTCTTTGATGGAATGCCAAAGCACACAAGCTATATTAGAGGGGAAAGAATCTGTAGAGCTTTTGTATGTGGAAAAAAATTGTCAAAGGCAACATGACAGCGTAGTTGTGTCATTCCAACTGCTTCTTATTGTTGTATGGGTACAGCTCCTGTGCAGGTGCACTGTAGAGGAAGTGCCTCATGCTGCTGCAGTCATTTTGGAGGCACATCCGTAAGCACAGGAGCCTGCTGTTAACAGGGGCTTGACCTCCATTCTGCTAAAAGTGGGAGGAGAGTCTTCAGTCAGTATAGAAGCCTAAGAAAATACTGAAGATTGACCTCCAGCTGTAGAACAGCATCTCCCTGTCACACTGTCCTGCTTTTCCCCAGGCATTCATTACCTTCTTGTTGGGAGCTTTTACTGGTGCAGCTATTGCCTAGAAGGCAGCTCTGCTTGGTGCAGTTATGCCACTGAAGACACACACATTTTTTTATTTCAGTGCCAAAATAAGCAGATGTTCACATCCATCTTAAAATATGCTTTCTCAGTCTACAATACAGTTTATGCTTGTGCTGGTGAAACAGACAGGAGATGCAGACTGAGTCAGAAACAGCATGCCCAGGTACAGTGACAGTGTTTCTGAACATTCAGTAAATTCAGCTAGGCAGTCTCTGGTAGTCTCTGGACACTCGTTGGTACCTTTCCTCACAGCATGCATTTCACAGAAATAAAATTATGGTTATTCATACGAGTCAATGAGTGAAATAGAAGAAACCAACATTTCCCTTCGGCTAGCGGGCAAGAACATGAAGTTTTCATTTCAACTTGTCAAAAAAAACACGTAAAAACAGAAGGAGGCTTCAAATGAAAGGGTCCAGAAGACAGGCAAAGGCTTCAATGGATTTAGACTCTGCCACTGTGCACTTGGACCAGAGGAGTTAGAAGCTCTGTGAGGGCTTAGTAGTCCAGCACACTCTGACACTTTGATACTGATGCTTTGATTCCATTTAGTCTTAAGATTTTTTTTTAAGACAAGGCACACTTCAAATTTCTGCTCTGACCATAGCTGTAAGAATATTACAATACTGGCATGTTACATGTTACCATGTAACGTGTCATCTTTAAAAGATTGCTGCGTTTCCACATATTTCTAGAGCAAAAGCACTTGCCAGCCTGTGGTCCATCACTGTGCAATACCATTAGTTTTAGGATTAAAACATTCTGTAAATAGTTTTGGCATATAGAGCTGGATGTCTGGATCCACGATATTTCTTGATGAAATTGAATTATGTACATACAGTGATTTTTATTTCCCAAACTTAACCTGTGCAGGTTAATAAAGCAACCCACTAACAGACCCTTTTGTTTTCCTACCAAAGGCAGTATTTTATGACCTTGTGACCATTTTTCATCTCAATGTCAGAATCTATGATACCTTTTTTTTATACACATGATAACTGTAGCATCTTTGCGTGGCTTAATTATCTCCCTCTCAACTCACACCAGTTTAATGGGAAATGGGCTTTTTGCTCAACAGCTAATTCAGGAGTCTTTCTGAGGCTGTGGGCCATTTTCCTTCTGATCCAAACCGTACTGTATTTTTTCTGCTTGACACTGTTTCACCTGCTACATATCCAGTGACAGGTGCAGGAAAAGGCCAATATGCCTTTCAGCATTTTTCATGCTAACTGATGATTTTTGAAGCCTTACCTGAAACTGTGTTCAGGTTTGTCCTGTATTTTCTGCTTGAACAAGCTGAGCTGTGTGCCACAGCTTCTCCCAAAGCACTATAGTGGTGTGGAGGGAGTTGGGCTGCGTGCACTGTGCCTCAAGTGAGCTGTCAGCTAGCATTTTGTCAAGACCAAGCTGTTTACAGAATAAAATAGTCTGACTGGTGTTTTCTGCAAAGCAAATCAAAGGTTAGCCCCTTTCTGCCCAGGCTGCCTGGATGAATTAAGCTGTGCATCCTGGCACATCTCGGTTGGAAACCAGTGGGATTGCAGAGCATGATTCTTCCCTTGCTTTTGCATCCTGCTGCCTTCTTGGTGCTGCAGAGAGCAGGAGCATTAACTTACTCAGGCTGCTGCAGCCCCTTGCATGGCTCCTGGGCACAGTCTCGCCAGCAGCGAGTTGGGGCAAGGCTGCATTGTGGTGGAGAGTTCCTCAGGAGCATTACAAGGAAGGGGAAAAGCAGGTTTCTGGGCTTACCTATCTCTGATGTCTGCTGTGTCCAGAGATTCTCATTCCTTCCTTCTTGCTCCCATTCTTGTTGCTATTGAACCCTCTAGAGATGGCAGTGAGGAGTCTGCCTGGTTTTGCTTGGGCACTGCCTTGCTGGGCACTGCCACTGCCAGCGTTAGCTGTGAGGTGCCACAAAGAGCCCAAGTGAAGCCGTCAGCAAAGGCAATCAACCCTTTAAAACCTTGCCTGATGCTTCGCTAAGCACAGGGACAGCACAGGGACTCCAGTAGTTTGTGGTTGTAGCTCTGACACACAGAGCTGCTTTTAATGGGAAATTTGTCTTCATAATTCAGATTTGAAAGTCTTTGTGTTCTGATCCATCTCTCAGCAGCCTACCTCCCCGACAACCCCCAACAAGCCAGTAGTGCCACTGGAGTGGGCATCTGGAGTGGTACCAAAACCTGACCCTACAGTCATTAACAAGCACATACGAAAGCTGGTGGATGTAAGTATTTGGAAGAATATACTGGTCAAAGAGAATGATAGCTTGGATATTGTCATCATCATAATTAATTACAAGCTTTGCAAGAGATTCTTATGGTTGGGATTAATTTCAGACATCCAATAACAAATTTGAGCCTTTACTGATACATTTGGAATTATTTCTTTTATTCTTGCAATCAGCTATGGGGTTAGTTAGCAGGTTTCGTGATGCAAAAGAGCAAATGTTCAGAAACAAGGACTCACGTGTTACTAGGACCAGAGAAGTTTTTCAGAAACCCTGTATTGGTTTTCAACTTGCTGTCGTTTGACTGTTCAGAGCATATTATGTATCGTAAAGACAGCACTTTGTTGGTATTGCTTTAAAAATGTAGGCATGAGGTCATGGAGAATTATAGCTGGGATCTTCCAGCATCAGTTTGGAAGTTGATATATTAGGTAATGCAAACGAAGCCAAACACTACCAGGTTCATTTGGAGAGACCGAGCCCTGTTGTGTTAGTGTTTAAGGGACTTTTAGTGATTTAAGCAGCATCCAGGGAAACCAAGAATGTGTTGTACATAATGAAGCAATATTTCCTTCTGCTTTTTACAAATTAATAACTAAGCCTGGAAGGAACTATTAAATTTTCACCTCATCTGTGTTACAGGTCATTAAATGTGTTATGTTGTTAAGATAACTTGAAGTCTTCAGTTGTCTCACTCAGACTTCAAATATATCGTGTTTTACTTCTTGTACATGATCTTATTTTTCAAAAGTTTCATTTTTCTCTTAATGTGGGATGCCAGAACTGCACGTGCTGCTCCTGTATCACTTTTGTCAGTGCCATGTGCATTGATAAAAATCACTCCACATCCAAACCTCTCTTTGACAGCTTGTTTAACTGAGTTGTCTGTTGCAACTCTTTAATCTTTCCAGAATGTGCTAGGTGGAGGGATTGTTCTTGTTCCTGAGTTGGGGAAGATGCAACCCCCATTCCACAGTTTTGGCCTGGTCCAGGAAGTATGGTCTTGAGTTTGACAGGATTAAAACATGTTTTGGGGCTGTTGCGGATACAGCTTGCCAAAAGGTCCACACCACTCTGTACAGCTGTCTTCGTTTTTTCCAATCTTTGTCATTTACTAGCTGCTTTGAGTTGTGCTTTAAGGCATTGTTTTTATTGCTAAGTGTTGAATACTACTTGGGTTTGCATATTGATTTCTTCATGATAATGCATTTTTTGAGGTCTGCCAATCATTGGTTACAGATCATTTGCTAGGTGCTTAGAAATCAGCTTCATCACCTTCTCATTTAAATGAGGACAAAGTAAACACCTTTCAGAGATCTCAATGTATTAAATTCTTGTCTAAATGTATTAAATTCTTAATCTAATGAGAGAGTTTGTGCGTCAATATGTCTTTCAGATAGTCATGTTGGCTCTGACACTCATGTCTTTCCCATCAGCCTCACATATAGCTGTAATGCCCCTTGCACATCTTCACAATTAGTAACACAATTCAGTACTTCCATAGCAGCTAAGAAGGGCTTCCATTCATTTTATGCAATCTTTTAAATTTGATCCCATGTCTATTTTTTTCTTAGTGGTAAGCTGAGGTAGGTTGATGGGAGGGAATGGTTGTGGAATGCAAAATGGTCATGGTGTGGGTATCAAGGTATTAGTAAATGAATCAGATTGAAACAGTACTGCGGCAGAGCAGAGGTGACCAACTAAAAGAGAAGTGAAGCCAAAACCATCTGAAATACTCATAGGAAAGCTTCTGTTTAGTTGTTTTTGTTTTATTTATTTATTTTTTTGTGTGATTAAAAAGCATACATAATGAAGCAAAGAGAGTATAATCACATGGGGTAGAATTTCAGTGACATTTCCAAGAAGAAAAATAAAACAAGAATAATTATGTCTGAAGAGGTGTGGAGGATCATCGCTAGATAAATACTGAGGTCAAGTTTTCTTTAAAAATTAGCCATTTTTTTTTCCCCTATAGTCCAATAAATATATGTGTTGAAGTACAAAGTAGGAATAAAAGGAATAGAATAAGGCAACAGAGCATCTGACTAGTAATGTGGAACATTAAGTTATATGTAATTATAGGATTGAAGAGCTGGTATCAATTCAAGATAGGCTTGATGTTAGGACAATAATTTCCTTTTTTTTTCCTCAGTCTGTCTTCAGGAATTATGATCATGACCATGATGGCTATATTTCTCAGGAAGACTTTGAAAGTATAGCTGCCAACTTCCCCTTTTTGGACTCTTTCTGTGTGCTGGACAAAGACCAGTAAGTTTGGAGATTTCTTTGTGGGCCTTTTCTTTTTTTAATTTTCCTCGATTTAAATACTCATGAAAACTAATTCTTGAAGAAACAGTGTCTCCCAAGCTTCTTGTGTCTGACATCTCACTTAAGGAACAGGGGATCACCAAAGGCTGAATTCTGTTCTCATTTAACTTCTTAAGCTCTAATCAATTCTATAAGCCCACCCATGCTGGGGTCCTGCTTTACCTGGTACTTTAAAAATTATTTATGTAGTAGCTTTAATTCCTGCTGGAACTGAGTCAAGACCCTTAGAGTACCATCAAATTACAGTGGAGATGCTTTATCCAGACCAGCCATCAGAGCGATGAAAAAAATAAGTTGTGTGCAGTAGAGAGGAAATGGGTGTATGTAGTGGAGGAAGGGTAGCATGTATTCTGTGTGGTATATATATTTCCTAGCATATATATAATATTTATTATATATATAATATATGTTTCCTAGCACACTGGGTTTGATAGCTCTTGTTGTCCAGAATCTGTTTGGCTGTCAAGGCTGGTGATCAGCCAGGGACATAACTGCTTGGTCTGTGTAAACAGTAAGTCAAGATCCTTCACCTAATGGCCCAGGCTATGCTCTGATACCATGAGCAGGTGAGAAACCAAGGTCCGTGCTATAAATTCGGTGTTTGCTCTTTTATGAAAGGTAAGAACCACTAAGGCTCTAAGGGATTTTTTTCTGCCAAGGCTGTTACAGCTTTTTCAAAGAATGTGCTAGGTGCACTGCATGCTTTTTGCAGTGAGAAAACCTGAATTGTTCAGTGCCATGAGCAGCAACAGACCTAATCTACTTTTTTTTCCCCTGACAGAGATGGTCTTATAAGCAAAGAGGAAATGATGGCTTACTTCCTGAGAGCTAAATCACAGTTCCAGTGTAAAATGGGACCAGGGTTTATTCATAACTTTCAGGAGATGACCTATCTTAAACCAACTTTCTGTGAGCACTGTGCAGGATTTGTAAGTATGTCTTTAACAATAGTGTATCTGTCTCAAACACATTTACCCTTTGACGTAGACCAGGTGAAACTGGCTCCATGCATTGTAAAGTCTCTTGGGCAAATATCTCCTTGCATTCAGAAGCACAAAACATTTCCTCATGTTGTAGCTGTGCTACCCAGTTTTGTTTTGGTGGTTCCTGAAAAAAAGTGGCATTTGTAAGATTTACTGTTGTGGGGCGTGTGGGAGAACAAAATTCTGTCAGCTAATATTAGAGACTGCCTAATATTCTGTCAGGATATTGGAGACTATATGAATGGATTTACTTGGTTTATCTTAAGGTCTTTAATTTGGCTTGATTTCCCATGTAAAT
Source organism: Pezoporus occidentalis (assembly GCF_034315485.1). Taxonomy (NCBI): domain Eukaryota; kingdom Metazoa; phylum Chordata; class Aves; order Psittaciformes; family Psittacidae; genus Pezoporus; species Pezoporus occidentalis. The sequence continues at coordinate 3,787,673 of NW_026915376.1, forward strand.
AAGCGTAAGGGAAAATGGGTGTCTGGAACAGAGGATGTAGATGAAGCAAAAGCAGTTCTTTCTCAGGAAATTGCACATGGCAACATAGCATGTTCATAATTCTCCGAATGACCATAACAGCCTTAATCTTTTCTCTATTGAATTAACAGATCTTCTAATTCGGTCAAGAAATCAAAAGAGCTTCCAGCAGTTCTGTACAATAAGAATTTTTTAATCTATTTGTAAGGGGTTCTGTTTCTTTGTTTGTTTTTTCTTTTTCTCTCAGACATAACTTACCAAATGCCACCTATTAGAGTATTTAGTACATAGCTGGGAAATAATTGCTTTTGTGAATACTTGTGTTGCTCGCAAACCTCCTCCAACTTTTCTATTTCAAACCAAGTATAGTAAAGAAAAAGGAATTACTATGATTTTAAAAGTTACTTTAATGCACACACTCCACCAAAAGCAAATGTTTCCATATAGACAGCCAAAGCAGTAAGGACAGAGGGTCATGTCCTCTGCTTTTGTGTGGCCCACATACAGGTTACAAATTCAGACTGTGATCCCTGCTCTCCAGAGCCGATCTGTCCCTGCTGTCACAGTGAAATCTCCAGCTTGTGCTAAGTGAGCTTTTCCACTAAGTAATATTTCTCCACAGTTGGAAGTAACAATAACAGCACTGCTAAGTGCAAAAATGTGCCTCCTTTCGGGCCAGTTCTGGTGTTCCTGCTCTAGTCCATCCTCCCACCTTCCGCTTGCTTTTTTTGTGATGTGTCGGTCATGTTCAGATGCTCGTGGTCCCTACTGCAACCGCTGATCAAGGCCATGGGAAAGAGGGAATTCCACCTATTTCTGCTAGAACTGCAAAAGCCTTGGAGGCAACATGGTCAATGCTGATTCAGGAGTGTGCTGGTGGGCTCTTAAGCTGACAGCTCCAGCAGACAGCTCAGGCAGTCACTGGTCTGAGTCTATTGTTTCAGATTGCCTGCAGCCTCAGGAGGACGTCATTGTGTTCGTGACAGTCAGTTCATATTTGGAAGGCTTCCACAGCAAAGCAAGGCCTGAGGACTGCCCTGCAATGTCCTCACCACCAGATATTTTTCTCCTGCATCAATTTGCTAATTGGCTATTGTTGGATTTTTTATGTCTCCCTGATTACATCCAATACAGGAATACAAATGAGTAAGGGGTTGTACAGGAAATGGAAATAAGGTCATTTTTTCCTGTCAACTCACTGAAGTCATTGGCATTGTTCTGTGGATGAGTTGAGCTGATAGGACAGGAACCAACTACAAAATCTGCTGCATATTTGTTCTGCATTTCAGTGCTGCTCATCCACGGGTGGAAATCTGATTTCAAACTGATGCACTGATTCACAGTCAAAATAATGTGCGCTGACAGTGCAGCAGGATGAATTGACATGACAGTGCAATGCACACAGTATTCAATAAAATATCTGTTATTAAAAAGATATGAACTTTAAAGGTCAATCTAAACCCTGCTGCCATTAAGCAGCATAAAATTGATATGCCCATGACTGGTCACAGTTCCGTGCCACAGCTTGAGTTACACCGTGTGGCAGGGTAGGTGACCAGCCGTCCCGCTGAGCTTTATAATCTGAATTTGCACAGATCCTCTTACCTTGCAGCTGGCTCAAGCCAGCTTTGCAGAAAAGCTGTGTCAGACAGATTCAAAGCTTTAGGTCAGAATTCATGCCATGGCACTTTCACTGTGGTGTGCAACCCCAACTGTGGTGCCAAGTTTGAGTAGGAGGAAGGTACAGAGCTGAGAAGGTGAGGAGAAAGTGGGAACAGATCGGAGCTTAAATGAAAGAAATAACAATCCATGTCTCTTACAGGGATCCAGGCAAAGAGACCTGGGCAAAAAGGTCATTACTGTCCATTCAAGAGGGGCTTGGGAAGCTCCACTCTCACTGCCTTACCACAGCAACTGCATTGACTGGGCTTACATACAGCATTAGCTGGAAAAGAACAAGCAGCAGGCTTTTTATGGACCCGTCCTCCACTGCTGGCCTTTCTGTTCTGTTGTTCACTGTTCTTCCACCTTGCCTAATCTATTTTGCTTTCTCCAAGCCCCCCTTTTTCCTTGCAAATTCATTTGTGCAGTATATGGATTTTTTTTTCCCCTGGAATCTTCCTATTCTCTTTATTTTACTCTTTCCTTTGATTTCTGAATTTTCTCCAGCTCTTCCTGTTGAACATTTCTTTAAAGACCTTATTCAGCCCCTGCAGACTGTGCATGGATTCCTATAGATATGGTATGGATCCATGTGCAGTTTCAGCTGCCTGCTCACCCTCCCTGGTAACGTTTTGAATGAGGTCATGATAAACAAACACTGGAGTCCCTCATTTTTTCCTTTAATGCTAGAGCTAGAAAAGCTGCCCCTTCCTCTTTCTGCCTCTGAGAGTGAAATTGCTTGTTTTTATAATGACATGGCTGTAGATACAGCACTTCTGAGTGTACAGATAACAATTTGGCAGGGAATTTTCCTACTTCCAAGCAACCCTACTTCCCAAAAGTGGGATGACACACACTGTATCCTGGAAGTTTAGCATTTGGTCATTATATGCATCAACAAGGACAGTTTCTGGGAGGACGCAAAGATGGAATTCAGTGGCTTTTCTGCCTGTTTCAATCTTCAGCCATTTTTAATGGAAAAAGTCAGGTGTACAAATCAGACTGCTGTGGCTAAGTGTGCTGGGGACCAGTATGGGAGCCAAGAGCTTAATTTTTATCCCCAGTGGTTCTTTCTTCTGCTGTGTTTGGATGGCCTGGCTCATTCATGTATCTGGAGAATGGAGGTACACTGGAAATTCCCCCACAGATAACATTAGTGAGCCTAGAAGCAGAATGTGCTCTGCTGGTTTCAGTAAGTTTGATATGATGGCAATTTTTCACCCATTTCTGGAATCAAATGTCATCTGTGTGTCTCCTTCTCTGGTAGTCCCACTGTAAGTAGTAGGAATAGGGGGGAAAGCCACACATGTCTTATCACAATTAGAGGGGAAGGTCTGCCTAACAGGAAGGGTGTTAAAAGCAGTTGTATCCTGTTTGTGCTTTTGTAGCCATTGGTACTTCCTCATTGTGACCTTGTTTTCCTTCCGGCTTTCTTTTCTGATTCCTTGACGTTCTTTTGTCTTTCTTTGCAGCTCTGGGGCATAATCAAACAAGGCTACAAATGCAAAGGTAAATAAATATTGCATGGATTTTTTCAAGCTATATGTGGAGGGGTTTAGCACAAGTAGGCTAACTGTATTTTTTACTAAAATATCATCTGTTCATCCAAATTTTGCTTCTACACTTCGTACTGTCTGTGAACAGTGACTTCCGGTACACTGTGAAGTCGCACTGCATTAGGGGACATAGCACCCGGTAGGAAAACACACAGGTTCTTGAGCTAAAGGCCCAAAGCAGCCCCTGACTCCATGAGGTGTCACTTTCTACCAGCAAAGACCTTACACCCTGGAAAACAGTGTCCTCATCCTAACACCGAGACATCCTGAAATATATCTCCTGAAACATGGGGTCAGGAAAAGGTCTGTTGGCAATGCTGTCTGTCATGTACGTCCGCATGCCTGCAGTGAAGCCTAGCTGTCCTTGCAATGCAATAGTGACTGAGCTAGAAATAGAGAAATAGTTAATTCCTAGACTGCCCAGCAGATGTTATTGCAAGACTGTTTCTTGAGACAGTCGACTTCAAAAAAACCCTAGAGCTGTTACAGTTTTCTGTTGCTTTCATAACATGCTTAATTTCTTATGCAGTACTTGCACCATATTGAGCAAGAATATCAGACCAAGAATGACATTGTTATGGTCCTCATTAGCTTTAAAGTCCTGGACCTATTAATTTCTCAAGCAGCCCAGCTCAGGATGAAGGGCACTGTTGATTTTCACAGTTGTAGTTGCATCCCAGTTATTCACAAGGGAACATTCACGCTGTGGCTTCCTAGTTGTATTTGTATGCATTTTTTTCCCCTCAGTCTTACACTGGCTCCCAGGAGAAGGATGAAAAATTTGCAGTGTTTTATTTTTAGGATACATCCTATTGCTCTCCCTGTCCACCCATCAACATCTCTTCCTCAGAGAGGGGTGGGGAAAGCATCCATGGCTAAACCATTGTGCTTAATTCAGCTATTCCTCACTACTGTCATCTGAGCAGCTACAAAAGGGTTAATTGCAGCCCATACTTTTACTGTTAGGGTCAGGGTGCTGTGTTTTGTCACAGCACCCCTGTAAACTCATCTTGAGATCTGAAAGTATGTCCTGTCTCTGTCCCGCATCACTTATTAACAACAGCCCAGTGGAGAGAGTGAGCAGAAGTGGTTCTGTAAAGGCAAAATTACAGGCAATGAAGCATGACAGTAAGAGAGCAGAGCTGCTCACTCAGATCTTAGTGGTCAACAAGTGCAATTAGTGCCTGCCCTTTGCTACAGCAGCTACCAGCTGCTCTGTACGCCAGCATCACTGGAGTGCTGCACCCGTTATGGTTGATTTCTGCCTTTGAGCATAGAGCTGTCATCTGTTTCGAACCTCAGACACTGTGCTAGCAGGGGGAGGGAGTGAGGGAGTTAATCTGTTTGGGTCTGCTGCTTACCTGCATTGTGGGTAATGAGATAAAGCCAGACTGTGTGGCCTACAAGTAACAAAAGAGATTCTCTGCTGCTAAGAGAGATTTTTACTGACTGGGGGAGGGTGTGAGGAAGTGGGTGTGATACCTTTAGGGCAGACAATACACACCTGTGCAGGTACTTCTGTATTAGTCATATGAAAAAGGTGATGGGAGAAACCAGAGCTCTCACCCATCATGCTAGCACTGCTAGAGCAGAATGACTTTTTTAGCAGAGTTAGAAACACAACACTCTGGTGATGGCTAACATGTTAGGTTGTGGAGCAGCAACAGAGAAACGAGGGAGATGGAAATTTTCAAACAAGGGCAGGGACACAGAGGAGAGAGAGCCTGTGTTTGGGGCACACATCCTCCACCCTTTGGACCTTTCTTGCAGGTAAGATCTGTACTGCAGTCACACTTCAAATAAATGTACCTAGTGGTGAGTGTACCTGCAGTGATGCAAAGCCCAGCAGAGGATATGTGTACAGGCACTCAGCGACTTTCATCTGGGTGGCTGATACACATCAGAGCTTTTACTATGCTGATGCTGCTTACTGAGTTTCTTCGACTAGTTTTAACCTACAGTGGTCTACACTGACCTCTACCTGTCAGAATCAAGAGTACGGATGCTCCAGTGTATTTACTATAACGGGCCCTGCTGAGTCAAGGTTGCTTCTTTAAGACTAATTTCTGACGGAATATCATCCCCTCTTCCATGATGCTGCCAGATTTCTACTAATGGCTGCCATGGAAATGATCTATTTTTTATAACACCTTTCACACCAAATGATCTGTTTCTGTAACTCCCTTCACACCTTCCTTCAAAGTCCCACCTGCATCTGCCTGCTAATAGCCCTGAGGGATTACCAGACAGTTGTGACTTTCCATCTGGTGACTTGACAATGCCTTTTTTTACAGACTGCGGTGCCAACTGCCATAAGCAATGCAGAGACCTGCTTGTGCTAGCATGCAGGAAATTTTCCAGAGGAACCTCAGTAGGTAGCAACCACGGCTCTCTGCCTAGCAGTCCATCCCTGCCTCCAGGTGAGAGCATCTTGTTCCTATTTAAAACCATTTCTGGAATCCTCTCTCACAGCCAGTGTCCTTGATGCCATGTTTGATTTTCCCTTTGTATCAACGCACAGAGCAGCACTGTGCATTCCATTGCACTGGGGTTTGTGTTCAGTGGTCAGATTACAACATCACTTCCTGCAGTGATGACCTTAGTCTCCTGCTTAAGGCCCCCTATCCTCTATACTGGTGCCTCTATCCCAGCTGAAAAGAAATAAAACTATAATTAATTAGGGAAATTGTACTTTTGCTTATAAATCACTCAGGGGCAGGGGCTGGGAGATATAGGGCACAGTTCTAGCTCTGCCTCATACCCTGAGCGTCCAGGTGGAAGAAGGAAATGCGCACACACAAGGTCAAAATCAGTTTCCAAGCAGCATATGGATATTGCTAATTCTACCACTGCTTCCTATAGGGGGATTAGCTCCTCCTGCCCCAGACTTAAGTTACCTTTCTGTAAAGATCTCAAAGTAGACTAGTTAAAATAAACAATTCCACCTTCTCTTTCAGTCCAAGATGACGTGTTTGAGTTTCCCAGCGTGGCCGCGGAGCATCAGGACCTCGATGGCAGAGCGATCACCCTCGTCACTGGCTCTTCACGGAAAATTTCGGTGCGGCTGCAGAGGGTGACCACAAGCCAAGCCACACAGACAGAACCACTCTGGCATGAGCCAGGCTGGAACGATTCAGGCTGCCATACCTTCCCCAAAATGAAGTCCAAATTCCATGGCAAAGCTGGGAAGAACAAAGGCTTTGCAAAATGGGAGAATGAAAAGCCCAGTGTGCAGGCTGATATAGAGCCAGAAGCTGAAGCCCCACAACATATACAGGATCACAATGGAATTGAAACCCTCCCAGAAACACAGGAATCTGAGGTGAGTTGCAGAAGCCAAGACAGTGTAAAATATGCTAGAGTCTGAGGTCTCAAAGTTATTTTATGAATTTCAGGAGGCTTTTTCATTAAAATTTGCCACTGCTTCTTGAACGAGTTACTTTCAGAATTCTGTCAAATCATCCATAGATACCTGTTTTCTACACTGCAGTTTGTACTTACTGTAACTGGGGGCTTGGGTCTTGGATTCAGTATGTGCTTTTAGGAGGTGGGCACTTTTTGAATCATTAAAATAGCCTGATGGAGATCTGACCAAATTCTGTGCTGTTGCACCTTTGCAATGCACAGTTATGGGCTCCATGTTAGACTTACAAGAACTAGCATTCTGATACACAAATCAAGACTAGGGTAGGATATCAGTGTGAGTTTTGTTGTTGCACCCATAAAGTTTATATGTCCAAAGCCTCGTGCTTCCATTGACCATTTTTGCTAGCATGTGCCTATTTTCCTTCGTTTACAGGACAGCTGATTGCTCACCGTGAAGCACAGAAAAATGAAGATGGCAACAATAACACAGCAAGTGTTGATGGACTGTCACAGACCATTCTTGCCCATGAGAAGTCTTCCTGTACCTCGTACACTTAAATTCAACCGTTGCCCTGTTTTCTTAGCTGAGAAGTGTTACAAAGCACTATTTATTTTCTCACGAGTAAGCCGTTTGGATGAACATTGCACGGACACAGCAGAATGGATCTCTGCGCTCAGTGTTTTCTTTTGTATGACTTTTGTGGAAACTTCCTCTACATACCAGTGAGGATATATTTGGCCTCCTTTAAATACACTGCATCATTTCACTATGGCTGCCAGCAACAACAATGGTGAGGACAGAAGCCAAGCATCTAAGTTTGCTCGATAACACTCCTTTCCAGAGGCTTTTTAATGATCTTTTAAGGAAAGAAGTAGGTGTGTATGTTGATTAAATCTCAAACAAAAACCTTCCACAAAGTCCTCCATGCCAAAATTCTTTTCACACCTGGTGTTTCACATTTTGCCATGTTTACATTGTTATAGTGAGCATACTGGTGTTCAGCATAGCGATACCAGTTCCGAGACTGCAGATCCTTCAAATAGGCAGCAAGTGTCTGAAGGAATTCCGAGACACTATGCATTTATCAGGTTACACTGCAATGGAGAGGCATCATCTCTGCCTGCACCGATTATGGTAAAATTAGCATGTAATAAACACCTTAGTTTTAAGTGTGTGTATATACTTGTGTATGTGGCATGTTTTTCTCTGGTTTAGCAACCTGTACATGCAAACACTAAACATACCGAAGAGCAACCTGCAAATTAGCAGCTTGCAAATGGAGGATCCAGCACCTGAATTACAAGGGGCCCAAGAAGGAAGTTTGAAGTGGCATTTCCCAGAAGCATTAAGTTACTTAAGGAGCATAGCCCTTATCTGGAAGAACAGAGGAAACCAAACCAAAACACCACAAAGCTCAAACCTGAAACGTGTGCCCCAAATTGGCATGCATTATTCTTCCTACTCCATGTCCCCACAAAAATAGGTGTGTGTAGGGAGCATACATGTTGAATGAAAGCAACCCAATTATAGGATTTCCTACAAAATTAAGTTATTGCACGCTTCATCAAGTTACAAGACCAGACAGTAACTTCATAGACTTCCCTAACCAAAACTGACAGCTGCACTCCTCTGTGGTAATTTGACAGTAAACTGCACTGTGACACCTGCTCAGGTCTGCATCTTGAATCCTGCAGGTTTGTTTTCCAAAACAAGTAGTAATGATAGTAATTCTGGGGAGAGAAAGAAAAAGGAAAAAAAAAGAGAGGGAGAACATGCTTTCACTGTTTTAAACTTAGAGAAACATGTGCTGCAGAGAGCACCAATTTCCAAGGTAGGATGAGGGCCAGAAGCATCCCTCAGTCTTCCTGCAGTGTGCATAGAAGCAGCTTTAGCAAAAATATGGTCTTTATTTCTTGTGGTGTGGCAGGTGACGGGGTCAGAGCAGGCTGACCGCACAGCTGCCGTTACAGCATATGGCTTGCACACAATGAAAATGATGTGGTAGAGAATCTGAATAGAGAAAATTGGTTATGGTCCAGCCTGTTGATAGATCTGTTGAGATAAGCTTTTTAACGCTTTATAAATGAAATGCTCTTGTGCAACTCCATTCTTAGCATCACATAAGAGTTTTAGCCAGCATTTAGTCTGCAAACCTCAGCCCATTTCTTTCAGGGTCTTAAAAGTTAGTTTTAAGCTCTTGTGCCATCAGGCCCACAAACCATGCATGTCTTCATTTCGTTGTTGGACAAGAATGTTTCTCTTACATAATCTTACTTTCTCACATATTTACTCCCCAAGATACTTAACAAAGAATTTCTTGTTCGCCTCATCTGACTTAACAGGAGACAAAATGTATGAGCCATCAGAGTCCTGACTAAACAATGAGCCTCTGCTGGTCTTGGTGAAATCCTGCTTGCTGGAAGTAGAGCAATTCCAGGAGAGTGTCCAGGAGAAAAAGTGTCATAATGACAAGAGTACTAGATTAATGAAGTAGCTAAAGTGAGATACAATCCCAAATGATGCTGGATACTACCACCACATCCATTCTTCCCTGTCTCAGGATCTTTGAAGAAACTCGGGGGGAGAAAGAGGAGCTTTTTTAAAAAACAAACAAAAAAAATCCAAACATAAAAACACCACACAGTGGAAAGATTACATCAAACCTTATTTACGGCACAAGCTGCAAATGCCAAAGAATACAAGCAATAAAAGTAGGCGAAAAATACAAGTGCTTGGATAGACTCTGTATTATGTATTTGGCTGTTTGAGCCAAACCCACTAGGACTTTCTGTGCTTGTGTAATACCTCTGCAAAGCCATGTGATGCAAATAAGGGAGCTTCAGCCCTGCTGTCAACTTTATGGCATAACTTTGAGTGCTGTGCAGGGAGTCAAGGGGACATCTGGCTCCCTCAGAGCAAAATGTAAAACCAGGTTTGAGCTGCAGCTCTCCCCTCTGCTCTAGATCTCCTCAGTCTTGCCCGTCCCTGCCACCACCAGTGTTACCCAGCTTTTGGGCTTTAAAAGACTAATCCCAGCTTCACAAAGAAACATCTTCCTAGGCAGAAGCTATCTTCTCAGAGGTGCCTTCCTCAGGCAGGTGAAGCCTAAGGGAGGGGAGGTGGGGGGGAAGGTAACATGCTTGCTGACCAGAGCCAGTCAGAAGCATGGATTTTCCCATGCAGGGAAAAGTAAGCCATTTTCCTTTCAGTACAGAAGATGATAAAAAGCTGAGTTACAGAGCAAATTTAGGGGCAGGTGCTGCTTAAAATTCTACATTTTCCCAAAATGTAGTGAACTGGCTGCTGTCACCTCTGTGGGCTGTTGCTCAGGAACTGCCCTCTGGAAGCCAAAGTGAAAGCGTGCCCCAGTGCAGCAGCCCCCACGGTCATCCTCACTGTGGGCCTGGGAGTCTGTCTGAAGCAGCCTGAGCAGCCAAAAAAGGGTCCTCACAGCCTGGGACACTTGTTCTAGAAGCTTTAGGCATCTGCATGGGAAATAGCTGCATGTGAAGAAGGATCCTGGATACAGGACACAGGCAGAAAACAAACAAAAACCCCCAGAGAACAAACAACAGACAGATGGGGAGTAAGTGTGGGAAGAAGCATTCTAAGAGAGCTCTCCCTCCCTATGTGACACCAAGAATGGAACAGGATCCCAATGCAGACTGAGCAGAGGGGGAAGGAAACAAGAAAAGGAGGAAGGAAGAAAGGAGATCTGAATGCAGATTCCATGGAGACACAAGAGGTAGGAGACACAAGGGCTTGTCGTTTCATGATCACCATAGCCAAAGGAAAATCTAGCTGAGATCTGCTTCATTCAGCATCAGCCTGCTAACTGATGGGCCTCTGTACAGCACCAAAAAAAATAGCTCCAAGTCCTTCTCAAGAGAGTCTTGACAACACAGTTGGCCCATCCCGGGACACTGGAGAAACAGAGCTAACTTTGGAACAAGTTATTGAATTATCAGCACTGATCTGAACTGGATTTTCAAAATAAGCACTGCAGCCAGCAGGCTAAACTCACTGGAAAATCTGCGTGCTCAGCTCCAAAGTGCTGTTTACAGCTGCTGACAATCTGGTCCTAGGAGACAGAAAAGCCATCAGCAAAAGGCTACCGCTGGGGCAGTATGAAATTTAGCCAAAAAGTCTGCTTTTTCCATGAGTTAAGCTAATGCCGGAAAGTTTAAAGAGCCCTTATCACCTTCATCTCTACTTCATGTGTGAAAACCAGTTATGACCTTCCACCTGCCCACAGCACAGGCAGACTCCCTCTTTCTTTGGTTTTACAATAGTGTTTTCCTACTTTTTGTACTTGTTTTTCTCTCCTCTGTTGTGGGAAAGACCCACGTGGACAAGAGGGGAAATTACTGGACAATAAAGGGGAAACAATGACACTGACAGCACTCAGAGCTGTAAAAAGCACTAAGTAAACACAAAGGAAAAGTATTTTTCCCTTCTACCCTTGTTTGTTGAGCCATTAGAGGTAGGACTTATTTTCAGCCAAAGAGGGGAGAAGGCAGTGTTTACAGCTGGTAATAGCACTTGCTTTTTCAATTTGCGTCCCTTTGAAAAGGCACAACCTGAAACAAGCGAACACACAAATATTTTGAGAGCCTACACAGGGGAAACAGAAGTTCACATCCACTTCAGTGTACCAGTGTCCGATCACAACACTGGTGTGACTCTAACCTAAGGGTATTCTAGGAGGCTGGGAAAGCAAGCTTGCAGTTTAGCCTTGCTTGGGACTGCTAAATCACACTCAACACCTTAAATGCATACATACTTCTGTAGCATCCCTGTTGTCCAAGGAAAATCAGAAGTTCAGAGAGTAAGCAGGATCACAAGCCTCACAGCCTTCTGCAGCAACAACAAGACACTCTACTGCAGCCCTAAATATTGCAGAACTAATTAAAAATCATGTGCCATGAGCAGACAGTTGAGGGCTTTCTTGTGCTGGCCTTCATTAACCTAACAGGGAGCTAAATTAACTTCTAGTACTCTAGGAACCCATAGGAGCTTTTTGGAAACCCAAAAGAGTCATCAGGTCTTCCTGAGAATCATCTTACTCCGCACTCAACTCTTTCCACTTCAGCACAGTTTAATTTTCATTTCCCAGGTGCATAATCTGTTACAGGGAACACTCTTATGCCACAGCACTTTTCAAGCTCCAGCCACTTCTCATGTCTACTGACACGAATCTTGCTTCCCTTCCTCCCAGTTCTAGTTTAGGTAAGTGTCTAGGTCTCTAATTAGGCCAGAGATTGGTTGAAGCACTTGCCACTTTCAGTAATTTCATTAATTATCCCCCCTATAAATGCTTGCTTACTTAATTGCCCTCTTGATCTGCTGGAGTTCTGCTTTTGGAACTAGGTGATCTTAAGGTCCTTTCCAATCTTAACCATTCTATGATTCTATGATGCACAATAAAAATCAAGCACATATATCCAATCCAACAGTCTCCACAACTGATCTCTCCCAGCTTCCAGTTAAGAGATTCCATCCAGTGCAACAGGAATCGTGTTTGAAAAAACAATAAATATCAGAGCATTATACAGAGAATAACAAAGCAGTGGCTGTTCACTTTCATTAATCAAAGCTGCTCTCTCTACATATACAAAGCGTGTTTTCTTTGGGGAACAAAGAAGTCACAACACACTGAGGAAACAACAGAGTAAGGAAAAACAACAACAGCTGGCAGAAGCAAAGTGTTTTCTTTCCTGTTGGAAAAGCAAAGCCTCCTGTTTTGCCTTCTGAGTTTAAAAAACAACTTTCCCCCTCAAACAGCAGTGAATCCAGATTCAGGTTACCCTAAGTCCTGGAAGAGGGAGAAGGATAAGCAACATATTTTGAGGAGAAAAAGCTAACTGGAATAAGGAGCAAGGGGAAGCTCTGTGCTCCTACCTCATCCCAGCATCATTTCACCATGTCACATGGTGCAAAAGTGAGACTATCCACTGCAGCAACACTCATAGCCTTGCAGAGAAACTGGCAGCTCTAGCACAGAAAGAAGTCTCTGAAGGTGCAGATGCTCTCTGAAGAGCCTCCTGGGCTCCCTCTTGCTAGAAAGAAGATTGCAGCACTTTATGCACTAACAGAAAACACCAGCCTCTTTCCAGTGAGAAGCAGTGTGAAGAAAAGCAGAAGCTGTCAAATTAAAGATATGACATTCCCAGCAAAAGGCTCTTTAACTCTGTCAACCTCTCCACCTTCACCACTCCAGGACTGACTCAGTTGTAGGAATCTTAATTCTCAAAACCCCCACTAAATATTTTTGCATGAATGCAGCTTGACACCAGCTAATGCTCACAACAAGGCATTGCTCTTCCACAAGGGAGACCTATTCACTGGATCATCCCACTTTAAGAAACCATCAATACCTGTTTGAAGCAGCAACATTCATATTTAGATGTTCGTAATTTGAACTATATTATGCTGAGATAGATCTATATCGGTGATCCTCAAGGACCTGGATTCAATACAGAAAACTCTTCCCTTGTCAGGCTTGTTAAATTTGTCTGAAACACTAAAAAAGGAGAAGAGACATTAAGTCAGACTCCCACGTGTCTTTCACAGGCACCTTCACTTCCAGCCTCTGGATCACTAGCAGCACCTAGTGGCCACAATAAATTAAACAGGAGATCTTCAGATTCATCATGGAAGGAAACAGGGAAATCAATTCTAAACAATGTTTACCATGATATTTTCTCAATTAGCTCGGATTACAGAAACACCAGCAGTACACAGATTCTCTCAAATGCTCACGTTATTTACTTCTGTAATCTAAGGAACTCCTCCTGCCTGCATCAACCTGAATTCAGCTCCAAGGGCACTGCAGCTAACTAGAGACTGCCATCAGCATATGCTCCGCTACAGCAATCCCAGCACAGTAGCAGGAGCCTACATTTTCCACAAGTCTGGAGAAGCCCAGACGAGCTCCCAGAAGCAGCATACCATGTTCACATGGCATGCAGGAGCATAACCTGGGAGACGGGTGCTCACACAGCCTAATTACAACTTTACACAGCAACCCCTAAGAGAAAGTACCACATCCTGCTACACCAGTTCAAAGCGAGGAACAGAACAAAACTCAGAGCAATTGAAGACCAGTTCCCTCCATCTGCTCCTGTTTTGACAGCTTCTCAGCAGGTAGAAAGCAGAGTACGGCTGGGACAACTACAACATCTAAACCAGATCAAAACGTACATTAGATGAAGCAGGCAGCCATTCCCAGCTACTGTAGTAACTGCTTTTTACTACCAAGAAGGAAAAGAAACTGAATCAAAGTGAACATACACATACTTTTATTGCTCACCTTTTATACAACAGCACACCTTCAGCCATTTTCTTTCACAGCTTGACCATGTTTATGTACACAAAAAAAAAAAACAGCAAGAAGCATTATGTGGCTTTCAGTAAAGAAAAAACAAAACAAAACAAAACCAAAATAAACAAACCAACCAACCAACCAACATCAGAACACCAAACTCAGCCAGGCTTTGTTTTCTGCAGCAATAATAAAAGGGCTTCCTCCAGGCAGGAACTCATCTTCCTAGGCCGTAGTGCATTTCCTTAAAAAGACAACCCCCAAAACAAATTGCCCTAGATTTGCTAAGCCAGTGGTATTAACTTGCAAATAAAATAAATCTGTCATTTCTTGTAGCTGATTTCAAGTAAAAATTAGGTTTGAAGAGGAGCAACTTGTTTTGGATGGATGCAGGTCAGTTTTAATTGCCACACCTAACTACAGGCCTACACACACTATCTGTTCACAATTTAGCTTAGTTCTAAATGATCTTTGCAGATTTTGGCGGTGGTCAGTCTTCCGAGTTGAGCAGGTGGGAACACGTTGTCTAGCAGGAGATAAGGCTACCGGACATGGCATCCACAGGAGAGCTCATAGAATAGACAAAAAACCTGTTTGCCAGAGGGAGTTCACTGTGTGTGTGCGCACGTGTGTGTTAACATCTTTGTGACTAAAATGAGAGGCCAACAAGCCAGAAAGCCATACTCAGAACTGGTTTTAGAACATCTGATTGCACAGTGATCTGGGGGAAGAATGCATAAGTTCTGTTGTGTATTATAATACACAAATTTGACCAGACAGGTCTTGGTATTTTTTTAAATCAAAGCGAAAGGCAAACACGGCAGGTAGTTTCAAAACAAAAGTGTTCTGAGCAGAAGGAACCAGATCAACATCTAAAAAGCATGGCTATTAGTTGATGTTTAGGGTGCAGTGCGTAGTGATGATGCACTTAATTCAGACAAACTGCGGGCAGGAGAAGTCTACAAAAAGTGGTACTTTGCTCAGTGCAAAACATCCCACCCAAAGGATTCTACCTGCCACGGTACCAACCTGTACTACTCAAGCAGCGATTAAGCCAGGCCTCTGAAACCAGGTTTCTATTACATGAGCTCTGCTGAAGTGAAAATTTTTAGCAGCCTCAGCTTGTGAAATGTCTTCCTTGTCCAAAGCCAGACTGATTATACTGATAACCTCCATGCTGGAAATGCTGCTCAAACTGCCCCCCTTGATTAAAGTTCTGCCCACCTCTGCCCCCCCAGCCCCCTCCTTGTCCTCCACGGCCACCACGACCACCACGACCACCCCTCCCTCCTCCACGGCCACCCCCTCGGTCACTGTGGGTCCCACCATCTTGATATCTGTTGTCTTGCTGGTAACCACCACCACCACCCCCTTGGTAGCCACTTCCTGAAGACTGGTAGCCACCATAGCCTCCCCCTTGGTAGCCACCGCCACCGCCGCCGCCACCACCACCACCGTGGTAGCCTGTTTGAAAACCTGCATCTCTGTAGTTGCTCTCCCTGTAGCTGCCATCCTGGTAGCCACCACCTCCACCATCTGTCCAACCTCCTTGAAGCTTGTTTCCTCTTCCGCCTCCTCTGCCTCCATGATCATAACCACCACGTCCTCCTCGTCCTCCTCGATCATGGCTTCCTTGTTCATGACCTCCTCGCCCTCCGTATGATGAGTCATAGCCTCCTCTTCCCCCTCGGTCGTGACTCCCATGGTCATAACCTCCTCGCCCTCCATATTCATAGCCACCTCTTCCTCCTCTGCCACCGCCTTGCTGTGGACCAGCCTCTGGTCTTTTCTGCCATGGTGGCATCTCAGGAGGTGGCGGTTCGATTTCATTGGGCCTTCCTCCTCTGTCAGGCACTCTGCCCATTAGCACCTGCAAAGGGAAAGGGAGAACTGCCATAGGAGTTGTAGCACCTCACAGAAGAGTCACATTTACTGATACACACCACAAACAGCAGCCGCCCAAGAGTTCTTACACCCAGAAGATTTCATCAAGGCAAACTTTTGCCTGTTTGAATGTGACAGAACTTCGTCTCCAACTAATAAAAACCGAACAGGGATTATCTAGTACTCCAAGCACTGCTAAATGGGTGCTTTTTGGGAGACCTGGGCTTTTTGTTCAAACAGCAGGCACCCCAGCAGAGGCAGCATCAATACAGCCCTTCACTAAACTGTTTATTAGTGCAGACTGCTAATCTCAAACAACCACAAGTACACCACCACCACAGTTTCTTTCCTAACTGGCACTCCGAATTGCTGTAGAAGCCATCAGCTTAGTAAACAAAGTGCAAAGATTCTTATTTTTCAGTAGGGACATGCAAAAACTTACACACCAACAAAGAGGTGTTAGACAGCACTAATCACAGTTGAGCAAGACTCCAGAGGTCTTTAGCTGCCTAAGGGTGCTGTGACATTAAGAATTTAGCAAGACTTACAATGGGACAGGACATTTACATTGCCTCAGGTTTTAAAGTGCTGTAACAGAGTAAGTTCAGTAGAAGCAGGTTACTTTGTTACTGTCTTGGAAAACATTTACTATTGATAATTTAATATTGATTAATATTGAGATAAGTTAATACAGTATGGATCAGCATCAGAGCAGTACTGCATTCCCGGCAGTACATACATGCAGTCTGATGATACAGTCACATCTGTCTTCCTACTTAATTTCTTACATTCCACGCTCCAACTACACTAAAAAGATGCAAAAATTATTTGGGGGGGGTGTGTGTGTGTGCGTGTGTGTGTGTGTGTGAGATCAAATCAACCCACCACCACTCTATGCTAAATTAATTACAGCTTTACCTGAAATACAGTTGGTACCCAGAAAGCAGAAAAAGCATGCATGCACACCCACAAATTTTAAATGACTATGCACACCACTGTACATAGCTACTGAGCTTCAAGTTCAGAACATGTATGTCTGTGAGCCTATTACTCATGTGTAATCATAATTTTTGAAACAAGTTGCTTAGTCTAAATCATATTCCTACTATGTCAGTACTAAAACTACACACTTGACTATAATCTTTTTTGTGCACACACAGGAATCTAACTTGAGATCCTTGCTTTGCACTCTTAATATCTTCTATTCACATAGACTAGAAACAAGGTTACTATGTAGGTGTTAGTTTAGACACAGTGACAAAATTAGGTTGCAGCAGGGTAATGAAATCAGCACAAGCCTGCTCCCACTGAAAGTTACCAAAAGATATTGCAGCAATTTTTTACTGCCCCTAAGAAGAGGCATTCTGAACTAAACAGGTGAAACTGGAGCTCCCATAATGCACTGATGCATAATCTGGAGTACATAAACACCACGTTTCTTATCCTTTATTTCCAATTTTACAATCCTAAAAAAGTAGGTTTTATTACTACATTCAAATTACATAAATATATATAACAGAACAAACCATTTGTCACCAAAGGTACCTTATTAATGGCACATGCACTCTTCTCTCGGATGGACCCACTGCTTGTTCTCATGATCTTTGACAGATCCTGCCGAGCTGCCAAGAGATTTGCTATGGAAATAGTGCACTTAGTGGATAAGAGGGCACGTTTTGGCTGGTAGACTTTAGCCAGTTTTTCTGTTTGACTCTATTGAAGAGAAGAAAACCCAGTCAGCTAAAGTAATAGGAAAGCAATGGGATACCTCACCAAAAGAATCAAATTAACACTGATGACACTACTGCAAATAGAAACATATATATAAATACCAGTGAGAACCACCGCTTTGTAACTACAAATCACTGCAACAAAGCTAGCATTTGTCAAATCCATTTCTTAAGTAATACAGGAAACACTATTCTGACTGAACTGCCAAGACACTGAACAACTGACAGTTTTAGGATTAACAATATAAACATGCAGACTGTGTTACCTTCAGGCAGCCAAACAGAACAGAAGTGTGACATATTGGTATACAAATTACTGATAATGTCTAAAAGATACTGAAAATGAAACATGCCCATGTCCAGCCTCCAGACTTCCTCCTGTGCCTGCACCCTGACCCACGCCCATTCCAGTTAGACTAGCATCACCCTATCTCCAACACTGTATGAGCAGGAAAAGGCTGTGTTAACTCTTTCACACTCTTCACTGAAGCCAGCTTCTTCACAAAAGCAACCCATGGAAAGCGTACTAACAGAACTAAAGCTCTCAAGAGCTTGTTCTAATTCAGTCCTTTGTCTTCCACATGTACTGCCCAAGCTAGAAATGAGATCCTACACATCAGCTTTACTTTGTATGCAATCTCTCTTCCTCTACTGCCTTTTGCCATTAACCATACTGGCTTCGTTGAACACCTCAAAAGTGTCACAGCAGTTTTCCAACTGACAGACACAACAGAAATCTGTGTTACAAGCCATGACATAATACACGAGTTACACCTATCTTCAGTTATCAACAGTGTATATAATGTGCGATGCAGTTAGGATAAACTAGATTACAATCTGCACCCAGACAGAAGGGCTGCTTTTTGTCTGGAACCCAGATGACAACAGTGGGGTCAGGCAAACCAGGTTTTCCAACAATTCCCTTGAAAGGTCAAGAACTTAGGAGCAAATTTTAAAATCCTATTTTCCATCTGAAGGCAGAAAACTGCAACTGGGACAAACTGAGAGAATGTATTTCCAAGTGTCTTGGTGGCAAGTTTAAGTTTTTAGAGCCAAAAGCTACTGTGTTTGTATTACAAACTGCACAGGAAAATATGCATGGCATTTACCTGATGCTGGCTAAAGACAGGAGAAGCAATGGTATTCACTAGAGCAGTAGTATGTTTTTCCCTGGGAAGTTTGACTGAGAGCTGAGTGCAGTATTCTGGTGCTATGGTATTTTTCTTTTCAGTGAAACTTAAAATTTTGCAACTTTAAAACCCCCTAATAACAGACTACGAAGTTTTTACTGGTGCTTCTACTATCTGGAGAAGTAATTATTTAGTTATAGTACTGTGTTCTGATACTTTTCAGATTTTAAAAGAAAAATATTAACATTATTACCATAATGTATTAAAGCTAAAAGCTACTGTTAAACTCTACTGCATGTCTGGAATACCATAGCCATATTCCCCAATGTGAGTATGTTATGGTCCTAAAAAATTTAGACTTGCATTTCAACAGATAGAAATGCATATATACAATTTGCGGGCTTTGTGAAAGGATTTCATGCACCTAGTCAACTTCAAAAACATCTGAGAATTCTCCTAGAAAACAAAAAACGAACATGGATTTGGATGCAAAAGCTGTAACACAATCAGAAGTCCCTGGCTTTTAACCTAATCCATACTTCTCCCCATTTTCACTATTAAAGTATTCAAACAATCAGTTCAACTTCCTACTAAAAAACCTGAAGAATATAAGGTTTAAGAGACAGTACATCAGCAGAGGTCCTACTCAAGAAAAAAAAATAGAATGGGGAGATGTCACAGTTTATTATTAAAATACAGTTGCCTTTCGAATAAATCATTTCTTAAGAAAAAACATTTGGTGACTTGTGTGTGACAGTTTATCACTAATAACTCAGTCTCAAACACTGCTAGCAGCATAATTAACAGCAAGTTAACAGATCTTAGTCCTAAAAAAAAAAAAAAAAATACGAAATACGTACTATTTGTTAAATTCTGCCATGGTAAATGCTCCATCCCTGGCAGTGTTCAGGTCCAGGTTGGACAGAGCCTTGGGCAACACTGTCTAGTGTGAGGCATCCCTGTCTATGGCAGGAGGGTTGGAACTGGATAACCTTATGGTCCTTTCCAACCCTAACCATTCCATGATTCCTTTTTAGGATAGAATCATAAAAATCATTTCACTATGAAATGCAGGAAATAGGGAAACCACATCATTATTTTTAAAAGTGGGATATGTATCACATAGACAGAACAGATGTCGTGTCACAGCTACTTGCACAGTTCAAAGACAAAAGCAGCACAAAAAAATACTACCCTATCTATGAGGTATGAAAATGTAGTGCCTTAGCAGCTTTTCTCATGTGCATCTATGGAGCTGTGCAGACACACTTCGAGTTAAGAAACCTGATCACTGTGGACAGCACAAATTAAGTTTAGGGATGGCCAACAGGAAGATGCTTTTCTACCATCACATGGACACAGCACTTAATGAGTCACATTATGGTACTCTGAACACAAACAGCTGGATCTCCACTTACTTTTCTTTTTTCCTAGTGGCCTACTTAGCTGTTATGTGGTGGCTTTGGTGCATAGCTAGTCACACATGGTCTATCTTCTCATTCTACATAATGTTTTAAAACCCAACAAAAGAGTTTTAAGTAAAATCTTTTCGTCATCTTACATCATCACGAAACTTCTTTAGAAACTGAAACCGAAACAAGACAACTCCCGTGGTTATTTTTTACTCATGAAGGATGAAACAATGAGGGGCTTTTCCAGAGATACTTATTCTAGAGCATTACCACCAACCAGGACTTCATAGCAAGTTGTACCTTAGCTCTATCTGACCAGCCAAAGGACTGCACAGTAACATCCAAACGTTTCACTAACAGTTTTCTTCGGACTTCATATTCGTTGACTATGGCTTGATTAATTGCTTCAATTTTTTCCTGAAAAAAACAATTTATAAACATAACCTATGGATTACAGATAAAATGTTTCTATTTAAGATAATAAACTATGTGAATGGAAGAGAAAAAGACACACAGAAATTTTAAACAGGGCTTAAGCCCACAATTATCTCCCTTGTCAAATGGGCTCACAGCAAGCTCTGCCTGCTGACACTGTTTTCTTGAGGTCTTCAAAGGCTCTGTTACCCTCACATTCAGCCTTCTACCATTTCTAACAGCACAGCTGCCTGTTTTTCAGAAGAGACACAGAAACTGCACACAATACTGAGGCTTTTCTCAACACCTAGCAGAAATGAGAAAACACTACATGCAACAAGCTGAAGGAGATGCCAGGATGTAACTAAGTCTAGGGAGCAGGGTGTCCTTGCCTTCTTGAAAAGTAGTAAGCTTAAGGGCAAAGATAGAGAACTAAAAGTAGTGTAAGAGGATCTTGACTAAAGCACAATCTGCATACAGACAACAGTGCCCTTATGGTGAAAAGCCATCATCAGAAACAAACCTGGTAGCAGAGGGCTGTCTAGCCACAGCTACAGTTGAGATATGCACCATTAAGGAAATAATTTATGTATTGACTGCAGCCTGACTGGAAGGGGGGGGGCAGGGCTTACTGTCAGCTTCAACAATACAAACACTAAAGGAAGCAGACTTCAGCTTTAACCAAGAGACACAAAAGAGACTTGCAGTCTTGCAGCAGTGGCCATAGCTTTGTGTTGGTGCAGCAGCAGCACCTAAACCAGGCACCATCCTTCTAAAACAGCAGACAAAGCCCAACTGGAGATGGTTGTGGCTCTGTGGCCTGGGGGCACAGCCTCTCCCACCTTCCACCTGGACACTAAGAGTTCCTTGGTCAAAAAGCTATGAAAGAAGCAGACTACTCCAACAAGACAGAGGAGGAAAATGATGGAAAAACACACAGGCTGGTTGGAAAGAAGCCAAAAGTCAGCACCACCACCTTAAGTCTCCTTATTATGCAAAACTTTTGCCTGCATCTGCCCATATAGATTCATGAACCTAAGAACTTACCAGTTGCTGAACATTTATTGCACTGATAGATATGTAAAATACTAAAAGAAACTGTCTTCTCTTCAGAAAAAGATGAGAAAATTTTGCAACACTACACACAGAATCAAGATTAATATTTTATATATCTGAAAAGGGGAAACAGGCTGTAATACCTGCAACTACTTACCCAGTGAGCAGGTCCCAGCTGTTTCTTCAATAAGGGTTTTCCAACATGATTAGGTGGAACCTTTGCTAGTGTTTCCTTCAGCTGTTAGGAGACATATAAAAACATAAGCATCGGCTAAAACAAAATTACCTTTTGAAGATTCAAATTACAGGGGATGACTCTTGGACAGTCATAGGCATGACAGAGCAAACTCCAATAAAGTTGTTTTCTCCGGGACAGAGAACCAAGCACCCTTCGTTTGGAAAGCAGCTATTTTTATATTTCTGGTAGTCTTGGCTGTGATTATTTAAAAGTTAAGAGAAGGGATGACCGAATAGATCTACAGTTAAAACAGAAAGATCCTATGAGGTACAGCTACTCTTGAAGACAGAAGGATTAGTCTAAACATCACCCCTCTAATTCAGAGAAGAAACACACTTGTTTCAAAAAGGTTTGTATTAAGACTATGTGAAATACAACATGTTCTAAAGAATGAAAAGGAGAAAATCTTCAATATGAAAACTTTAATTTATCTTGCATTTTAAAAGTTTGGGAACAACTTCGGTTGTCTATTCCCATCTCGAAATTTCTGAGGATTTCAGGGGAAGAAATGGAGTAGCAGTGACAAAAACTTGGATGAAAGCAGGCTGGAGTTACGAAACTTCACTTTTCCACTGATGCAAACCATGTTTTTCAATTTCCTTGGCTGTTCAATCCAGCAGCTGATTTAACAAATTCAGTGAGCTGGTTTTCCAAAGGTACTGAGCCTAATTTGTCTAACTTGAAGATTTTAAAACCAAGCGCTTTCAGAATAGCGGAGGTAGCAGTTCATTCAAGTATCAGCAGCTTGGTGTTTTTTAATGGGGTAGATCATTAACAAAGAGTAAATTACACAAAGATCCACTCCAAACTGTACTATGTACGTGCAAAGAAAAAGGTAGCTTGATTTCCACGTGCTAGATTAGAATATTGCCATTCTAAGACTCAGTTTTTAAAAAAACAAAAATTTTGGGGTGATCTCCTGTCACAACTATCATCTTACACTCAAGAAGAAAATTTTCGCTCTGTTATTTAAGTTTTCATATTTTGCTTAACTTTGTGATATATTTTCATTTACAAAGTGCAGTAAGTTCAGTTCTTAGTCAACTTTCCTTCATCCTCAAATACTACCAACATCTGAACTGTTTGGACTGTAAGCACAAGAGCTATTCATAATTCCTAAGAAACTCTGTAGATTAGAAATTCCTGATGTATTTTATTAAGCCATAAGGAAAGTTCAGGTTGTTTTTTTTTTTTAGTATGACTATTACGGATATAAATTACTGAGATAACATTTAACCTTGTAAGACAATGAAACAGAAAAGTCAGTTAGAAAAACATAACAGAATTCCCAGATTAAAAGTATTTTTACCTACTTTGTATTCTCTATTTTTAAGTCTCTTTCACCAGCAAAGCTTGCTAGTATTGTTCATTGGTAGGAATATTTTCTACTTTTATAGAAAATGGAAGCACAAATTCTTATGTATCTAACTATCTAATGCCTATGACAATACCAAAACCAGAAAACATACTGCTTCCATTCTACACCTTAAGGCTTTTTCTGGAAAAATACCCTCCAAAAATACTCCCAAGAGGTCAATCTAAACTGAGTTCTTGCAAAGAAATGAAGCACTATTTTCAGTTGCTTGGATCTGTTTAAATATTGCAACTAAAAGGTTAGTCAAAAATCTTCTCTGAAAGTATTTTAGGACGCCTTGTGAACTTTAAAGAACAGATGTGATTACAAAGATTCTTTTCTGCTGTTTTGCTCGCCCCTATCCTGCAAGCTAAGCTAGTTAATGTAACTTAAATTCCTTTCGCCCACCTTTGGTCTGTGCACTGGACAGTCCATTCCACTTCATTTCTCTGCTTTAAAAAATTACTCAAACAGAAGAAAATTTCTTTCAAAAAAAAAACAACCCCAAAAAAACTGAAGAATGCATACATGTAAAGGAACAAAAAATAAACCGGAACACAAGAACCAATGAAGCCTTATGGAAAAGGTGTAAACTTGACTTCAGTTACAACACCTTTTAATCTAAACATTTTTTTCAAATAGTAGATTCCTGTAGAAATTTCTTAATTTTATGTATTTCTTGGAATACATTTCTCCTTAACATTCTTCCTGAGGCCTAAGCTCAGCATTTTCCATGTCTTCTGCAACAGGTGATGACATTAAAGCCTACAGCAGAGTAAGAAATACCTCACCCTGGAAGGCAATGATAGCAGTAGTCCCTGACCTCGTGCCTTGGCATGGAAAAAGCCTTTAAACTCATCTTCAAAATCTTGACTCTTGGCATACTCAGTAAACCATGTTAGCTCTCCTTCACAATTCCAACACTCGAGTTTCACAAGAGGCAAATCTTTCTCCGGTAGCAGAACTATTTTCCATCAAAACAAAAACACCGCAAATATTCTAGTTTTGTTCCTTTGGATCTTACTTTTTTTTCAATTCCACTGAAGAACTGGAACATCGTTATGTTGGCGGGAGGCTTGGACATGCCTAAAGCAATACATATGCCTTTTAGCTCCTGAAAGACTTCACTGCCACCTCCTTCCTGTGCTTTTTTAGGAGGGGCGTTCACACACAGCATTCTGGCAGCTTCCAGTTCTGAGATGAGGTATGCTGGGGTAAGAAAAATTAGATTTCAGCATCAGATATAGCCGAGTTAAAGTATTTTAGAACCAGTGAGAACTCAAGTGCTTACAATGAACAAATGTGCAAATGGACCATTTTAGAAAGAGTGAAGGCTATAATTTTGGTATCCGCAGAACACTCGTATTTCTAATAATCACTAAGCCCAATGCTAGAAACACAACAAACAGGGGAAAGGTTTAGTACAACCAATAAAAGCCTGAAAAAAAATCCCTATGATTCCAACAGGTATTACTCAGAGTTCAACACAGCACAGCTCTTTTCCTTCAGGCTTTGCCCAGCAAGGACAGGAGACAAGGAACATGGAAATAAGCAGGATGAGGGACTGGGACATACACTTTAAGCCAGACAAGCAAGCACTGCTTGATGCTCTAGGAAACAAGGCAAGGAAATGAGGAGAGAGAAGCGAAATGTTGGATGAATCTCCTCTACTTCCACAGGCAAGATGCAGAATGGAAACCACTTCTAAAAGTACTATTAAGAATTCAGGTTTATAATAATTCCAGTGTCTTGAACCCAGGACATGCAGAAAGGAAGGCAGTAACTGATTGAACCCTGAGAGAGCACACACACTCTTTTATCAAACATGAAAAATTGTAATTGGCACAAATTTGCAAGTCAGTGATATAAATTTAGCACACCACCTTCATTTGTAATTGGCACAACTTTGAAGTCTGAATTGAAGAAAAAAAATTATAGACACACAGCTTTAACAATACTTTTATCATGAATCATACTGGGTGACCATAACAGTAAAGTAAATAATTACTTCTAAAAATAAGGACTGATAAAGGCAGACTTGTGAGCAGCGATGTAATCCCACAGCGATACAAAAGCAGCTCACTACCTATAAAACTGGGACAGATCAAAAGATGAAGAAAACAACAAAGCATTTTAATGATCTCTAGAATTTTTCCTGTATCTCCAGAATAACTCCTACTAAAGACACAGAACACCTCTAAAGTATAAAATTCTTACAATATGTAAAGCTACAAAGAATCCTTTCTAAATTCTTTCAAAGGTACTTTATACACATTTTTCTTATATTAATTTTCAGTTACTTACACCCCATTAGGACCTCCTGAAAAAAAGATACCACCAGCAGAATTTTATGTCAAGAATTCAGAGCTCACATTCAAGCTACCTCTGTAAGACATAAATGTTCTCCAGACAGTGATCCTTTTTTGCAGATCTTTCCTGAACGCACCTGAAACTCTTGCACTTCTTATTTTGGCAGACTTAATAGAATAACACTTAATGTGTTATTCTAGAGCTGCTGCACACCAAGACAATCCTAACTACTTCCATTTATTTGGTGCTTTCCTCTCTGGGCAGTACTGCTACATCTTCCAATTGACATAAAGTGTGCTGCATTACATTAAAATGTAAAATATCCTGGCATACCACTGAAGAGGTTTATTCTGTTTCTCCTTAAAAAGTCTGGATTTATGGCATTAGGGAATACTGTCCTGTCTCTGCTTCCTCCCGGAAGAGCATGCCTCCTCTGCCCCTCCTCACTGGCAAAGCATGAGAGACTGAAAAGTCCTTGATAGGGGTAAGCATTACTTAGAAACAACTAAAACGTCTGTGTATTATCAGCATTGTTCTCAGACTAAAGCCAAAGACTAAAGCCAAAACACAACATGGTATCAGCTACTAGGAAGAAAAATAGCTGTTACAGCTGAACCCAGGACAGATACTTTTAATTAAGTTAGCTTAATGTAGGTAAAGAAAGCTATGCAATTATCATGGTACACAAAAAAAGGAATTTGGCATCTATTTCAATTCAACAGTTGACAATAAACACAGTGTTCCTGCCAGATGGGATACCAGAGTTCAGCTGCTGAACATGGGCTTATATTACCAAAATGTGCATCACACAGGACCTCTGGGATAAACTGTGTGTCACAGACAAGCCAAATTTCAAATGGCTTGGCTTACAGAGAATAAGCTGAAGAGCAGATTGTTTGAGCTACAAAGTAATTTAAATTTTTAATTACCTCACTGCATCTGACATTTTTGAGCATACTATCAAAATAAATTCAGACTAAGTCTTGCTACTCATCTTTCTCCTACTGTTGAAATACAGGAACCTACTCTGTAATTCATTTTTTACATCTCAGCTAGGGCTCAACTAAATTTCTGCTTTGAAAGTTGAAGAATTAGCAGAAACTGAGAAACCAAACAGAACATTCATTTATTTTAAGATCATATTAGAATTAGTGTTGCAATTTCCAACTCTGACACTTGTAAAAATTCATTTTTCTGTTTTGTTTTAATGTAAATCAACATCACGTGCATTTTTCCAAATTTAAGTACTATTTCTTCTCCTCCAACATTTCCTAAGCAAGAGTAAAACCAATTTAGCTATTGAGATCTTCTGGGTGAAAGAGATGTCATCGCTGCTCCTGCTAATTTCTTAAGAACTGATCAAAAGAACTGGCAGTCAGGATAAAACATTCTCTCTTTTTTGCAACGATTCAAATTGTTGTCAGGATGTAGGAAAATGCAAGTCTTATTGCACTTCGCAAGTCCCCACAGTAGGGGCTCCAAAATGATGATGCATGTGATGTTAGCTGTTATTTTTAACACCCTTCTAAACAAAGTTCAGTGGCTAAATCCTTGCTAAATCCTTCAAATTACTCCCTCTTCAGAGTACCTTTTGAGAAGTAACAGGACAGGCTTTTTGGTAGTGAATGTGAAAAAGGTTCATGCTCAGACTGGTTACAGAGTGACTGCTAAGTTTATGAGACCCATATTCTGACACTGTAAATTACAAGGAAAACTAACTCATAATTTTAGGTAGCTTTTTATACATTGTGATAAACAAAACAGGATCTCATTAAGTGTAAGAAACAATACTATGGTTCTTCACAAGAAGAGGTTTGCTTACAAGCGCCCTTTTAACTTACTAAGCAGCAAGAGACAGTTCTTTTGATTATGAAGGCGTTTTGTCACATCTCCTGATGTTAATGACGTATACGGACAGTTCATTTCAGCCAGCAACCCACTCATTTCAAGTTGAAATTCTTCTGCTTCATTTGGACCTCAGAAGGAAAGGATAATAATTTGTTTACAGCTAAAATATACATTTATATGGCTATGATTAGAATGAATTAGCTATTAGAAAAAAAAAATGCTCTGCTCCAGTTGCTCTTTAAAATTAAAACCCTGCTTTTAATGGAAGCCAAATGCATTTTTTGTGTTTCTCAAAGACAAAGCACAACCTACCTGGAGCCACAATAACCCTCATTATAGTAAAAATTATGGTTCACACACAGCTTTTTCCAGCTACAACAGACAGTCACTGACAACTTCTACAACAAAAAGTGACATTAAAAACATCACAAATTTTACAGGGGTATTTTAAGTATTAACTAACTCATCCCACTACAAACATAGGGAAAAAAAAAATACATAGTAAGCACATAGTTAAGGTAACCAACAATAAAAAGAAAATATGGTTACTATAGTTACTTCTATCAAAATAAAACCAGAAGCATTGAAATAAAAGTATTCTCATGATCTTATTAGAAAAAGACACTAATGTTTCCTTAAACCTATCCAAGAAATTTAAAAAGTCTCCATGGCTGAACAACTGAAAGAAAAAGCTAACTTCAGAAGAAAGACTGATTGATCCTCACTAGTATTTCACCCTCTACTGGCTGCTCCTTAAGCAAGTCTGAGGTGGAAAATATCCAAATTCTGACAGCATGCCGATAATACTCCCTGGTATAACAGATTAAGCAATTGTCAGCCCAAATCTTTATGGCATGCAACAACACACATTAAGTGCATGTTTGTGCTACAGTTATAGCTACTTACTGTTAGTTGCCTGCACATTTTCCTCTAGTTTACAGAATAGCCGTAACTCAGATACCAACCAAGCACAGAGCTTGGTAAATTCAGGGGAGTTGGCTCCATGAGAGACTGCCTGAGCCAGCGCTCCGTCATCTAACAATGGACCTTTGTAACTGGAAAGTAAAACAAAAGCACAGTTTAGTAATGTTTGCTACGACTGATGTCCTGTGATACGTTTACTTTATGAAGTGTACATACTGAGAGCTAAACGCTCTCCACGTCCACAAGACTGAACATCTAAACTGTAAGGTTCCTGCACTGAACTGTAAGAAAAAGCATACTGAAAACGTCTGTGTAAACTCAGCATTTCCATGCACATTAGCTTACTGCCAAAAAGACTGCGTCACAAAAGATTATCATCAAAGCTTTCCTCCTGGAGAATGTTATGACATACAGTGACAACTTCTCTGCCTTTGTCTCTTGTTACTTACTATATACCTATCTAGGGCAAAAAAAGTTTCAAAGTATCATTCTTCAGCACTGCTTTACAGTAGGTTGAATGATTACTGAGGAACTAGTGCATCTTTTCTGTTGTTTCCTAGCATACATTCAAGGGTTGCCATGCAAAGCTAAGCCTTCAATATAAATGTTACACAAATAATCTGAAAAACAATATCCTCTTTTGAAAAATTTTCTTCTTAAATGGGCACAAGAAGAATACACAGAATTACTTATTTGCATAAACAAAATAAGCAAAAAATCAGGCCTAGTGTAAAAAAGCATAAGTCTAAAGATCAGGTATCGGAAGACAGTTTTCAGGACATCTGTGTCTCCTCCCCCTGAAACTCTGTCAGGGAAAGGAGGAAGAGTAGGAAGAAGACTGCCCTGTTAACCAGGTAGAAGCACAAAGTCAGAGCTTATCAGAGTATCCAAGAAAAATGCACAGTATTGTTTTGGTATACTGCACCCGAATCAGAAAGACATCCAGGAGTGAGCATAAGTGACCAAAACCCCTCTTTCAAATTTCCTGATAAAGTCACCCACTGTATCACAGCAACACAGCAAGTCCAGTCAACTCCTGGCAAACCTC
The DNA here is from genome assembly GCF_034315485.1 of Pezoporus occidentalis. Taxonomy (NCBI): domain Eukaryota; kingdom Metazoa; phylum Chordata; class Aves; order Psittaciformes; family Psittacidae; genus Pezoporus; species Pezoporus occidentalis. Next base: position 3,816,948 of record NW_026915376.1, read on the forward strand.
TGGTGTAAAAGAATCTCTCACAGAGCAAATGAAAATGTTATTCTCTACACTTCATTCTTGTGCTTCACATCATTGCAACAGCCTGCTACTTCATCTAATGAAGTAGCCACACTCAAAAATAACTTTTACCTCACAATGCAGCTCAATTAGCAACACTAAATTAATCTACTAGCAGCTGTAATCTGGTGCATGACAACCCTCCTGCATTACCACAGTAGGTTAGACAATTCCAACAGGCTAATAAGAACAAGTCCTGTCCCACAGATGTTTCAGACCTACATATATAGGAACCTCTGGGACTCAGAACAGAAACATGCAGTTATAGACCAAAGTAGAAGGGGAAGTGATGACAAACCTTTTGCTTTGGCAAGATCTGGATTTAAGTCACTGGTCACATCAGAAATCCCTTTTCTAGAACTCTTCTTTGACAGATATCACATCTTGACTGTGTTATCTCTGATAATTATAACTTCAGTTACACATCTACTTCCCAGTAATCCAATTCACAAGTTGCCAACTGTTTCTTTTTCCTTCCGTTCCTGCCAATGGCACATGTTCTAGAGCTACACTCCTTCTGGTGACATTATGCTGTCCATTTTGTTTGCTTTTTTCAACAGACTGACTTACAAGACAAGAGGCTGCTACTTGAGCACCTCAAAATTCAAAAGGAAACAACTCTGATGTGCAATGCTATTGAAAAAAAATTAATCAAGTAATACATTAAAGATATTTTTTCTAACCAGATACTGAAGATAAGCTGAACTATGAAGAATCATGGAACTTCTGGCAAAGCTTGAAACTTCAAACACCCCAGTCTTTCCAGACACAAGGAAACAAATCATGTAGTCACATGCAGTAATTTTCCCAGTTGTTATCAGTACTGTGGAAGCCCCATGTCTTTTGTCCTCCAAATTTTCTTTTCAACCACCTTTGCCAATCCTGATATTTTTTAATCTGCTTCCATTTTTCACTTTATTTATGTCAAAAATCAGCAACACTTTCTGTCTGCAATTACACAGATAAGGAGCACAAATCGCAACTCCTTCAAGCCACTAATATCCTTCTAAACATAAGGCAGAAAAAGGAAGCCAAGCATGGTATATGCATCACGGCAGAGACCTTTTCATATTTCAGCCAGAGAAATATCTGCTAAAACAGAAACCTATTTGTGAAGTTTTGGAACTATCATCACCAACTTAGCCTGGTAAGAGAATCTTTTCTGGAGCATGACGACTCTAGCCACAAAGTGAGTTATGTGAACGTAGCCAGTGTGTATAAATACAACTGTTCGCATAGAACTAGCAGCAGTAAAATTCTAGCTGCCTCGTCTGAACTCTCAACAGTTTACAGACATGCGAGCTTACAGTATGACACATTATTCTTGCTCTCCCTTTCATATTTATATAACCTTTACTGACTCTGACAGAGTAATAGGTTTAAACAAAACACAGAAGTTTCCTGTGATTAAAAAAAAAGAAAAAAGGATGGCGGAATACTATAATTTGCTTCCTTTTTCCCCCCATCTATTATTTTTCATTAAATATGAAGCCTAAAAGTTTTCTTTCCCTGTGGCTTACCATAAAAGGCCTTCTCCCTTCCCCATCCCCGGCTAAGGCCGCTCTGTGGATGAGAGGTGCTACCGATGAGATGGCACCACAAGAACCAAGGAGATCAGCACGCACTGAGAGGTAAAACGCTTATAAAGGCCGGTACGGCTGAAAACCTGTCTGTTGCACTTGGTGCTTCGCCAGACCCCAGCCGGCACCAACACCAGCCCAACCGTGGGGGGGCACCGCAGCTCTGAGGAACAGGGACCATGCCGGGGGGGCCGCGGCCCTGCGCGGCGACACCGGCCCCACTTGTCCGGGGCGCACGGCCATAGCCACGGGCCCGCACCGAAGCGCCCTTCTGCCTCCCGGGCCACACCGGCCGCCCGCGCACGCCATGGCCCCGATAAAGGCCACCGAGCGCCCACCCTTCCCCCATCGCTGACCCCGTGACGGGGCGTCCCTCAGCCTCGGGCACCTACCCCAGGTCCTCCAGCGACTCCAGAACGTCGCTCTCCAGAAGCTCGACCTCCATCCTGCGGCGGGGCACGGGGGGCGAACCTGCGCGACAGCGGGACTCAGCTCCCTGGTACGGGCAGACCCGCCACCCTCCGCCCCGCTCCCCTCCCCAGCCCAGCCCCACACCCCGGCCCCGCTGTGGGTCAGCGGCCCACCCCCGCCCTGCGCGGAGCCCCTACGCTGCACCGCCAGCCCCAGCCCCACGTACGCGGCTCACACGGTGCTGCGCCGCCGACTGCCGGGTTGGCATGTCAGGGCGGGGAGGGGAGGGGGAGGGAGAAGCAGGTCCCCGGCCTGACCCTTCACCCGGCTGCTCTCGGACCGCCCATCGCCGTGCCTGATGGGAGCGCCTTCCGCGGTGTCGTTCCGCCCTGTGGGTGGCGGCCTGTCCTGAGGTGGATGGGGCCGCCGGGGCAGTGCTGGTTGTGCCAGGGCTCAGTGCAGAGGGTGGAACTCCTCAAGGCAGTGCTCTGGCAGCTGTTTTAAAACTCATTTTTGCCTTTGGGGGCAGGGGAGGAGTGTGACGCCGTTCACTTGTTTCGGTTGCTCACTTGCCGTGGGTAAAGAGTCATCATTAATAATGGAATATTAATTTAGGGGATAATTTGGCTTGCTCTGTCCAGTTCTCTTCAGGCAGCACTGCTGCGTTGCCTGGTACGCAGCAGCTGTGCCGAAAGCGCATCCGTACTGAAAAGGGAGCATGGGTCAGAGAGCAGAGTATGTTGTAATGGCAAGGACTTGCCAGCGAAAGCCAGATAACAGCCACAGTCTGTGCCCAGCAGCGAGCTGATGCTTCAGCAGAGGAGTCCTGGCTGCCTGTACTTCCTGAAATTGCCCTTGTCAGGCATTAAGAAGAAAATAAGGAGGGAATCTTGGAGCCTCAAGATAGGTAGGAGGGCAAAGAAACACTGCCTCGAAGGGCTAAAGAAGAAATTCTTCTCTAACAGACAGCTCGATCACTGGTTCTGCTATTAAAGACAGGTCAATCTGCACATTTAGGGGAAAATTACCTCCTGAACAGAAAAAATGTAACATGAATAATGCAGGCATTCTGCTTTCTTTGTGCACTTGCTTCTAGTGGTATAGTGATTTCTAAAGGGTGGCTGTAAGCTGTTTTGTTTGTTAGAAAACCAAACAGATTAAGGCTCCTGGCAAGCTGCTGGGCTAAACTTGACTGTAAGGATTTCCTGCTTTTCCCTTGGTCCATTCAGTCTGGATTTATTCAAAGCATCTCAGGTGTTCCACCTGGGAGCCTTGTCTGCATGGGTAGTCTGAGTTAAGGGTCTGAGGGTTTGAGTTTTTCCCTCCCAAATTCAACACTGCAGCAGAAGGCTTGTGACATTTTATTTAATGTAATGGTTGCGTTCAGCTTGCTTGCACAGCTGGAAGTGTACAAAGCAGGGCAGTATGTCCACAGTCTGCCCCTGCTCCTCCATTGCTGCTGCTTCTGGTCACTGCATCTCTTTGATTCGGTTGTGGCAATACTGGAGGGTAGGGACAAGACAGAAGGCATCCTCTCCAGTCTGTATCACTCAGTTCCACAACTGCCTTATTTTCCTTTCTATGCTGTGGGAATCAGTGATTTCTTGAAAACCATACGGATCCTGTGGTTGGAGAGACGAATAGTTGGAGGTGTGATGCTACACTGGAGCAGGCAGCTACGCTTACCCCTAAGGACAGGGAAGAGAGCTTTGCTTTGTTTTTCTGTGTCTTGTCAGTTGTGATTTATCTTTTTTCCCCCTAGCTACATAAGAATTTTCACTACCCACAGTTTTGAGGCACGGGAGGTGAGAATGGCAACTGCGCAGCATCCTGCCCCCTGTAGAAGAAATTCACTTGGGTAACGCATGGTTAGTTTTTGTTTTGCATACAAGATCTTCTCAAACAAACTAATCTTGTCCCAGGAAATTTGCTGTTGTGCAGTAAGACCCATGGCTTTGCAGAACAGTTGCTTCTGGGAGTAGCAGCAGCTCAGGCTGTCAGCTTGCACCAGGGTGGTAACTGGCGTAGCTGATTTACATGGAATACCCAAGGCTCTGCAGAAGACTTGTCAAGCTGCAGAACTGAGCTCAGCTCTCCTCATGTTTGTTCTCTCCTTAGCTCCTTCCCACCCTCACTCACAGGGAGCTGTAGCTCTGGGATTCCACATGGTCCTCAGGCAGCTTCACTGCAGCATCCTGGCTGGAGCTGCACATAACTCCCTACAATGCACCAGCACTGAAAAAGCAATGTAATGCTAATTTCCTCTATGGTAAGAACAAAACCAGCCCAGGCTGCTGCTGTCCTCTCCATTGGACTCCTGTAAACCCCTTCCAGCCCCTTAGTTCTGGAGGGATGTGGATGTGTATGGTGGATCTTGGTCAGGTGCTCTCAGCCTGTGACATACAAGTTAAGGAAGTGGGCAGCCTTTGTGTGGCCTGCGGCTGTGCAGAGGCCAGAAGTACTTATTCTGAGAGGTGTGAGGTGCTCCATTGCTCTGATACCAGTTGTCATTTAACAAAGACAATTGGTTTTCTATGTATTTGCCTTTTGATTGATTGGTTTTGGTGTCTGGGATGATGTGAGCTCTGACTGAAGACAAAGGACTTCCTTCTGAACAGATGCTGCTGTTTTGAAATAGATGAACCTTGTCAAGACATAACAATAAACTGCTGATGCTGATGTTTTGAAATAGATAAACCTTGTATACAGACTCAATGCACCGCTTATGCTAGCTGTTTTAATGCCAAAATGGATACTGACTGGTGACCCATGCATGATCTTGTGCAATTGTCTGCAAGGAAACCCTACCAGCCATGCCCTGTGCTCTGGTCAAGCCCTGATCTTGGTTGGTCAGGGTGTGTACCACCAGATGTTTCTACACAAAAGAATATGCAAGTCACTCTGACTTCCTGATTTGGGTCTTTAAAAAGCTGGACCCTCTTGCAGCAACTTTGGAGACCTCATCTACAAGTGGACACACTGCGTAGAACTTCCCAGTTGCTGGGATAGGTTCCTCAAATCCTCACTGCAACAGGGGCTCCTCAGCAGCTGCGGATCTGGGTGGTGGTAACATATTTAGGCAGTTGGTGATATATCTTAATCAGTGTTCTCTTTCTCATGTAGTAACGATTAGGTGCATTACCTTGCTTATCTTGTTTGTTGCTTAAACCTGGAGCATAGTAAGCTGATTATTTTACTAAACATATCATTTTATTTCTGCATTACCTTAATAGTAAAATAAGACCATTTTTTTTCCCTTGGTGACTGTGTCCTTTCTGGTGCCCCCATCAATTAGTAAAACAGAAACAGGCAGGAAAATGTAAGTGTGCAGCTGCTCCATGACCTTCACATTTGGCCCTGCTGTGGTGCCTGGCCAATGCTCTTGGCGCAGACAACAGTGAGATCATGAGAACCTGCACCACTCCAGGAGTGAACAATGAGAGATCTGGCATAAAGCCGGCTGTGTTTCTAGGAATATAAAAGCAGGAGCTTCTTCTAGCCGAGTCTGAAGCCTCACCTGCGGGTGGATGCACCGTGTAGGAACTTTCACACTTACCTGAGACTCCGGCATCAGCTGTAACAGGGCTTCCCATCTTGAAGTGTGGGCCTGGATGATGCAGATTGGGTAGTATTTGGTGATGTATTTCTTCTTAATCACTATTCTCGCTATGCTTTAATGATTTGATGCATTGCTGATTTTCCTCTGTGCTGTACATATATATATGTTATTCTCTTTATTGTGCTTGTTTAGCATATAGAGAGAGAGACATAAACCTGATTCATGTTAGTGTGCTTAGTTGCTTTAGTGTGCTTGTTTGCTTTAGTGCGCTTGTTTAATAAACTAGTGTGTGATCATGTTTAAGACTAGTGTGTGATCATTTTGTTGAGTCCCCTGCCTATTTGCTAAACAAGTTTGGGGTAGTCAGCAGGATATGAAACAAAATGTCATTTTTAAAGATAAAGAAAAGTGTTGCTGAGACAAGTGCAGAACTGGATATTCCGGGCTGGGAACAATTACCTTATAGCATTTTGGCTGCTGAGTGGTCGTGTCATGATTTATGTGAGAACTGGGACCCCTGTTTGAAAGAGGCAGAACCCGCTGATGTAGTGAAATGTTTACAAGATGTTTCAGAAGTTCAAAAGGAAAGGAAGTGAATGCTCTAGGGAGACGAGAGTGGATTCTGCTGGCTGCATATCGAAAGCAGCATCAGCAGAGGGAGCAAGTGTGTAAGGAAAAGATTGATTTGGAGACGCAAGTATGCAAAGTGCAGGGAGAAATAGTTACGTTGCGGTATTAATTGGATGCTTACCAAGCAGTAGCAGAAAAAGCGGTTGTTTGGATAGCCCAAAATAAACATCGAAAGCAAAGGGGTCAAGTAAACAACAAAAAAGTGCATGCAGTGATCGGGGAGGCAAGAATAAATTGGGACCCTGAGAAATGGGATGGGGATGTGTGGGATTCAGCCAATTTCGATAGTAGTTCAGAGGGTGCAGTGGTTGCTGAAGCAAAGCTGATAATACGAAGGAAACTCGGATGTGACCCTAATGGTCATCCAGATAGGTGGGACGTGATAAATTTCACTCAGCATGAAATTAATGACATTATGGATACATTCAGACAAAAGCCTGGAGAACCTCTGCTGTCTTGGGCTGTTAGGCTGCACAATTAGGGGAATTAGACTGGATTCAGCAGATGGCAAAAACTTTGCAGTGTTAAGCTGTGACTCATTTGTTCAGGATGCCTTCCGAGGAGCCAATGGGGAAATTAATTTATTAGCAGTAGTAGTGGAAGGCTGTAACAAAATACACCCCATGGAAGGGGAACGGCCCGGTGCAGATAAACCCTGGTGTACTTTACAGGATTGCATTCAGCGTATTAAGGAGGAAGGAATGAAGACTGCTCTTTTTATTGGAGATGCAAACACCGTGCTGCAAAGTGCATTATCAGCTCCAATTCGGAATAGGATCACTAAGACTTCACCACATGCATATAAAAGTATTATTATGATTTTATTGATAAAAGAAACAGGAAACCCCATAGGAGAAGTCATAAAAAAGATCCAGCTGTTAGAAGATTTGGGGGAATGGGGACCCAAACAAAATGCAAGAGGCAAGAACAGGAGTGGCAAAGTGAAAGAGAATTGAATCTCTCAAAAACAAATGTTTGTTGCCTTGTTGAAAGATGGGATGGACCGAGATAAAATTGACGGGATCCCTACTAATGAACTGTGCAGTTTATACAAGCAATGTGGGTTGAATAGACCTGTAAAAAGTGTAAAAAATTCAAGCTCAAACAAAAGCAATGACATGAAGGATGAGGCAATTTGACCTTCCATTCCTGCCTTTGAACCTGAATGGGACAGTACACTTACCAATGGAGGGACCCCCATTGGCGAGTTGATGGTTCCAGGGGACAAAAAGGGATGGGATCAGCACAATGATCTCTACCTGCAGCCAGATGTTAAAATGTTAAAACAATTGAAAGAATTAAAACCAGAATGAAATGAAGGCTAAGCTCCAGAACAAGGATGGGTGAGGACAGACCATCATCCTCACATGGCGCTCCAAATTCATTGGAAAAATAGGTCTTGTCAATTGGTTAAGGCCTTTGTTAATACTGGAGCAGAGGCCTCTTTAATTTATGGTAACCATAAAAAATGTAAAGGGCAAAAGGTTTTGATTACAGGATGAGGTGGCAAATTAATTGAAGCAGTACAGAAAAAAATGAGATGAAACTTTGCAATCTGCCAAAACAAACTTACTCAGTGATGATTGTCCCTATCCCTGACTATATAATTGGAAGTGACATTTTAAAAGGGTTGACATTATACTTACCTGATGGTAAGTATCAATTTGGAACCAGGACACATATATTGGCTTGTCAATTTTTAGTTGGGAAAGTTATATTATCTGGATTAATTGAACGGATGAATGACATGCTTAGGGAACAGTTAAAGAAATTGGGGGAGGCAAACTGAACAGGTGGAGAGTCCATTTATCTGAAGTGCTACAGCTATAGAATAACAGACCCATTGGAGAAATGGAAACCCTTTCAATGAGGATGACTGCTCCTAATTTGCAAATAAAACCATTAGCAGCAGCAGAGACCCTCACCTGGGAAATAAAGGAGGGAGGTTTAGCACCTTATCGAGCAACTCCAGATGCTGGAGGATTAGATTTGTATGCTTTACATATGCATAGATTGAATACCCAAGGCATCTGTGTCACTGATACTGGTATTGGAATACATATTGTCAGGTTACTTTGGTTTTATAGCCCCAAGGGCCAGTTTAGCAATCAAAGGTATTTAAATACTTGGGGACATCATTGATTCAGATTATCAAGGGGAGATTAAGGTGATTTTGTGGAATAGTGGAGGTCAAGATACCTTAATTCGCCATGAGACTGTATTGCCCAAATGTTGATTTTTGCCTGTGTTGAAAAAACAAGTAAATAAGGGGGAAGCCCCACAGATAACCACAGCTCAAGGGAACCATGGATTTGAATCCACTAACCAATAGAAGAGTGGAGCTAAAGTTTGGGTTCAAACACTCAATGGCCCAACTGAGCCAGCTGAAATTCTTGCCACTGGAGAAAGACCACACAGTGATTAAATCCAAATGAGAAAAATAGGAATATGTCCCTGCAAATAAATGCTATATGCTATTTGAGAGAATGATATTACTATGTTTTAGTTTTGTAGCTGTCCTCATATGCCTTATGGTCCCCAGGAAGCTATTTGAATGGGGCTGACAACTCGCTTGTGCGCTTGAGATGGAAGAACAGCACCAGACCTCGCAGACAAGACAATTACACCTGTATGGGAATGAATCTTGCGTCGTAGCTAATAAACATTTTTCCCAGGAGTAAATCTATGGACAACCAGTTTGTCAGGACAATGCTACAGACAGTTGTTTGTATAACATCAGACAGACCAAGATGTAGTAACGGTATCTAATGCTAGCACTGTCACTATCAAAATGTTGTAACCTTTCTAGTGCTTATATGATGACACTAAAAGACACTTATAATTATTGCACTGATAGTATTGAAAATGTATACAACTTCAGTAGTAGTGGGAATACAACTCTGGCAACCCTCAGTGTGCTGTGTTGTATAAATGCTACTGAAATAACAAATGGATCAGTTTGGGCAGATTATATTACAGTTTTGCATAATCATCCTGTTGTAAACACTGATCAAACTGTTAGGGTCCCTGCTACCTGCACCCCCATGGCCCAACAATACCAGAAGAATAGAATGCATTTTAACATCAGTTTTCCAGCCCAACCATCTTGGCAAAGGGGGCGAGCCTGATGGACACCGTACTGGGGGGAGTGGGAGATGGTACTTAATTTCTAAGTAGTGTAAACATAGAATCAAAAATCAAAAATAACTGGGCAAGATGTACCACAAATGCTTAGTTTACACGCACAATGGATGCCCACTGTATTTACCTCACAGCACCTTACTTTACAGTATGACAGTGAGTTCCTGCGACTTTGTAATAGTTCACAAAATCATAATCATCATGCCCAGAAAAACTTTAGTTCATTTATGAATTGGACCAAGTTCACATTACACACTGTATATAATGCAAAGGAATAAGGCACAGTATGACTTAATGAGTAATAATGAATTAACATGGAGATCATATTCACATCCTGGATTCCAGAAACTAACTGGATCATATTGAAATGAACTGGTGAATTTTGGGCATCAGATTGAATAGCGCACCACTCACCATTGGTGGGACAGATTTACAGGATTCTCACCATCTGCTATGAAAATTCCAAGTATTTTAATTCACCCACTAATCATAGTAACTGTTACACTTATTTTACTAACATTATGGAAGTGTTGTCTATGGTACAAATTACAAGAAATTGTGTCTCGTGTCTCTGTTGTGATCAGGGACCAAAGGACTGAATGTAATGGATGGGAACCTGAGAGGTGATCCCTGCTCATGACTCAGAGACATAGCAAAGTATGTTTTTGACAGAGTGTATTCAATAAAGTATATATATGTTCATTGTCACTATTTGTTGAAAAGAGGCAGGAAAACATAAGTGTGCAGCTGTTCCATGACCTTCACATTTGGCCCTGCTGTGGTGTCTGGCCAACACTCTTGGTGCGGACATCAGTGAGATCATGAGAACCTGCACAGCCCCACAAGTGGACAGTGAGAGACCTGGCATAAAGCCAGCTGTGTTTCTAAGAATATAAAAGCAGGAGAATCTGAAGCCTCACCTGCGGGTGGATGCACCATGTAGGAACTTTCACACTTACCTGAGACTCCAGCATCGGCTGCACCAGGGCTTCCCCTCTTCAAGTGTGGGCCTGGATGATGCAGATTGGGTGGTATGTGATGATGTATTTCTTCTTAATCACTGTTCTCTCTATGCTTTAATGATTTGATACATTGCTAATTTTCCTCTGTGCTATACATATATATGTGATTTGCTTAATTGTGCTTGTTTACTATATACACATAGACATAGACCTGATTTGTGTTAAGTGTGCTTATTTGCTTCAGTGTGCTTGCTTAAATAAACTGTGCATGTTATACAGCTACTGTGTGATGGCCGAGTACCTTGCCTGTTTGCAAAACAGCATCCTGAAATCTGCACTGGTGGAACAGTATGAAACACACTCGACTGTTACAAGGTGCAGAGCAAAGTTAAAGTGCTGCTAATCATTTTTTTATCAAAATACATTTTTTTACCAATTTCTCCAAGGATGCTGCAGCTTTTCCAGAGTGCCCAGATGCAGCAGAATCCAACCAGTACGTTGCAGATAAAAGCCCACTGGCTGTGACGTGCAGCTGTATCTGCCAACTATCTAGGAATGTCAGTTCTGGCTAAGGTCACACTCTGGTTAGATGAATAGCCTATTGGTGGTATTAACTAAAGCCAGATCCCAGGGGAAGATCAAGAGCAGGACAAACACATATGATGCTTCCCCTAATATTCTTCCAGTCTCCAACTACTTTCAGCTTTCCCGACTTCCTTCAGTCCTTACTTCTGTGCCATCGTGTTCTGCCTGAGAGGGCACCAGGGCCAGTTATAGAAGGAATCCATATTCTGAATGCACTCATGTTTGTGGGCGCAAGGGAGTCTGAGTGTCAGCAAACTGAGTGAGGCAGCAGGCCTTGGGGGCTTGTATCACCAGGTGTCTGCAGCTGAAGAATATATCATCTGGGTCCAGCACTGCATAAGTGAGCATCTAAGGCCTATTACTGGAGGGACCCATGTTGTATGTACCTCTGTATGTTCCATGAAGGACCTTCATTCCAGAGAGGGGAACTGGGTGATGCTGTTGGTCCTGTTTCCCTTTGCAGAAGTGCTGTTTTCTGGTTTTGTATGTGTTTATCTTTGTGGCTGGCTATCTATATACACATACACAGGCTTGTGTGTGTGCATGCCTATTGCGATGCACACTCTGCCTTGCTGCTGCTGGACCTGGGGAGATGGAGCTGCCAGCAGCTTCACCACTGTCAGTCTGTGAAGTTTAGCAACTCCAACCAACACTTCCCTCCTACTGCAGGCAGGAAGTAATTTTTGCTAAAGAACAAGGTTAAAAAGCAGCCTTTGTGCAGCAGTTAATTTTTCAGTAGCTGTACTGTACCATATTCAAGGCCAGGTTGGACAGAGCCTTGGGTGACATGGTCTGATGTGGTCTAGGGCATCCCTCCCTATAGCACGGGGGTTGGAACCAGATGATCTTGAGGTCCTTTCCAACCCTAACCATTCTATGATATTCTTGAATACCTTCTCAACAGAAATGCATGCTTATTTTATTTTCTAGAGTAGCTGAATCTTTGCTGCTCTGCTGCTTCGGGATGAAAGTACAGGCAGTCTCCTCTAGACAGGGTGTTCAAATCCATCTCTGGATTACACCTCTATTAGCCAAAAGGATGTCAGCGTTTTGGTAATTTAACAATCAGTCTCTGCAGTAGTAAATCAGGAAGAAGAAAGGGAAGTTGATTTATAGCACAACAGCAAGCTGAGATGTGACAATTCAATACTTAAGATTATACATATGGGTAAGACTTTCCAGGTACTGCTGCTAGGAAATGCGTTAGCATTGCATGGGGCTTGTGTGTGGAAAATAAATATTTCTAACGTGCTCTCCTTCACTGAGCAGCAGCAACAAACTAGTTGCATCACTTATAAAGCAGGATGAGCCTATCAATATGTTGTAAAGCAAACTATTACACATTATTTCCTAGAATAATCAACAGCTTTGATAAACATATGCAAAAAGGCAGCCTGTCTGTTGTTTGTCTTTATTCTTTTACATGCTTGGTAGCTGATGCCAGGACATTTTTTATGCTGAAACCCAGCACCAAGTCCCTCAGGTGAAATAACAAGGGACTTCTGTGAACATACGACAAAAAAGTTTCATTAATAATTTAACATGGTAGCTGAGCTTAAAATAGCTGGAAGATTCCAGAGTAAGTGTAGAGAGAAGAGGTTTAAAAACCATTTTTCCCTACTTCAAGCAGCTCTTCCAAGAGATACAGAAAACAAGCTACTATAGAACCATAAAGGTCCTACAAATCAAGAAGCTTCAGAATCTAGCACTCTCTTGCTATTAATACCCTGAAGGAGCCTGCACTTTTTTAATCCTCTTTAGAGAATAATTTTTAAACAAACAACACTCAGGATCCAGTATTATTTCATAAAAGTTTAATATTTGTTTTTAAAACTCTTTAATCAAGAGAAAGGAAGCATCCATACATACACAGTCACCCTGGATGCTGGCAAAAGAACTTACAGACATACCCATGAACAGGATGTTTAGGTATTATGAACCTATATGAGAAAAGGCCTCACTGATTAATCACATTAATAATAATGAAAAGAATGTTCCCTCATACCAAAGAGAAGAGGAGGCACCAATCATGCAAATCTGTACCCACCTTCTCACAACAGCATTCCAGGAGTCCAGCAGTTCCAGGTAACATTTTCTTAGCTCCTGTGGAAATTAACGAAAAGCCAGGAAAGAGAATAGGCTTGTTATGCAAACTTCATGCTCATCCTAAAATCCTGATTGCTAAGCATCTGGTGTATTTCACTGCTACATTCCCAAATCTGAGGCCCTTTTAACTGTTTTCCCCTCTGCATCAAAAACTTTCAATACTAAAAGCTTTTGATGTACTCTGGAAGAAATATGGCAAACCTAATACAGAATGAAAACAGCTGCTGTAGAACATGCTGGCAATGTAGGTAGTGCACTAGAAGAAACCTGTAAGAACTAGGATAACTAAAAGGTATGTATTTAATGCTTTGGTCTAGGATGCTAACCCTTATAAAGCAGAGAGTTTCATTTTACAAACCTGAAATAAATTTTCAACCTCTGAACCCTTCTTGTGTTCTGAAACACAAATTCAACTCTCAGAAGAATAATTACAGGTCATTTAGTGTCTTGGATGAGTTCTGCAGACGTTGTAGCCTGCTTGAAGTAGGCTGTGCATACCTGTATCTTATTTCAAATGCTAGGTAGAAAGTGAATCACAAAGTACTGTAGCAAAGGCAGATACAGCTTTTCCCCCCCCACCCTAGTCAAAATGAATCCATTGCATGAATTCATTGCACTGAATACATGAAATAAATAAAAGTGTGAATTATTTCTGTAATCCTATCTTGGATAGTATGGCTAAAGACACAAGCAAGATACACTAGTTTTAAATCTCTCTCATACACCTGGTAAAGCAATATAATCTGTGAAACTAGGTGGCAGAGGACATGACTTTTGAACAGTACTTGACCATATTAAATTTTAAATGCAGTTTTCAGTTCTTAGGAGAAAAAGCAGTGTCTGATATTCCTTTGCTGAAGGACTTTATTTCTTCCCCTGCTAATCAAGCATTTCTAAATACCCATCTTAGAGGAGCATAGTTACATGAGTCTTTCTCTCATCTAATTATTTGGGTTTTATCTTTAATTTATGGGGTTTTTTTTTCTGACAAAGAGATGAACACAGCCTAATGTAAATACTGATGTGAGGATCATCCCTACCATTTCTTTATCAGGTAGCTGTTACAGGGCTTTTTGTATTTTTTTGCAGCTAACACTGCCCCTGAAGTGTTATTTTGTTTTTGCATTCATCTCAAGTTTGTAAGAAAATTAAACAGGGTGGTATTATCCCAATTATTATTTTCTATCAACAAAAGCAGTTTCTTGAAGAAAGGTTCTATTTTATTACGAATGGAAAACATTACCTTGTGTGTATGCGCTCTCCTGTCTGCAAACCGAAGATTCTTCAGCCAGCCTACTGGAAAACGGAACACTTGCTTCCCTTGAAGGAGCTCTGATACAGGTTTTATTTCCTGCAGGCATTCAGCTGTTCTCCACCACTTGTGTGAGCAATTCTAATGGCTCTGCTCTCTGCACCTCCAGTTGCTGTACAGCTTCATGGGAATCATTACAGCAGCTTGCCTCCTTTTACCAGAGACTAGAACTGCTAACATGGTAATTAGCCTTCTCATTGCAAGCAACAAGACAGCCCAAGAAGAGGTGGAGGTGGGATCGCAAAACCAACCCCAGAAACTAATAATAAATATGGAGCATCAGGTTTCTGCTCTAAGGCAGTATATAGCAATCTCCAGCTGCATTATTCTGCTCAAGTTGGTTACAACCAAGAATACATCCATACTGGCTGCAAATGGCTCAAGACGGGATGGTCTAGCAGCTACAACTGCATCTCTAGCTCCTTCTTCATGCTAGATAGAGGCAGAGGAGTCAACAAAAATCTATTTCATGTCTGCTTCATACTCTCACATTGGTGGCATGTAGGCTGCTTGCACTTAACTTTGCAGCAGACAAAAAAGGACTGAATGATTTTGCTCCCTTTACCTTTCCGTAATATGCTGAGAGAGTAATAAACCAACACAGTATTACATTAAGTGTCAAATAAAAACCTTTCTCGTGATTTCTCTTGCCCTTTGCACTAAAATATAGTTTTATCATGCTTTGGGATGCACTAGTTTGGTGGATGGTTGTGGGTTTGCTTTCTTAGAGTCTTCTATCATCACTTACTTTCACTTGCTATTTCTGAAAGCTATTTGAGATTCACCAGGCTAAAAAAATAATCTCTCTTTGCCCATTTTTCCTACTGTTTCCACAAGCAAAATTTCAGATATTTGTGTGGCTTCCCTTAGCTAAGAATTAGGCATTTATTTGTACTGTTGGCAAGAATTAAGAAGGAGCAGAGACCTTATATCTCAATCTGCTCTTTGTACTTTTTACCACTGACATAAATGCATCTGGAAAAATATTAGTAACAGGATGCTGGTTGATAATTTCTTCTCTGCTCACACGCCATTTAAGTCTAAACCAAGCAAGAAAACAACCCCCCAAAAGCCTTTCTGCTGCTTAGTTAAAACACAGTCAAAACAAGATTCCAGCAAGCCAGAAGCAGAATTTACCTGCCCAAGAGACTACCCCAGGGAAAAAATGTTCTGCATTTTGTCTAAAACATTACTTTTGTTTTCAAAGTTTTCTGCAAATTGCAAACCTCCAAAAGCTGCTTCTCCTTTCCAGATGCAGCCACAGAGGTTAAAAGAAACTGGAAGTATTAAAAAAAACCACACCTGGACATACAATAGACTGACAGAATGCCAGCAGCTTATCCATGCCTCTTCTTCCACTGCCTCTTCATTGGTTGATTTTGCAACAAACTTCGTCCAAGAGAAAGGCCTTTCTGCCAGCCTCCATCACAGCAAACTAAAGGCTGCAGCATCAAACGAAGGCTTAGAGTTGATCCACTGTCCTTTGAATGTACAGGTATTTATGCCTGATTTGAGGTAGTGTCAAGAAAAGATTCAAACTGGGCTTATTTCCTACCAGCAGCTTTCTAAAAACCAGAAGAAAAAAAACCTCCTTTTGCGTTATGCAGCTTTTAGAGAACTAGGTTGGGAAGGAGAGGTTATGCTGTATTGCACCATTCAAACACACAAGTAAATCCCCTCCATTAACTCACCCCTCCTCCTCAGGATCTGGAGTCAAGAGTCCAAGGCCAGCCTAGAACTTAAGGCTTCCCAGTCAGTGCACTATGCTACAGCTCTGCGAGCACAGGGGACCAGTACAGTGGATAAATCATTTACTGCGTGCCTCTGGAAACCACAGTGAAAAAAAAAAAAGAAAAAAAATACATAAATAAAAATATATGGCATTTCATGAAACCGCAAGACAGTGTTACAGCCTGCCTCTGCTGCCTCTGCCATCTACACCACCTGCTTTGTTCTCATCCCTTCTAGCAGTTCAAGGAGCACCTTTCACTCCTATCTCATAAAAAGGCCAAATTAATCTTTCTGGTGTGGAATAGAGCACCCTACTCCACTCGGGGACAGAAGAACAATTATTGGAATAAAGGGCATGAAGAGAAGAACTATTTAATTTGTACCATAGGAAGGTTCAGCTTCTGGAAAGCTCAAGACAAGAATCAGGTGACAATTCTCAGTTTCTCATTTGCAAAGCTCTTGCTTTCTCTTGATGCTAGTGGCTCTCTGTTTATGGCCAGCCAGGTTCAGCAGTGACCACCACTTCTACTGCTTGCAGAAGCAACAGTAGCAGAGCAGATAACAAGGATATTGGATTTATACCGACATCCTTTCCTCCAAAATAATCAAGAGTATGTCTCACACAGGTAGCACAGCATTGAATAAGACTGACCGAACAAGATGACTGTCCAAGTTATTCCATTTGCCGTTGCATGCACCTTCATGGAAACCAATCTGCAAAAGGAAACTAACCAGAAAGCACGTCTATATCCCAAAAGAGTACCATCTAAAATGCAGAACTGTGGAAAAATTCAGCATTCCCTTTAATAACTCCCTTCCCTGCACTGACATCCCTATATACAAGGCAGGCAAGAAAACCAGTTCCCCTTTTCCTCTGTAGATTTACAAGGGATCAGGCACTTATCTGAAGAAACTAGACAGAAAATGGGGGAGGGAAATTTGGCTGCCAAATGTAAACAAATAAACTCAGATATCTAATAAAAAAAAAACAAAACACCACACACACACAAAAAAAAACCCCACCAACAAAAAAAAACAGAAAACTGAGATCCACTACAAAGGACTTTTTTATAAACCAGGATTTAAGCAATCTCTACTCATCACCCAACTTCATTTTGAAAGTATCAAAGCATGTCAAACCATGCTTTCTTTAGTTTCGAAAAGCAAATGGTTCTTTGAAGAATGTAGGGCAATGATACCAACAAAGACATCTTATTTTCAATGCAGTAACTGCTTAACATCACAAAAACGGCTCAAAAAGCCTTTCTCAAAACCTTCTTCCCTTCTTAATTACCTGGTTTTGATGACTTGACCATTTATACTGTATTTCCAAATTCAGCTTAAACAGATCTTACATTTCCAGTATGAAAACCACCATGATGACTCTGAAAAGATGTTTCATGTGAAGCTTCTTCACACACAGTCACAGAATAGGAAGAAAAACTGGTGATTTTTGCCCCTCTGGAGGTCCATGTGCTGGTAGTAATTACAGAAGTATGAACTCTTTGGGTTCCCCCCCCAATGCCCTGCCTCGAGCTTTACATAGGGCTCAGGACTTCAAACAAATTTCCACTGATGATGTTGACAGTAGTTCTTCCATTGACTCGAGCTGGGAATAGATCAGTTTTTTACTGAGCAGGCTACCTGTTGAATATCTTCATCATCTACCATTTCTCAGTTTGATAAGCTACTACAGGAGTTAGAAATTAATTGAAATCAAACACTTTCCTTAAGAAAAGAAAGAAGAAAATCAGGAAGAAAGTCTTGTTGACCACCATATGTTTATTTTTTAAACAATTTACAAATGTCATATTTATCCAAGCAAACACATTTAATACTTTAGTCTTTAACAAGCTATACAAATGAGAACCATCACACTAGAGCTTTTGATAGCTCAAGGACCATTCAGGGTAGGCATGCATGTGTCTCTATCACATGAAGCGAGTCCAATTCCTGACACCAGGGTTCTGGTCTTCTGCTTCTTCAGAGCTGGTCAGCTGCTAAATGATTTAACACAAACAGTTACTGGATCACAATACAATGAAAGAAAGCCCATTTCAAATCATGTAAGTGACCTCAGTATGTCTGGTCCAGGTGTCAGGCCACAGAGCCTTACCGATTAGTCTTCTTCTCCAAAAGCCAGTCGGACAGATTTTCTCCCCTTGCTTTAGTGCTGTGGCATCCATACATGTGCTTATACAATACAATGAAGCAGCTTAAGTACAGATGTAATACGACAGTAATTACAAATCACAGACAGATAAACAAACAAAACCAACTCTAATCACATTCTTGCATTTCAAACAATGAAAGTAAACAAAATCATGCATTACAGATTAAAGAAATTTTCAGGTTTAGCTCTTCTGCAAGTCTCCATTTCCTCAAGTTCTAAATTGCTGTTCTTGAGCTTGTCCCAGTGGCTGGGCTACTCAGTGCTATTGACACAAACAGGGTGAGCTGGGAATTATCCAAAAACGGTCAAAGAATAAAAGCCCCCAAAATAAACAACAAAGACGCACGCATTATAAACGACAGATTCCATTTTAATAGCATAGTGTAGAAAAGAAATTGGCAAAAAAATTCACATGAAAAAACATTTTACACAATTAATTATGTACAGAATAAAGTATGTGTCTGGTTTCCAATGATGCAAATTTCCCTTTAGTCAAGTCCTACCACAGGATGCAAAATACACCCAAAACCTTCAACTGGAACAAAAAACAAACAAAAAAAAAAACAAACAAAAAACATATACATAATCCCAGCTCTGGTTCCTCAAATATTGGGACTGGCTGGGTTCACTTCAACCCACTGGGCTTTCTGCTAAGCTTTCAGCTAAGCTTTCAGAGACTCCTGACTTTGTTGTAGCTTCCAAACTACTGTCAGCAGTTTCTGTCTGCTCAGTCTTCTTGCTCAGAATGGTGCATGCTCCCTTGCCTCCTGAGCCACCCTCCTTCCCAGGTATTTCTTTGAGCCCAGGAAGGAAAGTTTCCGTGCAGCCAGAAGCCTGACTTTCTGCATTGCCCCCATCACAGCTCAGTGATGGCATTTCAATAGGACCACCTCTGCTCTCCTCCACATGCAGAAGGATCTCAGATGTGGGAGAAATGCCCTGCATTTCTAGAACTGGCATGACCACTTCTGTAGTGTCACTATTTGAGGACTGCAGTCCAAGCTGCAGCATAACTGGCTGAGAAATCCGTGTGCAAAATTTATCTTCCCGACTAGCAGAACTCAGTGTAGCAAAATCAGTTATCTCTGTTTCACCCACTGTTTTTTCATTGCCTAGCTTCTTAAGTTCACTGGACTCCAGCCTAATGGACGCAGTATTTTCTAGTTTTGAGACTTCTTTGATATTCTCATTTAAAAGTCCTGTTGTAAGGATGCTGAAGCATTCATATTTTACCTTAGTATCTCCCAAACTGTAATCAGCACTTTTGAGCTTGAGCTCTGCCTTCTGGGACGGAGCCTCATCGTTTTTCACATCTTCTGATGTCAAAGAAACTTTCTTGCTATCCACATGAACATTTGCAGAGAGACTTCCAGATTGCTCAGTGTTCAATCCTGAGTAAGTGGAATTTGGATGAAAGTCATTGGCTGCTGAGGTTCTTAAAACCTCATGCTTTGTTTCTGGGGCACAGACAGCTGCTTCTGAAAGATGCTCCTGATGGAAATCTGCTGGTAAAGCAACTACGGACTCTTGGACAAGACCAGAGTGAATCCTAGAAAAGCCCCCAGTCCCTATTTCTTTTGCACCTCTTTTGATAAAAACATTATCTAATGTTGCATCAGATCCAGTGTGTCCTAATGATTTTTTTTCAACTACTAATTCTGCACTGGATCCGAGTTCAATAATACTTGCAGAGCTGGTGTTCACTAACCATGTAACTTCCTGCCTTTGGGTTTTGTTATCTAGCACTGCATGGTCTGAAGGTTCAGGCTGAACTTTTTCTTGAGCTTCTGATATGCTACTTCTACCTTCTGTGTTGGTGAGACATGTGTCTGGCTGTGCCTCTGTCAATTCTGAAGCACTAATTTCATTAGAATTAGTTTTTACTTCTACATTTGGAGTATCTGATAGATTCCAGCTACTTTCAGAACAAGAACAGGTCATGACGACATGTTCCTCTCCATTACTAGTTCTGGAAGTGTCCCATTCACCAGGACTTCTTGTCAATTCTGAAATTTTACTTTGGGTTTCTGAAAATCGGGGAGCTTTGCCAAGGGCTCCTGGATGAGATACTTCCAAAGCTGCACTTCTCAGTTTTACATCTTTTAAGGAGGCATCAACAGAATTCTGCCCTATTGTTACTGCTACTAAAGCTTTTTCTTGTGTAGTGTTTTGAGAATCACAGAGCAAGTCTGGACTATCAGTTTCTGAGTGAGTTCTACAGCTATCACTTAATTCTTCCTCTACTAAGTGGGAGTTTCCCAGATTTTGAATTTTATTCTGTGTTTCAGTTAACGAAGTCTTTGAGTGCAAGCTAAGTTCAGGCTTTGCCTCTTTTATTTCCCAGTCTTTCGTCTCTGTATCCTTCTCCAAGGTACCAGGAACATTTGTGTTAGTAACTGCAGTTTTAACTGCAGTTTTATTTGCATCTTCCTGTTCAACTTTCTCTTGAATCTCTGTTTTCTGCAGATCACAGAATACCTGACTACCTACCTGCTCTCTACCTCTAATATCCGCAAGTCCAATTTCTGCAGCTATCTGGAAACCAGAAGCAGGTTTTGTTTCTGGCCATTCTGTGACTGACATTTCTGATAGCTGAGGCTGAAGTGTTTTCTTGTTCATTTCAGCCTGATTCTCACTGAGAACCCACTGCCCAGTCACTTGATTATTACAATGTGAGGAATCTTCTTTCAATTTGTTCCGAACATCTATTGAAAGAAGAGTCTGAGATTTTTCACCTACATCTTTCAGAATACCATTTTCAATGTCAGGGCTCATCTCATTATGAAATATTAAGGTCTCCTGAATATCAGTCTTCCCAAGTTCTGAGCTTGTGTCAGCTGAGTGGACTTGGCTAACTTCAGTAGCCACATTCTGAGAATCCTCTTTCAAGGAGGATGAGCTATTATTTGTTTTATGGTTCGCAGATAAATCTGCAGGTTTTGTTAGGTTACAGTTTTCTCCATTTGGAAGTGCAGAACTGGCAAGCTTGCTATCAGCTGAACCCTTTCCACCACTACTGTAAAAAATATCATAGAGATCTTTAGCATTGGCTGTGGCCAAGCAAGAGTTCCGTTTCTCTACCTTTTTTGCCTGTTCACTGAAAGCAGTTGAAGTTGGTGGTGGAGGGGGTCTTACAGGCATTGCCAGCATTGTCTGCTCACTTTCAGACACACCTGGAGCAACTTCATCTGCAGGGATGACAGCTGTCTGCTGGACTGCTATTGGAGGAGGGGGTGGAGGTGGTATATCAGAAGTCTGAGAAGATTCACTTTTCTCAGCTGCTTTCAAATCCTCCTCTGCCCCTTTTAAAATTACTTCTTCTCCTCCAAAAGCTTTTGAGATGATATCTGGGGGAAGCAGAAGGTCTGCATTAGTTTCTTTTACTACAGGCAATGGTTTGGTGGTAGCTCCAGAGGATTTTATGGATAAAAAGGTGTTCAAAGGTGCTGGTTTGCTAACTGTTGCAGTCATAGACTTCCTGAAAATCATGGTGGGGACTGGTAGATTGGGTAGAATTTTTGATGGTGTTGATGTGACAACAACTGGTGTCCATGGGCTAGTGTGTGGAATAACAGTTTTACCAGACAGCTTGATTTCAATGGGCTTGACGTGAGGTTTCCCAGACTGGCACTTGCTCTCCTCTTTGTTTCCTTCTGTACTCTCCTCCTTTGGAATAGTGCCTGCTGGGGTTTTATCGTCTCTCTCAGTCTTTTTCCAGCTGAATTTCCCAAAGGAAGTCTGGCTTGGTGATTCCTTTTTAGATTCCTCTTTCTTTTCCTCTTTTTTCTCCTCCTTCTTCTCTTCCTTCTTCAGCTTAAGCTTGATACCCATTTTTCTCCCAGAAGAATCTATTTTGCCTTGAGTCTCACTAGTCCCTTCTCCAAGCTCTGGGATACTCTTTGTTTCCTCTTTCTTTATTACTTTTGGTTTCTTCTCATCCTTCTCTTCTTTCTGTTTCTCGACTAGTTTCCGTTTCAGCTCATTCTGCCGCCTGCGCTCTGTTTCCAGAACTACAGCCAATCCAGCCTGACGGTCTAAATTTCTCCTCTCTTCATAGAGTGGGTTTTCATCTATGTATTTCTGTGGAAATAAATGGCACAATTTTAGTCACTGTTTCAATTAAAAATAAATAAATAAATTCAGCTCTGTAACAGTTTTGACTTGTTCATTAAGTGCTACTAAGACAGTAGAGAACTTCTTCCTACCAGGAAACTCAGATGCTACAAACTCCACATTCTGAATTTACTGTCAATTGAGTGGAAGCAGTGCTGTCACTTTACAGAAGAATTTGAAAATCAACACTGGGACTTCAACACCATTGCAACTTCATGCAGATGAAAGATTATCCTCTATGTAGTGGGAAGTTCTGCTTATTTAGCTCAGTAGAATGTAGTGAAGATAATCACATACATATACTCCAAGGAATCAAGTCTCACTCTCCAGTAAAGGAAGACAGAACAAGTAGAAGCTAACATGAGAAGCTACACTCCTGGTACACCAGCTACCAACCTTGTATTTCTCATTGTGGGGATGACTTTTCACATGCTGCTCTGCTGAGATCTGATCTCCAAAAAATTCATGACAGAGCTGGCAATAATATCCAGTGATAGGAATCAGAAACTCAGAGCCTGAAAGGCCAAAGAAAATGATCAGAGAAACAAAACTTAACAAATGCCAAGCTCTTTACAAAGCCAGATAAACGTATCAAAGAACAAGAGCAAAACCTGCAGCAAAGTTCTGTTTTGGAAAAATTAATGCTGCTCTTCTTATGCTTGCAGTACGGGAAACACCACTGCCAGGAGCAAACCCATAAAGTGAAGAATTACTATTGTTTACTATGACTGAAAAAATTATTTCAGAACTATCCAACCTATTAAGGCTATCCCAAATTCAAGTAGGTTAACATTTCCTACAGTCTTCATCTATTTTCCACCTTTGTAGTGTCATCTGTTCAAATACTAAGCACCTGTTTAAACCTAGTTTATAAAAAGAACACAAGTGTTTTCACTGAAGTTCAGCAAGGCTACATCTCTACACCTACACAAGCAGCTGCAGTCATCTAAGACACTAGAGATTCTTCTTCACCAGGCACTACTAGAAGTATGTAAGAGATTAATAAACTGTGATTGATCACTGGCAGGCCAATCTAATCACTCAGATGTTATATAAGTCTTCAAATCACTTACAGCCCCTTCCATATGGCTTTCTTAGATTCTCTGTATCCACATCCTACCAAGTACTCATCAATGATTTTTCAGGGAGAACTGTACTAAAAATGTATTGAATGGAAGTCTGTTGCAAGACTGTGGACTACTGCACAAGACGTGCCTAAATACAGCAAGCTCTTGTGGTCGTGTTCTGAATTCTAGCATGTTGGCAAAAATTACTTCAGAACTACACTGGAGAAAGAAAAGTCACCTGGCATTCGAAATAAAAACCTAAACTCTAAAAAGAAGAGAAGGAAATACGCTGTGTCATGCTTCATGACCTTTTGCACAAGAACAACCAGGAAATTAAATAATTTGCCTTTTACCTAATAATACAGTATTTATATGTGCTCCTATAACAAGTAAAAGTTTTGAAATCCCTTTCTCTGAGCAACTGGAACCTGCTGGACAGTAAAGGAAGATGATGCCCAAGTTAAAAAAAATTAACATACCTTTGGCAGGAACAGTTATCTTATCGATGCGTTTTATGGAGTCTTGTTTGGTCTCACTCTGTGTCTTCGAAGCCCAAGGTCTGTTGTAAGGATCCAGGGTCTATTTGCACAGTGACAGAGGTATACAGGCTCATGTATTACACTAGTAAGGGAAGTACACTTGACTTTTTCCTTTTTAACATCCTTTCAGAACACTGAACATTAAAATCAACGTGCAAATATTTACAGGAACTGTTTTCCTCTCTTTCCCCTCCCATTTTTGCAATTTATAATGAGAAAATAACCTGTGCAAAAGGTAAAGTGCAAATGATATCAAAGAACAAGTAAACATAAGGAACATGAATATCAAACACTAATTCCTGAGCAAACTGGACACAGGCCCCATTTACTAGTTGGAACACCAGCAGTTGTACAAATTGCTAAATCTGGCATTAGGGAAAGAAGGATTTGATAAGCAAATTCTTGGGTTCTTTTATCACTTCAGATTCACTCGCAAAATGTAGTTCTGTGATGTATGTTTTAGTGTTAATATTTATAGCAATACGAAATGCACTTAGTGAAGAAAGCCTGCAACATACCTGTCTGTGTTTCTTATTATGCATGTGTGTGAAAAAGTCAAACATGGTTCCGCAGATGGTATTGCAGTCTTTGCACCAGTGGTTCCCTGCATCATAATATTCATAAATATTGGCCAACTGGAAAGGATGTTTGGAGGACTGTGAAGAGGATTCTGCTGGCTTCGGGCTTCTACCTCTGGATTTTTCATTAGTAGTTTTTGATTCCTAAATTGAACAAAAGGAAACACTTCTCTAAGACAAGGCAGGGCAGACATAATGCTCTAGAACTCAGAACCTGCCTCCAGCAGAAGCCACACACACCAAAAATAAAAACATGTATCACCTGCTTTTCAGGGCCCAGGCTAATTCCACTGTTTCAGAGAGCTGGTACTGCCGACTAAGACGCTGCATGGCCGTAGTGAAGAGCTTCCAATAAGGCTCCCAGATGTAATGGCTGGATGGTTGTAGGTAATCAAGGAACCAAATGAACAAATTCCCTATGGCATGCACCCTTCCCACTTCATGGGTTTCACATAAAGATCTGAATAATTCCAATTTACAGTACTAGCCAAACAGTGCCCAGAAGACCTAAAACAGTTCCCCTAGAAGCATTCAGAAGTTACTGTAGAATTAGCTTGCATGAAAGCAAAATAAAAAATTGAAGTAAGAATTGGTTGACTAAAAGTACTTTTACAAGATCATTTGAGAGTTCCTGAATTCTTCAGAAGACTTTTTTCTTAGCAATAATAGAAAGATGGGTTTTTGTTAATTACCTAAGTGTGCAAGGTGAAGCATCTTTCAATTTAAGCATGCGATATTTGCACTTACATTGATCTGTACAGAAAGACGCCATACAGTGATACATTTCAGGACTCTACCCAAAATTAATACTAAACTAACACTGCAGAATAGCAAAACAAATAATCCCTGATATAGATCATGAATGAGCCCTGATCATTTATATTACAATAGTACTGGATGTAGTTTGAGGTTTTAGTTACATTTTCCATGGCTGAAAGCCCATTATCTTATATCTAATGTGTGTATTAACTTAGCAGACCCGAGTTGGCTGCACGATTTCCAAGTTATTCACTATCCATGTTGAACAAATTCACTTAAGCAGATTCAAAATTCTTAAATAACATCTGCTGTACTTGAAATTCCTTTGGATAAACAGGAATAGATTCTCTCCTATTAACACCACCCCACACAACATACAATGTAGATCAAACAATGAAGAGACACCCAGGCCACTATGTACCCCACAGATACCCATACCCCAGTACAATCTTTGCAGCAGAGTAGGAAGTGACCCAGTGAATATCTGCAGAAACTCTGCGTGCAAGAACATAGGAAAGCTGACATACTCTTAAAAAATGAGAAGACCAGCTTATAATCTGCAGGAAGTACATGGAAGGATGTTCATGATGTCTAAGAAGTGTCACTGTTTATGTTACTTACAGACATATATCCACCCAATATATCCTATAAAAATACTATCTCCATCAGAACTTTAAAAAGGCAATGTTTCTCATATAGATAGGTGACAGTCAACTCTTAAACCCAGTTTATGCTTAACCCCAACTCAAGGATGACTTTGTAACTGGCTGCTATTCAGAGCCCAGAAGAGATGATTTGTGTGTTTAGTCCAAGGCTCAGCTCTACACTGACTATGTAACTACAACACACAGACACAGGTTCAGCAGCAAGGGACCACAAGGCAGTTTGCATACATTTTTGCCATGAGGTTGACAGAGGCAACCGGTATCAGTGTCAAAAGGCCTGCACTGTATTTCTTTTCTTTAAAAAAAAACTAACAACCAGAGTTATAAGGTGAATCTTAGACACTAAAGGCAGTGTCCTAT
Source organism: Pezoporus occidentalis (assembly GCF_034315485.1). NCBI lineage: Eukaryota > Metazoa > Chordata > Aves > Psittaciformes > Psittacidae > Pezoporus > Pezoporus occidentalis. The sequence continues at coordinate 3,843,276 of NW_026915376.1, forward strand.
GTACTTATAGATATCTGAAAGTATTAAATGTTCCTAGCCGGAACTCAGTATTTTCCATGTTAAAATAAGGAACTATGAAAAGGGGATCAAGTCATTATGGGTTTGGACAAAAAAAAAAACAATGAAAGTTAAAATAATTAAAAATACATTCACACATGCCATATTTCAAGAAAAGAAAGCAATATAACAATGCAGTTTAGGATTTAAAAGATGTTGTCTACTTTAGCTTTACAATGTGGTGACTGAAGCAAATGATTTGTAAAAGTAAGTGAACACTAAACTTCAGTGATGTTTCAAGAAACAATAAAAACAAAATACAAAAGCAAGCCTTAAAATGAAAGACATCAATAAGTTCTCTGAATCAGACCAGGATGAAGCATAACAAAGTTTACAGGATACACAGATTTTTCCTCTCTGCAAAAAATATAGAGTAAGGTCTAGACAAAAGCCATTTACCACCTCCCATCAGCTATTTCTGTTATATATTTGAATAAACATCTGAAAAGCATGATAATCAATGTCCTGAATCATGCATAACCTTTCAGATGTTACTGTCATACACTACTTCCAAAGTAAAAACTATCTTCTGTAATGCAATAAGCTCGTTTTGATATATCCAGCACTCATTAATACAGAGTATGTCAGAGAGACCATAATGATGCATAATGACATTTCTTAAAGAGAGAAGACATAGCATGTATATAATAATCATGTTCAGCTGATTTGTTAGTATCATCACCTAGTGAGAAGACCAACATGCTCCAAACTTGCAGAGAGCTTTGCTGCTACAAACATTCATCCTTGACAGGCCATGTCAGCAATGTTGTAGAGAAAAACCACCTGTCCTCCCTGGTGAGAGGAGGGGACTGAAGACTGAGACTGAACAGCTACAAACATGCATGATACTGTTCAACTAACATCTCAGTAAAACCAAGTCAGAACCAGTAAGTGGTACTGAAGTGCACAAACCCTGCAGAAAATTATAAACACTGATTACATTGACTCTCACCTATATGCACCATCAAAACCAGCATATGACATGTGATAAACAAATCACATCAAATGATCCCCTAGTAAATGTTTGGGAGCAGCTGTCTCCCCAGTGCCCTCTTCTCTCAGTGGGAAAATCATCAGCACACAAGCTAGAAGATTTTACCTTGTTGGAGGAAGATGTTTTTTCCAGACCTTTTGCATTTTCTGACTTGCTGTTCTTCTCTGAGGAATCTTTGTTTTCCACAGATGGTTTCCGGGGTTTTTCAAATATGTTAATCCCCAGGATTTGTGCTACTTTGTCGAGCTCAGACTGCTTCTTGTCAGCTGCATCAGATTCTTTATGCAGCTCTGAAATCTCCTTCATAATATTCTCTTGTAGTCTGTTCACCTCAACCAACAAGGGGTCTTTGTGTCCATCCTTCTCACGACGTTTTTTCCTCAACATCTCTCCTGAGCCAATCAAGGAAATAGAAGAGTTGGAAATGCAATGGGAAAAGATCTGTATAACTATTTCAATGACAAGTAAAATGCTAATATAAAATATTACAGCTAAATCTTGACTAGGAAGTTGTAAAGATGGAACTGACTTTCAGGTACAGCATTACCATATCTCCCTTGTTATACAATTCTAACAGAAGCATCATAATCCTTCAAGAGAGAGAATCAGTTTAATTATCACTATTTCCCTGTGTGACCAAACAAGCTAAAGTTAATCTTACATTCTAACCTAAAAGTATCATTTTCCAAAGGTGATGGAAATTAGTATTTGCTTTGACCAAACAAAAGTTTTCAAAATAAAAAGTCAACTCTGTCTAGAGAGGACTCTTCCTTCTCCAAGTAAGATTAACAAAACCTTGAAAGGCACAATGACATGTCTTCAGTTACTATTTCCTACTTCTAAAGAAGCACTAAAATGTGTGATTCATTTAACTTGTCAAGCTGCCAAGAAGATGCAAGAACAACTGCTTCAGTGTAACAGCCCAAGTTTGACATAAATGATTTTAATATAGTAATTAGCTCACTGTTTTCTCAAGAGTTCTGCATTGCCCAGAGTATGAAAATATTAGCTCTAAACTATAGACTATTCTTATTTTGGTCTTCACATCTCCTAGCAGGTACTAGGACTTGTGATACACCACAGCAGGGAAAACAAAAGTGGGGAGAGGTGCGTGGTGCAGGCACTGTACCTTGCTGTTTACGAAGCCTGTCCAATTCAGTTTTGAGATAGTAAAGCTTCTTCTGCCGTGCTTCTCGTTCATTCTTCAGTTTTTCCCTCTCTTCTATCACCTAAACAGATTGGAAGCAGATTGGATTTTTTTCTCTTCCCGACCCAAGTTAAGCAGTCTTGAAAGAATGACAGCACAACCTCAGTTTGCCAGTCACAGAACACTGCTCACTATTCTTGAAATATTCTTGAGTATTCTAACACAACAAATGCACCTCTTCCTCTGCATCTTCAGGTAACTATAACATGTGCTCACGCTTCAACCCTATATGCAGGTGATTTTTTTGGGCAGTGTCTTCCCTGAAACAGCTTTGTTTGTTGCACCATTTCCCAAGGCACTTAGACTCCGCTATCTTCTACAAGGATAAGCAAGATCGTAATAAATGGCTCTCCAAAACTCCTGCAGTATCCCTACAGACAGCATGTTCTATCAGTGACAAAAGACTACACAGCCCTTCACCCTGCCTCAGGCTTTGACTCTGGACAATTTTAGCTATTATTTAGGCTTCTGTTTCAATCTGACCATAACTGTATCACTGAATTTTATATTTTGCAGGCATAACTGTCTGAAACACCTAGATGATGTTTGCTTCTTGCTCAGTAAGGTAAATTCTTGCATGAGGGGCTCACAAATCTGCTTTTCACTGGCTTTCACTGATTCTCACAAAAGGAAACCTTATGCTAAAATGAAACTTGGAAAGTCCTTTTAATTTCCTTCTTGGCTTTATTTTTCAAGAGACAAGTCCCTTTTTTTTTTTTTTTTACCTTCATAATGTTTAAAGCTTACTACTGACTCCTTCCTTGAAAAAAAACAACTGACCCAAGGCTTTGTCTTTCCTAGAGAATTAGTACCACTACGGCAATGCAGATGTGGGCAGGATCTATAGATCTATATACAGATCTATAGATCCTGCCCAGAATAACCCCCAGGAGTTCTACCAACATAGTTGTTGAGCAGTGAAAGCTCACTTATCTGCTGGTGTAGCACTTTGTGTAAGCACCCCTTTTTAAGTCACTTCAAAAAAAAAGCAGAGAGGTGATCTCAAACTAAAAATTTAAAGTGACTTCTTCTGAGCCTCTCTTGGATTCAGTTGTCCCTCCTTCCATGGACTGATTTCTTTTCAAGAATGTGATATAATCACTGAGTAGGCAAAAAGCTTCCAGCCCATCATGTGCTGTTTTTCTACTAGAAGATCTACAATCACAATATATCATTAGCACAGCTACACTGAAAGAATCTAATGCAGATATGCATATGTAGATGAAAATTAGATATGACTGGCAATGTGTGCTTGCAGCCCAGAAAGCAAATTGTTATACTGGGTTGCACAAAAGACATGGCCAGCAGATCAAGGGAGGTGATTCTCCCCCTCTACTCTGTTCTATTGAGACCCCACCTGCAGTACTGTGCTCAACTCTGTAACCCCTAGCACAAGAAAGCCATGGACCTGCTGGGGCCACAAAAATTATTAGAGGGCTGTGAAACCTCTCCTATGAAGACAGGCTGAGAGAGTTGAGCTTGCTCAGCCTGGAGAAAAGAAAGCTCTGGGGAGACCTTATTGTGGCCTTTCAGTACCTAAAGGCAGCTTACAAGAAAGATGGAGAGAGACTTTTTTACAAAGGCCTGTAGTGACAGGACAAGGGACAACAGTTTTAAACTAAATGAAGGTAGATTTATATTGGACCTAAGAATAATTTTTTTGCAATGAGGGCGGTGAGACACTGACACAGGTTGCCCACAGAAACTGTGGCTGCCCCATTCCTGGCAGTGTTCAAGCCCAGGCTGGACAGGGCTTGGACCAACCTGGTCTACTGGAAAGAGTCCCTGCCCATGGCAAGGGGTCGGAACTAATGATCTTTAAATGCCCCTTCCAACCCAAACCATTCTAGAATTCTATGGTATTATTTTAACAACAAACACTGAGGGGAAACCAGTTTGAAAACCTGAAAAAACTTCAGGACTCTTCCAGTCCTTTCACATTTATATACCCCCAGTTTCCTATTTTAAAATATCTTCTTCCCCACTAGTCTGTAATTACCATATAAATAAAGGTAACTAGAAGAGGAAAACATGAACACCCATAACCTAAACTGGTGTTGACGCACCAAGAACAGCTCCCCTTAAGTTCTTCTGATTTTGTGATTTTTGCAAGAGATGATTAATACAAATGTAGAGGGAAAGTTATATGTGAACAACAAAACCTTTTAGTATGTATTTAAGAATGTCTAATATAGGTATAACCATGGTATTATTGTACCATGTACCATGTTCAGATGGAACCTCCAGTGTTTCAGTTTGTGCCGACTGTCTCTTGTCCTGCCACTGGACAGCACCACCAAAAGAAGTCCAGCTCCACCTTCTTTATACTGTCCCTTCATGTATTTATATATCTAGGTATCTTCCAGTGCTTCAATATCTAAAGCTCAGCACAATAAAGCTAAACTGTAGCCACCTTGTGTTTTTCTTCTGTAAGATTTTGGCTGGCCCCAAGAACTGTGGCTGTCTATCTGTTCAGCCACAACGCATGGATGACCAACTTCTGGAGATTTTAAACTTTTTTTTTTTTTTTTTTAATTTCACAGAGTAATACAGACAAATGCACAGAAAACCTTAACAGCAGGAAATTTAGTCCAGCTGTTTTTAAACTGGAGACACTCAGAGAATAAAAAGGCATACCTGAAGAGGAAAAGCTTCTACCCCAGCAATCAAGCAGTCCAACATTATTTTAATGTATCATAATAGGCAACATACCTTCTGCTTCTGAGCTGCACGGTTTTTCTCATCTGACATCTTTTCTGTGTTATTTTTGAGAGGGTGTGAAGACAGACGAAGGGGCACTTTGGAATGAGCAGGAGTGGTAGGGACATGAACAAGCACTGAACCATCTCGTTTTAAATCAGGGACATCCTTTCCCATAGAGACTGTCTCAATCACCCGGAGGTTGGGACGTGTAGGGTTCGCTGACATAGCCATAGTAAGAAGACCATGAGCTTCTGGCAGTGTGGGATTAGGCTGCTGGGCAGCGGGGTACATGGTCCAGCCAGAGGCTGCATACGCCATATAGTGCCCATATGCATCGTATCCTGGAGGAGCCATTGTGGGAGGTGGATAGTTTTGGGGCATTTGAGTGGGAGTGAACTGGGAATAGTTGGGAATTTGATATTGAGAAACAGAAGTAGGTGTAGGTGGCAAACTAGCAGGAGTTGGTGGAACTGAGGGTATAAGAGAGATGGGAGGATGAGGCTGTTCTGGTGCACATGGAGGCATATCCTGTCCCACTGGCTTGTTCTTAATATATTCTGATTTCTGAAGAGAGCATGCATCTTTAGACTGCTGGAAAGAGACTGGAGGTGATGCTGAGTGCTGCTGGCCTGACTCAGGAGAACGAGTGTCACTTCGGCTGCGACGCAAGTCCCAAGGGTCCAGTCTGCGAGAATCTGAAGAGCGACGATCCGGAGAACGAGATGCCAGCTTTTTGCCATGAAGGCGTTCCTGGGTACGAACAGCCAGTTTTCCAATTTCAGCAACACCAATGTCAAGTCCAATGGTTTTGAGTAAGTCATGGATCTTCGCATACTCAGCATTAGGCTCTTCTAAAGGATCCAGCTTGACAGCTGGAGCAGGAGAAGGAGGTGGGCTCACTTTCTGGTTTATTAGCTCGTTGCCACAACTCACTGGCGGCTTCTGAATGGGGAGAGATTCAGTTTTGGTGTCCTCATCCTCATCACCATAAAGAAATTTCTCTTCATCCTCAATGTCAGGAAAACTACGCCTCCTCTTCTCCTGAGCACTTATAGAATCAGCCATCATGCCCAGAATTCGGGAGAAACCACTGCCATCCTGACTGGCCCTTTCATGAGGCAGCAGGAAGTCAGTAGGGCGATCAGCAGGCTCTGACTTGGGTTCCACCTTTTCCTTGTGACTCAAGAAGCTTCCAAATTTATCTTCAAAAGTGAAAGAATCTTTGGGAGCCCCAGAAAGGGGACTCCACTCATATAAACCATCATGCAAGTCCTTGTTTGCAGACTCTACAACAGAGTCTTTGTTAAACCCTTTGAGAAAGTTTTCTACTTCAGAGGCAAAAGGAGCCGTTTCATTGCTCTGGGACAAAGACGAATGACTAGAAAGAAGAGGAAGATCCTTGCTGGGAGCCAGACTGCTTGAAAAGCCCTCAGGCTGAAAGAGAGAGACATTGCTATTTACTACAGCACCTTCTGAGGTGACTGTGCACCTCACAGAACAAAGGAACATATTAATTTCTTGAGTTCAGGGCTGAAGAGTTAGAGAAGACAATATACAGTCTAAAGAGAACAGAGATTACAAAACAACTTGCCTAACGATTCTGGAATGTCACATCCAGCAATGAATGCTTATCTCAGAGAATACACAAAATCTCAATTTTATTTCATTATTTTTACAAGCATAAGATCTGAAACTTTTATATTGAAACCCCACAACATGATTTTGGCTATACTTTGAGTTTACTCACAGACAAATAGGACTTCAACATCTTAAGACAGGTAAATCAACTGCACTGGTGTTACTCCCAGTCACTTCCTCAGATATGCATAATTAATGCCATGTTAAATAGCATTTCCAATAATAGGTATAGAATGGGATCCTCAGTATTGGAGCACCTCCTGAGATAAACATGTCATTGTCAAACCAACACTGATCAGTACAACAGGCTGATCAAAACTGATGCGCTAAATCATGAGAAATATCAATTTATCACAGTGGGCACAATAGCACATATTTCCATTGCTCTCATTTTGAGATTCAACTGATGTAGCCTGGGTACAAATTAAATAGGGTTGATCCCAGCCTACAGTCCACACGGGACAAAAACAAGGAAACTCAAAGATGTTTTAAGCCAGAGCTACTGAGGATGCATAAGCCAGTTCTTTAATTCTATAATAAATAAACAAGAAAGAGGGACTGTAACAGGTGAAAAGCTTTGATCAGCATCCTGGCTGCCTGTGGTATAAAGAGATGCAGCTGGCCCAGATATCAACATCCTCGACTGAATTTCAACATGGACACTTTATTCTGTCTCAGATTTTATATATACACAATTCTTGATTAAACGCCTTCACTGTTTAAAGTTTCTAATGCAATCCTAACTTGTATGGCCTGAAAAAAGATACCTGTTCTCTTGATGACAGGAAAACATAAAGATTTGGGATTGCTATTTTGGAAATCAAACTAACGTTCTGCATCATAAAGTGAAGGTTTTGTAAAGTAGAAACACACAGACAGAAAGAGATCAAACCTGAACAGGAGACTCTACTTCCACCTCCACTCGCTTCTTCAAAATAGATTTTTTTGGCATGGATGGGATTTCCTCAGGCCTGTATGTGTACCGAGGCTCAGAAGTCTGTAGTGTATTTGTCAAGCCAGGGATCACATAACCACTGCCTGAAACATCGTGGTTCAAGTGGTTTTTACGTTCTTCTTCTTCTCTTTTCCGTCTTGCACGGTCAAGCTCTCGGAATTCTTCATTTAGGTATGATGGGCTTGGGCTTCTACTGTGGCTGCGGCTTCGTCTGCGATAGTTTCGTGTTCCTGATGAGAAACCCTGATGCTCTCCACTCACACCATGCATCTTCTCATCCTTTTCATACCGTGGACGCTTTATTTCTCTTCCTCTCTCTTCTGGCCTCAGCGGGTAGGAGGATTTCCTGAGTTTATCACCATCTCTATCAGATCCACGAGGCAGCTCTTCTCGACGACCATAATGGGGACTATAATCTGAACGATGGAGAAAAACATCTCGATTGCGGTAGTCTTCATCATGTCTCATGATGAAGGGACTTGAAGGTTGATCTTCATGCGATGGGTATCTCTCAAGGCCTCGAGGACATGAGAGGCCTCTAGTGAATATTGGACCATCAGCCATATCATCCCTGTGTAAGAGAAGAGTACAATAAACATTAAGTACTTGAATCAGAGTAAACTAAGTCTTATTCTTACTCAAGAGTAAGAAATTTCCAGATCAGTTTCAGAATAACACCACCATCACCAAACAGAAGCAACATTTTTTGTATTTAAAGGGCAGGGGAGAGAAGGAGACTTATTTTTAATGATACTATACATCCCTCCTAGGAAGTCACCTGCGAAGACAATGATGTGAACATTTCAACTCATACTACAGAAGGAGAGCCTTGAAAACTTGGTATGATGGCCTTTTTTCTGTGAAGGGGAAAGACTACACACCTTACTATCATATTTCAGACCACAGTCCCTTTCCTAACCTCTCCCAGCAAAACACCAAGGTCACATTTCATATGAATTATTCAAGGCATAATTCAGTTTCAAACTGGCAATGCAACTAGATCCTCTTTTTATCTTCAGCTGTGGACAAGGACCACAAATTCCAGCAACATTTTCTGCTGCAACAGATCTGTAGACAGAACTGCCACATTTACCGCTATACCCAAAAAGAAGCACATTTTTTGACATCTTATGAACCAGGTATAGTATATGTAAGAGTATCATCCTTTTGTGCCAGCCACTGAATTATTATACACAGTAGACGTGCAACTAGCACAACACCAGAGTAACTTGCTACATCTCTTAAGAGTGTCTTCTTTTGGACTGATTCCTACACAGACCTCCAATTAGGAGTACTATTTTAACAAAGACCTTTTTTCCTACCCCTAAGAACTTTTCTAGTACTGTTCTTTAGATGAGACAGAAACAAACCAAACTACTTTAAAATTACCAGCTGCTGGTTTCACTCACAGGTGTTTTAAAAATCTAGCAAGATCCTCCAAGAACGGTAAGAAAATGAGCTCCTAAGTGAAATTAATGGGAAGAAAACCTAGAGAAATGTCTTTCCTGAGTGACTGAGACATCGACTTGAGATAAACTATGTACTGCCTGAATCCTCAAAAATCACCTCCTCCTACTCAGGAAAGACCTTCCATAGATGTGAGAAGGGACAAATCAAGTCATGCCAGACTACGCCTTCAAAAATATTTGCATACGAATTACAACCCCAGTTTTCAAAGTCAAAGAATAACAGACATAGACAAGGTCTTCTTCTGGAGTATTTTCATAGTTTACATATGCATCCTTAAAAGCAAAACAAGCACAAAACTGTACTTTACCTCTAACCTGAATAATTTCAAAGCATTTCATATTAAATGCTTTATCAGTCCAACACATCTTTTAAGGCAAATATCACATACACCAGTACCCAAAGTATTAGATGGCATCTTTCCAGTTTTCAGCAGATTATGCATATCCACCCCCTCCAAATACCCAAAAAGTAGCTAGAATTAAATTTAATACATAAATGTTGTTTACAGTCTCTATGAAGTTACATCTATCCCCAGCGTCACCTTTTCTAAGAGCTTGCTAGACCTACACAAGCTGCATGAACACACATAGTGGAGTAATAGATGTGTTTCACCATACAATTTCAACTGATTTTTGTGCAAATAATTTGCATAGATGCTTGCCAGGTGTCACCTACAATTCAAACAGTCTAACTGCAGTGACATAGCAGAAAGAATATTTAATCATACTTTGGAAAGAAGGGAACAGCAAACCTGCTATATTTCCAACTAGAAAGGTGTTCCAAATACACTTTGAACAGCTAAGATGCAAATTTAAAACCTGAAGGTTAAATACAGATGTGAGGAAAGGGATTACCTGCCTTACAAAAACTGTGATTCTTCGAAGTACATTTTCTGTAAATAAAATCCAACAGAGATATGTCCCTTTTAACTGTTCTGGGTGGTTTTAGCCAGCAGTGTCCACTACAGGCTGTTGCACCCCTGAGAGAGAATACAAGGTGGTACCACTGTGACCATCCCAATTCCTTCACCACCCAAAATCCATTAATTACGAGAATTTTCTGTTTCAGAGAAGGAGAACAGATCACAAACTACGTAGACATGGTGCCTCAGAGAACTACAACTAGTGTAAGGTAAATTACTTTTTGGCATATATATTTACATAGGCAGAAACAAAAATAAAAGTCTGACAGCAACCAACAGGATTTCACCTTAACACACAGCCTTTGAGTAGGAAGTCAGATGAGCTGTTCATGCTCAAACCGTCACTTTTGATATTATGCCAAAAAATGCTATTTTAGAACACAGCTTAATACAGACCACGTCTCTGCAGTAATATGGTCTAATTTTTTGGATTAACCTCTGATTAAAGTATTGGTGGGATGCTCTGTATAGCTTATGCCAGCTCAGATAGTAGTAGAATATCTTAAAAATACTGACATAGGGAGAGATGGAAGACAGGGAGAGGGATAAGATATATTCTTCACTTTGAGAGACCAAGATTTTGGAAGACAAAACAAACACAAAAAAAATACCAATCTGTTGAAACAGAAAACTGAAGCTGCTTAGGTGACCTTAAAGTCACAGGACAGCAGCATTCACTATGCTTACTTAGACATGTGCAGGAGGCCAGCTGCTCTAGAAATCTGGGGCAGGTTCTTACAGATGTTTTAGGATGGACCTGCACATGCACACACACCCTGAGAAACTCTCCTGGGGCATCCTGAAAATCCACTGCTGCAGAAGAATCCAAAAGCATCCCTGATTTCCATCTGTGGTATCTTATTTCCTTTATAGGTTAATGAACCTCTTTATCATCCCAAGGCCCTGCAAATTACAGAGAATAATTTGTAAAAGAGATTGTTTGAAATCTCTGCATAGTTAGCAAAAATAGTGGAGTATAACTAAATTCAGAATTATGTGCTCCAGTTACTTCAAAATTTTAAAAGACATCTTCAGAAAACACTTTTTTTTTTTTTTAATGACAATGAGAATGTACCACATGCCAAATAAAAATGTGACATGCCCAGTATTAAACCCAATGATGACCCACAATAAGGGCTACTTTAAAGCCCAGAGGTAGATGTAAAGTCAGTGTCCTGGTACCAGCGCAGCCTCTAAGAGGGGAAAACCAGTACATGACCAAAACCTCCATGAAAAACAATTTCCTTAACCAAATACAAAGCGTCTTTTAAAAACAGCCAAAATGGCTAAACCATGAAGAAATTTGGAAGTCAAAAACAGTACCTAGAGGATTTAGGAAAAGCTAAGGGATCACCTGGTAGTCACACACTTTAAGGTTCTGGGCAGTGGGCACCATTCAGACAAGTGCAGCCAACATAAACAGACTACACAAAAAAAAAACCAAAAAGTCAATCACATGGAGTTCCTGCACACCTACACTACAAATATATGAGAAGCCACTTAAAAAACGAGGTCTACATGGTCTCACTTCCTCTTATTCTGATTGTGATTCAACTGTTATTTTTATTCCTTCTCAGGAGTCTATTCTGACCACTTGTTTACATCTATGGGTCCTGTAACAGAGATAAACTAAAAGTTCTTCACCATTTTCGCTCTTATGCTAAAACAAACTCCACTGCTCCTGATGTTACTTCTAACCATGCATCATAACCACAAAGCAGGTTATATTTAAAACCTCACTGGAAAAAGGAAGCAATGGGACAAACACCGACATACACTAACCACCCCCCAGCCCTGCATGTTCTTAATGTGCCAGGGCAGTGCCAGTTCTCCTAAACACCATTTCCTGCTGCTTCCAACCACTGTACTCTCCCTGAGCATATGCACTTATTTCATTCAGAACACTGCAGACTGCACGGGGGATTTATAAATAAAACAGTGATCCCAGGAGTACTGAGGTAAAGGCATAAAAGTGACAGTACTGAAACCCAAACTCTCACTTGATTTTCTGCACCTGCTGAAACTTAACCTTATGCTTGAGAAAGACAGGAAATTCACTTAATCTGCTTACTTCCCTCTTTCCCTTTCTCTTTTCTTATTTTTTAACCAATTGGGGATATTTGTATCAAAACCTGAAGTTATAGTGCCCTTTTTTTTTGGTGCTGGATGCTTATCCATGACCAGAAACTGCAATTTTATGTTCTGGGTCACAAACTATGCCATCTTCACAATATTCAAAACAAAGAAAATTATTTCATTTGCACAAAGTCTTCTGATTTTACTTCTTTTGCCAGATTATACCTGTTCTCCTACAGAAGACAAAGATTTTCAAACAGCATCTACTAATCTTTATATCTCACTGTTCACAGAAGTATTTTTAACATAAAAGGCATCTCTTCATTGAGTATGTTTCTGTCAAATTCCAGACAAGGGATCCTAAGAATTCTAACACTTACCATGTATGAAACTGACTATGTTTCACTTGTCTTCTGCAGAGTTTTTGAAGTAAAAATAATAAATTTTCTTCAAGTTACACTAGAGCTTTCTTCTGGACTGTTCTCAAAAATCAGGAAAGTAGACTAGTCCTTCCAGTAAATGAGAAAGTTGAAGCTTTATACTATCTGTAAACAACCTTCCTTTCAGTCATGTCTAAGTATATTCATAAGAAACAAAAGAAGGTGGCTGAAGGTGTGAAATGTCAAAAGCAGCATCTCCCTCCTGCAGTATAATCCAGGCACTTTTAGTTTACAGGGGTTTAATAAGCAGTTGACAAAAATCAGAGAAGAAGTATCTATTTAGAGCTACTATAAACACAGGAAGCTGGTTTTTGTTCAGGAATCCCCTGCACCACAACTTGCTGGAGGCTGGGAGAGTATTCCAGGGAAGCATCACCTACATGCCTGCCATCCTACCCCTGTTCCCTAGGCATCCACTGGGCTAATTAGATGTTTGGTCTCACCCAGTACAGCCATTCCCTTGTTCTTACTGTTTCACATGCTTGAACCCCCACCTGCAGAGGACCATACCTGTCACTCAGGTTATCAATTGGTGAGCCCAGTCTATCAGGCAGCCTCCTTCGCTCTGGTGTGCCAATGCAATACCGGTCATTACCAACAGTAATCCGCAAACTCTGTTCCAGTGAAGACTCAGAGCGGAGACTCGGTGAACGTCTCTGTAAATTGAAGAAAGAGTGCAAGCCCATCAATCAGGGAATTTTAATCTCAGACACAGAAAGGCAAGTGACTCTGCTCTGCTTAACACATAAAATGTGGGGTTGATGGAGCAATTAAAAAAATCAAGCTAGGAGGACAACTGCTCCAAATATTTCAATTATCTTTAGTTACTAAAGAAAGGGGACAGTATTGACTGCATTGCAGTTCTCATCCCAGCTGCTAATAACATGCTCTAAACTCAAAAATACGTTTCATGAAGTACCATTCTGGAAGGTGGAAAAAATAGAAGTTCAGAAAGTCTCAGATTTGCTGCTGTCCTCCTTTCTTGAGGAGAAGCAGCTAAACAAACATCACATAAAAAACAGTGCCAGAGTTTCTTAATAAAAGTGTCTGTGTTTCAGCCCTTTCCAGCTTTAGTAAAAATATCAACCTAAGTATAAACCAGTGTAAACAAAGATTTTCCTAGCAGCGATTTTTTCAACAGTTTTCCTCACCTCATGCTGCTGTCAGCAGGTAAGTGCAATGTAATACAAATGCAATGCAAAAAAGTACCAGTGGCTATCAAAACACCTATAATAGAGTTCCCATTATCATTATTTATTATCAGTAGAGCTAAACCAGAGCTAAGCAAAGTCACCTTCAAAAAAACGTATAGGAGAAGGCCTGAGCTAACTGCCTCTGCAGAGACCTTCCTTTGGACACATACTCAATGCAGAAAGTGTCACTACTGGTACGATATGCTTAACTATTATGCCTCACATCGCTCTAGAATATGCCACTAAAATACAGGAATTATCTAAAGGGAGTTCTGTAAGAAACAGATGAGAGTGCCTAAAGACAGAGATACTGGGTTTGCTTTTTTAAACCAACATGGTTTAGATTCATCTTAACAGGAAGCAGTGAACCAGCTTCACTTCTGCCAAAACAGTCATGCACTGCATATTGCTTTCATTCCTGAAAACTGCAGTGGCAAGCAGCAGGTGCACTATGTTGCCCGCATCCACGCTCTGAGACGATGCAGCAGATTCAGCTCAATCCTCCCAGAGAGCAAAAGAACAGTACATAATCTCCATCAAGAAAACAAAAGAGGAAAAACAAACAAACAAAAAAATCACAAATTTGCCTGAACGCGATTTATTTGCAGTGCAAATCTGCACTAGAATCCACTGGGGACATAACCTTGTCTTGTGGTGACATATGACTGATATCTACTTTGCTCCATTAATCTGAATCCCAGCATCTATCAGAACACATTTTAATTGTTTTCTAAGACCAGCTGTGTTGTATCACACAGTGTGATCCTGCAACAGCCTGGCTGAGACATAATATAAAAGGTGCATGTATCTCTCATAAAAACGCTCTGAAGGCTCACTTTGTGCCCAATATAACACTGAATTTTGAGGGCTGCCTCAAGAAGCGATTATCTGGAAGGGCATCTTCTTGCCATCAAGACTGTTGGCAAGTTGGGCATATACATGACCACCTCCTGGAAATAAAGACAGAGAAGTGATGATTACATCTCAGAACAAACTTCTGCACAAAGAAAAGTAATAGTGTTACGTTTAGAAAGGGTAGGATGTTAGGATTGCCTGTGACTGCCATACAGATTGCCTAGCAAGAGCAGTTATAGTGGCAAGTTTTGAACTTGAACTTCAGAAGTTTGGGTTTTTTTTTGTTCAGTTTGAGAAATTCCAGTTTTAACAGCTTTTTCCTTTGGAGCACTGAACACCACCAGCAGTCATTCCTACCTATGCACTGCACGGCATTTTCCTCCCTTCCTGTTCTGGCACCTAAACTGCAGCTACCATTGATGTAATACTGCACAGGTTCCATGCCAGCTCTTCTTCCCTTCTTTCTCTGTTGACCAAGCATATTCCAGTTCTCTAATTTCAGCCTATTTTCTTACAAGAAAGCAAAGAATCTGACAGAAACTATAAAAAACCCAAGCACACTGACCAGCAAACAAATAAAAGCAGCATGTGTTAACCCTGCAAGAACAAATAAGGTCTGCCACAATCTCTCACTGTACAGCCCCGACCTTCCTCTCCCCCATTATATTTTTCAATACTTGCCCCATTACTGTAGCTCTATGCTCTTCCAATTCCTACAAAGTTTTCCCCAGCTACTGAGAAACTAACACCATCTGTACTTAGAAAGTCCAATACACAGCTCTGCTTGCAGTCAGCATCCCAGTTGTGCATGAGAAAATGTGCAATCGTGCTGATAACCTGAACTGCATGCACTCCATCTCATAAAAAGCAACAACCAAACAAACAAAACCCCACAAAACCCCAAAACAATTCACAGAGTCAAGAAAAGGGAGTAAGAAATCTCTAAGGCTGCTCCTTCCGTACTGCAATTCATATGAAGGGTAGGGACAATAACTTAGAGCTTGCATCCTTCATTTAACCCCATACCCTTACTCCATCAGTATCTTCATTCCACAACCTGCATCTTCCACCCTTACACATACATTCCCCTCTTCCTAGTCCTCCTTCCTTATCGTAACTTGAATTCCTCTTCCTCAGTCTTCTGTCTGAACTCATCTCTCCTCAACAACAGCTCCAAAACACTATTTACTAACAACACTTGTGTAACTTTCCAGATTTCCACATTTTGTACCCTCAAACTTCTAGAGAGGGGTGCTTAAGTCATATAAATCTGAAAACTTTCATAAAACTGTACCCAATCATGCTGACCCAACATATCTGGTGTCTGCTTTGTTTTGATGACACTTAGTTCCACTGTTTGGAAAACATCATCATAATCCCAGTTTTTATCTTTCTCTAATTAATGCTAATTTTGTAAACTGTACTTCTAAAAAGTAAAATTAACTGTATTTGCATTTTATGCTTTGTAACATCACTTTTGAAGATGAAGTAGTATCGGTCAAACACCTTTTAATGGACAAAAACTTCCATGGAAAAAATGTACACAATATACACTCTAATAATTAATTACGCTGGGCTTTACCATATGCAAGAAAATGCAGGTTAAAGAGCTATATTTAATTGTCTCAAGATCCCTTTTACTGTGAATGCTGCTTCCTAGAGAAAGATTTTCCTTAAATGAATATTCTTGCAAATAAACATAAAAACTAATTGGCTCAGCAGTTCAGCACTAGATAACTTGCTAAAGCCTGATTTCTCAGATTAGTAATTTTCTTCTCTGAAATTAGAATAAGCAAGAAAAACATCAAGAATCTGAAACAATTTGTGAAGAGGATTACTGTAACTTCAGCCATAAAGGTGCAAAATAACACTGGGAGAACTGGGAGAATAGTGTTTGTCAAAAATAACACTTGTGTGAAGCGGGGGGGTGGGGGAGTGGCTTTTTTTTTTTTCCTCGTAAAAGGGGAGCATGAGGCTTCCAGTCAAAAATTCCCAGTTATAAATTTCTCCAAGTCTGAACCACCAACACATTTGGCACTGAAAGTTTTAGAGAGCCGGCACAGGTTCACAGCCTGTCATGGATACTGTGAAATGACAGAGTAAGTGATGGTGAAGTCAGTTTAAGAAAGTTCTGCTCCTGTATCCCACTTTGTCATCCCCTCAGTTGTGAATGCAACTGTCTACCAAACCACAACACAAAATTGCATGCATCAAAAAAAAAAAACCTTTTAAAAATTACTTATTTTCAATCGTGGGTCTTAGTAGCAATGTAATTTCAGGGCTACACCACAGACAACCTATAAGAATTGAGATAATGGTGAAATAGAGCCTAAAAACAAACAGCCAGAGGCAAGCTCCTCAGCCTGGCTTAACTGTCAAACACATTATCTTCCCATACCTTCAGGACAGCTCACCTTTAAGGAACAAATAGCACCAATAACTGAATTGGAACTCCACTACAGTCACCTGTGATTGATTCTATGGCTACAGCTCCGAAGAAATCCGGCAGGAACCAATACTGCCGTTAGAGAAGACAGTCCGTTCTCTCATAGGGTCCCACCAAGCAACAAATCTTAGCAGACAATGTATTTGTGTTAGACTGACTTTCAGTCGCATTGTTCCCTCAAATCAGCTCACCCTGATACCTGATCACCTACTTCACAAATACAATGAGAGCACAAGGGAGGGGGCAGAATATACTGCACAGCATGAAGAAAAAGTGTGTCCCCCCTTCTTTTAAATTGTACACATGCTGGGTTGAGTGACCATAGCTTCAAACATCCCAGTATTAAAATCTCTTCTTTCAACGCAATGCAAACCAACAGCGAACCCATTGCACATCACAGTTGTTAGCAGACAAGACAATCACTGCACCACGGAGTAACAAAAGGAAACCTAAATGAGCTAACACCACTCGCTCAAAAAAGTACAGCAATACACTTTGATTTAGTACGGAGGTGTCCGCACCCAAGATGGAATCACTTCAGATGCCAAACCAGAGTTTCACAAGCCCAAATCAGATTTTGCCAGGGCTGAGCGAGCAGACTGGAACACCTTGTGCACAGCTCCAACTACAAAGCAGCTGCTACCAAAGAATACCTAAGATATCAATCTGTAACAGTCTCCTTTGTATACCCGTGACAGCTGAAAAAACTCAAAGTACTCATTCAACATCCTTTTAAAAAAGTTATCGCCCCATGAATTAAGCGATGTTTATACAGTAACACAAACCGATGTTAAATGGAGGAAAGTGACTAGCTACATCCTTTGCATTGGCAAACGATAGCATCATCTCTTGAGCCTTATCTAAAATGGCTCTAGCCGATAAGAGACGGAAAATGTAACGGGGATTAAAGAAAACAAAACATTATCTGAAACGGTAATCGATTCTTTTCCCCCAGTTTGTGTTTCTAAGGAACAGGGAACAGATCCCCCTTCTCCCCCCTTCACAGAGACAGCCCGGGCCCGGTGCAATTCCGCAAGGACCCCGCAGAGCCAAGCCCGGGGCCCTGGCCCCGCTGCTCCCGGCTCCCGCCGCTCTGCTAGCGGCGACACGGGCTGACCCCAGGGCACGGCAGGGATCGGTGCGGGAGAGACAGCCCCCCAAGCGGCGGGGGGCGGGGGCCGCGGAGGCGGCGGGAGCCCCCCTACGGCGTGACAGTCCCCGAGGGAGGGGGCAAGCCCCGCACCGAGACCCCTCAGCGCACGGCAGTAGTTACCCGGCTGCTGCTGCCGTCTCCGTGCTCGCTTCCCCGGCGGCCCCGGGTCCCCCCGGGCCCTGGTGTTCCCGGCGGCGATGGCAACCTTCTGCTGCGGTGCGGCGACGGAGATCGGCGGGAAGCCCCGCGGTGGCCCGACGGGGAGCGGTGGCGGCGCGGCGGAGGACGGGGCGAAGCGGAGCGTGGCGGCGAGACGGAGGAGGCGGAGGCGGCAGCGGCGGCGGGTGGCGGCGGGGGAGGCCGGCCGCGGCCTGGTCCCGGCCCCGATGTGCCAGAGCGGGAAGCGCGGGACCCCGACGAGCTACAGTCTTTCAGCCGGTGAGAAGAAGACGAGGATGAGGGGCCGGAGCGGCCGCTGCCGGAGCGGTACATGATGGCGCCGGGGGTCCCGGCGGCCCGCGCGATCGCCCCAGCTCCTCTGACCCGGCCCCCCCCCCCCCGTAACCCCGACTGACCCCCCCCCACCCCCCGCGCGTGCGCGCCGCCGGCCGCCCTGCGCGCGCTCCCGAGGCAGACACCGGGGGGGGGGGGGGGGGGGGAGGCGGGGTAAGCCCGGGCCGCGGAGGGGGCGGGGGATGGGAGGTGTTGCCTGGGGACGCCTGCACAAAATGGCAGCCGCCGAGGGCCGGTCACGTGTGGCGGGGCGGGCTGCGGGCCGGCGGGAGGCGGGAGCTCGGGAGGGCGCCGCTCCTTCCCTGCCCGCTCCTTCCCTGCCCGCTCCTTCCCTGCCCGCTCCTTCCCTGCCCGCTCCTTCCCTGCCCGCTCCTTCCCTGCCCGCTCCTGTGCCCCGGTGGCCGTGAGGGGGTCACGCTTCCCCGCCCTCCGGCGGCTGCGTCGTCCTGCTTGACTGTCCTGCGGGGCTTCCCCCCGCCTCGCTTCTCTTTGGGTTTCCCGGCTGATGGAGCTACACCGGGGAGCTGTGGGGAGACGCTGAGGGGTGGGCCTTTGTCGGACCTTGCCACAGGGCGGTGATAGCCCTCCGGGTTAAGGCAACAGTAAAAGGGCATTGGTGGTGGTTTTAATTCTGCTTGCACTGTGCTGTGGAACTTGGCATGGGTGGTGGCCTTAGGCAGAAGCGTGTTAGTGATGAATCCCTGGCTGCTTGATGAGGCGGCGCTGAGCCTGAGCTTCCAGCGCATAGTTTCCGAACAGGTTTCCTTGACGTGACTGCCGTGAGCTGGGGTGATGTGATGGGGAGGAATGGATTCCTGCCTCCTCCCTCTCCTCACCTGAGCACTGGCTACCCGCCCTGCATAGTGCAGGCAGCTGAGTCCAGCAGTTTCAGTTCTCACAAGTGAAGCACGAAATGCTTCTCTTACTTCATGCTGAGGCTGGTGAGGAGGAAGAGTGTCTTAACTGAAATGGGCTAGCAATAGAAAGTAATGAGTGCAAAGGTTCTGAAAAAAATTCTCCTATTTCCTGAATTTCTGAGCCTTTATATTCAGAAACTGGGCAAAGTTTGCGCTGAGGGTTTGACTTTGGAGACCCAGTCAAGTTTTGCAGTGTTGGATGAAATATTGCCTGTGTTCTGTAATCGCTAGAACAACACACCCTTAGAAGCATCCTACTTAGAGCAGCAGCAACCAGGAGCAGGCTGGTGGGTCAGGGTCTGTGATACTATAACAAGGTATTTCTGCTGGGAGGCGTTGTGTACAATTGAATTAAATCCATCTGCCCCACTTTAACATTTTCTGTGTGAGTGCACCACTACACAGGGTCAGGAAATACACTTGGTTATGCCAGTGATCAATGCTATATAAAAAATACCTATTTTCAGTTACTACTGTCCACTCCTTCCCCTTCTCTGCTATGGCTGATAATGTTCATCTGTGACCTCAATTCAGTTATAAGTATCCTGGGATACGAATGTCATCTTTGAAGAGCCCCAGCAGACTGCCGATCTCCTTCTAGTGGGAGCAAAGCACAATGATGGTGGAGGCAATGGGTACTCAACCTGTTCTGGCTACCTACCCAAAGCATCAGATTTGGTGACACATGGTGAGGTACAGAGCTGTGCGTTATGGTAACTACAACTCTGATGTGCACCTAGGAATTTCCCCTCTAGTTTTGTATTGTACATCACATCCAAATAGTTTATCACTACATGGAATATGCTGTTATCCTGAATGTGTTCTGTTTGTTCATTAAAAGAAGAAAAAAAAAACTTTAATGCATTAGCGTCAGGTACCTGTGTACCTCTGTTTCACCAACTGAAGTAAGTAAGAACAGCCTAGCAAGAGGGAGAAAATGGACTTGTTTTATTTTGGGTGTCTTTTCCATGCTACTGCTTTCTTCACATCAGTTTTCAAAAAATTATTTTAAACCACAGTTTGGTTTCAGAACAGTCAAGAGTAAAAAGCTGCACACAAAACCTGTCAGCTCATATAAAGCTGTGATATATGCTTATGATATCTAAAAGCTTTGAAAAATCTGAGAACATGAAGATATTTTCTAACATCTTTTTACCTTGTGACGAAGAGATGTCCTTGTGGTTTCTGGTGGTAGTCAGTGGCATTTGGAAGGTGAAGGAATCCAGATGGCAGTAACTAATCAGAAAGATCATTAAAACATCTATCGGTACACCAGTAAGTAAACTGTTCAAGGAGTGAATGGTAAAAAGAGTTCAGAAGAGAAAAATCCCATTTGTTGGAGGAAAATACTTGACTGACTCGTGCTCATTACCATTTTGTAGCACCCTGTCATCTTACTGAGCATTACTCTACAATTAGAATTTATAAACTCATTCTGTACTAGCTGCAGTGTCATGTTTCAATCACATGCCTTACTGAGTTAAGGTTTTAAAGGGACGGAGCACCCATAGTGAGATTCAGTTAAATTACTCCACAAATCAGTGCTGAAATCTGCGCCTCTGCCTTGCAGAGGTTTTTGCAGTACTCCTGTGACTGGCACTCCAGACTCTCACTGGATAAAGGAGGTGCCAGTCAGTCTGCTCTGCTACAAGTTCCAGCTCCCAAACTCCTCTTTGGCATTCCAAAACTCATCTTTGAACTTGCAATTGGCTGCTGCTTGGAGAGAGAGATTTTTTTTTAGCTAATTGTGTGCTGAGGGCAGTGTTGGGGTAATACTGTGTCACTGAGTTCTCATTAGCCCTCAGATAAGAAAGTCGGGGGAGCAAACAATACTGAGAAGGAAAAGAAAATCAGAAAAGTTAGCAGTAGCTCAGTATGAACAAGTAAGCAGAAATCAGAATTGATGTTAAGTCAGACTGGACCATTGGGTTAGAAAGCAGTGCAGTAATGGAGGAAAACCTAAGACCTTGGTTATAACTTTTTTACCTTTTTATGACTGACTAGATTCAGAGACATGAGACAACTGTGCAGCACTCCCTTGAATGTTAAATGGCTGGGCTGCTCATAATAACAGAAACAATTTTTGTGGTTTTGTGACAAAATGAGTGTTCTCATGAGACTGTGCAGTGGAAGACACCCCTTTTGCCTCCTGAGCTTTGCATTAATTTATCCCCTGGAAAACAGGGCAAGATACGCATGTGGTTCAGGTTCAGGCAGAGCAGCCTGTTCATGAAAAGTCTTGGACTGAGCCAACTAATCAAACCTTCCCTGGTTATGACATAATGGAACTTGAGGATGGTTCAGCTGATAGCAGAACCCTGCCTGGGAGCACAGAAAATGCATCCAAACAGACAACTGCTTTCAGAGATTCTGCATCAGTTGATGCAAAATAACCACAGTTGATAGTTCTGAACTTAAGGCTTGTCTAGGCTGGCTTCTGTTTCAGCTCAATATTTACTTATAGCTACGAAGTGAACTGGGCATGCAGCCTGCTCTCATTCCCTGATTCTGAGCCCTGGGAGGCGTATTAAGTCATCTGTTACAAAATAGACTCATAAGAGAAGGCAGATAGCTCTTCCCCACTGGGGGCATACCAATCCAGAGAATTAAAAAACTCTGGATAATAGCGAATAAAATCTGGCCTGCATTGGCCTGTGGGGTGGATTAAATTAAACCTGTTACTATTTTTTTTTCCCTTTCATTTTGATTGCTCTGATTTTTTATAAATGTCAAGTGTCTGATTATTTATAGTGTGCAAGGTACTTTGTAAGCCATATACCCACAAGCCTGTACTCCCCATGGCACGCATCTTAAACCAGTCAAATACATAGCAGTAAATGTCACAGGCAGCAATATTCAGAAGAAAGGAAAGCCAAAAGGAAGCACTACAAGGAGGAATGTTTCTTTAGATTCTTGCCATGTTCCTGTCTAAATGCACATACACTGAACAGGCACCAGTGATACCAGATAGGGCAGCGTGGATTGGTGTTCTCCTCGGGTGCCTTTTTTTTTAATAACCTTTATGTTTGTTTTCCCATCTGAGTTATGGGATCCCAGATAATGCTGTCTGGAGCAAACTGGGATCTGTGGCCTCTGAAAGCTATCCATCTTTCAGCTGAAGTGGAAAAGTTCATGCTTTTCAACATAGAGTTTAGGAGAGATGAGCAGGCAGAATGCAGTATGTGGAAAACACTAGAACAGAATGTGGCTGAAATGGAAAAGCTCTGAGGGTGATCAGCTTAATAGAGAGAAGGATGGTCTTTGTCCTGATACCTGAGAACTTCTCTCAGTCAGGGCAAGTGGGTGTTTGCTTGGGGTTTGTTAGTTTGTTTTGGTGGGGTTTTTTGTTTGGGTTTTCTTCATTTGGAAATAAGACATCAGAACCTTGAAACTTTAAGTTTCACTTGTGTGCAGCTCATCCTTCAGTCTCATACATCC
The DNA here is from genome assembly GCF_034315485.1 of Pezoporus occidentalis. NCBI lineage: Eukaryota > Metazoa > Chordata > Aves > Psittaciformes > Psittacidae > Pezoporus > Pezoporus occidentalis. The sequence goes on from NW_026915376.1 coordinate 3,866,253, forward strand.
CCTCTTTGCTGTCTCGAGAGTTTGCTGCTTTCACACCATTTTGTTAAAGTGAAGCTTCCTTGAGCAGAGAAGACATAAAACTTAGTGTCAAAGCATCTACAGGAGAGTTCATTCTAGAAACCTTTGGACAACTTGTGGCAGACAGAGCAGACTGCCAAAGGCACAAAGTATCTATAGCAGTATCTAGCTTTGTCATGAAAAGGCAGCCTCGCAACCTTGACATGCAGGCCAAGATTACTTTCAGGGTTGTGAGAAATCAGAATGCTCAGAGAAAGCAATTAAACAAGGACATGTATATATGTGTGTATGGTTTTAGGAGAACTCCACTGTCCTGCTCCCTTCAAGGAGACTGTAATCAGAGGGTACTGTGGCCTACAAGCTCTTGCTCGTATCTCTGCTGCTTCAGACTCCCTCAGCCAGATTGTTCTGTTTTCTCAGACAGGAACATTACTGATACTCTCCTTCCTCAGCACCCCGCTGATAATACTGTTCAGAGAAGTCTTTATTGTGTCTCTGATGCTGAAAATAGTTTTCTACCTGTGATGAATTATTCACCCTGATATGAGAGAGAACTGAGGGAGGGCTTGGGGGAACTGAACTATTCCGTGCATCTGCTATAAAAATCACCAGTAGCAGGCAAAATTGCTGGGTGGGTGTGGTGACGTTTACCGCACACTCCTGTTCCTGCCTGTCAGGGATGAGGCTGGATGTCCTCTCCTTTTCTGACATCTGGGAAGCTGATCATTTACTCACTCCCCAGTGCAACATGCACAGTTTGTGTTACTCAGATGATTGTTTTAGGCTAAGATAATGATCTGGCTTTTTACAACTGTTACCTGCTGTGCTGAGAGAGTGTTGCTGCTTTGGGCATACTCATCCATTGCTGGCAAAGTGCTCTTGCAGCTGTATCATTTGCTATAAGCAAAAAAAAACACTGTCCCAGCAGTGTTTATAGCACGTTTTTATCCATGGAAGTAGTGCCTGGGCTGTCCCTGCTAGTGCTGGCTTCTGGACACACAGCAGTGCGTAGATATCCTTGTGCTCATCGACACAGTGACACTGCAAGTATGTAACAAGTGTCGGTATAGAAACGTCCAGGGTACCAGGCGCTGTGGGGCAGATGTGATAGCAGGAGGGGCAGTAAATAAGAGCGCAAGGAAGGAACTAGAGGACTTTTGGGGAAAACCGTGTTTATTCATGACCGGGGACTGATTTGAGTCTGTTTTTAACTAGAAGATAAAGGTCTGAACTACGTGCGCGTGTTTGACGTGTTTACCCCTCCTCTCGACCTCATGCTTTTGACCTGAATCCCTGACGCTCCCTGTGTTCGCCAACTACCCGCCGGCGGCACGGCGCGTTACAGGCTGCTGAGCTGGAGCTGCTTGGGAATAGATGGCAACCGCTCCCAGGCGCCGCAGGGACCTTGACCGCCGCCTAAGGCCGGGCCTCGGGCCGGGGCTGCCGCTCCCACCTCCGAGCTGCCTCGGGCTCCGCCCGCCCGGTTTGAGCCGCGCCCCCACTTCGTTGCCTACCGCCGGCTACGAGGCCCGGGCGCTGCGGCCCCGCTGCCAGGGCTGCGGCGCGTCCTCCCGGCCCACAGGGGGCGCACGGGGCGGCACTGCGCCTTCCCCTTCCACTGCGGTGAGCGCGGAGGTGGGGGGCGGGACCAACCGAGGTACGGCGGGGGGCAGGGGTCAAAGTTCGGCGTGGGGGGGTAACTGTGCTATTGCTCCCCGGTGGGGCGGGCTGGGGGTCCCGGGGTTCCCGTGCCGGGCTTGTGTCCTTCAGCCGGCCCCGGGCTGGGGACGGGCTCAGCCGGCGCGAACGGCAGCCGGCGTAAAGCCGAGGCCCTCCCGGGTGTGCTTCAGCCCCGGGGGCCAGCACCGAGGAGGGAGCTCTGAGGGTGTCCCTCCCTGGGTAGCCTGAAGGTATTGCGTGGTCTTCTGGTTGGGCATCAGCATCCTCCAGAGCGACTTGGAGGGTGGTTAATACTACACGCTCTCTTTGAAAATGTAAATATAATGGATAGATCGCAGCTCAAAATAATTTTCAAAGTGAGCAATAAAAAGGCAAATGCTTCCTGATGTTAGTTTCCAAAGGGTAAACAGGCCATGGGGGAAAAAAAATCAGCCTGGAAACAAGCAGAAAGCATCAAATTCCCAGAGCACTGGGGTCCCAGGGTGACTTATGGGGACAAAACCATAATTTAGTTTAAGATGGAGCTTGATCGTTTTGTGGAGTAGATGTTAAGACAGCAAGTGCACTGCAGCAGGGCCTGGGCTGTGTGACCCAGGAAGTTGTTTCTATCCCTGCATTCGTTTCTTATCACAGTCCACCTCGGACTGGGGCTGTACCTCATGCTGTTCTTTTTTTTCTACCCTAGGGGATCCTGTCTCTCAGACTGAATTCTCAGCAAAGGATGGAGAACATCCTGGCTGATTTGTGTGGAACCAGCCCAGAGGACCCACTCCCTGTTTGGGATCATGGCAGCATTGGTCATTGCTTTAATCAGCTGACATTAAATGTGATTCCTCATGTGGTCCTTGCAGTGGTCAGTGCCTGCTTCCTTGGCACTCCAAGGTATGACAACTAATTTGTCTGACACTTGGTTATTATGCAGAACTGGAGGTGAGGTGGAAAGGCTGGAAATTAGCTCTCCTTAATAATGTATGTGCTTAATACATAATTAGAGAAGAGCACAATATTATAAAGTTACTATGTTTGTCAGCATCCATTCTAATTCAGAGTGTGTTGTACAACTCTAGTCCCTTCAGAAAGGAATCCAGAAAGACCGAATTGGGTAGTGAGCATAAAATCACTATAGTGATTATAGTGAGAAAATATTTCAAAAGAATTTCAGTGAATGGAGATTGGGAAAACTGAGAGTCTTCTGGGAGAGAATATAAATCCAAGGTGGCATGGAAAATGTAAATAAAGTAATATGAGGTTGAGAGAAAACAAAAATTGTTTTTCTGTTTACCCTCTTCTGAAATTCATAAACATGGCAATGTTCAAAGGATAATAAAGCAAGTGATAATGAAATATTTTGTTGGGCTATAAATTATGGCCTTTACACACGCAGCATCACTGAAACCAACAGTGGTAGAAATAATGCTTCTAGACAGAATATCACAAACACAAGAGAACTCAAGGACCACAGATGAGACACAGAGAATGTGATCATCTGTAATTGGTGCTAAAGAAGTTAAATATAACATTGTTGTTAGTCCTCAAGGTCTGCAGTCTGATTTGCCCATGAAATACCACAATTTGCAAACAAATTTATGCAGAGAAATGTTATTCTTTGATAGCACTGAATCTCTGGTATTGATCAGATACTGGGCAATATTGGCCTGATGTAGTTGAGCAATGCCAACATTCTGAAAAAGCTACAAATCGAGGGAGGTGAATCCAGGACTTTAAGTATGAGTGAATGGATAAAGAGGGTAAAAGGAGAGGAAGAAAGGAGAGTACTGACTGAGAGGTGATGGCATTTCAACTGTAAATTTTTTCTCTCTTCTTTCCTCTTTAAGAATCATCTCCCGAGTGCTTTGCAGGCCAGGGTGGGGATGCAGAATCACCGCATCCTTAGTACTTGCTGGCCTGTTCCTTGTTGATACCATCCCAGCCACCATTTCTCAGCAGGAGCTGGGCCCTGTGTACCTGGAAGTGCTTGCCAATGGCACTGCTGCCCTGACATGGCTCACGCACAGCCTTGCTCTTCTCACGCTCTGCAAGTCCATTCACAGTTTTACCAGAGGCCCTGTGGTCCTGATGCTCCTCACTCTTTTGCCCATACCTTCGTTCATCATCACGCTGGTGTGGTACTACCAAAGCGGGACGGCTTGGTCACCTGCCCACCCTACTGCCTCCTTCAGGTTCGCCATTCTCTGCCTTCAGCTGGCCTCTCTGCTTGTGTATGTGATAGCCTGCCTCTTTCCCACTGCTGGCAGGCAAGACTTCCTCTCCATCAATAGCTCCTGGCAACAAGACCAGCTCATCTCAGAGCCAGGGATCCCAGTGCCTGGTCAGCAGAGAGTGTCAGAAGATGGTGAGAGCTGGCTCTCACGCTTCTTTTATATTTGGATGAACCCTCTTATGAAATGTGGCTATCAGTGGAAGCTGAACCAACCACAGGATGTCTGTGTACTTCCTCACCAGCTGGAGGCTGCCAGGGTCTGTGAGCGGTTCTACTCTTGTTGGCAGAAGAAGGCCGCTCTGCACCAAGTAGAGGAGGAGACGGTGTCTCTTACTAGCTCAATCATTGCTGGAGGCGATGGGAATAGCGATGCCCCAGACAGCTTGCACCGTGGCCAGGAGGCCGTGCAACTCTTCTCAGTCCTTCATGCAGCCTTTGGGCTCCGTTTCTACTCCCTTGGACTTCTTAAGCTGGCTGGCAACCTGATGGGTTTCTCAGGTCCTCTGCTTCTGAACCTGCTGGTGAACTTCATGGAGTCACGGCAGGAGCCCCTGAGCCATGGGGTGCTCTATGCCCTCGGGCTCTTTGCTGGCTCCTTCCTGGGTGCTCTTTTGCGGAACCAGTTCAGCTATGAGGTGAACAAGGTGACACTGATGGTGCGGGCTGCCGTCATCTCTGCCATCTACCACAAGGCTCTGCGTGTCAGCAGTGCCAGTATTATGCGCTTCACAGTAGGGGAAATTGTCAACTTCATGAGCACGGACACCAGCAGGTTGGTCAACTTCTGCCTCAGCTTGCACGAGGTGTGGAGCCTGCCTTTCCAGTTTGCCATTACCCTCTACCTCCTCTACCAGCAAGTGGGAGTAGCTTTTCTGGGAGGATTGGCCCTGGCACTGCTGCTTGTGCCCATAAACAAGGTCATAGCTAACTACATCGTGATGAACAACAAGGAGATGCTGAAACACAAGGATGCACGGGTCAAGGTGAGGGCGAGCTGGTGACTCTGGGGCATTAATTCTTTCAGGATTTTCTCTCTGAGTTTGTTGCTGTGTTTGCTCCCCATTTGTCCCTAGAACATTGGCTTTTTGGCTGCTTGTGATGATCCAAAGCTGTTGGGAAAAATGCTAGAGGGAGCACACACACAGAGACACTTGGTTCAAAAGTATTTCAGGGTGATGCAGTTTCACCACCCACAAGATAGTGAATCTCTAATGCTTGTCTTGTTCCCTGGGCTAATGCAAGTTCCCTTGCAGGTTTCTTTTCTGCATGTAGTACTTAAGGTGGGACTCCTGATTGCTTCCTCTAGAGATGCTTCCATCTAGGATTGCTCCAGTAATGCCATCAGTGGTGAGGTGGCTTGCAGTCTGGACAAAGGCAATGATCATGGATGTAGTGGTTTTATATTGCTCCAAGCTTAGCACCCTCAGTCATCTTTTCCACTGATTTTTGCATATTTGCTGTGCCATGTCTTTGCTACATCAAACATTAGATTCCCACCTTTTAACCTTCTATTTCAAATGCAATGGACAGCGCTTTCACTCACCATTTCCATCATGCTTTGGAAGAATTAAGTGTAAGTCAATTCCATGTTAGAACTGTTGTGAGCTGTAAACTTATTTCTTTTCCCAACACAAGGTGCATCAAGTTGTAATGGGTAAGCTGGACTTTCTTCAGCTATGCAGGAGAGGTTTGCTGAGTGAAGTCTGCCTTGTTAGTTTAGTTTTGTGTTGAGTACAGACACATCTCAGCTTGCTCTGCACAAGCTGGCCTTAGAGCAGGGATTAGAGGACAGCATGTTAATGGGACACCTGAGCTGCAGGCTGTGCTGCAGGCAGCCTCTGGATACAGGCTAGCTATGCCAGGGCAGCACTGGCCTGAGGGCCGGGTGTTATTATCTCAAGGTGCTGTCAGGTCAATGGAGGTAAATGGCATCCAGGCTGGAGATAGTAATTCCACATATGCTTTCACCTGTGTTGCACATCCTTCAGTTGTGCAGTAGGGTAATATTTTGCCTTTTCCTGAGCCATACATGGCACAGGTGGTTGAGGAAGCTGGTGGAAAGAGTAAGAGTGAAGTTCCCAGTAGCTGCCGCTTGAGTTTATGTCTTTGATAGCAATGAATGGTTCCTGGTATCTCTAGCCTGGCCCTTAACAGGAGGCAACTGCAAACCTGGCCCCTGCCCAGATGCCTAGCTAACATTTGGTGTGTTAGGCAAGCACTGGTTGTTCTATGTGATTTTCCTCTTTGCCTGCAGCTAATGACAGAGTTCCTATGTGGCATTCGTGTGATCAAGTTTTATGCCTGGGAGAAGCACTTCAGCACCAGGATAAATGCCTGCCGGGATGAGGAGCTGCAGAAGCTACGAGCCATCAAGTACTTGGATGCTGTGTGCGTGTATCTGTGGGCAGCACTGCCTGTTGTAGTCTCCATTACCATTTTCATCACCTATGTCCTCTTGGGTCACCAGCTCACTGCCACAAAGGTGAGTAGGTAGTAGAGAGAGCTCCAGTCTTGTCTCATGCAGAGGACAATCTACAATGGGGCTGCAGTCTCTGGGAAATAAACCCACCTGTGTCACCCCACGGCTCTTCAGGCTCTCACTGATGAAGCTATTTGGAGAATACAAGAGGCGAGGGAGGTCCTGCCTCCAGCTCATGGCTGTTTCCTTACCCATGCAGGTGTTCACAGCATTGGCCCTTGTTGGGATGCTTATTCTGCCCCTCAACAGCTTCCCGTGGGTGTTGAATGGGACCTTGGAAGCTAAAGTTTCCTTGGATCGAATCCAGTGTTTCCTTGAACTTGTGGACCAAGACCTGGAAGCTTATTATGCCCTAGGTAATGTCAGAGAATGCTGCTGGGCTTGATACCGTGGGCAGGGGACACTTGGAAGAGAGAGCTGAGGTGTGAGGCCAGGGGCAGTACTGGAGGGCAGCTGACTGTCATCCCCATCATTAAAGACGTTCAGTTGTCAGGTTCAGAGTGAAGGCACTTCATGTCTATGGAAAATGGGAGACAAGGCTGTAGCATTCCTCTTTACCAATAGTAGGCTATTGCTTGTCCTCACAAAACCTTGTTGTTAGTGTCCATTTAGAAGAAGCTACTCCCTACTCTGTCCAAAGCTCTTCTGAAAATGAAACCATCAACAACCTTGGCTTTGCCTGGCAGAAAGGGTTGCATGTATGTCCCTCTCCTGAGCCATTCCTGCTCCTTTTTTCTCCTTCCTTGCCTTTTGCCAGCTCCCTGCCATTCTTTTACCTTCAACAAGTTATGCTTACTGTGTCTCCATGACAGCCAACAGGTCACCATGTGTGTCTGTTGCGAGCTGGAAACAGGAGGGTTGGTGGAAGGAAGGTATAAGTTTAAGGGCAGGTTAGCAGGCAAGCATCTCATTCTGTGCTTGGGTCAAGGGCATCATGGCAGTGCCTTGTCTGTGGCCTCATCCATTTGCGACAAAGCTGATAGTATCTCTGACACCAGGTGCATTTAATTTTCTGGTCTTCTCATAGTAGTGCAATGCTATGCTGCTTTTCTCTTGCAGATAGCCCTTCAGGGACTGCTGTTGCCATGGAGATGCAATGTGCATCCTTCTCATGGGTGCCAGTTGAGGAGGAAGGCACCACACAGCCCTTATCCACAGGCAGTCTGCAACTGCACATTGAGAACCTGTCGGTGAGAAAGGTGAGCAAGGCTACAGGAGGTAACAGAGAAGAATGGCACTAGAGAATGGAGGAGAGGGAGCATGTTTCCATGTTCTCCTGGTCTTACGAGCTGTGCATCAAAATTTTCTCTTGGTCAAGGGGCACATTATCACAACTCTCAGAGCTGAAGGGTACTGGAGGAGATTCAGGCATGGCTTACAGACAAGAGATAAACCAACTCCCTCTGCTTTCTACCACTGCCAAAGGAGAGGACTGGGCAGGGAGCACAGCTGGTCTCCAGAGTTAATGCTCCTTGCAGACTTGTGTCCTGCTATATCAGGAGTCTGGTTTACCCAACAACTTCACCCAGCTCTGCTGCTGAACCTGTGAGATAATCCTAGTTTGTAACAGCAGTCAGATTTCTTACAGTGGCTCAAGAAATCTGGACAAGCCATTCTGTATTAGCACATCACATTGCTCTTTTTCATTTCCCTTTGCAGGGGATGCTTCTGGGGGTTATTGGGAAGGTTGGCTCCGGGAAAAGCTCTCTGCTTGCAGCCATCGCTGGAGAGCTCATTAAGTAAGTACCCTAAAGACTTCTCCCTGATTGGTCTCTCCATGCCACAGCAGGCAGGCACTATCCAGTGTCATCCTTATTCGTAGGCCATTTTGGTCTGCCAACAGTTCTTCTTTGTTGCCCTTTCTGTCTACTTCTGGTGCACTTGCAGACAAGGTGGACGAGTGTATGTTAGTGACCTGGAGCAAGGATTTGGTTTGGCCACACAAGAGCCTTGGATACAGTTTACCACTGTCCAAGAGAACATCCTTTTTGGGCGGGAATATGATGCAACGCTGTATGAGGAGGTGGTGGAAGCCTGTGCCCTTTCTGAGGACCTGAACGTGAGTAGATGACAGCTGGGTTTTTCAGGCAGAGCCTGTCAGCAGCTGATGCTTTTTTGGATAAGAAGGAACTTCCCTGGGATCTGGAAGGGCTGAGTCTGTGGTGCTCCTTTCAATAATTCACTGAATTTGAGCCTTATGGCTATATTAGCCAGCAAACCTGGCTGTTACAGGATAGGAAGCTAGTCTTCTCCTCCCAGTTTATAACCTGATGACTGATTTTCGGCTGTGACAAGCATTGGGAGCAACTGTTTGCTTTAGTGGGAGCTATGAATACTCTGTAAAGGCAAGATACTTACTTGAGTTTTATATTTATTTGTTTATTTCAGAGTTATCTTGGACTAGAAGTCGCTCTCAGTAGGTAGTTCAGATGTGGCCACCGTATTGTGGAGTGTAAGAGAGTTTAGTTGCATAAATGCCAAGCTTGCCTATTGTCTGCAGAACCAGTGTATAGACTCTTGCATTGTTTAATTTTTGGTAAGGTGTCACCCTAAGGAATTACTGCCAGAGGTATGGGAGGTACCTCACTGTTCTGGCTCTGGGTCCCCAGTAGTTTCCTGTCTCTTCTAAATGGATTTTCTTGAATGTTTTAGATTTTACCAGCAGGTGACCAGACAGAGGTGGGTGAAAATGGTGTGACACTCAGTGGGGGACAGAAAGCTCGAATAGCCCTTGCCAGAGCCGTTTACCAGGTAAATAGCAAAGGAGTCATGCTAGGGCAGATTGTGCCCAGTGCTAACTCACATGTAAAGAAGCTGAAGTACCCAGCTGTACAGTGTGCTCTGGCAGCATGTCTTAAACCACATCGTGCTGGCCTAATGTGCTGGTGGTTCACCACACAGCAGCACTTGCACTTTTCATTACAGCAGGGCCTGCAGCTGTATCCTTGTCTTTTGTCTCCCTCTCAGGACAAAGAGTTTTACCTCCTTGATGATCCCCTGGCTGCTGTTGATGCAGAGGTAGCCAACCATCTTATGCAGAAATGCATTCTTGGAGTTCTCAAACACAAGACCAGGATCCTTTGCACCCACAGAACGGAATTTCTGGAGAAGGCTGATGCCTTGTTATTGATAGACAATGGCAGAATAGTTAAGACAGGTACACTGGCTGTCCTGTCATGCATTCGTTCGTGCCTGTGTGCCAGTCTTGAAATGGCTTGAGCAAAGATGGACATGAGGGAGTAGGATTAACTAGTGGGAACCCAGTGATAAAGAGCTTGAGGACTCTGCTGTGGGCAAAGATGGGGTGGAAGGGAATGTGCAGATGCACAGATAAAACAGGACAACCCTAGAGCTGAGGGGCTAAGGCAGAAGGCCATAGCAAGTTATATGGAGCAGGGCCTTCAAGGGTGCAGGTACTGTGAGAGAAAATAGGAAATGTTATGAGAGAACAAAACTACCATTTCATAGCAAGAGGCAGTGAGTAACTGACAGCTGTTCCTCCCAGACTGAAGTTTTGCATGTCTCTCTTTGCAGGTACACCAGCTGATATCTTGCCACTTGTGGAATTCTTCCCCAAGTTCAAGAATGTGGACAAGAGGCAGAAGAATAAAGGTCTGTATGTGGCAAGCTTGAGGAGGGGCTGGGCCAGCACAGCTCAGCTGACCACCCAGACAGAACCCGTACCTGGTAACTGCTGGCCCTAGAGCAGATATCCCACCACCTTGCTCTGCTGTGGCAGTGCTGATCTGTGGATAGTGTGTTCATAGAGGAGGGGAAGCCCTTTTATCATTGGATATTAGTCTGGAGTACTGTTTGAACCTTGTTCCACTTGTGGTCCAGCTTTGAAGGTCTGCCAGGATTGGTGCACTATCTTGAAAGAGGAAAGAGGAGGGAAGAAAAGTCTCCTTCATAGCCTAGACTTGTTCTGTTCACAGCAAGGAGCAGCTGCAGGAAGAACTTACATTACACTGACCTTTGCTTTGACCTCCATTCCCACAGCCCCTGATGAACAGGGCCAAGAAGAGGCTGTAGAGACAGAGGCAGAAGAAACAACCCCAAACAATCATCTAATCCACAAGGAGGAAGAGAAGAAAGAAGGGGCAGTAGCTTTTCAGGTTTACAAGGCATATTGGCTGGCAGTGGGCAGCTGCTTGGCTTTATCCATTCTCTTCTCTCTGTTCCTGATGCAAGGTGAGGGAATGGCCCAGCAGCACATCTCTCTTTAGACATTCCTCACCTCTCATTCCCTGGTTGAGTGGAGTCCAGGGAAGAAAAGAGGCCAGGGGTTTAATTGCTCTCCCTACAGCAGGAAGATCCCTGTTCTTTTCCCCAGGCTAACGTATCACAGTTGTGAGGGGGCACGTGTGGCAGCAGGATCTGGCATCTTACTGCTGCAATTGTGTGTCTGCTTCTCTAGCACTGCCCTGTTGCTGCTGCAGCTCAAGGCTGTTCCCTTGCTCCTGCTTTACTAATATCAGTGGAGTATGCAGGCAGGGGAAGACTAGACTGGGCAGTGAGGCAATAACAAAAGTTGTCCAGGATCTTCCCCTCCAGCTTTTCTGCTTCATATCTGCTGATTGGAAGGTTGAATCCCTCTTTATGTAGTCTGTCTTTCTTTGTAGCATCCAGAAATATTTCAGATTGGTGGCTCTCACACTGGATCTCCGGCATATCCCAGACAGCAAATACTTCTGTGATGGTCTGCTCAGCTTCCCCACCTTCCCCAGAGTTGCTTCTCTTCTCCGTTGTTGGGCTTGTGTAAGTGAATCTGGTCAGGAGATGCCAATGGGAGCACACTCCCATTTTTGCCTTTAACTGCATTTCCTGTGAAAATCCTTTCTGAGAGCAGGGATAAACTGACCACCCCACTGCAGGGGATCTGAGTGGCTGCTTTTACAAAGAGAATCGAAATCTCTGACCTGATGAGGGGCCCAAAGGGTCTCTGCCTGGGGCTGATGGAAGCTAGCTGCATAGTAATCAAAGTGTTTGTTACAGCAAGCCAAAGGGGTATCACAGGAATATCAGGTTTAAGTGTCCTGGTTTCCCCTTGAGCATGCTCCTAGGTTCTCCCGCCCTATCTGTGAGTTTACTGTCATGGGGACCTTAGCGGATTCCTAACCTTCTTCCTTCTGTGTTCCAGCTCCCCCATTCAGGCTTTGGATGCCACCCCAGCCCCTTCCAATGGCTCACTGGATGTGAATTTTTACCTGATGGTTTACGGAAGCATTGCAGGGGCCAACTCCCTCTTCACCATTCTTCGGGCCTTCCTCTTTGCTTATGGCACTATCCATGCTGCCACTGTCATTCACAACCGACTGCTCCAGAGGGCTCTAAAGGTAATGGTCAAAAAGTCCAGGGCAGGCTGAGGCTTCTTCAAGTCACTCTGCCTTGACACTTTTCTCCTAGTTGGGAGTAAGGGTTTGGGAGGTGCATTAGGGTTTCTGCTGGTATTAGCTGACTGTATCCAAAAAAGGGCTGCACCACAGCCAGCACAAGGGACCAATGAGCTGAAGTTCTAAATTTGTCCCATAAACCTTGTTCCATTCCATGGTGGGGGAGGGGAGTTATGACTACCACCTGCATCTATTCATTCATTAGGCTTAGATACATAGGAAGACAAAGGCAAATTGAATCAAAGTAGCTTTTGCTACTCATCCTGAGCTCAGATTCAGATGAAATTGGAAGGAATCATTAAGCAAGATTTAGGGCTGATGCTGGCATGTGCCAGTTAACTGTCTTTAGTATTTGGGCATCCTTGGGTTCTTGAGCTAGAGTAAGGATTAAAGGTTTGGAAGATAGGATTAGAGGGTTGTCTCACTGGCTGCTGGTGGGTCAGTATGGGATCTGAGTCACTGCTATCTCGGTAGCTGCCTGCCATTCACCACAGAAGGGCTCCTTCCTTTTACCGTATAAACAGCATGAGTTAACTTGGCTGCAAGTAGATGCAGGCTTTGGAATCTGAGATCTCTTCTTCAGCCAAGGAAAGGAAGGGGTCTGTCATGGCCACCCCTTTGTGGCCTTATCTGCTGCCCATGGTGCTGATCTCCTGGGCACTGTTCTGTGGCTGGATCTCACTGTAGATGACTGGTTCTTACTTTTTGGTTCCCTTCTTGCCAGGCCACAGTTACTTTCTTTGACACCACACCAACAGGCAGGATCCTGAACCGCTTCTCCTCAGACCTGTACAGTGTGGATGACAGCCTGCCATTTATCCTCAACATCTTCCTGGCCAACATGTATGGGCTTTTGGGCATGCTGGTGATAATCACCTATGGCCTCCCTTGGATTGGTCTGATTTTAATCCCCTTGGCTGCTCTCTACTTCTCCATCCAGCGCTATTACCGGCGCACTTCCCGGGAGCTGAAACGCCTTTACAGTATCACCCTGTCACCTCTTTACACTCACTTCTCAGAGACCCTCTCAGGACTGAGCAGTATCAGAGCCATGAGGGCGACACAAAGGTGAGCAGAAAAAAGAGCACCCAGAGAGCCAGAGCTTTGGCTTTATATACCAGGGCCTTTCTGGTATGAGGCTAATTACAGGGTAGCAGGAATGCCCTTGGTCTGGGGCAGCAGGAATGGAGGTTAAGTACTGTAAACCTCTGTTGTGTACCTGCCAGGTTTGAGATGGAGAATCAGCTGCGCCTGGAGCAGAACCAGCACTGTCTCTTTGCCAGCAACACAGCAATGCAGTGGCTGGACATCCGCTTGCAGATGATTGGAGTTGCTGTGATTACTGCTATTGCAGGAATTGCTATCATCCAGCACCAGAAGCAACTGGGAAATCCAGGTAGGCTGCCAGGAATTGTTCTGTGCCCACTCATAGGCTGTGGCCAAGGGGTTCCTCCTCTCCTAGCCCAGAGTTGCATATCTTTCTACATGGGATAAGATCCAGAGCTCCTGCTCCCTGTCCCTCAGCAAGTCACCCACAGTATGTTCATGTTCACAGTATGTTCACCCACTTCAGTTCATGTTCTCCTCCTGTATGTCCCCATCCTCAAGTGGGATCCCAGACTCCAGGGTGCTGACTTCTTTGTTTCTTTGTCTTGCCACCAAGATCCCAGCTCCTTCTCTGCCAATAACATTCTTGCTTATGTTTTTGTCCTTGCAGGACTTGTGGGTCTGGCACTCTCATATGCCCTGTCAGTCACAAACCTGCTCTCAGGCCTCATTTCCAGCTTCACTCTGACAGAGACCATGATGGTGAGTGTGGAGCGGACAGAGGAATACAGCACAGACATCCCCATGGAGCCCCAGGATAAACTGGTCCAGGTAAAAGCTCAAATATGTTCTCTAGGACAGGCCCATTTTCTGACTCTGTGCCCTGCACTTGCCTCCTGGGGAGATTGCAGGGTTCCAGTTAATAAGTGGAGGTCCCTCAGCCTTAGAAGCCACCTTGATTGCTCATCCTTTGCCAGTACGTATCCTGGGGGAGATGAATCTCTGGCAGGAGTTGGTGAAAGTTGGAATGATGGGAAGGGGTAGGAGAGCAGAATGGGTGCTGGGTCCAAGCTGTGAGAGAAAAACAACCCTAGAAGGGGACTGGAATTGGAGCAGTGCTGTGTGTTGGGTCTGCTCAGAAGCCAGACAGCCATCCAGAGGGATAAATGGGGCTTGGCCTGTGGGGAGGTGAGGCTGAAGGTGATAGTGGGTCACAGTCATACCCTGTCTCACCTATGCATCCCTTTTAGGTTGCTGCTGACTGGCCGAGTCAGGGGCTTGTGGAGTTCCAGCAAGTGGTCCTGGCCTACCAAGGGGGCTTGCCTAATGCACTTGATGGTGTGAACTTCACCATTTACCCTGGAGAGAAGGTGGGGATTGTGGGTCGCACAGGATCTGGAAAATCCACCCTTTTCTTGGCCCTTTTCCGCATGCTGGAGCTAAAATCAGGACAGATTCTCCTGGATGGTGTCAACAGCAAGCTGGTGGGCTTGGATGAGCTGAGGTACGGAGGGCTGAGCACAGTGGAGGGTAGCTGACGGGGGCTGGAGGCTGAGAGCTGTCAGTGGTTGGGTACCAAAGAGAAAAGTGAGGAGCAAAGGACTTATAATCATGGCAACCTCTTGCTGATTGTGGCAGTTTCTTCTGAGTTGCTCAGTTGTTTCTGACCAGCTGTGCTAAAGAAACCGGACTGAGTGTGTTACCTATGTCTCTTTGCCTCTAAAATATGCAGCAAGCAAAGACACCCCACCCCAGGAAGGAAAAACTACCGGCCTTTGTTTTTCTGTGGAACCCACCCCATGAACCCTCAGCTCTCATTTGGTTGCAGATCTAGGCTGGCCATCATCCCTCAGGATCCATTTTTGTTCAGTGGTTCAATCCGAGAGAACTTGGACCCCCAGGGAAAACGGACAGATGCTGAGCTCCGTGAGGTGCTAGAGCAGTGCTACCTGTGGGATACTGTTACTCAGATGGGTGAGTCTGAACCCAGTGAGATGCAGCTGGTGAGCCCTGGTACTGAGACAAGGGAGAAGGCCTTAGCTCAGTCAGGGAGATGAGGAAAAGGGCCAGGTGAATGCTGGTTAGGTGAACACAAGGACCAGGGTGGGAACAGGTCTGTGGGAGTTAGTGGCATTCCATGAGGATTAGTATCAAGGGACTGGCAGATGATGGACTGGGGGCAGGATCTTGCTGATGAGACCTGGCCCCAGTGGATGTTACAGCAAAGCCTGAGAGGTAAGCCAGGCCCCAGTTCTAGGGGAGTGTGGCATTTCTGTGCCACATGTTGCATCCAAGCATAAGGGCTCTGGTTCCCAATGTTTGGGTTTGAGCAGGACTGGGATATTGAGTGCTTCTGCGAAAGCCCCAGACTGGGGAAGCTGTTTGGGGCCCTGCACGGAGCCTGGTGGTGTGACTGCTGAGCTTGACCCCCACAGGTGGATTGGACAGCGAGCTGGGAGAGAGGGGAAGGAATCTGTCTGTGGGCCAGAGGCAGCTGGTGTGTCTGGCGAGAGCCCTCCTGACACAGGCCAAGGTGAGTGCCCTGCCTCCCTGGAGCAGGGGGCAAGGGGAGTGAGCTGCTGATGCATGTGGGAGCAGCAGAGTGCTCCAGAGTTGGGGTGTGATGGCAGCAGACATCCTGTGCTACCTTCTCAGGCTTTCGGGAGGGATTGGGGTGTCCCCTGGGGCACTTGGGGAGCTCCCATTACTCTCTGTCCCTGGCAGGTACTGTGCATTGATGAGGCCACAGCCAGTGTGGATCAGAAGACAGACCAGCTGGTGCAGCAGACCATCCGCCAGCGCTTTGCTGACAAAACTGTTCTGACAATCGCTCACAGGTACGGAGGATGCAGCACTCTGCGCCTAAATTCATCCCACCACTCACAGGGAGAGGTGGAGCTATTCTATCATGCCTGGGCCTTGAGCTGAGCAGGGAGGACTCTGTGATGAGGCTTTTCAAGTGCAAAGGCGGGATCTTGCCTACTTGCCTTTTTTGCTTTATTTGCCCTGGGTGCTGAGAACAACTGGATGTGGAAATGTTGTACCCAGAAACTGGGAGACAGCAAAGGGCAAAAGGCTGCATTGTATGGCAAATGGCTCTTCCTGGGCACTGCTTCTTGGGACTGGGGAGTGAATCAGACCTCGTGGTTCTGCCAGTTTAGAACAAGGAGTAATGGACAGCTATCTTGTGGAAAGGAGCAGCATTGAGAGCGGGTAGGAGCAGGTGTCTCTGGCTCAGTAGAGGGCACTGCAGGACAGCCGTGGCCAAGGGCTGCAGCCAGTTCCTGGGTAGGCAAAACGCTGGGTGTCTTGTTTCCAAAGCCCAGGCAAGACACAGCGACAATGCCTGCCGCGCAGATGAGAAATTTAGGGTTAGAGTAGGGAGAGTAGCTAGTTGCAGGCAGAGGGAGGAGGGCAAAACATTAATACCGTGGATACTGGCAAGGGATGGGTCAGCATTATGTAGGGCTGCTCTTACTCTTGCCAAATGGAGAACAGTTTGGAGGAGGGTTATGCAGTTGTATGGAGGGTGTTTTCAAAACACAAAGGATACCACAAAAATAAAAACCAGATGAGCAGGGGCTGGTGTCCTGGTGCACAGAAGTGGGAGTAATGGGTAACAGACAGGGTGGGCTGGGCATGGAAAGTGAATTGGGTGGGTCTAGTTAAATACATCAGATAGGACAGAGGCAGGAGGGGTGTGGAGGGAATGTGGTTCATACAGTAGGGATATTGTGCCTAAATAGAGTAGAAAGGTAAGAGCACCATGGGCTGAGGTGTGTGTTTGGGTTGGGTGGAGGGAGGCCACCTCTGATGGAGGAGTAACTAGAGAGGAGAACCACCAGAGGAAGGAGTGGCAGAAGGTGAGGCAGCAAGACTGGGTTGAAGATGGCTCCAGCCCCTCTTGCACTGGGTTGAGGAGAGATGGGGGAGAGCAGGAAGGAAAGAGAGGTGGTAATGGAGTTGTTTTGTACCCATGGTTCTTTCATGCCATTCAGCTTTGGGTGAACCATAATTGGATGTTTAGGTGAAAATCTAGGCTGGAAAATGACTCAGTACTTGTCCCTTGCCCCTCCACATCACTTCCAGTGCTGCAGCCTGGCACTCTTTTGGGGATGGATGTGTAACCAGAGTCCTTAATTCCACAATGCTTTATGCCTGTTCAAATTGTGTACAATGTCTTCCTGATTTGTAGGGCTGTAGTTCAGCACTGAACAGGACATGACTGTGCAAAGACATTCCTGCTGCCCTGTCTTCCCTCCCCAGGGCCAGAGGTTGCTGCCATGCTTAGTAATTTGGGCAGAACAAGGTACAGAAATGTGGTGTGGGTGTGGTGACTGGCAGTCTGGCAACCACAAATCCACTGGTGGTGACAGTGTAAGCAGAGATGCCAGATAGCTGGGGAGTGGCAACTGATGAGTGGGGAGTCCACTTCTGCGGCCCTCAGGAGGTGGCAGGTAAGGAAATGTAGGGGCAAACAGAAGCAACTCAAAAACTCTCCTGTGGAAGAGAGACATCTTGTGCAACCCTACAATCAGGCGTGCACTGAGCTTTCCCTCCACAGAGCTTCCCTCTGTGCTCCTGATGGCCTGCCATGCCCAGCAACAGAACAGCATTGCTGTGCTCTCCTAAGAGGTGGTGCATTTCAGCAGCATGCAGAGGCTTTCTGGGGGCTGGACTGCAGTGTGCCCCTGAGTGCAAAGGGAGATGGTCCACAGATCCTGATGTTGGCAATGTCTTGGGACACCCCTTGACAGCAGGGGAAGCAGTATTCAGGGTTTCTCCTCAGATACACCAATGTGTATCCTGGTGTTTGCTGTCCACAGGTTGAACACCATCCTAGACTCGGACCGTGTGCTGGTGATGCAGGCTGGGAGAGTGGCAGAGCTGGATTCACCCACCCGCCTAAGCCAGAAAGATGGCTCCTTGTTCCAGCGCCTCCTGCGCAGCGGGCAGCAGTGACTTCCTCCTGGGCTGAGCCCAGGCAGCCCTCCTGGCTCTGTGCCTGGCTTCCCCATCACCTCAGCTATCAGCCCTGTCACTGCAGGGCCAGTAGCTGCTGAGGTGAGAGAAGGGTTTATTCCTGCCTGCAGACAGTGATTGTGAGTCCTCAGGGATTCCCTGAGGCTCCTGCATGGCACTGCAGCCTTTCCTTTAGTAGGGAAGATGGGATCTGGTGTTTAGGGCCATGCAAGCCTGGCTGTTGGGATACTGCTCCCCTCCAAGGCTCCCCTTTGAGATGACAGAGGGATTTTCTGCTCACTGAACAATCAGTGAATCCTAATCTGAGACTTAGTCTCACATGTACAATTTAAAATAAAAGTGGAAACATCCTTGTGAAGCTCTGTTATTCAGGTACCTGTCCCCTTTCCCCGAGACACAGACTTCCTTGTGACATACAGCAGTAGTGCCCTCTCTGCACAAAGACAACCCTACTTCCTCCCTACTTTCAGAGGATGCTGACCTTTCAAATCCCAGAAGGTTGCACCTGGGGACCTGGCTGCTCTTCCTCCACTTTATAGTGGAAAAGCCCTTCCCCTGAAGGGCCAGAATGTGGGTGGTTACATTAAAGGCCTCTAAGGCTAGTTTGCTCCAAGACCACTTTTCCAAGGGAAACTCCTTATCCCTCCTGCCCTTCTCCCAGCTGCACAAACCCACAGCTGCTTTCAGTTTTGGGATCAGGTTGGGGTCCAGACATCACTTGCAACCTGAATTATTTTATGATTCTCTGATACGCTGTTTCTGGGCTTGTATTTGTTTTATTTGATAAAGGTACATCATCCATCCATGTATTAAAAATATAATCTTTCTGATGAAGCCCCAGTCGCCTCTTCCAGGTCTCTCTCCTGGCTGAGTGCTCAGTCCTCTGTCTGCTCCCTTCACACATCTTGAACCCAGCTCTGCAACTCTACAGGCCAGTAGCAGGGTTTGGGTTGTGGGGTGTTTTTCACCCCACTGCTTAACTCTTCATGCCCGTGTGGAGGCTTGGAAAGCCCTGGCCCTGGCAGAGAGACGTTGACTGCTGCATACCAGAGCAGTGCAGGCAGGAGCAGACCTAGTACAAGGGCCAGGTTACCTGGCCATCTACTTACTGCCTCTTAGCTGTGCTTTAGCAGTGATGAAGGCAGTATCTTATGCTACCTATGGTCATCCTAGGCTCGGTAGCCTGTCCTCACATACACTGTGGGGAGTTCTTTGCTGTATCAAGAAACACTGCAGTGGCTGATTTGAGCTGCCTGTCTTGGAGCGACTGGGAGAGAAAAGGAGGATCTGGAATCTTATATTGCTGCCACAGCACATCTCCAGCCTTGTCCATCAACCTGCCACAGCACATCTCCAGCCTTGTCCATCTCCAGTTTCACCTGTGACGGCATATGAGAAGGACCAGCTCAGGCCTGCAGGACCCCAGAAGGGAGCAGGCCATGCTCCCCGTTACCCGAAAATATTGAGGCAGAAGTGCACACGGGAGCAGGCAAGGAGCTTGGTCATTTGTGGCCAGACCTGAAAGGACAGCTCAGTAAGTGGGGGCAAGAAGATCGCTGGATCGTCAGCAGGAAAGTACGGAAAGTGTTTGTAACCCCAAGTCTGAGAGCAAGAGGAGGGGACATTACCCAGGGCAGAAGGGCATGAGGGGACCCCAAATGATCTCCAGAGTGTCTTTGAACTGGCTCAGAGAACCACAAGGCCAAGGAGCAAAGGTGTTTGCTCACTCCCTAGGGACATGGCATCTGAAATGACAGCCTCCAGAAACAGCTGAGAGCCACCCCGTCCAGTACTGGGGCAGAAGGCCTGTGCAGCCACAATCGTCCTGAAGGCCTCAGAAGAAATACCCCAATACCAGTGGAAATGAGGACAAAGCCCTCTTCCTGTAGTCACAGAGAGACGTTACACAGGGCCTGGCAGAATTTGGGTTTGCAAGAAGGCTGTGCCCTCCTCAGCACTCCCTGTCCTGTTTCTGAGGGCGCACAGCGGACGATACCGGCACTGCACGGCATGGGCTGCTGCAAGCGGCACGTCACTGCTCCCCTGCAGGGCTCACCCATCGCAGCCCTGCTTTCAGGTGCCCATGGGTGCTGTCTGAGCACACAGCTCAGACCCAGGCAGCGCCATCACACCAGCGCTGGATGCCCAGGGGACTCGTGGATGCATTTGCTGCCCTGGGAGCCCTTCCCTGCTGCCCACCTTGTGCTGGTGCAGCTCCCCAAGGTGCAGTTCGAGGGGGTTGGTGCCAGGGCCCAGCTCAGAGTCCTCCCAGCTCACAGCTCTGTTGTCTTCCTGGGCTCGATCAGGACGGTGTTGAGCATGCCCACCTGACACTCCTGGTCTTGCAGCTTCCTCTCAGCCTGGGAAGGGCTTTGGCACCAGTTTGACCTCTGGCGGCCCCTTTGCCAGTTCCTCAGCAGGATCAGGACGGTGATGAGGACCAGCACTGCTGTCAGCACCCCGAACACCAGCACTGTCACCAGCTGGGCTTCACTCAGCCCTGAGTCCCTTTGGGTCACCACCTCCTTCACAGAGATTTTCAACAACCCTCCCCCCGGCTCTTTCTCGCTGTGGTTGGCCACACGCCGCCCCGTGACTGCGGTCCTGACAGGCTCCGGCTGCGTCACCCCCGGCATCTCGCTGGTGGTGCTTTTCACAGCTCCGCTGCTGTCATGGTTCACAGGGTGGTAGGGGGGAGCCCATGTGGGCTCGGGGACGGGGATCTCGCAGGTTTTGCCAGTGAAGCGGTCAGGACACAAGCAGTCATAGTCATTGATGCGGTCGTAGCACTTGGCCCCGTTCTTGCACGGCTGGCTGGCGCAGTCGTTGATGTTGATGGTGCAGAAACGCCCTTCGAAGCCCACCTGGCACTGGCAGGAGAAGCGGTTGATGCCGTCGTGGCAGGTGGCGCCGTTGGCACAGGGACGCATCAGGCAGTCATCCACGTCCTTCTCGCAGAGAGCCCCCACGAAGCCAGCGAGGCACCGGCAGGTGAAGTTGCTGGCAAAGCCGTTTTCATCTTGACACTGCCCCCCGTTCTTGCACGGAGACCTGCGTGGAGACAGCAAGGGAGGGTCATGGCCATGGAGAGCAAGCGGCTTCCCCCACCCCAGGAAGGGGAGCACACAGAGCTGCTCGTGTGAACAGTGGGTCCGGCACCATCTCTGCATGAGGCAACTACCTCAAAGAGAAGACCAAACAGGAGTTTCCACCTCTCCAGGTGAGAGGCTGTGGGACATCCTCAAGGGCTGTGGCTGTGCACGGGCCCACCACCCACCAGGGAGGGTCTCCAGCCAAGTGATCTGAAGAGAAAAAGCACCCTCCTGATGTTCCATCAAGGCACGGCCTGTGTCAGCTCATCCCCCCTATGACACCAATGACCTTGCCCCAGTGGGACTGTGCGGTGCACACAGCTAAACCAAAGCCAAAGGTGGTTTTGGCTTAACTCCATTAGCACATGGAAATCCACAGATAACAAGCCCAGCAGGGCCACCTCTTGGCAGTGCATGGCCCAAAGTTAATGCTGGCTGTAATGTCACTGCCCTCACTGCCGTGTCTCACCCTGCCTTCTCACATGGCCCCGTCTTCATCTCACAGTCCTTCCCATGGAAGCCTTCTGGACACAGGCAAGAATACTCCCCGTCTCGATCGTAGATGCACTGAGCCCCGTTCTGGCATGGGGGGGACTGGTGTTCGCAGATGTGTATGTCTGAGGGGAAAGGAAGAAGTGGGAATCAGCAAGAAAAGAGGGGCAATGTGGCCAATTCAGTTCAAACACACCCAGTGAAACCCAGTGGGGATGGAGAAACTGCAGGAGCTTTTCCCTCCACCCATCCAACAGGCATCTGCAATAGAAATGCAGTGCCTATGTGGCACCTCCCAGCTACAGTCCACAAAGTGCACAGGCTTCGGGATGCAGAGAAAGCAAATCATCCTGCAGATCTGCACGATGTGAAGGTGCTGTGTATGCCATCTGGCCAGCCAGTGCAGACCCCATGGCACAGAGGAGCCTCTGAGGCCAGAGGAGGGGAGTCCACCAGCCACCTGCCAAAGGCAGGAAGCCCTGGGGAAAGCAGGAGGTGTTGCCTGGAGCCCAGCCACAGCATGGGAAAGGCAAGGAGCCTGCTTGCTTGGTACTGTGGCAACTCTTGCCATGCAGCCAGGGAGCAGGTGCCGGCTGCCTGACCTATTCTGCCCAGATGTGGCAGCCAAGCAACATCCCATCTCCCAGGCAGCCTAACAGCATACCCTGTGGGGCTGCTGGCCAGACTGGCTCACCTGTCCACGCAGGGCTTGCTGGGCTTCTGCCCCCAGCACCAGAGGCTGTGATGTCCAGCCCAGGACTCACCTTTGTCACAGAATTTGCCAGCCCATCCGGTGTGACAGATGCACTGCCAAGGCTGGTGGCACGTCCCATGGAGACACCCCGGCATACGCACACAGTCCTCGCAGTACTCGCCCTCCCAGCCTGGGTCACACCTGCAGGAGGACAGGGCATGGCAGCATGGTAAAACCCGAGCAGGGGCTATGGAGCAGCTGGCTGCTTGCTGTGCAGGGCTCCTGCAGGTATGGCAGCGCTGGGAAACCCTCCCAAAGGCCGTACCTGCACTTCCCATCCTGGTCGCAGCAGCCGTGGGCAAGATTACAGCGCTCGCTGCAGTCATCACCTACAAGGCAGGAAAAGGGTGGAGTTGGGTTAAGCAGAGGCCACAGATGACTCCAGATCTGCCCATGGTCCTTCTGGCTCACAGGGGTTTTTTCTTACTTCCTAAGCACTCGGCATGCCCTTCCCCAGAACCTCCCTTTCAATGGCTGGATGCCACATGAGAGATGAGGATTTCACAGTTACCCCAGCAGAAATGACACTGCCTTTATTGAGAAAGGGGACCCTGCTTCAAAACTACCTGGTTTCCAACCATCTCCATGTGTCTCTGCTGCCTCCCGTAGACTTCAGGCCCCTCTGAGCAAGAGCTGGGTTTGCCCAGCACACCACACTGCGCATTAAGGTGACCTGTGTAATAGAGCCTGACTCACCGGGGACCTTGGTTATGAAGCAAGCATAGTGGGAAAGCTCAGGGCCAGGTACTGCAAGGGGGACAAAGGAACTGAGGATGGAAATGGGAAGAATGGTTCCTCTTTATCTCCCAGGAAGTCCCTGTCCCCAGAGACAGCCATTAGCACAAAGAGGTCTGGTCAGGGCTCCTGGCCTCCTCCAGAACGCTGTTGCCAGCACTCCCCTCTGGCATGGGGAGGTATGGAGCTAGGTATCTGTTTATTTATTTAAAGTTCTGTTTATTTATTTAAAGGCAACAGAAGCTGTAACTGAGCCTTGGCCTCGCTGTGCCACTTCTCATCCTCTGCTCGGTGCTGGCCTGTTTTCTCCAGCAAGGTATCTTCTTTCATCTTCACCTTCCTCTCTGCCTCATCACTTGCTTGCATCTTAGCCCAACAAGGAGCTGGCACTCTCTGGCTCCATGGGCAGTAAAGCCACAGCAAATGTCAGGAGGCAGGGGGTTTCTGCAGGAGCCTAGTGTGATCCCAGGCCAGGCCCAGGAGATGAACACCCTTACCTGACTGAGCCCCTCCGTCCCAGACAGGGGCAGGTTAAAGTCCCCATGCCAAAAGTCATGCTCTGACTTCCCCCAGGCTGTGTGATGTGCTGCCTAGGAGGTGCGCAGGGGGAGAAACACCTCATGCATGCGTGTTTGCTGCAGTGAGGCAACAGGTCCCACTGCTCAGGATAACAACCTCCCAAAACAAGCCACTGTGGAGCTGGAGAAGCATCCCGGGACTGCTCAGCCTAAGCCTGGGAATCATCACCTTTCCTATTTGTAACCACCTCTCCTGGCACAAAGCTTTGGGAATTCATTGCCTATTGGAGTAGTGGGAGAGCAAACTAATCTTTGGGAAGGGATTTTGTCTCATAGGATCCACAATTAGCTGTTCCGTTTGGGATCTTCTTTCCCCCTCGTCCTGGCTCTCCGAACAGGCTCATTCGTTTAGGAACCCATTCACGCCAAGACAGAGCAGTGGGACCTCTCACTGCTGGTCTGCTCAGGCACTGCACCCCCATGGGCATCAGAGTGAGGGTCTCTACAGTTGCCACCACTCACCCCCCAGGTGCTGGGTGACTGAGCAGCATTTTCCGCTCTTCCAGGTCAGACCACCTCTATTTTGCATGGAAAACGGAGAAGACTACAGCAATGCCAAGAGTAGGTTTGGAAAGATGGATATGAAAGAGAAGTACCCATGCCTACAGAGACTCACCTTGGGCAAGTTGGTGATGGGCCAAGAGGATCCAAACCAAGGACATGAGCTGGAGACAGAAGCTCCTGAGCATGGTCAGTGTGGCCCCACCGAGATGAACACCTACAGAGAGAAAAAGAACAAGCTCAGGAAAATCCCCTGGCTCACACCGCAGCTTCACTTCACGCATCCCTTCCTCACTACCTGGGAGTTTTGACTTGAAACATCCAGTTTTGTACAGACTTGTCACCACACTCCTCTCTGTCCTTCCAGACTCCTTCCTCTAAGGCAATGTTGGAGCACCAAGAATCAAAAAGCCTTTTAAAATGTACTCTGCAGGAGAACTGAGTGTGCACACTCCACCCTGAACGTATAGTATCTCAGGCTGTTACACAGCATCTTAGAGCACCTACCCTGGCCAGCTGCTGTCAACAGAGCCAAATCCTCCAGAAAAAAAACATCCCAGCTGTGGGGACCTTTGTCTGGGGGGCTTCAGCTTTGTGTTAAGCAAGATCCCTCCTGTGCATGTTCGAATGAATAGATAGGCTGAGTCTTTTTACAGCACCCAGGCTGCTTTTCAAGCCCTTCAGGAAGGCAGGGAGTCGAGTGGATCTAGCAGGTGAGCAGGCAGTAAACAGCAGCCCTATTCCATTTTCCAAGCAAGGGAGTGAAGCGATAGGCACTAGACCCGAGCTGCAGCCCCAGGTAGGAAAGGCAAACACGCACCTCTCCCTAGGTGCAGTCCTTTACCTCGGCTGTCCTGCAGAGAGCCCTGTCAGCCTAGGGTTCCTGCACCCATCTATTTTCCGACCGCCTCCTGCCCTCTTGAAATAACATTAAATACTTCCAAAATCACTTCATTCCCTCCCAGCCTCCTGGGGTTGTTAAGGGCAGGAAATTTGAGGGTGATATCATAAATATATTACTATAATGAGATGGGAGGGGTTAAACAGTTGTACTAGGAGAGCGGTGAAGGTATGGAGCAGGCTCCAACCAGTTGCGTGGGTGTGATGGACAGGGGCCATTCCACTTTCAGCTTCACTCCTTAGCTTGGGAAGGTTGTGTTTGGTTGATAGTTACATGAAAGACTTCATAGATGGGAATAGAAGTCCTTCAACCCACTCACATGTACACATGCATTGCATAAAGAGGTTTTGGGGTCCCTGCTAAGGGCCTCACCTGCCTGGACCAGACAAAATAGCCCACAAAAGCAATGATGTTGCTCGAAGCATCTCTCCAGCAAACAAACCATCACCAATGAAGGATGCAGGTTTTCAGAGGGGCTACAGGATGTTACTGTCACTGCCCCAGACAAATTCCAGCACAGACTGCTGCATCCTCCCTGCCCATAGTCCTCTTGTCACCACACTCGAGGACGCCCCCTCGCCTCCTGCCCCAGAACACTGGGCAGTGGCGCACAGCTGCTGCATTTCAGGGGAGGGTGAAGCAATTCCTATGAAACTTACAAAATAATTTAGGGCTGAGCGGTTGGTCTCCTTTTCCTCCAGGGCTGTGGGGAACTCAACCTTCAACCACATGTCATTGCAGAGGTCATTTTTCCCCATGGCTCCCACAGCGTTCCCACTCGAGGCACAGCCTCTTGGACCTCCTGACGTGGCCACCCCACAGTTGCTGCCCCCAGCTCCCACTCAGGGACCCCCCGGACCCTGACAAGGCGCAGGGGGCATCCTGAGGGGCAGCTGGTGCGCAAGGGAGGTGCAAGCAGCACCCGGGCAGGCCTGGCTTTGGGTCAGAGGGATGCAAGGCAGGGAGCTCCCTCTGTCCCCCTCCTTCACTAGCGCCTGACCAGGCTGGGGGCTACTATCCTCAGGGGCTGCAGGCTATTAGAGATGGGCCCCGGGACTATTAAACTTCCCCTTGGGAATATTAGGGACCTCCGCACTGTTGGGGGCCAACAGGGAAACCCCGTGAAGGGGGCTATCAGGCGCTGCCCCTAGTCTAAGGACCCCTCGGGACCCCCAGTCTATCACGCACTGCCCCTAGTCTAGGGTCCCCTAAGGACCCCTCGGGCTGCGGGTCCAGGGGCAGGGGTGGGAACCCGGAGGATGCCGCGCCGCTGCGGTTCCGCGCTCCTGCCTCTCCTCTCCTTCCCTGCGGCTTCGGGACCACCCCAGGCCCCCAGTGCCCCCCGGGGGTCAGGGCCACGGGGGTGCCCGCCTTCCCCCCACCCCAAGGCCGGCCGGAGGGGACGATCCGCGGAGCCCCGCATCGCCCCGGCCCCACCGGTCCCCCTGCGGCCGGGGAGGCGGCGGCAGCGGAGGGGTTCCGGGGCATGAGGGGGCTCCCCGCCGAGAGCTGCCCCCCGTCCCCTGCTCACCTCGGCGACGCGGCGTGTCGTGGGGCTATCGCGGGGAGCGGCGGCGGGGGGCGGCCATGCCCGGCGCGGCGGCGGCGGGGCTGGGGAGGCGCGGGGCTGCGGAGGGAGCTGCCGCCGCGTGTGCCGCTCCGCGCCGCTCCGCCCGCCGCCGCCGTGCAGCCCCGGCCGCCTGCCAGCGGCTGCGTGTGCCTGCACATCCCCGCTCCCTCCCCGGGACATCCCGCCTCCCGCCGCCCCAAACCGCAGGCAGCCCCCGGCCCGGCCCGCCCTGCCCGCTCACCCCTGCCCTGCTCCCGCCGCCGGGGGCATGGGGAAGGGGGGGGGGGCGGCACGGCCACACGCGGGCCCGCACTGCCCCCGGATGGGGGGGGAAGGGGGGGGGGGGCTGCGTCTGCGAGGGTCACCGGTCCCGTCCCCAGGAGCGGCCCGCAGAGGATGGAGGGGTTGCCCCTGGCTGGAGGTGTCCTCCCGGCGCGGCCCTGCCCTAGCGGGGACCCCCGCCCGGACCCCCGCAGCTGCACACACATGGCTGGGTAGGGGCCCCGGCCCGCTGCTGCTGGGCGCCTCCACCTCGCAGCCTGGTTCCCCTCTCAGCAGTAGGTGTGGGATGACCCCAGCCTTCATTTCATTCAGGTTATCTGAACCAAGCAAAACCGCGTTCTGCAGCCCCTCGCTGCCAGCTTCAGAGGCTACCAACACACCTCGGCTGGCAAACCGCAGGGTTAGGAAGCCCCATGCTTAAAGTAGAGGTGAGAAGTGGAGTTGTCATCCCACAAGAATGAAGACATCCAGTGATCCCTGGCACTCCTCTCACTGCCGCTCACAAGCTGTGGAAACCAGCGCCCCAGTGTACAATATGACAGCCCTGGGAGAGGGGCTGAGCTGTCACATCTTCAGGAGGGACAGCTGCCCGCTCTTCTCCTCACCTTCCATGGCCTTGCTGGTACTTCATTAGATCATATCTGCCACCTTCAAAGGTTCTAGCAATCCTTCATTAGATCACAAGTTCACCTCAGCCAGCCCTCACCCCACGAGTTTTGCTGTTTTTCCACCAGGAAGGAAGAAGAACCACGTCCTACTGGCAGTTACCTGGATGCTTCCACATTCCATTTCATCTCATCAGACAAAGCTTAAGCCACCCCTGCTCTCACCTTCTCCAGTCTCCCTGGCCTTCTACGGTTCCTGACAGCCCCATCAGCACCACACATCCTGCGGCACCTGTGGGTGGCCCCAGCGCCCCAGCACAGCCCAATAGACCCTCATAGCCCAGCTCTCTGCTGGCTCTGACTACAGACCCCTGCTTGCTCCATCCTCTGCAGGTCTGGACAACACAAACCTGAGCAGTAACATGGGATCCTCCCACCATGCCCACCACTACAGGTGCTGCCTCCTTCCTGCCTCTTTCCTGCTTTCCTGTCACCAGGAGCACTGTTCCTGTCCTTCCTGCCTCCTCCTGTCTCCATCACCTCACCTAACTTCTCCAAGGTCCCCAAGAACCAGGGAGGTCCAAGTCTCCTGCTGCTCAGGCTGCTCCACTGGCTCCCCAGGTATGCATGGAACAGGTGTGCACCCACTGTTCTGAGACATTTCCTGTGGTTCTTCATCCATCCTCATCCCTACCAAGAATGACTGCTACTGCTGAACCCAGGACAGCATGGAACAGGTGTGCACCCACTGTTCTGAGACATTTCCTGTGGTTCTTCATCCATCCTCATCCCTTGATCCTTCACATCCAGCTCAGTCTGCTTCTGAGTCCTGGTTCACACCTTATCTGGGGCTCACAATAGAAGGGAAAGGGGGAGGCTGAGGGCAAAGCACAGCTCCTGGTACTCATTTCAAAACCAGTCAGCCTTTCCTTCAGTGACTGATGCTCTAGGACCTGGGAAGATCCAGTCTTCTCCGATCCCCACAACACTCTGCCTTGCACTCTTCGCTCTGCCAATCATGGTTGGAGGCCAAGTTTTTACTGCTGGCGCCTCCAACAGTGAATGTAGGCTGCTCAGCCTTACCCTCACCTCCTCTTTGAAATCTTGTTGTCTACACCGGCTGCCTTAGATATGGCACCTGTGACATCCTCACCTGCTCTTGCCCTCCTCTGCTGGGGTCTGCCCTGGTCCTGACCAGGCTGTGCTGTAAGGCCATTGCACAACCATGCCTGGGTGCTCTGAAACCTCACACAGTTAAATGCCCCCAAGAAAACCCTCTGGATGCTATGTGTGCATTTGAACAGGCAGGTAGGAGGGTGCTTGTGGTGGGGTCCCTGCACACATTGATGCCCGTAAGTATTTGTATCCACAACATGAGCACTGTGGGAGAGGGAGATGGGATAAGGTTGCAGTAAGTGGAGCAGGACACGTAGATCTCCCTATGCTGCTTCTCTCAGAGGCGAGAGCTGTGTTGCAGAGCAAGGGATGTGCAGGCTAAGGAGGTAAAGCTGGCTGCTGGAGATCTGAATGCTGAGGCAGGGGAATGTAGAATAGAAATGAGGGTGGGATTACAGAGCAGGGGAAAGGCATATTTGAGGAAATGGGGTTTGGGGGGTTTAGGTTTGTTTTTGCATGCGAATATCACAGACAGAAGCAGGCAGGGATGAATGGGAGTAAAAACGTGGGTACAGAAGATGAAAGAGATAAGAAGGGAACCCAAACACTGTGGACCTTGGGTGTGCTCCTTCCTCAGCACAGAAGGGCTGCTGTCCCACCCCCAGACACAATCCCAAGCCCCAGAAGTCCTTGGGCTGCCCAGGGTGGCTCAAGCAGAGCAGCTCTATTTACAGACCCAAGAAATGGGTGTTGAAGAGGGGATTCCTGCACTTGGCTTAGACCTTGCTCTGCTGGGCTCTGATCCCTGCCATGCCATCCCTAGAGGCGTCTCGGATGGAACAGCTGCTGCGTCAGAATTAGGAAGGATTTTTTCCTAGCCATAAGAGTCCCTCTGCTGCTGTTCCCTCCGGTGAAGGAAATCCCACAAAGCAGGGACCTGGAGTGTGAACAGGAATGATCTGTCACCACAATCTCCCCCTCCAGTGCATGCCAGCCACAGGGTCCCTCCCTGGACATCCTTACAATGCACCATCACTGCTCCCAGACAGAGGGAGAAATTACCTGTCAAAACCAGCTGGGGCTGTTTCCCTTTCTTCCAGTGTCTGGAACCTACACCTTGGAGGCAGCCGGTCATCAGGGGAGAGCAGCAGATGCTGAGATGAGGGAACAGGTGATGTTGCCTCTTTCCACTGAGGAGCCTTCCCCGGTGCAAAGCGAGAAAGAAACTCCTGTGCAGAAGCCTGGCGAAACGCACTGGTTCCTGCTCACTCTAATCCAAGGGAGGCAGAGGAGCAGCACAAACCAGCTGGAGAAAGACAGCAAGCACCTCCAAGCTGCCAACTCCAATGATCATCCTCTCCCGCTGCTCTCACTCCGCATCACCCTCTCGCCTTACGCACAGCAGAAGCACAGGGTCTCTGGGTTAAAACAAATGTTCTCTGCCATCCCACCCCCCTTGCTTTTCCCATTCCACCCCAGCCCACAACAAACATCATCAGCTCACTGGCCCTGCAGCCATGTAACCCAACCCCAGCCATTGTTCCCCCTTCCCCAAGGTCTATATTTGACTCTGCGGCAGCACCGTGGCTCTGTGTGTGAGTGTGTGTGCGCACTCACTACACACGCACGCTCCGATATTTGTTCAGAGCCTCATTCCCCAGATGCCCGGGATTGCTTAGAAATAGCTTCCATGGGCAGTAGGTGTTTGTGCCTGCAGTGGGGAAGTGGAGGGGGCAGGCAAAAGAGAAGCAGGGAGAGGGTGAAGGTCAGAGGTGGAAAACCTCCTCGCTCTTCCCTCCCAGTCCGCACTATCTCAATGATCTGCAGCTCTGCAGGGTGTGGATGGGCTGTGGCTGGACAATGACAACGCTTGCTCTCAACAGCAGGACTAGTGGCAGAGCTGGAGAATGATGGAGAAAAGGCCAAGCTGTGGCCGTGGTGAGTCCATCCTGTGTTGCTTTCTAGCTTCACTTTCTAGTAGCAAAACTACAGGTCAGCCTCCAAAAGCCCTTCAAACTTTACTAAGTCTGGAGGCTGAGACTACCAGAAATGGCACTAGGGGTGGAAGTGCCTAGTTCCCTTAGCCTGGTGGCTCTGCAAAGGGTACCTCAGCATACGGGAGCTGCCCTGGGATTCACCCTCCTCCATTTCAGTACTGCATTAAGGGTAGCCACCCTGGGCTACCCCGGGATGTATTTTGTGTTTTCCCAAAGCCTCCAGGAATGCTGCCCAAGCCCAGTGTCACATTCCCCATGATCACAGAGTCCCTGGGAACACTCTCTAGGCTTGGCATAAGCCTCTTTTATTTGCATCCTTTGGAGCCTGCCAGGACACATGGCAAAATCAGCAGTATAAGTGCAGTCAAAATGAACAGCAGGAAGGATTGCCTTTATCCTAAACACTGGTGATCTGGGGAACTCATTGCCACTGGGCAATGAGAAAAGGCATGCATTTAAGAATGTCTAGATGTCTGTATAGATATCGAGAATAAATAGGAATGAAATCCAAAGAGCTGTAAAATCTTGTGCTTCAGAGCACTGAAAATGAGCTCTAGGCCATGGAGTAAGGAGCAGCTTTCCACAAGGGCAGTAACTGTGTGCAGAGCTTTGCCTATGCCTTCCCCTGAGCCATGCAGACCTGACCCTGGGACAGGAAGGATGCTGGGTGTGAGAAGGCACCATCCATACATTCCCACTGGACGAAAGGGTGGCCCAGCATACATTTTCCATCACTAAGGCCAGGGGAGGATGGGACTGTATTGGATGCTCCCGTGGTGCCTGAGAGATGTCCTGGAGAGGTGATTCCTGAGTGTTCAGAGCCAAGTGCCAGCCCCTGTTCAAGTGTGACCGCCAGCTCTCCTCTCCTGTGCTCTGAGCCAGCTGTGTGGAGTCCCTCATTGCCAGGGCTGCTGCTTCCTGAGGGGTGTCTGTACCCTGCACCGGCCTCCAGGTTGCTGCTGTGCTGGGGCTATGTGACTGTCTGCTGGGCTGCTCCATTATAACACATCTTCTGAGTGTAGGAGTGTGGGTGCAATGGACTTAAGTTCAGTGCCTGGCAGCCCCCAAACCTGCTGTGAGGAGCTGGAAAAGCAAGCTTAAGTCACATGTTATTTTGAGATACAGATTCCCTGAGTCCACCCCAGTACTTCTATTCAAGACAAGACAGGGGAGGAGGGGAAAAAAATAGAAAGATTAAATACTGAAGGCAAAAGGAGTAGTTAGATCTGAAGAGGGAGGAAAGAAATTGAGTTATATATGATGAAGGGCGACTAGAGAAAAGATTTTTACCTTGCACCCCCACAGCTCAAAAAACTGAGTCATCCTCTTCAAAAAAAGCACTATGATTTCACTGAGAAGGTGTTTTGCTCTGTGATTTCTGGCTTCCTCGGAGTGCGTGTGTGACAGCTAATGTCAGGGCTCTCTCAAGGACACAGACTTCAGGGGCTGTACCCATTCCCTCACTAGCCTCCCTCCAATGGGAGGAGGTCTGGAAGCATGGCAGTGGGAAGGAGATGTCTGCCAGACCTTCCCTTTGCTGGCACACACTTGGGAGTGCCTCAAAGCCCACCTCCAGCCATGCCCTCTCCATTTCCTTTTCCAGCTGGCAGCTTGAGCAATGAAACCTCTTCATCTTACCGGGAGCGCACAAGCATTTAACGGGACTTAAAGCAAATGTTTGGAGCTTCCTTGGTGCTTGCCTCTGAGCTTGCTCCTGGGTATTCACAGAAATTGGTGGATCTTGGCATTTGCCACAAAACCTCACAGGACAGCCTGTTGCAGTGAATTTTAAGGTCATTCAAAGGTATGGCCTGTGCTTAGAAAGGCTTGGACCCTGGGTTCAGAGGAGAGGAGTCCATAATTAGCAGCTCCAGGGGATGTGGATGAGCAGTGGTGGGGGGGAAAGCTAATTGCAGACTGACTGGCTCCTTGGCCTTCAGCAGCTCCCGTGAAGCAGGGAAGCAGTGCGTTCAGCCAAGCACCAAGCGTGTCCTAGGGAAAGGTAATTCCTCCCCGGCCTGCCCAGACCCGTCCCTGCGCGAGGAGAGCAGAGCAGCAGATTTCACACACAAAAAAGGTCTCTGAGCTGGAGGCACGCGCTAGGCACGCAGGAGGGCTCCTCAGGATCACACAGCCACGTGCCTCTGCCTGACAGAGCCTGCGAGTCCCTACTCTGCCCTCCGAGGCTTTGGGGATCAGATCCTTGCCCCCATTTGTGTGCCCTGGTGAAGTGCCACCCCCAACACCCCAGCATGCAGTGTCCTCCCTCACACAGGCAAGTGTGCTGCCCCAGACCTGGATGAAGCCCCATCTGCCTGTGCACTTCAGGGAGAGCCAGCTTCACACCTAACCCCTCTGCCACCTCCCTTTGTGCTCCCGTGAGACATCCTCCCCCTTCTTCTCCACATACTTTTAACTCGTTTAATTTCAAACACTTTATTAGCATGACAAGCTAAACAAGTTTTGACAAAGGGGAAGGGAGGCAGAGCCCCTCAAGTCTCAGTCTGAGGCTGATGCCATGACTCCAGCCTTTGCTTCCCATGGGGTTTTGCCTTGCATTGGACCAGCTATATTGACCCTGTGCCATTTCTCTCCACTCCTCCACCGGGATAAACTGCTGGCATGGGAAGGCAACTGCCTTTCCATCTCTGTTGCATGGCAGCACCCATGCTGGATTTAACATCTGCTGGGGCAAAGGCTTTACCGGGAGCGTTGGTAGGGCTTGGGTGAGGCTGATGGGAGGAGAAACCACAGTGCTGGGGCAGCTCCTACTGCAGGGAGCTCACCCCAGAGACCGGTGGTAACTGTGGTGTGGATCCCAATGGGAACTGGCTTTTTCTGGCAAAATAACCTCTCTAAGGTCACATCCCAGTGCATAGTCCTTTGCAGAGCCCTGGAGCCACACAGAGTGAGAGCTGGAGGCACCTGAGCTGGGCTCAGTGCAAGAGCTGGCTCACCAGGTGAGCGTGGCATGGAGCCGGCAGTGAGCAGAGATGAGGGGCATGCCACAACCAAATACTTGAGGCCAGAAGACCCTGATTTCTCCTGCCTTCCTCTGGGATTGGTGCAGCTGGTGCAAAGCGAGTGCAGGGAGCACAAATCCACCGCTGCCAGGCACTGTGATCCCTGCTCCACAGCAAAATACTGTGCCAGGGGCAGGGCAGGAGGTGAGAGCCTACTGTTGCTCACCGTTTTATGGCTAATTAGAAGTGGCCAGTAGGGGTCACTGATATCTATTTATTTTACCATAATTATTTTACTATATTTTTATACACATGCAAATAAATCTACAGAACACCCACAGGCAGCAATTGTAGTGGGGAAGTGTTGGTGTGCAATGTATTCATCAAGTGTACAGGCTGGGGGAAAATGCCCCTACATATGCCTGAAATACCAGTGTGAGCTTTGCATCCCTGCTCAAACCTCGTAGCATCATGAAACCACTGAGCCGTGCCAAGCACCACGGTACTGTGGTGGTGGGTTTCTGTTGTTCTCTGGTTCTGCCTTTGTCTTCCATCCCGTATTGGCAAAGAAGCTTTGAGAAAGATTCAGAGATTCAAGCCTCGGGGGCAGGATGTTGTGTCTGCTTGTCTTTCTGTGCAGTGCCCAGCACAATTACATCCCAAGTGTGACAGGTGCCTGGGGATCCTGACAGCAGAGTATTTGGCTGTGAAAAAACTCCATGAGTGTTTTGAGGGTTGTATCTTCCTGAGCCCTGAATGGGATGGACTGAATTATCTACATGGGTGTTGTTAGGAACTGTTTTACTGGTGGGTTGTATTCTTCTGGTAGATGCACGCTCCAGGCATGCTGGCAGGATGTTAGCTGTCCAATTCTGCATCCACAGACTTGTTTGGCTGTCCCAGGTTGGCTGTGTTTCACTGATCTTATTGTTCCCAAGATGCTGTCGGTTTTGTGTGCTGAGCTCCTCTTGTACTGACATATCCCATATTGCAAGCTCTGCTCAGAATGTCTTGGTGTTTTTTGGTTTTGGTGGGCTCAGCCCATCCATGAAACCTCTTCTGTCTTTGAGCATTTCCCAGCTGAGGTCCACTGGGGAATCCTCTGTGCAGCTGCAGTCAGAGAAGCGGCAGAGGAGGTCCCTTCAGAACTGCAGAATCCAAGCTGGAGGAAATGGGACTTCATGCAACCCTCGGGCAAGTAGCAGCCTCCAAGTCAACAAAGGGTGGTCCAGCGTCCACCATCTTCCCTGCTTGACCCGGGTTGGTGGGGAACTTGAGAGGACCAACCCTCCACTGCCTTCTTCTGGTGGGGAGACTTTATTTCTGGCATTTACTTCTTCACTACCCAAGACCGTAGGTACTTTAGAGGGATTTGTCCCTCCACAGGGTGGCACCTGCCCCTCCAGGGATTCCTTTTATACAGTTACAGGGGTCTATATAAAGTGCTGCCAGCTGGAAAGTATTTTGAAGAGATTCCTCCCTGCTCTTCACTAAGGGTCATAAATTCAGCTGGTATTTGAGAGAATCTCAAATGCACTTCCAGGACTGTTTGCTGAGGGCTTTACATCCGCCAGAGTCCACTTAAAATAAAAGGATTACTGGGAGTCAAGTGTTAGATTACCTGGTGCTTGTTAATTGCGCTGCAGAGGCTTTAGCAAGCAACTGGCTCTAGCAGAGAGCAGCACTTTGGTATGAATGGTGTTATATAAATGAACATAATGTAACCTAACGTCATGCTTCCGCATCATGTCACATCTCTGGGCTCAGGGCAGTGGTGAGTCCAGTTCACAAGCATACCGGATACAGGAAAAGGCATGGGGGATGTGTGTGAAAACAGGGTGAGAATCAAGGCCTTTGGGATCTGAGGAAGGAGTGCTTTTCAGTGCTCGGGTGTTCAGGCATACTGAGCTCAGTTCCTGTCTCCCTTTGGCTGTATGGCCTTGGGATCTGATTTTGAGAAGGGTTGAGTTTAACGGAAGCAGTAAATGCCGAGACCACCTGAAACTCAAATGCTCTCCTTCCCGCGGGGCTTATTTCACCTAGACTTGTAAGAAGCTTGAAGTCCTACTTTGACAGGTCGCCAAAGAAAGCAAAGGACTTCAATCGTTGCTGCCATCAGTGCACATGCACAGAAACCTGAACAGACCACAACTGTGAAGGCTCCAAGGCAGCAAGGCCTGATGGAAATGAGAAACCTCATGAGCTATGAAAATTTCATCAGCTGGCGCTATGGAAGCAAGAATCTGGAAGTGCAGAGCAGATGGGCAGCCTGGATTCTTGAAGCCATTGTCCTTCTGATTGTTATCTGACTCTGGCATAGGGAGGATTTGGAGAATTTATGGGGGCACAAGGACCGAAGGCTATCTTGAAATATCCCTGCCTGACACGTGGCGTGGTGCAGATGCAATTGCTGGGTGCGCAGCAGAGGTTTTTGCACAATATTCCCAAGGTCATGGAAGCAGGGTCCTGCTGAGCACCTGTCTTTTATTGTGTAAGAGAGGGGACCGTGTGGGCAGAGCTTGCAGTGCTGCAAGCTGGTACTATCTGAATGCAAATCTGAAGGCTTTGTAAATGCTGCACATCATCCAAATACTATCATTGTGACTGTTCTCAGCCACACGAATTTCCTCTGGAGTAGGCTCCAATATTTACCATGTGAATAATCATTTCAGGAGCTGTTTGTGAAAGAAACGATAGTAGGGAAAGGGAGCGGAAGGTGAGCAAGTCCACGCACCAGACATGGGAGGCAACAAAGTACCTGTGTGAGGTACTCAGAGTGGAATAAATGGAGCAGTTTGTGTCAAGATTAAAATGTGTTGACTTCTTGAAGTCCCAAGGCTAGAACAACAGAGTGGAAGATTTTGCAAATGAAGACCGAAGCACGTTAATAAATTGCATCCAGGTTGGACTAGCCCTTGTTTGCCTTTGACTAGAACACACTGTCCTCAGCCCCTCTGCTTTAAGAATGCAGCAGTCGCCCTTGAGGCTTTTAGGCAGATTTTCCGATTTACTCCCCCCCTGCTCCTTCTCCTCTCACGGAGGACCCTTCCCTAGTGACAGGCTGTGATGCGCGGCAGTCTGTCACCGTGTTTCTCAGGAAGCGAGGCACATAACAAGGGGAAGGAGCTAACCCTGGACACTGGATCCCAGTGAATTGTCCTGGCTGGCAAACACCTGAAGCGGGTGGCTCACTTTGGGGTCCCAAGTACACCCTCAGGCCTTTTTTCTGCCATCCTCATCAACTCAGGGGCTGAGCTGCCTCTTTTCAAGGTCTGCTCTCAGCTCTGTAACCTCGGAGATGGCCGGTGCGGTGCCCAAAGGCTGCAGCCCGCCTGCTCAGCTGGAGCCTTCAGAAGCACAAGGCAGGGTCTTCATCCTTCCCCAGCCGGGCGAGAGGCCTCTGCCAGCGCAGTGCTGCGGACGGCAGCTGAGCAGCCGGCGGGCCACCCCGTGTACTTCCACACGTCTGAAGGGACCTCACCCTGCCAGCTTCCCACCCGAGGGCACACGGTCCCGCTTAGCCGCTCTGCTCCTGCGCCATGCCCCGGGCACCGCCTCTTCTCTCCCCCCCCCTTGGCATTCAGGTTCGCTCGTCCCGACCCTCCCCCCCGCGCGGCCCCGTTGGTTTCGTCTCGTAGCCCCTCTCCCTCGGCCCGCCCCTCTCCTCGCGTTGCCGCGGTGACGGGGGAGACGCGCCGCGCGCCGCCACGCCTGGCCCCGCCCCCCCGCTTGCCGGCCGATGACGCAGCTGCGCTGCGGCGTGGGGATTCCGCCGGATTACCCGGCGTGCCCCGCGGCAGAATGGCGGCCTGAAGCGGGAGCGTGGGGCCGAGCCGAGCGGGGGCAAAGTTTGGGGCGGGCTCGAGGTGGGGCCGAACCTTGGCAGAACCGGCCGCAAAGTCACTGGGACCCCGGGCGGAGCCGAGCCCGACAGGGTCAGAGCCGGGCTGGGGCCCTAGGGGCGGGGAGCGGGGAACGCGACCGGCTCGGGACTGAGCCCGGGCCCAGGCGGGGCCCCTTTGCGGCCCCGGCCTCGGCGGCCTTGCCGGGCGGGCTTCCCTGCGAACGGGAGGGCTCTCCTTGTTCCCGTGTGTGGGCCGGGGTCGGGAGGAGGTGTCGCGTTCCCCGAGGGCTGCGGGTCTGGGAGGCTCGCACCCTGGGCAGGGGCAGTCAGCCAGGCGGGGTGGGTGGCGGGTGGTGGCCGGGTGCGGGAGCATATTGGGGCCGCAGCCTCGGCCCTGAGGAAGGGGCCGTCCCCATGGGGAAGGCTGGTAGTACTACTGCCTCGGCCATCAGGGCTTTAGGGAGCTCTCCTTCCTGGGGGAGAGATCTGTGGTGGGGAGCAGAGCAGGCATGGAAGCAGCAGGCCAGGCTAGGTCTGTGCAAGGTGTAGCCTTGTCTGGGTGATGGGAGAGGTAGGTAGTGGGGAGATGTGAAAGCTGTATCTGTGCAGGGAGCATTGCTGAAGTAGGGGCTGGAAGGTGGAAGAAGTCTGCACCAGCATGTGTGTGTCAAAGAACCAGAGTATCATTGACAGAGGCAGAACTGGAAGGGAGGCAGTAGTACTTGTCTTGTGCCAAATCTGGCGGGGGGGATTGGAAATTTTCTACCAGCCTGAACATCCTCTCTAGTGGAAGAGGTGCTTCCTGCTATAGAATTAGTGAGTGGCCCCTGGGAACATATGAAGACTCTAAAGAAGAACAGACAAACAGTAAATACTGAGCTGCCTCTTGCTTTGGGCTTGAGCACACTGCATGGAGCAGAGTAAAAGATCAAATGCTAATAAACAGATTTGTAGATGGGCAGGAGATTGTACTGGTAGGCATCATAGTGTGCAGGTGATGTGCAAGTCTGGCAAGGCTGAGAATGACCTAGATCTGAGAGATGCCAGGTGTACATTGTCCACTGAAAAGAATCATCCATCAAAGGTTGATAGTTCTGTGCCAGCAAAAGCTTTTCAGAGGTATGCATCTCTGTTTTACAGATTCAGAGAAAACTGAGATAAAGGGCCTATGTAAGAGGAAGCAGTGGGTCCTTATTGAAGCACCAGACAGCAGGTAAGAAAACCAGGAACGAGCTGATGCTAAGTCAGACTGCATTCTTTTGATCCCACTACTTACTTTTTTTTTGAGGATATGTGAACCACGTACCTTAAAAAGTGTCCTTCTCTGTGGTGCTCTCTGCATCATGGTAGGCCTGTGTTGCCTGCATTGAGAAGCCAGGGGTGTCAATGAATTGGGAGTGACTCTGAAAAATTCATTTAGAGCTCCTGGGAGGAAATTTCAATTAAAGCTGTAAGCCAGTGCTCATCACATGCCACCCAGAGAAGCAGTCCAAAGTCTGCACTTTGAAGTAGCTGCGTTGTCTGTGTAATCACAAGAGGTGCCAGAATCCCAATGAAATCCTTCTGACGGTGTGCTCTTGCCATAATTGCAATGCCAAAGTTAAGTAATTCTAGTGACCCTTTCTTCTGTTAGATTATTTATTCCAACCACATTGTTTTTTCCACACGTATTTTAACTGATCCCTTGATGGTTGCTGCAGGTGTACTGCTGGCCTTTCTGTCCTCTCCTGAACTCACTGTTGAGATCCAATTTGAAGGAGCAGCTATTTGGTACCCAAGCAGCTGGTCCTTTGATTATACCTTTCAGGACTTATCAAATCACTTTTAGTACAACTCCTTTTCTTCACTTACTGAATCACTGCAAAAAGTGTATGTATCCCAATAGTGCTTTGCATACAGTGTGTTTCAGCTTCTGGATGTTAAATCAGCATTTAAGCAAGCAGGTCTTAGCTGTGGTATTATGAGCTTTTGGCTATCCATTTTTTCCCAGGCACACAGTGATCTTGAAATCATGGGAATGTATTTCGGCAGGGCCAGCAGAGTTCCAAAGTGCAAGCCATGGCTATCTTCATCTTTAATATTAACAATGCAGTGGGTCAGGAGAGGAAGAATTATGTGTCAAGACATGTTGCCTCTTCAAACCAGCTTTCTGAACCAAAGATGACCTTGCATTCTTTTCCAGTCTGTTTCAGGTTGTCTGTTGGCTGCTAAGTCACTTGCTATGCAGCTTTGAAGCCCTGAATTCTTACCTCTGCTATCTGCTCTAACTACGATCATGTGACATAGTATGTAGGGGAAATAGACTACAGCTATGAAAGAGGTCCAGTCCTTCGCAGGTCAGCCCCCTTTTTTGCCCCAGAGCAGGACAAGTAAAGTCAGATGGGATAAATTTTGGTCAATGTGCTGGTGTGAATGGTGCCAGAGCTGTTTTGGAGAAAGGGTTTGTGGTGTGGCATATAAAGTGCTTTTAAAAAGGTGAAGAAAGCCAAGCTATTTGAAAAATAGCAAAGTAAACAAGTTTCAGTAATATGCCACTGTATTTTTTGGTAGTTGTTTGAAATAGACTCAATGCTTGTGAGTTCTGGAGGTGAGCTCCCTAACCTCTTAAAATGTCTGCTGTGTTTTATGGTGGGTTGACTGAAAACGACTCTGGGATTTCTGTGTATTGACACATCTATAGCATGGTCCCATTAAGTAGTTCTGGAGCTCATAACAAATTAACAGTGTTGTGTACTTGTTAGCAAGGGTCTAGCTTTTACAGCACAGTGTGACAAGAGTAATGCCATTCATGTTGCTGGGAGATGTACAATATGTAGGGGTCTCAATGAGTCTGCATATGGTACAGATTGAGAGCAGGATTCCTTTGCTAAGAAATGAAGATCTGGCTTTTTGGCTCATCTCTGCTCTTTTGACTGGGTTGTCAGGAACTGGAATTGTCATAATAGAGCAGAATTTCTTGGCTGTTCAACTTAGTTGATGCTTTGAGATTAAATTTAAGGCCCTGAAGCTGTGTACGTTCATCTCCTTGCTTGAAGACTTTGGCTGGGGAGATATCCCCTTTTCATACGACACCTTGAGCTATGGAGAGAGTAAGTGCTTGTGGCATTTGTGCTAGCTGTTTATATTTCAAGTCACTAATAACTAGGTAAATATGATCCTCTCTGAGGAGGATGCTTTTTTACATAGGACAGCAAAGGAGCTATGTCCGTAATCTGCACAAACAGTGCTGATGCCTTAGGGCATGAAATCGTCCATCCTGTTTCCCTGCCAGTTCCCCTGCCTGAGGGCTTTTCCTTAGATCTAGATTGGCTGAGTTTGTAACTGCAGTAGGAAGAATGTTACTTTTAAAAACTGAAGTACCTTTACAGCTGGTTGGAGGGGGAAGGGTGACCTGTGGTCAGAATTCTGAACTACAGTGTAGGGTACCTAATTTCTGACAGATTTATTGTGTGTGTTCAGGTTGTTACTGTTTCTTGCTCTTCATTCTTTGGTTGCAGTATACAGTTGACACCCATCTTATTGGTGATTTGAGGAAGAGTTCCTTAAGTGTCTACAAGATGCTTGGATACTGTGGTGTTGAATGCTTTAGTAAAGTTCAGTGGAGGAGAGATGAAAATGATATTCCAAGCTATGAGTTCAAAATGAGGTGGCCTCCTGTGTGATCCTCTGTCCTGGGTATTCTGTAGCATGGTGAAATTGCTATAGAGTGGAAGTCAGGCCCTACCTTGTTTAAGACAACTAGGCACTTTGAGATTCTCTCCATTCTTTACTTTCCCAGGAGCTGTTTGCTTGTTTTCCTGGCTTTTAACACCTAGCTGAATCATTTTGACTTTAATTGATCTTCTCTCTTTTTTGCCCCACCATTTGTTCAAGACTTGGAAATTGTTCTGTTCATGTCAGGATGGTTATGTATGATCTTACTGCTTATATCCTCAGACAGAGAGGGTTGAAGGCAGCAGCTTGCAGGCTGGCTCGTATTTGGAATGACATGAGCCACCCTCTCT
Organism: Pezoporus occidentalis; assembly: GCF_034315485.1. NCBI lineage: Eukaryota > Metazoa > Chordata > Aves > Psittaciformes > Psittacidae > Pezoporus > Pezoporus occidentalis. Next base: position 3,907,508 of record NW_026915376.1, read on the forward strand.
GGAGTGTTGTCCTGTGAGCTGTGCTTAGGACGGAAATGGCATGGAAGGCCCTGTAGGAGTGTGAGAATAACATTGCAATGGTTGGAATGCAGGATAAGCATCACTTGGGTGGGCTCAGTTTTCCTCTGCTTTTCAACAATGCTGGGTGCCAAGCCTGAGGAAGACCGCTGTGCAGAGGTGAAGGAGCTGGAATGTATTCTTCAGTTGAGGTGAATGCAATTCAGTGAAACTGATAGGCATCAAACTGAATAATGATTTTAAAGTATTTTCACATGATGTCTAATCTGTGGAAATTCACTACCACATAATAGCACTGAGGCTAAGAGCTGAGCAGGATTCAGAAAGATCAAGCGCTTATGAGTGGAAACGTTCAGACTTGCTTTAGCTAAAGAGCTTGCTTTAGAAGGTGTATTTTTCAGACACAACCCAATCTCTTAACAGGTAAAGGTTTGAAGAAAGGGCAGTTTGTTCCATAATTGTCCACTGAAGCTTTTTGCTCCATCTTTTAAACCACCTTGTATTGGCCCACATCAGAGGCAAAGGCACTGAATCACACGTATTTGCTGTTAGGTGGCCACTAACCTTTTTTTCGGTGATAACTGCATTAGTTAAAAAACCATCAGCCAAAACACAAACCCACAAAGCACTCCAGCTGCTTTGATTAGGCCTGGTGCTTGAGGATTTTAAGCTGGTGAAGAGCAGGGTCCTTGGAAAGATAGTGCAGTCCACAGATAAGGACTGTCTTATTCGTGAATGTGAACACATATAAGTATTGTCTCTTCATGCCAAGTGGTCAGGAAAAGCACTTTGTGCTTCCTGCTGTTGCTTGTAAAAAGGGAAAGAATGTGTGGAGTTTGGCCTTTCCACGTTGCAGTCTTGTAGTGGACTTTAGTCCAGAGGGCAGTTGAAATGAAGGGCTTTAAGGCTGTTCGAGTGAGATCCAGTATGTTGTAGTGTGAGCCTCAGCACACTAGTGTCTGAGAAGACAGTCTGTGTCCTGTGCTCATGTCCAATCTATGTTGAGGATCAAGAGAATCATCAGTGCTGCTTAGTCAAGTAGGCATAAATTCTGTTTGATGAATAGGCTAATAAAGGTAAGTGGCAGCGGTATGGAGGCACATGTACAAAGGTGTATGTTTGTAAGGTTTTCCTAAATGCAAGGGGTCCTCCTGAAGAAGAAGGTGTGCATGAGGGGATTCTCTGAGCTAGGAGCAGGTCATGCAAACCTTGAGATCCCTGTATGGGTGCCCTCTTTATGGGCTGTTCTAGGAACAACATGTGCTTTAGGGTACAATGTAACCCTTTTGTGACAGGCGTAATAATGGCTGAGTAAAGGATTACTGATGTTCACAGAGGTTTTGTGGTGCTGAGAAAATGAAACGGGTCAGGATTGGAAAATAAGGTTTCTTGCAAGGGTTAGGCTGGTTTTCAGACACAGAGAATCTTGCTTGCTGCTGGTGGCAAGAGAGAACTGGTTTAAATTTCTGATTTCTGGAGGTCAGCAAATTCAGAACTGAAAGTCCCATAGTGACTACTGTGTCTTTGCTCGAGTTCAATATTTGTATTTTGAGTCCGTGATAAAGCTTGCTTTGGCAATGCTGTGGGAGTCATAACTGGATTTTCTTACTCTTGTGTTTAAAGTCTCAGTTGTCCAGCTGCATTAATGTGACACTCATGCATGAATGGTTGTGAAATTAAAAGGAACACATGGGGTAGTTTCTTTAACTATTGGAGAATTATACTCAGGCTCATAAACAGCCTTACAGCATTTGTAACAAAATAATTTAAGTTTTTCCTGAGATTAATAATTAGATAATCATTGTGGCAGTAAGATTTTTGACCATTATTTTAGCATATGCTACTCAGGGTAACTACTTTTAGACCTGGGTGCACAAGCTTTCTACAATTCCCAGAGATGCCTTGTTTCATTATCTCCTAAATCAGATTTCATCCTGCAGCTTTTCTGTTCATTATTGAGGGCTTGGCTGCTGCCCGTTGGGAGGTGACTTGAAATCTAGTCTGTTTCACATAACTTAAAAGTGATTGCAGTTAGTTCCACTGTCTGTTTTTTCTTGTGTGTTTTTATTTATATTTATTTTCCCTTATGGAGAACTCTTCCCTTTTCCCTTTTACATGTGGGAGATCTATACCCAGTGTACTGTGTGCACAGTCCTTTTCGGGAGGGGGGAAGAAAATAATGTAAAATGACAGGATATTTGTTTAAAATTAAAATTGTTTTAAGTAACCTTTCTTGAGAGTGGACTTCAAGTTCACATCCTACCTTTAAGGGGTTTTATTTTTCTGAGCAGAAAGTGTCTCATGCACTAAAATATGCAAAATATATTTCTTGAACTTTTAGAATTGAATTTCTAAGCATTGCTTGCACTATGGCTATGTAAATGCCATGAAATAAAAACTGCTCAGAAGGATTTTCTCAGGTGACTGCGTTTTGCTAGCGATACACTCTATAGTAGATGTTTGTGTAGGCACTCAATCTAATTTCTTCTTGGGTTAGTGCAGAGTGTCATTTTTGGGAAGCTTCTTGTACCAGGTTAGATTGATTCCTGAAAGGAAATCACCCTTGCTGGGCTGCAGAATTTCTGCAGAATCTACTTACAAGTGTATCCGTTTTCCCTTGATTAGATGATGCCTTTGTAAATAGGTCCCCAGGTGCATCTGAAATGGCTATAAGAGAATTCAGTGTCATCAAGGCTCCAGCTGGATGGGTAGAACTGTATTACTATGCAGCTCCAGAGATGATTTACTACCTGACTGACAACTTGCAATATAAACATTAGTCCAAGCATGATCTTGTCCCAAAACCCTGCCTGCACAGGGAGCCAGGAGTCTTCCTGCCACACGCCATAAATCGTTTATGGTTTGCTCATGCTCGTACATTTGAAAACCAGCTGTGTACTGGGGATTAGCAGTTTGCAGAAGGCCCGTGCGGGGCTAAATTAGGGTCTCTTGCCCTGGTGGTGAATGTTGGTGTCAGAATAGCAGGAGTGCCTCTCTGCAGTGGGAGGAGACAATTTACTCTAGGAATGGGGGGTGGATGCAGGGTATCTGTGAGGGTACAGCAGCCAGGGGAGAGCATTGGATTGCACTGCTCAGATGCCTGGCTGATAGCTGTCCAGCATGGTGAAAGATTGAACAATTAATTGTTGACTGTATGTCTTTTAAATTTTATTTATGTATTTATTATTTCTATATATTTTGTATGTATAATGTATGTACACACAAAATACAAGCAGACTATTTCTGTCTTCTAGAAGCTGAAGGAGTTTTGGGGTCTTTCTTTTACATTGTGATGAGTGGTTTCCTTTTTTCTAGCCCAAGGTAGCAGAACCAAATTATATGCAAGGCCATCTGGGGCTTCAGAACTAATTTCAGCTTTAATAAAAAGTTTCACTGTGTCACTTGAATTTATTACAGCTTTGCAACTTCAGCTCCCAAAGTACGACTATTTTTGGGCTGGCTGTGATAATTTAAATCACCTCCTGGAGCTTCTAATGACTAACTTGTGTTTATGGTGAAACCTCCCATTTATCCAAACCCTGGAAGCACAATCTGTTTGATAACTCTTAAATGTACGATGCTTTTACATTGATGCCTAGTACATCAAAGCCTAAAGTCAGTTGGGACCTTCAGGTCTTTCTGTAATGAGGAGAATATGCAAATTTTGCTGTACAAATGAGACTAGACAGTACAGTTCAGATACCTCCTTTGTGCTGGCTGAAGGACCAGCTGCTGAGTAAAGCAGATAGAAGCAGATCATTTTTAGCTGGGTTGGTGTTGCCATCAACAAATTCTTTCTTGGGTGGGTTGGGTAAGAATCTGGGTGGAATGTGTCATCAAGGTGCCCTCTCCTAGATGCACCAGCTGAACATAAGTGCTTCCAGACTGTACCGTGAGCCAGTGGGCTCTGGGTAAAGCAGGAGACTTGTTTCCAAAATGACACAGTTCTTAATATTTTGTTGAAGCTGCTGTGCAAGCATCCCTCTGAAATAAGGCCATTTTCCTGTAGCTTCCTTTTCTCCTCCCTGTCGTAGGTTTGGGGAGAGTAGCTGGAAGCGCTCATCCTAGGCTTCTTTGAGCCTAGGATTTGCCTCCATTTTTCTGACTCCTTTTGGTGAAAGGCTGTACAGTCTGCTTGATTCTGTGCTTTGCTGAGATGGAGGCCAGATAGCACCACATATGTTTGTGGCTGTTTATGTGGGCATTTGAGATTTCGAAGGCACCTGCTAATGAGTTGTAGGTCATTTCATGTCAGATTGGCTAAGTTTCCATCAGGCTGTTTCTTTGTTGCGGCAAGGCATATGGACTGTGTATGTTTGGGGATCCCTATTACCTATCTCAGATGGAGAGGGCTTTCCTCCCATTTGCTGCCTCCTCTCTTGCCACAAGAAAAATATAATCATCTGATTCTGGTGAGCTGTAACCTCCAGATGGAATGAGATGTTTTGCTGTTACTTATATAGACTTTCCAGATATATACAGAGGTTAGAGAGGGGCGTGGGTATGTGACTGTATTTTGAGCTTTCCCTCCTCCTTGTTTTTGATGCTGCTGTTGGAATTCCCCCTTCCCTTTTTTTCTGGGAACCAGTGTGAAGGAATTGCTGTCACCCAGAGAAGAATTTGCTTTCCTCAAGGCCTTAGCTCTCCAGTTTAGGAGTTTGCCTGACTTCTACTGGCAGTAGTTTGTTTGTGAGCTTGCCTTACTCAAATCTTCTGGGGTAGGTCTGAAGGGAACAATTTGAGGCAGTGGAAATCTCAACTCAGAGATGCTGGGATAGAGAAGGGAAGGAAAGAACAGAGTTAGCAATACAGTTAACTTTTCCCCCCTCACCCCCCTCCTTTTTTTCTCCGTTTCCTCACCTGCCCAGCTGTGTAGTAGGTTAGCAGTACGTGTCTGTTCTTATTCTTATGAAAGTAGACTTTGTTCTCTGAAGACTGCTAATCATGCCCCATGGGGGTGTAATCAGTTATAAGGTATTTAATACAGTGCAGGCGGGAACAGGCTGCCTGGCCGGGCTGGCAGATTGCAACACTACAATTATAAAGGGCCCCTTTCCCCCACTCACCCACCCACCGGTGGCAGGATGCGGGTTGTACCTTGAAACAGTATTACGCCTATGAAACAGAAAGGTGTAGTGGGGGAAGGGAAAGCAGAGGCTGAAGAGGCAGCTCCTGTTCTGGGAAACAGGCAGACCTACGTTCTGTGAGAGCTGCAGTCATTTCAGGTTGCACTGTTGAGACTTGTGGATGTTTGGGGTTTGAGTCCTGTCACCATCAAAGTGGATTACACAGAGATGGCCCTTGGCAGCCTGTAAGAGCAGCAGGGCTTCCGTCTCCCTGAAATGGGTTTTCTTGTGGTGGCTGGGGTTGGAGAGGTATGGAGTGGTTAGAAGTGGAGGAGCCCTTTCTCCTGCATGCTGTGATTTAGACACCTAATCTGTTTGGTGCTTTTGTAAATCCTGCCAGGCTTCTATTTATATCTTTGGATATAAATCTATTGGTAAATCTGGCCTTTCATGCTGCTTTCTTCTGAGTACTGGAGCAGCTTAACCTTACTGCCTTAGAAGGGAGTAGGTGGCTTGAGGCCTTGCATTTTAATGGATTTGGGGAACTTTACTGGACCTCATCTGGTCTGTTCTTGTTGCCTAACACCAGACCATTCCCCTTGGTGAGTGCCATGAAATACACATATGGAGTGTGGAGAGGCTGGGTCGTAGCCTTATAAACCATCCCTGCTCCAGCAGCCTGCTGGATGCATTGGCGTGTTTCTGGAGCTTATGGGTACACTAACCTTTCCTCTTCCAAGTTCTCCAGAGATTACAGTGTTTCAGCCCTTCATTGGTGCTCTTTGAATTTGCTGAGGCTGTTTTGTGCAGTGATAACTTAGGTCTTCCTCTCTGTGTGTTCTCTTTGCTTCTTGGAAAGTAGAAGAGAATATGTGTTCTACTATATCCATTTGTGTTAAGCTGTTCCTGTCATTTTTGCCTCATGAAATCCTGCTCCTTTATGACATCCAGAAGTTCAGAACCTGCTCTGTGAAGCACAGCAGATAGAAGCTCTTTTTTTTGGCAGCCTTTTGAATATTGGTGTAGATTCAAGTGGGATATATTCTTGCTACAGCACTTGTGAGCATTGGCTTTCCTGCTTGGTGCTGAAAGAACATTGGCTATTAAGTCTCACAGTTGGCCTTTAGCACTGGGCAGTGAGGTTTTAGGAGTGGGTTGATATTTAGCTGTATTACACAAAGTGTGTGCAGATGCAGAACGTGGAGGGTTCACAATACAGCATTCCTTTTGAGGTCTTGAGAATGCTGCTGCTGACCACCTCCTGATGCATCCTCATCATTTTACGTTCAGAATAACTTCATGTTTGGGCACTGTGAGTTCTCTGGAAAGCTTTGGGATTTGCAGGGGGCCACATGAAGGAGGAGTAGTGTTTTTCTTCTGACTAGAGTCTGTGACTCTAGAACAGTGAGGTTCTGAGATGAGAACTTACCTGATGTCTGGGGCTTTTGTACATTGAGTCTCTATTCTCTTGATCACATAAGAGACCAGGTATAAGTGCTGTAAGGGGAGAATAATGTACAACAAAGATCAGATATGTGTCTGTGCACAGTGGGGACAGTGTTTATGAAAGGACTTTGGGGTAATAAGGAAGTTCCTGCATCTCAGAGAAGCTGCTTGACTTACGGTAGAGTGGTTTTCTGGGGATGGAAAAGGCCTGGATCCTTCTAAGCATCCCTAATGCCTGAAGTCAACTTCTTACTCTGTTCTGCTCCCTCAGCTCAACAAGTCTCAGTGTTATCTTTGCTCCTTGTCTTATAGGAAGAGTCAGGGAAATTCCCTTCCCAGGCTACTGCACAGAGCTTTTCCTGTCCTGGACTGTGGACAGGAACTTGGTGGCAGCTCTCCTGCCCATGACTTGCATGCCCCGTTGATAACTCTCCTGCCTTGTTCTGTTTCTCTTTCCCCGTGGCTCAAGAAGTTGCCTGGAGAAATCAAGGAGTCTCCCACACATGAATTTGAGGCTGTAGCTGCTGTTGGGGTCCTGGCAGTGGCAGGGTTATCATGTGTGGAGAGCGTGGCGGGTGTCAGTGTGTTGGGTGTGTGGGCTTGCTGCTTGTTTTCCTTCCCTGCCTGGTGAGGAATGCGATGTGTTTGCCTTCCTTGGCCTGTGGTTGCAACTGCATTCCTGCACTGGGAGTCAGCAGAGCGGCGGGCGGCGTGCTGTTCATGCCCTCTAGCTACATGCTTTCAGCTCCACATCAAAGGTGTGTTTAGTGTGTAGCTTGTGCCATTCTTGGCCACACCTGATGGCCTGCAGGCATGCAGGAGGCGGGGTCTGGCTGTGTTTGCAGATGGCATTCAGGGTTCAGACTTCTTGCTTGTGGAAAGGCTGGAGCTGAGTCCGTGCTAAACAACCCCAGGAATGCAGCGGGAGAGCTAAGCGGCACAGTCACTCCAGGGGCATGTCCTAGCAGCAATGTTTCCTTTATAGCTGCAGCAAAATAAGTCATGCCTGTTTCTCCAAAGGAACTGGCTGTTTGCTTGGGTGTGTTGTAGGGTTTAATTTACACCGATAAGGCCAATTAAGGTTGGCTCATCCCCCCTGCAGCCTCTGTGCTCTTGGCAATCGGTAGATGATTGAGTGGCTCCTGCCATCAAGGTCTGCTCAGTACAAACTGTGCATGAGATGTCTGCTTGGAGATGGAATGGCTCTGGGATCTAACCTGGGCAGGAGTGCTTCCCTCAGTTGGTGCGTAAATGTTCTTACATGTATATGCTGCAGCTGAATTGCTCCAGTATCTTCTGGAAAAGCTTCATTTTCTGGCTGGCGCCTCAAGAGATGCGGATGGAAAGCTTGGTGAAGGATGGCAGATCAGGATGCAGATGCGTTATTTTGGGATCCTTGACATGATGTCTGCGAGAAAGTGTCAGTTGTTTCCTATGCCCTTGTCATGGAAGCCATCCTTGTCCTCTTTATGTAAGCCTGATACAGGGAAACATGATCACTTTTGGCAGTGTCAATATGGGCAGACCACAGGCAAGGCTTGTGGAATGAACAGTAGAGCATGGTCTATGTGCTGAGTAAGTCATGGGCTGTTCAATTCATGACCCAATTTGCTTTGATCTTTGGGACTTGTAATTTCCCTTCTGGCAGTTTTTAGTAGCCTGAAATTCTGTGAGCTGCCAGTCACTTCCATATTAAAGTTAGTCTTTTGCAGAAGACCTCCCTACTGCCATCCTTAAACAGCAGCAGGCATGAAAGAATTGGCGTTCAGAAGTGCTCTGGCTTTATAGCACAGTTTTTGCTTTTAAGCTGTTGCCACAGTCTCTGGGTCACTTGCTGCAAAGCTCCTTTTACCAGACTGGTTCATGCCACCCTCTGTCTTGCAGGATATACATCATTACTTTTCAAAGCCGGATCTCAGTGATAGGTGATTAGGGCAATATTACTTGTTGCAAAAGATTCTTACCATTGTGAAATGGTTGGAAATTATTCACATTGGATTCTCTTCTCTCTTGATTACATGTAAACTCTGCATTTCATTTCATGCCACTGTCTCCATACCTGACTTTTAGGGCTTGGGTGTTGACAAGAAAGAGTGTTTCCTGAATCTTCATTTGCCTTCCTCTGTTCTGCAGTGCCACACTGGACGGTATACTCTGTGGTAGCATGAAGTGTAGCAAAATACAAAAAAGTCTAAAAATGGGTTATGTGGAATATTATGATAGAACATTTAAGTGTGTATAACAATTGGGCATTTCAGCTTTGCCATGCAATATAGGAGGTCTTGTTCAGGATTAAATACTGCTTCTGGTAGTCCCTTTCTAACTGCCAGGAAAGGGAGTAAGGGACCTGGAATGAAATGGATGTGACATTAGCTAAGGAGGAAGGAGGGCTGATTCTTGGCCTTTTATTTCCGGTAAGTGAGTTTTAATATATTGCAGAGAGAAAGTGACTAGTTTCTTGGTTTGGCTTCCGTGCCGGCCTTCAGGAATCCAGATCTGAGTGCTTCTGTGTCCACTCCCTAACGCCTCTGCCAGGGAGATGTGCTCCTACGGCTAGAGTAACCCTCACCGAGTAGCTAGATCTCCCCCTGGTGGGACCCGGAGCAGAAAGCAGGGCTTCGGCTGGCTAGTAAAACTGGAATTGGTCTGATCCTGGGGCATCCTGAGCCGGCAGCAGATGTGTTTCTCCAGTTGAGACATTCCTTAGTCCAGAGTCACAGACTCCGTAGAGCTGAGCTCATGCAGCTGCATGAAGCTGAAAGCATAGTGAACAGCTTGCTGAACAAACATCTTATCTTTGCAACATCTGCCTGCTACATACTGGCATTCATCCATGGTCTTTGCCCTTAGATGAGTGGTGAGCTGCTAGGTCTTTGAGAGGTTTAGTCTGACACTTGACCATAAAAAAAAATTAGCTGAACACAGTGGCTTGCCTTCTTTAGGATACCTGGGGCTGATTATTCTCTGCTCTCAGTCAAAGCCCCTTTGAGGATAGGTGACTTCACTTGCAGCTCGGGTATCTCATTCCCACCTTACTCTCTCAAGACCTGCACAGGGCTTACTTACAAGGGTTTCTACAGGGAGAAGCCCCATGGAGGTAAAGAGCTTGTCTTTGCTGCTGAAAAATGAGATGTTTTTCCTTAACCTTGGAATAATTAATAGGCTTATGCTATCCCAAAGGATAATGATGGTAGAGACCAAGCATTTCAGTTTTACAAGAGCATTGCTGGCCAGAGAATGTAGTGCTAGTCTGGACAAGCTGACCTTATGGTAAAACTGAAGTGCTGGGCCTTCACTGCCATTTCCCCTTGAGACAATTTATGCTCATGATTAGCTCCAGCTGAAGAACAACACTGGTGACAGATGTGGAAGGAGATAGCTGATGAGAGCACTGACTGCTGCAAGAAGCGGTTGTGTCTGAGGGAAGAGCCAAAGCAACCCTGCTTGGTCTTAGGTGGGGCATCTGTGGTTATCTCCTTCCAAGGGAGGAAGGTGAACCTAGAATGTACAATACAGCATATGGGAGAGACAAGCAGTGCAGCCTGTGTCTGCTGATGACAGGCAGCCTCTTCATGTACGGCCTGTAGGGCATCTGTTGGAGGTGTATGTCCCCTCTACTGTGGTTAGGATCCTGCTGCTGAAAAATCTGACTGGAGCCCAGGTGAATGGGGAGAGAAGAGCCATAGCCAGTTGCGTGCTTTATACAGGTCACCAGTGAAAGGTGGGTGGGTGGATCTGTGCGTTTTTCCTAAGCTGGATTAAACCATGTTGTATTCCTGTGACTGAATTCTCAGAATAGAATCAGCAGTTCAGTGGTGCTGAAGACTAAGAAAATCATTAAAGAAAACCTTTAGCACCACCACCAAACGCCACCCCCCCACCCCCCGTCCCCCAGCAAACCAACAAAACCCAAATGAGGCAAACTGAAGCAGTTTAACTACAGGGCCCCACCACAAAAAAGAGAGGAGATGTTCCAGGGTTGCATTCTGCTTCAGGAGCCATGCTGCTCTATTGTTTACAGAGTTGAAACAAGTTTTGTGCCTGTTCGTGCCCTTGGCTCAGGCTCTGAATGTGCTAGGCCCAAAGCATGTTTTTGAAAGCTGTCTCCTTTCTTTGTTCTTGTGGCCTGTTGAGACGACTATTGCCATTGTATGTATGTGTGTGTGTGTGTGCGTGCATGCCCTACCAGTCCACATCATGCCTGGGTGCAGAGGCTCAGTGGGAGCTCATGGGGAATACTTGATGCGGTCTCCAGGGTAGGTGGTGGCTGTCACTTCAGTTAAGTGGGAGGCATCTGTACCTGGTAAGAATCCTTCTTTGCAAAGGAGTCAGTAAAAACATCATTTGTAACCTTTGGGTAGGGGAAGTGTCAGGATATAATAAGCTTTGGGAAAAAGCTGTGACCCCCTTTCTCTTTTCTCCCTTTGGGTGAATAGGTGTATTCCTCTAATACCACTGTTTCAGTGCTAACGCTGCTTTTCCCTGCCAGCTTATTATGAGCTATTGCTCATTGTAGGTGAAGTGAAGATCAGGCAACTTGGTTGAAGAATGACCCTCACGCAATGCTGGAGCCTGTAATTTTACCAAATTATACTGACTGCTGTCTGTATGCAGTGCTGTGGAGATAAAATCATAAAATATTTCTGCACTAGTTCTTCATTGATGAATAGCACAGAAGATGTCTCAAGTTTCCATGGCAATGCTTCTGAATGTGCTTCTGTCACCAAGAAAGAGGGGGACTTTCAGTTGATTAAGATTTGAGGGTTTTGTCTGAAAAAGGGAATAGCGGTGAGACTGCATGTTAGTTGTTTGCCTGTCTTAGGGTAGTACTTCTGAGTGATATATAATCTGGAAAAAGAGGAAGCTGACATTTGGCTAATGGCAGAGATGGACTGTGTCGTGCAAACTACAGCTGGACTCCTGGATATGCTTAACTGTTCAGCTACAGATGCAGCTGCACAATCACCCAACAGTTAAGCCTGTACCATTCTCTGCCTCTCACATCTGACCATCTGCTAGGGAAAAACTAATTAAACCAAAACAATTCTTGCTGGGATTAAACCCCAGCAGCAGAGAAAATTGAGTATAGTACAAATATTGTTCTCCTACTACTGGATAAAGGTTGCTGTTTTATTTGTAACAAAGAATTGCAGGCTATTCAACTCAATTGCTGTCAGGTAGGTGTTTAGCTCATGCACACTTTCCTTCTCTTTTCTATCCCAGCTCACTCTTGGTTTAGGTGCAAGAAATAAGGCTGTCTTGCTGAATTTTCGTGAAGTTCCTTTCTTGTGACAGCTGAGGCTGTTTAACATGGAATTTCATGCAACAGTTCACAAAGCTTTTTCTTTTGTTTTTTTTCCTACTAGTGCCTCAGTTTCCTCACTGATGGAATATAAATTGTTCTTGCCTTTCTCACTGCATGTGTTTATGGTGAACAGGAATTCTAGAGTTGGTGTGGGACCGCATAACCTTATAATTGCTAGAAGCTACCAGCATGAATCTGAGACTCAAGGCCAAACAGTTTATTGTGAAAATGTGCCTGCAGCCTTTTGAGAGTTGAAATTTACATCTCGTAAAACAGAAAATGTGTAAGTGTGGTTCCCTTAGCAGCTGAACTGTTGTGTGTACCTACAGTCCCTGTTGCCATGAGATCAGGGTTTCAAAATAGCTCTTTCAAAAATAATAAATTAAACAGTCTTACAACTGTGGTTGATTTCATAGTTGCTACTGGTACTTGGCAGAAGTGACAGCTCACTGTGTTTTTCAGAGCTGTGGCAAAATTTCGTTTCTGAAGGCCAATGAGCGATTTGGTTCTCTGCAAGAGGCTCTCGGAAGATTCTTGCTATTTTCTTTGCATGCTGAACATGGAAAACTTGTACAGAAGAGGAAGTTAATTCTGTATATGGTAGCTCAAAGATGGTAGGAGAAGGTGGCAGTGAGGACGGGGTGATGGTTGTGTTGGTGGGGTGGATGTGAGGAGGTTGCAGTGAGCTTGAAGAGTACCAAAAGAATGGAGATAAATTAAGCCTTGATAGTCAGGAGGAGCAGTTCAGGTGTGTTTTGAGAGAGTAACACAAAAAAACCACCATAATTTTTAAATTGCTGGAATTGAATTTTGACAAATATGTTTCAAAGGGAAGTTGTGTGGGAACTGAGGAGGTGAGAGGTGATTTTAGAGTATGAATTTGTAGCATGTAAAATCTGTGACCTCAGACTTGTTTTGTGTATGTGCTTAACCTACAGTCAGCAAGAGAACTTCACGTTTTGGTGGAAGAGGGACAGTAGTAAGACCATGCCTGGGGGCAGTTAGATAACATGCTCTAACTCCACACTCCAGTTGTCTCAGATAAGCTGTTGGTGAGCCATACCCTTAGGAATGAGCAAGTGGGAAACATTGCCTTCCCAGTGTCTGAACTGCTCCAGGTATGTTGGACATCAGCAAGCAAAAGCTGTGTGGGTGTATGGAAGGCAGGATACGGTGCAAGGATCTGTGGTCACCCTTCCCCTTTTGCTTGGGGAGAGTGGAGAAAACGTTATGCTGGTCTGAGCATTATGGTGATGTTTAGTTGGCACAAGGTTCAAATGTCAATACCTTTAATACCTTAATATACATTGTGTAGTGTGGTTAGCTTACACTGATTCTGAGATGTCATACTGGGTATTCCAGAAGGAAAAAACTAAACAAACAAAAACCCAGCAAAACCCTTTCTGGAAGCAGAAAAGGGAAAAAAGGGTTAACTTCAATATTGGTAAGGATTTTGCCATTGCAGGGAAGTTGATTTAACTTAATCAGATTAGAAACAGCTGTGATTATGTTAGTGCAGCATTCTTGTATAGGCATCCTTAATTTAGTTTGTGTCTTGTATTTATCTATTTAACTTAAGCTGATTCAATGTAAAGTGCTCTTAAACTGAATTAAGAACATTTACCCAGGAGCATTATACTGCTTTACATTATTTTCTAAGACAATTTAATTTAGTACCGTGTATATGTAGACAAGACCTTGGGGAAAAATCTGGTCTGTTTTATTACTTGCTGAACAGTATGTCATGTTTGGCTGCAGCCATGTGATTGTGGAATGAAAGAGCCTGTTGTGGTACGTGTTGGTGGAGGATGGGTGAACTGATCATTGCAAGCCTTTGTACAGCTTGGTCCTTCATAGCCATAGCGTTTGATTAAAGTAGATTGCTCCTCCTTCTAAATTAGGATTTTTCTTGTCTAGAACAGATGTGAGACTCCTGAAATGTTATTTTAAAGTTCCTCCTCAGCCTGCCAGGAAAAGAGCCTTCAGACCTGGTTAGCACACTGTGGATGCAGCAAAAGCAACATCTCAAAACTTTCACAAATGTTTAATGCTTCAAAAGGTTCAGCTGGCTGAGCAGGGTTGAGCTGCACTTTTCTGCAGCTAGGTAGAGCTTTAAAGAAATTTCACCCAATTTTGTGTCTGTTTCCCAGTCACTGTCTCCCCCCTGTATGTGTTTCAGTATGAATAGTGACTCTCATACATACAAAACCCATGGCCAAGGAAGAAGTTACTAGAAGTACTGCAGATGTCACTTCTCTTGTTGAAAAGGATAAATCTCTAGTCAATACATCTTGTGTTTTCCTCTTGCTGGTGAAGGCTCCGGGAACAAAACTGGCATGTGAATTACTCCCTAAGTGTGGTCGCACTGATAGCATTTCAGAATAAAGCTGGCTGCTGTAAACAGCCATTTCATTTATTGAAATTTGCTTTTGCCAGCACCTGCAAGCATCAGGGCTGGACTTAATTCCTCTTCAACATTGCAGATGCACTGTAGGCTGGGTCACTGCAACAACTTGTCCATCTGCCTTCTGTAAATAGTGTAAATAATGCGCTCTGCTCCGTTGTCCGGCTGTGTAGGTACTACATAGTGTGTTAGCCATCTGCGCATTGCTGTGACTCAGGGTGTTTTGGAGAATGTATTGAGGCAAGTACATAGGTTACAGCAATGAAGCATTCTCTAGCATTGCTATATTCTCTGCTAACAGGGATGGCTCAGTGACATTCAGTCCCTGGCACTGAGGAGCTGGAGACTGCAGTTTTCTGGGACTTCTGAAACCAACAGCTGAAACAAGAGGGCTGCTGATATTAGTTGCTAGGGTTGTATGAGACTTAGGGAATACTTAGGGTTATGAGTCCACTTCTCAGTGGTCAAAGAATTTAAGCTGTTTCTGCCTTGTCCTAATTAAATGCATTCTGATTTTATGCTCTAGGAAGGTAATGTATGTTTTCCAGCCCCCCTTTTTTTCCCCTTCTACACAGCACAAGAGCTGATGGAGGTCTGCGGATTGCTACGTATTGATTTTCCATAGAATCTCCCTCCTTCACTTCTCTTAAAATGTTTGCTTGCTATAGCTGTTCCCTAGCTTGTGTTTGAGCCAAGCTTAAGGCCATGACTCCCCGATTTCCTTTATGTTACCTACCAGCTTTTTCCCAGATACATGTTGTTAGAGTATCAAGAATTTCTTTTTCTAGCAGGGCCCAGACAGTTATTTTCAGGAGCTGTTTAGAATTCTCTGAATCTCCATGGGTTGTTTTCTGATGGCCTTTCACACATCTCTTTCAATATCTGAGGAACATACTTCAAAAGTCTTCCCATGGAAGATCTTACAAAAACACAGGTAAGAAGACAGAGTGGGAAAGGACAGGAAACACGTGGCGCAAAGATGAAGAGGCTCTGGAAGTTTGTAGCCTAAACCATCTTGTGAGAGTTGAAAGGATCACTGAACAAACTAAACAGGTTTCTGGTGTGTCAGCATTTCTGGATGAGGAGTTGTCATTAGGCCCCAGTGTAGCTGTCATTTCTAAAGGTAACTTGGCAAATGACCTTCTGCTGTGCTAGTTCTTGTGCGGTTACAGATGTAGCCATTAAAGGTGGTTCTATGCTTTACATGCATTATAAAGCTAGCGCTCATTTCCTGGTTGAAATCTCCCCTGGGTATTTTTGTTCTCCATTAACATTCCTTCTGGGGATTGGATTCGGGTCCTTTGCTTCCTGGCCTGTTCCTGTTCAGATGTCAATCAGCTGTTGCCTTCTATTCCAGTTACATATTAGCAATGGTAGTGTTTCTTGGGCAGTGCCGCTCTGTCCTGGCTTTTATAAAAGGGCTAGAGAAGCTAAGCTATTGTTAACACAGCAAAGAGTATAGATAATAAAATGGGGTACTGGAGGATACGGAGTGCAACTAGATTAGGGAGATGGGATCTTTGTATTGTGGGAGGAGGGAGCGGGACTGTAAGCAAAGTACAATTCTGATTACTTTTGAGAGATTTCTGCAGGGTGCAGTAGGTATGAAAGACATGGGATATGTCCAGTGGTATTTACATTCAACAAGAACTATGTAAGACTGTAGAGTCTAGGGATTTAATTTTCTTTGGAAATACGTTAGGTGTTAAGTAGGGCTTGTTACATGGACTGTTGTTCAGCAGCTAGCCTGATCCCTTTTTCTTGATCGCTCTTGGAATTGTTCCCATACAGGGAACAGAGGTTTCTGTCTAATAGGCAAGGTTAATCGGTATGGAAAAGCAGGAATGAGCAATAATCCTCCTGAAACTCATTTTTAATCCGAGTCACTATAATGCTGTTAGTCAGATCTGAATCGTGAGCGTTAATATACAAGCAGAAGTGAGATGTGTCTGCGCTAGGAGCTGCCATCCTTTTATCTTGAGCTTCAAAGTAGCCAGCAACAGAATTGATCTGAACATACTTCTGATATGCCTTCTCTGAATGAAAATATGTCTCTCATTAAATGTTAAAGTGTCCTTTAATAACCTTGCAGTCCATTTCCATTGTACTTGGCACCAGCAGTCTACAGGTGCTACCTTTAACTTCACACAGCTTGTTTGTCTGTCCTGGACAAGACCTCTTGAAGCATTTATTGCATCATCCATCTTGCTGATTAGGTTTGATCAGGTTTATAGCTTCTCACTTAGCCTGGCTTGAGACATATGGAGGCTGAGGTTGCCTCTGTTCACAAGCACAGGAAGGCAACTGGACAAGCTTCTCTTGCTTTTGCTTCACATGATGCTAGTGGAAAGATGTTGTTGCCCCCTAAAACAGGATGTGCCAACGTCCTGTGTTGGGTATGCATTCAGAGTTGGGCCACACAGAGTGAAAATTCTGGGTTAGCTGTGGTGATCAGATATGTGGCACAGG
The DNA here is from genome assembly GCF_034315485.1 of Pezoporus occidentalis. Classification (NCBI taxonomy): domain Eukaryota; kingdom Metazoa; phylum Chordata; class Aves; order Psittaciformes; family Psittacidae; genus Pezoporus; species Pezoporus occidentalis. The sequence goes on from NW_026915376.1 coordinate 3,924,216, forward strand.
CCAGTAGTAGCATTTTATTTATATGTGGGTATTGCATTTGGAGTTTTTTTGAGTACACTGATAGCCAGGGAATCTTTCTGTAGTGTTCCATTAGAAACAAATATAACTGTGATTGTGTTCTGGAATGTATTTTATCTGTCATACAAATTTATCTTTCTGAATAAAAAGCAAGATTAAAGAAATGCTGCTTTTAAGAAGAAAAGGCTGGAAAGATGACACAGTGCCTGAAATAAGAAAGAAGTCTCTGCAACATAGTCACCATTTATCTGTTGAGGGACACTGCTGACCCTGAACACTGGTAAGCAGGCTGTTTTATAAGGTCAGAAAAGGCAACGCAGGAGAAGGTGATGGTGAGGAAAACTCTGCAAGTCCTCTGCCTCTTTATAGGGAATGTTCAGCTGCTGTAACAGCAAGCAGGCAGAAACCTGGTTCTAAGTGTGCATCTTAGAACCAGAGCTAAGTATTGGCTACCTCAGGACTCAAGGGACTTGCCAAGTGTCAGGAAAACAATAGGTGCCTACAGATGTTGCTTTTTCTTCTTTGGTGCTTTCCCTTTTTTGTTCAAAGGGTTTCTTTTTGGACCTTTTTTGTATGCTGTGGACCTCTTTCTTGTAAGTGGAGACAAAGAGATGCTAACAAGTTGTGTTGGGATTTTGCATGCATGCCAAGTGGCTGTTAGTTCTGTGGGCCCTGTGCAGAATAGCCTTAAGCAATTCTGTGCTAGATTGCATCTGTTCCTAGTGTGTGGTTTTGCTTTTCTCATATCACATAGAGAACATAGGTGCTCTCAAGTGAATTTTACACTGAGGGATGCTTTCTGGTAAAAACAGCTAGCATCAGGTTTGGATACTCCCTGTGCAGGTGCACTCAGTGACTGTCGCTGCACTCCCTCGCTGTGAAGAGGTTGTGTTTTGTATTTGTGAGGAGGCAGAGGAATCCACAGCTTTTTGCACTGACAAAGCAAATTGCTGGGTTTCCCCTGCAGTCTTCTGACCCTTTGTGTGTTCATGTCTGTTTGCCTGGAAGATGTTACTATTGCTGATCAGTGTGAGTCCAAGCCTTGCAGCCCTCAGTGAGCCATTCTAGTGAAGCTGTAACTGAGTTTAGAAATGAGACTGGAACTACAGTGGGTAGTAACTAGAAGAAAATAGAATTGGACCTACTGCAGACGGTAGCCTGGTAGGAAGAGGACTGTAAATGTTAAGGAACATTACTGATGAGAGATGGAAAAGGCAGATAAAAGGAACCAGGAGGTTAAGTTTCCTCTTGTATTACATTGCTAATTAGGATAGCTGAAGAGCTACTGCCTGCTGTAGCTCCAGGCTAAAGCTGAGTTTCTCCAGGGTATTCAGAATGTGGACTTGACTGGAAGCTCCTTCAGAGAGAAGCTTGTGAATAGTGTGATGAGCAGCATTTGTACCACCTTCTATTTCTGGATATTACCTATATCCATTTCTGCTTCGGAGCACAAATTTGTTCTGAAGAGAGCATCTGCTTCTCTGTGAACAGAGGTGTGGTTAATTGAGCCACCCTGGAATTATCTTTGTGGTAGCAAAGGATGTTCAGGTATTGTAAGCAAGGAGGGCTTAACTGTGCTGTTCAGTGCAGGGAAGTCTGCAGAACAAAACTAGGTGATTGTGGCAGGGTGGTTGGATCAGAATGAGAGAGGCTGAACTCCTCCTGGTCGTGTACAGGAATGCAGGTGGGGAAGCAGTGACTCACTCCAGCCATCTAGAAAAAACAGCTGCCTTTCAGAGGTTAGTTACTGGTCTGCACAGGTATCCTGCTTAGTGGAGAGGTGGTTAAAAGACCTTCCTTTTCTGGGACATGGTGAAGATGAGCTTATTTCACAGAAGGGTCCTGGCACTAGATAGTAGCCTGATGGTGCAGCAGTTTGTTGCCAGCTTCTGCCCTGGCACCTGGCTGTGGGTTGCTTGACGCATGCCTGGCAGTTTCCATGTGTTGTGCTGATAGGTGACTGACACCAAGTTTCCTTTCTCATGTTTCAGGAGCTGTTGGCCAGATGCTGCTGGATGCTGACAGGGGAAAGCTGATTCAGAAACAAGTGGCCAGAAATGTTTGGACACATCGTCACATTGGATCTGTAAGTCCTTGTTTGAGGGAAAGTTGTCTGGAGGCACTGTGAGTATTTAAGTGTCTCTGGAAATTTTCAGATTATGAGGGTAGGTTTTGAATCCCAGTATCTTTTCCAGGTAGGTGGGGATGAGATGGAGGGGGTAGTATAGTTGCTGGCTCTGGGGTAGGAAGCAGGACAGTCCTGTTTGGGCCTGAGGGAACTATGTGCTAAGAGACAGGGAGGCCCTTGGCTTGGCATGTTTGTTCTGAGCCCCACTGCAATGGGAACATGTGTGGACCCATGGGTGCAGCTGTTCCTGGAAGCCTCTGCTTGTCTGCCAGCCCATGTTGCTGATGCTGAGCCAGCTCCTGCTGGGAGTTGGTGGAAAAGCAGATTCAAACTATGCTGGCCTGGTCCTTCCTGGAGGTCTGTGTTCTCCCTCTCTTTGCTTTCTTCCCCTGTTCTGCTGTTGTGAAGCTGTTTTTATTCCTGTGCTAGTTGAGACCCGACTATAGCATTGTAGTAAGGAAAAGGGCCAGACAGCTTGTTGGGGCAGGGCCAGCGCTAGGGCACCTATTTAGTTTGTTTTGGCAGAGCTTGAGTTTGCGTGGTCCTGATTGCTTGCCTGTTCTATTCAGCTTCAGTCTGGTTTTCTCTGTGTATGTACAACTGCTGCACACCCTGTGCCCTACCAGGGCTTGGTGCCATTGACAAGGGAGAAAGCAGCACAGCAGCAGCTCATCAGGGAAGAAAGGAAGGCTCCGCTGCAGTCTCTCTCATGCTAGTGGCAGTGTGATGGCCACAGAGCTATGCTCTTACAGCTGGCACCCAGATCAACACACTCCTCTTCTTGTAATGATGGGTGCCTGTGATAGTTTAACCCCAACCAGCAACTAAGCATGACACAGCTGCTCACTCGCTCCCCGCTATACAAAACAAGTGATGCATAATGCAGTTGCTCACCACCCACTGACCAGTGCCTAGCCAGTTCTGAGCAGTGGTCCTTAGCCAGCTTTCCCCTTAGTTTATATACTAATATACATCATGGTATGGAACATCCCTTTGGCCAGTTGGGGTCAGCTGTCTTGGCTGGGTCCCCTCCCAACTTCTTGTGCCCCACAGCCTACTCGGTGGTGGGGTGGTGAGAGAAGCTGAAAAGTCCCTGACCAGGGAAAGTGGTACTTGGCAACAACTAAAATGTTGATGTGTTATCAATGTTATTTTCATCCTAAATCCAAAACATAGCTACTAAGAAGAAAATTAACTCTAGCCCAGTCAAAACCAGGACAGTACCCTGGGCTTTTAAACACAGAGGAATGTTGTTTCTGAACTTGTGTTACATATCCTTGGTTGGCTGGACACTTATTTTAGAGAGGTTTGTTAGCAGCAAGGTAGAACATGGCATGCTACTTGCTGGAAGTCAGATTAGCTTGCCTTCCTCTCTAGTGGAGGTGTGGGTTATCACAGCTGTAGGCACAAGGACATAATGTTTTGGCTCAAACAAGAGCCTGATAATTGCCAGCTCATTTGTAGGTGAGAAACACTGACTTAAAAGAATGTGTGAGGTAATTGCTAGCATTACCAAACTTCTGTGCTGAAGGCTTCACAGTTAGCATCCTTGCACAGTTAGCAAGAAGAAGTAGCTGGGAGGGTCCCATTTCATGGGAAGTTTGTTTGGTCCTTACTGGAACTAAGGTTTCCTTGAAGCTGTTGCTTCGTGAATTTTGGGTTTGTGTGGTCTCAGTTGCCCAAGTGCCTTGGACATGTCCCTGCCAGGTGCTTTTCCAGCTCTGGCTGAGCTACATGGCTCAACTACCCTAAGCTGATTTCATTTACTTTCAGAAGGTCTGATGCAGGTACCTGGAGTGACATGGTCATACAGTTGTTCTTGGTTATACACATTCCCTATTTCTAACATATTCATGGGGTGAGATTTCAAACCAGCTGCTTTACTGTATGCTAAACTATTTGTTTCTCTTCTTCAGGGCATCTGCATGAGTGTCCCTGCTTCATGAGGCTTTGAATTTGAGCCCAGGCTGGTAAGTGCTCAGGTCCTCATAGGCTAGAGATATGACTGTGATTTCAGCTTGGGATATATCTATGTGCATCTACTGTCCTTAGCCTGGAAGGAACTGACAGAAGAGTCCCCTAGATCTCCTATTTGATGGTGTTGACAAACCCGCTTCTGCTCAGAATTTCATCATTCCTAACAAGTCAGACCCATCTGTTTTGCTTGGGGATGTAATAGAATGTGCATTCAGTATTCTGAATGTGATTTTTCTGAGGTATTAGCGATTTCTTCACCTACTTGATTTTTTTTTTAGGAGATGGGACCTTGAGGGAATGACTTCCAGCATTCTGGTGGTGGAAAAATGTACATGTTAGTGCTAGGAAGTTGTTCATGACTCTGGAAAGGTGTGAGAATCTTCTGTGAGCTTCTGTTTTTAGCGGCGTGGAGGCCAGCTTGCAAAGTGTAAGTGTAAAGCCTGCTGTGGCTTGGAGCCACTTTGTGCTTGGTGCAAACACCTCACATGTGACAGTCCTCCCAGAGGACTCAGTCTAAGTGTCAAGAAGATGCAGATAGGCAAGAGGGGTAAGAGTTGGAGAGAATTCTTGTGGCTCCATTGGGACACTTAGCATGTAAAACTCCACTGGCCAAAACACAAAGCAAGTGAAATCTGCTAGGTCACTGGCCCAGTGGTATCCATTGACTGAACTGTCTTGAAGGTATGTGAATGGGAGTCAAATGGCCCTGCCTGTAGAAGCAGGGAGAGGGTGATATGAGTTGATATGAGCACTTTGAAGTTCTGCAGGTCAAGTGAGGATTGCAGAAATGCTAGACTTGATCAGTGTTAGGATCCAGCAAGTGAAAGGGGAATGAGAAGCAGGTGCTTACCTCAAACGTAAGGGAACTATGAACTATATGTTGTCATCAGGGAATATCTGGTACTGGGCTCTGCAAGGACTGATTGGCAGCTCCAAGACTTCTTGTCTTGTGTACAGTGGGGTGATTGAAATCCTGGCTGCTTGGAGGTAAGTCTTCCTGCCCTCCACTGCAGCATGGTGGAAAGGAAGGAGATTCTTCCATGTGTACAAGATAGCTGCTTTCCTTCTACCCCATTTTTTTGCTCTTCTGCTGCTACAGCTCCTGCATCAGCTCCATGCCAGCATGGCTGGGGTAAAGGGACTAATTTGATCCTTCCGCTAGTGGTACTGATGCATGTTGCAAAATCTGGCTTAAGGTACCAACATCAAGGGCGTTGCCATCCTAATTCAATGCCACCTATGACTTGGGGGTGGTCTTCGTTTTTTCTGACAGTGAGCATTTGGTATGGTATGATACCTCCTTCTGACAAGACTCCTATGGTCTGCTCCATTGGGATTCTAGTGTAAGCCAAAAACTTCTGGGTTTGGGCTCTTTAGTGGTTGGAGTCTCCTCCCACATAGTCCCTGCTGACAGTGACAGAACAGGATCAATAACGAGTGCTCCAGCTGTCACTGCTGCCTGTAAAGGCTTGCAGTTTCCATATTGGAAAAGGCCTTTCCTAAAGAGCCTAATCAATATGCTGCTGTGAGGTCTGTTCTCGTTTGCTATATATAATCCAGATACATACAAACTGCGTGTGTAGAGGGGGGAGAGGATGTGCCAGCCCTCTGCTATCACTGGCTGGGAGAAGGACACAGCTACCTCTTACTTTGCTCCCTCTCCTGCAGCTGCTGCTCAAGGATTGCGGCCACATCCTTTCCTAGCTCTGTTAGCACTCTGCATGGGGACCAGCTCTGGGACTCCAGCGGAGCCAGATTCCTGCTGGGTCACTTCTAGGGTTCGATGGAGCACCTGTGACTCTCTCCTCTATGCACTTTCTGCTGTTGGTAGGTAACCTGCTTTTGGAGCCACACAGGTGGGAGGATGTCAAGCACCGCTCCGTCAAAGAAGCCTTACCGCAAGGCACCCCCGCAGCATCGGGAGATCCGCCATGAGGTACCCATCATCCGGGATGACCAGGATGGAGTGATCTTGGCTGAACAGAGTCAGGTAACAGCTTGCCGGGTGGCAAAGGGCTTAACACCATTGCACCAGCAAACAGGGTTTAGTTACAACAAGGCAGGACAGCTCAAGCAGGCACAGGCGTTTGAGGTTTGCAACCTGAACTTCTCCTCATCGTGGTCCCTGGAGTCCAGCAGTGAGAAGGAAGTGACAGGGTGCAAAGCAGAATTGAACATCAAGAGCCAGACTGTCTTGCCAGCACTTCCTCATGGTGGGAAGATGGGGCAGCGAAGTGGAAGGCAGTGCCCAACCCACAGTCATGGGCACCGCAGTAGATTTGTGAGCCGTAGCATGGAGACAGTCGTGGTGCCTGAAGATGAAAGACACCATCCCACTTGCTCTTTCAAGAGCAGAAGCCTGGAACGCTCACTTATGTTTAAAGAGCCTCCTGAAGTCCTCACACCAAGGAAGTTTCAGGTCTCCTCTACCCACCTGCCTCTCAAAGGAATCCTGAAGCAGACTAACACAGGAGGCCCGTGCCCTGAGAGCTTACGCAAGTCCCAGTCAGTGGAGACGCTTTCCCATGGCCGCAGCTCACGCAAGTACAGTGATCCTCAGCTCTGCCTCAGCCAACAGGAGAAGCAGTCACTGGAGCACAGCAGCAGCAGTGCTGCTGGCTCTGTCAAGCACAGGGAGAAGATCACGGAGGAAAAACTGCAGTTCTCCAAATTCCTGGATGAGATTACCCAGCGGGTGCTGAGTCCCATCCGCTTGCGTTCACTGCGAGAGACCAGGGGAGCAGAACAAGACCAGAACTTTACCCTTCTCCCCAGAAGATCTGTGCCAGAAGGCCAAGGGGTTAAAACCAAGTGTGTAGCTGAAAGATCCCCCCACCTGAGCAGAAGAAGAGCAGAAATTAAATGTGAGGAGCTGGGAATGGCTTCATGCCAGAGAAAGTGTTCTGAGGAGGCTGAGAGAGCTTCCAGACTAAGAAAGAAACCTGCCCTTGGGAGGAAAGACAGCAAGGGAAAACTCCTTTCTGTAGAGAGGAGGGTAGTAGATCTGTGTCAGTATGAGCTGAAGCAGCTGGCAGACCTGGGGTTGGGAGGAACATCCTCCAGGCAGCAGCACTCACTGTCTTCTTGGAAAAGGAGTGCAGAGAGCAGAAGGGATGAAAGCAGTCCTCGTTCACAGCTACTACAGCCACACCATCTGTGCGCTAAACTTGGGCAGAAGAGTGCAGTGAAGCCAAGCTACTCAGAGAAAGGATCCTTCTCCACTCCAACATGCTGTAGTCAGGAGGAAGGGTCTGCCCCATCTAAAGCCTCCCCTTCCCTGAGCCTTGCACTAAACAAGGTAGGTGCCAGGGCCACTGGCTTACAGACAGGGGTCTCGCAAAAGCCAAAGCTCCCACCTGAATCTCATCTAGTCTGTAATGCCAGTGGGGAGAGTGAGAGCCTTTTGCCTGGTCACTAGTACCTGCTATATATGTTTTTGTGGGGGCAGAGGTAGCAGTTGCTAGATAATTTTGCATTAATTAACCAATTGCCATGTGGGGTCAGGATGTGAGGAAAGAATGGGTTGATGCTTTGCCTTTAGGGATAGAAGAATGTATGCAGGCGGTAAGGATCATTCTTTTAAAGTGTGCATTGATGAAGGAAGCAGCCCTGTGATGTCTTAAGGCCTAGACTGGGGTGGTTTGCTTCTGTAGTATTGCTAGCAGCTCAACAACCTCATCCACAACTGTCTGTGAGATGGCCTCTCTGCCCAGAACTGGCTGTGACACTTAATGGACAACCTGAAACATGGCACCACTTTGGGTTTGTGCAGTGCCGTTAGTACCAAGCACCAAAAATAACCTATGGGCAGCTTGGGCTTTGTGACAATGGTCACAATCTTGGGCTTTCACAAAAAGTATTTTGCTTCTGATGCTAATGAAATCTCTGCCAGCCATGCTGGCAGGCAGCAGCCATCTCAGGGGTTAACACAGAGAGTGCAAAGGAAGTGAGAATAGCTGAGGGGTGTGCTCTTGTCACTGTGCTGTATCCCCATGTTCTGTAGATCCCTGTTCCAGCAATCTCTGGAGAACTTGCCCAGAACATTAATTTCTTTCACAGCTTTTTGTGACCTTTGGTGTTTGTTCTGCTCTCCTAGAATAGTTACAGTGGCTGGTTTCAGGTCTGCAGAAAGGAACCCTTTTCACAGCACTATCTGGGTGGTGGAAATGGTAGCACATTTTTCAGCTCCCAAATGACTCTCATTCTTTTTGTGGGGCTTCAAGGGTGTTGTGATTACTGTCGTGACAATTTAATCATCAGTGTATTCTGTGCTGTGAGGTTCCTGCTACCCACTAACTGCGGTTGTGGAGGAAGCTGAAATACCAGCTAAGGTGGTGATATTACAAGAGATGCTGAGATTGAATCGTGGGAGAGTAAAGTTGCCTAACTTGTGTGGTGGTTTCTAGTCTAGCTCTTCTACCCTGAACCAGAACACATGGTCTGGCTTGGTATCAAACAGCTGAGCATTGTGTACAGATCCTGGAAGGGTCTAGCAACCAAGACTCTGCCCTTTAGGGCAGTATGAGACACCAGCTCCTCCTTTGAATCTCATAGCTGTTTTCTTCCCTGTGCAGGAACCCTTGACGGATGCAGAAAGGATGAAGTAAGTGTCCTGCTCCCCCTTTATGCCTGTCATACTACAACTGTGTGGGTGCTGATTCCTCACATCCTTCCCTGTGCCACCTGCACAGTGAAGACGACTGGACCTTCAGGCTCCTCTCCTTCAACCTTCTTGGGGCCATGTGGGCAAAGCTCTAGTCTGTGCCTTGCCAATCTCTGCCTTGCATATCTTTCCCTCTGGAGAGGGAGGGAACAGAGATCCTCAGTGCGGGTGCAGGCAGAAGAGTTGGTGGGTGTGAAAGAAAGTAAGACATGAAGCCTTTAATATAAGTGGAGAGAGGATTGCCTTTTTTAACCCTCTAGTTTTGGTGTAAGCCACCAGAAGCAGTATGCAGAAGCCCTGCTGCTGACTGAGGGTGAGAGCTGAGCTCTTTACTAGTGGTCGTGTGGGGCAGAGAAAACTGCTAGCACAGAGCTCCAAGCCATAGTGAAGAGCAGGTTTGCACTGCCAAAGAGAAGCAAGCAGTGCTCTTCTGGGTTTCTCCAAGCAACTGAGCACAAAGGAATGAAAAATAACAGGAAATCATTCTGACCACGAAGCATGTCCTGGCTGGGGAGGAATGAAGCAGTTTGTGTTGGAATGGGATTGACTGGCAGCTGTGATCACATCTGTAAATGCACCCCACCACCTCTGCTTCTGGCATTAAGGCTGTATGGAGTCCTCTTTCCACCGTGTATTAAGGGGTGAGGGCTTTTGAACAGGTTCAAGGGAGATGAGTTTACTCTTTTTGCCTTCAACTCTTCTAACCTGGACTGTGATAAATTATTGACTGGGTTTCATTCACTAGTGAAGGACACAGGAGCTGCACAGCTCATCTGGCTAGTGGGCTTTATTCAGGCATTGTAACCAGAGAGGGAGCTGGGAGCCATGGCTGGCCAGCTGGTACGTGCTTCTTTGTCCCTGTTCCAAGAGAGTTTGAGTCTCTCTTTCCTGATAGAGATGCACCTCTCACTGCATGTTCTGGAGTCTCCTGCCACTTCAGTTCTTGACTTCATGGGGCCCCCATGTGGGGTCTCAGGCCCTAGAGCAAGGCAGCAGGGTGGAGGTGCTGGTGTGGAGTACCCTTTGTGCACTCAGTGGTATGTTCCTGTGTGCCACAGGCTATTGCAGCATGAGAATGAGGAGCTGCGCCGCAGGCTGACCTATGTGACTAACAAAATGGAAGCGATGGAGAGGGAGCTGGAGTCTGGTCAGGACTACCTGGAGATGGAGCTGGGCCAGAACCGTGAGGAGCTGGAGAAATTCAAGGACAAATTCCGTAGGTATGAAAAGAAAACGAGAGTCAGAATCGGAGAGATCTCTCCCACCGAGGACTCGCTCAGCTGGCGTGAGCAGGCTATGCCCTGTTCTGTGAATCAAAACCATGCTGCATCCTCAGAAAGGTGCACTGCTAGATTGTGGGAGAGTTAAAGGCTCTGCAGCCATTCCTTCCTCCAGGGTACAGTGTAGGAATGCTCCCAGTGTGAGGAACAGGGAATTCTTCATCTGTTGGATGGAAGGCAGGATCCATCTTGGATGGTTACTCAACATGTGTGAAAGGAGCCACTGGTGGCTCCTTCTACACTCCATTCTCTTGATGGTTACAAAAGAATACATCACTTTACCTGGAAAGTATCTCAATTAAAAATCAATGCCAATCACTGGTCACATGCTGATACATGACATAGCTTGGAGGAGTCCTCCAAAGTCATTTATACCCTCCTCTGTAAGATCCTTTCACCCAGCCAAGCTTATCTTGCCTCCAGTAACGTGGGGCCTGAAGGCTATTATGTGGCAGAGGTATAGCTAATATACCTGGTTGTCTTAGTACCAGTCTTTCTGTAGTTGTGGAGTTGGTGTTTTGCTTGGCAGCTATGAAGAGGACTTGAGTAGGTGCCTGAGATTCGTTCCCATGTGTACAATCTTGTTTCTGTAGGTTGCAGAACAGCTACACAGCTTCCCAGAGAACCAACCAGGACCTGGAGGAGAAGCTGCATGCCCTGGTAAGTGCTCTATTAAGTAACTACAGAGAGGAGGTGGAAGAGACCTGTGTGTTAGGAGCAGATGGGGTGAGGGGCACTGGCTTTACTCAGCAGATGCGGCAGTGGGTGAAGAGTGAGATTCTGGCCTTGACTATCTATTCCCCGTTCTTGCTAGCGTCATGAACTGTTTTCTTCATTTACTGAGCCCCTACTTGGTCATGCATGTGAGCTTTGGCTCCCCACAACACATAATTGCATGGTATTCCGTCATGTTGCTTCAGTCCCTCTCAAAATGCCTGGGATATGTCAGCCAGTCTCTGGGTGGTCATCCTAGGAGGACGGGGGCAGTCAGAACAGAACCAATGTGCATATATGTCTGTTGTGTGCATTCATAACACTCATGGCTGTTTCTTTTCTCTCCCTCCCTCCCTCTCTCTCTCTCCTCCCCATGCTGCCGCTGGCACACGCTGGGCGCACTCATCGCTCAGGCCTCTCTCAGCCAAAGCTGGATTTTTGCAGTTGCGTCTTTTCGTTTGTGTGTTTTTTCTTTCTCCTCTCTACGTGTTTCAGCCTGTTGGTTCCATTGTCAGTCCCACAAACACCACCCCAGATGGAGGGGCCCCGGCCCTCGTCCAGCCAAGGGCTCACCTGGTATCCAGCAGCTGCCCACAGATGCAGCACGTCCCAGCTTGCAGTGCTCCATCTGAAGAGTGTTTGACTCTGAGCCAGCTGGAGCATGGCGTGTTGGGAAGTGGTGCCCATAAGCTGTGGCACTGCACAAGATACAGATGGCTATGAGCTTTGTTTGCTCCTTTTCCTTCCCCTTCCCAGCTGTGAGCAGACAAGTTGAACAGCTGAGGTGCTGATTGCCTCCCTGTATCCCAGTATGAGATTTCTTTGGTTCTAGCACTTGAATTTCTTGAGTTTATATTCATTGTGCTGGTGCCTGAAGAGACTGTATATGTGGAAAGCATTGTCCTACCTGACCCCCTTGTGTGTTGCTGTGCTGCACCCTGATGCACAGCTGGGCCCTGATTGTCTCAGCCTCCAGCACCCTTGTGCAGTGTTGGAAGAACTTCTTGAGAAGGGAATGGCTTGGTTGTTCTGAACTGTTACCCCTCTCTGCTATTACATCTGGGTCTCTATCAGCCCTGCATCTCAACTGTTAGGGACTCTAAAGAGGCAAGATTGTCTGCTTTAGGGAGGGCATTAACTGACCTCTACGTGAAGCTATAAAGGTCCTTTTTCTTACTAGAGCAAGGCTTAAACCCTTTAAAGATAATGCCCTCACCCTGCCAAAAACTCTTTTGTCCATTCAGCACTGACTGCTGAATCTTTATGGGCAGTGTTCTTGTTCTGTTGCCCCAGAGAAGAGGGCTGGGTATCACAAGCTCAGAGGTCTTTGCTGCCAATGGCAGGATGGGATTGAGTGTTCAAAACCACTAGTTTTCCACCAGGCACTGCTTGTGCTGTAGAAAGAGGTACTGTGTTCAGGAGGTTTGAACTCAACCTGTTCTCTGTAGCTGTCCCCCTTGTCTGCCTGTCTGGAAGTTTTTGTGTCCCAGCTGAGCATGTCTTTGTGCTATGCTCGGGTAGAGGTGGGTGGTGAAGCCAAGTGCTTCTCTTCTGGGGAGATTTACATCTGGTGTTCTTGCATCCCAGATTAAAAAGGCAGAGATGGACCGCAAGACACTGGACTGGGAGATTGTAGAGCTCACTAATAAATTGCTTGATGCCAAAACCACCATCAATAAACTGGAGGAACTCAATGTAAGTGTTAGTCTGCAAATGGCTGTGAAAGTCTGTGAGGTGTGGGCTTTTCCTCTTGTTGAAAGTTGTTAGTGTAAAGAAGCATGTGAGTGACTTCATTGTGTGTGATAGTGTGGAAGCTGTGCACAGCAGTAGGGACAGACAAACAGAAAAGGGTCTGAGGGTTTGAGCAAGGAAGACCTGATCTTCAAGTCTGATGTATTGGCTCTTCTGAGTTTAGTTTGACCTGAGTCCAGGCTATATCATACATCTACTCGAGTGCTGGGAGGAAGTTGATGCTTTTTCTACACCATTAATAGAGAAGTTCCTGGGTTTGCTGCTTGTATCTGTTAGCTGCCCTCAACTCCCTCCAGTCTGTCTGTTTGCAAGAGGGCAGTGTCTTCAGGCATGGTTGAGAGCTTTGGGATGGGATAGCAAATCTGGTGGGACTTTTGGAGACTATTAAAATCTCCTGAGGGAGAGAGTGTTGACACACTGACTGTATGTGTCTGGACAAGGACTGGAGTTTAAAGGAACACCTTGACTGAGTTGAAAGGAAATACAAAGGGGTGTGGAAAAGAGGGAATGACAGGTGTCCTCATGAGTGATTCATCACATACCTCTTCCTGCTTCTGTGCCAGCAGCATCTGATCAGCTGGTGCATTTTTGGGTAAGAGATGGGTCCAGTCTAACACTGTTGCACACCTATGCCCTTCTTGCAGGAGCGCTATCGACAAGACTGTAACCTTGCAGTACAGCTGCTGAAGTGTAACAAGTCCCACTTCAGGAACCACAAGTTTGCTGATGTGAGTAGCCGTCCTGCTGAGGTGGCGAAGAAGGGCTCGTGGTCTTGCCTGCATCTTGCTTGCTTCAGCCTTCTCTGCAGGGCTGTTGGTCTTGTTCAGCCTCAGATAGAGGGTAGGGGAGGGCTCCTGTTCCCACTCCCACTGAGAAGCATCACAGAGCCTCTGCCATCTCCTCTTTCACGCCAGCTCCATTTCACAGCTCAGCTAGGAGCTGTTATAAAAAGCACAATAACCTTGAATTTGATAGCCTGCTGGGTGCCTGATGGGAGCTGGCAGGAGGACAGACCTCTCTCTTACCCTGCTCTGTCCTCTTCCCTTCCTCACCTGTCCACATGGAAGGTCCACGTGCCTGATAAGGAGTTGAGCTGCAATAGTCTGGCCTGGCTTCACTTCTTACTCCGAGGAGAAATATGGGAGGCAGCATTCAGGATGTCTTTTAGGCTTGAGTGGGAGAAGTTGGTACCAAATCATACTCCCCCTCGTGGAGTCTGTTCAGCTCATCATGCCCTCAGGATAAGCAGATACTGAGTTCAGGCCTTCCACATTAGTAACATCACTTCTTCGGTTGGAAGTATCATTCAGGCCCCTACTGCAGCGCTCTCTTTGCCATACCCCCAGTCTCCATCCCTTCTTAGGTTCCTCTCAGCAAAACCACGTGCTTGTCTTTTTTAACTTAGCAGGTGACCAGTATGTCACCCTCCCCATTGTGTCTCAAATTAGCACTCTTGAGGTCAGTGTATCAGTTACTGCTCGGGTAACCTTGACCTCTCTCCCAGCTGTCTCTCCTCCCTGGAGCTTTGCATTCTGCCCCTCAGAGCATTGTGTCTCACATGGCTTCACTGGCAGGGGGTTGGTGCTGAGCAGCTGTGCAGAGAGCCTCACAGCCAGCTGTTGTCATGCAGTGTCCCCCCTTTCCTCCTGCCTCTGATGGGTCAGACCCTGAGAGTGAGCTCTGCTTTCCACTTCACGTGGTGCATGGATGTGGTGCCCGAGGCAAGGGCAGCCTGCCAAGGTGATGGGGAGAGCTGTAGTGCCCATTTGAAGGAAAATGAGCAGTGCTGAGACCCCAGTCCTGCAGCTTTGGTAATAAACCCCATGTTTGTCTCTCTGAAATGGGGAGAGTGAGGAAGTGGGATGAGTTGGTGAGAACAAGGGAAGGCATCGATTCTGCTCTGTGGGCAGGCTGCCAAGGCAGCATAGCTGCAGTAACTGCGTTCAGGGAGCACTGTGGATCCCAGCACTGGGGGCTGTTGAGTCGCTTCAGTGCAACCACCAGCTGATTTTCCACAGATCAATAGACCCCTTCCTAGCATGCACTGGCTGAGCCTTGTCTCTGTGCTCACAGGCATGGGGGACTGAGCCCATGGGCCATCTTTCTGTCTTTGCCCAGTGGGGCCTGAGAACATAGTCTAGAAACATGACTTGTGTGACAGCTAGATCCTTGACAGTCGCTCATGGGGGAGGTTAGCTTTGGAAAGAGATACCTTTCTCAGGGTAAGGTAGGTGACTGCTTGGGTCAAGATGAAGAGTACAAAGAACATGTGAAGGTTGGCTGGAGCAGTCAGGTTATTTGGGAGTGGTTTGCATGGCAGCCCCATTCTAATGCCCTTTTCCTTCTCTGTAGCTTCCCTATGAGCTGCAGGACATGGTCAATAAGCATTTGCACAGCACTCAGGAGTCCGCAGGCCCTGGTCAAGAAGCAGCCCATACATTGGCTCCATCTGATGTTGTTCCCACCTCGGTGATTGCCAGAGTCTTGGAGAAACCAGAATCTCTGGTTCTGAATTCAGCCAAGTCTAGCAGTGGCAGCTGTCCCATGGCCGAGGATGTCTTTGTGCACGTGGACATGAGTGGTACACCTCCTGATGCCTGCAGCAGTGCAGGACAGTTGGGGAAGGAGGGAGGAGATGCAGGAAAACAGCAGAATGGTGGCTGCAAGCCTCAGAGCAGTGTGGAGAGTGTGCCGGAGGAGGTGCCTGCCTTTGAGAAGCTAAGCCCGTACCCTACACCATCCCCTCCCCATCCGATGTACCCTGGGCGCAAAGTGATTGAGTTCTCTGAAGACAAGGTGAGGATCCCAAAGAACAGCCCCCTGCCCAACTGCACGTATGCTACGCGCCAGGCCATCTCCCTCAGCCTGGTGCAGAGTGAAGACGAGAGCTGTGACAGGCAGCGGACGCTCCCCAACAGCCCTGCCTCAGAAGGGCGCCGTTCAGCCTCCAGCTGCTCCTGTCAGCAGTCGCCCAAAGCAGCCCGGCCTCACGGCTCTTCCCAGAGCAGCCCGTTCAGCAGCCCCCCCCAGATCCCCAGCGCCTTTGCCAGCTCCGCCAGCTCCGAGGAGGACCTGCTGGCCAACTGGCAGCGCATGTTTGTGGACAAGGCTCCCCCCACCTCGGAGCGGGTGCTGATGAACCGCACGGCTTTCAGCCGTGACACAGCCCCCGAGCTCCAGAAGAGGTTCAGCCGCTCTATGCAGGAGCTGGGTAGGGCGGCCTCAGTTTATTCGGATGGTGAGGAGTCTGCACAGAGCTGCAGCTGGACTGTGAGCCGGGACTCAAGCGTGGAGACGGACAGCACTGAGTCCAGAGCCCGCAGGAGCCATTTCTCCTCAGACTATGGTACAGATTTCTCCCAGGATGAAGCTCAGAAGCTGTTGCAGGAAAGTGGTGGGGGTACCACTGAGCCTGGAAGCCCCTCACCAGAGAAGCACAAGGACTATGTAGACCTGGGCTTGCCTGAGAGCCCAGCTGAGGAGAGAGAAATGTTGCTCCAGGGAAGCAAGGAGAGCAACCAAGGAGGTGCCCAAGAAGAAAGTGGAGAAGGCAGGGTCAAGCCTCCCTTCAGTCGGCCGCACCGCAGTCCCAAGAGGATGGGTGTCCACCACTTGCATCGCAAGGACAGTCTGACGCAAGCCCAGGAGCAAGGCAACCTTCTCAGCTGAGGCGGGGCAAGAAGCAGCCACATGCTGCAGAGCTGTGGGATGCCTCCATCTGTCCAATTCTGAGGAAGGAACCCCCTTTAGTACCCTCCTCCTGGGGGGCTCTGCTCTGAAATTTTGTATTATTCTCTTCTTTTGCTACCTGGAAGAGCTGGAGTCCACCTTCCCCAGCACCTCAGACCCACAGTACTAGCACACACAGTGTGCAGAAGCGCACCCACTGCCCTGGCACAGCCGCAGCTCTCTTCAACAGCCTCACACTGGTGCCTGTACCGGAGCTCATTCTTGGTACCCCTCGTCCTGGTGCCTGTGCCTCTTAATGCTCACATCTTCCTTCCCCCTTCCCACTCAGGTACCTGAGGCCCTGGGTGCTCTCATGCTGGTTGCCTGCAGCCGCTCTGCTCTCTTTTAACTTGTGCCAACAGGGCAGAGTGCCTGTGTGGTGGTGTCTGATTCCCTGGGAGCCCCCAGGGGCTGTGAGTGGGGCACCAGGACTCTCCCAGCAGATGGCTCTGTGCCCCTGGGGATGTGCTGGGATTTCTGGTGTCTCATTTTCCTGCTGGTTTTGTTTTCTCCAGCTGCCCTCTGGGTGGTTCTCCAGAATCTGCCTCTGCAGGTCCCCATCGCTTGCCTCCTGCATTGGGCTCAGCATCCAGGCCCCCCCAAGGCAGTGCACGGATGCTGGTGCTGTGGTGTGGGGCATGGGTGCTGTTTGCTGGGGTGGTTTGGGAGGCACCACCTGGGCACTGGGATCTGTGTTTGTGTGTCCCTCACACCTTCCCCTGCTCTTCGTGCTGTTGTTTTGTTTGTACAGTGCTGATGCTTTGCTCTTGGGTGGGCTTGCTTTCTTCTTTTCAAGCCTTTGGTTTTGGGGTGTATTGTTTTTCCTTTCTCCCCGCCCTGCATAAACAGACACAGCCGCTGGCAGCCAGTCTGATGCCTGCATTGAGGGTGTGTTGAGGAGGCTCAGATTGGCGCTGTGCTTCCCTCTGATCCTGGCTTCCAACCTGCAGAAACCCCTCCAGACTCAAGAACAAGGTCTTGCTCCAGGCGATCAAGGTGTGATGGATGCCACTGGGCTCGGTGCAGGGCTGGCAGGGATGTGAGGGCAGCTCCCTGCAGACACACTACCTCATGGCTCAGCAGCAGCCCTTTGCCAGGGGCTCCTCGCACACCCCCTTCTCTGGGGGCTCCAGGCTGGCTCTGGTGCCTCTCTGGGGCCTCCCCTTCTGGATAGGGCCTGTCTGTGCGTTTCTCCTAGTGTAGTGTGATAATGTGTGACTTTTCATCTCAGTCTTTTGTGCTCAGTGTCTTGTTAGGGGGGAGGGAAGGGGAGAGGTCTGTAGATGTAGATTTTTTTTGAGGGCTTACAAAGCCCAGGCATCCTATTTTAACTGTCCTGTGCCCTTGTCTGTCTGGTGTTTCTTGGCTCCCCGAGGGGTGCAAGGCAGGGTAGCCTGGTTCCCTGTGCCATGCTCCCCCTTGAATCCACTGGCTGTCCTCAGCCTGCTGTCTGGATTTTGAGTTGGGTTTGTGTTGTCCTCCCACCCTACTCAGCGAGGGCTCTTCACTGGGCTGTAACCAGCAGCCCTCTCTCTGGGAAGGGAGCTTCTGTTCATAGCTTACAGCAAGATGCGTGGCCAAGAGCTGCCTCGGGCCCTGCTCCCCTCCTGAAACCCCTGTCTCTGGACAGGGCCTGCAGCTGGGGCCAGCCAGGGCTTCAGCTCGAGCCTGGAGGCTCCAGGGCCTGTGAAAGGGAGCTGCAGGCGCCTGTGGTGGCTCTGTAGGTTGCTTTACGTCCCCTGCTGCCTCGTTTCCCACCTCCAACATTGTGGAGCTGATGCCACCCTCTGGCGGGGACTTGGAACTCGGTGTTTCACTACAGTATTTTGCTGGATACCTGTGCAAACAGGCTGCTGCTGAGAGCAGGAGCCTCCTCTGAGCCTGCAGGGTGTTCATCTACCCGGACCTGAACGTGGTGGTGAGGTCCTTGCTTTTGCTTTCATCAGCTGCTCCACTGCTGCATTTCTTCTGTTCTTCTGCAGCGTTGCTGAGGCCTTGTACGTGCAGTGGCTGCCAGCTCCTGCCTCACAGACATCACCTGGGCTTGGATGCCCACCAAGTGAGCTCCTCTGGCTCCCTGAGGGGGAGGTGTTGCCCCGTTTTCCGGTGTGCTGGTCAGGGGAGCAACCCCACTCTTGCTGAAGCAGCTAGCCTGATGGTGCTGGGCAGAGCCAGCCTCCCTCTGCTACCTTTGGTCAAGGCAGCCTTAAAAGAGAAATGGAGGGGTGGCAAAGGGGTGCCCAGGGCCTCACCAGACCCTTCTTCATAGTATTAGGCTGCTGGCAGAGGTTGAGGGGGAGCCTCAAGAGGAGCAGAGCCCTCTCCCAGTGGCCATGGTGCCTGACCTCTGCACTCCTGCTGGCCTCTGGCAGTATTGGCTCTGGGCCCCTGAGCTGACCCATTTTCAGTGTCCCAACTCCAGACTGTTAATCTGTAACTAATGTGTTTTTTTTCTGACATTTTCAAACTGATGTATATTTTAAGACCAGAAATAAACTATTTTAAAAGTAGGTGGCAGTGGCTACAGTGTTCTCTGTTGGCTAAGACCTGAACTGATCCTGAGCATGTGAGGGAGCAGATCCTGTTGTGGTACAGTGTCCCAGGGTTGCTGAACTGTGTGTGCTACTCATTAGCTCTCCCAGGGAAGAGCCATCCTGTGACCTGTAAGCTTTCCAGGAAGCTGTGAACTCATTGGTCATCCTGACTGCTCACTTTAGCAACAGCCTGATTCCAGGTGCTTGTGCAAATCAAGTCATCTGTGTTGGAGAAGAGGTGCAATCCCAGGCAAGGAGTAATGTGTGGGGATGAGCTGTGGTTTTCTTCTTTAATCTTAATCCAGTCTCTGCAAACTTTGGTTCTGAATGTAGACTGTCAGCTCAAAGATCAGACTGAGCCTGCAGACCAGAATCCATTGTTCACAGCAGCATTTGTGTCATTTCTGACTCAGAAGCTCACAGCAGCTTAAAAAAGGGGCAGATTATTTGACCAGGCAAGTTTTGAGAAACACTGAAAACAATGTGGGCAATTTTCACATTACTTAAAGGCTGTAAAGGTTTGACTAGTAAAAAACCTCTACAGTGAAGCTTACTGTGCTGTAAGCAGCCTCAGGGTTACTCATAAAATTCTGCCTACCCCATTTCAAGCATTTTGCTGGCTGAGAGGTCAGAGGAGTGTGATGAAATTTCCTCCTTCTCCCAAGTTATGCTGCCTGTGCCTTTCTGACCTGGGGGTATGGAACAGAGGAGCAGTTTCTTGTTTCTTTGTTCCCATAATTAATGATTTTATTCTGTGTTCCCTTGAGTAGCAGCTGCTGCCACAATCTTCCAACCTAATATGAGCCTTGAAACATGATATTCCTTACCTAGCTCCAGCAAGAGCCACCTGGCTGAGCAATGAAAACTAGTGCTGAGGCAGCCACCTGGTGCCAACCTCCATGCAGGAGGGGGTCTAATTTCTGCTGCTGGACAGAGGAAAAGCCTAGGGGTTACTAAGACCAACCTCCCTGGGGGGCCAGGTGAACATCCTCGGACCCTGCCCTCGCAGGGGGCAGGAGAGCTCACGGGCAAGGCAGGCTGCTGCTGGTGCTCTGAGGCCCCACACACCTCCTGCCTGCTGTGGTACCCACCAGTGTCTGCCCCATTGCAGGGGGTGCAGAGTGATGGAGGGGACACTGCCATGAGTGGTGCCATGTCTGTGACCTTTATAAAACTCTCATTGCAACAGCAGTACAAGCAATAGAAAGAACATCTCTTATACACATCTGAATAAATACAGCCTGCACCCTGCGGGCACAACAGGGCACAGGGGGGAGGCAGGGCAGCGTGAGCTACACAGGCAGCGACTGGACAAGCACAAGCGGCCAATGTGGTGCGTGACAACACAGAGACGTGTGTAGAGATTCGCTTGGGCCAGGCTCCGGCACTCAGAGAACCAGGAGAGGCATCAACAGGACGTGAAATGTGTGAGAAGACAGCAGGGGCAGCCCGCCGGTGGCAGGGAGCTGTGGATGCACCTGCCCGCGGGCACAGTGCTCTTCTCGGCAGAAGCAGGCAGGGTAGCCCAGCTACATTTCTGTTTCTGCTAAGAGGCTGTCACCGAGACCTGACGTCATCAGGACCATCTGGGAGCTGGAATCTGTGGTGAGAGAGGGAGGAAACCATGAGCTGCTCGGGCTGCCAGAGAGTGCTGGGCTTGTATTCCAGATCCAGAGGTGAGGAGGAGGAATTACAGTGCAGCAGGGTGGGAAGCAAACTGCTGAGAGGACTGTGAGATTAAGTAGTAACTATATCTACTCTGGCCATGCAGCAGAACAAAATTGATGTCTGGGGAGGAGGGAAGGCAGAGACAGCAGTAAGAGCCCTGGGTGGGGAATCTGCATTTATCTTGGCTATGGAAAGGAGCATCAGCTCTAAACCCTCCCCACACACACTTGCAGGTGACAATGGTTGTGCTGACCCCACTGTGCATTACCCAGCACTGCACAGGCCTTTAAATCTGCACTCACCCTGTGTCTTTTCATCCAGAGAGTGTCTAGGTGTGACAGGGCTGGCAGGCTGCAAGCCAGCCAAACCCACCTAGGGCAGTGGTACTGCCTTCGCAGAAGCAGGGAAGGCAGTGGGCAAGCAACCATTTCAGGGCAGCAGAGGCCTGGAAATCCTGACCTTCTGCTCTGCATGAATGGAGGGTTTGTGCAGCCCTTCCTGCCTCAGGAAGGTGAGGGCAGCTCTCTGGCTCTCTGGTGGCACAGAGCACCAGCCAGGAACTCTTCCCCATGCCAAGTGAATCAGCTGCAAGGAGGAGGGGCACGCACAGCAAGTAAGAAACTCAGCAGGGTACCAGTTTCCCATCCAGAAGGCTTTATAAGCAGAAAACAACCCTGTTTTTTCCTGTAGGCAAGGGACATATTTAGTGGCTGTGTTTTTTGTGTGATCCCATTCTACACATTGGAAACTGCTGCGTGGGATCAATATTTTGGGGATTAATTTCTGGAAACTGGATCCAAAACTTGGCCAGAGCTGCTAGCAGAAGGATTTTTATGGTGCTAATAAATGAGGATCAGATGTTTTGAGGCTGAGGGAGTGGTTGGGTTTGTCTCCTGCTAGTCTGATAAGAGAACTGGGAGGGAAGAAAGGACAACTAAAGGTAAAAAGCCCAACACAAAATGAAAACCAGCAGGATCAGGGCACAGGCATGACAATATACAGTGTCATATATACAAGCAATACACAACAGGCTACTGCTATCTCCATAATACGCCTTTTTGTATGTTACAAGCAACAGACAGACTGTGGCACCTGGCTAACCCTTCACATGTTTGGGATGCAGAGATAGGAATAGGTGATGCTGTGCGGATTGCAGTGAGGTTCAGGAAGCATGAGGAATGACATGAGTTTTGGCTAGGATATCTGGCAAAGGCCCCTGAGATCCTTGACGCTCCTGCCCTTGAGTTTTAAGACTTTGCACAAAGGTTTCATTCCTGCAGCATCAGGGAAATGCCTCTGAGGCACCATTGCCACTCCTTGCAGCAGCTGCATTCTCCTTGGAGGCTGCTTTTCCAAGTGCAGCTCAGCCCAATGTTACTTAACATGAAGGCTGCACCTGGAGGCTGTCTGGATGCCAGTTCACAGGGATAAAGGACAGACTCCATTTACCTGCCCTACCACAAAAGACCAGACACCCCAGTTCCTGCCTGTCAGCCCCTGCCCGCAGCCCAGGTCCCAGAGCTCTTACTGTTCTGGCAGATCCAGGGGTTCTTCTCCCTGGCTGTGACTTCGCGAGCCTCTGTCTCCTCCTCTTCCTCACCCTCTGAAAGCAGGTCAGAGATCTGCTGCTGTAGCTCAGGACTGATGTTGTTCTCTGCCAGGATGAGTGTCCGTAGAGCTGTGGGGTAATTCTCTACCATATCCAGCAAGGTCTAGATGGAGAGTGAGATAAACAGGCTGTCAAGCACCACACACAGCAGCTAGGCTGAGCAGAAAGAGCTTCAATGCTCTGTCTCCCTGCAAACTCCAGCCCTCCTCTTCTTACCTCAACCTTCCCTTGGCCATGACCTCCCTGCACCAGGCTTTCTGAGAGCCTGAGAACTTCCCATCTTTCTGTGGGAACAGCTGAGCCTGGATTTCCTGGCTCTATAGGCTAGTCACCTCCTCCTGCTGGGAGCTGGGACTCTGAGAGAAGAGCCTGTGCTAACAAGCCTCGGCCTGTATCTGTCCACAAAGCTTTAGCTCTGATCCTCAATCACAAACCCAACCCTTTACTTTCTCCAAACTACAGAGAGTTGTGTGTTTTTCCCTGATGACGTGGGAGAGGTCCAGGAGCCCTAGGTCAGAGCTGTGCCTCACAATCTCCTCCTGCAGCTGTAAGGGCCAGGGGAAAGCAACATCACCCCTGGGCACAGGGAGGGAAGGGGTGCCATGGACCTGGGGAGGGGATTGGAAGCAGGTGTAGGTCCCGGGGCCTCTATGAACAGTTAAGACCTATGCCCTTGAGACATCAGTGATGCTGTAGAGTAACAGTGTGCTCTCATACCTGGGCTGACTGGTTGGTAAGTCCTGTTCCCTCCAAGTCCAGAACTTCGAGGGTACGACTGGAAGCCACAGCAACAGCGAGCATCCCTGCTACCTGGTCACCTGTGGGATAAGCAAAGCGGGGCTGTCAGCAGTGCCTGCCTTCTCTCATGTAACACTACATGCCTTCATGGGCCTTGGGCTGTCATGGAAACATCCTCCGACTATTTAGAAATCTCTTGATTTCCAAATCTCAGTTACCCTGTGGGTGGGGAGGGAGTAAGCTGTTAACTGAGAAAAGAAACAAGGTAAAGGTACACCATTTTGTAGTAATGGGAGCAGTCACCAATTACCAGGGGAACACAAAGTAACACAGTGAAATTGGGTTTATTCCACAAGGATCCATATCTTCCCAAATATTTTTCCTACTCGAGAATGCGAGGGCCTTTAACAATCCCTGTAAGGCATCCCAGACGCAGAATAAGGAGGTGAATACCTCAGTCTAGGGGAAGGCTGTAGCTGGACAGAGGACCCTGCACAATCTCCCTGGAAAGGGGACAGGCTTTGGGGGTGGCTGCAGCAGGACCAGGAGCATTAAAGATTGATGCTGCTAAAGAGACAAGGCTCCAGCATGTTCTCCTGATATTCCCGGGCGAGTGCCAAGATACCATACAACTGTGACACCTTCTCTTGGAAAGAAAAAACAACAGGCTGCTGCCAGGTAACACCCTGGGGCCCTTCCTGCCCAGGAGGAGGTACCTGGTCAAGCAGACAGGGCCTGCAGGGAGGCTCCTGTTTCCAGACCAGACTGGGTGAGGAGAGACTGACACTCAGGGAGGCACGGCCTGGTCTCCTCCTCACCACCTTGCATCAGAGCTGAAGAGAGTTGGTTTCTATGGCAACGAGTGCCAGGCTTTCCTCCTCCTCCTGCTCCGCCAGGAAGATGAAGGGGGGAGCGCAGGGACATACTGCATCTGCCAAACCAGCATGAGGCCCCAGGGCTTCAGGAACAGGGGACACATGGAGGGCCAAATATGATGACAAAGGTAGTGGAGTGGGCAAGGCACAACTTCCTCTCTGCGCCTCCCTGCAGGGCATGTGGCCACCTCACACAACCAGAGCAGGAAGGGTGGCTTTCCCTACGCTGAAGGCACCTGTCAAGGTGAACTCACTGCTGGGGATCAGAAGGCATCTATGCAAGAAACCCAGCATCCCACTAGTGATGCTCTACCACCACCTTTGTAGATCTTGGTCCAGCCACCCACTGGTGCAAACTGCACAAATGCTGAGAGACAGGAGTGCAGCATCCCCTGCTCCTCCTCCCTGGCCCCCCAGCTTACCTAGGGGGTTGTAGTCCAGGTTCAGCACACGGAGCTGGGAGCTGTGAGCCACTGCAATGGCCAGGCGCCCCCAGCCTTTGCTTGTGACACCTGGGTTGGCGCTCAGAGTTAGCTCTTTGAGGCCTGGAGAAGAGAGAGAAGCCAAGCCAGAGCCTTAGGGTCACCGAGGCAGTCTCAGGGGAACTAATCAGAACAGTTTTGGGTCACGTCTTCTGTTCTCTGACAGGCTAAAGGGTTTGGTTTACTCTGACAAACACCACGACATAGTTCACTAAACAGTGAAATATTTTACTGCTTTCAGCAGTAGCTCTTCATTTGCCCATGCTGCGACCGCCCTATTTCTCTGCTCCCATCCCGAGTCCTGCTTACCCTAAATAGAATGGAAACAAGTAAGGTGTGTGCGAGATGACTGACAAGAAGGAGGTGGCATGAGGTGACAGGTTGGAGAGGAGATAACAGGGACAGTAGGCTCTGAAGCCTGCAGCTGGGGGCGGGGGTAGCCAACAGAGATAACAGCATCAGTAGCACTGTAAGCACACATCTAGAAAGTGCTGGGGGGCGGTGGAAAGCACTTTGTGAGTAAGGAGAGGGGTGGTGTTACCTCAGCACATGGCAGCTCTCAGCTTAGCTAGCCCGCTGGCCTCTGACCACCAAAGATCATCCCTTGCAAAGATCTGAGCTTTGGCATTAAGGTTATTACCATGCACCTACACACTCAGGGAGTGCACCCGCAAGCAAGGCCAATTCCCAGGCAGTGACAATAAAGGCAGGTGCTGAGGTGGGGGCACGCCATATATTTATCTATGATCATTATCAACACACAAATGCAAAATAATAAATTCAAAGTCCAAGCTGTCCCCTCCTGCAGTTTCAAACGCTCCTGTCATGAACAAGAAGCAACCTGTTGGGCCCTGAACTCCAAACTGTCAGCAGGGCAGATCAACAGCAGAAAGTCCCTTCCCAAGGGAATTGCTCCTCTGTTGCTTGGCTTTTCTGCTTCAGCTCCTCAGCCCAGGCAAACGATAGAGCCGGCCTCCTCCAGGGCTGAGCCTTTACTGCTGTGTACATCTGCTCTGTGTGAAAGCTCCACTGGTGGTCGTGCAGCCCACAGCCCCTGGTGCTTACCGGACTTGGCCCCGTCAGGCGGCAGGAGCCCACAGATAAGGTTGATGCCTTCATCACCCAGCATGCAGTCTCCTAGATCCAGAGCCACCAGCGAGGGGTGGATGGAGAGAGCAGGGTTGAGGAGGGCCAAGCCTGCATCTGTCAGGGGACTCCCATGGAGGCTGCGCAGGTAAAAGGGAAAATTACGATGGAGCCTTCGTCCCCGGGGGCTAACTAACCTTGGTGGGGAGGGAGAAGCAGACGGAATGAGGAGGATGATAAATGCTAACCCCACGTGGGGGAAAATCACTGGGAAGCCTCAGCCGCTACGGTATCCCCCCTGGGCTGTGCAGGGGATGCCAGCGGGGCAGGGGCAGCCCCACCACCGGGCCAGCCACGCTGGAGAGGCTCAGACTGAGAGGGCCAGGACCGTGCCCAGCCTGCGGGGCAGAGGCGGCTCCGTCCCGGCCGGATGACGGGCAAGGGGTTACAGCGTCAAGGGCATTTTTCCTCCGACAAGGCTTAAATTCAGGGATCAGCCCGGATTTGAGAGCCCCTAAAAGACCCTTCCCCGCCCGGAGGGGGCCAGGGGCACCCCGCGATGTACCCGCCCCGCTGCACTCACAAGAGGGACTGCACGGAGCGGTTCGTCTTCAGGGCCTCGGCCAACTGCTTGACGCGGTTGATGTTGGAGACGATGCCCAGGTTGAGGTTGAGCTGGGCCAGGGAGCGGGACTCGGCCACCCCCCGGCACACATGCCCGAAGTCCCGCTCGGAGAGCTGGCAGCCCCGCAGTGACAGCAGCCGCACCGAGTTCTCCCGCAGGCTCTCGCAGATGTCTCGGATCTCAGCCCCCGACAGCGTCTCCCCGGAGATCTGGATGGACCCCGGCAGCATCTTCCCCCCGCTCGGGGACCCGCCAGCCGCCGACAACCGCCGACCCCGTCGCGGCGGTGGGACGCCGGGGGCGAGCCGCGCTGCGCGCTGCGGGCCGGGGCGGTCGCCAACGCCGCCGCTGCTGCTGCTGCTGCTGCTGCCGGGCAGTCCCGGCCCGGCCCACCGCGGCCCCGGGGGCGTCACCGCGCAGCCTTACCGGCGGCCGCGGGGCCGCCCCGCTCCAGCCGGGCGGCGAGACCCAGGGGAGCCATCGGCGGGGGCTAATCCGCACCGGCGCCCGGCTCTGAGCCCTGCTGGGCTGGGCCGCACCGCACCACCCCGCTGCGCGGCTCCAGCGGCACCGGGCGGGGGCTGAGCGGCCCCGTAGCTCCCCGCCCCGCTCCGCTCCGCCCGCACCTGCCGGGCCGGGCCGCCCCGCCTCCCGCCTGCCACCGCTACGGGCCCTCCCACCGCCCGGGGCGGGCCCGCACCGCCCACCGCCCCTCACGTCGTCAGCCGCCGGGCGAGGCCGCCGCCTCGCGGAAGGGGGTGTGCGTGGGGGGACCCCTATCCCACACCGGCTTCCCCCGCCGCCATCTTGGGCCCCGGCACCTCTCGAAGCTGGTGAGGGCGACGCTGGCGCCTGCTGGCTCCTGCCTGCTGCCTTGAGGAGACAGCGGGGCTGAGGCCGTCCGGGGCTGCATCCCTGCCGCTGAGGGGGTGCAGGAGAGGAGGGAGAGTGGGAGAAGATCCTGGGAAGGGCTCTCCCTGCTTGCCCTGCTACCACTTGGGCAAGGTGCCAAAGGCACTGGGCCATGGTGTACTTGGTCTGAGGAACAAAAGTCTTCCACCAGCTTTGGCAGTGTTTAAACCCACTACACCCTAAGCTTGGACCCAGGGGTTGATGGTGAGGTTGGTGTGAACCGCTCTTCATAGCCAGGGCTTGCAGAACTGGTGCTTGGAGGCAGCTGGTGAAAGGTGGAGTGCTGGGGAAGTGCCACAGGCTTCCTTATCCCTGCAGCACACAGCCTGTTCCCTCAGCCCCACCTGAAGTGTGAGGGATGCACCTCACTCCCTGCTCATTTACAGGTACAGATCAGAGGGATTTGTCCCCTCTACCCCCTCGTTGGGTAATCCTGTACTTGGAGAGAAATAGGAAGCAGGGCCCCAGCGTTTTCAACTCCACTGAGCTGAAAAAGGAAGCCAGTGATGTGGAAATTAGGTTAAACCGCCTAAGTAGGCAGCTTTTAGCACATAACTAATCTGGCTGCTGCATACAGCAACGCTCAAGTGAATTCCAGTCTAGTGGGTAACTCTGGGACAAACCCAGGCTCCTCTGCTTGGTTTGCAGGCCTGGGGGGAAAAGAGAGGATGGAAAGTGAGGGGAAAAATGGGAGAGGATGGGGACATGAAGCAGTTCTCCATTTCAGTGGAGGAGCAGGTCACCTTTGCTGAGGGCTGCATGTTAGGTCCTGGATAAGACAAGGAGAGCAGCAGATAAGAAGCTGGACTTGGATGTCAGCTTTAAGACTGGCTGCAGCATCTAACTTACAGTGTAGGTGTCATCATACCCTTTGAGTTTTTTGGAGTATTGCTGTTCTTTAGAGCTATCTACATACTTGCATGAGCTTGATTCTGTACCTGCAAGACACATCAAAACAGAACACTGGCCTGGCAACACATCTGCACTGGGATATGAGCAGCAGCTGTGAGCATCCAGTTGTGTTACAGGTGGTGGCTTTCAAAAACTGAGCAACTGATCTCTAAGGTCACATTAAATGGTCCAGGTGAGAACCAGATCCTATGCATTCCAGGGCTGTAAGGGGGAGAGGCTAGGTGTCAGAGCGGTGGGCAGCGGGGTAGCCAAGAAAATAGCAGCTGCTGATCTGTACAGGTTGACTGGGAGACTGCACTGAGTCTCACCTTGTAATTAGCTCCAGGCACTAATTAACCCATGCTTCATTGAACAGGCTATTATTAGAGAGGTGCTTGAAGGAGAGCCCCTGGGATGTGTCCCACTTCAGTTGACAGCAGAGGCCTTGAAGTATTGATGAGGATGCCCTAGTAGTGGCATCTTCACTGCATGTTGTCAAGAGCAAGAGCACATTGAGGAGACAAGGGTCCTACCCTGCTTTATGCTCAAATACGTTATGAAAAGTGGCACGGGAGTTAATGGTTCAAAGCTTTGGCTCTTGGCTCACTGAACCTAATTAAGGGCTATGGAGAGGGGAATTTGGCAATGGTATTTTGTGAAGAACTAGATATTGCTTCCTTGTCATGTGCAGTTACGAAGCAGGTATGGGGAAGGTAGTTTATTGTTTACCTAATGGGGGCACAAGGAATGGCTGACTCTCTTGACTAATGTCATTAAGTGCTAACACTTAAAAAGAGAAAAACAGTGAACGAGGAGCAGCTACAGTGAGACTAGATGCAGGAAGGAATGCAAATGGGAGAAGATACGGCTGCCTGTAACCCAAAACACACTGAGGTTGCAACAATTAGTGCAACAAGGAGGGACTCGAAGGGTTGGACTCCCAGGTACTGCAGAGGAGAGGAGATCAGGAATGCTTTAATATACACTTTATTTTCCTCTTTCTAGTCTGACACCTTGACATGATTTTTTTCATATTTAATAAAAAGGGGCTTACACAAGTCTCAGCAACCTTCCTCAAAAGGGAGAGGTGATGGGAGGGGAATTATTTCAGATTTGCTGCAGGGGAGGAATTGTTTTGGATTTGCTGCAAGAGCCATGACAGGAAACAAAGGCAGAGATAGTCTGGCATAATAGGGCTGTAAGGCTTGTCCTGATAACTAGACTTCAGTGCTTACTGAAGTCCTCCCACAAGGACTTTACTAGGGCTGCATGCTCAGCACCCTCCCTGGAACCGCAGCGCACATGTATTTCCCTGCAAAAGTGCATTCTCTCTGTCAGCAAAAGGAGATGCTGAAGCTCTCAGCCGAGTACTGTATTTCTGGAAGCACAGAACAGTTCAGCTTCCAGCTGCTCAGGCACAGAGAATTAATCAGGCCTGAAGAACTGGAGCAGAGCAAGCCCCATGGCTTCCAAGAGAGTTGTCACCCTGGTCATCTGTCCCCAGCTGACATGGCACAGACTGCACAGGGGAGGCACAAAGAGCTCACTGCTCTCTCCTGTGCTTTGAGTGAAAGCACAGGGCACAGCTTCACTCTTCTGATGTAGGTAAGTGGCTAGGTGTTGGAGTGGTGCACAGCTCTTCTCCAACAGTGTCTGTAGCTCAGCACTGAGTCTGAACGCACAGAATGATTTTTCTTCTTGGCTGGACTTATTCTGGTGACAATTGTCTCTTTCTGCTTTCCTTCACCCCCTGCCTGTGCTTTGAGAGTTGCACCAAGAGAAACAGACCCATTCTAGGCTGCCAGGGCAAGAAATATGAATCAGAAACCAACCTCCCTTGGAATTATAAAGAGCAGAAATAGCAGAATCAGCATTACAAACTAACACTTCCTATTTGTCAAATTTGAAAGTAATAAAAGTTCTACAAGCTTAAAGTAGTTCAATTGGTCCAAAAAACGTGGAGACCATAGGCCTAGATAATTAGTTCCCTCAAATAACTTGCTCTGTGTGGTGCTCTTCAGCCAAAATAAATTTCCCAGGGAGGGGGGAAATAAGTGAGAGAACATGTCTGTTATGTATGTGTTTGTTAGCAGATGAGCTTCTTGCTCTTGGAAGGGGGCACAAATTATGAACTCAGGAATAAGCAACAGTGGAAAGTAGGTCTGTGACTGCAAATGCTCAAGTGACATTTTTGTTTGACTGAAGCAGATGACCAGCCTGATGACAGTAGCTGGCCCTGTCTTCCTCTTTCATTGTACTCTGGCACTAGTCCGAATGCCACTACAGCTGCATCCTCTCCCACTAATAAAAGCAAGGCAGCAAGGAGTGAAGTTCTGATGTGCCATCTGCCTTGTGCACAGCTAACTTGTAAGTTCAGGAAGAAAGGGAAACACCTTCTATTTTTTTTCTTCATCCTGAGCATAAGAAAAAACTTGTAAGGCTCCTCTCCCTCAGTCATCCAGAGCTACAGGCAGAGAAAAGGTGAAAGCCAATTATCAGACAACAACTTTCCACTCTTGGACCAGTACAAGTTAGAGCAGTGAGGGAAGGCTACCTCTGAACTATTCAGCTATGAGTTACTGCAGTGCAAGTAAGCCTACACTGGGCTGCTTCACTTCCACATCCTTACTGGAGTATTCCTGAACCAGTATGCTGGAGATGAATGTGCCAACTCTCTTACCATTGCACACTCCCCAGTTTCTCCCTTAGTTTAATGGAAACACTGCAGAAAATCTTGCCAGAGACTCTAAAGCATCCGGGATTCCTTTCAGGAATAAGGCCTAGACCCAGCTTGAAAAGCCAGACAGTACACAGCAGATTGTGTGTCTGGAGGAGCAGGATGCTGCTCAGAGCAGTGAGGTGAAGGTCCCAAGGCTGGAAGACATGAGCACAAGCTGCATGAGGGTGGGCTGAACTAGCCTCTTAATAGAAATATCCACAGAAAAACATGCACAAACATGCTGTCCCTGCAGTCTGAACTGCTGTCCCTGCAGTCAGAACTGCTGTCCCATGGAGCAACATTGGCAGAATGGTGGTAAGAACACAAGGTGCTGTGAAAACATGGGGACAGATACATTTCTGACATCCATGGGAGAAGGGACAGTGAGGTGAGACAGCACCTTGGATCAAGGGAAAAAAAAGAGGGATCAATCTGGAAAATGACAAGGAAGAGCATGTGGTTAAATGTCATGCTGTTCTTGAAAATCTCCAGAGAAACTGAAGTTCCTGTTCCTCTGGGCTATGGAAAAGGTGTCCAAGACAGACCATGTATCAAAGAGCATTTAAAGTAGGACAGCAGAAAATTGCAAAGAATCCTGCTTTGAGTCTACGACAGGACAGATAAAGGTGTAGAGAACCAACACCACTCTTCTATTACACAAGTATGCTCAAACATAAAACATCACTCAGCACCAACATCAATTTAATTCTTCCCTCTTCAGGACAGGAACAGGGCAGAGACCCCCGGGGTTACATCAGCAAGCGGAAAGAGGGGCAAGGGACAAACTGTGCTGGGAAATCCCAGCTAAACATCAGGCAACAGAACCACTCTTTACTCAAGACAGCCCAGATCTGGCTGGGGGAAGAGCATAGTTCTTCCCACTCTCTGAGGTGCAGTCCATTCAGCTGCCCAGAACTGCAACCCAAAGGACAGATCCCAGGAAACAAAACCAACTCTTCTTCCTGCTGTTCTGTCCTGTTCCTAAGAGGCAGCAGGTTATTATGGCCCTATGCAGCCCCAAAAGTAGTGAAGGAAGCAAGTCCAAGTCTGTGAAACTACAGGGTCAATGCAATGGCTTTGGCTGTTGTGTTCAATACAGCATTGGAAACAACTGGAATGTCTCTGGCAACTCTCTGAAAGGGTGGCATGTTGGGTCCTTCCAATGTGTCCAGGATACCTGCAGGGAACAGGAAAAAGGGGAGAGTAGCAAGAATTAGTTCAGATGCAGATGGCACGTTTCTCCTTGTTTTTCTCTCTGGCCAGGTAGTGGTTGATGGTGGCAGGGCCCAGGACATCCGAAGCACTTGCAGGTAACGGGAGGAAACATCTAGCCCCAAAGACTGAATGGGAATGTACACTTTCATCCAGAGACCACAGGGTATGGATCAGAGCTTCTCCTTGGGGCAGGGAAACTGTGTTCCCAAGAGGAACACAGATCCTTTCACTCTAAGTGCCAGATCCAGTTTCCTACCATTTGACTTAGTTGCAGACACTGCCAGGGATGCTGCTCTGCTGAGGAAGAAAGGTAAAATCCTGTCCCTACTTCATCCCAGCACAGATCCTGCTCTTAGATTGTTTGCTTTCATCCTGAGGTACATTTGCAGATTCACATCAAGAGCTACAGCAAGGGTGCAATGTGGAATTTTTATCATTGAAATGTAAATACAGCCCATGCTTGGCAGAAAACACACATACCGATGTAAGCGTCCTCCAGTCCCTGTCAATTACCCTCTCAAGACTGATAATCAGCCATAGAGTGCCTTGCAGAAAATTGCTTGGAGTATATTTTCTCCTATTTCACCTGCTGAAAAGTTGCAGATCAGGGCTCAGAACCTTCTCTGTGAGAACAGATCCAGGAAAGAACAGTATTTACATCTAAAAGGACTTGTAAAGCTATGCTACAACCCCAAATTATGCAGATTTTTCTAAAATATCATCAACAAATCTGGCTGCCTAAACACATAAAGAGGCTTGCAGAATTTTGTATTTAGGGATGTGGAAACTCTCTGGTGCTGGGGTGGAGGAAGACTTTTTTTTTTCTTTTTAAAAGGAGATTGAGACTTTGTTAGGAGAAATCAAGAAGAAACACAGAAAGGGAACCTGAACATGTAGAGCCTGTAAGCAGCACTAACAGGGGAAAATGCAGCTTCTGCTGTGTTGTAAAACACGTGATAAAAAAAGGCGTCACCCCCCTTTTTCCCTCCCCAGGTGGGATGGGCAGGAGAATCAAAGGAATTTAAAACCCGTTGGTTGAGATAAGAACAGTTTAATAACTGAAGTACAATACAATACTAATACCAATAATAATAAGGGAAATAACAAGGGGAGAGAATATAAAACTAAAAGGGAAAAAATAAACAAACACAAGTGATGCACAATACAACTGCTCACCACCCACCGATACCCAGCCCGACCCGAGCAGTGATTGGTCCCTTCCGGGTTTATATACTGGGCATGACATGCTGTAGTATGGAATACCCTTTGGGCAGTTTGGATCAGGTGTCCTGTCTCTGCTCCCTCCCAGCTTCTTGCGCCCCTCCTCACTGGCACAGCACGAGAATGAAAGTCCTCGAGACTGAAAAGTCCTTGATTGGAGTAAGCATTACTTAGAAACAACTAAAAATATCGGTGTGTTACCAGCGTTGTTCTCAGACTAAAGGAAAAACACAGCATGGTACCATCTACTAGGAAGAAAATTAACTCTATCCCAGCCAAAACCAGGACAGGCACATTTCCAGATCAGAGAAAAGCAACCCAACTTCAGCATGATTCAGGAAAGGACTGGACGTCTGCCTGCAAGAACAGTCAATGCTGTTACACGTCACTTGTGGGGAAAGAATAAGCATCCTGCGTCACAACAAAACTCAGTGCACAGAAACTACCCCTCATTTACTTCCTGCCCTGCTTTGACAGCTTCCTCTAATAAAGCTAGTGGTGGTCATTCCTGGGTTGGAAACTGGCACAGATGCCCTCATGTCAGATCCAAACTGTCCATCCTTTCTCTCAGAGAGAGTAAAACGCAGCTCCTCTTCCCACAGAGGATATGTCTTTTTATCTCCCCTGCTTACCTTCCACCACCTTGTGATAAGCAAAGTGCAGATAGAG
This sequence comes from Pezoporus occidentalis, assembly GCF_034315485.1. Lineage (NCBI taxonomy): Eukaryota > Metazoa > Chordata > Aves > Psittaciformes > Psittacidae > Pezoporus > Pezoporus occidentalis. The sequence continues at coordinate 3,957,721 of NW_026915376.1, forward strand.
GAGGAAAAGCATGTGCAGAGCAGCAAGGGTCCCACACAAGATGAGCCGCTGGGTGTGCCCCACTGTACGTGACACCAGCACAGCAACCTACAAAAGAGGTGGAGATCAGAGACTAGGTAGCTGCTGCCTCTCTGGCACTGCAGTCAGGAGCACGCAGGAGGGTGGGCCAAGTAGTGACAGCCACTGGAACACTGCTCAGAGCCTTTTTCACAGTTTGCACCAACAAATTCAGAGTAATCTAATTTTGTTCTGTGCAGGTGAACCCTGCCTGGTCTCACCAGGAGTACAGGATGTTCAGACAGGACTCCCCATAGCTGTAAGGGAGTAAACCTCCTGCAGTTGCAGTGTCACCTTCATACATCGGAGTGTCAGGCTGCTCTTCATAGCAGCCTAACTGGCTGTGAAATGAATTGCCAGGCCCAAGGAACACAATGCAAACAACATTTCCCTCCCTTTTTTTGTCCCCAGAAGAGGACCCCATTCTACCTGTCCCTTACCATTCGTAGTGTAGAGAGTCCACCAACACCCAACCAGAAGATATAGAAGAGGGAGTGGAAGTGGATATTATAGGTGACAAAGAGGGTGATGCAGTGTCCAAAAAGACCGTAGCCCTGACAAAACAAAATTATCCATGTTAGAAGCATCAGTCCCACACAAAGGGCCATTGATCAAGAGCACGAGCAGCCTATTCCTGCAACGCTTCACCAAAGCAAAGCTTCCTAAAACACTCATTCAAGGCCAAAGAGTCAACCAGCACAATAATTTTACAAGCGCCTCATACCTGGATGATTTCTCAGATTCACAGGGATGTCAGAGATTGCAACAACTTGGGAAACAGAGGAGCCTCTGATTCCAGAAAAACTGAAATCTCCTGGGTTTTGTACCACCATGCTCTCAAATCAGGAAGTGCAAAGCCAAAGACCTGCACAAAGGAACTGACTCTTTGTGCTATCACTGTGCCCAGGATGGGGCAAGTCAGAAGAGCATCCTGGAATTCCAGATTGTCCCAGTGCAGTTACCTGGGACGACCTATTTACAAGGACTTTTCCTGTTCTCTGGGAAGAGCTTGTGCTAGAATACCACACATCTTGGGGCAGCTCCATCTGTACATACCAATAGTGACAGCATCTGCACCATTGTGATTTGGGCATTGCACAGATATGCCAAGAAATAGATGAATGATGAGACGCCCAACCAGTAACCAAAGCAGGTGCCAATGGCTGTGCCCATCAGTGTGCCTTCCCTCTGTGGAGACAGAATGAGGATGAGGAGAACTCGAAGTGACCTGTCAGCACCCAAATTCCACCTCAGAGAGTCCCAGACCCTTTCTAAGTTCAGGGTGACACATTTTAAACACCCTGCTCTCCCAGCAGCAAAGCATCAAGACTTCCCCATCTTTCCTCCCATCCCCAAACCAACAGGTTCTTCTTGAAATCAATCTGCTTTCCAGCAAGATGCTAATTCAGTCATGGAAGAGGTTTCCTCTCCATTTCTAGTGTCATTGTAACAATCCAGAGCCCAGTCAAACCACAACTTATCACTGAGACTCGTACAATGATGGTGTCCGAGGTCTTCATCCCATGCAAAAGGATGGCCACCAGCGTGAAAACCAACATGAGCGGTCCATACAGCTCGCCTGCAATCTTCTATAAGAGGAGACAGATCAGGGAGGGCTTGGTTAGTGCTCTGGAGTACCAGGCTCCCCACCACAAGTGATGCGAGAATTGCCTTGTTCGAAGCTTATCACCTAGCTGCCCGAGAAGGAACAGCAGGGTCATGGCTGGCAGGAGCCAGGCAGAATATGTTGTGTGACAAGGACTCTGGGATATATGAAACCCAGAGCTCTGGAACTGTACAAGCACTAAAGGTAGCACACTCAGGTTTGGGACTACTACAGGAAAGGGTTTACCAACATTTTTGGGGAAGTCAGCACCTAACAAACTAAGGTCCTTAATAACATGGACTACTTCAGTTTTACGAGGTGTATGTGGATGTTCACTTGGCCTTGGAGTCTGATTCAGCAAAAGGGAACTCACCTGTGGGAAATTAATCATCTTCACAGGAATCATGGACTCCATCAGTCTGCATCACAGCAAGGCAGGGAATGACATCAGGAGCAGGGAGGACAAGAGAATGGTTAACAAAATACTTCAAAAGTAAAAGATGCCAAACACCCGTTACCAGTGTTTTCTGTTGTGGGACAGAGACGTCCTTCTAAAGGGTAACATAAAGTAACTAAAGGAAAAAACCTGACCATCAGTGGGTTAACCTTGCTGGAGGGGATTCAGTGAAAACATTTAGGGATCCACTTGCAGATGAGAGACTGACAAACAGGAAGCAAGGAGCCTTTCTTCATGGTGCCTGACAGAACTTTGCCTTTTTGGACACAGCTATGATGCAAACCCAAGAGAAGCCACATAATGTGCCCAAAGCCCTTTTTTCCTCCCTGAGCAGCAATGCTGAATGACAAGCGACCAGGCTGCCAACCCACCTCGGGCCCCCCATTAAGGACACTGGGACACAGGCATCTGAGCCTTCCTGCAAGGGTGGCAACCAGCCCCACGTTGTTGTCTTTGTGGGGGCAGCTAGCCTTTCCCTGCCCCCCCGGTGGAGACAGCCCAGGCCGGGCCTTGCCCACCTGGCTCGCACTTGGATGGGCTCCACATCGAAGTAGGGCCGGAGGATATCGATGTTGGCGTAAAGGCTGAAGGCCCTGGTGGCTTGCCTCTTCCCCACCTGCCACATCTGCGGACAAAAGGCAGCTGGCAGCGGGCGGGCGGACGGGCAGGCAGGGCGCTCCCGGGGCAGCCCGGGGCCGCGCTCACCTGATCAGCCACCTGCCGGCCCAGCTGGCCCCGCAGCCCCTTCATGCCCAGGAACTCCCCGTCCTCCTCCTCCGCGGCCCCCGCCTCGCCTTCCTCCTCTTCTTCCTCCTTCATGCGCTGGTGCATCTCCCCCATGTCCTCAAAGCTGGAGCCCGATGTGTCGTCCATGTTCTCCATGTCGATGACGGCGGAGCCGCCACCCTGTGCCGGGGCAGACAACGTCAGCGCCCGCTCGGCACTCCCGCTGTGGGGGCCCACAACACCCCCGCCACTCGCAGCCCGGCCCCACCTGCATGTTGTCCTCGAAGCCGCCCCAGTCGCCGGCGGTGCCGCCCCTGCTGCCGCCCGCCGCCGCCGCCGCGGACATGGTGCCCGCGCTGGCCGCAGCCGCTCGCCAGCCCCGCAGCACCCGGATGTGACGTTGGCGGCGGAAAGGCGCCCACTCTCTCGCGAGGCCGCGCTTCGGGAGGGTGAGCGGTGCCGCCATCTTGTGTGTGGCGCAGGGCGGGGAAGGGTGCAGAGCGGCGGGGGAGCCCCAGGGCGGCCGGGTGAGGGGCGGCGGGGCGGCGACAGGGACCCGGGGCCGGGCGGCCAGGGAGCTCCGCGCTCCCCTGGAGCAGCGAAGCCACGCATGGGCGGGCGGAGACCAGTCACGTGTCGGGGAGCACCGCCCCCTGCGCCCCGCGCTGGCGGTGGCGGCGGCCATGGCGGCCAGGCGGCGCACGGAGGAGATGCGGGACCGCGTGGTGCTGGGCGAGTTCGGCGTCCGCAACGTGAGCCGCTGGTTCGGGGCGGCGCGGCGCGGTGCGGGGTCCCCGGCCCCCCTCACGGCCCCGCCTGTCTGCCTCCTCGCAGGTCCACACCACCGACTTCCCCGGCAACTACTCCGGCTACGATGACGCGTGGGACCAGCGGCGCTTCGAGCAGGTGGGTGCCCGTGGTGGTGATGGGGCGGGGGGTGCCCCGCCGTGCCCTGGGTGACCCTCCGCGCCCGGCCCCTGCAGGCGTTCCGCGTGGACGTGATCCGCGAGGAGGGGGACGCGCTAGAGTTCGACATGGTGGGCATCGACGCCGCCATCGCCAACGCCTTCCGCCGCATCCTGCTCGCCGAGGTACTGCTGCGGCCCGGCCCGGGGGTGCCGGCCTGGGAGCTGTGGGGGAGACGCTTGCATGATGGGGAGCGGGGAAGGCCCTGCCTTACGGCAGCCCTTGCGGGCAGCTTCTGGGATTGGAAGGGAAGCGCAGGTTTGTTCTGCACACGTGCCAGGAGCCTAGGGAGTTAGAGCTTTAGCAGCACGGCCAGTAGTGCTTGTTGCTTCTAAGGGAGTTGTTGGTAGTGACTGTGCATCAGTCTGCCCCTTCACCTCTTGTGATCATCTGTTTAAAGAAAGCCAACCTAAGGAATCATAGAATGGCCACAGAATGGTTTGAGTTGGAAGAGACCTTAAAACTCATACAGTGCCCATCCCCATGCCACAAGCAGGGCACCTTCCATTGGACCAGGTTGCTCAAAGCCCTATCCAACCTGGCCTTGAACACTGCCAGGGAAATGGCTGTAAGGGTATTGGGCAGCCTGGTTTGGCAGAAATGCCACTGAAAATAGTCTGCAGGGCAGTTATTTATGGGAGACAAGGGACACTGGCTTGGTGCTGTGTTGGTGTGTAATTCAGCTGTCATGTTGACTTGATCTCCTGTCTTCCTGAGGTGCCAACAATGGCTGTAGAGAAAGTCTTTGTGTACAACAACACATCCATTGTGCAGGATGAAATTCTGGCTCATCGCTTGGGCCTCATCCCTATACGAGCAGACCCACGACTCTTCGAATATAGAAACCAAGGTGAGAGTCTTGGATCAAACAGAAATATTGGAGGGTCATGTAAACTGAGCAGATTCCATAGAGGCTCATGCTGTTCTCCCCTTCCCAGGAGATGAGGAAGGCACAGAAATTGATACTCTGCAGTTCCAGCTGAAAATAAAATGTAGCCGAAACTCTCAGGCAGCCAAGGAATCATCTGATCCTAATGAATTATATTTCAATCACAAAGGTGAGATCTCTCCTAAAATAGATGCTTTTTTTTTTCCCCTTTTTTGGTCTTGGGACACAGGAATTGGTCTGTTTTCTCAGCCCTGTGAGCTGAGAGATCTGGTACCCTCATTTTGCTGAACTTTTTTGCCATCTCCAGTCCTGTCCAGGTCAGTGATCTGTTTTGAGACAGCACTGGCTGATGCTGTGGCTTCTCTTTGCAGTGTACAGTAAACACATGACATGGGTGCCCTTGGGGAATCAGACAGACCTCTTTCCAGATGCTGACTTTCGACCTGTTCATGATGACATCCTCATTGCACTGCTGCGACCTGGCCAGGAAATAGATGTGCTTATGCACTGTGTCAAGGGTATAGGTTAGTCCTGGGGCAAGTGGGAGGACGAATGTGAGTGCTTGGACTAGGGCACAGCTGTGTGAAGGGGAAGGGTGGAGAACTGGCTTTCCCCCATGAACTTGGGCCCTGGCATCCTTGTACTCCCCTGAGGCCTGCCTTCATCTTTGATGCTTAACTCTTCTTGCAGGTAAGGATCATGCCAAGTTTTCTCCTGTGGCCACAGCTAGTTATCGACTGCTTCCTGACATTACGCTCCTGCAGCCTATTGAGGATGAGGCAGCTGAGATGTTGCAGAAGTGCTTTTCCCCTGGAGTCATTGAAATCCAGAATATCAAGGGTACTTTCTTCCTGCTCTGAGTGCCTTGTTCTTTACAAGCTTTAGCACAGGCCACATAGAGACCAGAGTCAAACCTTGCAGAGACAAAACCACATTGTAATGTTGACTGGCTGATCAGCAACCTTTTGTGCTATTCTGAACCTGGTTTTATGGATCAGTGGTTGTCACATGCAGATGTGTTGGGTCACAAACTGGGATCTCCCTGAAATGCTAAGGCATTGGGTGCCTGTCCTCAGAGCTCTGCAGCTGCTGTCTGCAGCTTCCAGTGCTGTTTATAAGCCTGGGTAGAGTTTGCTCTTGTGGAAAAGACGTCTTGTGTGCTGCCCAGGGGTAGGGCACATACAAGCTTTGTGTTTGGGTTGGAACTGTTTAAAAGACGAGTTTTGTCAGGTTGAAGTTTTCCTTTTGGGGACATGCCAATTCCTTATAGTGGTGGCTTCACTGCCTTTGCTGATGGGGCATGTTTGAGGGGTAAACGCCTGCTGTGTCCACAAGGAGCCCGTCTGCTGCAGGCACCCATCTTGTTTCATCTTTTCCCCCGTAGGAAAAAAGGTGGCAAGAGTAGCCAATGCACGGCTGGACACGTTCAGCAGAGAAGTTTTCCGACATGAGAGTCTGAAAAACCTTGTGCGCCTGGCAAGAGTACGGAATCATTACATCTGTGAGTGCCCCGTGCTCCACAGAACAGAGAGCCCTGCTGTGTTTTATCCAAGCAAGCAGAGACTGCCAGCACATATAGCTGGGGCTCTGCCTTCCCCTCACCCGCCATATCATCAGCATTCCTACATTCATATTCCACTGAGCAGCTACTGAGGTTGCAGTTTGGTGTTGCTTTGGGATTTAATGTGTGCTTCCTGCCTGCAAGTGTAACCTCTTCTCTGCCTGTGATGATGATGAGGGTTGTTGGAAGTGTGGTGTAAGGGAAGATGAGGGACAGAAATGCTGGAGCCAGGTATAGGCTGAAGCTGCCTAGTGGCTGTGCTGACTTGTGTCTCTGTGCAGTTTCAGTGGAGTCAACGGGTATCTTGCCTCCAGATGTGCTGGTGAGTGAAGCCATCAAGATACTGATGGGAAAGTGTCAGCGCTTCCTGAATGAGCTGGACTCAGTACCTATGGAGTGAGCAGGCTGGGAAGCATATCCCTGCACTGTTGTTCTGGGCTTCTGCCACCTGCCTGCAGGGTGATGCCTCTTGCAACGGCAAGAGGGGCAAGATGGGCTTGTTAAGAGTCCTAGGACCACTTTGAATTTGCTGTTAGTAACGAGCCTCAGTGAGGAGATGCACTAAAATAAAGGCTTTTCTTTACAGCTGTCTCCTTCTGTGCTGTTCACAATTGAGACTAATACACAGAAAAGAAAGTGGCTGCAGGTCTAAAGATGACTAGCAAGTATTCATTTTAGATTGTATGCAGTATGTGAAGAGGACTGACATGGCAATATAGTAAAGGACTTCTCAGCAGGTCAGTGAGCTTTAACACATCAGTATCAGTGCAGGACTGTTGCAGGTATCTCAGACCATCTCTGGGGTAGTTAATGTGGTAGATAAAAGGCTGTATTGTCAAGAGGGCTGGGCCACCTCTCCTGTGAAGAAAGAGTTGGGGAGACTCCAGGGAGACCTTACTGTGGCTTTTCAGTATATCGGGGGGCATGGAGGAAGACTTCTTACCAGGACCTGTAGTGACAGGACAAGCAACAACATTTTTACACTAGAAGAGGGTAGACCGAGATTGTACATAAGACATTTTATACAGGGAGGGTGGTGGCAAAATGTTGGAACAGGTTGCCCACAGAAGCTGTGGATGCCCCATTCCTGGAAGTGTGGGCTTTGAGCAACCAGATCTCGTGAAAGATATCCCTGCCCACAGCAGGGTGGAAGGTGTGTGGATTAGATGGGCTTTACCATTCCTTTGCAGCCTATGATTCGCTGATGCAGTACTGGGCTTCTCTGTGCAAAGGTGGGGTTTAAAACCATAGAATCATAGGTTAGGGTTGGAAAGGACCTTAAGATCATCTAGTTCCAACCCCCCTGCCATGGGCAGGGATACCTCACACTAAACCATGTCACCCAAGGCTTTGTCCAACCTGGCCTTGAACACTGCCAGGGATGGAGCATTCACAACCTCCCTGGGCAACCCGTTCCAGTGCCTCACCACCCTAACAGGAAAGAATTTCCTCCTTATATCCAATCTAAACTTCCCCTGTTTAAGTTTTAACCCGTTACCCCTTGTCCTATCACCACAGTCCCTAATGAAGAGTCCCTCCCCAGCATCCCTATAGGCCCCCTTCAGATACTGGAAGGCTGCTATGAGGTCTCCACGCAGCCTTCTCTTCTCCAGGTTGAACAGCCCCAACTTCCTCAGCCTGACTGCCCCTTCTCAAACATCTCGAGCATTTCTCCCTGGGTGCTAGGTAACTGTTCTCCCTTCCAGTGACTGAATGTACAGTGGGTTGACCTTGAAGCAGAACTGGATAGTGGAGGGCAAGTGACAGTCAAAGGCCTGGCTTCACCCAGGGAAGCCTGGGAGAACGTACATGCTCATCTCAGTGGCGAGCACTATTGTTTGTGAGCACGGGGTAGTTCTTGTGAAAGTTGCTCTGAACAAGCAGATGAAGGGTGTGGAACTTCAGAGAAGGGGTGGGAGTACTGTTGTGTCCCAGTTGCTTAAGTCAGTTCTCACAACAGTAGAATTTAGGGTAGCAAATTGTACTTCTTCTGTACCTGTTTCACTGGAATATAGTTACTTACACTGTAAAAATCCAGGCAGGTGTTAGTAGTCTGGAGTGGTTCATCCTCTCCCTGATAATATATGCTGACTACCAGCAAAGGTGCTCCCTTTTCGGTAGCTGGAATAAGAAGTGCTGAACTAGGAATAGGAAGGCAGTCTGGGCAGGGAAGGTCTCAGATCTTGCCAAAATAAATAGAAGGGTAAAAATGAAACATGACGCCATGTGTATGAAACTGGAATAGCTTTACTGACATCCAGAGGTGTAACACAACCAGTTCAGAGACAGCTTCGGATTTAAACATTCCTACAAAAAAGGTTCTAAAAACCATTTAAAAAAACCCCCTTGTGTCTAGCATGAAGTCACAGAAGAATGTTAAAAATATCACAACACAATAAATACACCCAGCCTTTGCTAGAGCCAGGAGCCATGTTAGCTCAGAGGTTAAAAACATTTGAGGCCAGGAGGAAAGTGGAGGGTGCTGGTGGCACAGGAAGGGCAGGAAGGTGAGTGGATTCCCAAGGCCTGCTCTTCTTTTCTGTACTCCCAACCCCAGGTCTTCTATCCAGTCTGGCCAGGTGGAGACACCACCTTAACTGCCCTCCACAGTTTATCACTTGTTCTGTCGCCTGGCTGGCAAAACTGCCAGATAGCTGTGGACAGACCCTCCCAGCTCCTGTGCTAACACTAGGACAGGTCAAGTGAATCATTTGCCATGTCAAGAACCACCAGCTTTGTAGACTGGAGTGGCTTGATAGAGTCCCACCTCATCTAAAACCCAGTTTCTGACCTGACTCCCCCCTGTAAACTGCAGTATAAACCCACCCCACCAGCCCCACTGTACAATTCTCCAAGAAGTACCAGACTGGATAAAAACACAGGCTACTGTCACCTCCACAGCAACAGGGTAAGGAGATCCCTTTTGGTTTGCAGGTGCTTCAGATATTGGTCCAGGTTTTGTGTACCCTGCACTGGCCATGTTCTAGTCTACAGGGCATGGTAAAAAGAAAAGATAAAAAAAACCAAACTGTCCTGCTCCCCCTGAGAGAGATGTCCAAGAAAGGCTGGCACAAAGGAAAAGCCTTCGGTTTGGCTCTGGGTAGAACAAGCTCTATGATCATATATATACATATATGTATGTATATATATGTATGACAACATCTGCCTCTTTCTAGAGAGCAGCTGCACCTTAGAAAGGCCGATCTCGAGGGAGATCCTAGAGCACTGCTAGGCTTCCTGGCACACAGCCCTCAGCCCAAGGCTCAGCGTCCTGGAGGGAAACGGATCCGATCCATCAGAACACCAGTCCACTAGGGACAAGTGCTGACAGGCATGACAGGAGTGTCCGATGTCTCCCTACAAAGCCTGGCTGCTGGCGCCCAGAGGAAAAGAAGGGTAACCCCTTTCCACACAGCGCACTACTCTGCCCTTTACATAAATCCTAAACCCCAAGGGATGAAGAGGTGGAGCAAAAATCACCCAAGTCTACAGGATGACCAGGTTTTACCTAACGGAGTCTATGGGCTCAGCTCCCACCTTGCAGAGAAGCACAGGCCTAAAGATGCTCATCAATGGAGGGGAAGGAAGCAGGGAAAGCTTAATAGACTGGTTCATATGCCACCACAGGTCCCATCCCAGTGTAAGGAGGAGAATGGGACAGGACCCATAAGGGGCTTTATTCAGATGAATGCTTGTGGAGGCGATGATGAGAAGAATCTAATGTGCTTACTATGAGGAGAGACAAAATATAAGGTAGGAGAGGAGACGGTTGCAGTGTCCCAGGCTCAGGACTCAAAGAGTGCAGTGAGGCTCTCTCCATCCTCATTTTCTAGCACATCCGGCTCCAGTGATGGCTTGACTTTTTTGAAGAGAGATGGGAGGTTCCGGATATGAACCTCCTTGCGGAACTGCTCCCCAAGGGGCTTCTGCAGAGGACAGACAGGCAGACATCAGTCATCACTCCCTTCATACCCCCACTCAGCTCAGGGGCAGCCTGCTTGCAGATCAGAGGCAGACCCCAGATTCTGAGCAGTCCCTAGGCCCAAATTCCATGTACTCATTTTGGGGCATCTTGGGCCTGGTCCCTCCCAAGTGTCAGGACACTGGGTAACCACCAGTGCACCAGCTGCTAATTCAGTGCCACCAGGCTCGAACACTAGCACCCTCACAAGAGCCCAGCAGCCACCTAGCAGCTTCATTAAAACATTCTAACACCCTGTTTCCCAGGCACCCTTTTCCAAGGTATCCCCTGCCTCTCAGTGAGAAGTCATTGCTGGAGGGGCTGCTCAGCCTGTGCTGCCATCCCTGCTGTACCTCCAAGTTAAAGAGAGACACAACAAACACTGAGAACATGCTACAACAGCCTCCTAGCTGGGAAGGGAGGCAGCTGGGGAGAGGCAGATAGGCAGGCTGGCCACCCCATCACTCTACAGCATACAGGTGTGAAATGAAACAGGTTCATTTTCCTTCAGGATATCACCTACCCCAATGCAACCTGTGATGAGGCGCTTGAAATGATCCTTCCGGCGCTTGTCTGCCACCTTCTGCAGTGTTGGGTTGAGGAGCTTTGAATCAAACTGCTCCAAAGAGTCCCTCTGGATGTCTGGGATCTGCTCCATCACTGCCTTCAGCTCAGTGTAGCGAGGGCGCTGCAGGGAGAAGTATGGTTAACACAGTTCTGTTACAGTTCTAGAGAAACAGCCCTGCCCTCCTTGGGGGGACAATAACTCCTCTGACCCCCCCCCCCCCCCCAAGCAGGCATGGGATGAATTTTCCACCACTCTCCAGCCAACCTGGCATCTGGATAAAGAGCAGCATTTCTCACCAAGGCCTCGTAGATTTGGAAAGCCAGGTGGACAAGAGCTGCCATGCAGCCATTGTGCTGCCCGTGTGTCTGTAAGCCTTTCAGCACACTTGCGAAGAACCAGGACACGGCATCGGGCAGAAGGTTTCCTTGAAGCACCTGGGGAAAAGGCACTGTCAGCACGGGGGCAGGATACTGATACATGACTGCCCTTCCTCAACAGCTCAGTCTGCCCAAGAGAGGTGCCCAGGGGTGAAGCAGTCACACTTGGCACCACGTTCAAGTGCTTCCTCTCCCAGCCCTGCCAGAACTAACCCCTTCTTCCTCCCAGAGGTACCTGTTTGAGCAGCGGCCAGCAAAGCTGTGTTGTGGTTCTTTGGCAGGACAAGGTGTCTTTCCAGGACAGGGATGTGTAGGCAGTGATCAGCAGTGCTGTGCAAACTTCCTGAAAAGGAGTCAAGAGAGGGAAACCAGTCAGAGGAACTATTTGCCACTTTCAGGGTTCAAATCTGAAGGGAGCCAAGAAGCAATCCAGGGGCTCTGCAGGAGCTCCTCAGGGCTACCTTCTGAGAATCCTGCATGCTGCTGCTCCAGCTAAAGGTGCTCAAAGGCACCCATTGAGCACCACAGCCATAAGGAACCATGGTCCCACGGTCAAGCCCTGGAAAGGCCCTGGAGCACTCATCAGCTGCTGCTCTCAAGTCACTACAGAACCTTCCAAGGCATCCAGAGCAGAGGAGGACAGAGGTACTGGGATGAAGGTACCGGCACAGTGGATTGTGTTAACACTGTGGCTCCTGGGCCAGCTCTGGCAGGTTTTTACAGGAAAAAAGAGCCACTGGATAAAGTTCTTCCTTGTGAAGGCTGGAGCACAGGAGGGAACCAGAGCCCTGGGGGCTGAATGCCCAAGGCCTTCCCCACAGAAGGGCAAAACATTGTAGCTGCATATTACACTGGATCCCAACCACCATTTGTTTTGTGGCTTCTGCAACCATTAACAAGGCCCTTGCAAAACCCACCTATGTTCCCAAGAGAAGATTCTCACACTGGGGAATGCTCCAGCAGCCCAGCAATCTGTAGCAGCGTCTGGCTGAACCACAGGCAAGCACGACACAGAGCACAGAGAAAGGGTGGTGGAAATCAGAGCCTGCTCTCTTACCTCTTGTGCCATCAGACACTTCCCGAGCTCGGTGAGCTCTGCGCTGGCAGGGGGAGTCACCTCCGTGGCCATGGCCTCATCATCTGCAGAGCAGAGCAAAGGCAACACTGTGAGCGTGGCCTCCCAGGACTGAGGAAGACATGGGAGCACCATGAGAACTAAGCTGTCAGGCAGCACGCAGGACCAGTATGCTGGCACAGCTCCTCGTAACATCCTTCTCCAAGCAGAAGGCACCCACCCTTTGTGGGTCAGGAAGGGCACCCAACTAGCTACCTCCAGCCTTGGGAAGGCTGTTCATATCCCCCTTTTCTTGGTACCTTAAGAATTAGCTGCCCCAACATGCTACCTGTGAACTCCACAGCACATTTGTTCCTAGGTTAGACCAGGTTTTAATGTGGCCCCGGACACACTGGGCAGGACAGAGCTGAAGGTTACCAAACCTATACCCCTCACCCAGAACTTCCAGCAAAAGGCCAGCCATGCCCTCAAGAAATGCTTGAGGAAATGGGAAAAGGCTTGTATGCACCAAGGGTGGGAAAGACAAAGTAGGCATTTACTCACCATCTCCATCTACAGCAACTGCAGTGTTATGCTCAACACCTTTCTTAGAAACACAGCAAACAGCTGCAAAAACAGTTGCAGGTCAGAGGAGCAGGAAACAGAAGATGCTACTTCAGAACATGCAAAGATTATCCTAAGAGTGTGATGGGCTCACAGCTGCTGCAAGCTCCCCCAGCTCTTACACAGCACCTGAAGAATCTGAAAGGCCAGTTTAAAAGCCAAATACTGCACTGCCTGTAAGGCTGGAACACCCCACCCGCAGCATCCTCCCACAGTGGAACCTGCTGCACGGGGGCTGCTCCAAACAGCTGAGAACCAAAAACATGCAAAACCATTCGAAGCCTAAACCTGAGAACATCACCATCTGAAGGCAACAAGGCCAATCAAGAAAGGAGAGAGAAGGCTGAGGAGCTGTGATCTCTATGCAGAGATTCCTAGCCTCTCTGCTCAAAGCCACACTGTTAAAAACATGACGTTGGAGAAATGGAATGCAGAGAAGGGAGACTGCCTCAGCAGGGGGAATTTCCCCTTCTGTCTGGCAATGGCCAGCAATAAAACTGCTCTACACTCAGGTAGTCAACAAACTGATGTCCCATATTGGGCTCCAGGGCACAGAAGGGCAGAACCCAGATTCCAAAGGAGGACTGGACTCCTACAGGGGCAATGCCAGAACAATGGAGCCCTAAATGCTGAGAAAACGGAAGAAACACTCTTCTCAAGGTTTTTAACCGATTTCTTACTAGGTTTTAGCTAAGACTTTGGCAGGGTTAACTGTCACACCTGGCTTCTAAGGATTATGTTAAATAGTACTGACTATTATAGTTAATTTTTACTGCACATTGGAAATTCCTTTTGTTCTCTCCAGGGCAAACTTCCCAAATATCCCAGGGGACCCAGCTTAATTTCACTTACTGATGAGATCCATGACTTCTCGGGTCAGCAGCCTCACCAGCTGTTCCTCAAGCATCTCCTGAGACTCAGGGTTGTCATCTGCAGCATCATCCTCACTGAGGAGAACAGGTTTTAATGTGAGGGGAGACATTGTCTTAAAAGTATCTCCTCTGCCTAAGCACAAGTCACCACCAGGTTCAACAGTCTTTTCCAGCCCCTGCTGGAAAGGGGCATGTAAAAGACCAAAGCTCCATCCCACTCCCCATTTCCCTTGCACACCAAAGGGTAGAAACTCACCAGAGCATGCTTCGCTGGTTGATCACCTGCCATTTCTGAGACAACCTCTGTCCAAGACAAAAGAAAAGATTCAATACTTTCCTAAAGAGCCACGTGGGACACAATGCAGAGGCCCCAAGTGACAGCTGCTGATAGAAGCGCTATCCTTAAAGCTGACAGAGCTTTAAACACATCTCTCATGCAAAGACCTATTTTGAATGGGACAGGAACCACTACCAATGGCGCTAAAGATGCTGCGGCTGTGCTGGCTGTAGGAGTGGGAGTGAATTGTCAGGAAAATGAGGGGACACAAGCAACAAAACCCCCACAAAGATCCTCAGGGCTGAAGGCTGAGGAGCTGATATCCACAGGTTTGGATTCACAGCAAGGGGTGCTCTGAAACAGCCAGGGTTCAACACACCTCAAAAGCATTCCCACCCACCAAATCATTAAGCATCCAAATCATTAAGCGTTGAGGCTCTGCCCTTGTCTCTGCTGGCTTTGGAGAAACAGATGTTCTTATACGTTCCTGCTACAACCAGGAGTCTGGGCTGCCAAGGAACAGGCATAGAACAAGGTGTTTTCTTACCATGTGCAGATAGGTAAAGAGTGGTCCCAGCATGGGGCAGACAAGGGTTTCATAGTATTCTGAAGGGCAGAAGAGTACCAAGGGCTTCACAAACACACCTGCACAGGCCAGTTAAGGAAGAGATCCAGCACACATGACCAGCTGCCAGGGAAACTGCAGCACACGGCCCAAACCAGCCCATTCCCCTGGGAGGCCAAGTGACAGACACCTCAAAGCCCATCTTCTTACAGCCCTGAATTAACAAGTGTCATCTGCGTACAGTGAGAGCATGAGGTAATTCAGCCCCTTCCCCAACAGGGCAGCTGAGAAAGCCAAGGGTGCTTAGCGCCCATACCCTAGATGTGAGACTGGATGTGCAGCCCTGGAAGGTGGGCTGGGAATCCCAGACGGTCTCCCACACAAACACAAAATCCAGTCAGGCACCCTACTGCCAAGCTTCTACAGTGTCCAAGCCCCCTTACGGCCAGAAGGCACTACCCACCTCTCATGGTGCCTCTAGGACCACACAGATCCTTTGCATTTGTTCTCTCTGACCCCATGCACTGCTGTTTCTGCTTGTGCCCTCCTAGGCTCAACACCTCATCCACACCAGGTGTATATCCCTGCTTGTTTACCCCCTCAATCACCCTTCTTTGGCTAAACATACTGAAAACCATGCAGGTTTTCAATTTATGTGTTGAAAGCCTCCCTGCCTGGCCTCAAGACAGTGATGGAAGGATACGGAGCATGGGTCGGAGTCTGTAATCAGGAATGTTGTTGAGGTTGATGAAAGCTGAGCTGAGGAGCTGGCTGGCAAGACCCTCAACAGTGTAGAAATCCTGCTGCATGGAGGGGCCTGCATTTCCCAGGATGTGGAAACTTCCAAGAAAAAAAACCAAGTTAGTTGTAAGTCTGCCAGATAACAGGTACCATGCCTCTGGGCTGTAAAGGCTACAAGTGCTATCATCTTGAGACCAGATAGTTGTCATGCTCTTAAATACTATAGAGAAGTTTTAGCAGCGTGTTTTTTTTTTTGGGATACATGCAGAGGGATAATGAATTAAACATTTAAGCACTAAAAATGCACTTTCAAGTGCTGATGTATCCTAACACGTGATTTAAAAAAGCAGCAAAGAAACAAACTATGTCAGGATATCAGGTAAGTGATGCAATCCCACTACCTAACTGCAGAAAAGCTAAAAACAGATCCACATTTTGAAGTACATTTTTCAGCCACTGTGTTCCATGAGTATGTGGTAGGTTACAACCACCAAGTACAGTTTACTACTGCAGCTCCTACTTGGATGTTACAGGACACAGCTCACGTGAGAAGTGTAACTCTAGAAGAAGTCAGCACCCAGCAATAGCCTACTGCTCGGGCTGTGCAATGCTGGACTACATGTGGGATACGTTGGTGCTCTTACCAATTGTCGTAGAGGGTACAAAAGAAGCCCTGCATCCTTTCTAAGACTGTTTTGTAAACAGGAGAGTCATAAAGCTCCAGCAGAGGCTGAGGGAGACCTGTGGGAGAGAACAAGCTTTAGCTACATTAATGGGAGAACATGGTGCACCTTCAGAATATGGTGGGCAGGCCCCAGCCACCTTGACAGCAGTGAGGGAAGCACCTGGCAAGATCAACCTGCATCCAAATGGGAAGAGGTGCAGCAACCCTGGGACAGAACCTCCCTCGGAGGTCAGACAAGTTCAGATTGGTTCTACCCAGAGCAGAGGTGCTCCCAATAAGATTGTCACAGTCCTCTCATTTATCCAAAATGAAATTACTGGAGCTTATCAGAACCCAGTCAGAAGCAAAGCTGACAGGCTATTAGAGGAGCTGCACAATCATTCATCTCTGTCAGCACATGCTGAACTGTATTAAAATGTTCAGGGCAGAAATTAAGGCCCTGCTGCTTTAAATGCAGTGGTTCACAGACAGAGTTTCTAAGTCAAAGAAAACAGGTAAAGGAAACATCTCCTCATTTTACAGACAGGAAATGGAGATAAGACAAAGCATACTCCCTGAAATATTTCACTGTCTGAAAATGGGAAATTAAACCCCAATTTCTAAAGTCATGGTCCAGATTTTATCCACAAGGCCATCCACTTCTACTTGGCTGGGAAGGCTTCTGTGTTCATAAGCTCTGTTCTGTTTTAAGATGGTCCAAGATCCTCTACCTAATACATGACCTGGAAACAAATGCAAGGGCTCTGCTGCAGTACTTGGCTCTTGCCCTCCATGACAGGTCTTTATACCAGCACTCGGGGATCCTGCTGAGCACTAATTCTGCTCAAAGGCAGACAACTACAGCATTCCCAGTCTCTCCAGCCAGAAATAGCATGTTGCAGTGACCACCGCGTCATGCACCTTCATTTCATGCAGAAGAAACCAATCTGTCTGAGACCAATAACTTCTTCATTTCAGCAGGTTCAAATCACAGCAGAGTGGTGAATACTATGAAGAAGCTGGCTCTCCAGCCCCTCTTTACTTCTATTGATGGACCACTACCTCAGATACCTCTGAGAATCTGACCAGACATTCCTCCCAAAGAGAAGCCCCTTACCTAGGATGGCATTCTTCTCCACCTCCAGCATGTCCAAGGCCTTTGCAAACGTCTCCCCCAGCCTAGCTACCATCTCTGGCATGTAGAGATTGTTGTGAGTCCTGAAACAGAAGAGCACTTGGTTTATACACATGTGAGTCCACCCCTTTTGCCCTTGACAGTGGGATCCTCTCCTTCAGCTTGTGAACAGCTCTTCTGAGGCAGATGATGAGGAAGGTGAGACCAAGCACGTGTGCATGGGATCCCCCTTCCCCACCTGCAAAAATATTGGGGAAGCTGACCCGATAGAGACATGGAGTGATTCCACCTCATGTCCTGAATCTCCTGGCTGCCCCCTTCCACTTATTTCAGTTCACCCCACCCCTTGCAAGCACTAGCAGGAAAAACTCCCAGCAAGTCTCCAGTTGATGCTGGCAGCAGCTTAGTAGCTCGGCCAAAGGGATCAGAGAACGTATTTCAAAAACTGACAAGACGCAGATTCTGCAATCTCAAAAGACCTTCTGCACCTGAGGCCCCTGCAGAGGGAGGGGCTGTTTCAGCTCCAAAACACACACACTGCCCCCCAGGGATGGGTCACAGTCCCCAGAATGGCAGGTGGCATTGGAGGGACTCTAGGGAGAACATCAGTCCGATCAGATGTTACTCATGGCAGACACAGGTGCCCCCTGGACAACACATCCAGCTGGGAACAATTCCGCATCATCACGAGGTGGCCATGGTCAGCTCTCCGCGAGGGACACCAATTCAGCCACGGGTGGCTGGCTCTTGCCATCCAGGCCAAAATGGGTCCCCTCTAAGCCAGGGTACTGACACTCAGCGCTGGACTCGTTGGGGGGTGTCTCTCTCACCTACCTCTCTCCTTTGAGACCTCAGACCTCCACTCTGGGTGTCGCCAGCTGCACACAGCACAAATCCTGCAGCCTCCTCCAAAACTGCAATGCCATTGTACCTGCTGCTAGAGGTGATCAAGGGCAACTCAGTATCTCCCCCTAGAGCAGCATTTCCCAAAGCAGGGGGGTACATGGGAATGGCTGGGGTAAGGGAGCGTGGACAGACCTTGGTATGTTCTCCAGAGTCTCAGCTTTCACTCCTGTCTTAACGATTTGTAATTATTGTTTTTATTTAATTTTGTTTTGGCAGGTCTATGTTCACAAGCCTGGCACCCCCGATGCAGTGACGTCTGCCTCAGTTACCTCCGAAACGTCAACTATCCCAGTTCTCTCTGCAAGTTTTAAATACTTCCCTGCTCACTGCACGTGAGGAAGGAAAGTATGTAAGGTTCACAAGAAAGAGCTACACAAATGACTTCTTAACGACTCATACTCTCATTCTGGGCTGGATCTAACACTGTGCAACAGGCCTCAAAGGGGGCACAAGCTGGTTTCATTTTCCCAAGAGGAGCCAGGGAGCAGCCCAGCCGCCACAAAAGTTTGGATGATGTTGTTTCACTGACTCAAAAAAAGGTGCATTTCTGCTTGAGGCTATCCTGAAACCTGACTACTAAAATCACCTCCTCTCACATGTCTCCTGCCTGTCCCATGCCAGTGTTGGCTTTGCCTCATGGTGGGTAGAAGGGCAGTTGGGCAAACCCAAGAACTCAAATGAACGTTGAAATCTCACTACTCTAATCTCAGCAGGACGGTCCAATCGTATCCTGAAGCTGTGGTCATGATCCTTAGTTGTTTCAGAGTCCTTGAAACATTTTCTCAGGTTGGACAGGTGGGAGGGCAGATATTCACTCAATTCAAGGCTGGTCTCCCTTAATTCAAACTTGAGCCCAGTGGTAATGGAGAGAAAATGGCTAATCAGCTGCTCCCCATGAAAAAGCATCCAACAGCCCTCACATACAATGAAGATGTAGCCCCTAGGCATGTTCCAGCTGAGACTCTCGGCAGTGAGCAGCACTCCCGGGCACCCCCCACACAGGAGAACATAGAAAAACAAAATTTAAGAGACATTTATGCTTTAGAAAAGACAAGCAAAGGATATGGCCTTGTGGGCAAAGGACTTGGGGGATTTTCAGCGATAGTCACAGCTCTGCTGGAAAAAACATCTGATGCCTAGGGAGGTGGGGTTAAAGGCCAGAAGATGAGTCCTTTAGGACAGTTCATGCTTGAAAAATCTTTATCCAAAGCTGGAGACGTCTACAATGAAAATGCCTACAGCATCCATGTCTATCCAACAATTCTTTCACAAGCATTAATGCCTTGGTAATGTCAGCATCTCATCAAGATGAGCTCCAAAAAAGCCTTTGTCCATGCAAAGCATTTGCTGAGCCTAACCAGTCCATTTGTAACAACACACGAGCAAATGTCAACACAATAAAGGTGCCGAGCCAATCGGTTCATGCAGCTACTGACTCCAGACACATGACTACATGTGCATCTGTCTGGCTAGAGATCATGATTTGGGTTTAACTTCATGAGACGACAATTTAAGCCAGAAGAGGTAGAAAGCACCTAGGTGAAAAGAGGATAGGAGAATCATCACCTGAAAAGCTGCAAGCAGTGATTAACAAAGCAGCCTCAAAATACGTTGGTAAATACAGCCACCAAAGACAAAGACAAATACGGGTGGGTACAAAGAGATGGCACTTAAAGCTACCTTACTTTTTCTTGTTACCTAGACTCCCTCTCCTTCCTCTTGGCTCTTTGGTCTCATCCATGACCTATCTTCCAGCTATTTACCCTTGAAAACAGCCAATGGCTTAAGAACATTCACTGCTTCTGTCTGCAAACACATCAGAATGCCACCCAGTATCCAGAGTGCAGCAGACACAACAGCTTGCCCTGCAAAATGCCTTTGTTTTTTTTTTGCATACTGGTGCCCAGCTTTAGCTCTCAGTAGGACCCATGCTACTGCCATCTGCAGATCTGCTCACACAGTAACCAACACAATCTGTGAGGACTTCCACATCTGCTTCCTGCATAAGCACATGAGCAACACTGGGCCTTGCTTATCCCCATAGAAAGCTGCCTAATGGCACAGAGCTAAGAGAAGCACCCACCTCTAAAAAGTAATGCAACTATGTTCCTGAAGGCATCCTCAACACAGGCAGCTTTCCTGCCAGCCAGAGCTCCTCATATCCCTGTACTTCCTCTACCTGCTGACAGACTGCTGTAGACTCCATGTCCTCTTGCGTAATTTGTATTAAAGACAGCCTGAGGAAGCAGCACATGGAAGAGGCACTCAAAAGGCAGCAAAAATATACCAGAAGCTCCCCAGCACAACCTCTAACTTCTCTAGAAAGGCATAAGCATCATCAACATTTGCAATGAACCGAGCGTGCAGCTGTCACAAACAGACACCTCCACATCCAGCAGCAGCCAAAAAAGGTATGAGGTGGAAGATCTACTGCTCTTAATACATCATTCATTGGTTCTTGTTGGAACATTCGGCCTTAAGAAAAGCCTGGATACCTTTGAGTGAAGTACAGGCTGCTCCATGTACGTTACTACAAAGTGCTTAGAAAAGATTTTGGTCTCCAGGGAGGATGCCTGAACAACACAGATCCATTGTGTCAAAAAACAGCCAGGGAACCTCTTCCTTTAGGTAGATGGGAAAGCACTGGCAACAGAACTAGCTCATGTGTTTTCCTGGAGGTGGTAAACAAGAGGGCACAGATTTTCTGCTTCTTTCCAGGTAGGGATAGAGTTTGACAGAGGTTTCCTAAGTTTGTTGTGACACAAATCCAAGTGTTCTTAATAATATGTAAGTTCCAGCAAGAAGAGCAATCACACAAGCAAAAAGTCTGTCTGTTGCAGCCTCTTCAGACCCTGGGCATTGGTTTCGTTGGTCTCTCACAATATGGAACATGTTTCAGGCTCTGGAAGAACTGGCATGAGGCTACTTCTACTCAGGCAATTCCACTTGATAGGACCTTCACCCTTCCAGGATAAAACCATTTCTGGGATAAAAAATCCAGGATAAAAGCACAACTCCACAGCTCTAACAAGATAGTTCAACCCTGCTCACTGGCCAAAGCACCACCTGCTGTGCTACACAGAGCTTTGCTAGGGTGGGCCAAGGCAGCATGGGCTTGTCCTACCTGTCCAGCATATCCAGCATTCTTACTGGAAGCAGGACAGTCCTGAGCTCAGTGACTACCAAACATACCTGACTACACAGAGCTCGAGTAATAGGGCCCCTTTCCTCACAGAACTGGAGCTGAAAATCTAAGTGGATCTGAAAATGCTCTTTCCCAACAGGCTTCTGCCAAGGACAGAGCCTCAAGTTTTCAAGTACTTAACATGTAGCATTACCTCACAGACCTGCCCCATAAGACTGGCAAAATCCCAGTGTCAGCAGTTACCCTGAGACAGGCTCCTCCTTTATAATTCTGGGAACTTTGTTATTCAGTATTCCCTTTTTCTGCCTTCTCCTGCCCCCTTCTCTGGCTACCACAGATGTACACATCAGCGACATGCAGAGAGGCACTGCAAGATAGCAACAGCCTGAGAGTATGCATCCACTGATTTCAATAGCAGACAGTGCTTCAGGAGGCTGGTGTCCGTGTTCAGCAAAACCAGCTTAATTTAACACTGAAGAGAGAACAATGCAAACAGGATGCGATGAGAGCTGGGACTGCCCTGGTGGTGACTGGAGAGGTGGCCTTGCAGGGGCTGAGGGCAGAGCAGAGATGTTAGTTGAGAAACGATTAACTGGGTGGCAGATTTATAGCAGTGGAGGTGGGGGAGGCAACCCCAGCCCAAGCTCCCACTGGCTTTGATGGACTCTTGCAGGCCAGGCCAATGAACATTCAGAAGGCTCCAGTTTCCCCAGTGCCATTCCCCACTGTGAACAGTCAGGAACGGTACTTGGGCACCTGCACCAGCCTGTGTTCCTGCTGGCTTCACTGGGTAAACATGCTCTGAGCATTCCATGTATTATCACAGTTCAGCTTTCAGAGATTCTTAAGTCAACAAAAATTATTTCAAGTCAACTCGACCCACCTTATAAGAGCAAGTAAATTGTCAAGCAGCTTCAGGACCTGTTCAGTGCAGGGATTACGGTAGATTGGACTTCCACTGGGCATGTATCCCACCAAGAATCCTCCAGCTTTTGCCTCTTCAGGAGCAGCAGGCCAACGAGCTCGTTTCACAACTCCTAGAATGGTGTACACGCAAAAGCTTATCTGCAGGAAGAGATGTGGAGAGAGCGATTTTAAGCCACAGAACAACACAAATAAACAGGTTTTCAGAGGAACCCATCATCAACCCATCTCAAAGGGATGCTCTACAGTGAGCCTTATCTGGTGACAAGAACAAACTCCACTGGGTTTGCTGCTAAGAAAACATGAGCAACACTGGGCCTTGCTTATCCCCACGGAAAGCTGCCTAATGGCACAGAGCTAAGAGAAACACCCACCTCTAAAAAGTAATGCAACTATGCTCCTGAAGGCATCCTCAACACAGGCAGCTTTCCTGCCAGCCAGAGCTCCTCATATCCCTGTACTTCCTCTACCTGCTGACAGACTGACCCATGGCCATGGTAGGATGGCCTAGGAACTCGCTATTAGATAAAGCATTAATGCATATGGTCGCATAAGTATGCGAGCAACCAGATAGGTTAACCCCTAAAAGGAAGGGTCTACACCATCAGCTCCTTCAATGTGCTGGGATGAATGTAGAGATCTGTAATGACACAGTGGTCAAACGGCATTAGTGCCAGATCACAAGCCCAGCTCTGTGGACTGCATTTCATTGTCTTCTGCAGACCTAAAGACAGCAACTCCACTGCCACTTGCCCAAGAAGTGCACACATTTCACTAACAATTCAAACAACACAAATCACCTCAGACGTATTTTAATTATATCCCATGCTGCAGTCTCAGAATGACACTTTCCACACTGCCTGGCTCAAAACTCTGAAGAGAAATCCACTGCACCAGATTTCCAAAAAACGTGTTCCAAAACCAAACTCTGCCACACAGAGAGTGAGGGACAGTGTGCTTCACTCTGCGGAATAATCTGGTTTTGCATGGCCTGCATTCTTATTGCTGTAGCTTAAGGAAGCAAAAGCCAGTTATTCTGCAATCTGAAAAACCTACTAATCTGCACCCAAAAGAAGCAGATGATCAGAAAAGATCTTACGTGTATTCACAATGAATGGGGGATGGAAGGAGGCAAGTCCTGTCTCGCTAAGGATTACACCTCTGCTGATAACGATACTCACTCTAGAGCGGTTCAGGCCACTGGGATCTTCCAAGACTGGATCGGCAATTTTGTTGTCAGCACCCACGTAGGAGATAAAGGCTTCAGGATCCGAGAGGACTCTGGCAGCAGCAGAAGACAGTAACGAGGATCATTGTTTGTGGCAGGAAATCTGAGCAGAGCTTTGCACTGGCAACAAACATCTCAAACGGAGTAGGCCAGAGCCTAGCTAGAGCTTCACACTATGTGGGAACACGATAAAAAGCACCAGAGACACATGCACTCTTCAGACATTTGCAGTTCCCTTGGGCCATGGGGACCTAAAACCATTGAACCTCTTACGAAGATAGTCCTGCTTGCAAACCTCTTGTGCATGCTGAGCTGCCCACAGCTGCAGCACACCTCAGCTTTAGTAATGAGAGCTCAGCTTCCTAGCTTCTCCTGGACATGAGCAAGGACATCTTTGCTCATTTTCACAAGTTTCTCATTTTCTGCAAATGCTTTGAGCATGCTGGGAAAAAGTGCTCCTCTATCACCTTAAATGAGTCTTAGCTGGCAATTTCCAACAAACAGCATTTAGACTG
Source organism: Pezoporus occidentalis (assembly GCF_034315485.1). Taxonomy (NCBI): domain Eukaryota; kingdom Metazoa; phylum Chordata; class Aves; order Psittaciformes; family Psittacidae; genus Pezoporus; species Pezoporus occidentalis. Next base: position 3,981,539 of record NW_026915376.1, read on the forward strand.
AGTTGGCACTTCCCAAACTACAAGAGAGCTGTTACCAAGACTGCCCAGAGCACAGGGCGTCACGAGGCACCCCAGCATGCTCATTAGGTTTGTGCATTACCTCTGCAATGCCTCCAGCTCAAAGCTCAGAAAACCGACCCATACCTCTGCATCTCCGGGGAGAGCCACAAGCCAGCAACAGGAGCCATGAGCTCCTCCAGGAAAGCTTTCTGCCGCTCATAGTCCTTGAACTGGTTACTGATGAGGACGAGGGCCTCCATAAGAGCACACTTCTCCATCTGCGTCAGAAGGAGCTCATTGGAGAGCAGCTGCTTCACGTGGTTGTACAACACCTCGAAGTTTGGCTAAAAAAACACATCCAAGTGGAAGAGCGTTATGCACATGGTGTGAATGGGGGCCACTAGGGGAAGCAGGTGGGGTGTACTGTATATACAGTACAGCTGGAGGAGCATGTCTACCTTACCCTTCCTCTACATAACTATCTCCTTCTAAGACCAAGTTTATCTGAATGTTCAGTCTAAAAGAGCCTCTTTTCTTCCCTATCACCCTATCATTATCCTGCATCCAGTTTACTTTAGTCTCCAGAATGACCAAAATAAGCAGAGGAAATGTCCCTCTTCTAGACAGTCATATTCCCTACAGCAGCATCACACTTCAGAAAAAGTCTGGTGCTTTTGTTTGCTCACAGAAAGCACCTCGTTCCTTTGGCTCTCAAGTGCAAGGCTCAGGATTTTTCCATCTCCTTGCTCAAAACTAGGTTAGTAACAATTCATGTGGTTATCACTGTCTCTATAGGAATGGTTGTGTTTCTTCCTTACACACTCTAGACACAGCCATGTCTTCCTGTAACCTTCTATAAATATTAGCAATCATGCCCTTCAGCAAAGTCATCTGAACATATTTTGTGGCAGCTCTGGGCCCTTGGCTCTTCCAGCGAAGATGTCTAGCTGACCAACTGTAGATGTCTACAGCCAACTGTAGTTCAATGACCAGTGGAGTGTAACAAAGACAAACCCACTAGTTTGCAGCAGCTACTGCAGAATGGAGACTGGAACACCTAAATTACGTTAACTACCATCCTCAAAAAATGTCTTTGTTTAAGCTAACAACGTCCCATGCTGCTCCCACAGTCCTACAGCCATTCCATACAAACACTGCTAAAGAAAGGTGTTCACAGCTGCATGCTGGGGCAGGCTGTTTAGTTCAACAAGACCAAATGAAACACTGGCTCATGGATTTTAAGAATATTTGTTTTTCTAGTCTCCTCAGGCTAATCTGGAAAACAAATACTCTCCTCTTGCTCCTATGTTCTGTTAAGTGGCAGAAGCCTGAAGATTAGTTACTGCTAGCATCTTCAGCTAAGGAATGAACCGAGACCACCACGAGTGACAAAAGGGAAGTTCAGCAAACATTCCCATAAAACAAATCTAGTGCTGCACGTAGCCTCCTCATAATCCCTTTTGCATTTAACTCATCACCTTATAAATCAACTCTTCAGGCAGAAGATTTTTCAGGGGTGGGGTGGGGAAGAAAGGAGGTGCAGGGAATAAAGCACTTTGCCATTTGCACAGCAGGAATGTTTCTTGGAAGAAAAACAGAGGCTGTAGCCAAAGAAGCTGAAGATCCCACAAAATCCAGCTGAAATTGAGGCAAGACTCTTCATGATACAGTTGCATTTACATACCAGGACAAGCTGAGGATAATCCCGACACATCTTTATGATTGAGGAGCATGCATGCCTTCTCACATTCTTCACTGCTCGAGTTCTAGGAGCCTGGACAGACATAACAAACTTCAATGCAACAAAAGAAAAGTTCAGAAAAATGCAGGGATTTTCAAGAGACAAATGCATTATAAAATTTTCTGCACTGCTGAGTACAGATCAAGAAAGCATTTCCACACCTCCCCCCGCAAACAATCACCCAACAAACAAATTTTCCCTGGAACTGTAGCCAACTCAGGAAGCCCATGTTCAGGTCTACTTTGGGAGCAAGGATGTCACAGCTTTTACTATTTTAAGGCTCCCAAGCACTCCCTAGGGTAGCTAGCAGCTTTGTAGCCATCCTTCACAGCCATGTATACCAACCACTGAAGAATACCCACAGCTAATGAAGGGATTTTGTGTTCAGGAAGGCCAGCATAGACCAGGGGACTAAGTACACTGGCCTTAAACCACACCTGTGGCCTTCTAGGTTTGTGAGCACAGGCTTATTAGGCTGTGGCAACCAAGAAGAGATCAGTTATGTCTAGACTTTCAAGCCCTTTCCAGGAGCTATACTTGAGAAGCCTACTACAGCAGTCTTCAGACCCAGCATGTTCTCAAATAGGATATAGTTTGATCCAACTGTTATAGCTCATTAGTAGATAATAATTCAGACATACCTTACTTTCTTCTATAACTTCAAAGGTAACTGACGCAAACAGCTGTGAGAAAAGATCCAAAAGTTCACATCATTTGTCAATATCTAGCACACGTGTTTTGAGCTCAAAGACTAGATCATAAGACTAGTGCAATTTCATTAAAGTCAGTGAAGACCTCTTGACTAAGTTGAAAGATGAACTGGCAGCACAGTGAGGTCTTGAAATAAAAAAAAATGGTGTTTACTGGCCAGAGCGTGCACTTAATGTTAAGATTTAAGGCTAGGAACTGCAAAATCGGTGTTATTTGACATTGTTTCTTCTTGAACAAGATTCAATCTCAGTTTTTCCCACCTTTAACATGAAGGATAGCACTTCCCTAACAGTAACATCAAGAGAATTAACTCCTGCAGTTTAGTACAAGGGCCCTGCACCACAAAAAGCCTATCTGATTTTAAGCAGGGTCTGCAAGTACCTACCTTGGAAAGTACTTGTGGTAGGTACTCTGGTCGGTAAGTGACAAATGGGAAGAGAGCAGAAACATTGGTAAGCACACAGGACAGAATGAGAGGATCCTTTGTCTCAAAATTAAGGACAAGCTGCAGCAGATCTATGCCATCATTCACTGGAATTTCCTAAAAGGTCAACAAATGGAAAGAGGAAATCAAAAAGGAGACAACATTCACTACTTCAGCCTGTAGCACACATCCTGTAACTCCTAGAGCTAGGTCACAGAGCTGCTGCTATCACATCAAGCCTCTCAACTGAACGCAACTGTTCTCAAAGCAGAAAGAGAATAAGGAGAAACCTCTATTTAACAGCATGCTTATGTGCACTTGCTGAGGGAAAAAGGACAGCAACATTGCCACTGTTGGTAGGGCAGTCTTGAGATGTCAAACTCAAGTCCCCATACTGCTGCTTGTATCCCTGGGAAAGGCAAATTTCCTCTACCTCAGTTTGTCTCCCAGTTCTCCTCTTAACTCTGGTCCAACAAATTCCATGCTTAACCAACTACATTAACCCATGCAATTAATTTACTGTGGTTACAATAATGAACTGAAGTTCAGGAGAAGCCCGATCTAACAAAAAAAGAAATCAAGTCAGCCTACAGAAGACTGAGGAAAAAAAAAAAATGCTTTCTCTCTGTTGCCTGCTGGGAAACAAAAAAAGCAGAAAGAAATCGCTTCCGGCCTCCTACTCCCTGAGCAGGAGTTTCTCTCACTTAAAGTTCAAATAATCTAATCAGAGGATAATTAAAAACAATAAACATGGGAAAATTCCACTTAAGCAATCCTCCTCTAGCAAGGCACATTTCAAGGTATGCCACCTGAGTGCTCTCCTGTCACTTCTCATGGCACAGTGCCCAAAACTAAGCCAGGATGAGTTTGGCCTCATCTAAAGAAGGGTCACTACTTTTCATAAGAGTCACTCAACAAATGTGTTTTTTTTTCATGGAGGTAACAAACTTTTCAATGACACCATAGCTGAAAAAACACACTCAGGTCAACCAAGAACAAGCCAGGAGAGCAGGAAATGGCATCTGATACACATACATCTTTATCCAGGGTTCGAAACATCTGGCTGATGACACTCTCCGAGAAGAAGGTCATGGCATCCCACTGCACAAAGGACGGAGAGAAGATGGAGCAGAGACCTTCACCTGTTTTCGCTGAAAGGAAGAGAACACTGGAGCTCTCACCATGCTCCTCCCCACATGCACAACAGCAGCTGATAAGCTCCTTCACAGCAACATCTTAACACTCAAGTATTTTGGACACACAGCAATCCCTGAGGATGCCTGGCAGGGATGCACAGGGAGCAAATAAGGTGCTCCAATGTGATTTGCCTCATTCAAGCTAAGGCTCCCGAGACACAAGTCTGATATTTGAGATACGTAGAGAGCAACACCAACAAATCATAGAATGGAAACAGAGGGGGAACGCATGCCCAGATTCAGCACCGCAGGCAAGACTGCCCTCAGTGTGACCTACAGAGCACCAAGTGGCTTTCCTTCACAGGAGGAAGGCAATGTGACTGGCAGAGGGACTTGTCAAAAAAGCAGAACTCCCCTGGACAGAAAAATAATGTTACAGAGATAACAAGGCTCAAATAATTGCAAAACTGTGTCAGAGTGACAGCTGCATCTGTTTCGCAGAGGGATACGGGGGGAGGAAAGGAGGAGCCAAGGGCTTTACATTAGATGCTCCCTAGGTAGGCTGTAAAGGGTTAAATGTGGGGAGGAATGAGCTTGATTTGATTTTGTTTTTAACTTTCTAAGATCATAAAGACCAAAAACCTTGTGTTAAGTCTTGGTCCACCCTTAAAAAGAGAGGGCAAAGAAGCTGCTTCTCAGCTTGAATTAAAACCCAAACCCCATATCAATCTTGTTTTTTCAGGTAACTTACAGTTCATGGGTCCAGTATCAACAGGAGTTGTGAGCTGGTACTTCAGCCATTCACCAGCCATCTGAAAGCCAGTTCGAGGGTCCAGACGACATGCCATCCTCATCACCTCTCCTTGCTGGGCTCGGAAAGCTGCAGTGGAAAATGAGACACCATGCAACAAGCTGATGTTGCAAACGCTCGCTTCCCCAGAGCAGACCTGGGAATGTTATGGGCTGCTGCTGCGGCAATAGTTGTGCAGTGAGCTCAGATATACAGCCAGCAAACTAGGTGTAACAGAATGGGCAATATTTGAAGTGATTTAAATGGACTAAAAATAGTGATGGGTTAACATAAAAAGAAGTGCAATTAAAATGCAATATGAATTACGGAAGTCTATGTTAAAGTCAGATGTACTACAATTAAGCCTCTTTTTCATAAAAAAAAAACAAACCTTCAAACTATACACGTTTGCTGCACCTTGAGATACTGAGATACAAAAGCAGCATTAGATAACTTATGCTTCCTTCAGATAAACACACTCTTCTAGATTTTTTGACTTAACCCAATTCAGATTCTAGGCTGACAAACTAATGCAAACTCAAAACCCCAAAGAAGTCTTTTTTTTTACTTCAAAGATACTAAAAGCTTCTCTGTGATACTGAAAAGATACTGAAAGATTCTGTATGTTTCCACACCAGAATCTGAGCCCTGTGATACTGAAAGTAAACTAGAGAATAGGAATTTCATTTGTTCCAAAATATTGCAGTGCATGACCACACAAAAAAAAATAGGCTCTGCTGACTACAGATTTAAATCTTTAAAACAGAAAGGTACAGACAACAGCATCTGCACAGGATGATGGCAACGTACAGTTGAAGAAGGCGTTGAAGTCCTCATCGCTGTCAAAATCAAAGCGGGAATATTCACAACTGGGGCTGTCTGATTTAGAGGGAAAGCCCACCTGGAGACAGAGCAGACAAGGTCAGGAAGGAAAAGTTACCCATCACAGCTAACTCCAGTTACTTGCCAGACTGAAGACAAGGAGCAGACAGCAAAATGCTGAGACAGAGCTGTCTGCTCAGCAGCCAGGAGATCAGGTCTCTGGCAGACACAATAAAAACGTAGTTTCTCTCCCACAGGCCACATTCATGTAGGCACCTTCTCCCAACTATCTGGCCGCAGTTCCCACATACCTTCACCAGGTTGGTCATAGATGCTCGGAGGTACTTGGGAATCATACCCAGCAACAAGGGATCGCGAGACAAAACTTCATGCCGGAAGAGGGCTCCCCATGTGATCTGAGTGGAAGATCGCAGAAACTAGGGGAGAAAAGAGGGGAAAAAAGAAGGATGTCAGTGCTGGAATTTCCACTGCTACCACTGTGTTGCTATCAGAAGGCAATAGCAAATTACAGTGACTATTCAGTTGAGGCTAAGGCACCCTGAAGGCATAAATTTCCAGAACGCCAAGTCTTTAAGTAAATACTAGGGCTGATTGCAAATTCTGCACTTTGTGTGCAGGATCTAAGTCAGGCACTGTCCCTAACAGGGTGGTAATGGAGAAGAAACCACTCTGCCTTCCAGGTCTTCAGCTGAAATGGAAAGCAGTATCCGGCAGCTCAAGTGCTGCAGTTTACTGCAGGTTAGTTCAATTCACACATTCTGACATAAACATACACAAGACTTTCAGGCCTTTACATACCTGGCTGGGATGGGTTGTAAAGGCTAAAAAAGAGTCAAGGTATTTTCCAAAGTTGGGCGGTGTTTCAACATCAGAATCTGAGCCCTATGAGGAAGGCAAACAATTTCAGACAAAATATTAACTCTATGTCACACTGGACTCACAAATGCTCTGTCTCTGGGTAAAGCAGAAGCACTACAAGGCCACAGACTGTAAAGGAACAGAGACAAAAACCTGAACAACTGTGATTAGATCAGTATAGCCTGAGAAGTAGCAGGTTTTGCTGAGCAGCCTGGGGCTGCTAGAGACAGTACCACCCTTCAAGGGAAAAGGGTGACTTCTCAAACAGTGGAGTTCTGCTAAAACCAAATTCATGTCCACTGCTGCTGCCATGAGTGACAATTTTACTCCTACTGGGTCAAGCAGACCCAGCAGCAGCAAAGTGGAGGAATTCACAACTGCAGAATTTCATACATACACCCAGATTTTGCTGCCATTCCTCCAAATGTTTCCTGTATTTAATGTATGGACATCTCTTACCAGTAACTTTGTGGAATGTCTGTCAGGAAAGTAGGTTTTGCCCAGAGCCATAAATTCATGGTTTTGCAACTCCTCATGATCATAGTATGACCTAAGGCCCTTAAGAACCCTGTTCTGGAGCTGTACAGCTCAATGTTGCCTCTCCTGAGTATGAGCGAAAGGAGTCAAATCTCCACCTTATTACTTCATCTATGCACTAACAGCTTTCACTGCCTAACAGCCAGTAAAGTCACTGCAAGTAATAATACACCCTTTGTTTGCTGTCCATTCTTTTTAGGGATAAATTCTCAAAGGTTTTGGGTTTTGGTTTCTTTTTCCCCTCCCCGTGAGAATTTACTTTGGTCTATCGCTTGCACAGGATGCTTCAGTCTCCCTATGAGCAGCATCTCTCACAAGCCTCCCTTCTTTACGGCAAAGCACTGCACTGAATCGAGGGAGCAGGAACTGAGCAGCCAGCATGGCATACAAAGTATCAATGAGTATCTTCATCTCAAAATTGACCCAAAGCATCAGAAAGGTGAAGAGCAGGAACAAAACCTATTTCTGCCTTCAGCTTGAGAGAATCTTGGTAGAAAAACAACATATATCCTTTTGAGTTATTTAATAGGGAAATTTAAAAAGCTTCCAATAAAACAGTAGTTTCCTGGAGCAGTTTTTCTGTAGCAGTATACAGCAGAAAACTTGATCAACTTTCAATGAAGTTTTGGCAGTTTACAGAGGTTACAGAAGGACAGAAGCAGCTTGGAATCAGGGTCCCTCCATTCTACATTCCTATGGCTTCACAGGATAGTTATCCCACTTGCAAGTAGAGCTGTTTCTGCACTTTCCAGACGTGTGCAGAGAACCCGATGGCTACAAAATGTACAGAGAGAACTTTGGTCCTACCTGAGGGTTGCCTCACCCCCTGCCCTAAAAACTAGCCTTGCCAGGGCTGCTTCTGTTGTTAGCAGAGACTTACTAGTAACGCACATAGCTGGCTGCCCAACGCACACAAAACTTGGCAAAGTCTCTTCAAGAAAACATAGTGCTTCTCCACCAGGCCTTCTCCATCAGCTGTCCTGGGAATGAGGGAAGGGGGAAAAACAGGTTCACAGTTACTCGTGCTGTAGGCAACAGGCACACTGCTATCCATCTTGCAGATAAAAAGAGGACTAGAACAATCTGATTTCATCGCAGTGGGATTTGCTTCACTATTACCATTATTTGCTATTAGTGGTTTATTGGCACCTAAAACCTCTAGGACTGCCTCTCTGAAAGAGCCCCTCCTGATCAGTTTCAGGCTAAAAAGAAAGCTGAGGGAGCTGTGGTATTTACATCACTTTGTCCTTCAATTATAGGATTTGAAAAATTTTGCAGTTTTTCAGGTTTTGCAAGAGAAATGGTGGTTTTGTTCTCTCCTAACCCAGTCCCTGCTTCCTGCAGTTAAGCAACAGTTATCTTTGGCAAATCTTATCTACAAAGCCATTTGTATGCAGTTTCGTGTGACATTACAGCAGCAGGATGGTACTCACTGGGCAGCAGACAGAATGTAGTGCATGGCAACATCTCCAAACAAGACCATCAGAGGCTTCCGATCCTCCAGCTTGCCCTATGTGTAAAATACACCTCAGTTAGAACACAACTATTTATTCCCACCTACATAATTATTTATTCCCAGCTGCAGGTCAAATTAGGAGATCCCCCCTGCCCTTCTATCTGGGGAGGTGCTTGCAGCCCGCAAGTAATTTTACTTAAACCTTGACAAAAATTCTCAGTATTACTGATCTCAAGAAATTTCCCCCAGCAATTCCATCACAGGAACTTTAAACTGAAAAACTGATCCTAAGACTTTAACTCTTCTTCATGGCAGACTAGTTAAAGGCAGCTGACAAACACATAGCCCTGACACTAAGCTGCTTCTGAACATGTGGCTCAAATCACCTCTTTAGATGCCGCTGTCATTTCTCTGAGCTGCCAGATGACAGTATTTCCCACTTCACAGTTGTAGAAAGTGAGGGGGGAAAAAAAGTCAATGGGGATCTCCAACACTGGAGGAGAGGTGACCACATGCTAGATGGGACTCCAACAGTTGCTGTATGTATTGTGCTAGCATGCCATTTACACTGAGTATCATTAGCACAAGCAGCCAAATTTTAATTTTGTTTCTTAAATAAAGGGGAAAAATATCACTGCTCTATCTGAAGAATTACATAGGAATAAAGGAGGAAAACAAAGCAAAACCAGAAGAGCTGAGGAGGAAGAACTCACTTTCCTGCTGACAGCAATCAGGAGACACTCTGCTGCTCCTATTTGGAGCTCAGGCTCATTCAGGAGGAGACACAACATCTCCAAGAGCTTACAGTTGTCTGCTGTGATGTGGCTCAGAGCCACCCAGTCAATGTAGCCAGCCAAGGTGTTGAGTGCTGCTATCCCCACGCGGCAGTTTGCCTGGGCCTGTGAACAGAGAGGGGGCAAGGAGGTCAGAGCCAGAGAGAAACATCAATTCCTGTCTAAAGCAGTACACTCCCCGGAAGAACAGTACCAGGAACCATCCTGAGAGAGTGAGACTTAGACCCTTCTGCTGTCACCTCTCACTTCTCTCTTTACAAGGATTTTGTATTAGGAGTGAACAAATCCACCTGGAAATGAGAACTGCAGGTAACAGACTCCAAAGCCTGGGAAAAGCCGAGTTCTAAGCAATCTTGGTCTTAAGAATGACGAATGCACTAACTCTTGCTTAGTTCCACTCACCTTTGGCTCCTGAGTCAGATCAGTCTTCTGAAAAAGAAAACAAGAGACGGTAAGTGAGCAGCTGTAGCACACAAACACTTCCACCCAGCCACTGCTGGACAGGCTTATTCCTGAGAGCGCAGTCAAAAGCAGCTTCACAGAACAGCTCCCCAGTGAAGGAGGCTGCAACACCATTTCCTGCTCAGGACATCACTGCAAGCTTCATAACCACCTCCACAGCCCCCTGGCAGGTAACACAACAGGACTTTGAACTGCAAGTTAAGCCACAATTTCCTTCTTATCCAAATGACATTCCAGTCAGCAGGCACCAGGGAGACACAGCAGACAAGGAAAGGAATTTTGGTGCTTCTTGGAAGCTTCCAGGGAAGAAACATTTGACCTTTTAGAGCACCTTACATTCAAAAGCCAGACTCTGAAAGATGCTGGTGGCTCTTACACACTGAGATTGATGTCTGAAAAGGGCAAATGATTTGTCCACAGTCAGACAGGCAGCTGGAGAGAGAGCTGGGGCAACAGCTTACAGCCTGACTCCCAGTTCCAAACACTGAACAGCAGCAATACACTGCTTGCACCATCTTACTGACCAGTGCAAATGAGTCCCTCAGACACTCAGGTTTGATTTGATGCAAAGACACCACGAGCATGTCTTTTTGCTGCAAGGTTCTGGTTTGGAAACTCTGCTCATCAATGTAATCAGTGCAGTGATTTAAGTTAAGCTGGACATGTCTCAAACATTTAGCAACAGAGCCGCCATACCAGAACTGCATACTTCTAAGCACTGCACATCATTAATGGTCTTGTCCATCAGCTCCCCCATTCTCCGTGTTCAAACGGGCAACTGAACACCCAACCCTCGGAATTTACCCTGTGCAAACATCCCAAAGATCAGCTAACCTGTGGAGTGGCGAGGACTTCTTGTTCCTGGGGTGCGCCAACCTTGCCAATCAGAAAGATTCCACCGTTAGCACAAGCAGCCACACTTCAGAGCCTCAAGCACTGCAATTCAAACCTTACCTGGAAATGCATTTCAACCAGACTACAAAATGCACCAGGGTCTCCCACCCACCACCATGAACTGCAGAGAGAACTGCCTGCTCAGCAGGTGGGTTTGTTCAGCCTGTCAGTGCACCAGGAAAGTCAGACAGGAGAGAGTTTTTCATTGCCTCCAAGTTTCACGTCCACTGTATCTGAATTTTAATTCACAGTAAGAAAAAGAACAAGAGATACATCTAAGGACCTTATTTCTGTATCAGTTTCTCAAATGCGCTTTGCCCTCAAATTCACCTCCTTCTCACAGGAACAGACCAGGACAGAGACTTGCCTTGGCCATCCACCTTGACATACCTGCACATCTCTGACTCTAGGCAAGAATTAAGGAAAGAAGTGTCTTTACACAAAAAGGAAGAGGGTTCCTCACCACAACTGACAAAAAATGGCTTTCTGACCTGAGCTATCAGAGAAAAAGACCAGAGAGGCCCAGATGCAATGCAGAGACATCAAACACTCTTGCATTTTGGTGTATCACCACAAAGACACCACTGCAGCATAAGAGAGCAAATGCGAGCCCAGGATGGCATCTCTTTATCACCGTGTGTTACAGAAACTACCCCAAATCTACCTGTTTCTGCTACAACCACACCTTTTGTTTGCTAAGCCGTACAGCCCTAGCGTCAGCAGAGCATTCCAACAGCATGGATGAGGCACACAATCCACTCTAGCTAGCTATTTTCATTAGCAAATCCAAACTGTCAACACTAACCCTGTCAACCTCATGTGTTCAGTCTCTCAGATCAGCACCAGCTTCCCAGGCCACAGCAGATCCCTACTCACAGTGACAGCAACAGATTTCAGACAGTCCCTGCACTTGCTTCCCCAACAACTTGCGAGTTGTATTCCAATTCCTAAGCACCTCCAGGACTGACAGAACTCAAGGAAAAGAGACTCTTACCATGCGTCTGTACTTGTTGACATTCTGCTGCAGGGTAGTTAGCAGGAAGCTGAAGATCTTCTCCATGTTCTGAGTGAGGGTTTGCTGGATATCTCGTCGCCGCTGGGTAGGCAGAGTTTGAAAAGTCACTACGTCCTCTGCCAAACGTAGGAGAATGAACATCACCAGTTCCGTCTGAGTTTCCTGACGTCCCAAAATGAAATATACACCATCAGCACAGTTCAAAGACTAAAATCCCTAGAAGCTAGGCCAAAGATGTATGGAGAAAGTGAACATGCATGAAGACACAAGTCACATCTTGGGAAAGTAAGACAGAAGGACGCCCCACTCTTCTGCTAAAATCATCTCCTAGAATAACTTAATCTAACAGGGATTTTTGAGTCCATCATCAGTCTGTCTCATCTGAACACAACTGAATTAAGCTTTCATCAGGATGATGGAAGACCAAAACCCATGCTATGACCAAGCAGAAGAGAACAGACAGGTGTGTCTCATACCCCTTGCTTGGAGAGGGTATCCAGCTCCTTCAGCATGTCAGGCCAGTGCTGAGGCCATTCGCGCTTGATCATCTCCACCACAATGCGAGACAGAACATCCTTAATATGACTCTCCTCCTCCAGAATACTCTGAGTTCCCTGAGACAGAGGGACAGAGTTATCAAAACAGCAAACGTCAGACATCTGTAACTTTGACTTGCAAAGCACAGTGGTCGCAAATATTCTAAACCACAGAAAAACAATGAAACAACACTGAGCCGCTCTCCATCCCAGCGACCTTGGATGACACTCCTACACTCCCAAACACCCACAGCTAGTGAACTCCGAGAGACAAAAGGATTTTCCTCAGACAAAGGTCACTTGGTCACAAAAGCAATCATAATAGAGAAAACACGACTAAGATGACGAGTTTGATATTCTTGAAAGCATAAGAACACCCATCTTTACTAAACTGCCTCCTAAGAAAGAAAGCACTGCATATATATTATACAAGACTTGCAACTTCTGCCACACGGAGTGACATGGTTATTGACCCAACTACAAGACAGAGAAAATCCCTGGAACAACTAAGGATGCACAGCAAGAAAGTAAAGAAATGCACAACTGAATTCAGGTACTGTGTGCTAAGTAACTGGAATCCTTTGTCCTTTCACTCCCGCTTTCTGTTTTCAGGCGACAGAATCATGTCAGATAACAGCCTGTGGTAGAAGACACTTACACTGGATATGAGGCCCATGACATTGTTCTTTAGATAAACTTTTTCTAGGCGAGGCATACTGTTCCACCGGAACCTGTTTGAAAGAGCAACAAAAATGACATCAAATCAAAATATTTATAAAGATCTCTGACTTGATTCCCAACCACCGCTTCTTTACCTACACGGACACTACAGCTCCCAGGCTCTGCCAGGGCCCAATGCCTTAATGAAAAGGCTGAGTTAAAACTGCTGCTGGCAAATGGGCGTGCACCACTGAGGTCAACACACATGGGGAGCAGCAGCAAACGCACAAAGCATCAGGTCTGTAGAGGCGGCAGAGAGGAATCTCGGAACTGAACTAATACAAAGCCTCTTTGTTAGCATGAGGCTATGGCCAGAGAACGCTGCAAAGACCTACTGATAACCCTGCGTGCTTGTTTACACCTTGCAGTGTCAAGGTACCTTAGTGCTTGGCGAATTAACCTTCGCAGCCTGCCTGAAAGTTGTTTTCTCCTCTCCTTATTTTACAGAGAAGGGAAAAAAAGGAGCAGGACAGCAACTGCTCTCTGCTGCGGAACAGACCCTTCACATCCTGCAAGTGCCTCCCTGCTGAGGGAGGCGCCGGGCCGGGCGCAGAACCCACACCAGCGGCTGTGTGGCAGCAGGCCGGCTCCCTCCCCGGCACAGGCAGCGGGACGAGCTGCCTTACTTGACCACATGCTCCAGGATCTGCAGGCCGAAGTGCCGGACGATGGCCGTCTGCGTCTTCTCTGCCAGCTTCAGCCCGCAGGGCACACAGATGGGGCACTTCTCCTTGAACTCCTCGCAGAACTGGGGAAGCACCGGCAACACGCGGTTAAAACACAGGAGCGGGCACGGGGCGGCCAGTGACGGGGGGCAGCCGCAGCCCCTCGGGAAGGACAGCGTTTAGAGGGGGGCGCCCGACCCCCTCAGCGCCGCGCAGGCGCAACCCCGCTGCCTTCCCCCACCCGCTGCCGGCTCCCAGAGTCTTGGCGGCTTTACCCGGGCCCGGCACGTCCCCTGTCCCTCACGCACCGGGCCGGAGCGGGTCCCGGGGCCGTGCGGTCGGGGCACCCGCGTGGCCGGAGCCCGGCGCCTCCCCTCCCCTCCCCGGCCGAGTACCTTGAGCGCCTCCAGGCGGTAACGCTGCGTGGAAGCCGGGTCCATGATGACGGTCACCGCCTTCACTAACTGCTCGCAGAGGCTGTTCACCTGCTCCCCGACCATGGCAGCGGCCATGGCAGCTGCAGCGGCGGCCACAGCAGCGGCGGCAGCCATGGCGGCGGCAGCCACCGACGGGCGAAAAGAGGGGGCACCCCGTAGCGGGCGCACGCGCGGCACCGCAGCAGCCTCCGCGCATGTGCCGGGGAAGGAGGAGGAACTAGTGGGGAAAGAGCATGCGCCGCCGCCATTAAGAACTACAAGTCCCGACATGCCTTTCGGGGGTACCGCTGGGGTGCTGCTGTGCCGCCCCTCCTGCTGTGCCGCCCTACGGAAGCGCGTCAGTCAGTCAGTCAGTCAGTCAGTCAGTCAGTCAGTCAGTCAGTCAGTCAGTCAGTCAGTCAGTCAGTCAGTCAGTCACTCACTCACTCACTCACTCACTCACTCACTCACTCACTCACGATCGTAGTGGGATGTCGCGGGGACAGGAGCGCGTGGTGGCCCTGGTGGACATGGACTGCTTCTTCATGCAGGTGGAACAGCGGCTCGACCCGCAGCTGCGTGGCCGCCCCTGCGCCGTGGTGCAGTACACCGAGTGGCAGGGCGGCGGGTAGGTACCGGCGGCGGCGGCGGCCCCGGCTCCCCGCACCGCTCCTCCGCGCGGCCCTGCACTGCCCTCCGTGTCTTGCAGGATCATCGCGGTGAGCTACGAGGCGCGCGCCTTCGGCGTGTCCCGCGGGATGTGGGCGACAGAGGCGCGGGCGCTGTGCCCCGAGCTGGCGTTGGCTCGGGTGCCCCAGGCGCGGGGCAAGGCCGACCTCACCCGGTGAGTGGGGCTGGGGTCGGGCTAGGGGGGGTGGCCGGCAGCGGCGGGGGCCGCCTTTACGCGGGGCGGCGGCCGAGGCCGTACCCGCTGTTGAAGTCGTGCCCGCTGCCCGGCAGGTACCGGGATGCCAGCGCGGAGGTGATGCAGGTGCTGTCTCG
Source organism: Pezoporus occidentalis (assembly GCF_034315485.1). Classification (NCBI taxonomy): domain Eukaryota; kingdom Metazoa; phylum Chordata; class Aves; order Psittaciformes; family Psittacidae; genus Pezoporus; species Pezoporus occidentalis. Next base: position 3,996,539 of record NW_026915376.1, read on the forward strand.
CTTCGCCGCCATCGAGCGGGCCAGTATCGACGAGGCGTACCTGGACCTGACGGGCAGCGCGCGGGAGCGGCTGCGAGCCCTGCAGGGCCGCCCCATCGAGGCCGCGCTGCTGCCCACCACCTTCGTGCACGGGCTGCCCGACGACCCCGGCGGGCCCAAGCCCGGCCCCGGCCCCCAGCCCGGCGGGAAGGGTACGCACCGACCCGGGCTTCGGCCGCCGCGGCTGGCGCTTTGCATACCGCAGCGGGGGGGTTCTAACGGCTTTGCTTTGAGGACGCGCAGTGCAGCAAGGAAGGAGCACGGCGCTGCCACCCTGGGTGTCCTGTGCTGTCCCTGTGCTATTCCATCGGTAATGCGTCCTGTACATCAACAGAGGGTGTGCTGCTTTACCTGCCCCGAAGTAAGAGCGTGGTAAATAGGAGCTATGGTTGCCCCCGTGAATGGCATTTAAGGTGCCTGAGTCTCATCCTTGCTGCTGGCGTGAAGAATGTGGCTGTTGGCTGGGGCTGGCTGATGCTACCGGTCCCTTCGCTGGGCTCAGCAAGAAGTGCCCACGCTGATCCCCTTTGTGTCCCTTTTCTAGAGGAGCTGCGGCAATGTGGCTTACACGAGTGGCTGGCGACGCTGTCATTTGATAACCCCGATTGTCCTGACCTGCAGCTGACCATGGGTGCGGTAATTGTGGAGGAAATGAGGGTGGCCGTAGAAGCAGCCACCGGATTCAGGTGTTCAGCTGGAATTTCACACAACAAGGTATGTGTGTAACACATCAGCCTGATTTCTTCTGAGGAGCAGAATCAGAATGTAGACGCTCTGTAGGCACTTTCCTATGTGCTCTGCAAAGTTTCCTATAAAAGATGAGCTGAGTGGGGAGTGCAGCCATATGTGAGCACGCCTTTGGGGAAATTATAGGACATCCGGGAAGGGGAGGAGTTTTTTCCCTAGAGATGTGGCCTATGCAGTCAGCACTCGATCAATTTACTGCCTGAATTCCTGGTGTACCCTTATGAATTGCTTAGAAGACAAAGGTTTTAAATCCCCCAGGAGGGTTTTCCTCAGGAAAAAAAGAGAGCTGAGGAAACTGCACCTTGAGTTTTAGATAATAGTGGCTGTAGCCAGGGAATGTTTTTTCATGACACAAATTCCCAGCGGCTTGGACAAAACACACCACCAGTTTGGGGCACTGAGGTGAGGGGCTGCTCTTCCTCTTTCTGGTCCATCAGTCTTTACCCTGCTGGCAGTGCTTTGGGTGATGCTCAGCCAGCTGCTGAGAGCAGCTGCAGGAGCACTTGGAGCATGTCAGTAGCTGCAGAAACAAACAGACTTTGATGCTGCAGCTACAGAGGGTTTCCTGCTGGGAGAAGTACAGGGTGCCTTATTGACAGCACCTTGCACTCCTTTTGCTGTTTGCAAAAGGGGCTTATCTGTACAGATGTGACTTTTAACAGTACAAGCTCTGACTGAAAAAATAGAAGGATAAAGACTAAATGAATGCTTTGGAACTTAAGGAATCTACATTTCATCTTGGACTGCTGCAGGAAAAAATGGAACTATTACCAGCTGTACACAGGGAGTGGAGCGAGTTCTGCACTGGCTCACCTTGAAACTAAAGCAGACTGAGGCAGAAATGAGCTAGCTGAGAAAGAACACTGGTACAGAAATTTCCCGTGGAAGAGATCTTCAATTTGCCCTTTTGCTCTTTTTAATCAAGAATAGTAAAGAGCATCCCTGCTATCCCTAGCAGCTTCTCCCACATCCCATTTCCTATGCTAGCATTATTCTTTCTTTTCTAAATTCCCTTAAAGGGGGTAAGAAAATTACGATGTACTGTGCTGTCCCTGAAGACCTGTTGATCTATACCAGAAAGCACAATGAAGAGATTGCCAGAGCCTATGTTTGCCTGTGCAGAACACACTACAGTGCTTCCACAGCCAGCTCAGCTCTGTAGGTACAAGCCTTTTCTGCAGAGAATGAAAGGAGTGTGAGGTGTTGTCAGTATTTCACCCAGCAGGAAACCCTCTGTAGCTGCAGCATCAAAGTCTGTTTGTTTCTGCAGCTTCTGACATGCACCAAGTGCTCCTGCACTGCTCTCAGCAGCTGGTTGAGCATCACCCAAGGCATGGCCAGCAGGGGTAAAGACTGATAGACCAGAAAGAGGAAGAGCAGCCCCTCACTTCAGTGCCCCAAACTGGTGGTGTTTTTTGTCCAAGCCACTGGGAATTTGTGTCATTAAAAACCATTCCCTGGCTACAGCCACTGTTATCTAAAACTCAAGGTGCAGTTTCCTCCTTTGAGCTCATTTTATTTTTTTCTGAAGAAGACCCTCCTGAGGAAGTTTTCTTCCTAGTGAGCTAACTCATTAGAGTACACCCAGAACCCAGCTGATAAACGAGACCAGATAATTGAATGAACTATTTGGGAACAGCATGGTTTTTATCAAGAACTACTTGTGCCAAACTCATTTACGTGCCCTCTTTGACAGCAAAAGTGGCCTAATGTACAGGGGGAATTGCACCTGTGAGGTGTTGACCTTAAGGTTTCTAACACACCTCAGCCTGAGTTGCATAAACCGATGATGACGACACCCTAGCAAAATGCAACACGGCTGATGTTATCTGAAGGGCATGCATCTGGCCAAAGAAAATCTTGCTGGTGTCCATAATGATTGCGTTCAGGGATGTTTAGAGTGGGATCCTATGGGGATCTGTCTGAGCTCTGCAAAGAGCCAATATTTTCACTGCAGCCTTTAGAGAGGGAATGGCTGTAGGAATTCAGGTGATGCTAAGATGGGGCTCTGCGCCTGGGCTGAGAGAGTTCTGGGAGATGAAATCAGAGCTGAAAATTCTGGGCTTGAAAAGCCCAGAAACAGTCTGAAATCACCACGCAGTGCTGCTTACACTCCTCACTGGCTGCCTTTTGTGGTTTATAGGAAAAAAGCAACCAGCAGACTTTTGGCTAAGTTGCAGGAAGTAGCCTGGAGTTATTGCGGGCAAGCAGCAGGATGAGTCAGTAATATGAGTGCTCTTGTAGAAACGGCAAATCCTGTTTCAGCATGTGCAGATTAGTGAAGGGGTCCCGAAAAAAGAATTATTTCTCCCCATGAAGTCTCAATGATGGGTTCAGCTTGCAGCATTTCATGAACAGTGTGGGCAAACTTGGAATAGTCTCCAGTGAAAAAAGAATGATAACTGGACATCTGGAAAATGATTGGATATGAAAAGTTGAAGGAAAGATATCTATTTGTCTAGATAGTGAGAATGCATGTGAGACTGTAAAATAAGCTATTAATAAAGAACATAGTTCAGTGGGCAGGAAGGAAATTCTGCTTAGTTATAGGATGTGTGGTAAAGCAATGAAAGAGGAAATTACTAGACTTGTTAAAAAACCCCAAACACTCAGCTATATGTATTCTGAGCTGGTATGTGTATTCTTGATCCTGCTGTAGATTAGAGTGGGAGGGGAAGCTGTGTAGCTGATAGGCTAGAGAACATCCCTTCCAGGCTAGTAGGCCTGTATTCTGCAGACTTCCTTTTGCAGCATTATGCTGCCATGGACCTCACAGACAGAAGATTAAATTAGTGACATTGAGAAAAAACAAGACAAACAGAGATGAAGGAGCAAGACATAGTGAGAGAAATATCCTGGACAGGATTACAGGGATGCTCTGGAAGCTCTAGCATGCTTGCCTGATGGAAAACTAAGCCAAGCAGAACAGGTGATAGGCTCAGATCCCCTAAGCTACCTGAAGCAGGAGTCTAGCCCTTTGCAGAGCTAGAAGTCTGGAAGCAGCAGCGCTTTCAGAGTGCATGCCACGTGCTTTTCAGCCAGTGCATGCCAAGTCCCAAATTGGGTATTACTTGGGAGCAAGCAACAATGCAATCCACACATCCTTCCTAGCAGCTATTCCAAAGGCAGCTCTTAGAGGTGATAAAGCACAAGCCATTAGGTAGATTCACATAAAGTCAGTGCAGAGTTTGTAATAACAGTGTTTCCGTTCTCTTGTGTGTTACAGACACTGGCAAAACTGGCCTGTGGGCTAAACAAGCCCAACCGCCAGACACTACTGTCCTCGCGATTTGTCCCGCAGTTCTTCAGCCAGCTGCCTGTCGGCAATATGTAAGTACTGGGGAGCTGCCTGCTTTTGTGCAGCTTGGGGCTCAGGCTCAGCTGCTCTGTGGCAAGAGCTCATATGTGAAATGCTGGTGCTATGCATCCGCTATCTAGGCTTTTATAAGGAAGAGGGCCCTGTTTGTCTTCATTGTTGTGGTACTTTCTCCTGTTGGTTTGTCATCATTGCTTGGTGTGGGCAGAACTAAAGTATCTTGGGGGTACAACACTGTTCCTGCCCACCTCAACAGAGAGCAGTGATGCTAACTGATAGCAGCCAGCAAAGGCTTTTAACTCCGCAGTAACTGCTTGTCAATGCTTGTAAGAAATGGAGAGGATATCCTGCCAGTAATCCCTCACAGCTGTGAGCAACAGGTTGGGAGGAGCATGTGTGGGAGCTGCAGCCCTCTCCATGAAGGGACTACACTTGAAAAACCCACGAACAGCCTGTGGGCAGCCTTTCCCTGGTTAGAGCTGTGCTCGAGATGACTGCTGGCATGTGTAGGTGTAAGCCAGGAGCAGCTGTGAGCAAGGAGGCCGTAGCTGTGCCCCAGTGTGAGGGACAGAACTGGCTCCCAGAGAGCAGATGTGGCTTGGTTTTGAGCATCCACACTGTTCACAAGTACTTTTTCTGGTGAGGGAAAGAGTTGCCAGCACCATTGCTCCAAATGAATGGATTCCTGGTCCTACACTGCTGCTCTCTGCATTCAATGTCTCACTGGGGATGGAGAGGGGGGTGTGGAGGTAGAGGGGTCCTGTCTGCATAGGAAGAAGCAGGGAGTGTGCAAGGCATTCTTCAAAGTATGGTTTGAGACCACATTTTGAAGATGGAGCTGAGAAAGAAGCACTGAAACAGCAGTTCCCACTTCATCTGCCATGTGTCCTTCCACTATGAGCTAAGAGCTGTTTTCTACCAAGTGTTCCTTTTTGTCTTGCCATTTCCTGACTGTTTCTAGCTGCTGATCAGCTAGTTTCTAGCATGATCAGCTGCTGCAACAAGACTTGGTATAGTCTCCACCTGATGTTTTGGTTTTGTTTCCTCTTTCTCTTCTTCTCTGCCACAGCCGTAACCTGGGAGGCAAGCTTGGCACTGCCATCACAGACATCCTGGGAGTAGAGTACATTGGGGAGCTGACACGGTACAGTGAGAGAGAGCTCCAGACTCACTTTGGAGACAAAACTGGGTAATGATAAACCACTTGTCACAACTTAGCTCTTGGCAGGAACTGGGACTTCCTTTCAGTCACAGGTTGTTCTGCTGTGATTGGGAGGGTTGGAAGGTAAAACTTCAGGTGACAACTCTTGAGAAGCATCAGTCTGGCAGGCCTACAATTAGGTTTTCAGTCTTGCCTGCTCCCAGGCACCCTCCCCAGCATGTTTTGCCTGTCAGCCAGCTCCTCTGCCTTCCTCTAGAGGTTCTAAGGACTGGGGCCAAGCTGCGGAAGGACTCCCTGCAGGCTAGGAAGCAAGCAGGCTTAACAGTCTCATTACAGAGGAAATTACAAGGCTGGATTTGGAGTTGGAAACACCCAGAGCAGCAGTTCGGGTGCCCTGCAGACCGGTGAACTGTTGCCACTTCAGGAGAAGGGGTGGAGGAGTTGTGCTGACGGGCAGCTGTGGCCTGAAGGGAAGCCTGCCTGTTCACTGTGGCTGCAACTGCAGAGCTGGGGATTAGAGGCAGAGTCACAGCGTGCACAAAGCTGAAAGCATGGCTCAGCAGAAAGCTGACTTACTGCCCAGTGGTGCCTGCTTGTCTGTGGCTGCCTTCACCTCATGCTTCCTCTGTGGCTTTCAGGTCCTGGCTCTATTACTTGTGCAGAGGAATTGAAGAGGAACCTGTCAAAAACCGGTACCTGCCCCAGTCCATTGGCTGCAGCAAGAACTTCCCTGGGAAGATAGCCCTGGCCACGCAGAAGGAGGTAGGAGAAGCCTACTCCTAGCGTAAGGCTTGGCTTTTGTGCTGAAGAAGATGAGAACACTAAAAGCTGAGACTAGCTTGCAAAACTGCTGCTTTTCTGTATCACTATGCCCTGAAACTCAGCCTAGGGTTGGGCTGAGCGGGAGTGGGTGGTTTGAGCCTCAGAAACTAAGGAGATCCCTGTTTGACAGAAATGCATTGATGAACTGCACAAGGTGTCCAACCTTCTTGTAGTTTCCAGTGTTGCTCTGGCCTGGTGGCAGTGCTGTGAGCAGAGATCCAATCTGTCTGTTACCACTGTTTTGTCCAGGTGCAGCACTGGCTCCTGCAGATGGCCTTGGAGCTGGAATCCAGACTGATCAAAGACAGGAGCCAGGTAAGGAGGGGAGGCACGAGGACAGCATTCCCCCTGCTTCAGGAAGCCATGCAGCCAGTTTGCACTGTGAGCTGATTGCAGGAGGCTGAGGGTGCTGTGTGTGTGTAAATCTGCTCGCCCTCAGATATGTGCTTGTGTGCAGAGGTGCTCAAGCAAAGAGGTGTGTAGGAGCCTCTTTGGAGGTTGGTTTTGCCCCAGAACACTGCAGGGCTAAGGACTGTCCTTGTCCTGTGCTTTAGGTTGCAAGGACCTGAAAGCCACCACACCATCCTGCTCCCTTGCAAGCCCTTTGCTGATGCAGCTCTTCTTGTGCTGTGGGCTGTGAGAGGAAGCAATATGCTCAAATCTAGATGTGGTAGATTTGCAGGTGAGGGTGAGAAATCTAGATTCATTGTTGTAAGGAGGGCAAGAAAGGGTGCACAGCTGCTTTGGAAGGAAAGCAAGGACTAACTGCTTCCCATCCGGTGTGGCACAGCTGTACCAGCACTTGCTGTTCTGTGTCATCCCTTGGAGATCAGGCCAGGCAGGACAAGCTGCCATCTGTCACAGCATCAGCGGCAGGCCGTAGCTGATGGCGCAAGCTTCTGGGCAGCGGGACAGTCTCCTCGGCCTTTCCTGCTCTCTCCTGCAGGTGTCGCTTGAAACACAGCTACCTCTTCTCTCTCTGCAGAACCACCGAGTGGCCAAGCAGCTGATGGTGGTCATCCGCATGCAGGGAAACACCCGGGTGTCACGCTTCTGTGCTCTGACCCGCTACGATGCCCAGAAGATGTGCAACGATGCCTTTGCCCTCATCCAAAACTGCAACGTGGCTGGGGCTCACCAGGCAGCCTGGTGAGTGTGCGAGAAAGTAGTTGTGTCCTCACTGGGGGTTGTTCTGCTGCAGGAGGTGCAGGATGAGCACAGAAAGGAACGGGAGTGTTACACTGACTGGCAGGAAAAAGTGGTCCCTGGTCCACTCACAGAAGAGCACAGAAATATTCGCTTGTTAGTGGTAGGACAGCAGTGAGAGCTGGCCTCTTCCTGCCCCGCATCTGGCAAGACACTTCTTACTTCTGTACTTGGAGCTGATGATTACTGCTGGCACAGGGGTGTCCAGCTGGGACAAGGCAGTCCTTTGCCCTGCTGGGCTGGAGAAGCTAGCTAGGCTTTGCTCTCCTTCCCTAAGGACAAAGGTGCATTTTGGGAGGAGGCCATGGGGGCAGGAAGGAAAACATAGCTCCTGTGTTCCGTGTTACTTTATTCATCTTCCTCCTGCTCTGAGTGCAGGTGAGAAGGTCCTGTCTGTTAGGCTCTGACAAGTCTGCTGCTCCCTTAAAGGCCCTCTTACCTTGCCTGGGAGTCTCACAGCAGCTCTGGCCTGTGGTGGACTGAAAGTCCAGGCTGGTAGCTACCTGCCTCTGTTCCAGTGCCCCTTCCTTTGGGAAATGCTGTTCTGGAAAGAAGCTTTCTGCTCTGCCCAACATAGCCTGCTATGTCTGAGAGACTGTTCTGGAGGCAGCAAAACTAACATTTTGTCAGACGAAACATCTCTCCTACCTCAGACTGAAGTTCCCCTGCCTGTGAATGTTTTATGTTGCTTCCCAGGCTGGTGTCTGAGCTGATGTTGGTCTGTCGTTTGCAGGTCTCCACCGCTTATATCGGTGTTTCTCTCGGCAAGCAAGTTCTCAGAGCCTGCCACACTCCTCTCTGCAGGCATCACCACCTTCATGACAGGTGATACCCAGCCTGATGACACTGTCACTGCTGGCCAAAACAATACATCTTCCAGGAGGCCCATGGTCAAGTTCTTTAGGAGCCCAAGCAAAGAGCTCAGGCAGAAGCCAGCTAATGCTATTGAGTCATTCTTCCAAAAGGCATCAGAAAGGCAGCAGTCACAGATGGCAGCAGCAACCAGCCTGCCTGCTGCTCCCACCGCAGCGTCACCTGTGCCCAGCTCCCCAGAGCACCAAAAGGGAGATGGCGTTGGCCTTGGCTCTGTGCAGTGTGACCTGGAGTCCCCTGTGAAGCAGAGTCCCAGAGATGGGAGCAGTACTTCTTACAAGAGGCTTCACCGTGGGAAGTCACTGTCTGATGCTACACAAACACCCTCAACTCCACCCAGCTCTAGGACCCTTCTGAAATCGGAGCCAGCTATGGAGGAAAATGAGCAGAATTTGCCACCCTCTCCTGAGCTCACCCTGCTCCCTCCTGCCTCACCAGGGGACCAGCAACACTGTGAGAAGTGTGGCCAGCTTGTGCTGGTGTGGGAGTTCCCAGAGCACATGGACTACCACTTTGCTCTAGAGCTGCAAAGCTCCTTCCTGGAGTCCAGTGTTCCCACTGCTCCAGCAGCAGACCCCAACCCAACGGCTGCAGCTTCCACATCTCCTGCCAAGGCAAAGAACAAGGCCAAGACTTCAGCAGGATCTAGTGCAAAACGGCCCAGAGAAGGTGTAACAAGAACTTTAGATTTCTTCTTTAAGCGCTTACCTCCTTAACTCCCACCTGTGATGGCAGCTTTTATAGAATCTGTGTTTTTAAAAGAATCAGTGTTCTTAAAGAATTGGTGTTTTTAAATATAGTTAAAAGTTTTTATACTGCTTGCCAGGTTTTTAATGCAGAAAAGTCTAATAAATTATCTGTATCCCAAGTCTAAGAAGAACTGGACCTTGCAGAGTGTGTGTGATGCTGGATGTACCCAGTTCAGGTGGTGCCTGCAAGGTTGCTTCTGCTTGCGTGTTACTAACTGAAGCTGCACCCTACTCTCACATACATGTCTTGCCTTAAGTATTTCCATAGCTTGGTAGTTCTGTTCCTACATCTTCCTGTTCCTACTTTAAAAGCAGGCACTGTAAACACAGTGTATTTGCAGTGTTTAGCAGTCCATCGTGTGGTGCTCATCACCAGCTCTGGCGTGCTGCAGACCTGCTGTCAAGACTTGAGGAAGCTGGTGCTGCACAGGCATACTTTTTGTTAGGCTTTTTGAAATGTAAGCACCAGTTCCTAATAGTTGCTGTTGACACATGAACAGTCTACTGCTAGAGTCCCTACAGAGGGATGGGAAACATGCCAGACCATATTTTTCACTGTCCCACACGATATCCTTGTCTCTAAATTGGAGAGACATCAATTTGATGGATGGACCACTCGGTGGATAAAGAATTGGCTGGATGGCTGCACACAAACAGTTGTGGTCAATGGCTCAGTGTCCAGCTGGAGACCAGTAACGAGTGGTGTCCCTCAGGGATCGGTGTTGGGACCGGTCTTGTTCAACATCTTTGTCGCTGACATGGACAGTGGGATTGAGTGCGCCCTCAGCAAGTTTGCCGATGACACCAAGCTGTGTGGTTCGGTTGATACCCTGGAGGGAAGGAATGCCATTCAGAGGGACCTTGACACGCTTGTGAGGTGGGCTGATGCCAACCTCATGAAGTTTAACCATGACAAGTGCAAGGTCCTACACCTGGGTCGGAGCAATCCCAGGCACAGCTACAGGTTGGGCAGAGAAGAGATTCAGAGCAGCCCTGCGGAGAAGGACTTGGGTGTGTTGGTTGATGAGAAAATGAACATGAGCCGGCTTCAGTGTGTGCTTGCAGCCCAGAAAGCCAACTGTATCCTGGGCTGCATCAAAAAGAGCGTGACCAGCAGGTCCAAGGAGGTGATCTTGCCCCTTTACTCTGCTCTTGTGAGACCTCACCTGGAGTATTGTGTGCAGTTCTGGTGTCCTCAACATAAAAAGGACATGGAGCTGTTGGAACAAGTCCAGAGAAGGGCCACGAGGATGATCAGGGGACTGGAGCACCTCCCCTATGAAGACAGGCTAAGAAAGTTGTGGCTGTTCAGCCTGGAGAAGAGAAGGCTGCGTGGAGACCTCATAGCAGCCTTCCAGTATCTGAAGGGGGGCTATAGGGATGCTGGGGAGGGACTCTTCATTAGGGACTGTGGTGATAGGACAAGGGGTAGTGGGTTAAAACTTACACAGAGGAAGTTTAGGTTGGATATAAGGAGGAAATTCTTTCCTGTTAGGGTGGTGAGCCACTGGAATGGGTTGCCCAGGGAGGTTGTGAATGCTCCATCCCTGGCCGTGTTCAAGACCAGGTTGGACTAGGCCTTGGGTGATATGGTTTAGTGTGAGGTGTCCCTGCCCATGGCAGGGGGTTTGGAACTTGATGATTTTAAGGTCCTTTCCAACCATAACTATTCTATGATTCTATATTTTCCCTCCTTCCCAGACTTAGTGATACTCTCAGTGTAACTTGATGACAGGTATTTGTTTTGACCCTATGAAGCTGAATGGTTTGTTCAGCTCTTTGGGCCACAGTTCACATCAGGGTGCCTGCCCCAGTGCTCCACAGATTACATCAACCAACAAAGCAGAATAGCATGGAGGGAGCAAGTGGGCACTGAGAGGGGGAGAGACCAGCTCCAGGGCAAGAGCTGTGCTTGCCCACAGCTGCCTGGCAGGGCTCAGCTCCGTGCTACACTGCTGGCTGCCTGGAGCCTGACACTCTTCTGGAAGTGCTGTTGCCAGTGATTTGAACTTGGCTCTTGGGGCAGGGGGGAGGGATGTGCCACGTCAAGGCAGCACTGGGTGGGGTTTGGAAATTGCTGAGCATTTCATCAGCTGCAGGGGGAGAGCAGGGAGTGGATAATGATGCAAAGTGCAGCAATATTTGCATGTGCTGTTTCCCTGTCTTCTCTGAACTGCACCAGTCTACTTGGAGCTGTGGAGCTGCTTTCCTTCCAGCAGACAGCCTGTGCCAAGAAGCTGCCACATTACTGTCCGTGGGGTCTAATACATGACAACACGGTTGTTAAGAGTTTGAGTTAAGAGCTCATTCTGGTGTGTGCAGAGGAAGAAATTACAGAGTCACTTCCATTAATGACAGTCCTCACATTGCAAAGTGACAAGTTTCCTTAAAGTCCTCACGTAAAGAGAAATAGCAACCAGTCTGGCAGGGTTGCCTCACGCTCCTATGAGAGCGGCACATCTCATTTCCTAAGTGTCGGGCGGGACCGGAGTCTGCACACTCCACTACCTGACACAAAACCAAAGTTGAGACCAGACCAGTCCCTTCAGCGACACAGTCACCTCCACAGGGAAGCTGTTCTGCCCCTGCTGCCCCAAGAGAACAACCTGTTCTCACGGAGAGGCCATAACAGCAAACCCCTTGATAAGGTCGGAGCTATTTTTAGAACCAAGCAGGGTTAGCTGTGTGCCCCAGAAAGCATCCCTTTAATTAGGCTCTGGGGGAATGTGTGGCTGCGAGGAAGCGCTTGCAGCAGCCTGTTCCGCCCACAACAGCCTGAAATGCTGTGCTCAGGGTGACGTGGCTGCCTGTCACCCCGGGCTGCACACCCCGGCTTGCTCAGATAAGCCGGGAGAGAGCGGTTGTAAACAGCAGCATGCGTGCATTCCTTCCATGCCACAGACACAGGTATTCATAGGGCTGAATGCAGGAAGCTTAGGAAGGTGTGAAGCACAACCGCCTCCAACCGTGACCCAGCTCCAAGGGCAGCAGGGCAAGAGCCCAGCTCCACCCTCACTTGTTGTACAACTCTGCCAGCAAGCTCAATAAAACATATTTATTCTGTACATTTATATAGAGATGCTTGGGGAACCCCCAGCATTAGAAAAATTCAAGACAACAAAACAGCAATTATGAAACCATGGCACCAAGAACAGTCATGCCACAGATGGCAGGGATGTGGTGAGACCAATCATCAGCTATTTCAGAGGTCACAGCACCACATACCCACTTTTGGGTAGAAAACATCAGGGCTGCTGCAAACAGCTGGATTTTCCCACCACCCCCAGACAGTTTTCTTTGTGACTTTGCAAGCACCAAAGGGAAGAGCCTGGTGGCTGGGGCCTTCTTGCAGGCATGGGTGAAAGACAATGTCACCGTAATACCCAGACCACTGCCAGGATGGGAAGAAAGGGGGATCCTGCTTGAGAAGTGACCTTGACCCACCAGCTCCTGTCTCACAGCTGGGCTGATGGGGAAGAAGCAGAGTTTTCAGCTGGGTCAGTGCTCCCCTGAAGGGACAGGTCACTCCTGTCACTACAGAGCTGCCTGAATCCCTTTCACACTGGCTTCCCCATGTCTGAGCGAGCTCTTTTCAGGGTGCAGCCACCACTTCCCACCTGCTGGAGTCCTGCCCTGTGGAAAGCCGCTCTGCGACATCCATGGGCTTCTCAGTCCCACAGGTGCTGCCTGTGCCAGCAGCCCAGAAAGCAGAACTTGCTCTCATGATGCTAGAAGGGCTGTTTGGGTGTCCAAGTGCTAGCATAGACCTTTGCCCTTCCCTTCAGTCAGGGCTGGCTGAAGGCCCATTGTTCACAGCAGACACAATTTGTCTAACAGTCAACGATAAACCCAAAAGCCTATGTACAGCTATACAGCCCCTGCTGCACCTCCAGGGTACACAGGAGAGCTGCATGACAGCAAGTGGGAGGCAGATGTGCTCCACTCTTTGTGCACAGAGTCCTTGCTGGCAACATCACCCTTCTTCTGACAACAAACCCCAGTGGCAAGGGAAAGAAAATTCTTCCTCCAGGGGAAACAGAAATAAAGTCATGCCACTTTCAAATCACAACTAAACCATAAAGTCACCTGGTTTTGTGTTCGTAACACAGCCCGCCTTCCTCACACATTAAGGCAAGCATGTGGGGAGCACGCTGGGCTGAGACCTGGAAGAGCCACACCAGGGGAACCCACTGCAAACCACTGCTGCTAACGTGCAGATGACACCCTCAGCTGAACATCCGTGGAAACAACGTGCACACACCAGCGAAGGCGCAGGCCCTGCTCCTCTCCACAGAATGGCCTCCTGCACAGCTGCTGCAAGGAGCAGATGCAAGTGCAAACTCTGCCTTCATGTTACATCGGGAGGCTGTGCAACTCAGCAGCCACAGCTTCCCAGGAGTCAGAAAGTGGGATGCTGAAAGGGTGTGTATGTATGTATGAGCAGGGAACAGGACATCTGTCCAACAGTAAGACACTCGGATTGGAGTAATGCAAAACCAACACACAAATGGACACACAGCAGAGTAAAACCAACCAAGATTAAAACGGTTAAAAAGTATCGTGAATGCATTCTGAGAGGTTCAATGAAGGCTCTGCTGTGGGTGGCAGGGCCTCTTCCATCCCCTGCCCAGAAGGATGCTCTGCATGATGACTCAGGAGAGGACTGTTATCAACCCAGTACTTGGAGAGCAGAAATAGGACCAGCTCTTGTGTCAGAGATGGAAAAACATCCCTTCACTGCTAGTCTTCAGGGGTTCTGCTCCTCCCAACCTGTAATTTTCAAACAGTAAACAAAGCCAGAACTTGCCTGTCCAGGTCTGCAGGTGCCTCTGATCTCTTCTGAAGAAGGGCAGGGTAACAAAAGCTGCAAGGCGATGTTGACAGCATGCTTAACTTGCCCCATGTATGACACTGAATGCAAGAAACTCTCCCAGGTTCCATCTCACAGTGTGAAGGAGGGACACCCATGCTAGAACGGGACAGCAACAGCTCCTGGCATCACTCAGAGAGCCACAGGAGCTTCCATCCTTCTCCCCAGTTGTTGGTGAGTGGAGATCTCTCTGACGCAGTGGTAGTCAGAAGCTCAGCTGTCCAGGCCCCAGGGACTCCTCCAGCCCATTTTCTTTGGTGGTGATGGCTTGGAGGTCAGTGACATGCCCAATGCCTTTGGTGACTCCTTCACGGAAAAGCAGCTTGGCTCCAATCTTCAAGTATTCTGGATGCTTGATGAATCTGAACCGGACGACTGCCTTTTCTCCCGTCCGCAGCTTGTCCTGAAAAGGAGGAGACCTTAGAACCCTGTGCACCATTCCAGCGCATGCAGGAGACGTGCATTTGGATGCTAAGATCAGGTAAATGAGGAGCTTGCTTCCCTCAGACTGCATGGCTTGAACCCTTCCAATTATTGTATGCATAAGGTGAGAGACAAAGATACTAGCTCTGAACAAAGGAGAGTTCACCTGCTTTCACAGTCTTGCTGTAGTCCATCGTGCTGCTTACTTTGTGAGGAAGGAATTATTTAACACATTGGGTGGAAAAGCAGTGAAGCAGTACTGAAGATACCAGTAGCCCCTAGGTTTACTAGAGGGCATCGTGGAATCTCAACAAACCCCACAGGGAGGTCCATCTTCCTCCCCTTTCCTCCCATGCTTACCTTTCCGTGGATCTTCTCTACAATAGCAGTCTGTCGCACATTCCCCACGTGCACTGTCACCTGAAACCCCTTCCGGAAAGTCGTGGCATGGAACAACAGCACGATCTCAGCTTCAAACACTGAGCAGATCGTAGGGTTCATTTCTGGGCTCACCATGACCATGCCCTGCACAACAACCCAAAACTCAGACCAATTAGGATCTGTCTCCGTGCTTCTGAACAGCCTCCAAAACCACAAACACAACTCCACACTGTGACTTGGACTTGCATCCCATTCTCAGCCTTGTCTCATCCTGTTTTGCAGCCTGGCCATCTCCTCCCATTCCAGCAAGTTTCCTGCAAGCATCTCTGCTTCATTCCCACCCTACCAATGGGGGATCTCCAGGTAAATCTCCAGTCCCGGCAGCAGCAGGACTCACCTTGCGCAGCAGGGAGCGGTCGAAGGGCCCGAGGGCCAGCGTGGCTGCCTGCCCAGCCCGCAGCACGCGGCAGGCTGAGCGGTTGCGTTGGATACTGCACACTTTCAACCGGAGGAACTTCCCGTCGTCAGTGGGACCAACCACCAGGTTCTCCCCTTCTCGGCAGATCCCACTGCCCAGGGCAGGAAAGCAGGAAAGAAGTGCAGGACAGAGTTCATCAAGAGACAAGGAAGAAATTTCACCCTCCAAAGGTAAACTCCCCTCAAAAATCCCCACGGCTAAGGAGGTGAGTGTCCTTGGACTCTTACCCAGGACCAACTAACAGGGATGCAAAGCTGCTGGGAACAGGGATTTCCTGCAGTAAGAATGAAAGCCACACTACAGCTCCTAATACCAGGTAAGACAGGGGGCACTGTAGCCAGTGCTCTGCCACACTGCACCGTTTCTGTTGGGGAGACTGCGGTTGACACCGGTTCTGTGTAGATATGCTGGTAGCCAAACCAATCACTCCTGAACACTGAGGGAAAGCTGCATTCTCACAGGGTAGCATGCAGTTAACCTCTGCTCTGATTGGAGGGCTTGTCCTCTACGTTTCCTCCCCTTGCTTTTGGAAGGAGGAAAGCAACACCTTGGGGTCATGGCTAACCTCTGCCGACTCTGGATCCCAGAATGCCTTCCTTCAGCACTCTGCTGGTCACATTCCCAATCCAGCAACTTTACAGCAGACTCTCTGCTTGCCACCACACCACCAATAATTTGCTCATGGCACCTCCCGACACCCTGTAGGGCTTTACGCTCTCTTGGCTCGAGAGACCGAGGACCGAGCCTTGCGCCACTTCCACATCTGCAGTGGATGACTCCAACCCTAAGGGAACTCCAGCAACCGTTCACACGCACATTTGTCCGCCTGGCCTCACTTACCTCGACAGAGTTCCTCCTACCACAGTCCCCACCTCTGGCACAGTGTAAATTTCATCAACCTGCAGCAAGGCAACAAGAACAAGCTGCTCAGACAGCTGTGAAATAGCACTCCAGAATGAAGAAAAGGTGCCCATCCCTTACGTGGACGGATGTAAGCTCTCTGCTGATCGTTAAGACACTATGTTGAAGTTTTCACCAGCTCATGCTACCTTCCCATTAGAGGAACTTCTGCCTTGTAAGTGGCAACCAGAGAAACAATCTTATCCCTGAGATGGGCACCACTTGGTTAGGACAGAGCCTAGCCTAACAGGCTTTTTTGTTTTGCCAAAGACTGAGACCTTTCTTTATTTTAATGTCTCCTAATAGTCCAGGAGTTCACCACATTGCTACCCCTGGTGTTCAGATCCCCAGGATGCTTGTCACATGTCACAGCAATGACTGCAATACCAGAACTGGGAACAAATTGCCCTTACGCACCTGAAACTCTGTTAGTTGCTGCATTAGTTCTTCCTGCTCTTTACTGTTGGTCAGTGGAGGCAGGATGTTGAGGAAGACTTTTAAGAGATCCAGGTTCTCCCCAGAAACACTGGACAGTGTGAAGATTGGGGTGATGCTGTCAGATAAAAATAAACAGGAATAAGCAGAAGGGCAGAGCACAGCTGCAGAGGGTGGATGGGATTCTGAATTTACCAAGTCCAGCAAAAGGACAGAGACTGCAGCAATAAATGGCTCGAGCAGGAGGACACATGGGCTAGGTACAGCTTTGCAGTAACCTCTGCCTCAGTGGTTGGTCAAGGCTCCGACTGCCTGCTAACCCACACTTCTGTCATGGAGAGGTAACTCCAGTGCAGCCTTGGGCATGTTCTGCTCCCAGAGCCCAGAAAAAGGCCTGAGAGGGAAAAATGCCCTCTTGGAGAATGCAAAGGTAGGAAACTTGATGAGAAACCAAGATATTAAGGATGTGGTCACCCTTCCCCAGCTGCACACAGTAGCCCAGTCTGAACTGTGGGCTCCCAGCAGAAGAAAGGAATGGTCCCTTACTTGGGAGACTGTGCAAACTGCTGTGCTGCTGTAACAGCATCATCATCTGAGTTCACAAGCAGGGGGAGCTTGTTGCAGCCTGGCTGTTTCAGGATTCGTTCCAGCTGCTTCACTGTCCGTTCCACGGTGGCTTTTGAACACAAATCAACTTTGCTGACGACAATGAAGAAGGGGACCTTGAGGGCCATGGCCAGGCCCAAGTGCTCTCGTGTTGTGCCCGCTGCAGGAAACAAGTGAGAGTGTAGGTGCAATAGCAGTCATCACTGTTGCTTGTTTATGTGACAGCTATGTCTCCTGGCTCTCCCACAAGCCCACTCTAGAGTGACCAGTCTAACCAGTGAAACTGATTCTCAGGCAACGAAAAGTCAAATTTATTCTTTTAAACAAAACCAAACATCAGTCCAGGAAGAAATAAAAACCACCAAGGGTTTTTGTGACTGATCTGTTTGTTTCAGAAAGATGCAGTAGTTTTCATTCTTGGGCTGCAGTCTGCCAGAAAACAGCCACAAAAATGTCAAGAAAAGATGTGGGAGAATTCCAGCTGCCTTTTTACAAGGCTTTGGGATTCAGCACCTCTAAGAATATGCCAAAGTTGTGGGGGTTTTCTGACAAACACAGCTTCAAATTCCAAACAAAGCCTCCCTGTCCAGTGTGCAGTTTAATGCTGGCTACAGCTGGTGAGAGGATCCTACCTCTGCTCCCCTCCCAGGCACTGGCTTACATGAAATCAGTAGCGGCTTCCAGACTCCTATGTTTTTTCTGACCACCATTCCCAGCTAACAAAGACTCACTCCCCCATTCTCCATTTCTCTTCACCCGTCGCTGTCAATCCATGCAGGCAGGGCAACACTCACCAATGCCAGTGTTGGCACTAACCACCAGCATAGCAAAGTCTGGACAGTAGCTGGTGAGGCCAAAGATGGTTGTTTTCAGGTACTTGTGGTGGCCAGCCAGGTCAATAAAAGTGATCATTTTGGAAGAACTCTCACAAATCTCTTCTGCTGTTCGGGAGTCACTGTAATTTACCACCTGAGGGACATAAGGACTCGGTGAGAAAAGGAGTTCCAGCAGGCAAGTGAAGAAAACTCAGCTCTTATCTATCCACTTTGACCTCAGAATTAGTGAGATCATTCACCATGGGTGCACGACACAACGTCTGCTGTAAATGGACACCTAGCACTTTGGCTCAGGTAAAGGGACACAGAGCTGTGTCACTTCTTTACCCTCACGTCCCAGTTGTAACAGGAGGGCAGCTCTATTCTCCTCCAGCTTTCAGATCTCACCTCTCCTTTGCTGTTGAAGCCAAGGATCTCAAAGCTGATGCTCGACGTTCTCCCGGACTGGATTTCATGAAGATGCCGGAAGAGGTTGAGGCGCGCTCTGCCCCTCCCGTTGTCCAGCTCTCCCTGTGTCAGGACACCCAACAGGGTTGACTTCCCTGAGTCCACATTCCCCAGCACAGCTACTCGCAGGTCTAAGAACTACAGGCAGAAGAACAGAGAAATCATGAAACTTCACCATCACTGCGCTGGCTGTGCATGAACACTACATGGTGGGGGAGATGTGTCTCAGCTGCCCTCTGCAATGGACACTATGCAGTGTAATCTTGCTCAGATTCTGCTCTTGCCCCCAGCAAACTACTGCCCAGGAGCTGTGATACACACTCTGGCTTTGATATCACCAAAAAAGGCTATTTGTTACAGCAGGACCTCTAAATCCTTCCCTGTTTGCACAGTGGCCTGCATGAGAACTGTTGTCATAGAAGCGAAATGATTTCTCACCTCTGCTCCAGGCAATGTCCCCTCTGGTATCTGCCTCAACCACAATCTTGGAGATGAAAAGCATTATCATCAAACCTCCCTCTGGCAGCTCTTTAAAGCATCTGATATGGACCAATCTATGACACAGTGCCTCTAGGGTTTGGGCTCCCATCCCAAAAGGAAGTGGCTTACATGAAGCCTCTAAGTGTTTAGCAGGAGAGGATGGCCAAGACACAGGTCCCTACCTGCTGGTTGTCAGGCACCTTTCGGACAAGCACCTCCGTTATCTTCCTGGGAACGTCACTGTCGTAATCAACCTCCCTCTCCCGCAGCACCGTAATATCAGCCCCAACCCTGCCACAAACATGAAAGAAATGGGTGAGACACACTTGTATTTGGCAGCTCTTGCACCTCAAGAATTATAAGCTGGCAAAGTGAATGGGATGAAAGCAGGAAAAGAGCCTTCGCATTTCCAGAACCTCATGATGAGGGAATTTCAGTCATACAGAGGCTTTGCAGAACAGAGCCACCGGCTCCCCAGGGGACTCCTGGGGCAGTCTCTCTACTGGAGGCTGTTTATGGCTGCGGGCCCTGCAGATGAAAGGGAACACGTACTTCTCTGCCATGCGGCGCAGCGTCTTGAGTGAGGCACGCATCTCCTCCTCTGAGAGGCCTACCAGCAGCCCATTGTCCTCCACGCCGATCTGATAGACGGCCTCACCTCGGCCTTCCTGCAATCGCCACTTCATCTGTGTCACTAGGTGCTCAAAGCGATACTGCGAGGGATTCACCAGCTTCAGCTGTTTAACAGAGGGGGTGGTTATAGTCACAGCTGGATGCAGAGGGAATCGCACTGCCCAAGCTAGCAACTGCCTGACCCAACACCGTGAAACAACACTCCCAGTCCTGACCCACCTCTAGAAACCACAGCCCATGTTAGCACCTGCACAGACACCACAGGACAGGTGAGACGGAGTTTCACAAAAGTGCATACACATGGTAGAACTTTTCTGCATCTTGCTACAGGCAGCTGTACCTTGCCTACTGCGTAGGTAAGGACAGGACCTATCTGTGACACATTTGCAAGTAAGTGCAAATGGTGGAACAGCCACAAGAATGTGGCAAATGATTATCAGTGACACCTGCACCTCCCTCTCCAAAGGAGTAAGATTTCAGGAAAAACACAGTGGGTCTCTTCTCCTAAAACAAATTCCTAAAAATGAGTCCTGAGATCAGACTCTTCCAGCTCAGCATAGTGAGCTAGGCACAGAAACACAGATGACTGATACTTCCTTAGTACAGTATCTACTTTTCCATCCCTTCTTTACACATGTTCCCCACATGCTGTCTTTGGTGAAGTTACTCACTGCAACATAACCCTCTGGGAGGAAGACCTCCTTCTGCAACCTCAAAAGGCTCACCTTATACTCGATGTTTCCATCTTCTGCCTGGTCAGAGAACGAAAGGAGACACAAAGGTTAGATGCTGTGCCAGCAGGGACTTCCATAGGCATCAGCTGCCCAGATACTCTGCCACTTGTGCTGACAGTTTCAGAGAGAGGGAGATTGGCAGAAATCACTATGTTAGGTCACAGCCTCTTCTGCCATTCATTCCTACACTCAACTGGAACTTACTTTCAGTTTGTTTCTACTATTTGCATCTCACGTCATGAAAACCAGAGGACAAAACTAGAGAGGGACACAGAGGCAATACTGTTTGGGGAGGATTTTTTTACTGCTGGTAAAGAATAGGGCCAGTCTAACAGCCAGAGAGAGAGAGAGAGTTCCAGTTTCAAAAAGGCACAGGGCAGCAGATGATTGAGTCTTCCCCCTCACCCACCCATGACCCACAGTGCCACCCACAGCATCCCACTCCCACACTATCCAGCAGCTTCCATCTACCCAATGTGCACAGAAACAGAGGACTGGGAACAAAAGTCATTGCCTCCTCTTGTGTGCACTCATACCCTCCCCCAATTAGTTTTTCTTTGACTCCCTTCTATATCCTTGTGTATCATCTCTCTGCAAGAGAGAAGGACTACAAACATAAGGAAGCAAGCTACTGAATTCTTTGCAGAACAGCAAGCTGGTCACTGGCCTGGCAGTTCTGGAGAGCCAGGCCTGATCAGGACCGTCTCTATACAACATGCTCAGAAGGGCTGAAGCCAGGCTGGGGTTTCACAGAAAGGCCTGTGTACTCATCAGGTCTGCTACAACCACAACAGGCACCAGCTTCCCAGTGAGAACCTGTAGCTGGTATTGAAGTAATCTTCCCACTGATTCAGTATCAGGACCACTGAGAAAGGGCGGGAGCCTCCAGGAAGCCAAGTACTCTGGCAGACTAAATGGGGCTACCAAACCTAAGCACTTCCTTTTCCTCTGGACACCTGTTTGCATGTCAGGAGAGGCAATAGTCCTCTCCTTGCCTTCTAGCTCAGCTCCTAACCACAGCACTGCTTAGGGTGGCAAAGGGCCAACAGAGGGAAGTTCGTAATTGTCAGCTTAGCTCTCAGGCAGCGGAGCTATGCAGTGAGAAAAGGGTGCTTGTGGAAGTCTTCCTCTCTTACCATCTACCAGCTTTCCAGCTCTAAGAAAACCACATTAACATACTGAGCTGTCGTTTAAATAAGGGTGTGGGTCTCCTTCAAGGCGGCTGAGACTAGCAAAGCAACAAGCCTAGACTTGCTGGGCCACATACTGCACAGGGTGGTCAGGGACAGGAAGCTGTGCTGAACCCACAGGGGGCTGTCCAGCCTCCAGCTCAAAGGAACAAAAACTGAACCGCGGCTGCAGGGTACAGTACTGCCCGTGGAGAACATCTAACAGTAGCAAAGCGCTGTTTTCCCTTCTTGCCAAGAGTCACAGCCCTGCCTTGTGGAGGAATTGCTCCCTCCAAGCGCAGGCTCTTAGGTATTTTTTACAGAAGACTTACAGAGTGAGGCCAAGCAATTGACTCCGGGGCAACATGATGCTCCCCACAGTGGCAGTCCTATTAGACTAACCAACACACCCATTTCCTACCAATGTCACTTCTTCCTGCTGCAAGAGGCAAGTGCCTCACACTCTCGCAGTACCATTTACATGTCCATTTTCTTAGATGTAAGAAAACAGTTGCCAAATTAGCTGTGAAAGGAGTCACTAGCACCTGCTGAGCAACGCCTGAGTTTGGCAGCTGGAAAGGGACTTACACGCACCAGATCAGCTCTTGGGAAGAGATGCGAACAAGATGCTCGGCACTACGAGTTGAGCAAAGCATTGTTTCCAAAGCCATTCAGTTCCCAGACGGCAGACAGACACCAGGCAGCGAGATACCTCTGACGGACAGGGCTTGGCAGACCACGCAGGGAGCCCGCTGGCACTGGGGGCACAACCATTGCCCGCTGCCACATCAAACCCCGGAGGACAGGTCGGGGGGCTGCAGGGCACTCGGCTGCCGGGGCCGCAGGACGGCCCACAGGGTTGCTGGCCCAGCTCGGCACGACCTCGCAGCAGCACCGCCGGGACCCTCGGCCGAGCCTCTCCAGAAGCTGCCTCCCGCCTGACCCGCTACCGAACCCGCCCGGGCGCGGGGCAGCCCGCGCCGCACCGACCTCTTAGGACACAAGCCGCCCCTGCCAGAAGCGGCGCGGGCCCCTGCGGCGCCAGGCCCCGGACTGGGGGGAGACCCCCACTGCAGCTGACGGGACGCGGCGGCCCTCGGCCAGGCCGGGGGAGCTCACCTCAGGCGGCAGGTACGGCGGGTTGTTGGCCTTTCCCCCACGGCTCCGCCCGTTCTTCTTCTTCGCCTTGGAGCCGCCGCCGCCGGGCGCGGCCCCCCCGCGCCCGCGGAGCGCCCCGCCAGCCCCGCCGCCCGCCGGCCGGCAGCAGCCCCCGAACAGCTCCGACACCCGTGAGTCCATGGCTGTCGGCACGGCCCCGCCGCCCCGGTGCGGCGCCCGCTCCCTGCCCGGGCTCCCCGCCCCGGCTCCCCAGCCCCTGACCTCCGGGATCTGCCGGTGCCAGCGGGCGTCCCCTCCGGGACTTCACCCGTTTTGCAGCGAGTCCCCTCCTCGGTGACAGCGAGCTATCAGCACCCGTTCTGACGGGCGTTTTTGGAGGTGTTTGGCACTGGGGTGCCGATTAAATACGTGGAGGCAGCAGCCCAGCACGGAGCTACCTCAAAGGAGCCTTTATCTCCTGCCGGGGCGGGGGAACGATACGCCAGGACCAAAAGCCCTTTCTGCCGCCCGAAGCATGCCCATACCGAGTGTTTCTCCACCGCATCCCCTGGGGAGGGCTACTCTTTATTAGTGTTTGTTAAACTTTCACGGTTCGTGGCACTTACAGCAGGCAGCCACTGCTCTAGCACGCTAACCTCGCTCCGCCAGCACAGGACAGCGGCTCCTCCCGCCACCCGGCAGGGACCGCCCTCCCTCCGCGGTGTGGCGAGGCGGCACCCAATGGGGCTGCGGCCACGTTGTTTCCAAACACGGCAGCTCCCATTAACGGCATGCTCCCCGCCCGCTGCGGGGCGGAGGGTGCTCCTCTGCGCTGCACTGGAGCCAGCGGGGCTGCCCGGCAGGGGTGAAGGGAACTCAGCGGTCCCCGGCGGGGCTTTGCCCCCTCACTGCCGCGCACCTGCCGGTCGTGCTCTGGACGCCGGGAAACCCAGTCCGCGAGTTCTCCGGAGCCGCCTGGGCAGCCCTGCGACGTGGCAGCCGCAGCTCACGGTGCCCGCGGCCGGACTGGGGCACCCAGTTTGCCGCAGCCACTGCGGTGCCTCCTCAGTGCGGCGCTCGTAACCCCCAGCAGCAGCAGCAGCAGCAGCAGCAGCAGCAGCAGCAGCAGCAGCAGCAGCAGCCGCTCCGCTCCGCCTGCCCCGGCGCTGCTGGCCAAGCCGCAGGCAGCAAAGCCTGAGGGCCCGGCGCTGAGCTGCCCACGCCCCTCCCGAGCCGGAACACGCCTCCGCCCCACAGGGCACGGCGCATGCGCCTCAGCAAGCCGTTGTGGGCGGGAGCTCCGTCACTCCCATGCTGCACTGCGGCCGCGGCCATTCAAATCGCAGCTGGCTGGCGATCTGCAAATGGCGTCTGGCGGTGCTCTGGCTGTTCCCGTCTCCCCAGCGTCCTCACTGCTTCTTCCTGAGACCCCCCCGGGCCTGAAGCGCGGCGGCAGGGTGATGCCCCGGAGGAGTGAGCTGGCGGTGGCCTGCCCCTTGGTGTCCGTGGTGTTCCCGGGCGCGGTGACCCGGGAGTGCCGCTGCCTCTTCGCTTGCGAGCTCCTTAAGCACGTCATGCACCAGCGGCACCAGCTCCCGCTGCCCTACGAGCAGCTCGCCTACTTCTGCCGGCGGGCGGCTAAGGTGAGGGGCCGTGGTGGCGAAGGGGGTGGTCGGGGGAGCGGAGCCATGCGCTGGGGGCAGCCGTGCCCGCGGCCTTAAAGTGCTGCCTGTCAGTTAACCGTTATGGGTCGGTAACTCCTGGTCATTGAGTCTGAAGTGCTCCTTATAGCTGTAACCTTAAAAGTTGCTAAACAAAACAAAAAAGGCAAAGCTGTAGATTGGGGGCCGAAGGTCTCAATAAGTTACTGTTTATTTCTTGTTCTGCTTTATGCTTAACGCATGTCACTGTTTTGTTTGTTACTCTAACAGCTCTTCAGGAAAAAAAAAATCGGGTGATTTGGAGTCGTGGTTTAAACCCAGATGGTAACTGGGCACCACACAGCAATTTGCTCACTCTCCCACTGCTCAGCTGGGGTGGGAAGGAAAATCAAAAGAATATAAACCCCATGGGTTAAGAACAATATAGTACTACTGCTAATAATAATAATAAGGGAAATGGCAAGCAGAGAGATTCTAAAACTAAAAGGGTAAAGGAAAAACAAGCAATAAGCAGCAGTGATAAGCAATACAATTGCTCACCATCTGCCAGCTGATACTCAGCCTTACCCAGGCAGTGATCTGCACCTTCTGGGTGACTCCCCCCAGTTTACATGATGTGCTGTTGTATGGGATACCCCTATTCCAGCTGAAACCAGGACACTAGTGATAACTGTTCTTCAAAACATGCGGCTTCTAATTCTTGTGGGAATTGATCAGTTCTGTGAGTCAGGTTCAAACTGAGTAGCTATAGAGTGTCCTTTTGTGTGTTCCTCTGATCTGATTCTGTATGTGGATGCCTATATCTTTTGAAAGGAGCATAAAACAGTTGAGCTTTCCTTGACTTTCAGGGATGGGCTATACTTTCTGAAGAGTGTATTAGGACTAATGTGTCCTAATAATTAAATACACTAATTCTCTTTTTTTTTTTCCTTTTCTTTTTTTTTTCTTTTTTTTTCTTCTTCCCCAGGATGGAGATGGGATTAAGAAGCCACTCCCCATGGACCCGGCAAGCAGGAAGTGCCAGCAGGTGCTGATGGAGCTGGAGAGAGTGCTCCAGCACTTGGAAGTAATGTTTAGTCTGACAGTGGTTCCTCGGGTTCTTATTCTACTTGGAGGCAATGTCATGAGGCCCAAGGAGTTCTATGAGCTCAACTTGGAGGGCATCCTTGAAGGCAGTGCTGAAGAGAGCCTGAAAACTGCATCCTGTGTTCGCAAGCTGTTCCATTCGCTGTTTGTTGCAGATGTCTTCAGTGAACTTAAGGCTCTCCCTGCCATGGGCACTGTTGTTATGCTCCAGGGACACCGCGATTGTGGTGTTGATTGGTTCCGGCCCAAGCTCAACTATAAAGTGCCAACTCGAGGGAGGAAGCTAACTGTGAATTTGTCCTGTGATGGAGACATCAACATAAGTGCCTTGCCTGCTCAGCATGTGACTTCCGACTGGGAGGACTACATCTGGTTTCAAGCACCAGTGACACTCAAAGGCTTTCATGAATGATGTGTGCTCTGTAGAATGTTTATAGAATATTCAATAACCTTTGGTGCTGCTTTAAGTCATGATAACTTTATAAAATATAACCTTGTCTTCTTGTCTATCTGGTTCTATTATCCTGGGCATCTACTGTCTTCATTTAGCTCGCCTGTGTTCATCTGTCTTCTTAGAGCTCTATCCTGTTTGGAGAGAAACCCAATCATACCAGTAGCGAGATCACTTGCAGTTTCCCGATAGCAAATATTGCACAGGAGGGTGGTAAAAATCTTTTGAAAGGAGGGTAAAGGTTGATGCGCTCTACACTTGATGCATATTTTTAACTTTGTCCTTTTGGAATGGAATGAGATAATAAAACTAGGAGGAAATTACATTGATAATTTTGAGCTTGGAGTCCACTAGGGGTGCTGTCTCTGCCTGTTCTTTAAGAACCGCTTACAATGTGTAGTAACTGCTAAAGCTTGCTCTAGGGGAAGAACTGCCAGAATGAAGAAGGCAGTCTTATGTGCAGCTATCTACTTGAATATATAACCACAGGTCTCTTGAATGAAGCATAATTTGAACATAGGAGTGTGTGCTCAGGAGATCAAAACTCTTCCACCAAAGCTGCTAGTTCTGCATAAGCTCTTGAAGAGAAGACTTGCTTCTGAGGAACAAGGGCCCCATTCCTTGCTATTCTCTTCCCCAGATGAGTGCAATGTTACTGCGTTAAACTGTTTACATATTCTGTTATACTTGAACTCTGAATGCAGCAAGGATGTGCTGGGTATGAAAGAAGACAAGATGTTTTTAAGTTTTTTTTTTTTCTTAAGGTTTTTAGAGTTTAATTAACAAATTTAGTACTATAATTGCTATCCAAATAAAATGCTGTCTTCTACATGCAATTGCATCGGATTTATTATCTGGCAAAGTGAAGGTTCTGCTGATGGCAAACCAACTTGCCTCCATTCTGTGTACATATTGAAACTGCAGGTTCACAGGTGTTCCACTTTTCTGACAAAGTTCATGATATCTTGTGCCAGAAGCTTTGGTTCCTCAAAGGCAGCAAAATGCCCTCCACGTGGCATGTAAGAGTAAGTAATGATGTTCTTGTAGGCTTCCTTTGTCCAGACTTGTGGTGTATGTGTTATCTCCTGAGGAAAGGCTGCAATCCCTGTGGGAACATACACTCCAACCCTAGAAGACATTGGTTAACTGCATTTTTGGAGCAAGTAGTGGGGAAAGTCTGTAAACCCCTTCTGACTCTAACTGCCGCAGTCAGCTGGGGAAGTTTACCACAACAAACTGTTTTGTGGTCTTGCACTGTGCTGTGCTTTCATTTAGATCTCCTTGACTTTAAAAGTCTTGTACCCAAAGAGCAAAGCAGAGCCAGCTGTGCACCCAGCTCAGTCTTGAAACGTTTCAGATTTTTTAACTTGCCTTGTTTTGTATATGTTTTGCGATGTATGGCAAGATGTCACACTTCTGGGAAGTCAGAAACCAGCTGGCTCATGCTTGCTTTAGAATTCATGGTGCCAGTGCAAGAAATGACTCTCTTGAGGGGAAAGGTAAACTGGTTCAGTCTACAGAGAAAAGGACTCTTCTATTCGTTTGCATGATCAATCACTTAGAGAATTCTGCTCAATAGCATTTTCCTGCTCAGCCTCTCAGATTCATCTTAAAGCCAGCAGCTGTCAGAAGGTGCTATGTTTCAAGTACTGCTCTCCAAATTGCTTCCCCAAGATTCTACTCAAGATTTGTAGCTTTTAGTTTATCCACCAGTGAGCCTCATCTTTCCTAATCAATATCAAACTTCTCTTTTAAAAATGCTCATGTTTTTCTGTCTGCTTTTTACCGAACTGAGCCACAGATTACATTTGTTTGATGAATAAGTATATGACCTATATTTTGATCACCAACAAGACTGAAAATACTTGGATAAGTCTGCATTGTCTTGGCCACAAGCTCCTGTGTGAATTATAATTTGAAAGAAAAGTGACCCTTAACTATATTTATCAAATGTAAGCAGAACTTGGTGGTTTTGGTTTCATGTTACCTGGAAATAGCACTTAGATCAGGGTCCTTGGTAATGTTCTCCTTGTAGAATCGCATGGAGGACACAATGGAGGCTGTCACCCAATAAATCATCACATTGGTCAAAAGCTCATCAAGAGTGTATTTGCTGTTGAGTGAGAAAGATGAAGAAATTTCATTGGAAGCTGTTTCTCGGTATGCTGTATTATCATTTTGCCCTGAAATGCCCTCATTTCCTCTTGTTCTCCACTTGTATTCAAGCAGCAAATTGACATCCATGTACCCAGACCGAAACTACCTGGTGTTCAAGCAGTAGCCTGCAGGCAATCTGCTATAAGTTTAAACTACTGCTTGTCACATGTAATCTTCCATTATTCAGCTTTAATTGGTCAGTCTTTTACCTCTGGCCTCATCAGTTTTCATCACTCAGTCTTTCAATGAATGTTGTTAGGGAAGAGCATCTCTTTTCTTACCTTTCCAAGCCTCCATCATCTTTCTGCAGAAATGATTTATCTGTCCAGGTAGAGAATTTCTCCAAAATATACGCAGCAAGCCCCACAGGGGAGTCATTCAGTCCACAACCTAATTCAGGAGAAGGGAAGAGCTATTACAGTTGCCTGGCATTGCAATACTTCAGTGGAAGTTAAACTGGGCTTTAGCGAGTTCTTTAGAGTTTTCTATGAGAATTCAGTAGAAAATCTGTATTTTAGTAGGCCTGGTAGTACTTTATCCTTGAGAAATTCACCCCAGTGGAATTCTAGCTGTAACTGACTGCAAACTTAGGTATTTCCTACACAAAGGAAGCTAGGAGCTAAGGAAGTCCTGTTGGCTTCTTGGTCATGTGTGGCAGGAGGTACAAATTCAGGTGTAAAGGGATTATAAGACATTTTTGATAAACTATTTGGGGCGGCATCCTGCTTAGAGTGGATAACCAGCGCACTGAATGCTGTTCATCACTTTTTATCTAACTTGAACAGTGGAATGTTGTGTATCTGTTACCTGTTTCTGGTTATGGGGAAACACTAGCAAATATTATAAACATGGCATGTACACAGTATATTCTATCTCTGTTCTTACTTGTAAAACTGGGACAGGGATTACTTCAGTTGTGAAGGAGGCTTGCCTTGGGAAATTCCTGTATCATACCCCAGGCTGTAGTTTACAATATACTTGGTATTGCCAGCTCCGAGTGAATTTTAGCACTGAGTGACTATGTGGAAGATGATGCACAACACAGTCTTAATATAATAGTGGACATAGCAAATGCAAAGTAAGTTTGTGCATTGGCACAACTGTTTCCCTGTGCTGGCAGGCCTGGAGTGATTTGCTACAGACCACAGCCGTGTAAATGCTTTGACCAGCAGCAGTAGGGCAGGCTGAAATGTGGCAGCTAGCATGTAACCCGTCCAGAGATGAGCTTTTTCTGGGCTGAAAGCTGCCTCTGAACTACTGTATTCAACGTCCACAAGTTAGATGCTCAGAAATACGGGTCTTGTTTGCAGTTTGTTATTCACCATGTACACATCTTAGGTCCTACAACTTGTGGTAAAAGAAATACTTCAAGCTTTGCTTTAGACCTGCCTAATAAAAACTAAACTGACAGTGTAGGTATTTCTTCAGACTGAGTAGCAGATAGATATTTTTTTCCTCCCTCTTCAGTTTCTACATTTCACAATTTTAGTGTGCTACAAAATCCCTGCTCTTCTTTTTCCAGGCTGAAGAGTCCTTGACTACGTACAGTGCTCATACAGAAGCTGCTTGGTCACTCCAGCCTTCCTTTTCTCCCCTTCCCGTACTCTTCTGATTCCAAAGTACATTTATGAAACAGGGCAAACAGGGGTGCAACAAATTCTGAATACTGTAGAACTAGTGTTTGTCTTAGTCTCTTTTTGCTTTCTTCAAGAGTTTGTAAGATTCTCTTGAACTCTGACCTGGCTGACGTTTCAAAGCCCTGTCCATGACTCATGGATTCTCTCATACGGCAGCAGCAGCCAAACTCAAGCCCATTGTGACTTTCTTTCTTAATCAAATTGCTTTGGACTTCATTGACATCAGTTTTTATTGGCCTGCTTAATCAACCGCTCACTTAAATGTTTTTGCAACTCTCTGCAGTTATCTTTAGAGTAAACCAAAGCCTGGATAGCTGTCAGATTTTCACTTAATGGTTAACTTTTAACTGTAGAGAAATTGGGATCATGTTGAATTAAACAGGTTCCAGCACAGGGTTTTTTATTTACTCTCCCTCTCCTGGAACTTGCTTATGTATTCCTATGAGTGGATTCTCACGTTGGCCAGTTATTAATCCATGATCTTAATCCTTTTAGTCAAGGCAGTTTAATTTCTTTAACAGCACTGGGGAAGGAACCTCAACAAAACATTTTAGGAAATAAAATATGTTCAGTTACTGGATCCCCAGTTCTTTGATTCTGACAGAGCTCTGATTTTTGAAGTGTGATTTCCTTGTGATATTATCACTTGTAAGTCTTCTCTTTAAAATAGTTTTGCTCGTTTCCTGATCAGTGACTAGACAGACTGCTCTTTGTTTTTCTGGGTCTACCTTCATTTTTGGCTCTTAAAAAACCCAAGAAAACAAGCTGGTGTCTTGTTTGTCTCCTTTTATTCCTTTGGTATTGCAATCGGTTCAAGCAACAGACTTAGGCATTAATTAACTTTTCAGTTTGAGTTTTTTCTGTTTTCAGTGAGTTGCCATGATGGGGTGCTATTTGTTTTATGGTCTCCACATCTGGCAGGAGTCTGAGACAGCTCCACTCTCTCTCCTGATGAAGGCTAATTTTGTTAAAGGAAGACCCCGTTAGTCCTCCCTAGGGAGGACTGATGCAAATCATTCATTTAACTTTCCCAAGGTGGCCATATCTTTCTTCAGACTCCTCATATACTGGCCTCACTGTGTCAGGCTTCTGGCTTTTCAGGTGTTAGGGCTGTGTCTAGCTTCCTGCAAGTTTCCCATTGCACTTGCTCATGCTATTTGTATTGTTTTCACCCACATTTATTTTTAGAAGCTTCAATTTCAGGACCCTGTGCTGTATTTTAAGGGTTTTTTTTGCAAAAGAGTTCTTTCCCCAAGAGACGTGGCATGCCATTTAAAAGACCTTGAAGAGTGGTACTTGTACTATCTTTTTTTAAAGCTGTTCTCCTTAACTTCCTTTTACACAGTTCTTGCCCCCTGTCTTTTATTTAGTCACCACAACTTATTGCTTCTCAAACACAGTTGGCCTTTGTTCAGCTACGTCTTTACATACCATGAACGGTTACTATATAATGTTCAGAGGGATGTATAGAAGTTTCACTACCTGCAGTGTCTGGTTTGGTGGCTTGGATGTGTAAGTATCCAGATTCTCGCAGAATGTCATATATATTCTTCTGGACGAAAGGATACATACGGTGAACATCTTCCCGAGTGAGGCCTACGAGCCATGGTACATAAGCCCCAAGCATGACAGAAATAACCTTTCCCAAACCTTGTATGGCAATGAAGACAAGATTCAGATGAAGCCCTTTCACGCACCTGAAATGAAGTTAGTGAATAGAAGGTTAAATCAAGTGATTGTCTGTATATAAAATAAGTCTGACTGGGGCTGTGATAGAAATATTTTACAGAGTAAAATACTTGAAGCCCTTCAGGTTCACCATGATTGGAAAATAAATATAATTATGGGAGTTAAAAAATGGTACACCTGGTGTCATCTCCATGCAGCTGTGCCACTGGTATGATCTTAGCTTCAGGTACTCAATTTCTGGATATGGTATATCCATGCTGGTGTCTCTGGCTGTTGATCTAATGTTCTGTGCTACAGGAACAGGCTGCGCTGGTAATCTTCTGAAAAGCTGGATTAGATCACACATGGCCACGGTGCTCTGGGTGCTCCGAAGCACAACTGCCATTAGGAGCATGAGCTGCTCAGCCTCCAATCTAACTGCTTTAAGAGTTTTCCCTCTTTATCTGTTCTCTGACCTCAGCATGGCTGTGGTGCCTGCTTTTCATTAAATGCTAAACAATAAGCTGTGATGCCATCTTGTAAGGAAGGTGTTGTGTTTCTTCAGGCTCAATTCTGCATTTTCTATAGGAAAGTTCTATACTTCATGGTACTGTTCAGCTGCTGAGAGGCTGAGGTCCTTCCTTCTTTTTCTCCCTGCTGATTTTAAATTTATCTCCTTCCTGATTTGGAATGAGAATCTGTCTCCTTTAGCTAGTGACAGAGAAGCCAAACAGCTCTGAAATTTAGAAAGCATGAAAACTGTGCCAATATCAATGCAAAGCATATGGATACAACTGAATGCACAGGAGTAGGGACATCCCTGGTGGAAACTGAGCAGAAGGGAATGAGAGGCAGGGCAAACAGAGGGCAGGACCAGGACGATGGAGCCACAGAATGATAGGAAGAGAACTGGGGGCATCTTTTCTGCACTGGTTGCCTTTGCTACTCACTGTGGCAGCATCTGGGCCATGTTTGTGGTAATGCGAGATCCCCAGTCTCCTCCCTGTAGGTAGTATTCCTTGAAGCCCAGTCTGTTCATCAGCTTATGAAATATTCGAGCAGCTGCTACACTGTCAAACCCTGTAGGCAGAGAAGAACAGAGGAGACCTTTCTGTCCTGGTGCTCATCCACTGGCCAAAGACTGTGGCCTTTCAGAAGTATGTGAGTATGCTGCTGTGTGAAGGCACAGAGTGCTATGCTGCTCTGCCTCACTCTTTGGCAATAAAGCGAACTCAAGATGATAAGAAATTCAGTGGAAAGTGGAGAAAGTGGGAATCAGACCTGGCTTCCAGCTACCAATGCCTTCCAAGTATGCAGTCAGCCCCAGAGCCTCAGTCACATGGGTGTTAATGCAAAGCTAAGCATCTGCATTCACAAACTGCAGTGCCCAGGGATGGCTCAGGTGTCATTCCAAAACCCTTGTGATTCCAACAAAGCCTTTTCATCACTTACCCTGTTTGTGTGGTGCCTCTGAGAAGCCGTAGCCTGGGATGGATGGGCAGATGACCTCAAACACCACATCACCCTCATTCAGGCCATGGCTGGCTGGCTCTGTCAGCAGAGGGATGATCTTGTAGAACTCATAGAAGGAACCGGGCCAGCCGTGGACCATTAGCAGAGGTTGAACAGTTCGACCATGAGGGACGTAGGAGGGCTTGACGTGTATAAAATGGATCTCGATCCCTGCCACACATCCAAGACAGATAAATTAAAGCTGTGGTTCTGCACAGTTTCTGCTCTGGACTCTGAAGATGGAAGGTGGAAAAATTGTTATTATCATTTGTATTGGAAGTTATACAATCCACGGCAGGAAGAGGCCTAGCTGAAGGGGATGGCTGGTATTGTACCTACATCTCGTCTTTTGCATACAAACAACGGTATTGATCCCAGCCCCAGGTACTGGAGTCACAAGAGTTTGAACATCCACCTCCTGAGGAACTGGTCGCACAGTATGTAAGTAGAGCTGCACTTACATGAATAGCATAGAAGTTTAGCCTGCAGATCTGGCTAACCTCACTTGGCTAAACTGTGTGGTGGTAGTGGATATTCTAGCCTCAGAGTCTGGGTAAATTTTGCCATTTTCAAAGGTGGCTTCAAGGCCATAGCAGAAGAAAAGATCATTATTTAGCACAGGTTCAGGGCCGAATGAAGCCCGTATTGAAGTAGACATAATCTTATTGCCACTCTGACTGTCTTAATCTATGGGAGGTTATTAATAATAAAGCTGCCACTAGTGATATTTCACTTATATCACTAAGCTTTTACACATAGCATTGTCTTAAATATTGTAATCTCTTAAATCACCCCTTTCTGTCTTTCAGAGTAAGACCTGCTCAAGCCACGGAGACCCCTCACCTTCAACGGTGGTTTTGAAATGGGGATATTTGTTCAGGACTTCTACTTGCTTGCGCCAATCAAACTGGTTCCTCCAGTAGGCCACCACCTTCTGCAGGTAGCTGGAGTTGAAGCCATAGTGGAAGGCAGCCCCTTCCAGATGTGGTGTGTAGCGGGCCTGATCCAGGCGCTGGTGCAGGTCCTGCAGAATGGAGCCTTTCTTGTGAGGCTGGCCAGTGGCTCACACGTGCCCTACACCGAGGTGGGCATGGATGGGCTCATCTGGCCCCACTGGCTTTTATATTGCTCTCTGGGACACCACGAGCCCTCCTGAAGCAGTGGATACTGGGTCCTACTCCTAGCCTTGCTGCTAACTTGCTTTAGGCTTTTGACATTAGGAGCTGGCTGGGGGAAAAAGCTCAGCCTGAGCTGCTAACTGCTAGTTGGCTAGATAGGCACATGCAGGGACACGTTTGCATGTAGGGACAGAGGTGCTGTGACTCAGTGAAACCTCCACCCCTCTTCACCCTACCAACCCTTCCTTTTGTGGAAGCCGCTCTGTCCTGCCCCACCAGTATCACTGCTGTCCTGACACCCTCCCAGTCCATCATCCACAGACCCACTGTTTGCTGTCCAGTGGCCTTTCCACAGGAGAAGCCCCACGTCACATGTAGAGTCAGTGATATCAAAGTCTTTATGGTCGATTGTGATGAATCTGAGCTCAAATCCCGTTCATAAAGGGCAGTGAGCCAGAGCATCATCTAGGTAGCTGCACTGGCTGGTGCGCTGCTATCACCCCAACAGGATCTCCTCAAAGCAAGGTGGGTGATGAACTGGCTCAACCTTGCAGCTTTCTGCCTCTCTCACATCCCAGCCACCGGTACCTCGATTTCTTTGTCAGACGTTTCAATCCTGAAGGGACGGATACTTTCATCTTCTTTCCCTTTTACGGGTCTTTCGCCTGAGCCCCACCATCCGTCACTCATTTCAATAGTCTTGATCTTGCGTCTAGACCTCAGCCAGTAAACCAGCAACCCTGCAACTCCCAGCGCAGCTGCAGGGACCAGGACTGCATGCTTCTGAGAATATCCAAAAGACCTGGGGAGGTATAACATTGTGGTCAGCAAAAGAAGCGTCAAGGATAAAGGGACTATGCTGAAGCTTGTATGCACATTGGTCAGGTCTGAGCAGGAACAAATGCCTACAGATCCCATGGAGTCAGCAGGGGCTGAGGGTTTCTAATTTTTGAAGATCACAGGCAAGATCTGGGGCAGGGTTACATCTACTAGCCCCCCTTAGTGACCTCAAGTCTTTGCTGATTAGGACTTGCTGATCACAAGGCTTCCTTGTCCCTCTTCTTGTGAACCAAGATGCCCTGGGGGACAAGGGTCAACAGGATAAGGGCCAATCTATTTTCAGCAGGTACTGGAGTGAATGGGATAGTGGCAGTTGGACACCTCCAGGAATAAAAACTGTACAGAGAGAAGTGGCTGAGGAGCAGGAGCAGACACAAGGGTCTTCAGCTGCTGGAGAGAGCTTAATGTGGTGGACATGTCCCTCTTAGCAGTGCTTTGTACATAGCTCTCCTACAGATTCAGTCCTGTTTTAGGGCAACACTGGTCCTCCACCACAGCTTTCAGTAGGTAAGAGTCTCAGTTTATCTGTTTCTGTTCTGGACAGCAAGGTTTCAGACTTTCGTGAGGTGTGAGGGCTGAGTCACCAGGGTTGGATTTAACAGACTTAAACAGACATACAGCATATTTCAAAACTGTTCACATGCTTGTGCAAGCAACCCAAAGGCTGTGCACCTTCCTATCCCTCTGACCTCCGCCTCAATCCAGCTTCCCCTGGGGATTAGGAGATTTGTCTGGGGCTACTGCAGGGGGCTGCAAGGGAACTGTGAATGAAGATTTTGTTGTTGCTGTCATACAGGGTATGGAAGGGATTATGCTGTGCCCCAGCTAGGGTGCTAATAGAAAGTGGAGACCTTAGCACAGGGCAGACATTTCACTCACCTGATCTGGGATGAGATGGTCTCCCTGCACAAGGAAAAGAAAGAAAAAGAAGATACTTATAGTCTGATAGTGTTGTCTGGATGGTACCAACCCTTGGGGGTGGTACAGAGAATATCACCTACCAGCACCATTTAATCACAAACAGTTTAGCCACCCCGCAACATCTGCCATTATTTTCCCTATTTTTCAGGTGGGACTGACAGGCATGGGCTCAGAGCACTGCTGCTGCACAAAGAGACAGTGTTTCTGGGCTGTGTTTTAGCAAGATAATTTGTTGCCATAATATTCCCTCCTTTGGCATAATTTAGATAAAAGACACTTAACAACTGTAGGTGTCCTTGTGGTGTTTCATCCTACCAGCAGCTGTGTTACTTCAGACAAGAAAATAGCTTATTTTGGCTGAGGTATAGCAATAGGTGTGCAGCCTCTGCAGGGCACTTTCAAGCTCAAGGGTTACTCTGCTGCCAGCCATGTTGTATTCATTGTGCTGCAGGGCTGGCATGAGGAGAGCTGTGCAGGACCTTTCCCTGTTCAGAGTTCAATGAGCTGCTATACTTTTGCTACTTCTAACTACCCCTAACTGAATGCCAAGCTTTTAGGTCTCATCTGCCTGCAAGCAAAAGAGAACATCCTCCCTGATTCTCTTTCAGCCTGGTAGATTCTCTTGCAAGAAAAGTGCAACCTAAAATCTCGCAAAATTAAAAGCGACAAGAAAAAGTCTTGTTACTGTGTCCTTTGGAAAGCGGCGAGATTCGGGAGCTGCTGGTGTCACAATTACCATACGTGGAGACCAAAAAAGAGAGGAAAAAAAAGGACAAGAGACTCCATGAAAACCCAAGTCCACCCAGTGTTTCTTTTTGCCTAGTATCATTTCCCACTGCTACCTGTGATGCAGAACCTGGTGCCTGTACTGGAGACCCCAGCAATTGCAAAGGCAACTTGGTAACAATCTCTGTAACAGCGTATGTGTGTTTGATTTTTAAGGAGGTATCTCCTTAAGCCGCTCCCGGGCAAGGAAGTATATGGCTCCTAAAAGCAAACAGTGTCAGCCTCCACCTCTCTAAAGGCTAAGCAGCTTATGCAACAAGTAATAATACCCCCCTGTACTTACATCCTGAAGTTTAGTGAGTCAGAGGCATGAAACCAGTTATCATGGCGATAGCACAAACTCAGCATTGCTAACAAAACAAGTGTACTCCTGAAGCAGCTCTCTGAGCGATGCACAGCAAGGCTCAGTCTAATAAAACCTCCTCCCCATTTATGCTCAGGAGAACTCAGCTGCATGCTCCCACCCTGGTGACCCCACAGGGGCTTTCTCCTGCTCCAGCCCTGGGGAGCCCCAATTGGAATCCCTCCTCCCCATGCCGGAGAGACCTCACCAGGTGTTGGGAAGGATCTCCTGCCACATGTCTGCTCCTCCTTTCCTGGCCGCTGCTCCAGGTGAATGAGTCCAGGTGCCTCCTCTGCTGGCTTTCTTTACAGCAGTGACACTCTGGGGCAATGCAGTTGCAAGCTACGTCATCACTTAGTGCCACCTATTGCCTAAGTGGGCAGCCACAAATTAAGTTCAGCAGGGGAAAATGCAAAGTCCTGCATGGGGAGGGAATAACCCTGTGCACCAGCACAGGCTGGATGCTAGATGAAGAGAAAACAACTCTGCAGAGGTTGGCTTGAAGTCACCTGCTGAGCCTGAGTCAACAAGGTGTCCTCGCAGTGAGGGACAGCTGTGTACAGGGCTATATAGCAAACACGTTAGCCAGCAGGCTGAAATAAGCGATCCTTTGGTCGCTTCAGCACTTGTGAGACCATATCTGGAGCGCTAAGTCCAGTTCTGGCCTTGCTGCTAGTGCAAAGACTGGAATGAACTCACTCATGGTGGTGTAGGGCCAGCAGGCTGCCAGGGGGCTGGGGCATGTGGTGTATGCAGAGAGACCTAGGCTTGTTAAGCCTCGAGGAGAGAAAGCAAGGGGTGAGATCTTATTGCTGTCTACAGTTCCGTAGTAGAGAGCATAGGAAAAATGGACCCAGGCTCGTCTATGGAGGAGCAACACTTGAAGAACAGAAAGCAATGGATGCAAATTGCAACAAGGAAATTCTGGTTAGTTATGAGGAGAAATCAGTTCACCATGGAGGTACTCAGTCACTGGGGCAGGGGCCCAGAGAAGATGTGGGATCTTCATCCTTGGAAGCATTCAATATTTGACAGGAACAAGGCATGGAGCAACCTGACCTACCTGAACCTGCTCTCAGCAGGAGCTGGGATGAGCTGACCTCCAGGTATCGCTTCCAACCTGTGTATCAAGTGGCTCTATTCCACGTGCTTTGCAGCAGCCAAGACTAAAAGGAAAAAACAAGTTTTTCATTTTCCACAAAAATCAATGCTTTGTTTTAGCTCAGGGGACTGGATTTCATATCCATCATGGTCAGTATAATCTTGCTGGATAGTGTAAATTGCTGCAGAGTGTCCTTGCTGTGCTTTACTCCAGGAATAGCTACATTCTACTGTCAGAGGAAAGGGTTCTTATCTCCATGCTTAAAGCGAAGTACCATCACCAGAGAGCTCTGTGATGATGAGGTCTCTGTTAGTTCATATGCACACACTGTGCCATCAAAAAGAGCCATCAGGAAGGAAACCTGGTAAATCCTTAATTTGGTCAAAGTTTAATGTATTTCTTAGCATTAGTAAAAAGCATAAAGGTTGATGGAGGAAGATCTGGTTTAAGCATCTAAGAGTGCTATCTATAGTGCTATCTATAGCAGAAATGAGGGAAAAGAGCCATAAGAGCTATTTAAAGCTGCAAAGAAAAGATGCAAGTTGCTACTCTCTATCCAAAAGACTTGGGAGAATCAGCACTGCTTTTGCTTTAAAGGAACACACCAAGGCCATTAATACCCTGGGGCTAAAAGTCAACAACCCCCTGGTGATAAACAGCTGAGAAGCCAGGATCCTGCCTACTGAAATGCAGGTATGGGCAAGGGTGTTGTGTGAGTGCTGGTGGGCAGATATCAAAGGCTCCCAGAGGAAATCCAGCCCTGGGATTTCCCCCCTTTCTCTTACAACCTCTAGTGGCCAAAATGCACAAATCCAGGCAGAAACTGCTTGCTGGCTTCAAAAAGGCTGCCTCCTCCTGCGAGATTCTGATGCATGTTCCATCCATGGAAAGGAGAATTCCACCGGAAAGAACCTGCAAAAGCGTCTCAGAGCATCTCCATGCACTTGAGCAGGATCCCTTATCCCTAATGACAGATGCCTTAGCAAACCCGATTTTAAAAAGCCTCCATCTAAACTTCCAATTTTTGCAACCCCACAATCCCTTTATGACTCTCATAATTTTATAAAGAGATTTCATGTGTTTCCATTGCACAAATCACATACGAACAGGAAGCTTTCTTCCTATATTTTTCTCTTCCTCTTGCCACTGATCTGCAGGATGACCCCTGCAGCAATGATGGAAAATGTGCACAGGAATACATTACTGTAATGTACTTTTTCAGCTGGTTTAGCAGCTGGATACTAGCAGCAGGAGCCAAACACAACATCACCTGCCAGCTCCCCCAGGCCCGTTCAATGATGTTGGCATAGCGTGACCTGCTGCTGCTGGAGGAAGCACCCAAAGGCCAAGCAGCAGTTCTGCGAATACTGGGTGCCCTCTAGTGGGAAAGAGCAGCTCGCAATACAGTTAATGCCACCTTTTTTTCTTCTTCTTGGGTCTTTTTTCTCTTTCGGTCTCCTGTTTTTCTCATTGCCAATTGCATTTAATCATAATCCAAACCTCATAAGTATTACTAATACTGAAACCTGAAACACAGGAAGGAAAGCTGGTTATTTCTGGCTATGAAATGAGCTAATGAACAGGGGCAAGAGTGGAGCACAGAAGCTTTGAACATAGCTCTTTTACAGCCTGAGATGCTGTGGCAACTTGGAAATGAATATTCTGACTTTCAGTACCATTCCAAGGCCTTTGCTGGGATTTATGACCCTGGCTGTAACACACTTACATGAATGCTTTGCTGAGTAATTTTCCTTTTGCATGCACAAAATCAGGT
Source organism: Pezoporus occidentalis (assembly GCF_034315485.1). Lineage (NCBI taxonomy): Eukaryota > Metazoa > Chordata > Aves > Psittaciformes > Psittacidae > Pezoporus > Pezoporus occidentalis. The sequence goes on from NW_026915376.1 coordinate 4,035,999, forward strand.
TCACTCTCTTTAGAATATTACTAGAGAGGAAATGGTGCTCTGTAACAGGAGATCTTCATGAACATAGCCTCCTGACTTATAGCAAGGTCAGTCTCTCTCCTTTTCATCTGCTCAGTGACTACTACTAGTGAACTGCTGGCTGGTGATGTTGCAGAGCAGGGTAAGATTTGGAAGATTCAGATCTCCCCTGTGGTCCTCCAGGCTCCTGCAACCCTACTTGCCCCATGATATCACTCTGTCTTTGAACCTCATCTTCTTCCTTAGGTTTTAAGGATGGTCCAAAGAGGCTTTCCTTGGCTTCGCTGGCTCTTTGCTCCCACAGGCCAAAGATACCGAATGCTGTATTTCCCTGCATGACTTCTGAAGGACAATCAGCCCCACAGTCCAACAGGTCCAAGCTGGGACTGTTTCTGCACACACAACTCTTCCCATTTGGTACTGTATGAAAAAAAGCACTGCCCAGAAATGGTATCACATGGGGAAAATCGGAGAACTCGCCATGCATGGCTGTGTCCTGGGGGATAAGGAATAGCCCAAGCGCATCACCCTAGCTGCAATGGATGAGCAAAGTTTTCACCTTTCCAGTGAGGTGTCAGGACATTCAGCTGGTTGCCAGAGGATTTGTTTTGTGCTAAAATCTACTTCAGCCCTCAATGGCAGGTTCTGTGCTCAGCCTCAGTGATCACATCACTCGAGGAAACATTGAGCTCCTAAGCACTTCTAAGCTGTTAATTCCTGAATCTAATTAACAAGAGCCAGCTCAAATATCTGAGAGCAGATCACAGCAACACCTTGCACCTGCCTCCACCAGCAGCCAGCCCACCAGGCCTCTATGCTACTTCACAGTGTCTTATATAAAACTCAGATGGGAGGAGGGATGAAGAACTTGGGAGGGTCAGGGATAGTCTCTCCCATCTCCTCCTCCCCCTTCTTTCTCACCCCGAAAGCCCATCATAATTTCTGCAAGTACGTTCCTCCCAACACTTTCTCTTTAGCCCTCTGCACCCGTATCTTGAATAAAAGTGTTTTTTTCCCAGCTGGAACCGCCCCCTCTCTGCCTCCCTTATTGCCAGGAGACCTCACAAATGTTTCCTTGCTACCTCCAGCAACGACTAGCTCTTCTGTTCCTAATTAGGGATTTAAGAGGTTCCCCCAAGGCACTTCCCAGTGAAACCGAGCCCATTAAATGAATGGCAGGCCACATCTCTGGGGGTGGGGAGCAGTTACACAACACTTGTTTGGAAACAGGCAGTTAGTTACGTGTGCTTGTTTTACAGACTCGGCAACATTAAAAACAAAAGCAACTTTCAAGTCCCAAAGAGTGTATTTAGGTCACTGATACCCCGGGGATAATCTTGGGGATATCGGTTATGGGAGGTGGGCAGCAGGCGCTGGGAGTTTGTGCTCAAAGCCTGGATGAGCAAAACGTGATGGTCCCTGCATGTGCACCCAGCCACGCACTGAAAGCTGGGTGTACAGGTCCTTTCTGTGCTCTGGGACATGGTCCTGTATGCTGTGCACTAGGAGTGTTAATCCTGGAGCGTAGTGTGAGACAGAGCCTTCTTGGGCTTGGACACGTTACTGGTGTTTTGGTATGGTAGAGGCTTGAGGGCTTGGCTCAGGAAACCCAGGTGCCCAAATGCCCGAACATGAGGAATTTCTTATACAGAAGGAAACTCCATACAATCAGTACAGATACAACTTTAAATTTTGGTCAGTTATGACATTTTTGTGGTCGTGTCATGTATCACCTCCTGCAACTGTTGCTCCAAGCCATGTAAAATCACCATCTTGCAAAGAAGCAAGAATCATTAAAAAATAACCAAAAAAAAGGATGCAACTGACCAAAGGCACTTGAAGAAGGGAATATTCTTAAGATCTGTAGGACAATATAGATGTAAGTGTCTTATGGAAAAGAATATCCTGGGTGATTTGTCATTACTGTAGTGACAGAAGCATTAGTGGCAGAAACAAAGGCCTTACCTTCAACAAAGGTTTGCAGTAAAAATAAAACAAATCAGTATGTGTAGGGGGCCTATACTCAATGATTTATTTAGTTTAACAACAACAAAAAAAATCTAAAAAGGCGATTATCGTATTTGGCTGAGGCAAAAAAATGACAGTGATCTCCATCCTTCTCAATAACAATGACTGCTTCTGAGAATCCTATAATAGGATTATTAGTAACTATTACTATTATAAGTAACTACTACCACAGGCCAGATCCCAAGTTCCTTTTTTCCATCCTTATCTTGTTAAACTCTTGGTCTTGCTTTTGGTGGGCATCAGTGCTCAGCGGCTGCAAGGGGTAGGTGCATTGCAGGAGAGGGCCAGATAGCCAACTTCTCAAAACTAGCCCTAACAGAGGGGGCTTCAGGGGGAAAAAAAGCCCAGATCTAAGCACTGTTTTTGCAGAGACATCAGCTGAGCTTTAGACATCTGCAGAACTCCCGTGATTGGTACGGGAGGTGGGTGGGGGCTGCTGGAGCAGCTGAGCTTCCCTTCGCAGGCCTGAAGACACATGCAAGAGGGGATGTGCTTTTTGAGAAGTAGGTCTCGTGATGTGTTCAGTTTACTGGAGATTTTGGAAAATTTTCTGCTCTGATCCTGTGTGTTATTTCCTCCCTTTTTGGGAACAGCACTGCTATTTGGAAATATTCCTTTCTGAATAATTATTTGTTCTCTCGATGGTTTTTCCTACTGTCCATTATTAGTTGTTATGCCTACACTGTACAACAACAGGAGCAATAACAGTAATATGAAGAAACTTTTCAGGTCCAGAGCCATCAAGAAAATGAAACTGAACTTCTAACATAAGGATGTGATTTTCATTTTTCATTAAAAACAGCTAGTCTGGAAAACCAGAGATGCTTGAGTATAATGTAATAAACAGCACTGCAGACATCTCACATAAGGAAAATAGCACTATGGGCCTTGAGCCTTATTTGGGGACCCACAAATACAGCTGGGAAAATGAGTAGGTATTCCATTTCAAGATACAGGTTTGAATATGGTAAGCAAGACTCTATCAGCAAGTCTAATTTTTTTCTCTTCTCCAGCTTTTCAGCATTCTTGGAAAGATTTGTCTAAGCAAAATCCCAGGGTATGTAACTGACTGGCCTTTCTCAAAGGTATGAGGATAAACCCCTTTGCAAGTGGCTATTAAGAAATCTTGGCAAGAGCAGCATGCAGGATGAATCCTTGCCAAAGATTAGTAAGCAGTTCCACAAGCGGTGGGACTAATGAAGCCTCATTTCCTACACATATTTGCAAAACACAGCTACTATTTGCAAACACAAATAATATGTATTTTATAAGCAAAAAGGCTTTCTAACTGCATTGTTCTAAGACTTTGTTTTCTCTAGGTATGTTTATAAAATTCCCCCAGCACTTCCCAAAGCAGTTTTTATGAAATGTGTAGAAACACCTTTCAGAACTATTTCTGAAATCTCTGCTTTCTGAAGTTGTTGAAATCAGCGAACAGATCAAAAACTTACTGGGAGGACACATGAGGTGATTGTACAAGCATTGGTTCTACAGGAAGCAAGGAGATAAAGTTGTGAAAGAAAACACAGGAGAAAGCATGATTTCTTATCAGTGTTGCACTGACAGGAGTTGCAAGACATCCCCTATGATAAGCACTGGGACGCAGAGGAGCCAAGAATGATCCAGTCCAGCTCCTTTGGTTTCAATGGCAAAATCTTCAGTGCCATTAGTGAGACCAAAGCTTACTTTTGCACCACTCTCAGAAGATGAAATGCTCAGTGAGGTGGCCAAATCTATGCAAGATATAGAATGACTGGGAAAACAGCAAAGGCTGTTCTTTTTAAACCCACTGCATGTTTTGGCATTTCCATTCAGTAGGAGCAGGAATGAACCAAAAGTTAGGTAAGTGGAATGAAGTGATGGCAGATGGAGCTCTCTGTATTCCAATATAAGTTAAGGGAAGCTGGAAAAAGATTTCAAATTACCTAATACATAAATGAAAAATTCTGAATTAGAGCTGATCTCTGGGTACCTCTGTGGATGGTGCAGTGTTGAGAGAGGAACCTCAGTGCAGAGCGAAGCAAAACCAAAATAAGACGTCATGTATTAAATAGGTCAGTAATGTATATATTACCATAATGATTCCTAAATGTATCAGCTGAGTATCTCCAGTGTTAGGTATGGTCATTCTGTAACAAAGGGGCAGATAGGCATAGAAAAGGCAGGATAAAGGCACCCTAATCTCTGGGACAATGGAGGTTGCGGTGGGAGAAGGGAATGAGTGAGCAGGATGGTTTAGCTTTGTGAAGAGCTGAGTTAGGGAAGAGACAAACACAACGGATTTCTGATCTAACCTTTAATAAGGTCTCTGTCACCTCTTGAGCACCTTCTATGGCTTTATATGAATTACAATCTAGGAGTTACACAAAACCTTGTGTAATAAAGGAAATCTAATTTTATTATGAATATAATTTTGAGACAAAAAGAATTGCTGAAAAATGTGACCAAGATAAGTAGCTGCAGTGAGAAAATTAGTATGAATAAAGTTGCTGATGGTGAAAGTCTGTCCGTTCGTATTCCCATTCAGCTTTGTGTAGCTCACTAAAACTGAGATTCTTCCTGCTGCTTTTTAACCACAGCAGTGTTCACATGGGGAAATAAACTTTAAATGCTGAGAGCTAGAACTGAAGATGGACAGCCAGAAAAAGCCAGTGTAATCCTGTCTTCTGACGCAAAAGCATCACGTAAGAGAGCACAGAGTTATCCTTTCCACAGAAAGTTACAAATCCATCCTGGAGACACTGGAGTGGTTTTTTCAAAGCTGCATCTTTTCTCTGGAGTAGCCACCTGAGGGCAACATCACACACACAATGAGATGTGCAGGGCTCCTGCGCCTGCAGTATCCCACTTGCTTCCAGGAATCCCATTACCAGAAAAATTGTGACAAACAAGAAGCAGCTCCAAGAACAGCAACAAAAAGGATTAGGAGGCTGGAGCTACTATGCAGAAAAACATTACAAAAGCAAAATCTAGTTTGCCTAAGGAGTGATTGATTAGGAGCAGGATCCTGGCCTCCAAATATTCAAAGAGTGAAGAAAAATTATTCAGCATAATAAAGAAGTATGAGTAATTGGTGGAAATCAGGCAAGGAAGATGTGCCTGGTCTTCTTCTTGTGTTTTTCCTGCCTGTGAGACACTGGGCTGTGAATTGGAGGTGTTCATATTCTGATTCTCTAATGAAAGGTCAAGGCTCTGTCAGGGTAAGCATAGTATGGGCCACGAACAGAGACTTGGTCAAGAAGAGCAGCTCATAGTCTATCTGGAAGTCAGGAGATGACCAGTGGCTAAAGGACACCAGTGTTTTGGGGGCACAAAGATAGGGGTACCACAAAGTAAGAAATTCTTTGAGAAAGAGTGGTCATTCCTCCAAAGTGTCAGAAATTCCAGGAAATCCAAACTGTTCTCCCACATCCATGTGTGGGAGATACATATGGTCCCAAGAAGGATCTTTCTTCTTTGCCAGCCTATGACATATTATTGGGGGTGCTTTAGAACAACACTGATTTTAGGCCAGGGCTACTTCTCCACCTTCCCATGGCTTTCCCAGGGAAGGAGGTGGTTGGGCCTTTGGTCAGACATGACAGTGGTTGGAGGCAGCCCATGGGACAAATCACCATTTGCCTTGATTCTGGAGAATTATTTTTCTGGTGGGGAGTGGGGTGGAGGCATTCTGCTCTGTACAAACACCGAGCTGGTGCCTAGAACAAGGGGTGAAAGGGAGTGCTGAATTTATAGTACTGATGTGAACTGCTGCCTTCACATATATGTGTGCAGACAGGTCTAGAGAGGGGAAACAGAAGTCCTGCCTGCTCTGCAGTTCAGGTTTGGCTTCCTCACTGCATGGATCTATCTACTGTAGCACAACTTTGGCAGAGCCTCATGGCAGTGGGTAATGAGGTGTTCACTGCGCTAATGTACCAGTAGTGAGCTGTGGACTGGGAAGAGCGTGCCAGAGGACCCAAGGGGAATGAGAACCAGGCGCTGTGCAGTGTGGGTCCAATTCAGCACCTCTAACAGCCCGCAGGATGGCCATGATAGAAGTGGTCCAGCCTTGTCCCTCCTCAGGAGCAGGCAGCCCTCCCATCTGCCTGACAAGGCAGGAGAGAGGTGTAAGGAGTCTTCCAAGATGGGGCAGGGGAGAGTAGGACAGGGTGAGCTGGATACACTGAGCAAGCTAGCAGAGGTGTGGTGCTGCAAGCCCTGGTGTTACTGAGCCTCTTCAAAGAGCGGATTTAGCAACCTGGGAACATACATAGTTGGCAGGATCATGCTGTACCAGTCCTGAAGGCAGAGCTAAGCTGCAGAGCTAAAGCTGTGGCACTCGGGGGTAGGTTGGCTTTTGTCCTCTGCTCAGGAATGGAAGAGCTTACACAGTGTTCGTGGAGGGGGCTCTGAGTGCCCTTGTAAGTACAACACAAGAAAACAGTGCTAAGACAGAGGCACAGCCCATCATTTGGTAGGAGCTGCCAGCCTGCCTGAGTCAGCAGTGCTCAATAAAGCAAGTGTTACAAACCAGGGCAGTACAAAGGGGGCATCTCCTGTCTCCTTGTCTAACACCAGTCTGCACTTCTGCCCTATCCATCACCTGCTCTCTTGCTTCATTCCCCTCTTAGTACCCCTTGCTGGTGAGGTCTAAGGGATGATGATATAGCTGAGAACCATCTCTTTCCCCACTTTTCCCTCTGCCAGCTGTCAACCATCCACCTGGAACCCAAATTTATCAATTTTACCCAAACCTCCCATCATCAAGCTCTTCCATTCTTCTCTTTCTGTCCCTCCGTATTCTTCCTTTAGTCACTGATGGGACCACATCAGCCCTTGGAATATGGCAGCATGAAAATCAGCTCTTTGAACAGAGCTCCCTTCAACGACTTGGGATTCGTTTTCATAAGAAGTACAGAGCCAAAAGCCTCAGGGTGATCTTGGGCCACTGAAGAGCGCTGCAAAAGGAGTGATTCTGGGCCTTTCCAATGTGTGGGGTGCCCTGTTACGCCAGGACATGGCAGAAGGATCTGCAAGATGTTCCTTATTTAAAATGCAATTGGAGAAGGGAATGCTGCAGCAGCAGACTCGTCTAGCTCCAAGTAGTTGGGATGTCAACAGTGGAGCCTCAGCAGCATGGTCTAACAAGCTTGCTCAAGCCACTGACTAGATTTAACTGGCCTTCCTGGAAGTCCGTCTTGCTGTTACTTTATCCTTGTTAGAGTTTATGTACAGTTGCTATGCTGCAATTAAACACTGATGCTGTGACAGGCATGCCCTAACCGTGACAGAGCCTGAAAATCTGGGAAGCAAACTGAGCTCAAGCAACTAGACTGACTCCAAGCTGAAAGCAATAAAAAGCAGCAATCCCTCCTTCCCTTCCCGGATTCCCTATTTAAGAAAGAAAATCCTAATTCTTCCAACAGTCCCATTGTAGGGCTGAACTTTACCAATGATGACAGGTCTTCAGAGAACAAAAAAAGATGGCCAAATCAATTGTCTCTTCTCAGAGGACTTATTTGCAAATAAGACTAATCAAATCCCTTTTCTACAGCCTGCAGCAATATCTCCCCCCGCACTGGGATCAAGGAGTCAACATTCACGTACACCAGCCTATCTCAGACCCTGGAGGCAGACTAATGCACCATCTTTGCTAGAACATTATCCCCACAGTCCACTGTTTTCAGGTTCCTGTTAAAGATTAATAATCAAAGAGCAAACAGCTTTTGTTTTGATTCTAATACTGATTCAAGCCTGGATCTCTGTTTAAGCACAAGCAAACCAAGCTACATTTCATCTGTTTTGAGAACCACTGGTTCCAGGAAAGAGGACAAATTTCTTCCAAATGTCTTCTGGACAGTTGGTGTGGGCAGCTTTGTGGCCCAGATCCCTTCATGCCTCCATGGCATGGCAGCTAGGACTCAGAGCGCATAAGCCTGTAAGACATGGCTTTTCTGGCAACCTAAAGACCTATCTGTTCTTTACTAGCATCCTCTGCAGGTTCCCAAACTGGGTATCTCTGAGCCGAGGTTGAGAAGGTAAATAGGGAAACCAGTACTGGAAGTGCTTATTGCTCTGTGTTGGTTTCTACTATCTCCTACCCTTAGGCTCCATTGTTGCAAAGCATCATATAAAAGGTATCTGGCAATGCATTCAAGTACCTGACCTGTGCAGTGACATGAAGAGGGAGATACAAGCTGTTCTGTACAGAAGACATGGCAGAGGTCCCCCTAGCTGGAGGGGAAGTCACCACTAGGAGACTGTTATGTTTTTCCTGGCTGCTCCTTCCTGGCTTTGTAGGGTCTTTGCCCATAAGCTGTTTTCCTGGGAGAAGCAGTCAGAGAGGTTAATTTGATTTCATCATATCCTGCTTTCACTGGCTTCTGAAAACATAAAGCTGTTGTGAGTGTGAAAGAAAAGGAAAGAAAGGGTTGAGCCCTTGAACAGTCACCCATGGAACAGCAATAGTTTCCACGCTATGTGCGCTCCCCAGACATGACAATCCCTCCCTGCTGCACAGACCCCAAGGGAGGAAATAAGAGAAAGTTCATCATCCTCCCCTTAGCACAGAGATGGGGATGGGATGTTCCATTTTACAAGGATCAGGTAGGGATGTGGAAGACAATTGGAAGAGTAAAAGTGAGAAAACTTGTGGCTTGAGATAAAGACAGTTTAATAGATAAAGCAAAAGCCACACACACAAGCAAAGCAAAACAGAAATCATTCACCACTTCCCACCAGCAGGCAGGCATTCAGCCATCTCCAGGAAAACATGGCTCCATCATGTGTAACTGTTACTTGGGAAGACAAAACACCTTTACTCTGAATGCTCTCCCCCTTGCTTCTTCCCTCACCTTTATATGCTGAGAGTGGTGTCATACGGTGTGGAATATCCCCTGGGTCAGTTGGGATCAGCTTTCTTGGCTGTGTCCCCTCCTAACTTCTTGTGCACCCCTGGCCTGTTCACTGGTGGGGGGGTGTGAGAGGCAGAAAAGGCCTTGACTTTGTGTAAGCACTGCTCTACAGTAACTAAAAAGTGCCTGAATTTTCTCATAGCTAGCTACTATGAAGCTATGATAGCTTCTGTGCTAACTACTATGAAGAAAATTAACTCTATCCTGGCCAAAACCAGCACAGCAGGGCAGCAGCTCAGCTTTCCAGGTGTTTTCCTGGCTCTTTTACTTTAGCTGTAGGGTGCCATTATCCCATCCTTTCCCCGTTTGACTTCAAGAGGAGGAGAATGTACCACTAAAGCAAAGACTGGCCAGCATGAAATGATGTTGGTTTGGGAAATTTGGAAGCCAGTAGCCCCCTCTGCTTAGGGCCTCACGCTTCATTCATCCTCTCTCGCTCTGAGTTTTGGGAATATAGATCCAGCCAGCTTTGTCTTACAGGTGGACATGAAGAAGGGTCATTTCACAATCCTTTGGAAGTGCTCTGGGTTCACTAGTCTCCAGTATCCGTCTCACATTTCTGACATCCCTTTTCCATCTGAACTGCTCTTCTGTGTATGACACTGCCATCATCACTGCTCCTGAGTGCAGCGTGCTGTTGTGCAGAAGCTGGTGCATCACTACTCCAGCTAAGTTCAGTCCCGTGTACGTTCTGGTACACAGGACTGTGTGTTCTGGTACACGGGACTACTCTTGCTGGTAATTTCCTGGGTACAAACATTTGCATGGATCCTGGCCTTCATGTTTCAAAAGGCTCAGAAGTGGAAGGTAATTAATGTTTTCCTCCTGTGCTTCCCAGCCTGGAGGAGTTGCAGGGACATCACCAAACACTAAGGCAGAAGGAAATTATCTAGAGTTCCATACATCATTTGGAAAGAAAAGCACCTCCTCTCCTGAAGTCTGTCTAAATCCTTCATATCACAAGGAGCCTTCACACTCCAGGCAGCTACCCTGGATGCTGCTTTGTGAGTTCCTTCAGCAGGGGGTTAAATGGAGAAAGATCCCACAGAGTATCTGTGACTGCTTTTCTCAGCAGGAGACCATCTTTGGCTCCCTTCCCAGGATCACAGTAAACTTCTGGAGACAGCAGTGGAAGCACAAGGCCTTTGTGGAAGACTGTTAGTACATTATTCCCCTCTTCCCATTTCTGCTAACTCAGAGTGTGTTCAATGGCATAAATGTGAGGTTAAAAGCATTGGTGGCTTTAGGCAAGCCTAAATGTATGCAGGTGCATACATTGACTATGTAATGGAGTGTGAGTGAAAGGAAGCCCTGGAGGTTGTCCTGACATGAACCCCTTGTAATCAAAACAGCTGGAAGCAGTGATATGGAGGAGTACCAACTCACACAGTTCAGCCTCTTCCTGATGGGGTCTGGTGAGCCCTGGGTATCCTGCTGAATCTCGTGGGGCAGGAGGAGCTGAGCCATCAGAAACACACTTGAGTCTGTAGCCTGCACTGTCTCCCGACACATCCCAGCCTCAGAGAGTTCTTCAGTCCTGGCAGAGCTGCCTGCCTGAGGAACCACTGTCCAGGAGAGTGGCTGGGGTTATGCCAGAGCATGTAACTCATTATGTACAAAAGCACTATGTCAAAACATAAAGGAACAAGAGATTAAAGGGGAACAGATGTTGACTGATCTTGCCCATCCTACTCCTGGGAGGCAGCCTGGTGCAGCTGCTGTCTGCCTCAGGCTCTGCTAGCTCAGGGTAGCAGGGCTGGGATCCTTGCAGCCTTGCACTGCTCTTCAGAGGACGGTACTGAGTGCGGCCCTGCTGGTACCCATTTCTGCTGTGGCAGCTTTTTCATGGGTTGACCTACCCGTAAAAATTCATTTAAATTAACCCCATTTAGTTGATCATAATACATGAGAATTTAACTGCAGGATGCTGGGCCCCGCTGGGGTGAAACGTTTAATCCATAATGGCAAAGGAGATCTGAACCACTGGGTCATTAGTCCCAAGCCATGTTAAACCATCTGTGATGCAAAGCTTGCCATCAGAAAAGCCAGAATGTGCTAGTGACACTGCCTGATTCTAAACACAGTTCAGCTGCCAAAACTCATTTTTCTCCCTTAGTGCATAAGCCACATTATTCCCCATTTTTGTATCTTTTTCCCTGCTTTCCTTTCAGTTCTCTGTCTATCCCTGCACTCTGCTGTATCAAGCCACCACTTACCCATATAATGGCTGGACTCCCTTTTCCTCGTATCCTCCTTGCTCACCCTCTCTTTTTTCCTAAATCTTCAGGGAAAAGCTGGTAGCCACACTGATTTCTCTGAGGGATTTTCAAAGATGCCTCCGCCAGCCTCTGGAGAACTCATGTTCCTGTGTCATTTAGGTGGTACAGAAAGGCCCAGACTTCAGTCATTTAAATTTCTTTCCCTGCAGGGTCCTGATGGAGAAGGATAAAGAAAAATAAACTAACCAAGAAGAAACAGCCCAAATTGAACAGCTTTATCCTTTTTTGAATATTCTCCCCCATTCATCTGTAAGCCCTTTCTACTGTTTACTGATCCCTCTCTTTTGCCAGTCCCCACCACTGGGAGCTATTGTTTGCCTAATTCAGAACAGAACATGCCAGTAAGCTCTGGCCACATTCAAACCATTAGTTGCAATATGCCCACCGCTACAGGATTTGCAAATATCTGTGAAATCATGGAGAATTAAGCTTGAAGACTTAATGGCAGAAATGGGCCTCTTGATTTTTATTTGCATAAAATTGCTCATGCATGCACATTTGATAATTGAGGTACTGCAGCTTTAACCGTGCAGTATTTTGTAGAATCATGGAATCATAGAATCAAACAGGTTGGAAAAGACTTTTAAGATCATCCAATCCAACCTCTACCTCAGGACTGTCAAGAACACCACTAAACCATGTCACTGAGGGTCTCACCTACACGGTTTGTGAACACTTCCAGGAACGGTGATTACACCACTACTCTGGGCAGCCTGTTCCAATGCCTGAGCACCCTTTCAGTAAAGAAATTTTTCCTAGTATCCAGTCTACAGCTCCCCTGGTGCATCTTGAGGCCATTTCCTCTTGTCCTATCACTTGTTATATGGGAGAAAAGATCAACCCCCAGCCTGTGGCAGCACTTTACCCTCAAGCGCATCCTGCGTCCTGCCTTCTGCATCTCCTGCATAGTTAGAAACAGGAGAGAGACACAACCTTACTGGTGCACCTCTTGAACCATCTTTCCCTTCTCCTTGTCACATGCTCCAGGCTGTTTTCCTTATAGTGCTCTGCCCAAAGCTCAGAGACATGGCTACAGCTCTGAGATCACACCGTGCGCTCTCTGTGAGGCCACCTTAACAGCTTACCGCATACCCCTGCTTGAAGCTGGACCTGCCGCAGCACCCAACACCACCAATAGTACCTTTCCCGTGTCTCTCCTGATACAGCATCATATGCTACCTGATCCTTGCAAAAAAAAGAACATCTTTCTCAGCAGGTGTCCTGAGCCTCCCAGGAAGTGTTTGCTGTTCTCTGTTTGCAGATCTCTTCCCATTTATCAGGCCAGCCTGGTCACTCATCACCTCCTGATGTTAATGCTGGAAGATAGGGCCACTGAGTGCAAGAGTGGCAAAGCTGTCATGCTCCAGCTGGGCAAAAGTGGAGCCTCACTCAGTAAATATTGACAATTCTGAAAGCAAACAGAAGGCAGCTTTCAGCAAGCAGCTCTCTGGCTCCCTGAGCTGATGCTGGACCAGAGACACTTGGTGCTTTGTGGTTATGACCTGCTGTTTACAGAGGGCAGGATACAGGAATGGATCTCTAGCAGCTGTGATGACAGTGGCAAATTGATGGGCTCACAGGAGTCACCAGCTGTGTGCCCACTGCCCACCTGCAATACAAGTGGCTGCAACCACTTCAGCCTCTGGAAAAACAAACTGTCTTTTCCATCCCTCAGCAACTTCCAGACAGGCTTTCTTCAAGAGGATATGCAGACAGTTTCCATCAAAATTATGTAGCACAAAAAAAAATCAGATTTTTTTCCCCAAGTCTTTAGTTCCTGTGCTTTCCTGCCCTAAAACATTCTTAGTATTTAGGTAGTTATTGCACCTCCTGTAAGATGTAAGATGTCAGATGTAGGCAAGTCACAGGTGCAAGTGGGTATAAGCACAGAAATAATCTGAGTCCTTTTTATGGGTCCATGGAACTGAGTAGCCCGTCATTAGCAGCACCAGCTCTTACAGAATTCACAAAGTTTAGTTCTTATACCTTATAAAACCTACAACTTAATTTACATCCTAACATGGGAGTTGCATGGTAGTTAAATGACCACATTGTCTGCACAGGTGGATCAGAGTCCTTGTGCACAGAAGAGATGGGATTGCAAGTAAGGACCGGTGATGGATTGGGTTCATTTCCTGGCCCATCATCTCTATGGCTTTGAACAAGTTATTTGATCTCTTAATGCTCTAGTTTCCATCCATGTAAAGGAGGTGATAATGCTTTCTCTCTCCGGCTCTTTCTTTTATCTACTTAGATTGAAAGCGACTTTGCTTTCTTCTGTGCTTATGTGTTTTCTGTTTGTTTGTATTCCTAGAACAATTAGATTCTGATCTAGGGCAGAAGTTCCCTGGCACTGCAGTAAAAGCAGATAATTATCTGTTCTCATTTAGAGCCTCTGGGCACCATCAACAGGTCCTTAACTGACACTGTAGGGATCTTAGATAGAGAACTAAGGAGTGGAACAGTAAATTCAGAAGTAGATCCCAGGAGTCACTGCACGATCAGTCCCTTTCACCTCAATCTCTGAATGACCAAGCTCTTTCTTCACATTTGTTTTCCAGTCTCTGGTTTGTTTCCACTACCTGCCTCTCACTTGCAGAGTAAAGACAATGGTTAATCCCCAGTTCCTTTTCCCTGCATGAAATAAACACTCTAAGGAAAGGTGGGTCACATCTTCTCTCTTCTTCCTTGCTGTCTCTTGGTATTTTTCATTTCTAAATCAGACTGACATTTCTTAGAGTGGGGATGTTTTCTGTGTCAGGGAGCAAGCACAGTGTGCCTATAGCAAATGCTTGTCAGGCTGTTGGTGTAGGCTGTCCTAGGAAAAGTTTCATATTTATTAATTTCCTAGAGTAATGCAATCACTGAAAGTTTTCTGTCAGATAGCTCCCTTGAAGAACCAGGTGTTGGGTGATGACAGCTATCAAAAAGTGTGGAAAAGGAGGGTGGAAACTGCAACCTAGGGACACTGAAGAGAGACCAAGGATTTGGTTGGTGCAAGACCAAAAGATTCACTGCTACAACAGCTACAGCCCAAACACTGAGCAGGGTGGAAAGGCACCTGAGTGCTCCTTTGACAGCACTTACCTTCTGATCCAAACCTCAGCTTCTACAAAGCAACTGTTTGATAGTAAATCATTTCAGCTGTTCCTCTCCTTCAGCCATCCCTGCTCTGTGGGGCCTCCGCAGAGCCCTGTAAGGAAACCCACAGCTCCAGGCTGGCGTCGGTTCTTTTGCCAAGATCACTGGAGATCATGTCAAAGCCAGTGCCAAAACTGCTGTGTGCCTCCAAGCACTGGCAAGTCTACCAGTACAAATGAATTGCAGGCAGTGAACGAAACAAGGCACATTGCTCCAGGGGAGCAGGGGAGGGTCGGAGACACAGAGAAAAGAGGGAAACACGGCAAAGTCTGTGACAAAAGGAGAAAGAAAGGGACAAAAAATGGACCTAAGAGTAAATTAGAAGGGCAAACTGGTGATAACTTTTGTTAAATAGTCATTGAATGATGATTCGTACAATTATAGCCAGAAGCAACATTAACAGCAGGCACTGAAACTTCATTATGCTGGCAAGGCACATTTGTCTTCCAAAAGTCACCCATCCTGACCGCTTGCAACAGCATCGGTGTAGAGCTGTCAGTGTATATTATGCTGAAAATTATGCAAGGCAAATTTGTCCTACAAACTGTTTCTAGTACGAGAACATACAGGTAGAGAAACTGTATGACACCATGTCACCTATGCATGGAACACAAAGTGAAGAATCCTGTTATTTGGTGGCTGGCCTTCCCATTCAACACTGGGAAATGCAGGACTGGAGTCTCCTCTGCCTTCTGTGCCTAGAAGAGGATAAGCAGTAAATAATTTATTTGTAGGCTTTTTCTGGCATGGACAGATGTGTGCAGGGACAGAAGGGAAACATTGCTTGTTGAAAGGTCAGCATATACTGGTTATGAGCAGTGGAATGTTCTCACAGGAAACACTGAAGGCTGGGCAGAAATAAACATACCTCCAGTGTGGAGTGGCGTGGTGATCCAGCTGAGTCCCACTCTGGGGACTAGCTTCCCAGGGATGAAGTGCGAGGCCCTTGGGGTATTTACACAGCCTGTTCTCTAAAGACCAGCTGCCACTCAGCACAGTTTATCTTCTTTTCCTGATTATTCAGTCTGTGTTTTCTTTGCTCCTCCTGGCTGCGTCTTCCTTTAGTTCCTGGAACTGTGAGGAGCTGAGGCCTCCATAGTACCTGTGTGCGTGCGCCAGCCACAGCAGTTGCTGCATCCCCTGATGACGACTGCAGCCTGTGCACCTCACGCATTTTGATGCCACTGGGCAATAGGCTACTTCCAGATCCTTCCCATACAGGTTTGCTTCTAAGCCCAGAAACTTTGTGTTTTTCTGGAGCATGAAAACTCTGGTTGTAGCCCTTGGCACCTCCGTGTTTTGTGTTTCTTTCGATCAGGAGGGCTCCCCAAAAAGACCCACCTTCTTGTTGCTACCAAAATTAGGAGAGGCGGGACAGTTCCAGCTTGTGGCAAGCCTGGCTGAACTCTAGCAGAAGCACAGGGAATGTAACAAGTGGGGATCTTACTGGATCCCTGCATTTGGGTCCCACAAAGGCTTCAAATTCTAAGAGCCTTTCAAGAGAAACAGCATTTGAAGTGGATACAATTCTGGTACTCCTACAGAGGATCAAAGCCACTTTATATTTCTGCTGCTCTGTGCATCCAT
The DNA here is from genome assembly GCF_034315485.1 of Pezoporus occidentalis. Taxonomy (NCBI): domain Eukaryota; kingdom Metazoa; phylum Chordata; class Aves; order Psittaciformes; family Psittacidae; genus Pezoporus; species Pezoporus occidentalis. The sequence continues at coordinate 4,051,948 of NW_026915376.1, forward strand.
GTCTGATAGATCTCCCTGCAGGGACATAGAAGTCTACGCTCAATCATTTGTTGTGGTTTCCAGTTTAGGCTGGGATAGCCCTGACTTCAACAGGATTTCCAAACTCTCAAAGATTAAGAGGCCAGGCTGAACGGCTGGCATCTCTTCAACATAGCCAGAATTTTGCTTCTTGCGTTTCAGAGGGATGCATTCTTCTTTGTGGAACGAAGAGGGCACTGTCTACCAAGCTTTTGCTGTACAAAATCAGTTCAGTGAACTTCAGTTGCTGCTTGCTTGGTCTCTACTTTCACAAGCCTGCTGTCTCTACCACCTTCACTAGACCCACTATGTTTTGACCCAGCCACTGTAACAATAAAAAAAAAATCAACTTGAGCTGCCCATAGAACACAATCCATATGTGTTTCTGAAACACAGTGTCTAAGAGAGAGAGAGATTTCTTCATCCACTCTAGGTCTTTTCTGCGAAGAAAGAATCCTTATAAAACATTATTTTAAAAAGGAGAAGTACTAAATGCACAAAACCCCCTTCCCTTTCTACCTTTGGGTTCTCATTAGTATTACATCTCTCAGTTTAAAAACAGTCGAGGAGAGGAAAAATGACAATGTTACTAGTAGTGAGTTTTTCATAACACCCAAGGAGGTGCTGTTTAAACTAAAGAGGAAAGAGATTTCTTGCATGCTGCCTTCTCTGATGCTCTTACTACTGGAAGAGCAGGGGGCTGCTCTGGTGGGTGTGAAGTCTATGAATGTTTACAAGGTAGGATTTCTACAGCATACAAGGGAGCTCGTCATCAGCCAAGGTTACTTCTGGCTTAAACAATCAGTTCAATAGACTTTGGCATTGTTATATAATTGTAACCAGAAGTCCTCTGGGAGTTTGAACCGTGCTGTTGTGCTCTCACAACAAGTAATTTGTGAGGAATCTCTCCCCTTAGGAGTCCACATTAGTCAGTAATATGGAGCAGCTGGGAGCTTGCTTTGGGAGAGAGGTAGTCCCAAAGATCAGAGCCCAGGACATGCTCTAAATTTTCTCCCATGATATCATCTAACAGCTTTTCTTCAGAGCATGTAGCCACCTTGCAAACACTTCAACCTTCTCATCAAGTTCATTTTGTAGGTTTATAATTTTGTTTCTCCATGCACAGCATCAAGCATCATACCCGACCTTACCAACTGCTTTGCTGCTGTTTCTGCTACTGCTGTTCCATTGGCTCCCCATTTGCACTCTACAGATGAGACCCTGATCCAGCAAAATGAATAAAAGCTTTACCACTGACTTCTGCCGGACTTACACTTCAACCAGCAGCCCCTGGCTGTCACTGAATTTGTATTTTAATCTAGCTACAGTTTCCTATTTAATTTTTTTTTAGGCACAATTCTTCCAACAACTCGGCAATACACACACCTAATAACCTATCTGAGCTTCTGTTTTTGCTTACATCAGGTAGATAATGTTTTTAAATAAGCTGCAGCTTTCACCTACCCTCAGCCAATTTCATACAGCTGTAGCCCATCATTTGAAAAATAAATGATCTCAAGTGGCCAAGATGTGATTCTGGGTTAAAAGGGGCAAAAATAAAGCTGTGGTCAAATGAAAAGGAAACATTAAGTTGTTTTTTATTTTGATTAAACTAATTAAGCGTTTGCACACAGAGATCCACAGAAGTTCTAGAACTAGGTGTCCAGATCAGTCAGTACTGACCCAAACAGTTCTCTCCCAAAACAACTACATCTTAACTCATCCCTGCTGGTAGTGATAGCTGTAAAACAAGCAATGAGGTTGCCTCATGGTGGTTCTCTGGGAAAGGAAATTTGGCTCAAAGGCACTGCTCCAGTCCAAGTCTGTATGTCTCAGGTGCTCAGAAGCTGGCAACAGCCCATCCCACAGTAATTCTACTGTGCAAGGTCAAACTTTGCTATGTGTTGTTATTAGTCTGAGGTGAACTGTAAAGTGATGCTATGGCAGCCTAAACCAGGAGTCCACAACAGCACTTGCTTCCCTGCCTTCATTCCCTGTTTTCTTTCCAATGGAAAGCCGGAAGCATGGCAGGGAGGAGAAGGAAGAGAGGGCAGACAGTTACAAACCCAGGCTTCGTCCTGACAAGCAAGCAGGATGTGACTGCAGGGCACATCTGGGCTTCCAAAATGGAAAACAGTCCCAGGCCTCACACTTCAGATGCACCTCTGTGCCTCAAAGCTTGTTCTGAAATTTCCCCATGGCTGGCAAGAAAGCCCAAATAACTCTGTGTGAGACCCTCCCCATTTTCCATTGGCATAGTGCTGTGCTGCTGCATTGACAAACTCACAGTGGGGTCTTGGGCATGTGGTTTCTCTTATTGTTGTTGAGGAAACTTCCCTGGGTCATATCTGCAATGACTTCCAAACCTTGATGTACAAGGACAAGGTTGCCATTCTGCAGGAAATTCTAAGATAGAGGCTGTATAGAGGCAAAGGAAAATATAACAGTTATTGCAGTAAAGCAAGCTAGTAGTTGTCATTATCATTATTATATGTGATACTACCTGTATTCCCATACAGGGAAGTCACAACTGAGACTGGAGGGAGGATTAATTCTCTAGGTGCTGAATAAACACAGACTGACCTTCCACCCTGCAGTTTACAGGTGTAAGCTGGGCTCATGTAAAGGAAATTTTCTAAAATTGCAGCATTTACTCTTTCACCTTTTTGCTATAAATTCTTTCACTTATTTAAAGATTAGAGGACTGAAAAAGAGACGAAACTGAGAAAGGCTGGAGTCTGCAAGGAACCGTGTGGCTCAAGCCTATACATTATGATTTTGTAGAGCTAATGAGGTTCTGGGAGTTATGCAGATGGTGATAAACAAATCAAGGCAAGATGGAAAGAGGTAGAAGATAAGTTTCAAAGGCTTATGACTCTGGATCATGCTATTAAGAAGAGTCTCCATGCATGCCCATGAAACCACAGAATTCATTCTCTCTTTAGACAAAGTACTAATCTCTAAGCAGAAAAGAAGGAAAAATTTCTCCTACTGGAGCTCTATCAATAAAGAAAAATCAACAAAGGTTCAGCTGATTAAAACAATTGCCCAATGCAGAGTATAAAACACATTTTACAGGGTGGTCTATTATGTCTTTCAGTGACAATCCTTCTTTCCGTTACAAATGATGACTTACCTTTTCAATAGCTATGTTGGAGGCACACATCCACTTAGTACTTTGATTTTTTCCACATATAATTAATTCCCTTCTAAACATGCAATGTGCATTCAAGATTTTACTAAATGAATAGGGGCAAATTCTGTTCTTTGATGTAAATCTGAAATATCTGCCCTAATACTGACTTACACTTGCTGTTAGAGTAAATGAGAGCACACTTTGGCCTCATGGTATCTGGCATAGGATCAGGAATATAAAGCAAGAAAGGGTTAATTTCTGACTCTTTCTAAGATTTAAGGCAGATAATAAATAATAATAATGTCTTTGCTTCTGAAAGAAGATATTCAGTCAACCCAAAGCATCATCCAAGTCATTAAAGGGTTCCCAGGTGCCAATATTTGGAAAGGGTATTAGCTATTCAAACAGTTTAGGCCAAGCATTCTGCTGTTCTCTCTCCTGGGTCATCTCAGATTTCCTCAATCTCTGCCCAGAATTGAGTACAGGTGGGAAAGAAAAGCTGGAAATTTCAGAGGAGTAACATTTTCTTCAGAACTAGAGACAAAATATTTTTCAGTCTTGCAGTAAAAACGAGGAAAACCCTCCTTGGTTAGTGCAGCTTCAAGGCTGGCTGGGTAAGGGCCACATGCTGCATGCGGAGGGACAGACCCTGCAGCAGATGCAGTGCATGGAGCCCTCTTTTCCTCCCCTTTTCAGATGCAACTTACCTGGCTCCACTCTATAGCTGGAAAAAGAAACCACATAAAAGTGTCAGCATGACACAGCTGCGTTGTTCAAACAAAGTGATTCAGCAGCAGGTGGGAAGAGTGAATCCACACAAAGGCAAAAGGCTTGCTGAGGGGATGGCTGAGCTCTGCTGACAAGAGTCAGTGCCCCAGAGATGGGGATGCAAACACCTCTCTGGGTGTTTGATGCTTGGAGGGCACAGTCAGGCCACCCACTCTACCTGAATTGGTCTCTGGTTCCTGCATGTTTTTAAAGGTTCTAACCAGGTGCCTGAGTCTGAACAGAAATTTCAGATTGGGAAGTATTTTCCAGAGGAGGGCAAAAAAAGGGTGTTGGAAATAGCAATCGCTATAGAAAGTACACGAGAAAAGGCCACTGGTCTCTGACTATCTGGCAAATGGAGAGATGCAGATGTCTCCAACGGGAATAAGCTCTGCCTAAATAAAAGCAAAGCTTATGAGAAGAAGGATTTTTTCTGGAAATGTCCTCTTTAGTTAATGAGATCTGTCTTATCATTTGTTTTGATCCCAGAGCTGCCCTGGATCCACTTCCTCACTTCTGCTCTGAGCTCTCAGGCTGTAGGCAAGCAACACTCATCCTATCATCGGCATGATACATGCTTTTCTCACACATCACTCAGGTCTGCACCATTATACATCATTCTCCTACTCAGACTGTCAGCAGTTTGACTGGCAGCATGGTGGATGCAAGGTCAAAAGGCTGCATCTGAACTCTCTGGGTACCTGGCAAAAACACAAAGACAGACGTGTGTTCATTTGCCAGGTAGAAGAATCACAGCTACTCATGTGATGACCAGGCAAGATGATATAATCATCACACTGGTACTTCCTACCCCAGTAAAGCCTTTACCTGTCCACTGTGTCAAGAGCATTCAGCAAGATAGGGGGGTGATAAAATGCATGAAATAAACCTTAGGGACACGTCACAAAATGACAAAGCTCTTTGGCTATTGTCTTTTCTTGAGTAGGGCAGTATAGCCACTTCTTTTTGAGCATACTGCCTGCCCAGGATTATGCCAAAACCAATCTCCAGGGAAGACTTGTCGAAGTCATCCTGCAGATTTTCTCTTTATCTCAGCACAGCTGCTCTCATCCTGATCTACTGGCCTGATTTCTTGCTGACTTGTTACTGAGAATGCTACTGCAAGGATTCCAGATGTGGAGAAACCCACCCCACAGAACACATTCCCCTTCGTTCCTTCCTTTCCAAGTCTCCCAGTGACTGCACACAGCTAGCTCAGGTCTCACTAATGGAGAAAACAGCATTTGTCGCAGACAAGCCAAAAGACTGACACTGTTTTAGTTTGAACAGTTTCCAGTCAAAGATTTCCCATAGTTTTGCCATATTTAGTACAATCTCCAAGACAGAGGAAAATCTCTACTATATGAGGTAGGGACATCCTGGGGTAATGGCTTTAAACTGAGAGAGGATAGATTTAGATCAGGTACGAGGAATAAATTCTTTACCGTGACGGTGCTGAGGAGCTGCCCCATCCATGGTAGTGTTCAAGGACAGGTTGGACTGTGTTTTGAGCAACCTGGTCTAGCAGAAGGTGTCTCTGGACATGGCAGGGGGTTGGCACTGGATGATCTTTAAGGTCCCTTCCAATCCAAACCATTCGATGATTCCATGTCCCTTATGTTGCTGTTAAACTGTTATTTGGCCCCAGTTTCTTTATACTCAACACAGCTCAAGGCTTCACTTTGCAGTTCTGAAGCTTGTTTAACAGTTAGTTTGTTATCCAGAATCTCCTCCCCTTCTGTCAAGCAGCCATCTATCACGTCTTGCTTGTTGAGGAAAAACTCTCTACTTTCCTTTCTTGTTTACCATCTTTACTGTCCTTATACACTAATGACTTACATGCAGGAAAGTGATTCAAAGCTGCTATGTTTCTGAAGCCAGAGACAGTCCGAGCTTTTCAGGTAATTGGGAGTAAAATCAGACTTTATACTCAACACATCTGGGAGGAATAATCCCTCTCTATTTCTTGCTGCATCAAAACCAGCTGCATACCGTCTCTACCACCTGAAGAAGTGACCTGGATGACGGATAGCAATGTAACTTGTGAGCAGTGTCAGCTTAATGGATGTCCACTGCAGTGTAGCGATGGTCCTGAAACAGTACTTTGAGGGTGTGCCACCAGCAATGGTGACATGGATTAATAAGTATTCTTCTTTTGAGATGACGTATACTAAAAAACATAAAGGAGGATGAGCTCACTTCCTACTACATCACTAAAACTATTTTCAAATGTTTTATAAAGCTGTGCAAGCACACAGGAGCCGCTGTCTACTCAGCAGTAATTTACATGTGTTTCAAGATGTTTAATAGTTCTGTGCACTTCATTACCTTGCCCAAGATGAGTGAAAAGGAACCAAAGTTCTATTTCTCACCTGAGAGAATGCCAGCTCTAACAGGGTGGAGCTGGGAGGAGCTGAAGCTGTTTGGCACGCAGGTATGTGCATGTTCTGTACAGAAGCAGGAGAGCTCAGTCCTGCTATAGGAGCTGCTGTGTGTTACTGAAGCATGGAACTTTCCCTCCCCGAAGCAGGTCTCTAAGAAAAGCCTCCTGGCCAGCAGCTGGCTATAGATGCCTGGTGCCTCTCTTTTCTCCTGGCATCCCGACTGCAGAGGCAGCTCCTCATTTGAGCCTGGAATGGCAACCGATGGGAGAAACTGCTTTCAAACTCTTTAATAACAGTGATGGTAACCTTTGACCTTGTTGAATAGCAGCACTTTTGACCTTTCATTTGTTAAATAATGCAACCACTTACTTCCCGATCCTTATCAGTGTTTAGTAATTGGGGTCAAGACAAAGCAAAGCAGAGTACAGTTACCCACCAGACTTTACTGAACCAGGAAGAATTTCCTTAAGCTATAGATTTCCTTTTTGATTATCTTCAGTCAGGACAGGCAAAGACTGGAGACTGGGTGGCTTAGAAGCTCCATAACAGGTTAAAGAGCCTCTCAGCTGTTAGCATCTGGTTTGAATCCAGCAGGTTTTGACAGTGGCAGAAATTCATTAGGGTCTCAAGTTGCCTCTGACTCATACGAGATGAGTTTGGCTTGCAGTTCTACTTGCAGTTTTTTAGCTCAATAATAGCCATAATAGAAAATGTTGATGCACAGTTCTAGAGACATCAGTAATCAAATGAGTTTTACAAAGCCTGAAAGTTCCTATTCCCATGGAGCAAATCAGCAAAGATGATAGGTGACAACGAGGACAAAATATTTGCAGTCACTCCTGCATGTTCTGCCTGATTCATGTCAAAGAGAGGTGGTTAACCTTCAAGAATCTGAGTTGCTTTTTGTGTGGTGTAAGTAAAACTAAGGGGTCAGGCTGTGGGCTGCACAGCTCGTGAAACACCTCACTTGACAGACAAGGAGGTGACGACTGTTACAGGCAGCAGTCCCAGGATCAGTGTTTTCCTTAGAAATGAACAGGAAATGGAGGAAAAAGAAATGCAAGAATTTATGACATGGCAATGGATTTAAATCTAAGTGCATAGACATTTATTTATATAATGCACACATACAAAGCTTAACTTTCTGAAGATGTTGAACAGAAATTCAACAATCTCATTATTACTGATTGCATTGTGTCTTATGCCAGATTGCAAGATTTTAGGGCAGGATCTTTTTCATAAGTGTTTGTCTTTATGATTCAGCAAAATGAGCCCCCAAAGAGTGATCCAAATACAGTCATTCATAAATAAGCAATTTATTTATAGGTGTACATGAGCTAAATAAGATCCATAAAAATGAGACTAAATAATGAGATTCAAAGGTGTTTGTTTTCTTTCTTTTTTTCCCTGTTGTTCAAGAAACAAGGCAAATGGAGCTTGGAGCTGCTTATGGTATTCCAGCTAAAGTGCAATACATTTGTATGCCCTCCTCCTTTTGGGACTTACCTTTGGGTTGAGGCCTCTTGAAATTGAGGAACACCTATGCAGGTCAGTCACCTCTAACCGCGTTGCTTTGTCAGTGTCTCTGGGGCTCCTGACAGGGTTAGCTTTACAGCCAGATCTGTCTGTGAGCTCTCCAGGGCCCCGCTTTCTCTTTTGTGGTTCTAGAGGAAGGCCATGGCAGACTCGCAGATAGTGCACAGCCTCCTCGCTGTGACCTGCTTGACCAACCTGATCTCCTTCTATGATAAGGTGACTCTCCCCACTGATGAGGGACAGGCTGAGGACATTGTTTGGACTTCAGTAAAGCATTTGACACTGTCTCCCACAGCATTCTTCTGGAGAAACTGTCTGCTCATGGCCTAGACAGGTGGATTCTTCTCTGGGTTAAAGACAGGCTGGACAGCTGAGCCCAGAGTGGTGGTGAATGGTGTCACATCTGGTTGGTGACTGGTCACTAGTGGTGTCCCCCAGGGCTTGGTATTGGGGCCGGTGTTGTTTAACATCTTCATTGATGATCTGGATGAGGGGATTGAGGGCACCCTCAGTGAATGTGTGGACGACACCAAGTTGGGTGGGAGTGTCGATCTGCTGAAGGGTAGGAAGGCTCTGCAGAGGGATCTGGACAGGCTGTGGACAGTAGTATGAGGTTCAACAAGGCAAAGTGCCAGGTCCTGCGCTTGGGCCACAACAACCCCATGCAACGCTCCTGGCTTGGGGAAGAGTGGCTGGAAAGCTGTTCAGTGCAAAAGGACCTGGGGGTGCTAACTGTCAGAGCTGAACATGAGCAGCTTGTGCCCAGGCAGCCAAGAAGGCCTGTATCAGATACAGTGTGGGCAACAGGACCAGGTAAATGATCACCTCCCTGTACTTGGCACTGGTGAGGCTGCACCTCGAATCCTGTGCTCAGTTCTGGGGCCCTCACTATAAGAGAGATGTTGAGGTGCTGGAGTGGGTCCAGAGAAGGACGACAAAGCTGGTGAAGGGTCTGGAGTGACATGGTTTAGCAGCGGCCTTGGCAATCCTGCGGTAACAGTTGGACTTGATGATCTTTGCAGGTCTTTCCGAAACTAAACCATTCTATGAGTCCATGACCCCCCTCCTCAGGTCCTCAGCGCCGCTGTGGGAAGGCACGGCACCGGCCGTCCAGCGGGCACAGAGGCAGCAGCGAGTGCTCGCCATAGTCGGCCTGCGCCCAGCGGCACCGTTTCCATGGCAGCGGAGAGGCGGGACCCGCCGTTGCCATGGCAGCGCCGTTCCCCCGGGCCTCTGCCAGGGCGCTGACTTTGATGGACGTTTTGGGACCGTTCCCTGCAGCGGAAGCACGTCCTCACCTTTGACCCTAGCCTTCCAGCCCGACCGACGGTTGCCTGGCAACGGCGACGCGGGGCCGCCATGGACGCGGCGTCGCTGCCCGCTGCCCTGGAGCTGGCGGCCGGCGGCGGCGCGGGGTTGAGCCCGGAGAAGCGGGCGGTGCTGGGGTCCTCGCTGCTGCTCCTACAGCGCGACTACCGCTTCGATCGGGTCTGGTTCTGGGGCTGCATCCAGGGCGTGCGCGGCGCCTACTACATCACCGAGGGGCTGGGCCCCGACCGCGCCGCGCCCCGCAGCCGCCTCTACAGGTGCGCAGGTCGGGCCGGGCCTCACCGCGGCTCCGTGCAGGGAACGACCTGGGAGCGGGGGAGGTGCGGCCTGGGAGCTGGTGGGAGAAGAGAGGGGACTGGGGAGCCAGGGCAGGCTGCCCAGCTCCCCTGGAGGGGGATTCTCTGTCCCCTGAGGGGCCTGGCAAGGCTGCATTAATCCGGGTTCTTCCGCGAGCTCAGGCCTGTGTCATGCTTGCGCTGCAGCTTGAACTGCGTGGAATGGAGCCTCCTGCCACCAGTGACGAAGGAGATGATTGCGCAGGCTGAGCAGCTGACGGGCCGCTTCCAGGGAGATCCTTCTTTTGCGTATGAGTTTGCTGAGAAAAACGCAGAAGATGGTGAGAAATTGATTGAAGGTGATAAGGAGGTAAATACAGCAAAACACGTCTGAACTGTCTTTGCTACAGTTGTACCCCTCACACTGGACAGGTGGTGGCTCCTCCTCCTTGTTTGTAATAAGCAGCCTGAGCTCAGGCAAAATATATCCAATTTTCTCTTTTCTGTCATTGTGTAGCAACAGCTTCTTGATTGAACTTTTATTTCAGTTACTGCTGGAGTTAAGACATGGCTCAGAAATACTATATCTCCCTTATGTTTTATTATGCACAACTGGTACAGGTTCTCACTGCAGTTTCTGAAGCTTTAATAGGAATGCAGGCACCATTGCTTATAAATGAATAGACAAGTCATAAGTAGCTTAATTGAGAGGGAAGAAGGGATGGAGGGAGGGATTGTTAGCCCACTGGTGGGTCCTCACTGCTCCTAGCCACATTTGCTGTCATCTCATGAGAAGAATGTCCAGTTTGAGGTCCTACTCTTAGTGCCATTGGGCTCCAAGATGATGAGTCAGTTGTGGTTTCTGCTGTCACCTCGAGTTTATTTTCAGAAATGACAACAAGGCTAGTCCTTGCCTTTAAAATTTGCCTATTTTACTTTAAAGACCTCGATCAAGGAGGAGGTCCGCCTTGTGGCTACGATAGAACAGATAGACAGAGCAGTTGGTATCATCCCCCGGGGGGCATTTGTGAAGACTCCTCTTGGGTCTGTGCATGAAAACAGAAACTTTGAAGGTAAAGTCCCATTTTCTTTATCAGGATCAACTGTACTTTGATCATAAAGGCTGTAAATTAAGATGACTTTCTCTAGTTGATGTTTTGATTTCAGATTTATTTTTTCCTTGGGTAAGATGAATGGGATGAGAGAATTCAATGCCGCTAATATTCAGGTGCATGATTCAACTCTGGAAGGTGGGAGGAGAGTTAGTAATGGCTCTGAGTCATTAAACCTGTAGTTCCATTTGTCTGTGTATAGTTTATGTCGGTGTTTAGCAATTATAGCTGCAGTGAATTCTCCATCTAGATACAGGATGCAAGCAAATGGGCACAGAGGGTTGGTCTCAATTCAGTCTCCATTGCTTCTCTGAGCTGCAGTTAGCATGGTCTGCAATGCACAGTATCAGGGAGTGCTGCTGCCCTGTTTCTGGCAAGTCTTTGATCTTCTGTGGAGTCCACTAAAGAGAGATTGTGATTCTGTCCTACGCTGTGGGTGTTAGAGAAACAATATGGTATTTGTTGATATAGTGAATGTTAGCCTAGCTTGCTGTATTAATGGTCACCAATGGCTGTTTGCAGGTCTTTCGTTCACGGAGGCAAAAAAATTAAGTTCCTATTTCCATTTTACTGAGCCTGTTAATCTGAAGAATAAAACTCTGCTGGAAAAGGCTGATCTGGACCCATCCACCGACTTTCTAGACTCTCTGGAGCATGACATCCCACAAGGTAAAGGTAGCAGAATCTACAGTTACAATGAAATGAAAGGCAGTCTGAGTAGTGTGGGAAATGCCAAGGCAACAAGGTGTGGGTTACTGTAGAGTTGGTATTTGCTTATGCAAATCTGTAAAGGAACTTTATCCTTTACTACATATTGTATTTAATTCCTTTTTTAAGTAATTATAAAGGCTTACAATGGTAAGATGTAAGTGTACCACAGCTGTCGCATCCTTCCACAGGTCGGACCACACCAGCAGTTATTCCTTCTGCCTGAATGCCATATTCTGGCCTCACTTCTGTAAAGCCTGTGGTAGCTGATGTTCCTCTGGGGAGAGAGAACTCCACCACTGATAGAGGGAATTTATATGGTTTGAAGTAATTCAAACCTCTTGTCCCACCCCACTATTCCTGTTCTTTATCTAAATGGGCTGTCATTAACACTAAGCTGATATCTTTGAGAGGCTGAATTCAGAAGTTCCTTTGATAAACTCTGATAGAAGTGCTGCAGTGTGGAATAATCTGTACTTTAGCAGGATTACTCACCGTGGAAGGAGAAAGAAAGATGTGCATACTGGAATGTATCTTCAGTTCACATCTGTACTGTTCTGCTGGACAACCGTTAAATATATTTAAAGCCTCCTCTAGGGATGTCTGGCAGAATCTTTCTCTAAAGAGATGGGAACAAGTTGTTATTTGCTTCTAACTGCTTTTTGCTGATTTGCTGTATTTTTTTTTTTATTTTCTTTTTTAATTGGGCCAAGTATTTTCACATTCTGCTGTCTAGAAAGAGTCTGGGACACAGTCAGAACTTAGCTTTGCTATTTCTTTCCTATCCTGAAGTAGCAAGATAGGATAGTAGGTGACCAGTGCCAGATGGAATTGGCTGGAAGGATGGTGCATTGCCAGTACTGTAAATAGCTTCTCAGACTTTACATATATATATACATATATATATATATATATTCCAGTCTTTCCTTTGGAAAAAAAAAACAAACAAACCCAAAAACTAAGACTGAACCTAGTGAGCTTCTGCCTGTGTTCTGAACATTTTTGACTGTTCAGAGCATAAACAGCAAGAAAATCTAAGCCATTGTTCAACTTTGTGGGAATGTCCTTGTGGCAGTCATTTTCTAGAGGTGCAGTCTGGAGAGACTGCACATTTTTACATACACTGGCTCAATCAGCTGGCCCTTTTGTCTCAAAAAATGAGTATTGCAAGGGGGCTTAGTACTAGTTAACTCCTAAGAAAACTTTAGCTGCAGTTTCTTATGGTAGTTTAGGTGTTGCTACAGTTTGTATTTCCCTCTCTCTCCCTTTTTTCTTAGGGTTTGTGGTAGAGAGGTTTTTGGTTTTGTGAGGCCTGAAACTACAAACCTGTTGCAGCAGGAGATGAATCTGTGGTGCTTTCTATGTTTCTACTAGAATGCAGGCACCAAGGGCTAAGTGCCTGAAGGCTGATTTGCATCACAGAACTGATTTTAGCCACCTTTGAAAGATTACAGATATTATTCTGCAGTGTTTCACATCTAGTTCAAGGGACCAGGCAACTGGCAAGTCATGTTAGACATGAAGATGGTGGTTTTGTTGAAGTCTTTAAATCAAATTTGACTTATAGCTGTATTTTACCCTGTGGCAGATAGAATATGTGGCTCAGCTGTGCTGTTGTCATGTTTGTCTTCCCTGAGGCAACCTGAGGTCTGTGTTACTGTGAACCTTTGTCCCCTTCCTGGGAGGCTGTGGTTGTTAGTGCAGATTTCAGCCTCCTCAAAAAAATTACCTCTCAAAGACTACCTGAGCTCAAGGGAAGTGGAGTGCTTCTTAATGGCAAAGAAGATTCATCATGGTGCCTATGCAGCTCTGGCTGCTCTGTCCTGCTCTTTTTTGGACTGAACCTGAGGACTGATGGAATGAGCTTGTCAGGTGAAGGAAGTAAGACATGAACTGGTTACAGGATCAGCAAAGCATGTAGCCTCTCTAACTGCATTCTTATCACATGCAGACAGGAGCTCTAACATTAAAGAAAGGACAACCTACCCTCCCTTTAGACAAGCATTCAAGTTGCCTAAAGTACCGGTTACTTGTGAAAATGTGTGTGTGGGGGAAAGAATGGAGGGCAGACACAGGCTTTCTGCTGATATTATCAGCATAGCTCTGCCAAAGTCACTCAGTTCTGGTTGCAAGGCACTCAACTGCTGGTTCTTGGATTACCTTCCTTCAGCTCTGCCAGTGTGTGTTGGTCCCGACCCAGAGCAGACAGTGCATTTTGTATTTCCTGACACATTGATTGTTCATAGCTCTGTCAAATCCCTTCATTTTGACCTGAAACTTTTCTTCCCTTCCCTGGCTAGATCTTCTCTTGAGCAATTATTGTCAGAGCAGAAGTAGGAATTCCCAAATCTGTTGTATCTAGAACTGTATCTGAAGTCAGAATTGTCTCTGCCCTCAACAAATGTGCATGAAGTGGACTGGGGGTGAGTGACATCTGAGTGATGCTTCTAGCCTGCACTGGCTAGAATTTCCTTAAAAGCACCTTAAAAGACCTGAAGAACAGGACTGAGAGATTAAGGGCTAATCTTAACTTGTCTAAAAGTAACAACTCTGTTGGAATAGTTTTCTTTATAAATTGGAGACTGAGCCTCTGTGACGGCTGTCAAGGGGGTAACTGTCATAAAATGTATGGTGTGTCATTATAGGAGAGCAGAGGTGTCTTACAGAATGGCAAGTTGGAGGCAGAGAGAACATTTTATATGACAGCTGAGAGGTGGGAAGAAAGGAAGTTAAATCCAGGCTGAATAAGGGAAACGATGGTAAAAGCGGAGAATTTAGTGCAAGATTGGAAAACCTGGAGTTTTGTAACAAAACTGTCTGCCACTCTTATCTTTACCAGTGGTACCTGTCATGATTGCACCTTCCAGATTCTGTGTGTGTGTCTATTGGGTTATCTGTGCACTTTAAGAGTTCAGAATATGTTGCTGCTCCTCCCCTAATCATACTGTGAGTCTGTCTGTTTTTTCTTGATGTCTCAGCTCCCAGAGACAAGTGACTGTGACTTAGCTTTTATTAAAAACCCACATTTAAAAAAAATGATTGTAGAGAAAAGTGGGAGAATGTGAATCCTGTCTCCAAAGCAAATTCAGTTGGTTTATCACTCTTAAAGTCTTCAGCTTTTTGAGCCAAACTCATGAGTTTGAGTTTGGACATGGAGTGGTTTTTTGAACATGGACTGATTGCGATACTGATCTTCTGTTACCACAGTATCAGATCATGTAATGCTTCATTCTGATCCAAATGGCCAGCTGGCCAGAATGTTGCATGCTGGGATCTGTAGGTTTTGCTGCCATATGTCTGCATTAAAGATAAGCTTGTTTGCTCTAGTCTAAGCAGACAATCTGCTCAACTTTATGCACAATTAGATGTAGCCTTTCAGCTCCTGGCAGATTGCCAGTGTGGTCTTTTCTGCTGCATGGAGTTCAGCACCCTGGGCGATAGCATTTCAGGAACTAGAGTTGTGGCAGTTTTACATGGGCTTGCAGATAATGGAATGGCAAAGCAAATAGCAGTAATTCCTAGCATGCCTACAGCATTTTCACTTGATGACCTAATGTTGTGTAGATATGAAATAATAGTCACTTGTCAGGCATTGACATGATAGGGAAAGTGAAAAGGGAGAGGGAAGGATGGTTTTACTGTGACCATGGTATTGGATGAGGCAATGATACATTCTGCAAGGATTAAGGAAGGGGATGGGAGAAAGCTTAAGGTAGTAGTGTAGAATGGAAAGCTTGGAAGTAAAATGGGATGGAGAATTCAGTTCTTTGAGCTTTCAAACTGTGGTTCAGTAAAGCAGTAACCTGACTCTGAAAGTTTGTTACAGAATACTGACTTAAATCACTTTGATATGGAGATATGGGACCCCAACAGGGCACTGTTATAAACTGATGCAGGAGTGGAGGTGTGTCCTAGGCAAAGGAAAAGAAAAATGTAGATAGGAAGAGATATGAGTGGAAATAAGATTTATATAGAAGACTTTATTCAAAAGTCATGACTCCCAGTCAATAAATAGCTGCATTTGGTTGAAAGCCTATCACAGTTCACTGTTAAATAAGAGTAAGATTTAAATTTAAATAATTTAAATTTTTAAAGAATGTAAAAATCAATATAAAAGGAAATACATTAAAGTGGGAACAACAAATGATTGATACAAATTGAAATTTACAATGAGTAAAAAATGACAAAGGAAGCTGGGTTATCCTGGAGTAATCCATGACAAATGTAAGGAGGATTTTTTTTTCTAACTATATTGAGAAGAAAAGAAAACATTGTCATTTCCACCAATGGTACTGATAATGATTCAGAAGTCACTGAACAAGTGTGTTTCTGGAAGGGGTCAGAGGGGGCTTCAGCTGGGACCAGTGCCAGTACTGATATTCTCCAACCTATTTTTAAGTGATCTGGAAGTAGGGGATTGGTGGAGAGACAAATAATGACAAGAGCAGGGCGGCTACAGAGATCTGGTAAAATGGGCTCACTTAAAGAAAGCACACTTTGATGTAGCTACCTACAAAGTCACATATCTAAGAGCAGGGACCAGAAGTCTGCAATGTAAGAATAGTATTTTGGAAGCTATGGCTGAAAAAGGAAATCGAGACACAACGCACTGAACACCAGCTCCCAGTCTGATCCCGAGACTTGAAGGCTAATTTGATCTATAGATACAAACAAGGGTGTAGCGAATAGGAACAGGCTATACAGACTTTACTCTTGCATCTACTGCTAGTGGAATCATAACTGGATTACTACACATTGCAAAACTGGACAGTTGCAGAAAAGAGCCACAAAATGACTCAAGGGCTGGTAAGAGACATAAACAGTTCAATCTGTTTATCTTGCAGAAAATAACAGGAGAATGACTCTTAGGTACTAAAATCTATTTAGTGTAGCAGAGAAAAAAGGCATAACACGAATCAGCAGCTGAAAATTATAGCTAGAAAAACTAAAGTGAAAAATTACGTACAAATTTGAACAGTGAAATGATTACCAGCCGAGCAAGGGCAATGGAGGGTCTGTGTCTCTTGGCATCTTAACATCATGCTGGATGTCTTCCTGGGAATTGTGTTTTAGCCAAATGCAAATATAAGTTGTTAGTCCAAGATATGAGTAACTGGGTTCAGTTTAATGAGCAGTGGTGTGTAGGAGTCCAGAACAGACGATTTCGGGGTACACCTGGCTGTAAATTTGACAACAGCCATGGAGGGTGATCATGGGCTTCTTCGTTGTCAGTGACAACAACACAAAGGTGACAGTGGGTCCCTGAGACAGTGACTCTAAGCACAGGCTTTGCTTTCTGGACTATGATGCATGAGGGCTCAAAGTAGGACCGAGTAGATTCTTGACTTACCATTGTCCATTGTGAAGGCCAAACTGGGGAGCTGAGACCTTTCAATGTAATTGCTGACTGTAATGCTGGTGGAGACTTTATAGTATTATTCTAAATATGTATAAAGCGGCAGGGCGGATCATAGTGAGTTGTCTACTTGCTGTTTCAAGATTCAGCTATAGTACCTAGACAGAAGAGCATTTCAGTTTCTTTACCATTTTGACTGTGGAGGGAATGACAGCTACTCAGTCTGTAGCTCTATTTCTTCACCCCAAACTGCATTTGGAGCATTCCTTATACAGCATTACAGACAAAGGGATCTGTGGCTATTTCCTTGGTTGAATACTTTTGCCATTAACTTTTTTGTAAACTTGTTGAACAGTAGCCTGGGTTAGAACACTAACCTCCTGTCCTCTGAGCTTCATTAGCACACTATCGGTTTAGCAAAAGCTG
This sequence comes from Pezoporus occidentalis, assembly GCF_034315485.1. NCBI lineage: Eukaryota > Metazoa > Chordata > Aves > Psittaciformes > Psittacidae > Pezoporus > Pezoporus occidentalis. The sequence continues at coordinate 4,068,996 of NW_026915376.1, forward strand.
GTACTTAACGGGTCTTTGAAGATGGAGAGGTTGCATTTCTAAGTGGGAGATAGTTTCCTTTGGTCGCTCTCAAGAGCCATTCTAGTTGCCCCATCTTGGCTGCCCAAAAACCCAGGTGCTGGAAAGAAGAAGGTGAAGAGGCAGAAACCTGCTTTATCTCCATGCATTAACACAGCTAATTAACTCCCTTTTGACCCCACCTCCAGGCGATTAATCCCCTATCAGCCTCGTCTACAGCCATTTGAAGAGTCTGTGTCTGCAGAGGTATTTACAACCCTCAGCTAGCCAGCAGAGAGCAAGTCTGCCCGTTATCAGGGCTCTAAGACAAATGGCTGCCTATCTCCCCAGTGGCCTTGCAAAATCCAGCAAAGTGCTATGCTGTGCTGGCCACCTACTTTCACCCAGCCTCCCTTCTCTGCTAACATTTCACAGATGTGACCTGAGCCCTCCCCTTTCATTGCTTAACAATAAGCAGCACCTCCCCAGCTCTGTGAAAGCTGAGAGTAAGAGCACTTTACTTCTTAGCCTGCCAAGAGCCACACGGGGACAAGGCTTTTCAAGCTGTCTCACTGAAATCCAAACTAAAAGACCCATAATGAATGAGAGGGCACTGCTTCGTGTTAGCAAGGAAGAAAAGAGGTAGCCAAAATGTAGACTGAAATACTTCATGTGGCTCACAGCTATCTTATTCCTGGTTAGAAGAGGTAATCTTTAGGCTCAGTAAATCTGTGAAACTGAGCTACATTATCCCATGGAGTTACCTGCCACTTACACAAGTGGTTTTGACAAATAAGCTCTATAACAGTGGTACAGAAGGAGTAAAACAAATTAATGTGCACCAGAACAGTCTGCTTTCAATTATGAGACTCGAACCCAGTAGCTGTCTCAGTGGGTTATTAGTTACAGCATCGGTACCTGAATTTCTCTGTTAAAACTGAAGTCGGCCATCCTTAGAAATAATCCTAGGATGGCCGTAGCTGCTGCCTTCCAGCAGGGCGCACTCTAGTGCCAGCATTGTCAGTGCTGAGCCCAGAAAAGGAAACCACAGGGAAGTAAAATGAGAAAGAAAAGCACGAAGAGCAGCATCAAATTGAGAAGAAGCTATGGCCTGAGTTTCCAGACTGTGTGTGGTATACTGACCTCCTGAACTGTAGGTATGGAAAAGCTAGTCTGTCCCTTCCAGGCTTAGGCTGTTTCTGGAATGGTCACTGGGCTTTTCAATAGCTTTCTTATCACCCTTAGAGATCACAGGCATGAAATGGCCATACACAAATACATAAACATGTCTTCCACATCCTACAAAAGTAGACACGCTCTTCATTGTTGCTAGTGGTGTGTGGGCTAGGGAACCTTTAGAGGCTGTTAAGACCACTCCTGCAGTGACCCAAGAGAGTTGCCTGGGAGCAAGACAAGATGTTGTCTCTCCTACAAGCTGGGGTGCTGCCAGCTCAGGAGTTCAAGATCGTATTGGAACCTCTCACATGGCAGCACAGCAGGAGGGCTCCAGAGCCAGCTACTATTATAGCTTTTGACTGGCTGTGCATGGTCTGCCTTGATTTCTGGAAAGGAGTCTGTTTTCCTTGGGCTTTGTGTCTGTGGATAATAAAGCAGTGCATTCACTGCTTTTGGGTCCTAGGTCTGTATCACCTCAGGGGTCTTGTTTAGTCAGAGGCCTTGGATGAGTTATACTGGAGCAGAGCTGCCCATCATCTGAAAGCTGTGGTAGAGTCCTTTGCTCAGCTGACTGCTTCAGTGAAAAAATGAGGACAGAAGCAGAGTCTTTGTAGTAACTTTCCAGGTATTGTACTTAAAGTTTTGTCCTCCTAGTAAAAGAAACCATGGCCTACCCTGTGTGCATTTTAGCTCCTGATTCATTGGACATGAAAAGGAGATGAACCTCTTGCTGAACTGATAGGAAATGCTGGTAAAGCCTCTTAGAACCAGAAGTAGTTTTATCACCACATCAGTCAGCCTTCGCCTAACCTGTTCTATAGGAAATGAAAAATTACCTGTGGGGGAAAGCATAGGGCAGTCTGTGTGTCACCGAAGTCGGAACGAGGTCAGCTTTTGCTGGGAGTGATCTATTTCTGAAGGGACTCCACGTAAGGAGTGCAGCAGTTGGCATTGGTGCTAGCCCTGAAGATACAGCTTTGCTCTGCTGTTTGCTGCCCCTTTGGCCATAGAACTTTTGCAGGGAGGAAGTCAGTGGGTGTTGACTTGTTTTACTGTACACAAGTATCATATGGATTGAAATTCTGCATCCTGAAGGGGTGTGTGGCTGTGTAAAAGGAAAAGGACAGTTACTTTATGGGTATATTTGTACAGCAGTTGTGCCGTACAGAGATAGTTAGGCTATCCCAAGCATTGGAAGATGCGTGGCCATCTTTAGTGGTCTGAATTAGCTTCATTATCAACACAACTGTGGGGCTATGCTCAGTATGACCGTCTTCCCAGAAACTGGTAAACTCTTCAGGTAATTTGGGATTCATACCTGATTTAGTACGAAAACATGGACAGTTTATAATCTGTGCCATCTGTTCCTCATTTTAAGCCCTTTTAACCAGTCCTGCTAATTTGATGATGACGTAAGAAGTACAACTGGGAAACTGACAGGGCTTGAGCCTGGCCCCTCCTGCAGGAGAGTGAATTGGATGTGCCCTAAGTATTCAGTGGGTTTTGAATCCCAGCATCGAATGCTTTGTGTTCTCTCAGGATTCAGAGATCAATGTGAGGTTCTTTGCCCCTAATCCAGCCCCTGTTCATCATTATCACCTCCTCAAAGTGGCCGGTGCTTTGTTACCAGGAGAGGCAAAATCTTACAAGGTGGTCATAATCTCCTCTGAGAGTCAGACAGATATTCTCCCGTGGGTAAGAAAGTGACAGTGACCGAAAGCTCTAGGGGGAAGCAGGCTAGAACAAAGCTGTCCCTTGCATCCTTTCATCAAACTGTTAATCTTGCTTTCAAAGACATCACATTTGTTTGGTAACAAAAGCCCCAAAGAAGCTGAATTGAGCCTGAAATCCTGTAGCAAGATTTAGAGGAAGCGTCTTTCATTCAGAGCAGGGAGGAGCGAGAGACTCCTTCTTTTTCTTCCTACCAACCAATGGGCTCACAGGAGCCCACGAAGGTGACGGATTAATGCAGGGGCTCCCCAGGTAGATGCTACGTGACTTGTGGCACGCTCCAAAAACGTTTCCAGAGCGACCAGCTGAACAAGAAATATGGAGTGTGATGAGATCCAGCATAAACTTGTGCTTTGGAAGGAGGGTGCATTGCCACTCAGAGATTTCCAAACGTACTACAGAAGACCTTAAATACAATGGTCTGTATTGTAGTTGTCAGAATCTAGATAGCAGGGATTCAAATCAGTTTTTCCTACTCCTCCTAAGTTCTGATTGCATATTGTCTTGCTGTCTCCCCCAGTGCACAGCCCTGTTCCAAATCTTTGTTCTGGATGTTTTTCACGCAAGGTCTGCATCTTTTTCTTAACAACAACAAAAAAAAGTAAAAAGGATTATAATAGCTTTATTCTAATTATCATGTGGATTTACGACTAAAGGGCAAACTAACTGGAGGAGGCTATTATTTAATGTGTATTACTTCTGTGCTGGCTTTTTCAGTCCTTACCATCCTCTGCTGCTCATTTATGTCTGCGTATTGTCCGTTCTTTTGTGTTGGCATTGCTGGCTGTGCAGCCAGATTCCAGCTGGAAAAATAACTTTATTTTTGGCTAGATTATTTTTCAGCCAGATCATTTCCCTGACCTGGTTCACTGAGCAGTAAATAAACACTTTTGTGGTCTCTATGATTGAAGAGTGATGAGGGAGGGGAGTAAGGGTTTGAAGATAGAAGCTGTTTCAACTGGATTAAGCAGCACTGTTGTCAGATGTCTAAGTATGGCCCAAATTTCACCCAGTACTCGGAGGCACCTAAATACTATTCATCATTGCAGTCCCTGAGTCTTCCTTGTCAGCAGGAAACAGGTACTTTGTGTGTAAACAGAAGGCCCAGGCCTGTCTTAATTGTTTCTGCTGCAGAGGTGTCCCCAGTGGCGGAAGATAATGGAGAGAAAAAGCCTCTGAAGCAAGATCATTTTACTTTGAGTTTTGGGCATGGTTGTATTTGTGTGTCAAAGATGTGGCAGGCGTTAGGACCAGGCAAGAGCCGCTTGGCAGCATCTGTCTGTTTGTAAGCTGTGCTTTCCTGGCTCCGGAGGCTTTTTAAAACAGTACTGAACCTGCAACCAGTCTGTGTTTTTGTTTAATTATTATTAAATAGTTATATGGGGAATTGGCAATATTGACAGCAGTGTTAACATATGGGGTGCAGGTGGTGTGTCAAGCAAATGAAAGAGATTTAGTTTGCAGCCAGTAAGTGGCATAAAGGAGTTTTAGCCCCACATAAGAATGGATGTGTCCTTATGGCTGGTAGGCTGTGTTTGAAATGTCCGTGTGTCGAAATTTGTTGAGAGCCAAAGCACAGTGGCCTTTCCTTACAGCTGCTGTGCTTTGCAATTTGTCTTTATTCCCTACAGACAGCAAATTAGAAGTAGGAGACTCTTCCCAGTGTAGGGTTTTCTGTTGGAGGCAAATAGAAGCTAAATCCCATGGGTGTAGTGTAGCTTTGTCAGAGCTAAGTGCTTAGGGTCAGGCAGCCAAGCAGTGGCTGCTTTTGCAAAGGGAAATGGTTACGTTGCCCCTCTCTGGGTGTTAATATTTGTCCCATTACTCCATACTTCACTCTCTCTCAGGACTGACTGCAGCAAGATATGTTATTATGTGCTCTTGTGGCAGCATATTGTGTTAATGGTAAGTGCAACCATGCTGTAGCTGCTTTTCCCTTGAGACATTTCCTCCTTTGAAGAGGAATTGATAATGTCACTTTTATGACCCTCTGTGAGCATTTGTGACATGGAGCCTCTTTATCAGGCTGTCTAGCTCTTAAAGCTGTTTCTTCTCAAGCTTGCACTGAAATGAGGCATTGCTGAATCACCTCCAAAGCAGCATGTTATGAGAGGTCATACTGAAAGTGGACGTTATGGTAGGAAAGTTCTTCTGCAAACAGCCCTCTTAAAAGGCTTTTGTTTAAAAGCTCACATCTCACGCACCCTCTTGCCTCTGTGGATTACAAGATTCAGCCCATAGCCGAGACAGACACAGGGGATGAGACAGGGATTTCTATTGGCGACTGGAAAGGAAGAAGAAGCTGAGAAGGAGGTTGACTTTTGAAATTCAGCCCTGGTGTCCTGGCAGCTGTTGAAGGGCCATAAAAAAGGCAGTGGTTTAACACTGGGTGAGCATCAGGATCTTCAAAGCACTTTCTTGTTTGGGAAAGATGTAAGGAACTCCTCAGAATTCCTGCCTGTGTTTGGAGGGGTGGAGGCTGCAGGCTGATCCAAAGAGGGAATAGGAAGCTCCAGATCTTCATCCAGCGGATATTTTTCCCATGCTCTTTCCTCCCACACAGCAGCTCCCTCCCTTCCCTTCTGGAGCAGCAACAGGCAATGGCTTCAGCACAGACAGTGCTTGGCTTCCTTAGGTTTGCTGGGTGCAGCTTAAGAATTAACTTGCTCTTAAAAAAAAATGTATTTTGAAGAATGGAAACCTCACCAGAGCAGTGTTACTGTTAAGAAATCTCCAGCATGAGAGCAATGACCTCCAGTTCCCCGCACCTCAGTGACTTTGCATGATTGCGAAGTTAACTCTGCTGTCTGATTTACAGACAATACAGGCTACAGCTCACACACAGATGCAAGTTAAAATCAGTATTTAACTCCAGAAAAACCAGCTTTTACTTGCTGTCTCCCAAGTTCTACTTTTATTCCCTCTAATTCAAGTAATAATAATGTTTTTCCTAACGACTTTTATCTAGGAGTCTTGGTGTGCCTTACAGATTGATGATGCTTTCTTACAGCTTCCCAGCCTCCCAGTAAGAGACCTGTTATCTGATACAAGGGCAATGACAAGCACAGGGACTGGCATGGGATATTCTGAGCCAATGTTAGCAAGAATTTGGACCCAGCATCCTGCTTCTGCATTTTTATTATAGTAATACAGACCTACAACTACCTATGTGATGATTTTACTCCAAGAACCATTTGCAATAGCAGGGAAGGTTCTTAAAAAGAAGATAAAAGCTTTTAATTTTCATAATTAGTAATTCTCAATTCTCCTCATCCCTTTTTAGATTGTATTGTTAAATGCATTTCCAAGACTTTCTCTTGAAGGAGGAAAGAAGGCATATTAATTTTAAGCTATTATTTCATACTGTTCATTAGCTGCTGATTAAAGTACTTTTGGAGTGATTTATAACATCATTATTTCAAACTCCTACAAGAAAGGTGGGCCTGAAAAAGTATTGTGTCTGAAGATCATGAAATCTGAGCTGTGATGGAAGAGAATACACTTGTCTTGGATCTTTTAAGGAGAACAACTTTCTCCATGTCTTGTGAGCTCAAATATTCTTTTCTTTCTTTCTTTTTTTTTTTTTTTATATACAATTTCCTCAAATACTGCTAACATGTAGAAAAAAAATTAGGGTAGATTTAGGTTAGACATTAGGAAGAAATTCTTTATTCTGAGCATGGTGAGGCACAGGTTGCCCAGAGAAGCTGTGGCTGGCCCATCCCTGGCAGTGTTCAAGGGCAGGTTGGACAGGACTTTGAGCAACTTGGTCTAGTGGAAGGTGTCTCTGCCTGTGGCAGGGGGTTGGAACTGGATGAGCTTTAAGGTCCCTTCCAGCCCAAACTGTTCTGTATTTCTATGAAAATAAGTATTGAGATAATGGACTCTTAATTTCTTATTTTAAAGGACCAAGAAAAGCAGGCAGGTCCCAGAACTGTAATGTGATGTCTTCTAAGAAGGCAGACACCAGCATTGTGTATCAAGTGCAGTTTCTGAATTGGTTTTGTATGTTGCAGAAGTCTAGTCTGGAGAAGTGTACTGAATTGTTGTGGTTTAAGCCCAGCTGGCAACCCAGAACCATGCAGCCATTCACTCACTCCCCCCCCCCCCCTTCCTCTCTCCACTCTTGGAGGGATGGGGAGGAGAATGGAAAGAATGTAACTCCCACGGGTTGAGATAAGAACAGTCCAGTAACTAAGGTATAACACAAAACCACTGCTGCTACCACCAATAATAATAATGATAAGGGAAATAACAAGGGAAGAGAATACAATTGCTCCCCACCCACCAAGTGATACCCAGCCTGACCCGAGCAATGATCTGGCCCTTCTGGGTAACTGCCCCCAGTTTATATACTGGGCATGATGTGCTGTGGTATGGAATACCTCTTTGGTTAGTTTGGGTCCGGTCTTCTGTCTCTGCTTCCTCCCAGCTTCCCCTCCTCCCTGGTAGAGCATAAGACTCAGAAAGTCCTTGGTCAGAGTAAACATTATTGAGCGGCAACTGAAAACATCGGTGTTATCAGCGTTGTTCCCAGGCTGAAAGTCAAAACCACAGCACTGCACCAGCTACTAAGAAGGAGAAAAATGACTGCTACTGCTGAACCCAGGACATGACTAAGTCACTTACCATAGCTGGGTTAGAGAAACGTGCCCAGTGATCTGGTTAGTAAAGGTGGTACTGCTGCTGCTGTTTGGCCCTGCAGAATAAAAAGCAGCTCTATGGCTAACCATCATTCTGGCTGCGAACAGGATGTGTGAAAATGACATTATAGTTTCAGGCAGTTTCTTAAATTTTTTTCCTATCCTCAACCCATGCTGTGTCAGTCCAGTTGGGATTGCCCTGAAGTAACCTGCTTGTTTTGCCCTCAGTTCACGAGTACTTACGCAGCACCAGCAAAACTTTACTGTCCATATTTGCATAGAATTAGATGGAGAATCAAGGCTTGGAGAAGAACTTGAAAGTATAACAACTTAGTATTCCCCAAACATCTCACATTTATGAATTTGAGCCCTTTGAGAGTTTGCAGCTTGGACAGGCTGGAGGGAAATGAAGCAGCTGCACATCACAGCCTTCACAGATCTGGCATAAAAGTGAATGGAGCTGTCTTCAATTACGTCTGTCCACTTCTGCCAGGTGTGAAGGTGCATGGGAAGTTCCTTTGATCAGCAGTCAACTGTTGCTGAATACTCCACAGAGATTGATAAGCCTGTGTAACACTGGGTACATGTTCTGAGGAGATCATGGATCAGTGTACCCTGTTGGGGTATAGGTATGGGGATTCAATCAAGTTGAAAAAGCATAGGTATGGGGATTCAATCAAGTTGAACTTGATTTTCTCTACCCTCTCTGCAAATTTGTCCAACAAAAAAGTCTGAATCCAGTTATAGGTCCTGAGAGCATTGATATCCCTGCTTTCCCTCTCACCTTTCCCACTTGCCATGGTCCAGGCATTTCCTTTTGTGCTTTGTAAATACTTTGGGGCAGAGGGTTAATTTGTGTACACGAACATATATATACATGCTATCATGTGTACCCAGGCTGTTGGATGCTTTTGGTATGTCATGAGGCATTAGCAAACTAGATAATCCCTACAGGCTTTTGCCACCCAACAAGGCAAGACACAGTCCTATTCTTGACAGACTTGCTTCTTGGAGGACTGGTCCTAAAATACAATGAGAGTTTCTCATTCCATTATCTTTTTGTCAGAGAAACTCTTCCAAAAGTTTACAGTCCCCCCTCTGCAAACCAACGTGTAAAGCTGTAGCAAGACCCACCAGTATTTGGATGAAGGGCATGCAAATAACTTTGCAAGTTCAAGCTGAAAGAACCATGCACTTAAAGCAAAGTCAGTTCAGTGTTCAAAGGAGAAATGGAAAAAGTTATTTGTCACAATTGCATTCAGACCTATGCACTTGCCACTTGTTGCTCAACAGCCCCATGCACAGTCTAGCTACTGCCACTAAGCAAATACTGAAAACTCGTAGAGGCAAAGTTCAAGAAACTGTTTGAAAGCTTGTCCTTTGACAGCAGACGGCTGTAGTGCTTCAGCCACTGGATGATCTGCCTTGTAGTGAAGTATTCTTCATCTGGGTTTCCATACTATCAAAGTAATGAAATTTCTTAAGAACATGCAGATTTTGTCGGAAACCCAATAGGTCAGAATTTTTAATGCCACTGGCTGAAACATAGCATGTGTTTTTACTCAGGTGTGACAAAGATCTGATTCAGTTTGTGTCCATGTGAGGCAATGGAGAGACTGCATAGGAGACTGGGGTTGCCTTGTATGTGAAACCACTGCTCGTGAAGACACTAGCTCATGTTTTAACTAGAATGTTACAGGAGTGCAAGGAAGGTGAAAAGATGGCACACACCTGTACTGGTCCTGCCCTGTATTAAGTAGTGCTTTGCTTTACTGTGATTTCAGCTGTTTGTCTTTAGTGGAAACATGGAGCTGAGTGAGTCAGAAGTAAGCTTTCCAGTGCAGAAATCTCCTGAGTTTTTAAAGACTGTGAATGTCTCTTTTGTATTTGTGTCCTGCAGCCACAATCTATCCATTTAGTTCCACATTTGCACATAACTGAAGAGGGTACTTTGAAAAGTAACAGATAAAGATGATATAGGATTTACGCTATGGTATAACAAAGCTGTGGAACGTGTTGCTGAAGGAGACAGGGCAAACAATGTTGTCCAACAAACTTCTGAAAAATACAGAAATACAGGGAGATGGGAAACAGGTGAGCAGCACAACTTGTGACACTTGGTTTTACAGGGCTTTCAATTGTGGTGTTTCTTTATGATTCTGCAGCCACCACATACATGTCTCCCCTCCTTCAAGCCCTCAACTACTGTAGTTTGCCATGAACTGCATAAGAAACTACGTGTACTGTGAGTGTGCAAGAGCCCAAAGTTACCCCCAACACCAACTGCACAGCTAGCTGCTGCCTCCTGGCTGCCAGGCAAACCAAGCAACCTGTGCTCCCTCACAGCTGCGGGCAGACCAAATATCTGCAGGAGCTGCAGTCAACCCCTGGGCCATGTTCTGTGGAGACCTGTAGTAGGAACTTGTGGTGGAACTTCTTCAGCCCTTTGTCGGATGTGAGTAAAATTGGCCATGAGTCGGAAGTGAGGGGGAGGACTGGCAGCTGACAGCAATCACAGAAGCCCTTCCCCAGGCTAACCATGACATGAGTAAGCATGAGTCAGAGCATAAATTGATGAGCCTAAAATTATCTACAAGATGAATACTGGCTAACTGGCCCAACACATTATGGGCCTTCTGCTTACTCTGGAACTGGCAGATTCTGGCTCAGGGTGCAGATAGGCTGACTTGAATCCAGGCCAGTAGTAGCCTGACAGCTCCAACTGCCTTTTTTTTTTTTCCTTTTAATTTGTGCCTGTGGCTTTTGCCTCAAGATGGAGATTCAGCAGGAACCTTCCCTACAATGCAGCCTCTAGGCATTACTGATTTGGAGCTGAAGCTGGCATTTTCCTCTCCTGGCAGCTCCTTGCCCTCCAAGGGTATTGAATCCAAGCTGATGCTCCAGCCCCCTTCCCTCCCTCCTGGCATTGTTCCCAGGCTGTCATGTCAGATGCAAAATAAATACTCAGTGGCTCAGAGCTCCTTGCATCCAGGAGAAATTGCATTTTTACACTGAAGATCCTCTTCAGAGCCAAAGCAAAATTAATGCAGAAACTAATCCCTTTGCCCCTACCACGCACATCCTCTCCAGTGGTGGAGCCAAGAAAGACTGAAGAGAATTAACCTTTTCTGTAGATTTCTCTGAGATAGGAAATACCCTGCTTTCTGCTTTCTCTTCTTCCTCTTTCCCAGTTGCTGCATCAGGGAAACCAGTCTTCCCTGGATCAGGAAAGCGCCTTCTTTCTCTTACCACTACTGATGCTACAAGTTTATTTTAAGAAGAAATTTCATACCTATGCAGGATTGCTGTAGCTAGTCTTGGCTCTCTGCAGCTATTAGCCAGACCAAGTAGGTGACAGAGCTTGTTAGAGTAACTGCTGCCCACTCAGAAGCAGCCAAGAATAGCTGTAGCTTCAACTAGGTCTCAAGTATACAAGATAGGAGCTCCAGGAGTTCCTTCCTGTGACGCATATGGCATTACCATCATAGCCATGGGAATATGCTACTGTGTGAACCTAGAGGCAGACATACAGAAATATAATGATGAACTGACAAAAGAAAAAAGGTTATCAAGGTTTCTGGTCTCCCAGCTTCCTTCTTTCAGGTGTCATAAACACCAGTACAGCCTTGTGCGCTGTTAACTTGTGAGGCTGAACCCATGGCAGTCCTCTGGTCAGCTTGGAGACAGCTTGCTCCAGCAGCACTGCTTCTTCCTGCTTCCTAGTAACTCATTAGCACATCCTCTTGCACAGGCTCCTGGACTGTCCAGCTAGAGAAGGGAGGCACTGTGGTGGTACTGCGGAGCCTGCTATGGCTTGGACTGACCTTCTACCACGTCCCAATGACCAAGCAATATGGCTACATCTACTTTGGCAACGGTGAGAAGAACTTGGATCTGCCCTTCATGCTGTGACTCTCCTGTCCAGGGTGAGGATTCAAGAACATTTAGATTTTATGCTTAGGATATTTTTGTTTAGTGCTTGTTCTAATAAATATGTGAAACCTCTGCACTTTAAGCACGATTCTTCTGTGTTTGGACTCTGGCCCCGATTCTTTTTGTAGGACTTCACTGTGTGCAATCCTCCCTCAACTCCAGATTGAATTCCCTGTAATGTGTCATGCAGATCCTTTAGATAGTAACAAATGGCATTTTCTTCCCTGATGGGCAAAGCCTGAGGTCAGAAATCAAACCAAGGCCATCTGTCTGATTACAAAGACACCACGCTTACACAAAAACTAATTTGGAGACAACATGAATGAATGCCAGCTGCCACCCATGAATGACAAACAGAAATAGAGTTTGAGTCAGCATGGAAAGCTGATGCATACTGTAAGGGATCTGTTCTAAACCCTGAACTGTAGAAAGGCATATTGAAGAGAGTATTTTGATTTTTAGATGTTCAGTTTCACCAAAATTAGAGGGATCTTTCCAGCTCATGGCACTAAACTGTAGAAAAAAAACCCAAACTTTTTTTTTGCATCAATCAGTCTTTTTGGAAAAGGTGCTCATTCAGGTTCATCTCAAAGCATGATTTAATCCAGTCACTTTTCTATTTGGAAAGCTCACTCTGCAGAGCTATCTGGGCTAGAAGACACAGTAATTTCTGTATGTAGGAGAATGAAAAAATCTCTTCCTTTCTGCGGGGCTGCAGCTTCATAAAACAGAGGTGGTCAGCCAGAGATTTTATCTCATGATAGTTAATGAAGCGTTGGCTCTGCCTCCCAAAGCAAAAAGATTTTGGTCAGCTCAAGGGGCTGAATGTAGGGCTTGCATTTCACCAAGAAAGGCTAAAAAGAGCCATTATGATCTAATTTGATTTCCTGGGTAATAAGGGTTTACCCTTACTTTTTCTCCTGTCTAGGCCAACAGATATTGGCAGATGATTCTGATGAAGGCAGTACAAGGTTAAGTGGCACAGTAGTACATAAAAAAGCTGTGTTGGTTTGTAGCCCCCAGACAGTTATCAAAGAAAGGAGCCAAAGGCAATCATGACCCTGATAAATTTAATGAGCCTTTCATACCAGGCCTGTTAAGTAGCACTTTTCAAGCAGCAGTGGTCAGTAGGTGGATGGTGCATACATGTACTGCACAGGGAGAGAAATGGTGCCACTTTTTAGTTACAGGATGGAAAATGATGCACATTATCAGCCCCAAATGATCCCAGGAAGCAGCAGTATCACTGACATGGAAAACTTAGGGCAAATAGAATGGGGGAGGGTGAAAAAACAAGTCAAGTCATCAAGGATGTCAACATACTGTATTTGCTATATCCAGGAGTGATGCACAAACCAGGCACAAAAGCCCAAATGAGGCAAATCTGAGTTGAAATATAGGTTAATGGGGAATCATTGTTCACTGCTGGAAAAAGGAGGAAACATCCTTTTCCAAATCCAGCTGTGGACCATAATGAAACAAAAGCCTTCAGACCCTTTCTGGCTTTGAGGTAAGCACCTTTGCCCCTTCCTTTCTCCAAATCATTTTGCACATTAAATTTGCTTTGCTGAATATTATATTCTCCTAGAGGAGCAGACTGCAGCTCATTCACACTGCAGACAATACTAATAAGGTTTTGGAATAAGAAAGTTGGAGGTACTGACAAACCTGCAAAAACAGCAGAACAGCGGAAAACAGCTGTGCTTACTGGCTACGCTGGTTCTGGCCACTAGTGGTTTAAACAGAGAAGCTTTTGTGTGTATGTGACATTATCTTTCAGCAAAGGGTGTCCGACTGGGAAGGGCTTTTTGCACCACTTGGGGCCCCTCTTCCAGATGGGCTTTGCAGACCTGATGGACCAGCGGGTCAGATACCTGTTGAAACAACACAAACACATTTCAGTTTGAGACTGATCACTGAGGAAAGGTTCTGACTGAAGCAGGAGCAGGCACTGTTGCCTCTGCCTCCCCACATGCCTCTTTATAAAAAGAGTAACTGAGCAGAGCTCCCTCCATTCAGAAGGGACCACTGGAAAGGAATCTTTGTTTTGGAACTTCTAAGCTGGACCTCTGTATTGCACTCACCCGCACCGGCTTGACTTTCAGCCTCACAAAACAAATCAGGTGTAGTCTACAGTCTGCTGGCAAGCTGTCTACCTGTAGCTAAACTGGAGTGCCAAATCCCTTCATTGCAACAAAGTCCAAGCCTGCATGCATCCAGCCTCTATGGGAGGTGCTATTTCAACAGCTGGCCTCAATAAGGTAAACTAATTACAAAGGCTAAGCACTGCTGAGAAATAAGGTCTCTAAAAAGGGATTAATTTTACTTTTGTTGGATAATCGGTTATTTCTCTGCATGCAATGGATTTCTGGCCTAGTCTTGTATTTCCGTATGTCTAAATTTGCTTCGGTACTTTCTGTACAATACTACTGCAGCTTGCTGGTGCAGGAAGTCAAAACCTACAGTGTAAGAGGTACTAGAATGGAATTATCATCACAACTACAAATCTCTGGGAAGAGCAACGTCTGGCAAATATCCTCTGCTTTTACCATTTGAAGTTTTAGACTTGGCTTTGCAAACTGGCGGGGGATTTCAGATCCAGAATCAGTTACTGGAAATCTTACCCTGTGGCTGGGTGGCCTGGAGTTTTGTTAAGCTTTAAATCTTTTGCTACCAGTAGAGAGGGGAATAGAGGTCCTTAGAGAAAGAGGAGTCTTTCAGACAATAAAGATCCAAAGTAAAATCCTAGCATAATCTGCACAAACAATGCTCCAACAAATTAGAATTTGGAACAGACTGATAAACTTTGTCCAGGGATGTTTGCATGCCTCTGTTGAGTAATCCCATGGTCTTAATGTAACCTCCATCAGTCATCCTCTCCCCAAACAGCTTTGTTACCTTTTATTTGCATTGTGCAAATTTGAGATATTAAGAACTTTGGACAGAGACCATGTAATGCATTTGTTTGAATGCATCTGGCACATTCCTGAGAACTACAGAGAAAGGTCGCTATGCCAGGCAGCTACAGACTATATAACAGCAGCCCATTCCCCTAGCACTTTCCTTCCCCAGCGATCTCAGACAACGCAGACTGAAAAATGAATCACGTTTGGAGGTTCCTGCCATAGAAATAAAGCCACTTCTGAAATGCTTTGCTTTTGCTTTTTGGAGTTTATGACAGTTAAAACATCTAGAAGCAACAGTGGGGGGGATCTGGTATACAGCAAGATCCAGCCACTTGTTCTCCTATGCATGCATTAAATTAGTCCCTTTTGTCCTTTAATGTTATGCTAGTGCATTAGTGGAATCCCTTACATAACACCACCAGGACAGGAAGCAGGAGAGACTCTCCTGTCTCTGATTCCACATGCAAGGAGAGTTCAGAGAGACCAAACACAGGTTCCAGTCTGGAATCTGGCAAAGAACCATGGCAAAGCTCCTCTGGGAGAAGCTGTAGGGGTATTAGACAGGCACATGGGGCTAGGTCCTTCTTTTCATGTTACCCTTGCTGCAGAGAGAGGTCCGTAGCACAAGTTTTGGTATTGCAAAACTGAACTTAGAGCAAAGGAGGAAAAAAAAAACCCAAATTGTTTTAATGTATCAATGTGCCAAGTGCAGTTCTGGTCACGTGTCCACACGCTTACGGGAAAGTGCTCCCATGATATTAAATGATCTCACTGGGAGAGAAGTGAGTGTGTGAATGTCAGATACACATCAATGCTGTGTGCAGGTTTAGACAGAGTGGCTTTTTAAGAAATCCCTCTGTTTCTGTGTGGGGGCTGGAAGTGCACACCCCAATTCTGCATAGGAAGGAGGATTTAGTAATGGCCTGATTTTAAAGCTTTTGTTATTTCTCTTTTGAGCAGGTCTAATCCAGCCCCCTGGTCCAGGCTTTTGGCTTCCTTTGGGGACTGCAGGCTGGGGCTTTTCATTGTTAGCTGAAACAGACATTTGGATGCTTTCCCTTCCTGAAGCACATTTGCTTTTAGTGCTTTTAATACTTGCTTTGTCCCAGATTCAAACTTGTCCTATTTTGTTTGCTGCCTCTTTTTTCTTCCCTTTTTTCTAAATTTTCTTTTACCTTGATTCAGCAGTAGCAAAAGCCTCACGCCTGGGAGCAGTCAGTCTACAAAGTTCTTTTCCTCTTTGACTAACCCCAGTTCCTACTGTGTCACAGATTTATTTCATTTTTTTCCTGAGAGTAAAAACAATCCACAAAACTCACATGTAAAGCTTTGAAGCCCAGCACCCAGGCCTTTTCTGCACACTCTGCTGTACACGTAAGGTAGCATACGCCATTTTCTAGCCAAGCCACCCAACCTTCCATTGTATCCAACCACACTGTTTGTCCTGGGGAGATTTTATAATCACCTACAAACACACACTGGCAGATGGTCTGAATTTACTTAACCTGCTGAGGGTTGTGAGGACAGAGCCTCCATGTGGATGCCAAAGGCAGCTGGTCCACAGTCTCCTAACCTGTTATCTCAGTGTACAGACCTGCCCATCTAGGGGACCAGCAGCTCACCTCCAGGTTCTGCTTGTCCCATTGAGTACCATAGGATCCTGGGCAACAACCAGAATCCTAGACTCCAGCTGCACAAATGAGTAGTTTGGATAAAGCATGGGAATCCATGCTTTATCAGGGATCGGAATTCTGATAGGATTTCCCTGATGGGAAAAGGCAAGATATAAGCAGGATGGAAACAACTGTGGTTAGTCACCTGCAGTCACTGCAATTGCCTACAATCTCTGTGGCATGTCCAAGTCTATTTATTCAGCACGCAGGAGGGCCCCAAAGCCTTCCCACTCAGAGGCTGCCTCTTAACAGCTAGTAGTAGGCATGACCTACCCGTGGGGTAACTGCGGTCCTTTACACAGCCCAAGCAAAGGCCATGTTGGTGCAGTTCAAGGCTGAACTAATGAACCCTCACTGAACTTTCTCAATCTGGCTTTTGTTTGGATTCAGAGCAGAAGGCTGAGGGCTCCAGACTGCAGGAAGCACTTGATCAAAGTGCTGGCAAGACTGCCTCCTCCTTGCCACATCTCTTCCCATGACACCTCTTGGCTTTGCTCACCTGCAGCCGCTCTGGCTCTTTGCTTTGAATTCACATGCTATGCACAGTTTCCATGCAGATGAGAGAAACCACATGTTGCTGGAGTGAAACACTGATAGCAGTGAAACCAGATTCTGCTCCGAGGGACGAGAGGTTTCCACAGAGCCCGAGAACTTTGTAATTCATGAGGAGTTCATATGGAACTGCCTCTCTCCTAACACATAGCAACTTCTTCAGTTTAGGTGATAGAGGAGGGATTGACTTGGATACTGTCCCTGCCAAGTTTTGTTCTTCCAGCAGGAAGCTGAAAATGCAGTGGCAACTGAGCACTCAAAATCAAGTACTCCATAATAAGTACTCCAGCACATCTTGCTGACAGAGCCCAGACTGAGGGAACCTGTAATATCCCTTAGCCCTTTTGGAAAGGGAACAACTGCTTTAATCAGTATTTTGGACCTGCCAAAAGAAAGTGAGTGCTATTTTCACATTAAGAGAGCATCTAAATGCCGGCTTGAACTCAGCGACTGTTCTGGATAGAGTGTTAGTCCACACTATCCATGCGCCAGCTTCCATGCTGGGAAGAAAACTGCTGAGCTATTCAGGTTTCCATTCCTGAAAGCAAGGACAGAAGTCTGACCTGCAGCTGTGCTTGACCACTTCCCAAACAGTTCTGGTGGTGGCCTGCACACACACGACTCTGGAATACGAGAACAGTCTGTCACTGTGCACAGTGCTGGTGAAATCCCTGACAACTTCCTCAGCCTCATGGGCTAGTGAAAGTATCTTGCTGCTGAAGCACTTCACTGGAACATGCCCGGCTGAAGCACAAATGGATGCAGAAATGACAGCAGGAGGTTATGAAAGGGAGAATTCAGGCTAAGCATGAGGGAACAATTCTTGTCTGCAAGACAAATTTGCTTGCGGAATCATCCTTTGGAGACAGTGAAAGCCCTAGACTAGGCCAAACATGAGAAAACGAACGGTAGGAAGTAATTCTGCATTGACGGGGGGTAACTTCATTAGTTTTCCACGTCCAAGTTCTGCAGACACATGATAAAAAGAGAGGTAGAGGACAGAAGACTCAAGAGTTTATGGATGACAGGGGTATTCCCATGGCCGTATTTCTTCAAAAGCACCCATAGTAAAGCAGTTAAGTGGTAACACTCATGGGCTATTGCTGTCAAAACCAAATCAGGCAGAAAGCAAAAAGTCAAAGCACTAAAGTCCAAGAAATAAGAAATATCATGGCAAGTCTCACCTGGACAGTGTCACAGCTGCAGGGGGTAGAAGAGAGCACTGCAGAGCACTCCCCAGTTGAATTCTGAGTACAAGGTGTTCTCATATGTCTCCTACCACCCACAGGACTATACAGCTTGGTTCAGACTGGCATTTCACTTTCACGTTACACCTTCTGCAGTTTCCAATCTCATCCTCTATGTTAAATTACATTGTGGATAGGCAATTCCATACTGCACTAGACCAAGAACAAGATGGAATCTGCAGGCCACTACATCCCAAAGCATTTTGTTCTCCTTTTCCATTCTAGTGGTAGGAAGAGGATCAGGACATGGGGTGGGTAAGGGGAGCCAGCTGCCAAGTGACCCAGTGCTAAGCAGGGAAATTCTTACCTCTCTGCAGAGAAATCTGAGGCATGTAGAATCATAGAATAGTTAGGGTTGGAAAGGACCTTAAGACCATCTAGTTCCAACCCCCCTGCCATGGGCAGGGACACCTTACACTAAACCGTATCACCCAGGGCCTTGTCCAACCTGGTCTTGAACACTGCCAGGGATGGAGCATTCACAACCTCCCTGGGCAACCTATTCCAGTGCCTCACCACCCTAACAGGAAAGAAATTCCTCCTTATATCCAACCTAAACTTCCCCTGTTTAAGTTTTAACCTGTTACCCCTTGTCCTATCACTACAGTCCCTAATGAAGAGTCCCTCCCCAGCATCCCTATAGGCCCCCTTCAGATACTGGAAGGCTGCTATGAGGTCTCCACGCAGCCTTCTCTTCTCCAGGCTGAACAGCCCCAACTTTCTTAGCCTGTCTTCATACTGGAGGTGTTCCAGTCCCCTGATCATCCTCATGGCCCTTCTCTGGACTATGTAGAAGGGAATGCCCAAAGTTCATAAAATGGAGACAATAAAACCCCTTCAGAAAATAAAGCAGGGATTCTGCCTTTTGGAGAACATTGAATAAGCACCGCAAGAGCACCTTCTGGAGGAGCAGAGCAGGCAGAGGCATTCTGGATGATAAATCCACACTAGATAAATCCACATCACTAGATCAACAGCAAGGCAGCACTCCTGACCCTTGTTAAGACAGTCTGCTGATAGTTCCATATGATGGCATGTTATGTTTTAATCTCAGCTAGGTGCTAGCTAGTGCATGCCAGACACTTTGTATTTGAAGCAGGCTCACTTTAAACAAGGTGACCGTGACATGGGCCAAACACTCTGGCCAAGACAGCCGCCAAGTGTAGCCAAGGAAAAGTTGAGGAGAAGCTTTTCTGCTGTTCTTAAAAGTACACATTAACACAGCTGCTCAGCCCTTCTTTATGCACTTCCTTAGGATCCATAGGGTTCCTCTCATGCCACTGGCCTGTACATTGTCTCACAGGGAAGAGCAGAGACAAAAAGGCTTTCCATCAGAGTGGTCTGTCCCTCTTTTGGCAAGAGAAGCACCTGCTCTCAAAAATACTGACATAATCCTGGAGGAAGCCTGGCAAAAGGGAGCATCAGCCAGAACTTTGTGAGACTGGAGAGAAAAGCACATGCGGGAAAACAGAGGGATCAGGCCCGGTCAGCACAAGTTCATGAAGGGCAGGTTCTGTTTGACCAATATGATCTTCTGTGATAAGGTGACCTGCTCCACTGAGGAGGGACAGGCTGTGGACACTGTTTATTTGGGCTTTAGTAAAGCGTTCAACACTGTCTCCCACACTGTCCTTCTGGAGAAACCGGCTGCTCATGGCCTAGACAGGTGGATTCTTCTCTGGGTTAAAGACAGGCTGGATGGCTGAGCCCAGAGTGGTGGTGAATGGTGTCACATCTGGTTGGTGACTGGTCGTTAGTGGTGTCCCCCAGGGCTTGGTATTGGGGCCAGTGCTTAACATCTTCATTGATGATCTGGATGAGGGGATTGAGGGCACCCTCAGTGAATGTGTGGACGACACCAAGTTGGGTGGGAGTGTCGATCTGCTGAAGGGTAGGAAGGCTCTGCAGAGGGATCTGGACAGGCTGTGGACAGTAGTATGAAGTTCAACAAGGCAAAGTGCCAGGTCCTGCGCTTGGGCCACAACAACCCCATGCAATGCTGTGTATCTCCTGCCTTATGTGATGTCAGCTGCTGTTCCAGAGAACACTGTGGGAGATGCAGGTGGGGCTACGCACAAAACTCCCATTGAACTTCAGTGGCCAAGAGTTTGCACAACTCCAACATGCAGACCTTTCTGCTTGCAGCAGGCTAAGAAGACAATATCATAGAGAGTATTCCTGAAGTACCCCTACACATTATCCTGCCTCTGGGACTCACTTATTTTAGTTCCAACCCCACCACAAAAACTTTTGATTTCTTGATCCCATTCCCTTCTCTCCAGCCAGACCCCAAAGCTTGCCTATTTCAATGCTGGTCTATCTCCTCAGCAACAGCTCTGCTCTTTTTTTAAACTCTGCTTCCACTTTGCTTGCTACATTCACTTGCTGGGAGGAGAAAACCAAGGGTGGTGTAGGGAAGGAGTAGCAATATAATAGGGAGGTTGGATACTAATCTCCAAGTTAAATCTCTTTGATTTCAGAAGTGTAGCTCACCTACTTGCACATACAATGTATCCAGAGGTATCTGTTCTTTGTTCTCACTAAAAGTCTATGGAACAACTTATAAGAGTCAGGGCATTATAGCTGGAGTCCTGGTGCGATTCCAGCGATAAAGGATTTACCATTTCCTGTCCCAACCTGCTAAGCAGGGTTGCTATGTGAATGCTAACTAGATAATGCACTCCACCCCACAGCTGCTAGACACAGACAGCTGCTAAAGCATCCCAAATTGTTGTAAGACACAGGGAAGAAGTTTTCAGAGTTAAAGTATCTGATGGCTACCGGGTTGCATCAAATGTAGATTCCTCTAATTTGATCCTCACTGATAGCTAGTACATAGCCTGACAGCATCCAAGGGACATTTCCAAGAGTTTGCCTTAAATCCCCACTGCAGAAATGAATGCAGACCTGAAATGCAGGAGTTTCCAGCCTTCCCCAGCCCTGCAGCCTAAGTTCTCCCAGCAACAGCCCCATATCCCCTGGTAACCCCACAGCTTGCTAATGCAAGGTTCATAAACTGCTCTGACATCCCCATGGAAACAGAGTGTGAGGTCATAAACGGGGGATTAGCACCTCCAAGTCCTGGTGCAGCACAGGAGGTGGACACAGGCCTTCCCTTTGCTCACCAAAGGCAGGGGCCATTCAGGCTAGGGAGGGGGAAGAAACCCCGTTGCATAGCAAAGACAGGCAGAGGGTGAATCGCTGACTGGGGGAAACAGGTAAGGGGCAGAGGAGAATAGGCTTGTGATAGTCCCCTGCTGGCTGCTCAGCCCCACACTAACTGCTGGTACCCCTTCCTGCACACCCCACTGCTGTTGGGAGCCAGGCACCAAAAGGCAAGAGAAAGGGACTGCTCAGCCTGGAGAAAACATGACTCAGAGGGGTCTCAGCAATGTTCAGAAATACCTGAAGGGTGTAAAGACAACTGAGCCAGAATCTTCCCAGTGGTGTCCAGTGACAAGAGGCAATGGCACAAATTCAAACACAATAAATTCTGTCTGAATGTAAGCAAACACTGTCTCAACATGAGGGTGGTTCTCTGGAAGAAGCTTCCCAGGGAACTGTGGTAGGTCCATCCTGAGAGATATTCAAAACCTGACTGGACATAGTCCTGGCTAACCTGCTCTAGGTGACCCTGCTTGAGCAGGCAGCTTGGACCAGATGTTCTCCAGAGGCCCCTTCCAACCTCAACTACTCCATGTGCTGTGACTGCCCTACTGAGTGTTAGTGACGTGGAGGTGAGAGCAACTGAGGAAGGGAGGGCAGGCTCTTAACATGTGTGGCAGTTTTAATCCTGTGTGAATAAATGGTTCGAATGAGATGTGGTCTGTCCTTAAAAGACTGACAGAGTATGATGATAGGTCAACCTTCTCTGAAATGCTGAGTACACTTACAGAATCATAGAAGAGTTGGGGCTGGAAAGGACCTTAAGATCATCTAGTTCCAACCCCCCTGCCATGGGCAGGGACACCTCACACTCAACCATGTCACCCAAGGCTTTGTCCCACCTGGCCTTGAATGCTTGGGGATCTGCCAGGGATGGAGCATTCACAACTTCCCTGGGCAACCCATTCCAGTGCCTTACCACCCTTACAGTAAACAACTTCTTCCTTGTAGCCAATCTAAACTTCCCCTGTTTAAGTTTGAACCCATTACCCCTTGTCCTGTCACTACAGTCTTCAGTGAAGAGCCCCTCTCCAGCATCTTTGTAGGCCCCCTTCAGATACTGGAAGGCTGCTATGAGGTCTCCACGCAGCCTTCTCTTCTCCAGGCTGAACAGCCCCAACTTTCTCAGCCTGTCTTCGTACTGGAGGTGCTCCAGTCCCCTGATCATCCTCGTGGCCTCCTCTGCACTTGTTCCAACAGTCCCATGTCTTTTTTATGTTGAGGACACCAGAACTGCACACAATACTCCAGGTGAGGTCTCACAAGAGCAGAGTAGAGGGGCAGGATCACCTCCTTCGACCTGCTGGTCACGCTCCTTTGGATGCAGCCCAGGATACAGTTGGCTTTCTGGGCTGCGAGTGCACACTGAAGCCAGCCCATGTTCATTTTCTCATCGACCAACACCCCCAAGTCCTTCTCCGCAGGGCTGCTCTGAATCTCTTCTTTACCCAACCTGTAGCTGTGCCTGGGATTGCTCCGACCCAGGTGTAGGACCTTGCACTTGTCATGGTTAAACTTCGTAAGGTTGGCATCAGCCCACCTCACAAGCGTGTCAAGGTCCCTCTGGATGGCATTCCTTCCCTCCAGGGTATCAACCAAACCACACAGCTTGGTGTCATCGGCAAACTTGCTGAAGGCGCACTCAATCCCACTGTCCATGTCAGTGACAAAGATGTTGAACAAGACAGGTCCCAATACAGATCCCTGAGTGACACCACTCATTACTGGTCCCCAGCTGGACATATGAGTCCTGTTGCCTGAGCCATCTTTTACCCAGTTATAAGGAACTGCTTTTCCTTTTCCAATCTAATGCTGAAAAAGAGATGTGGAAAGACAAGACTGTTCACCTGTTGAGTTTGGGTTTCTTGGAAATATGCCCTTCAGGAAGTGGAGGTCTGTGGTTTGGCAACAAACCTGAAACAAAAAAATAAAGGCGTGAGAATATTTTGCAGTTCCTTCTTGCCTCTAGAGAATACAGAAGTTAGATTACACCTCACAAGCCCAGTCACCCAGGTCCCTACTGGGACAGCACAGCAAAAACTTGAGTAGAAAGGGTATTTTATCTTTAGTCACTGTTGAACCTGCAACCCCAGCCAAAGAGAAGCTAGGAGTTTTTGCTGCATAGAGAGAGGAAATGCACACCAAAGACACAGCCACTTGGCCTCACTGGACAGGCTTTTTGAGAAGACATAGGGCACTGGTGTCAAATCAGATCCCATCTCTAGGATGAAAAACTGACCATTAAAATTCTCAGTCCATTTAACCTGGATACAACTCAGGTACCGGGCATAAAGATCAGCACTACACTCTTGACTGTGTTAACCTGGGTCCTACTCCCAGGATAAAGTAAAAAAGCCTTCACATGGCAGATGGGAGACAGGTGCTACCATGCTATTAACAGGGTAGGTCAAGCTTACACTAAATCAAGTAATGTCAGATGCTGATATTTAATCATTAGTTATGAGAAACTACGCCACTTCCCAGATCTTTCTGCAGGGGTGTTTGCTGCCAAGGCAGGAGCCAAGACACATAGAAAGTGGAACAAGTAGCCTATGGTCCATCATCCTGTCCCAGCTCTTGGGCCATAATGAGTCTGCTGGGTGACTGGAGAATGACATCTCACTACTGAGCTACAGTGACTGGACAGGAGACCCCTCTCAAGGGCTTCTATGGGTACCCCATAATAAGGGCTTGTGTTAGGAGGAGGCTAGGTACCTGCACGGTGAGCCATCTTCACACAGACAGCAATCTTCTTGTGCTCCTCCAAACAAAGGCCTGTGATCCTTCGTGGCAACATCCCTCCATCAGAACGGATAAACTGACTCAGCAGCAAGACATCCTGAGGGACCAAGAGAAGGGCAAACCCATCAGTACTACTGCTACGTTAACTGCTGTGATTCTTAGGTATTGTGCTGACCCTCGCGCTGTGTACACAACTGAAAACAAAGCAAAACAAAACAATGATTCCTTCCTACGCGTTTTGGCTGCAGTCTGACACCAAGTGACTTCTGCTTTCTGTCACTCTGCCTGCCAGCTTAGCTCAATAAGTTCACTCAGATGGTCTGAGTCGTCCCTTGACTTCACCAGAGTAAACACATGATGTCAGTCGCAATGTTGCTACTTCATTGTCACTTGCTCCAAGATTCTAGCTAAGATAATGTTGTCCTAGGTACTCAGACACGGTTACACAAGACCTACAGATGGACAGTGTTTACACAACTTGAAATGCCATCACAGCTGCTGTCCCAAAGGTCGCAGATATGTTAGATCACCTCTGGCCCCCTCCTTGTCCCCTCAGAGCAGGATTGTTCTCTGCTATCTACTCTTCAAACTTTCATCCAGTTTCCCATGGTGGAACTTCCCTTATGTCTCTCTGGAGGGGTGGAGAGCAGGGAAATGGTCCAAGATCTTGCATGAAGCAGCTTTTTACAAGAAGAGAACATATGCTGATGAGAAAGACCTAACAGGATAAACTGTTGCTTTCAGTCCTTCAACTGTGCGTGCATTAGGTGGGGCTGTTACAGCTACGCTGGATGGAAGAAGCACTCAGAGCATGTGGAGCGTGTTTGTCTGTGACTTGAGAATCATTTAGATTGGGCTGCTGTTGACCTTTCCAATTAAGAGCTCTAGAAACATAAAGCACTCTTAATAAAAACAAAATGAAAGGAATCTCTACAATCAGATACTATCACAGGGCTGGGATGACCATTTTTTAAACACAGCAGCAACAGCTGTTGGACAAGTGTCCCATTAACTGTACACAGCAGAGCATCTCAGCATTTATATACATGCTCTCCACTTCCACACACAAGTGCGAATGTACCCATCAGGCCAACGCAGGCAAGTCCCCTTGACATGCTGACATCAGCATAAGTTGGTCCAAATAGCCTCTGGAGACTCTGTGCTTGCTTCTTCCCCATCTGTGGACAGATTTGTTGCTGGTTGAGAATTTACTTCTTCACTGCTGTTGTAAACATGTTGATAGTTGAGGTAGCTGGACGATGCGGAGGCTACGTGCCGGTTGGAAGGGACCTGCCAGGGAGCACCCTGACAGAAAGAGAACTCAAACCAGGTACGTCAGCATTTTACACCTCCCCTGTCTAGGGCAACAGGCAAGAACAAGGAGTACTTACTGCTTTTCACATGGGGTTACCATGACTCTGCCTGCTGTTCAGAGAGTCACAGACCTGCTCCCACTCCCTTATCTTTGCTCTTTTACAAAGAGCTCCCCAGCACATTCCTACCTCCATTTACTGCCCTTGCAAAAGCAAGCAAACACAAGTGGATATAAAATGAATATTCAGAAAACCTAGCTATCTAGGAATTATACATCCACCTCCACTGCAGAAGAGCAGCTCAGCTTTGAAGGGGGCTGCTGGAAGTCAGTATGGCTTTCTGGTAATGACCAGTTCCGACAGATGCTGTCATACAAGTGCTGCAGTCAAAATTTAGATGTTTTTTGTTTGGGGGTTTTGTGGTTTGTATTTTTCTTTTTCCTCCTTGCCTTCAATCCCACCCTTACTAATATCATCATGACAGACAACTTCCCTCTAGCTTTATCTCCCTTCTTTTCTACCTCCAGTTGTGTACAATGAACGTGTTCAGACTGATTTTCAGATCCAGCACCTCCAAAAATACAGCAGGTTAGGCAACTTCTCACTGATAAAAAATGACTTATCAAACAACATACAGTGTGATGGTGTATCAAAAGAACAAGAAAAGCACAGCTGAGAAACTAGCAGCAAGCTTCTGAGAAGCCATCTGTGGTTAAAATAGAAGCAAAGTGTCCTCAGCCCAGCTAACACATGGCCTTGCCAATGAGAACAGTAACCAGAGGGCCAGCAGGTGCTGGCTGCACAGGTGGAAACCGGACAGAGGCCAGCCGAAACAGTCCAAGGGCACTGACTTTTGGACACTCTTGAAATGCAGTGGATTGGATTCAGGAAACCAGAGCAAGTCTCCATCCCCTTTTCCCCTCATCTTTATCAATTCTCCAAGTCACTAACAGCTCAATTTGCCATTTAGCCAAAGTATTATCATTTCCTCAAGTGCAAATGGGCTGTTCAGTTCCAAGTGCCTAAAAAGTAAAACACTTCCTAGACTTTTCCACTAGACTGTTTCATTAGTCTGTGGGGAAGAGGAAAAAGGGAGCTGATGGCAAGTTTGAGACTGTTCCGGTTGCTGCAGCCATGAAAGCCTAAGTAGGCCACAGGCTCCTGAGAAGGGTGTGTGTGGTCCAAGTTATTTCTCATATTACTACCACGCCTCATGGAGTCACAAGCTTGTTATCAAGTGTTTCCATGCAAAGGCAGGAGGTAGGAAGCAAACGGAGACAGTCTTTCCCCCCCCCCGTGGAAAAAATCAGGAAAATCCATTCTCTGCTACCATCTCTGACCAACAGTGTCACCACTTGACCAACACCCTTGTGTGGCTGTCATTTCTTAACTAAAATCACCCATGTCCAAGCTGCTGCAGCTCCAAATTACACTTGCGCTGTTTGGCTTTAAGTGCTGCACACTTGACAGAAGGTTGGCTCATTTCTGAAGATCCCTACAGTTAACAACAGGCCATGTGCCGCTCCCTGAGTACTCACACAGATGCCTCTTACCACTGGGAGCAAGCAGACAGGTACAGCCAATTTTATGGGGCAGCTGTGGAGGGAAGCGAACAAGTCTGTAGAGCGGTCAACAAAAAAAATATATCTGGCAGGTTCTCATGGTGCCGTCATGTTCCATGAAATTCACATTTTGTGCTCGTGGACAGCCAAGCCTATAACCACGGATTTGCTTTAATCACTGGACAGCTCCCACGAGGCTGGACCCAGATTCCCAGCCCTGTAATCTGCAGCATTTGATGAAAACAACTTGGACTGAATTAATCTAGGGCTAACAGGCAAAGCTTGCACTTTGGTTTCCCCTAATTGCTGCCAAAGCAAGATGACATATTTACTGCCTACTCAGACTAATGATGTTTGAAGTAGAAAAGGGGGAAAATTAAAAACAAGTTTAGCCTTTACCTCTAAAAGGTCTGGATAAACTTGCTAAACGAAACACTATGTACAGCAAGTTCTTGTGAATAGATGGCAACCAAAATACAGAGGCATCTCTGCGTTTTAATATCTGCATGCGCTTTGAAACACAGGATCCTTGATTGATTACATGCAATTCATTAAAGCATTCATTTACCGCACAAAGAGTTCTGTCTGTGTAGCCAAATTATTACTGGGCTGTATCAAACAAGTCTGCCAGTCATTATTTCCAGTTATACAAGAGTTTAGCTTTTCCTTTCTCCCTTACCCCTGGGAGCCATACACCATTCTCCAGGCATTTCATAACAGGATTGCAGGTTTCAACCCAGTTGCATCCTGACAAGGACCAAAATATTTTATTTTTTTAATCTCCAATGGATGCGAAAATAAATCAACTGAGGTCTCAGTTTCAATGGTCAGACCCATGCAGACCACAAACCATGGGAATTTATACCTTGGGCTCTGCTGTACCAAGCCTCAGCAGAGACTAAGGGCTGAACTGGCACAGACAACTGCAGCCCCCCACACCACAGCTGAGGCAGGTTAGAATCATGACCTGCTAGTGCTCACAATGCCTGTTCAGTTGATTAATAACTTTGGAGACATTGGTCCCCCAGTTCTCTGACAGCCAAAGCAACTCATTATGCCACTACTTTAGACGGTGCTAGTTGCACATGACAAAAGGAAAGTCCTGTGAGGTCATATTACTCAGCTCCCTCAGGGGCTAATTCAACACTTCCCTTTTCATAGTGCCTCATTCAGTCCAATTACAAGCATCCCAAGCAAAAAAAGCTCACACTTTCCCTTCTGTGCAATTGACTGATCTCAGCTTATCAATCTCAAAGGAACCACTGTGATCCACCTATTATGATCTCTTACCAAGCATAGATTATAGGTTATGCTGTATGAACTAAGCTCTATATTTTAACAAAAATAGCTGTTCTCAATTTACAGACTTACAGGACAATTAACCAGTGAGTAAATTGTGACACTGTTTAATTACCCACAGTTAAATGCCTGTACTTTATTATTTAAGCATTTCAAATTTCTGCTGCTCATCACTGCTGCAGCAAAGAAGAATAGACAGTACTTTTATGCAGAAAAGGGAGATTTTATTCACCTTAACATTTAAAAGCCTGAAAATCTGTGACTGGTACAAACCTGTCAAACATATAAGGGACTTACTCATGTAGAAAAGGCAATTTACTCCAGAATTGAAATTTCTCCTAGTTCTCATCAGCCCCACAGAGGAATGCTTCTAAATATTGAGGTAAGAAACTCTACAGTTTGGAAATGACTTTCTAGCTTTTTGTCTAGGTTCTCCTCTGCTCTACAGCAGGAGTACTGGATATATATATACATACACATCAGGTACATACGCATTCAAAAAATTACGTAACAGATAGGATGGACATGTTTCTAGTTTGTCTCTCAGGGCCACATTTTCTTAGGAATGATCTTGGCAATGATTCTCAAGACTCTGGCTGCAGGATCTCTCCTCACATTTGGTTTTCTCTTGCCTCCATAGTGAATAATAGAAATCAGGATCTAAATAAATCAAAACTGAAGTGTGGAAGAAAACTTATAACCTTAGTTCACTCTACCAATACAGTTAAGACTCATCCTTTACATTGTCTGTTGGGACCAACACCCTGCTTCTAATCCTGAAATTCAGGCTCTACAGCATCACACTGTCATGTTGCCTAAAAAGGCTTTTCTGCCTCTCAGTGGCACTGTTATCTCTATCTGCAACAGAGTCTTCCACAGTCAGAAGGAGAAAGTAAGTCTCCATACTAACTTCCAAGATTTAATCTGCTCCTGTAGCTTATTTCATCCCTGAGCATCAGTTTATAGTTTCTCTGGACTCGTTAATGTGTGACTTACGGAATACTCTCTGGAAGTCTGCAGAACTACCTGGTTTAATGAAACTGTTGACCCCTTGCATTTAGGAGTCACATAAAAATGTATTAACCTTAAATATTTTCCAGTGTGGTCTGTTTTGATCACAACACAGTTCAGCAACCACAGAGGAGGAAAGAGCTGCAAGAAACTGCTACATTCAAACACAAGCAAAATAAAACAGACGTGATCTGTTCTGTAGTACTTTTCATACCTTAATGGTATGTGCCATTTTTCCTGATTTTTTATCATTTGCAAATTGCTCTATTTTTAGCTTTCTCAGACTGTTGAGAAACTAGACCAGAGAACACTAAATACTCCACTGTTCCCAGTTTATTTCACCATTTAATATTGCATCCAGCCTGAATCAATCACTGACAACCCTCAGATCCTGAAAAACTTTTATTTCTGCAACACAAGCTTTGAAAGATAGTAAACTAGTATTTCATTTACATCTCCCATCTGTTGTTTCACCTGCCTGGAGTAACTGCAAGTATTTTATCTGGCACCACTGCTGTACTCACATTCTTCATAATTCATGAGTCATAATTAGCCCTATACAACAGGTTGGTTTTAGTCCTAGTTGACACCATTTTACTTGGAATTCGCAATGTCTGAGTTACCAAATGGTAGTCATCAGCATCATTCTCCTTCCTCTCTCAGCTACTTAGGATTTCACTTGCTATTTTTAAAGCATTTAGTGATTCCTTAGGATTTTTTTCAGGCTTTTAAACAAAAAACAAAATCCTGCAAGTGAAATAATGTGTTTTTTAGCTAATTACCTTTAAGATCTTGGGCTAAATACAACTCAGGCCTGCTGGTCAGTACCTAATTCAATACTTAAATTATTTATGTACCTGTTTTTCCTGTTGGTTTACATTTGCTATTCCTACCTAGATATTAAAACATAATTTTTCTTTTGTGTACGTCCTAGGACTGCATGTGAGCAGCTCAGTCATTCTGCAGCCAATGTGGCTTTCAGTCCTCTACTCTCGTTAATGGGCTTTCTCACACAGATTTCTTTTCCTCCAAGTGCATTTATATCTCTCTTACCCTAATCCTATTGACATTAAGTTATTTTGAGTTTGCTGTTGCCTTATCTTACTAACAGCATGTTCCTGTCTGGTTTTCTTCTTTTCTAATTCCAGTACTGGGTTTTTAGCTTGCTGGGAGGGCACTCAGTCCTTTTGTAAACTGTGTTTGAATGACTTCTTGTAAAGTTAGATTCTGCATCTTGTATCTCATGCTTACTCTAAAGTGTCTTGACTATTGTGCTTTTGTTTTAAAGCATTAGAGGATTTCACTCCCATCTTCTACATTTAGTGTTAGTAATCCTCTCATTAGTTAATAAACTTCTCATTAACATTTCCTGCAAAAAGCTTGATTCAAACCTATTTCTGATGTTGCAAGGGATGTAAACACATATGCTCTCCTTCATACCCATCAAGACTTTAGAAGTTATATAAACCAGTTGTTAACAGACAGTGACTCAGTGAGAAATGGTAGTGCTTGAAGATATATAATTGATCTACTCAAGTCTTTTGGCCTCTCTGGAGTTAGAACAGGCCTTTATCAGTGGACTGTATGTTGCATTCCAGTTTGATTCTCCTGGAAGCGCAATGCTGAAAGGCAGCAGCTGGGCACAAAAGAGATATATGACCTTCTCAGATCAGATGGCCATGTGTATAATTCCAAACCTTCTATTTGATATGAGGTCATCCTTCTTTTTCAAAGGAATACCATCAGCCAAGGCAAACAATTAGTGTTTAGGAAGCTTTTGTTAAGTCAAAAAGAAGCAGAGATAGAGTTAGCTATCTTCACAACACAAAGCAAAAGAGAGAGAGAATGGGGGAACTCTCTTTCATTAAACTTACCACGTAATCGTACTTATGCTTCAGGTTCCAGCGACAGATGGGACACTGGCCAGTGGGGTTTGGAGGAGTTGGTGCTGCAGCATTTTTATCCTCTATAATTCTCCCTTCGATCTAGGAAACAATTCAGAGGATAAAATGCTCAGGAATTGTTTAGACCTCTACCAGCACCTGTGACATGAGGAATACTTTTCATCAAGTGCACAACATGTTGACCACTCTTGTGTACATACAAGGGGAAGAGTATCTGCATTATCCAACTTGCTTACCTGTAGATATACCAAGCACTTTGCATATACACAGGCTATGGAGAGAAGAACAAATCCAAGGGGCACAGAGAACCATTTGGTAAATTCACGTATATGATTTACTAAATGTAAACTAGCTCACAGTCAGTGTGAAGTTCTCATGTCTCCCTGAATTCCACTTATTGCAGTACTCCTATGAAGCACCATGCCTTGAAATTGTAGCAGCCTTTTAGCCAAAAGCTTTAAACCACATTTTTTTTCTGCAAATACAAGAAAGTCACAGAATAGCAGATGGCCACTGCAGGTGAAAACACACAGGGGCTTGCTAAACTGTAAGTCACCAACAGGAAAAATTCTTAACAAAAGTTAAATTTAAGAAATGACTGTCAGGAAATGACTGTGGATTTTTACTTTCTTTTTTTTTAATCCAGTTTAATTCCCTGAACAATTCCTTTAGCAGATCATTTTGTCATCTTTTCTGTATCACTATGAAGTGGTGACACCCAACACTCAACGTTTTCTCCAAATTAACACAAAGAGATGCAGAAGGTGTGTGGGGGAAGGACTTGAGAAATTTGTTTTCTAAATGTAGATGTTAGGAATATGAAGCCTATTTACATGTGCACTTGCCTTTTTTTGAGGGCTTATGAATAGAAGCAAGAGCTATCTCAAACTGCAGATGAATGAGACAGAAAAGACAATAAAACTAAGCCAGTTCTTTTTCCTCCAAAATATTCTGGAACCTTCCTCTGGTCAAGGTAAGATTAAAACCAGATTTTGAACACCAAATGATACTCTCAAACAGGGCAAGCACCAGAGGGTTTAAAAACAAACCCTGGGTGGAATGCAATGTTACTTTAAAGAAAAAAGCTGGCTGATTTAGACTGAGCCATCAGTTTCTGTGCCTGAAAACCTGAGAAGAAAAAAGCATGATTTTTTTCTGTAAGTGTGCATGGGAAACTGGCATCCAGCTGAACTGTCAGAACTATTTTTAAACCATGTTTTTCTGTCTTTCTTGTCTAGTGATGGAAAAATGGCAACAGATAAGTTTTATGTAGTTCAAGCATTTTGCTACCTCAAAGAGAGAAAATATTGTAAATTTTTAAGTAAGACTCCTCCCCCCACAAGTAGAACAGCCAGTTTTCACAAAATCAAAAAACTTACTATGAATATAAAACATAGGCCAGTGTCTAATTTTCTGTTAATTAGTAAAGCCAGTTTTCTGGGAAGCCAGTGTATCCAGGCTTGATTTTTGCCAGTTTGCCTTCAGACTTTAATTTAACTGTAATTCCATCTTGGAAATAAATAAAGATTCAGAAGACAATGTCAATACCATTTCTTCTTGAGATAAATTTCAACGTACAGTTCTTTAGCAATTATTCCCCAACTACTGAGGATTTTCATATTGTTAACCTACCCAGATTTTAGTCTTCTGTTAGAGAACTAAGAGGAAATACAGGGACTCTACATTCTCAGTATGCTGATGAAATACAGATTTCTCTGAGATTCACTCATCTGGTTCATGTCAAACACTTCCTTCAATACTAATAAAAGCAAGGACACATACAAAAATGAACGTAGAAAGATGGATTCAGAAATACTGATGCAGAGTTGGTAGGATAAATGGAGCGAACAGAGGATATGCCAAGAAGACTATAAGCCCTTTGGTTGCTCAATTTGCACTATTTGTTACAAGATGTTCCTCATCTATGGGTACTGATGGATCCTAGACTGATGCTAGGATATTACACAGTAGAAAGTCTCCCTTATGCTTCTACAATGAGCCAGGGAGAATGATTTTTCTAAAGGGCTCAGCTATTGCAATGCATAACTTTTTTACTTCAAGCCTCAGTTAATGTCCTGGCACTTTGTGATTATAATATGCATTCCCTCTGAAACTGAGGGCAAAGTACAGCAATCTACTGTATATGTTGCACTGGTGTGTGCACTTCCCCCTTGGTTTTGTTAAAACGACTTCAGTGCACGATTGTGAGCACTTCTCTTCAGGTCTCTGGGCAAAGATTAATAATCTGGCACTTGAAGAGAAAAAAAAAAAAGAGACTTTCCACTATACCAACTCACACCTTCACCTTCTTTTTGTTGACAGTCTTTGAGATCTTGCTAAATACCATATTCTATTAGATATTATATAACTAAAATACAAGCAGCATGCTCCATTTAGGTTTCCAATATAGCAACGCCCACTAACAAATGTAACAAGAAGGAAACTCAAGACCTTCAGAGGCATGGTCAATCAGGTTTCGCCTGTTTCATTAGCAAGCAAAAAAGTCTGTCCCCTCCTCATTATTATGTATATACAGATTAGCATTTAGGTGCACTGTCTTCTAGCTATTCCCAAATAATTCCTGCTCTGCTCTTGTATTTACACAAAGTACCTGTGCTGCCTGTCTCCAGCTAAGGCATAGATTGCTACTAGCATATATAATGTGAGCAGAATAACGCACTCTCTCCACTCCTGCACCCTCCACCAAATTTCAGTACTTCTTGTAAAAAATGAAAATTCACTTGATGAGCACCATCTGATCTGCTGCAGCTTATTAAGTAAAATTCTAATTCTTTTGGTTGATCTTTTCCTTCTCACCTTAAACCGTAGCTGAGAAAATACTCTTCTTTATCAGTTACTACAGAATTTCTGTTTTATTTTCTGGAGCAGTTTTCCTTTAGTATTTAAGGCATCCCTTTGACAATACCCCTCTGAGTGAAAATTTTTCCTTAACAAACCAAGTGCGTTACAAGATGCAAACTCTGTTATCACCTACAGTCACTATGGCATACTCAGTGATAACAAACACAATACAGAGCAAAGGCAAGTTGTGTGGGCCATGAAGCTGGTAGAGAGACATCCTATGACACCACAGTGTTGCTGGCACAGGGTGAAGTGACAAAGCCACCAGGCAAACCTCTTTCATGCCTCCTTGCACTCAAAGCGATGCCAAGCGTCACCTTTAAGAAATGACTTCTTCTCAAAAGTTCATTTGAAGCAGGCATCTGAAGAAATGCCTCTTGCATTTTGGGTCCTGAATGCCTCTGGTCAGGGCTTCCAACTTTCCTGGGGTACGGGGAGGGGTTTAGCACTATGGGTGGCTCTGACTGGATGCACCCATCACCAGCAATAGGATGACGACCCCAACCTTTGGCTGCCAAGCCCTCCATTGCTCACCTGCATTTGCAACACACTCCTACTCTGGTTTTCCTTTCACACCCTGCGATAGAACCATAGAATGATTTGGGTTGGAAGGGACCTCCAAGGGACATCTAGTCCACACCCCTGCAATAAGCAGGGACATATTCAACTAGATAAGGTTGCCCTGATGTCTTTCAAGCAGAAAAGCGACCTTTTTACCCTCGTTTATTTTTCTTTTGGACACTGCAGTGAGGCCTTGGTGGACAGAGACACACACAACGGGAGGCTGAAGGACAGAGAAGGGACAGCAAGGGCAACTACTGAGGAAAAGGGGTGCAGGGACTTACTGTGGTCGTATTGCCTTCAGTCACCTCCACGACTGCGAAAAAAGAAAGAGACGGGAGGACAAAATGAGACTCATTCAGACTAACAGGAGCAGTATTTTGGAGGGGGGAGAGGGTGAAATACAGCGCACACAGCCGCCTCTCGCGGCCGCGGTGAGGCAGCGGAGAGCGGGCCGGGGCAGAGCCAACCCCCAGACTCACCCTCCCGGAGGGTTCGGGCCGGCGGCGACGTCCAACCGCCGCCAAAGAGCCCGGTGAACAACCGCCGCAACCCTCCGCGCAGCAGGCTGGGCGCCGCCATCTTGCTGTCGCTGTCGCCCACCGTCACTCTGCTTCCGCCGGGGGAAAGGCGGGCTCTGCCCGCGCCATTTTGATACGGCGTCTTTCTCCGCCCATGGCACCTGAGGGGAGGGAGGGGTCAGAGTCTGTTGTTCTTTGCCCTGCGTTTTCCCCCTGTACGGTTTAGCTGCTCCTCAGTACAAGAAAGACAAGGAATAAATAGAGAAGGTTCAGTGGAGGGCCACAAAGATGATTAGGGGCTTGGAGCATCTTTCTTAATGAGGAGAGATTGCGTGAGCTGGGCCTCAACAGAGTCTAAAGAAGACTGAGAGGGGATCTCATTAATGCATATAAATATCTCAAAGGTGGGTGCCAGACACTTTTCAGTGATGCTCAGTGACAGAATAAGGAGCAGTGGCCATAAGCTAAAACACAAGAAGTTTCATCCCAGTGCAAGGAAGAGCTTCTTTACGTTGAGGGTGGCAGAGCGCTGGAACAGGCTGCCAAAAGGGGTTGTGGAGTCTCCCTCTTGGGAGATACTCAAAGCCTGTCTGGACACGGTGTTGTGTAACCTGCTCTGGGTTTGGACAAGATGATCTCCAGAGGCCCCTTCCAACCCTAATGATTCTGTGATTCTGATTCTTTTTGAGCTTGGTTTGGATGGCATGGAGGTGAATCTAGAGGTAGTGCTTGCTGTGTGTTAGTTATGGAGTTGTTACGGAGGCCAGAGCTACACTCTGCCATAGCTCATGAGTCTCCAGTGAGAGGAAGGGCAAGGGGTGGTTTAGTTTAAAGTGTGGTGGAGTGGCTTCTCTGTTTGGATCGGCTCGGAAGTGACTCCTGTACCAGGGGTGGAGGTTGGTGTTCAGGTCAGCTGTGGGGTGCAGGGAAGGGGATTGTTTCAAATCTGCAGTTTGCATCTGTATCTGACAGGGGTGCGGAGGTCAGAGCATGTTCCTGAACTGGCTTTTGTAATTTGTCAGGTAAAGGTTTGAAGCAGCATGTTGCCAGGCTGTAAGCTTATTCCTGTAACCAGTTGGTCCAGTTTAAGTATTCTCCATTTTTGTTTTAATATCACTTGCCTTTGGTGGGTCTTGCACAGCTTGTCGGCTGCTGAGTGACTTTTACTATCATCCTTCTTCTTGTGCCTCATCTTTTAGCTTCTTCCATCAGGCTTTGATGGAAGATGGACTAGAGGTGCCCGCTGGGAGTGTGTGTCAGATAGCTGGGACTTCGGATACCAACAAACTATTTGTTTTAGATGGTAATCCTGTATCTTCATGAAGAGCGTTCTTAAGGTTGAGTTGGACTGTAGTCAATAGCAAAGGTCATTTGTGGGGTTTCCCCAAAAGCTTGTTTGCTTTTTCTTTGTAATTTCAACTCTTCAGAAAAATCCTGAAGGCAAAACTGACAGAGATAAAGTGCCTTGGAAGTCATGTGCATTAATGCACATTCATGCCATTCTGTTTCAACAGTGGTCAACAGTGCTCACCTGAGATGTTCTGTACATTCTTCTCAGTAGCTAAAATGTGTAAAATAGAAATTGTGACATAAATGTGAAATTTCATGTAAAGTAAGATGTGATCTTCCTGTTTCAGGAGGTCTTCCACCTCCTTCTTGTGTGGTACACTAGCTTCTTGTTACAGTCCAGTCGGGTAACCTCTTTCTGTGGCACATCTAAGCTCTTAGCTCCAGGACTGTCTGAAGAAGTGGGAATGAAAGCAGGGCTTCTGTCCAGACTCTTGTGCTCTATGCCGAGCAATGGAAATGGGGCTATCCCAGTTAGTTAGAGAACAAACGGCAGTAGGAGAGCTTGCTGGAAGAGATCTTTTGCCAGATTATGCTATATAATGATTTCTAGAAGTAGGGTGATTTTTGGCTTGTCCAAAAGCTTAAACATGAGAGCCAAACAAAATATTTACTGCCATCCAGTCCAGGGATAACTTCCTTATGAGGAGAAGGAACACTCTTAGGCTCAGTGGTGTAGTGATGTCATGTTTTTATGAGTTGCTGCTTTACTTTTTTTTTTTTTTTTAAATTTTATAGAGAGTTTTATTCTAGTGGAAGGAGTTTAGCTGCAACAGCCTAACAGGGGAGTTATTCAATGGCTTAATTAAATGCAATTTCTTATGTTGGCTTCCTTGCATCTTGTGATGGGGAAAACTGAAGGGGTGGGTTTCTATCCGTGGGATAGAAACCAACCATTGGTAAGCATAGTGCTGGCTCACCATGCTAAAAGATAGGTAGACAGAGGAGCAAGGGCTGTTCAAGAGTTTCTCTATGCATAGGACTTTTGATGCAGATACGTAAGCAGCACTGTATTTGGTTGGACAGAAGGAGGCTGGCAGCACAGTGATAGTTCAGATACAGTAAGTACTCCAATTGCTTGCCTCACCTTCAAAGAAATGCTGTCTCTAATGGAATTTCAGTGACACATAAATTAATGCAAAGAAGGAAAACAGTTGTTTTCTTAAAAAACAGCAGTCTGGTTTGAGCAAATTGCCTCTACTCCTGAGATGTTTTGTCTCCTGAGTATTTTCTACAACTGTTAGTAATGCAGAACATTGAGTCCCAAGGAGACAAACAAAGCATGTGCCAATTTGAGTTGAAACCCATCATCACTTTCCAAGTTTGGAAATTTGACATATTTCTGATTTCTTGCAGATAGTTTTTGAATGTGTTTATTTCAGCAAGACCTTGTATTCAGGGGAAAAGAAAAATAGCCCTGAATGCTATGTCTCTGCACAAGAGAGAAAATAAAGTGATTTTCTTTCTGTAAGTCAGTTCAGCCATGGTCTGTGATTTGTCAGCACTGCGGAGGGTCATCCAGTTTAGTTAGAACTGAACGTTTCCAAGGGATGTCGCTGGCCATTGAAGAATGACTCCTTTTCCTTTTGGATTAAAACTGAACCTGTGCTCCCAAGTAGGTCTGGTCAAGAGCAAGGAAATACACCATTTTAGATGAGAAATGTATGTCCTAGCTGCTTATGGTCTCCAGAGATTTTATGGGACTGTTCTCAAAGAAATGGTATTCCCTTCTTTGAGATGCTTTGGGATTTGACATTGTAGATATTCTGTAAGGCTTCATTTTTCTTTTCACACTAATGTGTGTTCTGGTCTTATCTAATAAAACAGAATATGTTTTGCTGTCTTTCTGATTTCCTATAACATATTGCTATTTTCTGCTTCCAACTACAAAGAAACTTTTGTGGTCCTTTGGGCCTTTTCTGGGCCGTTGAGTGCTTGTGGATGATGTGTATATCTGCTCCAGAGCCTTACCCGTGCAAATAGCTTATGAAGGCTGAGGCCGTTCCAACCAAACATGATTAAAAGTTATAGAAATGGAGATGGAAAAAGCTATTAGGTCACATAGTTCCCACATGCACTCCCCTGGACCAGTACAGGTTTGTTTCCAATGGTACATTTTTGGTGCTTTCCAGAAGGGGTCAGTGCAGGTCAGTGTTCACTTTGCATCCAACAGTTTGCCTCCCTTCCCCCTCCTTGCAACATTAGGAAAACCGGAATCTGGTGACGAGTAGGTTGCAAAATGGCTAAAATGTACATTATAGCATGTAATATAATGTTGGGTGACCAAAAGCAGAAGAAATGTCTTCAAGTCCAACAACTGATCATCCAAGATTTTAAATTAGTGAGCTCTTCAACTTGTTAGCTATGTAGGCATATTAAATGTGGCAGATCCTGAGAACTGCTCTGGGGAGGCCCAGTTGTAGCAAAAAAGACACCAAGTCACAGTTTTGTCTAGTCCATATTTAGAACCTATCACAGTAATACTCTATAGTTACATTAAAAAAATGCCTGGAGAATTCAAATGAAATTTTTGATTGTAAAAAATATGTGTCAACCCCCCTCTTAAGTCTGAAGAAGGGAAGAGAGTAACAGTCACATTGCACTGAAAATGCAGTTCATCCTACTCAAGCACTGCAGTACAGCAACCTTTCTGAAGATTGTTCCAGTGTCATGAGTCTGTTAGGGCACAGGGGCTTCTGCAGGGATCATTTCACATATGTGAGTCAGGTGTCCTGGTGGAGAGTGGCCACAGCAGGAAGGGCCCATTCCACACAACAGCATCTTATGGGTTCTGAAAAAGACTTCAGAACATGGAGGAGAGTAACACTGGGACAGAACTTAATAATTTGATGCAGGGATGGGGATGAAAAGGTGACTGGAGGCGGTAGGAAGGAAAGGCTGCAAAAACAGCAGGGAGAGATGGCAGTCTGGTAGAAGAGTGAGCGACTCACTTGAAAATAACTTGTTTATATTTTTAAGGTTTTATTATTTTCCCAGTGGGTATGGTTATTTTTCAAAGTAAAATAACCAAGTAATAATTTCATTGCATTTCTTTCCCAGATTTCAAGCTAAGTGTAAACAGGAAAAATCCTTTGGGAAAATTAATCCAACTTCCTTTTTTCAGAGCACTTCGGTTCTGTTTCTGTCCCGCTCCTCTCCTTATATATTTTCACTGCTACTGTTCTTATACC
The DNA here is from genome assembly GCF_034315485.1 of Pezoporus occidentalis. Taxonomy (NCBI): domain Eukaryota; kingdom Metazoa; phylum Chordata; class Aves; order Psittaciformes; family Psittacidae; genus Pezoporus; species Pezoporus occidentalis. The sequence continues at coordinate 4,108,332 of NW_026915376.1, forward strand.
CAGTATATGGGGCATTGCTGACACCAGCTGAAGTAGCTCAGTGATGGCATTTGTTAGAGGGAGAAACCTTTAGGATCACTGAAAATCACTTCTGATACAAAAATGATAAGTTCTGAGATTTTCAGTGTTTAAAAAATACTAATGACTTTTGACATTTTGGGAATGTTCCATATGGGCAAGTCAAAATGATGGAAAACAACTGAACCACTTGTGCTGAGATTTGATCTCTGACAGTTAATAGGTCTGCATGAGAGAATTGTAAGGAACAAAACCTCTGTAACAACACCATGGCAATCAGACCGGCAAACTTCCAAAGCTTTAATTTTTCCAGATGTTAAGTGCCTTTTTTTTACTAACACAGGTGAAGGAGGGACTTCAGAAAAACAGACAACGAAAAGCATTGAATTCGTAAGGGGTGGTTGCCATAAAGACCACCACATTGTTGCATGTTCAGATACCAGTGCACTGAAACACAAGCAGTGTTAGTTTGCATTAAATGAAGTCAGAGGGTTTATCTGGGACATAAAATTAAGATGTTTTATAAGTTTTGAAATACATTTGTATTTTTTTTTTGTATTAAAAATGTTGTGTCTTCAGGCTGTGTTACAGTGAATGCTGAGTTTGCTTTCAACAACAGACGTGCTTGTAAATGGCGAGGATGAGAAGGAGGAGACCTGGAGTCCCCTGGGTCATTCGCATGAGGAGAATCCTGGGGTGGTCTCTCACTACTGAGTCACGGAAGCCTGAGGCCAGCTGTCTGCATCAGTGTTCTGTGCTGTTGGCTGCAGCACATATAGCCTTGACTCGGTTTCCTCTCTTGTTGCCACCAAAGCCTGAGGTTTACCAGAAAAGCCTTGGGAAAGTGTAGGCAAAACCCAGTGATGCCCAATCCTTCCTTCTGGCAGACGGATGCGTTATTTTAGAACCTGTTTCACTGAGTATTTAATGTGGACATCTGTGTGCTTCCTTGTCTCTGAGTGCAGGAGGATCCGCAAGCTCAGCCTTAGATTACTCCACTCAAGATTTACATGGGGCTGTCTGAGCACAGAGCAGGCTCTGCAGCCTGGTCCAGCCAAACCATTAAACACCTAAGACTTTCAGTGAAGTAGAATTTTTGTAACAATGCATGAAGACTGAAATGGATTGTAGGAGAGGATGCCAGCTGGGTTTATACTTTGTGAGAAGAGTAGAGGCTCTGTCATAACAATGAACTTTGCAGTCCTCTTCTTGCTCTTCTTTACAGATTTAGCTCCATGAGATTGGAGTGGGGGAGGCCCGTGCTGTGCTCTGATGTTGGACCATGATGGGATGTGATGGAGAGATCTCCAGCAGGGTTTTACTCTTATGGCTCCTCTAGCCAGATGGCTTCAATCTACTGACCAATTCTCTGTGCTTTGTGTGAGGTCTGTATGCAATTTAAATGGAGCCTGTTCTCAGCTAGTTTTGCCTTTTCTTTGCCCCCTCCCCCACGTGCACGTATATTCCCAACTGACCCTTTTCATGCTTCCCCTTTTCTCTAGCCGTTAAGGGAAATTATGCTGGCACCATACAACAAATATATCAGCTGGATTCGCCTCAAAGCCCTTCACTTCTGGAGGCTTTCAGTCATCTAACTCCTCTGAGTATTTCTGAGAAGAGTGCTCGCTTAGGCAACTGTGCTGTTGATGTAGCTCTTAGAGTGCTGTTTCTTTGTGATGCTGCTGTTTTCTGGCTGGTTAGAAGTTTAGGATGTGGCACTTGTTGTACACACCTATTTTTGCTACTGCTATGAGTCCTAGCAGATTTGGCTTGATTAGCCATTTACCTGAACCTCAGTTTATCTTTGCATTTTGCAAATCTGGAAGGAATGTATTTGCTCTCTAGTTATTTTACATCTTCTGATACTGTTCAGCATGAAAGCCTCAAATATAATGACAAATAAAAGCAGGGACTGCCCTACTCACTGCATTTTTATCACTTAGCACCAAAATTACACTGAGTAGCAGACAGCAGGAGACAGTATTATTAGACAGTCTTCTAAATAGAAAACAGAAAATGGAAGAGTGATAGCAGTACAAGACAGTAGGACAACTCTGTTTTATTTCAGGGATCATCAAGCATGCTTTCTGGACTGGTGTGTTGGAAAAAAGATCAGCTGGGCTGCAGGGATGGTTGTTGGTTTATTGAAATTAGTTTTACATCATCCCTAACCATAAGTGCTGTCTGCTTTGTAATCTGTTGCATTGCATTTTTTAGTGAATTCTTTAAACATTCAGTGGCTTGGAAGAGACTTGGAGGCTACTGGAGAATAATAGTGTTGCCCTCCTTGCCAGGCAGGTGAAAACACAGCATGGTCTTGCGTTTCTTACAGCTTCCTCATATGAGCCACAACCAGCTGGATACCTTATCTGTTTAGAGACAGATAAGGGAAAAGGGAATTTTCCTTGCAGAAGGAAGGGCACAGGAGCACTTTTATGACACTTTCCAGTTCTGGTACGTTGGACTGTAGGGTCTACATGGCCTCTGCCATGTTGTGCAGCTCAGAGAGCTATTCCACTGATGAGGATTTCCGGAGTGTATTGAAGCACAGTGCTCCTTCTCTTTGCATTTAATTTCTGTCAGTTCTTTCTGGGAAAGGCATTCGGTGTCTGTTTGTTTGAGTGATAACAATAAGCAATTCTCATTTTGATATCTGAGATGTGGAAGTAAACTCCCCTTCTGACCTTGAGGATACTTGTTTCTGGTACCCTGCAGATCTCGTATATAAACAAGAAGAGCTCTGCCTTCACCCCGCACACCCCCCCCCCCCCCAAAAAAAAAAACCAAACCCACAAAAAAACAAACAAACCAACAACAACCCAAAACAAAACTGTTAACTAATCTCACTGAGTGAACCAGAGAAGAATATGAGCTTGGCATGCAACAAGAAAGCTGAGACAGTGCTTAGCAGAGATGAAAGTGAGATACTGATGGCCAGAGTTTAATTGGGTTTTCATAAAACATGCTGTTCTTCACAATTTGGCTAGTGCTTGAGAGTTTCTTTTTATGAGTCTGGCAAGACAATGAAACTTCATTTGCTTTGCAAGTGGAAAAATGAACCAGAGCGATATTCAGAAGAGCACTAGAACTCTTTGTTTCTTGTACTAAGAAGCAATTCAGCAGCAAGGGAATGAGAGCCTCCTGCAGCCATAGAAGCACAGTTTAGCAGTAAATCAGCTCAGCTGCAGTCCTCACCACATGATATTCTTTAGTTGTCACTGGGGAGAATTCTGCTCATCTCCAGACATCAAGATTTTGACTTGAGTTAATATTTATTTCCATTTTTACATGTGTGCTGTACAGTGATGGATGGGGTGTGTTAACCTTCTACTTTTTAACACCTGGTCCACACCTGTTTGGGATCTCATTCGCTGTCCTGCTGGGCATCAGGTCTTGAACTTTGTTGGATCCTGGATCTCAAGCCAACTGAGGATGGTGAACAACTTTGCAACTCTTGGCCAGAGGGCTTTTTGTTTTTAAAGTTGGAGAGTTTGATAGGTTTTGTTTTGCTCTTGAGTGAATATTTGTTCTCATGACAAAAACATTTCACAGTAAGCTATTTCCATTTGACAGCTCTTTGGCAGCACATGTGTGAAATAAGTTGTTTTGTAGTCCAGTTCCTACTGGGTGAGAATATCCCTGTCTCAGAAAGGCACTGGACTTTCATCGTGCTCATTGATAGTTCAATCGAAGAAGTTTTGGACTAAATATTCCTCAGAGTTGAAACTTGCTAGGGAATGTAGAAGTTGATCCTCCAGCACACTGTGAAGAAACTTGTTCTTGTCTTGCCTGTGCAACTTCTTTTGGGTAAGAAGGGCATTCTGCTCTCCAGGGCTGTGGATTCAAGCACATGAAATTCAGTACAAAAATTTTAAATCAAAAAAAGCCAAATGGCATTGTTTAGAATCCTGTTGTAGCATGTTTTCTTAATTTGTACTGCAGGAGTGTTAAATATTAGTATGTGAGCACCAGCCAAATTTAGGTTGGTCAAGACTAGAGAAGAACACTGAGCAAGTTCAGAGCGACTCAGCTAAGCTTACTGAAAAGGCAGCTCAGTGGCAAATTAAGTTCCCTGTGGTATCCACAGAAGATAATGCATGACTGGGAGAAAACTCATTTGCTCAGACGTCTTCAATTGCTCTAATTTTATCCCTTTAGTCTAGAAAAAGACCTGAACGACACTACTGAGTGTGTTCATCAGTATCACTGAGAATATACTTGATTGGGCATTGTGTGAGTGGCAGTATGTGGAGAGTCACTGTAGTTATTAATAACGTAATTGAAAGCCAGAATAAGCATTATGAGTCAGGCTTTTAAATTAATACCAGCTCAAATTTGGATGGTGGACAGGTTGCTAAGTAGATTTACATCTTCCTCTGACTTGTTTGGTAGCTTTTTCTAGAGGTGAGATACTGAACTATAGGTTTTGGGACTAATACAGCAGAGTGATTAACTTGTTCCACATTTGCTGGTTTCTGTCTGTATGGGCTAAAGGAGGTGGCGAGTCAGGACTGAGGTACATGGAAGGAGCTGTGCTTTGAATGTGGGACTAGAGCAGTTGGGATGATTTAAGTGAACGCCAGGACTGGCCAGCAGAGATGGGTTATGGGATCACAGAGCTGAGTTGTGATTAACTTGTGAGTAAACCAGCATGTTGCTGTGGCACTGCGGCTATCAATCAAGACTCGAAGACAGCTACTCGAAAATATGTTATAGTCCCAGGGTTGAAATAGTAGGAGAGCTGCAGGTCAGTTTGACAAGCATCTACAGAGTTTGTTGTGGTGACACCAGGGAACAACAGAGAAAGGAGGGGAGTTGCCAGTCAGGAATGAGGGACATTGGCAAAGTTCAGTATTTTGAGTAACTAGTTAGTGCCGAGGTGCTTTATTCTTCCTTGGACACCGCTATGTGTCAATCTTTCCTTTTTTTTCCTGCAATTTTCCTTTAAGAATCTGTGTCCCCCTGAGCAGCAGGTGATCCTGACTATAAGGTAGAATAAGCTTGGGAAAGTTTTTTTAAAAGAGAGTGGGTTATAAAAACAACCCTCTCTGCATGGCTTGAACCTATCAGCATGACGCTGCCGACGACACAGCTGGAGGGGAACACGGCAGGCTCCTTGGCCCCAAAGCAGAGCAGCCCACACAGCCTGCAAATGTATGGGCCCAGTGTGGGTCTGGGGGAGGTGTGCCTGCCTTGCCAGGTGGGCCATCTGTGGAAGTCAGATGCTTAAGTGGCCATAAGCCCCTAATTAAAGCAATCATTTTGAATCCTGGTTCTGCCAAGGGCTTGAGAGGGGTGAGGAAAGTTCCTGAAAGTTCTGCTGGGCTCATCTCCAAAGTATAGACTGCTTCCGAGTGTCCTCTTCAGGGCTACATTATTGGCCCCCTGTAAGATGAGATAACTGTTTATAAGGATAGTTCTCTGCAATTGGCTGCAGCATGAAGTTGTTTGGGTGTCCAGCCCTGGAACAGTCAAAAAGAGATAGAAAGAAAGTGGCCAGGAGGCTGGGGCAGCTTTTGTCACTGAGGCCCAGGGTGTCAGTCTACCCAGAGTGTCTTGGTGCCCTACTCAGGGTCAGTAGCCCTAGACCAGGTGTTGCTGCAAACATTTCCACACAGACAAACTGACTCTGCTTTTTTTCCTGTTGGCTTCGTGTTCCAGAAGGCGAGAATTTACCCTCTGCAAATGCAGGGCTTAAGTGCAGTTTTCCTGGAGCTCTGACAGTCAGCCAAATTAGCAGGAGTTTTTTGGAAATGACAGGAGCCAGCTGAGGTCAGTTTTGAGCTGACAGGAACTTTACTAAACCAGTTATGATCAGGAGTAACTTTCATTATGCCAAGTCAGTAGGAACTGCAGAGAGCTGGCTGAAAAGGTGTAGTTACTGATGAGGAGCTTTTGGTTGGAATTCACCTCCTACATGGAAAAGTCAGGGCTGTGCTGAGTTATTTGCTGCTGGAAGAAGAGACTTTGTTCTTGACCAGCTGAACTAAACTAGGCTCTTTAAGATTTTCTTCTCATTTTTCCCCGTTCTATACTAAAACCCTTACCAAGCAGGCAGCAATGGACCTATAGATTTTGTGTAAGGAGTAGCAGAATTTACTATGCTCTTTGTAGGTGCCGTGAGGCCAAGCTGGAATATTCTCTGCTCACAGCTGCTGTCTCATTTCACTGTGTTGTCCTTGCCCTAGTTGTATGGAAGCTTCTTTGATTTCAGAGATACTGCAGGAAACTGTTTCCTCTCATTGTCCTCAGAGCCATCTATTTGAAGAGGTGTCATATAGCATGACATGTACGTAGTGCTGTGTCGTGGAATATTCGGCATGCCATGTCTCTAGCCATGGAATAGCATATGTGAGCATGTCATTGTGACTGTCTGTCAAGGCTTCCTGTTTTATGGGTTGTTACATCCTATTGGCATAAATGTTCTCAGTATGCTTCCAGGCTGTCCTCCTTGCAATGCAGCATCTCATCCGTGTTCTTAGGTGACTGGCTGAGGATGTAGGCCACCTGCGCTCAATCCTCTGCCACAGGTGTTTTTCGTGACCTTGGCAAGTCAAAGTGATTTTTCCAACACATTTTTCTTGTGACCAATCAAATGACACATTTTTAGAAGCAACAGTCAGAACCCTCATGGGTTCAAATTTAGCAAGAATAAGCTTTTGCATGCTGGCTACTCATGAAGTACAGAGCACATACATGTGGTCTATTTGGTTGTGCTTGAGAAATAATAGCTTTAAGTAGTTACCAAATGATCAAGAGCATAGCTACATGGCAGAGCCACCTAGTGGGAATATGGTCTGCAAATCCAGAAGTCTTTGTGCTGGTCTGAGTGTCATTTACTGCCTGCTCTCTTTCCAGCCTAGGGCCATTTGCTTGTTTACCCAGTGACAAAAAGTTGGACAGTACAGGGTTGCATCACTTTAAATGCATCTACATGAGGGTTTTTTCTGGCACAGTACATCAGAAGCCCTCTTTGACTGGATGAGCTTTGCAAAGTGGGACAAGCCTTAGTCTTCAAGTTCCTCAGGGACTGAACTGTAACTGGGACATAATGGTGTGTCTGTTCCCTCTAGGTCTGTATGAAGATGAAGACATTAAAATTAAGAGTTGTGCAAGCTGTAGCAGAAGGAACTATTGAAAAACTTTGATAGATACAGTATTGTTCAGCCAAGATTTCATAAGATAGTTCATAAGGTGACTTGGAACGTGCACTTGATAAGTGGAGGTGAAAGCGTGCATGAGGTAGAGAGGTATATCAGTTCAGCATTTCCCTAATTCTAAATATCCTTTGCAATGCTTCTGAAGATACCTGCATTTATATACAAGGAAGGAAAACATAAAACAGGAGAGCATTAAGGTGATCTGTTTACTTTTAGCCACTCGCTCAGCTTGCACAGTATTTTCATCATTGGTTCTGAGTCTTGTCTCTTAAGCAGAGGAAAATACTTGAACTAGGAGTTCTCAATGGACGAGTGTGGATAACGACACTTTACTGCAAATTCAAGGCCTTTCAACTGATCTTTGTTAGTCTCTCCTACAGGACCAGTAGTTCTGAGACTTAATGCACAATTAAGTGTGCTGGTTTTGGCTGGGATAGAGTTAATTTTCTTCATAGTTGCTAGTATGGAGTTGCACTTTGGATTTGGGCTGGAAAGAGTGTTGAAAATTCAGGGATGTTTTAGTTACTGCTGAGCAGTTCTTACACAGCATCAAGGCCTTTTCTGCCTCTCACACCACCCCACCAGCGAGGAGGCTGGAGGTGCACAAGTAGTTAGGAGGGGGCACAGCTGGGAAAGCTGATTCCAACTGACCTGAGGGATATTCCATACCATTTGGTAGGATGCTCATCATATAAAGCTGTGGGAAGAAGGAAAGGGGGACATTTGGAGTGATGGCATTTTGTCTTCCCAAGTAACTGTTACACATGATGGAGCCATGCTCTCCTGGAGATAGCTGAATGCCTGCATGGCGATGGGAAGTGGTGAATGAATTCCCTGTTTAGCTTTGCTTGTGTGTGTGGCTTTTGAGTTATCTATTAAACTGTCTTCATCTCAACCCACAAGTTTTCTCACTTTTACCCTTCCTATTCTCTCCCCCATCCCACTGGGGGAGTGTGAGTGAGTAGCTTTGTGGTGCTTAGTTGCTGGCTGGGGTTAAACCATGCCAGTAGGTCTCTTTCAGAACAAAATTATGAAAGGGATCTAACTCTATCCTTGAAAGCTTCTGCTGGTGGAAGCTCTGTGATCTGATCTATTCCTCCACAGATTGGACTCTATTATAGGAGCTTTTTCTAGCATATGCTGTAAAAGCAGCTCCTTCTCTTGGCCTGAATACTGATGGCCCAGTTGACCTACCATTTTTGGCTTCAGGAAGAGACCTTGATCCCACTGGTTTCAGAAACAAACATTCCTTGTGGTTGCTTCTCTAAAGTCAGCATTTCACATTAGTGCACATTTGGCCTTTATACTTTCACAGCAGCTTTCCCCCTCCCCGCCCCCCTTCCAGATATTAGGGAACAAGAGGTTCAGAATGTCTGGTAATGCAAAAGCAATGTGATGCCATGGGCTGTCTTACTGGCAGCACAGCATTAACATTCTTGTCTTACAACCTGATGGTAAAGGAAGATCTTAGAGAGCCTTGGAAAGACTAGCTGAAAAATCTGCAAAGGTGTTACATGTGAATGAGCCACCTTCCTTTTCTGCAGCTCTCAAAATGAATCCTTCTCCTACAAGGTAATTTGGGCATTTTAAGGAGTGGTAAATGAACCACACCTCTTCTTCAAAAATTCTTCTCATTGACCCATCACTGGGCCTTAATTCTGCCAAAGAAAAAATCTTTTAAAGTTCAGTGTCAACAGGCTAGTGCTTCTCTGTATAGACAATATGTACCTGAGGGATCTAAAAATATCATTCTGTGTGGAGAACTGGAGAATCCATGTCCTCTGTAGGATATGAGTTACAGACAGGAACTGAAATACACAAATTACTACCTTTGTCCAGTAATTAATTGCTGGTAGCATGTGAAGACAGCTTTCAGAAAAGACCAGCTTTCATTCCTGGTTTCCTGAATTGATTTATCTGTCTGGCCGCGTACCTGCATACCTTCACGAGGTGATGGTGAAGAGTACAGACCCTGAATTAGACTTTGAGCTAGATTCCTTGTATATGAGCTGTGCCTGGCACCAGCAGCTGGGGACAGATCCTCAGGAAGCCAAGTGTAACTTCCTTGTCATATGGGACAGTCATAGTGTGAGTTAGAGTGTGCTAAGGGCAGTTTTCTCTTATGTTGCTGATGGATAAACTCCATGGACCTTTAATCTGATGAAGAAACAGATAATAGAATTCTGTTGAGAGCTCTGCCCCTGTTCAGATAGCTTTCCCACTGGGCAACTCTCCACTGTCCTTTTGCACTCACAGTCCTGACAATATGCATCGAGTTATGCAAAATGGCAGGGATGGAAAAAAGTCTCATGGGTGGTATCTAGTTTCCAGGCTATTTCTTCCAGCCCAGGAGTCTTTCTACCCCATCTCACTCCCTGCATTTTTATAAATGGCAGAGAGGAACTGGACTGTAGCATACAGGTCATGTTGCTTTTGTGTTTTGTGGTTGTTTTTTTTTAATAGTATGTAGTGTACACTGGATAGTGACATGAACTGCAAATGCTCTGTAAAAGGCTTTTTGCCCTTCAGTACAAAGATTTCGGTCTGTGGCCCAGTACAGCTCTGCCTCCGTCTTCTAATGGGAGGCCTCAGAATGGGGAAGCAAGTCGTGGGAAGGCAAAGTAACAGGGTAGGAATTAGAGGCAGAGGAGGGCGGCTTGGTACTAATGGCCAGATAGGCTCTGACAGCCTCACACCAACGGGCCACTCTCCTCTACAGGGAGTTTATGAGGCCTTGGCTTGTGTGGCCACCTCCACTTACAAATGAAAATCAAAACCAGATTGATGTCCCCCTCCCAACAGCAGCTGCCTGTTTTTTTGCATAAATCTTGCTCCCCTGGCCCTCTCCAGGGGAGCTCCATAAAATAAATGGATTCATTACATGCGGATTTCCTTTTCCTTCTTCTCTGGAGAAACAAAGAGCCTATTAGACACAATATGGAAATGCACATACGCATGCACACACGTGCAGGCAACATGAAAATGTGCACGTGCACATGCAGCACATAAGCTCCCTCCCATCTCCATACCCAGACAGTGCCATAAAATACATGCAGGAAACCCCTTCTTTCTGTGCCCAGCTCTGCTGAGCACACAAGCTTGTATTCATTCACCCAGATCTGCAACTTGAATTCTAAACCAACAAGGACAGGAAAGCCCAGGGCAAGTTGCCCCCTCACAGAAGGTGCAGCACTGAGAGTGCACTGAGTAGGGGGTCATGTTCTTTTGCAAAAGCCTCCTCTAGTGTCCCGGAGCTGTGTTTTTACCACGAGCATAAGGGCCCTGTCCTGAGAGCAGGGCTTGCAGCAGGCTGCACGCATGGGACATCATAACCACAGGAGCTGGGAGGCTGCCAGCTTTCCCTCCAGCTGAAGCAAAGGGGTGTGCTTTGTGGCTGAGAAAAGGCAGAGGGATAAAGGTAAGGAGATGGCTGGGAGCCCTCCATTCCTCTCATCTCCAGGTGGCGGCAATACTGGCACAGGAAAGAGCTGGAAAACACACCTTCCCGGGAAAGCTCTGCCTGTGTGCAGCAGCTATAGATGCAGATCTCACACACCTGCTTATCAGGGTGAGGGACACACTGGCAACCCCTGACTGAGCAGGTTACACAAAGTTAGGAGATGTGTACATTCACCTTTAGGATGCTGCCATAAGACAGCCCCAGGACAAGACTGTAGTACGTGGGTACATTCCCATTGTATGCTAAACCTGGGCCAGAGCCTGGATTGGAGTACTAACTTGCTTTCCATGCAAATTGTGAATGCCATAACCCTCAGAATCCAATTCCCTCCAGCTTCAACCGGAAAACTTTTTGGGCTCTGAAAGCCTGGCCTTGACCAGGTGCTGTGCTGTAGAAACAAGAGCCAAATTACAGCAGCACTGGGAAACTGGTTGTAACCTTTACCAGCTCCTAGTTCTGCTCACCTGACTGAGGAGCCAGGAATGGAGGCAGGAGAGCTGCTTTTTCTCCCTGGCACCAGGGGACGCTGTGTCCTGTGACAAGGGAGAAGGGCACAGAGCTCAGCTGGAGGGTAGGAGGCCCGCACAACAGTGATGTTTGCTGGGTCAAAGCTCTGCAAAAACTGGTGTTCGAGGGAAGGAATTGGACATGAGTCTCCTTTTTCATCCAGAATGCATACTGCTGTGGAGCCTTTTCCAGCCTTTTTAGGAAGTGGTGGTGTAAATTTAGGAGGGCATAGCAGTAGGCTGGAGGCAAGAGAGACCCATTGAAACAGAGGGGTGAGGAGAGCAGTGTTGCCAAGACTCAAATCTCTCAAATCATAAATGTCTCAGCAGTGTAAGAAGATACTGGTGTTTTTGTCAGGCCTGCAATATTGGGCTTTTGGGTAAGAGTCAGGCTCCATTGCTAGCTTTTCCTGGCAGCTATGAGGAAGAACTTTCGCTTATAAGATGTATGTTTTCACGTAATTGAGTAAGTCTGAGAGCTGGAGCTTTAAGAAAAACAGTGACTCAAATGGGATGTCTGATGAAATCTAGAAAGTCCGCATCACAGGGTGGCGGGAGGAGACAGACCCTGCAGAGGAGGGCTTCTGAATAGTTGCTGGGCAGAAGCCCTGTGACTGAGAGAAGTTAGCAAGACCTTAGATGTGAGGAAGCTTAAAGCAATTTGTATTGCCTTAAGTTCAGTACTCGGACTCCCAAGGTTTCAGACATTTCAAGCTGGACCACAAAAATTCATGATATCTTTAAAATCATGAGCTTTTATAAAAGAGAAAGTGCTGTATTTTCTGTCTTTGCCTCTTGGTTTCTGAGCCTTCAAAGGGCATTTTGTAGTTTTCGCCACAGTGCAGACTACTAGAAACTTCTCTCATGTAGAAAACATGTTGCATTGGGCTCCTAATATTCAGTTTTCCCCACAATCAAGAGGACTAGAAACTTTTCTTCTGTAGAAAACATGTTTCTCACCTAATCATCTGTCATCGGGATCTGGAGCTTTAAGGAAAAACAGGACCAGTATAATGAGATCCACAACCCATCACAGGCACTGGCAATGCTGCTTCAGATGGCTTCACTTCACTGGTGTCTACAAGAACTTTGTATACACAAACATGGAGATTGCAATCTTGACCCTGGAAATGCTGTAGCCTTGAAATGGCCAAACTTGGTCAGTCCCCAAATCCATTTATTCCTGGCGCCTTTCTCAGATGCTCTGATGCTTTCTTTTGATACCTTTGCCAGATGCTTCAGGGGAAGGTGCAAGAACTTTGCAGTAGGCAGATGTAACATAATCTGTTCCACACTTAACATCCTTTTCTGGTTCCTACCCATTAGGGATGGGCTTGGCACCTGGGTATGAACTTTAGCATCTTTTCCAAAAACATTGTTAGCTCTCATTATTATGTTGTTGGGTTTTTTTTTTCTTTCTTCCTTTTATTCTCATCCACATCACTGTCCAATCTTTTTGTAAGGTTTGCTAAATTCTTGGCTTCCCCAGCTTCTTGTGCTAGGGGTGGCTTAGTCCAATTACAGGTAATATGAAGGAAGTTACTTACTTTGGTGAAGTTTGGAGTGGTTGTTTCTTCATCTTATTGAATATCTGTTCTCCCTGGTGTGTCCAAGGACAGCAGCAACACCCAGTTGTCTTTCTACCTGTGAGTATTTTGTATGCGTTCATCAGGGTGCCTTCTGGTTACAAGAATGCATGGTGCTGGGGAATTGTTCCAGTGAGTGTCTTTGCTTGAGTCTCCCACTTACTTTATCTGCTTTCTTTTATAGCCCCCACTTCTTCACCCAGTAGTCTTTCCTCCCTGTGTGTGTTGCCTGATAGCTGAGAACCTCGGCTTGGTCTGAGACAACCTCTGTTCTGTTTCCTGCTGTGACCTTTTGCATAAGCATCTGCACCTCTTTAGACTACAAGCTCTGCGGCAGGGATGAGCTTCTGTGTGTGTTTGTGCCTTCAAGCCATGATTTCAGCTAGAACCTCTCTGCTCTCCTGTACTGCATACAGTGATTAGTAGTAATTTACTCTTCAATAAATCCTGCTCTGCCATTCGTAGGGTTGAGAGCTCATTCTTGGTCACCTGGTGCCCAGACTTGGTGGTGGGGCTCATCTCCAGTGCCCAGCGAAGCCAGTGGCTTGGAAGGGATGCAGCACTCCCAGTTCTCCATGGGAAAGCAGAAGGCACATAATTCTCTCCAAAACCAGTCCTGCCTCTGTCTCCCTTCTTTGCCCCTTATCTCTGAGGACATTTGTATGCAAATAGGATCAAAGGCTCGGAGATGCAAGATAGACTGCCTGAATATTCACTGGCAGGCACTGGGGCGGTACACTTCAGAGCAACCGATCCTCAACTCACAAGTGAAGGAGGAGGAGGGATGGAAGCAGGGGATCAAGCCCTGACCCTTCCCTGACAGTCACCCTTCTTTCTTACTCTTGGGAGGCACTTGCTGCAGTTTGTTGAACCAATACTTCCCCTCTGGATGGAAAATCCAGCTGGAGATGTGCCTGTGATATCTGACACTTGTAATTCATGGTATGTTGGCCAGTTCTGTAAATTGAAGCAGGAGCACAAACAGCTCCTCATGACTTGCCAGCCACGTATGGGGTTCAGTAGTCACACCATGTGTGGGCTCCTCAGAGATGAGAAATCTTTTCAAGCAGCAATGGGACTATGATGGGGGTGAGAGGTGGGAGTGGGGAAGGGTGACGGCTCCCTAGTTTTGATCTGAGTAAAGAGGCAGGTGAAGTTTGATAACTTGTAGATTTGCTCAGGCCCGGAGCTGGTGGGGATTTGGAGGTGAGGAGCTGAGCAGCTGGTAAGGGAGCCAGTCTGCTGGAAGCAGGGAGGAAGATTGGGTCTGTGCGTGTGTGGGGCTTCTGCAGTCTGCCTCTAGGAGCTGGGACTGCAGCTGCCATGGCAGAGTTCAGCCTGGGCTTCCTCTTGGAGAACAGCTTGTGGCTTTGACCAGCCATAGCCATGTGCTGCCATTCCTGTCTGCTCTCTGGATGTGGAGTTTAGCTGTTCAGACAAATGGAGGCTCACCCGGAGGTGGAGGCTAGCCTTGTTGCTGTGGCAGCCCTGCCAGCACCAGGACTTACTCTCAGGGTAAGGAGAAAGATGCTGCCAAGCCCAGTTGGCTCTGGTGTATGATGGGTGTTCAGTACAACTGCTGCCCAGACCACCCCACTAGTCCCCACATGGGAAGAAAGGGACAAAGGAGCCTCAAAGATGGCAGTGTCCTGACTCTCAGGGGTGTCTAGGCATATTCTTGGGGGCAGTATGGAGACACAAATGGCCAAGGCAGTGGGAAGGGAGCATGCTGCATCTGCTAGCCTCTGTCTTTGATGCCAGGCTCCTCCTGTGTGTTTGTCATGTCCTGGCAAATTACCTGTGTCTAGTCATTCCTTGCTCAGCAGATGGGATGTACTGCAATAAAACCTGCCTGTGTTTCAGGCAGTGCTTTTTTCAGGTTCATCTACTCCCTGTCCCAGTTGGTGATCCCCTGGCCAAGGAGGATATAGTAATGGTAGGAGGGTAATATTCAGCCTGTTGACAGTCTGTGAAGATCTTTCCTGCCCATCACACACACTATGCTATGGGTTAACAGATATCCGAACTGCACATTAGAAACCACCCCCAGCTTGTCTTCTTTGGGCTGCAGTGCTCATCACTGTGATACTTGGGCACTACCCAAATTATTGCAGGCCTGAAGCCTTCAAGCTTAGAGCTTTTATAGATCTCTGTGTGGGCCCACTGGCCCTGCCTACATCCAGACAAAGCCACTGCTATCCTCTGGTTTGCAGACAGGACGTTTTCTCCCAGTAGTAGAAGTTTGGAGGTAGACTCAGGTCTGGCAGCCTGCTCAGGCTATTAAAAACCAGCCTTATAAAATATGAGCTAGGAAGCAAAACACAGCGACATAAGAGAAAGAGGAGGAAACCACCAATTAGGAACGGCCCCCGAGGGGATGCTTTCTCAGGAGCCAGGAGGCGCTCTGCCAAAAGGGCTTTTGGAGCTGGATGGGGCTGGCTGGGGAGGGCAGAGCTGGGGGTAGCTGCCTTGCACAGAGCATTTCTGCAGTCAGAAGCGCTGGTCCTGTAGCCCAGGAGTTGCTGCCCCTCAAACAAGGCAGCCCTGGCTGTGTGAGGGCTAGCACCAGGAGGGAGGAAAAGCAGGAGGAACGCCCAGAAGGTGCAGCCCTGCTTAGCCTATGACAACCAGCTAGCTCTGGGGAATTCCTTCCTCCAGAAAGCAACTTTGCCAAGGAGCAGCTGGGAATAGCTTGCAAAGCTCTCCTGATACCCAAGTTCACCATAGAATGGCAAGCATCTGCCTGACCCCAGGGCATAGGTATAGGTTGATACTAAAAAAGGACACAGAGTCTGACCTTTCTTGTGAGCACACCCTTCCAATGGTTTGGTAAAAACCAGGGGATTATTGTTCAGTTCTGGCGTGTTAGGCTGTTGTGGCTGGCTGGGAGTTAGGGGTTTTTTTCCGTTGCTGGTGGCAAAGTGTGCTTTGTGGTGTGGGCTGTGCTTCTGAAAGGAGCACTGAGATACTGAGGGCTGAATGACCAGGATGTGGCTTGTGGACCCGTACCATGTACTTTCTGCTGGAGAGGAGTGGGTGTGCAGCGTGGCTTTTATTTGCTCTGGCTTGGTTTCAGTCTTCCTGGAGATGCCAGCTTCTTACCAGCTTAGGGACCTGCTTGGGCAATGGACTGTCCAGGGCCTGTGAGGAGAGGAGCCTCTGGTGGGCAGCCTGAAGCACCTGAAATCCCATCTGCTTTTCCACAACTTTGTAGGAGATTTAGGTCCCACTGTTTTTCTCAGCAATGAGGTGGCTCATAAACTGGCTGCCCAGACAGTGTTTAATGTCTCCTGTCATCACCATTTACTACCCTTATAGAGGGCACCTGGCTGATCTCTGCAGGGGTTAGCACTTTGCTTCAGCTCTTTAATGTCTTGGTCTGTGCTTTGGGAGCAGCTCAGCCATCCTCACTGATCCCCCTGAACGACAGGACACAAAGAGCAGTGCTTCAGGTCACATCTGCCAGGTGAGGGTTGCTGCAGTTATAGTGAGCAAAGTGGCCACTCAGAGTACTGTGGGCAGAGTGGCACAAACTCTTTTGAAGATGCTTAAGTGAGAGCTGCTTAAATATTTGCCTGGCTTGAAGCAGGGACTGAGATCTCAGCTTGTAGTGTCCCAGACATTTTCCCTATCCTGCAAGTTTCTGTGTGGAGGTGCTTGCCCTCTTTCCAAGGATCTGTTCCATGTTGTGTAAGGGAATCAATATTTATTAGGAGAGGGATTTGAGTACAGGCCTCATCCTGTCAGAGGAACCACAGCAGTGTAATGAATCCGTCTCTCTGGTACATTTGATGCAGACCATGAATCTGGGTTTCCCACATCCTTCTTGAGTGCCAAACCTCTACCTGTGTGATCTGTCAGCCCTGATAAGCTTCCACAAAAAGGTTAATTTCAATTAACTTGGTGTTTTTCCAGTAATTAAAAAAAAAAACAACTTTGCTGAGAAATACCAGATAAGATCTAGTCCGGACATGTCAGTCTTCTTCCCAGAACAGAATCTGCTCCAGAAATCATCTCGCGCCAGCTGAACATCATAGCGAAAGACATGCGCTGCATAGTTAGCTGTAAGTATTTTGCCTACTAGTATATGCAAGTGAAAAAACAGAAAAGAGCTTCAGTTTGACATGCAAGGTAACAGAAACCAGGCTGTATAGCATTTTCTGCCTGACTGGCAATATCTAATATGAACAGCATGGTGAAAAGAGAAACAAGAAGTAGATAAATGTTAGAAAGGTATCTTCTGAGTCACTGCGGAGTGAACAGCAAGTCCTGATGATTCAAGATTTGGCACTTTCCCTTGCTGAACCCAATGGCACATCATGGTGCCAGGAGAAACTAGGCTATAGGAAGTGCTGTTTGCTGGCTGGGATAACAGAGCTGTGGTCTTCTTCCTCATCAGTGTAGAGTCTGGTGGTATTTTTCATGAGAAAGTAAAGCCTTGTTCATGGTATCCTGGCCAAGACTGTGTGTGGAAGTCTTCAGTGTCTCAGTTTCCAATGAAATCTTTCTTCACTTCAAACACATCTTGCTCTGTGATAGCATGCACATGCATTAAATTGTTAGTCTATATGGGGAGCTTATTAGGAAAAGTTATGTTTCTCCTTTTTGTTATGTTACTTATAGCCTTTATTTTAATCTGTCTTTGAAGTGCTGAGACACAGAGCAACTCTCTGGCTATTTGTAGACAGCACCATTGTTTGGTGTGTGCATTTTGCTCCAGATAAAGTGCTCTTCTAGCTTCCTTTCGGTAAGAAATATTACTGGAAGGAAGCTTCTTGTGACTCCCCAGTCTACATTATGGATGCTGTGGACCTCAGCTGTTGGGATGTAATGATGGTAGTTAGTAATGGCAACCATGATTTTTTTTCTGTGTTGATCATTTTTGGAGCAGTGCTCTGCTATTGTGCTTCTCCAGCTGTCCCTCCTCTCTCCTTCCCTTCTGCCCATCGTTTGGCATGGACCTGTATGTGAAGGTACCTTTGGGGAAGCACAGATGTGTCTACAGTCCCAAATCCTGCTGTGACTTGTTGAAAGTGTTCCAGCAGTGGTGAAAATCTTACATTTCATAGCCAACTCAACAAAAAAGGAAGGGCCCTCTTTGTGAGTAACTCATTTAATTTCTCTTTGCCTACAGCAGAAGCAGCTGAAGGGTTTCCAGTCAGTTGCCCCATTAGCCAGGGTGTCCCTGTTGAAGTTGCATACACAGCAGCAGTCACGGTTGTTGCACTGGTGAACTAAAGAGGGCACTTGAGGCTTTTGAACAGTGAAGAAAGTGCCGAGAAGGAACTGACATATGGAAACCATGCAGACCATCCCTGGGCTGCTGGATGCTGTGGGCCTCATCCCCACCACCTCTGCCAAGCTCGGCCAGAGGAATGATGTCAGTGAGCCGCTCTGCAGGGTTCTGGAGAGCAGTGAAATGCACCCAGTGAAATCAATGATGACATCTCAAGTTCTGGGAGGTTACACGACCATGGATTGCCCCCACGCCTATTCTGTTGGATGTAGATCTGGCAGCAGGACCCTTCAGCTCCTTGAGTACAACTCATTAACACCTGGGAACAGAGCCAAGGGGGGAATAAAGGAGACTTCAACTGGTGTGAATCCCAGCTGCATGTCTGCTTAGCAACACAGGTTTTTGTAAATACACTGGCCATGCCTCTGCACTCTTGGCCGTGTTTTTGCTGCATGCATAGTCCTGTGTGGGAGCTGAGGCCACCCTCAGGACCACTGACCCACTGAGGCCAAGAAAGTTGTGGAAATGCTGAAGCTATCAGCCACTGGGCTGTACCAGCCATCTCCCATGTGCTGCTGCTTCACAACGAAGCAGTGGTTGTTGTGGGTCCTGCAGCAAGGAAGGCAACAAGCCTCTGCTCATCTTCCTAAGCAAGCACCCAGTGTCTGATGCACTCTGGTTGCATCGGCTGGGGAGTTGTGCTGGAAGGTGTAAATGCCAAATGGTGAAGACTTTAAGATCAAAGCTTAGAGGAGAAAAAAAAAGTTACAAAATCTACAATGTTATTGTAGATTCAGTGTTACTGTAGATTTTCCTCCACCTGGCACTGAACTGGGTATGAGCTGAGGATCCTCTGTCCACGTTCCAAAAGGCTGATGAAGCCAGCCCCACTTTTTGCTTTATCCCTAGGTGCCTCCACAGCCCCCACTGTGTTCAGTGGGTAGATCAAGAGATCTTCCAAACACTGATGCCAGACGGCTGGAGCAGGAGTCCAGGGCTCTCCCCTTCCAGCTCTAGGAAATAAATTGACCTAATGGATGAAGCAGGACCCTGGGAGGCAGCACTGCTGAAATCATGGGAGACAGGGGATGAGAAGCCAGGGTTCATAGGCTGTAGTCCTATGCATAATGGAGAGTCTTTGATTGTAGTGGCAGAGAACGTGGGTCAGGAACTTCTCAGTATTATGGACAAGCCACCCAGAAGTTTTGTTTGCCTGTGATTCTGGTCTGTCTTCATTCAGCTTCTGTCTGAGGCCAGTTTTGAACCTACTCCTTTTCCTTTGAAATGGGTTTCTGCTATTGGCATAAACGAGACAAAAATGACTTCATTGCCTCCCTGAGTAAACAGATCCCACTCCATCCTCAGAAGACGAAAGCTGAGGATTCATTTTCCTCAGGACCACGGAAGATGAATCAGAAAGCTGGACTTTTTGTGTGAGTGAGGCTGAGCTGGACTGATAAGAGCAAGTGAGCCAAATGGGGATGGCGGAAGCAGCATCAGAGGCTGGCACCTCTACATGCTGGGGAAGTGGTGTGCACTGAATGTGAACACAGCTGAGGAGGATGGAGATGATGTCCAGATCCCAGCTTCTGGATACTTCAGCTGTTGAGTCAGCTGGGTCTGGGGCTTTGCAAAACAGCAAGGGGGCAAGAGTGAGCAAAAAGCCAAGAGCCTGCGTGTGTGAGAAAGATGTTTCACCTCTGGCAGCAGGCCAAAGCAGCGGTTACTGCAGCCCTTGGAGACACACTTGCAGACACACTTGCTGGCCTGCGCACACACACGCTTGCTCACACACACGTACCACTAACAGCACATGGAGGCTGCTCCCAGAGGCAAGCCTGGCTTCATGCTGGTCCCTGTTAATGGAGGGACCTGCCAACATCTGGCGAGGTAGCTGGGGTGGAAAGACAGCTGGGGCCAGCGAGCCCTTTCCCTAGCTATGTGTAAAGGGGATGGCTGAGGGTTGGGGTAGGCTGGAGTCGGCTTGTCTTCTCTAAAAGTAGCCTGCAAACAAGCACTCCTGCTTCCTCTGTGCAGGTTGAGCAGCTGTCTGCTTTTATGTTTTGTGTGTTAAAGAGCTGCTGAAAGACAATAGTGTGAAACCTCCAAACCAAAGGTCCTTGGCTACACCAGGCCATAACAGCCAAGCAGGTTTTGGCAGCGCAGCCTGGCTTTGCCAAGAGGCCTTAGCTTTGATATGGAGTATGGGAGCACAGATATCCTTGATACAGGTTGTTACAAAGGATTTGTTATGCTGATGAAGGGATTTTTTTCAACGTGGATGTGGACTGTTTACAGATTTGGGTTTGTCTGACCTTCCTATTGGCTGAACTGGGGAGGAGGCAGCATCCATCCCAAGGGGAGGCAGCAGCCCTCTCTTCAGAAAATTGGTGGCATTTTGGCCCCTGGGGAAGAGCATTGACTGGTGTGAGTCAGTTGGTGGGTGATGGTGACCCTGCTAGAGGGTGTGAGGGTTTGCACTGCTGCTGCCTGCAGCGGTCTTACTCCTTGCGTGTTCCTCGAGGTCTGATGTTAAATGAGGTGAGGTAGAAACTGTACTAGTAGGGAAATGCAGGAAAACTTTGCATTTATTAAGCCACAGCCATTCTTCATCTAGGAGGACTCCCCTGCTGAGCTGGGCAGCCACCACCCCTACCCCTACTTCCCAGCAGCTGCACCCAATCCTATCCCTGGAGTTTATCTGCAGGGGCCCAGGGTGGTGGTGCTCACATCTCACCCCACCTGGAGGATCCCTGTCCTCCCCATTGGAGCTCTGAGCAGCAAAAAACCTCCCCTGTGTCTCATTCTGTCTGAGCCTGGGCTGCTGCTACCCCAAGACAGGTCTTAGCAAACATACCAAAGGCTTTCTTGGCATCAGTGAAGTGATACTATCCAGCTCTGCTGCTATCATAGCCTCCTCTTTGGGAGTACAGGTAGGAGGGCTGTCAGAGGTGAGGAGACACAGATGGGGGTAGGGGAAGGTAAGGGAAAGAGAAAGAGTCTTTTACAAATAAAGAGCAAATTTTTGTGTCTCTGCCTGTCTGGTGTGGGACTGAGGAATGAGCCTCATTTCCCTTAGCTGAGCATGCCCACGCTTCCCGCTGGCTGCGCTCGCTGGGAGATGTCCTGCTGGATAGGACACTGAGCTGAGGGTCTGGGGGCAGTAGTGAGAGCAGTCAGGGCTGGTAACGGTGCACCCCAGGGGCATGCACTGCAGGGTCTGGTGCTGAGCATGGGGAACTGAGAGCCTCACCAGCACCCTCTCCCCTCACATCATCTCACAACCATTTGCCCTGTCTATAAGGCACTGGGTAGTTGGGGCTGAAGTGGACATCACAATATCTCTCACCCCAGCAATGTTCTCAAACCAGAGCTCTGCTCTGCTTGCTGTCAGAGAGGCTGGACTGCCCTGAGTCTCTGGCTTTCAGGTTGAGCATCAGACCACAGAGGAAGGTGAGTGTGACCATGTGTCTAATTACTCCCCCAGATGTGAGTACACACGGCATGCCATCACCGGATACAATCGGCATGTCCTCACTTGCTCACCACTGACTCACAACAGACTGGAAAAGTACAATCCTGCTCTGATGCTGTAATGAAGATGTAAGTGCTCTCTAGTAATACATGAGTAGTGTATGTGAGCAGCCAGTCAGGGACATCAGGCATCTGATGCTGCTGTGTTGAAGATGAGGATGTTTACTGTATGACTGTTGAGTTCAAAAGGGAATGACTTGGGGCAGAGCTTCATGACAAGCTCAAAGCTGTTTTGGGGTGATACTCATCAGTTCTGAGGATATTGGCTTAATGTCCCTCCCCCTCTCTTAATGCTCATCAGATGAGTGTTGGGCAATCAAAGCCCTAAATCTCAGGTATTGAGGAAACAAAGGAAGTCTTGTTGCATCATTAGACATTTTCTCTAAGTGGGAAGGAATTCATCCTGGTGGGTGTCTCGGCGGGGGGGGGGGGGGGGCGCAGCACTTACTGGAGCTTGACCTGTCTGGGACACTGTGATGAGGCAGTAAGTGAGCTGGTGGTAACCAGGGAACGGGCAAGGCCTTGTGACCGTGCTTCTTCCTCACTGGATACTCCTGTGTGGTGGCATCTGGATGCGAAGCCCTCCTGAGGGGGACTCTCCTCAGGGGATCAGCCAGCTTTTGTCTAAAAGGCTGGGAGGGGGGGCAGTGGTGAGGACCCAGAGCTGGAGGAATAGCTCATTCAGCACACATGGACTGGTGATTTCTGTCCCCTCAGGAGGCTTTGGATACTGCCAGTGCTGCCAGTGGCATGCAGCTGGGTCACAGATGTGCTGCTGCACAGTACTCTCACAACATGCCCCCATCTTTGCTGGTAGGCTGCTCTGAAGAGCAGGTGTGAAAGTGGATATTCCTGAGCTCTGTGGTCCTTCCTTCAAAGGCCCATCTGTTCGAGGGGCTGGTGCTGGCCCAACCGTGGGATCAGCTGGGGCATCTGTCCTTTATATCTTACCTCAGCCTTTTGCTCTTGCATGCCTATGGGCCTAGGGACTGGATAGCAAAGGGGAGATGGGTGGTCTCTTGTCATGTTGGACTGGGAGAACTGGAGAGGTAGAGCCTCTACCTTACGAAGGGATGGATCCCAGCCATGATCCCGCAGGCAGTGGTGGAAGCCTGTTTTATAGCCTGTGGCATTTAGCTGAAGTCAACATCAACTGCAGGGTGTTGCTGTGAGGCTGCTGCACTACTGTCCTCTCCCCTTGGCCTTTCACAGCCAGAGGAGAAAAGGCAAAAATTCACTGAAGGGAAAGGCCAGGAAGCTGTGTGGACATCCTGATTCAGGGATGAGCTCCTTGTTGAGTTCCCTCCTTCATATTGTTTATGCAGCCAGAGCTACCATAGGCATCTGTGATACAGTTGCTTGGCCTTGCCTACCAGTCTGGCTTTCAAACCCGTGATGGCACTGTGCTGCCATGCAGCTGGAGCAGAAATGAGGAGTTTGGTGTTGTGATGTGTCCCTTTGAGATGGATCATGCTAACCCTCTGGCTCTGTACTTCTGACCTTCTGACCAGCTTGACCATAGGTGCCAGCCATTTGACTTTAGCCAGCATGTCCCACCACCTGCTGCTTCTTCCTTGCCACTGATTCCCGTCTCTTATGGCTTGGATTTATCCACTGCTAAATGCAGGTCCAAATATGATGAGTCTTTGTGAGCTGCAAGAAACTCCAGGGTGGCTGAGAGCCTGAATATCAGGTTTAGAGCAGACCTCGAGCTGAGGACCACTGCAAGGCAGACCTACTGTGGAGTTGGGTATCTAAACTGATACTGAAACTAACTTGCTTGTCTCTGAGCTGGAGCACTGGGGTATCTGGTCTGCTCAGATCTGCTGCTGGAGGTCAAGACCAGCTGAGACTGGGTTCTGTTGCAGGGAAATGGCGGAAGACAAAATAGTGTAACAGAGACACTGAAGCCTGAGATCAAGGGAGACTTAGAAGTATGTGGGTCCAAAAAATCGGCACCAAACTCTGAAAACATATGTGAGAGTATAGAAAGAGACATGTTCCCAGGTCAGCTCCTGACCCTCCTGTTTTGGGTAAGGACTTTCTGTGGCTTGCCACATCGCTGGGATACTGGCTCAGAGGCGAATTTTACTCCAGTCTCAATTTGTCAAGCAGTCAGTGTAAAAATGTCTTCCTCAGGATCATGATACCTCATCTTGTGGTGCTGCAGCCACAGGTCTGACAGTTTGGTGGCTGTATAAGCCACCAGCAAGAATAAGCCCCTGAGCGAGACCCAAATAGCTGCTGATGGGACCCAGGGACTGACCTGACTGGTTTGTTTTGCCTTTTGGTATCCAGGTCTCCTGAATATCTGGACCCAGACATTGATGAGTGAGGACAGAGGAGCCTGGGAAACAGAAGAGGTAAAAAATGTGGGAGGAGGCAGAGATGGCTCAGCCTAGGGTTGGGGTGAACCGGTAGTGACATTTCCACCCTCTGGGTTATTACTTAGCAAAAAGGACAGGAGCTTGCAATGCTGAAATGTCTTCCTCCCACCATGGCCTCTCATGCTTAGGACCAAAGGATATACTAGGGTTCTTTGTGGCCTGGAAGCCTTGGCATAAACAGTTGTCTGCATCATGGATGAGTGTACAGGTGCGTCACTGAGTATGGGTGAACCTGGCTGCTGAGCTGGAGCAGTTGGTTTAACGCTCTCTCCATTGGTTATTAGCTTGTTGGAGAGTCAAGCTGGCGTGTCAGGCTCTGGGAGCTTTGGTGAGAGCCCTTGAGAGGGCAGGGGGCTGCGTTTAACCCTATAGGTGGCAAGAGTGTGCCAGGAGTGTGTAATCTACAGAGACAGCCCCATTCCCAACTCCCAAACTGACTGCGGTTTTCTGCTAGCATGAAGGGTTCTGCATCTGGACTGGGAGGAGGGAGGAGGGGACAGCACGATGCTATTCCTTACATCTCTAAAGAAAAGGACGAGACAGGCAGAGGTTTCCCCCACGTCCTTGCTGCTGGCGGGTTCCCCAGCTGCAGCCTGAGCCTGACGCCGGGCTGAGTCACGGGGTGTCTGCATGCTGCGCAGCCCCGCTGCTTCCCGAGGCTCAGAGCAGAGCTAGAGGACGCCTGCCTGCCTCATCAGCGCCTGCACGGAAACTGCCCCTCCGGCCCCCCAGCCTCTGAATCACAGGGGTCGGGCTGCAAGCAGGGGGATTTCCCAGCACCCAGCGCCAGGGCTTGCGTGCGGAGGAGCCTCCTCTCAGGCAGCTGGGAATTATCTCCAAGGACACGTCTCTGGACAAGCCAGGGCTGAGTGTCCCTGAGCGAGTGCAAGTCCCTGCGGGGCTTTGATGTGTTTTGTGGTGTCTGTCCCCACAGAGAGCACAGGGACAGAGGGTGCTGACCATCCTGCAGCCCCTGGTATGGTGTCTTTCACCCAAGCGCATCCTTACTTCTTCCTGTAGTTCAGGGTGTCTCCAGAGCCATTTCTCTCCACAGGGTAGACAAGCCCTAAAACTGCTCCCCTGGGTGTGTGGTGGAGGGTTTGCTTCTCTGGGTGAAGTTGGAATGGGCTGGGTGCAGGGGCTGCAAAATGAGCAGAGTGAGTGGTGCTTGCTGTATGTAGCCTCATGATGCAGGAGGGCTTTGCTTGCTGTTCTGTCCCTACCATGAAGACTCCTTCCCAGGGCTCCTGCTCACTCCACCCAGTGCTGGACCCTTATCCCCTGTATTTCTCAGGGGAGAAGCTGTTTTTGCATTTTCTGTGCTCCCACAGCACATACCTGGCATGGGAGATGCTGGGGTTGCAGATGATCCATGGGGGCATCATGGACCTGGCTGAATTTGACTCCCTGGGTAGTTGAATGGAGGGTGCCCATGACACCCCGTGAGCTGCGGGTGGGAGGAAAGAATATTTTATCATCAGCCAGGCATGGATGCCAAACAAGCCGCCAGCAGAAAGGCAAATATTTTGGCTACCCCAACACATCTGTTTAGAAGCAGCTCAACCCCAATTTTAAATAAAATGGGGAGGAAAAGCCATTAATTGAAGACATGTCCTTAGGAACGCGATCGCTTGGCTGGGGCCCAGCATTGGCAGCCTCACTGGGAGATCATGTGTTGCACAGACGAGATGACCGCCCAGGCTCCGCTGCAAGCCCCTGATGCTGCTTTGGGCAAGTCACACATGCCCTGCGGAAGCTGGAAGCTGAGGGTGGCTGTGTGAATACATGCCACTCTTGCAGGGGTACATAATCTCCCACCACCACACCTCCTCACTGCCCTCCCCACCTCCCTGCAGTGCAGCATCCTTTTTCTTGGGAAGGACTCTGTGTCAGTGGTTGGCCATTCCTATCCTGCTTCATCTTTCGTGGGAAGGATCCAACCCTGGGGGATCCTAAAACAGATGAGCTGTTTTCCCAGCAACCTCTGGCTGCATGTATGGGACTTGGATTATCAGATTGTGAACAGCTGATCCCAATGCTGTGGACAAATACACAAAGATTCAGTGAAGTTTGGACACCACTCTTCTGAAAGTCTCCCTCGGTAGTCTGTTGTGTGGTGTGGAAAAGGGAGGTCCCCAAGCTTCCCATCTGCTTTCCTAGTGAGCTCTGCAGCCCTTCCTGAGCTTGATGGTGGTGCAGGTATCGGGGATATTTAGGCTGAACTCACAGGTAAGGAATGCCTGAGCTGCGGTCACAGCAGGGTATGCATCCCCACTGCTACACTGCTGCCAGCATGCTCACTGCAGCATTACCTTCTGTCCCATGTGCCTCACAACACTGGTGTCTCTCTCCCCATCTCCTTCCTTAGAGTGGAGGTAGGACAACCTGTCTAGCCACCCTAGTCCAGCACGTGGAGGTTGGAGGGAAATGCTGGAGGAAGGCCAGTCCCCCTCCCTCCCCCCGCCCCCGACACTGCAGCAGGGGGCTGTCCTCCCTCTCCCTCTGCCAGCAGAGCAAAACACATGAGCTCAGGGGATCGCAGGGGCCTGGGAAGGGGGCTGGAGGAATCGCATGTACAGAAATGGGGAGAGGGCAGGAACTGGCTCCCCCAGAGCCCACAGGACCTCCCTGTGGTTCAGCACTCAGCATGGGGTGAAGTCCGTGAGGGACAGGCCCTGGCCTTCCAGCAGGGTTGTGCCAAAGCCACACTGGGTGCCCCTTTGGCTGTGACACTTATCGCTGGGGCTGTCCTGGTGTTGGCCAGGGATGACATTCCCATGGGCTCCCTGTCCTGGCTGGAGCTGGCCATGCTCTGGCAGGAAGAAAGGTGATGGTTAACTGCTGCACTGAAATTATTACACAGCCTCCTCTGTTGTACACAGCCAGGGATGTAATAAGTACTGATGCTGGCTCCTCAGCGGAGGCAATGGGGGCAGGGAGTGCCTTGGAGGAAACCCTCAGCTTGTGTCAATCAGCACAACTTTTTATTTTACAGATCACGCTGCAGAGCGCTTCCAAGTATGAATAAACCTAAACGAAGACAGCTGGCAGAGGCTCTTGTCATCTAACTCCTTCCAGATGTGCAGTCATATGCCGCAGTTTTTGACTAATGACATCCCCAAGGAAAGCCCTGGGGATGTGACAGTGACGAGGCAGGTGAGGGGCATGCCAGGAGCTCATTGGTGGCCCGGGGGGCTGCTGCCTGGGGACCATGGCTGGGGAGTGACCCTCCACCATCCCTCTCTTCCCCTTGCGATCGGCAGGGCTTGATGGATGGCAAGGGGCTGCGTCTGCCATGCCAGGCACCCAGGCAGCTCTCCATGGGTGGGTAAAGCTACTTAATCCAGGAGCGGTGTCCTGTGGAGATAGCTACTTCATGGCCTGGAAGCCAGAAAACTGCGGTTAGTAGGGTTGTGCTGGAGCAAATTAGCAATGTTTTCTGATAATGAATTGAGGTTGAAGCGTTTACGCTGCTTCCCGCTTGGGGGCCCATTCAGGTCTCCCTGCGTGATGCCTCTCTCTGCCGCAGAGATGTCTGAGAAATCAGCATGGGTGGGAAGATTTGTAAATCCTGTGGCCTCCCCCTGAAATATCTGCCTTGCTCGTCCCCATTTTATGTTCCTGCTCTGCCTGGGTCGTATTAGTCATGCACAGTCTCCAGTGGGTTTGATTTCCTCACCCCCCTGTGGGTGGGTCTGTGCTAGTTCCATAAGATGGGGCCTTGGGGATGCTTGGTGGCTTAGAGATGGGTCAGGCACTGGGGGGATCAGCCCCTCTGACCCCAGGTGGGAGATGAAGTCTTCCCAGAGTATTGCCTCCTTCATGCTGTCTTTCAGAAGCTGCAGCCAGCCAGGGTCTAAACTTGCTCCATAGGCAGAAGAGTCATTTTGGGTCTTCCCATGGTCCCTGTTCTCCCCTTTTTCCTCTACACACCTTTGTAATTAACCTCTGAATTCCATCTAATCCCAGGATTAGCATGTCATGGGCTATCAGTTACGGCTCCCACCACCCCTCTGTGTCCCAGCATCCCTGACAAACTTGCAGGGGGGTCCAGGAAGCCATGTTGCCCCTGAGGAGGGAGGAGGTTTGTAATGGATGGGGGATGGCAGAGCCTGGTGGGTGGAGAGAGCTAATCCGTGGTCACTTGTGGCTGATAATGATCTCCTGGAGCCTGGGAGCAGAGTGGAGGTGTGTAAAGAGCCCGAGGGGACTGGGGCTGCCACTTCAGCATCCCTACCTTGGCCCCTTCTGCAGGCAAAGAGTGCTGCAGAGGAAAGGGGAAACTGGGTGGGCTTTCAGTGAAAGGTGTGTCTCCTCTGCCTGCAGGTGAAGACAAAGGTTTAGTTTGTGGCTTTTGGTGCAGCGTCTCCTCCAGGACCTAATTAGGCATGTGTTTTCCCTTGGGAAGGCGTCCCTGTGCAAAGTGAGAAGTTGCTCATGGGGGTTATTCCATTTCAGTGCTTGAGATGGAATCCAGATCTGTGGGTGAGCTCTCTGCTCCCCTCTCAGCCTTCCTTCTCCATGTCCAGGCTGTCCTGGAGGCACTTTACAGCTCCCAGGTGACCAATTTTCCAGAAAGCCCGAGACAAATTCACGTTTAACCTAACAGAGGCAGCACAGTGACCTCTGTCACTTCTCCCTCCAGAAAAAACCTCCCAGCCCTGATGAAGCAGGCTGGGACTGAAGCAGGCAATAGTCAAATTAGCCGCAAGAGATGATTATTACATCCAAGACATCCAGCTGTGTAATGGACTGCATGGTGGAAATAATAGAAGTAGCAATGGACTCGTGCTGGGATTGTGACTTCAAAAATATGAGGGTTGGCCCAAAGGAAAAGAGAGGCTGCAAGGGAAAACCCCATAGATAGTGGCCATGACATGCAGAACCTGGTACCATTTTTTCCTAGCTGAGGTGTTTGTCTGTGGCTTTCACTGGCTGTTAACTCCCTTGTCCTAAATGCCTTCACCCTTTCCTTCTGGTGCAACTCCATGGGCTGCTCCGGGACACCCGTGGGGCTGAGGAGAAGGGCAAGCCTAGAGGCTGGAGCGATTCCATATTACACTGGCAAAGTGCTGGGGGCTGAGCCTGGTGGGTGCTGCTTGGAGTGCTGGGAAGGCACCTGGGTTTTCAGCAGTGCAGGTTCCAGCTTTCCTTGCTCCGCAGGGCAGAGGAGCAGGACTTTCCCCTGCTTTCCCTGCACCCTGAGGAGGTGAAGGGAGGAAAGCTGCTCTTGGGAGGCTGCCTGGGGAGCGCAGAGGTCGGCATGAGCTGGCAGTTTGTTTGCGCCTCTCGTTACGTGGAGCTGGGAGCGGGGCTGAGCCTGGGAGGCTCAGGCAGGCTGGCAGAGGAAGCGGGTGATAAACTCCTGTCCCCGCCACGCGATACGCTCTGTGTGTACAGGATGTTTGGTTTCCTGTTGATCCTGTCCAGAGGTGGCAGGCCTGGAGAGATGCAGAGACAGGCTTTCCTTAATCTTTCTTCTACCTGCAAGCAAGTTCATGCCTGAAACACCCGATGTGACAAGGCGGCATGCTGTGCCCTGGCATGGTCTGTGTTTGCAGGCAGGCGTGCTGCTGGCTCTTTGTCTTGGGATTGACTCGGGCTGACGAGCCCAATCCCAGTCAGCCACAGGAGGATGTCACTGGAAGGAGCCTTTGGCTCCTGCCAGCCATCCTGGCCCTGCTGCTGGTGAGCACTGTGGGACAGCTGCGTGCAGAGGAGCAGAGAAAAGGGGGATGGGTAGGATCAGCGTGAAGGGCAACATGCAACCGGGCACTGCAAAATGGTTTCCACCTCCAGTGGCCACAGTATCACCTTGTCTGGGGTGTCCCAGCCAAACCCAGTACATTGATGATAGCCTAACTGCAGCCGTGGCTTTGGCTTGCAGCAGACAGAGCTCTGAAGGACCCAACCACCCACAGGCCATGGTTTTGTCCCTTTCTCCAGTAGCTCTGATCCCAACAGTGGCTTTGAGCCTTCCCCTCAGCTCCTGCCTCTTGCCTGGGTATCCTTTATTCCTGGAGTGAGAAAATCCTCCCTGGAGGTGCACATCATGCTGCCTAGAGATGGTCTCCTGTCACAGGGGCTTCACCTGCATGAAATGCCCACTTTGTCCATTAGCTGCTAGTGAGGGAACAGGCAGGGTGAATCCACATGAGGACAGGACCACCCTGGAGACTAAAGCTGAAGGTACAGTACCTACACTGTAGCATGCTGAATTGCCTTTTTCTGCCTGGAGGATTTCACTGATGGAGTGATGAACTCCAGGTGTGACGGATAATGGAGCACCATGCTTTGCTGAAACAACACATCTCTTGTGAGAGAGACAAACTGTGAGAGTTGGAAGGATGAACAACTGCGGTGTGAAGAGACGTGAGGGATGTGCTGGAGCACTCCTTCCACTGTGATGTGAAAGGCATCTGCCAGAGTGGGAAGAATAAATCAGGGAAGCTCTTCCCTCATGTTGAGCAAGCTCATCTGAGTAGAAAAATGACAAAAATATGAAAGGAAACTGCTAGAGAGCAGCCCAAGTCAGAAATAGGTGGAGGCTAGTAACCAGTGCGATATCCAGCAGCGATTCAGGACAGCTGTGGGGAGGAGAGGCACCACATGGAGGAAGAGGCTGGACTTCACAGAGCAGTTCTAAGTCAATGGGACCTTCTCCCCAGTTAGGGGCTGGCTTCTCCCTGTTTGTGTGGATGGAAGTTGACAGGCCATGGGTCTTAGCCATGTTCCATCTCCCTAGCTGGAGAACGGGGAAATCAGCATGACTCTCCCATCTCCTCACCCTTCTTAGCAGTGGTGGCAAAAGGGGTCCTGGAGGGGGAGAGGGTGTGAAATACCATTACAAGGTATGAATATACCATCTGCCTCTGGGGCCGTCAGCCCCTGCCCCACCTGATTTCTGTGCTACCAGGGGAGCCCCAGGTGTGCACCCTGGGCTCTGTGTTGTTTGTAAACACTGATTAAAAAAAAACCCATTTAAGAAAAGGCTTTTCGGATGATCCTTGACCTGCTACATCACCAGGGGCTGGGAGGGCTCTGGCTGCTCACAGAGCCGGACCTGGGGAAGCCTCAGGCTCCCTGCTGGGGAATCCCCAGGTGCAGAGAGGAGAACTGCTGGGAAGAGGCACTGCTGGCTTTTGTGAAACTCTTTCATTCAGTCTGTCCAGGCGGGAGCTGATCCTGGCAAAAGGCAGCCTGGGGATGTACTTCATTCCCAGCAGAGCCAGTGGGGGCTGGTTTTGATCAGGAATTATCTGGAACTGGGCCTCGGCATGGATCATAGCTGCAACCTGCTGCCCCAGTGCTGCTTGGACCTGAGGGGGCTCACTTGTGGTTGCATTTGAAAGGGCCTCCTGTGCTCCCTGTGCTTGGTTTGAACAGCTTCCAAGGTGGCTTACTGTTCTCTCTTTATATCACTGCTGTTATTTTTTAATAAAGTTCCCCGATTACTTCTCAGGCTTTGTGGCAGAGGGGCATGGGAATTAATTTCCTCTCCTTGGTCACTTGCAGTGCTTTCCAGGCCAGTTCAGTGCTGCTGTAAGGGGGGAATTGGCTCCATGGGGTGAGACAAAGCCCAGGACACTGTCGCTGTCCTGATGTCATGGTGCTCCCTGGGAGATGCCAGAGGAGATGGGGGGTGGTGGGGAGCAGTGGCATGGGTGCTGAGCGTGGTGTGGGCAGTGCAGGCATGGGTTTTCCACTTATGAAGCAGAGCTTGCAGTGCTCAGGAGGGGAAAGATGTTTGTTGGAAGAGCTGGGTGTGAGCACCCTTGGTCTGGGGAGTTAAGTCTCAGGAGCAGTTTCTTGAGAGGAGTCTTGCATCATGGGTTAAATAAAAACAGGGGAGCACATGTATGTATTATGGAAGGGGGAGAGTTTCTCTTCCTTTCCTTGTCTTCATTCTCCTCTGGATCTGCTGGGAGGCTTTTCTCCAGTCCTCAGATAGCACTGTTTCTTAATATCAGTTATTTTGGGAATAAAAATCATTAGCATTAATACCAATGCATGGTATTTGCAGAACTGAGGGCAGAAGGAACCCAAGTGTGCACAGAGAGGTGACATTGTGGATGCCATCATCTTTTTACCACCTTCTCAATTTTTTTCCCATCTCCAAAACAAACCAAAAAAGCTTTTCCTGCCCTCCTTGGTGCACTGGAGCTGCTGGAGGCCAGCGATGTGGCGTCCCACAGGGAGGCAGGGGGGTTGTAGGAGCTCAGCCTGGGATGCACTCAGGTCCTGGCTTGGCAAGATGCCACAGTGACAAACATAGCTGACCTGGGGAGGCACTTTCAGCGTATCCTTGGGGAATTTGGTCACTGTAGGAGGACAGGACAAGTTCGAGGCTCTTGTGTCTGGAGTCCAAACTGAGGCAGGGTGGGGGGAGTGGTGTGAGTGGATGGGGGAAGTGGAGCAGAAGAGGCTTTGGGTTCCTCACAGAGGAGCCTGATCCAGACTCCTGGCAGACATAGGGGAGATCCTGGTCCAGGGTCAGCAATGGCCAGGGAACTGAAAGGACAGGCATGCCCCCAGCCTTGGCACACTGTTGGAGCACACAGAGCACAGCTACATCCCTGCTGACATTTTCATGTGCAGGGTGGTGAGGCAGAGGCACAGGCAGGAAGGGAACATGCCTCAGCTGGAAAATGCCATGTACTGGGGCCATGGGCTGTAGTGGCTGAGCTCTCCAGTGAGAGGGTCAGTGGTACCTGTAGGCACCGCAGGGCTCTTGTGTTTATGAGCTTCAGTGATCAGCAAGCTCCTAGAAAATATGCCATATTCGGAAATAATCGTCCAAGTTTTCCAGCTTGCTCTGGACATTTGATCTCCACTGGATCTTAATCCTCATTAATTCTCTTGTCTAGAGCCTGAAGGCTCCTAGATACTCCCAATTACTAAGTCTCCAAGGGGAAGATGGAGGTGTTTGCATGCTTATTTATCTTTTCCCTCTCTTCCTCTGCTTTCCCCATTGGGGTCCTTTGCTCTTTGGCTGTGTTTCATTGCAGCACATTAACTCCCTGCCCAGCTTCGGTCCTTGGCTGGCCTGGGGGTGAAGCCACCCGTTGATAGTACACATCGCTTTGCTTGCCTTCATTTGCTCAGGCCCTTCTCTCCCCAGCTGACGTGCTGAAGATAACATATCTCTCATTCCCTTTGCCTTGCTCCCCTTTCCCCTTCATTGCGTGTATTTCTCTCTCCATCCCTGTGACTGAAACTTGGCAGGAAATTCAGAGACATGCTCAGGCATTAAAATGACTACCCCAAGGAAAGCCCAGAGCACAGCCTGGAGCAGTGGAGGGGATAAGGGTGGGCTCTCAGCTGATGCCCATCATTTCCACTTCAGCTGGGAATGAGATCCCGTCTTCCCTTGCTAACAACGGCTCCTGGCTGCCCCAGTGAACTGGCAGTGCCTGCCTAGCTGAGCGGGAGATGAGATCTGCTGTGACAACTTCCTTGATACTCCTCTCCTGACATTTGGATTGGAAGATGAGTGTTTTGGGGGGTCCCTGGGAATAGGGGATAAATAGGAAGCAGCATCTGTAGATTCAGGGGCAGATTCTTTGACCTGGGCTCTGGAACCAGTGTGCTGATGTTAAATGGCAGTGCTTGGGTATGTGTGTATGTTGCTGGTGTGTTTGCATGTGTGTGTCTGTTAACGCAGTGGAATGCTGCTGAGGCTGAGTTGTATGTACCCGTGGGGTGTGGTGTCCACGGGAAGAGGTTTTGTCTGTCCTTGCTGCTCCATCCTTCCCTGTCTTGGTGCTGCATCCCTGTTCAGAGGCACAAGACTAGCTATGAGGCCCAAAATAATCAGACAGGAGACAAAACAGGGAGCAATTTGAAAAGTGTGTTACCTCAAGCAAGGGGAGCACTGTGGCCTTGTTGGTAGCTCAAAGAGAA
Organism: Pezoporus occidentalis; assembly: GCF_034315485.1. Lineage (NCBI taxonomy): Eukaryota > Metazoa > Chordata > Aves > Psittaciformes > Psittacidae > Pezoporus > Pezoporus occidentalis. Next base: position 4,142,122 of record NW_026915376.1, read on the forward strand.
GATGAGGCAACATAGAAGTGGAACAAATGGTGCAAAGAAACCCAGGGAGGCTCCGGTTTGAGCCTCAGGCGAAGGGGGCACAGGCTGAAATGCAAAGGGGCCAAACTTCAGGCAGATAAAAGGGGTGATTGGGCAACCCTCAAACCCAGCTGAACACTAAAGTGCAGAACACATGTAATATTTTTAATGACCAAGAAGCAGCATTAGCCAATTGCTATAGAAAGTGCCCCAGGTGGTGCTGTTTAGCCACTGGAGCCAGGATCTGCAGAGGCTTTGGTAAGGGTCAAGTCCTCAGGTCTGAGTGCCTGCCTGTGGCAAGGGTGAGGGGCTAGTGCATGCAGTCAGGAGAAACCCCACACAAGGCAAGGGGTACCGTGAGATGCAGAGGTGATGTTGCCTTGCTGGTGCTCTGATTGTGACCCTGCCACTGCTTTCCAGTGTGGCAGGGAGACAGGACACCATGATAGGTGAGAATTCCTGTTTCTTTTTGGTGAGAAGCAAGTTAGTGATCAGTGATTAAGTCTGGCATGGCAAAAGAAGGGTTTGTGGTAGCTGGCTGGACCATGCCCTCTTCAGCCTCACTTCATCTTAATGCAGCTCTGGTGGCATTTTTACAGCATAGAGTCACTGGATCTGCTTGTACAATGGGTCTGGGCAAGGCTGGGCTTTGATGCACTGTGGTTTTGTTCCTACAGCTGTCCCTGGAGATGTCTTTCAAGCAACATCCCAGGTTCCCCATGGGACAATGCATATGCAGGACATCATTAGGTCTAGAGCAGTTGTAAGGCAAAGCCTCAGCTGTTCCCAGTTAAGACTGCCATGTCTTGGTCTCAGTGGGAGTGAGGTGATGTGAACAGCCTGTCCAGAACAGGTCTTTGTGAATCCCTGCCTGGATAAGGCAGATCTTAGGAATGACAGGAGCAGGTAGTCTTCATAAGCCATTCTGTCCTGTCATTCTCCAAACATGTGGATGTTGGCCAGACCATATGAGGTTGGTTCATCACTGCTCATAGTGTAAAAGTGCCTTGTGGGTTCTGTTAGGAAATCTTTGGTGTCCCCCACATGGGATCTTGGGCAGCCTCATCTCCTGCATTAACTTCAGTTTTCCACCAGCATGCTCTAAAGGAAGCCAAACTAGAGTGATAGCTGTGCTGGCCCTTGGAAGCCAGCATCTCCCAAGCGGAAAGGAGCTTTATGAGCGTTACTGGAAGCTGCTGTGGCTGAGTTACCAGAAATAAACCACTGAGGCCAAGTGCTCTCAGACCACTGCATTTCCCACTCTGGTAGCTGGGCCACCTTCCTAGTGCTTGTGCTTCTGAGTAGGGAGATATTCTGTAAATGCCACCCACTGCTCTTGCTGATTTGGGTAGGTGGCAATGAGACAGGAAGACAAAGGTGGGTGCCTTCCTGAAGGCTCCCGTTAGCATAGATTATTGTTTGTAGAAGTGCTTTTTCTGGGAACTTCTGTGTTTCAAAAGAAGTAGCAATAGCTCCTTTTAATTCACAGGCAATTGCAGGGCTGGGGGGGGGGGCAGGAGGTAGCTGGAATGAGAGGGCTCTGCCCACAGTCCGGGAGCAGAAGATGTGTCCCTGGAGAGGCACAGATGCCTCAAATGGAGGCTTTGCACGCATGGGGGTGGCAGGATAAGTGGCCCTTAGCCAGCGCATCCCTGCTATTCGTCTGCCTGCCTTTGGTTTTAATTAAACTGCAGCTATGATGCATGAGCTACATGGTAACCTGCTAACCATCAGGAAGCATGAGGGCTGATGCCTACAGAGCCCTCAGCAGCTTACTTTTCCCACTGCCCCAGGAGAAGGGAGCAGTTACCTGTGAGCCCTGACTCCCAGGGTGGGAGCACTGAGGCAAGGAGGCTCATGCCTGCTGCATGCAGAGGAGGGAGTCCTGAGCCCAGTGTGTTAATCACAGATTTGTGTTTTCTCCTCCATGGGAGTACCTGGTGAGAGGCAAAGGCTGAGAATGATGCAGAGATGTGCAAAGTTTCTGTGGTGCTCAGGGCAAAAGTTGAGACTGGTACCTGTGTTAGGATGGAGAGTCATCTGACAATTCAGGACTTACAGTAATTTCCCTCACCAAGCCTTTGAGTTTTGCAGAGACAAAGAGCCTGCCACCAGATCCTCTTGGCCAGTGCTGGGAGCTGCCTTCTCCACCAGACTTCTTCCTCAAGGGTAGGTTTTCCTGGTGGAAAGATGGTGGCAAGAACCCTCCAGGGCCAAGGCTGGGGAGCTGTTAGCAGCACATTCTCCCCGTTGTGCTGTGAATACAGCCAGCCCTGCCTGTAGTGTGGCCAACGTACCAAACCTGCCAACGTGGCCAGGATCCTAACCCCAGATAACATAGCCAGTTGCCAGGCAGTGCCGGGTTTTCTTCCCTGGAGTCAGGGGGAAGGAATGTGGGTGGCTCTGTGTGTCCAGGCTATCAGTGCCATGGTGGTGGTCAGCCCCTCTCGGTGACTATTGCCACCTTTGCCATGTGTTGGGAACCAGCACGAACCCTCTCCCTGGGTGCCATGTGGGCAGCAACCCCAAGCTGGGGCAGTGCATGGCTCTGGAGTGGGTCGAGTGGTGCTGAAGGATGTTACTGTACCAGCTTGTGTCTCACGCTTGGTGTAACATGTTAGCTTACCACGCATGTGGTGTTGCCGTATCCCATCACATCATCCTGGGACACTGGGGTGATGATCCATAACCTGGGGTCTGCCAGACCACGTTGTCTGGCACAGGATCTGCTCATTTCTTATGTCCCCTCTTTCCTGAAGCCCTCAGAGTCCCATGAGGAGAAGGTCATGGGCTCTGAACACCATTCATGCAACTGACAGCATGCTTTTTGCTGTCCCTCAGCTTCTTCCTTTAGACACAGCCAGCAGTGTCTCTGGTGCAAGATTAGAGGGCTGGTTTTCTCCATTGCTTGGAGAGCGTAAGCCCTGTCATGTGGTGGGAATGGCCATGGGTGTTGGGATGGAGGCTGACTTCTTGTCAGAGAGCATGAGAGAGACCAGTGTAAGGAAGGGTTTCCTTACCCTTGAATCAGCAGAAGATGGGAGATGTCTTATTTTCCTCCAAAAATATTCCAGGATAGACCCAATTATCTCTCAGCAGAGAATGTATCAATTTATGAAGGGGTGCTATCCATTTAAAAATGTGCATCTCTCACATAGTTATTTCCATCCTGATGCTGAGCTGGGAAGTTTCCAAGATCCCAAGAATGGAGGAAAACTTGTGCTCGGGTCCTGGCTGGGTCGTGCGGTGCATGTGTCAGCACTTTGGGTGCAATCAGTTTTTGTCTGGTCAGTGAGTTTCTTCCGTTGTTTGGGTGGGCTTTGCACAAGCCTTTGGGGGAGAGTGAAAGCCTTTTTAGAAAGTGGAATATATGACTGTGAAACCACAAGTGATGGAGGGTCTCAGGCGTGGGTAGTAATGCCCAAACGGCTCCTGGCTTTCAGGATGTTAGTCACCATCACTATCGCTTTCCTGGCGTGCTGCTCCCTGCTACCCACCTTTTGTCGGTGTCCTAATTCGCCATGAATCATGTAGGATTTTGGGAAGTCCATTCTTCCCTCACTATCTGTGCAATTCGTAGTGCCTCGCAACTGCTACTATGACATAAAAAACGTTAGTAAAATAACCACAACACACTCATTTTGGCAACAGATGGGAATTCAAATTGACAGTTTCCCTCTATACTTAGGAGTAAAGCCACAGGTCCTGAAAAAGCTCCAGTGGGTATGAGTCTTAGCACGCATAAGTGTCCATGAATATTTGAGGTATGGTATTAGGAAAAACTTTGTCAGGCTAGTTAATGCTGGGGCAAGCAACCTAAAGACTCGATGGGGTGTTTTCTGATGGGCTTCCTGTGATGTTTTCAGAGGAGCTTAGACTAGTATCTCCCAGAGGGTGCTGGTGGTGCCTGAGTAGGGTCCCTTTCATGTCTACACTTCAACAATCTATCCTACTTTCTGGAAGCAAAGTCCAGTTCAATGTCTCTATTTTTAGACTTGGAAGCTCTCTGATGGACCAAGTTAAGCCCATGGAAGGGACTGTATCCATCCATGGCCATCCTCTGCATGTCTGCTATGTCAGTGACTGAAATCACTCCTGGGGGAGGGCTGCAGAAGACAGAATAGGAGAGCAGAGTAAAAGTGAGAAAGGTGCTGGAGTAGTGTCACCAGTTGCACACTGCAGGAGTTCCTGGAAGGGCTCCCTGGCAGAGGCACAATCTGTCCCATGCAGCTCAGCACAATATCAATGCCAGGAGCTGTGGCTCTGGCGTGGAAAGGCAGCAAGTCTCACCACACCTGGGCATGATGGAGAGGACACTGGACTGAGCTCATCTGCCTGTGCAGCCTGTTACTGGGTGGGTGCATCCAGTCTCTTACCAGAAGCCTGGAGCCAGAGGATCTGTTCTGGAATCCCAGACATCATCGTGCAAAGGGGGTTAGTCTGTCACACAACCCTCGGTTAAGCATCAGGATGTGGTGGGTGCTAAATATCTGTGAACCCTAAAGATGACTAATGAGACTCATGGAGAAAAAGTCCCTTAAGTATTGTTAGAGATGAGGACAGGCTCTGGCCCAGGAAGTCCTGAGCCACAATTGGCCTGGGAGAGTGTACGGAGGCAATATTGCTGTTGGCCTGCTCCTCTTCTCCCTCAGGCATCTGCTATCAGCCCGTGTTGGAGACAGAGCCCTTGGCTACATGGATGCTCGGTGTGACCCAGCACAGCTGTGCTTCTTCCTTACGTGTGGAGCCACAGGGAGGCTGCTGTGGCGTGTAGAGCCCTGTCACATCAGGTCATAAAGATTTTGTGAGGGAAAACTTCACAGTGCCAAACTGGCATCCTTTCTCCTTTCCCCTATGAAAATCCAGATTGCCTCCCATTGCTGGGGTGTCAATGGGTGCTGTCCCCCCTCATGTTGCTGGTGCCAGGGGTGAACCTTGTCTGCTGTCCCCAAGGACATCCAGATACGGAGTTCTGTGGAGCCATGTGAGAGTGAGTCCTTTTGGCAGCCATGTTTAAACCCTGCCTCCATACTCACAGAAGGAAGCATGCCAAGAGGGAGGTGACCTGTGAGAGGTCAAGGGTGAGAGATTAGATGTCCCTTTGGCATCTTTAGATAAACACTAAAAATTCCCCTGGGATGAAACTGCAGAGAGCCCTGTGATGAGGAAGGGAGCAGGACAGTCCATGCACAGGGCTGCAGCATGCCATTGAGTACTCTGAGGGAGCTGGTACTCATGCCTTGTGAAGGTCAAGGGGGCTGTTGAAACAAGGTCCGCATTACGCCAAGGCTGAGGGCCTCACAGGGAGCTTCCCAACATGGGTCCATCGGGGGGAGCTGGGGGCTGGAGTGGAGAGGCAGGCGCAACGCCTTGGTTTGTGGTGCCGCCTTGGAGAGACCCTCCCGAGCAGTGGCTCCTGCCTTGCACATGGCATGTGGGGGCTTGGGATTGCTGGGAGGAGGTCCCTTTCCAAGGCTCCTGGAGGAGCTTCGTTGGTGGAAAGACCTGCCAGTCTCCTCTTGCTCCTTCCTCCTCTTTTGCCTGGTGCTTTCCTTTGGGCTCTGTGGCTGACACAGAGGGTTTTTTTTTATAGTGCTGCTTTCCTTTCCCCTCTCTGAAGGGCAGAAAAGACAGGGATGGAGCTGAGAGTTCCCCTTTCACACCAGAAGAGATGACTTTGGTTAATGGGGAAGAGCGAGCCAGGCCCTGGGCGGGGAGCTGGGGCACCCCCTGCCATATTTGAGCAGGGTTGAGCACTGCCCCCCCGGCCCCTGCTCCCAACCCTGTCCCCCTGTGACCCGCTCCCAGACAGGACGGCCTCATGGCCACCCCCCTGCCCCCCCGGGCTCCAGCAGGACTCTCCACACAACGGAGGGGCTGTGTGACCTGCCTGCTCCCAACTTGGTTGCTATAGGAAAGGGAAGAGGCTGGAGAGAATGTGTGCGGCCTATTCACGCCCCAGCCCCGATTCACAGCGCCCCTGAGGTAATGTTTGCCTGGCTTGCCATGATCTTGCCTGATAAAGGGGCCTCCTAAAAGCACGGGGGAGGACCAGACCGAAGGGGCTGGGAGAAATATTTGACTTGAATGTGAGTAACGTGTGGAAATGGGGAGGTGGGGCAGGGAGGGGGAGAATGATAAGAAAGGACCCTTTGAAAAGGAGGGAGGTGGGGAAAATTGTGTGCTGGGCGCCTGGCTGGCCCCACCGGCTCGCCACGTCTGCGGGGCCAACCACACATGGGGGCTTTGGGATTCCCCTTCACCACAACCAAATGAGGACATCTGACAGATGAAGGTGTATGAACCCCTACAGCAAGGTTATTGGTTGACTTGTACCCAAGGGTAGTGAGACCAGGGTTCCAAATGCAGAATCAGCTCTGCGGCAGCAGGGTCTCTATACCTTTCCGAAACTCACCTTTATTTCTTTCTGCTTACATAACTCACTCTGAATATTCTTGTTTTTCAAATTATCACTGTCATAATATATCTGCTTTTGTGAGGTCAGAATGCCCCTTGGGCCCATCTTTTTGCTGGTTGTAATGGAGGATGGGTTTTGTGTTGGAAAACCCCCTCAGCTGCATGTGCATGCTAGGAAACAAAGGCAAAATCCCTGTTGCCTAAAACCAAGCAAAACAAAACTCCAGTGATCCTGCAAATGTCTCCCTGCACAGAGTAGGAGGAGGAGTTTTGGCATGAAGCAGGCAGTGGCCACCTCTTAAATTTTCATAGCTGATCTTAGCAAGTGTCCTTTTTGTACGCTTGATATTCTCAAAAGGGCTGATCAAAGCAATGAGACAAGTATGTTGCTGCTGTCGGGATACTGTGCAAGATGAAGACTTGCATCCAAAATGTATTTTCAACATCGCTAGCGAGGCCCAGAGGTTTCCTCCCTGGGACAGTGTTATCTCTGCTCCAAAGGAGGTGTGAGAAGGGTGATGGAAACATCTGGACCCTTAGGTCCAGAGAAGCAAACCAAGCTGGGGGAAGGTGCACGGCAAGGGACTGGTCGAACTGACTGTTCACAGGACCATGTTTTAAATGAGCTGTAGCTGCTTGAACAGGAGGGTCACTATCAGTGGGCATTGCTGGGTGGAAAACTCTTCCCACTGTGCCACTGGGGTCAAAAGAAAACAAAAAATAGGAGTGGGATGGAAGGAAAAAAGAAAAAGCAGCAAATATTATAATGGCATTTTCTCATGGGAAGGAAATACAGTCTCCAACTCTGGTAAAAAAGAAACAGAGGGGGCTGGGGCACTGCTATTGAGAAAGGCTGGGAGCCTGGGAAAAGCACTTCTATAATGAGAGAGGGAAAAGATGAGAGTGATTTAGGATAAGGAATGTTGTCGTTGGCTTCAACTAGAAGGAAAGCAGGTCTGCTTCTCTTATGACTTTTTAAACGACACCTATCATTGTAGGAAGAGAACAGACTGTGAATATGGCTTATAAAAACCTCTGCTTATACTGAGGACGCCTGGAAGTGGGTTTCACAGCCTTGCTTTATTATGAGGAGTAACCCCTCACTTGGGAAAGAAGAAAAGAAATTAAGCCCTTGTGTGTGTTACGAAAAAAAAAAGGAACATCAAAACGCTTGGCTGATGGCTTTGGGAGGAGAAATAGTGTTCAAAGAGGTGACTTCTGGACCTCGAAGGGTAGCACTGGGGGAGGGGCAGAAAGCTGCAATGTTGCTTTTGTTTGGGATTTAGTAACACTTTGGCGGTCTTGCCGTCCCCCTCAGCAGCCTTTCCAACTGGGGAACGTTGCCCCCAAGCACTGGCGTTATGCAGTGCAGGAAACAGGGAAACCAGCGCTTACTGTAAGCTTTCTATAACATTACAGCAGCTTCATTGGGGTCCTGCCATTGGGCCAGTTGTTGTTAATCCTGTATTTGTATTTACCAGATACATCTCTCGCTTGGTTTTCTGGAATTCCCCTGCAAGGAGCTCTGATGGGTGTTGCAGAGCTACAGAGAGTTTAGCTTTCATTCATCTGCAGAAGAAACCAGACTCACTTGAAGTTGGCTGTTGCTTAAGCTCAAAGTGCCCCCCGCCCCCTATTTGGTTAATTTAATATCCATCAAAGGATGTTTTTACTCTTGGATGAAAATGTTTCTTTAAAGCCTGTGTTGCAAGTGACCTGGCGAGGCTGTTCACTGTTTCTGAGCCCTCTGAGAGCTCCCATGGCTAGTGCAGATTAAAGGAACTAGGTCAGATTTCTAAACTATAGCATAGATGATGCTGCTGTTCCAGCTGGACTATCTATAAAAGCTGGAAAAGAAAATCAGAGTCCTGGAAAGAGGTTTTGTTGGATGTGTACTTCCCAGAACTCCCCCGAAAAGCAATCCAACTGTGCAGGCTGGAGTGGAGAAGCTTCAAAGGTTTTTCCTAAATCAACCCAGCCGCCTGAAATCCACGGGAAAGCTTGTGAGAATTTTGCTCATGAGATGGACAGATAATGCAAGCAAGCAATGTGAGAGAAAAAGTATTCTTCTACATGATGTCGCTTCCAGCATTATTTTATGTGAACCAGTGTATAAACGATTGTATAAATGATTGTTTTCCTTCAGCCTTAAGCACAGGTAGGAGAATTTACCATCCACTGCAAAGCACTTCTCTCCGAGATGAGACAGAAAACTGCCCATGTGTGCACAGCAACACCTCAGAATGGCTTGTGATGTGCAAGGAAAAAGAAGCTTGCAACTCAGTGAAACTCCTTCAGGGAAAGCAAGGCAGAACATGGCATGATGGTCCTAGGTGGCAGTCTCCACTGACCAGGCAGAGGAACTGTGCTTGTCCATCTTCTGAACGTTTTTGATCCCTCGTTTCTGCAAAAGGGTGCTGGCTGTTCAAGCTAGGCTGGAGCCTGGCCAAAGCAACATCCTGATTCTGTGGCAAGTGCTCTGGGATTGGACCACATGTAACAAGTACCCCAGATTCTTGTTGCATTCGGAAGAGACTATCATCATGACCCATGCTGCGCTCCGGAAAAGTCACTTGGCTGTGGCTCACAGGAAGGAGAAAGCTTGCTTTCCATAGATCCAGGATTTCCTCCTTGGCCCTTCCCTTCTCTCATGTGCTGCACCACATCTTACCCCACTCATGCATGCTAGGGTCAAAAAGCAGCATGGAAATGTTGCATAGGCTGCCAGCCTTTCTGTGCCAACACTGGGCTGGTGCATGGCTGTCTTCTCCTGACTGGTGAGAGAGATGCCCCTGCTTGTGCCCCACAGTGCCTGCATAGCGCCAGCCTCTGAAGCTGCCTGCAGATCCGGTCAGCCCTGGCATGGCCAAGGAGGCTCCCCAGCGTGGGAAATTTCTGGAGAAGCAGCCTTCTATAAACCACATTTTCATTTAACCAGTCTAAATATATTTCAGTTTCAAAACACACACTTAAAAATAACTTACAGAAATATTTATATGGACACCAAAAGGAACTTTTCAGCTTTGGGGATTCAGCCTACAGCCCACGGCAGAGCCCACAACTGCCTTCCTGTTCAGTCACTCTTTGCTTGTTATTGAGACTCTTGTTTTGGGAGTGTTTGAGTCTATTTTTCCTTAAGTTATCTTGCTTCACTCCACCCTGCCTCATAGACTCGGAAGGCTTTGCTTCAGTGAGGTCAGGACCGATAGTGCAGGATAGTTTTTCTCACAGTCGCAATCATCATAATTCTCAATGGTACATATTTTCTTCCATACCAGCACCGGCTCGACTTGGAGAATCCAGCTGCCCCTGGGATAGGGCACAGCACATGTTGTGAACTCCCTCTGTAATTTCTTTGCCTGTCTCTGTGCTCTTCATTCATCTGTCTGTTTGAGTTTGTGTGTTGCATGACTCTCAGCTTTTGGCAAATGTAGATCAGCCTTGCACATTGGGCCTAAAGATGTGAGTTTGAATCTTTTAGGTAGTTTTGCAACAAAAATGCAATAGTAGGGGTAATAATGTAGCCTCCTGCCTCATGTTTTCCACCATCGGTTATTCGTTGCTGTAAATACTTTCTTCTGTGGCACTGTCAGCTATCTGGAGGTGTTCCCGTCTTCTGTGCGGACCATCCCCTTTGCTAAAGAAAGGCTAGGCTCTTACTAAAGCATCACAATAAGGTCAAGTCCACAAGTCCATACTATACATCATATAGAAGGGAAGCAGCCTGATGGGTTGGGACAAAGGTTGGCTGATAAGGATGTGTTGTGTCATTTGTCTGTGTGTCTCTGCTTTTCCAAAGACATCCCTGTAAGCCAGGAATGTCTTCTAGGAGGTTTGAAATGTTTCAGGTTTTCATTTTGCCAGATTTTATTTTTAAATCACAACACGATGTTTGTTCAGTACATACGTACTACAATGCTGGTGAGAATCTGTCCTGTGTTTGGCAGGAACAAACAGCCCAGAGGAAGGTGTACTTGCTGTGATGAAGAGTATTTGGATTACAAGAGAGGTCAGATGAGTGCAAACCCCATTGAAGCTGTATAGGCTCTCAGTCTTGTTCAGTGCTGCAGGAGGAATTGTGATTAAAACATGGAACTACAGGAGAAGTTCTGCTACAAGAAATATTTGCGTTGTTCTACAGGCAGTAGCTTGCATAGGGAAAAGCACAAACACTTGATCAAAACTAGTTCTGCAGTGTCCTTTATGGGAGCAGCTTGTGACACTTTAATATGTCGCCACTAGTGAGTCTCTGGTTTTGATTTTCAAAGTGAGGTTTAGCACCCTCCTGGTTTGCTAATGATTGTGCCTCTCTTCCATATTTCTTCTTATATGTAGAGGAAGGGGTAGGTGGGTGAGTGTGTTTTAGTGTTTTTCATCAAACTATAGCCTAAAACTTCATACAAAGCACTGTGAACAGACTCTAGGTCACTAATTAAATCCAACTAGCTCTGAAATGTCACACAACAGCTATTTAAAACAGTCCAAACCCCAGGCTTGGATTAAGATCGAGGCATTCCTAAAAACACAGGATTAAATTGAAAGCTCAGATTTCCTTTAAAAAGGGAAGCTTCCTGCTCTTTGCCTACATAGAAAAGATCAAACCCCTGAGCTAAAGAGAAGTAAAGCAACAGCTGCTTCTGGGGTCCAAAAACCCCAAGGGTGCAGTTCAATGACTCCGCTCAACTGGCAGCAAAGATGGGCAGAGATTTCTGCCCCAGAGCATTTGCTCCTGCCCCTGCACTAAGGTTTGCTGTGTGTTTGGTTTTGCTGCTGCTGTTGTCTACAAGATGGACCACGGAGTGGGTTACAAAGGGACGCAAACCATTTCAGTGAATGAGCTCTCTCTGTGGTCATGTACAGCAATGTAGTGGCACCACTTGGGGTGAGGGGCAGGAGGAAAGACAAGCTGCTGTGCAGGGTCAGGAGCACCAGGCTGGGGCAGGAGTTTCATAAGCAGCTTTGCTACCAAGGAAAAATTGCCACTGATATGCCCCTGAGAAGGCAGAACATTGCAGCATGGGTTCAGGGGCAAGCAGCCAGGCTTGGGAGAGCCAAGAAGCTTTTAAGCCAGCTTTGTTCTTTGGAGAAAATGAATCCAGATTCAGACCCTCATATAGCAGCTCTGAAGGGGGCAAGCTGTCCTGCTCACCTTGTTGGGGTGTCCTTTACAAGGCTCTTCCATTGAAGACACCAAGCAGGGACTTGTCAATACGTTTTGTAGTCATGGGTGTTCAGGGCATCATTTGCATCCCCCCCGATAGGGTTCTTTCCATAGCATAGACCTAATAGTGGCCACACTATGGGGGGAGGCCTGGGGTGAGAATGCATGTATCACCAGTCCTGCTCGAGGCAGGACATCACTGCTCCGTGAAAATCTCTTGTCTCAATGTAGCAGTCTGTCCTGGGTTCAGCTCGTGTAGCTTTCTGAGAATATTACAGCTTAAACTTGGCATGGCTGGGAACCACAGAAGGATGTTGTCGTGAGGATTAGAGGACAATTTGTTTTCCAGAGGATCCGAGGGAGTTGCATTACGTTTGCATCAGGAGCGAGAGCAAAGTCTGAACTGGAGAGAGGGTGCGCAGGGTACTGCAGTGCGGAGCTCCTGGGAGCCCTGCAGCAGGGGGACCAGCTCCCACCATGGTCTGGTGAGACCAGGCTAACCGGCACACCGATTTCAGACCAAGCCAGTAGAGGTCACAGTAGGTCCAACAATTTTCCCATGCCCTCTTCAAGCCAAGCTGCCCTCACATCTTAAACAGTTCACCGCTGAATGACTGCTAATAAACCCTCCTCCTACTCAACAGCCTGAGCAAACCCCACGAAGCCAGCTTGTGGCTTGCTGGGTGCCTTCCTGGAGGGAGCAATTAGTTGCTGGGGAGCTGGGCCATGGCTTGGTTGCGACTCTCTCCCATGGTGTGTGCTCGTGCTGCAGCTAATGTACGGTATCTTGGTAGTAAAATAAGTCATGAGGGTGTGGACATGTTTTCTTCCTGTCACTGCACAGAGTGAAAATACTAGATGTGCCACCCTGTCAGACTTCTTTATTTTCACAGACCTCTCACCTTCATCCTCTGTATGCCAAGTTAGTGCCCAGCCTGGAGGATGTTCCTGCTGCCTGAAGGTAGTTGGGTCTGCAGGGGACTTGGGTTCGTGTCTGCCTGTTCTGCATCATCTCCATATCAACAGCTACTCTAGGAAAATCGCCAGAGCATCTCTGTGCCATAATCTGGGTGGATCCCTGTTGTCCTGAGCCCTCTTGGTGTCTTCCACAAGAGCTGGGACGTTCCCCTGTGGAGGTACATGTACTGTAGAGGCAGGCAGGCTTGCAGTCAACCAGACCATGTCCCTGCTCAACTACAGCTCCATAAGGAAATTGCAGGCATGGCAAATGCAAAAGCAAATTTATAGTTCTGTATATAGAGATACTGGGGATTTCCTTCCTCCATTTCTAGCAATAGTATCTTGGGCAGGGAAGAAACAGAAGTGAAACCTCTATTTTTCTTAAGTGAATATAGAAGCTGCAAAGCTCTGTGTGCCTGTGCTGAAGGCAAGGTCTACACAGGATCAGGCTGTGCTTGGCTGAGGTCTCTTGCAGGCTACTGGACCTCTTGCCAAGGCACCTTCCTTGGTAAGGACTTCCTCGGTGCAAAGCCTTGGTGTCTTTGGAGCCCATCACATCTATGACGTGGCATTGCCTGGTGGCCCCAGATGCCCACTCTGTGCTCTGAAAAGTGTGGGGTGGCTGTGGCTGGGTGAGCCAGGTGAGTGCCGCTCGGCAGCTGGTTCCTGAAGGTCTCTGCCACTGGAGGGGGACAGAGCACCTTGCTGCACCATAGGTCCCCCCCGACCCCTCCCAGAGGAGACCCTCCCATGCTGTAGGGCTTTCACCCAGTTCAGCCTGGTGGATGGGCCAGTGCTTGCAATGCCGCGCCCTGGAGTGGGTCATCGCGGCATTGCGCTGTTAGCAGAGGAGGAGAGCGTTTGGCAAGAAGGCAGCAGTTCACACAGTAGCGGTGAATCCAGGGAACGCTGCTGAGCCTGCCACCATGGGTGGCCCAGCACGCCCAGGGAAGGCTGTTTCATGGGAGCCCGGCAGGAGTAGGGGCAGGGGTCTCTCTGGAGATGGACACAAACCCCCTTTGGGATTCAGGTGTGCTCCTGCTGGTATCTGATTTTCAGTGGCTTTGGACAGGCCATTCCCATCACCTTTGGCCCTTGGAGGACAGCTCACCATCTCTTCCATTAGTCCATGGCTTGAATTGCTTGAGCGGGGCAATGCTGGTGTGGTGTCCTGTCCTGGGCAGACCTGCAGACGCTTTCTGTAGGTCCCTGGGGGGTAAGTGCAGTTCAGGGGCTACATCAGCTGGGTTCAGTGCTGTGGTGGCCTGGCCGTGCCACCTCAAGAGGTACCGCAGAGACACACCGTTGGTGAGGTGGGTGCTCGGCTCTGAAATGGCGCATTTTGCCTGGCAGCACTTCCTGTAGAGTGATGCTGGCAGAGGCTGCCTCAGAGGAGACATGGTCTCAGCTCTGGTCAAGAGGATGCCACCTGGGTGGCTTGCGCCTTGTTCACTCCCTGGGCTCTCACCTTGCTTTTGTGCCAAGTACAACAGAGACTTGGGTGGCAGCTCCCCCTGCACGTTTCAGGAGGGTGTGGTGAGCTGGGAGAGGCCGTTCCCACACTGGGGTACCCCCAGGAGCAGACACCTCTCTCCTGACCAGCTTGCTGCGGCTGACGAGACCTGATGGATGAATGAAGTGGGGTTTGGCACGCTGCCGTCAGGCACTGGCGGTGTTGTGAAACAGTCCGTGATGCAACTGAACTTTACATAACCTGACGCAACACCTATAGCTGGAGTTTAAAGCTGCAGGTCCCGGGTCATTACTGTATGATGAATATATCTCCCTGGCGTATACATACGTGAGGTCAGCTGGTGTGTGGACAGTAGCACTGCTCTGGGCAGCTCCAGCTTTACTCTTGGGTTTGAAATTACTGCAAAGAGACAAACAACTGTGGCTCATAAAGGGTGAATAGACGAAGGGCAGAGAGAAGAGTCAGGTACTGCAAACTTCCACTGTGGAAATGTCATCTGCGCTGCTCAGCTCGTGCCCTTCATTCCTACATGCAGCTCACACAGCCCAAAGCCTCTTTCTGCACTCCTGCCCCTCAGCTCTGGTCCAGCCCTGGGCCCCAGCTCTGCTGCTGTCCTGCGACCCCCTGATGCCTGTGATGGCTGAGGCAGGACAGGGATGCTCTGCAAGACAGTAAACTGTAGGATAATTGCCTTAAAATTGCCCATGGCCTGACTTTCACTCTTGTCCATCCTGAACTTCAGGCCAAACTAATTCCTCATCTTTTCTTTGACATTTATCATATTTAAGATAAAAGAAAACACTGGGGGGTTGCTGGCCTGTTGTTTTCCATACAAGCAGTGAGAATTTGCAGCTGTTGTGAGCTTTGGCGTGTGCACTGTGCCCAAGCAAGACAAGGGGAACGGGGGAGCATGCCAGGGAGGAAGGACAAGCCCCAGGAGGTCCAGGAGATCCTGCATTGGGCTAGTCTAGGTAGCATAGCTGCCAACAGCAGTAGCTTCCTTGAACCTTTTCTGTCTCTCACTGTACCCTGCTGGCTTGTCCCTAGTGGGTGACGTGTTCCTGTGCAGGCAAGAGAAAGAAGCAGAGCCTGGAAAGAACTAGCTCTTTTCTGCATGAGAATGAGGCTGGCATGACCCCAAGTATCACCTGGTTTCCCTTCCCCCCTCAGTGAAGCTAATCCTGGGCATCACCAGTGCTGCCAAGTTTGCATGGAAAATGCCACCAGCAGGAGCCAGGAAGCAACTCTTTCTGAAACCTGACTGGGAGGGGACAAGCTGGTATCCCCTTTCTGATGTGACTCTGTACTTGTGACTCACTGCCATCTCAGTACCTTTCCAACCACTCTGTTGTGCCTGCAGCCAGTCCTTGGGTGCCTGGTGAAGCCTCTTCCTTTTCAGCTTTTTATGCCAGGCCCCAATGATGCAACATTGCAGGTGAATTTCCACAGCTCTGCCAGAATATAGAGCACAGCCAGACGGTAGATGTGGAAAATGCCTTTTTCCACTCAGGTCCCTGTATTGTACCTGTGTATGGATGGACTGTCCTTCCACCCCTTAGATACACAGGCTGCCTTTCTCTTCTCCCTGTTGTGCTCTCCAGAAAAGATGCACTTAAGATATTTTCTTGCTTGCCCGTGAGCAGAGACAGCAGCAGGGGTGGTGAGTGCAGTGGTCATCTGGGGAGATGGTGGAGCCTGGTGTGAGAGGCACTGGGAGATGATGGCAGCAATAACTGCTGCCGGGCTCCAGTGGTTTTGGCACTAGGGGTGTTTAGAGGAGTAGTAGGTGGGGGAAGAGCCAAAAAATAAATGTAACAGTTGAAACTGACAGTTTCCAGAGGAAGGTGGGTGCTGACCCAGAGCTGAGGTGGGTCAGATGTTTGCGGAGCTGGGCAAGGGAAGTGGGAGATAGCCTGCACTGCCCAGGACCCTGAACCAGAAAGCAAAGGCATCACATCATCCCATATGGAAAGGAGAGAAGAAAGGAAGCCAAAGGCCTGAAGCTGTGATCAGAGACATGTACTGGCAGCGGTGAGAGCTATTTGTGTGCTGTGGTGAAGCCTTGACACCACTGACCATGTACGTACAACAAACCTGGGTGTTTGAACTCCACCCAGCGAGGATTCACTAGCACGAGAGCAGCACCTGATGTGGAGATCACCAGGTGCCTGAGATCAGTTCACAGATATCCTGGGAGGATGTATAGAGAAACCAGCTCTTTACCTCCCTAAGCCAAACAACCTCCAGGGAGAAAATAAATGGTTAAGAAGGCAGGCCAAAGTGCGGAGGGAGAACACAACATTTGCTCCCACAGTCAGGCCAAGTTGTAGTGGGAGAAGCTGCTGTGTGTATTCAGTAAGTGCTCATCCATAACTGTATGGCTCCTTGTGTTATGTCTAAGAAGGAAAGAAAAACAAGAAATGGTTACCAGAGTGGGATTATAATCCAGGAATACAGTGACTGCTAAAAAGCTAAAGAGGAAACCACAGACTAGTGGGTTCTGTTAAACTGGTGGGTGAAATGCTTGCCAAGATGATGGAAGTTTTCCCAAATCCTCTCTCCAAAAAGGCACTTGTGATAACAGTGCATTTGAGCTTTTGAAAAACACAGTAAGAAAGAAAGGAAAAAGAAACGATTTCTGAGTATGTGTTGGGGGGTTGGGGGGGGGTTAAGGAAATTACTAGTGTGCTGCCAGTTTGGAGAGAGTTTAAATGCTGCGTCAAGGGAGCGGTTAGTGTGTGGTATGTAAAATGAAGCAATACAAAAACGGTTATTAACTGAGGCCGGTTTACCCTTAAATCGTGCTCTAGGAACTGCTGTGTCAAAGGATACAGCCACTCCAAAAGACAGGGAGTTGCAACAGCATGAAACAGCCTGAAAAAAAACTTATATTGTTCCCCCTTTAGGGGACAGTCACCCATTTGGGGTGAAAATCTTTCAGGAGAATGTAGGAACTGAAAACATTCATGAAAGAAAGCTTTGCTTGAAAAAGAAATGTGTTTTTAATTCCTCTGTGTTCCCGAGGACCCATCTGCATGGCAACCTGTGTAGGGGCAGAGCAACATGAGCAGGACCTGGGATGCTCTCATGGGTTATGGGGAGGATGTGGTGACAGCGAGAAAGAAAGAGGGGGCTTTCCGTTCTGTGCTGGTTCCCTGGTCTCTATGAACAGAGATGGGTATCCTTTGCCTAGGTTGGACTCAGCAAAACCTATCAGCCACATGGGGATGCTGGCTAATGGCAAACCCTCCCTCCCCTATGAATAGTGCACACAAGGTTTTACTCCAGTATAACAGGCTAGCACTATGATAGCTTCCACACCCATGTTCTGGTGGAGGGCCATGTACTAGCTCTTGCAAAGCATTTTTACCATTCAGAGCTATGCAGAAAACATATGGGTTAATGGAAGTGCAGCGAGGGATGTCTGCAGAGGTACTGGTCACGTTACCAAGAATGGCTGGACAGCAAGTGAAGGAAAAGTAAATCTTTCAGAAGCCCAACCATGTGCTGTGGGACTTGCAGATTATTTTCATAAATCACCAGTAATGCTTAAAGCTATTCTCAAGGCACCTCAACTACAAGATATGTCACAATTATCTTCCTTTCTGGGGATAGGCAGTTATTACCAAGGGGTCTTGCCCAATACATCAACACTATTACACTCCCTAAATAGACCAATGCACAAAGGACAGAAGTAATGTTAATCCTCATGATGTACCAAGGTCCAGACGAAGCCAAGAATTTTGGATTATCAGAAAGTGAAACTCTGCTTGTAAAATTAGCTTGCAGCACTTCCCCCTGGGCCTGAAACACCAATGCTGAAAGTCAGCTGTCAGGGTCAGATACTGAAAAGACCTGTGCTTGGGGCTCACTGGCATGGCTTTGCAGCACTGTGCTCACACCCCGAGAAAAGATCCACGCATCATCCTGGGAGGTCAGTGGTTTAACTGCAGCTTATCTCAAAAGGAAACAATTTACTTTGGTTGCAAATGTCAAACGCTGGCTTCAGTGTTAAGAGTAACAACCTGGTTAGGGAGAGAGAAGCTTTCTGATGCTCTGGGGTACTCCCTGCTCTGCTAGTGTGGTAGGCATAGGAAGTA
Organism: Pezoporus occidentalis; assembly: GCF_034315485.1. Lineage (NCBI taxonomy): Eukaryota > Metazoa > Chordata > Aves > Psittaciformes > Psittacidae > Pezoporus > Pezoporus occidentalis. The sequence goes on from NW_026915376.1 coordinate 4,160,252, forward strand.
ACTGCTGCCACAAGTATCTGGCAAGTGACAGGTACCCTGATGCAATCTGAAACTGAGAGCAAGCCAGGCCTGATTTAGGCATCTGATGAAAGGAGGAGGAGATGGGCTTAGCAGAGAGCTTCTTTGAGCCTTCTTGGATGGAAAGAGAGTACTGAAATACATGTCCAGGTTGCCTAACATGTGGCACCAGAGCAGTTACTGTAATAAATCTCAGGTCTACTGTACTCCAAGAATTACATGATGGCCCTCTGGGAATAATAACTACGAAAGTCCAGGCTGGAAATTGGGTTCAGTGGCCAGACACTGGTACACAAATAGGAGAAATGACAAAACAATGTCAAGGGTATTAATAAAGCCAGTTGGGAAATTTTCCATCAGAATAATTCTCCAATGGAAAATGCCCTTTTCACTAACTCAGCACTTTCTGTAAGAAAATTGCAGATTTCTATTGGGAAAATCAAAGTGAAGTATCCTTGGCTCTTTTTCTGTGAGGAAAAAATAAACTTGCAGGCGAACCAGCAGAAGTTGTCTTTCCATGCAGCTCTCAGCCACCAGCCTTCCCCTCAGGTCTACAAATCAGAAACACAGCTGAGCAGGCCGAGGCACAAGAAGGCAGGGAGATGGGAAGTCACCCCACAAGGTTTTTGACAGCTCACCTGCACCAGACATCAAATTAGTCCCTACCAGATGGGCAGCCAGGAAGCCAGGAGTTTTCCTTTTGGTCCTTGTGAAGCATGATTTTTGTGGAACCTTAATTAGAACAGCATTTTTGATTTTTTTCAGCCCTGGTTTGTCCTTAAAAAGAAACTCAGTTACCATTGTTCTCTTTCTTGCTGGAAGGGATTTCTATTTCCCAGCCAGCTCTGGGTATCAGCGAACACTACACTTGCTTAAATATTCTCCTTTGTACTCTCAGGAATGGCCAGCTGCTCTAGGAAAGCAAACATAGGCAGAACTGGGCCATTTACAGGACATATGTTTTTGATTGCAGGAAATGCCCCTTGTAAATGGCCTGAAGTGCTGCGTATGAATGCTACTAATTTAACCCAGACTGGTAAAGTGTTAAGATTAGTATTTTCATGGTCAGGAATTCCTACTTGCATTGTAAGTGATGAAGGGTCACTTTTTTGATGTCCAAAAAGTTGTGTGCTTTCATCTAACAAAATAGTCTCAAGCCTGTCACATAAACTCCTTGCTGCCCTGCTGTAAGAGGAGCAGTGGGAAGATTTGTTCAAACATCCGATTCAGTGATCCAAACCAGAAGTTTGGATAAAGTTAGCTTACAGTAAAAAGCTGTGAAGTCTCTTTTGGCCTGGGAAGGACATGTTAATGCAGATCTCTACTACAGTCATTCATGGTCTTGGGACAGAGATTTTTCTTGCCTGGACTTGCTAACACCTGATTTCTAGGGGGGCGTTTGTTTCAAACTGATAGGATCAAATGGCCCCACATAGTCATGCATGACTCTGCTGCCTTCAGAGTGGAAGAAGAAAATCTGTGCAAGAGGTAACTCTGAAAACTTGGGGGAATCTTAAGCTAATTATGACAGCCTTCTCTGTCTTATCAGGTGGGAATGGCATTGAGAGCATTGGAATGAAATAGAAGAATGGAGTGGTTGAATTGGGCCCTCTTATCAGTTATAAGAATAGCCTGTCACCTTTATGTACAGATTTGTGATCATGAGCACTGAAGTAGGTCACTTGGCAATTATTCAGTTAGCAACAGTGGGGACATGAAGCATCTTGGAAGTACAGAGACCCTTTCTAACATGCCTGCAAGGTTTTTACTCATCTGATTTAAGGCTTTCACATTTATAAATGTTGGTTGGAATCTCTTGGTCCTTCAGTTTCCTGGTCAGTAAAATGGTAATGCCTTTGTTGCAAGGATGTAAAGTTTACCTGGTTCTTGTGAAGGGCATTGGAGTTCTCTGGAATTCCTGATGGAGGTGTTATGTGTTGCAGTCAATGCATTGCTTTATGCTTGTTCTACCACACTCGTGTATTGCTTTTTGGAAGTTCTGCTTTTCTCTGGTGTTGGCAATCAGACATCAAGAAAGAATGATGCTCACATGTAGAAATGGTCTAACGACTTGGTGCTGCTCTGCACAGCTTGGTGGCAAGGTCACCTTCTTCAGTGCCATTCCTATGTCTTTGTGGCAGTATTTGTCCTGCTTTAGTTCTTTGTGGGGATCTTTGTTTCAGAACTCCCAGAACCTCTGTCTTGTTGTCATGTGGAATCCATTTCTTTCAGCAGTTGGCCATGGCATGCTGGTAATGAACTGCAAGAAGTTCCCCAAAGGAGCATGAAGGAGCTTCCTCAGTTGACTTTCAGTTCTCTCCTGCTCTGCTGCAGAGCTTGCACTCTCTGTCCCCTTCTGCATGAGCTGTTGGATGGCCGTTCTCTGGCACGGCCCATCAGCTGTTCATCCACCTCTCCTTTCCCCTTGCTGAGCTTTCACCTTTTGCAAGTTCCCCACCAGACCCAGCTCTGAAGAGATTAATCACATTTCTAGCAGATAAAGATCTGCAGAGCCTTTACAGGGAAGGCTGGGCTTAACTTCCTGGTACAGGGTCAGCTAACATATGATGATGTTCTCACCTCACCCTCCAAAACACACCACCTTACTTGCTAAGAGAGGTGACTAACAGCAGTCCTCTATGGTGTAGTCTGCTTCCTAGGAAAGATTGTTTTTTTAATGAGAGAAGTGTGTTTTCTTTGGATTTACATCCCTTTGTGGAGAAGGAACATCACAAAAATGTGCCTTGCTTTTGTTAGCAGAAAGTGGTAGGACTTGTGGTGTTGGGTCCTCCATCACAGACCAGTGCCTGAGGAAGTATGGCTGTTTTCCATCATAGTAGAAGGCTGCAGGGTGTTCAAGGAGCTCAGAGGGCTCCGAGGATGTTTTGTACAAGTACCTGTTCTATCCAGTGCAATGCAGCTGTCCTCAGCAGCAAATCCTTGGGAATTTACTTGCGTAAATGTAGAGGGATATGCTTGTGTGTATTTCTGAGTCATGCCCTGTCAGTACTTCCCACACGAGTAACCTGCGTGGGTTAGATAAACAGGGGAAAAAAAAGCACTGAAAAATGGTGTTCTGTAGAAATATCAGTGACCACGACCTTTAAATGATACAAGTTCAACAACCAGTCTAAATACAAGATTCGTGTGAATTGTATGAATCTCTTGCCCTTCCCCAGGGTCATTGTGCGTCTTAGCTAGAAGAACACAAGCACTTTGGGGAGCTCTGGTCCTCTTTTTGGGATGTGATGTGCTGTAGGGTGATCTTTAGCTACAGAGAAAGCAAACTGTCTTACTTTTTGTCCCACTTCCCATGAAGAGTCTTACATGGGGGCAGCAGCTGATGCGTAAGACCTAGGACAGCTGAATAATTCATTGGCAGGAATTGCTGGATTTATGGAGGGGATCGGATGTCGGGATAACAGGGTTCTGGATTGGAGGAATAAAGCTCACAATACTGAGTTTTGGATGTTCCAGTTGGTGGTATTGCCAAAAGGGACATGAAAAGTGATCTCATTTCAGTTTGGTGCAGCGCACTAATAAATCCTGGTTAATACACACAGTTCTCCTAAATGACTCCCTATCTCAGGTTGCCCATATAAACCCACCAGCAGACGTTTTTCCGTTTGATTCACTCAGAAAGAATGCTGAAAAGAAATGTAAAAAGTTTCTTTTCCGCCCTGCTGCACCAAGGTTAAGGCTAGAGACGAGGTGTTGTGGGGTGTTGTGGGGATTTTAGTGGACACAGAAACTCCTCCAAGGCCTGCCTGACATGTCTAATGCACCTGTTCTAGCCTTAAGGAATGCCTGATTTGAGGTCAGGAAAGTATTTCCATCCAAATCAGATTGTCAGGAACAATTTTTTCACCTTCTGTTGTGGTCTTTAACCTTTTAAACTTCTTCATGGTTTCCTTCCCTAGGGTACCAGGAGATGTTCCTGTGAACTGCAAAGGAGAATAATGACATATTTCATGATGTGGGTGATGGAGGGGATGGGTGTGAACGTCCTTGTGATCTCTCTGGATCAGCCTGTAGTTGTAGAGAACGGGACAGATGGACTTGGTGGTCCTACCCAGTCCAATAGTCCTGTAGGTGACAAATAGCTGCCTGCCTCTTCCCTGAATGATGCTTAAAGTATGCCTTCTGCTTTGGGTTCACAGTTATCTGCCTCGTGTGCAAATTTGGTGTCCCCTCCACTGATTCAGTATAAAGCAGCATACCATTGCCCTCCAGAAGCAACACTTCTGGGCTTTACACCCTGGGTCTCATCTGCTATGGGATATTCCCATCCCTGGGGCTGTGGCAGAGCAAGGGAAGTGATTAGTTCCCACATCCTGGGAGGGGACTCTGCTTGTGTCAGTCACAGCTAACCCTGCAGCAGTACAGCCAGCATGACACTGCACTTGGCAAGGTGAAGGGTTTTCCTCCTGGGAACTGTTTTCAGAAAGCAGCAGTGTCTCTGTCATGGCAGGCATAGCTCCTCACTGGCCTCATGCTAAACCAGCCCATCGTGCTGGTGCCTATGAATCATCCTGTGTGCATTCAGGAACACAGAGAAGTTGTGTCATGGGAACTGGGGGTGCAAAGAAGAAACCAGAGGAGTTTCAGTGACTGGCTGTGCAAATGGTCAGGAGCAAGATGGCTACTTATTATTTGGAGGCCTTCTCTGCACAGAGGGCTGTATCAGTGTGCAGACCAGGTACATGGGGCATGCATTTAGGATTTCAGCAGTAATCCTCACCACAGGCCAGCCTGCTGCAGCATTCTCCTCTGCTTCCTCTGGAGGAAAGTGGAAGGGTGGTTGGCAGGATCCACACAGCTGCCTCATGCCTCCTCCAGCTTATATTAGCACTCCCACTGCTAACTTTGTGCTAACCCTTCAAGAAGGCTCTTTATAGCTAAACCACACAGTGACCTCTAAGCCTGTGCATTAGCTGGAGCTTTTTGTAATGTGAGGCTGCTCCTGAAAGCCTTCACTTGAAGGACCTCCTTACTCCCTTTTCTGTTTCAGAGAAAACCTTGATTTTTTGATTAACAGCATATGCCTGGGAAGGCTGCTGGCATGAATCAGGAAACTCTACCTCTCTCTCTGTGAGGTTCTAGATCTTGCCCCTGCTTAGAGCAAGCTTTATGGACAGGGCTCATTTATTTTCTAATGCAATGTAGATTAGAGAAAAAGTCCTCACTGCTGTCTGCTCCCATGTAGGTTTACATAGCAGTTACTTCAAGACTGTAGCTCTTGGTAGCTGTGTAAACACAGCTCATGTATCGTTTGCCTGCCTTCTTAGCTCATGACAGCAAGATCTGAACTAGGAAGAAATCAGAATTTTTCAATGGTGAAGGCAACTCTTCACTGGAGCACTCTATTGTGGGTGATGTTTCTTCTCTGTTTCTTGATAGTTTTGGATGACCTTCAGGAAGGTATGGCTTGGTAGATGCAAAGAGTTAGGATAAGTAAGGGAAGAACTAAGACTCAGTTTCACAGCTTGCTTTATGTATGAAGTGCCAGCCTGTTTTGGTCTTAACATCTGAATCTGGTCTTTGGTCCCCATTTAAACAAATGACATGGTACTTTGGGGAGAGCTAAGCTTTCCTTAGTGTGAGAATGAGCGACCATGTAGCAGATTCTCTCAGACAGAAATGCTCCTGCCAAGACTAAGCACTGATACTGGGTTCTGTGGGGATATGGCCAGCCTGGCATTCAGCTGAGCTGCAGTTTGCTGTGTGAGTAGAGACCAAGGTCCACTGCATCTGCCTGTACAAGTAACCCAACTAAACAGGCTGCTGCCATATCCTCCCAGGCTCTTCCTTAAGTCTATTTTGGAGCCCAGTCTGTAAGTATAAGGATATGTGGCTCTCTGTGCAGGGATTCCTGTGCAATACCAGCTCTGACAGCTGGGCAACAGCTGGTTGCAAATGATTGCCAGCATTAATAAAGGAGGCTATGTGATGGATTCCCTTATGTAGGGGTCACTAAACAAACAGCTTGAGGAAACCCTGCCTTCTCCAGGAGCAAATGCAGCACAAAACCTCTTCTTGTTCTGACAGACCAGCAGCGGGTCCTTCTCTGCTGTGATTTCCAGCTAATCCCACATGCAACAGCTTCAGAAACTGATCTGGTGAGAGTAGCTCCTCTCTGCATCCCTGACCAGCCTGCTAGTTCCAAGGGAAACGTGGATGTTGAGGAGTGAGATGATTCCTTGGGGGCCTCCTAAATGATTTTGCAGTGCTTTTGGGAGAACCTGCAGCAGACTGTGGCAAAGCTCCCATTCTTCATGTATTTATAGGCAGAGATAGGTGGACATAGGGGATGGGAAATCTTGCCCAGGTCTGTCAGGATGGTCCTAGAGGTATTATGTTTTAAAAGGGCCATGGGAGGTGGAACAGGCCACAGTTTCCAATTTTCTGGATCCATGGGCAGTGTAGCCCTCATACTGGCTCCTGAGAGGCCACTGTGCACATAAGGACAGTGCTTCCCTCTTCCTGGAACCAGTGTCACCCTTAAACAGGCAGGTCCTCTGTGGGGGCTGAAGGAGAGCCTCCCAAAACCTCTCTCTAGAACCCCTCTTGAAAGCCAGGCCCCTTCTTGGCAGCCATCAAGCTGCCTCCATGCAGGCCACTTTGCTGCAGAGGCTTTTGGGCAAACCTAAAGGTACTGAGTGCCAGCAAGGGGGGGGGGGGGATTCTTTGCAGTCTCTCTTTCAAGCGCCTGTCTCTCCAGTCTTTGCCATCACCTCCCAGCCTGCTGTCCCTGCCCAGCCTGGCTATGTGCCACAGGCTGCCCACCCCTCAGTAGCACTGTGGGGGCTTCAGGACAGAGCTGGGCAGTGGGGTAAGAGGCAGATGGGAGCTGGCGGCTGTCCCCTGCTGCTGCTGGAGTGAGGGAGGGCAAGTCACTGACCTCCCAGCAGGAGTGACACAGGAAACCCATAATTACATGCTTGTGACAGCAACACTGGATCATTTTAATCACGCTGCTCATGTCATGTCAGAGATGTTGCCCCTTGGGATTAAGGAAAACAAACAAGATGAAGTGCCACTGGCAGCAGTGGTGGCTCTGTCCAGTGATTGCCGGCACCTCCTGGTGCAATGGCCCTCCCAGCCCTGGCTGGCCTAGCTGTGGGGAAAGTGTGATGGGGGCTGAAGGCTTAGTGAACAAAGTCATCCCAGGAGACACTGATGGAGTCCTCTCCCTTTCTCAGTGGCTCTCAAAACACAAGAAAATAGTGGCTGACACCTTCACCGCCCCCTGGAAGTCATCTCACTATGTTTTACAGCAGTGAGCAGAGGCACAAAGGAGATTTGCACAAAGCCATACAGGGAGTCAGTGGCAAAAGTGGGCTTCAAGAGCAGCAATGCTGTTTCCGGACCCTGGACCTACTGTTCCAGTACCGCTGCTCAGCCCTTCTCCTCCACTTTGGAGGGGAGCCCTGGTGTCCTGCCCTGCAGTAACCCTCTCCACTGTGCTGGCTACGTATTTTTCTGGTGACAGCAAAACATCTTCACTTTTGCAGTATGAACTTTGCTTGAGCAGTTTCCCATTCTCGTGTCCCTAATGAAGTGACTCCACCTCCGTTGTCATCCCCACCTATTGGAAAAAGTCTGGACATCCTTTTCAGAGACAAACTTTACATCACACTGACCCATCCTGCAGAGCAAATGGAAGTTAGTAATGCTGAGCTCAAACCACCCTTCTGCTTCCTTCAGCTGAGCCAGAATAATTTTTCTCTTTTTCAGAAACTCTCCCTGTTTTCATGATTCAAAAATGTGGACCAGGTCTTTTGTCCATTAGAAAAATAAAAACCACATTCCATGCCCAGGTTTCCTTCTCCTTTTCCATTTGAAAGCTTAGTCCTTTTGTTAAGATTTGCAGCCCCTCCAGCATTTCTTCTCCCCTCACCCACTTTCCCCTCTTTGGTGTGAAATTATCCTTCCTCTGAGTCCTTGTGGTGTTGTTACTCCAGCACCGTTCTCTCCTCCCCGGGACCTGAGGAAATGCATCAGCTCCATGATGTGGATGTACTGTGGAAGGAACCAATATATTTCCCGAAGAGAGGCAGCCCAGTTAAAAATCAGAACAGCCCAGCCCCAGGCAATGCAGGGTTTGCCGGGATGGCTGTCTTGGCAAATACAGTTAGGGAAGGCAGGGTCTGGACTAATTCAGCTTTCCCTTCTCCTGGATACAGGGTTCTGCTTGGAGCAGCCCTAATGGCAGAGCCCAGAGGTGAGGAGATGCTGTGCCTTTCTGACCTCTGCCACATGGTGTAGTGGGCAAACCCTCCAATGTCCTTGGGAGGGGGCCTGCACTAGCCAGAGTCCAGGGAATGCCACTGACACTGGACAGAACTTCCCTCTTGCAGGCCAGCATGGGAAGCAGGTCTCTGATGAATCCCCAGAGAGTGAGGGGAGCGAGCCCCAGAGGGGGGGCTCCAGGCTTCAGCCAGCCCCTAATCCATTGTACAGCTGAGAGGATCAAGAGATAGAGAGGTTGCTCACTGTAAATCCTTTTGAAGTTGGTTCCAGCTCTCTTGCTGAGAACTCACTGGCCTGCATGCCAGAGGGGATGCTAAGCTGGGGAGCCATGAGAAGCAGAGACATGCCCCCCAGATGAGGCCTCGGGCTCTGAAAAACCATCCTCTTGCCCCAGGGGCCGCTGCTGCTGAAGTGCCTTGGAAGCAGCAGCAGCAGATGCTGCTGGGGGTTGAAAGCATCAACTTGGTGAAGACCCTCAGCTAGAGCCCCCCAGGCCCACTAGGAGGGACAGGAGGGTCCCTGAATGCCTCTCACCAGGACAGGCCAGCCGAGGAGGTGGCTGGTGTGGGGTGGGCATGGCTCCAGCCTGGACCCTCTGTGGCTGTGGGTCGCAGGATGCTTGCTGCCGGCTCTGCCCTTACACAAACATACTTTGCTTCCATTGACTTTTCTCTTAATGAATTCCTCCTCTCCCGGCTGTTATTTTTGGCCTCAGGCTGACTCTGTGGTTTTCCTTCTCCAGCACGTGATACAAACACTGCTCTCCGGCTGCTTCCTCCAGGTGATGGACACCTGTAACTGGCCCTGTGTCCCTGGATGGGTTAGGGTTCATGATGCTGGGTCACAAAGCCAGCATCACCCTTCAGACTTGCTTTGGTGCTTCCTGGATCTCTGTGGAACATGACAGGCCAATGCATGGGGGTAGAAAAGGGGCTCTGCATAAAGGAGACGATGGTCCCTGAAGTGAGAGGGACATGGGGATGTAGGAGAGGGAAGTAAGATGGTGGCACTGGGCTGGCTGTGGGCCTAGACCCTCCCTGGACAGCACAGGCCAGGGAGCTGCACTTTCCAGCAAGGCATGGTGACCAGAGAGCAGCCCTTAAAATCCCATAGTGCCAGCCTGAAGTGCACAACAAATTGACAGAGTGAGTAAAAATATGAGTAAGGCAAAGCATCTGTATTTAACAGCGCTTCACCTCCTCCCCCATTTCCAACTGCTTACCCTTAAAATTCCTCTCGGGACACAACTGTAAGCTTTTCTCTAAAACCACCATGACTAGAAACTGCCTTTTGTTTTTATACAAGCCCTGAAAAATTTCTTCCCTCAGTGACAGCAGGGGCTCTAAGGAAAACCCATGCTATTGCAGACTCCATCCTAATTTGGGTACCTCTGCCTGCACTCTTCTCTCCCTGTTGCATGGAGCAGGCCCCTCTCCAGAGCTGTCCTCCCTAGACAGAATCTCTCTCTGCTCCTGAGGCCAATGCTCCCAAGTCGTGGCCCGGCACTGGCCGCTTATTGACCCCTGCTAGTGCTGCCCACAGCATCTAGCCTTGCTGGCCCCTCTCTCCAGCCTGTGGTTTTTACCCTCCCTCCTTCTTTCCATGAAAATGAAAGCACACAGCCCCACTCCCCCATTGACCCGTTCCCTGTTCTCCTACAGCTCAGACCCCTTTCTCCTTCTTCCACAGAGTTTCCTGCAAACGTAGGTTTTGCGCAATCTTGGAGCAGGCACTGCAGAAGTCCCTCTGCATGAAAGAGCAGTGCTGATCGCCACTGAAATGGTACCATGGGACTCCCCTGGGGATGGGGCAAAGCAGGCATAAGGTGTAGCATCTATTTCTGGAGGCACAGAGTAATTTTCCTGCCGGGGTGACACTGAGCTCCTTGTTTAAAAATAGAGAGAGGAGCCCGAATCAGCAGGTGCAGGGGATGTGAGGTAACCCAGGGAAAACTTTTCCACTGGGCCAGGCGCTGGGCACACACAAAGGGCCACACCTGTGGTTTCACTAAACTGTCTCACCTGATCTGGCACCTCTGGTTACTCACTGACGCCAACACATTCCAGCCCTGCAAATCCTACCAGGAATTTCTTCCTGTAGGTATCAGCAGTGCCCTTTGATCTGCCTGTGGACAGTGTTTGGGGCTCCCAGACAGCCCCTGCTCCTCCCTGTCCCCAGCAGTCCCCTGTGCTGCAGGAGGCCTGAGAGGACCCATCAGTGCAGGGTCTTCTGCAAGAGGAGCTTGGGCTTGGTGCTGACCTTGTCCCATTTATCCGAGTTATGTAAGATCTTCCCGTACGGGCTGCTGGCTATGTGACACCTAACTATTTAGGCCGATGTAGTCTGTGACAAATGTGACGGTCGGTTTTGAGGGAGGGAAACGTGCAGGCTTGCGCTGTCTCAGGCCCAGGCGGGAAGGGAAACAGCTGGACGCCTTGAGCAGGGTCACTCCTCAGCTGACACAAATTTCCCTGTCCCGCTGCTTGTGGGAGATGCCCAATTTCAGCTGAGCTCAGCAGTCCTGCACCCAGGGCCTCTTTTCAGCACAAGAGCTGCTTTAATAAATCAGCATGTTCCCTCTTGACCATCCTGTTTAGGGCAGGAGGGGAGAGAAGATTAGAGAATAACTCAGAGAACTGGGTCCTTTGCCTCTCCCGTGTGGGTTCAGAGTCGGGCTGGGATTTCCCTGTGGTTCCTTCAGAGACAGCATAGTTCCTGCTGGAGCTTCTGTTTGCGTTTATGCCAAAAGAGCCAGACCAAAGAGCAGGGGCTGTGGCTGCTCCCTGGGCTTCAGGATACAAATCCCTGGCAGCTTTGGAGGCATAAACTTGGGTTGTAGCTGGCAGCAGATGAGAAGCTAGAGCTCATGGTTAGCACTGGGGTGGCTGGAATAAGAACAGCATGAGGAGCTTACAGGCACCGGGAGCTGTAGATCACAGCAGTGCTGCCACTGCTTTGTCTGCAGAAACTGGTATTGGGCCATACCCTTCTTGCCGGTCTGCCCCATCACAGAGACATTCATCCTGTTTCTGGGCATTGGCAATGAATAAAATGCTCCCAGTGAGGGCAAGAGCTCTTTTCCTTCTTCTGCCTTTGTCTGTGCCATGCTGAGGGTGCTCTGTGTGTGTCACTGTTCAGTATTTCCAGAAATGCAGTGGCATGATACCCACCCAGAATGTCCTGGGCTTTCTGGATATGCCTTATCCAAGATTAAGAGGTGCTGCCAGACTTCCAGCTTCCATTCTTGGTGCAGTATACTCCTGCCCTCCACATGGCAGTGCCTTCAAACAGCAGAAAAAATAATTGAGTGAGTAAGAAGAATGAAGAAAGCACCACCGAAAACAGATATTTGTCTGGCAGCAAACTGAGCTCCTTGCAGGTGCCTTCAGATACCCACAGCTGTGGTCTGACATTGTCTCTGCCACTGCTCTGCTGTACCACGGGGGGCATATCAGTCTGTCAGGGGTCACAGCTTTGGACCCCAGTGCTGGAGAACAGGGAGCCAGGGTGAATGCGGTGCCATGACCAGGCGCTACTGATCTGCAGAGCAGTGTGGGGGACACAGGCAGGTTTCTGGTACATGCAAGTGCTGTGATGAAATGACGTATTCATAAGTGGTACTGTAAGTCTGTCTGATTTTGTCGTCGCCAATAAAGCACCTTCTTCCGGAGCAGCCTCATCCAAGATGTTGCTGCCATTGAGGTTAGCAAACAGTTCCTTGGGGTCCCTGTCTTTCTTGGCCACTGGTGGGTAAAAGTCCAGTCTTGCACTCCCCTTTCCTGGCCGTGGTTCAGGATCTGTGTTACAGCACGCAGAATCATAGAATCAGCCAGGTTGGAGAAGACCTTTGAGATCCTCAAATCCAACCTCTACCCCAGGACTGCTAAGTCCACCACTAAGCCATGTCACTGAAGGCCTCATCTACATGGTTTGCGAACACTTCAAGGGATGGTGATTCCACACTGCTCTGGGCAGCCTGCACCAATGCCTGAGCACCCTTGTGGTGAAGAAATTTTTCATAATACCCAGTCTAAACCTCCCCTGGCACAGCTTGAGGCCATTACCTCTTGTCCTATCACTTGTTAACTGGGAGAAGAGGCCAGCCACCTCTTCGCTCCATCCTCCTTGCAATGTCATCTGAGACTTTCATCTGCAAGTTCAATGCATGTGGGACCCTGGCTGGATCCCGGTGCTGGCTGCCCAGGGCATCTTTCTGTGCACAGGAGGCTCAGCCTGGCTGGGCTAGAAAAGCTTCCACCACTGTGAGCTGTTGGTGGATGGTTTTTTTCTATGAGAGGAACATCTTACAGAATTTGCAGAGCTTCTGTGCCATAACTTGATATCAGTGTGGAGCTAGGCCTTCAGCATCACTGTTTATCCTTACCATGTTCGAGACAACCCTTTACCCTAAGACATCTGTCTTGGTTAAGTCAGGACCATGTCAGCCTTTTGTTTTTAAACAGCAAAGAGGTTAGGGGGAGCCTACCTGAGATAGGAGACGTGACATTGTGAGTAGTTAATTTGTTAAGTAACTTGAATTTAGCTGTAAAGTAAATCTGTGTAGCCTGACTAAAAGTGTGTAAGGGGAAGCTGGCTCCCTGCCTGAGAAGCCTCACTAGCAACAGGACATTTCTGGGAGGTATTTACAGCAACCCTGAACATGCAAAGCTGCTATAGTAATGCATCATGTCAGATCCAGCATTACTAGAGTTTTGGTCCAGAAGGACAAGTTTCTACATGAGGAGAATCCACTGGTGCAGAAGACACTCACTAGGTGTTTGGAGATAAGGTTCTTCCTCAAAGTCCCTTTGCAAGGCCAGCATGGAGACTGCTCTGGACAAAGGGGTTTGCTCCATTTGCATTGATGTTGCTGCTTCTTTAGATGTTGATACCTTTGGTCTTCAAGGCTACCTGTCAAACACTCTTCATCAGGATCGAATCCTTTGGGCTGGAACCACTCCCAGATACCACTCATCCTGATTACACCCTCCATGTCTGTGGCACTGGTGTTGAGGTTCTGTACAGAGCCCCGCATCAGTGTTTCCCTGTGAGGGTACATGTGTAGCCCTCCTCGCTTTCCCTATGAGGGTACACGTGTAGCCCTCCTCGCTTTCCCTATGAACTGTGGCTCCTCTAAAGCAAGTGTCCTTGGGATTTTTTTTTGGCCTCTTCTGGACTTGCTGCCTGTGGGAGATGGGGAGAGAGTGCTGTGAGCCCATGGTCAGGGCGGGCTGGGGCTTGCTGGCAGCACTTAGGCAGGATCTTCCCGCTCACCCAATTCATCTACGCCACAACCATATGCTGTTATTAGGTGATTATGTTTTGGTATCTTCATTGTGTAATTAGTCACATGCTCGTAAACAGTGTAAATAGCCCCTAATGAGTTGGTAACTTAATTATTCAGTAATGACTTTGAATGTCAGGAACTGTCCGCACAGAGCAGCAACTACTTTTAAGTATTTCTGTCAGTTCTTTTTCTGTGTTGCAAAACCAGCTAACATCTTTGTTCCTGATTTCCTAACACTCCGCAGGCTATTCTGCTCACAGGCCACTTGACTTGAGTGAATTTACTCACCAATTAGTCCAGAAAATTTGGCCCCACTGTTTAATGATAGTGCTGATATTTATTTTTTTTTTTTAGAGAGACATGTAGCAAATATATCTTCTGTTTTTTAAAAATGTTGATAGCTATGGATGGATCCTTGGCCCTGTTCCTCTGTGACCTTGCTATTTGCTGAAGTCTTTTTCAGGGTAAATATTTAGGCAGGAGCTGCTCTGCACGTAACAGCAAGGATTTCAAAACGGCCCTGGCAAAAAACTAGATCCAAAAAACCCCTAAATCAGTTTATTTTTCACACATTTCTTGGCTTTGTTTAAACACATTCCCAGCCCAAAGAGTCCCCAAGAAAACCTTGGGACTGTGAGCCCTGAAGGCTTAAAGACTCCGTGGCAGACATGAAAGCTTCACTTCACTTTACTTTAAAAATCCACTTTTATGTTGGATTTTAATTTCTTTATTTTAAACAAAGCTCGTGAAGATTTTTGTCTGTTTTATGCTTTTGGGTGCCTGGGATAGCCATTGCTGTGTTAGAATGGTGCTTCACTGTCTTTCTGGTGCACTTTTGAATCCGTGACATTTCCTAATTCTGCTGACATGGGGAGAGGAGCCCAGACCCTTCAGCAGCTCCCTTCCAGCACTGCCCATCTCCTTGGCTTTTGGAATTCCCTATCATAGCTTTGGAGAAAGAGAGCCTGAGCAGTTTTCAGAGCTTCAACTTCTAACCATAGCCATGCTCCTACTTTTGTGTAAAATAGACCATGCCATTCTTTTCCAGATGCATTTGTGAGTTGCTGATACACTGATACACATCTCTGGGTTTTTCTGGATGTTGTTTTGGGTTTTGGGGTGGGTTTTTTTGCATATATATGCATTTCTGGAATGAGGCTGCCATGGTAGGTAACCAGAGAAAAGCAGTTCCTTTGGGGAACAACTTTCAAAGCTTCCTAATTAGCTCTCAGCCTGTGTTGGGACAAAGCCACAATATTTCAGCTATGCTGGCAGAGACAGAGTTGTGTCAAATTTCCATTTTTCATGTGCGAAATGTGATTTTCAGACTGAAACTTACATTTTTCAGAGCTGGAAGATGAGGGGTGCATGCTAGTGTTTGTGCCTAGGGAAATGGCCTGAGAGGTGCTTGGATTCGAGCCTCTGCCCAATCTCATTTTGAGTAAAATGTCTATCCCTGATCATGCACAGTCAGCTATGGGACAGAGCCTGATCCAGGGCTTGGGTGTTCCCTTTGGCTCCCTTCTGCCTTCACAAGCACAAAGTGCATGTGCACAGGGGAGAAACAGCTGTGCTGTGTCAGACCAAGGGTTCATGGAGCCCAGCAGCCTGGCTCCAGCCATGGCTGATAGCGCAAGCACAACAAAGACTGTTATTTGCAGGCAAATGTATACTGATATGTCTCCCAAATGTTCCCCAGCCTCCCACAGTTTGTACTTTGGGGACTTCCTGTGGCAGACTTAATATCTTTGTTGACTTTTTTTCCATACATTTGTTGTGTTTTATTTTGAAACCCTGTAAACTTGTACTACCTGCAGCATCCTGAGGCAAGGACTTCCATAGCGTAACTACCTGTTGTGTAAACGGACACCTCCTACTGCTTGTTTTGTTTGCCACTTTCATTTGATGCCCCTGGTTCTTGCAATGCATGTTAACAATTTCCTTGGATGAGATCTCACTGAGGCCTACCTGCCTTTCATGCTTTTGGTTGCAACTAAATACACTGTGGTATATTCTCACCCTAAGGAATGGAAGGATGTGTCCTCATCGGGCAGAGATGTAAGCCTGCCTCTATTATGTGCCTTCTAGGCTCTTCTTACACAAAAATCTGGAAGCACAGTCCAGCTGTATGAGCTTGTTTGGGTTTTGCTGGTGAGTGTTACCAAAAATGCTTGGAGTGTCTACACCTACTGGGGTAATTCTCTGTCTCTGAATATTGATTTGATATATCCTTCCATTAGGTGTGGTGACCCCATTCAAAGCCTGTTCTCAGTAGGTGGCATTTTGTATTGGGATGCCTTCTGCCAACAAAGTCTCCCCAGACACAGGCCTTGAGATTGCAATGGATATGATCTAGGACAGCACACAAACACATGCTTAACTTTAATCCACACATGCTTATGTGCCTTTTGAGTATAGCTTTGTTCCACGTTTGTTGCTAGATGTCTGTTAAAAGACCAACAAAACCCAACTGCTGAGTTCCTACTTTACATTCCTCTCCTTTGGCAGCAAAGCCAGCATGTATATTGGTTCTGGGAGTCCTCCACATGGCCACTGACACCTAATGCAGGAGTTCCCTGGATGATAACCAGCTTTATTAGCTGTTTTATATAAGCAACAGGCAGCCTGGGTGGTGCTGGATCTTGCCTGAGCTGCTCCACAGCCACCCAGCCGCTGGCCTTCTCCAGTAGGGCTTTACAGTATTCCCCCCAAAACATGCCCCTGGCCAGCTCCGAAAGACTGCAGGAAGAGGTTTCCCTGTGGCTGTAGCTCCCCATGTGTGTGCCACTGCACTGGGACGTGCTGCAGGTAGTGTGTTTTGGCAGCAGAGGAGCAGAGCTGTTCCTAGAATGCCAGTGATGCCATGCTGTGGACTGCTTGGCCTTACCTGGCGCAGATTGCGTAATAGAAACTGTCTGTCTGTTATCATGCCGGAGATTCGAAGCTGTGATTATGGCAGTTGCAATAATGCACAGCCTCCCTATTCTGGTGCGTTAGGCATGTGACAGTTGCTCATTTTCATGAGCTGGGCACATACAGTGCTTATGAAATTCTAGCGTGCTGCTCCATGAGATATTCTACCAGGGAGTGAGTAGTGCCTGGATAGACCTTGTGTCTGGAGCTGCTGCAAAGGTGTAATGCAGCACAGACTCTGGCATGTGTTGCTGCTTGGAGCTTTTATGAGCTTTTATGAAGGTATATAATAAATATAATGCATGGTGTATTGTTTTTTATGGTGTGCGAGGCACAGAGTGATTATGGCAGGGCATCCGTGCCAGTATCCCATTGGTCTGCCCTGCTTCCCTCAGTATTGCGTTTCTTGCCTCTCAGGCAAGTGGGAGGTTATTCACAGCTCAGTGCGTACCAGTGTTCCCAGCACCTTAATTCCCTCACAGAATTTTCCACTCCTTATGTGAGACAGTTAAAATAGGAAGGGAGAGATGGCAGCATTCTCTGGGATAGAGAGCCAGCACAGCTCACCGGCTTCAGAGTGTGCTGAGGGGTAAGGAGCCAACCAGAACTGGTTTTTCCCATTGCTTCTTGCTGTGGATGTTTTCCATCTGCTGCTGGGGGTGAGCTGCAGATGAGTGTGACTTTGGCAAGGGATAGAGCAGGAAGTGTGTATTGCACAGAGGACTTGACTAAGCAAAGGGGCTTTGGAGTTGGCGGCTAGGACCAACTTGGTGAGATCTTGGCTGAGTTTCTAGTTACCCTTAGGTGGACCTAAGGATTTGTGCCTGCAACCAAGTGAGTAACGCTTCCAATCAGCCATCTGGGCATTTCAGCCCTGGTCAAGTTTTCAAGCAGCCCATGACTTTATGATTGATTATTTGCCATCCTAAGTGATACATTTATGTCTTGCCTCCTGATGAACTCTCAGCAGTTTATTTCTTGCAAATCCCCAGTGCTTCAAAGTAAGAGTTAACTTCATTTTCCTGGAACATGCTGATCATTTCATTTACAGTCTTGGATGTTGAGTCTCATGCATCACCTCTTGGAGGATGAGCCTCATACTTGGAAAGAGGTACCTACTGGAAACAGGATTTCCCACAAGAAGCTAGCAGCATCCCTTGCTATTGCAGATGTTTCTCGCAGTAAAAGTACTTGGCTGGGGAAGCACAGGGAGGTGAGCATACAGAGGGTGAGAGCGCAGCCAAAGTGAATTCCAATTTCCATTCAAGCAGAAACCGTCAAAGTATTTGGGCTTTTGTAAACAGGAATGTATTCACCTCTTCCTTATTAAATCAGTGACACAGGAGAATGCCTTTCGTGTTCTCCACAGTGATTCAGCCTCTTCTTGGCCTACTGTCTAAACTTACATCAGCGACCTTTTAAATGAGCATCTGAAATTCAGTCAGACACAATTAATGTATACTTTGCTTACACTTGACAGACATGCAAGGTAAGAATGAGGATGTTAGCATGCTGGCCATGCGAATGAGAACTTTGTAATGCTAAAGTATTCTTGGCCGGTTCTGGTGGTGTCCTAACCCAAAGGACAAACCACAGCACAAACCCCAAAAATGTTCTGATGCTTCTCAAGTGTTTTGAACACCTCCATCCCACAGTGGTTCTCATGGTTAACACCAGACAGGCCCAATGGCGATGCACACACAAAGTCCTCTTCAGTAGATGAGAGATGTTGGCTACTGAGTACTGATGCCCATTGGCACCAGGAGCGAGCCTTCTCCTGCATGGGAAGTGTCAGGCAGGCCTGGCTTATGTGGCACATCTTAGTAACTGCCGCCAGTTTCCCATGTCCCATGCACATTGCTAGTACCAATAACCAGATCAAACGCTTGCAGACATTTCAAAGATGACTTCTTAAGGTTTGAATACATCAATTCCCACCCTTTATATTGGGTTCTTTATACATGTGAACATTAAATGTGTATATATGTATGTACGTATTCCCTTAAATATATTTTTTATACTTACTTTTTTGCATATATTTCTCCAGAAATTAAGACTTGCAAAGTCCTTATATATTTTTATGCACTGGTAGTGTTGCAGTGGCCTGGCTGTCCAGTTCATGGTTCCATTCTGGGAATGCTGGTCAAATCTTCACTAACACCAGCCTCCTCCCCAGAGAGAAAACAGTTAAAATGAAGCAGGTGGACAAACTCTGAGAAATAAAATACAAATTGGAATTGTTTCTCTAAGATCATGTGGAAGGTCCTGGAGAGAGCTGGAAGGGGGACTCAGGTCTCCTGACCCTAAGACCAGAGCTTTAGCAACTTGAGAAAGCCCTATCTCCCTGAGACCTACCCAAATCTCCAGAGGTAACCTTCGTCTTCAACTTGGCCTTGAAAGGTTGAAAAAAGGCCCTTGAAAACAAGTGAGTATTTGGCAAACAATTTGCATAATGCATTTGTTTGGGAACATTTTGATCCTCTTATGGGCTGCCAGCAAAGCAGATGCAAGGTGGAGTTTTGGTTCATTTACTCATGAGAGAATGAGGAGTTCGGTCAAGTGAGGATGGGCCTGGCTGGGTGGCTCTGTCTGCATGCTAGGATGACTGGGTTAGGACTTTTTTATCTGTTGGGTGAAGTATATACTTTAACTGAGGGTCAGCAGAAAGAAAGAAAGTCTGGTTTATTTGCAGTGTATTTTTGAAGTCCATTTTCCAAAGGAAACTGCCTGTTTGGCTGTTCATCCTTTCCTCTTCAAGTAGCTCTTCAACATGTCAGCCAGTTTCAACCACATCTGAAAGAGCAGTAGAATTTTCAAAACCACTTAACTTTGTGGCTGTTGGAGTAGATGAAATGATGCAAACCAGTGATTTCTGAAGGAAAGAGAGGGAGAACCCAGCTGTTAGACATCAGCTGGCCACACCATCACCATATGTGAACACGACCTGCCCACCAGCACAAATCTAGCTCTAGATTATGCACACCGCTATTGTCTTTTGCACATGTGGGACAGGGTTAATGCAGAGAATGAGAAGATGCCTGGGCATAAAGGATACCCTCTTTTCCCCAAGAACTCTGGGCTTTGTGAGCTCTGTTGCTCAAAGGGCAACTCGTTTCCTTTATGTGTGGGCAGTGCTGAGGAATAGCTGAGCTTGTCATTTTGCCATGAGCCTGGTAGTCCCCATCTCCTGCAGGAACGAGTTCCAGCATCCAGGGCCAGCTCCAGGGCATACTCTGTGTCCCACACATGTTCTTCCCTCCATTGTCTGATGGTGGTCTCAGCCTGCCAGGACACCATTGTCAGCAGTGGCCAAAGTAGATAATGAGCAGAGAGAGAGCTGGGACAACAGAAAAAGTCTACAAGGAGAGCAATGAATGATGGCCTCAACCACCCAAATAATAACTGGCTGTCTGAAATACCAGCTCAAATTAAAACAAGTTGGGCAAGTCCCTGAGAGCAATTGGGCCAACTATATATTGCTTAGGGCATGCTGAGCACACCGCACACCTTCATTAAGTAAGCAGTGGCCGTCAGTGTGGTGGGAGAAGCCCTCAACGCCAGGATGTTCACTCAAAGGCATCCGGGATATCCAGCCTATCTCACCACATGAGCTGTCAGGCACTACTAAGTGAGGACACCCAAGGACTTTCTAAGCGAGAGTTACGTGACTGCATGTCTGAGCCACGGGGACATGTCAGACTGGCCTGGCTACTGGTCCGTGAGAGCCTGAGAGTCTGGCTATTAATTTCAGCGACTGGGATCAGATCCATCGTTGGAAGCACACGCTCTCTGCCATGAAGTGACTGCTCCCTGGGGCTGCCTTGTGCGTAGCCTTTTTGTGCCTCATGTTATCTGATAGTTCAGATAAAAGCCCAATTCTCCTTTAAACTTTTAAGCGCTTTATAAATTATCAGAGGGCTTTAATCTTTTTTTTTTTTTTTTTTTGTGAGATAAAGGGCCTTCTAAACCCCAAACTCTAATTGAGTGGCTTTAGTTGTTTTGTTTCAAGTCCCTCTTCAGAGGAAAGCAGGCCTGTCACCATGAGAAATGCCCACCAACATGATCTCTGCTGGAGTAGGGTTCAGCTGTGGTGCTGGGGATGGGTCCAAGCAAAGGCTTGGTTGGTTTGTGCTCACAGAGGAAACCATGGAAAAAGGATGGAGCACACAGTGGATACTGATTTATCCACCTCTATGCTCGTTTCATTTAGCGGGGGCATGGAAACTTTGTAAAAGCCTGCTGCAGAGTTGGCTGCTGCTAGCCCTGCTGTCAAAACTGCCCAGACATGTTTGCATCTCTGCTTAAGCTGATCCATAGCTATTCATTTCGCAAACTCCTTTTGGACATGGTGGTTCTTCCTTGAGCATTCTCTGTGCTCCAAAGGGACATGAACATCGGACAACAAAGAGTGGCCTCAGGAAACCATTTTGGAATTTGTAGTCGAGCATATCTGTGCCATCCAAAGGATTCCCCTCATGGCAGAGGACAGAAGGATCCTGTAGCACCTGCATGTCCACTCAGAGCAGCTGGTATTTCAAGCAGACTTACACAGAGCTGTTCATGAGTGAACTGATGCTCAGGAGCTGTCTGTGGGAATTATCTGATGAATAGTTTCATAGAATAAACAGCAGAGATTGAAACAGAAAGAGGGATGAGAGAGTCAGGGAGTCTGCAATGGGGTAAGATGCAGGAGGAAGAAGATACTTTGCAATGAATTATGTGGTGGGGACTCAGTATTATTTAGACCCTGTCCCCCAGGCTGGAAGGAAGACTCTTCTGGTCCCACCTCTTTCATCGTTAGAAATTGCCTCATGCCTCCTACACAGACATCCAGATTTACAGCATCCAGTGTAACCAAGTGTGGTTACTGTGATGGCAGCTCCCAGCACTCAGGGCAGGCTGAGGATGAGCATGGTCCTGCCTGTGTCAGGATAACCATTTGAAACCCCTGCAGAGAGGCTGGACAGCCTTCATAGTGCAAGGCTTAAGTTGCAGGGAGCTCCCAGACCCATGCCAGGTCTCAGAGGAAGATAGATGGGCAACAGCAGTCATCAAAAGACAGGGATGAAGCATTGGGTGGTGCTAGCACAACTCAGGCTAGGCAGAAGCAATCCACGCTAGGGATTTTACATGGCACAACAAAGCACTGTCACCCTGGAGTCAGACTCTGAACAACAGAGGATAAAATCACTAAGACCTCCCAAAGCCATCACAGTGGCATGCAGATTGTGGCACATGTCCTCCAGCACGCTCTGTGTCCTCAGGGTAACTCGGAGGTGACCAAACCATCCCTGTGCCATGAATGAACTCATACTGGGCATTGGTACATGACAGAAACAGGCTTACACAGGCAGAAGAGCACTGTTCACAGAACAGCCACTCTATCACAGACTTGATTCTTACGGCAAACCTAGGAAACACCTTCAAAAGACGACCAGGGAGTTAAAACCTGTGACTTTAATGGATGCTAGAAACCAAAGGTGCAGCACCAGTACTGTTTTTACAATCTTCCCCAGCTCCCCACTCTTCCACCAATCCCTTGCTGTTTGCCTGGCAAGAACTTCTGCCTCTACTTACTATATAGAAACAAACAGCCTTTACCCCTCTCTCTCGCTACTATTTCTTACTGTTGTGGATGCACTAACAACCTCCTTTCCTTCAAAACAGCTAGCTGATTAACACACTGAAGTTAAACTTGGAATGCTTGTTTGCAGTCTATACTTAGCTTGAAGTTTGATGTGTCTTTTTCAGACCCTAGAAGAGCTCAAGCTCTTGACAGCTTGTCCATCGTTTTCCAAATACATCAGCTGGTCTAATTAGAAAACCCCACTATGCTCCCTACAAACCTCGACAGGTTAACAATGAGGGCAGGAGAGGAAAACACTCCTATCTCCCACCCCCATGAATACCCATCAGTCTGGATCATCATTCTTTTCCCCTTCACCTCCCTTTGCTACATCCATCATTATCAGTGTGGCTAGGCATAGCTACAAATAAATATTTAGCAGAACAAGGAAGATGTGGACACAAATGTCTTCGCTAAAATCAGAGGGTGCAACATTTCTGTAAGGCAGCAGTCCTGTGTTTTTATTTTCTGTAAATGGTAGATATTTGCTATTTCAGCTCACTGTCACAGCCAGAGCAGGGAGAATGGAGTCAGAGTTTCTCTTGTAACTCTGCATATGGCTGATCTGTTGTGTGTGGGAAACTTGCCTCATGTTTTTCTATACAAAAGTAATAATTATTACCCAGTCTCCCTGTTGAGAGGTGAAACTGATACTCACAAAGTGCCTAGGGGTCCCGGTATATGAATGGTGCTGTGTAGGTTCATTAGTGCCGTGTTTTACTCTGCTTTCTGGACCACTGATGTGAAAGCTGAGTCTGGAAATCTGGACCTCCAAATACGCTGAAAGATGCAGCCCAGTAGCCCTTAGTGAAAAGTGCCGTGGCCTTCCTTTAGCCAGCTTTCCTCTCTGGAGCTGAGGAGCACCAAGGGATGCATGGGTGTCTGGGCTTGCTGTGCTATGGCCAGCTCTTCTGGGAGCGGACATCTGTGGGCTGTGTTCCCCACTCTGCCACATCTATCCAAAAGCACAATGCCTGGGACAGGAGGCTTTAAAATACCTTGATTCCTCTCCTGGGTGCCGAGTAAAAGAATCAGAGGCCCAAGTTTCAGAGGCAGGATGAATATTACTTAGGACTTGCTTAGAAGCTGCAAAGACAAGAGTGCTGTAAGAGCCTACACAGCAATAGAGGTTAAAAATACTGTCAAACCTCCCCAGTGAGGAAGTGATGGAATAAAGTTTATCTTTGCATCTAGGATTTAACTCCCTGGTGTGTAAGGAGATCAGATACTATAGATATACCATCTCATTACATTTTTTCTATGTTTTTGTCTGACTTGCACGGATGCCAGGATTGGTGGACATGAATTAGGCTTCTCTAGGGGAGGAAACCAGAGCTGTCTGTGGGACACAAACAGAAATCAAAAGGTGTGTGAAGTGAATGAAGTTAGGGCAGGCCTGGCAAGTGTTTTTAGTTAATGTTTGGCAGCTGGGACTGAGTGATTCAGCAAAATTTTACAAGACAAATGCTTATGTTCTGTAGCAAAGGTAAAATTTCCGTAACAGGCTCCCACCCCAAGCACACTGACATGGGGAGATGCTGATGTTCCCATGTAGGACCGGTTTGGTTCAGTGCTTGGGAGTTACATGTGGACAAATCGCACGCTCACTTTGAGCAGGAAATGTTGCAGCATGGAGCTGCCAGCTCTGCCAAATGTGTTCTGTGTATCGAGCTCATAACTGGAAGAAAATTTAGGGATATTTTTCTTGGGGACAGCAAAGACAT
Source organism: Pezoporus occidentalis (assembly GCF_034315485.1). Taxonomy (NCBI): domain Eukaryota; kingdom Metazoa; phylum Chordata; class Aves; order Psittaciformes; family Psittacidae; genus Pezoporus; species Pezoporus occidentalis. The sequence goes on from NW_026915376.1 coordinate 4,184,073, forward strand.
ATTCTTGGCAGCTAGGCACTTCCCTTGCCTAATTTCAAGTTCTTGCTTTAAAATGTAAACTCTCAGTTAACAAGCTAGTGCTGATTTTTAGCATGGACAAAATAACCTCTTTTTCTTCTTATAGTCTAAAACCGGTCAAAATCTCTAAATATGTGTGTGTTGGGGTTTTTTATTATTTTTCTTTTCTTTCTTTCTTCTTTTTCTCTTAACAGGCTAAGGCAGATGCCTGGTCTGGAAAATGTCAGCCCAAGTGGCGAAAGTGACAAGTTACAAGCAATTGAAACCAGGGCTGGGAGAGACAAGTCAAATAGGTGCTAGTTCTCATGTTCTCTGGGAGAAAGCAGACCAGCCCAGAGCAAGACACAGTCACCTCCGCATCCCGAGGAAAAAGCCAGGCTGTTTCCCTCAAAGGAGGTCTGTTTTCTCTCACTGCTACAACATTACAGCATCCCTTGGCGTTCATAGCTCCTTGCATGGGCTGTGACTCCAAGAGCGCTGTTCTCCAGCAGCTGCTGCTGTAGTATTAGGCCTTCTTCACCATATTGCTGGAGGGCTTTTCCTTTCCACTCTTTTCTGGAGGTGAGCCTGGTCTTAGAGTGGTGTGCAGGATGTTTCCTCCTGGTGCTGCTCGAGGCAACGGGCTGGTTGCATTTTGCTAGACCCACCTCTTTGGGAAGGGCCCAGAGACCAGGCCTGCAGGAGGCTCTGATTCATTTTGTCTCCAGCTTTTTTAATGAGACCATTTCCATTGTCTATGAGTGCTGGGTAGGAGAGCACGTCTGCATCAGAAGCTGTGCTTGGGCCTAGGCTGAGAGTGTGTATGTGCATGTGTGTGTGTGCTCTTGGGGCTGCTAAGAGGGCTGGTGCATTATGATCTGGGTTACAGACTGCTGCTATGCCCTGGCCTTGCCAGCTCTGAGCAATGAGTGCAGCTGAGCTTGTGCATGGAATAGGAGGCTGCCACCCACCTCACTGGTGCCAGGAGGTGTGAAGTGGGTAGTAGGGCTGGGTCCTCCCTGGGGATGCAGCCTGGGACATGTGGAGAGCAGGGAAGACAGGCCTTTGCCTCTGTTTCTGGGCAAGCAGCTCCTGTGGAGCAAGTCATTAAGTATCAGCTATGACTGCTGCTGACTGGTGTCGAAAAGGCAGATGTTCACAAGGAGGGAGTGATGAAGCAAGTCAGGAGAGCAGCAGGAAGCAGCTGGCAGGCAGGTGAGCATCTCCACACAGTCTGCTAAATGCATTGCAGTTGGCTTTTCCACACAAGGCTTTCCCAGCAGCAGAATGGCCAGATGTGTATAAATCCGTAAGAGATCAGGCACTGAATTGCCAGCAGTGCCTGTGGGGGTGAAAGCCCTGCTCTGCACTGGCAGTGTGCCACACATGTATCTTGGATATCACCAGGCTTTTGGCATAAGGTGGAAAGCATTTGGGATGAGCCAGCCTGCTCTCTTGGAGCCCCTCCAGCCCTAGGAAGCACTTTTCTTTGGGAGAGGTGTTTACAGTACTACAAGGTCCAGGGGTTTGGTGCTCAGTGGGCAGATGAACAAATAGGAGCCCCAATTCATCATGCATGTGGGCATCCACGCAGGCTCAAGTGTGTGCTCCCAGGGTGTCTTTTCTAGCCCTCTCCTGTCTGTAGACAATGACACCCAGATCTGTGCTTCTTATTTGCTGCCCTGTCTTTCCCCCTGGACACTAATGGATATCTTCCTTTCTCCCACCCTCTCATCTCCACCATGCCATCTGTACTCTCTTCAGCAACAAGAAGAAAACTCAAGTATGTCCTTCCTGCTCCTCCTAGCCCCATCTTGACACACAAGCTCCCCTGGGCCATCCCCAGCTGCATGAGGACTCCTGCCTCTCCCACCACGGTCCTTTTGAGCACCCCCTGCTTTCTTCTTCCATGCCCCTTCCCAGGCATGCATGCAGCCTTCCCTCCTAGTGAGTGATCAGAAAGTGGGCCAGAAGTCATGGATGGGTTTCAAAACTGCTTGGTAAGTCCTGGAGCCTTTGAAGCCTAGCAGGAGCCCACAGACAGAGTCAGGTCTTTTTATTCTCATTAGAATGATATGCTTTCAGGCCAGACTTAGCACACAGTTACCGGGCTGTCCAGAATGCTTGCCAGAGTCTGGAGCTTGGAAAAAGCAGAGTAAGACTTCAAAAAAACCAACACATCCTAGACAGAATAGCCCAGAGGCTGTGCTCCTGACAGCCAATGTTACTGTAGAGCTTGGCTTTCACAGGCTTTGTCAGCTTGCTTGCCACAGTCTCCTCACAGCATGGGAGCCAAGCTGGATGGAGGCACCACTGTAACTGCTCCTTCTGGCCTGGGGTCTTCACAGTTTGCTCTGGTAGTGGCTTTTAGCTGGTGACACGTGTGTGTGCAGTGTCAGGGGATTTTTCCTCCTCCTCTGCTCGCTCTTCTTTTGACACCTGATGCCCTGCATTGTTGTACAGCTATGACCCTTCCTCTAGTTTTTGGTGGTGGGATCCTGGATCTGCTATGTGTTGCTCTAGGCGGCAGTATGTCTCTCACTGTTCTTGACTTCCACTGACCACTGAGGAAAACTGCGGCCCCTTGATTTCCAGCCTGAGGGGTTCACTTGGATATTGCTATAAGGGTCAAAACAATACAATGAGAAAAGGAAAGCTGGAGAAGGAGAGCCCAGATCCCTGGGGCAATCCTGGAGGAGGTCAAGCCAGGTTTGGCTGTAAACTCTAAGCTCTTTTAGTCAGGGTAGGACAGCACACGCTGTCCCTCCCACTGCCCTACGTGCTCATCTACATCGATCAGCCCCATGATTTCATGTTAGGAGGCAGCCAGGCACCTTGGGAAGAGCCTGGTCTTCCTCATCCAGCCTGGCTTACAGCATGGAAAAATCTCTAGCAACGGTTCCACTGCCGGCATGGGGGTGGTAGTACAGGCGTGTGTACTTTGGAGACGGAGAAGCATGGTGCCTCAGGGGCTGAGGAACATGCCCAGGGCACAGGCGCCCTCCTCCTCCATGAGCGGCACCAGGAGCGGGCACGTTGTGCACGCAACCACTGAAGCTGCTGCTGGGCACAGGGCGGGATCACACCCAAACCTCTTTGTTTTTGCAACACAAAGGTGGAGACAGAGCGTCAGGGAAGGGGAAGTCCTACTTGTTCTTGCCTCCCGATGAGGCGTCCTGCAGCCACACCGCTGCAGGCTGGGCCTTCAGCAGTGGCAGCACTGCTGGACAGCTTTTCAGCACCCCTCCTGCTGGACCTCGGGGGGTGGGATTTGCTGTTGTGCTCAGGGGGAGTTGAGCGCCATTAAAAATCCAGCTATTTCAGGATGTGCACTCAGCCCAGGGGGACCACCAGGTTCCCCTGACCTCTTACCAGGCCGCAGCATCCAAAGACCAGAGCACAGAGTACTTGGGAGGACTCCAATGAAAGAAAGAGGCTGTTTTCAAGCGCACTGAATGCTCCTGAGTTTCCCACCTAGATGAAGGGAGCAGTAAGGGCAGATTGGACAATGGAGGGGGCAGTTGGGGGGATGTGAAGGGAAAGAAACAGAATCTGGATGTCTGCGAGGATGCAGGAAGAGGGCACTCAGAGCAGGGCTTTGCTCTTGCTGCTGGAGGTGCTGGCAACAGTCCCAGCCCCAGCCTGTGGAAACGAGCAAACCCCTCCTGGCAAGTGAACTCCGTGCTAAATGGAGGCATGGATGAGCACTTGTAATCGGTAGAGCAGTGTGTGTGAAAACTGCCAGGCAAATGCTAACTTGCCCTCTTCTGCCAGGCAGTTACAGTGTACATCATGATCCTCTGCAAACAGAGGTGCAGCAGGATCGTGGGCAGAGTGCTCAGATCTAGGGGCTGGTGCCAAACTCAGCAGATAAACATCTGAATGAGGAATCATCCAGATGAGGAACTATGCAATAGGAGAGCAGAAGAGGAGGAGGGAGACATTGTGCCCTCGGATGCCTGTCCAGAAGAGCCTGCGACACTATCAACTCAGGAAGCAAAAACTTGGTGTGCTTGACACAGGAGCTTGCCCCAGTGTTTGACAGCTCTGCTTGGATATGAGGAAAAAGTTTTCTACCCTCTGCAAAGGTCATGGAGTGATGCCTCCATCTGTCAACCTGTGCTGCTTCCAGCCAGGACCAGTCAGGGAAGTATGAGAGAAGCTGGGATGGAGGAGAAGAAGAGCCAAGGTTTGCTCCTGGCTCTTCGCGCAGTGCAGACGGCAACGCTCCTCCCCTTCCTACCCCACATGCACCTCCTTTCTCTGATGAGCAGAGGAGTGGGAATGGGCTTAAAGCCTGTGTCAGCCCTGCCTTGATCTCCTTGTGCACTCCACATGTCTTGTGACTTTGTCAACACAGCAGGCCAGACACTGTCTCTGGTGACAGGGCTGCATCATGGGCAGCTGAGCATAATAGAGTGGAGGTGAGAAATTCCCTCTGGGAGAGATAAGCAGAACTGTCTCTTGTGCCCCTTCCCCAGCTTGTCCCTGCCTGTGGCTCCTAAAGCAAGACAAGGAAAAGCTCTGGGGACAACATGAGGGTGATGGGTATGGAAGGAATGAAAAGAAGGAAAGGAATTTAAGGAGGTGCAGAAGCTACTTCTCTCACTGAGGTGGAGGTTGTATTTGACCTGAGTCAGTAGCTTGGGTAGAATGAGGGAATTTAGCACCTAACTAGTCAGAGAATGCTCTGACCCTATGCACCAGGGCATGACAGGATTTCGGCACCTTGCTTTAGGCATTCACTATGTGAACTCCCTTTGTTCTGGCCCAGCAGTGTCTGGTCATGCTTCTTCCTACTGCAAAGGTTCCTATGTGGTTAAATCAGAACAGGGAATGAGATAGGTCTCTGGAAACACCGTTCCATGGCAGGTATATGCTGGCATGATGGTGAGGCTGCTTTAAGGCCATTCCTTGAGAGTTTTGCTCCTTGCCTGAAGCAACTACTGCATACAGTCCATTGCTCCTGTATGTGATCCAAGTCCTCCTTATGACAACATGACAGAGGCACCAGCCAGGGCCTGTGGGCCTGAGCTCCAGCACTTTCAACACTTGCAGTCCTGATTTCTATGCTTGGAAATGCTGGTCAAGAGGGCATGCAAAGGCTTTTGTCAAGTATGGCCTTTTAACGGCCCCAGAGAAGGAGAACACTGAGTGCTGGGAGCAGGGAAGCAGAATTTCAAAGGGCAGCTCTTTGGGTGCATCTAAATCAGTGTTGCTGCACTTTGTCACCAGGCCCTGCCTTCAGGGGACCGATATGACTCATATTGGCCCTGGGAGGACCAGTGATGAGGGGAATGTGAGGTCTTCCCTCACAGCTGGGGTGGGCAGGGTCCAGGAGCCCGGCACAGGGAGCCCTGCAGGATGTTACCTGCGTCAGGAAGGACGTCAGCTCCAAAACCGCTGATAGGAGCAGGGATATTTCTGCGTGGAGGAGTGTGCAGGGGCAGATCTGGAAGAATATACAGACTCAGCAGCCTTCCTCCTCCCAGCCCTCCATCTGAGACCCTGCACTGGGCCTGTCTCAGGAGCAGGGAGCTGGCTTAAGCAGAAGTCGTGGAAACATGGTGGAAAAGCAGAGGAGGGGACAGTGTATGGCTGTTGCCTTCCAGAGTGGTGGGAGAATGGGTAAGCTGCTTGGAGATAAGTCTACATGAAGGCAAAGCCCTTCCAAGTAGCTGGGAGTGCTGGTTTTACCCTTGAGGACCTCACTGACCTTTGCAGCTTATTTGGGGCTTCTGAAATGGTTGCATCTTTCTTAAACGAATGCAGGAGGGGGGACAGTATTTGTTGCACTCGGTGTGAATGGTGCCAGTGACAATAAAAATACCATACTTAAGCATGGACTCAATCACATTTTAAATGCCCCCAAGGTCTTGGCTTATGTGGACAGACATGCAGTTAGACTTCTCTTCTAGCAGCTAAGTGATCTTTACTGGACCCTTGGGCAATCTCTTATAGGTGTTATTTTAAACATGCAAACACAAACGATCCCTATTGCATGCCACCTGAGGTCACTGAAATTGCAGTATGGGTGTCTGTGTGCTGTGTCCCCTCAGGGAAAACGGCCAGCTTGAGACTGCGCACTGTGAGAAGTGCCATCTTTCTGACTCCATCAAAGAGGAACAAACCTGATGTTCGTGCTTGCTTTGGTCTCGGTATAGCTGCCTCTATTTTGTAGGCAAATAGAGCCACGCATGCCTCCGAGTGCTTTCTAATGAGGCCGGTTCCTCAAGGGGTGAAAGGAGACTGGGTGCCTTCCAAGCCAAGTTGCTAATGGGAGTAAGCATATGGTGTATGTGTGTAAATTATAACCCAGCTACGTGCTAACATGCCAGCACCTTCCTGGCCCTGTTCTTTGGAGTCTCCCTGCTGCCCCAGGGTTGAAGAGCTGCATTCATCCTGTGGGCCACCCAGCTTTCCAACAGAGAAACACTGAATTTTTAAGTGATGGATTTAAAGCTATCGGAGGGAAGTGGGATTAGCAGGGTGAAAGACCTTTCAACTACTTATCTGTGCCTGCCCACAGTGCTGTGAATCACTGGCACTCCCCAGCGCTCCCCTCCATGCACCATCCAGGGAGCCCTATCCTGCCCCATAGGGACTTCTCTGCTGCTCTCCCTGCACTGGCCCTCGCCGCCACCACTTCCCAACCACCAACCGTGGCTGGCCAGGAGCTCACCGCAGCACACCCAGTTTTGCCTCCTCACCCCACACTGGTGCTGGAGGATGTCCTCCCTCAGACTATATCCCACTCCCCTGCCTGCAAGCCCTACAGCTGGAGACTGTCATTTCTGCCCTGGCTCTCTTTGTGCTGGAGTAGCCAGGGCGTGCAGGAGCCCAGCACACAGGGGACACATTTATCTCCCAGAGATCCCTCTGGTCCCTCAGCTGTATCCCCAAGTGGCTTCAGACCCCTCTGGTAGCAGGCACCCCTACCAAGGATGTCTGCCTTTCCCTGCCCTTCCGTACCTGGACTCTGTCCTTGCAACTCTCCACCCTGCACTCCATGCTGTCCCAATTCCTTGGCCTTTTGCAGAGTCCAGTGAGGTGGCAGCTTTGCTGGGTGGTGCCACGATTTTTGGAGCCTGAGCTGAGTCAAGTCTCCAGCAGGAGAGAGGCTCTGCTACACCTCCTCTCCCATCACAGTGTTGCTGGGGGGAGTAGATGCTTGTTGGGAAAGTGATGCTGTTGCTTGGGTGCTGAGGGAAAGGGAAAAGGTAAAACTCCTGACTTACTTATTTTTCATTAAGCCTCAAAACTGTTTCTTGTATGACAAAGGGGTGAGGGACGGGGAAGTAACAGCCTGCCCCCGTTAAGGCACTGGGACTGCCAAGCAGCAGGCTGTGATGGCAGAGAGAGGAGCCGCACAGTTGGGCCACAGGGTCTGGAGGCTCCCAGGGGAGCAAGGCCTGCCCCGGTGGGGCCCTTATCTCCACCAGTGGTAGCGCCTGCCCTCATTACATCCCTCCTGGACTGCCCACCATGCCGAGCAGCACTGATAAGGCTCTGAGAGAGAGCAGGGCCTGATTCATGTCTGTCCCCCACCCCTCCAATGCATCCTGCCACCATGGCTCCTGCTGGCCCCACCAGCCCCATGTCTCCCTTTCCTGGGAGAGGGTGTTTGCATTGTGCGGGGTGCCTGTGCCCTCGACAAGGGTCACATTGCTTTCTAATTTCTTGCTGGAAACGCATCTGGAAAGTTTAGTCAATTACTGGCTGGAAGACTCCCCCGCAAGGCCGTGGTATTTATGAGCTCCCCCAGTCCAGGGGGTGCTGACCGCAATTAGAGGAGATGAGGGAGTGAAAGTTGCCTGCGGTGAACTCCGGGGACCAACCCTCCAGCCTCTGCCAGAGGGGCAGCAGCTCTCTGGGCCAGCCGGGAAAGGGCAGCAGAGCTGAGGGCTGGAGGGGAAAAGGCAGTAGCAGAGTTTGCCATGGGGAGGATGGAGCAGGATGGGAGCAACATGCGGGACAGGAGGGATATGGGTTGGACAGACATGGACAGGGGACAGTGTGGAGGAATGTGCTGGTCACACTGTGATGAAGGTTTGGGGTGCATGAGGAGGATGGTGCACGAGTATCCTGACCTTGTTTGTTGTGCCTGAGACCCTGGTGTGTAATCTGATAGAACAGATGCTGGGACTGAAGATTTGTGTCTATATGTAGTCCTCTTGGGCCCCATGGAGGGTCTTCAAAGCATGCTTCAATGTCATACACATCCTTTAAATGCTGTGTGCTGATGAGGCAGCATTAAGGGGTCATCAGTCTGGTTCATTCCCGACAATTTTTTGCGTGCATAACCGCATTAATTAAGGAAAGGAAAAGTCATCCTGTCCCTCCCATCGATACTACTATGCTGGCAAGAGTCTTAAGACAATGTGCTGCTCTGCTGTCAGCAAACTCATCTGGGATAAGCCACTGACAGACATTTAGCCAGTGGAAGCTGAGACTCCATTGGCAGGGTTTGCTATGGGGGCTAACCAGTTTTCCATGCGAAGAAGGCCTAGCTGGCAAAGAGAACAAGGTGCCCTATGTGGTGGCAAGTGGATAAGTTTGGGGTTAGCAATGTGCGTCAAGTGGTAGAAGAGGAACAATTGTTGGGCCACTTGATTTGTCCCCTTGCCCCCACAGGTCCTGTCTCCTATGTGATCTTCTTCATGAAGTGGCTGCCACCAATATCAGTGTTGCTTGCTAGCATTGCCCCATGTCTTGTGTGCTGCATTAGCTACCAGGGCGGTTGTGCTGCTTGAAGGCATGCACCCATCCATGGAGCTGGCAGGCTCGTCCTCACCAGCATGTCAGTGTGAGAGTAGGTACATGCGTACAGTAATTGAAGAGATCAAGGCTGAGTGCGCCCAACAGACCGACAAAGCCAATTACCCCTCAGGAATTTCTGCTCCTCAGGCTCGGATGGTGATTACAAAACCTTTGCCATTAAAAATTAGCCAAGGGAGAAACTTGTTGCCAGAGTCCAGCAGGAATTTCCCATGCCCATCTGATACACAGAGCGACCACAAAAATGTGTAGCTGCCAACCCATGGACATCACCTTTTCACAGGCCTGACATTCCCCTTTGCTTTAGGAGGTGGGTAGCATGACATATAGATGCACGTATATCCACAGGAACAGAGCATGTTTCCACATATGCTGGCACACGGAGCAAATAAACTGCAAAGCTGCAGTAATAGGAGGTTGTGAAACCCACAGTGATTGTGCTGACAGCTCCCATTTCTTGCTGCGTGTTCTGGGCTCAGCTGCAGGGTCTTGGGTTGGAGGTGGAGGAGGGATGGGTGTCTGCAATGTGCACAGGGGGAGAGGGTCTTGCTGCTGAGTTCCTGTGTCCTGGGGTCTGAAAGGAAAGCCATGTCCTGCCCCACCTTGTGCAGGATGTGTGATGTAAAGGGAGCAAGAGTGGAAAGGCCACAGATGGACCAGAACTACCAGCCTGGCAGTCCTGTTTCTCTTCTGGAGTCACCCTGCTGCCTTGGCCTCCCTGCTTAGGGTGGGTTGTTCACTGCAAAGTTAATAAGATTATAACTCCAGTGTTGCTGGTAACTTGTGTCTTATCCACACCCACATCCCTATAAATCCGAGATACTTTTTGACTTGAGCTTGCTGGCCAGCCAAGGAGATGGGCTCGAGTACAACGCCAAGGCTGCTGACATAACTGCTTTGCAATGTGGGTGCAGGCTAGCCCCTCTCCCATGCTGCTAAGACCTCCAGAGGCTTCCTATAATCCCTCCTATGTCCTGGGTCAGACAGACGTCTCTCCTCCCAGTTCCCTGGGAAAGGGTTTGTAGAGCTATGCCATTTCCTGCACAGCACTTGGGGCTGTGGGATAAGCCCCCAAAAGCACAGGGATGAGCCAGTGAAGCACAGCTGCTTTTCTGCAAGGTCAGCTAGCTGGAGAAGAGGACTGGACTGTAGGCTGCACCAGTTAACTCCAACATGAACACTTGCTCATATGAATCCTGCTCGTCCTAAAGGCTGTCTCTTGCAGTAGAACTGGGGGAAGTCTCACAATATGCTGCCAATCCTGCTGTTTTTCCTTTCTCTTCCCTGTAGTAGTGGAGCTGGGAAACTTTTCTATAACAGTCCATTTTTTGGTGTTGGTGAGAATTCGCTCCTATACAAAGAAAGTAACTCCATGTTGGAGTCCACTGGAATATCACTTATGCCCAAACCATTCCCCATGTATTTGAAGGGAGCTAAAATGTCAGATTATGCTGGTGTTAACCCTTGGCACTATGTGACTGTCACTCCAGTATATGTTTCCTCCCCCTTTTATTGTCTTTATACTGCCTGATTTCAGTTTTTGTAACATATTGCCACTAGAAACCCCCTAGCAATGGCTCTGTGAAAGCTTCCTGGGTATTCACTACCCCTTGTAACCTTGCAGCCACAGGTCACCCCCACCACTGTGGCATGCTGCTGTTGCTGTTTCCTGACCTGGGAATAAGGAGGAAGGAGGGATGTGATCAAGTCACTTGGCCTTTGATTCTCTTGTCTGAGGGAATTAGTGAGAATGATGAAGCTTTTAGGAAGTTTCACACCTCTTTCAGGCCTTTTAAGCCTCCCTAAAAGTCACTCCCCCAAACTGAATTTGTTTGTACAACTCTGGCCCTGGTCCGGCCAGAGTGGACAGGTGAATAAACCACATCTAGAGGTGGAGCAGAAGAAGGCACCGATGAGAAACACAGCAGAATTTAGGGCTTGTGCTTGTAACCCTGCAGCACCTTCACAATTTTAATAGCTGCAATTTTAAATCCCTTCTTGTAGTTGTGTTATTTCCTGTTTTAGCCCACTGAAGAGGCCACAGACTGTCCCTCTGGTGCATGGGCTGTATGAAGGACATAGCAGCTCTTCAAAACAGAAACTTTGTGCTCCAACTCAGGAAGAAATAATCCAGCTAGTTGGTTTCCTAGGCCCTGCTTGCTGTTTCTCCTGTGTTCCATCTATATGCCTTGCAGCCCTTCTGTCCTCTGATTCCCATTAAGAGTTTGCAGTGATTTGTTATGCTTTTTGTTTCTGCCTGCCACTGAAGATCAACCAGATCACCCCCCCCCCCACTTCCTTTGTGCTCCAGTCAATCCTTGGTAAATTCACTGCCTCAACTAACTGAAGTTCTGCGGCACCACAGTGTAACTCTTAACACCTGTGTCTACAGTCTCCCCAGCATGCTGCTGTTACAAATAGGCCACAGAGCAGTCTGGAAGTAGGAGGTGCTGGTTGGATTTAACAGAACAATTCTTTCATCCTACTTCTATTAAACCATCTTTTGTCTGTGGTGCCTGGACACTTGGAAAAACTTTGTCCTGGCACTGCCTTGTTTAATGGAATCTGTGCTTGTTTCTGGCCTGAGTTACGGAAAGCCTGCACAGCTCTGACACAGGGGAGTGGCATAAGACCATGGTCTATTCCTGTCCCTCTTCTCACCCCAATTCCAGCCTGGGCTTTGGAGGCTGCAGTCCCTCATGCTGCTGCACTGGAAACGATATATCCTCTGCGCACCACTTTATGAAGCTGCCTGCTCCTGACGAAGCTGCCTGCTCCTTTCCTTAATGCAGAGAAAGGATGCAGGGTTGAAGTCATCATTACTCAGTCTCATGAGCTTAGTTCAGAGCATGCTGTATGAGATTATTTGCTTGAAGCCTTGCTGGTGCTGCACAGGATTGCACAATTCAGGCTTCAGAAGCTGCCATGTGGGTGTACATGCACTCTCTGCACTGGAAGAAGCACAGACAGTTCCTTGTAATAGTCTTTGTTTCCAGGCTCTGGGGACATCTTAAAAGCCTGTCCCTTTCCTATGTCAGCTGTAACTTCCTTTGCACGTCACTGGACACACGCAGTGTGTGGGAGAGGTAATGACAGTGGAAAGAGAAAGTACTCACGATATAAACATACTTTCACCTTGCACAGATAGCAGAAGAGAGCCCAACAAATGGCCCTGCAAGGAAGGGAATCTCCTTCCAACCTAGTGTGTCTGCTAGAGGAAGATCACAGACGTTGCCTTCACACATGCTGTGGGGCAGCCTGATGCTGCTAGGAGCACTGTCTCTGATGCTGCACTTATTTACTGCAGTGTGTAATTGCAGCATAAAAGTGTCCAAAAGGTTTTATGCTTGTTGCATGTCTCACATTGCTGTGGCTTGTAAAACTCAGGCTGAACTATCTTCCAAATATTCAAGAAAAATATTTGGAAATGTCATTCTGCAGAAAGTTTTTATTTCTGACTCTTATGATTAATTTAGGAAGAAAACAGGTCCTGGAATTTCCCACAAAGCAGAATTTCTGTTTTTCTACCAGCTTGACTCAGCAAGAACTTTTCCCACAGGAATTTGGCCATGAGCATTCATACTAGCTAGACAGTTTGTATGAGTGTCTGAAGATGGTGAAAGCAAAAGAAAAGCATCTCATAAATCCTCATGTAGTTTGTTTCATGCCTGTGAGCAGAGGAGATCATCTCACCTTCATCTCCATTCTCCCATGTAGGTTTCCTGGGAATAGCCTGTGTAAATAGGTACCAGAGCAAAGGTCCATGGAGGGTTTGAAGGGCCAGAGCTGATGGAGCTGTGCTCTCTGAATTGTTCCTTGCATACATCTTCCCCCTTTGTTTCTTTTCATGAATTAACTCAGTTTTTGCAACACAGCTTCTTGGTTGCAATTGCAGAGATTTCAGCCTTTATTACTAAGGGTGGATAATCGGCCTTCAGAAATGTTGCTTATTTAGGTGTCGTTTCTGCTCGTGGGCTCACCGGTGAGAAAGGATGAGGTGGAGAGGGTAAGGGCGAGAGGCAAGGAAGTGCTCCAGTGACTGTGCACCAGAAGGGGCAGAATTGCTGGCTTGAGAGGCCTCATCCTGAGGCCTGTATTGACACCCAGGAGAACAACTGGAAATGGTCTGGTCTGTTCTAACGCAGATGGGGAGAAAGGACTGGAGTGATGGAGATTTTCCCACAATTCTGTCTTTGTGTGGCTCCTTCTATCAAAGCTGTATTAGCAAAATACACCTAATAAATATCTTGCCTTCTCTTCACTGAAAAAGAACCTTCAAAAATCCTGGGAATCTTCCTGGTACTGCTAGCAGAGATTTGTAGTTCTTGAACTGCTGAAGTTTGTGGCCTAAGGGCCGCAGGAGGTCAGAAGAGATGTTTCTGGCTGGCCTACTATGGTCTCAGAAGGCTGTGAACCTCAGCTAAAACGATGTTACCCTTAGTCAAGTTCAAAGTCTATGAATTGAGAATTCAAGCCTGAGCCTAGCTCAGTGGAAAGGAACAAATTCATGGTATTTGATGACAGTGCAAGAAGTTACTAGGAAGTTTCCCTGTGTACGGATAGAAAAGCCAAACAACTGACTGTGTTCATGGCCAAAACATTTATTTTCTTTATGGAGTGAAAACAGAACCTGAAGTGCAATAAATAGCTTCTAAATGTGCCTTCATCTCTGGGCTACTGCAGGAGGTCTGACAATTTTAAAAGCCTGCTGTAAAATTGGGCTTCGGTTGCTGCTGTCGAGGTGGCTGCTGCCTCTTCAATGGGTTCATAAGGAACATGTCCCCTGAATTTGTGTCTGGGCCTGCGCTTATGACCAGTTTTGTCTGCTGCCCCCCTGGTTCTCCTCATGCCTGCAGTGTGGTATCAGTGGCTGTGGGGTGTTCTGCGTGTGGCCATGTGTGTGCTGACCTTCAGGTGCTCTGCGCCTATGGGTGGGCATGGCTGCATGGAGCAGGGCTCTGGGAGCTTGCTGGCATTTAGACTGCTTCCTGGCAGGGCCTCCCTTGAGAAGTGCAGGTGAACATAGAATTCATCCAGGTGACCACAAACAGGTACTGCAGGCAAACGTATGTGAGAAACAGTAAATCCCCGATGTTTGCTTGTACAGTGAGGTCTGCCAGGTGGCAGAGAGCTGGTCATGTCAGCCTTAGACTTTTTGTAGGTAAATAGCATGATCAATGATTGTCTGGGGCTTTCCAGATTTTTTGGTAGAATTTGGTGTGCCTCTGAAACTAAAAAACCCTAAACATTTATAATGATGAAAGCATGAAGTACCTGGAGGCACATTGCGATCTGGCTTTTTTACAGACACCTAAATTGTATGTTTAGGCCAAGGAATGAGTTATTTCTTTTCTTGCTTGCAAGATGACAAGAAAACCATCGTGGCCTTTTCAAAAATGACTTCTGGAAAGTAATGGCTCTCATTTTTCTTTCAAACTCTAAGGCAATACCAAAGTGACAACAATAGTTATGCTGAAAGGCATAGCGAACACCAAGACTGCTTTGCAGAACTGTTTAGAGGTGTTCAGGGACACGAAAAGTTCGCCTTGACTGCAGATCCATTTCCACCTTCAAGCTGAACTCTTTGTTAATTCTCTAATATGGCAATGAAGTTTTGCAGAGGACCCCGCTGCGCATCACTGTCAGTGCCTGTTGAGTGACAGACATGCAGGACCACAGGAGGGCTTGGGTTTCTCTGGCATTCCTTGAAGTGGTTTGTGAACACGTCTGGCGACATCCTGTTTCTCTCATTCATCTGAACAGCAAAACCAGTAACAAACCACACAGAACTTCTAAATCATTAGTTTAAGTTACAGAAAGAAGACACCTCCTGGATTCAGTTAGGAGACTTGTCCTTCCTTCTAGGTGAAAGTTTTGTTCCAAGCTCTTTCTAAAAGCTTTTCAATAAGGTACCACAGAAACAGCTAATCATCCCATCCCCACCTTTGCTTTCCTTAATTTCTTTCTTTTAAACGGGCTGTGGTGCAAGTGATGTCGGAACCAAATTTGCTGTTAGCGTGAAATACTGAAGAGCCCATAGCTGTGCAGGGACAACAGCCAGGAGAGGTTTGAGCAGTGGAGGCCATGGACAAGAGGAAGAGATTAAGACCTGCAGGTGGTGGAAAGGAGAAGCTCACTCCCAGAAAGTATGAAGGAATGGCATGAAGTGCTATCAGATGAGACCCCTCTTTGCTTCCTAAAATCGCACTTTTGTCTGTCTCTGAGCCCTGGGAACAACTTCAGGGATCACTGAAACAACAGCTTTACAAGGCTAGGAAAGAAGTTGTGAACAAGAACATCTTACCTTTAAGAAGTGATTTCCAAAAAGAG
This sequence comes from Pezoporus occidentalis, assembly GCF_034315485.1. Taxonomy (NCBI): domain Eukaryota; kingdom Metazoa; phylum Chordata; class Aves; order Psittaciformes; family Psittacidae; genus Pezoporus; species Pezoporus occidentalis. The sequence goes on from NW_026915376.1 coordinate 4,199,178, forward strand.
ATTCCAGGACAGGCTGAGCTGTGCGGTATAGCACATGTACCAGTTCCACCAGGTTAAAAAGGGCTAAAAAATAAGTGGGGCACATTTTTTTCACTCTTTAGTTTTTTAGGATGTTCTTTAGGTCCTTTCCTCTATTGCTCTGAAAGCAGATTTTTGTTTTAACCCATGCTTTGTGCAATTCTACATGCTTTTGCTGCCCAAGTAGAAAGTTGTAACTGTCAGCAGTTAGATCTGATTCAGGTGTAATTAACATGCCAACCTTAAGAAGCTGGCAAATGGCCACCATGCTCCACAGCACTGCTGACATCTGTCACCCTGGTTTGTCAAGAATCAGAGACGTTTCTTCCTCTGGAAGCAGAAGGGCTTCATTGACGTCAGGGCTCTGCATGGTCCAAGAGGGAGAAACAAGTCACCAAGGCTGGTCATCGTTTTCAAGGACATCATTTGGTGGGGTCCTTGACTGACTTCCCACCCAGTCTCTGCTGCTCTCATCATGGGGCAAAGCAGGAAGGGCAGAAATGTTTCTCTGGTGTCTGAACTCACAGAACATTTAAAATCTGGATGAGTGCCTGGATGGGATGGGTTCAGGATGATCCCATTCTGCATTACAATTCCAGGCAGAGCAGGGTATGCGCTGACACTGCATGCTGTCTTCTATGCCGGGATTTGTGGAGCCACTGCTCAGGAGGATGGAAAAGTGTGTTAGACAGGCTGCCTAGTCTGCCAGTGTCTTGGTCTTGTATGGTACCCAGTATCTGAGCGACATGTCCTTTAAAACAGAGGAGGTGAGAATGAAGCGATGCCTGGTTATTAAAATCGGGGTGGTGCTGACAGATACATGTGTTAACATCCTTTTATCATCACCTAGAGCCCAGAGATGCCTATACTGAAACTCCAGAGGGAAGTACAACCTTTTCTAGGCTTTGCATGTTCCCTGCATTGAACAGGGCCTGATTGTGCTCCTTAAGAGAGCAACGATGAATGAGAGATGCTTAGGCCCTGGTGCCTCCAAGGCTCCTCCAAGGCACAAAGGGCTGCTTCCTAGTTTCACAAATGACACCTCCAGGACCAGAGGCAAGTAGCCTGTTTTTCAGAAGGCTGAATATTGCTCTCTAGTACCCTCTAGGGTTCAGAATGTGTGTTCCCTGTGTGGGACCTGGGAACTCAGGGATGTGTGATGGAGTCCACGGGAGCAGAGCCATGAGTTGGGTGAGAGGGCGAAGGAGACACATGGGTCACCTTGCCACTGCTCTCACCTAAAGGGCTCCGAAGCACTGTCTTCTGCAGGGGTGTAACTTGCCCTTGTCTTGCAGACCAGCCCGAGGTCCTCACATCACCTCCGTCCCACCTACAGGGCTGACCCATGCTGCAGATGGGAATCACAGCTGAATCACAGCATTTGGAGGCAGAGGCATGGTTAAGGATACTTGGGCTAAATCCCGACTCTAAAACAATGAGCCTGAGGGGTCTTTATTGTCCATCACAGTGCAGACAATAATATTTTTGTTACCAGAGCAATTGTCAGTGGGATGTGGGGACAGCATCCCTCTATGTACCACAAGGCACAAGAAAATATTGCTCAAACATTGGGTCATGTTTTGGATTGCTCCTTTGATTTATTGCTTCTCTCTGCCTCTGGGAATTCAGTGCTGAGGCAATCCAGGAGTAGGGATGCTGCATTTTTGGAGCACAGTCAGGGCTGGACCGTCAGCATTATTTGTAAACATGGCTTAGCCCTCCTCACCAGGAATAAAAGCCATTTATCCTGCAAACAAAACTTGTTCAACTGTAGGCCCCTTACACTGGCACTTCCCACTTCTCTATTTCCTAAAGAGAAGATAAACTTAATCCTTTTCATATTTTAATGACAGCTAGCTTTTCAGTCTCTTTCACTTTTCTTGTGTTTTGACTTGTAGCCATGAGCCCAACTCTGAGCTCCTCTACATACATTCCTTCCCAGGAATAGCAGGTGGGAGGTGTTCCTAGGAAAATTCAGCACAGGCTCAGGGCAGTACAAAAGATGTCTTTGAGCCAGCTGGAGACTTTACAGAGTCTCAAGGGGGGGATTGTCTGCCTTTGGTCAGTGGGGAGCATCTGCTGGGAAAGGGTAGGGGGAAAGAGTGAGGGAGTGCCTGGGAGGAAAGTGGCATGAGGCTGTCCCACAGGTTGGAAGGGATGGAGGGCACTGCAGCAGAGTGAGTTGCCAGGAGGACACCCTGCATGCCACCAGCAGGACGTACTCCAGTGCAGCTTTTGAGGGATTTGGATGGATTGGCTGCTGTCCTTGAAAAGATGGGGTTGCTGGGATGTCCTTTCAGTGGGGCTAAGAGAGGGAAATAAGTGAAACTGTAAAGAGCCTTCTGCCCTGGGGAAGGGACAGAGGAGACCTGTGGCTTATCCTAGAGGTATTACATCCTCAGTGGTTTGGGGCAGCCAAGACAGCCAGCCAAGGCAGCTGAGTTTCATTTGTGTGACAGGCAGCTTGAAGAGAAAGAGGAAGCTCCAGTGGGGCACATCAACCTGAAAACACAATGAAAGCTGGGTTGCAACACGTGGCAGAGCCTACCCCAGCGCAAGCAGGAGCAGATTACTCGCTTCCCTGCCATCTCCCTCAGTGAAGGACTTGCTGAGGTGTGAAAGACCCTGCCATGCCACACAAGGCAGACCTGGCCTGAGCCCCAGGATTGAAGAAATTAGTTGCTGAAAAGGAGGGAAGCAACATCGAGAAAGAAAGAGCTTGAAACCATGGAAACGGGTCTCCCCCCTCCTTCCCTTCACTCCCATCTGTATTTCCCAGAATAGACACTGAACTCTGGTTTCTTTCGATGAGACAGATAGTTGGGTCAGTGCAGCTGTGAGCGAAGTGGTCATTGCCAGGCTAGGTGAAGCAAAGAAATGAGATGCTAATGGTCTTCCTTGCTCCTCCTCCTGAAGCTCTCTCATCCTCTAGAGACAAATTAACAGTCTCCCTCCAGGTCACCCTCAGAGTCAGAGGCAGGGATTAGTATGAAGGACTTCCAGGCAAAGAGCTTAACTTTCAACATCTCCCCTGCTTATCTTTTTTTGGTGCCAGCGGTTCATTTTCTCATCTACAGATCTATTGGCCTTTTGAGCAAAAGCCTGATGTCTTAGCTTGGCTTCAGCATTTCCCTCAAGATTTTAAGTGCATACAGACCCCACTGCCCGTATCACGGATCCAGTAAGATTTCAGCAGCCACTCCGCCCACTGTGGTTCACGCACATGAGGAAAAATCTGCTCCCTAACCTCTAAAAGACTTAAGTCTGGTAGAGCTGGGAAAAGTAAGGGTGAATGGTGGGAGGTGGATGGAGAGCATTGCAGGGTAAAGTGACATACAGAGAATAACTGATGAGGGAAAGGGCAGCTGAAACCAAGGATGTGGGACACAGGGAAGTGGAGGAGGATAGTCTGAGTATGCATATACAGAAATAAATAATGCAACTGGAGATTACTGAGGGCCTCTTTGCTTTAGCCTTCAGAAGCAGTGTGCTCATCCATAACTGCTGGAAAGGATCAGTTACAGTCATGTAATGTTTGAAGAAGAGGGTGGCACTGATGGGTGCCTTGCTTGAAACTGCACAGGGGGAACACTGGGCTCCTGGGAAGGGCCACCAGGAGGGGTATGGTGACTATGCAGTAATGTAGCCATTATATCTTTACAATGATCATCTTACCAATCCACTTTCTGGGATGAACCCAAATGCTATTTTCTGGGACTTTACATCCTCCTTTTCCTCTGCTTGGCTTACGTTAGCAAAACACCAAGCACAAAAATTGTTCCACCACAGCCTCTCTCCCCCACCAAGACAGGGGGAGACAAACACGTAATCCAGGTAAAAAGCTTTGTACTCATTCTTATCTTTCCCAAGGATGAGATGAAGAGAAAAGGGATCTCCTTCTGGGAGGTAAAAGGACAAAATCAAAGACCCATGAAACTATCTGAAGGTGAAACTGGGGATACAGTGAGAGATGTCTCCATTATCAGGCACAGAGGAAAAGTTCCTCTTGGAGATTATTGGATGGATACTTATGGATTTATGCTTTGGGATGTACCGTATCCTCCAGTAATGAGAGACAAACATCTAGACGGGGTAATTTCTAGTTAAATGGGGTTCCAAACTGAGGCAAGTATTTTTCGGCATGAGCAAGGAAGGAGAGGACTCTCACCTCAAAGTCTCTGGCACTCAAGAGAGGTAATGAGAATAAGGAGAGCTCCTGCATGTGAAGAGAAACCATGCTACTTAAACCAGCGCTGAACACATTCTGTTCTTGGCAGTGTTTGAGCTTCAGCTGTGTTGAGATCAGGCTCAGCTGCACCCCTTTGCAGTAATTGCTCACGCAGATATGCAACATATGCAGCACTGGGACTTCATGAGGAACATGGGCCGCTTAGATGGATGCTCAGATTGCAAAACGCCACACTGAGCCCTCCCGTCGGGTCCAGGAAGTTTAGCGTACAAAGCGCTTTCAAATGCTTTCATCATGATAGACACTACAGGGGGCTGAGGAAGAAGCCTGTGGTCACACTAACCTGTGCAAGCTGGGGATCTGTGGAAAATATTATTTCTGGTGTGTGGAAAGGAAGCCTTCCTTTTTGCAGTGGTATTTCTGGCATAGTTACAACCCCAGAAGCAGCAGAGAGCTTCTGGCTGGAATGTCGTGGGCACCTTAATACTGGAGAGAGCAATAAAAAACAGCCAAAAAGCTCTGTTTTATGTAAGAGGAAGCACATGCTACAGGTGCCCTGCCAAGTCTAAATACAACAGGGTTTATGGCCTTGTTTGTTTATTGACATTGTGTGATCAGGACAAGAAAGAAAAATGAGAAGAGGGAATGGTTTGCTTGTTTCTCAGCAAGAAGCAGCAAAGTTTTTGCACTGGTGTCTTTCTTGATTTTGATGTATGTTTCAGAACCAACAAATGCCTCGTGTCTAAATTCACAGAGTAACTGTTAACAAAGTTATTATTTTCCTATGTTTATTAGGCACTAATATTAAGAAAAAGAAATTAATCCTTCAATTTAAAATGCCTTCATCTTCTTATGATGTTAAGAATTGTCAATAGTTCTCACACCATCTCTGATTATAGGTTATAGGAGTCCGAATGCAAGAATGAAGAGAAAGCACTCCTTTTAAAAATGCTGTGAAAACCTTATTAAACATCTAGCTTTTAAAACCGATAAATTGAAACAGCTTTTCTGTGGAGGTCAAATTTAAAACATTCTTAAAAGATGATACTGCAATAGAGAGATTTAGAAGAAGAATCACACTTAGAGGCAATTGGAGACTTTGAGCGGTTGTTTACCCTGGTTTTGATTCCCATTATCCTTTTTTTCTTCATATCTGTTCCGTTCTGGTTTTTAATTCCTGGTGGAGGTCAGACATTTGAGGCATCCAGTGATCTCTATGGAAATAACGATGAGGCAAAAGTAAGAGCGGTGACATCATGGGAGAAAACAGATGGCGAGAGCTGATGAACTTCTAAGAAACAAAGACACTTCTGCCAATAAGTGTTCCTAGAGAACAAGAGAAAGAAAACTGAGAAAAACAATCTTAGTTCGTAACGCAAAGAGGGAGTGCTTGGAAATTACTCCTTATGGTAGACTGTCTGAAAGGAAGAACAACTAGCGTTGTGCATAGCTATTTTGGACTCTACTAGGCCTTTGACTCAAGCTAAATTAAAGCAGAGTTGAAGACTGGAAGAGCAGAGATTAGAAGATCATTCAGGGTGCAAAATGTCCCAGACACTTCCACTTTTTTAGGAAGGAAGTTTAGAACAAGCTCACAAAGCCCCTCCCTCTTTGCTCAGGCATCTTTGGAAAATTTGCTTTTGGGGAATGATTCCTCATAACAAAACAGGCTTTTCAGTTATGGGGTGATATTGGTGTCTTTAATGATGTTGTTGAGATGCTGACATTGGGCAAGTGTAGCTAAATTTGAAAAGGAATATGCATAAAATGACATTCATTCTTCTATTAAAGAAATGAAAAAAACAGGAATCTGCACAAGTGATTGTCTGCTGTCTTCTAACATGAAGAACATGAAGAGGAAGGTTGGGGGAGAGGGGTGGCAGCAGAAATACTTGAACCGAAGTTGCTGGGTTAAAGGCTGAGGCGTAAGCCTAGCTATCTTCAGGCATGTGAGCAGATACCACTCCCAGACAAGGAATATAGCACTGTAATTCCTTCATAGAAAATCCTCTTCCCTATTTTCTATTACTATTTGATCACATCATAGAAAACACATAGATATTATTTCATGCACTACAAAAGGCCCAAAGCCTGGTGACTATCGAAGTCCCTTTGTATTAGGCACTTTGAGGACGATACACTTTCATCTCTCGTAACTTTTGATGTTTATGTTTGAGCTTCTGCTCCAGGCAATCTTTATAGCCAATGGAGAGAGATAGGCGCTTCCAGGACTTGGTTCATCTGAGTGCTTTTCAACATCTACCTTAAAATGAGATTACCCATGCCCCAGAATGCCTGTTTCTCTCTGCTGACTGTTAAAATAAGTCTAGACGTCTAGCTCTAATGTAAATGCCAACATCTGGACAGGTTTATCCCACCAGCAAAATGTCCCCTGGTAAAATCCAGAGCAGTTACTTTTCTCTCTTGAAAGGACAATCAGTGAAGTCAAGGGTGAGGGCAGAGAAGATTGAGGCTGAAGAGAAAACCAGGGAAAATATGATAAAGTGATCAAATTCCCACACCACTTCAGGGCCGGTAAGAATCGGTGCAGAGGCCTGGCTCATCCCCTTATCTATAGATTTGGTGGGAAGAATTTATAGATTTCAGAGGGAGGAGACAGGAGGATCTGAATGTTTTGAAATGGTCTGTAGAAGTAAGCTAATAAGTACTGGCCCTGTATGTAAATGAAGTTATCCCATTAACCTAAACTCTGTGATAGTGTTCTGGCTTTAATGCATGAGCTGGTATATGTAAAGGATCTGCACATTGTAAAAAAGAAAAAAATAAAAATTAAGGAAAAGAAAAACAAACCTGGAAAAAAAAATGAAAAGGAACATAAGAAAAAAAGGAAAGAAAGGGAAAAAAGGAAAGTGCTATCATGTTCTAGAGGAACACAGAGCTGCTATGGGGTAGGTCAACCAGTGACAACTGTCCCTGCTTATCCACAACAGGAGCAAAAAAGCGGTGCCCGGTGATGTGTTTTATCAGCTCCCCATAACAAAGGAGCCTATAGATAGCTGCTTTCTCACATACTTGAGAATACTTGATGATTTTTTTATTTCTTTTTTACCTCTGCTCTTTCATCAAACCACAGACATTGAGTTCTGGCTCTTTAAATTTGAGCCCGTAAGATACCGTAGCTTTACAGTTGCTGAACCTGACCAACGCAACATTATTTGGCATTCACTCATATGTATAGCGCATTTTTCTTCTTCTTCTGTTAAAATTTCCTTCTCAAACATTAAAGACCCATCTGTTCTTAAATTTTTGGTGTCCTGTTGCTGCCTGTAACTGCAATTACTGTTTTGTGTGAGGAACACTCTCTGTGTGACAGCAGTGTATATTTATCAGAGTTTTCTGCTGTAATGCAGTCAGTTAAAATTAATTTAGTGTAAAGAGTAAAATATCAGTGTGTCTGGTGGAAAGTAAGCCAGCAAGAAATGTCCTACACAGGTGTATTCATATATGACTTGTTATAAAATAGAACATAAAATATGAGAGGAAGAATGTTGCTATAATTAAAAACAAAGGACTGGAAGCAAGAATATCTGGTTTCTGCTTTCGGCTGTGTCATGGACGCTCTGCATGGCTATGGAAGGATCACTTCTCTCTCCTGTGGGTTTCCCCATCTGGAAAATGGTCTAATAATACCTTCCAAAAAGGTGCTTGAGAAGCATGACTCATTAATATTTGTAAATATCCAGGGATCAAAGGGCCTGTAAATATACAATGAAAGGTATTATTATACTGCTGTGCTTTGCCAATTTCCTTTCTCTGTAAGGATGAGCTCTTTGAATTTATTGCTTTTGACTCAGGAAAATGGCCCCACGGGACTCTGCGTTTTCACTGACTCCAGATGAAGTTTTCTCATGTTTACAAATAAAGCGATAACTTCCTGACCTCCAGTGCCCACCACGCAAGCCTGCCCTTGGATCTGGCTCCCAAAAGTGGTTCTTTCTAATGCATGGCAATAAGCAAAGTTCTGCCACATTTCTGCTGAGCAGAACCAGTTTTCTCTCTCATAACCTGGATGGCTCCTGTGGGGCTGGCACAGAGGGAAATGCCCTGGGTGGGAGTGTCTAGAGTAAGGAGCACAAGGCAGGCACAGGGAGCTCAGCTCTGCTGTAAAGAGCGGTCACGGCTACACATACTTTGCAGACCATGATATGATGCTGTTCTACTAACGACTGGTCCTGTTTTCCCTGTCCTGGGATGCAGGCATTTTACAGTTCTTCTTATGAGGCAAATCACTTCTGCAGCTGCTCTAATGTGGGGATCCTACAGAGCCAGAGGAGCCAGAGAGCAGCTCCTGCAAAATGTTTTCTCTAACTAACTGTAGCAAATGTATTAGCAAACCAAAATGGTCTTGGAAATGCTTGACTATAACACCAGGGTTATAAACGTGCAGCTACTGGAGTATGTGAGAGAGTCCGAACACACTGGAGTCCACTGGTAGATAACAATTCCAGATTCCATGATTCTGCATGGTTGTGGTCAAAGAGTTTCATCAGCCTTTAAAGGACAGAATTTGCTTCAAAATTTCCTTATTGTTATTTGGTTTTCTGGGGACAGAGGAAAAAGTTTGTGACCCGGTAAGCTTTTGCTTGCTGGAATACTTTTGTCCTTCGGAGGTGGATGGAAACCGTGTTTTGCTTAAAATAAAGTGCTCAAACATTTCAGATACAGCTGCGTTTCTCTAAATGCACCATGCAACCCACTGGAGAAGAACAAGGTGTGATGGCCTAAAGCCAACATTGGCTAAATTAGGGACAGAAGTTTTACTCAGGGGAAAAGTGCTTTAGTTTTGGGTATTTCTCTTTTAAATTGTTATTAAAAAATGTTATCTTCATGGGAACACGAGGTTGCAGGAGAGACCAGGGCTGACCACTTGGAGCAGGAAATTATTAACGATTCTTATCTTTTGGAATTTGAGTAGATTTGGGTGGTGATCTTTATAGAACAATATTTATCTTTCCCTGGTGGACTTTCTCTTTGTCTCCACCAGCTATCAGAATTCTAACCTGGCGTTCTGCATGAGTGGTCTTGTAACTGTGAGCCGAGGGACTGGGAGCAAAGACAATAGAATTACGGTTACGACTGGCAAATTGTGAAGAATTTTTGGTTAAAGGTTGGATGGTAATTACAGGAGATTGGGTTTGTGATTACTAATGGTCCTTCAGTCTCTTTTCCCATGTGAGTCTTTGCCTGTGCAGAGCTGCAAGAAATTGCATGGAGAGAGACTTTCTTTTTTGTATGCTACTAATGGAAGTTAAGATTTCAGCGTACTTTTTCCTCCCCCTATTTTTGCAGCTTCTGTGTTTATGAAGGAGAGGAAAGACACAAATGCTCTTTGGGGATCATCTGATGTATAAAACTTTCTCATTCAAATCTGTGTTTTCCTCAGTCTCTCAACTGCCCTGGGCAAAGTTTCTCATTTTCTTTTCTTCCTACACCACCTTATCTGCCCTTCCTCACTGTGCTATCTTGTCTCATAAATACCCCAGAATCTATATGTTTGTACGACTTCAACTATTTTTCTTACACTATCTTGAGCTATTCCTGCTGCATATGCAACAGTAAACGATAGCACAAACTGATGGTGTTTTTTACTCTTTGTATATAAATGTGTCTAATCCCAGTTGTTGGGAGAAGTTGGTCTTTGTTTTCCTCCTTGAAAACTTGTAGTGTTGTGTGGACTAATAGTGTGAGAAGTGTCCTACCAGAGGAAATCAGTGCTGGATTCCTTAGCAGATAGGCCAGAGATATACTAAGAAATTAACTTATCACTAGTGGGGCTGTGCTGTTCCTGTTACAGCAAGGTCTGTGCTCCCTTATTGCTTTATTCAGAGTGGTTTGTGGTGATGTGAAGCTCACAGACCAGACCACACACTGGCCTGTTTTGTTGGTAGGCACATCGGAATCCCTTCTGTACAAAGCCTGGGCTGGCTGCTCCCTGATGAACCAATCTCTGAAAGAAAGAGTGGGTTGGGGTTGGGGAGGAGCTCCAGCAAGAGATAACAGGGTTATTTTGGCAGAAAGATATTGCCAGAGAGATGGAGGTACCCCATGGGCTGCTTGAGCTTCAGCTCCCTCCAACAGGAGTATAATCCCTGTTTTCTTCTTTTGAGTTTAGCATCCTTGCGCCAAAGTCCTCTATACACAAAGAAAATGCTTAGAGTAACTTCAGCATGCTCAGGGTCAGGCCTTCTAATGGCCTGATGGGATCTGGGGAGCATAAGAAATATGAGGTGCAAGACCAGTTGCATTTCACTCTGGAATTTTTCCATCTTCTCGCAGCTAGCATACATTCCCTGGAAAGCCCCACTAACGTGCCTCTCCATTAGCTGCATGTTAATTATTACCAGCTATCTCAGAAATGGAAATCTTCTCTCATTTTTCTCCTTAATCTCTATCTTCAGCAGAAAAGCCCTGTCTTCAGACAGTGGCTGGCAGAAGGGGACAGGCCATTTCTTTGAGTTAGTACTCCTGCATCTAGCTTCTTAGTAATAACAACAACAATGACAATACTAACAAGTTAATTTTTAGCAGTCTCTTTCTGCTGGGGTTATGACCATACTGTCAGAGGGCACAGGTAATTCCAGCTCTGAGTCATGCAAAGCTTGAGGTAGCATTCACGCTAATGACATTCTTGTTTGCAGGCCTGCCCAGTGGCCCTCTGTAGCTCTTTGATGCTGTTGAGTCTTTCCTACAGTGGCATTTGCCGGCAGAGGCTTCCTTGGCTTGGGTGACTATATTTACACAAGCACTATTTTCTTTCTAGCATCAGCCAAAAAAAAAAGAGGCATTCCTCATTGCTCTTCTCATCCAGGCGGAAATCCATGCCCTGTTGAAACACATGGGCGAGGGATATTTAAACCCGAGCACCTCCAGGCACGGGACCGGGTGCCATTGTGATCTTTTTCCTCCATTTCCCTCCAGAATCTGAAGCAGCCAGAAAACGTGTAAGGGTAGCAGTGGGCCAGGCTGCAGGCAGGGCCGAGCGCCAGTGTGACCAGCAGGGGGGAGTGTGGGCAGCATGAAATTCAGTCGCTTCCCTGTTAGGGGGAAAACCAACTGACCTGCCTAACGTGGTCCAAGGGGTTGAATAATGGTGCAGGAGGTGAGAGTCTGCTCTAGACCCTTCCCCACTCTGACACAAACCTGGAGTATGACCTGGGCAAGTTGTTCGTCATGGGACTTGCCTTACCTGCTCAAAAGTTGTCTTTAGCTGCTCCAAAAGTTGCCTCTGACTCAAGTCTGAGGCAGTTGTATAGCTGCTCTCTGGAGCTGAAAAGAAAGACATGGGCATCTTTAGGGTCTTCCCCCAGAGATATCTCTTGGGATGTAATAGTAGGAGCAGGGCTGGAGGAATGTGGGGACTTGGGCACACTGGGTCTGAAATGGAGCTGGGACACACACACACAGAGGAATGGCCTATGGGAGTTTGAACCTTGTGGAAAACACGAGAGAAGGTAACGAAGCAGACTGCTGCTTCTGGCTACAGAGATGAAGGAAAACAGGCCATCAGGAAGGGAATCGCTAATGGATGCGGAGAAACAGCACTGATTGACCAGCAGGAAGGCACAAATCCCTTATTGCAGTGAGAGCTAGAAACAAATATACCCACAGAATCCATCAACTTTTATAACAGATTCAGAAACATAGGGCAGAAGGGACTGTGGTGACCATCTCATCTGAGCTATGTAACACCTGGCAAAGAACCTTCATGTTTTCATCCCTGTTAAATTAAGCAGAAACATTAAAACTCTTTTCTAGAAAATGAATGACTGAAAGATTTCCAGTTTTCTAAAAGTCCACCAGAGCTTCTTGTAATTTTCCTCAGTTGTATTTTTGCTTCATTTCTAATCTCCAAGATTGCCTTGCATCATTTCCCCCATTGGCTCTTTTAATATTTGTAACTAAACCAGAGAGCTAAACCAAAGAGGGCCATCTGTTACTGCATTGCTGTCTCCAGTGTAAGACTCTTATATGCTATGACCAGATCACCCATGACCTTCTCTTTCATCCAATGAATAGGCTGTGTCCTGGCAGTTCTACTCCATGGCATCTTTTCCAGTGCTGCAGTCATCCTCTGGCTCTTCTCAGCACCCTCCTGACTCCTTCATGCCCATGCAGTGATCCCAGGAGTAGTTGTCTTCGTGCTAAAGGCTGGGATAATGCAACCTCCCTTTTCCTATTTAATACTTCCTGTGTTGCAGCCCAGGATCTTGTTACCCTTGACACTGTATTTCACCCTGGCAGATACTTCCATGAACTCCCAGTCCTCTCCAGATTTCTGGCTTGCTTGGGCAGAAATCCCCTTTTGGTAGGAGGTCCCCTTTTTACTTATCCAGCTGTGAGTCATACATTTCTTCATTAAAATGCATCATGTTTGCATGAGCCCAGGCACTATTGTTCTGCACCAAAGACATATCCTATTCATTACTTAGTAGATCCATCTTTGTGCCATCTTCAGACTTCAATAGGAATAATTTCATTTGTCTTTCTGAGTTGGATTTGAAAGAGCTGGGACAAAAGCACCGCTTGCCAAATGGTGACTCTTCACTCACAGTATCATTTCCTGACACCTACTAGTTAGCCAGCTTTAAATCCATTTAATGAGATCTATGCTTATTTTATATCATCCTATGGCACGAACTAAAATGGCCTGAAGAAGTCTAAGTAAATTACATCACCCTGTTACCTCTGTCAAGCAAGCTCATAATCTCACTGATAAAAGGTGTTGTTATTCTAACTAGATCCATTTTGTACATATCTAGGCTTGCTGATATGAATTATGCTATCCCCTTTACATCGTTCTCCTAATGGAAACGCTCAGGAGTGGAGGCTCCACCAGCCCTCTGGGTATCTTGCTGCAGTGCCACACAACCTTCTTCATTCACTCATTCTAATACTGGTACAATGCCGCCTTGTTTCTAGGCCCATGAAATTTGTTTTCCAATATGTACTGAAGCCCCTCAGAGTCTTTTTCTGCAGCTCTTTCTATTGAGTTGCAGGTTTTTTTTGGTGTGTTCAAACTAAATCTCTTCCTTCAGTTTTGTTACATATCTATTACGTTTTTAAAAACTCCGTAGTCCCTATTGGGAAGGAAATATATGTCATCACTGTCCAAAGTCTGCAACAGTCATATCTGTTGGCTACAACTGTTCTCTGTATCATTACTGGATAATTATTTCACCACTATTTCCACACAGAAATGGACTAGAGTTGTTTTATGATATCCTTTGTTTGTGCTCTGCTTAAAAAGGCTGTCTTACTGCCCTTATGTCTCCTGTCCACAAATATCTTCCTGTCCTTTTGCCCCTCCTATCATTTTTCTACAGTTCCAAACAATTATCAGTCACATTAGTTATTTCTGCTAGCTCCTCTCTTTCCCCCCTCCTACCTACATACACACAAATCCATACAGACACCACCGTCTACATATTTAATCATTCCAACTGCTCTATTTTCCTTCCAAACCAGCCTTCTTTCTCAATTGTGATATTTCAGCACCAATAAAAATATGCAGTTTCCCAACGATTCAATTTCTTCTGTTTGTGTTTCTCCCCCATCTCATTTAGCTCAAGTCCGAATTCTTCTCAGCTTTGGAAACTGGCCTTTTTAAAACTCCAGGTTTGTACATTAGCAGTTTGGACTTTATTCTGTTTGCCCATAACAAATCACATTGAGTCACTCTCATTTGACTCTTAACTAATCAATAATTTATTTTCAGTTCTGTAGTTAGTAGTCTTAATCTAGTGCAGAATACCAATAGGGAGTGAGTTTCCACCAAAGGAAAGTGGTATGGAAGGCCCACCCTGACCACTCCTACCCCACTCTGCCTCTGTTCTGCCTGCACATGTGTGCTAGCTGTTGTGGGATCACCTTCCGTGTCAGCCTAGGTGCTACCAGTGCTGGTCAGAGTAAAATTTGCACTAGTCACAAGTCTCCTGGGATGCAATGGCTGTTTTGCTCTTAATTCTGCAATGCTTTGGCATCGGACATGCTTTGGTGCCTTCAGGACAGGAGCAGCCAGCAATAAACCTCCCTGAATAAGTTTTTCCCATTTGCCAGCAGATGGTTGTCCCCAGGCTGTCTGCAGTGACAGAGCACTGGACATCTTCATGACATGGCACAGAGTAGCTGTGCTGGCTGGCTCCAGCTGTGTGCTTGAGTGCCTCCAGCTAACTGTTACCCATCAGCATGCAGGGACCTCTCTGTGGCCCATGTCCTGTTTTTTTTCTGGCTTCTGTACCTGACCATGTTTAGTGAGGAGATGATTGCTCCTGCTTTGAGGGCCTGCCCTAGTGGTGACCCCATCAGAGACCTTCGTTCTCCCATGTGGGCAGATACGTACAGGCGGGATGCCAAAAGAGAAGTACCAGCACGATCCTCCCAGGATGAGCTGCTGGCCTGGGAGAGCAGGTAACCGACCCGATAGCCGCTCTCTGAAGCGCATGTGCACGTTGTTGGAGAAAAATGCAGCCAGCTCAGGCAACATCAGCAGCTGCTTAATGAATCTTGACTCATCTTAGAACACCAAACATTTGACCAGATGAAATCGGCGCTGGCAGATGCAGCTCCTCCATTCTGACTTGCTCAGTCCAGAGTAAAATGAAAGGCAAGCACTTTCGAACGAAACCTGGCACGAGCCCCCAGACACTGGCCTCAGCTCTCTGTGCCATAGGATGCTGTCCAGCAGTGAGGCCAGTCTGCACATGGTCTGCATCTGGATCAAGGATGCATATTATTAAAGAAGACAACACCCTTGGCAACTGCTTCATTCTCCGAGGTGTAGCCCCTGGGTTTCTCAGTGTCTCTAATGTGTCAGAGGTGCTCTGTTATGTTGTGAACTGATGTGTTGTCCTCTTCCCATGGAATCCTCCAGGCATGATCCCTTGGGTGATGAGCTATAGATCTTCCACCAGCACCTCCTCTAGCAGCTTCTGCATCATTTCCTCACCATGCGTTCTTTGTCCAGACCTATCCTCAGTCCCAGGCAGGGTAGCAACATGGGTACACAAACAGCAGATGTGTTCATCAGTGAAAATCCTGAAGTAAGAACAAATCACCTCTTCCCTTCAACAACTGCAAAGCCACCTTCCCTTCAAACAGAAAAGTCCAGCTAAATCACAGGCCCAAATACTGCTTCAGCAGAACTTTGTAGGGTCCCTCTGCTGAGCACTAGAGGATCAAAGCAAACTCGCCAAGTGAAATGCAGTGCAATGTGTCGGTGTGCAAGGGTGAAAGTGGGCAGCTGGTATCCAGAGCAGGGCTAGCTAGGCAGGCATGGCACTGCATGAAGTACATTTATTGTTGCATTGAGTCTGCTGCCTGGCTTCGTTTGCTTAATGATTTGTTTTCACAGATAGCACTGGGTTGTGCAATCATTTTCTTTGAAAACGGGATTCAGCTCGTGTTTTTTCACCTAACTGGGCTGATGTTGAGTGAAGCAAAAGCTGTTTTGCTAACAGACCTCTTCACCAGCCAGTGACATGTACTTGGGGTGTTGCCTCAGAGAACACTTGTCCCGATGTCAGGTGTGTCCTGGGGTCCTAGCACTGCACTGCACACGGAAACCCGGAGACATATAAGCCAGCCCCCAAAAAGGTTGGCATTAAGGTATTTTGAATGGAAGGAGGGGCTTTTTTGCCATCCAAGCATCAGGGTTAGGAGAATTAAAAAGTAAAGTGGCATGTTTACTCCAGGGTAGAGAGGGTGTTTTGGGGCTTTTGAAACTTACGGGGGGTAAATGAAAGGAAAATGGAAAGAAATGGCATTATTTCTAAAGGGTAAGGGGGGCTTTATTCCAACTCAGCCTGCTTTTCTTGCATTTGCAAACTGGTTGGCTCTGGACATAGGCTATTCAGATATAAATGCATTGCTGTAAGATTGTTTTATGGCTCACTTTCAGGGAAAACAAGCTGCTAAGTACTTCATAGCAAGTTTTTTTTTGGAGCACGGACTGCGTATTTTCCTTTGCTCGGAAAACAGCTTGCTGTTTCCGAGTGCTGCTGCGTCACATTGTAATGGTAAGAGAGCATTGCCCTGTGCAGGTCTGGGGCACTGTCCTGGTGGTCCTGTGCTGTCCTGAAACGTAATACAGATGGATAAGATGTGAGTGGATTAGATGCTGCTCCCCTCTTATTGTAAACCTTGTGAAATGTTCAGGAAGGGGATGGGGCAAACCTTCACTATAATTTTTTGCTACCGGGATAGGGATGGTAGTTTCACTGATGATTTGCAAACTCACATGTCTTCCTCTGTCCATCTTGCTTTGGAAGAGTTAATATTGCTCTTTGGGGAGACAAATAACATATATGGGAATACAGACGATATTGAAAAGCAACTTCTCTGTAAAACTATGGATGTCAGAAGCTAAGCTCTTTGACCCATAGCTTAGTTCCAGAAAAAAAAAACAACAACCCACTTCTTCTTAGGTGAGCAGAAAATATGCTGGAAGTGATGAAACTGATCATATGTTTGAACTTTAATTTTGTTGATGGACGGCACTTGTATGAGTAGTTGCCCCTACGGGTTTTTTTAGATCATCTGGGCTTTTAACACTGACCTTTCTGTGAATTGGTGACATCAGGAAACCTATTACCCAATTCAGATTTTGCCAATCTTCTTCAAAAGTAGCTTTATTTATGAATATCACATTTGGAAGAAAGGGGGCATTTCTGGCATCTCAGGCATTTTAAGCCTTGGCTACTTTTCGTGCTACTGGTGTAAATGAAATTTTCCCAGAACTGACACTAGCGAAGTGTTGTCTCAAGCTGAAGTTGTTTGGACCAAAGTTCCTTCCTCCAAGTTTTGCCCTAAGAACTCAGTTTTGAAATGCTGAGAGGAAAAAGGAATTTGTGAAATTACAATTAACAAGGAAGAGGCTGATGAGATTGGCCAAGGATGAGGAGGGCTCTCTCTCAAATTATTTTCTTGAGAGATGCAGTATGAACTGCATTTCAGCTCCAGAGCAGGGAAGTACTCCCCCAGGAGACTGAGAGCTGAAAAATTTAGCAACCTCCTAATAGCCTATTTGCCCTTGTTCTGATCTTTTATTAGTTGGAGTATTGCCCAGCCTTTTTTGGGGTGTGAAGGTGTGGCTCTGGGCACACAGCCACCAAGGTGTGTGAGCATCCATGGAGTCCAGAGACAGGAGGAATTTAAGAAAACTCCCCTGCTTGAGCAAGCCAGTGTGCTCGCAATGAAATCGCTCACTGAACTGTATTCAATATGCTCTACTCAAGGTCCTGATGAAACTGAACTACTATCTTGTGTAAACTGTGATTCAAAAGAGTTATCAAATTTCCATTTACCCCAAACAATTTGTTGAGTCTGTTGGTTTGGTGTTTTTTTTTTAAACCCCATGATTTTGGAGTGTAGAGCCAAACACTAATAAACCTCTGAGATGGGAGCTTTACAATTGTATGTATGGTTTGTGGTTTACACACTGGATACTAATCTGGCATAAGTATGAAAATATTCAACTGGCATCCATCTGTACACTTGATTGGAGCATCCTTCGGTTGGGGTTTAGAGCCTGCAGGATTTCCTGAAGGGATCGGTCCCAGGTCATTCATGGAGGTAAGACTGGGATCATCATAAGTTACTTGTGGGGAAGGAGGTGGGAGTAGGAAATGATGCAAGGAGTCTAGAGTCACCTGTGGGGACATGGTGCTTGGGGATGGGGAGGTTGCCTACCTCAGACACTAACTGCTGGGGAAGAGGCACAGTTTTGCTTTGGTGCGTATACATTTCATGCCCCTCTGGTATGCTGGGATGGGGAACCACAAATGGCTGGCTGGTGACTGCTCCCGAGCTTTTCACTGTACTTTTTCGCTGTAACTCCCAAGTCTTTGCAGACGGCCTTCTGAATCTCACCAAGCAGATCTGAGAGGAGGATGGGTCAGTGCTTGCGGGTGCACACACCTATGCCTGTGTGGCAATAATCCCACACTTCCAGGAGAGAGGTAGGAAGGGTTCCTCCTACCTTTGAAGGAGAAGGAGGCTTCTGGGTTCCTTCTAGAGGAACACTGGTGAGTGAGTGGCCAGAGAAAAGACATGATTTGTGACATGGTGTACCTGTGGTCCTGTCCCCATGTCCCCAACATTTATCCTGACTGTCAGATCTGTGAGTAACGGGAGTTTTTCCTTGATCAGATCAACACCACCGCTTGGAGTTTACTACCTTCCCCTTTGGTGCTCACAACTTCTGATAGTTGTGTGGGACACTGGTGCAAACCACAGTCTGCCGCTGCCAGGGTTTGGAGAGAGCCTTGTGTACTTCCCTCTTTCTGTGGCATGTTACATTTGTTATGTTTGTCCTTTTGCTACAGCTCTGCAGTGTGGTGTGAGGTGCTGGGAGGGACTCTGTGGTCCTGTCCTGTGGCACACACAGGATAGATGCTCTGTAGATTCACCTGTGTTGAAGTCCCATTTGCTTCTCTTTGCAGAGGACTGCATGTGTTGACTGTCCAACTTCTGTATCCCTGTTACCGTACTCATTTGTCGTGTCATTGATGTAATTCTGATTTGATTGTTGTATAGGTTTACTTATTATTCAGGTCAATATTGCTAAGGGCCATTTGCATTGCAGGGGAAGAATACGCACGCTTGAGTTTAGTTTTATTTTTGTTTGGTAGATACCAAAATGTTGAAATCTGAGATCAAATCATATCTCCTTCAGCAAGCAACATGTGTCCAGCACCTGGCACAAACATCAAGTAATCAACCTCGAACAATGGAACAGCTTTTTCTGCAATTGGCCTTTGATTCTTAGACCCATAGCCATGAATAACACCCACTCCCTATGCTCAGTGCAAAATACGAGCTCCGGGACAAATGATAATAAATGAGCCCAAACGAATTCTGCCCTTCAGGAAATGATTTAATATGTAAGGCTCCCCCATCGCATGCTTCTCCAGGGACTGTGATGTAAGTGTAAGATGAAATACTCTCACAATAATCATGTGTGTATATTCCTACCAGCCCTATTACCTGGGGACATCTAAGTCAGGGTCAAGATGTCTGTATCCTTACAGTGACATTACGTGTAGTTTCAGCAGGAAGAAAGCTGTTTGAGTCTCTTGATCTCTCTGTAGATGAAAACAATCCTACCGATGGCTGAGGACCTGTCCTGTTCCCTCCACTCACTTGTCACTGCCTCTGCTGCTTGCTGCAAAAAAAAAAAAAGACAGGAAAATACAAATATCCAGTGAGAGACAGGAGGAAAGTAGGGATGGAGAGTAAGGAAAGGGGGGGGGGGGGGTGCAACTCATCATCTGCTGTAATTATTGCCTGTGGGACAAGCACCCAGGGTACAAAATCAACCCAAAAGGACAGTGAGTGACAGTGCTGCATGTTCATGGGCATTTTTCTCTCTTTCCAGGAGCTGAAAATCTTTGGATAAACTCCTGAGTGACAGAGGCAAGTGAAACTGCCAGTGGGTGGTGCATGGGCATCTCTAATGCTTGCAGATACAAGCCTAGTGCTGCCCTTGCCCGCTGCATGTATTCTATTTATACCACAGTAGAGGGAGCGTTGGCAAAGCATCTCAGAGGAGCAACCTTTTGTTATACCTACAGCTGCTCCCTTCCCTGTTAGTGCAACCGTCACAAAAATAATCACAATAATAAGGTTAATTGATTCACTGTCTTGTGACCATGCTGAAGCCGACTCGGCCATAGCCTGGTTATTGCATCTTGTGCCTCTGTGATTTCCTACAGGGAAGGATGCACCTGAAATACCTCAGGACATTTAGGATCCGTTCACCTAGCTGCTTCTCCCAACAGCTCACCTCATTCTGGCCTTTGTATCATGTCTGCTAGAACAAGACGTTGGTTTTCCTTGTGCTGATCACCAGGCTCAGCACTGAGGGACTACATTTGAAACCAGAGAGTGAGCTGTGTGTTAAGAAATAGCCCTGGCACTAAAATGTTTAAAGTTACTCTTTGTTTCCCTGACTTCTCTCCCAATTTAGGTTATCCAAATCCAGATTCCCCCCAGACTTGCCCACGAGATGTAATTCTAAGAAAATATTGTTTCATTTGTTTTTTAACGCCTGCATTTCTCACATTTCCTGTTCCAGTTTCAAAGTGGGCCTGAGCTCCCCTGCTAACATTGCCCCAGCTGTTATTTTGGGGATCTGAGAGAGGGAAGATAAAATAAACCAAGAGCGAGGAGTTCGTTTCCTGCATTTCCCCCTTGTCAGCCACAGGTTCTTTTTCCTAAGTCAGGAAAGAGTTACTGACATTCCCCTCTTTCCAGGTCAAACAGAAGGATTAGACGAAGGGTACTGCTAACGTGGGTCAAGGTATTAAAAAATGGATGCCTAAATTTAGGCTCCTAATTTTGTATTTTGAGCCCCTAAATAAGGGCTTGATCTTATGCCCTTTGAAGTCAATGCCAAAGCTTCCACTGAACTCAATCTGCAGTATGAAGTCCTAAATTATGGTCAGGTTCTTAAAAGTTCTCAGCGTCTCACAGCTCCAAATAAGTCATCTCCCGGCCCCTCTGCAAATCACGCGTCTTCCCTTAAGTGCCTAAACATGGAGCTCGTGCTTTGGGGTATTCCATATTTAAAATCCTGCCTGTTGATGCTGTCTTTCTTTCTGTCTCAGGAGTCACTGACATGGGAAAGATAACAAGAAGTGTAGCCAGGACATGCATTGATTTGCTTTTTTGGTGAGTGGTGCTCAGCACGAACGCTGCGGATTCTATGGCAATGTCAGTATTTATTGCGGTGTAACGTTAACATGGAAGGCACATGAATGTCCTTGCCGGTGCCAGAATTCAGGCAAGTACATGACCATTTGCACAAACCTCACATACACCGCTTTCCTGGTAACAGGATGTTGGCAGGTGGGAAGATCACAGGATCCAGATGAAACGTAAGATGAGATGAGCAATCCTGTAGTGGTAATTTTAGAAGCTGGGTTCTGTACATTATTTACAGTACATTGTAGCTTTAAGGGGATAAGGCTACCCCTTGCCACTCATGGACTTAATAGTTTCTGTGAGATTTCTGTGGAGGGCTTTCGGTAGTGCAGCAGTTGGAGGGATTTTGTCCATCCAGAGAAGTGTTCAGATTGCAAGGTGTTTGCAGTAGAACCACCTTCATTCATAAACTGGTCACCCAGCAGGAGGGGAAATGGCACCAAAGAACTTCTACCAATTAAAGAATAAAAAGCACCTAGTGAGTTATCTGCTTCCTGCTGGCCTGAAGTGCAGAGGCCTGGCATAAGGAAGGAGCTGCTCACAGCAAACTGTAACAGTCGGAAGTGGTTCTTGCCTCCAGGAGCTTTAATTTGGCTTTACCTTTAGTTTGTGAAAAATCCCCTATTTTCTCAGGAGTGGGGACTTGAAGTCTCACTATCTCTTAGAGAATATTTTTGACAATTGCAGTCTGAATATGGGAAACTGGTTATTTTGTATGAATATTAGGAAAAAAATTCTTCCCTGTGAGAGTGGTGAAGCCCTGGCACAGGTTGCCCAGAGAAACTGTGGCTGCCCCATCCCTGGCAGTGTTCAAGGCCAGGTTGAATGGGGCTTTGGGCATCCTGGTTTAGTGAAAAGTGTCCCTGTCAATGGCAGGGGGTTGGAACAAGATGAGCTTGAAGGTCCCTTCCAACCCAAACCATTCTAAAATTCAATGATTCTATTAATATGTATTTTGTCAGAAACCCTCTGCAACAATTGGTTAAAAAAAAAAAATGGAGAAAGCAAAGAAAAAGGGATTCTTCTGCAATGTTTGAACAACACCCACCACTCTGTAGAAAAGTGATCCCTGAGGGGAAAGGGATTATATTCTCCTCCAGGGTTCCACTAGGCTGGGTTTCTCCCCTTGCCCAGAAGGAAGGGCCATCATCACCGGGGGTGCAACTGTGCAGCGGGGCAATGGAGGGGCCAGACGGTAGCTGGAGTCGCTCCCTGCTTGGACAGACCTGTCGCTCACGTCCCAGCCTTCCTCGGGGTCAGTGTGACCCGGTGACATCCCCACAGACTGCACTGACACAAAATCTTAACAAAAATAAAGGGAAGAAGAGGTCTAAGATCTACTGAAAGCAAAGAATTGTATTTTATGCCTCGTAGTTTCCCTCAGCCAGCAGGTGCCTCTGTAGAGCCAACGCGTTGCCTGTGTCAGTAGCAGTCTGTGGCACAGCACTGGAATACCTGCTTTCCAATGATAATATAGCCTGTTCTTTCTTCGATGTCCTTTTTTCCCCTTCCTCCAGCCCATGGTGAGCCCCAGGAATCTGCCAGTCTGGACTTCCATTTGGTTCACCACCCAAGATCCTCAGAGGATGGTGGCAGGAGGGAGATTTGTATACATTGACACAAGCATATTGTTACTGTACATCCCGTATGGGGAAATTTTGCCTGTGACCAGAGCAAGGGAGCTCAGTTGGAGGATGCCTGCAGTAACCTCTATGAGACAAAGCTTGCCCTTCGAATACCTTCCCAGAAAGCAGGGTGGGGTTTGTCTGGCAAGAGTCTTCACCTCTTCAACGGGGACACCCTTCTGCACCCCGGAGGACCGCTCAGGCAGGCCCACTGTGCCAAGGGTGGTGACACTGCATACAGAGAAATAAAACCCAGCTGAGGATGATCCCTCCTCCACCCCTTTGGCACGTAGGTGAGGGAGAAATCCCTGTGTCTGAAAAGCGAAGCCCTCGGAGGGGGGGGGGGGGGGGGGGGGGAGGGGGATGGGGGAGTGGGAAGGACAGATGATGACTGTGATGGCAATTTGTCCCCTGCTGCCCCCTCCCCCCAAATGGCTCTGCTGGACTTTGAAGCGATTCCCACGGGCAAGGTGAATTTTGACCCGAACGTGCATCCATCGGCAGGGCAGAACGGGCGGAGTGACGGCGGCCGGGGGGAACACGGCAGGGCTCGGAGGTTGGGGGCGAAATGCTCGAGCCACGGGGGGCTGCGGTCCCGCGTGGGGCGGGCGGGGAGAGCGGCGGAGGGGGCGCGCACCCCTTTACCTCCGTGGCCTTTTCGTCCATCGCGGAAAGGGATGGGAGGGGAGGAGGGAGGGAGGGGAATAGCCGAGGAGGGTGGGACTTTGCCGGAGCGTCTCTCCCCGCTGCCGCGCCGAGCAGTTGCAGAGCGCCGGCGAGCAGGCGGCGGGGTGGGCGCTGCGCTGGGAGCGGGCGCTGCGCGGAGCCGCCGCGCCGGGGCGAGGAGCGCACGCCGTGCCGGCGGGGGACAGCGCGCCGCGGGAGCAGAGCCCTCCCCGGGCACCGGGACCTGCTGTTGGCTTGCCGCCTTGCTTTATCCTCTCGGTTAATTTATTTTTTCCCCATCTATACTTTGATCCGCTGGGATTTTTTTTCCTCCCTTTCCTGCAGAGCCTCTCCCCGCCCCAGTTCCCTCCCTCTCTAGAGCCAGGTTGGATTTTTTTCCTTTTTTTTTTTTTTTTTTCTTTTTACATTACTATTCTGATTTTTTTTTAAGCGGTGAACAGAGGGAGAGAGAGAGAGACAGAGTGGGCAGGAGGAAAGCGCTCTGTTCGTCCCCTCCGCCGCCACCACCTCGACTTGCGGAGAGGGGTCGGGCCGAGTGGCGGCGGGAGCAGCCCCTTCCTTCCCCCCGGGGAGGCGACCCCGGCTCGGGGAGCCGCCGGAGGCAGTCACCGCGAAGAGAAGGGGGCGCAGGCAAAGAGATGCATTGAAACTTTCCGCGCAAACTTTGGCGTGAGTGCGCGAAACCGAGAGAGCGCGGCGCGGGTGCCTGCTGCCCCGGCGAGGGGAGCGCGGCCGCGGACGGGCGCCGCTGTGGAGCTCGGACTGCCCAGCGGTGGGGGCCGAGCAGCGGCGGCTGGGCGGCCGCGGAGCCTGCGCTCGGCCCGGCGGAGCGCCCGCAGAGAGCAACAGCAACAGCAGCAGCAGCGAGGGCCGGCGGAGAGCCGGGCTTATGGAGGGGTGAAACCGGAGACCCCGAAGAGGAACCCTCCTTTTCGCGGAGAACCTCGCAGCGCCCGGTCGGCGACACACCAGGAGGAGGCGGCGGCGGCGGGCACGGAGGAGGCGCGGGCGAGAGCGCGGCGGGGCGGCGGCGGCGGGGCGGCGGCGAGGCGGAGCGCGGCGGGCCCCGCTCCGCTGCGTGCGCCGGCAACCATGAACTTTCTGCTCACTTGGATCCACTGGGGGCTGGCGGCGCTGCTCTATCTGCAGAGCGCGGAGGTAAGCGGCGGGGACTGCGCGGGACCGGGGCTTTTGTGCCCCGCGTACGGCAGGGGAGGGTGTGTGGGACGGCGCGATGGAAAAGACTTTACCCCCCTCTTTTTATTTTTTCGCCCCCCCTCGCCTCCCACCTGCTCGGTGCGATGCCCCCGCGCCGCTGGCAGCGGGTGCGGTGGGTTCCCGCAGCGCACACACGTGCGTGCAGCGCTGCGGCCGGGGGGGGGGGGGAGAAGCGCTGCCCGGCTCCTCGCAGCCCCTCGGAGCGGCCGGCAGCGCCGTGCGGAGTGCCCGCGCACGTGTGCGCGCATTGCACGCCCCCAGCGGGGGGGCTCTCACCGGGGCGGCGGTGGCGGGGCCGGGGGTCCCGCCGGGGCGCTGCTTGGCGCGGGGTAGGGAGGCAGCGCGCTGGCTTCTTGCATCAGCCTCGCCTCCCGTCCCCGGGTTTCCTGACATTGCAAAGGGTGTTTCGGCGGTATTTGCCTTAGGTCCCAGCTCGGGTTCGTGCTGCCGAGTGGAGTTCAAAATACCTAGCTGGAAAAACAAATAGAGATCAAAGAGGACAAAATGGATCCTGAATTTCTTCCAGATTGGAGAGAAAAAAAAAAAAAAATCACAATACATATCTCCTGCATCGAGGTTAAAAAAACGTGCATTTTTCTCTTCTCTTCCTCCTCGATCACTTTTACTTTTGCCTCATTGTCATTCCCGAGGGATTAGAAACCAACTCTTCAACTCTTCCTTCTTTTCTTTCTCTTATTTTTTTCTTTTAAGAAAGAAAAAAGCGTTCTGTGGAAACCTCTCCTCTAAATCTGCCTTTTCTAAAGAGTCAAGAGGGCTGTGTTGCCAAGAGATATTACAGGGTTTAGACAGAGTGCCCACGTGAAAGTGGCTGTTCGCTAGGCGGGCAGGGATTATGTTTTAAAGGCTATAACAGGTTAGTTCTCTCCTGCCATTTCTGCCTGGCACTTGGAGAGGACGCGGGCCAGATCATCTCCCACAATCGTGATAATAAACGTTGCAAAGTAATTAGTTATTCACATTGTTTGTTCAGCACCGATGCTGGAAGGTAACTCCCCAATTAGGAGCCATTTCAGCTGTAACCGAAGTCATGCAGGCACTGCACGCTTTGTTTCTAGCCTGTTATATCTCTACTTTCTCCGGTGACAGCCGCACATTGTGCTGTGCTCGATGGGAACCGAGGCGCAGTTCTCTCTCGAGTGTGGCACAGAGCAGCTCCGTGCTGCCTGCCTGCCAGATTTGGCTCATGGGACAATTCTTTCCACTCTTCAAGAGTTTTTCCACCGTCACCTAAACCGGGGATTTCTTTGCTTCCCAGCTCCTCAGTAAACTTGTGCAGCAGTGTCTGTTCCCGGCTGTAGGTTAGACAACTCTGTACCCGTGTGCAGTGATAATACCCTTTAACCCTCCCCTTGCTCCTTCTCCCCTCCCCTTCCTCTTCCCCAGAGGAGGAAGCGGCAGATCAGGTAGAGTCCAGGTCCTGTCCTCAGGAGCTGTGTAAAAGCCTCGTGCTGCCAGTTCTCCTGGGCAGGAGGATGATGCCGATGAGAGAGAGGATAACGGTGGGAAAAGAAGTAGAGAAGAATTAACGGGGTGTCGGTGGGTTTGGGTGGGGGGATGCTGTGACATGCGAGTTGTTCAGATAGCTGGGCAATGCAGGCCATGTAAGTGCTCAGGCAGATCAATGGTGAGGTCTTGCCCTTCAGTTCTGTCCTTATTTGTCCGTTGATCGCCTGGGCACTACGGTGATGGGAACGTTAGAAATACCAGCAGATCTCACGTAGGCAGCTTGACAATGTCTCTGGGCATGGCAGAAGGCATGACTCTTCACGCCGGGTCTAGGGTTTTGTGCTTTGATGATAATATTTATCTGTACTGTTAATCTGGCTGTCGTGCTGAATAAAACCTATCTAGTTAGCCAGGCGTGTTGGAGAGAATTAAATAAAAGCTCTGGCAGAGGCTGCATTGGGAAAGTGGGGTCCAGTGTGTGTCGGGCAGCTTTCCTGAAGGCAAAGGAGGAGGGAATGCTTCTCTGGTGAAGGTGGCAGGGGGATGACTTATTGTTAGGGTCGCTTCTGCAGCCAGGTAGGGACAGTGGGAAATTGTGCCATGGTAGGGGCTGGGTGGTGCTGATGCCACAGGTGTCTGCCTCTGCTGGTGGCGACAGCCTTCCTGCACAGGAGAGGGTAGAAAAGGTGGTTTTGCAGTGCCACCCTCCCATGTGTTGCTGTGCTGAGCTGCAGTGCAGTCCTCCAGCTCCGTGGGGTCAGAGAGGTTGCATTGTTGTCCCCTTCCAGCCCCCCTCCACCCCCCCCCCCCCTTTTCCTAAAGAACAGGGTATGGTCTGTCATTCCCCATCTTCCTTTGTCTGTGGTCTTGATGAGAACCTAGTGGCAGGTCACCCCTGATGAGGGTCTGGGGACTCTTCTGTTCCTGCCCTGAACTGCAGAGGGACCTGGACACACCAGCTGTATTGCCATAGGGAAGAGGCAGGGATCAGACAAGGAGGGAGGGAGAATGAGCCTGTGACTAGACTGCTAATGATCACACACCCACCAGGCTCCCTGCCTTTGGTGTGCCTCTGTGCCAGGCCACGATGGGGAGCCACCAGAACCTGCTTCTCTAGCCTTTAGGCAGCTAGAGCACAGCGGGTCACCTTCCCCATTGCTGCTCCAGGTCTGTGCTCAGAGGATAGGCTGGGAGGGAGCACTCCTTTGGAGCAGGAAGAGGGAAGCCCATGCTGACATCTCAGAGGGGTTTGCTGATTCCTGAGCAACCCCAAATCTGCTCTCCTGTCTGCCCTGCTTCGTGTCAGAGGTGCCTTGGCTGTGCTGGCAGCTTTCAGGATTACTGACCTCTATTTGCACGTACAATAGAGAAGGAGTGCAGTGAGTCCTGTCCCCCCCCCCCCCCCCTTAAGCAGAAACCGCTGAGAATTTCTAGCGCCTAAGACGAAAAGTGCCTTAACTCCTGTCCCAGAGTCCCTCTCAAAGTGGATGGATTGTTTGTTCCAGTCCTAAACAGTTACAAAGCTCTTTTAATGAGCCTGCACAGATTAGGGGGAGGGGAAGGAAGAGAAAGAGTGCTGGTGGTAGTGGTGAGGGGGGATGATGGTTAGAGAGGAATGACATGATTAACCTTTTCTCTCCCTTCAGAGTATAATGTGCTTGGGACAGGGACTTGGGGAGAAGGGAGACAGGGAAGGTGCAGGTTTATTTGTTAGGGAGAGTTTTACTCCACTGCGGGATACCCATTTGCTGCAACCTCTGAAGGGCACAGAAAGGAGTTTCCCCTTGGTCAGCCCCATTCCTGGGGTCATTTATCCTGCTTTTGAACCCAGGAATTGCTTCCACACCTCTGTGAAATGTTGAAAATCTGTTCGAAGGAAATCGTATTGCAGAGCTGTTGGGTAATGCCAAAAGCCAGCAGAGGAGAGTGTGACCTTCAGGCTCCCACCGAAGGGCATGCCAGGCCTTGTCCCTTGGAACGCTTCTGGTTCCCCATTGCCCTGACTGATATGTAGCAGACTGGTTTAAGGTGAGGCAAAAGCCCCTGCCTTGCCTGCTGTTCTGGTGGATGGGCTTTGAGGGCACTAGCCGCAGGTGAAAGGCACTGCCAAAAGGGCAGGAGAGTTTCTTGGTATAGTGAGCAGAGAGCATGTTACTGAGTTCTGGGAAACCTTTTGGGTTTCTGGTGAGAACTCCCTGGGAATGTTAGGAAGCCCTCTACAGACTTGGTACTGGTCTCGTTTCCCATCCTTGGGGTGGGATCACAACCCAGGTCTAGGTGAGTTCCCCAGGAGTTCAGGCTTTTCTGCTCCAGTACATCAGGGGCAGGGCGAGGTGCTGGCTGGGTGCAGGTGAGCAGTGGAAGTGTGTGGCTTGCTTCTGCTTCCCATCACCCGTGCACTATATGTGCATGCAAGGAGGCAGAGGGCTTGGCAGCTGGCTGGGCAGCCTGGCATAGAGAATGGGTAGAATGACCCTCAAAGTGTCTCTGAGCTAATTTTGCACGGTCCATCACGGTCATTCTGTGTGTGAACCCAAAATCGCTTTGCAAAAGGTCCTGGAGGTGTTGTGACTTGGATAAACTGACTTGGCTCGTGATCCTGTTCCTGTGCTCCAACACTGACTGAAGCGTTTCTGCCCTTGATGCGGTTTTCTTTTGACCCTTAGGCTGTCAGGCACTGAGTGGCTTTGGAAGGCCTCTGCAACCTCTACTGCCTCCATTTTGTTCCTGCTGTTGCAGTGACCTTCACACTTCAGGAATGAAACTGTTTCTAGGAACCTGATTTTTAAACTGTTGTCCCAGCACTGAGATTGCGCACGCAACCCTCTCCTCCCCAGAGAAGAAACAGATCCACGTACAGGGTGGCACACATCTGGGCTGCTGGGTTGTGCCCAGGTACAGAAAGACTTCAGTTGAAATAAGTAACAAGGAGGCTTTAGACAAAGGGAACTGTGCACAGACACAAAGGAGCGGCTGGGAAAGGGGCTTCTAGGGCTTTGTTGGCTCTCTTGCCCCTTCCTTTTAAAAGCTGACACTTTGGGCTGCTCGGAGGGTGGTGCTGCCCTGTGCATGGGGCTGCCTGGAAGATCATAGGTGGTGGATTCCCGTTGTGAGCTTGGGGTGGACTTCGTTTGGTGTGCTCAGTTCTGTCTCTAGCTACGACATCAGAGGGCCTTTTTCTAAGCCTAAATGCAGCATATCGCTGATGAAGCAGTATTTTTGTATGTATCACCACTCTCTTGTGGGGCCTCTGCTGAAAGACAGCAGGTTCTGGGGTGGATGGCGTCACACAGGTGGCAACATAGCTTGGAGAAGTGAAGAAAGCTGGGCATTTTTCAGTTTTGGTTCAGAACAGAACAGCAGGGGGAAACCTGACTTGGCTGGAAAGTTACGTCAGAGCCAAAGCCCTCATGCAGAGCAGGAAGAGTGGAGTTTTTGGTTCACCTGGAATTAAAAAGACTTCCTTAGCACAGTGGTGTCACGCTTCTCCATCCCGGTCTGGGGGTGGGTTACCTGTCGCCACTCCTGCCTGCGTCAGCGGTTTGGAAATGCCCCTCACCCCAGAAGGCAGGAGTGAACACAGAGCTTGGGGCCTGCCTGGGTTTTGCCCAGGGGAAGCCACAGGGAGCAGAGGAACGGGAGCATGGCCATGCAAGGCTGGGGACCGGCACCGTTAAGTGAGGGTGTGCACTGCCCGCCCTTCCAGAGGAAAGGAAGGAAACCTGGGCAGTTTGGCGGTGCTGTCGGCAAAGCAGTGCTCTCACAGATAACCGCCCTGACACCCGGACAGATACCAGCGCCTCGCTGGCCACCGCTGCTCAGCACAGACATCTGTGACATTGACAGGGGAGCGATGCCCTTTTGCTCCTGGCCACCCTTCATTCCCCTGTGCCCTCCAGAGGGGATTCGCCTTTCCCAGGGGAAGTGGAAGCCAGGGGAGGAGAGCGATGCTCCCCAGGCCCCACTGGTCATGTCAGCAGTAGAAGGTCACTCCTGTTACTTTTCTCCCTTGGGCCCACATTTGCTTGCTGGTTTTGGCTTAAAACCGCCCAGGGTCGCTCCCGAGGGACCCGTTTCTCCCTCCGGGGCCTCCGTCGGCCGCCGCGCTGGAGGCCCGGCCGCCGCCTTCCCGCCTGCCCCTTCCCTCAGCGCGGGTCCGGCCCGTCCCGCCCGTGTCCCGCTCGGCTCCTCGGGGGACGGGAGGAACAAAAGGCGCCTCTGTGCCCGCCCGGGGGGAATATAACGGCTCCACCTCGGGGGCGTCCCCTCCGCCTCCTGCCCGGGAGCCCTCCCGCGCCCCGGGACCGCGCCGCGGCTCCGTGTGGTGACCGATTTTCTGTTATCTTTGCAGTTGTCGAAGGCAGCTCCTGCCCTGGGGGATGGGGAGCGGAAACCCAATGAAGGTAAGCGCGGGGGGGCTGCCCGGCGGGCGGGGGGCGGGCAGGGTGGCGGGGGCCTCGGAGGAAGGAGGCCCGAGCCCCGGGAGCCGGCGGCGGCCAACACCGCCACCTCCCGGGGAGCGGCGGCGGGAGCGGGGGCCCGCCGCCATTAACCCCTTCGCTGCGATGGGCCGCGCCCCCCCCGCCTTGCGGGGCTGTGGCGGCCGGGGGTCGGGGTGCGGGGACCAGGTGGCCGTGGGGCCGCCCCCCGGGGCTGCCGTGGGGCCGGGGCGTGCAGCAGGGCCGGCCCAGCCCAGCCCACTGCTGGTTTCCCACAACTCTGAGGAAAACTGCGTGCGTGCGCCTGTGCACATACACACGCTCATTTATATATATATATATACACACACACACATGCTCGCGCACACAAAGAGCTGAGTAGCGGCGAACAGTTTGCTAGGCATTCGCCACGGTGCTGTAGGAAGGGATTTGTCATCTTCACTGTGGTGGTGCCCGGCTGGGTGGCCAGGGCTGATCTCTGAACAAAGCCTAAAACAACGCCCCGGCTCCAGCCGGGTCTCTGGGGGAGAGACGGAGAGAAGGGCAGCCCAGGGTGGTTTTCTGGAGTTGTGGCTCCTGACAGTCCCAGGTACCCCACAGTTAGGTTATTGCTTAGTGCTGTACAGAGCCAGGCTTGAAAAATACACCCTCTCACTCCAGCCTGAGCTAGCAGGCTTAGCAGATTCAGGAGACAGCAGTGTGATCCGATAGGTTCTACTCAATTTATTGCTTGTGGTCCAGTAGGGGCAAGGCAATTGCCTGGTGAGGAAACAAGGTGGTGCCTCAGCAGCTGTTGTGATTTTGGGTCTGTCCAGCTGCCCAGAGGCTAGGCTGTGGCATTGTCCTCTGCCTTGTTGGTTTGTGCAGTTAAGTGTAGACCGAGAGAATGGTCAGCCCCCAGGATCGTTAGTGACACCTCCCACAGGAGCCCTGTCTTGTGGACCCCAGTGCGTTGCAGGAGGTTGGCCTTCTGTCTGCAGTCCTCAGTTCAGAAGTGGGGTTAAAGGGCTGTGGACTCTGGAGCCTTGAGGCTGAGGTGATCATCAGCTGCTTTAAGACCATCCCGACCGTGTCTTCCCTACACCTTCGTAGCGGAGCAGACCGCTGGCTGCGTGGCGGGGTCTGGCGAAGGTCTTGCAGGGTCCCCGCGGGTGGTGACCTCCCGCGTTATTCCATCTGGAGGTCAGCAGAGGGCTCTAGCAGTGTGGGCCCACATTGGCTTTTTTGGTGGTGGTGCAGTGGATTTCAATTTCTGTAACTTTATTGGTGTGACAGGCTAAGCGTGCATTGCCAGGGGCTTGTGGCAGGCTGTGTTTGGGATAGGTGTCCATTTTGCACGGGCAAAATCTGCTGGCAGGCTGCCGCCTGTTGCGCTTGACCCTTGCTCCTGCTGAAGTCAACAGAAGAAGGTTCAGTGACTCCAGAGGGATCAAAATGGAGCCTGCTGTGAGGCTTATTTTGGTAGCCAGTCCTCTGCTGTTGGTAGAAAGGAGCTAGTGTCCTCATCTGTGCCATTTGTTCTGTCCGACTAACTTCCTGGGGAGGAGAAGAATCAAATTTAATTCCCTGTCCCAGGAAGGCTGATGGGATTGCGGGAGAAGTTAGTCTGGCAATGTGAGGGGTGAGACTTTGGTGCTGTTGCCTTGGTGCTATTTCTGGTTCTGCGATGCAGATAGATCTGTGAGCTAGAAATCAAGACTGTTGGCATCACCTTCCTGGCTCTACTTCCATCCTGCTGTTTGACCTTGGAGGTTCTCTCTCTGTACCTCAGTTTCTCTTTTGCAAAGAGGGGACGATGATATGCCTGTGTTCCACAAGGACAGTCCTGTAGCTCCTTCCACTGAAGCTTTTGGAGGCTTTGGGGTTGGGGTAAAAGGTGATTTTGTGTCTTTGGCCTTTTCATGCTGTCCCTGAGATGTCGAGCTGTAACAGGTTTTTATTTGGGATGGATTCATTCTGGTTGGAGACTGTAAGTTTAGCTTCAGCCCCTACCCTTTTGTGCTCAAGAGAGCCTTCCACATGTTTTGTGGCACGGGAAGTTGTAGAGGAGGCAGACAAACACTCTTTGTTCCACGAGAAAAGATTTTCTGGTATAAATAAAAGAAACCACCAGCACTTGTGGCAGCACTTTTATTTTTAAAAGAACAGTATGTCTGCATTGCTGCTAAGCCATTGATGGCAAGGGGGGCAGAGTGATCATGAACTTGTTCCTTTTCTAGTATAGCATGTTCCCACTCAACTGCTCCAAATTTGGACGTAATCCTGCCTGCTGTGGCTGTGCCTGTGCCTGCCCTGAAGAGTTAATGTGGGCCTGGACTGGGTTTTAACCTTACTTCCCCCTCCATTGACAAAGAAGAACCTCTGACTCAAATCTGGAGGTGTTTTGAGGGGTAGGAGAGTGGGTTAGATGCGGGATTAACTTTAAACGTGGGCTGAAGCCCGAATTGCAGGAAGGGAACAGGCCAAGTGTTATTAGTCCTTCAGTGACCTTCCTATGTTTCCCCATGAAAGACAGACCTTCTTCCGTCCCTGGCACAACCAATGGAAAGGAAGCACAGTCTGAATCAGCCCAGCAAAGTGTGGAATATGACTCCCAGTACATGGGAGTAAGTGTAGGTATGGTAGCAGGGGCAGGGCTTTGCTGTGAGGATGACTGTGCCTCAGTCATGTGCTCTGGTTTGGGTGCTAACTGTGCAAATGAACTATGGAGCGTTTCACAGTGTACGAGTGAATGCTCTGCGTCCAGCAAAATCAAAGCCTTCCATGGCAGGATCTTCTGACTGGCCGCTGGAGAAAGATTCCCCATTTCCTTTCCAGAGGCTAATTCAGACTTTGGAAAATCATCATATGTTAAAGTAAGGGCAAAATCTCCTAGATTCTTTAAGGAAAGGATTTGGTCATGACAAATCTCCCAGATCTCAAGTATAGTCATGAGGGTGCAGCCGTGAAAGCAAAGGCTCTGCTAAAGAAGTTGAATGTGCTGTTCTGCAGCCAATCTGTAGTCGGTATTCTCTGGTGTAATCCAGCTGTTTGTGCAGTGCAAACATTTAGGAAGCATGGCAGACATTAATCAGGTTCACTTCAGTTTTTGACTCTGTTTCGGTTTCTACCTCCTTTATGCCCCAGACTACTGCGGTGAGCAGCATTTGATCTGCACAGGTAACTGCCACTTTCCCTCCCTCTTTTCTTCCCTCCCTCCCCTTGACGTAGGTCTGCAAGCATTTTTGTCCAGAACTGTGCCTTCTCTGCCAGAGTTCCCAGATCCTTCCTGCTGGCACAGTGTGAATGATCAACAGTGCAGTTCAGCCACTGTCATTGTGCCTACAGAATTTCCCACGTATTAAATTGTTCAACTTGTTAGAATATACACGGTGGCTAAGGTCACTCTGAAGTGGAACAGGAAGAAGGAGGTAGCCACAGACAAGGTAGAAGAATAGACAGGAGGCATACTGCAGTTAGGAGAAGAGGAAAGAGGAAGGGAAAGGACAAGGAACAGAAACATGCCGTCTTCTAGACGAGGAATACCAACAAGCAGTCCATGCCTGCCAGGCTACATTTCCCTTTTCACAAGCCAGTTTCTCTTTTAATAGCTGCTCACGCTTTCTGACACTTCAGACTCCCTGGATGGAAGCTCCTCCCCTCTTGTACCCGCTCTCAGGACTGTGGCACTGTCAGCTCTGTGTGACCTAGAATTAACTCTCAACAATTAACTGCGGGCTGTGAGCTCCCAGCCCTGCAGCTTTTGCATTTTTGTGGCAAAGTAACCTTTATGCCAGTTTGTCACAAGTTCAGGGCACTTCAGAAACGCTTACTGGAGACCATTTTTTTCCATGATGCAAGCAGTTTGCTCTTATCACTCTGAGTTATCAACCTTGGTGTTGTAGGACTCTGCATACTGTACAGGTGGATCATTATAGTGCATAACAGCATGGGCAGGTACTATCTCTTTGTGTGTACTCTTATCCTCTGCTCCATTTGGGACATCCTCCTTTACCTGTGTGCTGGTAGAGCTAGGAGGCCTGGTGGGCTCTAGGTACTCACTGTTTGCAGAACTGTACTAGCAGCTGGGTTTTGTGTGTGTGTGTACTTATCTATCCTATTTCTCATCTCTTTAATTCTCTCCAACCCTTGACCAAGCAGCAGAATGAAGCTTTGGCAAGAAACTGGGAAACATTGAGAAACGCTTGTGAAATCAGTGCAGATCGCAAGCAGTTAGTGTTTGCTCCATTGGTAGGGAAGGCGGGAGATCATGGCAGATCCACCCTGTTCCCCCTCCCGCACTGCCTCGTTGTGGTTTGGTAGCCAAGTGTATGGTCTGGTTAATCCTGGGGGTGCTGTGGGCTTGCTTTCAGTCTTTCAGTGGGTGGCTTGATTCCTTGGTCTGGGAAAGTGGTCAGTGTGGAGACACAGAGGCTGTGACTTGTAGCAAGTGCTGTCATGGCTCTGAGGTGGCCTGCTGAGGTGAATGTTCTGCATGAGCAAAAGAAGTGGCTGACTGGAAGAGTGAAGATATGTGAATGCATGGTTCAGAACCTTCTGCTTGTTCTTGGAAGGGTCTCTGCTCTGAATGCTGTAGAAAGGATGCTTCTGGCTTATTCCCTTGCCTTCTAAAAGCCACTGGGGCATCCACTGGCTGTTTTTGAAAAGTGATAAAAGGCAAATTGGTGAAGGGTTTTAACCTAGAGCACAGATTATCCTCAGCAGCCTCAGGTGCCTTTTGGCTGAGCTAGTATGGCTCGTGGCAGCATATCCAAGGGTATGGGGGATAGCACGGAATATAAGTGAAGCTGTGGTCTAATTTGCCTCTGCCCTAAAGCAGCAATAAGAAGATTGTCTCCTTCTGTGCCCACTTGATTTGTGTGTGTGTGTAGGGGGTAGAGGCAAAGGACTTAGGCCTGCCTGCAAGACTGTTGGTGAAGAGCATGTGGTAGATGTGTTGCAACTGTCTGTCTCATTTTAAGTGGGGAAGCACTAGACGTTCTTGAGCTAAGTTTGCATTAACTTGTTCCCTCCATTCCTTCTTTTAGTTATCAAATTCCTGGAAGTCTATGAGCGCAGCTTCTGCAGGACAATTGAGACCCTGGTGGACATTTTCCAGGAGTACCCTGATGAGGTGGAGTACATATTCAAGCCATCCTGTGTGCCTCTGATGAGATGTGCGGGTTGCTGCGGCGATGAGGGCCTAGAATGTGTCCCTGTGGATGTGTACAACGTCACGATGGAGGTGAGGGCCCAACTTGCAAGCTGGCATGCTTGGGTGAAAGGAAGCAAGTCAGCCATCACAGCCTTTCCAAGTCTCAGCTCCCAGCTAATTCAGTGGAAGGGCACCTTACCACAGGGAACTGGAGGTTATCAGATCAGGAGGACTAACCTCTCTCCTAACCGTTGTGCCCAGCATTGCACCACGGAGGGTTAAAAGATGAATTGCCCATGTCTAATCAAGGCTAAGGGGAGAATCTGTTTTTTTGGCTCTGACCTTGCCAGTGCCCAAATAGAGTTGCTAGGAGCATGCAAAGGAGCATTTCTGCAAAGGAGCACTTCATGTTTAAGATAATGCAAAGGAACATTTCTGATGCTCTTACCTTTAAAGCCTCAAAGAAGATACTCCTTGGGCCCCTGCTGCACCTTCACTCTGTGTTTGGTCCACACAGCTGTTGATCTGAAAGCAGCTGGGTAGTGCAAGAGGGGAAAGTCTGTCAGTACTCTCTCCCGGAGGGCATGTGAGGTCAGCCTTTACCAACAGAGCAGGGGATTTGAGTCATTAGCTACGTTGGCACAGCAGGGGTGGAAAGGGGCTCTAAGGAACACACTGCTTCAGTGTCAAGTGGAAAAGCCTTTTCTGCCTCTGGGCATCCTTCTCCTTTGTTTGGAGGCTGCTGAATTCATTCCTTGGAGGAGACAGAGATGGCTGTGATAGAAAAGGCTGGGCACTTGGGGAAGATGCAAACTCTGCTTTAGAGAGCTTTGTCACCTCCCTTGTCTGCAGCCTGGATCCTAACTTGTGCCCACAGTGGTGCTGCTGTCCATTACCCTTAACCCATAGCTCCCTCACCTACTTTTTCCTTCAGCCTCTTGAACGGCCACTGTGAATATTGCCATCACTTTATGATATGAATGAGAGACATGCAGTACTAAGTGATTAACCAGTGAGCTCTTTTTACATGTCATTTGAGCTGTGTTTGAACTCTGGTGGGGAACCTGTCTGTGTCCTTCCATGGTTCCCTATACTGCTTTTCCACTTGCAGACGCTAGCTTGGGTCTGAGCATGGTGTAGCTGGGGATGGTCTTCCTACCATTCCTTGCTGAATCACAGTTTTGGGCTGATATACCTGCATGCCTGGAAGGGGTCAGAGGCACTTGAGCAGATCTCTGGTGCAAATGCTAGAGCTCGTGGTTCAGTCAGGTTCTGGGTTGAGAAACTGTGACAATACATGCATCGCTTCTAATACAATTACCCTGGAGGAATCTGGGACTTGGGTGATGGACAACATCTGGCCCTGCAGGGCTGCTTTAACCACATATGACCAGATTTACATTGTGTGTTAAGTCACTGACAAAGTGATATATCATCTGGGAAGGAATGGTGGCGTAGGTAAAAGGAGTCAGATACGGAATTTTTGCTTGGGCCCTTGTGTTAAGCCAAAGCATGCTTCTACGTGAGAGCAAGCTGGATATTCCTTTACCATCCCTCTAGCAT
Source organism: Pezoporus occidentalis (assembly GCF_034315485.1). Classification (NCBI taxonomy): domain Eukaryota; kingdom Metazoa; phylum Chordata; class Aves; order Psittaciformes; family Psittacidae; genus Pezoporus; species Pezoporus occidentalis. Next base: position 4,236,240 of record NW_026915376.1, read on the forward strand.
CAACCAGGGACAGCTCAGTGAGAACCTTGCTATGGTGTTACGCCCTCTCCCATGGCTTTCTCCAAGGCAGTCCACCAGTGCTGGCACCTTGAATACATGAGCAAACAGAGCTTTGGCATGAGTCTGGTGGTGTTGCTTGCTTGTGATCAAAGACCTTCCTGACTGGGAGAATGGGGCTTCAAAGCCAGCTCAAACTCTGCCATGCTCTTCCCAGGAACACCTGGGGTGCAAATGCTTTGCTGTGCAGCAGGCTGATTTGGAGCTGTGAATATAAATAGTGAATGGGCAGTGACCCTCTCTGTTTCTTTCATTCCAGATCATGAGAATTAAACCCCATCAGAGTCAGCACATAGCGCACATGAGCTTCTTACAGCACAGTAAATGTGACTGCAGGTGAGAATGGAGCAGCACTGGTTCCTCTTGCAATAAACTTATTCTGAGCCTTTCCTTTTTCTGCTGTTGGGTTGGGACTGTTGTCCAGAGGCTTCTGCAGTCTCCTCAGCTGGTTTGCAGAGGGATGGCTGAGCCTGGGAAAAGAAGTAATTTGCTGGTGCAGCTCCTCCATCTCCAGATATCACAGGTGGACAGTACTAGCCTGCAACCTGGGGTCTTTTGGCACTGACTGCCAGTGGGATGCAAAAGGAGAGTAAACACTTTGAGAAGGACCACAAAACCTGCCATGGGCATCCTGCAATGCCAGCTGTACATGTCCTTCCTTGGACCTGGTGGGACCTGGGGATAATACTGGAAGCGTATGTGGTAAGCTCCCTTCTAATGAGGCCTTTGTTCTCTCTTCCCCCACAGACCAAAGAAAGATGTCAAAAACAAACAAGAAAAGTAAGTGACAAGCCTTTCCTCCTTTCTCTTTTGGTGGTTGGTTGGTGTTTCCTCTCCCCACTGCCCCTTGCCCTTTTCTTTGGTTGGAGGTATTTACTTGGTGAAGGTGTTTTTGGAAATGGCATATGGTAGTGCATGGAGCGACACTCTGAATCCATTCCAGGTGGGCACAGAAACCCAGATCTGATGGTTATTCCTTCATACCCCATTCTTGGAGCCTGCATGACCCATGGTCATGGCAGTCATTCCTGATGCTTTATCCTGAGTCAGGGAGGTCCCGTCTTGTGTGTCCTACCAGAATGGATTCAAGGTGCAGCCCCTAATCTCCCTTCCCTCTTCCTGGGGTGTTTCTGGTTACTGCAAATCGCTGCCTTTCTTTATGATTAATTTTTTTTCTTGCTGCTTGAGTGAGTACTTGCTGGCTTCTTTCACAGCAGCTTGGGTAGGAACTCTGCTGGCTACACGGAGAGGTGACAATAGAGGTCTGGTGGAGGCAGGACAGATGCCATGCAGGATGTGGCTCTGGTTTTGGTTGGGTGGGGGCCAGGGAGGGTGTAAAGGGAGGTGGATGTCCTGTCTGGGTCTTGGTGGAGGCTTTCATGAGAGTTTTATCAGTCTGATGGATTTGCTCTTGTGACCTGAAGGAGGTTAAGGCACAACCTTCCTTTTCCTTCCTCCCGAAAGTAAAAACGATGTGGAAAGTAGTGAAATAAGCTCTTGTCCTGCAGTAGCTGCAGGGATAATCACAAAATGTGGAACAATACTGAAAAGAAAGTGACCTCTCTGGTGAGAGTCAGCTGGACTTTGCATGGCTGGGGTAGCAGCTCTGCTGGTCAGAAGTATGGAGTTGGGAGAGGAAGTGAATGAATACTGGGAGATGAGGCTGAGCAGAGAGCAAGTGGGAGAGTGAGAGAACTTCTTTCACCCCTCTCCTGGGGGTTGTGTATTTCTAGCTGCCTTCCAGCCTCTCCTCCTCCCCTTGGAAATCTGCTCGTGGCTGCACTGGGCTGTGTGCAGCTGGCACTCCTCTCTGAGCAGGGCCATGCCGGGGGTGGTCGGTCTGCGTGGCTCTGTGGTTTGAAGGTGTGCGTGAGTTGGGTCTGTGTGAACTCTGGTGAGGATGGGTGTGGGTGAAGCAGCCAGCCTGGACTGCGTTGCATTCCCTTTCCTCTTCTAACAGCACCTTGTCCGCTCTTTGCTGGTTCTGCACTCCCTGGGGAAGGAAGGGAAGGAATGGGAGAGACTGGTGTGCTTTGATTTGTGCTGGATTGAAAGTCCTGTTATATTGGTGCCCCTCTCCTCCCTTCAGGTCGATTTTCCTCCCCTCACCGCCTCCTTGTGACTCCTGACATGTAGGGCAGAGGCTGGGAGCGAGCTGATGCTCTGACACTCATTCCAGTGAGACGACTTGAACAGGGCTTAAGAAACACCTGTGGTGCTTTCCCTTCTGTCCCCCATGTCCCCATCACAGCTTCCTCCTGAGGTGGGCTGTGCCAGGGAATGAGGGAGCCTTTGCTGAACTACTGCAATGCTGGGGCTCACTTGCCTGACAAGCCCTGGTGCTTTGCCTAGGGCCTTCTCCTTGCATGTCTCTCCTTTGGTCCTGTGCTAATGTGGCTCAGGAGTAGCGCAGGCTCCAGCCTCCCTCTCTCCCTGCGCTCTCACTGGCCTGTAGAGGTCCACTGTTAGTGTCTAGGCCTGCCCAAGAGTCAGGAGCTACTGGTGGATTTTTCAGAATGGAGTCAGTGCCTTGGCTCCGACTGCTCATCTCTCTGGCAGATACACGTGGAAGGCAATGGGAAGGAGGGAAAGGAGGGAAAATCTGAAAGCTGCTTGCTGGTTATCTCCTGGGTGTCATAACTAGGTCAGGCCTCCCTTTTTCCCCTCCAGTGTTCAGGATAGAGGCTGCCAGAGGGGAGGTTAGCAGACATCCGGTGAGGTCTCCTGGAGCCCTCCAAACCACACGCAGGAGGTGGGATGGGTAAGCAGAGCCTTCAGGCTAGATAACTCTCCCACACAGTGCTGCTGTGTAGACGAGGTCTCACCCCTTGTCTGCAGGGTGCTGAGGCGAGGCCCCCTTTGCTTCCATCCCAAGGCAGGATCACCACCACCCTGGCAGCAGAGCTGTTGGAGCTTGGCTGCCCCCTCCTAGGCCTGGTGCTGGGAAGTGCATCAGGTCAGAGCAGTTTCCTTTTCCCTGGGGAGAGCCTCTCCCCTCAGGTTGCCTCTTGTCCGTCAGTGTGCGCCCATGCTTGTCGCTTGGAACGGTTGTCTGCACTCCCTGCGGTTGCGTGATGCTTTCACAAAGCTTTCTGTTCCTTCCCCTCACACCCTGTCCCTTCCCCACTGCCCCTCTGATCTGGAGGGGCAGCAGATCTGCCTCTGCTGGAAGAAGCCCTGCTGGCGCTGGTCTCTGAGTCTCCTGGCACTGGCTTGGCCATGGGCAGGCTGGTTGTGGTGCTGGCAGGAGCGCAGAAGGGCCGGTGAATGTGTGTGCGAGGTGGAGATCTATGCTTCGGCCTTGGGACCTGCCATCCAGTCCTGCCCCATGTGCTTCCCCCTCCCAGCAAGGCACATGGCTGTATTTTTTTTCCTCCTCTTCCTTGCGTTTTCTTCTGTTTTCTCTCTCTCTCCCTTTCTTTCCTTCTCTCTCTCTTTCTCTGTTTTTTTGTTTTGTTTTTCTTCCAGAAAATCAAAGCGAGGAAAGGGGAAGGGTCAAAAGAGAAAGCGCAAGAAAGGCCGGTACAAACCACTCAGCTTGTACGTTTGTGTCCTCTGCTTGTAGACTTTCTTCCCTCCCTTTCCCCAAAGCAATCTGCCTGCTTGCTGCTCATGCAAATCTCACCCTCCCCTCCCAGTCACTGGTGGGCTGCAGATCCTGCAGGGGCAGCACTGGTGGTGGCACCGCTCTGGCACTGAGGGCATCTCAGGGAAGGTGGCTTTAGCTTGCTTGGCTTTCTAATCTTCAGTGGTGACAATTCTCCCAAGGCACAGGAGTGCGGACGGGTGGGCGAGCGCTCTGCACCCTCTTTTCAACACGTTCTGGTTGCAACTCTCTCGTCCGCTTCCCCCGACTCATCTTGTGCCCTCACTGCTACGGTGACTGGCAACAGGGAGGCTGGTGTCTGCCGTGCATGTGTGCGTGTGCGTGTGTGTGCGTGCGTGTCTGGTGGAGTCACAGGCGGAGAGGAGAGGTGGGACGGCGGGAAGCTGGAGAGGGGGTGCTGGGGAACCGGGCGGGCTCGCTCTCTCCTTTCCTCTCTCTGCTGCGTTTGGTGGCTTCTATCTCCCTGTCTTTCTCTGTCCATTTCGCTCTGCCTCTCTCACGACGTTTCACAGAATTCTGCATTGTAAATTTACGACCCCTTCACAGGACACTCCTGTGTCCTATAGTGGCAAGGTTGGGATGGGGCTGTCAGAAAGGAGGGCAGTGCTGGCTGCAGGAGTAGTCATCTGATGCTGCAGCCCAGCTGCTTTTCAGGGGAGGAGAGACCCTGTGTATTTAACTCGTTTAGCCGCTGGCCTCTTATAGCCCACTTCAGAGAACACCTTTCATTGATATGTCAATAGCTGGCTGGGACCTCTCACCTTCCCATCCTTGCTTTCCCCTTCTTCGTCCCTCTGGCCTGTGCCTATGGATCCAATGCAGCATTTGTGAATACTGTGCAGAGAGCCTTTTTTCTTTCTCTTTACGCTAATGCAAGGGGGTGCTGTCCGGGGGCTGCCGCGGTGCTGCTGGAAAATCCATCAGCCCACGACGCTCCAGTGGGCGGCATGGGGGCTGTGGGAGGGGGCAGAGGGATTGCTTTGATGTTTAGGGTGTTGCATGTGTATTTTCTTTCTGCTGAAGCGCTGTAGCTTAGACATCTTTCCTTTTGCCTTTTTGCAGTCACTGTGAGCCTTGCTCAGAGAGGAGAAAGCACTTGTTTGTACAAGATCCCCAGACCTGTAAATGTTCCTGCAAATTCACAGACTCACGTTGCAAGTCGAGGCAGCTTGAGTTAAACGAGCGCACTTGCAGGTTTGTGTCCTGAAGGATGAAATACACAAAGAGAAAGACAGAGAAAGAGAAAGAGGGGGGAGCTTGCTTCCTGCTGACTTCTGGCACCAGTGCTGTGTGACTACTTCTTTTCGCTGTCCTACGTGGGCCAGAGGGCAGAAGGGCTAACTGAGATGAGGACAGAGTTTCCCTGTGTCAGAGGGCAGCTGTGCATTTCAGATGTGCTGTCAGGACTTGGATGGGGATGGCTCCTGGAGACAGGGCATTTGTATCTAAGGTATCCTTTCCTGTAGAACAGAGTTTGTCTTGCTGAGGTAGCCATGAGGAGGGTCTGTAGCCCTCTGTACATTACCTGTATGCAAACTCTGAGCATACTGTTGGATAGAGAAATACCCTTAGCTGACTAGGATTTGACCACCTCTGCCTTCCAAGCCCTTTTTACGTGGCTTGTAGGTAGTGCTGTATGCGGAAGGAGGAAAGCCAGGCCAGGATCCTCCATCAAGGCTTTCCCCACATTCTCCTTTGTCTCTTCGTTCTTCTGAAAGTCAGGGAGAGTACCCTGGCCCCTTGCACTGTACTCAGAGTTCCCTCTCCATGTCTTGGCCAGAGTTGTGTTTTGGGCGGCTGCACTCAGCATTAAGCGAAATGTGGCAGGATTAAGTCTGTCTCTGGGTGAAGGCAGGCAGAAGTCTGCAGTTTGAATGGGAGACACGAAGACACTGTGTGGTTAGTGTTTGTTCAGAGATCCATGCTGTGCATGTGTCATCTGAGTGCTACCTGTCACACACCATCTGTGGCATAGACACGTGCAGAAATGGATTCCTTGTTCTGAACTGAGTGCTTTGGTGAACTCGGGGGTCTCTTGACTCACAGCAGCTGTGAGTGCATCTCTGGTGTGGGATCATTCTACCTAACCAGAGAGAGACATGGAAATGGGGTTGCTAATGAGCCCTTGGCTGTGACCCTGAACTCAGGTCCCTCTCTCAGAGATCTAGGAGATTCCTCCTGGTAAAAGAGTGTTGCAGTGGCTGGATGGGACAGACTAAGGGAGAGAGATACAGGGTCCTCTGTGGCTACACCCTGAAAGAGGAGGCATCCGTTTGCCTCTGTTTCCCTGCCTGGAATTGGCTAGGTGAATGAGGCTGATGCAAGTAGCATGTATTTCTTTTTGGTGTGAAAATGCTTTGTGCCCAAACCAGAGTGGCATTGGCGCTGCCACTGTGGTGGAAACTGCTCTGTATACAGAGGAATTTTCTGGGATGCTATTATTTCAGTGGGAAAGCCATTGATGTAGAAGCCAGAATAGAGTAGCTTCTGGAGTTAACCTTCTCCCAGCAACCCCTGGCATGTGAGACTGGACCTAATTTTCCCTCTCTACTTTCCCCAACCTCCAGATTAGCTGGAAATTACCCTCCAGAATTTGAAAGGTGAGAAATAGTAACAAATACAAATTAAAAACAATGCCCCAAAGAAGTCACGATGGCAGAAGGAGTTTACTAGTTTCTCTTATTGGTTGCTGTCTTTGGTGGGATAATTGGCATTAAGGGAGGTTTCCAGAGCTGCTGTGTTGGCCAGAAAGATAGGAAGCAGTCATAGGAGTGTGTAGCTTATCTGTTTCCAGATAAAAAGCTAGTTAAGGTGAAGTTGCTCGTGCTCTTTCTTGTAGAATTAGAATTGGACCCTACCTGGGAGGGTGAATTCTCGTTTCTCCTGCTGCTTCTTCAGGCTGTTGCTGCTTTCTCTGGTGCTAACTCCTGCTCATGGCAGCTAGTCAAATGAGAGGCGCTTTCTTTTTACCTTCTTTCCTGCATGAGGCCTTGTTGTCTGCACTGCTTCCAACCTAAACAAGAGGCTAGGTGGGGAGCTGAGGGAATGCGTCTTTCCGCATGCATTGCTTAGCCTTGTTTTTCTGTGTGTTTGTGTGTATCTATGTGTGCATGGTGTGAGAGTGCAAAAAAGTCACTCGGCTCATCTGTGAGGAAGCCTCTGATTCTGCTCCTAAATTTCCCCCTGTACCAGTACCAGTACCCCCTTTCTGCCCTAAGTGAACCTGGGGGAATAGAACTCATCGACCTCTTCATGGGTCGAGGTTCTCAGGTGTTTTGCCTCATCTGCACAGCACTTCACCCCACCAGTGACGTCATGCCATGTCTTAACACCATGTGCTTAAACACATTAGCCACCTCCCTTCCTTCCCTTCCCTGTCCTACCTGCACCCCCGTCACAAACACTAAACCCTCCTTTTATTTTTGCCATCCCTCTCCTCTCTAACAGATGTGAAAAACCGAGACGGTGAGCAGCGGAAAAGAAGGGGGAACAGCCCTGTTTCTGGAGCCTGATTTCTCGCCTGGACAGAAAAAAAAACAAAACACTAATCCAAATGAACCCTAAAAATGAAGGATCGGTAGAGCACAGCACTTTCAGTACGGACGATGGACTCCGGAAGGAACATTCCCCAAGGCACCCGCCGCACAGAATTCACCTTTGGGTTTTGAACTGTTTTATTTTATTTTCTTTTCATGCTGCTAAATAACAGAGCCAGGAAGACTATAGGGGTGTATTTGATGGGTTTTGCCATGCATATATATATATGTGTGTATACATACATATACATATATATATATGTATATATATTTTAACCACATCTATATATACATATATGTATATCTTAACCACACACACACATATATATAAAATATATATATATACTGATTATTTTTTTTAACATTGCTAATGTTATTGGTGTCTTCACTGGATAATACTCGACTGCTGTGGACACAAGCGGGCTACTTGGGGCATAAGAAACAAGCTAAGACTGGACTTGAGTAGAAGCGCTGGGTGTAAACTTCTTAACTCTAACTGACTTGTGCGGCCTCCGCTGTTTCTCTGTAGAGTGTGCTGTACCACAGACCACCTTCTCCTTGCCTGGGACAGGGAGGAGAGGTGATGGAGAGGATGGGCAGGGAGTTCCAAAGAGCGGCATCCTAGGGTGCGATGGGTCAAAGGCCAAGGAAATGGCCATCTCCGTGATCAAGGATTCCTCCTCCCCTCTCTTCCCCCAACCTTCGCCCTTACTCGTCTCATAACCTGCCTGCCTTGCTGGGACATGGGATGTCAGTGTACATTTTGCGTTGACTTTATTCGCTGTAGAAACTTTGCCAGAGAAACGTGCTGGCTTCTCTTAAGGATGGTGGGCAGCTGATGCACACTAACTTTCCATTCAAGGAAGTATCACAGGAATCTAGATTTCCCGCCCTTGGTGGCTGCAAAAGGACACAAGGCCTACAGTGTGCTGAAGCAAGAATGGGGACCGGTGCATAGCCACACAGTTATTCAGCACTGTCTGCTTTCTTCATGCACAGAGCTGCCACTCAAGAGCATCCAAGATGCTTATGGAACATTTCTGGAAAGGGATATTAATCAAAAGTATATACACAGTAGGGGGGTGTGTGTGTATGTGAATGTGTGCATTTGTGTCTGTGTGTATGTATGCTTGTGTTTTTCTGTCTTTTTTATATATATATATTTATTTTTATACATATATATATATAAAAAAAAATAATATATATGTATGCCAAGATTGAAGGGGGGAATAGAATACATTTTTTGTTGCCTTCAGTTTATGTGCCCGGTGTGAATGACCCTTAAGAACGTGAAGATTTTTTTCTTTTTTTATGACATACTGTAAATATCAGGCCCCTTTTCCATGTCTTGGGCTGGGGAATCAAATGTGAAGGCAGCCGGAATCCCTAAGCCGTGTCCAAGAATCTTGGCTATGTGTGTATCTGCAATATACACTGTGGTGTATGTGAAACCCACCGTACACACGCGCGCACACACACACCCCCCTGAAAGCGTGTTTGTACATCTATGTGGATATATATAATCTAGTTCTGTGATTAAAATTATTATTATTAATAATAATAATCAAAAAGGTACTCGGTCTGTGTCAGAATGCTGCCAAACATCATCTGCAATTGAATTTTCAACGCCTGATAATGTACAACACGGAAAGCTTCCAAAAAGACAAGACAGTCTAAAAACAGACTCACAAGTGACTACTAACCACTAGGAACTCCCCATCCGACTGGTGGCTGTCAGGAGGAGGCAAAACACGCGGGTGGGTGCTTGCATCTGCAATGTGTAATACTCATGCTGCATCGTGCGCAAGACAGAGGCTTCCGATCGGGGGGAGGGAAGAGAAAGTGTTTTATATACTTATTTAATATCCCTTTTTAAATTAGAAATTAAACAGATAATTTAATGAGAGAGTAGGGATTTTTCAGTATTCTTTGTTAATATTTAATTTCAACTATTTATAAGCCGTACCTCTTTTTTTTTTTTTTTTTTTTTATTTGTACTGGTTGTGTATAAATTTAACCTTCCCCTTGTCCCGTCCCATCTCTCCCCAATTGTTGGCAGAGTCAGTAGCATGTTATGGGCAGTTATTTAATTAATTTCTCTAACACCTACCCCTACACATTCCTATTGAGACAAGAGTTAGATATACATCTACATACTATATATATATTTGGCTATGTGTTTGTATATATATATATGTTTATGTATATGTGTGATTCGGATTAAATAGACGCTACGATTTTTTTATATATGTAAAAAGAAGAAACAGGAAAAATAGAAAATTCTACATCTTGAATCTCTCTCCTTTTTAATTTTAATATTTGTTATCATTTTATTTATTGGTGCTACTGTTTATCTGTAATAATTGCGGGGAAAAAAGATATTAACACTACATATTGTGTCTAGTGAATTTTTTCAAGATATTCCTTAGTACATATTTATTTTTAAACAAAGAAATTACAGATATATCTTAAACAGCGACGACGACGACAAACAAACTTTTTTTTGTATTAAAGAATTTAATTCTGACCTTGATTTCCTTTGCCTTCTCCTTCTGCCTTGCATCTTGGTTGTCTTCCATTGTGTAGCAGTGCCTCCAGCATTGCCTCTGGCGGATACAGGGCACCAGCAACCTGCCAGCTGGACTCTTGGATTTGGGCCCAGAGCCTCCAAAAGCATCTAGGTACTTTAAGCCTGGTGAGATGAATGGGAGGTAGGCACCAAAATACATGTGTGGAGCTTGGCCCGAGTTCCCTGCTCTGTGAGAAGAGGGTGGTCTTACGGGCAGCAGTGAGGGGCAGGACTTCTGGGTTCCTTCCCTGTCTGATGCCAAGGAGCATGGTGATGGTCCCAGGCCTGCCTCTGTCTTGGGAGCCAAGCCTTGTGTGCTGGGCACTGTACAAGCACAAATAGATGCGTTCCTGGTGGATCTTACAATCCAAGATGAAAGCAATGCTCTGAGCCTGCCTGTCACTGGTGATGGACTTGGTGTTTGCTGTTGGAGCAGGGTGTGTAACCCGCTGTCAGCGATGGCTCAGCAAGACCTCACCATCCTGGACATTGCTGAACAAAGAACTGTCCAGCTCTGAATGTGCTCATCATTTCCTGAAGGATTTTGATACCATCGCATCTCTTGTGAAATGCTTTGGGGTCTTTGGGAGGAAAAGCTCTTTGGAAGCGGTGTTGTTTCCTTAATCAGCCGTAGAGGTGAGTGTATCATGTCCGTCATCTGGCCACACTGGAAAGGAGCATACAGGATGTTCTGGATGTCTGGGAGGCGACTCACCTGGGTTAGTGCAGACCACTGAGTTCATGGCTGCCTCAGTCATGAAGGTGAAGGATCTGGCTTTTATTTGGGGTGGACTTTGGTAGCTCAACAGGTGGATCTGCAGTCACAGCCTTTGCAAAGGGCAGAATGGAGGAAAGATGACAAGTACTCAAGGATGCTCTGGTTCATCTTGTTCAGTAACATCTCGAGTGCAATAGAGAGGTGAGAAGGTGAGCAGGGGCTGTCTCTCTATGCTGCTGCGTGAGGAACCCAGAAAGTTGCTTCCTTTGCGTGTTCATCACCAGCATTTGGTTTGCAAGGATCTATGGGCTGTTTCATAATGGCTGTGCGAGGTGACAGTGAGCCTGACCTCAATAGACCTGCATTGTTTCTGTCGCCTGGGAAATGTTTACAAGTCATCAAACTGAAAAGGTTGAAACCAGCAGGTTGCTCCCTCCAGCTGAGCTGAATGTGAAATCTCAGCATGAGCGAACCCAGTTTACTCTGGATGGATGGTACAGTAGGTCTGAATTGTCAGTGGCAGCACGTCAAACCTTGCCATGGATGGTGAGCTGGGCTGGTCGCTCCTGTCGCCTGGAGGATAAGAGTATGCTGCCTCCCACTCTTTTCATACCTCTGAGAGCTCAGAAGCTGGACATCTGCAGAGCCAGGTTGACATGATAGCCACCTGCTCTGAGACAGTGGCCGTGCCTGGGTGGATGGCATGTTTCAGATGGGACAGCTCTGCCTGCTCAGAAAATTCTCTTCTGTGTGGCTGCAGTGGAGCTGGGGCAGCTGCTTCAAACCACTGCAGCAAGAACCTGCCCAAGCCAGCTCTGAATGAGGTACCTGGGGCCCTGGAAGCAGTCCAGCTCCTCTCCTTTATCCTCCAGGGTGGATGTGGCTGGGCTGTCACCTCTTGTGAGGGGCGCCATGCGCAGCTCCGTGTTGGAGGGGAGCTCAGCCTGGCTGGAAAGGCTGTGCCTGAGTGAGGACACTGCTCCTGCAGGGGTTGGAACATAAGAGTGTGGCTGCCCCTCAGCCTGCCTGGGACCTGGCTCACCTGAGCCCTGTGCTGAGGTGAGGCAAGGACACATGGAGTGAGGCCAGGTTTGCAGGCAGGCGCTCTGATCTCGGCACACAGCCCTTCACCCTGCGCACAAGAACTTTGCTTCAAAGGCTTCCAGTCACATCTGTGTTTTGGGGGCTGGCTGATCAAAATGTTATCTGCAGGCAGCCGGCTGGTGTTTTCCTCGAGCCTGCTTCACCTATTCTGTGGGATTCAAATTGTGGAGGCACAGTGAAAGGCAGAAAAGGGTGCCCTGGGCTGAAAACCCAGAAAACCCCAATGGCAGTGGAAAAAAATGGTGCTTTTGGTTGGAAACTACTTCTGTCTTTCCCGTTTGGCACCTGCTGGCTGGTTTAACCCCTTGTTGCTGATGTCTTATGCTGCTGATTGTAAGTCAGCCAGCCATTGCTTCAGGTCCATCACTGCCTGCAGTGCCTATGTTAGAATGCCCGTAAAGCTTCTGTCCTTCAGCTCAGTCCCCACGAAGGACCTTGGGAGCCCAAAGGAAATCTGTCTCACATGTCCCCCACCATTCGCCTGCAGGATTTTTGGTAATGAGAGATGGGTATTTTTATCCCAGGCCATGCGGTCAGCGTGCAGACACCCTCTCTGTGCTTGGGACACCTGAAATTTAAGGCTAATCCCTGTCATCCAGCACAAGATCTGCAGTCCAGGTCTGTGCAAGCACTGTGCTTGGTCCCAGTTCCCCAGTCGGGGCTGGGCCAGCATGGGCCCAGTGGCATCCCCAGTGGCACTGTGCCACCCCACAGGCAGCTGCTGGCTCCCACTGTGCCCCACAGCACCTGACACCATACAGAACAATGGGGCGGCTGAGCTGCTGGCCAACCCAGAGGGACCAGGCGCTTGTGCCTCGACCTCCAGCCAAGTACCCTTTATCTCACAGGAGGTGGCAAGTTGTGGATAAGAGCTGGGAGGTGATATCCCCTGCACCAGCAGCAAAGGAGGGAGTGAAAGGAATGCAAAGAGTGCCTGACCACAGATTTGGGGAAGGCTTTTCCTTTGGTTGGGAAGCTGTGGGGACCCTGGGGGCTTTGCACCACAGGGAGGACAAGGGTCAAGTTCCCCCTCAAATGGCAGTTGTTTGCTGGATGCCTGCATCAGGAAAGGGGATTTGAAGTCTCTCCCGGAGCTCACTGTCTGTGTGAGGGAATTGCAGGCTTACACAGGCAAATGGGATTGTTGGGCATGTGCCTAAGGCTGGCCTCCCAAGGCCAAAAAAGCCTCCTTCCCATAAGGACTTTTTCAGCTTGCTGCCTGAGCTGCCTCCATACATCCAGGTGGGTGATGCTGAGGGTTCAGAGCTGAGACACATGTTAGGAAATATCTTCACTTCTGGGCTGTATCTGTACATTGTGATATGGGGCTAATCTTGCTGGTTCCTGCTCTTCATTTTTACGTCATTCTTTCAGATGCCCCAGACACTTCTTTGGGGGTCAAAAAGAAAGCCCAGTCTCTCCCTAACCTGAGAGTGTCCAAGCATCTCCTTAGGCATTGGGGCTGTCTGCTGCAGCCTGCTGCCCCGGGCTTCTATGTGCCTTTAGCACCACGTACCTCTGCTGCCTATCTGTCTCTTGGCCAAGCCTGGTGCATAGCAGAGGGAAGGTGTGCTGCAAGCCTGATGCCAGCATGGCAAGGGTTTAGCTGGGGAGGTTACTTTGACACCTCCTTTGCCAGCTATTCTGGGAGCTGTTGGTGTGCTCTTGCTTGGAGCGTGTTGTGTGGTAGGAGCTGGGCTGGGAAAGGCACCTGGCTCTGCTGAGCACCCCGATGGGACTGCTGATGAGTGGCAATTCACGTGGAGCACTCTCCAGGGAGGCCTGTGTAATGCCAAAATTACCTGGGATGCACGATGGGATGCTTGCTTGCGTCATGTGTGGTGCCTTGCAGGTGAGAAGCTTTGGCTCTAGATGATAATGAATCTTGGTTGAATGTGTCTGTGGTGAAGGAAGAATGTGTCTCACACAAGCCCTTTGGTATGCAGCCCTGGGAGCATTATCCAAGCAAAAGGGAGAGAGGCCTAATCCCTTAGCTGCAAGCCTTACAGGGAACTCGAGAGACGTGGCACAAGATGAGTTCGATGATCACCTTAAGCAAATAACTTAGTTCCATCACCTCTTCAGAGTTTTTAAGGCCAGAAGCATGAACTGCCTGAGCTGACCAGAGTCCTTCACCTTCATCTTGCCCATAACTCTTACCTGAGACATGGTGTACACTTTGGAAAGGCATCCAAGCTGCCATCTCACTGCCTCTCCTACCTGTCCTTCTAACCTACAGGGAACCTGCAAGCACTGTGCCACAAACATATCGATACCCAGGGAGTATGTATTTGTGTCGTCAAACTCCTGCCAGCACCCCTCCCTGCCCTTCCTGCCTGTGCTTGGCTCTGACTCCATGAGTGCAGAAGCAAAAGCCCCAACAGAGCTTTATGATGAGCTTATTCCTTTCCAAGAAGCCCCTCATCTGGCTGCTTGGAGGCCAGTCCAGGTACCAGCTTTTCAGAGCCTTCTGGTTTTTTGCATTGCAAGGACCTCACGTCTGGGAGGAGCAGCCTGGAGCCTCCTGAGCAGGTCACGTTTCTCCTAAGGTTGCTGTTGCTCCTGGGGAATAAGAAGCCAACTCCTACTTTTTTTGATTTATCTCACCTCCGGAAGCGCGGCGAATGGGGGGTCAACAGCACTGGATCTGATTGCTTCCAGTCTCCGCAGGCACCATAAATTGTGAGTCATAGGATCATCCTGAGTTACTCGGTGACTAATCTGAGGCTGGTCTTGAGGCTCAGGGCCAATTTCTTGCTTGCAGTATTGGCTTGCCAGGGCACTGTATTGTGAACGTACAGCGCGGACCTCGTCAATACACAGCACCTCGGAGAACTGGCTGGGTTGCTGGAGGAGGTGCTGATGAGTCAGGGAGTGGCACTGCCCTCTGCACCAGTACCACTGGGGTGGCTGGATGTAAGTGCAAGAGGCTGTGACATTCGTGAGTCACTCTGTGGGACTGAGTGTGATCCACACCCCTGCTGAATTGCTGGGACCAGTCACGAACTCAGAGACATCCCAAGAGGAGCAACTTCTGGGTTTAGGTGGTCTTGTCAACCGGTTGCAAATGTGCTGCTGTTCTGAACATGCCTGTCTTTGTGCAGGTCATTCCCCACAGCCTGAGCTGTTGCACTGCCTGGGCTCTGTTGTGTTCTTTAAGCCTCTGTTTCCTCTGCCTTAATTTCACCCTGCTGCTCTAAGTTTGCAGACGTGTCAATAGATGTGTTCCCTTCCTCTCTGACATAGACCTCTCGGATGCTTGTGGAGTCTCAGCATGTTTCCTTTGCAGACATTTCTTGGCCAGTGACATAAAATGGCTCTTCAGAGCCCCTGGCATTAGCTCATTGAGCTCTGCCCTCGATCATTCTTGTTCCTCACCTCCCAACACCTTTCATATGTAACAGTAACAATCCCTTTCCCTCAAAAGGTATCTACTCCTGAACACACTGAGGTGGATCACTCCAGAACCGCAGAAGAGGAAGCAGGCAGCTGGCTCTGAACGTACCCCTTGTGTCTCTCTCTGGATGCACCTCTCCATGGTTGCTCTTTCTCAACCTCTTCTGGCAGTTCTGCTTTCCAGGGTGTCCCCTCCCTCCCACCGCAAAGCAGCTTTGCCCCAGATACATTAGCTTATCTTTTCCCAAGTTAAATCTCATTTTGTTTCCTGCTCATTTCTAATCTCTCTAAATCCCTTTGGAGGATTTCTCAGTTTGTGCTGGAATTCACAATCGCTGCTGCTGGAGGTGCCAGCTCGGGGAGTTCAACGGGGGAACCTTCTCCTGGTGCAGCTGAGTCAGGCTCCCAGCACTGGTGGTGGTGGTGATGCCCTGCAGTGTGGGCACAGGTGTGGCCCTGCACGTAGCTGTGTTCAATCACCTGGTGAGCTGTGTTTCTCCCTCACCATCAGATAGGAATTGCATAGCACAGCTGCAATGGGAGTCAGTGGGTCCTAGGCTATAGAGCTGAGCAAAGGTGTGGGGAGTGAGTGAACTGGGATGCTGGTTGCTCTGCTTTCCCTCCCTGCCTTGATTTCTCCATCTTTCTCTTTTGGGACTCTTGACCAACAATCACGTGCTATTCACTGCTTATTTTTTTATTGCCAGTTAGGAGAAGGCTTCCCATCTTGCTGAAATTGTGAGGCATCTCTGTGTACGTTCCCCAAAAGCAGGTAGGTTGTTGTCCCCTCACCATCCAGTCCCAGCTGCAGTCATGTCTTCCTGCTCCGCTCTGTCATTGGAGACAGAATCTCAACATGTATTTTGGTACTGGTAGCAAGCACCTCCTTCCATCTGCTCTTTGGGAAAGGGGGTAGGATCATGCGGGGTACAGGGGTGTAAAGGGAAACAGCAGTGCCCAGCTCAGGAAGGACTTTGGTGACTGGGGGAGGCAGGTGACAGTGCAAAAGTGACGAGGTCAGTCAGTAAAGGGATGCTCTGTGAGGTGGGAAGATGAGGAGGAATAGGCTGTGTCAAGAGTGGGGTGGGGCAGGCCTGAGATCATCTGGCAGCGCCAGGCACAGGGAACCCTCCCAGTTATGAAACCTCCTGAAACCTCCATGGACACATCTCCCCTGGTGTGAATGGATTTGAGTGTTGGAAAACTCACACGTAGGGTTTGCAGGAGTGCCAGAGCTTCACCAGCACCTAGGGAGCAGCTCTTCGGCCTCCCCGTGCCACAGAGAGCTCTGCTGCAGAACAGGTAGCCGTGAGATGTCGCATGGCTGCCTCCATGGCTATTGGCTCCATGGAGCCACCCCTGTGTGGGGTGACCATGCAGACAAAGAGGCTAAAGTCCAGAGTGGCCAACACTGAGACTCTTGTGCTGCTTACACCAGCACAAAAGCCATGCAGTGTGCAAGGCTACCTGCTTCTAGTCAAACCAAAAAGCTTTCAATCCTTCATACTCATGAAAAAATCAAATCCAGCTTGACCCCAATGTACTCCAGACTCTCAGAAGGCAAACATCACCAGGTTGCATTAGTTTTCCAGCACTGTGGGGTTCAGCTGGGCAGGTGATTTGCCAGCAATGACTTTCCTTCTTGGCCTAAATCCTGCCAGTGTGTCCCCTTGGGCACCCTTCAGGCTCTGCTCTCCAGGCTCTCACCATATCCCTTTACACCCAGGTTCCACCCTATTTTTAATCCCCACCCCATCTTCTGGTGGTGTCAATCTCAGAGTTTTGCTAAGCTTGGAAGAGGGCTGTATATACGTCCTTGTCTTGTTGTGGGTAGTTTTTATAGTTTCTCTCCCAGTTTTAAGTCACTGGAGCCCTTTTTGCCTTCTGGGTTGTAGATTCACACAAACCCAGGCATCCAATCAGAGGTATCCACAGCAACTGCTAAATATTTTTTTCCAGAGGGGACCTTCAAGACCTGTTGGTGAGGAGGTGAAGTTTTGGCTGTTCTGTGCCAGGGTACGTCACCTTGCACCTATCCAGGCGCCCATTCAGAGGGCTGGTGAGCTGATTCACTCCAAAGTATCTTTACATCCCCTTCAGCCTCTTCAGACATCCACGCACCATGAGCCAAACCCATTAGCTCCTCATTCTCGGTGTCCTGGGATCATTCAGCAGCAAGCAGAGCACTGGCACCCTGCGGCTTCCTCACTGGAGGCTCTGCTCCAAGCAGCCAGTTTTCACTTTTTCTTTAATCACATCACCAAGTTTTAATGCCCAGCAAGAACTTTGACCCTTATCCAGGGATTAGTTGTTATCCTTAAGAGCTTTCTGCGGAGAGCCTTATAAAAGAACTCCATGCTTGGAGAATGCGGGCAAATCACGTCCACTGGGTTAATTTTCTTTATTAGCCAACTACCTCTTTTTTCCATCCATAGCCCTCAGATATTGTCTCCTCGCTCCGGGAGAAGGGCTGTTCCCATCAGTTCACAGGAAGTTCACTGCTGGGATCCTCGTTACCACCAAGCCACCCTCAGCAAGAAGGGGAAATCTTGGCTTTGGTGAAATTAAGGGAAAAACTATGTTCCCTCCTAGGGCCTGTTCGCATCCCACTCCAGCAAAACTAGGCAGTGATGGAAAGTTGCTAGACAGACCCTGTGAAAAGGAAGAATGTTTTAAATGGGGGGTGTAGAGGCATCTGGGGTTATCCAGAGGTAGCAAAATCCATTCAGCTGTTTAGCAAGTTGTTCTCATGAAAAGGCATGTGTGCATCTGTCTGTCTGTCCTCATGTCTCTATCACAGCCTGTTTCAAGCATAATCCTGTTTACTGAGCAGGATTCCAGTAAGGCATAAAGGGAGATTTTTGTTCTGGTCGTTGACTTATTTTTCATGTGTGTGCAAGGTACTCGGGTACGGGAAAACCAGGAGCACAGTGTGTTTTGCTGTGAGTAATTAGAAGCAGGATTCACAGGTATCACAGGATTCTGGCTGCTTTTAGCCTTTCCCGTGACAGAAAGCAGCTGCACACCCAGCATTAGCCAATCTGCTAATAGGCTGTGTCACAAGACACAGCATCACCATGTCTCACAAAGCAACTGCATTGTCCTCTCTAAGCTTATTGTGTGAAGTATCACGGGAACACCACCAAATCGTGTCCTGCAGACCGTTCCAGACTAAACATCCATGGCCTGGCTCCCTGACCCGAGCTGGGGTCCCTGAGGGAGGAGAGGAGGCACCTCGCTTTTCCTGTGCTGGGAGCACAAGAGGTCTGTGCGCTTGCCCAGCATCTCCACGCAGACCTGCCCGTGTGCAGGGACTCCGATGCATCCAGAGCCTCCTTATTTTCTTGTTCAGACGACAAGAACATGGAACATGTTAGTGGCAAAACTCATGCTGTGGGTACCTCTGAACCAGGCCCTTTGCTCTCCCAGTCCAAGTGGTCAGGCAGAGTGTGCCCTGCACAAAACAGCAGTGGATCCTTTGAGTCTGAGGTGTTAGCTAGCGCTGGATAACTGGTCTCTAACTTGCTGAGAGTGAGATGGTGCAGGTAAAGATGGAAGGCAGTGTAATGACAGGAAACCTGCGTGGAGGCTACTACAGAGAATGGAGGGAGTTTTAGATAGCATGTTTTAGACAACAGGAACCAAAGCCTCAGCCTCTACAGAAGATTTTTTGCCAAACTCTGTGCTTTGGCGTGGTGTGAAAGAAACTAGCTAAAAGTTACAGGTTTGTGTGCAGTATGTACTGCAGATCCTGTACCTTGGTGCTGTGCCAGAGCCAGGAATCCTGGCTTGTCTTCACAGCCCTGTGAAGAGCGGTGACAATCACTGCTCTGATCTGTGCCTCAGTTTCCCAATCTGTTAGTGGTGATAACAGTACAGCAGTGATAACAGTGCAGTGGTGGTAACAGGACTGAGCTACCCTGGGGGATGATCTGTGAGTGAATTCATGTCGAGGCGTTAAAGCAGAATTAATTGGTAGCCTCTGTCGAGCGCTCAGAGATTCCACGATAGCAAGCAGCGAGTGGCGAGCCAAAGTTCCGTGTGCAGTGCAAAGCCCTCTGTGTGGCTCCAGAGGAAAGTCACACTTTGATTAAGACAAGTGCTCAGCAGTCACGTAATGTTTCCAGGTGTGCAGCAGTCCGTGTGGGCAGGGTGGAGTAGCTTCCCAGCTGCAAATGTCTTCAAGCAATATGTAAAGAGAGAAGCCAGGGCTAATGTTCTCTAGGAGACCCCCACATGTTGCATGTGATGACAGAGAAAAGGGAAAAAAACTCAAAGAAACAGAACAAAGTGGCTTGTTGCATGTAACATTTTAGTGCTGAAGTGTTCTAGCCATAAACTGGTAAGAGCTATGGAGCGTGGCTCTGGAGAGAAACCTAGAGAGTGCAAATCATCACACAAAGTCTGCAGGGAGGGTAAGATCAAGGACTGGAAGGAAGTGCCTGGAGTGAGGGGCAGGAGCAAAGAAGGGTGCAAGGGGAGGAAGGAGCACATGTAGGTCTGAGTGAGGCCTCAGAAGACCAGAACTGTTCATGGACAGGGGATGGTGCCTCCAGCATAGCAGAGTGCAGGTGATGGGAAGAAAGAGGATGCTCAGTGCTGGCAAGTCTGTTCTGCCCCTGTTTGCGCAAGATTTGCTGTGTGCTGTGCAGGTCACCCTGAGGAGCTGGGATCCCCCAGTCCATGGTGGCTGTGCTGTGCCTCAGATCGGGATGCTCTGCTTGTAACCCCCTCTTCTGCACATAGCAGGTCCCTGAGGCAGCCAGGCACCCACCTCGCCCCCCATCCCCATGGCTTCTGCCACCAAAGATGGAGCCTCTCTCCCCTGAGACCGAAGCAATGTGGCAATGCTCTCAGACCTTGGCTTGTAGCAGCAGTAACCTCCGAGCTGCTGACTGTTGCTCAGCAATAAACACCACTTGTGCTATTAATAAACACTATCTGTCAGCCTTGGTATTTTTAATGCTGGGACACTGTGCCCTGGCATGTGGAGCCACTCGGAGACTGAAGGCCGGATTCAGAGACGAGTCTAAACTGGCGTAAGGCACTACATTGAGCAGCCCTGCAGCTTGCGCCTGTCACAAGGTGGAAGGTCTCTGCTCTCCTTGGTGCATTAGGCAGGATCCAAGTTCCTCCCCACAAGGAATTTCCTCTTCCACTCATTGCAATTCCAAGGTACTGAGACTCAGAGACAGCCTGTACCTGCTCTCATAGCCTGCCATAGACCTAACAGGATCTCTGGACCTGTGTAAGTCAGTGAAAATACTTCAGCTTTATCTCCATGATGTGCCAGTTCATTTAGCTGAATCAGCAAGGGACTGCTACCTACTTACACAGTGTCTTTGGACTCACAGTCCTGGTATAGGAGGTTTCAAGCTCCTCTGTGCACAGAGGTCATCAAGAAGTCCTGGTGGGATCAATGGCCCTGAGCAGGGTGCCTATGTTCTGCCCACCATGTGTCACTCCTCTTCCTGCAGCCTGGAAGAAAAATAGGAAGGGAAAGGAAAAAGAAGCGTGTATGGGTGCCAGTCATGCTGTAGTGAAGCTCCCATCTGCTTCCACCTGGCTGTGGTGCGAGCCATCCCTGCCTCGAACTGGTGTGTTCTCTGCTGGGGTTAGCCTATGCCCAGGCAGGGCCGGAGGGGGCTGGTGCCATGTCGCAAGGGCTCTGCATGGGAGAGGGTCCGAGCCAGCGGGAAGGAGCCGGCTCCACTCGCAGGCTCCAGCGCTGGCCCCGGCAGCGCAGCTCGGGTGGGAGGGGATGAGGTGGGTGCCTCCTCCTGAGCCCAGGGGCAGGGAGTGGATCCGCGGGCGCTGGGGAGCCGGGGTGGGGTGTGGGTGATGTCAGAGGGGAGCAAAGCGGCCCCGACGCTGGCGGCTGCGGGGAGCGAGGCCAGGGCAGCGCGGAGGGCTCTGGAGGGGTGGGAGGGAGGGCAGCGAGCAAACAGTGAGCTGGCCGAGCAAACAGCTGCCGGAGGGAAACAATCAGGTCCCGTTCTGGTAAAGCTCAGCAAATACTGCGTAAAACCTGCTGCTGGCAGTGGTGCTTGCCCCAGTCATCAGCTATAGCACTATCAGAGGGCAGATACAGAGCAACCTAGGGAAGCAGGTTGTGCAAGAGAAAGCTCTGGCCAGCGTGACTCAACACTCATTAGCGGTGACACACCTACGAGAAGCCCATTAAAACTGACAGGAAGAAGCTAAAGCACCTTATTTCTTCTCTTTGCTGTAAATCATCTCATTTCCCGTGTGCACATCCCGGTGTCTGCAGTGATGGCAGCAGAGGGAGAAGCGCTGTGCATCATAATCCCTGGTTCTTGGAGCTCTGCAGCATTTCTGGAAGATTAGTCCACAGCCTGAAGAGCTTCCAGCATGACTGGAACCAAGTCATTATATTGGAGTGGACATGGCCAGGGAAAGGGATGTGGGAGAACAAGGTAACAGGGAAAATTCCTTACCCCATCACTTTAATCCCTTTGGATTCCCTCTGAGCCTGGCCCTAGGCCTCCTGCTTTTGCCCCTCTCTCCTGCCCCATAGCCCCTGCCAGCCCAGCTCCAGGCTCCCAGTAGCTCTTTCATCCTGATGGGCTTGTCAGCGATGTGATCCAAAGCTCATTTTTCAACCACTGCCTTGAGCTCTGGTTTCTTCAGACCCATCCACCCTGATGTGTGCGATGTCTGGCTGAAGTAGCCCAAGGATGGTACTGTCCTTGTGTGCTGTGTACAGCCCTGCACTGGGCTGGCAGAGTCTGTAGCACAGTTGTAGAGCTGCATCTGGGGGATGCCCTCAGCTTTTAGGTTGAAAGTGTGCTCCCTGAACACCATCCACCTGCCAACTTGCCCTTGCCTGTTGGCTGGTTTCTTGGACATGACCTTGGAGAAAGCACCAAACCAGAGAGAGAGTAGATTTCTATGTGTCTTGGTATAAATACCCCAACCTAGGGGAGTGGACACATGAGCAATAGGCATGTCTGCAGCACACAGCCCCAGCACTGGTGTCCCTTGCTGGTACATTGCTGGGAAAATGGCTTAATTTTTCTGCTCCCAGGTAAGATACTGAACGTAGGTTTACTTTGAGGTGCTTAGTGTACAGCTCTAGGGCTGGCCTTGGAGTAAAACTCCCTTAAATCACTTCTCCATTAGTATTTTACAAGGAGATAGCTTAATCCAGTCATCCCCTGGGTATGTTCGCATTGCATTCCAGAGGTGGGATCGCAGCTTGGTAAACACACCCTAATGAGCTTGGGTTTTGGTCTGAGTTTTAACCTAGTTTTCTGCCTGTTATTGTGGGTACCAGTAGCAGTGTGTCACTGAGGTGTCTGCATTGCAGATGCCTCCTAGGCCAAGCTCAGCTGTGTGCTGCTGCTCATACTCTCCCATTAGTCCTGAGCTAGTTTAAAGCCGGGTCAGGGATGTCTCTCCAGGCATCCTCATGATTTTGGACTACTGTTTTGGCACATCCCTGTCAAAAATCCCACTACATCCTCCAGTCTGGAGCCACCACAAGTGCTCCCCTTCTGCTCTGCTGCTTCCAATACATGCATGAGCTCTTGGGCTTGCTGGCTGGGACCAAGGTGCACAGATCTCCTGCAATTTGGAAGAAGGGATCTCACTGGAAAGGCAGGGGCTCAGAAAGGTGTGCTGTGTGCTGTACCAGGGATGGATGGTCCCAGCTCTCTGCCATGAAGGTGGCTTTGCTGTTCTAGACAATTATCTGCCACAAAGGACACAGGACATCGTGTTCCATCCTTCGTCCCTGTACCTCTCTCTCCTGGCCTCCTGATGCCCTCAGCAAGTCTTTAGGAGGGGTCTTCTCTCTCAGGGACATGATCCTAGGCCCACTGTCTTTTGTTGGATTTAGATTAGGTTTCTTTCTGCTTTCTTTTCCCTCTGTTGACACACAGAAGAGTGATACCCCCACAGGGGAGGGTCCGGACGTGCTCCAAATGATGTCAGCTTTGATTTATTATTGTTTAATATCATGTTGCTTACTGTTGCCATTGCGTGGAGTCAGTTCAGTTTGGGAAAGGCTGCTCTTCTTTGGACAGGACAGATGGTCTGAAAATTAGTTTTTTCCCTTGCCTACCTAAATATCCCAAGCAGGCTGATCTGTCATCAGAGCTTTGCTTTGGCAACAGCTTTCCTCGGCAGAAGTGAAGGGGGAGAAGGTGGGGATAAAGAGGAGAACAAGAGGGGGATGAGTGCGCTCTACCAGAGTTGAGGTTTCTCAGTTCATCTCCTCATCTCCCCTCGGCAGAGCCTCCTTCCACTCCTGCCGGTTTCCCAGTGGTCTAATTCAGAGCTGCTTCTGGGATGGGGCCAGTGCCAGACACTGCGGGGAAGAGGGGCAGGAAATGTGGATGCAGGTAATTATGAAACAACCTGCTCAGATGTGTCATTTTGTCTTAATCCCTGTCAGTCAGGGCAGGCTTGTATCCCGCAGCAAGAGGGCTTACATCTTTTATGTTTTAATTCTATCTCATGTAGCTCTGAATGTTCTCTTTTATCCATTGAAACATCTGATCCTTTCGTGCTTCCTGCAAAGCTCTTGGCCTCCTTGATGACAATGATTTCCATCTGTGCTCTCCCTCAGATCATTTCCAGGTTCCTTTTGGTGAGCCTGTGGGTTGGTGGGGATCTGAGCTCCTGTTTTGTGAATGAGCTCAAGGCCTTGCTGGGAAGATTGCTTGAGCTCTTGCTGCCTCACAAGCTCCACAAAGCTCAGCTCCCTGTCCTGCAGTTGATAGGACTGTGACAGTGTGGGTCCTGGTCAGTGCACATGGGTCCTGGCCAGTGTAAATGGGACCTGTTGCGCTTCTTGCCAAAGTCACAATCCAAGCTGCTGGGCGGTTCAGAGCAGGGAGAAAGACTCCAGGCAGGAGGAGAGGAAGGGAAGATGCCCAGAACACACATGCTGAAGCCAGCTTCAGTTTCAGTCTTAGCAGGGACATTACCTGACACACACTTTACTCCTTGTATGCCCGCTGGGCAGACAAAGAACACTACATTTGTTGCCACTACTACTTTTAGTACACAGCTCTCAAATGCAGAGACCTATATAATCTCAAAATGTTTGCTTATTTTGTTTGGCCTGAATCCTAGAGGACATAACTGTGGGTTTCCGAATATTTAAGGCCAATGTGTTATTTATAAGCCATGTCGGAAACATCCTGAGCATGTGGATTTTTAGTGAGGAGAGTCTGGGTTTGGTATGTCCGCACACCTCGGGTTTGCCATCCTGCAGTGCTGTCTGTGGTGATTGCATTTGAGGTTAGCAATGTCTGTAGCTGTGGTAGTCTCATGACATTCTCTTCTTAATGTCTTCAAATCTACTGGCAAACAGCAATGAAATAATAAGGCGGGTAGTGAAGGACTGAGGGAGATGTTGTGTGCTTGTGGATTCCTTGCAGTGCCCCCATTTAAACTCCGAGCAGCCATCACACCCCTCCTCTCAACTCTTCTTCGTCCTTCAACAGAGCCCTTACCCTTTCCTTCCAAGATGGTGACCACCACCCTTGGCACAGCACCCCAACCTGCAGCCCCCTCCTCAGGGAGAAGCAGGAGACAGAGAATTGAGCCTCCTCCTCTGAGTACTGCTCTGTCCACCCATCGCTCATGGTGTTTAAATGGAGCTCATCTCCGTGCTGGCTGCCCATGGCATCCCTCCTCAGCAGCCATTTCTCTGGGATACACAGTCCCTGCCAGTACAACTGCCTGGCAGTTAGTTAGAGCCTGAGTGGCTCCTGGGGCCCACATTTTCCTTCTGCAGGAGCAATTAGGCTGCACTGAGGCTGTCTTCAGTAGGCTGATGTTATCTCCACCGTGACGCAGGCGAGCAGCCCTAAGCCCTTGTAATAACCATGCCAGGGTCACTCTCTCCCTGCTGCCTGTGTCCCTCTACCTGTGAGATAGGCTGAGCTCCAGGATTCTTCATGCTGTCTTTAGCCAACAGGCAAAGCCTTTCCTTTAGCAGCACCAAAGCTTGAGAAAGCCTCTGCTCTGTGACTGAAGCAAGCCCCCAAGGCTTTTCAGAGGGGAGATGCTTCCTGCAGGTCCTGCAGAAGCCACGCTTTGCTGGCATGCTAAGGTCAGGGGACCTCGGCTGGGGACTGGTTCTCCAGTGGGGAGCCTTGGCCTTCCAACCAAACCACAGAAGATCTGAGATTTTGCTGCCTGCTACTTGAGACAAGATAAAAGCTTGCGTCAGGGATGCTGGCTCCTGCTGACACCATCATACCCAGCGGGCCTGCTCTGCTGGGAGTTAATTGTGTCTAGGAGTGTTCCCAGCCACCCCGAGTCACTGCTCGGGAAGAAGCGATCTCTACCCAGGAAAGCTTTTACCTAATTAGACAAGGCAGATAGGGAAGGAGACCGAAAGAAGGAAGTGGCAAAAGGCTTGCCCAGGGCCACGTGTTGGGTGAGGTGTAGCATCAGGATGTGAAGCCAGGTCTCGTGGTGTTTGCATTATGGATACATGTCAGCTCCATGGCAGGGCTCTGGCACAGCATGGTACCGGACCTGTCCCAGGGCCAGGGACCCTCCAGCCCACCCTTCCTCTTCATCCCTGGGCTGCAGGAGGGAGCTTTCCTCTCCTGGCACGGACAACAGCTCATCAGGAAAAGCCTGTCCTAGCTGGGGGCATGGGTGGGAGAACAGGAAGGTGGGCATGGGCCAGAAAGCAGGCCTGGAGAGCAGACAAAGGCTGGTGGCACTGTCTGCGGTGGGTGCTGACACCACTGAAGCCAGGGGCAGGCAGGTGTCGCTGATGCTGGTGATAAACATGAAGCCATGGCAGTGATGTGGTGACACATTCCTGTGTACCTGCGGGTGGGTTCCCCTTGTCCAGAGAGACCACAACATCAGTCACTAAACCTGGGGAGGTTGTGGTATCTGATTCTGCATCAGTCACTGGAGGGAGAAGACCATGGGTCAGGTTCCACACAGGGCTCTAGTCCCCCTGTACTCTGTTCCTGACTAATGTAGAATTTGCCATGGGGCAAAGGGCCTGGACTGGCACAAAACCCACCCCTGGATATGTGCCTTGCCTTGAGTGTGGCTCCAAAGTAAAATTAAACCAGGCTACTTACACTTCTCTGTCTGCTGCAGGACACATTCTCGTAGGTCAGTGAGACCCCTCAGCTCTGCCCTGATCTCACACTGACCAAGGCTTTATCCCGTATCATCCAGTTTTGAGTGACAGGACATACAAATGAGACCAGTCCAGGCTGGGGCCCTTCTTGCTGAGCTATTCCATTCTGCTACCCACGATTATTTGGGGTACATCAAGATCTTTAGTTATACATCCTGGCAGAACGCTATATCTCATGGTGATTACAAGTTCTTTAAACAGAAAAAAGACAAGGTCTTGCAAAGGAGGGGAAGGACAAGGGTGAAAGAAAATGGCCCTGAACTGTGAGAAACCAAAGTGGAAGAAGGATCCTGATTTCAGCTGTTTCAGCAGTTTCCTCTAGATACCAGCAGCCATCTGGGAGCTGTTGCTGCTCCCCAGAGCTCCTGAAGCATGAAGGGGAGAAGAGATAAGTTAGGAGCAATGCGCTTCCAGTGAGCTGGGAGGACCATGGCTTACTGGGCTTTAGGTTCAGCCTGGTTTGCAAGCCATTTTAGTGTATGTGTGCTCACATGCTATTTCCCACAGGATCACATTAGTGGGACTATTTTTGCCCCCTTCAGCTATTTCTGATCTTGGGGACCACCTGGCATTTTGTTCATGGGCTTTGTTCATTGAGGAAAGTCAGCTGGGGCAAGCAAGGTGGTGTTTCACCTTTCTCCCTGATTAGAAGAGCCAGTCCCATGCAATTAAGCAGCTTAGCTCAAGGCAACAGAAGCCATTATCACTGGGCTCCTCTGCTCTGCTTGAACTGTTATCCACGCTAAAAATGTCAGAAAAAGAAAACATTTCCCTCTCTGCCCGGCGCCTCCCTGGCGCTGTCTGAGTGGCAGGTGCATATCTGAGATACCTCTATGTGCATCTATCTGATCACCCTCTCTCCCTACTTCAGGCTGTCTCATTTGAGGTGGGGTGGGAGTCAGTCTCGTGAGAGAGCAGGAACACCTGGGCAGGCGTGACTCTCAGCCCTCCTTGGGGTAAGACTCTTTGGTTTGGCAACCTTCCTACCTCGCACAGAGCAAGCTCGTCCTGGCTGCTGAAGGCTCTGAGCAAAACTCTCCACCTGTCCCTTAGGAAACAGCAAAGCTTGAGAAGAAGCCCTTCTCTGAGTGTCTCGGTGCTTCTCCATCCTTCTTCTTCACTGTGCCTGCACCGGATGAGAGGGCATGCCTGGGGAAGGCATATGAAACAGCCCACTTTTGGGGTAATCCTATGACTTTTTATCTGAGCCTGATCTTGACATGTATTGCAGGGTTGGGAGGAATTTTGCAGGTAAGCATAAATATTTTAAGGATTATTTTCTTCTGGTTACAAATGTTCATGCTGCAGTCCTACCCTCCCATATCTGGGCAAAAATGTGTAACATTCAAAGAAAAACACACACACAAGCATACATGTACGTACACATATAACAAGTGCAATGAACAGAGCTGATCCCTATACCTAGCCCCAACCACAACTGATGCCTGGGGGCAGAATATATTCACTCCTGTCCAAAACCACAGTCCACCTCTTCCTTCACAGCCGGTCCCTGTTGATTCCCTACCTATTTACCCAGATGGCACTAAGCATTGCTCTTTTACTCAGACAGGTTTCCCAGTCATAACTCATTGTGGGTTTTCACATTCAGGTGCTCTTATCACCCACTCATTAGTATAGACAATTAAAGGTCCTCAGTGTCCATTGGCAACAGCCATAGACAAGCAATAAAACAATAGCAATAGAAACAGTGATAGCCATGTTATGGTCTAGTGGTTGCTTCCAGCTATTTGGCCTAAGAAGGTGTCCCAGGCTCTCTGGGTAGCCCTGAAAGAGTATAACACTTCCATAGCACTTTGAACGCTGCTTTTGCTGTGTTTGTGGCCCTGAAGAAGGTGTTGGTGTATATCATACCAGCTGGAACATGTGCTGCTTAGGGGAACAGGACAGCAGAGCTAAAGAGTCAGGGCATGGAGGACAGAATCTGAACCAATGGGGGAAAGAGTAGGGAAATCTGTGGAGGTAATGGAAGCTGAAGCATATACTTTCCAACAACACAGACTACTGTGGACATAATTGAGCTGTGTGGAGAGACCTTTCTTTTTTGCTTAGGAGACAAGTCTCATACTGTCATCCTGACTAAGAGTACATCAGAATGAACTGCTTTGGCCCCAAGGTGAGCAGCAGTGCAGAATTAGGTAAGAATATGAGCTTTTATCCATGTAAAAGACCTTCTATTAGAATTGAAGATCTTAGCCTCTTTCCTTGAAGAGATTACATGGGATTTAAGAGCAAAGCTGCAGAAATGAGCAACAGTATTGTTGTCAAATGAGGAAGGCTCTTCTGGGCAGGAAAGAGAACTTTCTGGTAGGCTAGATAACTATCTGCAGGAGCAAATGTCCATCACAAGCCTTCCTACATATGAAGGCATTTCTTCAAAGCCACTTTCTCTGGCTGTGATACCTGGTGAGCAAAATAAACCACTTGCATTACGTGTGTACTTCTGCCTGTGGGAGAGGAATGAGGAAAGAAGGAGTCCCATAGGGTAGATGTTAGTCAGACTGCCTCAGGTGCTACTAGGAGGTCTTCAGATAGATACCACCTCGACTTGTTCAGGTAAGGAAGGGAGCAGCTCCCAAGTTTGCATTTCTCTGGGCTGGAGTTCACAGCTGCTGGTGTGGAGTCTGGCATCGGGGTCAGCAAAGCATCAGAAATGGGAGAGATGTCTGGTCCTAGGAAAATGACACATGAATGGAGGCAGAGAAAGGAGGTCCTCTTCCTGTGAAGTGGTGTCAGGAGAGGGCTTCTTTTCTCGCTATAGCAGGTCGTACGTCACCCTGAGACAATGACGGACTCATTTCTGAAGATGTTTGTCCCAGTGCTCCTGCAGACACAAATATTCCCCCCAGTGCTTTTACAACACAGAGAGGAAAGTGACTTCATAGCATTCCTTTTCTGACTGTTTCTCTGGCATGTGCATTCTAAACATAGATCAAAAAATCAGAAAGCACCAGGAGAATTATGGGTTTCTACACCCTATTGTGCTTTATAATAATTATAATTATTGTAAATACGGCCCAGACACTGTAATTTTCTGCTCTCCATTGGGTCTTTCTTTTTCATTTTCTTCTTCTTTTTATGACTGTTTTCTAAGAAAGTTTTCGTATGTCACCTTATAGATGGCAAATGGCAGAGTCAGCTCTTAAAATAAAAGGAGAGGAGTGGCTTAGGGGGTTGGAGAGGTGGATGAGAAGAGAGTAAGGAAAGAGAAATTACATGTAGTCTGTGGTGAGGGCACCAGTGGGGACAATCAGGAGATCTGGTGTGTACCTAATCTGATACTGACCTGCTGTGTTGTGATAGGCTCCGTATTTGTACCATCTTTTGTATTTTTGATTGGGGGGGGGTCTTCTATCTCAGTTCTTGGCTCAGCTGATCTTACGTTTAGAGATGCTGAGCACATCTCATGTGCAATATCTGGTTGAAGTTATTCCAAGACGATAGGGTATAGATATTTGGCTAGGTGGCATTCCTGTGTCATTGTTCATGTATAGTCACGAAAACCTGGTTTACACTATGGGTAGGTACACAGGACCAGGTATAGACTCTGCTCCTGTGCCTTATGAGTGATCAGAGCAGAGGTATGACTGAGATGTATCCTCCTGCCCAGGTAACTTGGTCTTATTCCTGTGGACATTAAGGCATGAGCAGAGTGGAGAGAGACTGAGAACCAAGTATATCCAGGTTTTGTCCCAGTGGGAGATCAGGATGAGGCCAGGATATGGACTTCGATAAAGTGGGAAATGCTCCTACACCTTGGAGAACAGACACAGCTAATGCCATCTGGAACTTTGCACAGGAGTATCGAGGTAAGGAAAGATGCAGTAAACAGCATCAGGGAAAACAAAAGATACCCTGAAGTCAGGCAAGAGAGTTTACATTTAAGTCAGACTGAATTTAGAGAAATAATTAGAAAGGAAGTGGAAAAAGTTAGGGTAAGGATGAGTAAGACCTGGCGAAAGATGTGGGGGATATGGTTCAATGGGTAGTAGAAAACCAGCAAAAATATCTATGTGATGTAGAGAAGAGGAAAGCAGAAAACAGGCAAAGGAGAAGTCACCTGGAATGGGACTCACTGTTTTTGTAGACTGAGTTGAAACACCACCACTAGAAATGCAGCAGAGATTCAGATTGAACTGCAATTAATTTATCCAACTTTTGACCAAACAGGGTAGTTGAGTAGTCTGTCTCTGAGAGCTCAGGCTTCTTCCTCGTCTCAGGAATCTCCCCTGGAGACTTCCAAAGCAAACAGAAGAGCAGAAAGCTGCTCTCCACCACATGACCAGGGGAATCCTGGGTTTATATAATTTCAAAACAAATGGAGGCATCTTTCTGTGTGACATCCCACAGAGAGTGTAGGGTTTAAAGGGTGGACTCAGGGCTTGAGAGATGCAGGTATTATTCTGCCAGTGAAAAGGGAAGTAGATACTGTAGCTGGTGATGGGACTTAGGATTTTTGGCTTCTAGTTCGAGGCTTGGGAAGTGACTGTAGCCTGGAATAGAAAAGTGGGTTAGTGGAGTTTAATTCCTGCCTTTCCCACTGTCCTAAAGAAACCTACTGAATCACTCTTTTAGTACAGCAACACCAATTAATTGCCTCACAGAGGGTTTCCCTGATGCTGAAGTTGCTGTCTACAAAGTGCCCAGAAGTCTGCTGGTGAAAGATGATTTGAAGGAACAATTATTATCCTTGTAGCATATGGGGCAAGAACTTCTTGCAAGGTTTGTGTATTTGCCTCCAGCCATCCATAAATACATTGCTATTGCAGGCAATGCAATCGGCTGAGCAGAGCCCTGTGCATTAAAAGGAACAGTTGCTGTAGTATTTGGAAATAAGTCAAATCTTCTGCTATCTGCATTTCTTACAAATACCACAGATTCCTTACGTATGTGCCTCCACCATTCCAAGCTGTTGCTTTGACTTGCTAATAGGTCTCTGTTGTAAAAGAACCATGTGTGCTGCTTTTTTCTTTATGGAGCTAACACTCAGGTGTTACTTCATGCCCAGCAAGACAGCAAGAACATGGAGGCTGCTAGATTCCAGATGGGAAAGTCTGCAAAGACCCTGGAGAGAAAACTGCCAGCCAGGTATTTATGAAAAGGAGGTGATCTGGTTTGATTCAAGAATGTACTACAAGCTAGATACTTATCTAGCTTGTAAATTGACAGCTTCATTTAAGTAATTGAAGCTATGCTGATTTATAACTACTGAGGATTTGGCCAAGTTTATATAGATAACTCTAAATAAACCCCTTTCACGACAGCAAGAACTTGTACCAAAAGATAAATCTTGATGAGCTATAGATCCTTGCCAATAGTCTTCTAAATTCTGCTCTTTCTTGTCACTGTGAAGAGCGTACAGATCTTTCGTGATCCAGGTTCAGCCAACTCACTTTCCACTCCTCTCAACTTTGCTGATGCAACTCCTCCAGCCTGTGCTGAGTCAGTGATGACAATTAAAACCAAATAGCTAACGTAAAGAGACGAGCAGCCCCACAGGCGGCTGTTTCAGGTGGGAGCAAATGTACAGAGCTAGAGTTATGTGCCAAATTCTAGCTTAACTCATGAAGAAATATATAGCAATGGAGTGGGATTGCTAAACCTTGCGCTCTCAAGTTGAGCTTTACTGACTTGGCTTTATCTTGCTCAGCAGTCACCAGGACTTGTGGAAGAGAAGACTGGCAGAAATGTTATAATTGGTACCGAGCAAGAATTAAGCAGAAATTGGACTAAAAGTGCCTGAGGATCCCTGTGGGCATGCAGAGGTCAGGATTTAGCCACTCAGATAGCAACCATTCTTTGTGGGCCCAGATCACCTTCCCCGCAGACCTGCTCGTGCTGTAGCAGCAACACTCAGTGGCTGTTTCCCCAGCAGTGGGTGGAGAATGGCCGATACGTTACCCACTGCACTTCACTGTAAGATTGCCAGAGGGCTGTGTGGCACCTGCTGCTCTTCTCTGGGCCATGGGCATTGGTTTTGTAAGACCCAACATGGACCCTGCGCTCCAGGGCTATGTATGATGCTGAGAGGACTCAGAAAGGGGAGAGCGTGAGGATCTCCAGAGTAGGCAGCTGGCAGTTTAATTTCAGCATGGGTAGGTACAAGGTAATGCAACATGAAAGATCAATTTAAACTACTTATGTAACATGACAGGCCCTAAATTAATTATTTCTTACTCAGGAAAACATCAAGGTCCTTTTAAGGCTCCTTGAGCAACAGTGATTGCAATAGCAAGCTAACGCTGAAAAGGTTGCATTATAATACCTTCCTATGAACCGAAATGATGCCTACATTTGAAAAGATGTGCACAGATTTTGTCACTTTTCTCAAAGACATATCAGAAATAGAAGATATCTAAAGATAGATGATCCAAATTATTAGAGGACCTAGGAGAATTTCACGAAGAAAAGATTAGGATCATTAATTTAGTGAGAGGGATGTGACAGAGGTATGAAAAGAACAATGGCAGGGAGAAGGCATACAAGACCCTGCTATTTAACCTCTTTAAAATACCAGAATGAGAAAGAAAAAGCTCAGGACTTAAAATACTGCACCTGCAATACTAATAAACGAACATGCTGTGTTACTCAGTATGTAACCTGTGGAATTCACTGTTTGAAAATATGACTGGGGCCAAGAGCTTGGGAAGACATTACTTTCACATTTTCCATACAGGAGCAATAAAAATATCATCCACCCCTACGCCAGCTGGGATAAAAACCTACATGGGATATAAATCTTCATCTCGCACGACAGTAATTGCTGCGAGCTAGACAAGGAAGCCTATTGCATAACTGTCCACTATGAGGGTTTTACTACCTCCCATGAAGCATGTGCTGTTGGCTCCTAGCGGAGATGGGCTGCTGGGAGGGACACTGCCGTTTTCCCTTGCCATCCCTCCCATCTCCATGCATCCCTTTCATGTGGAGCAGGTCCTTTAGCTGTGCCAGGGACCTCTGCAGTGGTGAGTGGGACAGACCACCCTCCTCGATGCTCTCAGAAGAGAGGGTGTATTTGGTGGTGGTGTTCTGGTGAGTTCGCTGAAATGAGACATGCCTCTGGCCTTGGGACGTGTGAAAGCTGGTAGTCATTCATCTGGCTCCCTGCAGGAGCAAAATCCAGGGGTAGGAGTCAGCAGCAGGGAAGACGCCCATCTGGTGCAGACATCGGCGTTCCCCTCGAGACAAAGATTTTTGGGTGAATCACTGCCGCTGGGAGCCGCTGCGATCAGAAAGCATGAAGCAGTTCCCTTAGGCAGCTATCGCCCAGCTGGGGAATTGGTTTGGAGAAGAGGGCTGAAAGTCTGGATTTGACCCCAGATTTGATACAGAGCTGGTGCAGAGATTCAGAGTCTGGTGTTTGAAGTTGGTGCCCAACCCAGAGTTAGGGGGACTAAATTCAGGGGTGGTTGCCTCTGGAAAGGCTGCATCAAAATGTGAACCCGACGGGAAAGAAGTGCTGTCTCCTTGCCAAAAGATGCTTTATTGCTATTCATCTGCAGCATGGTTAGGTGCCAGCCAAGACTGGGACTCTGCTGCTTGAGGCAATGTTCATTCAGAGCAGCAGATATGAATCTCACAGATGTGGCTATTTCAGTGTCTAGAAGCGATGAGGAGCTGGGGAAACACCAAGGCCATGGGTTGTCCTAACATGCCAAAAAATTGGGC
This sequence comes from Pezoporus occidentalis, assembly GCF_034315485.1. Lineage (NCBI taxonomy): Eukaryota > Metazoa > Chordata > Aves > Psittaciformes > Psittacidae > Pezoporus > Pezoporus occidentalis. Next base: position 4,270,062 of record NW_026915376.1, read on the forward strand.
CAGTGATGTAAGTTCTTCTTAGCCTGTTAATTTTCAGGGTGAGGCCCTCAACTTTTCCCTGGGAAGAGGAATTCTGAAAGATATTTGCAAGTCAAATCAGTATTTTTTTGGACTTTCCTTACAAAATGGATTCTCAGAGAGTTTCCAGTTTGGGATCTTGGGTTTTGCATTTTGTATTTCATTCACATTTCAGAATTTCAAAACGTCAGCTAAAAATTCTAATTCATGCCCTTTTCATGTTTTACAATGATTGCTGCCTGTTTTAGGATAAAGTTTTAGTGTAGAATATATGGCAAGAGGTTTGAAGCCTTCCATTCTGCTATTTTTAAACCCAATTAAGGGCAGCTGTTATACAGTACTAATTAAAAAATTCTTATCTTTCTCTACAGATCAAAGCGACCTTTGTTTGTTTTGCAATGAAACAGTCTGACAAAAAGTCAAACACAGAAAGTGTCAAACTGCTTCATTACAAAACAAACAGGAGACACTTTGATCTGTGAAAAAAGATAAGGTGTTTAAATTAGTAATAAATAACAGCTGCCCATCATGATTTAAGGAAGGAAATAAAACTCCAATATTTCAAGTCTTTCATATGGGGATGTGCAAGCTGAGAAGCTCTCATGCAGTTAAAAGCTTTACCATGAAAACTGGGATAAAATTTTGAATTTTATGTATTTATGAAGGCGTATTTCTCAACCCAGAGCAAAGACGATGCCCATACTGATATATTTTGCCAGAGGAAATTTCCACTGACATCAATATCTGGTTATTAAAAACAATGCTTTTAATCACAACATACTTTAGGATGAAAAGCTGTGTTTAAAAGCATTCCAGCCTGCTCTGCCTGCAGACACTGGTTTCAGCTGTGGCCCTTCTAGGTGTGGTACGGAGACAAATATCAACCTGATCTATTTGAAGATGCTCCTGTTCATTGCAGGGGGGTTAGACTAGATGACCTTTGAAGGTCCCTTCCAACCCAAACTATTCTGTGATTCTATAATGCAGAAGCAGCTTCACCAACATGTTGCTGGCAGGTCTGCAGCTGGTGCGATGCAGCTGCAGCGCTCCAAGCGCATATCGCCTGGTAAAGTCATTCTGGATCTATGGCTGTGCCCTTGATGCCTCTTTTCACTGCACCATGAAGCCACATGTGTTCGTGGAGGTGCTGGGGGGAAGGCAAGTGAGCTCAGGTCTTGCAGGTAGCCTTGGCTGTTGAGAGGTAGCAACTGATTCCAGCCTCCTCCGCAAGAAATGAGGCGCCTTCCCAGTGTGGTCTTGCTGAGCTTTTCCACATTCCTGGGCCAGGGCAAGCATTTTGAAGCTGGCTCTGTCAAATATTGCCAAGAGCGATGCAAGCCTGCTCTTAGAGAAACAACACTTATCTATTACTAAGTATTTCCACTGATTCTCTCTGGATCTGTGTGTTGTGCAAACCTGGTGAAAGAAAACTCCTGTCCCAGGGAGCTATGCTCGTGGAGGGAGGATAAACCACAGGAGGACCCCGTTCCTGCTAACAAAGCCAGGGTGATGGATGACCAGGCAGTGGGTATTCGTCTTGCTCTTCCCTTCTACATTGCTGTTAACAGCCAGTGAATTTCCTACAGGAACCCTGTGGAAAGGGTCCTCAAAACAGTGTCCTGTGATCTCAGGGGCAAGCAAACATCAGTCTCAGTCCAACTCCTGGACCTCAACTCTGCCCCTTGTTCCCGGATCATTGAGAGCTGCTGGGCTATGCTGCTTGCTTTTCACGGCCTCCTGTTTACCTCACCTTTGGTCCTGCTCTGTGTTTACTGTTAAGCTGTTCATTCAAGTGCCATATAGTTTGTCAGGATTTGCTGAGGGAGCAAAGGTCTTCAAGCAGAAGACAAGAGCAGAGGAAAAACAGCCTCTGGCTGCCACACTTGTCCACAGCTTGCTTCAGAGAGGTTGCTCAAGATGGGCTGGCAGCTAATATGTACAAAAAAAGATAGCAGTAGCAGTATGTCGGCAAAATTTGGAGGCCTCTGAGAATGCCCTTTGTGGTTGCTTTCGGTTGACTTCTCGGTGCCTTTATGATGATGATGATGCAGTCATTGCTGATTTTACTTCCAGTATTTTATCAGGAATGTTTTTTATGGTTGCACTAAGTCCTGAAATATAGATGGGGTGACTGTTTCTGCTGCCTCACCCCATCCCTTCACATTTACAGTCTCCCATATTTGTGTTGTAGCTGTGGCAGATAAAAGAATATAAATAAATAAATAGTCATGGGGAGAAAGTATGCCTTTTACTTGCAGAATCATAGAATCATTTAGGTCAGAAGAGACCCTTGAGATCATCGAGTTCAACCGTTAACATAACACTACCAAGTCCACCACTAAACCGTGTCCCTGAGTGCTACATGTCTTCTAAATACCTGCAGGGATGGTTGGACCAAATCACGCAGTTAGGAAAAAGGCAAACTTTCAGGCACCTAAAGGGAGGTTCCCCCTCTCTCACTCAAATCCTACAGTAATAGAAGACATCAAGGTTTAGCATTTTAGCTCTTCAAAGAAGAAAACCCAGGCAGGATGGGCCTTTTTGACAGGATCCTTGATATCTATGTGAAGTAGTCACAGGCCTCCAGCGCTGTAAGAAACCTCTGTCATTGTTGTGACCGAAATACCATGAAATTATTTGGGATGCAAGAAATTCAAGGCTGTGAGTGAAAGGCAATAACTTGTTGTTTAAGAGGTAAACAGAAGTGAGAGCCACTGGAGGGGAATGCTAACATACGCAGGAACTAGGACGACCAATCTGCATATTAAAGGACAGCAAAAATATTGTGTGCAGGTGGAAAACAGGTGATTGTTTACACAGTTTCAAAGGAACTCTTGAAATAATATTTATGAAGGGTCAGGAAAGGAAAATACAGCTGTTTATCCAGGAAACCATACTGAATAAAACTGGAAATGGCAACAGTGCCAGGGGTCAAGACCAGGTGTGGGTGTTCCGTTTCAACCACTTCCCTCATGCGGGTGCTGGCATTAGGGAAAGGTGGCTGCGCAGGTGGCTGGGGCCTCAGGTTGTGACTTCTTTGGTGAGAGCAGGTCTGAAGAAGGAAGCTTCTGTGTAGGTTAAGAGTGATCCCCATTCAGAGGCAGTATGATGTAAATGTGGAGGATTAGAGCTTAGAGGCTAAGGTGAGGAGGTGGTTGGAGGAACCAAAGGAATAAACAAGCTGGAGGTAGAATTATGCATTTTGCTGTATTTTCCAGTCTGGGAGTCTGAGGTGTCACAGCTGAGGTTGCAGGACTGGTCCTAAGTGAAAACTATCCCTGTCCAAAAGGACTACCTCCATCCTATATATGCCCAAGCAGTACTTACCACAGGGACTGTCCTCTCTGCATCCCTCCTGGCTGGGTCTGTCATTTTGGCGACTCAAGGATTCCCTTATTTCCTCTAGCTCGTATTTATGTCCCAAAATCACAGCCCCTTTCCCCACTAACCTCTCCCCCCGGCTCACCAGGGAAGGTCAGTCATCTCTCCAGGCTTTAATCAGCTTCCTTGGCAGCCTTCCCTGGGGAGGGGACCCAGTATCTTTATGAAGCCCACGTGCTCCGTGGCTGTGCTGTCCTATGTAGGCTGCGAGTGGCACCTCCAGAGGCTGTCCTGGAGCCACCCCTTCAGCTGCAACCTGCAACATATTTCCACAAAGACCCTTCTTTGCTTTTCTCCTCAAGACGTTTGCAAAGATGAGATAATCCAACACACACAACACCATGCTGTGTTGGAGTCGGTGCTGCTGGGGTTGCAGGCAAGCTGTGGGATTGCTAGCACGAGGATCGTTTCAGCCAGTTTTCCTGTCTATCTGCTTAATATGGGTGGAAGCCCTTCCTTTTCCAAGCACGCACTGAGAGGTGAGGCAGGCTTGGTAAGCCAGACATCACCGATGTGTGTGAGGGGTCTGTGTTGTGCCATCTAACTCAGGTTGGCAGCACAATTACACAGACATGCAAGCCCTGCCTTCAAATCCCAAAGAAACCGTTCATCCCCATGCTCTGGAAATAGCACAGCACCAGGCATGTCCTGTGCCTTACACCTTTCCTCCAGGATGCTAAGCTGCCCGTCCCTGTAGAGCTGTGTCTCTGCTGATGTCCTCATTTTGCATGCTGCAGTCAAGGAGTAAGGAGACTCCAGTCATCTCTGCTCTGAGTGCAGCCTTGGTTCATGACTTGCAGCCTCGGAGAGGACACACATATCACATAACCACACTAGGATTATGGCCCGGTCCCACACGTCAACGTGGAGGGCTGCATCCCAAGTTGCTCTGTCTGGTGGGGTGTCTGCACATGTTGTGGTAACTGGGTCTCCAAATGGGTGAATCAGCCCACAGTGGAAGAGGAGCACAAGATTTCAGATCCATGACCTCCTCCAGGGCACACCAGGAAATTTGGGGACAGGATGTCTCACACCCTTTTCTTTCTTAACACAAGGTCACATCTAGACGAGATTATAGTCCTTTGGCCTTAGTGGAACTTCCCACCTACTGGCTCCCCAACTTAATTGAGAATTAGTTTTCAGTCACTTCCTCTCAGCAGCCATTCTGAGAAGCTCTGGTCCATGAAAACAAAGCGCTTGCCTTGGCCTCATGCTAGAGCTGAACATGCCAAGCAGATAGCCAGTCAGCCGTTTCTTCCCATCACTCCAGTGGGGGATTGCTGATGCTTTGATCATGTCCTATGAGTGAGGACAGCTGGGCTGTAAATCAAGGTCCCTGCTGCTCTGAACTCTTTCCTCCAACCGGCACCATAGATAGATGGGACGTGTTTTTCCTCTCCTTGCAGAGGTGAGCCAGGGTGAAACCTAGGCCTGGCAACTGGGCCATTCGACCTCTCTGTGCCATTAACTTGCTGCTTTTGCAGGAATTTTCCACCTTAAAACCCCATCTTTCTTCTCCTCTTCCAGACAAATAGTATAGGCAAGAGGTCAGCTTCTTTCCTGTGTAAAGTACCATCAAATTACACTTAGATGATAAGCTGAAAAAGTGACAAATTTCTTTTTATAGTTTCTTTATTGCTCCCTGTCTGAGTATATAGAATGAGGAGATCTGTGATTTACATGGTAACTTTAAGGCTTCTCTGTGAAGGAGTCTGGGGATTGCAAAACAGACTGAGATAATTTTAAGGCAAACAGGTAATAAAAAAATAAACAATGAATGAGTAGCTACTGGGGCATGCATGCTGTCTCTTCCATCTTAAATGGCACAAAGGCAGTGAACGAGAGGCCAAAGACATTGAATTAGGAAGGAAAGTCAAAGGAGCCTCAATAATGCTTCTGATGGTTACTCAACCTCTAGCCAAAGCTTCACTTCTGCAATCACTTTTCCAGTGAGCTCATGACCTCTGTTAAACATGCTATGACCCTGGAGGAGTTGTGTTCAGTGGCTGGCTCTGGAGCAGCCTTCTACTCCAGGCAAATACCCATCCGCTTTTAAGATGGAATTTAATACATTTCTGAAATGTGGTGCCTGAGAGAACGGAGGACCAGGCTGGGTGAGCCAGGCAGCCTATACAATCTCACATTCCTCAGATGGAGACAGGTAGGGGATTTGTACCATTCTTGTACAAATCAGGACTAGGGCTACATTATATATATATATATATAATGGACTTATATATATATATATATATATATATATATATATATATATACTGGACTTTTCTCTTCCCCTCTTTGGCTGCCAGCTTGTATCACCATCCTCATTTGAAGTTCCCAAGTCTCTCTTTTCAGTTCCAGAGGGGTTTTGTCCATCAGACAAAACATTAGTTAGAGCCTGTGTTGATGCTATCACACTCATTTTGTGTCCTTGTAGATGCCAAGTGAGTGAAACAACCTCCTTGTCTGTGCAGTCCCCAGAGGGCTGCCCATCCCCTCTCTGCATTCCACCTGGTGCAGGAAAACACCAGGGCATTAGAAAGGCACCCATAACCTTTGTATGCATTTGTGTGTCCTTGCTTCTACAAAAGCATGATCCACAACTTCTCTGCTCTGGTGGGCAGGTTATGTATTTGCATCTGAGCTTACAGAAGTTTGGGATCCAGGCTAGGAACATAGGGCTAAAGCTGCCACAAAACCTACCTCCATTTCTTTGGGCATCACTCCCAAGTTCAGTGACAGACAAGGGAAGGACCAGGTCTGGTGAGCACTTGGCACAGAAATTTGCTTGAACTTCTGGATCTCCAAGGGAGACATATGTGTTAGAATATCTTCTTGGGGACTGTCTTACTGAAAGTTGGGTGAAGAGGCCAATTCTTTGAGTCCTTCCTGCTGCAAACAGTGTTTTTTCTGGTCACTGCTGTCAGATGTAGTACCCACTCGGGAAGCTCTGAAGGATGCTTTGAAGCAACTGAATGTGTTTGAAGCACTGAGGAGCATTTTAGCTTGCAGTTCTTGAGTGAAGTTGCTGAACATGTGAATTTCAAAGCCTTTTGAGCAATCTCAAAATCTCAATTCTGAGATTTAGAGTGATGATGGGATGAAAAGGTAGTATGCAGGATAAACAAGGAAGTCAATACTTCCTCCCAGGCAGCAGTTTCCCACAGACAAACAGGATGTCTGCCATGCAGAAAAATGACAGCAGTAAACTCTGCCATGCCCGCTGGCCAGTGCTGTGTTTTGGAGAGGCAGGAAAACCCATCATGCTGGTGCAGCTGCCCGATGAGAGCAGGTGATTAGAGCACAACAGGCAGCCCTGCAAAACCACCAGGCTGATGCCAGAATCCTGCAGTTGTGTGGACCATGTCTGAGTCATGTGCAGTGTCCAGAGACTTCCCTTATGGTGCGGAAAATGAGCAAGGTTTTCCTCTGAGTGCTTCATTCTTCCTGGTGTGAATTGCTGTTGTGACCTCCAGGTGCAGGCACGTCAATTACAAAACCACACAAATTAATGCCTGACCCTTCTAACAAAGTACCAGCAGAGGGAACACACAGGAAACATCCTGAGCCGTGAAAGAAACTCAAAGTCACTCAACCAAGGAAAACCCAGGCAGAGCAGGTAGAGCTAACAATGTACACTGGAGGTGGCAACTGCACTGCACCATGCCTCCAGGTGAGCATGTCCAAACACGTGCAGTCCTCAGGGCATCTGCAGGCCCTGCATGCACTCCCTCTGAAGACTGTGTATCGCTCTGCAGCTCCTCAATGTTATGTCATTACTTGATCTCAAAGGGTTGCTAATGAGCTTTGGGCATTCTCCATTCCTGAAAAGGTCCACTGGGACATCCCAGCTACATGTGCTGCTTGCGCTGGAAGTAATGAGATAGAACTCAGAACCAGAATCCAGGATGCAAATGCAGCGCTGGGTACACCAACAGACCTGCCAGTTTGCAACACTGGTGACACACACCCACAAAGATATGACATCGCTGAGGGCAAAAGCCAGACTTTGCTTTCTTCTCTGCTGACATGAAACAAATGTCTCTTCCAGAATTGTATGGGAGTGACTCCTGACCTTGCCTAAAGAAAAATTAGAATTAGTTTTGTTCTGAAGGCTCTACATGGTCAGGAATAAGCTGTGCTCGGGACTCACATCTGGAGATTTTTATCCCACTCTAACAACATTGCTTTTGAGAACTTTCCAGTGTCCTCTGTCTGAGGGCTGCAGATGGGACCATTCCCTTTATGTGTGAATTCATGTACCACATGAAAGTCACATTGATATGTAGAGGAAATCCTCAAAAACTGTACATCCCAAATCCAAACCCAGGGGTTTGGTTTTCCCTGAGAAGTATTTGGCACTAGCTTATGCAAGTTTTACAGCTTTCAGGACTTTGGGGTGAAACCATGCTAGGCCACCTTTTTGCAGAGTGCAGAAGTGGAGATTCTGGTCCTCAGTGCCTGCAAGCAGCAGGTGATCATCACTGCAGGAACGGAGGAGAACTAGGTACTGCATGCCACTTGCTGTAATGCATGCCATAGACATTAGACAGCTAGCTGCTGCTTGCTGCTACGGGGCACCCACATCACCTCAGTTGCTGACTCAGGCCTGCTGCAAGTGATAAGTGAGGAGGATGGTGTCTTTCCAACCTGGGGTGATTCCTCCTGGGAGCCAATACGAGAAAGGGATGGCTCTCAGCAACAGATATTTACTTCTGAGGTGTGGCTCTCTCTACGCCACCTCTGCCAAGGCAGGCAGATCACGGGCTGTGCAGGGTTTCCAGAGTCCACAGGGCATGGGAGCACAAGCGCCGGACACCACACACGTTCTCAATGGTGCTGTGTGCATGCTGGGGAAATCGGGGGGTCATGTTGGGCTGCTTGGCTGCTGGTGGCATGCAACACGGCACCAGGCTCCCCCAGTGGTGGTGATGCTGGTGGGAGGCTGTTGACATTTTCTTATCCCCTGAATGTAACAGTCTGTCCTAACGCTTGGTGATATCATCAGTGATGAAGTCATAGGGCCATGTGTGATCTCGACAAACATGCAGTCACTCTGGGGCCAGGCCATGCAACCATTCAGTGTAGAAGGCATTTTGTCTTGGGAGATATTTTATCACTTGACAACTGAGATGTAAGTGAGTTTCATAAGAAGGCAGTGATGGCCTCACTGGCTTGGACCGAGATGCTCATCTAGGGCTAGGTGTGGTGGGGTCCAGGGGGTCAGGCAGGCTGGGGTAGAGGGGGATGAGGTGTGGGAAAGAATGAGACAGAAGCACCGTGGTTGCTGAGCGTGAGTTCACCTTGGATGCTCAGCCTGAGGCTGCTGCGTGCCAGTGGAGCGTGGGTGAGCAGCCTGCATGTGGCCAGATGTCTTCTTCACAGGCTGCAGCCGCCATGAACATGCACCCGTTTCAAAGCACCGCCCTGCCACAGGCACAGGTAGGAAAGTGTAATAGCTGCCAGGAGGCCAGGGAACCTGGGGTAACTCAGGAGCATGCACGTTTCATTATTGCTGGGTTGGCTTGGCACAGGGAAGAAATTTGTAACTGACGACAGGTTTGCCAGAGCAGTCAAACAGAGCGGTGTAACAATAGGAATAAGCATTTCAAATATTTGATTTTGCCTTGTAATTCCTTGCAGGCTGCTCCCAGTTAACAAGGGGAATTTTGTCAACCCAAAAGCGACTTTGATATGGTGAATTCTCAGCTCTTGATCTTTAAATGTTCTCTCCCCTGCCTCCCTCAGGGAAAAAAAACCAAAACCAGCAATATAGGTTTTTTTTTAAGTGGCATGTGTGGACAGTAGAAAGCTTGAGCAAGGGAGTGGTTCTTGTCTCTGCTGAAAGTAGCACATGGGGCTGGGGCATGACAGGTTAACAAGGATAAAATTTCCTCATATTTTTAAAGCTACAATTTTATAAAAACAATTTATCGATGGTAAAATCTGTCCCAGCATGATGCTTCTGATATTTTATCCAAATACTTAGCAGAAACAGTGCTGATGTCCTGATCTCACAAATCCATCCTGGCTGCTGACACTGACTGCAGTCTGATTTGCCCTGCTACTATGCTCATTGCTGTAGAGTGGAGTTCCCACTCCGATAGGTTATTTTGATAGACTTCACCTGTCAGCCTGATTTACAAAGGTGCTTTTGAGCACATTCATGTGTTGTAGTTGTTTGCTATAACAAAGGACTGGATGCAAAAGGGTCTTTCCACTGTTCTGCGCTGTTCTCCAATACCCAGACTTCCAGGTGAGCTTGTCATTGCTGATTTAATACCCACCAGGGAGATTGGCATCCCAGCTCATCTGGGCTTGTTTTGCCTTATAGTGCAACCTTCTGCCACAGGAGAGAGGAGAGAATTCAGGCATAGAATCATAGAATCATTCATATTGTAAAAGACCTTTAAAATCACGGAGTCAAATTGTTAATCTAGCACTGCCAAGTCCACCACAAAACTATGTCCCCAAGTGTCACATCTGCAAGTCTTAAACACCTCCAGGGACGGTTTCTCAACCACTTTGCTGGGCAGCCTCCTCCAATCCTTGACAACCCGTTCGGTGAAGAAATGTTTCCTAATATCCAATCTAAACCTCCCGTGGCTCAACTTGAGGACGTTTCCTCTTGTCCTATTGATTGTTACATGGGAGACTGACACCTAGCTTGCTCCATCCCCCTTTCAGGTAGTTGTAGAGAGCAGTAAGATCCCCCCTGAGCCTCCTTTTCTCCAGGCTAAACAACTGCATTTCCCTCAGCCTCCTCTTAGAGGCCTTGTTCTCTAGACCCTTCACCAGTTTGTTGCTTTTCTTTGGATGCAATCCAACATCTTTCCTGCAGTGAAGGGCCCAGAACTGAGCACAGAATTCGAGATGCAGCTTCACCAGTGCTGAGTACAGGGGGATGATCACTGCCCTGGCCCTGTTGACCAGACTATTTCTGATACAGGCCATGATACCATTGGACTTCTTGGCTACCTGAGCACAAGCTGCTCATGTTCAGCTCCATCGAGCAGCACCCCCAGATTCTTTTCCACCAGGCAGCTTTCCAGCCACTCTTCCCCAAGCCTGTGGCGTTGCATGGGGTTGTTGTGGCTCACATGCAGGACCTGGCACTTTGCCTTGTTGAACCTCATACCACTGTCCACAGCCCATTGATCCAGCCTGTCCAGATCCCTCTGCAGAGCCTTCCTATCCTCCAGCAGCTCAACACTCCCACCCAACTTGGTGTCATCTACAAACTTACCGAGGGTGCACTCGATCCTCTCATCCAGATCATCGGTAAAGGCATCAAACAGAGCTGGCCCCAACGCTGAGCCCTGGGGAACACCACTTGTGACCGGCCGCCAGCTGGGTTTAACTCCACTCACCACCTCCCTTTGGCTTTGCCATCCAGCCAGTATTTTACCCAGTGAACACTGCACCCATGCAAGCTATGAGCAGACAGGTTCTCCAGGAGAACTTTGTGGGAAACAGTGCCAAAGGTTTTACTAAAGTCTAGGTAGACAACATCCACAGCCTTTCCCTCACCCACTGAGTCACCTTGTCATAGAAGAAGTAGAGCTTAGTCAATCAGGTCCTGCCTTTCATAAACCCACACTGACTGCGCCTGATCACCTGGCTGTCCTGTGATGCTTCCATTCCTGCAGAAGTTTGGTCCTATTCTCTGCTAGCAGGAAAGTCCATGCAGGCCTCTATCATGCCATGATTCACAGTCACAGATTTGCCACAAGCTTTGGTGAACAGTATCACTTTTTTTTCCAGGCTTTCTAGGTTTAGTATTTGCTTTTGTGAAGAGTGCATGCAACTGAAGATGCATGGCATGACAGCGTAAGAACCTCTCCCTGCCAGTGTTATCCTCAGTGCCAGGTTGTGCTATATACTGCTGCTGCTTTTGTCTCTTCATCCTGTGCTACAGGTTTCCATGGCAGGATTTCAAAGCTTGAGAGAGCAGAGGCTGCCGTGGTTAGTTTTCAGCAAAGATATGTTAGGAAACACCTCTCAGGAGCATGACGATCTCAACTTTTTATCAACAGCAATTAACCTGAGGGTCCCAGCAAATTCCCCATTTCCTTTGTCACTCCAAAAACTACTTTCAGTTATCTCAAGCCCCGCGCTGCTTTCCAGCCCTTCTGGGTTTTATTCCTTTTCTTCTACTACTGCCTGCCTTCTGGAGGTCAAGGCAGCTGAAAGAGTTAAAGCAATCTTTAAAGCTGGCCAGGAGAATTCAGACATGCAGGAGCTGCCTAAACACACGTAGAGAGGCAGCTGGCTGGCACATGACCCACTGAACAGATCAAACAATGCTGCTAGGAGCCAAGAACAATTTCCAGTACCTGCTGCACTGTCCATATCTTCCCTGGGTCTCAGCACCCCCCCACCACCCCAATCCTTCCTTTTATAGCCAAGTCAGAGTAATACTCTCCACATTACTGAAGTGACACGCACCTGGTTCTGAGCACATGTGCCTCACAAGGTGACAACTATTCGTGATCAGGCAACGCTTATGCTGCTTATGTCCATGGTAGCATTTAAGTCAACAAATCACCTGGTGTAAGCACATGTGCACACACTGAAACCGAAGTGCCAGAGCCACAGGGGTGTAAAACAGGGCTTCCTCTTGCATTGGACATAGGTCCCCTTCCCCTTCTCTTTCTCCTAACTGGTGATATGACTCACGCTAAACATTGACAAAACAGGCAAACAACTGGTTTGCAAAGGCAGCAAAATCACCATAAGCTATTGCCTGCTTTGCCAATGCCATAGCACAAGAAACTCCCAAGCTGTTCACTGCTGCTGAGGGTAGATTTGGGATCCTGTGGTAGGCAGGTATTGAGAAGACTTGGAGACCATATTTTCCCCCAAATCCAGGTGCAGAAAGAGCAGCAAGGTGAACTTCTGTCACCCGTTTGTCCCAGTGGTTTGTTCCAGGGAAACAAAATTCATTTTTCCCTATCATGCTGACAAGCTTTGAGTTGGTTCTGTGCAGTGATCCTTAGAACCCCTTCATGACCCAGTTTCTGAGCACCAGAGCAGCATGAGGACATATAGTGGTTGTCAGAGGAAAAGTGGAATGTCTTGCTGTGCTGAAGTATGGTGGAGGGCGGTATTTTCCCTTTCACTTTTGGTTTGTTTTTTTCTGAAGGATGAAAAAGGTAATTTGAACCAATGCCCTCATATTTGGTATAGAAAGACATGTGGTGTCTTCCTGTAGAAGCTCACTCCATCTACGAGGCTGTGTCTGTTCCAACCAGCTGGTGGAAGGTTCATCTTGCAGCTGAGATTTCCCGAATGCTGGAGAAGTCGAGCTGTCAGACATGATGTTCATCTCAAGTGGTAGCTGGTCCTGCAGTTATCCTGGTCCTTGCAGTGGGACGTCTTGAAGTTAATGGCTCTGACATTGAACTTAGCAAGGTGAGGTGGGGGAAGCCAGGCAAAAAATGCGGAGAACTCAGCTGTCCTGGGAACACCATGTCCTGTGGTGGCTGTGGCCTGCAAGGAGTTCTTAACGCTTTGAAGGTTTTATGTGCTGCCACATTGCATCGGTTTGATCACTGCGTGATCAGATCAGAGTGAGAAATAAGACAGAGCAAGCTCTTGCATTCCACTCTGTTGTGAGAGTTGCCTCTGCTGGCTGCAATGCTTCTGCCACTATACCAGCCCGATGTCACTTCACACTTTGCTTTCCAAAGATAGTGGGAATCTTTTCATAGACTCATAGAATGAACTTGGTTGAAAAAGACATTTAAGATAATCAAGTCCAACCATTACCCCAGGACTGCCAGGAACACCACTAAACCTTTCTTCTCTGTGAAGTTATTTTTCCTACATATCCAATCTAATTTTCCTAATATCCTCCCCTGGCACAGCTTGAGGCTGTTACCTATCACTTGTTACTTGGGAGAAAAGACTGACCGCCATCTCACTACAATCTCAGGTAGTTGTGGAGAGCAACTTTGGTGCTTTGTTCAGTGATTTTGGATAAAGGTCTGAGCTATCTGGAACCTTATAGCTACCCTTTGTAATAATTAGGAGTTGTTTTTTTTTCCTTAGGAAGAGACAAGGTACAGTGACATTGAGAATGAAATCCTGCTAGGGCTGAAGACTGTTCTGAAGGGTGATGGGCTGCAGGGGCTAAATTCTGCTCTTAGCTGCCTGCTTTGCTTGTCACCACACATGGAAAACTGGAAAAACACATATTGGCCATTTGTGAACCCTTATCCTCTGCTTGTCCCTTTGGGTCTGGTTCTGGCAGTGGGATGGGTGAAACTGGAGAAGAAGGATCAGCTTGCAGGAGGGATTTTGACAGGGGCCAGAGCTGAGTCCCGGGAGACATGGGGCAGCTCCATTTGTCTTGGCATTATTGAAGTCAATGGGATTTTGGCCATAGTCTTCAACAGGGCTAGGATTTCGCTGAGCATACCTAAGAAAGCACTGTAACATACAGTTGTGTTGTCTGCCATGACATTTACTGCGAGCAAAACCAGTGTGATCCCTATATGACCTGTGTACTTGTCTCTGTCTTCATAGCTCTTCACCTGTGGTTTTCCCCCTCACCTACTAAATAATCTCTATCTATCTATCTATCTATCTATCTATCTATCTATCTATCTATCTATCTAATCTATCCTTTCTTCTGTTTCTGTTGGACTGCTGCTTGCTGCCCTCCCCAGCTGTCTTCTCAGCTCACTCTCTCACATACTCTGCAAGGAATGTGCCCATAAGAGGTATTTTTATTTGGCAGCCTGAGTAAGCTTTCTGTTTTGGCTGCAGGTACTGAGATAAGCAGCCAATGGAGCTGAGACCTCCTGTGTCACGTTTTAGCTCTTTCCATCTGATAGAGAAGATGACCTCACTGGCTGACTGTGTTGGGGAGGTCTGATTGCAAGGGTAAAGAAATTAAAGTTAACCTTGAAAGAAGGAGCACCATGCTTCACATATGGTTTTGGGCTCTTTTGCTGTAATGTAGGGGTGTCACAAGGGATTCAGGCACTAGTTCAACACAGAGGGTGTGCAGAGATAAAGAGGAATCCAGACATTGGGGCAGCAAAAGATTTCCCCCTTTAGGATTTTAGCAATTGGAAGAAGATGCAAAAGTGGCTTCATCTGTTCCTGAGGAATACCCTACTTGAAGTAACTTTTCTCTGACCAGTCTGGAGCTGATATAAAGTGCTACATGGCTTTGTTCTCCTCTGTTAAAGAAAGTGGAGCTGTCCTGTGTCAGGGATAGAGCTGGTACGTTGTTTTGCATTGTATCAGGACACAGTGGGCCCAGTATAAATCAGGATAACCCAGTCTGAGACTGCCATGGAGGGGATAAGCCCTCCGCACAGTGTGCCATGAGCAAGACAAATTTGATGTCATTCAAGGTGAATTTAATGTCATTCTTGGTGAATTTAATGTTATTCTTCTGTACAGAAATGTAGGGAAACACTCCAAGTGAATATGTTAAAGCCTTCTCCTGCACTGAGATTTGAAAAAGCAACACTGGCAACCTGAGAGTACATTCTCAAGGCATATTATTTATTGCTTCAAAATCAGTGAAGAACTGAGAGGAAGTTGTGGTCTGAGCTGTAATGAAACCAGGATCCAGACAGGCGTGGGGAAAGAACTGGTTTGTACTGCTTCAGGAGATGAAGTCCCTGGAAGCCTACCCTCTTAACACACAGCACCGTAGTATCAAAACTCTCTCTGCAAGTGCAAAAAAGCACCTTGTATTCTGGAGACATTGCTTAGCGTACTATCCTGCCACCCTTCCCTGCTCTGCAACATCTGATGATGAGAAGAAGCTGTCCTCCTTTTCTGAGCAGAACTCTGATGGCCAACCTATTATCGTGGAGTGACAGGGGAGTGATTTGTGTGTATACTGGGTAAGGGAAGTCCACCTCCCTTTCTGTCAACTCATCCATCATTCCTTGCACTCACCCTTCTGGAGACATTAACTCACTTTTCCCTCTCAAGGGACACGAGGGAAACCGTGACACTTTTCCAGAATGATGTGTGTGTGTGCATACACAACCCAGGCTAATTCTGGTCCACAAAGGTGCTAGCTCAGGCTGTGCATCCTTGCATGTAGTAGTGATGGGGCAGGGGGGCTGTGTGTGCTGAGGCAGTCAAACTGCTATGCTCTGACAGCTCTGTTGCATGTGTTAAAATAACATCACCCTGGCTTGTTGTCTCTCCTCTTCCATTCTCTCCCCTCACTCAACAAAGTCTAAAGAGAATAAGCTCCAGGTATTAAAATAGCTCCCGTCTAGCTTGTTCAGTCTATTTCAGGAGGCTGGTTCCATCTTGACACAGATAGAATACAGAGATGTTGTGGAAACCACAGCCACAAGAGGCCATCAGCCAAAACTAAATGATTTCCCAGCGTATGCTGAGTGGTTCATTCACCCCCCTCCCTCCATCTCCTCTCCTGGGTTAAAATAACAGTGGGAAGCTGTCTGGCTTTGTTTTGTTGGATTCTTGTGCTTACTGTGCTCAGGTGGTGTTTAGAGGGAAAGCTGGAGGCAGTTTTGTAGCGTCAGGGACTTGTTACCTTCTGAGGTTTAAGTGAGACATCCAAACTACTAGGGAAATGAGAGCCCCACAGGTATTTCTAGGATGTGTTTTCAAGGAGTAAATAATCAGCTGGTTCTACTGTAGTGCTAATGCATGCATGTACCAGTTTAGACCATGGATATGGTCTCTTAGCTTCCTTTAGACTGACTAGAAAGGCAGTGAACATCTAAAAAGAGGTTAGGGCAAATGTGACCAAGGGATAGCTGAAGTCTGACTAAGCAGTCCACAGGGAAGAACTCATTTTCTACTTTCTGTGATCCTTCTGTTGCTAAATCAGGGCTTGTGACATGGAGATACACTGATTTACACTAGCTGAAGGTTTGGTTCAAATTATCCCTTAGCTGAAGATCTGGGTGATAAGTCTGATATGAAACCAGTGTGAATAAGACATAAATGCTAGCTTCCTCCCTCATACCTCCAATCTTCCACCCACCTGCTTAGGGTGCCAGTGCTTTCTGCATTTTCTCACCCTTAGGTTTGTAGGTCTCCTTCCAGCTCCTGCTTCTTTTCTTGCTGGGATTATCTGTTTCTCCCTAGAGGACAACAAACAACACCAAGCCTATTCCACACATAGCTCAAAATTAGCACATTAGTTAAATCTCCATCTTTCAGTCTATACTGCACCAGATTTGGTGAATATTTACAAATGTCTCTTTTGGATTTGGCAGAGCTCTTAATCCTTAAGAAGAGTCAGATGTAAAAGTATGAACTCTCACATCTTAAAAATATCCTATCCCTGTTTCCCCAAAAGATATCAAATTGTGGGTGTGCAAATTACAGTGGGAAAGCCTTGGGACCAGATGGCTCAGCACCAGAAGGGTTCACAGACAGCTTGGCCCTGGGGATGAACCTTGTTGCTTGTCAAGTGAGCTCCTGGGGCTTGCTCTCAAAGATTCTAAACTCCAAAGTTTAATATCGTTCTGTCATGCCACAAATCTTATGACCTGAGGTCTTCTGTGTCTCAGCCCAGGTGTTTCATTCATTGTAAAGAGAAAATCTGTATTAGCAGCATTCAGCGGGCACTTCTGGCTTTGAAAGCAGAAATATTGCACAGATGCAATATTCAACCTCAAGCAGCAAGTTTTCTAGGATTCGTTTAAAGGCAGTCAATACTAAGTATGTGAATAATACTAAGTATGTAAGTATAACTTGAGCTAGGAAAATATTACCTTTTGTGTGTGTGTGTGTTTGCAGCTACGCAGCAGGAGAGTAGGATAAAAACCAGAATTTCTATTTCATGAAATAGATGCTTCAGCATTTGTTTTATGACAAACATGGAATGTACATTCAAAATACAGAAGTTTTCTGAATGACACATTCTAAAATGTTTGCACCTGTAAATTGCTTTTATTGACATTTCTGTGGGAATGGATTATTTGACTTTTCCAGGTCAATATTGTGAGTCAGTTTGTTCAGTTTAACAGAATGCTTCCTTTTGAGTCTGTTCTGTATTATAAACAATATTTGTATGGGGCACACAACTCAGGTTTAATGGTAGGCCCATTTCCTCATGTGAACCAAAAGGCTGACTGTTTTATTATGGGAAAGAAATGCAAATGCTTCAGGAGAGAGTGCATCACAGTCAAATGCAAATGCACTTGAGAGTATTTTGGGCCAGGTCAACAACATAACATACAGTCAGTCACACTGAATTATCTGATTTAAAATATACAGTTCTGATTTTCCTGGTGGAAAACTTAAGAAAAAAAGTCCTTAGGAAACAAAACCTGTTGATATTTGTAGAAAGTCTGTTACCCTCAAAAAGATCACAGCAGAAATTTCTCAACTAGATCCATTTTAATGTACATAGAACTTATCTATCAAACTACCTATAGATCTACCTACCTATCTTGCTACCTCTCCATCTTTCTGTCTTTCTATACCTTGGGGTTTAATCAAGGTTTAATAATTCTGCATATAAGAACAGTCTGTCCTTAGACTTTGGATCAAGTCTAAAGTCACCTGCATATGCCTAACTATAAAGTATTTGTCATGTCTCTTTCTGTGGGCTAATCCACAGATGTAACACAACAGACCATTGTCATTAGTTGAGTAATTACATTAATCTGAGCAAAAAGGTCAATGGGACCAAATGCTGGTGTAGCCCTGTGGTTGCAGTATTACACACCAACCCACCCACACATGTTATTATTTGCTCAGGGTTCTTTTTTTCCTCTCTCTTTCTTTTTTTTTTCTCCCCACAGAACATAAAAATAAAGATGCTGCTTCTGGTTCGAAATGTGAATGGAATAAATTGTAAGTTCCTGAAATGCTACATGTCAAATTAGCCTGTGTAAAAATGCTTTCCACTTACATAGCTTCTAAACGCTGCTAGGACAGCTTGCTCTCATCGAGCCAGACATGTGGATCCCTATTTCAGGAAACATGGCACAGGAGGTGTAACCTAGCCAGGGCAAGGCAAAGTCAATGAGGCCACTTCAATTTACTCTAGTGGAGGATCTGCTCCGATGATTTCTCCCTGGGTCCTCCTTTCGCGTTTCTGCTCCACACCCTATCCAGCAGCCCTCCATGCACACCCATGGTTTTGCAAATGTGTTTCTCTTTGCTTTGCAGCAATGACAGCAATGAGGAAAGGGGTGCCTGGGTGCTGTCAAGGGGATGCTCAGGGGCAGAGGGTGCTCACCTCAAGGCAGGAGAGTCATCTTCACAATTTGTAACTTGCAGTTTGGCAGCTGAGTGGGTGCTTAACCAGACCCGTAGCAGGAATGTAAGATGTCTCAGGAGCATCATCACTTGGCGCTCTCAATGAGTGAGGCACTTTTTGAGGAGTCTCTGAGAAAGTGGAGCTTCATAGTGAACTGTTTCATAGGTATATGGAACAAATCTTTCTGGAGTGTTTTTCATCTGGCACATGGGGAGGCACAACACAGCATTTTGAGCCTAGCAGAGGAGAGAAGTCTAGGCAGGCTGTTCATACACGCCATCAGAAGTGACAAGGGGGATGAGAGAGTCCCACATGTGTCAGATAACACCTCTAGCTACCAGGGTAACGACCATAGCAGGATCCTTCCCGATTGCCTCCAGAGAAGCTGCAGTCACCAGCCCACCCATCATTTTTCTGCTGTGCCCACCATTTTCCTCAGGCTAGCCCTACAAGCACTGAGCATGGCACAGGCTCTGTTTTCATGGATTGAAGCTCCTCCAACACAGCTGCCACAGTGTGCTGGGATGTGCCTCTCCTGAGGGTTTGATTAGCTGGTCCCCATGATGACAACACTTGGGCAAGCATCTGAATGCCAGTGGGACTGGTCCTTAGGAGAGACAAGTGGAACAATGAGTACCAGATGATCCCAATTCCAGAGAGGGAATTGAAGCTCAGGCAGCTGAAACTGTTTCCTATGTGTCACAGAGGAAATGTGTGTCTCAGTGTCATACAGGGCCTATGCAATGGGAATTAAGCGCCTGTTTTCCCAGTACCAGTCTGCTGACTTCTCCATAATACACTCCTTCAGCCCCTGACTGGGCCATGACACATCTCTCCTGCTTTTCTGTCTTTCTTCCATCATCACTTGATATGTTGCTGATGTTGTATGTCTTCAGCTGTGGAAGACAAAGCCCCAGAGTTTAAACAATATTAGATTATTTTTTTTTCCTGAAGAAGCCTCTTTAGAAAGTCTTTTATGGGCTACCAGATAGGCTTTCCCCTTCATTTTAGATGAAGGACACCTGGCAGACTCTAGCACAAGTGAGCATAAGTAGGCTGTCTGAGCATTCTTGTTTTCTCAGTGGCTCAGGTGACAGCAGCAGCAGCAAAGACACAACCGTGAGGCAGCAAATGCTCGATGGAGGCCAGGTTCCTCCAGGGGAAGGCAATCTCTGCCAGGGTCCTTGCAGAGCCTGCAAGCACTGCTCTGCACACCCAAATTGGCTGCCCAAAAGCTGGCTGCAGGCTGCAGCTCTCAGACCTCCTGCAGTAGCGTAGGTACAACCTAAGCCTACGCTTTCTGTGCCACCCCTAGGTCTGGCCGTACTGCCCCAGCTCAGGCAGATGTTTACCAAGCGCTGATCGCTGCTGACGTCAGTGCTCAAATACCTGGGCAGATGATGGATCTGGATGAGACACTCCCTGAACCTACGTGGGTAATGGGTGAGACGTTCCTCTTGCATGGCCTTGCTTGTTACCATCTTATTATTGACAGTGCAGCTGTCAATCCTTTGTTACCTTTTAAAATACTACTTCTCTTGGCTTTAAGTCTATGCTGTAAAGGTTGTGTCTTTCCCAGTATGAGGGGGCATCTGACATCTTCACATCTGTTGTGAAACTGCCTTTTCCTTTGGCTGCTTCCATGGCATGAAAGAGCTAAACCTTATGGTGGCTGTGCCTGGCACTGGACATTTATTTACACTTGCATGAAACGAAAGGTCTTTTCCCCTGCATAAAAATGAGTGTGCAAAGCAGTATGGGAAATAAGACTCTACTTCAGAAATAAATCAATTTACATTGACAGTTTTAAATCTTCATGGTCACTTTTGTGTTCATCTGAGTCTGCCTGAGGAAGGGTTGTAGAGAGTACAGATGGGAAAATGATGGGAAAAAACAAAGAGTTCCAAAGGTTCCTACTGCAGCCACCTAAATACCAGGGAAGAAAACCCCACAGTATTGCCCTTTTGCAGTGTTTAGCTACACTTCGTATGTCCCAGACTGCATTTCCTAAGCCAGGCTTGCTTCACTGTGTGGCTTCAGTTCTGGTCACTTGCAGTCACTTGATATAAAGGTATGATCACGGACAAAAGGAAAGAGATGCTCCCTTTGCACAGTCTTAAAGGCTGCTCATGGGTAAGTGCTCAAGTTCTACAAAATCAGTGGGGCAACAGCAAACAGAGCAGTCACTTTTTGCAATACACTGATATGACAGTGATCACTAACTGACATTTGCTGGGGCTCTCCACACTGCATTATTGTGTGAGATGTTGTTATCTGGCAATGACATTAATCTGACTACACACATCCTACATGCTCACAAGCTGGCTCCAAAAAAGGAAGGGTTGGTTTATTTTAGTAAGTCATAGTGAATATTTCATCTCTTGTCCTGGGGGGACCTGGTGCTCATGCTTAAGAATGCTCTCATAAGGCTTCTGCTTCCTCACAGATCATATGGATCACACAGGAGGTGGCAGGGACAATGTTTGATGTGGCAGTGCGTAATGCCTGCAATGTTTATGAGACTGAGATCTCTGCTTTGCAGTGCAGTGGAAGGCACAGGTGTACCATGTAGATAATGTTGGTGGAGAAGTCACTCCACACAGGGGAATCCTTCTGTGGTAACAGTGATGATGATACACACTGGATCATCTGCATTCAGCAGTCTAAGCAGGAATGTGGTGGGATTGGGCTCTGGAAGTGAAGATGGTGTAGGATTAACCTTATTGTGAGCCTGCTGTGCTGGAGGAACATGAGATGCCTCAGCACAGGACCTTGATGCTCTGGTTTGCAGAGTGTACTTTTTGCTGTAGAGAAGCTTTAGACCTCTGGTTCCTAGGCTCACAGAGCCGCTGTGACAGCAAGAGCAGGAGGGAGTACTGTATCGTCATTAACCATACACGGTGCACAGCACTTGATCAAAGTGATGCTGATTTGTGCCTTAGAAGTGTGAAATCTCTCTGGGGAAGGCGCCACTAACACTCTCTATTTCTATGCCTGTTCTTCTGCTGGTAGTCTGCAGCAGAAGGAGTCTTGAAGAAAGCAAAAAATACCATGCAGCATGGTGAGAAAGTTGTTGGAACTTGCTGCTCGTTGTGTGTTATGTCCTGAACCTCCTTCCCGTACTGTATTACACTGGTATGCGCTGTGAGTAGAGAAATCCAACTGCGGGGTTAGTGAAAAGGACAGGAACCATGCCACGGGCTTTGGCAACACGTGAATGAATTGCTGAGCTATCTAATATAGGTCCATGCTTTCAGATTTGAGGTTCAGTTATCACTGGTGGACTCATTCTCTGTGACTGCTCATGAAAATCTCTCCTTTTTGTTCTCCCCACATGGTCTCCCATGGCACACTTCTCTGAGTCTTCTTCCTTCATGGCAGTGACCCTGTGTTCTGGGTTTTGCTGCAAAGGTACAAGTGTAATCTAGATGGCTTGCCTTGAAGATGTAAAAGTGGGTAGGAAAATTAATAAAAGGAAAGTCCATATAAGCAGGACACAAATGTTCTCTCTGGTAGAAACCAATTGACGTAGGTGGCACTTTCTAGGTCACCAGCATTTGGTAGAGGCAGCAAATCTAACGGTATCACTAATGACAAATGTCTGTTTCTCTTTTATCACACTTAGCATGGGTGTTCTGCATATGTCTACCCAGGAGCCTCATCTATCTCCTGCTGATAGGCTGGTGGAAGTGGTGCTATCTTCCTCTGCTTCTGCTGACCGAAAAGTTGCGTTGCTAGACATGACCCTTCCAATGATGTATTCCAGAACTGCTGATTTTATAAAGCTAAGACTTTTATCCCCTCTCTGGGGACAAATCTATACAGGGATATAACAGTCTGGGGCTGCTGGTTTAGCATTTCCTTTCTCAATTAGGAGGCATGGTCTCTATATGTCCCTCCAAGTATTTCTAGTGAATTCTTCCTCAAGGATCTTTTTATGGCGATTTTGCCAGGATGCTGGAAGTTCTTCAGTGAGGTCCCTTCTCTCTGTTTTGCAGTTCGGAGTTGTACTTTGCTGTTTAGATCTGCACAAAAACCATCTTCTTGTCGTGGAGGGTGTTCAGTCTGAGAATGGGCATGCATGTGTGTACAATGTGATCCATGGCACATTACAGTGCAGATCGATTATGCACACAGACCAACAGATTGTCAACTGCCACTGTTTCATTTTTTTATACCACACGTGTGACTGACCCTTGGATAGACAGTCTTGTGACTAATCTGTGCCAGGAACATCTCGGTGGACTTCCTGATCTCATGTGCTCTGTAAACTACCTAGTCTTTCTGACCAACAAGGAAGCACAGATCTCATAAGATACAATAGTCCGTGTTATTGCACTTTCTTATTTGTACCATTATTTTATCAGGCAACATCATGCTCTTTCTCAGTATCTTTCTCAGCCTTTACTCAGGAAAAACTCCTACCAAGTGGGTACTAGCATGACCACATTGATAATTTCGACAGGAGGGGCAGTTGCTTTTGTGCAAATGCCATCTCTATATTAGGGGCAGCGATGGGTGACGTTCGCCATCTTTGTCTTATTCTGCCCTTTTTTTTTCCCCTATAGGGGCTCCCAACATTGCCAGTCACTAATTTACTTAAAATTTTCCATGCTAGGTCTCTTGCTTCAGCATGATTAATTCAGTAATTAATAGAGAAAAAAATGGCTAAAATGATTCATTGGTTTCTGAGAATAAGTTTAGGAAAATGACATTGGTTTGCCCTGTAATAATCTTTTCTTTCTTACAGCATTTTCATTGAGTACTTTGGAGGAAGGCCTTGACATTTTCTCTGCGAGGGATCAATATGTTACTGATTTCTACCCTTGTTAAAAAAAGCGACCCAGAGCTAACCAGGCTTTAAGTTCCAAAAAGCTTGGCGTGCCCCTGCTTGGCAAAGGTTTGTAAGAGTCTGTCTGCTAAATTCTGCCAATGCTGTGCCTCCGTTGCTTTCATTCCAGCCCTTCCCAGGGCTTTCGCCAGCCTGCGGGCACAGGAGAGCCTGGGATGCTGTCTCAGGGATCCTTCCTCGCTGAGCAAGGATTTCTCTGCAGTTGCACCACTGGCGCTGAGCCTGGGGTGTGTGGGAACTTGTGATGAGTCTCTTTTCCATGTCTTCATGGCTAGATGTGACTTCAGACAATGTAGGGGAGGATCACCCTGAGTGTCAATGTAGAAAGACAGGAGGCAGAAGAAGAAGAGGAGAACTAAGGGTCTGGTGGGTGAAGAGGAGAACAGTAGGAGGAGGCACTGGGGGGAGCAAGCCAGAAGCTGTTCAGAAGGGAGGTGGGAAGAAAGGGAAGATCACAGACGTGGACTAATGATGGCAAGCAGGAGATGACAGTGAAAATGAGGAACTGATAGAGGTGAGTGACACACAAGAGGAAAAGGTGGCTGGAACAGAGCAATAGATAGTCCTGGAGCAAAAGGCTGTTCTCCAGCCTCGAGTACAGGGAGGGATGCCTGAACTATTCTGTCCCAGTTATCTGGGAAAGCAGTGGCAAAGCAGGTGCCTTGCTGGTGCCCTGGAAATGTCTTTCTGGTCACTAGCTCCATCCCCTTGCCCCAAGATGAGTGCTGCCTAAACTAGACGTGAGCAACATGTGTTTCACAACCTCCTGTGGCATCCCTGTGCACTAGACCACAGCTTCCTGATGAGGAGATCTGGCCCCCACTGTCTAGAACCAACTCATTACAGTTCTCTTGTCCAGCCCCAGTGGGCAGTGAGAACAATTTATTCCCTTCTCTGTGGCAGACTTTTGCACATGCAAGGAGCATAACCTTGCCTCCTATCAGTTCTGTCTCCCAAATGCTGAACAACTCGCCTCTTCTGGATGTGTATCTTCTAACCTTTCTTTCATCTCGTTTCCCCTCATTTTCTGACATGTGGCCCTCCCTTCCCCATTGACCAGATACTAGCTCAGGCTGTCAAGGAGCTGAAGAGAGAGATCACCTGGATTAATCCTGCTTCTCCATCACACTCCACGTGAAATTTTCACTTTCAGGGACTAGTAGGACATTGTTGGCACACAATTAGATAGGCATTACCACACTTATCAAGTGATCAGGTAGCATCTGAATCACGTAACCTCTGTGTGAGGTAATATGAGCAGGTTAAAGTGTCTGACTCACCGGCAGGAAGGGATTACCCTAGCAGAGCTTGTGCTGCTGCTTGCTGCTGTGCTGCTTTCCTGCTCCCACTACGTGGGCAGCTCTGGTCAACTGCTGGTGAACTACCGCTGTGTAGTCTGTGACACGTCATCCTCCCACACTGGGCTGAGGCTGAAGGTGCTGCCTGAGCTGCTGAGCAGTGCCTGTTCAGAAGGGGAAACCACCGAGAGGCGGCAAGAAACCACTGATGGGTGGCAAGGAGCAGGCATCACAAAACTGGCCCAAAAGGGAGAGCCTTTACCTGCAACCAAGAAGATGATTGGGGTCACCTACTACGGGATCTCTGCCTCTGCTCACTAACTACGGAGCTGCTATCAGGCAGTCAGTTTTCCCAACATAGGGACCATAGATAACACCAGGGAAATCCACATTGAGCAGAAGACCAAGCTGGGGGATGATCCAAAAGTCTGAGGCTTAATCTCGTAAGCTTAGTCTTAATGTCATTAATGTCCATGAAGAATCAAGTACATTTGGGAAAGTACTACAGCAGGAAATTAATAATAGTATGTTCAGGGCAGAGAGTGGATAGAGAGAGGCAGGTAAACATGGGTAAAGCAGGTGAGAATGATGAGCCTGTGCAGATTGCATATAATACTTTGTTATGTGCAGACAGGAAGCCTGTGGGGTGAAAGCAGACTACCTTTTGCATGTAACGTCTGTATTATAGCGTTTGTACCTGGATAGAGGAAAAGTAGGGTTACATGGAGAAGTAATGCTTTCCTAACCTAGTGGCCCTTGACTTTGCAAATTTGCCTGGGCAGAGCTTTAGTGCAAAACAAGTGGGCTGAGGAAGTGCTCTGTTGTAGAGGACTGTGGCTCATTCACACGTAAGAAGTCATAGTAAGTAGTAGCATCCTTGTGCAGGGGAACACTGGCAGCGGGGACATGGGATCTGTTTAGGGAGACCTTAGCTGTGTTCTTCTTCCCCCAGACCATTGCATTGGAGAGGATTGTGCAGTAAGAGTGCATGGGGAAAGCAGGAGACACAGTAGGCTGCCATCTTTAATGCTGCCTTGGGGTGCATCTGTGGTCCCTTCCCAAGCCCTGATGGTTTCGGCCTCCTGCAATGAAAGTCACCCTTGTGCAGCAGGCCCACAGAAGGCCTGTGTCCTGCTGATGTCAAAACTGATGTGGCTGTGCTGACAGATGCCTTTCCATCTTACCCCCTCAGACATCTCCGTGGGATGAGGGTGGTGTGTGGGAAGGAACCAGCACGCAGTTTCACAGCGCTGCTGGTTAATGGAATTGTGGCAGTATTACTCTTTATGGAAAATGCTACTTTGAGGGGTGAGTCTTTAGGGGATGGGTTAGATGAAGATACATGTGTCAGCCCAGTCAGACAACTAGAAGGTCAACAGGTTCTCAGGCTACATGTCCCCAGGTACCAAAGTCCTTATGAGGAGCCACTGTATCTGGAGTCTTTTTCTAAGTGAACTGGAAAGAGGCCAAGGGAATTAGTGCAGTGAAACGCTTACCAGGAAGCCAAAGATAAATATTCATGTCTGGATTCGTTTCCCATTGACTTCATTAATTACATAAGGAAGAGATGATGTCTGCGAAAGAATTCCCCTTCTCCTCCCACAGGATATATAGCGCTTTGATGCATGTCCTCAGCAACAGGAATCCTCCTGAAGTAAGTTCCTAGAAAGTCCCTGAGGAAGAGATCTTCATATTTAATATGGCTCAGCTGCCAGCTCTGAAGAATGGGATGGCTGAGATTCTGCCTGTGCAGTGGCGGAGCAGAAGACCTGTTCACCGTCTGCGTGATGCATGGCCCTCTGGTCTGAACTGGCACAAGGGAGAAGGAGGTCCAGCTCTGCCATGAGGTGACATACACCTTTTTACTGCTGTATTTGTAATGACCTTTGCATTTCTTGTACATTTTGAAACAAGAAAACCCCTTTTTGACCCTGTCTGAACAAGAATGTTTTAGGCAAGGGTTAATATCAGGATTTTGGAGGCCAAAATTTCCCTGCCATCTCACACACAGGTGCTACCTCCCTCTCCTACCTACCCTCAGGTATGTGGCATCCCTTTCCACATGCACTGTTTTACTTGGAAGGGAATTGAGTCTCATTTGATATCATGTCTTTCAGATCACAGCCCTGTTTTGTGATGAGCCCAGGTTTGCACACTAACATCTATGGCTTGCTTGCGCTTTGATGGAAAGTCTGGTATTTTTGTACTTCTGCTGATAGAAACGTGTCTGGATGTAACATAGTGCTGGATCACTGAGGCCTGCAGGGTCTCTTGGCTAAAATGAAGGGGAGGAGCTCAGGATATCCAGCAAAGTTCTGTGAAGAGCTAGGTTGCAAGTCTGCCAGATGGGAAGCCACATCCTGGACATGGTGGCCAAGGGAGCATGTCCTGGCCAAGAGAAGACTCTCTAATACATTTAGTATCTCTGACACACCACATGCAAAGAGAACCATGGAAGTGGTCCTCAAACTCAGGCAGAGACATCCTGTCTATGCTGGGAACAATCATAGAAGGATGCTGTGCTATGTTGCACCACAGCTGCTGCCTGGGTGGCAAGGAGCCTTGGCTCCTGCACCATGCTGATGCTGCCCTTGCTCTGCTGGAGGCTCCATGGAAAAACTGAAATGCCAGAACTTTTTGTTTCTTACAGGAATCAAATCATACAACAACTGGACAGTAATGCCACTTCCATTCCTCTCATTTTCCCCGGCTTTTTCTCTTCATCCACCTGTTGTCACTCCTACCCACAACAATGCTCACACTCTGCTATAGTTTGGCAGAGCCTTTAACAGGAAAAGGGAGATACTGGTTCCCTATTTGATTAGTGCCGTCGTTTTCAGCTGGTGCTTAGCTGCTGCAAGGCAAATTGCCCAAATCAAATTGACAGAGGTATTTTCAACTTTGGCAAAATATTCTTGCTTATTTTAATTGTTTTTAATGAGAACGCTGACTGCAAAAATACTTTGCAGTGTGATTTGTGCTTGCATTCAGGCAAATAGAGGAGCATTTCTGGTAGACATATATGTTTGTTTTTGTCATGCACACTGTGAAGCAGTATAATCCTGCTGGGGCCATCAAATAGGCAATAGCTTATTTCGTTCTTTCACTTCTTGCTATTTTAAAAAGCGGTAAGAGTAACAAACTCCCCTCTGGTTGGTCTAGTTGGGAAGTGGTTTCCTGTTGGCCTTCCTAACTTACTCTCCTTCCCAGCCAGGCAAAAACTGGACCAGTGTCTTCTACAGGAGAGAGAATAAAATGTGGCAAATCTTCTACTGTTAATAAGCTCACACTAGTCTGGCACGAGCAGATGGTGGAAAAAGAACTATTTTCCTGCAGCTGGCATAAAGACTGATACTGAGACAGTAAAGGCTCAGCTGTGTCTCTGTTGTGCTATTTCTTGATGCACCACTGCCCCATAAATGGGAGTGTTATTCTTGTATGAGTATCTATGTGGCATGTGCCTGTTGCAAGATACAAAAGGTAGGGAGGACTCAACTGCATCTCAGCAGAGTCAAAAAGGCAAGAAAAGAGGGATGGAAACAGTGTAAGATGTCTTCAAGTAATTAATGAAGAAAGCAATGGCCAGGCAGTGCAGTGCAAGAGATGAGGAAGAGACAGACTTCCCTGCTAGAGTGCATTTGCTGTTCCTGCTGACCCTCTGAAGCATGGGTGTAGCCTTTTCCTCATCTAAGGTATATACAACTGAGCTCTGTGCTTCACCCCAGCAGAAGGATATGAGCTTTGGGGAGACCTACAACTATGGGGGAAAGGATTCGCCTTCACACTTTTTTCCATCAAGACACCAAAACGTAGCCTTCCCACCACTGATGACCCCAAAGGAAGCCGAAGGTCATATCATGGGGATATCCCAGAATGACTGGAGCAAGGGCAGCTGTAGTGGTGCTCACTGCTCTCCGCAAAGCAGAAGTATGCGAGCATGCCGGCACCATGGGCTTTTCCACAGCCTCCCCCATCAACATGAGCAAAGCTGTGTGATGATCAACTAGACTTCTCAGAGCTGCTTCTGTGTCTGGATCAACACAAACGCTTGAGGTGGAGAGCAAAGAAAAGGGGATTGAGTCTGATGGATGGTGACAATTCAAATCAGGAAGCTCAGTCCTTTAGATATATCAATAACTGCTTTGTTTATGTTGGCCGAGGTACTTCCCCCTCTGAACTGTGGCATTCACCCAGTATTGTGCTTTTCTCAAAACAAACACCCCGCTTTCTGGGAAGACATCCCATCTTACAGTGTTTTGCTGCCATGCTCTGAGCACGCTGACACCATCATACCACTGCTATGTTAACAGGCAAAAAATGGAGCCTTTTCCTCAGTTTTGGGGTGCCATTTCCATCTGCTTCCCTGCTGGAGTTGAGCTTAGAGTGGGGGTATACCCTGTCTCAGCCTGCATGGGATTGCTGCTACACAGACATGGCTGCCATGGGGCCAAGCATCCCACCATCCTCTGATTAGTAAAAGCACACCACAAATCTTGCCAGTGCCCATGTGACCATGTCTAATTTCCTAGCTAGCTATCATCTAACTGGGGTGATCTGCGACTGCCTGGGTGGCAGTGGTTTATGTGCTGTTCCGGCCCACTGGTCTTCAGCTGTTGCAGGACTAATGTGAATACCCTATGGGTTTGTAGGAGAGAGACATTTGTTCTTCTTAAGCTCTGCTTATGGTCCTATTAGATATATGTTGTGTGTCCCACCAGCCCTACCACACTGTGGAAGCAGTGGTCCATTGGGGAAGTCCATTCCCAGAATGGTCTGTCAGTCAGAGCCATTGGTGAGAATGGCACTTTGCATGGGGAAGTGTGTGTTTGCTGGCTACAGGGATCATGACAGGTCTCCACTTGTCAGAAGCACAGCAGAGACCGGAGTCTTGGAAAAGTGACAGAAACTTAGTGGATTCAAAAGGCTCTTCTAGGCAGACTAGCCACCGAATTCAGCTGCAGGCAATAGCTACTCATTCAGCCTGCAGTACCTGTGGTCATGGAGCAGAAAGAGCTGAACAAGGAGCAGGACAGTACCTCTGTCCCTGTGCTGCTGAGAAGCAGTGTTTACACTACAGTAGCCTTCTTGTTTGCCACCTGACCTTTCCAGCCTCATCCCCTCTCCTTTCTGGTTGACTTTTGACTGTCCTCAGTTAATCTCTTGCCATGCCCTTTCCTTTCCCCTCTCTAGCATATTTGCTATTCAGCAGGTTCACACAGCAATAAATGATTAACCAGAAGATCTGTTGCTCAGTCTCCTATTGGAATGCAGCAAAGATCTCCACTTTGT
This sequence comes from Pezoporus occidentalis, assembly GCF_034315485.1. NCBI lineage: Eukaryota > Metazoa > Chordata > Aves > Psittaciformes > Psittacidae > Pezoporus > Pezoporus occidentalis. Next base: position 4,300,123 of record NW_026915376.1, read on the forward strand.
ACATAAGATATAACAGAAAGGCAGGGCTTCTGCCAGAGCATCAAACAAGCCTTGGCCTGTGCATTAAATTCAAGTAATAGTCATAGGAAAACACTTTAAAGAAAAATCACACTGACATGAGCAGGAAAGCCAGTCAACCCCAGGCACGCTGGGGAGAGCATTATGCATATGCCACATTCACATAGATAGCATGGACATGCTGAGTAGCTGGGCAAATTTCAGAGCACCACCACTGAGACTAGCAACCACATTTCTCAGCAGGGAGGGCTGGGAGGAGGAAACCACACCTCCATGCCAGCCCCACATGAACTAGCCATGTGGAAGATCTTGGCTTGGCTCATTCAGGAGGTGAGACTGGGACTTAGGCTGACGTAGCAGCCAGCTGAGCACCACTGATGCGGGAAGATGAAGCAGGTGCCTTACAGGTAAGGAAAGATCTGGCAGCGCAGAGATTATCTCTTCCAGGTGACCTGCCCCCCTTCAGAGGCAGACAGAAAGCATCTGTCAGGAAGCAGAAGACACTGAGCTGCTGGTGCCATCGTACCCCAGCAGGCAAGGAAGAGCTGGGAAGAAAACTTCCCCTTGAGGGTGCTTTCCTCTCTCAAACAAGGTAAGCCAGCAAATGACTCAATTACATACTGAAGAACAATGAAATAAATATTTACAAGGTGCCTTTGTAGATGCCAAGAGTTATAAACCAGTGAGTGGAAGAAAGCAGGACGCGAGATTCCCAGGTGCCCAATTCAGGCAATGCTTAACTACTAGACTGTGAGGTATTGGAAGGGCTCCAGTTCCTCTTCTGGAAGCTCTCCTCACAAATCACAAGTACAACTTTTCTTTTTCATTCAAAGAAATAAATAAATACCAACCTTAACTGTGTTCTATGTAAGTGCCTTGAATGGGGAAGAGAAGGGAAAAGAGGAATAGCAGTTTTGCATACCATGCCTGTGTTTCCAAGCTCTTCCAGGCACTGGCATGTACATAGGCCTTTCCCTGGTTACAGCCATATGTATAATTAGCACAGCACATTATGCATTGCCTTCCTATTTGCCGGAATGTTCACCTCTGTGCAGGACAGCACAATGCCTGAGTGCCACTTAACGGGCTATCGCCAGCCTCAGCTGTCCAATGAGCCCAGGCCAGACTCCTGGAAGTTTGCCTTAAAGAGAACAGGCACCAAAAAGTAAGGTAATTTGGACAGGGGATGTATTGGCCTTTCAGTTTTGAAGCCATTAACTTTCGTGTTGTCAAGTTCTTCTCATCAGTATGGGTGTCTGGAAACCTACTTTATGTAAAAGTTAAAATTGCTCCATGGGGTTGGAACTAGATGATCTTAAGGTCCTTTCCAACCTTAGCCATCCTATGATTCTATGACTGTGGAACTGGAGTTGGCAGGAAACCCATATCCCTTCCACCCAGATAGGGGAGCACTAGCAAGGTCCCTCATCAGCTGCTCCATAATGTTTATCCGTCACTGCAGAAGGGAGATGGAAGCAGAAAGAGATCCCTTGGGCAGCAGTGGGCAGAGCTGTCCAGCTGTGTGACCCTGTTGCCTGCCTGTTGGTGTAATTCCTGATCAGGCCAGGGTGAACTTGGAGGGGCCAGCCCCCTTACTCTTCTGTGCCTGGGACAGTGTGTCAGGTAATATCAGGTTCTCCTGTTGGTTGTGTGTGGTACACGTTAAAATGTGTCAGATGAACACATTTTTCCAAGGGGCTTTCATGAGCCAGATGTCTTTAGCAGGGACAGGCAGCGTAAGAGATGTAAACATCAGCACACAAGCACCTGTAAACCAAATAATGGGGAATAAAAGCATAATTCAAGAGACAAAGAGGGAAGAGAAGAGGAGAAAACATATAATCGGGCTCTTTGAACGGCTTAGAAACCGTAACAGCTCCTTTAAGGACATGGACTCTTCTACACAAGCTTACCTGACGGCACCTTAGATATTTGCTAACTGGGGACTATCATGGGCAAGCAAACAGCAGAAGATGTAAATGTGCCCTGTGTAGAGTAGAGAACTTTGAGCCCCTCTCTCCTGCTCCTTGTAATCACTGGCCACATATCAGTGGAGCAACTTGAGAAGGTTTTACTATGGATATAGGCAGGTGAAGCGTGCAGGCTACTCCTTCCCCAGCCACCAAAACTCCTAGGTTAGAGCAAGGGGTTGCAGCTGCCCTGCCCGGATAGTGCAGGCCTGGCATCAGTTTTGAAACTATTCAGCAATTCAGCGTAGCAGAGAAGCATGAGCCTTGGAGGCAGAGAAGACAGCACTGTAGCTTCTGGACGTGTCTGCTGTTTACACTGCTACTGTACTTGCCGACTCTGAGCCTAATAACAGACTCTGCTTGCTGGCCGACTTTGCTTTAATAACTTAGGAATGATATGCAAAGAGCAGGGCACAAAGGCTGCTGCAACAGCCTGGCAAGACCACAGGAATGGGAGCAGGGTGCGAACATGGAGGCAGCAGTGGGAACTTCTGCAGCTTTGAAAAGTGGACATTAGTGTGTTTTAACACTTAATAGAGTCAAACCTTTGAGGAGCCAAGACTTATTTTCAAACCTGATGGGCTTTAGAATGCTCTCCTGCTGAAAGCCCTCCCCATTATCCACTTCTGAAATGCAGGTTTACAATCCTAATTCAGTTTGTCACCCTTGGAAATGACTTCTCTTTCATGGTCACTTGCTTTCTCTGGGGGAAGGAAGGTCTGAAAGAAAGTTCTCAAATGCCTTTCATGCAGACCCAAGCTTTTTGCTCTGTCTCTTCTTTATGAGTTCCCTCCCTAATGCAGGGATTCCACCAGTGCCCTTGCAAGACAAAAAGTTTATTCTCATTTGCGGGTCTCTCAGCATTAGAAGTGTCTCCTAATGGGTAGATTGTGGCTGTAGGTAATAATTCCTACGAACTCTGCTGCTGCTGCAACTCCGTTATTTGAAAAGCAGTCGAGTGCCAGCCACGCGGCGGCAGATAATTAAAGACTTTGGAACAGTTTTACTGGCACAGCCATCCCCTTGTGCTGATCCCACAAAGTGTGGATCTTCCTCTCCTTCCTGCACTTGGGTGAGTTGGCTTGTTTTGCATGTGATGAAGCACCAAGCAAACGGAACTGGGTACCTTTGCACGGCAAAGGCTCCTTCTACCAGGGTGACTCAGCAGGACAGCCATGCATTTCTTTGCAATGCCCTGGAACAGACTGCCTCTTCTTTAGACTGGATTGGGTTTGGGGTGGGACTTGGGCCTCTGAAGCAAGATTGGTGCCAGAGAACAGCTTATCCTTAATTACATTTCCATGATAGGATTCAGCTGTGGAAGAACAAACACCAGTGAAATCAAGGTGATAGAGCAGATTTCCAGGCAAGGTAAATCAGAGAACTGGGAACCTGGAACTGAGCAGAAGTTCTGCAGAGATAGAGATTTCATCGTCTCAGAAATAGCCCTGGCAAAGCCCCAGTAGACAATGTAGCTAAGTTATTCTGTGGCTTTTATGTTCTTTCATGTGGCTCCTGGATAGCTAAAGCCTAACCACAATTGTAGTCATTTTATTTTAAGGAATCACACAATGGCATGGACATTTACTCAGGCATTTTGGGTGGCCCCTAAGAGGGAGATATTGGTGGCATTTTCGGTCATTGGCATTGAGGGATGGCAAGTTTCCTGCAGAACTGTTGAAGGCAAAGCCAATGCTTTATTTTAAATGCTTATAGTCAGACCTCTGGCTTCTGGTTTGGTTTTTTGGTTGGTTTGGGTTTTTTGTTTTTCTTTTTATAAACCTTCTATATTTATTATTTATATCCGTTCACAGATGCTGGGGCAATGCTTTGAGGTCCTGGAGGCTAGGCAGCATTTGGGATGCAGGATTATCTGTTACAAGCATATCTGGAGGGTGTTTGGGCGCCTGACAGAAAGTGGGAAGTGTCCAGGAGTTCATTTTTCGGAATTGCTGTCCAATGGCGCCAGTCTGCCTGTTTGCAACATTTCACCCAGTTTTGCAAATCTGACAGCCCTCTGGCCAGCTTTACGTGTTCTGCCACAACGTTTTGCGAAACACCCTCTGTTGCTTATCGAAACAACAACAGGGTAGAGTTCTGCTTGTGGTAAAAGTTCACAACACTGACCAGCCAAAAAAAAACGATACTAATTTTGGGATGGATCATCACCTAACCTCGCAGTGAAGCTGCACTGATTTGCACCACCTGAGGGTATTGTGCCTTGCTAGTAATGCCACTCTGCAGACTTCCCAGGCCCACTAACTTCAATGCTGACTTTCAGAGGATGTGCATGCTCACCACACTACGGAGAAGTGAGGAGCTGATGATCTCCTATCTGTCTTGCTGCGGCCATCAGGTCGCTGCTGCACTCCCAATGACTAGCCAAACCTTAACGGCGCAGCCTGAGCTCTCCTGCTTACAGATCTCCTTGTGTGTTTTTTTTTTTAAGTGTCTCTCAACTTGCCAGACCAATTTCTTCAATGCATCTGCACACATCGGCAGATGTTCTCCTAACCACTGGTTAGGACATTGACATAGATGTTAATCTATGGTGCTGACAAACACAATAAGCCGTAAACACCCATGTCCCAGTTTCTCTTTCCTCTTGATCTTAGTGTGATCAGAGTTTCACTTCCAGTAAGTGCCATGATGAGAGGTGAAGAAACGAGAAGGCAACAGAGGTGAAGCTTAGCTGTCATTCATAGGGACAGATCACGCATGAGTTATACACCATCAGAGACAAACTGTGCCCTTGACACCAATGTGCCAACTCTTTTATCATCCAACCACTCTGACCTTCCTGATTTTCCCCCTCCCAACCTCAGACCCCATGTTGTGATTTATGCCCTTGCTCCATTGTGCCTGTCTCTTCTTTGGGACAGGTTTGTATAGCTGATGCAGAGTTTGTTACAACTAGGGTTTAATCTTAAATCTCATGCTTGCAAAGCCCTCAAAAAGTAGTAACAATCATGTTAATAAACTTCATAGCACTTGGGAAAATGTAAAGGTAGGTAGGTCTTTGTAGTGTATAAACCTGCCCTGGAAAGGAGGGTTGTGGTTATAGAAGAAATGCTCTCCATTGTTGGGTCCTGCACTGAAACTCCTCATCCATTGCTCTGCTTACTTCAGGTCCCCCACTGCTCCAAGAAGACAGAGTAGCTCCCTGGAGCTCCCAGAGTGCACTCCTCCCTCCTTGAACCAAACTCTGAAGAAGTGTCAGACCACAATTTGACAGGGAAGCTGCGGGCCCTGGAGGTTTCAGGCTCATCCAACCGCAGCCCATGTTTGCAGTGCACAAGTGTGCCCTTGGTGTCCTCCGGCAGAGGAAGGCTGGGCCCTCCCTGAGCAATCCCATTCCTATTAACAGGTTTCTGCTTCCCCACAGAAGTGTAGCATTTGAGCAGGAGAACAGGTAATGTTTCACTCCCTTGCTAAATCTGGAAGTCTCTCTTCAGCAAAATCCAAAGACTTTAATGAGCAAGAGAAACACAGACTTTTTTTAGTTCTTTTTTCTTCAGCAAATCCAGCTGTTTTCTCCATGGCTGCAGCTGCTGGTTTGCCTTTGCCTTTGTATGGAGCGCTTCAGAGGGGTTTGTGGACAGGGCCACATCAGAGAGGTTTCCCACAGAGGTGGTCTCAGAGGCCCTCTGTGGTGTGCTGGGATTTTGGGATGGACCTGTGTTCTGTATTAAGCTTATGAAAAGGAGACAAGATTTAAATAGCATTTATTCAATTTCTTTGTGGGTGTTTTTTCTTGAAATAAAGGCCTTTTCTCTTTTGTTTTATTAGAAACACACCCACAGCAGGGTGTCCAAAATCAGGCAGGGCTGTGCTTGGCAGGCGCCCATGGGGAAGCAGTGTGCAGTCCTGCAGGGTTGCTCCTTGGGTGCATTCTGTGGTTCTCCATCCCCCCTTAGACTAGCCTATGTCACACGTTCACTAAGTACCAAATGGCACTAGGATCCCCCGGCTCTGCCCCTCTCCGTCACACCAGCCACCATGAGATGGGTGTAGGTCTAATTCCACCCTCTAACTGTGTGCTAACAGGCCATTCCAGATCACCATTCCCTCAAGCTTCTCTGAACACATTAAATTTCCACCAAGCAGGGTTCACTGACGTGGTCTCCCTTTCTGCAGAGCCACAAGAGCTGCCAAGTTACTGTAAAACAGTGCTTGAGATAGTGTTTATAACCATGTTGCACCCAGAGGGTCCTGAACTGTGTGAGATCAGTTGCACTGAGCTTTAGACGTATAGTGTATATATATGCACACATATTAAAAAGACAATCCTTGCTGTGTGAACAGCTAATGGGAAAACTTGTGACTTGTAAATAGTATTCTTCTTCTGTAATATACCTAATTATATGTAGCAGGGAAATGCAGAGAACTGGTACAGTGGCCAGTCACATCACATCCTTCCCCTACTCCATGGAGAAACTTTGGAGATTCTTCTCCTTTAATTTCTGTACCTTGGTCTCTGCAAGTGGTCTGGTGACTAAAAGCAGCTCCCCAGTGGGAGAGAGAAACAGCTCTGCTAGGACATCGTGCATTTGCTTAGAGACAAGAAAGCACTCCTCTCCTACTGCATGAGGAGCTGAAAGCATGTGCTCATCTAGCACATCCCTTGAAAATTCTGTTTATGTCAAATAGGCAAACCTCAGAGCAAACCATCATGGGCAAGGCTCCTGGACGATGATAAATGGCATTCTTTTGCCATGCAAACAACAAGAAAGCAGCAGCCAAAAGCTATCAAGTCTCTGCTGAATCACTGATGAATGTCATTCAAGCTTAACACTGTGTTTGGAGAAATACGACTTGGCCATTCAGAGCTGGTATGGGAACTGTCTCTGTATGTCAGCACAGCGGATGGCCCACTAGCTCCATACCACTATCTCAGGTGGTGAATGCAATGTAATTGAGCAAGGTTTCTGAAGGGCATCAACAAGGGCATGGATGCAAAAGTCATGTTTGTGTTTTAAGGCAGTCAGCACTGACCTGAGGTTAGGGAATGCCAATGGGAAACTGTGCAGCAACTTAATTCTGTACACACTGGCTGGAAAGGTAGGCCCTCCTCCTTTTATGAGTGTTTGGGAAGAACTCACATCTGGAGCAGGATGCAGAACCCTGGAGCTTCAGTGCTTTTGTGAAGTGAGTGCTCTGTGTGGCTCCTGCTGCGATGAATCAGCACCAAGTAGTTATCTGCCATTCTAGGAAATCATTCAGATGTACTGAGATGTAAACAATCTCTTCGTGAAGGAGGAATCCAGGAAAGAAGCTATGTGTCTCATCTTGTTCTTCCCTCAGAATTAGGACTGGCCCCTACAAGGGGATGAAAGCAAACTGAGGGTGGCTCAACTGAGATAAGGCATTTGTGAGGCTCATTGAAGGTGGGCATCAGAACTGTTGGAACAAGTCCAGAGGAGGGCCATGAGGATGATCAGGGGACTGGAGCATCTCCAGTATGAAGACAGGCTGAGGAAGTTGGGGCTGTTCAGCCTGGAGAAGAGAAGGCTGCATGGAGACCTCATAGCAGCCTTCCAGTATCTGAAGGAGACCTATAGGGATGCTGGGGAGGGACTCTTCATTAGGGACTGTAGTGATAGGACAAGGGGTAATGGGTTAAAACTTACACAGAGGAAGTTTAGATTGGATATAAGGAAGAAGTTCTTTACTGGTGGTGAGGCACTGGAATGGGTTGCTCAAGGAAGTTGTGAATGCTCCATCCCTGGCAGTGTTCAAGGCCAGGTTGGACACAGCCTTGGGTGACATGGTTTAGTGTGAAGTGTCCCTGCCCATGGCAGGGGGCTTGGAACTAGGTGATCATGATTCTATGATCTTCAGGTCCTTTCCAACCCTAATTATTCTATGATTCTATGATTCTATGATTAGAGGGACACAGCAAGCACTGTCTGTGTGGATACCTGTCTAGCTCCTGCATAAATAGGTGTATTTATTTAGATATGTTAATATCCATTGCTGTAGGGAAGGCAACCAAATCTGAATGCTCAGTCATTACCTGCTGCAGGGAAAGGGACATGCAAGAGGAATTTGAAGGGAGTTCTTGCTGCCAAGGAAAGATGAAAGGATTTTAGAAAGAGAGGTTGTGAAAACAAGTAGTACTGGAGAGTTCATCCATGCATAAATGAGATGGAGCCTGAAATGACGGAGAGTCTCCATTGCTTCCTTGAAAATACAAGGATTAAAAAAGGGTGGCTAAACAGGATGTAAGGCAGAAAACAAGCTAGCACTCAAGGAGGGAAGGAAAAATGTCAATGTACGCAAATCAACTTTGATGTGATGCCTACCCCAATGTCCTGCTACAGAGGGATAAGCTTGGAGCCCTCCCCACCCCAAAAAACGGAGCATGCTCCCAGCTCTCTGGGTTTATGCCAGACTGTGAAGTTCACTTTCAAAGGCAAAGCTGACGCGGAGACATTTGACAGGACTCATGCTTCTAAAATCACGTGGATGCTTTTGTAAACACTACTTCTGGGTGTACTCAGTATCTCCACTATTAATCGGGTTGCGGGGAGTTAAAAGCCCATTAATGGCATTAACAAATGCTATTTAACAGGGCTGAATTGCAAATGCAAGTTTAGGCAGAGAACAAATACAATGTGACTTTGGAGAAGCAGAAAGCCAGCCAAAAAAACCCAATAAACTAACCAACAAAACCTTGAAAAAACCCCACAAAACAAACATCTATTAATCAACACAAAATACATAGCCTGAGAAGGGAGGAAAAGCCTTGGCAGATGTGATATTGAAAGAACTTGCTAGTGTGTTGGTTAAAGCCAGATGTGATGTTCAACAAGTGGAAGATGTAGATGGGCCAAAACATGAAGCAGATTTGATAAGATTTTGGCTTGCAGAATGAACACAAGGACGGTCAGTGGAGTTTGGTCTTGTTGGCACAAAGAGCACACTAAACAGGGCCAGGAAGTTATGATCTTGCTCTGAAATCAGTGGCTTACCATATGAGGGAGATGGATGGTCTTCAAAGCAAAGAAATAGCAGGGACTCAGGGTATGGAGGAATCATTCAAGCCTGTTTGGGTTTTTGAAGTGCGCAGTGGGAGAATGACCCAAGCCTGCTTGGTTTGGCTATGTATCGGTTGGCTGTGTTTGCAGGGGCATGTTAATACCTGTTCACACTTACTGGTTTCTGAGCAGTCAGGATAATGAGTCTTTAACAGAGTGCATGCTTGTATGAAAAGGTATAAAAAGGGGAAGAAACTGGGTTAAGGGAAAATGTAAACTGAATATTATGGGGGCAAGTTAAACAGTGACGTGCACAAGTCAGCAGGTCAAGGGAGGTGATTCTCCCTCTCTACTCTACTTTTGTGAGACCCTACCTCCAGTCCTGCATCCACCTCTGGGGCACCCAGCATAAGAGGGACCTGGACCTGCTGGAGCAAGTCCGAGGAGGCCATGAAGATGATCAGAGGGCTGGAGCACCTCTCCAATAAAGAGAGGCTAAGAGAGTTAGGCTTGTTCAGCCTGGAGAAGAAAAGGCTCTGAGGCGACCTTAGAGCAGCTTCCCAGTATCTAAAGAGGGCTTACAAGAAACCTGGAAAGTGACTTTTTAAAAGGGCATGTAGTGACAGGACAAGGGGGAATGGTTTTAAACTGGAAGAGGGGAAATTGAGATTAGACATTAGGAAAAATTCTTTACTGTGAGGATGGTGTAAAGAAACTCCATCTGGAACAGGTTGATCAAAGTAGTTGTGGATGCCCCATCCCTGGCAGTGTTCAAGGCCAGATTAGGTGGGGCTTTGAGCAACCTGGTTTAGTGGGAGGTGTCCCTGCCCATGTCTGGGGGTTTGGAACTAGATGATCTTAAGGTCCTTTCCAACCCGAACCACCCTATGATTCTGTGATCTCCCCAGGCTCTTTGCCTGAGCCTTTCAAAAGTAGGTATTGGCATGTATCCTATAAAGTCTAGCTCTATACTATTGCAAGGGCAAATGGATAACCAAGTAATTATTTTCTAAATGTGCATAATATTTCAGCTAGATGGGCACTTATTTTTATATTATCAGTGTCCTTATGAACTGTTAATGATGACACTAAAAAACCACCAAGGCTGGAAACATGAAATGCTCAGAAATAAGAAATGATAGAGTCATGATAGCTCTTTGTGCCTTAATTCAAACTTTTATATGTGTCTGCATTGTGTTGCAGTCACAGGATCATCACGGTATAGGACAGATCATCACTGTGCTCACTGAGTAACTGCTCAGAGTTTCTTCTTACTCTCATCACTTGACCTCAGACCTTATTTACTAAACAGCACTTAAGCTCTGTCTAGAACACAAACTGATTACATTTCCTCATGGGTTTTCCTGTGACAAGTTAAATCTGAAAAGTTCACCAACATGAACAGATTTCCCCTTACCCCAGACTTTATGATAAGAGGAAGGAGCTAGTACCGCTTCTGTTTTATGGATGCTAAATGAGGGTAAAGACATTAGAGTTGGGGCCACCGACTCTTGCTGTTCATTTTACAACTACACAAGTTTCCTTTTGAGGGATTGTTTTTGTTTTATTTTGTTTGTGTGTGCTGTATATGTTTAGATGTTGGCATGTTACTTAAATCTGCAGAGAATTTACCCTCCAAGTGACTGTTGTGAAAAACAAAGTTGCAGATATATAACAAAACCAATTGTTTTCTATGACTGTGACAGCTGGGCACCTACTGAGAGAAAAGAACAAGAAAAAGAAAAATAAGAACTGTTGAGAGGACCAGGGAGGAGGGCAGGGAGGGAGAATTGTGTGCGGATTAGAAAGTCTAATATTGTGGAAGGTTTGTGAGTAAATAAAATGAGCACTTGAGAACCTCTTCAGGCAGGACACTGAGCTGAGACAACAGAAGAAAGGTGAACTAAGCAGTCCCTAGAAGATCCCTGTTGGCAGGTTGTGATACTGAAGCCACCCCAAGGGAATCACTGGCAAACCCGCTATGAACCACCTCTAGGGAAAAAGCACATCCTCAGCTGAAGAGTGGGATTGTGGATCCGGGAATTTCTAAGAGTGGCCAGTATTTCTTGAATCTTTAGCACCAGGGACTTCCATGATTTTATGTTGAAGGCACAGCTCTCAGCAACTTTGCTTGCAATGCAGAATGCTGAGCACTGTTGCCAATCTGGCCCCATGCATCCACAGCTTGGCAAACAGAACAGGAGGTAGTGGCCAACTTTGAAAGGCTTATTTAAGTGAATTGCAGTAGCACACAACGACTCAGCGGTACAAGCAGGGCTAGGCAGCTTTCAGTTGCATTAATGATCAGATCATCTCTTCTCCACCTCCAATCCCCTTCCTCATTTCCTACACACCCTTCCAGCTTGGCAATAAAGGAAAACCCAGCAAGACACTATGTGACCATGTAATTAAAGGTTGTACTATAACACACAGGCACAAAGGCGATGAATTAATGCTGTATAGAAAGCCTCCAGACCAGCATTTCCTTGCTCTGCTGTGCAGTGATACTGATCCTTTAACACAGTTCTCCATGTGCTATTTCATAGGTTTATGAAGGGGAACCACATCAAAGTTTCAGAGCTTTCTCCCTTACCCATTAGAGAGTGTGCAATGTAAAGACCCTGGCACAGGTCACCAGAGTAGAGTGAGCTGGACATCTGCAGCCCTCTGCCTCCTGAGGTGACAGGAAGGTAGCAGCCCACCAGCTACACAGGCTGCAGGGACAGGAGCACGCTTGGCTTGGTGCTGGAGCCTGGGCTGCCACAGGACATTGAGGCGTATTGGCGCAGACTCTCCAAAGGAGAACTTCCTATGGCTTCAGTGTTCCTGCTCTATCACTTAGATCCTGAGTGACGTACTCCCATGAACCATGGAACTCCATGCCTCTGTCTTGTACGTTCTCTCACTCACATCCTGCTTCCTTACAGCTCTGGCTGGTGCCTCATTTTTTTTGTTCATTCCTACTTCCCAACTCCTTCCAGTCTGTGTCTCCACTTCCCTCTGCCTTTGAAGGCAGAGTGGGTACAGTTATCCTTCAGCCAGAGGTCTCAGCAGGAGTGGTGGCAGAGGCAATCCTGCTTGATCCTCATGTCCCAGTGCAGGACGTGTGTGGACCTACATCTCCTGCATGGTGGCATAGAGGAGCTGGAAGAGATGAAGCAAAAACCCAGGAGAGATATCCAGGGGGCCTTGAGGGAAAACAAGTGCTTGTCTTGCCTCTTCTGCAGACAAAATGCAAATATTGACTTTTCTGAGGTTTATAAGGTAGCCAAAGAGGTGTAGATTGTAATGGGGCTGCCAAGAGCACATCCTTGATAAGAGGGCAGCCCTGCTCTGAGGCATGTGAGTCACAGACCATTAAGAATGTTTCAGCATATGGGAAACAATGCATTTTTCTTTTTCTTGTTCTCAGAAACAGCAGCACCACTTAAGCAGAAAAGCAAAAACAAATGAACAAAACAAATTCAGCTTGAGGCAGTCACCCAGCATGGGGAATTGCAGGCCAGATGGTTAGTGTGACAAAGTTATAAGTAACTGAAAACAGCCTTTTAATAAGAAGTATTAGGCAACTTCAGCATTAGGTGGTACCACCTCTGCTGAAGCCTTGTCTCCCTCTTTCTCTTTTTAAATATGACTTTTCTAAATTCAACACACCAACAAATTCACTGAAGAAGCACAATGGTGCCGTGAGAAAAGCCCCATGGTGTTCCTGTTGCTGTTACATCACAAGTGTGTTAGAGGACAACAGATGACTTTCCACCACTCATCTTGCTGCCTGGTCCTGCTCCCTTCTCCTCTTGGCCCTGTTTCTTGGGCCTGCCATCTTCTCACCCACGCACAGCCATTCCCTTGGTGCCTGTCTCTCCCTCTTTGTGGCAGCTGCTTGCTCAGCCTCCCAAGCCACTTTGGAAGGCTCGATCCACATCCTTCTTGCCTGTCTCACTGCTGGCTCTGGCAGTATCAGCTTGAAGCCCACATTAATAAGCCCAGCAAAGCTCCTTACCTTGGCTTGCTGCCTGCCCTTCCCCTCCCCTCTGCTGTCGGTGCCTCACTGGTCTTCTTGGACAAATCTCTGTCTTCTTAATCTACTGTAAAACAAAAGGGAGGGGGACAAAATCTCAGCTCGTGACTATTGCTGCTGCTCTTTTGAATTTCTCCAGAGCCTGTCAGTCTACTGACTTTAGTGGGATGACACTGCTTCACATCACCCAAGGATAAGACAGACCTGCTTTTGTCAGTGGACAGATGCCAACTTGCAGCGGCAGAAAATCTGTCTTGTTGGCTTAGGTTTCAGTGTGGCTGGGGTGATTGGTGTCGGAGGGTGAGCTGACCCCTGGCTCCAAATGAATGCAGGAATCGCTAGACACAGCTATGTATGTCGTCCTTGTCTTCTTCACCTGCTTTCTGCATCTTTCATCCCAGAAGCATATGCACACACAAGGAGTAAGCTTGTACATAAGTTTTCAGTTGTTGTGCGCACTGACGCTTGCACATTCTTATGATTGTTTTGTTTTTAGATGATTCCCCTATCTCAGGAGATGCAGCACACAACGCTTTTACCATTCTTGCATGAGTTGTTCCTGCTTGTTCCACATCATCAGGTTATGTGCTGACAAGTGGAGCATATGCTTTCAACAGCATGTCTGCTGTGACTAAATCGTATCCTGGGTCATCAATTCAAAGCTCATAGTGTGCGTTTGCAGTTTCAGAGGGAACTGTTGTCTGCTTGCATCTTTTATAACCCCAGGGAGACCTGGGCAAATCAGGACAATCATGTGCAAGATCTAGCACTGTTTTCTTAAGCTATACAAGCATTTTCTTTCTTTACTTCATTGCTTTCTGCATGCTCTACAGGCATCTACTGAGTCATGAAATGTACTGGGTGAAGTGGGGCTCTGGAGTCACCACTTGAAGCATCAGAGTAGAACTCGGGTGCTTTTAATAGGCCTCAAAAATGCAACCTGGATTAATACTAGTACATGCTACAAATGGTTAACCTTTCTGTGTTGTCACTCTGCCTTGGCAGTGTTTGGGAATTCATTTCATACAGGTTGTGAAAACCTTGTCATGAATTTAAGAACACACCACGTATGAGAGCCAGTACATTAAATTTATCATTTTAAGGTCAGCATCTGTAATAATTAGGAGATTTTATTCTTTTTATTTCTCTTTCTTTTTTTTTTTAATTGAAATTTCATCTTGTTTAATTGAAACCTTTCCCCAGTTGCAACTTCAGTAAGCACATGTTGGAATAATTCCTGATACTCAGTGACAGTTCTGTCCCAGGCAATAATATTATGAGTAGACACTTCAATTTTTACAGGGACTGCAGCATCTGTGTAGTGAAATGTTTTGGAACATGCCCAGTAAGTATACTGAAGGTGTTCAAGCCTAGGCTTTCCATGCCAAAGGAGATCTAAAAATCCTTATCAGTCTATCTAATCTGCTGAAGAATTTGGCTTCCACCAGCAGAGTCAATATTTCAGTCCAAGTGGAAATTTTCTCTTTGTGTGTTCCTTTTCCAGGGGCCATTTAAGGCTGAATCAACTATGCTCTCCTCCATAATTAGAAAGGAGCAAGCTTGCTTTCATCCCCTTCTGTTTTACAAATACTGCCACTTACTGTCATGCAATATCTCCATGGCCTTCCACTGCAAGTCTGGAGGAATGCTTTGGACCATCCAGATCCAAGTTTCCATGACATCTTCGTCTTCACTTGGATTCCAGAAGTGCTTTACCATGGCTGAGGTTTCACTCTCCCAGATGCTGTCCAAAAGTGTAACGAGAGACCATCTTGACTCCCATTACATTACAGATCTACAAAGAGAAATGAACTATTCTTGTTTCTGTTTCTGTAGAAGGAGCAAGTGTTGGCTTACCATCTCCCGAGTTGTCTTGTAACCGTAAAGTCATCTTTCCAACCTGTTTCACTGAGCTTAATTCACCAGGAAACTGTTCTGTCTCTCTTTGAGGCAATCAGCACGAGCATTTCATGGCTTAGGGTTGTCACAAAGGTCATCCACTCTTTTTTTTTTTTTTTTAGTTTCTTTCTTTCTTTTTGTGAAAACAAGATAAAAGACAAAGCATGTCCGCAGGGATCACACCCACCCTACTGAAGGACCCTCTTTTTTCTACTTCCAGCACAATGCACAGCTTGCAATCATTACAAAACGATGGGGTATCTTCTGGGTGACTGTTAGAGGGAATTACATTCTGGCAGCCTGTGAAAGGCATGTGCATGCTCTGATACTTGATATTCTTTTCCCTTCTGTTTGCTATAGCCGTTTCCCTTCTGTGGGCAGGGCATGTCTTTCTTTACAACAGGGTTTGTGCCTGTACCCTACTGAGTACCCTGTCTAAGATCATCTCTCGAAGTTGTTGAAATTCCTGTTGGAAGCTGATAGAGTTATGGCAGACTGACTCTGCTGTCACTACAAACAGCATTTGAATCAAAACCTTGTCCTGTGTAATCTGCATATCTCAAATGACCTCCTTGTTCTTTTTTTCTTTTTTCATTTCATTAGTTTATGGGATAAGATTCCAAACTGAGGTAAATAAGTGTGACTTCACCAAAGTCAACGGATGTAAATTGGCTTATACCATCCAAAAATCTAATAGAAGGTCTTCAGGGAAGGAATCTGTTACATACTGAACTCAAAACACTGCTTTTGAAGCGTGTAAAAAACCTCTTTGTTTCATTTCATGTTTTATTTTCCTTCATATTTCCTCTCCTCTCCTCTTTTCTCTTATGTAGTCAGGGAGAAAAAAAAAAGTAAAAATCAATGGCTGAAAAAGTCCTGTGTTTCATTTTTCCCACTTGCAGTGCAATTTGCTGGCTTAATCATTTCCCAAACCTTCCTCTGTCGCTTCTAAGTTTCAGAGCCACTGCTGGAGCTTCCTGTCATGGTTATGCCAATTCTTGCTCCATACCATTGGACAGGCTCATCAGGTACTGAAACCCAATTTTTCATATTGTGCACAGTAACTTTATTTTAAATGAAACATTGATTTAGGGATGACTCATTTGGGAGAAAAGAAGTAAATGGCATCCTCCTTCAGTTAGGCTGGCCATTCGTTCCCTTTCCTGAGCTCAGTAAAACCCAAAAGGACTCTGGGGCTAGAGAGCCTATCTCTCCAGCAGGTCCTTCTTCACATCTCTGTCTCTGCTTGTACTGATGTGTGTGCAGATGCAGATGCAATATGAAGAAGCAGAAAGACTTTGTCAGAACCAGAACAAAGTGTCCCACTGTGTTAATACTTTACTCTCTTGCCTTGAATGTGGCAGATCTGTCCATTCCTGTTGGAAATGGATGTCTGGTCAGGGCACGCAGGCTCTGCATGGAAGGGGATGCAAAGAAACACCTTACAAGGACAGGTACCTCTGGGATTTCCTGAAACAGTCACAAGATGTTTATTTGTTATCCTCTCAGCTCACACAGAGAGTGAAAATCATCCTCCACAGGGGAAGTATGAAGAGAGATGACCAAAATGCTACAAAGCATAGAATTCAATTGTCACCCTTCTGCTGAGGCTCTCCTACCACCTCCTGCATGAAACAAGCTTAAGAGTTAGGATATGCTGGTGTTAAAGGTCTCACAGAGAGGTTCATACTGCCTCCTACAACTACCTATTTACCATTCTCTGAATCAACATCCCCCTTCCTTGGCTCCAGAATTAAGCCACAGCTTTAAACTCAGAATGTTTAAAGAAACAAGGGTGGGAAATAAAGGTCTGGGCCATTCTTCAAAAGCCCCGTGTAAACACTGAGTGACCCATTCCTTGTTCTTTTCCTAACCTGGATGAACTCTGGAAGCAAGCAATAAACAGTAAAGGTTAATTAAATCCATTTCTAAGTTTAACACCCCTGGCTCCCCACCCTGTCCTAACCAGACTTTGGGGGCTGTGTGTTATGGGCAAATATAACCTGGTTTGAATTCCAAAACATGATTTCAAGCTTCCTTTAGAGACAAAGAAAACTGATTTCTATATGCTGAAATGAGTCATTCAAGACAGGGAACCTAATTAAGGTTGCAGCAGCAGCTAATTTCCCCACCAAAAAGAAGTTTGGTGCACTAAAGAATGAAGTGCTAGTTCCGGGCAGCAGCACCAGGCACTCAATGTAATTATAATTTATATGGCCCTCACTGCTGTAGCAGTTAAGTGCTTGACAAGAACCAAGGGATTTACTCTGAGGTAGGGAAGTTTTCTTCTCTTTTACGACCAGGGAACCAACGATGAAATGACCATCCCCAGACTATTCAGTGGATTTGACCAAGCTGAACTCAGGTCTTCCCAAGTCCCTCATTAATTCACTAACGCAGGAGCTTTGGGCCCTGCTTTTGCTTTTGCCTTTTCCCTGCCTGAAGCTCTGATAAATTTGGATCTTCCTTTCAAATAGGTTAGTGAAGGGAAGGAGCAGCCTTCCTCTCTACCGCAGGGCCAAGTCTCCCCAGTTCAAAGCCCAGGCTATTTGTGTCGCCAAATTCCCAACAAGACATAGGAAAATATATCCCAGATTTCAGAAGGTGAAGGGCTCAGCTTCCAGTCCTCCAAGGATGCCAGGCTGGTTCGGCTGAATCACAACCCTTTTCTGCAGAACTCACCTGACCCGTACCTGTCACCATGCAGATGTCTCACCAGGATGACAGATACACAAGCAGGATTAGATCTGAGTACACCTGACTTGCAGAACTACATCAAGGTCTGCCCTCTCTCCTTTTCTTGGTTCTTCAATAATTGTATAATTCGAAGTTTCTCTGCAAGTCCAAGAGAACCTTATTTCTTGCAGAAGAAGCAGCAGCTTATGGGTTATTTTGGGGAGTGCGTTACAAATGCTCTTCCACTTGAACGAAAATCTCTTATTTAGAAACGCAAAAGGCAGGCTGCAAAAGTACAGAAGGAAGTCTTTTCTTTGTGAAACCAAGACACCTGGGGCCTATGCTGAGGTGCCAGTATTGGCCAGAATTCCTTCGAGGCTGGCAGAGGCTGCAGAGTTTGCCACTGGCCCTGAGCTGCATTTTGAGCCAAGTAGGAAAAGGTCAGAAGTGTTTGGCAGTGGGGCTAAAACGCCCGTGAATCCAGCCCCAGGACCTCAGTCACTTGCAGCAGGGCAGGAATGCTGGGAGGCTTGTGTCTGGCAGCTCTGGTCTACCTGAGGTATACGTGAGGGCTTGGCAGGTTGGGGCAGCACAGAACCTCCCATCAGCCAAGAGTTTAGTGCTGCCTGGGGCTTTCCTCCAGGCCCCAAATCCTCCTGTCTTGGGGGCTTTGTTCAGTTTTGGAGGTCAGCCTGGAGCAGCTATGTACGGTTTCACTATTGCCATCAGAGGATATCTATGTTGCCGGAAGCTCTTACAATAACTCTGTAAACATGAATGAACATGTTTCCCTGATAATGTCAAGTGAAAAATCCCGTATTTTTCCTTTCCTTAATGAGCAGTTCTTGCCCTTCAGTGTCTATGACCTGGAGCACATGTTATTACTGTCGGGTGACAGTGCTGTAATCCCATTCTTGTACTTGATTTATGAAGGCAGGGCCTAGGGCTGCACAGGGTCAAGGCGCTGTTATGCTAGGCACTGTATGGGCTCTTAATGAGGGAGAAAGCCTGTATCTCTGAGAGGATGGACAAAAGGTGGCAGTGAAAATGAAGACACGGTGGCTGAACCTGGATGGGAACTGATGTCTCCTGAACCCTGGAGTAACAGACCAGCTGCTAACTTTTGCTGCCGTTATAAATATTCCTGATTTTCCAAGCAGCTCTGCTGTGCTTCCAGCTCTGACGTCAGAGGAGCCGAACACTTTGCAGTTGTTCCACCTAATGGGATGTGTATAATGTCTGTGCTACTGGATGCACAGACATTATGGTGGATTTAAGTGATACATATGAACTTGATTATGGTTTCCTATGGGGAAAGAGCCACGTCTTCTGCTGTGCTGCAGGCATCATTCAGAGGATGCTTTTTTCCAGCAGCTCAGGTTGGGAGTGCCTGTGTGAATATAACCACCGTGACGCAGACAGCCAAACAATGGATGGGTTCAGCAATTAAATAGAAAAATCTGCTTAATTAAATTAAAACAAGCAAAAAAATGTATGCGTTGTTAATGACCTCAAGACAGATGCTGATGAGCTGTTTGGTGCCCCAAAGGTTAAAACCAGCTGCTTTTGCAGCACTCATGTAGACAGGAAACTGGGGCAGACAGCAAAGCATAACTTTCACTTTTAATGGGATCTCCCTTCTCTCCAAGAGGGAGACAGAGAAAATGGACCATCCAGCATTGGCTGTGGTTTTGTGTGGTCTATGAGCACGATGACGTGCAGGTCTCATAAGGTCTCCTACTCGAGGGGTGCTTTGTGAAGCATTTCACTGGACACGAGATCAGCCATGATGAATGTTGGTGGAGAGCAGCACCTCAGCTGCTTCCTGACATGTGGGGAACTGCAGAGCAACAGTGGTCTGCAAGTGCAGAGAAAGTGAAAGGGTTGATTGTCCATCCCCAGACAAGAGCTGGAGATTGCTGTCCTTCCCCTGCCTCTTTGACAAGAGCTACCCTAACCCCCACCCAATCCCCTTGGAAAATCATAGAATCATAGAATTGTTAGAGTTGGAAAGGACCTTAAGATCATCTAGTTCTAGCCCCCCTGCCGTGGGCAGGGATATCCTCCCTATTCTCTAACAACAGCACAGTACAGATGACCTGTGCCAATCTTTTCCTTTCCGGACCAGCCTGCCTCACATCCCCGTTATCTAGGTTTTGCCTATAAGAGCTACCTGGGCTGGAAAAACCCTCTTCCTATAGCCATTTTCTGCACTTTCTTCCCACGTCCATCATCAACAGCAGAATTTGGGAGAACTTTGGGGAAACCTAATGCCTGTCTTCTCTTTACTCTGAAAGAAGACTAAATTTAGGGAAGGAGAGAGGGCAGAGAAAGGAAGGAAGAACACATTCTCCTTCCCCCCATGATGTGCACTCTTGTTTTCTGCTCGCTTCCTTATTCTAAGCTCTTCCACTTCACTCTTTTTCCAGGTCCTTAATAGTTTCAGTAAATGTCAGGTCCACTCTCACTTAATGAAATGTACATGAAATGAACGAAGTGGAAAAATGGCCCACCCTGACTCCCTGCATTGAAACCAAGCTGCAACACATGCTATTTACCACCCAATCAGTTTATTTTTACCAGGTCTCTAGGAAATTTCCAGTAAACCAAACAAATTTCAATCCTATGATATTCCCACCTCACTTCAAGGGGGAACCCTGAGATGTTATTCAATCCTTGGAGCCATTTGTTTCACATGTAATCCCCAAACACTAACTAAAGGCAACATAATATGATAGGTATTTACAACATATCCATTATCTTATCAAAGCTTCAGGTACAGCTGTAAATAGCCTGTTCCATCTGGGCAATCTGCTGAGTTAAATGGGTTCTACTTTTAGAAGCAGGAACTGGAGGACATGTCCCATTTAAGCTCAGATTCACTTGCACCCGAGGGATGGAAACTCAAACAGTAGATCTCAGCCTCAGAGCAAGTCCATATTCTGTGAAATGCAGCTCCCTCCATCTGATGTAAAAAGCTGGGGTTGCAAAGATCATACTGCTCATATGGGAGCTTTGTTGACAGAGTCCTGTTAGCTGTTCACCAAGCGTAGAGAATTGCTGTTCCCTGGATGGGAGGTAATTTTGCACAGTCAGCCAAAGGCAAAATTAAATGCAAGGCTGAAGGCAGAAAGAAAAGAGACCACACTGGAAGCTGTGAGGAGAAAAGGAGGAGGCAGAGAGCTGGTGGATGGAGGAAAGAGGAAAACATGAAAAACAAGACCAGAGAAAGAGTAGTTGTTAGGAAGAAAGCTTTTCCACTGCTTCCCTGGCTACAAGCAGTCTGAATGGGACATGGTATTTGCTCCTTGCATGCTTCCACACAACATGCACCATGTGAGAACGACTGGCCTTCCACTCCAGGATCCCTGGCAGCAGGGATCTTCTAACAGTCTTGTACAGTGTCAGAAGGAAACAAATCTGTTAAACCTAGATGGAGTCAATAAGGTTAAAATAAAGCCTGGTGACGAGTCAGAAGAACTGGGTTGCATTAGGTCTGAGCTTGTCTAGAAGCAAATGGTATTTCAAGAAAGTAGAAGAAGGCTTTATCTCTGAGGCATGAGAAAGCAGCAGCCCGTTCCAGCATGACAACGATTGCTCTCTGGCCCTTAAGAAACATCCCAGAGGCAACTGTACAAGAGACCTCCTGTCAGGAGATGCTGTTGACCCTTTTTATAGTTTTGCTGGCTGAAACTAAACCTTGCTCATTAATGGTTGTTCAGCAGCTGACCTCAGAGCAGGTGATTTTTGGTGTCTGACCACAAGAGGAGGTTACTGCTGAAATGGACTTGAGTTGACAAGGACCAGAGACTCGTGCATCTAGTGAAACCAGCACTTGGAAGTGTTAACAAGCAGTGGGCCAGTGGTAGTGAATCTACTTAAAGATGCATACCAGGGCACAAAAAAACAGTGCCAGGGTAAACAGAAAGCAGAGAACAGATTAGTTTGCAATAAACATGGAAGCAATTGCAACAGAAAACAATGAGTCTGACAAAGGAGATTTAGTTACAAACTTTCAATAAAAACTTTCCATTTAACAAAATATGTTGCTTTTGGCAAGCAGCAAAACCATACAAACCCAAAGTACATTTATGCACGTATGGTTGAGGGGACAATGACTTTAAACTGCTAGGTTTGACGATGAGACAAAAACTGTGGCTTTTCAGGTTTCCATTTACACGTACCCAGTCAGGCTGGAGAGGAGGCTGCTTTGTGTCTTTGGGATGAGTTGGACACCCTCGAATTCTGAAATACTGTCAGTAATAGAGGAGACTTCCTATATTTACAAGTAAGACAAAATGGCAATGCACTCATATGCAGTCACACAAGATACAAAGATTCTGTGTTGCCAAACTACCTGGGATGTTTACAAAAGGGCAGATGCTACCCAGGATACAGAGAGTGGAGGAAGCCCAAGTCACACGAGTATCTGAGTTGAATCGAAGTTTACAAATGTAGATCTGTAACTTGTTCATTGAACAGATGCAGCCTTTCTTTTAAAAGAGCTGGTGGGTGGCCTTTAATGAGATAGATTAAAACCAACATAAATATACCCATAAATATATAGCGTGGGAATACCCAAGTGACTGTCAAACTGTGCAAGAATTGTCCTACGAGGACAGAGAGAAGTGGTAAAGTTTTCCATAGTTTGGGGTATTCACTGCATGAACAGACAGCAGCTGGACAAAGTGAAACCTGCAAAAACCAAATCAAACATCTCCTCACAAGTCTGAGATGATCAGAATAGGGTCAGAAATATGGGCTGAAAACAGCCCATAGCTGGATGTGGTGGTATAATGCCTAGCAAGTAGCTGAGAAAAGGGAATGGCAGAGAACCTCTATGAGAAACGCTGCAAAGCTGCTCCCCAGAGCAAGTAAGCACCTCATGAGGTAAGGTAATTGTGCAAAGAGAGGAAGGGGAAATGGGTCACCTTTGAAATGCAGACGTGGGAGGGAGGCATTTTAGGAGCACAGGTACCATGGGAGGTGACCTTTTGCTGTTCTTTCTGCTTCTTATGTAAGACAAAATGGCATCACTGCAGGGACAAACGGCTTTTGTACTGTGTGGCAATGCCACTTAAGTAGCCAGCAACCGCTGCCCGCAGCAGACACTTGGGATTTGAGCTCATGGTCACTGGTGAATGGGTTGCATTGAGGACACCAGTTTTACGTGATGCTCATTTGCAGGAGGTACAAAGCCAGATCCCTCCCACGACAGATATTCTGAGTGAGGGGTTTTCCCTCAGCAATGGGTTCCTTTGGTGGCTTGTGCCTCCAAGGTCAGCCACAGAGCAGGGTGGGCAGTCAGACGGGGAAAACAGGAGAGTAAGCTGTCATATTTCACCTTATTTGTCCCCTTCCTAGGGCTGACAGTGTCATTGTTCACTCTCAGCCCTGCAGTGCGGGGCCAACCTTAAGCTTGTCCCTTGTGAGAGGTTTTGAGGGGGCTTCTGGGGGACTGCAGGGCTTAAACAGGACAGTGGGGGGCATGGGGTGGAACTGATGTGAATATATGGCTGTCAGGTCTGTGCCTGAGCAAGGGTATTTTGAGGGTGATGGCGTGGCCTCAGTCTGGAGTGGTGTCTGGAGTGGGAGGAGCTCCGGCTCCTCTCTGAGACACGGAAGAAGGTCTGTGCGTGCAGGGCATGGCAGGGAGAGGCACGAAGGTAATTTGCAAAGGGTGGCCAAAGCATAAAAGGGAGCTGTGTGGCGGAGCCAAGGTGACGTGTGCTTAAATAGCGGACGTCAGCACGCAACACAGTCAGGTCCTTCATGGGGTAACACAGGGAGCTCTTTTAAACGCATACATACATGCACGCACAGAAATAACAATTTATGGTTGTGTCAGACGCACGTCTGGGCTGCTCATTAAAATTAATGAGGTAACGTCTCCAAGGCATTCTGAAACGGATGCTTCCCAGAGAGTGCGGGAAAGACCTCTATCACGCTGAAATGGCTGCTTAGCAAAATCAATTGCAATTTCTACTTTCCATGACCGCGCATCAAACTCATGCCATGAGTATCAGCTACTGTTTAAACCTACAATGCAACCGACCTTTCTTCAGACACTTTTGTTACAAGATTAAATAGCCAGACTCACACTGCAAATATACGTAACGTGATCTGTCCAGAAGAGGTACTGGACTCTTCCGGTTTCTTATCGTTTGTGGACTTATATGGAGGTGGGACTTGATTGTTATTAATACTTTTTATCTTTTCTTTTGTCTACAGAAGCAAAGAATTGAGGGAACATGTAACAGCAGAATGGTGTGCAACTGCTTGTCCTGATGACTGCCTGCACCCAGGAACTGAACCCATGACACCTCAGTCTTCCTGCTCATCTGTTGTCTGCAAATAGCTGTGGAAGTCCCAGACAAAATGGGTGTCCTGCTCCCTCCCTGCCTTTCCTTTAACCAGCGGCTGTTCTATGAAGAAAAGAGAAGCTTGTTTAACCCAGCATATCTGGACAGCAGACATTTATTACTTAACTGAAACTAGTAACTTTTCCATGGCAGACAAAATGGATGATCAATACAAACCCATTTGACAAAATACTTTTTCCAATTTTTTATTTGAAAGATTTGGGGTTTTGTTGCAGTACTTTGTGTTAAAGTTGTAAGGCTGGTCACTCGGTTAGGAGATGCGAAGCATGAAGAATGTCTCTGCCTTGTGTTCAAGGCAGCTCTCTGGTTACATGAGCATATACTATATTTTGGTATGACTTTTGCCTCCTTCAGCACATAGGGCTGGCCAATCCAAGTAGGACTTGGGCTGCAGAAAAGGAACCTACTCTGGGTCAACTACCCTGAGTGCCACCAGTGTCACTGATGTGCCTGTCTAGAGTAGTGAGGAGTGTCTGATAGGTGAGGCAGAGGGATGCTCTGCTGGAGAAACACACTGTCTCCTCCCTGTCTAGGCAGCAGTAGAGTCCACTCAGACTTTCTCTATCACTCACTGTGTGCCGTGTTTTTTCCTGTAGATAATATTTGTTGCAGTGCTGAGCATGCGCACCTGGAGGGGAAATCAGCGGGAGCTGCACACTGAATGTCTAAAATGCTGTAAGCTTGCCAACAGCTTTGGGAAATTCATTTTGGCACCCACAAATAGCAAGGAACTTTTGGCAACTTTGATCTTTCTCTTTTATTATGGGGCAGCACCGTCCCCTTTCCTATGCATGCTATGAAGAAACATGCATTGATTTTTTGAAGTTCTCTGACTTGAGAGTAAGACCACAAGGAAATGCAGTAATGATGTTTACAGAGCTGCTTCTGGAAAACAGGCCTGCACACCACGCACCGGGTAAGGAAGGCAAATAGCTGACTTGAGTGACTGTGCATACAGTTAAAGCAGAGGAAGCCCTGTGGAAAAAGAGTACGTGTTCGTGAAATTAAGTGCTGTACAGTGCCATATGCTCAGGGTTGTGAATATAGATTGCAGAGGCAACATGAAGTCTGTAGACTTCACATCATTCACTGGATGCATGTTTGTTTACTGTAGTTGTTTGTTTGGAAAACTTGAAGTGGACAAGGGGTAGACCTCCAGTACTGGAAGGATATTGTCTTTCCCACCAGCTGAACATCTTCCCTATGTCTCCTCCCTACCTCATGTGCTTTGGGTTTCAACGTTACTTAAATCACAGGATAAATAAATGTCTTCATAATGAAAATCCTTAATCAAGATGCCCTGTTCTGTATTTAATAATTGGTCCTAACCCCCCTTGTGCCTCTGGATTGGCTTGTTGGCTACTTGCTGTTTTGTTAGTTCTATCTCAACCTCTGCTTTACTGCTTGAAAGAAACAGTCTGGAGTTTATATTGACTTTACCAATCCATGTCTTTCAGGAAACAGAAGATGCCAGTCTCCCTCTCTGCATATTTTCAAAGACAGCGCAGAGCCTCTTCAACCAATGATATTCCGATGATATCTTTGTAATTTCATTTAAGCTGGAAAATTGTCTAGCAATATATATCATCAGTATATTTGAGTTTCATTTTGTGTCAAACAGTTTGATAAAATTAAACTGGACCTGCTTTCTGCAAGTGTCCTGGATATTTTCCATCCATCTTGTAATTGTAACATCTATTTATTGTACATTAAAAAAGAGGCAAAGGAGAAATCTCTGCTACCACCTGTAGTCTGAATGTCACTGAACCTTGTCCCGCTTCTCCAAGCTTATGAAGATTTTAGTAACATCAGATACCTGGGAGCCTACAGTTGTTTCATTAATAACTCATAAAAATGCAATAATGCTTGAATAAAAGAAGCATTTCCGGATTTCCTAACCCAAGTCAGTACAAATAAAATTGACATAGAGCTAAAAGTGATCCATCTTCCCATCTGGTGAGATGCTGAGCACAAGTACCTTGGCCATGCTCATCTCTGAGCCCTGCTGCCTGCTTTGGGACTGGGCTTGCTTGTTCTGCTCTCTTTCTCCCATCCTCAGAGGTATCTTCTAGCACAGAGGATATCCCCTAGCACTGGCCTATTTGATCTGATGAAAGAATCAGCTCGGTTGCTTTCAGAGCCAGAGGGAAGGAGGAGAAAAGACGAGAGGACCAGAGCTTGGGTATTTCGTTCCTATGCAGCTGTGTTTCAGAGAAACCCTCAGGCCCTCTCTGCAGAATGGCAGACCTGTGCCTTGGCAGCAGCCCAGGACCCATGCCTGATTATTTCCTATTTGAATAAGTGCTCTGGCACAGGGTGTGGCTGCTGGCAAGACATCTGGGAAAGGATCTTGGATACATCAGCAGCCCAGTTTCCCAGGGAGAAAAAGCGTGTGGACTGTTGTGTGGCAGAGCCACAGGCTACAAACAGTGTTTGTGGCTTTGAGTCCAAGGCAAACAGACCCTAAAAAGCATTCTGGCTATGTGTCCACATTACCAGGCCAGCCCTGCTGGCAGGGGAGCCAAGGAGGAGAAATCATGTCTCGGTTGTATTGTCACTGTGCTCACCATGGTACCCAGGCACATTATGCCTTCAGAGGTAGAGGGCTGCAGACAGCATGGGGAATAAACAGTGCTTGCTCTGAGGAGAGAATGATTTGCCTGTCAGCCAGCTCCTGCTACCATGCTCCCATGCCTTTAATTCCCCAAGCAATCTGTTCTCCAATCTGCCCTTGCTAGGGCTCAAACACTGTTAGACTGCCCACGGCCCCTCTCCTCACTCCTGAGAGAAGGTGTTAGTGGGAGTGAGGATGAGATGCTGTGGCTGGAAATACTCACCTGGCCACATGGCAACTCCGTTTCCTGGCGGTGGGTGCTAGGGACCGGTGCATGCCACAGAAACCTATCGACCTGCTCAGCTGGTTCTGGGATGACCTGAGCCAGTGCACACACAGTGGTCAGTAGGCATCACAAGACACCCTCTGGACTGAGACACCCCGCCAGAACAATGAAGCATACTAAGGTTAGTGACTTTCTCAAGCCAGCGGCTGGGAGATATCCAAGGAATGCAATGGGAATATGACTCTGCTGGGATGCTGCCAGCAACTTAGGATCACATGCCTACATGACGTTTAATATGCCATGCAGTGCCTCTGGGCATCTGATGCCAAGCAAGGCCTTCAGCCCAGGGCCAGGTGCTACATAGTGAAGAATTTGGAACAGGGAGCCAGGGTGGGACAAGCAGCCTCCCCTATCCAAAGATTTCCTGCTGTGCCTTGCCTGTGGGTTCCTCTGTGCACGCTAGCAAGGTCCTGCATGAGGTTGTGGGGTCACCTCTGGCTTTTAAACATCTTGTTGGTGATTATATCCAATGACCACCATTTCCTTTGCCTGAGGGTATTCCAAGCGAGACCCAGATCTCTTGGGGAGGTAACATGTCCATGGAGCTAGAGCTAAGTCACTGTGGGCAGGTAATTGGAAGATATTCTTCTGCCTTGCTACCTGCTTTGGGGCTGAGCTGACTTGTTCCGTTTCCTTTCCCCCAGCCCTCAAGAGAGATTTTGTCTACAGTGTCTGGGTTATTATCAGCTTTGTTAAATGCATTTTACCCGAGGCTGACAGCACCCTCTTCCGTCCCTCCAGCAGTTCCTTTTATACCATCAAAAGGCAATGGGTGCATCATCAAGAGGCAATGTATATATTATCAGGCAACTGTTTAGCTAAATTATAAGATTACCTCAACTTAAATGCATATTTCTGGTGCTTGAAGCACCAGAAGCAAGTTTAATACTTTCAACCTGATGAGCCTGAATGCTTGATATCCGCATCAAAATGAAAATAATTCTTCCCTTCCAAACGTATTTTTGAAGTCTTGTGATTTCTGCCCAGACTTTGGCTTTTGGGTGCGTGAGCTGTGCTTTTTAGATGTTTGTGGGTGGCAGGAGCACAGATTCCCAGGAAAGAATTCTCAACAGACAGAGAATAACCTTCTCCATTATGTGATTGCCCTGGAAAGTGCTTGTAAACACAGAATATCATTTAATACAGGGTAGGAGGAGAAGTTTCTTCCTTTTGTTAGGCTGTGAATGACAGGTTTTTCTCCCGACAGCCCCATGACATTCAGGGCTATGAAACTGTGCTCTCTAATAAATACAGACAGGAGGTGCCCAGAGAAATGCCTCTAGTGGAAGCTTTTGGTCTGGTCACCGTAATTTTTTTTAAGTCACGTTAAAGCATTAAAACATAACATGAGCCGAAAAGGATTTGTTAGCTATCTTGGATCAGGGACTATTGTACCAGACTGGTTTTTTTTTTGCAGGTCTCAGCACCAGGGAGGCCAAACTCCTAAGGTTTCTTTCACAGCAATAATACATATAAGAAACCCTGCCTAGTGGGCTGAGAGTATAATATCCAGGAAAGCTGGTGCCACACAAAAGACATTGGTGGCAAAACCGTGGCTGCAGTGAAGAAGGATTAGAACAGCAAGCTTTAGAAGATCATAGGTGTGTTAAGATCATAGGTGTGTGGTAGATGTCTTTCTAGATCTGTGGTAAGGAAAGTCTGCAGAGTAGAGATTAATTACCACAGAAAGAGTTAAATAAGCTCCACCAGAGGCAACAGAGAAGGAGAAAACCATGACAAAGTGGTTTTGTTAGCTTTGACAGTCAACATGTCATAAAAAGGGTGAAGTATTTGTAAAATTCTGAATGACAGAAGTCCACAAGGTGTGTCATTTTAAAATAGACACAGGAGCACAAACAGAGCCCTGCACAATGTTAACAGAGTTCACGGAAAGTAGATGGAGTAAAATCCCATTGCACAATAGAAGGGTATCCAGAGTGCGCAGTCCTGTCAGCCTGCCAACAGTGTCAGCTTTGGGTATGTTACAAAGAAGCTATGCCCTATAGACATTTGTACTGTGGATGCTGCTGCTGCTTGGGTAGCCAGCTCTAAAATAACGTAACGGCTGGGCACAATTAAAGAAACAAAGGAAAAAGGGCTTGACAAAACCCTTACTGTAACAGACTACAGGCAAGTTTTCTCAGGTCCAGGGGGATTATTGCACTCAGTTGCAAAAGGACATCCATGCATTAATACCTGGAAAAGCTCCACTGACCATCCTGGCTGGACTATGGGTGAAACAGAGCTTAGGCAAGAAGAAGAAATCAGAAAAACTCCAGAGACTTGGGAAATTATGGAGAGGCAGTTTTCCCAAAGGACTTCAAGAGAACTGAGCCTTTGCTTAAATCTGAGATAATTGAATGCAGTAACATCATGGCATTGTATCCCCACAGTGCAGCTCCTGTGAAGCCAGCCCAGCAGGGAGATCCTCAGGCTGGGCACAGTTGTGTTTGCTTCAGCGATGCGAGTGCCTCTCTGCATGGGGTCACAATGAAGCTCTGGGAGGGACATGCCAGCTCACAGATCCCATCTGTCCAAAGCCGGGTACCTCCTATTGCTAAAATTATAATCTGGCTGCTAGCGAAGAAGCTCTGTGAATAAGCAAGTATTTGGTGATCTCCTTCAGGCTGTTCACTCCTTGCATTTGGCAGGACCTTGTGTGTATTACTGTGGCCGTTTTGGATGCACACTTTCTCCCTTTTGGCAAGTTTTGCTGTGAACTCAAGAGAAAAGCAGGAAACCCATTCTCAGATTCTGATTAAAAGAAATTTTAAAGGCCACGACAAGCTGCTAGAGGGAAAATCTGTCAGAATGCTGATTTTAAGAGAATCAGTTGATGCCAAAATTCAATGCAAAAGGACAGATGCTTTGATGTTGGTAAACCAGTTCTTGGTCCTTAGAAGGATGGAACTACAGGAATACAAAGCATTATTATTAAACAAAACACTGAGTTATTCAGAGGCATAAACCAAGGGATTACAAAGGGGGAGGCCTCAGACCTTCCTTGCAACAGCACACCAGTGCCTCACTTTTGAATGCCCTTGGAAAGCTGATGACCTTCTCAGCCAGGGGAAGGCTGATCTAGTTCATGTATATGTTCCTGAGCTCTTGGGCTATTTATCCAAAATGCTAAATTTACAAGACACTCTCCAATGAAAAGAATAGGATCCGTGTCTGTGTGAGGCTCCTTAGCTGAGAAAACAAACAAAACAAATAGAAAAGAATGCCTTAGGAAATGTGCTGTGGTCTTTAAAAGGATATGTCAAACCTCTGTGTACTTCTGGGTTTTCTTAGCTCTCCTGTGCATCTGCTGTGACTCCAGAAACAATGCTAGGAGCCCCCTTCACCACCTTCTTCCCCCTCTATCTTACCCCACTCTTCTGCTCAATGGCTCCTCTTGGGATGCAGCAGTAACAGGGACCCTACGCCCAGATCTCCAGTGGCACAATCAGGGATATCCACGCAACAGAGTCGCCCTCATCTTTGTGAGTTGATGGGGTCCCGTTTGTTTCACTGACACTTCACAGCTCCTTGGGAACCTTTCCAGGAGGTTCCTGACAGTGTCCAGAGGACCTGTCACTAGAAAGCACTTCCCAGCCTATGCCAGAGGTAAGTGGAGTTTTTTTTCCTGTTTGCACTGTGGAGTTCACAGTCCAATTTACAAGCCCCTCTGAGCTATTAGTAGTACAGTCGATAAGCTGGGAAACATTACAGAAGCTGCTCCCTGCATCTGTGATTTATGCTCCTTGCTAAATATAAAGCTCCCAAGGCTCAGCACATCAATATTTTGGAATGGAGCACATGGAAATATTTGATGGATTTGGAAGAACAGATCTCTGTGGCCAGTCTTTCACACTTGCCCTTTTGTGAGCGATCTGTCTTTCCTTGCAGCAGACAGTGGAATTTGGGCACAACAGCTGGAGTTTCAGTATCTCCACATGCTTTATTTGTGAGGGAGCCTGGATCTGAGCCATTCAGGCACTGCCCATCCACAGATGAAACTGTACCGTCAGCACTGCAAGAGCCTCTCTGAGCTCTGAGAAGCTGTGTGGAGCACATACCTCCCACTCCAAACTGCAGACTCCACACCATAGGCTTAAAGGCATCTCTGTAGAGCGCAATGGGAAACATGCTGTGCTACGGGGCTTACACATCTTCTCCTGGCTGTGCATTGAGATGGTGCTTGCTTAGCTGAGAGGCTGATGTTCCTATTGTGGCTTTTTAGGCTGCATCTCTTACAGAGTAGTAACAATGTCCACTCAACCCTATTAGCTCCAAGTCTTCTTATAATGGTTAAACCTGGAACACAGAAGGTGGGATGTACCCATTCAGAGAAAGGAAAAGTGGCCAGTATAGAGCTGCCACCAAGCAAAGACTCCCTGCACTGCACAGGGCAAGCAGAGCATCCAGTGCATCCGCAAACTATTTTGTGCGTTGTAGGCTTATATCCCCAGCTACTGTAAACCTTGTCAGCTTTGCTGCAGTCAAGGGATTTTTTCCAGATGAGAATCTCGTCTTGGGTGGAGCTATGCCAGACCTGCATCACCCTGGATATGCATCTAACAAGCAGTGTTTCAGGTCTACCACAGAGGTATCCAATATTTTTGAGAAATGTCTCAATGCAGTGCTCATTTTATCGGCATGTGGTATGCTGTTTTCATCAGAGGAGGAATGCAGCAAGAGGAAAGGCATGTGGCATTTTTAGTAGGTCTGTGTGGCAGATGTCCTCTGACCTGTCAGACAGTCAAGCTGAGCCACAGTTTAGGAACTCCAGTGCAACAGAGCGCACCGTGAAAAACACAAAAATGCTCTCAAAATCAGAAGAAAAAAAAATTGAAACAGCAACCCTTTTACAAATCCTTTCACAGTTCCCTTTTGTGCATTCTTTAGCATCTAACATTTATTTTGGAGTGGGGCAGAGAGGTGGATTGGCTGCTTGCCTGCCTTCTGGGGTGGAGAGCTTTGCATAAAAGGAAAGAAAAGAGAACATCAAAACCAGATTGAGGGGAAAACAAAGTCACCTCTTTGCAGAGTGAGCTTACAGTTTTGTGCAAATCCAGGATATAATGGTTATTTTCCAGCTATTACTATTCTGAATCTGTCCTGCTGAATAGCCTAGTGGAGTGGCCATGACAGAGTAAGAATGCATATGCTTGTTCTCGTAGAAGGAAGGCTGAATTTTAACGTATAAGGTGCATGTGGCTAGTCCTAATGTGTAATAAAGCATGGGTACTGGTTTCCTTGCATGATTCTCCATAATATGTGAATGAATCACTGCTTCCCAGCACGCAGGTTTGAGCTAGCAGTGCAAACCTTTTGTTCTAGCTGATTGAATTTGTCTGATATATTTGATTCTGCAGCATACCATAGTGTGTCTGAGATAAGATCTGGTTCAGCAATTGCCCTGGCAGGGAAAGTCAGATTGCAGCCTGGAATGCCAGCCCTGGGAAGGGGGGCCCTCCTGAGAGTGTGTCTCTTGAGGAGCATAATAGTATCTTTCTGGTCATCAAGCCTACCATTAAACAGCTAGACAACAGTTGCCTTCTCCAGCAGGAACACGTATACCCTGTGCACCACCAGACATAAGACGTAGTATGGCTGTGGGACACCTTCTAACGTCCTGAAAATAGCTTTCAGAAAAGGGTCCGTAACTAATGTAAAGAAGGACCAAAAGGCACAAGCACAAAGTACAAGAAAGCAAGACTTGTGGAAGAGCTTGTGTAAGGCTCATTCTCTATCCTCTTGCACTAGCAAGGGACTTGTTAAGTAAAACTTCAGTAATGCTCAACCTTTCTCCTAGAGAGTTGTACCAAACCCCTGCAGTGAGCCTTAGCTGCAAGAGTCCTTACAGCCACCTGTCTGTTGAGTAGTGAGAGCAAGGCCACACAATCAATCAGAAGAGTTCTAAACTTTCACATGAAATACCCAGCTTCCTCCTACCATGCCTTCATCCTGCATTTTGGCTTGGGTGCTTGTTGCTCTACAGTTTGATGAGTCTCCAATTCCCCTTTCCCACATAGCAATCTGCCAGCCAAGGCAGGTACAACTTTGTCTCAAAAATGTCAAACTGAAAATCATATTACAAGCAATGTCAAACTGTTGTGTTTATACAGCCATCTCTGCTTCTAGTCACTATCACTAAACAAAAAGATCCCTCTTCAGAGCCATAAAGAGTTCTTTGCTTGCCAGATCATGAGAACCAGGTAGTTACACAATCACCTCTTCAGTAAAAACTGCAGCAGAAGGAGAACCCTTCCAAAGCTAAGAACTGCAGAGCTTTGAAATAGAGAGACTCAGGTTTTTAAGGTTAGAAGGGAATCATTTAGTTTTATCTCACACATGCCACAAGCTACTGAGCAACCTTGAATTTGCACTTCCTTGGATTACAGTGGAGCTTTTATGTAACAGACAGCCTTGACTGAAGATTTTCCATGGCAGAGAACTCATCACAGCCCTCAGTACATTGCCCCAGTAGCTCACTGACTGCTGCCTTGCCTTTAGCTTGCCTCTTTCCTTGCCAGATATAAGATCTTTGTCTTCACATGCTTTTCAGTCTAGTGGATAACTGTCAAATTTCTAAAGATGTTGATCAAAACATCCCTTTCTTTTTTTTCTTTTTTTTTTTTTTTGTGGCAATCCATGAAAATCTACCTATTAGTGGCCTGTTAATCGTTTAAAGGGTGCCTAGTACTACATATTTCCTTAATAAAAATATTGTGTGATACCAAGCCAAATGCATCACAGAAGCTTAAGGAAATCACATCAACTCTTCCTTCCACTGTCTGAGTCTGTAAATCTCCTAAATCTGAGAGTACAGTTTAACCTGACACAGATTCTTCTCATGGCCCTGTGAGTGAGCAGCAAGAGAAGGAGCTCCTTTCAGGAAGTTGTCTTCTGAGGACTGGCTATGCCACCTCTACCCTTTGATTAACAGTGTTCAAACATTCTGTGCAAAGCACACCTCTGTGTACTTAAATGTTGTACATATTCATGAAAAAATAAACTGTGGCATCAAGTCAATCAAAAGCTTCTGATTACAGAAGACCGTATTTTTAAGGAACTGGAATGTTTTGAACATCTGGTTCTTAGGGCCAAAGGTTATTCAGTTGCAAGATCTTCTTCTGAGAGTCCAAGAAAGCATCCTGAGAAACAGGCCCCAGAAGGCCAATGCGTGTCCAACCAGGGAAAACTCAATCAGGGACATTCACTATTACAAACTTCTTTCTCCTATCTAATATACAGTGTATTTGGTTTCTTCTTGGCTTATCGTATTTCTCCCATGAGTCAGTCTGGGCATGTTTTGTGACTTTACAGTGGTGAGGACCTTGAACGCACTATTCTGAAAATAATTCATAGTTTGGACACAGTTGGGTCCTGCAGTCTACATATCACCAACTCACAATTTCACATCTTGTTAGCCTTGCCTTGAGCCCAGGCAAGATTGTGCTCTTAGGTCGAAGAATAATGTCCAGACAAGCATCTGGCCTTGATTTGAAGACATCAAGAGACAGAGCACCTGCACTGGCTGCGTAGTAGCTAAGCACCCGCTCTGTAATCCAATTTATCTGGCTTCAGCTTTCAGTTGTAGATCCTTGATCTTCCTTTCCTTCTGGCTTACAGAGGCCTCATGTCTTTAAATCTTCTTTCACTCTGGCTTTAGATAGGAAAAACAAATAGAGCTCCATAAGAAAGATACTGATAACCTGGCAAGAATCCATCAGAGGACCACTAAAATAGCTGGCAGCTGGCACATATACAGTGTGTGAAGAGAGGTTGAGGGAACTGGGATTGCTCAGCCTGGAGAATTGAAGGCTAAGGGGAAGCTGCTTGCTGTTTTCCACTGCGTAATAGGTGGTGGAGACAGGCTTCTCATGAAGGGTCACTGTGAACGAATGAGAAGCAGTGGCCATGAATTACAGAAAGGGCATTTTCTCACTGGACATAAAGTTTTCACTGTGGAAAGTGGTAAAGCACTGGAGATTTTCAAACCTTATGTAGAGCAGGTTTCACAGGATCGTGGCCAGGCAGGTTTTTAATATCTCCAGAAAAGGAGACTCCACAACCTTTCTGGACAGCTTGTTCCAGTGCTCTGTCACCCTCAAGAGGTTTGCTCCATTTTCAGATGGAATTTCCTGTGTTTCTGTTTGTACCTGTTGCCCCTTATCCTGTCTCTGAGCATCACTGAAAACAGTCTGGCCCCATCAGCTTGACACACACCCTTAAGATATTTGTATGTATTATTAGCATTTGCTTCATTAAATATGTGCTGTTTGAAGGGCCTAATTTATCAAGCAATACAGTCAGGCAGTATGATTGCCATGCCTTCAACACTCTTTACCCATGTGCCAACCTTTGTGTCATCAGCAAATGATTACCAGTGGTAATTTTGAGCTCGTTCCTCATTGATGAAAATGTTGATGAGCCCAGAGCCTACTACCACTCTCACCAGCAGCACATCCTCCTTCAGCAAGAGCTCTCTGTTGACAGCTGCTTTAAATCTGTCAGTCATTTTGTTCTTCATGCCATTTCACCTGAGCTTTCCTGATGTTTGGTTATGCTAATTCATAATCAGGCTGTTATGTGGTGCTAAGGGAGATACTTCATCAAGGACTATCATATAGCAGTTGACTAGTGACTTTACTGGCCATTCCTGTAAACTCATCAAAACAGCCCTATTACATTTATATAATGAGACATACATTCCACAATGCCATGCTATGGGAAGTAATTGTTTGGTTTTG
The DNA here is from genome assembly GCF_034315485.1 of Pezoporus occidentalis. NCBI lineage: Eukaryota > Metazoa > Chordata > Aves > Psittaciformes > Psittacidae > Pezoporus > Pezoporus occidentalis. The sequence goes on from NW_026915376.1 coordinate 4,335,711, forward strand.
GGTTTTTTTTTTTGGCCTTTTATTCTTTATCAGTTGAGTCCCATGTCAGTTTTTCCATTTTGCTTGGACTGGTGTTTGGGTAAGTGATCTACAGATATCTTGCTCATCCAGCTTGCCCTGTTTGAACTGGCATCACATTAATGTCCCTTCCATTTTCTGGAATCTCCTGTTTCACAAGAAACTTTCAAAATTAATCCCAATGGGCCTCAGCTAACAATTTTATTATTCCTGAATGCAGATTATTTGGGTCTGCTTGTTTAGAAATGCTTTGTCTTTAACAGGCATTTGACTTCCAAAGAGGTTTAACACCAAAGCAGGAATACTTACTGAACCACTCCTGCCTCTTCATGTTATCATTCCTGCTTTTCTATCTTCATCCAGTAATAAACCTAAGTGATTACTGCAGTTTCCTTTGTTCTGAATAGTCTTCTGAAAATGTCCTTCTAGTTGCCTTGGGTCCCCCTGGCCTTGTATTTTCCCCTAGGTATTCACAGTCTAAACCCTTCACTTTTAAACTCTGAAGTGTAAAAGAAATCTATTATTTTCTCACCTGTTTATTGAGGGTTTTTTTTTAATTTTTATTATTTATTACTACTCTCATCTTTGCTACAAAGCTTTTGTCAAATGTTGCACTCGTTCTTTTTTGCGGGCTTGCAGCTGTTGGCCATCTAATACAAATTTCCTGGACATTCTTACTTTCATTCACGTTTTTTTCTGTCTCAGTTTTTTCTCACAAGCAGGTTAATTCCTAATTTAATCTGGGTTTGAGAAAATAGTTCTTTTGAAGTCTGGGTGCACATTTAACTGTTAGGGGCAGCCCTCTGTTTGCCAATATTGAATATAATCAGGTCATCCTCACTGTTCCCTTGACAACTGTCAACTCTCAGCCCAGTAATTAGTTCATCTTTGTCAGAATGAAGTCCAGAAGAGTTACCACATGATGGCTCCTTGTGTTAGAAAACAGCCTATAGTTTTCCCTAAATCAGGATGCTTTCCAGTGGCTGCCTGGAGCTTCCAGTATATGGAAGTCCCCTGCAACACCGTGTTTCTTTCCATGCATTTCTCACAGAGGCTGTACATTAATTCCTATTCCATGGACTCTATCTTTCCTAAGCAAGTTAGAACCAGTAATTTTAACATTTCAATCATGCAAATTGGAACCAGCAGATTTGAGTAATGTTGATTATATCACATTTCTTCTTACTAATGAGAATTTCCAATTCCTTTTGCCTGCTGCCCAGACTCTTAATGGCTACATAAAAACAAATGGAAGCCTTCTTCTCTCCACATTCTTTGTCACATGATTAAATCATTTTGCAACATGCCAAGCTTGTTTGTAGTTCTTTAACCCACAGTTCTTGCATTGTGTAACGCCTTGACTGCTGCTAGACTCAGGCTAGGAAGATTAGTTCTCCCTCCTCACCAGCAATACGCATGTCATCCTGTTTATAGAGGGGATGTAACCTAGTGCCCTGCAAAGCCCAGACATTCAGCGTCACCTCGCTCAGCTAAACAGTAGTCAGTTCAACCTTGCATTCTGTCACTGACAGGGCTAATGGGATTGTCAGTAGGTTATTTGAACCGGGTCTTCTTTGAGTCCCTCAAATCTTCTGCTATCTGCGCTGCTCCATGTGACGTTGAATTAGGAATTTCCCCATTTACAGTCATCAATGAGACTTGCTAGTAGAATGCACAATCCAGTACCTATTCTGCAGTTATCCCTGTTATTTTCTCCAGGGATATGACTTACCACCTCATTTTCTTCATGCCAATGTCTTCATCCATTTCGCAATTTGATTTCCTTGGTGAGTTCAAGAATCCTTCTTAGTTCATTTTGCAGTTACTGTCAGTATGTCCCTGAACAAGTTCCTGACTATTATTTTTTTTTGTTTGAAATTCTTTCTTCTCAACACCCTCAGTTTCATGGAACTTGTTGTAAGTATCCACGCACAGTACTTCATGCCATCCACATGTAGGACTGAGCTTGGATTTAATTTGTGTAAACTTAGAAAGTACAGTCAAATCGTGATTATTTGGATGCAGGGAACCACTAGTACGGTCACTGATCAGTTCTTCTTTGTTGAGATCAGGTAATATATGAAATTACTTTATAAAGCATGCAAAAATTTCTGAATTGAGAGATTTTCACTTGTAGTTCTGAACAGTGCATGGATAACGGTATATTAAGACTAGCACCTTATGTCTTTCTGATTGAAGTATCCCAAAACGCTTGCTGGGATAACTGGTTACTAACATCTCAAAAGAAAATTTAGGCAAGCTCATTTTGGGTAAGTGGCTCCAGTTGCTTTTAAGGAGGTGCCATTTCCAGAGTGCAGCAGAACTAAGTTGTGCTGGCAGCAGTTTTTGTCTGGTCTGGCTAGAGTGTTTGTTTAAATTCAGAGTTGTTTCCTGAACCATTTGTTAAAAGCTGTATCATCACACTCATCACTGGACTGCTGCCTCTCCTGAGAGCTGTAGTGTCCGTGGCCAGTTTGACTGAATGGTTACTCCTCTTGCCTACCTACCCAGCACCACACATGAAACTCCACCCACATGGGAAGGGGCTGAGTACCTTCTGGATCCCTTCCTTTTCAGTCAGAGAAGCTGTTTTTTTGTCTCCATCTCCCTTCATTCGCTGATCCAGACCCAGGCATCCCCAGACCAAATAGGGAAAAAGTCCTCAGCCCCACTCTATCCTTGGAGTAAACCATTAGGTGGTTTGGGGTGGCTGCTGCCTGTATCAAGGAGGTAGAGAGGATAGTTCAGACCTTTCTTTGAAGTCTCAGCACAAGAGACCCTATACTTCTCTGGGGCAGCTTTCCTATCCCGTAGAGGAGCAAAGCCAGTGATGATCAAGATGCACGCACATTACTTTGCTGTATTCTCTCCTTGCAGAATCTAATCCCTTCATGTGATGGGAATGTAGTAAATCATGATAAGGATGGAGCACTGAATCAGCTGAGGAAGATCCTGGGACAGAATCTCAGCTCATGCATTTAAACGACTGTAATACGAAGGACCCATTCATGCAGATTGAGAATCTGGCCCCTTGGATGTTGGTAGCAAGATAACAGTATGAGGTAGTTTGTCTCATTCTGGCTCTCCTCTCCAGAATGTAACATGACAATAACTCCCTCATGTCAGGAAGTCCCTCCTGAAGGTATCCTTTCACTGTCCTGCTGAATTAGTGGCATCTGAGGATATGATCTGAAGGTCTAATTTGAAAAAAGTCTGATTTTGGAAAAGAAAAAACAAAAAAAAAACCCAAATAAACTAGATTTGAAGCTGAGTTTGTTTCAACTGGGCATTTGCTGGTGAATCTAGAGGGTGTGTAAGACTGGCCTAGCCTCAGGTGTGGAATGAGACTGTGGAAACGTAATTGCACTTCCAAGACTTCAATAGGTCTTTGAGGCTATTGTCTTGAAGCTGCAACACATGTGCACAGTGACCCTAGAAGGACCTGGATCCTGGCTGTTGATAAATGGCATTATTTAATTTATTTATTTGGTTTTCTGCCTGTTGCAACATTGGCCAGGGAAACCTGCCCCACCAGTTTTGCCATTGCAATTCTCCCATTCATTTCTAGATTCCAGCCGCACTATAAAGTCAATAGTAGTCATTGAAACAATAATGGGAGAGGAGGACTAGGATTAGAGACAGAGCCCATCTCTCACCAGTAGACATGTGACTCCAAGGCTAAGTGTTGGCTTATAACTATTATTAACAAAAGGAACCTGGGAAGGAAATGTGATCTTCCCTTTGTGTGGTGTGCATGGTCTACTCTTGAATATGCTTCCTGGGAAGAAGAAATAACCCTCTTCACAGTGGAGAAAGGCAAAGTCTTTCAGCTGAACCTGTGGTTTTCATTTGTCTGGTTTCTGGATGACTGCATTACGTTATGGAAAAATTTTTGCAGTTTTGAAGCCCTTTTGTGAAGATCAGAAATGTTAGCTGGGTGAAGAAAAATAAATCAAAATTGTTGCCATTATCCCTTCCCCAACCTCAGTTTGCTCTAGCAAGAATGTGACTGATGAGGAATTCCCTGGCTTTATTGCGAAAAGTATCAAATGGGAGACTATATCCATTCCCTTCAACATGGCTTAAGATGGTATAGCTGGAAGTTGACAGAGCTGAAATCCCTGGGTATATACTGCCAGAACTCAAGTGGCCTAAAAATACACACAGTGATTTCCTGATGTCCTCCACACCCACCAGTACAGTGCTAATGTGCTGGTCATGGCACAAGATGCTGCCTACAGCAGTCTGCTAGGGAAAAAAAAACACATTTGGAGTAATTTTTTTAATGTAAGATCTGCTTCAGTGCAGTTTGAGCACATTAAATGGTCTGTAGCAGGAGGGATTTTGCCACAGTCCTGAGAAATCACCCCTTTCTCAGGTACTACTACAACATGATGACCAGATGACTCATTCCTCTACACTTGAATGTCTGGGGTGAGGCTTTTTTTGCAAAGAATCTTTTCTTCTTTCATCAAAACCCTTTAGGGTAAGGATTAACTTTTGTTCTGCTGTGTTTGTATGGCACCAAACACAATTTTGTATGGTCGTATTTAGCACAGCCCTTCACAGTCCTCAGAAGGGCTGCTGCTCCTGGTCACAGCTGATTACAGAGCTTGAGTTCCTTAGATGTTCCTGACAGAGCTGCTCAGTTCTCATGGATCTGAGGCCAGATATGGATGACCTGAAAGCTATGCACCATATTAAAATGCCATCTCATTTTGGGTAGTTGCTTTTGTCCCCAAGAGGTGTAAATCTGCATGGCCACATGGCTCCTTTGTGGGCCTAAGTGTTTTTTTGACAGCTGATGCCTGCATCCAGGAGGGTTAGCCTTCCACCTTCCTCACAGGTGAAGCAGCATGATGGCGAGCACATCTTAACACAGGCCGACATTTTCAAAGGCAGAACATTAAGCAAACGAGAATGTGATCTAGGAGTACATTAAAAACTTGAGAGGTGCCCCTCTTAAATGATGTCTTGGGCTATATTGTTTGGTGGGATGGTAGCTACTGGGCAAGCAAAGCTCCCTCTCAAAGAGAAACTTCTTCCTGAGAGAAACAGAATAATTGCAAAAGTTACCAGCACATATATGAGCACGGAAATATACAAAGATGGGTCAGGGGGTGGTGTATAAGCAAGAGAAAGACAAAGATCTCAGTTGAAGGGTTTAGCAGGCTTTTGGTTGCATGCTCAGTTTAGTGGAAATGAGAAGGAAAAGTCTTCTGCTTTTCCTCTTAGCATGCTATCCCCATGGCCTATATTTGTCATCTAGGACTTGAACAGCAGAGAAAAAATTTGCATTGCAGTAAAAATAAACTGGCATTTTTGTTATTGACTATTTTTATCAAATGCTTAAAATGAAACATTGCAAAAAAATGAAAATCATACCCATTCTTTTGCCAATTTCAATACAGATAGAGATGGGCTGAACTATTTTTAACAAAAATAAATACTCCTCTTTGAGGTCTTCCTCTGAATTTCATACCAGGACCCTTTGTGTTCCCTGGCGCAAGTGTTTGATCCAAAAATACACAAAGATCTGCCAAACCACTAACTACAACCAAGACAAAGTTGAGTAAAAATGGAGCCAAAAAAAGTTGTGTGTGTGGCTTTTCTTGAGAGGTTAGATCACTTTTATGTTTCTGAAATGAGTAAATATATAAATACGTATATTTATAGATGACTTAATGTTTCTTATCAGGGAAAACTGCACAGGTAAAAACAAGATTATAGAGGAAACCAAGAAAAAAGGCATGGAGAGAGATTAGAGGATGAAGAATGAGGCGGGGAAGTTAAACTCAACTCTTCCATCTTCAAACTGAGAAAAAGTGACAAGTCTGTGATTCCTGATGGAATTGTTGTGTAAAACCCCATGACACAGTACGCAAGCAAACCACAAATTGTGGAGAATTGCTAAAAGCAGCTCACAGTTCTGGTACTGATGTGAACTGCAAGACTTGAGATGCGAATGACTGGAAGACTATGTATTGGAAGGGGCTATAAACCCTATAGCATCTAACGCAGCCATTCCTAAATCAGAAGGCTTAACCCCAAGGCAGTTTCAAGACTTCATCCACCTAGAAAACATCCAATTGTAAGGCTTTCAAGCAGAAATCGGGCTGCTGGCTGGGAAGAAAGGCTGGTACTTGGGAATGGGTATTCCTATTTGCAACACTGGAAGCAAGAAGGTATTGCTCAGCAGCTCAGGTGGCTGCATTTTGTTCTGTGCCCATCTGGAAGAAAAAGGAGTCTGACTGAGGGGTACCACAGCTCTGAGGAATTATTACTGTTATGTATGACCAATGCGTTCAACTTCTGGGAAGGGTCCCAAAAGGAGAATCACAAAACTTTCATAGAGAGTGGGTTATGGGTAGAAATGGGGTGTTACCTTAAGTGACAGCCCACTTGTGAAAGTCGTAGCCATGCAGATTTACACCATGTAAGGATGGAATAATTTTTAAATTGCATACATGTCTTTTGGTGTGCACATATTTGACTTTTTATTATCTGGCATGGAATAAATGAAAGCAATCTTTTTAGTCTGTGGCACACCAGAAGGTCCTGAAAGGCACCAGAAGAGGTGACTGTTTGCCAGATGACATTTCCAGAGTGTGGCACTTTAATTCTTTTACCTATATGTAACTTTTGATTAAACTGAGAGTTTTATGTTATGTTCCTTCTCAATGACGCAAATGCTGTTTTGTGTCACAGCTGGGACCTGACACTCCATGGACTATATTCTTCCAAACAGCTTCGATGGTGCGTAGTCCTCGTTCAGCCAGCAAAGAGCTAGAGGAGCACTCGCATGAAAGTAACACAAAGGATGTTTTACTGGTTATAGGCAGGATAGCTTTTAAGAAAAAAAGTTTGGTAGGTACATAACTTGCACAGTCTTTCACTGGGAATGGGTGTGCTGTCTTCTGTTTGCATTTGAAAATGTGTCCTGACCCAAAAACATTCATTCAGCTACAACATTTCAAACAGAGAAGAAAAAAAAGAAAAAAGAAAAAGAGGTTGGGGAGGCAGTCTTGTTTTCTGCTACAGCATGAACGCCAGCTTTATCTGGATGAAACAAGCCAGAGATTAAATTTAGTCCCTCAAAAGGGTGGTGAATATCGAACATTTCTGCAAGGTTTGGATTAGCCCCGTTTGTTTGGATTCTTATCTGTTCTGCATGCAAAAATAATTTTCTCTCACAAACACAAATGTTCCCAAACCCAGTCCCTCTTTACGAAACCTAAGTGTTAGACAGACCTTACCCTTCCTCCACAAGGATTCCCTATCAGCCCTGAAATCTGAGGTCACCCAAGCTTCCTGTTTTCCACAGTTGCATTCTCACTTCCATGGTATTTTCTGAAACATATCCCACCACAGCTGGTGTAGTTTTTACTTGGGGAAATATTATTTTTCTATCCTGCTGCTGGGCTGCCAGAAAAGCTCTGCAAAGACACCTTAATGTGCCTGGAGACCTCCTCTGGGAAGTCTACTATGGTCAGTCAGTCCTCCAAACACAGTTGTCATGGCTAGAGACTCAGTCTTCCAAGCCTGGGAAGCATTCGATATTCCAGAAGAAAGTGTTTTCAGATTGCTCAACAACTCACTTGTCCAACTGTGGAATGAAACAGCACAGGAGGAAGGAAAAAATGTTCCTTGTCTGTTCCATGGCCCTGCTTGAAAGTAGCTTAATCCTGACAGCAGATTTTGCTGCTGTGTTGCCATTGTAGGGGGGAGCATCTATTTTCACAAAAAAAATTTTTCCTCACACCTTAAAAAAAAACCCCAAAACTTTAATGGTAAATTATTCTTGCAGAAAATGTCTGTTTTGGTAAGTAATGTTTTGTGTTTCTTCTCGTTTCCAAACACTGCCTTTTCAGAACAAAAGACCTAATAGGACTCCAGTGGGTGGTAGGCACATGGATGCACTGACAAACAGTGGGATTTACCAAACACTGACACCTTGGCCTATGTGATAGGTGCCTGCCTTGCTAGCAGGTGGTGGCAAGAATGGAAGATCCCTGGGATTATTTTACAAAGGCCAGACTAAGCTGGGTTCCCAAATGCCCTATGAAAAAAAAAGACACTTTCTAGTACTAGCTTTTCCTGCTCCAAGCTCTGGTCAGATAGAGACCTGGGGGAGTTCCTAGAAAAACCTGGGACAGTGAAAGACATAGGAGTGCTACCAGACAAGGCTCAGGCAGTGAGGATGTGGGGTGCTCCTGGATAAGGAGATGACTCCAGATTGTGGTTTCCACCTCTGGCTGCTGAGGTTGCTGTGTCTGGACTTAGGTGTTTGCATCACTCTCCTCTCCTTGGTCCCTGCCTTCCTGTCTGGCTCTTCCTCCCTTTTGTTTACTCACCTGTGAGATATATTGTCTCAAGGCCAGACTGCCCGCTTCCCAGGGCAGGGAGCACTGCCTGGGTTATGTGTTACTGCAATTATTAGCTAATCTTTGAGTGGGATAGCTGCACATGAATGCAGCACTGATTATAAACCTCTACTTCTACAGCCAAATACGATAGTTAGCATCTGGACAACAGGCTGGTTGAGCTGTTGAGTTTTATAATTAAAAGCAAACAAAAAAAACACAGGGGTGAGCAAGGATGTAGCAGATGGTGCCCTGAGCAAGCAGCAAGGACCTCAGGGCAAAAAGGCCTCGGGCAGCTCTGTCCTCTTATTCCCTTGCCTCTGCCACCCTGCCCCAGCCCACCACTATCACCACCTCACCCTTTGGTTAGGCTGCTGGAGCAGGAGGACGATAAGGTGAAGGAAAAATGGCACCTCACCACCTGAGAAGACCCCAAGTGGGCAGCCAAGAAAAATGCAGAGAGGACTTCTGCTCTTCTTCCTGCTTCCATCCCACCTCCTGTCCCTCCCAGCCACCAAGGGGTTGCCTCTGTGCTGACTGAGGTCTCATTTCTGATACAGGCGTGGAAAGAACATTGTTCAGTTCAAACAATGCAGACATCTCCTTCTGCTTCCTTACATCACGAGGGGAGTAACTGAATGGGATTCTACAATCATCCATATTGCAGATAAGCATGTGCAGATCTGTTATGGATTGAGGCGCATGTGAGATTAAGTATGGAGAAGTCAATGACCACTGCTTCACTCTGGTTGAGAGAGGGAGAGGAGAGTGAGGTCCCAGGATCCAGGGGCAGAGATAGAAGTGTGCCAATTAGAGCACAAAATGGAGATTTCAGACATCAGCTCTGAGGTTTTTGTGTTGGGTTCACATGATTTAGGCTGTCAAGGCAGTAAGGGCTTCCTGGATTCAGCCTGTGCCTCATGCCATAGCCGGTCTGTCCTGCGGTGAATGTTGGGTCTCATCACACAGGTGGTACTTTCAGAGGGGGTCTCTGGGGAACAAACAATGACATTGTTCTTGTCTTAGCCCTCCTGGGAGTCACTCCGCTGTGCAGGTACTGTATATAACATACAGGAAGTTAATTCAATTTTCATGTACATTTTGGAGGAACTGAATGTGGCCTTTGTCTAATGCTTTGGCTCACAAGGGCTTTTTCATAAGAAATTCTATTTAAATGAAATAGAAACTTTCTGATAGCTACCAAACACCACGAGACAATGGCAAGCTATATCTGTTCATCATCCTCAGCCATTCATTTATCCTAGGAAGGAATTTCTTGGTGATAATCCTGAGTGAAGGCTTGCTTGTTTGCATGGCTGGATGAGATCCAGCATCGATAGCACCTTGCTGAACTCTTTGGAGTGTCAAGTTGAAATTACAGCAGAGATGTGATTAAGCCAGGAAAGCACTAACAAATAACCCAATCACAGCTGCACTGTAAGCATCTTCCCATATGAGGATATCAAGAAAATGAAGGGATGGGCAAAACACATATAATTACAGTGAGAGGTATGGTAAAGAACAAAGCATGCAACCTTGGAAGGGAGGAAAGGGAATTTTTTAGAAGGCATAACAGGAAGCAACAAGCTGGTGCAAAGCGTTTGTGGTAAGACTGGGATGAAGGTGGGCAGCATCACCGCAAACCAGGGGCAGAAGAAACCTTAGAGTGCTCTTAGTGCTGCCAGGCCCTGGCACTTGGGCTCAGGCCCTGTACAGCTATGTGCATCACTTCCTCTTAAACATGCCCTGTGGCCTTCCTGGGCACTCTGTGCCACAGCCTCACACCCTGTGCATTAGAAAGCACTCCCAAGTCTCTAACTTGGCTCTCCCTCATTCTACTTAAGCTCCTGGAGATGTGACAATTAGCTAATCAGGGGATGCTTTTGCCTGCATAAAAAACCCAACAGTTGCCAGCCATCCTCAGGAGAGAGTAGGGTGGCTCTGTGCAGCCATCTCGGTGCCAGGTGGAGTGCAGGTTTTAGGTTAAATTCTTCCCAAAAGAACAGACTGAGAAAGGAAGGGACTTTTTCTTAATGCTGTTGGACATGTTCCAGGACTGTGTAGAAAAACCCCAAGTTAGATTCTGAAGGAATTAATGCATCAGTCAGCTCCAACAAAAACTTCTAGGGAAGTGATAAGAAGGCATAGTAAATATTCTACCAAGGGCTAGGCAGAAGTATCTGAACCACTCTGGGGCAAATTAGTGGCTGAGTTCCTACCTAGAGCACCCAGCAGAGCACCACTCTGCGGATGGGGTACAACCTTGTTTAACCCCAAGGAGGTGTCAATACTTTGGTGGCAAGTGTCCATCCTGCAGCAGGCAAGCAGCTGAGCATGGTCCAACACTGCTTGTGCTTTCCTTCACCAGTGCCACAAGGCACAGCTTTCCCCTCTCCCATGCTCACCCTGGAGCTCACACTCTCCTCTAGGGTAGTTTTCAACATGAGCACTTTGTCATCTCTTTATAAGAGCTGAGACCTCCGAGTCCCTGTGTGGGGAGCCAGCTGGATAATGAAGGGGGCTGAAAACGTGAAAATGACTTTATCTGCTGCTTTCAAACAACAGGGAGGGACCAGCAGCATAGGAACAGTGGGAACTAGATGAACATGTCATGCATAAAGGGCATGGGATCAACTGACAATTAATGAAAACCAGAACTATTAATTGCCTAAGTGATTGCAACAGGGTGGGTTTCAAAGAACCCAGTCTTCACAAGGGGAAGCTAAACCTTGTCAGTCTGCCAGAAAGCCTCCAAATGAGGCAGCAAACTGGTAGCTGAACTGATTGAAATGATTCATTAAGGGATTGTCAAAGCTTACTAACAAAAACCTGTCAGGGAAAAAATAAAAACTGTAATGATGTTAGGTGAATGACTACTATTAGATCAGACCTGTGGTTATGGGCCTGCCTACAAGGTATTTTGCAGCCAGATACAGATATACTGTCTGAACTTTGAACTGATCAGACCCCATGGGATAACACTGACCCTAGAGTAACCTGAGCTTGGGTTTTTCAAGGTGATAACTCCTTTAAAACAGCTTCCTTTCAGCTCTGCACACAGACAGGTCTTGATCATGCTTACTCAGTGCCTGGGCAGAGTGCAAAGTCATGGATGGATGTAGCCTGAGAGAGAAGTCTGATTAATAGATACAAACAAGGTCTAGCAGTCTTTGTGCTGAATCAGAACACAGGGAAAAGGGCATACTCGAGGAATGTGAAAAACAAAAAAATATGTAATATAGTGAAAAAGAATGTCGGTACACAGTTACTTCTGACAGTGAGTCCCAGGGGTCACCCCTTGCTTAGCAGATTGGATTGCTGGATGTCAGTGTAAGTAATGTGAATAGGTGAAGATACGGTAGCAATTGTTAAACCCAGAAAAGTAGGAAAGCTGTTGAAAGATACAAAAAGCCCCTTGCTTTGGGGCCTAAGCCTGTCTGCATTAGAAATTAAAAGGCAGGTATCTCACTGCTGCCTACCGTTAGGGTTGTTGTACTGTCCTTTGGGGCAGGAAGGACGCTCACACCTGGGAGATTTGGTCCGTATTTGGAGTCAAATGGAGCTTGGTATTGGGTATTGCTCCCTGCATTCAATTTGTGTCCAGGCAGGGTCAGGTTCCTCACCTAATAGGAAGCTACCCATGGTGATACAAACTGTTGCTGGCTCCTTCTGGCATAAGTGCTGGCAGACAGGCTTCAGGGCAAACAGCCACTTGGAGAGGCACCCTCTGGGCTGGCCTAGGGAAGGCAGAGCCCAGGGCCACTGCCATGGTGGGCAAGGGGGAAAAAGAGCCACTGATTCTGCTCTACCTGTCTGAGGGCTTAAACTAACTTTTGGGTCAACCAGAGCTGCCAGCATGGCACCTTCTGCCAGTATAAAATGGCCTTTAAAGTGGGAAGGGAAATGAGTGTATAACACAAACAAACAAAAATTGGTTGACCAAGAATTCAGGGAGCGCAGTATAACTGCACACAAGACTGAGTTTTGCCTCAACCACCAATTTACCTTGTCTTGAGGGCACTGGAATATGTTAAGAGGCATCCAGTGGCCACAGACTTCTGCCGCTCGCAGCCAGGGCCCGGCAAGCGGCGCCAGCACTTGCTCTTCCTCAAGCCCTTCCCAGCTGGAGGAGGAGGTGTCCTTCAGTTCTGCATCTTAGCTCTAAATGCAGCTCCTGGGGTGGCTTTCCCCACCCTTTTCCCTTGCAGGGGTGTGCTTGGTGGTGTGTCCTGGGGCTCCCAGCAGCAGCCCCCCCGGGAGGGCTTGGGGATGTGAGGAACTGGGGATGCACATCCAGAAAGAAGCAGCAGATGCTGAGTATGGCCCTTGCAAAGTACGGCAGGAAAGCAGGAGATGAGGGGTGTCAGGGAGGGTAATATATTTAACTCCCCCACCCAGAGACAGTGCTTTGTGGTGGCTACACTGGAGGCTAAGCAGTCGTGAGGCCATAAGGGGAGACTCTTTTTACGGTGACAGGTACCAGACAGAGGACTAGGAAAGATCTGCCATGCTCAGCTGTCTGGAAATGAGTTGCTCTCTATAGTGATGTTAAGCACGGATGTATTTACAGGGCAAAAATGTGAGATAGGAGCTTTGGCTTTTGGTTGTCGGTTTTTGTGGTATTTTGTTTTTTTGCTTCATTTATTTGTACCCCATTGCATCATCTTCCCTCTTGCAGTCCTCCACCGGCACACCCACAAGGAGCAGTTTGACCTGTGTGGAGCTCCCTGGACCCTGCTGCACACACAGAAAGATGCAGTATTGCTAAACAGAAGGTAAGAGAGCCATGAACCCCACATGTTCTCCAAACACAGCTTCTGCAGAAAGCTCAGTGCCCATCATGTCCCCTCCTCTGCCTACAGGGAGATCTCTGCGGTCCTGGGAGCTAATTTTAGGGGCTTTGTCAGTGGCTGCAGAGCTGACTGTGAACAAGGGCTGGGAGGTTTTCAGGGAGCATGGCAGAGGTCTGGCATTTTCAACCTTATTTCCAACGGGTTTAGGCTGGAGCCTTTTAAAGACACAGCTGTCCCCCAAACCAGCAAGAAAATGTTGCTAACCCTCCATGGCCTGAAGGTAGAAGCTACGGGTCACTGCAGCCCCCAGCTACAGATGGTTAGCTTTTTAACCCAAGCTATCTTATCTCATGCTTTAGCCTTCGGAGAGCCTGGGTTCAACTCTTGGCGCCTCAGCCAGGAAGCTGGCTCCCTTGGATGCTCTCCAGCGCTTATTTACAACACACATATGCAGCGTGGCCATTGATTTATACTCCAGGCAGCCTCCGCCCCGAAGAGGCAGATTTAGAAGCAGTGTCTCTTCAAAGCGAGATTGTGCTCCACTTTGTTTTGCCCTCAGCTGAGCCTGCTTATATCTGGATGCTCAAACCCAGGTAGTGGTGCTGGGATTTTTGGCAGAGCCCCCCAGCAGGATTAGGCCTACAGCTCAGAGTGGAAGTTCTCAGTCTCTTAAATCAGTGGCTGGGTGCTTCACAAGCACTGAAACTCTCCAGGCTTTGGCAGGAGTCTTAATGGTGCTCCTGGACAGATTTAGGTTCCTAACTTTAGATCCTCACTTTGAAAATTCTGGCCTTTATGTTCTGAGCCCAAAGTATTTCTGCACGGTGACACACTATTATCCCTTCTATTCTGGTGTCCTACCACCTATTCAAGCACACCAGCCATGTTAAAACAGGCAAATCAAAGAATTTGTCTTTTTTTTCCGCCTTTTCCCACCTTTTGCGTATGGACTATTTCTGTCCTCAGTCACTCAGTCTCCTGTCAAAATGGCACTTGCAAACCCCAGGTGAAGAATGTCCTGTTTACTGCATGAAGGAGAAGGCCAATGCAGAGACTGAGCAAGCTTTGGCTAGTTGATCTCTGCCACCACGGCAGGAGCTGAGCATCCTGCCCTGCTGGGCTCTTCTCCCAGCACCCCTACCCTGGCGGCTCTGCTCCACCGGCACAAAGCCCGGCTAGAAGCAGTCTCACACCTGCTTTTCTTCAGCAGATCTCCATTTTCTTGGGCACATGAGTCACTCTGTGACATTTTCAAGGATGTGCCTGGCGCTCGGGATCAAAGGCTCAGCACCTTCCCTGCGTGTGAGCTCGTGCCAGCGTTTTCATGAAAAAAATAATTGTGTGGCCTGTTCAACAGACCTGGCTAATGGCAGGTTCTGAGAAGCACCTAAGTACCTAGTAGCAGAGAAGTAATAAAGCCTTCTATACTTAGGCCCTTGCAGGCACTTCCAATTATAAAAATCTATTTTTGGACCTTTAGAACTATCCTTTTTCAAAACTGTTCTTAGCAAAGAGCCTCAGCCTTGGGTCATATATATTTCTTTTTCTGACATTAAAAAAACCCATGCATTGTTTTGCTTATTTTGAGCTGGAGATCTGAAAAAAAAAGCCCAAACAGGTTTGATGGTGGAGAGCTATTTTTTGTGTTTGTGCAAGTAAAGAAGGGTGTGATGTATAAAACTCCACAGAGGATGCAAAATTTCCCTCTCCAAAAGACAGTTCTAAGCATGTTTTCTGAGGTGTTTTGGGAGGAGGCTGCCGAGATTGAGGTCTTGCTCACAGACAGAAAGTGCTCTCTAAGTTAGAAAAAGCTCTCAGGACAGTCATTGAAGACTATGCCCTGTCTGGCCCCACTCTCAGTTCAAGGCAATGCGAGTGGCAATTGCCGGTGGGGAATGTTTTCCTCTTCACTTGATGGTTTGTGAGTATGATCTATAAAGGACCAGACAGAACACCTCCTGACCCCAGGAGGAGAATGGATCCATAAAGTCTGGAGCTTTTTAGCCGCCTTCTAAATAAAATGGTAGAGGAATTTAAATATCTTTTTTTTTCTTTTTAGTAACCTAACTAGTGAAGACTGGGAAATACATAGCCAAGGAGCAGCTCTGCACCGAGTCACTGAGCCAATTCTGTAGAAAAAGTTTAATTTGGGCATAAATGTCAAATGTAAATTGAAATTTCTTTTACATTGATCTACATTATAATTTAGTAGGAAGGGTGCTGTGTTGGGGATGGACATCTTGTTTCTTTTTATAATAGAACAAGATTGTTTTATAGAAGAACAACATGTGCAGACTGATGCATAGGCTGGGATGCAGCTCATGGGGCCCCAACACCTCTTCCCCTGCCTCCATGCTTCTCCACAGGAGACCTGAATAGCAGTGGTGCCGGCGCGTCTCAGCCGGTCAGGAAGCCCCAAGCCCAGGTGGTGCACAGAGCTATAAGCAGCAAAGTTGTTTTTATGCGTGGGCTTGGTCTGCAGTGAGGTAGAGGGGTCACGGGCGTTCAGGCAGCTCCCTGCCTCGACAGACACCTATGAATGGGCACTCTGGGTAAGCTGAGTCAGCGGGGGCAGCTAGGACGTCTCCAGGCAGTGAGGAGCGAAGGGCGCTGTGTTCCTACCTGCTTGGTGCAACACAGATCTGTGAGCCAGCTGTGAGCTCGGGGCCAGACCCAGAGCAGCTGGTTGGGTTGGCTTTCCCACCACGTCCATGCTCACATGCCCTGCCCCATGGGCTTCTGGAGTCTGCATGGACAGAGTCAGCTCACAGATGTCTTTGCTTGCCAGTGTGGGCATGTTTGAGGCACTTCTGTGTCTTGGTGTAGAAACAAGGAGCTGGGAAAAGACAAGAGTGTCATGGCTTGGTGAACTAGTCCTGGGAAGGTGTTGTTGCGCTTTACAGGTGGGAGGCTGGGCTGCAACAGGGTGTTTTAAGGGCCAGGACAGAATAGAGAACAGTGTACCTTGGGTTGCAAAGAGGTTCTAGAAGTAGCATCAAGAGTGGTGGCTGATTTGACCAAGAGGTGGTGATTTATTCAGCACAGATGCGTGGTGAGGCTTCTGTCAAAGCTTTGTCACATCACCTTTCATTCCTTGGCTGCTGACCTTTCAACAGCATGCTCAGTAGTCAGGGGCAGACTAGTCAATGTGGCTTTGTCCAGTCTTTACATGGTCTGAGGTTGCTTTTGGGCTTCCCACAGACAATCAAACCAGGAGACACTCCAAGCACAAGCAAGACCATTGCCAAAGGCAGAGGTAACCACACATGCCAGGGAAGAGCAGCATCAGTACACATCCTTTGAGGTGGCCTGATTCCCTGTGCACAGGAGGTGGAGGTGGGCTCCTGGCTAATCACTCTTTCTCCAAGTGCTTGTGTCCTGGGAAGCCTCTCCCCAGGCCAGATGTGAGGCTGTGTGCAAGGAGTCCTGATGAAACCCGTGTTAGATCCTGCAGTCCTGCAAAAGGGTAAGTAACTCACTCTAGCACAGCAGACTTCGGGTATCTCTTGGGAGTTGGGAGCTGTCGTGGTGTGGTGTATTTTGGATATAACTCAGGAGGGAGACATAGGGAGAGCAACAGCTTTTACTGAATCAGACATTATGGGTGAATTTTTGTCCATATATGTCCCCTTTTGGGGGTGTCTGAAAGCTTGCCTGTTTTTTCTGCCTCTACCTGTTGGTCCAATAAAAGCTGCTACTGGCCCCTCCAAACCTTGCTGCAGGGACCAAAAGGCAGTTTGAAAAACCAGACTAAAACAATAATGTGTAATTGTCTGTAATCAGAGACAATATTAACTCAGCTTTTCAGTGAAGCAGGATAAACACTGACACACTTCCCACAGCTAAATTCAACTTCTGACGCCAAAATGCGGCAAGGCAAAGCAAAGTGCACCTTACAGTGTCTATGACCAGTATTGCTAAACCTGCTCATGCACGGGGTCTTCTCCTCAGCTCTGCTTGACCGAGTACACGGAGGCACGTTGCGAAGCGCTGCTTCCAAGAGAAAGCCGTGGAGAGTGCCTCCAGAGTGCAACTCTGGGTTTATATTTGACCAACAGCAATGTCACCTTCTGCTGTTCCTAGGCAGACTAGGGGCATCGCGGCTGGAGGAAGAGTGGAGGAAGGAGACCAGAAACAAGAGACGCAGGAGGAATCCAGACAGATACAGTCCAGCTCGGCTGGGCTAAGATCTTCTTGGCTTGTCGGATGCCTGACCTGCCAGGGGTTGGTCAGCATGCTCAGAATGAGGAGGATGGCTGCAAGCACTCACAGCGTCTGGCCCAGCAATGGGGAGGTGACCTTGACAGACTGCCCCAAGTGCCAGGGCAGCCGGAGGCAGGAGGGCAATTGGACCTGAGTCAAAGAGCATGGATCACTCCAAAGGGAGAAGGAGGCATGAGCCGTAGCAACTGAACTTGTTTATAGCTTGTGTTTCTTGGTATGTGAATGACAGGAAGGCAGAAGGTGTCTGAGGCAAGGAGATCCTGCCTGCACAGAGTATCTGGTTTATCAAATTAGCCTCCTTGTTGCCTAAAATACCCTGATGTGTATGTTCTTTACTACCATCTCATTATAAATACATTCATACATATATATATATATAAGTTGGTCAGTTCCACTATGATATAGGCTGCATCCAGTCACGTTTCTGCTCCAATAACCCAGACAAGTGGGGGTCAGTGGGGGTGCTTAATCCTTGGTGTTCACAGTCCTCTGTAGCTAGTCCTCACTGCATGGATACCTGCATCTGCTTTCCCAGGGAATAACACTGAAAGACTAGGAGCTGCAGACTCTAATTTCCATCCAAAAGACTGTGATGAAAACCTGAAGGGGATTATATCTCTTTCCAGGCTGTGCAGCAATGGTACAATTTAAGCTATATGTTGCAAATGCAGTTTAAAGCACGTTTCACTTCCCAGGAAAAAGGTGCTCAAAGATAAACTATTCCTTAAAATCTGAGCTAAGGAATTCTAGAAGCAAAAATACTCCCTAAGTTTTATTTTAGTATAGCTGGATGGTTTGCTTGTTCCAACCACCAGGATGCTTTAAGTGCATTCATGAGTAAAACCCACTTCCTTCAGCCCTGGGACAATAGGGAAGATCTCTCCAGGGCCCTGTGTGGTCTGGAGCAGTATTACTCAACCTGCAAGCCAGACAGCAGCCAGGAGAAACAATATGCAGAAAAGCAAAAATGGAGGGAAATAAAAAAGACAAAATAAAATGCATAGCTTTGGGTCTGCATTTCTGTGAAGATTGTGGCGACCCTGCAGGAAATGGCTGGTGTTGTTCAAAGAGGGTAGGTGACCAGGGGAGAAGGATACCCTTACTTACCAGCAGTTAACCTGCAATTCGTATGACTAAGAGCACCTGCATGTGACCAGGGAAGATCAGCCTGAGATCACTGCTCCCATTTCTGCTCAGGGTTCAACAACACCATTATGAAATGCCTAATTCAGAGGGCTCTCAAGCCATGAGAAATGCCTCCAACCTACCTGCTTGGACAAATGTTGGATGGATCCACAAACGTGGCTCCATCCTGAAGGACTGAATCTGAGCCATTTTCTTTGGCAGGCCTGTACAAGCTTTTAGCAATGCAGTGCTTTTTAAGAGTAGTTCAGAATAATGGAGAAGAGTTACAATAAAACTGCCTCCCGCTCTTAAAAATTTCTTCATTATATTACTCATACTCTTTAAAATATTTTACCTATTATTTTCTCTGCTCCTTTTCTTTTTTTTTTCTTTTTTTTTTTTTTTTTCTGTGTGCCTTACAGTACTGCCATGGGCTATTCGCTCCAAAGTGGAAATTAGGAGATGTACCAGCCCTATGTCTTGAGAGCCAGCAACTGAGCTGTGCCTGAAGTAGACTGGAATGGGAGGCGACAGTCATGCCTAGAACCAGCAGCCAGGAGACTGCTGTGGGACAACATCTGGTACCACTGCAAGGAGCAATGGGATGGAAAAGCCAGGGTTTGTGCACAGTCTCTTTTTTAATTTTATTTTATTTTATTGTGCAAAGCACACTAGGCATCAGAAACAAAGTACAGCAAACAAATAAACAAAACCCACAAATAACAAAGTGCTGGAAAACAGTACTTCTAATGGAAATCATGTCTCAGATACTGAGGTTTGATGGGGATGGATGGTTGGTCTCTCAGCACCGGAGAGAGGAAACAAACAGGTAAGAAGCCATGTCCTCCACCCCAGCCCTTCTATGTGCAGCAATGCAAGGGGATCAAAGGCAGCAAGGAGAGGTGCTCTCCGCAGAGGAAGCTGGCACCACAGGGTTCAGCAGGGTCCCACAAATTTCCATAGGGCAGAACTGTGCAGCCTTCAGTGCTCTCCTGGGATGCTGCCAGAGTCCTCTCAGCCTGAGGTGGAGCTTGCTGTGGGGAATCATGGAAGGCTGAAGGTTCAGAGGATGTCAGGAGGCACTTGGTGGGAGACACCACAAGGCACTCGGTGCATTGCAGACTCGGGAACCCCCTTTGGTGCTCTTTGCTGAAAACAGGAAGAATGTTTGAATGGAAAGATGACTCTTTTTTGGTCTATGTCTAATATGCTTTCAGCTAAGCATTTCCTACTAGGCAGAAAATGATGACTGGGGTAAATGACTCTCCAGCTTCATCTGGTGCACCTAATAACTTTTGACAACCATAGAAAATAGCAAGGGATGACAAGAAGGCATCCAGTCCCTTTCTGATCTGCAAGGCGGATCAGCTCATTTCCATACATCTTTCCCAGGGACCTCTGACCCCTTAATACCATGAAGAAGGACCAGCCTCCGGCACAAACAGCCCTAGTGTCCTGCCCCAGAAAATGGCATCTGGCAATGAGATGTTGCTACCAGAGGAATTCAGCCAACCTACACCCTCTTCTTGAGTTGCTCTCATTAAATAAGGTGACCAAGAACAGACTGCAGCCCAAGGGGTTAGATTTGCCAGGTTATAAAACAGTCTTCAGAGCGTAGACAAGGAAGCAATGATTTCTCTTTTTTAGGACACCTTTCTAGTAAGTCAAGAAGCACAGGCTCTACAGGCAAACTGATACTCCAGAGGAGTAGAAGTGGCCAATACAGCCAGGCAAAACGGCAATCACTCTGAAGGGATTCTTCTGTTTCTATGAGGACCTTGCTGGTCTTGTAAATCTTTGGAGTTAAGTCAATGTTCCTGGCAGACGGCAAATCTTTCCTGCCTCTTCCATCTTTTGGCTTCACTTGTTTAAGATATTCCTTCTTAAAATCAGATTTTGCTTGTTGCTTCCCTTGTGCTGGATTCCTACTTCCCAATTTCCATGTGGAAGTTCTATCCAGAATCAATGGCTGTGCTGGAAAAAAATCCAGTGGCAGCACAGGGGTCTTCTAAACCTGTCCCCGCTTTGTGCTGTGCTCCTGTTTTGCAGATACTGTCTCAGAAAGGGGAGTGCTAATCCATTCCAAGAAATATAACCATAAATGCTGTTATTAAGTTGGTAAGGTGGAATTGCCCAAAGACTCACAATCATGTAACACCCTTTCAATGAATGAGTATTATTTCTGCTCATTCTCAGGGCATCTCTGGTAATCGCAGCTTTTCCCACCTCAGCTGCAAGGTGAAATATATCTGGAGGACAATTATCCCAGTCCTTCCTTAAAGCTCATCCTTTACTATGTTTTCTAGACAGAATAAGCCATTGTTTCTAGCCCTTCAGAGTCATACTGTCTTCTGAGAACTGTGTTCAACACCTACTATTATTCTTGCAGGTGAACATCTCTCTTGATGCTTGCTGCGTTTCATTCACCTGTTAGGCTTGCCAGCTTACTGTAGAATACCTCTGCAGTCCACAGGCAACAGAGACTTCAACTTTTTGTGTGGTGAAGTCTGAAGGGCAGTGAAAGTGATGAAACTTAAATTGTTTAAAACCACATGCTTTTTACAGTACGTCTGCGAATGTGTTTGTACAAGAGTGGGCATCAAGCTGTCCCTGCTATCCAGGCAAGAGCAGCAGTGTGGTGCTAGTAGGAGCAAACTCTATGGCTGAGTGGGAGATATTAGCAGGGATATTAGCATGTGCCTGAATCAGCAGACTTCTCTTAGTAGCTCTAATCTCTGTGAGATTTTCCCCAAAGAACATATAAATATACTGGGTTGTGACAGCAAAGCAGGTGCGAAAGGTCCTGCCCAAGCTTTACTGTCCCACAAAAAGCTCTTGTGAGATGCATCTGTATCTTGCGTGTTAAAAGCAATGGCTACACATATGCTGTATCTCTGGGAATACAGGTCCGGGGAGGAGGCAAAGACCAGCAAGAATTGTGGCTCCACCAGTATTATGCCCTGCGGAGCTGCTGGAGACGTGTGACAGTCAGACCTGGTTATTGTTGGCCATTGAGTGCCCCTCCATGGGAAAGCAGTACTTCAATACCCTGGATACGGTCTGCGGGAAGGTATCAGTTCTCACAGTGTTTTCAAAGAAGGTACAAGTCTTTCCGGCTTATTGAAACATTTGTTTTGACTCTTATAACATAGTATAAAAGTCTTAAAGTTTTGTCTATTCAATTGCCATGCCATAATATTATGACAGGCTGTGGCATAACAGTCTTACTATTTTGACTCTAGAGCATGCTATAACACGGGTCAAGCTGATGAAATCAAAATGAAATTAATGTTTTATTTTGACAGGATTGTGTTTCTGTTCCATTTGTTTGACAAAGCCAAAACAAAAATGTCAGCAGGATTTTTCCAAAGTGCAGTCTCAAAATTACATTTTCTCATTCAGGTGTGGATTTTGAATGGGCACCATAACCTTGTTTGGTGCTCAGATCACAGTGGGAATGCTGTAGATGCACCTCAGAGTAACAGTTCAGTCCCTGATTTGCTGAGGACTCTACTTATCTCTTTTTCAGCTTTACCAAAGAGCTTTTTTTTGCAAAAGTACGGTCTTGCCTTGTGGATCCAGTGTCATACTTTGACCTGTGCCCCCTTCTGATGCCATAGTTCCTAATCACCCGTCACTTCTGGTTTTTACACAGCAGGAGCCCACTCCAAAAACAGTCTGAGAAGAAAGAGCTCCTGAAAAACTGGGATTATGACCTGCTGGGGCAGGGACCCTCCAAGGTATGGAATAAAATTGTCCTGGAACAGCAAGGTCTCCATAAAAGGCCTGTGGTGCAGATGTGGTCTGTGTGGCTGCAAGTCTGATCCATCCTTTATTCATGCGGCATCCAGAACTCACAGTCTCTCAATTCTATTCCTAGCCCTTGCTGCTCACACACGATGTTAGGCAGATGTTAGGCCTGCTTTCCTATCCCCACCTTTGTCTAGTTGGACTGAAGGGTCTTTGAGACTGAGACTTAATTACTTTGTGTACAAAGCACCTGGAGCGTCATGGGGGTCTTGCTCCCTGATTCTGGTCACTGGTAATGTGTCCTTCCTATTGTGCAGTTTCCTACTCTGAATATTGGCTTTCATGGTGATATATTTATTTCCCTTGTTTATTTCATTATTTTTTTTCCCACCCAGGGTTTCCCTTTGTTTGCTTGGTTGTGCTCTGATGCACAGGTATTTACCTAAGTGGGGTCTGCTGTATTTGTACCAGCCCAGGTGGCATGTAAGATGCAAACATCAGACACCTCTTTACACATCTCTGGGTTTCCTGGATGATTGATTAATAGCTTTCTCCCTTATCAGCTTTTCTTACTCATAACTGGGGGTCAGCTTGCATGGGCTAACACCTTCTGGGAGGCCCCATTTCCTATATACATCGGCTTTACTGACTTCTTATTATCTCAGCCCTATCTGAACCTTTGTTCAATTCAAGAGGTAATTGAACTCAAAGCCAAAGCAAATGTCAGGGTGATAATGAGACAGATAAGATTAAAAAAACTTCTTTTTTTCTTTTTTGTTTTTTAAGACCTGACACATACCTGAAGTGCCTCCTGGCCCAGAGCCAGCGGAAAGTTTCCTTTCTCACCTGGATATAGTCAGAAAAGTGACCATGTTAGAAAATGGCACTGCTTCCCCCCAGGTGTGTGCTGCTGAGCACAGCACCTCCCTGGCAAAGCACTCAAGCATGTAAGTATTTGTCCCGAAATTGTTTGCTCATGTGCTTCAATTTAAGCACGTGCTTAAGTGTTTTGTTCAACCAGGGCCTCAATCCATTGCAGCTCGAGTGGGTGTAATTTGGCGGGTGCAATTCCATTCATTTCAGTAATGCCAGTGGGAGCCCTGGCCCAGAGTGACTCCGGGCTGTAGCTGTTGCTTTCAGTCTGCAACTGCTGCCCAAAGTCGAAGGTGAGTGCCAGGGCCTTGCCGTGCTGCCCAGTTGCAGAGTTCAGACATTATGCAGTAGCTCCTTTGGGCTGCATAATGCTATGCATCACCTGCTAGCCTTGCCCTTTCTCTGGGCTCTTTTGGGCTGGAAGGATGGGCATGCCCTCTGCTGACCTTTGCTCTTGCCTAAATTTTTATCAGCAAGTGCCCACGGTGAGCAGGAACCTGCTGAGGTCTAGGGGCAATGGATTGTGCAGGGGGTGTCACGGGCTCTCCCTACATCACAGGCTGTCCACACTCCCTTTCGCCTTTATGCATTGAATGAGTTTATAATCTGAAGCAGAGCTGTGGTGTAATTATCAAGGGTTGGGGTGAAGTCACTAATCAAAAAGATCTGCAGTTTTCCTAGGGAGCTTCAAAGCTCTCTGCAAGCGGGAGAGCCTGTGAAGGATACACATGTTGCTGGCTAGGCAGCCCCTGTCGGTTAAAGTTTTACTTAAGCCCATGTGTTTTTCCACTGGGTATTTTTATCCTCTGAAGTCTACTGTACTTGGCTACATATAGTAAACACAATCCTGTTGTTCTCTCACACGTGTTTACTTTGCAGCTGAGGGAGCACAGCTTACCATGCTAGCTGCTAGTTGCTAGCTGAGTAAATGAAAATGAAGCACCAAAGGACCCCAGAAACCCCAGTGCCTTTCCTTGCTTTCCCAACTCCTCGTATGGCTTCCTTGCCTTTGAACTCTGCTTGCTGCCTTCCTCCCAGGGCAGGGGCAGGCTCACCTGAGATCCATGTTCTTCTCAGCATCTCTTTTGCACTCTGGCTCCCATTGTGCTCCATAACCTCACCAGCAGTATTTAAGTCATCCTTCCTGCTCCCAAACCTTTCAAAAAAAAGCAGTTGTCCTGATAAGCCTCTCATGGGGTGGGTGAGAAGCAAATTTATTATCTCGTACCTGAGTGCTGAGGAGCAGACAGGAAGAGAAACACCTCTTCACTGAGGTGATGCAAAAAGCCCATGATGAAGTGAGGAGCTGAAGACAGGTGTCCTCTGAGCACAGCACTGGCATGTGGCCTTTCAGCAGCTCTTCTACCTTCAGTGTTTTGAGGTGGGTGCTAGCTGCCAGCAGGGTGATTCCATAGGGCTCTGCAACTTGAAGACATTGAAAGTGATAGAACCAAGGTCAAGTAATTATGTAAGCAGTAGAATTTGTTAGTCCCTCTCCTATGTCTCTGTCCATTGTGAACTCTTTGATGTTTAACATGTCCAGGATCCCCTCAGGACCTTTACATTGAGAGAGGTGAGAAGTTTTATTCTCTCTCCCTTAACTAGATGGCAATTTTTACAAAGCAGGTATAAATTAAATATCCCTCAAAGCTCCTGCTCCTTCACTGATGGCTTCAGAAGCTGGGAGGGTGTGGGTTTGCTGGGCACCATAGCTGCATGAACCTTGTTCCATCAGGGTACCAAGCTAAAAATTATTTTGATGAAGATTTTAAAATAAGCAAGCAAAATGCATGCAAGAGAAGGAACTGGTTGGAGGGAATATATTCATCACAAAGTGCTGCCTTTACAGCCATGCATCACCCTGTGAGCAGCCTTTGTGCTTTGGGTGAAGCGTTGATCTAGCTTTGGTCTACATAAGTAACTGGCTGTCTGGTCCCCAACATTGTGGGGAGGTTTTGAATGGAAAACGGTACATTACAGCAGTGGATGCTTCACTCCTACTGCAATATGAATTACAATAAGTTTTAAAATGCTCTAAAAATAATACTTTATGCCTTCAGCCATCCATTATTTATTGACTGACTCATTCTGGTAAACAGAAGAGGAAAGTAGAGTTTAATATTAAGGCATGAAGAAAGATCAGCGTAATTTTGAATGCACATTGTAAATATATATTTGATTGTATTAGATTATACATATTAGGTTGAATACATAAATGTTATATAAAGCACCTATCAGAAAGGGCACAGATCCCAGGCTGAAGAAACTGTTATCACGTATTTATTACTCATAAGGATAAGCTCTTGTTTTAAACGGTTTTAAAAAGGAACTGTGGTCAAATAGAAAAGAATCATTCTTTCAAATAAACAGCTAAGCCCACACATCTAGCAGATGTGGTTCTCATCATGTCTGGGACAATACTAAAGAAAGAAACCAAAATTTGCCCTGATGTTTGCTGCCTGAAACCTTCCCCCTGCATGTGGGATGAAAGGCAAGCAGACTTCCCCCACAGAGGTGGGAAAGCCCTTTAAGTTTCTGCTGCCTGTCTTTGAACGGATTGACCAAAGCATTGCTAGGCACTCAGGGTGTGCTGGTAGGCAGCCTGCCCTACCTGAGGGAAGCCCCATACGTAAAGCAGAAGGTAGAGGGTCTTTCCCCACTGCCCATGTCTTGACCTTACCAAGAGCAGATCCTGGAGCTCCTGAGGTCTGTGCACAAACCACAGCCTCCCTGGGGTGATGACTCACTGTGAGACATTACATGCTGAGAGGCAAAGCCAACAAATGCCACCCTGGGAAAGCAGTGTGGATGTGTGGTGGGTGGCAAACAGCAAGCAGGCCACCTCTGTCTGAAGGCAAGAGCTGGGAAATGGGGTGGTTGTGGTGCTTCAAACACCTCAGGGATATTTGGATGGTGCCAAGGGCAAAGGTGCCCGCTAACTTCCATAACCAGGGGCTCTGCAGAGATGGGTAGAATGTCTCTCTGGGATCAGGACTTGCTTTTCACCAAATGCCACAGCCCAGACAGGAAAACTTCATGGCTCTTCTGTGAACATGTTTCACTGAACAATGCTGCCACAGCTGGAGAGGTCCAGAGCAGAAGCAACTCTCTCCTCCTTCTAGATCCAGGTTTTATCCTGCCTCCAGCCTCTGTGCAATGGGTAAAAAACTATAAACCAGTCTGAAGATATCTGTTCGGTGTGTTCCCTTGCTCCTAGACCCTGCCCAGCATGGTGCTGGGAGGGTGTCCCCCAGGATGCCTGGACAGAGTTTTTTCTTGGCATCAGGGAGCTGTAGATGAGGTCCATCTGGCTGAAGTAAGAGAAGCTGTGGAAACAGGGAAGCTGAAGGCTGTGGAGAAGAATTGAGTAACATGAAAGCCAAAAAGTAAAACTTACTATAGCTCCTCTTCCCTTTTACTGCCTTTCTCAGTCATAAAAAACTCATCAGGGGATGTTTAAAATGCCAGTCATGTAATTACTCGTTCAGTTTGTGATGCCTGATATAAGATTTCAGTGGAGTAATAGGATCCAACTCATACTGTTGCAGTGTGTGTACATGTATCAGGGGAAGGGGAATTGCATTTCTGCTCGTAGAAGATCCCGTCAGAGCGCTCAGACCAAGATGAACTGCAAGGTCCCTCAAACATGCGCGAACTCTTCCACTGCAGTCCTTGCACAGAGGCCACGGAAGTACAAGAAATCACTTACTTGCTGAGGAATCAGGAATTGAAGACAGAGGCAACCAGCTGCTTACACCTGGCATTGCAAAACTGAAGGTAGTAGACTGCTGATGGGTTTTGTGGAGTACCTCATGGACACACACTCAGCCTTTTTAGCATGGTACCGTCCATTTTTAGGTGAGAGAAAGATGCTGAGGACCAACTTGTGAAAGGTGCCCTTACCTTTTCCAGGGAGTATAGAGATTTGTTCATGTGTGTATGGGAAGCTGGCTGCAAGCAGCAGGAGGTCTGGTCACGCAGCTGCTGACACATGCAGGGCAAAATGAAGATGTAAATTTCTGCATTGAAAATGGTGGGATCAACATGCAGCTGAAAAGCTGAGACAGGCACCATGTCCGTGACATCGATGACTTGGAAGTTATAAGCAGAATGAGACGCGGCATGGAATCTGCCGTTCACCTGATGTGCTGCCAAAAGTGGTATTAAAAAATAGCATGGTCTCGAACATGCTATGGGGCTTGGGATCAGATTTTCTAGGTTCTCGTGGAAAATCAAACCAGCATTAGTTTGATTTTCCAGCCCATCTAGGGTTTGGTTAAGGAAGCATTTTCCATGGCTCTGTTCTTTGGCCAGGAGCAGAATGACAGATGTGCAAAGCTGCAGAGCGGCTTCCAAGGTATCTCCCGAGCACAGCATCCTGCTGTCAGCCCTTAGAAGAAACATTGCTTTATTTCCCTCCCCTTGCTGGACTCTGGAAGGAGTCTCATTTCCCTTCAGGCCTCTTTCTAGGATTGCAGAAAAGAGCTTGACTAAAGAAGTAGATAGTGCATAAACCCCTGCAGTTCACTTTTTATTGGTATACCTGGCCAAATTTCAGCTATTCAGAAATAAAAAGTGGTCCCATATGATGGAAAGGGCAGGATGGTGGAAAAAGAAGCATAGAGTAAGGGCTGATCTGAGGGAATACAAGAAGTTTTTAAGCTCTTATTACCTGATCTTACTCAGACACTCTTATTTTTCTTGTAATGGGACACATCTTTTGCCCAGCTTCAAATGTTCTGAAGTCTGGTACAGTATCTCCATGCTGCTTTCACTCAAACAGGGGGACTTTCAGTTTCACTTTGCATCTTTTTCTGCAAGTCAGCCCCTTTCACCAAGATCTTTTATTTACGACAACCCTGTCAAAGAGACAGAAAAAAGAAATCTGTTTCAATAACTGCAAAGAACTTTCCTTCTTGAGAGCTGAGCCTGCAAACTTGAGGGTGGCTGCACGGACAAAAGTTGTCTTTTCCAGGGCTGAGCTCTGGTGTCAGCTGCTGTTGTTTATGGCTCTGGGGAGAAGAAACATCACTTGATCTTTCTTCTCCCATAGCTCAGTATCCTCACAACTGTCTTGTGAGGTTTGCTTTTCACTTTTTAACAGTGGCAAAAGTGATTGATCTCTTAGGCTGAATTGGTAGGACTGGTTCATTCATACATTCGGTATCACAGCAAAGACATTAGGCTTGACCCTTGGGAAAAGGAGGAGTAGAAGTCTTTTCCTCTCTGAAGTCTTTTCCTCTCTATGGCAGCAAGAAAGATCAGAGACAATGTGGAAGAGTCCATGGCAGTGCATTGGTGATGGCTCTCATGCTGGGGTGTCATATGCACAGACTAGAAAGCCCTGGGACTGGCAGAGAGAAGTATGAGGGAGGTTCCTCAGCCTCATTTAACCTGGAATGTGTGGGGACACTGGAAACCTGAAAATATTTCCTTGCTTTAAAGTCATACCAGGACCTACTGTAGTGGCTTCGTACACTATCCATGTACTGGTCCCTGTTGCTATCCAAGACAGTATTCCTGTAAGGGAAACAAATCTTGCTCTTAAACCCGTCAGGTGAACTGGGAAGCCATACTCTTTCTGCACTGTGGACCTCAACCTGCTGTTAATACAGGTTAATAGAGGTTTCTGGCTCAAGCCTATGTGCTTGTTGCTGAAGCCAGCTTTATTCTGCCAGATTTTTTTTTCTTTTGTTTGTTATTTTCTCCAATAACAAGAAACTTTTGAAGAAAGTTTTCTTCCTTTTCCGCTCCTTGGGAATTTGGTAACTAGTCACAATGCCAAGTCAGCAACCATATTTGCACAACGTAGCCAGACCACTGAAAGGCTAAGTATGTTCAAACAGAGACTTCTGTTCGTTCCTACGATCCTCTCTGCAAGAAATGCAGGAGCGAACCCTCCTAGCTAGACTGACCATTCTGCCAACTCATCATCCCAGTAGAGACCAATACAGATGCTTCACAGGAAGGAATTATTTTCTTCAACAAGCCCATTAAGAAGACTTTGGCTTGAGCTCTGAAGGTTTTATATCCTTTCTGTGCCTCTTAGATGCCTATGTTCTTTGCCGAACAGATATAGTGGTGAATCCTGGGGAGAGGTAAACAGAAGAGATAAAGACTCTGAAGGCAAGAGCTTGTTTTCTGGTGTCTGTTTAAATGCCATACAACAAAGCTTTATTAGCACAAAGCGCAAGTTCTGCCTGTGGCCAGAAGTCTCTCCTGCTTGTTGTCTCTGCGTACGCCATGTATTTACTCCTTATCCCTGGTTTATACAGCTGGTCTGAAGACCACCCCAGGTAACAAAGAAAACATCAGCTCTTGAAGGATCTGCTGGGAATAGGAAGATGTCGTATTATTTACCCGGTTGGATTTATGCATATGCGTGTGTGTTTAACAAAGGAGCCCGGTGCCTGCTGGACTCCTGAGGATGGAATTTATACAGGCCAGCATTTGGCTGCTGCAGTTTATCTTGAATAGAAGAATAATAAACTCAGCTGTCAGGATGATGCATGAAAAGCATCTTCCCCTCCCACGGCGAGTGGTAGAGGTGTCTGGTTTGCAGGGAGTCCTATTATTAAGTGATTAGCCTTGCAACATTATCAATATCAGATTGCTTAAGGGCTTTGTGGGATCAGCAATACAGTAGGACTTGATGTTCATCGATCATGGTGACAGTCAGATACTGGTGGTGGTGTGAGAGCATTACCTGTGAAATAAGTGCCTGGATTTGTCACATGAAGGCTTTCAGAGGTATTTGCAAAAGAAAACAAATCCCAACCTTAGTCATAGTTAGTTCTGTTACCAGATAGCTTCTGCTACTTTGTTTTAATGGCCCCCTTTGTCTTGTCCTTGCTTGTCCTATTGCTGGCTCTCATTCAGCAAGAATAAAAACAAAAACATCCCAAGCACCATTGAATATGGCATTTTCTTGACTTTTCAGGCAAGGCTGATTTATTCACCCCTAATTAAGTTTCAGCATCCAGAGAGCTTCAATCTCCTCTTTGTGCTTCTGCCAGTTCAGATGGTAACTCTGGGATCTTAGGAAGCCTGGGTCTTTGGATTTCTTTTTCATCACCTAAAAGAATGCTGAAAAGACCATAAAAACACAACAGCTTGCTGTACTGGATATGTTTCACCCTGAATAATCATTAAAACCCACATCTTCAAAGGCAGATCAAGTACTTCAGGGGATCTGATTGTAAGTATTTAAATTGCACCCTGCTCACATCATAAATACTGCTTACCCATTCTATAATGCAAAAAGCTCTTCACAGCCACACCTCACTGTACATGTTTCCTCTTGTCTACTTTTTATCTTACCCTAGCTGTGACACCAAAATCCCCTAGGTAAGGGCCTACTACTGCAGTTCGTTTGTTATATAAATTTACAGTGCTGTATACATGAGTGATTACAGTGGATTGTATATCTGTGGGAATTATTCCTCTCTGAAGTGCAACAGCTCCCCTGACACAGGATGACTCTCAGAAGAGGAAACATTAGGCCAAGTACAATCAGGCTAGGCTGGTGCTTACAAGAACATTTGGGTCTAATCCATCATGTCCTCATGGAGCAGGCTGGAGTCCAGTTTCCAAAGCCTTTCTAATTTACTTGCCTCCCTGTAAGTCTTCAGTGTTCTGTGGGACTGACTGAGGTTTGATCATATGTTCTGAGGAGGTAGAGCTTCTAATCCTGAGATTTGGACATGTAAGCAGACACTTCCCCAATACCACCCATCTCAAAAGTGAAGGGAGAAATGGTAGCAAAGAATCCAGCCCCCTCCTGACTAAAATGTTTATGTGCTGTCTGTGGAGCTGTGCCCTGCAGCAAAGCTGAAGGCTGTCTTTAAGCATTGCTTTGGAGCTTGGAACAGTGTTTCAGATGCTTGTGGACATTCATAAAGCAGTTGTGGAGGGAGGCAGATACAATGAACACAGGGGAGACCACAGTCTTACCCAAACTGCTCTGGTAGGGAAAGCCTTGAAAACCTGAACACTGACCCCCACTTTATGAGGGCAGTTTCACCCAGATGGTTATATTGACTTTCTTCTTACTGGCAATTGACACCGCACTAAGTAAGTGCTCTTTTATGTGGATCCATTACTGTCTCTCTAAAGTCAGGGCACTTCTTTGGCTTGTCCAGGACTTCCTTATCTATAGATACTATGGAAACTTGGCTGCAGCTGCAGGAAGACACTGCTAGTAACCATTGAATATTACATTGCATGGTAAACTAGGACAGTTCAGGTATCTGAAATCCCTTGCTCTCTGCATTGCTTTCCACTTCTCAAACATGTGGGAGCTCCTACAGCATCAGCTTGCCTCTGCCTGTGAGGACACGTTTTTGGGGAAACAGGACCTGGTCCACTGAGGTCAGTGGAGAGTCACCCATGAGTTCTAATAGGCTCTGAAGTGGGTCCCAGAGGGGCATCGTACAACTCAGTGATGTTACCCAGATCCTTCATTTGCATTTTGTCTTGTCCTCTGTTTCCTGTTATCTGTTTTCCCTCCCAAGTGTGGAGACAGATTTATCCTAGCAATTCACAAAACATCTTCTGCTTCTCTTTTGTGAAATCACTTGCATTATTTCTTCATCTCCCGACTTCCTTTGCACAGAAACCACCTTTGCTTTTCCTTCAGCATGTTTTCCCCTAAGCCACCCAAGTTTCAAACCATCATTTGCAAACAACCAGCTCCATAAGCAATTCACAATGTTGTTTTTTCCACAATAAACTCCAAAGAGCAGAAGTTGGTTGGCGGGGCAGGATCAGTACCACTTCCCTGTTGGTCTGGGTTTTGTGCCATCATGTATCATACACAACCATTTGTGAGTGTGGCATCACACCCCCCACACCGCACACCCTGCACCCCACAGAGCCAGAGAATGGAGCTGAACTCCCAGCAGTAAAGTTTTATCTGAGCTTTCAAATCTTCTTTTGCACTGTGGGCGGCTTGGAGCAGATTGGATCCTAATGGACTGTTAGACCAATTTGGGCTTGCTAACTGCCTTCACAAGGATAAGAAATGAGCTGGGACAGAGAGGAGCAAAATGCTTTGGAATATATATTTAATTCTTTGCTAGCACTCTGTGGAAGAGCCAAAACGGATATCGCTGTCACTCAAATTTCTCCCCTGTCATTTATTTTATCATCCCTGCCCGACAAGGCCACACTCTCAACAAGCATTCAAGCATTCCATTCTGCTGTCCTTGGTGAAGATATGCTAGCAGACACCAAGCAGGACTGGAGGCCTCTGGTTTCCATGGGGCATGCGTGCCATGCAGTGGCTGGGGATTTGGGCTGATGTTGTTGGCTTCATTCTGTGAAGAGAACTTAGTTCACAGAGCCAATGGGAGATACTGAAATAGCTGCAAGACCTCTTCAGGCAGTGGAGAACATGTGGCAGTGCCCCATGAGTTTGTGGTATAGCAGAGACCACGTCTACAGCATGGTCTGCATCGTGCCTGATCTCTGTGGGCAGCAGAAATGAAGCTTTGTTCCTTGTACCTATATAAAATAATCTCTGTGAATAAAGAGCAAGGGAGGGCACTGGGGTATAAATGCAGACACTTTGCTCTATTTACTATAGGACTATGCCCACCAAGCGAAAATGTCACTGCAGGGTTAGTCAGCCAAAGGGACCTCATGCTGTTAGGAGCTCACAGCCTACAGCATATGGTCACCCAAGGGAGCAGGCAGTGCTGCAGCCAAAACATGGAGAAAAATGTAATGTGTGTGTAGGGGAAAGAGAATAAACGTATAGGAGGAGATCTGTGAAGCAGGGTAGATAGATAGCTATATTACCCAGGGTCTAGGTGGAGCAGTTGCAGGGAGAAAAAGCAGAAAGGGAATACAGTCCTGAAAAATGCCTCTCATTCCTGCTAGTCCATTGTGTTTTGACTCAGTGGCATTGCAGTTGTGGAATGCGATTTTTCCTTTGCAAAGGGCCACAGTGTGCCTGGAGATGAGGCAGTGATTTTGCACTCTTCTGAGTTTTTCTCCCCTTTTTCCACCCTGACTTTTTCAGCATCTGGATGACCATGTTGTAGTAAGGATAGGTGGGACCATGGTCATCCAGAAGTGTATTATTTCCTGGCAGGGGGCTGAAGGGCTCCTCTGCTTGGACAAATGGGGCAGGTGGATGCAGAGTAGTGCCCACAGTTTCATGTCTCAGCCTGACCAGCCATAAGCTGCAGGACTGCAGCAAGAGCACAAGACTAGCATCCTCATTTGCTGGCGTTACCTATTCCAATTGTTCTGAGGATTAAGAAGAAAAAAAATCCTGTAGCTTCCTGTTTTTCCTACCCTAATGGTTTGATCTTTCACATTTGGGAATGCTTTTCCCTCTTGGAGCTGATTTAGCGTGCTGGACTGCTCCTGCAATTGCAAACACAGTGTGGGGAGAAACACAAAGGAATGGAAAGTTGTCTCCTTTCCTAGCTAGAGTCCTTCCCTAAGAGGTGAGCAAATGCATAACTGAGGGAAAAGCTGACACACTGTCCTCCTGTCTGAAATAAAGCATAGAGGGCAGTGCCTCTTCTGCACCTTCCTGCCTCTTGCTGTGGGTGAATCAGTGGCTGGATGCCTCCTCAATAATCTTTTGAAGATGGTCACTTTCCCACTGTCTGTGCAAACACCAAAAGTCTGTCTGTCTTCAAAGAGGGGAAAACGAGTCAGCTGAGGATCCCAAGGAGAAGCTACCCATCTCCCCTCTAATCCCAACTGCTCTTTACTCTGCATCTTTTCTGTGTAGCTCTACACTCTTGCTAAGCCTAAGAGGTTTCCTGTATATACAGGGTGGCTGAGGTGAGCTCATTGTCACTTCCCTTCCTTGGCCAAGGGTGGCCTGCTGCTTCTGACTACTTGCATGTAGTGCTGTAGCTGATGGGATGCCTCCAGCACATTTTCTCACTGCAAGCCTGCAGCTCCCTTCCTTGGAGGCAAGAAAAGGGAAGTCACACAATTATAGTGTGAACATGTGAAAAATATTTATAGAAAAGGGAGGGAAAACCAAGTCAGTATTAATAAATTACAGAAAGATAGTACATCCGTACTAAGTTATTGAAAACTCAAGTGAGAGTGGAAAGCTAAATAAATAAAGGGGAAATCAAGTTAAAGAAGAGGATGAGTAATAGAAAAAAATCTCCTTCAAAGTGCCACCAGTTAGCCTTTTGGTACAGCACTACATACAAACAAGCT
Organism: Pezoporus occidentalis; assembly: GCF_034315485.1. Lineage (NCBI taxonomy): Eukaryota > Metazoa > Chordata > Aves > Psittaciformes > Psittacidae > Pezoporus > Pezoporus occidentalis. The sequence continues at coordinate 4,370,053 of NW_026915376.1, forward strand.
TAATGGAGATATAACAGAGGTCAGAAAGCTTGATGCAGCTGTCAAACAGCTGTCTGCTGTATTTATTCTGCTCCCTTCTGACTGTGCATTATCTTACGGCCTGGCTAGTGCAGTGCTAAGAGAGGGACACTGAAGTTTGGGGTAGCCTTGCCCCATCAGAGTGGACAGGAATGGACTAGCTGAAGGCAGAGGTCCTCTGCAGGTAAGGATGATGATGCAGGCACCTCACATAGCAAGGGATTAGGAATGGTCTTGGAGAAACTATGTGGCAGGAGGATGTTTGAATGGCCAAGGAGCTGAGCAGCTCCTGGCCTGTGAGAAAGAAAAAAAACCACACATTTTTTTTGCTCTTCCAGTTCTATTTCCATGTCTGCTCCCAGTTGGATGTGACGGGGCACAGAAGTGCTGCAGATGACTTTCAAGGATCCTTCCCAAGCATGAGACTCTGATGTCTCATATATTGCCTTTATTCAGGGATGTGCCTGCACAAGAAGTTCAAGTTGACATAGGTACAAATGGGAGAGGGGTTCAAATGCAATAGAGTGTTTCTCTCTGTCCTAAAGTAAAATCCACAGTGACATTCCTGATAAAGGTGTTTACTGGTCCTGAAGACCTTCTGAGATGGCTAGTCCATATCTTCCTCAAGCAACCTATAAATATACCTGCTACTGGAAAACTTTTTTGAATGCCTAAATTGTTTTTATTGTAGCAATGGAAAACTGCAGATTTTCAGTGTCTGTACAAATGAAACAGTAGCTCCCCTTTTTACTTTGCAACAGCCATCTTCACGTTGAAAGTATGTTATCATTTTTTCTTCAGTCTTTTGTCCCTTAAACATTCCTGACTCTCTTAGTCCTTTTTCACAGACTGCATTTTCTACATTTCTGGTAGTTCTTGGTCTTCATTTTGTGGAAGTATGTGCCTTCAGCTTAAAGAATAATATTTCAGTGAAGGCCTTCCCATCATGAAGTAGAGCCCAGTATCACTTTCCATGGTGTGAAGGCTTGAATTCCTGCTTGTACACTTCCATGTGATAGCTTGCTTTTTCCACACCAGCCTGTTATTGCTGTTTCAGGTTCAGCTAACTCACAAATCCTTTTCCCAGAGGCTCCTTTCTAACCAAAATGTCTTTCTGCATTTTTAGCATCATGAAATTTAGTACATGTGCAATCTCCAGAGTCTACCTGAACTTAATCCCTTAATCTTGCTCTGTGATTCCATCCACCTTTTTCAGACTATTTATTTCTTCAACTTGTTAAGATCACTCTGGAACCAGATGATTTGCTCAGGTGCATGGGCAGAACAGGGTTCTCCTCTGTGTGTAAAGTCTTGTTTTCCCAAGGCTGTTCTTTCCCTACTGTAGCCTTAATTCTTACCTCTTTTTCATTGGAATTAAATGTGCGAATTGCATCCTTACATTTGACCATTTTAGGTAAACAAGAACCCCAGAACAAACAAAAAAAACCCAGGCATTAAACACTTTGAACTGTTCATTGTAATCTCCCTATTGTGTTTTCCACAGAGCAGTGAGCTATCATTTTCCTTCATCTTCCTTTTAGTGAATGATTGAATTCTATTACTTTTGGTGTACCTTGCTAATTTAATTTTAGTTTTTCTGACCTTGTTCTAAATAATTCTGTTCATTCTCAGACAGCTGGTTTTGTTTCTGCTTGTGTGGTTCCTATTTGTCTTTGAGGTCAATAAAGAGAATTCAGTGTTTTCCATTTCTGGTCTTTCTTCTGCATCTGCACTTCTTCCTTTAGCATTGTTTCTCTGTGGAATTAGCAATTCTCTCTAAGTCCTCTTTTTCTTGGCAGTTTCCCTCAAGATATTATGTGTCAATTTTCCAAGCTTATTGATGTAATCCTATCTGAAACCCATTGGGTCAGTTTTTCTTTTCTTCTTCTGACGCGCCTCTCTTCAACCATGAAATCTACCTTTTCATGGTAACTCCCATCCATTGCCTTCCACCTTCCCTTTCTTACACAGCTCCTCCCTTGTGCTGACACTCAAACCCAGAGGACCTTTTTCTTTACTTCCCTTCTGCGTCTCCTGAATCCAAACAAAAGGTGTGATGAGCCAATGCCATAAAGGTGCTGGAGAGTTTCTATGGTGCTGAATTAATTTTTTCAACAAATATCTCTAAACGTAGATAAAATCTTCCACTTCCCACAAGACTAGTGCTTCAGATGTCTCTGTTATTCCCAAAGAGCCCCATACATTGTATCTTCATGGATGGACGGCCTTCAACAGACTCCAATAAACTCTGTTAATGGTATTCTCTTTCCACTTTTACGGACTTTCATCAAGGCTAACTCCATCCATCTTTTGGATTTCAAGGCAAGCTTATATATACAAGGCTCACAAAGTGATGTCCCTTTTCTATCCCTGCTGTCCATTTTTGAATAAGCAGCATCCTTTTCTTTTAGCGTTCTAGTCATACAAGTGGTTCAACCAAGTCTCTACTATTTCAGTGAAGCTGTAATCTTGATGCTTTAGTGAAACTCCCAGTTAGAATACAGAAAATGTTTATTAAATGCTAATTTCACCATGCTTCTTTCTTAACTATGCCAATATCTAAGGCTGATGCATTGTCCTCTTGATAGCCTTATTCTTCCTTATTTTAAGGTCTTCCTCTAGTTTGCTGTGGTGTATGTGTGAGCACGTACTGGCCATGTGATTTTTACTCCCTGTACATTGTCTTCATCCTGAAACATCATCTCATAGCTAAAAGAGGGGCTTTTGTGAGGCTCAAAAGTTTTATTTTATTTTTCTTTTTTGTGAGTAGCAGTGCATAGGATGCTACGCTGAAGCTTTTCAACTCACCATCTGCTCATAGGAGTCAGGAGTAGTGACTCTTTCTCTAAACCAAAAGTAGTTGCCTTAAAAATCGATTTGTCTCAGCTCAAGAATGAGGTTTTAATAATAGGGGTGAGCTGAAGACATAAATACACCAGTAGGAGCAAGTGAAGATGGAGGGGGTGGGTAGTGCCTATCTTACTAAGCAGAATTTAATTGATTTCCCTCAGGCTGGAAAGACATGCAGCTCTTTCAAGTCTTTAAGTTGGACAGGGATGTATCATGACATGCCAGCAGGAATGCTCACTTCATCTACATGCAAGAGTTTTTCCTAACCCTGGTGACCACACAGCCCAGACCAAAAGTTCTCAGCAGTAACACAAACGGAAGGAATTGTCAGTCATGGGAATGCTTCAACACATTCTGCGCTGCCCAGAAATATAAGAGACCATCTGGAATTAGTGTTGAATGATTTTGCTAATGACCTCATGATAGAATATTGAGAATGTTTATTAAATTTACAGATGACACCAGGCAGGGATTACTTGTGAGTCTGATAGAGGACAGGATTGGAATTTAAAATGATCTTGCCAAATGGGATGAATACACTGAACAGAGAAAAATAGAATGCAACTCAATAGGGATGCACGCAACTCATACATTTAGGCAGGAATAATCATCAGCATAAGCCCATAATGAACAATAGTTTTTAGAAAGTTTGCAGAAATGTATGGGGAAGAACTGTGGTGGATCACAGGAGGAGCTGTCAAATGAGCCAGCTGTGTCATGCTTCTGTGAAAATGTCCACTATTATCCGGGGGTATATGAGTGAGAATAGATTTTGGTGGATTTATACCTTCTACTCAGCACTGGGAGGACCTCAGGGGGAATACCTGGTCCAGTTTTGGGCACTGAACTTCTGAAAGGATATGGAGTGTCTGGGAAAAGGCAGGTCAGGAGCAACATAATAGTGCAGAGGACTGGCCAAATGGGAATTGCAGAACAGAAGTTTGCATAGAAGCTGCTTAACAGTGGAAGAGGCATGAATAAACTTCAGGTAAATAAAGCTTCCACAGAGAAGATGTAAATGACCTTTTCTCCCAGTCTGAGAACTAAAAGACACAAATGCAGCAGGAAAGTTGCAGATCAAGCATTAATAGGAAAGCTTTTCTGATGGTCAGAACAGCGGCACACTGGAAGGCTTTTTCTGGGAAAGATGTTTCCACCTTGAAAAGATATTAGACATGCATCTTCATTTAAGGTGAATTGGAGGTTCAGACAGCTATGGGCAGCCTCTCCAAAACATCTGGCTAGCTGAATGCACAACTCTGGCCTATTAACCACAGAGATAAAGCCAATATTTAAAGCAAACAAACTTAAGAGAGATATCCACTTGCATCCTGTCTTGAATCTAAGAAACCTTTGGGCATGTCCCTTCTTTAAAAAACCTAGACATTGTTCCTATGTGCTCAAAATGGGTATTTCTACTGTGCCAGGAGCCTGTTCTCTGTCATTTGGGATGTTTGACAATGTCAGTGCTTGACAGCTCCTGAATGCCTCAGGTATGCCTGGTTAGAAGACATCAGCTGGGCTGCAGTTCACTGGGGCAGACTGCAGCTTTCCCATTTCTCCCTGAATTGCTGATGTGAGCAGGGAGCTGGTGTAAGACACAGGGCAGCATATCAGCACCTGCTTCCACCTTTGTGTACATACACGGACCCTTTGTTTCACCCTCCCGCTGCCTTCCTGTCTCCAGGTGGACTGAACAGGAAGGGGCTCAGCACAGGGTGCAAGGGAGCATGTCCCTCAGTGCTGAGGGACCATCTTTTCCTATGCCTTGCCTAGCATGGAAGGCAACCAGGATGGGCAGCTCTACCCTGCCAGCCAGGCACACCACAGGAAAGGTCATTGTCTTCTGTGTTCTTGGGAGTCAAGGGAGCAAACTGTAGTCTGGTCACCTTGAATTGGGTAAGATCTGGATTTAGGGCACTGGTGATGCAGAGATGGTGCCTTCCCAAAGGGAGTTTAGATTTGCCTTTCTTACATTTATTAAAAGTTATCACCTCTGCATTGGTTCTGTTTGGCTTACAATGACGTTCCAAGTAAGTAATTTTAAACTCCTATGATTCACATGATCCCTGACTAATGGTGCCCACAATGGAAAATTCTAGGAGTTTCGTGATGAAAACCATATTTAGTGTTAGTAGTATCCATATATAGTAGGGACTGACGGGAATAAAGTAATGAAAAGTACTCGTAAAGATAGGAAATGAAGTTTCTAGAGTGAGACTTTTTCATATGACATTTAAAGGACATGCTAGAAATATTTGGTGAGGGACCAAATATGACTGTTCTCCACATTTATGTTTGATGCCTGATCTTTCTTCTTGGTCAGGTTCTAGAGAGAAAAACCACACACACACACACACACACAAAGTATCTTCTGTTCACCTCCTGGTTTTGTACGTGGGGCTTCTCCTCCCCCTTCAGGTCCAGCCCCTCCCAGGTTCCACATCACCATGGGGTTATTAATCAGTTGTGATATCCACATGACCTCTAGTTTGAGTTCTCTTTGGTCCCTCTACTCCACTAGCTGAACTATTTCTAATTGGCTAATCAGCTTATCCGGTTTGGCCCTTGATGCAAACCAGGTCTAGACATGATCTATTCCTGGGAGGCCCCTGGGTTCAAGGGGCCAATCTCACACCCTGTCCATCACTATTGTCAGCAAGGTACCCTATCTCAAAGACATGCCAATGGACATTAGTGAGAGATTAAAATGACAGCCTTGGTTTTCTTACATGCCTTTTAATCATCGTAACATGCAGTCTAATGTTTCACTCTGTCTTCCTTTCCCTGCAAGAGCATGCTCTCAAGGAAGAAACCAGGAGGGATGAGAGCGGGTCAAAGACCGCAGCAGGGTGAAAACAGTGGAAAGAAATTAAAATGGAGGATGGGGGAGGAGGGGGAGGCAAGAGACAAAATCCAAGTCAGAATCTGGCAGCCAGACAGAGCGACAAGGCTAGAATTCCAGTTCCTTCATGTGGCTCCTGTGGGATGACGTCTTATAGGTACTGCTCACCACCACACTGGTGTACCACCAGTGTGTGCTAACACTGGTGCCTACAGTAGGCTGCCCAGGGTCCGTAGTCACACCTGAATGATGATCTTCACAGATGACTTGTCCTGGGAAGAGCTGGGAAGCTAGGCTACTCTGAAAACCGATCTGTCCTTATTGAAGTGCCTGCATATGGGTTTAGTAACTGGTTTTTAGACCTCTGGGGTTTTGAAAAAGTCTTAACCTGGTCACTTAGTTGTGACTTTATGCAGTTATTGGCCATTTAGACAAATAACAATCAGAGGGCTCCATGCAATAGGGTCATGTCTGAATTCCTTCTTGGTCTCTCCGGCAGCGAATAGTTGGCGGCTCGTTCTAAACAAAGCCCCATTCTCTGCAAAGATGTGTCAGTGTAAAAGGCGGATGCTCCTGTATGAATATCTGCTACACAGGCAGGCATAAAGAAGGTCTCCCTGTGCCCCAGTTGGAGAGCTGTGTGGCTGTGTTAACAGCATGCACAACTGAAGTTAATGACCTCGCTTGTCCAAGACTTCCTTGTGCTCGGCCAGCTCTGAATGCAGACAGAGCAAGTTCACACCTGCCTGCAAAATACCATATGGACATCATCTGTAACAAACTTGCTCAGATGGTTCATTTCTAAGGGGCATTCAAACTTCTCCTAGATGTATGTGTATTTTTTCCTCTCACAGTCATGCTTTTACTGAAAATTTTAGCTAATGTAATATCTACTTCTTAGCTTTTCAACTCCTTGCTCCAAAACTATTTGGCTGGTGGGATGTGTGAATTCCTTTAGCCAACCAGTGGAGCATGTAATTAGCTCTATATGCACGAATGAGTTACGCATATGTTTTGCTATGTGACTTCAGCTGGTAACTAAGCATGAGAAGTTTCCAGATAGAAAAAGAAACCGGTGAGAAAGTTAGGAAAGGCTGAGAAGAGGGCACTGCACAAGATGTCTCTGTCCCTTTCTGCTACAGGCCTGAGTCTTCCTGCATCCTCATTTTTGTGCTGTGCTTTCCATGAATACTTGCTCCTCAGCGGATGCTGGAAGGATCCTGCAGGATTGTACTCTGTTTCCGGTGCCTCACATTCTGTTTTGCACAGCACCAAGTTTGGATGACATTTTCTGATCCAGTAAGGATTAAATGTGCCCAGCTGCAGTGGTTAGCATGGGTCCTGATCACCCATTCCAGCCTGCCTAGGCAGGAAATGGAAGCAGAGCCTTGCAATCACACCTGGCCAGTCTATGAAGTTACTGTCCCTTGGCTGAGGCAAGGTATCTGGCTCTGCATGTGTGCTGCTGAGGCCGTTACAATAGAGTCAGATGGATATGCCTGAACCGCTTCACAGTCCAGCTACATCATGTACTTGCAGACAGAGTTTACTGTGAGGACAGCTGTCTTACTGAACAGTTGCAGCACTTTGCTCCTTTTTGTTGTCTGTTTAGCATTTCTTTAAGGATGTGAGCCTTAAAGCAGGTCAGAGTTGAGGGGAATTTCATATTTGGCAGTCTCAGTCTTTTCAAGAGTGCAGAAATTGGCTCATGTTGAATTGGCCTTCTCTGAACAAGGGGAATGTAACCCTGCTGGTACCACTGTACTATCATTTATATAGCAACTTAAAGTACAGAGTTCAGACAATATTTTTTTTATTATTGTTTTTTTTTTTACATTTCTGTGTGGAAAAAAAATGTTTAGAATGTTTTGCATAAGCAGAATTTACCCTGTCCATTTCAATACTCGATTTCTGCAATGCACCCTGGCATGTCAGATCTATTATTTCTTAATATAAATAATACCCTAGTACATAGAGTTTTCTCCTGTTAAAATCCATCCTGCTGTTTAAAACAATACCATGCCCAGATGGAATAGGATGGATAGAAATTAATATCTTCAAAGAGAGGATCTTTTAGCAGGGTATCGGATCTCACCCACTTTCATGGTAAGAGTAAACCAGAAGTGGATTCAATGTAAACACTGTTGTCTTTCACCAGCGGTTCATACCTAAATGCTGCATCCAAGGCCCAAATCAACACTTCCCTAAGTCAGCAGAAGTCTTTGCACTATCCCTCTGGCTCTCAGGCATCCAAATGAAAGCTATCCAGCTAGGCAGCACAGTCATCATCTCTCTCTCTGACCTCCCCCTGATATGGCAAACAAGGCCACACATTTTGCAGATGGGGAAAGGCTGAACAGCAAGCATTTCAACCTCTTACAGATGTGGTTAAATTATCTTAATGTATTTAAACAAAGTGCAATGTCAAAGTAGCATAAATACCATATTTCAGCAAAATGGCTGCTTCTCCAGTGTTCTGCTTCCTGATGCCAAATGAAATACTTCTCACTGTTTATTCCCAAAATTCTTTCTTGTCCACTGAATTTTCATATTGCTGGGCTGGGCCAAATAGCCAGTTTCCTTTTAAAATAGAAAAACCATTAGTACATTCCAATAGGCTTTTTGTGTTAAATTAGAGACCCTTGGGAGTGCAATGTGATTAGCCTATTTTGTTTTAAATCATTGCTGATTGGAGCCTACCTGTGGGGAAACTGAAAGGCACACCAACAGGCAACCGCACACACCAAGACATTTACAAAGCAGATAAAGGAGGAAGCTTGAAATGTGTGGTAGCTGTTTGGTACACTAGTGACATTTCTAGCCTTTTTAAACAGAAATAGCCCTTTGTGTTAAGAAACACACCTGCACCACTTCAGAGATTAATGGGCAATTTCTTGGCAGAACTTGTGGACATTTAAGTTGTCCATTAGGATGATATAAGACTAGAGGAGAAATTTTTTTATCAGCTTTAATTGAATGCTAATCTCTCCTCCTTAAATTAACCTAGGTTTCTTGGGAAACTTATGCCTCCTCAAATGTCATGACAATGAGTAAAGAAATGACAGAGGCCCCCCAAAGTATAAATCCTCTTCCATTAGTCAAGTCTGTTCTGTGGATGAGTTAACTTAAAAAAAAAATCATATTACTAAGTATTTTATCAAAGCGAACATTTAATCAAAGTGAAAGGAAGAGATACTAGTCCCCTTCTGGAATGGGATGGAGACTGCCAAGATGTGTTTTAATTTCTTAAGAAAACAAACTATGTCAAACACTGGGTCTTAAGCAAGCAGATGCTCATTTATCATTCGTTCTGTCTGTGCATGCACTCGGGATCCTGCCGAACACAAGTTTTCTGAAATGGAAATGACCATATGGCCAGTACCTTAAAAATTAATTCAACGTGCCCTGTCTCTCATGTGCAATGCGTTCTTTTAATGGTGCTTTTCTTCTTTTTTTACAGAGTTAGACAATGGAAACAGAACAACTACTTCGTGGGAGTCTCGTTCATTGCAGATGCAATCTATGACCGATGCTGTATGCTACCAGCAGCTTGGATACTTTGCAGAGACGTTTTCACAGCCTCACTTCTTTCAGAGGTTATGTCACACACACTCAAAAAGCTTTGCTACTGTTTCAGTGCTGGTCTTGCTGTAGGCTTCCCAGTTGGTCCCATAGACCATGCAAAAGGGCTCACAAGAAGTGGCTTGCAGCTGCCTCAGAGCTGCAAGGAGTACTCTGGGTTGAGAGCTGGGTGTTCAGCTTGCCAGAGATACCCCGAGATGACAGTAGTTCATCCACTGGTCCCAAAACACTTGGGGGTGGGAGGCTAGGAGGGTCCTGAGGAGCTGCCAGCAGCGCTGGGTCTGGCTGAATGACCCGTGAGAGAAGAGTCTCTGCCTGGTAAATCTGCCACCTCAAGGAGAGTGTACTTCTTTTGCTGTGAAAAATCTGTACATCTTCTGTCTCAAGTCAAAATAAAGGGGATGTCTCTCATACCCCTTTCTCCTCTCAACATTGCTTCCATCACAAAACAGCTAAAGCTTGCTGAAGGAAAATGTGAGCAAGCAAAATAAAGTAGCTTTATAAACCCAAATTCTCCTAATTTGCAGGTGCAATTGACACAGTGCTGGAGATTTACATGGCAAAGGCTGCTTTGATTTCAAACTGGTTGCTCAAAAGCAAAATTCATGCAAATGCATTTATGACTCCAGGCCCTGATGCTGAAGAAAGAAACAGTTGAACCCAACCAATGGCCATGCATGTCACTGGAGACTGTAACTTTCGCTGTCCTCATAAAAGACTTGAGTGGCAATCAAGAACCTGAAATGTAGCTCAGTGACACAATTTTTAGGTACCCATCTTGTCTTAGCCAGGATTGCTCTGCTTTACAGTGGTGTTTCCCCGGTCAGCAGAGTATAAGCTTGTCCACTGTTGGTATTATCTCTGTCCTGCCCCCTCTTCTGCCTTGCTCCTCTGTCTCTCTTCTACTAGTGATCACAACTCACCTACTCATCAGCAAAGAGCTGTCCTAAAGTTTTAGAAGCAAGAGGTGACACTGGCAGGCATTAAGGCTGAACATCGTCAGCATGGTGTACTATATATCATCACAGTGGCCGGCATTATTGACACCCCATAAAGACATACTTGAAACCCCAGCATCCCAGAAGGATTTGCTGAATTATGCTGATGCAAACAGTTAAGTCTGCCCACACAGCTAGCAGTTCTAATGTCCCATATTTTTAGATGTGACAATAGTAGTTAACTATAAATACCGTGCACCCTGCATGTGATACAGCTGCTTACCTGGGCTTGAGCCCTGATTTAAGGGCAGCAGGGATGACAGCAAGGAGAAAGGAACAGTGGCTGTGTTTCAGCTCTCCTCTTGCCTGCTTCCGGGGAGGTGAGCCTTAAGTTTCTGCACATCCAAGTGTCTGAAGAAATACTTGCTGTCTGGAATGTTCCAGTCTACCAGGGAAGTAGCCAGACGCTTATCTTCTAAATAGCATTGAAAACCTCCAGTGTGGCAGCCTATGAGGAAATTAGTCATAATACTAGGGAATAGGGGAATAGACTATTTCAGTTGGAAGGAACCTACAACAATCATCTAATCCAATTGCCTGACCAATTCAGGGCTGACCAAATCAAAGCATGTTATTAAGGGCATTGTCCAAATCCTTGTTAAACAACATTAACCACCTCTCTGGGAAGCCTGTTCCAGTGTTTGACCACCCTCTCAATAAAGAAACGCTTCCTAATGTCCAGACTAAACCTCCCTTGGTGCAGCTTTGAACCATTCCCACGTGTCCTACTGCTGGATACAGGTGAGAAGAGATCTGTACCTCCCTCTCCACCTCCCCTCCTCAGGAAGCTGTAAAGAGAGCAATGCGCATCCTTTTCTCCAAATCAGACAACTCCTCACAGGACATGCCTTCCAGCCCTTTCACCAGCTTTGTTGCCCTCCTCGGGATGCTTTCAAGGACCTTCACATCCTTCTTAAACTGTGGGGCTCAGGTTTAAAATTGTGTTACCTCCAGGCTCGTTACCTCAATACTGCACAGAGTATTCAAGCTGAGGCTGCACCAACGGTGAATATAGCAGGATAATTACCTCTTTTGACCAGCTGGTGATGCAGAGTTTGATGCACCCCAAGATGCATGTGGTTTGCAGGACATGGTTTGCCCTCTTGGCTGACTCCTGTTGAGCCTGCTGCTGACCAGTACCCCCAGATCCCTTTCTCTAGGGCTGCTCTTCAGCCCCTCCTCTCCCAGACTATAATTGTGCCTGGCATTACTCAGTCCTAGGTGCAGAACCTTCATTTTAACTTGTTAAATTTCATCCCATTAATCATAGCCTGATGCTTCAATCTATGCAGATGCCTCTGCAAGATCTCTTGTTCCTCAAGAAAGTCAACAGAACCTCCCAGTTTGGTATCACCAGCAACTTCCTGATTGTGCAGTAACTCATGCATATTGATTCTGATAGTGTCCTCTGCAAATAAAGGCATACCAATGCTTATTAGGATCCTCTTTCTCTTCCTTTTTTTTTTTTTTTTGATGTGGTTTTGTTTTGTTTTTTTTTCACTGTTCTACATTCGATCAATCATTGTAACTTGAAAGCAATTCATTTAGTTTTGGCCGCTTGTCACATCTCAACAAATGCCTGTTGAACTGTAACCTTCTCTAAGGAAATTCAGTTTGTGCTTTGAATTATCTGCAGAGCACATTCATACATCTGATCTGTTGTGGTTTTTTTCTGGTGATGCAATCTTAGTGCTAGCATTCAGGAAGGTTAGCTGACTGATAGCCATGGAAAGTGCAGTCCACCATTAGAAACTCAGGCTGTGTTTGGTGCCAATTGGTAGAAAAGCTTTCCTAATGCCTTCAGCTCTGTCTTCCCTTGCTTGCTGTGATAGTTACTATCTAATTGTCTTCTCCACTCCGAAAGGATTTGATTTTTCAGCTACAGAAGAGTAGGCATTGGAAAACAGGCTGGAGAGGTCAAAACTGGCAGCCAAGTCCCACTGACACAAGAGTAAATCTAGATACACCCAAAGAAGAGCTCCTGCGCAGAAGAATCAAAATGGATTTGTGAAGGAACATTTTAAAAAGATAAGCAACTTGGGTTTGTTTCAAAAGTCAGTAGCAAGTGTCTGAATAGACGGTAAGTATTTATTTGAAATTAAAAATTGTATTTTAATTTATATAATAAACACATGTATTAGTAAATAACTGTTCTCAGGGCTCTACCTGGAAAAAAATATGGAGGCCACCAAGCCTTGCACTAGCATGATGCTACTAGTCCGGAGAGGCTGTAAAGGTCAGAGGTGTACCTAATATCTCCTGTGCATGCCTGCCCATATGCTACCCCCAGCAGCTTGTCATTTCTCTCCAAGAAAGAGGTGACTCCAATCCACACTACTTTACATAAGTTACCAGACTTCACTGCTAAGCGGACATCTGTAAGACTGTTGACTCCATCCTGGGGACCACACTCCAGCTCCAAACCTTTGATTGACTGTATTCCTTATAGTCTGGCTCACACCTAGGCTGAGCTCACTGGCCCGCAGGCCAGGGATATACAGGCACAAGGAGAGAACTGGTCAGGGCTTGGATCCTGTCCCCATGGGCAATGTGGATCCTAGCCCAATGAGCCATGCCACGCCATGCCGGGAATGTTCTAGCCCAGCAGCGAGTCACTGTAACCCGGCAGTAAGCTGTAGGCTGAGGTTCAACATGAGAAGACCCAGGAGTAGGACCTGGCTCACCCATTAATTTGCAAAAGTTTGGCCATCTTCTGCTATCATGCCTGGGAGTATTTCCTCAGGAAATTTTATTTTATCCTTATCTCATGATTTGGTGTTTGTTTGTTTAAGGTTCCCAAAACACAGTCCAAGCAGGTTCAGCCTTGTGACTTGTGGCTGACTGAATACTGCTTTGCAAACAAATGTGCCATAACCACAAACTGGAACCAGTGAGCTTCAGTCCCGGGGAGATCTCCCTGCAAGCCTAGGGTTTGCCTAATGGAGCTCATGTCTGCACACCTCCAACCTCCTCATCTGGAGAGACAAGCTGACCTTTGACTGACACCCACAGCAGCCTACTGACTGCCAGCCTTTCACAGCAGCAGCATCATTGCTGTGACACGAACGGTTCCCTGTCCTGTGAAAATAGATTCCCTGTGGTTCAGTGAAAAGGCAAACATGAACTTCAGGAAAGGATTTTGGTTTTGGTTGTCCTTTCTGGCAGCTGATGGCATTCCCACCCTGTCCCCTTGAAAGTCCTGATCGTTCTTGTTGGACTTCCTCTGTGTTGATAATTCTGTACAACAGTGGCACCTGTTTTCCTGCTCTCCTTCTCCAGCACTGACTGCCGTGGCCTTGATCTATGGGTACAGCCCATGACATCTACAAAGCCTGGAATCTCCCTCTGCTGAAGGACTGTCTCCAGCCATGATATCCAGGCAGATTGTCTAAGCCAGAGAGACAAAGGCTAGTCTCCTTCAGAGACCTTCCTTCTGAGAGCTTCTGTGCAGCACTGCTCTTGTGCTGACCTCTACCACCAGTGCCCCTGTTCAGAAGGACCATAGACTTTCCCAGATGCACTGCAATGACGTGAAGTCTCCCTTGGTGCCTACTGCAGCCCAAGCCTTTTGCTTTCTGGAGACACAGGAGAGGGAGAGCATGAGACAGGAAGATCAGAACCCAACAGTTTCAAACTGTCCCGTCTCCTGAATGTGTCCATTTAGAGGAAATTTCTCACTTGGAAGCAGTACATATTTCATTTTCCTCTCCTAAATTACTCAGCAACAATTCCCAGCCTCTCAACAAGCAATAGGGGTGAATGTAACTGTTTGTGCCTTCCAGCATACATGACCTGTCAATGCTGTGCACGGGACCCTGTGTGCATCCCCTGACTTGCACTCATCTTAGAGCAGCATCAAGGGTGAGTGACTGATCTCAAGATGATTATTTTAAAGGTATGTTTTACTCCCTAAGGACGCTAACAGCTTGAGTGCTCCATGTGCACTTTGGCTTCACAAGACTACAGTCACATCACTGTTCTTGGAACAGATGATGAGATTCATTTTATATATATACATGTATTTAATTTTAATAAATTATGCAAATGCATATATGCTCAATATAAGTGAATTATTATTATTCCTTTTCTAACACCTCAATCAGCCTATTTTTCAGAAGTCCTCTGGCATTTGTAAACTTGGCTTCTCAGCTCCATCTGTCTGATGTATGTTCCCTAAAGTGAGGGAATGCAAATAATCAGCCCCATGGGAGCTGTAAGCTAAATGCTTTAGGTAGTCCAGAAGTTCTTAGCTCTAACATTCACCCTCACAGTAAGTGGTAATTGTCCCGTGAAAGGGTTATGGGAGGTTACCTTGCTCCCAGCTAATTCATTTTCTCACCTGGAGAAAGGAGGTCTGGGTGCAAATACCTGGGGGATTTGTAGTTTCTGGGCTGAAAGGAAACTTGATGGTGTCTTGGTGTTAGGCAGTTTGATGGTTTGGGAAGTTTGTCTTTGCACAGACTACAGACCCTGATTAATGTGATGTTGTTGCTATGGTCATTGCCCTATCATGCAATGTTTTCGGTTTTTGCCTTTGCTGACAAGGCATTTAACACCAGTCTGAGGGCAACAAGTAATAACAGAGATGAACAGAGTCATAATGACCGTCCTCTGAGCAAACAATTGATATGCTAATGACGTCGGTGGGAACGTAGCTCCTATCTACAAAGAGAGGGACTGCAGAATAGGACAAGGCAAAGAACAGAAGGGGTTCAAAGAAATGATTTGAAGAAGACTCTTGTGGGATTTTTCCAAGGACCTAGAATAAGCTTTGTGGAGGAAAGGGAAGAATCCAGTGTGATTTCTGTATTAGAAGCAAGTCTGTTTTATCAGCTGACCTAGCTGAGGAACCCAAACTCAATATTACCCTAACATAGTGACAACATTGAAGGAAAGAAATGAATACAGTGCTTTTTTATTTGTATTTTATCTTCTGTGCACTTGTAGTACTGGGTGAAGAGCTAAGTTCCTCCTGAATCCCATCTCAACCCCAAGGCTTGTCACCTTTTCAAGCTACTGACCACATGCTCTAAAAGCCTAGAGAGGCTCAGCAGCTCTCCCAGGTACCTGCGGTCCTGAAAAATGGGGTGCTTTGAAAGTGGTGGCTGGAACACAAAGCAGCTGTCTTTGAGGCTCCTCCTCTACATGCAACAGCAACCAAAGCCAGTGCCCTAAATGTGTTTCTGGATAGGTCATGAAGAAACGGGAGCTGTGGTCTACCAGTGTAAGATGATAGAATGTGTTGAGGCCCTGGGAATAGTTATGTGAATGGCTGAAGAGATCTGCTGTAGGCAAGCCATGGGCAGTAGCCCTTCACACAATCAGGTTTTGTTTATTTTGCCCCACAAATAACCTGTACTGAAACAGACATTTATTTATTTTATTTTTTTTAAGAAAAAACCCACTGTTAACCAAAGACTTCAAGTAATGGAAAATCTGGAAGTCTCATGAGAATTAACTCCAGTGCTACCACCTTCACTATTAAAAGCTTATTTCTGCTCTTAATTTTTCGCACTTCAACTTCCACACTTCAGGGTAAAGAGCCTGTCTTTCTAGATACTCTCTTGTGCAGTGAGAGTATCTATTTTAACCCCAATCAAGTTGTCTCTTAGCTGTCTCTTTGATCAGCTAACTAGATAGAGCTTCTTAAATCTGTCTCTGCAGGGTGCAATTTTCTCACCAAGAACCATTTTCATGCAATCTAGGGGCTGAGCTGAACAAAGCTGAGGAAAGAACTTTGGCCAGACCATGTTTTGAGAAAAGGCTTAGGAGATGGACTTTGTTATCTGATTATATTTGGTGTTAATAAAAACTTGATTATACAGTGATAATTTCTGCAGTTTTCATTGTTTTGCAATGACAAAAACTTGAATCATCCATTGCATTTCTCTGTGAATTTCTTCCCTTTGAAATGATTATAACAAACATGATTATATTGCATCAAAATAAATCAACAGTGATGTCCTGTCCTGGTTACAATATATTGACGCTTTATTCACAACATCATGAGTTTCTTTTTAGGCATTTTCAAAAGTATAAATCTCCCTTTCAGGGTTCTCAGTAGCAAAATTAGCATTTGCTTTTTGTCCCTGTGCTCACAATTTTTTCATGGTTGTCAGTCCAAGTATTTGGCCTTCAGAGCTGTTTGACAGGAAGCATAAATCAGGTAAATAAAATCCAGCATATAAAAATGCAGATTCGCTTATGTGCAAGAAAAAATTTTCCGTTTTTCAGGTGTAAAAGTGGGAGTGAATCTGTTTTAAAATGTGGTCACTGCTTTTTCGTTTCAGAAAACTTTGCAGCATTATGTTACTACAGCAAGAAAATTGTTATTGGTCAGCTAAAGGCCAGTAAATCGTAACATGCTACTGCTTCTCCCATAGAAGAAATCGTGATCTCATGATGGAAAAGTTCACTGGGGTATATTATTACTGGAACATGTCCTCTGAGAACAAGGGCAGAAGCTCTTCATGGATACGGTGCCAGCACAATGGCACATGAGCGTACTCTGCTAACCACATGCCTCCACATCACTTCTCCTCCCACAGAAAGGTCAATGACAGACAAGCAAGAGGATTTATGTATCCACCACCCTACCAAGAAATGCTTTTAGATAGGTTGGGCATGGGCCGTAAACAGCCCTGCTTATTTCAGCTAAACATTACTAAGGTCATAAAATGTCTTGAGATCCATGCAAACTTCATGCCAACTTGGCTGCAGCTCAGGTACATCTGCTGTGAGAGACTCCTGAGAGCAGTTGGGGAGCTGTGGGGGAACATGACGGCCGGTAGCACGCTAAGCCGGAGCCGGAAAGGGTTTTTTGGGGGGAGAGTTAGCGTTCAGTTTTGGTGGCCCAGTTTTCTGTGAGATGAAAGCACTACAAAAAGAAAGCACTCTAGATAAAGTCTTATGGCCTCTTGGGTCCCTCTATGCCTGTGAGCGGCATCTCCAAGTCAATGGCTGGGACATTCTGGTATTTGGGTTCATCTGAAAGTGCAGGTGTGCTGCTGTCAGAGGTGAGGATGGGGGGTGTCTTGCAGTGCTGCTGGCTTCTACGTTCCCATGTCCAAGGTTCACACAGTAATCCTCAGAAATGATTTATTGTGCAGGCTTTCTTCTGAGGTCAGTGGCCACTCATGCTTAGAAAGGTAACAGCTTGTTCCTCTCCCTTCACAAAAGCATAGACTGCCATATTTAGCTAGTAGTGGGGCACAGCTCTTGTCCTCCTTTCCCCCTTCCAGGGCTCAGCAGTGCATCCTAGAGGATGGGGCAGCAGCCTGGTAATGAGTCAGGGATGGGTTGTTGTCCAGGACAAACATCTCCCCTGCAAGGCATGCAGACTATGCTAGGTGGGATGGAGCTGGAGGGGTGAGGGATGCTGGAGCCAAGAGTGCCACAGAGTCCCTGCACACCCCCAGGGATATTAGCTCTGACCAGGGTGTCCCGTAGCAAGGGGAGAGATGGGAGGACCTCCCAGACCCACAAAGGGACTGTGCTGCAGTGACAGGAGGGTAGTCAGGCTGCGTCAGCCTGGCGCTGTTGATGACATGATGACAAGCTTTCAGTTCCAGGGAATATCTTCCCAAAAGAGATTTTGTGTGCTAATCCCTCCTACCCCCACCAGCCAGGGCTGTGGCTGCTGAGCTGCCAAGTCCCCAGTAGGCATAACCTCTGCTTCATTGATAAGAGGGGATAAAAGCCACCTTCCCAGCCTCCCCTGGCTGTGGTGGGCTCTCCTCAGAGACCCCCCACCTCCAGCCCCACAGTGAATGCTGCTCCACTCTCCAGGAGGGTGATGCAGTTACCTGGTGAGGATGGTGGCTGGGTCCAGGCTCTCCTGGAGCCCAGCCCATAGGTGGGTCACCAAAGTCCTTGGATAACAGGGAAAGGGTTCTCTAGTCCACCACCCATGTCCTTGCAACTAGCAGCATCTGTCTCCTTTGCTGTGTTGGACATCCTGTGAAGCAAAATTTGGCACGCTAGTAACAGACAAAGCTGTTCTCCAAGGGGTTACCACTGCCTGAAATACAGGCAACTTTCTGCTCCAAATTTCAGTGCACAAAAATGGGTCTGTTCTCCCCCATGGTGGTCTCTGAAGTTACCTTTGCACTTCACATGACTCCTGGGGCTGGCACAAACATATTGCATTGGTCAGAGCATCCTCAGGGTTTGCTTAGCCATGTCACAAAAGCCTTCTGTGGCAGCTGGGAATAGCTGGAGTAGACCATAGGTCTGCTCACGGACATTTGACAAGCTTCTTTGCAAAGAGGATTATAAGACCAGTAATACAAAGATCTTCTGTTGATATTCCTGCCCCATGGAGAATTCACCAGTGACCAAAGACTCAGGCATATAAGATAATATCACTTTACTGCTGATGTTCTAAAATACAGTCAAGATTCAGGCCCCTGGTGTCTTGATTGGCTTTGTTGTCATATCTTAAAGGAGAACACCTTTAAATCACCAACCAAGCAGCATCCCACTAAAAAAAAAAAACCCAAACAAAACCAGCTTGTTGCAGCAAAATATTCTTTGACAGACTCCACTAAGAGGGTTGTCTCTCCTTCAGAAAGCTGTGTTAAGAAAATCAGTTTGGTTTTGCAGACAAATCATGTCCGTTTAGTAGATCTGTATTCTAATCAGTGAGGTAAATGCCAAGACACTAGTTATGGGGGCAGTATAAATACCTCCACAGATAGAAGCATCAAGAGATAAAGTGTAAAGATATTTATTATTTTATGAGGCTCATTCCTTTCTCTGGGACCTAAGGAGATATGCTTCATTGAATGCCAGTAAAGCGTCTTTGATGTAGTGAAAAGTCCATTAGTTTTGATAGGCTTGATCTTTCCCAAAATAACCGTATATTCAAGTATTGTCTATGGTGCTGGTGACCTTTAATGACACATTACTGAGTCTCAAGTGGCCATACATGGCTGTGTTACAGCAAGGGCTCTATGTAGCTTAGGGAGTCCTGTAACAGCGGAGCTCTCCAAAAGTATTAAGTGTCCAGCACAAAGTCAAGGCACTGTGCAAATCCTACATGTGGTTCATATCCAAGTGCTTTCTGCCATTTAGCTTTGTAGTGATTGATCGATACCGCTGCAGGCACCGGGTTTATTTTCTGAGCTTACTGATGGTGGAAGGTACCACTGCCTACTTCAGAAGGTGTACATAACTCAGCATTCAAGCCCTTTGGTCTGCTGGGACAGACAATGTGAACACATGGAGTAGATAAGAATTGCATTTGCCAGGGCTGGCCCTGGGAGTGGGCAGCCACTCAAGGTTTCACCGCCTCGGTGATGTCCTCAGAGCTGTAGGTGAGGAGATAGCCCCAGCTGCTTGGTTTAGGTGGCACACAGACAATTGCTTGCAGGGAAAGGCAGATAGATAGCTGTTGATCAGCCATCTGTCCTGCTTGCACAGTGGTTTATGAATGGGAGAACAAAGGGACCATGCTACAAGCACCTGTGAGGGGACATGGCTGGCAGGGGAGCTGGCTGTGAGTGAAAAATGAGAAGGAGGTGGCAAAACACCAACCCCCCTCAACACTGCTTGCTGGTGAAAACATGCAGAGAAACTTTGCTCCTTCATCTTAGACTTTTCATCAAGGTTTGTCAAAAGAACTCAGACGGAAAAGTACAATTTTTTTTAGTGTACAAGTTATACTCCAACTATAATGTCTTACTCTGGACCCTTTTGCCAGTTCAGAGTCATTAGCTAATCAGGCCATCAGTTCATCACCATTTAGTGTTAGGGATTTCTCTAGGAATAGAAATGGTTAATGCGTTTTGAGGTTCTTGCCCCTGTGTGGAGGCCATGTCAGAAGGCTAGCAGAGATGAGACCATGGTGTGTTACGTGTTTCCTTCAGTCATGATCTTCACCTTCCTGCCTATCCTCAGATTAAAGAAAATGCTGGGTTTTATGGTTGTGTTTGTTTCAGATGCTGATTGTTGTTAATGACTGCAAAGCTCCACCCTTTCTATTAATGGGTCAGTGCCCAAACCATGCCCACTGTTAGTCAGATCTGCATAGTTTAAACAGGTGCTGTAACACACCAGATACATGAGCTGTCTTTTTAAAGTAAAGCTGTCCTGCTCAGAGCTCAGGACCAGATCTTGCTTTTGCAAGTACTCTCAATGACTGTGAATTTAAGTTATGCAAATCCTGAATAACTAGTATTTAGGAGGGGTCCCTGGCTGACTCCGAAACAGCTGCTTCTGATGAATGGTCCTGTAAATTCTCAGCCAATAAAGCTACCTGAATTTAAAGCAGGCAGAGAAATGGCTGTCTGCCATTGCACAATGCCATGCAGGAATGGACTTTTATTTTCTTTTTTCACTTCAAACTTTACCCTAAGGCTGTATTTATAGAAGGAGAGGGGGTGACAGCACCGAGCTACACAGAGCAATGTCACATGTGCCTTCTGGGACAGGTGAATGGCCATGCCACCTGCACTGCTTCTGAGGGTTGTGGGTGAAATGCATTCAGCAAGCTCCAGCAACATGATGAGCAGCTGGTCTTTACATCTGCTCACCAGCAAGAGAAGGAGGAAGGGGCAGAACTCCAGAGACTGGAGGAGGATTCAGGACATCCACCCTCCTTGGAGGGAGCATGCTGCCTTTGCTTGGAAACAGCCAAGGTCCCTGTTGCTGAGGGACACTGCTTAGGCCAATGGGAAACAGTCCTGGGGGCATGACTTTGGAAGCTAAGGGCACAGAGCAAGGGAATGAGGTATGTGTCATCAGGTGACACACACCTCATCCCTGGCCAAAGCCAAAATCCATCACTGCTCTCCAAGATAAAACACATTTGCATTTGCTCTTTTTACTCACACTGCTGCAGGAGAGGCCACAGCCAACAGCCCCAAATCATCACCCTGAGAACCTCTCTGTGGTGGTATTGTTATCTAGATTCTTCCAGGGCAGTGGGTGGAGGGACCATGTGCCCTGGCACGCCCAGAAGTCCTTTAGATTACTTATGCTTTCCTGCCAAAAGTAGCACAAAACTCCCTCAAAGAAGGAAGACCAGCGCCGTGTCCATTCCCAGCTGCCCCAGCTCAAGGCAGGAATCTGTCTGCCCCAGCACTTGGACAGCTCATCGAGAGGGATCTGGCATTTTGTGGCAGATGAAGTGCTGACCCACGCTGATCCAAGCTGAGTCACAGGGTGCTCTTCAGCTCAGGATGGCACAGGCTTTCCCCAGGACAGGAAAGGGCAGGGCCCTGTGTTCCTTTGCAGCATCTTTTCTCCTTCGTAGCCTGCAAGCATCAGGCTACGGGGCTGTAGGCAAAGCAGAGTGAGTAGAGGCAGTGGAAGAGACCAGTGGGCTGTGGGTACATTCCAGTGTGCATGGAAGACTGATTCCCAAGCATGCCTGCTGAAAACTAGCATGACCAGACCAGTCCTGCTGAGAAGCAAAATGACCCTAGGTACACAGACGTGCACAGCACCACGCGACGCAGCCGGTGACTCCAACGCAGCTGGTTTCTGCGCAGGTTTATGCCAGCTGGTGGACCTGGCCTGGCCATGCCAGCACTGTGGACTCAGGCAAGAAGCCTCAGGGAAGCAAGAGTTAGAGCAGGAGATCTGTAACCGAGATAGCAGACCCTTTACTAATATTTGCTAGCTTAATTCTGCCTGCAGGGCAGATAGGAGAGGGAAGCCAAGGCGACTACTGAGAAAAAAAGATGGGCAGCAGCATGACAAAGTGTCTCACAGCAGTGGGCATGCAAGGTCTGTGCTTGGGGATTAACGAGGGAGTGGGGCATTTTCCAGAATTCATATTCAGTGTGCTTAGCTTAATCCAGTGTTTTGCTGTGTTCCCTGTCAAGCACCGCATCCCAGCAGATATGACGACTTTTCAGAGCCCTTTTTGGAGTGAGTTCTTTGTTTTCTGGGTTGCTTGCTTTTTTTTTTCCAAAATGCTGCTGAGGCAATGTAACACGGCCCAGCCCTGCGTACGTGCTGCCCCATTCTGGAAGATGGAAAACAAAAGCTAAAAGAGGATGGTTAACCTTTTCTAATTGTCGCAGCACAGGACTAGTTGCCAGGAGGATCTTGAGTGCTAATCCTACTTTACTCACCATGTGACCTTTGGGTAAGTTACCTAATTAACTTGTCCTTCAGTCAAGGGAGCCTGTAAAGAGCAGGTGTTTCAGTGAAACCCAGGATTTCTGAGCCAACACGTGACCTTAGGAAATACCCAGAGAATAAAACCCGCTGCACTTTTTAAAAGGTGGCATTAATAAAGAGAATTAAAACATCCTGCAGTAAGTTTAAGCCTGCCCTCTAGTCTTTTGGTGGGTCACAGGACTGAGTCCCGACTATTTAGATGCATGGGAAATCATTGTAGATGGCATTTGGTGTTTGTGGAGGAGTGATAAAATGTCATCTGGTCAAATTATAACTGAGTCAGTTCTGTTCTGATGGAATTAATTTCCTCCCTCTGGATGTGTGTGGATCCTGATTTTCCCTGGGCACCCTGTGCCATCACTGCTAGGAGTCCCTTTGGAATCCCACCATAGCTGCCCTCTAGGAGGAGGTGGGATTTGTCCTCTTTATCCATATGTTTGAAAGGAGCTTTCAGGCTGAATTTAAAACACTCAGTGCAAAGAGGTATATCAAGGAATCAAGGTATCCCTTGATTCTAAGCTTTTTCCCTTTCATTTTCTCCCCCTTCTTGCATATGTCTTTTTTATTGACTCACTTTAACCTCTTTTCTTCCAGAAATTATGCAGTATTAGGTACATAAACACTTCTCCTTTTTGCTGGATTCTTCATGCTAATGTGAAATGAAAAGATAGGAACAACAATCCCCAGAGATCATCCTCTCTCTAGTGAAAGATCTTTCACTGTGCTTTGGAAAAAGCACTTTACAGAAATATTCGCTCCCTCTTTAGCATTTGATGTCAAAGAAAATGCCATGCATCTCTGCTGTGGATTACAAACACATCGTTTATTATTATCTGGCACTCAGGAGGCAAGCCTGCCTCCTGGGGTAGGTACCACTTGTTTTCAGGGTTTGATCTTTATCTCATTTAAAGAGGCAGCTCTTCAGGGAAATGTTTTGCAAAAAGCCAGTCTAGACTCTTCTTTTAAGCCAGTTTTGTCTTCGCAGTCTTGTACTATAATGGTATGGTACAGTGTGTATTTAAATCTTCCCTTTTTATAATATGCTGTGGACAGGGCAGTTGAAATGCAGCCTTGGTTTGGATGAACGCACTCTGAAATCAGATTACCAGAATCAGGTTTTGATCCCTTTTTATTTGAAAGTGTCCATAACCAGGTATGGGCTAATTGAAACTGGAGGCACTCGCTGCAGACTAAGGAACAATTCAACAGGATTAAGGCAATGCCAAATCCAGGTGTTGTGATTAAATTTTGCAAATATTAACGAAAAAATCTTGGCACAAATCTTAGCCAATATGTATTTGAGCAGTTCTGCAGAAGAGAGTGGAACTGAGCCTTGCCTGAGGTGTGAGAGTGTGGCTGTTTTAACATGTCCTGCCATTGTCTTCAGTAGACAGAAGCTAGGGATTTTGGTTTATGAAAGACAAACTCTTTGAAGGATGTTAAGGTTAGAGTTTGGAAAGAGCAATTTCCAGGGAAAGAAGTTTGCAACACGACAATGAAACCAGACAGAAACCCTGCTGCCTTGAAAAATTACTCTAGAAGTAAGAACCTTTCCCACAAATCCCACAAGCTCCTTTGGGGCACGTCTGCACCATGTGATGACGCATGCTGCAAAGACCCCAGTGCTGGTCAGACAGCTAATGGCAAGACCATGAACAGAAGAGCTATGTCAGTATGGTCCAAGGAACCACACTGGCCTGTCTTTCCCACTCAGAGGGAAATCTGCCATGATTTCAAGAGGAAGCTCACCTCACTTCAGGCCTTGTACTGTGCTGAATGTACAGACCAGCCTGAGGTTTACTGTGAGGTTTTTGCAAATTCAATATAGACATACTAGCATATTCCTTCAGCTGAAGAATAAGTCTCGGGGAGTAAAAGAGAAGAAATTCCTTTTCTGTGGCAACAGGACAATGCCACTTGTCCCTGAATACATTGCTAACACACCGTTAGAGGACGCTTTGCTCTTCACAGGCTCTTCAGAGCACCTCATCCTAAATCTATCCAGAAACTGAAGCAGAAGCAAATTTCACATCACGTTTTTGGGATGTGTCTGATGCAGTGAGTCCACTACGCCAATTTTAGAGGTATTTTTTTATTGACCACGGTTGCCTACTAAGTTCCAGGTTGAATCTGATGTGCTGATGTTAATCTGCTGCTTCTCCAGGAGGCTGCCAGTCTGACTCAGAGCCAAGTTTTATAGATGTGCTACAACTGGAGTGACTAGGTCGTTTGTGATGAGGATCTTCCAACTTTGGATCTACTCCTCTCTGTCCTTTGGCCTGGAATAAACTGTTAAATCGGTCCGAATCCACGTGTGAGCATCAGGCTTCAAGAATGATGTTGATCAAGTGGAGAGAGTCCAGTAGTCAGGAACAAGAGTGATCAGAGGGCTAGAAAACATGAACATGTGCTATAAGGAAAGCCTGAAAGAGTTGCGTTTGTTTAGTCTAGGGAATCGAAGACGGGTAGACGTGATAACACCCTTCAAGTATGCAAAAGGCTACTGCAAGGAAGGATGAGATGTTCTTCATTTCTGCTGGGGACAGGAAAGGCAGTAAGTGCAACAACGGGAATTTAGATGAGATGTTAAGAGATATTTTCCAGTTGTGAGGCTTGTGCACTTCTGGGATAGTTCGTTGTATGAAAATGCTGTTGTCAAAATGATTTAGATAACTATCTCATCTCCAGCATCTTCAGCACAGCTGATCCTATTTGGAGGCTGCTGGAAAGGCGCTATGACCTTTAAAATTTTCTTCCAGTTCCACTTTGTATGATTTCTGTTATCGACATAGAGAGTCACAAAGCTGATTTTTAATTCTCTGGTGTTTTGTGACCAGGCCACTGTCTGGTTATATGGCTTGTTGTCTGATGGGAGAAGGGATTTAGGAGAGTTGTCATTCCAGAAACTGCCCAGCCAGAAAAAAATTCCAAAGCTTCCACAGGTACTCCCCTTTAATGGAAGTTACAGATACAAGCAAACAAGCATGAAGCGTGATGGCCATAGCACTGAGATACCCCTTGATGTCCCAGCATACAGAATCAGAAAGACACCAAGCATCTAGGAGCAGCCAGGGGTTGTTGAGTTTCTTTATGTAACTCAAGAAAAGGGATAGAAACAAAACAAAAGCAAAAACTGACGCACACAATTCCTCCTTCTCTGGTTTCACAGGGAAGTAAGTTCCAGCACTGTCAAGTCAAAGATTAAAAAGAAAAAACCAAGGGCATGCTGCCATGCGTATATTAGACCTGTGTACAACAGCAGTGTGCACACCCTCACAGATACAAACACAGTGAGGCGAGCAGGGGTTTAAGGCCTGACAAAGAAGCTGCCTTTTCAGAAGGTTCACTGGGCCTGTCTCTTTAGCCCTTCCTTTTCTGTACTCCTGTCCATTTTTAATGGGGGAGCATTATGCAAATGGTGTTTGCTGAGGAGTGACCTGCTGTGGGTCAGCGCAGGAGGACGGGAAGGTTGGATGGAAGAGGTGACTTGGGGCTCCCCAGGCTGCAGCCGCCCCTGGTGCTGCATTCCAGGAAGGTCAGAGCTCAGCTTTGCTGCAATGAGTAGGGGACCAAGCAGTGGAAACCTGTGCAGCTAAGCCGATGCAAGCACCTGGCTAGTTTAGAATTAAAAGGCCTTTCAGACATCCCCACAGAGGGCAGCTCTCCTCTGTTTGCGAGTTCAGCTCCTTTCTGCTACTTTTCTGTGTCCTTTTGTGCTCTTTTGTGACTTTTGGAATTCAGCTTTGAGACGCGCGCACCAGCCAAGGGGCAGCGAGTTCCTTCAACCTTCCACTTCATCTGCAACAGACCAGTTTTTAAGTAGGAATAAAGATAAATGCTGATGAGGTGAAAGATCTGGCATTTGTCTGGGAGTGCAGAGGCATGCAATTTCTAATTTCACCAAAATCTAGAAATGGGGAGGCATTTTTCTTCTTTCGTCTGCAATGTTTTGGGGGTCAACAACGCATTTGAATTTCTGTAGCTTTCAAATGTGCTTATTTTTTCAGTGGATTGGATAGTTGCACAGATTTTTTTAACCTGTAATTCTAGAAAAAATAGGAATGTGAAATTCTCAATTAAAAGTAAACATTTTCTTTTAAGAAAAAATTATTTATTATTACTACTTTTGGAAAATTCATCATGTGGCTATGCTGATCAAGGGAAATGGCAACTGAAAAGTGTAGAATAAATCACAGAATTTAAGGCTATGGAGAAAATTTAAATACTTTAAAAATACTTTCAGAGGAACACCTACATCTTTCTCTATTTGACAAATGCTAGCCAGCTTAATGTAAGTTATGCACACCCTTACTTCTGTCATTGCACTTAAAAGTAACTTCCCTTCAAGGAGAAAGTTTCCATTGCAGAGAGAGGTTTGTTTTTTTTAATATACTAAGGCCTCTTGAAAATTAGGAAATGAAATATGTATAGTTTTCAAATGCTGCACATCAGTCCTTGTATCCTTCCTTTTGCACATCTGCAAACATGCAGGTCTGGTAGAGCAATGCTCCCAACATGGCAAATCCTGGGGAAATTTTTCTCCCTCCACTCTCTTTCCCAGGAAGCCTGAGGGCTTTTTGTGCTCAGAGGACCTGTGCTTGGTGCTCTCGGTCAGTAGCCCAATACCCAGGATACGCGTGTGACTTATGAACATATCTGCTGACATGTACTGAAGGAGAAGAAAGTTTTCCTGCTAGTCTAGTGCTGGCACCAAGTCAGGGCTGGGATAACAATACCATCAGATGCTTAAGAAATAGTTAGTAGGACAGAGAGTTATGTGCCCTGAGAGGCCGCATTGCGACCTCCATGTGTTGTCCAATGAAATAAGTCAAATAATTTTGCTGATCCCATTCAGTGTTTAGTTTTCTTTTGTGATTGTGTTTCTGGGGGATCCTTGAAGGGGATGCCAAAACATTCCGTTATTTTGGTATTTGGGAGTATTCCTCCCAGCAAGACCCAGTCACCTAATTCCTTTGTGTTCTCTCACAAATGTAACCAATGTGACTGCAGGTCACATTGTGTGTGCTCACCTTGTCTCTGGGAGTATGGATCACCCGGATCCTAGATGGCCAGGAATCACGTGCATGGCGCAGGGTACATCAGGTGCAACTGGGGCTCAGGCACTGCATAAATGCCTGGTTGTTCTTCCCACCGCTGCTTGGGGCAAAAAGTTCAGCTTAACCCTCTGCTCCATGTAAGCAGGACGTACTAATGCTTTAAAACGCAGCTGAATGAAAAGTGGTTTATGAATATAGGGTATTAAGCCTTTGTGTAGCACTGCGGCTCAGGTGTTTACTTTGGGTGCTGAACACCCAGCTTGAGTTACTGGAGCAAGTAATCTCTCAGTGCCTGTTGCCGCATGCACCGCAAACTGCTGCTACCCACGCAGCTGCCTCCTGATTCCAGCTCAAGGTTTTAGTTTCATTGTACCTCTTCAGATGCTGGACTTCTCCTCTTATACAACTGTGCTTGAGTGAAGCTCTTTGTCTGGAGAAAATCCTGCTGGGGAATCCCAAGCCTGATCTTTCCTCGACTGCCACTCCTGCCAGCTGCACACCTAACTAATACCGTAGATCTTGCTGAGGCAAAACATCTCTTAAGGTTGGTGAGGAATTCTGCCTGAATGAATGTAGCTAAATCTGCAAACCTTGGTGGGAAGCACTGTTCACCCGGGGCTGTTCAGGGGCAAGCCATGCGGCTGGTGCAAGAGTGAAGCATCCTGGCTGCTCTCATATCTCACTGGGACCAGTCAAACTGAAGTACCCAGCACAGAACCCTTGAGCCTGTGTAAATGACAGGGCTACAGTCCTCCAGGAGACTAAATCGTCATATGCCTCTGGCAGAGGTCAAGAGAAAGTGAGGGCAGCCCAGGCAGTAATATCTAAAGCACCCAAAGTGGAAGGAAACATGATTAAACTGTTTGAGTCACACCTACATGATCCTGTGCTGCAGAGGTAGGCAGAAAAAGCCACCCCTACCACTGTGAGCTGCAGATAGTAGCATCTGGCAAGACTTATTACAGGTACCAAGATGCTGGTAGCTGTGCTATTTCCTGGAGAAAAGGTGGTATTTTTGCTTCACTGAAGCATGACAAAGCAAGAACAGTCAGTATTTGGCCTGTGCCCATGTGTCAGGGTGTCTTATAATGGCAATGCACAAGTTGACTGCATTTTCATGAAACTCCTGAAATGAAAACCAGCAGGATTAGGTCAGTAGACATACACTTAATTTGTGTGTATTGCTACAGACAAGACTTACATTACTGAAGTAGCTGCAGCTTCTTTTGGAGCAGCTGCAGGAGGACAGGCTAACTGCACTTCTGAAGAAGATAAACTGCCTTAAGGCTGGTTTGACAGTCCTGCTGGAGAACCTGTGGACCAGCTTACAAGGCTGCAAGAGCTTGGTGTGCTGTGACAACCTCAGACTATTCAGGGTGGAAGTGGAGACTGACCTCAGCTAAAGACAAATACCATCACTCTCGTATGCTCTGTTTTCCCCATTTAACCTTTCTCTTCCTTGCTTAGACTCACTGTAACTCTTCAGGCCAGGCACAGGTCATTACTAAGTTTGTACAAGGGTTCATGTGCCCTTTGATGTCTCCAAGTATGCAGTTACCAGTTTAGCTTCCAAATATTTTTAAATCCTTATAATACACTGAGCTGTTTCTTTCCACTGTCACTTATGAAGCAGTAAAAGTGCTGGAAAGTCTTTCTGTTCACCTCCCTTGAAGATGAATGGGCAACCATTTCCAACACAGTCACCTTTACAGTTGTCAGAGGGATGGTGACCTCATCCTAAGGCTGATCCAGGGTTTTAATCTCCCTAAAACTGGGCTGAATATGAAGGCCGTGTTCATCACCAACTCTTATGCCACTTTTCTAAATGTGGTGTAATCAGAGAAGCTAGCTTTTTTGGAGCAAGAATAATTTAAGGTCAGAGACCATTAGCTCAGCTAGCAGACCATTTACTAAGATTTGCTGCAAGGTGGACAAGCAAGGGAAGACAGGCTGATGTCTCAAATGGCTTCCCCCAGGCCATGCTTTTGCTTCAGACAGAGTGGAGTCTGCATCCTCAGGAGATCCATCTCTCTCCGGCTAGATAGTGCATGTGTGTGCTGTGAGCAAAGCAAGCCTAGGTAAAGTCCCTCTAGTATAAATAGGCAGCTCATGATACCTAAGAGGACTCCAACAGGCTAGATGACAGTTATCTCAGCTATGCCTACCCATGCTGCTCTTGCATTTCCTGGCTGCAGCCTGCATAGTCGGAGAGCTAATGCAGACGGAGAATCCGGCTCCCAAGTGTCCAAGCAATGACCCAGCCATCTGCAGGAATCATTACCGTCCTCCGCGAGAGGGGACAAGGTCAAACCAATTGAATGTTGTCTGAAGAGGATCTTGGGGAGGGAATGTTTTCATTACAACAGTTCATCTTTCTTTTCACAGTTCATCAAAAGCAGGCCTTCTGCATACACACGCAAGACAAATAAGACTGAGGGGTGATGACGGATACTGTAGGCCCGCAGTGATTGGGATGACCCTTCTCTCACACAGTTGATCAAAGGCAACTAAAACAATCAGCCAGCCGTCAGCAACGATGTAATATTAAACTCCCCAAACACCTCATTTAATTAAGTCTTTATGTTCAGGATCTCCATACCAGATCTTTCAAGTTATACACTCTTAGACCTTGCCCTAAGATAGCAGAAAAGGACTTCCGGAGAGAAAACAGCTGAAAAAAATTATTAATGAAATAATGTCTCTTCCCCCTACCCTCCCAAATCAATTGTTCTCTGGAGGATACACTTCAGTCTGATTTGCCCAGTCAGATCTTGGTAATCTAGGGTTCCTCATGCCCAGCACTTGTCCCTGCTTAGTCCGCCGCAGACAGAAAGCGAGGAACAACAAAGCTGGTGTTTATGAAGTCATCCTTTTTTTGGGGTGATCACTATGATATCACAAACTCTACCTCTGTGAACCTGCTGCTAGCCTTACAAGTCTGAGCCAAAGCATACTAAATACTGTGTCACAGATGGAGTGACACACTTCACTCATAAAAGAGAAGTAGCAATACGTTTATTGATATAAACCAGTGATTTAACAAAGTTTGATAGTAAATGCAACACTGGTTTAGCAAGATTTGATAGCAAGGTACAGTTGACTATTTACTGCATAGAGGACAAGATCAGACAAAATTGTCAGAAAGACCTTCGTGTTGAGTCATGAGGTTCAGAAAGAACCCTTTTGCATTGTAAGGTACTCCTCAGAGAAGAGTCTA
Source organism: Pezoporus occidentalis (assembly GCF_034315485.1). Classification (NCBI taxonomy): domain Eukaryota; kingdom Metazoa; phylum Chordata; class Aves; order Psittaciformes; family Psittacidae; genus Pezoporus; species Pezoporus occidentalis. Next base: position 4,400,752 of record NW_026915376.1, read on the forward strand.
GGTGTGGCTGGATCCCGACAATCTCAGCTTCAGACAACGGTTTATGTCTAAAGCGTTATACATGTGCAATCAACCCTTTATTTGACTTAGCTAAGATTTCAAAGTTTAGCATGCTATTAATCACTTACTGAGAATCTGTTGCAGCTAGGAATCCCTCAAGGAGTAACCTTGAGGGGCTTCCCTACTCCAGGGGACATCCTGGCATGCAGCCCACTGCCGTGCAGGAGAGCTCAATGGGCCTGAGGCTGTCCTCTATTTATGGAGAAAGATAACTGACTTATGATCATATTTGCATACTGACTACACAAGTTACTTTCTTCCAAATTTGGCTTGAATTGGACCTTGACCAGCACCATGGTTAGGGGGACGCATTGCTTAGCTAAGCCCTCGGCAATTGTGTCATCTGTCTCTCCCGTATCCAGTTTGAGTTGGAAGGAGTCTGCTGGTCGTTATCACTTGAGCAGGGTTTTGTGAAATAAGGGTCGGGGGGGCAGGGGAGGGGAGGGGGGGAGAAGGGAGCACACCATTACAAAGTATTAGGTTTATGCAGGTGCAGTGCTAGTGGAAATAGCAGTGGAGGAGGCATGAAGGGGAACAGGCATTCACTGGGAATACGTCAATGTGGAGGGTGCTTGGACTGTTCATCCTTTTCCCCAGACAGTAAAGGTTTCTGAGTCAGACTCCAGCCAAGGACAAGATGGGATGTGAAATTCATATGTCCTGGAGCTGGAACTGAGATTTACTCTATAGTCAAGAGCATCTAATCTATTAGAGTGGGTCCAGAGGAAGGCCATTAAAATGGCCAGATGTCTGGAGCACCGTAGACATAGGAGATGTCTACTACACAGACAGGCTGAGAGAGCCGGGCTTATTCAGCCTGAAGAAGAGAAGTCTTCGAGGAGACCTTATAACAGTCTTCCAGCACCTAAAGGGGATGACAAGAAATCTGAAGAGGGACTTTTTAAAAGGGCATATAGTGACAGGAAAAGAGGGAACCGCTTTAAGATGAAAAAGGGTAGATTTAGATTAGACATTAGGAAGAAATTCTTCACTATGAGGGTGGCGAGGCACTGGCACAGGTTGCCCAGAGAAGTTGTGGGTACTCCATCCCTGGCAGTGTTCAAGGCCAGGCTGGATGGGGCTTTGAGCAATCTAGTCTAAGTGGAAGGTGCCCCTGCCCATGCCAGGTGGTTGGAACTGGATGATGTTTAGAGGTCTCTTCCAGCCCAAAGAACTCTAAGAGTCTTTCATCTTCAGAAGATATATCAGTCCCCTAAGCACCCATCTTTGTATAAGATGCATTCTCCTCTGGAAGCTACTTTCTCCATTAATTAGGATGATCTGAGAAAGTAGCTTAAACTAGCTGCATAAATAAGCAGATATGAGCCCCATCCTTAAGCTTTGTAGTAATTATTGTAAAGACATCAGACACTGTAATGATGACAAATGGATAGACTTTTAATGCCTAGATGAAAAAGATATTTTTGTTTTCTCTCTGCTTTCATCATTGGCTTAAGACAATCTAATTCTATACTATATGTGAAAGGGGTGACTCAGCCCTACATCATGTGTTCCCACCCCATCACCTGTATGCCTTGATGATGGTGTGATTGAGCAGTCAGACAGATCAAGGGATTCAGATGCATGAGGGAACTCTTCCCTTTTTTCCTCTTTTCTGCTGGGTGGAGCATTTACCTAGATCAGCCTGATGTGCTCATTTTCCCAGCTGCATGAGCCATACAGCTGGCATAAGGGAAGGGATGGGAACTCATGGATAGGGCAGACTAATGCTGGCAAATGCTGGACTTAAATTGCGTGCTCAGGATGGTCACAAACCCACACCTAAGTCAAGTGTGATCTGGTAACCCAGTAGTGATAGATTCTATATCTCATTACCAGTTTCCTGAGTCATCCGAGCAATGGTGATTTCTCTGCTATTGTTTTCCACTGCATTATAGAAAGGCATGACAATTGAGCAGGATAAAGCTTCTCATACATGACTTCATCAAGCACCTGAAATGACACCTGTCAAAGTGCTGTGTGGCATCAAGCAGACAACTTAGCACTTGCAGTAGCACAGTTGCATTTTCCAGAGCCAAGCAGTGAAGAAGGCTGCTGGGAAAGAACAAGGATTTTACCCTGGAAGTTTTGAGACAAAGGAGAACCAGAATTCTTTGAGCAGACTGCAGCTAGTGTAAAGAAGATCTTATAGACAGACTAAGGATGTGAGCCTGTACCTTGGCAAATAGGGCTGTATCCCAAACTGCCGAGGCTTCTTACTCTGGAAATAGGATATTTACTCAAATGTCATATCCCAAATGCTGGCACCCTTAAAAATCCAGTGTCAGAACCAAAGGAAAAAAAAAAAAAAGAGGGAAGGGAAGAAGCAATTCAGGAGGAGCCCCAAAGATGAACCCCAAAACCTATGGTTACATTTTACTGTGTTAAAACACATTAGCTATATTTCCCAGGGCTGAGTTCAAATCCCTCACAGCACATTGGTAAAAGTAACAGTAGGCTAAAGCACGGTCACTAAAAAATAAACCACCGTTATCTAGTCTATTCACCTCTATCCACTTTCTTACATCTCTATCCATTTTAATAAACCACCAGGTGACTTAAGTGCTTTGACTGGTTTATACAGTTATGTCTTTAGACACCGCAGCACTTAATTTTTTGTTTTCCAGCTTCCCTGAATTGCTACGCTACGCATATCTGCTGCCTTGGGAGCACAGACCCTTGCTACCAGATCAGATGTATCTGGAGGTTTTTAATATGTGTATTACAATGGCAGCCAAGCCATGCATAGCCACCAAAGGCAGAATTGTTTATAGTTAGAATGGGACTCACATACAAGACAAAGCAAAGCTTGTGGTTGCAACTACGTGTGGTGATCCATGAACTAAACTCCCAGGAGTGTCAGTGGAAGAACTTTCTTTCATGAGTGTCTGGTGGGGGTCAGCTGCCATGTAGTTGAGGCTGGATTTGGTGACTACCCCAGCTGTGTTCCCTGCCATTGCACTGACCAATCTAATACCAGTCCAGAGCAAAGCAACGTGGGGAGGAGGAGCTGAAGTTCAAAAGAAAAGAGCTTTCTAAACCTTATCATTAAGTCTTCCTCAGGGATGTGGGTTTCAAGCAGACTCTCCGAGGGTTTTGTAAGACCAAAGAAACCCTGGACTGTGCATGCAAAAATAACACAGTGAAAGCCTAAAGGCAGACAGAGGGATGGAGGACACAAATCATCCTCCAACAGCTTCTGGAGTGGTGAAATCTTTCCTGCGAACAGCTCATTGTGAAGGAGATGGGCTGTCCTAGAGGATTAGGTAACAGTGAATTAGGGTCTCCCACTTTTCAAGTTTTTCTAATCTAATAGTGTGGGGGGCCTCCTTTTCTGGCTTGCTGGCTATAACATGCTGGGATAGAGGGGGAATTGCCTGAGGTATAAGCTCTGCTCCAGGGAGAAGCTCATTGTTTCTGCCAAATTGAGGCACATCAGCAGGAGTCCTAGAGAACCACTCACCTCTAGCTTGAGTGCATGGAAGTGTGAGCCCAGATCTGGGAGGTGGCCAAGATGTCAGCTTAAGACAGCACTCACTCATCACCATGCTGTACTTTCAGTTGACTTAAAGCTTTTTTGGTAATTGGAGTAAAATTTAAAAGATGTTTTAACTACATAACAAAGAAGCCAAAGAAGAGACTTGTTTCTAACCAAACCAGAACATTTGGGGTTGGCTTTTTTCTTTCTTTTTGTTTGGGTGCTGAATCAGTAACTTCTGCAGTATTGAAGGATGTGAACTACATCTCCCATGGTAATAAGTCATCACCCTCTCCTTTTTGGTTGCACAGGTTCAGGAAGGGCAGCAAAACTGACCCTGTAGTTCTGCAGAAACCGAAGCTGATGTTCTCCAGAACAGCTACAGAGTACATTGCCTGAGGCTTGGCTTGTTTTCAGCTGAGCTGTTTGGGCTGTCTCCCACTTCCTGAAAAATCCCAATCATAGAAGCTAGGTATCTGCAGCCACTTACTGGCTCAAAGAAAATGACTGATGAGTCACAGATCCGGTAAAGAGAATCCTGTCTCCTTTTCATGGACAGCAGCTGGTTATATCAGAGTATTATCAGTAAGCCAAGGCTGGAAGAGGAGCAACAGAATAGCCTATCACCCAATCCTCCAAGCTGGGTTATTTTTCCTGTCCCTCTGCCCTGCTGCTCTAGAAACCATAATGTTATCTACTGCAGGAGTTTTGTTGAAGGAAGTTTACACAGCCTAATTCTGCTGGTACATGTGCCGTGCAGAAGGACGGAGAGTTAACGCCCTCTCAGGACTTGCTGTTCCCATTTTGAGGCAGGAGACACGATAACAAATACTAAGCAAAGAAAACAGACTTGCCCAGCACATCTCAGCGCAGACAACAGACTTCAAGCCACAGAGCTTGGTGACTCCCACCAGACCTCCTAACCTGCTCTCACCTTGATCTCTTTCATTTTTTCTTCTCTCTAATCTTTCCCTTATCACAGGCAGGAAAATGTACCAAAGCAGAAAATGGACTCCTTCCAACTCTTGTCCCTGTCTGCTTTTACTCTGTGCTGTTCTCTTCCTCTCTCCCATTGAGATTGTTTACCCACAGCCAGAAAATGCAGTAGGTGCAAATGGAAGCCTGTTACAGACCATGGCTTGCCATGCACATTGTGATAGGCCTAGAAAAGTGTGGTCACATACCCTAGAAGTTTTACGGCCTGATCCAAAGCCCTGTAAGGTAAATGGCATCCTTTCCAATGGCTTCAAGGGGCTTTGGATCATGCTGTAAATAGTCCAACAAGATACTGTACATGGATGTGACAACTATTTATAGGACTTATGATAGATAAGATGTGTACTCAACATCTAAATCTAGCCCCTATGTCATCTGGGGAGAGACAAATCAGGGCTGATGCTTAGTGGAATGAGAGATATCAGTGACGATGGGGGACCATTGACTGACGTGTCACCTGCTTCCCCAAAGCACCTGAGATCCTTCACCACCTACTGCAAGTGTCCTTTGTAATTGATAGCTTTGTTCTAAAGGAAAGTTGTCAAATATAGCAAAGTGATAGTATCAGCTTTATGATGTTTTTTCTGTAGCAAATGCTCCTAGAGCCTCTCATGGTGATCCCGGTCAGACCCATGATTGGTGGTGTCGGTGCAAGTTAACGTGGATGACCTTGGTACCCAAGATTGCGTGTGTGTCCTGGGTTCAGCTGTAACCACGACAGTGTGTAATACAGGCTTTATTGCTATCATCAGTACCCAATGTTACCGGATCTGACAACATCAGAGTAGAGTTACCTGCGTGCCACAGCCTATACATATTCACATCTGTGAGCAAGCTCCTCACTGGCATTAATAAACACATGTCTCCCTCTGAGCTGAACACAGTGTGCAGATGCTTTCATGCAAATGTTTTGGGTTTTTTTTCAGATGAAGATGTCCTAACTTTAAATGTTGGAGGAGAGGGGTGTTGTTTCATGTTGTAGAGGGATTGCCAGCAGTGATTTGAAGCTTTACAAATCTTCATGTTGAAGTGCAGGTGGCAGCAGGATGTCCGTACTGTTCTTGTTAGATTTGTTGTGGTGATGCCAAATGATAAATCAAGAATAGCCCCATTATCTTTGGCACTGTATAAACATAGAGAGAAATAAACAAATCCCTGACTGTTCAAACAAAAAAAGCATCTGATTGGGTGAAATGCTAAAGATTTTAGCACAAAAACGTCAGAAGTGATACAGATAGTGGTCATGAATAGGTGGAGAGACCTACAGCAAAACTGTCAATTGATCATAAATCTATGGTTCTGTTCCTCTATCATGAGGGTACCCAGGGAGCATAGGGAAAGGAAAGGGGGCTAAAAGAGAAGAAGGGCTGTAGGTCTGTGAATAGTTGATGTCGGTTTTACTCCCTCAGAAATGATAGTGGCAGACATTCACTTTGGTTATGACCAGCACAGATTTTAAAGGGTATTTCTACATATGAAACTGGAGCTTTACTTAGCGAGATTCCATGCAGTAACGAGAAGTAAATCTAGCTTGTTTGAGGCTTAGCATTGATCCAAGATGTAGGAATGACATGGACATTATGCTAGTCTTTGAGGAAAGGCACATGCAGCTCCTCAGCCTCTGGCACAGAAACAAGCAGTATTTGCGTGGTGTAGAAGAACATCTCCTTTCTTTGAAATCACAAGTGGAATTTGTGAGACTCGACTAGTGCTTAAATGTATCTTCCATACTCCCTATCTGCTCAGCAGGCAGCCAGTGATGGCTGTTAGTCCTCAAGTCCTGGGCAGCAACTCCCAGGTATCAATACCCAGGGGTCTGTGTCAGTATGGGTCCTCTCAAATGATGACTGTAGTCTTGTTTATGCAAAACATCTTCTTAATTTCAGGCATGTGCTCACATCCATTGATGTTCATAAAAATACTGAAGGGAATATTTACTATTACTCTCAAGTAAGACTTACATGCAAGTGCTGTGCTGAGCAGAAATTTCTGGTCCCTGGATAACAGAGAGAGCCATGCTGGGGACTGTAGAAAAGGAGGGTGTACGGAAGGCAGGTCTCTCACACTGGTAGTAGCACTGGCATGCATGCTTTTGGGGTTCTTATGTCCTGAAGACTGTAATAAGTCACTGCGGTCTGAACATGCGCTATGGAGCGGTAGGGTAGAATTGTTTGTTCATTTTATCCTTGATCCTTTGAGGCTTTATAGTCATTCTGTGCTTGTATTTTTTTGTTGACATAGTTATATAAACTTCCTCCAAAAGGAAAGTAAGTATGTCTTTTGTGCTGCAACCCTGAGATCCTCTGCAAGGGATTCTGCGTTGACTGCAAACGATCTCAAACATCGTGACCCTACAGTGACCACCCAACTACAGTTGTCTGGAGACCTCTCAGACCTTGAGAGCAGCCATCAACAGGTCATTGTTTCTGCAAGTTTATACTGAAGCTTTTACTTAGAAGTTTTTCAGGTTTTTTTGTTGGGGAGCCTGTAGAAAAACTACTTTGATTGCAAAGCAAAGTTTTCCAGGGTTGGGTTGCAATTTTCAGTGCCCAGCTCCTAAAACTGTAATTGCATTTGGCTTTCAACAGCTGGAAACCAACAAAATATTTTTGTTTGACATAATCCCCCAAAGACTGACATCAATTTTTTTCTGGAGATGTTAGATCTGCCCACAAAAATGGGCCAGTTTTGGTATCGTCTGTTGCTGTTGTCATTTCATTAAAATACTGGACTAACTTTATTCACTATTGCTTTTATGATCTTTCCTCTGGCTGAATTTTTTCTTTTCTGCATTTAAAATGCTTGCATCCAGTTAAGTTCTGATCTCCTCTGCAGGAGGCTGGACCACATAGCATAAGCAAGTGTCTTCCCTTCCACAAGTGGAACACGGGGTCCCTTCTCCTCCTGTTACCTGTGCAGAAATAGATACTGTGCCTCTCATTTCTTCAGTTATTCACAATTTCAAAAGCTTCTGTAATGAACAGCTGATTGTGAATGTTCATGTTCCACTCGCTTCTATGCAGGGGGGGTGTTTTTTTGATGAGTTCCCCATGTCTTTTTTGCTACAAGACAGAGAACATTAGTCTATTTGGGTACCTCCTCACAAAAATACAATATACCAGCAGTATATGTGGTTTAGATACTGTCTTAGCACTAACCTGGAAAATGACAGAAGGATTTGTACCTCCTAGACACCTAATATCAGTGACAGGTATTTTTAGTTGATTGCACTCTATATATTGATTAATTTTCTGTTGATCGATTAGAAACTGACCAGTAACCAGAGCACATTAAAAATGCTAAGCCATTGCGCATTTTCCATCAGTGTTGTTCCCTAGAAAGCTTTAAGAATTTCAGGTTACAGTGGAATGAGATTGGGCATTTCCAAGACCTAATAGCAGAAACAGGCCAGGCAAGTTCTGAATTTCTGGAGCTGTTTCCCAGCCTGTGTTTCACATCTTTCTTGATTGTAGATGAATTCTTCTATCTTATCTGCTTTCTAGAAAATTTCCTCTACATGAAATGCTATAGAGTATTAGTGAACGTTGATTTATGGTGCATTAGCACATGCAGCATATGTTTCTGTAATTCCGGAGAAAGTCTGGCTCTGCAGTGCTTAGAAACAGTCATTAAAATCTCAAAGCAGAGTGCTGCACACATCAGCGTGTGCTCTCCGCAGGTGAAATTCAGATCTCCCTAGAGAGATACCACAATGCTGAGGTAGTTGTTAAATTCTGTTCAAATGCCAGGATGCATTTCATCTTGGAGCCTTTAGACAACCAGAAAGGTTACCTTAAAAGCTTCTTGATGATGGAGCTTGCTGCATTTATGAAGGCTACGACAGGATGCACATACCAGGAGATTTGGCATTGTCAATCAGGGACAGCTCTTCTGGCTCTTAGAATCATAGAATCATAGTTTGGGCTGGAAAGGACCTTAAGATCATCTAGTTCCAGCCCCCCTGCCATGGGCTGGGACACCTTACACTAAACCATCTCACCCAAGGTTTTGTCCAACCTGACCTTGAACACCACCAGGGATGGAGCATTCACAACTTCTGTGGGCAACTCATTCCAGTGCCTCACCACCCTTACAGTAAAGAACTTCCTCTGTGTATCCAATCTAAACTTTCCCTGTTTAAGTTTGAGCCCATTACCCCTTGTCCTATCACTACAGTCCCTAATGAAGAGTCCCTCCCCAGCATCCTTATAGGACCCCTTCAGATACTGGAAGGCTGCTATGAGGTCTCCACACAGCTTCTCTTCTCCAGGCTGAACAGCCCCAACTTTCTCAGCCTGTCTTCATACGGGAGGTGCTCCAGTCCCCTGATCATCCTCGTGGCCCTCCTCTGGACTTGTTCCAACAGTTCCATGTCCTTTTTATGTTGAGGACACCAGAACTGCACACAATACTCCAGGTGAGGTCTTACGAGAGCAGAGTAAAGGGGCAGGATCACCTCCTTTGACCTGCTGGTCACGTTCCTTTTGATGCAGCCCAGGACACAGTTGGCTTTCTGGGCTGCAAGCACACACTGCCAGCTCATGTTCATTTTCTCATCAACCAACACCCCCAAGTCCTTCTCCACAGGGCTGCTCTGAATCTCTTCTCTGCCCAACCTGTAGCTGTGCCTGGGATTGCTCTGACCCAGGTGTAGGACCTTGCACTTGTCATGGTTAAACTTCATGAGGTTGGCATCAGCCCACCTCACACGCATGTCAAGGTCCCTCTGGATGGCATTCCTTCCCTCCACGGTATCAACTGAACCACACAGCTTGGTGTCATCGGCAAACTTGCTGAGGGCGCACTCAATCCCACTGTCCATGTCAGCGACAAAGATGTTGAACAAGACCGGTCCCAACACCGATCCCTGAAGGATACCACTCGTTATTGGTCTCCAGCCGGACACTGAGCCATTGACCACAACTCTTTGTGCGCAGCCATCCAGCCAGTTCTTTATCCACCGAGTGGTCCATCCATCAAATTGACGTCTCTCCGATTTAGAGATAAGGATATCTGCAGGACAGTGTCGAACACTTTGCACGAGTCCAGGTAGATGACATCAGCTGCTCTACCCCTGTCCATCAGTTCTGTAGCCCCATCATAGAAGGCCACCAAATTGGTCAGGCAGGATTTCCCCTCAGTGAAGCCATGCTGGCTGTCACCAAGCACCTTGTTGTTTTTCCTGTGCCTTAGCATGCCTTCCAGGAGAATCTGCTCCAAGATTTTGCCAGGCACAGAGGTGAGACTGACTGGTCTGTAGTTCCCTGGGTCATCCATTTTCCCCTTCTTGAAAATGGGGGTTATATTTCCCTTTTTCCAGTCATTGGGAACTTCACCTAACTGCCATGATTTCTCAAATATGATGGACAGTGGCTTAGCAACTTCATTCGCCAGCTCCTTCAGGACCCACGGATGGATTTCATCAGGTCCCATGGATTTGTGCACATTCAGGTTCTTAAGATGGTCTCAGACCAGATTCTCTCCTACAGTGGGCCCAAGGTCTTCATTCTCACAGTCCCTGCATCTGCTTCCCAAGACTTGGGTGGCATGTTCAGAGCATTTGCCGGTGAAGACTGAGACAAAGAAGTCATTCAGAACCTCAGCCTTCTCCAAATCCAGGGATTTTCCTATCTTGAGCTGGCTGAGGCATTGCAATTAAACTCAGCACAACAGCTGTATGTAGGGAGAGCTGTAAAAGTAGAGTCAGGTGCAGTTCTATCAATGAAATAATAAAAGAAGCATAGTGTGAAGAAAGCAAGGAGCAGAATAGAGAATTGCTGTACAATAAGAGAGAGGGAAAGCCAGCAGGCCAGTTTCTGGACACAGACCAGTATCTTGTGATGAATTGTGTTGGGAAATCAATCATTCCATGAAGCTTAATTCTTGTGTCAAAGGAAAATATCGTTTTGAGTTCAAATGTCTCTTGTCTCAGCTAGGTTTGCAATGCCTTTCCGAGAGCTGAAATGATCTCAACTCTACGTACAAAATCAAATAAAAGATAAAAGACAGATTTGTGTCCAGTGAAAGGTCAGTGAAATTTGTCACACAATTAAAATTACTTTATTTCTTTAGAAATCCTCCAAAACCAGCCTCCCTAGCTCAGTGCTATTTCCAGCCTGCTCACCTCTTCCTTTCATCTTTATACTACAAGAATAACACTCCTGACTTCCACACTTGTCTTTGCTAAAGTTTACATTCATCTAATTAAATACTGCATCGTGCAGCTCTTAGCACTAAAAAAAAAAAAAAAAAAAAAAAAGAAAAAGAAAAACAAACAAAAAACCCCAATAAAAACCAGCCCATCTGTTTTGTTTTGTTTTTTTTCTCTATGAGAAGTATCCTCAGGGAAGATCTCATGTCTATGCCATGAGGGGTGGGGGCAGGCAGTAAATCCTATCAATGATGAAAGGCATATTCTGTATTTCCTCTTTTCGTTCTTGATAATAGCTGTACACACATTTGCCTTTTGAGCCATACCTTGCCATCTTGAGCACTCTCCAGATATTAGAAATATCAGGGTCATGGATGAAGACATTATTCTGGAGTCTGACTGTTGGCAATTCGTGGCGATGGAACTTGCTATCTTACTGGTGCCTAGCCCATCACTGCCACCAAGGACATTGAGTGTTGCCTTTTCCTTTGGTCCTCTTCCACCATTTGTCTTTCCTCCTGTGGTATCAACTGAAACAAAGACAACAGAGGGACTGGACTCTGTCTGCCTCCTGGATTGGGAACCTTACTTGCTGAAGTGTCAATGTGACTCAACCCTGGAAGCAGTGGCTGCTGTCTTCTACTAATATCTTGACTCTGCACCCTGGGTGTCAAAGTGCAGTCTTCACCTGGAATAGCTCAGCAGAATGTGGAGTGGCATGAAATGTGATCCTGAGGCCACCACCAGCAGCAGATCTCGACTGTCAGCAGGAAGAGCTGAGGGCAGCATGGCCACAGGTATATAGAAAGCTCCAGGTAGGAGCCAGGCTGTGGGGGAAGCCTGTCCCCAGTGGTGGCAGAGGTATAAGCGAGCAGAGTTTGCAAATGTCCTTTAAATAGTCAGTTGGGGATCTAGCTGATTATGCAGAGTCACCTCCAGTGTGGTTGGTCCATGGGAGACCACAGACATCTAAGACTGCTTGAGACCTTTTATGGCGACAGAAAGAGCAGAGTAGTCCCCTGCTCCCCAGTGAGGTTAACGTAGCAAAAGTTTGGGTAATGCAGACATGGTTTGCCTCATGTGCACGGAAGCATGAGAGAGAGGGGGTATCATCTGGTGAGTGAGTGAGAATGAAAGGGGGAGAAACCAGTTCCACTGAGGACAGAGTGCTACCTTTCATTTAATGAGGTGCATGTCTAATTTGTTTTATCGACACTCATGGACTAAGCAGAGGAATTCACCTGCCAATGGGTTCAGGGAGCAATGATCTCTACTCAAGAACCAAGAAAGGATAGTCTTGCACATAGACATGACCCATCCATCAGACTGACTTTATTTCTGACTGGGCCAGAGAGAAGGTATCTTTTTGTTCTTTCTGATTTGTCCTCTGCTAACATTTGCTTTTGTTTCTTGTCACAACAAGACCAACCTCTTGAAGTGCAGCACACGCTCTGTCCTGTTTAGTTTTGCAATGTTTTGTTTGGCTGCTAGCAATTTGTTCATCAGAAGAAACAATACTTCTTTGGCCCATGCTCTAAGAAATCCTCTCCTGTAACAGCAGAAATATAACAAAGTCCACACTGCCCACCAGACACCAATAGAAAGAAAACAGCCAAACACACCACCCTTCTGACAAAATGTTACTAGAAACCCACCTGACAGAAGCTGTGAAGGAAGTTCCTGGGATCAGTCTATTCAAAGAGCAAGAGGCTGAAAAGGATCACATTAGGAGAAAGTAATTGTCCAATTAGCCCAATACCAAATCTACAGCTAACGATAATGGATGCTTAATACGAAGGTGCAAACCCCTTCCTAATTCACCTGAATGCCACAGAAGTAGGGATAATTTGCTCTGCCCCTTTCATAGCTGATTATCTCATGCCCTGAAGCTGGGCACTGGCAGGGCTTGTGATCTCACCTTAGCTAGCCTTGGCTTTGAAACCACATGTATTGCTAGCGTTATGTATTGTAACTGCATTATGTATCGTAAGCATTATTCATGCTTTATTAAGACATGGTCCATTCCCTGAGTTACAGCAAGGGTAAATTTAATCCCATGTCTACCACACGTTCAATCTAAACTGTTTGCCTCAACTGCAACATAGAGCCTTGCCAGAAAAAAAAGTATTTCCTTTTATTCTTTCAAGTCTATCTTCTTATGATAAAGAGAGTCTCTCTCTTGGAAAGGGAAGTAGCAGTGCTGGTTGGAGTCATCTATGTTACTATGTACTCCTGCTTCTTCTCCTCATGCTCTCATCCAAGTTCAATTGCCCTCACAATATTTTCTCCTTATATCAAAGCTCTTCTTCCTTTTACACCTCCTGCATTTTTGTGGTTCTGTGGATAGGCATACTGTATTACCAAAGCTCAGTTCTCTTAGGAGTGAGGTGATTTGTGGCCCAGACACATCCGAGCCTTTCATTCTGAAGGTTGCCTGATGTCTCTGCACTAACTTAGCTGCTGCCTTGTGTCCCATCATGAATTGCCTGTTTGTCTCTCTGCCACCTGCTGCATCTGGTTCTAACTTTACATGGGAACGCTTTGAGGACAGAGCCTGTCCTTTACCAAGCACATGTCCCACACTTAGCCTCAAAGAGCACATCATGGATCCCACAGCATAGGCTGAGTGTATTCCCTTCCCAGCATAACACAGGCAAAGACAGCTCTATAATAGGCGGCACATCCTTTTTGCATAAGCAAAACCACTGGTGAATACAATAGGATCAGGAAGAAGCTTGCTGAATGAAACTGCATTTTACTGAGTATCAATGATTCTGGCACCAATGCAAATAATATTTTCTTCATTAGGTTCTAAGCACTTCCAATTGTGTGTCATCCTATTTTCCTGGTCTATTTTTTATAACCAACAATTGCTCTGTTTCGAAAGAGATTGAAATGATTCTTTCCCAGATATATGGAACTAATTCTGTAAGTCTGTGTTCATGAATAGACCTGAACAATTATTATTTTTCCAGAGAATAATACATTCTCTGGAAATGTGTTTATAGTTGTCCTGAAACTCCTCACACATTATTAGTACTCTACTTCCTGAGTGATGCTAGCTGGGAAGGAAAAAAAGAAAAAGGGATTGGCTTCACAAATCTTCAAGAGGAGGCAGTGCTCTTCAATTTGTACCACTATGTCTAGACTCAAGAATGTAGGATACTCAGATTAAACTCCCCCACACCAAGGGATGATGCAGCCCAGCCTCCCTTCTCCTGGGACAGTACCCTAATCCAGCAGGATGGAGAGAGGTGTCTTTTGGCCCAATCAATATTTAAACAATAATATCTTCAGCAGGAAAGGCAAAGAGGTGGAGAGCAGCCTGGCCCAGAAACCCTTGGAGTCTGGGACCCCTGAACAAGGGAGTGTCGGAGCCCCATGCTAGGGGCAGCTGCTTTATTCCAGGCAGGGATGCATCCTAACCTTGCCTTGCACCAGGCTCCAGGGCCTTTGGAGATGAGCGTCTCTCATTACACCCTCTATAACAGATAAAAGGCTGTGATGGCAATAAGTGCTTCTTCCTTTTGCAGTTGCGTAATCTACCCCCTCTTTGCCTTTGTTCGCATGTGTCCATAGCTAAGCATTTCATTTTGGATCACACGGAACATTTTGTGTCAACTGAAAACAATAAGACTGATCCCCTTCCTCTGCCTGTGAGTTAAATCCCCAAAAATTTACATTTGTTTTTCTCTGAATCCAAGTTATTTTCCAGTAAGGCTGCCAAGCTAAAAATAATTTATTCATGCAGCTCCAGAGATGAAACAAATGCATCCTCTCCCTTATCTACCTGATTCTCAATGAGAAACATGGCAAGAGGTTCCCAAAACAGCACAGCCTGGCTTAGCAGGAAAAGCTGTTGCTGGCGTCTGCACAACAGCAGAATTTCAGGTACCGACATTGTGCAGCTTTTTGGAGGAGGATTTTCCTGCAGAATCCAAGGGGCCTGACAGATTTCATAGTTAGTACAGCTGAGAAGATGGAGATGATGTTGGATGAGATTGAAAAATGAGGATTTACAGGAAGGGCATCACCTCTTTCCCCTTGCTCTGCTGAACCGCGGTAGGAGATCCCAATGCCATCTTCACTTTCTTCTTGCACCAAAATGACATAAGATCCATGAAAAGCCACTTCTGAGCATAATTCATTAAGTTTACTCCCCAGTTCTTTGATCAGGCATGCAAAGTGTGTTGCACCCCTCTGTGAAGCTGCTGGACAATGCCAGCCCGAGGTTTTTATTATACCTTTTGGCTAGCAGATGCAATCTCAACAGAAGACACTTTTACTTTTCAGGGTAGGGATGTACTTTGTAGAGGAGAAAGACTGTGAAAGCAATGCATGAAACTGCCCCAAACCAAAGGGCAGCTGCAATTATTTTCACTGTTCTAATCAACGCCCCTGATGTGGGACATCAAAACAGGGCAAACCAAGCACAGAATTCAATGTGTCCCTGAACTCAAGGCTGCATGACAGGGATAGCATAGACATGTCCCAATTATATTTCATAAGCTGGCAACTGCCAGACCTGCCCTCAGAGGAAGATTGGCCCTGAAGTCAGGAAGATGCAGTGGGACACAGTGTTCTGTGTGACTCCAAAGGGAGTCAGTGATATTCCTGTTTCCATATGGCACACTGTCATGTGAAATCCCCAGTGAAGACACTAAGAGCTATGAGAGTGTGACACAGCTTTTTTGGTGGGCCTTCCGTGGGTAAGCCAAGAACTGATGGCAGCACACCCTGGAGAGTGAGGATGAGTGGGAATACTCTTTCTTGACAGTGTTCGTGGAGCTCTGACCCCCCCACTGAATGGGGGAGCTTGGAAATAAGCTTGTTCCATTGACATGGCTCAGAGGGATTATCTCCTCCTTGACCTTACAACCCTATGGCTGATGAGCTTACCAGGTGCTTTTATCTAGCCCCAGCTGACACTGCCAAGGGGTTTTGTCAGATCTACCGCTGTTGAGCAGAATACCGTCCAATGGATTCTCCATGCCCATTCTGGCTTATAAATGACTTGGACAATGAGGTTTTCACACCAGGCAATGGGGCTTTCAGGCTGAGTCAAGGCAGGAGGACTGAATGACTGGACTCCTGATCCAATCTGGTGTCCAAAGGAGCATGGAACTCAGCAGCTGAGAGCTGAACCTTCCAACTTAGGCACAAACACCTACTATAACTACATATAAGGAGTCTAAATACAAGCAAATGTAACAGCCATTTAGGTTTAAATGCAGTGCTCATGAACAGAGATGTGGCTGTAGTTAGTCTAGCTCTAACATCCATCAGCAGTACTTCCAAAGCAAAGGATGGACTGTCAAAGCAGCTGAAAAATGAGCACTGGTCACACTAAACCATATACCATGCTGCCTTAAGAAGCCTTCCTGAAGTTCCCAGGTGTTTAGCACTGAAAGTGCATCTTCCGGTGCCTATGTGGTCAGCAGAAACCATGCCTAGGCCAAAGACAAGGTAGATGTGAACACATACTAGCTAACTTCTTGGGGTCCAGCATAGTTCAGGCAAACCAGTCTTAAACTCATGTCCTCATCAGTCATAACAGTAAATAATTACAATATGAGCATTCTTGCTGAACCACAGGCAAACTGCTTCCTTATAATTCAGCAGCAGCAGGTCCATTCTTTTTCCCATATTCTCAGTGGAGAAGGGAACTGTAATTCCTGACCAGAGTTGGTTTAGACCATAATTCAAGATATGACCAGAACCTGCTGCTGTTCGTGCATGACATGTGCCTGTACGTATTGCATCAGCATAGTCAGCATTTCCCTTTGAACATCATAGGTGTGATATCATCTAATGGATTAGTTCAGTCTTTTAAGGCGCCCTTCAGCCATAGAGGCAACTCGTAACCCAGTTAGTGAATCCTGTCAAAAGTGGGCTTTTTCAGCATGGTTATTACTTTTGTTACAGTAAATGTAGTTCTGGCAGGACGTTGTGCTCAACAAACAGCCCCAGAGCCTTAAGTCCTCTTTATCTTCAGGAGTGCTGCAACACGAGGAGGGGCGGCATTTGCTTCCACTACAGCAACCTGTCAAGTTGCCTCAGCCTCGGCTCAGCAGGGTCACTTCCAGGAACAAGGAGATAATTCAGCCATTATGACCCCATCTACTCTCCCATTCTTTGGTAAGCCTCCTAACAAAGGCACCAATTAGTGCTAAGTGTGGTGGGGGATTTTGCAAGGCAGGCACCTGGGAGCTGAGCCCAGCCAGGGAGCGCTGGTGGCCGTCGGCGTGCATCAGGACATGCTACCCTTTGGCACTCGCAGGTGAAGGAGTTAGGGGTGATTTCTGGGGAAAACCCCACTGTGGTGGGAGGTGTAGGGAGGGCTTCAACTGCAGGCATTTTCCTCCAGTCTGGTACTGAGCTCCCGTTCTCTTATTGTGTCTGAGATGCTTCATTTTGGACAAAAATCAGTCTCAGAGTACTTGCTGTCACAAAGGGTTCCATAGAATATTTATGCCCTATTTTGGGAAAGAATAAGATGGTAGCTCTTAACATCCTCACCACATGTCCCTCTCATCTCTCTAAATCTCCTCTGTGCTGTTTTATTTGGATAATGTGGCATTCACAACGTGCTTTCCATTATTATATGTTGCTGTCCAGCTGTTCAGTGTCAGGCTTTGCTTCAGGCTCCTTTTCTCTCCAGGCATGTGTCATTCTTTGCACATTTGATTCACTGATGTGCAGCGTATGCTCCAGGGCAGCTCTCTTTCATGGGCAAGCACCGGACTAATAGATGATCTCAGGAATGATCAGATCAATTCATTAACCTTCTGAATAAAGTTCTCTATTGATACAGCCCCTCTTATCAGGGAAGCCTTGGGTATTATTTATTCCACAAAGTGGAAATGCTGCTCTCCCCCTCTCCCACCCTGCCAAGGTTACAGCCTTACGTCAGCCCCTGCTGTGGTGACCTTGAGGGTACTAACCCCGTGGAAGCGCTGGGCTCTTTCCCTGTTGGGGCGTTCATGGGCACGACTCCCACCTTGCGTGGTGATCTGCACGTCTCACTGAACCTTACACAGACAGGGCACACAGCATATATTTGCATGTAGGTTATCGGTCTTCGCTTGCTGTAGCATCAGCAAGATGTTTGGCATCAGAGCAGCCTTAGTTCACTGATTCTCGGTAAGAGGGCTTGCAAGCCTGGGACTAAAAATGTTTGGATTTGTCAATAGGGAGCGTTGGAAATAGGTTTCCCAAAGAGTTTGTGGAGTTTCCTCTCATCCCAGGAGGTGTTTAAGAAAAAATCTGGATGTGGCCCTGAGCAGCCTGTTCTAGCTGACCCTGCCGTGAGCAGGTGGGTTGGACTAGATAACCTCCAGAGGTGTCTGCCCAACTAAGCTACACCGTAGATGTGTGATTCCACAACATCGCAGGGTATGTTTTCATGTGAGAAGAGTTAGAGGTAATAGGACAAAGGGAATTTAGGGGATTAGAAATGGCAATGCAGTCCCAGTTCAGGAGAGGATCTCCACTGCTTCCTCCAGAAAGCACATCCAATTGAGAGAGGAAACTCCAGGGCAAAGCCAGGAAGCCTAGGGCACTGCTCTTGTCAGGCCTGGAGACATACACATTTGCAGTTCAGCCCTGTCTGCCCATTTCTTCAAATCTGTCAGCTTAGTACCTACAAAAGGGTACAGATTTCTCCCTGCCTTTATTGTAATTACTTGGATTAGCACCGAATCATCTTTTTCAGCTGTAATATATGAGAGTCACACAAGGTTTAGTTCAGTGCCTATTTCTTCTATTTATTCAGAACATGAAGCCCATTAACAAGATCATCATTTACTATGATCTTTCTTCTTCTATTACTCTAATGATCTCCAAATGTCATTTTGAACATTTTGATTGTAGTTGCCAGTTGTAAGACTCCTGGAAAGATCTTGACACTTTCCAACTAGGGAAATCTATCAATGCCCCAGCTTTCCCTTTATCCTTTCAAATAAAGGAAGGATTGTGTATCACAACTATCTTTTCCTGACAGTTTGCCCCCCTATTCCCAATGTCTGTGTGGTTTTTGCAGGAGGGAAGCCTGTTCTCTTTTCTGGCCTTCTGGAGTATTTTGGGGTGGTATTTTCATAAAACAGACTCTTTCTCTGTTTTCTTTGTTTGGGTTGTTTTTTGTTTTGTTTTTTTTTTCCTTGCTTTAATTTTAGATTAAAAAGGAAGTCAGTCTGCCCAGGTGGAAATGAATTTCAATGAAGCAAGCCATTTTTATGGTGCAAAACATAACATTTTGGGTAACATTAGCCAGGTTTACCTGCTACATTTTCATGGAAATTTCCTCAGGAAATTATATTTCCCCAGTTTGTTTTGCTATGGAAAGCTACTGCTAGCAGCTGTCAAAGAAAATTGCAAGTACTCACAAATACTGTCATTTTCAAAGGCAAATATTTGCAGACCATAAAGTAAAGGCATGGAGTTAAGCCATCCCTTTGGAAGAGTTCCCGTTGGCTAAAACACTGCTACTAGTAAAGTGCCACTATTCACACCTTTTCTTTATATCATGGCACACCTATTTTTCTTTCCTTCACATTATTGTTATTGCAGTAACTGCAGTCCCCAAACAAGCGCAGGGCCCTACCTGCTACGAATTGTACAAATGTGGGTAAACTCACTTTTTATCAACTCTTTATACTTCTACTCACTTCCCCTTGGATTATCACCTAGGGTATGTTTGAGGTCATGTTTCATTTCCACTCCAAGTTTTTTGTCTTTGAAATAACAAGTTATAACTCACCTAACTCTAAACCAGAAGTTGTGTTTGCCTTGAGGTTTCAGTATTCATCAGCTGCTGTTCGAGCTAGAACAGCCTTCACCCTTTCACATACACCCTTTAAATGCATCTTTAAACAAAAGAACTGATCCTTGAGCAAGCACCTGATTTCAGCACCTACAAATGGGAAATGGTGTGGAAGTCAGTACACTTTTGCAAGCTGATAACCCAAACCCTGGGCATTGGATTGGAACAAAACCGCATCTGAATCCCCTGGTACCTCTGTCCACCATCCCACATGAGCATACCTCAGTAGTCCTCCATCCCATGTGAACACAGCCTCCAAGGCAAATTAGCAAAGTTAGCAGGAATTTTTGCAGATGCTTTAAGAGCTGTACAGTCTGCACAGTGATAGATTCAAGCAGCATGTGGATACAGGCTCACCAAAGGCCCACCATAAAGTTCCTCACAAGTGTCCACAACTTGAAATTTATGATTATGGTGTGAGAAGACAAAGATCTATCTTGCATCAAGGCTTGTGTGAACGCATCAGAGAAGGATTTGGGAAGGCAGGAGGAGGGAGGCTTCTGAGTCAGGGTCCTGTACGACAGCTGTGTAATATCTCCTCTGAAAAGCTGCAAAACTCCTTAATGAGCTTGCCTGCTTCTTCCTGGGCAGCCATCAGGTCCCTGCCAAGGCAGAAGAACACAGGCTGCGTGCCTTGGATCTAAGGGATGAATTTTACATCCAGCTACTATGGTTGCACATGTTTTCACTGTTGTACAGTGTAAGTACACAGACTCTGAGAAGGAATTTGTCCAGGAACACAAGGTGGAAAACCTCAGTGTTTCTGAGAAGATATGCAGGGGTTATCACTATATGAGGGACACTCCCATCAGTGTTGTCATGGTAAGGATAACATATGACTGTAAACACCATAAGCTAAAAATCTCTGCATGAAATTAAAGGGCTGTGCATTATCTGGTGAAGAACAGCTGAGAAATTCAACTGGGTTGGCAAAGAATGGTGTTCAAATTATGAGCTCCAGACTTAATCCTCCCTTTTGGACAGGCAGCTGAAGTCTTTCAGGGTGGTACTGGAATCCAAAAACATTAGAAAGATAAAACTGTGCCTGAAGAGGCACAGTTTCTGGCTGCTGCAGTGCTTATGAATTCCCCCTATCCACAGCACAAGTAGGGAGCACAGAACTGGTTGGAGCCCCTGGAGGTGATGGTGTCATGGTTTCAAGGGTACCATTAACATATACAGGTGAAGATGCTTTTTGTAGGAGAGAAGTTGCCAGAAGTTACGTCAGAGAAAGGTAGACTACTTACAGCCTAAACGGCCAGCCTGAAATAACTGTATCCCATGTCAGTTTCCATAGGAGGAACATCAAAGGGGCTACAAGGGAGACTTGGGGTAAGGATGGTCTCTTTTTATTGAGTAGCATTGATGGGAGGCTACATCTTTAAAGGGACAGTCCCACTGAGGTCGGAGCTGAAGCTGAGGCCAGTGGTGACTGCTGAACTCTCCAGCTTGCTACCCATGCAGACACTTCAGAAGATGTTAACAGCTTCAGACCTTTCACCAGCACCATGACAAGTAATCCTGTCTTTGCAGAGCAGGAGCAGGTGGCAAGCCCAGCCGCTCTGGGAAGAATTGCTCAACTTCTCTATTAGAAATACATTTACCTTTCCCCCTGCTAGTGTGGGAAAGGGACAGATTTTTCCTAGGACTTATGGGGAAAACCTAGTAAACAACAGCACTTTAATAAGAGAAAACACTTTTGGCAGTGCTGGGGCTTTTGCTACAGCAGGATTTACTACTAGATTAGTAAGATTAAAAGGGATCAGACATGTTATGTGAGTAAGAACTCAACATAAACTAAAGTTCTTTAGCGCTTTAGTCTTCCTGCCTCAGGTATAAGCCTGCTGGGGTCCACAAAGATGCCCTTCCCTTACTTCTGCCACACTCCTATAAACTGCAGTGACATCCAAGCATGGGCAGGGAGGAACAGAGGTAGCGATGCATCTGGGCTGGCTGCTGCCAGGCACAGTGATGCCAGCCAACAGCTGCATAAGCTATGGGCTTCCTCCAGGTTAGTCATCCTTGTGATTTCCAAGACGACTGGATTTTGAGAGAATCCCCAATGTGTCTGTGCAAAAAGACATCATTCCTCCTCCTCTCCTTCGCGAGCTGGCTGCAGGCACATCTGCCCTGCTGCAATATGCGCATTTCAGATTGTCTGACCTTCCGCAGTCTAGTTGTTTTGGCTGTGCAGCCTTGGTTTATATTTGGTCTGGGCTGGCTTTTGCTTTGCAGATCAGGTGGGAGGGTTTAACATTGTGTTTCTGGAGATTTGAGGATTTCTTCTCACTCAGCCTCCCTCTCTCTCTCCCTCTTGTTTCTCAATGATTTCTCCAGCTGGGTCAGGTTGATCTGTGTGGGATCTTGGCAGAGCACCAGGGTGTAGCATAAGCAGTGCTTGTAACATTGATTACCTTGCATGCTCAGCCACTGGGCTGCTTGGGAGCCGGAAAACCTTTTACAAAACAGCAAATTTGTCCTCACTGAGCACATTTAAAACAAGGGAAATGAATACAAATCTCATCACAGGCAAAACTCCAGATATCTCCTAGTCAGAAAATGTCTAGTCAGGGCAGTGCCCAGTCGCTCTGCAGCCTTCTCACACTCATGGGAGATCAACACCAATTGTGTTAGGCTATGCTGCTTCTTTCTCCAGGTTATTTTTCACTAGCTGAACTTTGTAGACATGAATCCATCCTCAATCTCACACAGAGGTCAGAGTGGTCTTTGCAAAGTCCACCAGCCCTGATTTTCCCCGTTTTCTAGCAATTCTGCTTTGCTGGGTTATGGCCTCTTCTAGACCTAATGCTTCTGCCAGCAGTGCCTGCAGAGTAGAAGGGGCAGCTGGGCAATTGCATGAAGTCTGCTCACCAGCGTGCATCTCACCCTTTCTCCCTACATCTTTAATGTGCAAAAAGACAGCGTGCAGGAAACATGGTCCCAGCAGCCCCTGGGGACAGGTGCCGTTGCATTGGGCTGGCTGCAGCAGCATTGGCGGACAGGCAACAGCACCGTATGGCTTCTGCACTCCTGTGGGCTTAGAGCTCTTCCGGTTTAGGGGCAATCACTCCAAGCTCGGCTACGCTTCCCTCTCATTCTGACACCCGAGACCCGGCATTACATTTATGGAGCTCGCAAGGCAGCCTCATGAGATGCTTGCCAGGACATGAGGCTAATAATTTAATCAGGTGAATTCAGATGGGGTCCTGGAGCAGCTCGGGTTGCATTATATAATGGGATCTGCAGGACGCTCTGCCAGGTGGTAGGCTGGATGCTGCACAGCCTTCTCCAGGATGGCCATTAAAGAGAAAGCCTGCCTCCGTTTTGTACCCTGTCCAATGTCATGAAGTTTCACAAGGGGAGAAGTGCATCTTCCTGCCCATAAAACTGTGCAGGGCTTTGAAAAGTAAAACAGATTGTTTTTATAACAGAAAATCTTGTGCAGCGGCTGCCCTCTTCCAAAGCAACAGCCAGAAACTGCTGCAATTCGGTCTAGGAGACTGCACTGAGGTTTCCATCCAGCTTTTGAGTGGGTTTAGCAGTTCAGCCAGCTGAAGGGCTTCTCCCAAGAGATTTGCTCAGACAGCAAAGTCTATCAGCATGTGCTATCAGGGCTTGGGGCAGGTAGAGGTGTGACTGGGTATCAACTGCTCCTCACATCAGGTGGAACACAATGTCTCCTGTGCCTGGTGGTGGGTTATATCTCTGTATCACATGCTCACTTGCCTGTTGTTCCTCTGTGCGTTTGCTTAGTATCTGCACAACACTCAGCGCATTCATACCCTGCCACTGCACAGCACTGATGGTCTAACTAAAGTGATTGCTGCAGCATATAGCCAGAGGCAGCACAGCACACAAGACATGGCAGTATGAAGACGTAAAACTTGTGGGGTGAGATCATGCTTTTGGAGGCAGCCCACAGCCTTGCTTCACAGCACAGACCGAGCATCAGACAAAGAGAGACTGCTGTGTGGGAAACTCAGTCTTTTGAACCACTTGGACCCCATTCATCCTTCTCTTCCTCACAAGCACCCCACTAATTCCCCATCATTCACTTGAATCACGGACCCAACAGCCCTTGGAGAGGAGTCAATCTCTAGGTGGGAATCCAGGGCTTGCACTTAGGTTCATGCTGTTATTTTAGTTTGTGGTGTTTGCTGCTTATTACGGTAAGCTCCCAGGAATGTCAGCACCAAAATAGCACAGAATCACAAGGTTACCTGCTGAAGAATGAAGTAAACAAGAGGGATATTCTTTCTCTCAGCTTCTTTCTGGTTTTGTTTTTGGTTTTGGTGGTGTGTTTTTTTTCCTAAGAGGAGGCATTCTGCTGAGTACCTGCACTGAACTCCACAGTAGAGATTTAAAGTTTGGAGTTTAAGCACAACCAGACACACGAGGTGGTTTGGGCAGGCCTGGCCTAACCCCCTCTGGGGAGATGTGCAGCCAAGGTGCTGTGTGCCTGCAGCAGCTGTGGAAATGCTGTTCTTGCCAGTCCAGCCTTGCTGGGCATAAAGGGGAGACTCTGTCAGGTCTGGAGAGCACCAGTGGCCTGGGATTCATAAGCCTATCTCTGTCTGGTAACTGGGGCTGATGCTGAGGATAATGTAGCAGAGGGTAAGGGCCCTTTGGGCAAAGCCCCTCATTAGTCATGCCGGACTGGCAGCACTGCTTCTGGTCCCACTCCCTGGGGCCAGTCCAAGAGTGATATTAAGAGCAGCTCTGGAGCTTCACCTGCAGAAGAGAGCCCTTGGCCCTCTGTGAGAGGCATGAATGAGTGAATACAGGACCTTTCCATAACCATGCTGAGGTCTCCTGGGATACCAGTGCACAGTCCAGGAGGGACTCAGAGATGCGCTTCTCTGTATGGACTCCATGAGAAATGAGAGCAGGAGAAAAAAAAAGCAATCAGTGCCTGCCTGGCAGACAGAGAGGGGCCAGTAGTGACTTTCCTGTTTCTAGGAAGGCAGCACAGATGGTGGGAAATATTTCACCCATGCAGTGGCAGTGGTGCTAACATGACACTAGAGCGGCTGGGGTCCAGTTCCCTTCTCTCCCCCAAGCTCCCCACATGACCTTGAAGGTTGGGCTCACACAGAGCCACCCTTGGTGCCCCAACTGCAAACAGCCTTCACCTGGCAAGAGGACAAGACTGGAGGGGTGCTTGGAGATTTAGGGACCTCTCTGGTACATGGAGTGCTGTAGAGCACGACTCTCCTTAGAGCTACAGTGGAATGCAGGGTAAGAGCCACTACCTCTGCCACTGGCTCTCTGTGTGACTTGGAAAAGATGTTGCTTGGTCCTAGTTTCAGAAAGGGCACTTGGGAAGGAGGATTGCACCAAAATCTGTGTGCCTTGGCTCTCCATCTGCAAATTAACAGCTCAGGCTGTCAGACTGGGAATTGTGTTATGCTCCCGCTTTGCCCAGAGGATGCCCAGGAAAGCAGCAGGGACAAACACTGGTGGTCCTCTCAGAACAGAAACCCTTGCACCACTAAAGGGGACTGCTGAGGCAAACAACGCTTTCCAGCCTTAGCTCCTTTCTTTGTCTCCCCTTTCACTTTTCCAATGAGAAACCAAATATACACCAGAATGTGGAAAAAACCAAACCAAAACAAAACAAAAAACCAGCCTTCTCAGAAAATCCAAATAGCCTGCATAGAGCAAACGCTAAAGTGGTAGCTTTGGCTGTGGTACCTGGCTTGGATTTGGTGGTTCTGTGGGATCACCCATATGCCAGACAATTAAAATAAGCCAGCCTTTTATCCCTGTCTGGAATACTAACAAACTGATAGTAAAGCCACAGTGGTTTCACTGGCCACCCTACGCATATAGCTTTGGGCTCCATGATGAAATATTATAACAAAACTGGGGACACTCCACACGAGAAGACCTGCGATTGTGGCTCTTTATCAGCAAGGAGAGACAAGCATGTGGGGCACCTCTGTGGGAAGATGTGAAATGGGAATTACCTTTCTGTTCTGAGGGTAGGGATGAAGCATGGAATGTGGAGAAAGGTGAGGCAGAAAATAAAGCACAGAAATGCAGCCTTGGCCTTTCCTCTTCCTAACCTATGAGGAGCACAGGCACACCACCTTTGGACATGTTTGCCCTGCGCCTCACACTACCATCTTTGCTGGAGTTGGAAATAAACCTGATGTTGGATTGGGCAGGGACGAGTCACTGGTGCTTGGCCTGACGCTGCCTGGGGCTGGATGCTTTCCCTCCACCCCTTGCCATGCTCAGACCTGAACACATTTGGGAAGATGCTTCAAATCACTGACAATCACCATACCTGACCGGAGGCAGCCAAAAGGCGGAAGCAGCCAGCAGATGGGCGGAACACAGGGAACTGTAAGATGGTCAAGGTCAGTGAAAGGAGCTGCAGCCGCAGCAGACACCCCCTGCCTGAGTGACTGCCAGGCACAGGCAGGGTTATGTTTTCCTGTTAAATGCTGCAGGGACTTCCCGTGGGAGGGGGTGATGCACATCGCTGTGATGCTCAGGGGCCCAAACCAGCCAGTTCACAACCCAGCTCTTTTGTGCTTGCAATTATGCGGGAGGATGGAGGTGACTCATGAACTACTACTGCAGGACACAATACAGCAGATGTCCTGGCTGAGAGTGCTGTAGGGAGATGCAGCTACCGACAAAAGCTGGGCAGGAGATTTCAATGTGACCCAGCTTTGAAAGGAAGAAGGTGTAGTTTCAGCTCTAAGGGCTGGAGACCTCACAGCTGGACAGGGGAGGAAAGGAAAAGCTTGGTGTGGGCTTCAGGGTCTGCTGAAGAAGAACATCCTGTCACACCAGCTGACTCCTGGGCTGCTACAGCTGTGCAGTCGTTGGTGCCTGGTCAAACATGAGCATGGGAACACGCACCGGCCCGGGGAAGGGGCTCTGACAACTCCACATGGACAAATCTGACTCTAACGGGCTGGAGGAAGCAGTGGGTGGAAAAACTGCCATGTTACAGTCACAAGCTGCTTACAGGTAGTTGTGGGGCCCTTCAGGTGATACGGCGAGTTCATACATTGCATAAAGAAACTGCCCTTGCAAAAAAGGTACCTGTAATCTGATGGCCGAACCCCCTGAAGGAGCCCCATAAAAGTGTTGTTGGTAACCCTGAATTACTTTTGAGAGAGCAGAAAACCAGAGCAGATGGGGCAGGATGGAAAAGTGGTGTGTGCGGGGAAGATGGAGAGGAAAGGAGCGACAGTGATGGTGGCGATGGAGTTTTGATTTATACACTGCTTTTTCAAGTAAGTCCATTGCACCACTGGGATAAAAGCAGAACACAGATACATTCATTTTAACCACTTCTCCGTTTTGGCTGAATAGCTGAGCTCACAAGGTGCCACAAAGTTCTCTCTACAACAAAATGCCGATGCAAGTGGTATGGAGAGATCTTGCTCTTCTTCAATGGGGCATTTTTCTCCCATGGTGTTTGTTTCTTCAGTGGCAGGTGGGGAAAAGATTTCAGAGGGTCTACAGACAGAGGAGTGAATGGGTGCTAGTGCATGCCACCGTGAAGGGCTTCCACAGTCCTCTGCTGCAAAAAGGTCTGAAGCCTCCTTCCAGTTCAGCTCCATGAGGAAGAAACACAGCATGAAATCCTCTTCAATGACTCTGCTCAGCCAGTCCATGCTCTTCAGGCTGCCTGGGAACCCAGGCTGCTGTCTGCATGGGGCTTTCTATCCAGGAGGCAGCTTCAGTGGCTTCAGACATTACCCGGTAGCATCTGTTTCCACACCCTTTCCTTCACAGCTGGTGCTGCTGCAGGCATCCCAGAGTTCAAACTTACACCCAGCTGCTGGATGTGCCTGTCCAAGGCCAGGGCAGGCACAGCCAGGCAAAACAGAGTGAGGCCTCCTTTATTACAGTATATAAAAGCAAGGGATGTGTTTACGGAGGTCGGGAAGGGCTGGCTCAGAGCTTGATATATTCTTCAAGGGGACAAGAGCCAGCTGCCATGGGAAGCAACCAACCTCCATCTTGTTTCCCAGTTGTATGTCAAACGTAACAGCAACCACTGAACAGCAGTTGATAATGCTCATAGCACCAATAGTCCTGGGACATTTTACAAATGGTCACACAATTAAGTATTTGCAGTAAAATCTGCCTGGGAAGAATTTTCTCATCAAGTAGATTATATTTGGTCTACATTGAAATTTTTCTTTCCTGGTTTAGGATCGAGTTCTTCCCTGTTTGGCAAGTCCCCACATGATTGCCAGGTGGGCAAGTGGGGACAGTTGATAGAGATACTAAGTTTTAGGTCCAAAGCGGTTCTTATCATTGCCAAACACCTGAAGCTCCCCGTAATTTCCATTTTTATCTGAATCTTGGACAACCTTAGCATAGCTTCAAGCTTCTGCCTGGAGTCAGGTTTAAAGGTCAAAGACAACCTTTGCAATGACCTAGAGAGTGAGCCCGTGCAACCCTGGGGTTCCCTTTATGTTAAAACACATTAAAACACATTAAAGTTTCCCTCATTTGCTTCATGCACAGATCAGCTTTATATACCTTGTAAGAGCCCTCCAAGATCCTGAGGAGAGCAAAGTGGAGGTATTATTAGTGGAGAGCAAAGCGCAGAGGTCTGTAAGCAGGCGTCACACTGAGCAGGAGGTTTTAAATAGTTTCCTCTGAGACAACTTTGGCTCCTTCTGTTACACAGTTTTGCTCAACAAATTATCTCATGAAGGAAGCAAACACTGCAAGAACAATATACCTCATATGTCTTGTAGGGGTTGAAAACCACAGCATGGAAAGAGCAGTCTCAGCTCCCTAAACAAGTTAAACAGAAAGGAAAGGCACAGGGAGGGAAATCCTCTCTGACTTTGTTATGGAAATGTGATACAGTTTGACATTTTAATTGCGATTCTCCCCTTATTATCTGGCACACGTTCATAGTGCCCAAGATGTTGTTTAGTGAATCCAGCTGCCTCTTCTACTCCGTTTGAAGTCCGGTGGCTCCACGTGATAGGGGAGTGTGAGAGTCAATGTGATTTGTGTATGAGGAAACATAAATATGTCACAGGAGTTTAGTCTTATAGGTCTGCAGAGTTTATACTCGCAAAATCTGTTGTGCCCTTGTTTACACACCCAGATCCAAAGGCCTGACACACCCTCGCTCTAGCTCAAAACTTCCATAATTTCTGCCTTCCTACTAATAACGCCATCGCAGAGCATGTGGATGATGTTTGACCACAGTTTAATATATCCAGGAAAGCGTGCTTTCGGATGTTAAGAAGAGCTTTAATCAAAGTTGATTCTTCGTCATTAGCTGAGACAAGCACACGCAAGGTTCTGCTGCCACATGTACAAACTCCTAGTCATGGGCCTCCCCATCCATGCACTGAAAACTCATCCATACCACCACATAAAAAAAGAGGATTGTAGAAAATGTGAACATCTGCACACCACTGAGCACACACACCTGAGTGCAGCTGTGCTTAAGCGCCAAACAGTGTGCCTGCTCTCCCGCAGCTAACTTCTGCCAGCCCGAATTGTTGAAATAAACTCGGGTGTTTGATGCTGTTCCTCACCTGAGCTTCACCTCTGCTGCCAGCCACAGGGTAAGACCTGGCATAAAATGATCGTGTGCTTCTTCTATGTAGCAGAGGAATGGAAAGGTTTACCATTTAAAAACAAACCAAATGCACAGGGGTCTAACTTAAGGAAAGAAACTTACGGGAATATGCTATTAGAAGCAGGTGTCTTAGTCTCTGACAGGCTCCCTTAAATATTAAGTTGCAAAATCTGTGCGCCTGAAAGTGAGAGACGGTAATAGCCTCACTTTGAATAGGAGGTTCTTTGAGAGAAACAGCCATCTCTGAAGGCACCAAGCTTGCACTTTGGAGCTGGAAAAAAAATCACCTGTTTCTGTGATTCATTTTGCTTGAATAAGGACCTAGCTAAGGCTACCGCAGAAAGCCTTGGTGACCTTACCAGCCCCGGGTCCAGGCCTTTCTCCAGCACTGGGAGAGCAGGGAAGAGCATTGGCTGGACAGACTTGGAAAGCCTGGCTAGAGCAGAGACCTCTGTTACTGGAGCTTTATGCAGAAGAGTCATTCGGGGAACATCCAGTTCTGCATCGTCTCGCTCTAAATTGAGTGCTGAGCCTTTAAAGCTCTTATGCTTCTAACCTTTACTTCTGTAGCCCTGATGAGTGAGATGGGGTGATAAAGGTCCATAAGTGAGTCACAGCATGAGGAAGAATAGTCCAAGTAACATTCTGTTCTGGATAATCAGAAACCTTTACAACCAGACACTACACCAGAAGTGTCAGCTGATTGTGGGACCAAATCACTGGACACTCTCAGAAACACAAAAGATGATAGTTCTTTGCCTATGAACAACCCAAAATCACTTCTAAATTGTTTCCAATTATTGAAGAGCAGATTTAGAACAAGCACAAAAGGAGACTTAAATGCACAGATCATGATTTCCAGGGGATCTGAACACATGGTTTCACATAGTGATCTTTCCTTCTCCATTTAGACAAGAATGCAGGGTTCTTCTCAGAAGAAACCTAGGAAGGCTTAGGCACTGGAACAGGTTGTGAGGCACTGGAACAGGTTGCCCAAAGACGTGGTAAATGATCCATCCTTGGCAGTGTTCAAGGCCAGGTTGGACAGAGCCTTGGGCAACATGGTCTGGTGTGAAGCCTCCCTGCCCATGGCAGGGTGGTTGGAACTAGATGACCTTAAGGTCCTATACAACCCAAACCGTTCTGTGATTCTGTGAGCAACACAGCTTGGGTGTAGTGTCTAACAGCACCATATAATGATGTGGTTATCACGGGGATTGGGTACAAGGACAGGTTGTTCTTCTCATTACTTCTTTAACATTCATTCATCAGTTAACTGCAAAGTGACATGATCCCCAGCTACACAAATATAGGCTCCTAGTTGCACAATAATTGCAGATTAATGCTATAGAAATGGCATGCTTTGCGCTAACAGCCACCATCTCCTAGTCAGCAGTACATGACATCGCACTTCTCCACACAGCCATCAGCTGAGCTAGGAAGATGGCTGTGGCAGGAGGTGCAGAATAAACAGGAATGGGTAAAGTAACATTTAGGGAGCACTTTAGAGGTTTTATCCCATCTGCGGTGGTTTAGTGAGACACAGAAACCGCATTGCCCAGCTCTTAAACATTATTTCTTACTTAAGTCCAGAGCGCTGGCACAGGGAGCTGTTCAGTGGGCAATGCCAGGCTGAAGCCAGGGATTTAGTGATAAGAGAACATGGAAATGAAGCCAATACTTATTTTTGTCTCTAAAGCATGTGCCTGACCATGCAGCAGGTCTCTGTCAGGGCTTACTTGTCCTCACGCTGAATGCCCAAATCATGTGAAAGTGGGAAGCCATTTGGGAGCTCTTTGCAGAGTGGAAGCTCCTCGGGAGGGAGCTTCCCCCTTTTGTTTGAAGAAAGCAGCTCCCTGACATGCCCAGAGCATGAACTCAGCTGGCACTTGAGCCAGTTAGAAGCCAGATGGCTTATGAACCTCTCCTCTCCCAGCAGACAGTGCAGGGAAATTGCTCCTGTCCTAGGAGGAAGCTCAGAGGACTAAACGCAAAGCTGTGAATGTGCAGCTGACCTGGCTTTGAAGAGCCCCCCTGCCTTAGATGGCCTCACATCTCTTTCTTTCAGCAGAAATATTTCCTGCCTAGACACTGAATCGGTGAGCTTGAGATTAAAAGGGAGCAGTGTCCACCTGATTTGCTTTTTCCATTTCCTCACTTGCTCTTTTGCTTTAATTGTGGTGCTCATAAGTGCAACTGATTGTAATGGCTTCCTGAGCTCCATCCACTGAGCCGAAGTACCAAGCCATGCCCAGGCTCCTCAGCAGCAGCACCTGAGGAGTTAAATGCATTGGGCAGCAGAGGTGAAGCCTGCACCCTTCACCTTATGTATGTGAGGTGCTCACGCACAGAATTCATTCCTCTGGCCCAGCTGACACATGGCAGTCTCCAATGACAGACCATATGTCTGAGCCTCCAGAGCTGATTTAGGCTATTTCAGTGACTGATTTGTTCAGGGCAGAGGCAAACATCCTTTTGTGGTACTAAATGGAGCCAGCAAAGTTACTACACAGCCCAGCTGTCAGTCACTGCTTGTTGGCTGATAGTTACTCCACATGAGCTCTCTCTCATCTGCTTTAGTGCAAAGTTTTTAGTAAAATGAAAAGTTTTAGCAGTAGGTTAAGCTAAAACCAGGTTATTTTGTCCTTCCTTAGCTGAGGAACGCTGCACCAGCAGAGCTGTGGGATGTTGTATGAACTCCAGCAGAACCCTAGTTGCAAGTAGGTGTTGAGTGCAAACATCCTAAATCTTTTCCCAGTCACTTGCAAAGTGAGTGTGCATCTTTGCTCTCCGTGGCAAAGATCATTTGGTCCACTGCATTGACTGGGTCACTTACCTAAGCCTGGTTATTTGATATGAGAGGAGGACATGCATACTCTGCATGCACTGAGAGCTGACTTATGAAGCTACATTGGGAACACTGCAGAAGTGGGTTTCTGCAGCCAGCTACCAACACTGAATAGCCCTGCTCCTTTTTGGAGCACACTAGTGAGACCGTTCAACCACCCCTTCACGTTTATCCCTGCCTAACATTATTAGCTGACTTTCTCCCTCTCCTCCTGCCCCCATCTCTCCTTATCCGATCACCTAACATCTCCAAAAATAGTAGTGCTATGTTTAGCCTCTTCTGGCACTCCAGGCAGTCCTGTGGGTTCTGGACCGGTCTCACAGGGACCCTACAAATTTCCACTGCTATTGGAGAGAGGAGTGTTTTCAAAACTGCTGACACCAGATCCCAGTGAGCAAACTAAACCAAGATGCTGGAGCCTGCAAAATGTTCCTATTATAGCAGGGGCGAATAGCTCCCATCTTGTGTTACCGAAGCCCTGCAGTCATGTGTCCTGGCAGCTCTGTACCCCTGCCAGTCAGGAGGACAAAAGCGTGAGATCATTCCCAACAGTTCTGCTTCTGTGATGTCATCATGGGAAAGCCAAGCAACCACTCCTTTAGGCATGGGAAGTCAGAGGAAGGGGCAGGCGCAGGATTTAAGCTTTCCTTTCTGCATCCATGTGAGCCAAACATAGTTTGGGAGGTTACAGGGGGGTCACTTTCCTCCCCTTTCCTCCTTCTTGGAGGGCACTGTAGCCGTATCACTGGCAGCTTTTTAGGAGCGCTGGACTGAGGCAGCTTTGCTCCAGCCTTACCGGAGTATGAAAGAGCCATCTACAGGTGATGGGAGATAAGGCGGCACAGCCCTACCTTCCCTATCAGCGGGAGAGCGAGATGCTACCCCAAGTTTGTGGCCTTCTCCCCTAATTACACCTCCTTCCCAGGGCCACAGCCACCCTCCTCACAGGGAACCCGTGTGTTAATGTGAATGCTCCCAATCTCTTCTAGGTCATAGCTGCTGACTTTAAGCCAGGGAACCACCAGCCGAGCTTGCTAGATAGGCTGGCAGTCCCTAGGGTGGTGAGTCATGTTTGAGAGAGACAGAGGAAGCACGCTACTTGCAAGCTAACGTGGATGGGAGGGCCCCTTGGAGACACCCTGTAGCAGCCTTTCATACCCCTCCACTGCAGCTGTGGGAGGCCAGACCTGTGCAGCCAGGATCCAGCAAAGAGAGAAAGGGACCATCACATCCCAGTCGCCAGCCTTCAGCTCCAGCTAGGCTTGGGCCATGTTCCAGAGACCTTTGCTGGCTGAGGCAAGTTGCCTGCCTTGGTCAGCCTGCATTACCGTTGTGCCAAAGCACCAGAGAAGTCAAAGACCGGCCAGACGGTAGCGGAAACACTGCGGTCATGAACAGGCTGCTTAGGAGTGCCAGCCTTGCATTAGAAAGACAGGGATCCAGACAGAGAACAGTGATTGCGAAACAGTTAGGAAAGAATGGGAACTTCTCTTAGTCAGAAAGGCTGCTGTGAGTTTCTGTAGTAAGCAGGAGAAGGTCTAGACTAGAGATTGAGACTACAAGGCCAGTTCCAAGTGGAACCTAAGAGATTTCAAGTAAATCTATAGACTTCTAATACCCTTGTTTTTATTATCCACTGCTAACACAACAGTTCTTTCTTTCTCAGCCTTGGGCATTTCTATATGGATCGAAGCTCACAAGAGACAGGAGGAGAGCTCTGGGAGTAATCACTGCCTAAAATACACTGATCCCAAGAAAGGCATTTGTATTTTGGTGTTTTCTTACCACAGATTTTTGCCTGCCTCTTTTTTTTTTTTTTAGTTTCTTTTCACCCATTTGTCTTCAAGATTTCCTCTTTCTCTTTGTTTCCATTCAGGACCTCCCTCCACTGCCCCCACTGTCCCTCTGTCCTCTTCCATTTGTTTCCTAGACATTCCTCTGATTGAACCCAGCTTTGGCTTATGAGTGTAGTATCCCCCACAGGCTCTGTCTGACTGACACATGACATATTTTAGAGTGTGGACTTAGGCCCGGTGAGGTGAAAGAGCAGTAGTCAGCATGTATGAGCCATGCAGCACAATAGAAAATACAGCTTTTAATTAAAACTGGTATTTCAGGACGTCTGCTGGTGGCAGCCCTGCTGAAATATGACATCTCTGAAGCCCCACAGGTTGCAGTGTGACCCCATCTCAAAGAGCTGCAGCTCCCAATGCCTGCACCAGCACTTGCAGTGATGGGAAGGGCTCTGTGTAATGGCTGAATACCTACCCTGGGCTGACAGCACTCCCACAGCAGGATGGTGACTGCTTTGTAGCCTGAACGAATGGACCTGCATTAGAGAAGTGCAGGTCACAGCCGTGGCTCTACTTTGCACATCGTTTCCAAGACCCTCCATTTAAAATTAATGGAAATTCAAATGCCATGGGATTGCATCCCTGTTGTCACCTGCGTAAGTGGAACTAGACCCCAGCAGGCTGGGAGCAAGATCTTCCAGCACCTACCCTGTTTACTTGACATAGCGCAGCACCTGTTCTTACATCTTGCTCTGCCAATATCTCATTTCATTTATTCCTTTCTCCACAAGCACTGCCCCGTGGCTACCACAGTAGGACACAGCACTCCAGTTCTCCGGTCACCCTGCAGCCCCTTGAAGGTATCACTACAGCAGCAGGGAGACAGGAGTGGAGATTACTGCCCCTGCCCCAAGAACAGGCAAACCTTTGTTAGATCGTTGTTACTCTAATGCTTCCCTGTGATACCTGGAGCAAGTCACTTGAGCCTTAACCTGCAAAGGCAAGCAAGGTTTCCTCCATCTTGGTGTCTGTAAATGCGATTCACAGTACTGCCTTACTTCACAAGGTGCCACACTGGGAACGCACATGCCCTACAGACAACTCTCTGGACCAGGGACCAGGATGGCATCTCAGAGCAGGCTGGGCTCATTATGAATAATTCTCTTAAAATGGAAGCAGTGCTGCCCACCTGTCCCTGAATACCTCAACCCCTGGCACAAGCAGAAAGGGCATGGGGGACCTCAGCTTGTCCAATTTGGTTCCTGCGCACCCAGTGCCCTCAAGCAAGGAAATAGCAGCGCTCTCAGAGAGCAGTATTACCTTGACACTGCACTCTGCATTTCCCTCTGTCCCACTTCAACCAGACCATGTCCTGTGTCCAATCAGAACTGGGTATCTCACAGCCCAAAATCACAGTGTTATTGTCTAAATTGTCAAGAACATCTGCTCCATGGGCAGTCTGTGAGGTCAAGGAAGGTATTTCCCACAAAAGGTGAAGTGGATTGTCCCTCTGTCTCTCACGGGGCATTTAGACTTCATAGCAAATCAGAGGCAGAAGAAAAATGGGAAAAGAAAATGTAGTTAGAAGAAAATGTAGTTTAATGGGCACACCTGAGAGCTGGTGCCCAGAGCCATACCTTATTTGATAAACAGTAATTTTTTTGAAGTTCATTATATTGGAGTGGGTTATGGGGAACAGCCCCATAATTTAGACCCAGCAACACCCCTACATACCAGCAGAGGAAAACAGCAGAGAAGAGCTGCCAGCAATCTCCCTGACCCTTCTTCACAAGCAGTGCCCTCCCTGGGGTCCTGGGGCCCCTCGCTCGATTCCAGACCCTGGTGCATGGCCCTCCAGGTGAGAAGAGGAGCCAGAGGTGAACTGAGAACTCCTGTCCCTTTTACCCACAGGATTAGGCCTTTCACAAACCAGCAAGTGTGGAGTTAAGACTGCAGCCAAGATGAAATCCAAACATTCGCAAGTGTGGGAATTCCCAAGGAAAGTAACCACGCTACCTTCACTCTGCCCTCGAAGCAGTGCTTTTACACAGCCTGCAGATGGGTCTGCCTCGGCCAGCTGCAACAAAGAGTTTAATCTTATCAGTGACCATAAAATCTCAAATTCCTCTTAGCAGAATTGCTGATGGGGACGGTAGTGCCAAGCCTGGCTTCATTGCAGCCTCACACAGTCAACGGGGGGAAATCACAAATATCACAGATTCCTGAATCACAAATTCCTGCATCACCCCGCACTCCACGCAGGGAGAATGAGCCCATCGGCGACTCAGCACCTCACAGGGTAGGGCTGGATCCAAAATGGTTTATCCCTCCATCAGCTGGGGATAGGATTTTTATGTTACTGAAGTTAAACAGCTACAATGCTTCCTGCAGGTTCATCTAACGTGCTGCATAGGGATGAGGGAGGACTGGGTCCCTGTGGACAGGAGATCTTGGCAAAGCCATGTTTCTCCTTGAAAGGTGCATTGAGCTTAGCAAAGGTAGTGCATGCCCATGGGAAAGTCTTGGCATTTTGATGCTGAGAAAACAAAGCCTCAAGTGTTCCTTTCCCATCTGGGCTGTCTTCCATGCATGTGTGCAGGTGCTGGATCTGGAGAGCAATAGGAGGTCTCAGGTCTCAGACATTGGGCTGGGACTTGGGTTACACCTCAGTGGCTAATTTTGATCTTATTGTTGAGCAAAAAGGTTTGTATAAGGTTCTTTGTCTCCCACAGTCTGTCACTTGGAGCTGTGAGGCCTACCCACAGATGCTTGCACCTCCTGCAGGAGGTGGTGTGGATCACCCCCATCAGCACCACAATAACCATGACTAGCTGCTCTCCAGCCTCCCTATCCCTTCTTTTGGCCCTTTCTACCTCCAAGTGCCCCACAGGCACGGGCCTTCAATGGCAAGGTCAGCTTTCCTGGGCTGCACTTAGCTGTCTTACCACTGTACATCCGCCACCATCATCTATTCTCCTGCCCCAGGTTCATTCCACCACCTCCCTATTTGTCCTCTCTTCAGGTATTTGTCTATGCCCTGCCATGACCCCACCAGCTATGCCCAGCCCTCCATACTTTCAGAAGACACAAACATCATAAAATCCTAGAATCATAGAATGGTTTGGGTTGGAAGGGACCTTAAGATATCTAGTACCAACCCCCCTGTCATGGGCAGGGACACCTTCCACTAGACCAAATTGCTCAAAGCCCCATGCAACCTGGCCTTGAACACTGCAGCCACAGCTTCTCTGGGCAACCTGTTCTCACCACCTTCACAGTGAAGAATTTCTTCCTAATATCTAATCTAACCATCTTTGTGTTTCCCTTGTATTTGTTCTACCATCTCAGCCCATTCACCCACGTGTGTTTCCCTCCCTGTGTACGCATGGTCTTTACACATACACTTCTCATGCAGGGCTGTGAGACAGTCTGAGCTCTGCTCCAGCTCAGTCTTGTCTCTAGTGGAGATGCCTCACCCAAGAAAGGAGGCTTGCCTTCAGCTCTGGAGCAGACAGCTCCTCTTGCAGCCCACAGGATACCCAAGGATAAAGCACCCATGTGCCAAAGACCTGGAGTGACCGTGCAATGCAGACATACTTGGACAACCTCTGGTCTGCAAGCAAAGCTCCCGGCTCTCCAAGGTCTCGCTCCTGATGTTGATAGGAAGTCACCCTGCTTATACAGGGGAGGCTGGTGGAAATACTTGGCATGCACTTCAACTGTTGATAAGGCTGGACTATCTGCCAATACACATTGTGCCTCTCCCTCTGTCTGACTTGGAGTGGTCTACAGCTCTCATCACCATCGTATGTCAACACCTGTTTCTTCTGGCTCCTTCCCTTTGCCTCACCCTTTGTACATCTTGGAATAGAGCTGCTTAGCACAGGGGCTGGCCGAGACCCCAGTGAGATATCTGGCTGCTTTGGGAACTGAACCATGGAGAATATCACAGAGGTACACAGTACTGCTTGCAACTTCATTCAGAGAAGTGGCTTCATTCGCAGAAATGTACATCTAACTCTTCTGCTGGGCGGAGGGATATAATGGGTGTTCTTCCTCCCACTATTGCAGGCTCAGAGGTGACAAAGAGCCATCCTAGTTAGGGGCTACAGAGATGACGCCTCCATGGAAAAAAAGTTTTATTTATGAGCCAGATTAGGAGGCATTAATTGCTTTCTCTCCTGGTTTCTGCTCAGAAAGGTACAGTAATCACAGGAACATTTTTGACATTGTTGACATAGCTTCCCAGCCCTCCTGCTGAGAAACAGGGACTCTTGCATACTTCAAAAGGGCTTAAAGGCTCGGGTTGTGCCACCACAGTAATAGTGCCGATCTAGGGCTGGGGTGGGGGGAATTTGCATTAGAAGGATTAAATACCAGGGCTATTGTGGAATTTTAAACTGATGTTTTCCGGCTGACCACAGGCCCAGAGCTTGCGTGTGGCATGTTTGAGCCTCAAAAGTGCTCTTGATCCTCTGATCTTTTATTTCATAACATTTCTCCCCACTCCCTCCCTTCAACTGTATTTTGCTTTTCTTGTGGCTGCTGAGCAGACACATGTTAGCAAAAGGAACATGTTAGGTTAACAGTACTGAGAGCAGTCCAAAGCTCAGGAAAGCTTCCTTTGCACGTGTTGGAAACACTGAGCACCTGGACTACTCTTGCAGTGCTGGGCACTGGAATAACAACAAAGTTAGGATAAGCTCCGTTGTGACCCAAGTGCCCTGTGAAGCTTTCTCACAATCCTGCACAAACACTATGGAATGTCCTTACGTCAGATTACCTTCCAAGATGTGTCCCTTGCTTGTGGTTCATAGAAAACCCCTCCGGCTTTCATATCATGATGCCAAGTAAGATGTTTCTTGCAGCTACATCAGCATAATGGGGTGTCTGCTGAGACAACTGGTTTCCAAAACATCATTCCACGATATTCCTGGCACCTCTCAAGTACCTCGCTCTGCAGGAAGAGATTGATCCTGTGACAATGCTCAACCTCTCACACAGCTGGATCAGTTGTGCTCCTGTGCCAGCCCGCCACCAAACTGTCATTAGACACAGGCTCAGGCTGCACACAGATTTCTGCTGTGGTAGTAAATGGCTTCTTATTAGGTCCTGCAGCTGATTCTGGGCTAGCTGTCAGAGCAGCCGCCCCCCTGCACAGCATCATACATGAAAATTATGGTTCTTGGCAGGGAAAGATCTCTGGAGCTGGTGTTCTGGGGTGGCTTTTTTTCCTCTGCACAGGGGTGGATACCCAGCTTTCCAACATTAGCCTTGCCATGTGCAGCATCCCAGAGTCATATGAGGCTTGCCTTGGCCTGTTTTTGAGGCAGACACTGGAAACCGGAAAGGGCCTGTCTTGGCCCTTACCATACAGTGTAGTGGTTCAGTGTCTGACTAGGGCCTGGGAGGGAGGCACATATCCCTGCAGACTGGGAGCACTGGGGGAGTCTCAGTGCTGCTCCACCCATGTCACAGCCAGCAAGCATCCGTCCATGGTGGGGGGTGTTAGAGCAACATGAAAGCAGGGGGGACAGCCTGCTTCCAGCTCTCCCTTAAATCTGGCTGCCTCCCCAGAGCACAGCCCTGTGGTTTACAGGGCACAGGCACCCTCTGTAAGCAGAACCAGTCTCTTTCCATAGCAATGTGGCCCTTTATGGCTGAAGGCCTTAATCAGTGCCAGCTAAAATTGCTGAGGACCTAATACACAAATATATATGTGTTTCTGTTCTTTCTAAAATCACCCTTGCTGGTGTTTCTAGTAGTTACTATAATTCAGTGAGGACTTGGCAACTCATCAAAGCTAGCATTTTCCCTTAGTCTGATGCAGCAAATTAATAAAGAGCAACCACTAAAGATCTTGGACCAGTTACACAGCGAGGCAGCAAGAGTTGCTGAACATTTTCCCTGCAACCATGACTCAGCTTTACAGCCCATCCCCTACAGAGTAGTTTCCCCAAAGTGTTGGTTGTACCACAGCCAGCTATCCTTCTACCACATCCCCTCACACATCCTGGGATGACTGCTTCATGGGAAGGAGGGCGCTATCATGGAAGTAGCAGTAGCTAGAGGCTTCAAGAGTAGGTGTGCTCTCATCTGCATTTGACAGATGCCTGTTAATTATTTATACAGCGCAAGAGATGTACTTGTTGCTAGACAAAGAGCAAGCAAGACCAGACTCCTTCCCAGGTAGTTTTCCATGCAGATTGTGCAGATACCAACACACAAGGCAGGATCAGGCATGGAAGAGGGAGCCAACCATGACATGGAAGAGGATGGTGATGAAAGGAGAGACAAGAGGTGCAAGCTATTAGAGGAATTGGAAGGAGATGATTTGATGAAGGGAAGAGAAATTGTTTTCCACTCACAAGAAAACAAAACTGGAAGAGGCAGCAGAGATTTCAGAAATACCAGAGTTATGAGTAGACACCCAGCTTGGGGCTTAAACTGGCACAACTCCTGCCCTGGCCACCGTACCTTGCTTGTGCAATGAGGCTGTAGGAAGCTGGGAGTGAAGGAATGAACACTCCTAGAGATGGAGTAGAAGGGCATGCCACGAATTGGCCTTCTGTAATATGCACTGATGTGCAATATGTTGTGGATGTGTACCACAATTGGGCAAGCTGAAGCTAGGGAAGTACAGGCCCATATGGTCCAGTATACTTGGGACCACTTTGTCACATGGTACTGTTGATCAGATCTCTCCATCCAGGAAGGGGGACAGGAAAGCACCAGCAAGAGAGGCGCAAACTCACCACTACCTGTTCACAGGAGACACAGTCCAGCCTGCTTCACTCCTGTGGCCTCAAACTATAAGGAGAAGAGCTTGCTGATAAAGAAAGACCTTTAAATCTAACAGCAACCAACTGGCTTTTTGATTCACAGTGCCCTTATTCAATATACTGCTGGAACAAGGAGAAGTTTCCATTTGATGATGGACTTAGATGCCTTTTTGGAAACCTGCACTGACCTTATCAGACCATGAAATTTCTCTCCTCCTTGCCAGGATGCACTTACATGTTGGATGCTTTAATAGTTGAGGTGGCACTTTAATTTTAAGCACTTCTTTTTATTGGCTCCTACAAGCTTCTTAAGCCATTTGGAGTTGTTGGGATATTTTTTCCCCTAGGCTGAAATTTCTCTGGTTCGTGCTTAGCCCCGGGTGATGAAAGTTTGACAATAATCTGCTGTTCTCAGTGTCTCAAGTCAACAAAGTGGTGATTTGGGGCTGGAACAGCTGGAACTCCCTGATACACTGATTGGAGGAGGCATAGAACAAATTGTGACTCCTCATTTACTCCGCACACTCTAATTTGTGGATTCCTGGATGTCTCTTCACCACTGCCTCAGCATGCAGGCATCATCCAGAGCCCAGAACACCCTCCCTTGCTTCAGTCCATGCTACCTACTGATCCCACACTCCCACACTGATGAGGTTGTGCTATACAGCTTACCCATGCAGATCACTTCATTTAAGAGACATTAGGGAAGTGGTTGATACTATTAATCAGAAGCAAAATCAAACAGAGCCCACAGGCTTAGCAAGCCAAGTCATTGCAGGGTCACACTGCTTTTCATTAACTTTTTTCATTTGGCACAAACCTTGCTAATGCATAGCCCTTGATTTTGCAAAGTGCCCCTCCTTTTCCTAGTGTGCCTCCCCCACTTCTAACACACAGTACACAGAGCTTTGCTTTCAAATCCCATAGGACAAATGGGCCTATTCACAGCATTAAGTGCTGCCCAGCGTGGTTTCCAGAGCTAGCTTGACTGCAACACAAGATCTGGTGGGGCTCTTGATGTCAGCTGGCCTCCCGTAGGTGAGAGGAAGAGAGCTATCTCTGTGTAGGTTCTTATGGCTCTCCTGCTCTCCTTCACCCCCTTTGTTTAAGGGTCCCTTTGCCTCACCTCTTCCACTCCCTCACACATGGTAGTGCCAGGAGACCCCTTCAATAAGACCTTCTCCTCCATGCAGCTAAGCCCTTGGCAACATGATCCCAGCTGGGTACTTCATCTTTGTACTTCACTGGTAGCTCAAGATCAGTCAAGGGCGACATCTGAGCCCACATCCTACCTTACACTGCCCCTGTGCGCCCTGCAACTATTGGAAAGATCCCTGCTAGAGAGTTCCATGAAAGGCAACACCAGCCAGTGGCAGAGGACATTTCATCTTGTTTCACCCCATGAAAAGTCTACCTCAACCCCAGTGCTTGTGGAAGGAGGGAGGAAGAGGTTAAAGCCTGGAACCCTTTGAAAGTCATGAAATAGTCTGAAAGCGAAAGCATCTGGCATTGGCCAGATGCTAAGGGGGCATGGCAGGGAAAAGGATCCAAAACCGGGCTTAAGTGAGAAGGCAGCCAGAACACAACTCTGCTCCCCTTACTCCCTCTTGGCACCCTCCACTGCCTGGA
Source organism: Pezoporus occidentalis (assembly GCF_034315485.1). Taxonomy (NCBI): domain Eukaryota; kingdom Metazoa; phylum Chordata; class Aves; order Psittaciformes; family Psittacidae; genus Pezoporus; species Pezoporus occidentalis. The sequence continues at coordinate 4,442,893 of NW_026915376.1, forward strand.
GCACCCATTGCTGGGCCTGCTGGGAAGCAAGCTGGTTTTGCAGAGTGCAGGCTGCTGGCTGAATCAAAAGGAGCATTCAGGCGGCTGGCAGGTCTGTCAGGGGAGCGGGCTGGGGGGAGCACAGCACCCCATTCTCCCCTGCTATTGGAGGCCAGCCGGTTCAGCTGGGGAAGGGGGGGAATGAAACATCTCCAGTGTCAGCCAGTGAGGCTTGCTTTCCCTTCATAGCAGCCCTGATGGCTGAGTGAGACACCGCAGGGAGAACTGAGTTAGAGGGCGAGGGGGGGCCAAATGCTGGCCTGCAAAGTCAATAGTAATTTAACACCCTGCTGACATTTTTGGTTGGCAACAGGATAGATATTTAAATCATAACCTTCTCTCTGCTATACCCCTTCTCCCCACCGAAAACAAATAAATAAACCAGCAGCCCTTGTTTTGGCCTGCCAAGAACCTGGAGCATTCACTGTGCGCTCCACAAGCCTCGCATCGGGCATCATCAGCTGAGCGCTCCCTTGACATCAGGGATGCTCGCTGCCCTCCAGCTTTTGGTGGGTGCTGAGGACCAGGTGCTGGCAGGGCTGTTCCCAGCAGCTGGCTGGGACCCGAGCACGTGTCCCTGGGTTGCTGTGCAACCAGAGGCACAAGGCACAGCGCAGCAGTGCATACGTGCTGTTTCACCCATGCGACAGCCAGCTCATACCAGCCTCTCTGACCCCTGGCACAGCACGCACGGGCTGGTTTGCCTGTTGGGGGCAGCAGGAAGATAGGGCCGGAGTTTGGGAAGAAAGTGGGGAAGATGGAGAGGCAGGGAAGGAAAAAAAAAAGTCTTTTTGAGTCTCAAGCAGTGCCCTTAAAGAGCAGTGAGGATCTGACACCAAAGCCTTTTCCACTTGAAACCAATGCCTGAAAACAGGTGTTAGTCCTACCACCTGCCTGTTTTCCACAGGTTACAGAGACATTGCCCTGCAGCCCCTCAAGCCTGCAATCTTCTTTTTCAGACTGGTTCAGACCCTGGAAGAAATGGAGCTCATTGCAGAGCCACTTCCTGCTCAGTGGGAATTGCCCCAAATACCCCAGATCTCATGTTCTGTCCACCCAGCCCACTGTGAGGACAAAGGATCAGCTCCAGCACCTCCCTTACTCGTTTTCTCTCAAAGGATTGCCTTCTCCTCACACATGGCACTGCAAGACAGCTCTTTCCCTAAGGGGGTCTCTGTTAGCCCTTACAGCTCTGGTTTCTGTTTGCACCCTCTGTCCATGGATCCTAATCCACAGGACAATGGATTTGGTGGAAAAGCATCCATCAGCTGAAAGGACCATTGAATATGTCTGATATCAATTAGGACATAATTTGTCTAGTCTTATTATTCACGTATGAGTCCTGAGATTGAGACTCCCAGCAGTAAATGGTGATTTTTCTCCTTCCCTTCACCTCGGTTCCAGTGGTTTTGCTCAAACTAAATAGCCTGGCTTGCATTTGCATGCCTGTAGCCCCTGCCTGCTGCTGCTGGGCTGGATGTAGCAGAGGAAACAGCTGTCTCTGGGAAGGGGAAGGAAGAAGAGGAGCTAGCTTGGAAGAACACATGTGAATTATGAATGTGGAGTGGAGATTTATCCCCAGAACCTTTTCAATGGGATGACCTCCAGGTGGGCAGCAGGAAAAAGGTGCCAACTGAGTTGACAGCAAGGAACCTTTGCTAACATCTGTGGCAAGGTCTGTGCGCTTTCACAGAGCTGGCAGGGACTGAGGTGCTCCCCATCAGACCGCTTTCCCTTGGAGTGTGCCGGCCATTTGTGTGAAAAGCTGAGAAGAGAAAAAAGGGAGGTGCAGACAAAGAACTAAGTGATGCCCAGTTCTATGGGATCAGCTCCCAGACAGTCTCCTTTGCACGCTGGCATGGCTGATGGGAAACTTGGGGCAGGGCTGCAAGTCTGAGAGCCTTTAAATTAAAGGCTGTAGTCCAAAAAATGCCTGAAGACTAACCTGCTGCCAAATGCAGGTACTGACTGTGAATACCAGGGCTAAAGCTGCTGCTTTAGAGTAGCTGAGGGCTGGATTCAGTCTTGTTCCCTCCCTTATAGGGCAGCAGCAGGAGAGCTGCTTAGTACAGCCCGTCCTTTCAAATGCTGGTGCCTTCAATATTGGTGCTCCAAAATACGTGTGGATCAGCCCTCTTTAGAAGCTCAGTGTGTCTGGATGAATAGTGTCAGATGTCCTCAGATCTATTGAAAACGTTCCAGCTGCCTAACTCCGGGTTTTGCAGACAAATTTGAGGTGAGGAGGATGGAAAAGTTTGGTTTCACTTGTTAGCAAGTCCTCCAGTTCATACACAGTGGCGAAAAGGGACAAGCAAAATATAAGACGTTCACAGAAGAACACAATAGGGACAAAAAATTTGTCTGTTAGCAGATTTCCACCCATTCTTTTTGTAAGCCCATAAATAAATATCTCTTTAATGCCACTGTTTGTTTTTATTCTTTCTGAAAATGCTCCTCCTATTATTTTTACCTCATCCCTTGGCTCACTTTGTAATCCCTCTAGTACATTCTATTCTTAAGGGAAGCCTAGTGTCAGCTGAAGAAAGGTCATGCTCCACAGCCACATGGTAAGACACTCAAGGCACCTCTGTGAGGGCCTAGATTACAGTGGGTTATGGGGTGGGGTTATGGGTTATATCACTCACTGAATAGAAACAGGAATGGCTATAGGACTGTGCTTCCTTTTGTCCATCAGATGCGTCTTATTTTCAGGAATGGTGGACAATAGGTCTGAGGAAATGTTTTTGTTCTCTCAGTGACCATTTAAAAATGAGCAGTCTTTTCTTCCTCTATCAGTTCTTCTATCAGCTCTTAGTTTATATTCACCTCCATTCAGGGCCAACGGGATGTTTTGGAACGCTGAGCTTTATATACCATCAGGCTTTGCCTTATGGCCAGAACAGACCCCAGACATCGCTGAGTGGACAAACCCATATGATGGAAGCAGTGGCTCTGAGGTGAGGTAGTCTACAGTGTGCAGGGCTGTACCCAGATGAGCGCACTCCCAGATCACCTGATGATCCCAGCTGTTCCCATCAGAGAGCCCCTTGCTCCCTGTGCCTTTGGGAGCTGGCTTTATGAGCTAAAACCAGCTCAGGATCTTTGCCTACAGATTCCATTCTACTCACATTCTTGCCACCCTCTTTCCAGCTCCCTCCCTATAATCAGCACCTCACCAGGGCCAGGAGGATGGCAGAGCTCCCAAGGGAGTGGTGGTGGCAGGGAAATCCCAGATATCTGTAGATGACCTGCTGCAGGGAAAGGGTTTGAATGCCAGCCTTCCCATGTGAACCCAGGAGACACGAGCAGCGAGCCCCCCAACCTGTCTAAGGACCAGCTTCTTTCAAGTTCCTTCAACATTCAAGCAAATGTTGCCCAAGGACCCCAGCATGCTGGCTTTCAGAGGGCATCCTCATGATGTTTTCCAGGCACGCTGGCTAAACAGAAATGTGTCATTTGGTCTAAACAAGAATAAATGAATCTGCACCTCCCAGGTCTTTAACCCTTTCAGTCCTGGCTGGACAATGTACCAACAGACACTGGTATTTGAACTCCCATTTGCTTTACAGAGAGTTTCACTGGCAGGAAGGAGATGTCCTCATGGCAGAGGACTCTGGTGGGGGTCCACAGTGGCATTCCGAACTTGGTATTTTCTGAGTTATTCTCATGTGAACACACTCCCAGAGGAGAAAGTGACACAAAATCAATTGCACAGATCAATACCTGTACTGATGTATTTCCTGGTGACAGGCCAGATGGCCAATTGAAGATAAACAAAGTCTGAACAAAGTCTGGGCACAGCAGGAGGTTCCAGATGGGAACCAGAAGTTCAGAGATCATTGGAGCCATCTCCACGCACGCATTACAGGCACCAACCAAACACTAATAAATGATTAACAGGGCTGTTGTGCATTAGCCTCAGCTTTTAGGTCCCTCCCACTATTTTGGGGTTATTAAGAAAAAAAAGCAGAAGATAGGCATTTCTGCATTTGGAGAAATTAATCAGATATTCAGTCTCTGTGGGCCTTATACAATCCTGAGAACCCTGTTTCCCCTTCCCAGGATACCTCAGACCACAGATTAGTCCTTTCAGTTAAAGGCTGTTCAAAGGCACTTCCCGTCAGAGTTCATGCAGAGTCTTAAACAGCAAACTCTTCCATGAGGCCTTCTACAGTAATGCAGCAATCCCTTTCTTCATTCTGTGAACTGAATGATCTTTATCTTCAGAGTCCTCAGTTCTTCGTGCAATAGGAAAGAGAGACAAGACCTGGGGATGGAAGCTTTTGCTTATGATGAGAGCTGATACAGGGAAATCACTTGGGCTTATTGCCTCCTTCAGACCCTCCTCCCACATTTCCACTTTCCCTTCACTTTATCTTTCGTCTGGACATCCAACTGCCCCTTCTGCCTTTAGATCCATTTTCCGCACCTGCAGCACTACAGCACAATAATGCCAGAAATATTCTTTCTTTCTTGAGTGCTGCCCACTCTTTCGCACTCTTTCGTACTGCAAGGCCTGTAACAGGCTGAAGGGGAGAAAGGTTCATTGGAGACCCTCGGAAATCCCTTGGAGAACCTCCATCTATTTTGTCAGGCACCAGTCTTAGCTTTCAACAATGGCCTGAAACTGATGGAGCTCTGATATCCAGCTATGACCTGACCAGATACAGCGCAAGTAGGCAAAAGTATCTGGAGCTGAAAGTGGTCCTTTTCCTCCTATTCCAGCTGGAGGTCTTCATAGCCTCCCCCTTGAACACAGGCATCTAGATCTGAGGAAGAACACTGGTCAGGTCCTCAGGAGCAAGAGTGAGGAGGGCACCACAGGGGACTGTCCCCTAGGATCTCTGCAGAGCACTGCAGCTCTGCAACAGACAACTTCATTCTCTGACCTTCAGTTCCCCAACTCAATAATTTTACTCCTTATACAACAGCAGGATTAGACAGTGTCTGCTGATTGGCACACCCTGATAGGCATTACTACCTGCTGACACAGAAGCAGGCACATGCCAGTACTCCTGTGTGCCAATGAAAAGGCACCATTTCCACTTACATTTCAGCACACACTCAGGATTGACCTTTGTGTCCAGGAGAACATGTGTTGTCCTCAGTCCTGCCTTGCAGGTCCCGGAGTCCTGCTGCTTAGGGCAATGGCTGCCATCAGAGACCTGTATGAAGTCAAACTGGACCCCTACTGAATTACTGTGGGGACAGGATTTGCCAGCACTGTGTCACACTATTCCAGTGGTGTGTTGTCTTCATGCACGCTGTAATTATTCCGGCATCCCTTGAGGAACGGAGTGAAAAACTGAATCAAGAGAGGCTGGATGGTGCAGCTACTCTCTACTTTTGGAAGTCTGGCTTTAACATTTCTCTCTTTGGCTTCCTCCAAGTTCTGCAAGAGCTTCTTTGTCAAAAAGGTTAGAACAGTTCACGTGCAGCCCTCAAAAACATCTCTATCACCACGACTCCTTTTGGGAGCTCTGACATCCTATTGAGCCATGGAGAAGTGATGATGATGGAGATCTGAGAGAAATGGGAGGAAGGATTTCCCTGCCACACTTGTATATAGCCCTGTTGCCCTGCTTTCACCCAGAGGAACTGGACTCTAGGACCAAGGTCCAAGAAAAGCAGTAAATAACGTTTGACTTGGAGGGAAGACAGACAGAAGGAGCTGTCATAGAAATGTTGAACAAGCCACAGAAGAACTCCCAGTTCTACAACCCAACAGCAAGAAGCCACCCCAGAACGCTGCACATGACCTTACTGTCATCTTATCAGATCAGCTGGAACTCACGGTCTCAGGGTGCTATGGGGCACAAGAGCTAAGAAAGATTTTTTTTTAAGAAGTAAGTAGCCTCCAAATGCTGTTTAGGAATAGGAACTATTCCAAACATGTCAGGCTTCTAAAAGGAAAAATGTCCCTTATTGCTTCTGATAAACTGATTCCAAGGCCATGGGTCTGAAAAGGAATTTGCCCCCAAGCTTGCTTAGTCCAGAACCAACCACTGCAGAGTATCTTGCAGCACTTCTCTGGAGGAACTGATAACAATCACATTTGGACTCAGAATGGACGACAGCACTACGGAGCCATTAGGCTGATTCAGATGTCTGCTATGACCAGAATGAATAGCATCTCTCCACCTGATCCGTGAATATTTATGTTTCTGAACTAGGTGTGATGTATGGGAACATAAAACCTTTGAAAGAGTGAGGTACTAAGTACAGAATATGGGCATGACGAGTAACAGCATAGAGGGATTCATAGCCTGCAAGTGACAGATCTGATGTATGGCAAACCAAACTTAAAGCAATGCTCCAAGACTATTAACAACATCCAGGTGCTGCTGCAGTTCAGTGTGCCAGACAGCAGGTCATTTGAAGCCTTTGTGAGTAAGACCATCCATACACACATGCTTGGCAGCACCCTCCCACCCCCAGCAAGTTTGAGGGCATGAAGACTTGCTGCCCAGTTTTTCGGGTGGGGGAATTCTGTTTCAGTTCCATACACATGGCTCTGCAATTCAAGCCCAGCAAACAATAGTTTGGCTACTCCAAGAGCAGTGAGCATGAAAAGGGTGACTGGAGCAGATCTATTCCCAGAAGCCAGTCCAGTTCTCCACGGGAAGCTCAACCAACACCTCTGCTGAGTGTCCAGGAAAACGGTTTTGGCAGCCTCCCTGTACATGGTTTGAGTTCAGGAGAAACTGCTGGTAGATTTGGGACAGACAGTGTGCAGATCACAGCTGCATGCAGCCAACAGCACAAGCAGCCTTCTTTGCCAGAGACACTCCTCCAGAATGCTTGATCTTGACTTTTTATTTGCCATATTGCATTGGTTTGGGGTGTCAGCCCCTTTCACTCCCCTCTGCCTCAACAGCCTTTCATTGCCGAGCTACATCACATCTCCTCCCTGCCCAAATCTTTCTTTGCTTCTCTGCTCTTTCCCCTACAAAAGGAGCTCTTTTTATGCTCTGCTTCAGACTCACGTCCCCTAGAAAACACCCTAATCTGAGTGTTTCCTTACAGAAGCAAAGGAAATCATTTTGCTTAAACAAAAAGCCCTCCTACTAACCTGCATAAGGCAAACATCCTCTCCTGTGAATTCTTTGGGACAGGCACTGTCTCATCCTATCTCTCAGAGAAATCCCCCAGCACAAAGCCTCTGTGTGCAACTCAGTTTCAGTTAACAAACAGGAACTATGAACTCAGCTTGCAAGGGATGAAACAGTAAAACTGACCTTACTGGAAAAAGTTCATTCCCCTTTGCAATTATCTGGTGGCAGACTTCACCTCAAGCTGAATAAATACAGTAGTTCAGTTTCTCGATCTCCAGTTGCTGTTTCATAGATGGTGCTGGGTTGTGACTTGGCCCAGCTTCAAACAGGGATGGGTAGGTTAGCTCCAATTGATTTGTTCGTTAAAAATTAGAGCTGGTACAATGCCAGGATTTCAATCCCCATGTAAAGCGTGATGGCTGAGACAGGGAAGACGGCTTTGGACCTCAAGCTGATAGCTGGGCTCTGACACCAGGTCAGCAGGTGATCTTCAGAAAAATCACCATTCTTCAGTTTTCAGTTTCCTGAAGGAAAAGGAGCATCACAATGCAGTACCGCAGGAACCACAAGAGTTTCTTCCCCTTTCTTGTAAGCAGTGAAGTCTTACTTGCATCATTACATTTATGGTCAGCTTCAGGTGAGATTTTTTTTCAGCAGAGCACTTCCTTCCTAAAAGCACTGTCCTCAAGTGTTCATGAGCTTTGCTTTGATGAATTTCACCATAGACATTTAGCTGAGAGACAATCCTCTGATGGACAAAACTTTCCCTGCATAGTGAGTGCTATTTGGACCAGTCAGGACAGTAAGTATCAAGCATGTTAGCTGAGTCCTAGGGATTATAGATATTGTGCTTGAAATAAACTAGGAATGAGCCTTCATACTTCAGTGACTATCTGCTCCTAAACCATGAGTCAACACCGACACAAACATAGGCTTTTCAACCCCATCTATCTCCACTGAGATTCAAAAAAAAACAGTGACTTAACAACACAGTAGCGTGAGTCCATAGCCAGGGTATTGTGGAGAGCTGAAAGACGTACTGGTGGAAGCAGGGTTGGAAAAGCTCTGGACCAGCTCATCTGGGCAGGAGGCAAGATGACAGAGCTGCTGAAGGGAGAATGGTGGAGATTTTCTGTATCTCAACAGAGCAGTGGTGGCAGCAGCAGTGGCAGAGCTGCATGTGAGGCAATATGAACTGACAGAGGAAGGGATGCTGTCAGGCAGAGCCTTAGGCACAACTGCTGCATGCACTGGCCTGCAGCCAGACAGCTCTGCAATTGGCATCTCACTACAGTCGGCACCTGGCGAGGCCACAGGTGGAAAGACAAGGCAGTGCAGACAAGATTGTGAAACCTGTCACAGATACATGCAAAGAGAGTGGACACCTTAAGTCATTAAGAGAATGAGACATTTAGGTGAGGCTTCACACACCCAAGCTTCATGCAACAGAGCCCCTGCCTCAAAACAGGTACAAGACTGTGCTCATGTACCCATTCATCCCTGCTGAAGGCAATGCAAGGGCACAGCAGAGCATTTCTGCAGGCCTTGGAGCTATTTGCAGTTTGGCAGCAGCTCCGTGGTCTCTTTATGAACACCTGCTTTGCATAGGAATGGCTGCTTGAGACTCGGGTAATGGCAGTGTCGGACAGGGCTGGTGTTTAGCCCCCAGTGACAGGGAAGTGTGAAGGGTGATCAGCCTTCTGCTGCTGCAAAGGGAAGAAACGAAAAGGATCGTGTAAAGGAGACATAGATGCTAGAAATGCTCTGTATAATCCTGTCTGCAGATGTTTACTGTGATGAGTGCACCATACTGCTTTTGGCACGGCTGTCTACTTTTTTAAGCACGCATGCTGTTGATAAAAATCCAGGCACACTGACAGAGCCTCGAAGTTATACAGTGAGACTCCAAATATCCCATAGCTGGAAAGATGAAACAAAAGTTTTGATGTACCAAGAATGCCTCAACACCAACAGAGCTGCAATTCCCTGGGCTATGGCATCCCACAGGACAACCCGCCCATAATTGGCACTGAGCCTCCAGCAGTCCCAGCAAGCAGGATCTGAGGTAGCCCTGCAGGGGAAAGCCTCAGCACAGAGACAGCCACTGCTCTCCCATGGCTCTGGGCACTGGCAATGCCACCATCCCCATGGGCCCCGGGGTCCCCTTGGTTGGCAGGGCTTTAAGCAGGGACCCTGCTGAGCAGAAGGACACGTGCCTGCAGGCCTGGCGCCATGGGCAGACACTGAGAGGCCTTGGAGGCCAACCTCAGAAACCCTCAGGACTTTATTTGGCTCTCAAGATGCCACTTATCTGACTCTTCCCTAGCCAGCTGGCTCACAAGCCACCTTCTTCTGCAATTTCAGTTGCTACACAAGGCTCTTCATAGCAGCCTGGGTGAAGACACTGTCCAGAGCTTGCATGGAGGAGAGGACAGGTAGGGGCACCGTACCAGAAAGCAGAGAACACAAAATACATTAAAAACATACCACGCTGGTAAGCAGCGAGAACCCAAGGCTCATTTTCTTCCCTTCATCGTGGTCAGTTCTTGCATTGCGTGTGTAGGCCTTGTTCCAGCACAGACCTGGGATTCCAGCTAATCCCATCTTTGGGGTTTCAGGGCAGCAGAGTATGTCAGCTCCCAAGGAGAGGACCCATGTTTCTTTCCATAGACTTTTTTGGCCATGTGGCTTGGAACCTCAATGTGAGACACTTTTAAATGGTCTGAATTGGGTTTTTGCAGTTCAATGTCAGACCCTAGAGGGGTGGGCACTGAAAATCCCAAGTAAATTTTGAAAATCCTAACTTAAATAAATACCCAATTACTACTTACGATATCAAAGTACTGCAATGAAGGAGAAGAACACTGATGGCTATTATAAACCCCTGCTCATTGCAATTGCATTGGGCAAAAGGTCAGGATCTCTCACTCACACATGCACATGCAGTGCTGGCACTCATGTCCACCTTAGCTGCAGCACCCCTGTCTCGTCCTGTTGTCCTGCATGGAAATGAGCTTCACTGACTGCAAACTTCTCTTTACAGAAAGTCACTCAATCACGAGTTGCCTTACTGCTGCAGGTCAAGGGAGGTAAAGACTTCACGTGCAAACAAACACACACACAAAAATCCCCAGCAAGAAAGGACAAGCCAACCTTAACAAGTGATTCCGTTACCCGTAAATAAAAAGAAGGCAATCACAACATGCCTTAAGCTTCAGGGAGCCAAAAGCCATCTCTCGTCGGTGGGTGACTGATGGCTCACGGGCTTTCCAGCACAAACTTGCCTGTGTCATTTGTCACCTGCAAGGGGTAAGCTGTTCCTGAAGGCTCCTCTGTGCTGGTGTGTGTGCGTGCGTGCATGTAACTCATGGAATTTCAGCAAAGACGCATAAGAGGATTGTAGTCTTGGTTCAGCTAAAGACTTAGGATTCTGCATAATGTGTTAAGAGGAGCTTAGTGCAATCCTACTATTCTGCCACAGAAATCCTGAACAGCAGCCTGTCTGTTCTCACCTTTCCCCATCTGCTAGCCAGCTGTGGAAGAGCTGGCTTGCCCTGGGACTGTTTAAAGGAGCAGGTGCATGAGCCAAGGTTGGGATTCTGCATCTATCTTCTCCTGGGAGCAGATTTTTGTGCTCACTACAATAAATAGACACTATAAAGGACACTAGATGCAAAACTCTCACAGTGTGGAGATTCACATTTTTACATAATCTGGAGTCCTCTGGGAGGTGTCTCACAAGAAAGGAGGCTTCAGTGCTATGAAAAGGGAGTAGAGAGCCAGAAAAGAGCCGTTTCATGTCTCAGTGGCAGGAAATAATCTAAAAGTAAGGAATGGAGCTCTTGGCCAAATCATATCATCCAGGAGGACATTTGCTATTGTGGAATAAGTTACCATGGCTAAAGCCACACAGGTAAGTGTGTGCTTGAGATGAGACCAGATGGTTGAGAATTAGAGCAAGGATGGCAAAGGCCAGGGAAAAGGGAACAGAAAGGTAAGATACTTGTCAATCAAACCTGAATGTCAGGCAATAGCGAGGTCAACAGGTTGGGTGAGGGTGTTTCCTGCTACTCAGATGCTGGGAAAGTTTGTTTTTTGACAGCTAAGCTGGAGCCACATGAACCCTTATTCTGAACTTCTCCACGTATGCCCCATGTGCAAAACAAAGCTATTGTGAAATACTTTTTCCTAGGTTCTGCCTATCTTCTCCCTAGGTTCTGCTCAGATTATAATCCCTCGATGCCACTGACAGTCTCGTTGCATGCTTAGGTACAGTGCCTAACCCCTCTGGAGCGTCCAGTCACTGCTTTCATATAAATAAATAAATAAGTAGCAATGCAGATTAGAGTTTCCAAAAGTTGGCTCACTGGGCATGATATTAGCACAATGAAGACTGGGAAAAAAAAATAAAGGGAAAAAAAATATATTAAAACCTAGTTGGCTCACACATAGAGAAAAATAATAGTTTCATCTGAATGTGGGTGAGGCAGGGGAAGGAAGTGGACTGGAACGTGAGCTATTGCTATTCTGGAAGACAGCAGAATCCTAAAACAGCATTTCCATGCTCTGTATGCTGAAGAGTATCTGTGTAGAAAAGTGGAAAAGTAAAATGGCAGTAAGAGTAGATCAGTGATACAAAACAATCTCTGCTACTCATAATCAAGCAATAACCAGGTGATGCATTTTATAATGTCTGTTGTAGATGAATATGGCAGAGAGTAGTCCATATAGAGAAGCTTTACGTGTCTATGAGGTATTCTAGAAAGCAGTGACTCTGAGGAGCTATGGTGGGTTACACAGATAAGTCACTGGAAGCTGGCTCCAGGCAGAGAAAGCCTAACTTATCCCTTCTAGTAGATAATTATGGAGATGTGAAGTAGCAGAAAAGAACATGATTTTCTCACTGGCATGGCACTGGCAAAACATTTACCAGATGACCACATTCAAGAAGGAAGCAGAAAGACTGGGAAAGGTTCAGAAATGAGCTACAGGAACGATATGCAATCTTTGAGATATTCTATAGCACAAGAACTCTTCAGGATCCCACATAATCTATAAGAAGAAAGTTAAGGGCACTATGATGTTTTACTGATCTACTAAGGAAAAATGCATCCAAGAGCAGGAAGGCCTAATTCCCCACAAACAACATGCTAGTAAAGGCCAGGCCAGAAGATGAAAGCCATAAAATTCAAACTGGAAGTAGATGCGAGGTGTTTTTCTCAAGATTTGAGGAAAGGAATAGCTGAAAGCATTTCCTGAGGGAAGTGGTGAATTTGTCATCGCTTGGACTCCTTACATCCAATCTGGGATGATTACTAAAGTACATGGTCTAGTTTACCAGAATGGATTGGATTTGATAAGTAGTGGGGAAGAACAAAGCGTCTGGACTGCCAGCTGGCCAGGCAGAGCTCCACATGTTGGGTTTTGCAAGTGATGTGATGAGGTCAGCCTCTGCGGTCCTTGTGGTTGTAGTAGTAAGATCTCATAATGCATTTTCCATCTGTGATTCGGAAAATGGCTTTCATAAACAGCCAGTGAGGTGAGCTGACCCCCTGTGACTGAGACCAGAGAGACTCCTTCCTCAGTGCCTGATCAAAGCTAAAACCTTTGTTGGCAATGCCTAATGACCACACTTCTTCTGAGGAGACAGATAATGAGGAATGGCCTTGATGGGATTTCTCCACAATGACCAAGCAGCATAAAGTTTGGCATGCAGGCAATGCTGGAACCGGAACTGGAGTCTCAATGAAGTTTTCCTTGCATCTTCCTGCACTGATTTCATCATCCATGTGCTATCTTTTTTAGAAATCTGCACAGATTGACATGGACTATGCAGAGGGAAGCACTGATCTTTTGTATTCTTCAAGATGATGATTCAGATCTTAGAGTGCCTTTTACTGGAGCCAGCATTAGGTGTAGAAAATTAAATGTATAAACAATAACTATCATCACTTTCAGGGTGTGCCTACTGAAGAGTCAGGTCGGATCAGGAAACTTCAAGGAGACAAGATCTTACGGTTAAGCAACAGTAATCGAGAGCACCATACTTTGCTTCAACTCTGAGCTTTGCCATTAATTCTCTTTGATCATGTGCATGTCTTCTTCCAATCCTGCACTTCTATAGCAATGACAAGAGCTGTACTTTAAGTCTCCTACCCGCTGCTTTACAGATTCCCAAGTCCAGAGGCTGTCTTTGTTGATGTTTGTTTGTGCAATGTGTGGGATTTAAAAAAAATACCTATTTTGAGCTCCTGTATTTTTTTCTTCAAAATGTCTAATAGTAACTCCCATGTGTGCTGAGTATAGTCACAATCTAGGAAGCAAAATGTGTTGCCTTAGGTGAGATTTTAGTGGAATGAAAAGGCTGTATTGATGATTGCTAAACTGTTTAATTTCTCTCTATCATCTGTTTCCAATAAGGCTAAAGATAGTTCCCCATATCTGTTCTGTAGGTCCATATGGTTCTAAATGAGAACTGAGAACAGTTCTCAGACTATTGTCCACTAAAACCTACTACTTTCTCTTGCTTCTGTCCAGCATCTCTGGATTTCTGTCTTGCTTCTCTCTCAGCATCCTCTGTTAATCCCTGCTTGTGTCATTTTTATATAAGTATGCAAGTCCCTCCTGATCCAGACTGATTTCATTTGATTTGTTCTGTGTTCAAGCACAAGCTTGCCAGAAGGTTATGAAAAGCATTGGGAGCTTTTCCAGTCATTTCCATGAGCTCTTAGACCAGATTCACTCAAATTTTCAGTTTACTTATCTTCAGTGCTGAGAACTGGTCCAACCTCCCCTTTGTCTAATGCTAATGAAAATCCAGTTGATTAGAACATTTACAGGAGCAAGAAACATCACATCTCACAAGCTGGGAAAAGAACGGCATAAATTGCTTCTGGAGAAGAGATTGAAGTTCAGTGAAAGATTCTGGGTACTGAGTCATCATTTGTTAGAGAATTCTTTCACGTGTCAGAGAGAATGGAAATACTCTGCCTTAAATCAATAGGAAGCTACCAAAATATCTACAAAATGCTTAAAAAACTTTGCAGGAGCCTAATACTTGTTAACTTCCAAAGCTGTGTTGTCCTGCATGAAGGAAATGCTCTTGCCCCCAGAACAGAGGTGGGCTATAAATGCCACAGCATTCTCCTTGGGATGGTGATGGATAAAGAGAACTCAGGAGAGCAGAGGTGAAGTTTCAGGAGGCGGAAGAGAGTGTCAGTCAAGCTGAGCTAATGTCTGGACCCAAGTCAGAAAATTCAGCACAGGCCCCAAGTCACCATCTGAATCTATGGAGAACAGTCTGTCAGTGCACAGACAAGGGAGCCCGTTCTTTAACATCTCTTCATAACCTTTAGATTAACTTTACAAGAGAGGGAGTGCTCTAAAACCTTTCAAACAGATGATGAGTAAAGCAAGTCTGGTTACCAGGATCTCAAGGAAAAGCTCCTTTATGCCTTCTTAGCTTGTCTTGGAACAGGTTGCCCCAAAAAGTTGTGAATGCCCCATCCCTGGAAGTGTTTAAAACCAGGTTGGATGGAACTTCAAGCAATCTGGTCTAGCAGAAGGTGTCCCTGCCCGTGGCCGGGGGGGTTGGAACTGGATGAGCTTTAAGGTCCCTTCCAGCTCCAACCATTCTATGGTTCTATGACATTCAGTGAATTCCAGAATTTCTTAAACACCTAGACTAGTTACGAAGGGTGGAATCAGAAAGATCTCCGTTTTGCTCTTCCCCTATCTCTGCACTGAAGCTCTTTGCTGGGGATGGAGAGCAGTTCGCAAATGCACACAAGGCATGCTGTTGAGAGCTTGTCTCTCAGCACTCCTGCTCACAGGGTCTTGGGAAGTCAGACTCTGTAGCGCACAGGTTTCACTCTGGATGTTACCACAGTATTTCAACACAACCAGCTGATTCCAATTCAGCAGTGGTGGCTTCCAGAAATAAGGGAGTGCCCATCGATCTCTGGATGAGTGCTGAATAGAAAAATGAGAGTAACTGAATAAAAATCCCAGGAAACGGAGATTGTGACTGTAAAAAAGGGAAAGTAACTTTGTTATTCATCAGGTTATTACCTTCAGAAAGGAAACTATGTAATTGAATATTCCTCTGGACCATTCATCTTCATTCTTCTAACTTGATATCAATAGCTGCCAGGTGGTGCCTGCACAGGCCATTCAAATCAGATTATGTTATCATAGTTCTCCATTCATCGCCAAGAGCAAGATCATGATCATGAGGAGAAAATCTAGTTATTCAGGTACATGTTACCTTATTAAAAGTTTGAGCAAAGTACATTGAGCCGTTATAATGGGATTAGAGTTTGAGTTGTGTTCTCAGGGTTGCCATGGCGCTGTGATTTTGGTCCTTTGCTCTGTGGCTTGGAGAGCGCAGCTCCACTCTGGCCAACTGCAAATAATCCACACCATCATCACAGAGGAGTGGGCACCAGCATGGACTGTGGCCAAGAGTGTGAAGTTTGTGGAGATTATTTTTATCTAGGTACAAATGCCTGAGGCAGAGACTGAAGAGGCCCATATGAGAGGTGTGGAAGGATCCCAATGCCTACTAACACTAAGCAAAGCAAAAGTCAGGCAGAGATAGAAAAAAATGGCTTTGTTAAAGCTTCTAGAGTCTCTCTCAACACTCAGTCACAGCCTTTTGCCCCAATATTAATAGATGTCCCTCCAGGAATCTGGTCATTTCTCCTTAGTCTCACCTGTCCCAATGGGTCTGAAGAGGTCCGAAGGGTTTCTTTTCTAACTGACAGGAGTTCATAGGGGTTGATATCCTCCTCCACATTCTCAGTGAATAGGAATCCACATTACAATAGGCACTGAAAGGTGTTTCTCAGATACAGACAGCAAAGGACAAAAGCTGAAGCAAGCAGACTGTAACAAACGCCAGCTTCCTGAACCATGTCTACAGACGAGGAAGTTTCTTCCTCCATAGCCACCAACATAGAATTTTAAATGCTACCAAAGTTAATTGAATAAAACTATTACAAAGGTGAGCTTTTCTGCCTGGGATCTACTCTTATAATTCTGCAACTCACTAGCTTTCCAGGAAATGTAGTTAGTGATGACCCATGGACAAACGGGACAGATTCTCCCTAAAGTCTTGTCTCAGTGGGATCTGCAGGGTGCAGGATTCTCGTTCTGAAGCCACGTGTCTTGTATTTTAAACTTTGCACTTTAGTTTTTCAGGTCTCACCAGCCTTCAGATGGTCACTGTTTACCTTTTAGTACTGTGACTGGTGCATGGCTAGCAGAGGAGACATTTCTAGCAACAGGGAAAGCAGCATTTCTTCTCCAACTATTCCTGCTCCTGGAATAACACTGGCATTTTGAGACCACTTACTAGGTTCCTGTTCTTAATCTCCTGACAAGAAGTCAAAAGTACCTTGTCAAAACTGACAAGGGGTAGCTGCTGCCCCCTCAGAGAATGGCCAAGGCTGACACGTCTCCACACACACTTTCCCAGGAAGGTTTATGGCACGAGATTCAGCCCTTTCCCGTCATTACTGCAATTCTAAACTGAGGTGGCCACACCATCCCAGATGTGTGCCTTCTGGCCATTCCGAGCTTTTGGTGGTATATACCTTAATGGGTAGGAAAAAAATAATCTGAACACCTCCCAAAACCCCCACATTTCCATATGTGACTGCTGGGTAAGGAAATGTTGGCAGTACTGCCATGCCCCATCAGAGAACAGAACACATCCCTACCCATTCCCTGATTCACTAAATACGCAGGACATTTTCTTCTAACCTGTCACCCCATGGCAATCAGAAGTGCAACATGCACCGTGGGACAAGACTGCTTCCCTTCTGCATAAGCACATGAAGGAAGCCAAACTTCTAATATGCATCTGCAAAGTGCTCTTGTACCTGGCATTAACTCCTGGAGAACAGTTACACTTTCTAAACCTTTAGCTGTCATAAAGCCTTTTTCACACACTCTCTCCCTGCAAACCTGTCATGTGCTCAGGGATAAAACCCTTGATGCGGAGATTTTACTTTTTCATCTCCTCCTCCTCCCTTCCCTGCCCCCCCCCCCCCCCCCCGTTATTTTAGTATGTTTTGTAATAATTTTAGTCAGCATTTTTGCTTTGGAAATGTAGATTTTAGATAGCGGTTTGCTGAGAATATCCATGCATTCATTAAATGTATTAATTTGTATTATGGGTTAAAAGGGTAGAAACATGCACTGCAGATTTGCCCTTAGGACAGGATTCCCCCAAGGGACCCAATGACTCAGCCAGTGAGAAAGAAGGCCAGAAGCCTCCCTGCTCCAGGGTCTGGCCTCAGCCCAGGCTCTGCCCATCCTCTCCCAAGGGACCCACTCCGGAGAGGTGTGTGGTGGAAGGAGCAGGGCAGGGGTGGGTTCCTGTGGAGATGGCTGGAGGGTGAAATTAATCCCCCATGGGGAAAGCCGGGTGCATTAGTTCTGAAGTCACACGCCGGGCTCTGCTGGCTCTCTGCACTGGGAGCCAGCCACAGCAAGCTGCTTTGTATGAAATCCTGGCCCCAAGCACAGACTGCCATGTGTCCAAGAAAATCCTCTTTTTTCTCATCCTCTCCCTCTCCACAAAGAAATTCTTCCACAGAATTTCTTAGAATCTCAGGATGTTGGCCATTTAGCTGAGATTTCTGGCTGCAGCACGATTATAATCGGTCTCTCATAGATAGGCTCAGTGCAGAGGCCAAAAAACTGCAAAGGTTATTAATGACTGAGTTCCCTTCTACTTCCTAACAGCCAGACAGGCAGGAAAGTTAGAGGGGAAGACTTGGGGCCAAGCCACTCCTCTCCTCATGTACAAGCTGTCCTGGTCCTCCAGCTCCTTCTTGCAGACTCAGAGCCTTCCACAGCCCAGACACCAGACAGCACAGAGAGATGTGAGGGGCAGATAGGGGCTCCAGAAACCCTTCTGGTGCTGAGAGACCATTTTGGGGACCTTCTCCAAGCAGCTAAAAGACTGCATCAGGGTGGAGTTAGCTGCAGCCTTTCCAGAGACACCTGGTTTGCCATGGGCAAGGTTGGAAGGATAAAGAGACCCAGCTGGACTGGCAGACTGAAACACACAAAGAGTCATAGATCCTTCCCCCTCCTCCCCTCAAATAAAAAGAGCATCTCAGGAGAGGTTTGAATTGAGCGAGAAACATATTATTACAATTACTGCATTGCCATTTGACAACAATCACATGGCAGGGTGCCAGCTGGCACCAAGAAGCCATTGCTGATTCTCCTTCATTGCCCGATAAACACCGTGACAAGAATACAGCCCTTGTTAGGTTGAGAACTGAAGAATGGGAGAGGTGAGGCCAAAAACACCTCCTTGAACAATCACTATCAAGTAAACAGAGCTGCACTTGGGAAACACATATTTTAAACATATCTTCCCTGAGGTTTTGGGGGAGGGGAGCTCTGTGTACGGGTTGAGAAGGTGAGCATGTTCGCACTTGGGCATATTTCTGTGGTGTCAAACAGGCTAGTGGCAGCTAAGAGGAGAGTCCGTGATGCCCTCGTTTTGCAGGGGGAGATAAAAGTCTGTGGAGCTGAGAATTTAGGGATGCATGCCAACATAGCAGCCTGGGTAAATTTGGACTGGCACTCCACACTGGTCACTGCTGTGCTCAGCCTTTGATAAGGGGTTGTCTCACAAGAGCTCCTAGCAATCTAGTGTCATTCCAGTAAGCCACTCTCTTATCAAAGGTCATGTCAGAAATCTGGAGATGAGGGAGGGAAGAATAAGCCCAATAAATGTAGATGTCAGAGGACATTATTTGCTCATGTTAATGTTCCTGAAATCATACCTCCCACTGGCAGAACTACTGTATGGGAGCATTGGGAAAAACTGCTGTTTGTTCATCATCTAAAGCGTGCATGTCAGCATGCTGCTGTGGTTGAGTAATTTTGCACTGAGGTTTGTACAGGGGAGCTATCACTAGGGGTTTGGCAGAAGTGGATTTCAGAAAGACAGCTGCCATATCCAGCTCTTTGAACCTGAGCCACTTGCACCTACATGACAGTAAAGGAATCATCACCACAGCACAGTTATTAGGCTTGTTCCCATATACATCCTTTCCCTGTCAATCTGTTGGGCCATAATGTTCACTTCTCATAGCTGAAACACTAATTTTACCCAAGCAACATTTGCATCAACCCAGCTGAATGAGTTAGGACAAGTCACTGCCCGGTTTGATAAATGAAACAACTGTTGCTTATTCCCAGGGCTGGCAAAGAGACTGCAAGGGGACGTCTCACAAGGGCTCTTTAGGCATCAAAGTTCAGCATCTCCTTCCTAGAAATAACTGCTCAACTATTGTTTCTCCTATGACATGGATGGCCCTGCAAGTGAAGGTCCTACATTTGGTCCTGCTTCTGCCAGTTTTTCTGTGAACTCTGGAAAATCTCTTAACTTCTGTTGTACCTGAGACCAGCTTTACTGCCTGAAATAGGATGTGGCTCAGCTGAAACTCCGAGAGTCTCCTTGGACAAAGTCCATCAGCTGCTGTCTCTTGAGCAGGTTCATCCCTGCAGTCCTCCCTGAGATAGCAGCAAAACAAGTGGTATGCTGGAAGTTCCATGGCTTTTGTGATACACATGCAATCAAAAAAGCAGAGACCAAGAAGAAGTCCATACCTTTTTTTCTATTCTTTAGTTTTCAGTGAGCTAGTACAGCCTCCTGTACAGCTCTGTGTCTCCTCCTGTCCTTCCTTCCACATGCTACTGATCCAGGAGAGTGCAAAGACCCCATGAAATAAGAAGTAAAAGGAAGCAAAACAGATGTCTGATGAATACCCAGGGGGATCTGTCAGCAAAACCCTTTTAGTGGCCAGTTCTGCCTTCACCTCCCTCCCAAGGCCAAGCATCCTCTTAAAAGAGGGCTGCAGGAGGGCTATATATATCAGGTCTAAAATCAGATCATGACTGCTTCACAAAGCATGAAAGTGAGAGGAAAAGAGGAGGGGAGGGTAACACCTAACGTTCTCCATTAACCTGCCCTTCCATGCTTTAGCAAATCTGCCACTGTGATCATGAAAGGCAACAAGGGAGGCAGTGTGATCCACCCTAACCCTAGCCCATGCCCCTATGTTAAGATTGAGATTTGTCAGTAGCAAAGGCAACTGGTGAGACAGCTGGAGCTCTCTGCCTTGATCTATTTTGACTTTACTTGCTCCTCTCTTCCCTACTTCCATTTTCCTTATGTAATTTCGAATTATTAAAATTTCCTTGCTGATGAGTTAATCTTGGGATCTAATTGCATTGATGTTACTCTAAATTTCTTCCTCAGGGAAAAGATGGTTTTGCACACAGATGGGGAATAACTTGTTTGGGCATGACATTCACCCCAGGTCCAGCTGAGCTAAACATGTGATTTTTATCGGGATGCATGCAATGGCTAGGTCCTCAGTGAAAGATGACATGGGAGTTGTGGAAGGTTGTCCAAAGCCAGCATACTCTCAAGCCCTCCTTCCAAGCAGCATGATACCCTGCAATGTGTTCCAGTCGTGAGGATTGCACAGGAAAAGAGAGGGGCTGGACAAAAGGCCAGCCTGCAAACACGCGATTGTGGTGCTCTCCGTTGGAGCAGGAATGGCTGGTATGAACAGCTGGTTATCGTAGGCAATGTCCCAGCTTCCCTGTCTCCAGTCAAGTGTGCTACATGCATTGACATTTTGGCCCCTGTGACCATGAGAGAGAAGCACAGGCTTTCTGAACGATCAGTGCTTTCTGGGTACATCAGGGATTTGTAGGGTATGGCCAGAAGATGGAACTTGCTTATTAAAACCCCAATTTATCACCTCAGTTGAGCCCACTCCAAAGCTGCTCCTTCCTGTTCTCTGTATGCCTGTGCCTCTTCATTTCCTGCTCTGCTTAACTTCTGGCTCCTCCACCAAAAACTTTTCATCCTTGGACCCTTAGACACTAAACCCCTCAGCAAAGGCACACCATGTCACCCCACAGCCTCGGCAGTGTCCTCCACCCTGGGGAAAACCTCATGCATTCAGGATGCCTGTTTGGTCTCAGAAGGCCTTTAGACCCAAGGACCTCATCTGCCCTTGTACAATTGGTACCCGATAAATACTCATCAATAATAGTACTCAGTGGTTTGTCACATGTTCTGCCTTCTAACCTGAGACCAGAAAATATTTGACCCTGAATGATGTTTTCTTTATCCCCAATCGTACTTTGTAGTATTAGGCTTCAAACTATGTCCAACTCAAACTTAAGCTAAAGAATGTGTCGTTGCTAATGTATAACCAGGGAGCGTGAAGCTGCGTGTGAGAACAGCACACACTACCAGTGTGAGAACAAGCAGCAAGCACATAAGGCGGCCTCATTGTGCTGCTGCAGAACATTGTTTGATGTGCTTTTGTAGGAATCTATCTGGAGATCTCAAGTTACAGCTAGCCCCGTACGCAGATGCTGGCCCATTCCAGGGCCAAGCACATCACAGAGGAACATAAGACTCTTCCCTTCTAGGTGTTTGGTTTTAATCTGCACTGCTCAAGTTGCCTAAGGTCTGATTAATACCAAATCTGTCTCTTACCCCATGCCATGTTGTAATGATCCTGTCTGGTATGATATTTAACAGAGAGCTCTTCTACATCTATGGCACCAGAACTTGCTTCTCCCTTGGTGGGATGAAGCTGGATTTGCTAAGCCTGCTGTTGGCCCATCCCACTTATCTCACATGCAAACCCTTTGTGGTGTGATGAGCTGAGAGACACTGGGGCAAGGGGAAGCAGCTTTCAGCATGACTGTAATCATGTATTGTGCACACAAAAGGCACTTCCCACATTTAATGATTGCAAAGGCATACATGCAGTCATACAGCAGGAAGCATTTCTGTGGTCCCACAGAGAGCATGCATGTGGACCCACTGCATTTCCCAGCCACCAGCTAGCATCACCAAGTCTTGACAAACTGGCACCCGCTCGCAGTGAGCAAAGGTGGCTCAATTAGAATTCCCTTGAATCACCAGGACGCTCCAGTTTGGCAGCTGGCTCAGTCGTGCGAGGTCAAAGTGGGTGAGCAGTGTTCGCAGAAGCACTGCTGAGAACAGCGCAGAGGATCACCCGGGCGGGAAAGGCAGTGTGGGCCAGGCCAGAGCTGTCCCCCACAGCCACATCAACCACCTCAGATGCACTACGTGCTTCCACCCACCACAGGAACATTTCCTAACACCCTCCGACAAACCCAGCACGCCGCTGAAGGAGAACAGGGTTTGCCTGCAGCTAGAGTGCCCAAATCCAAAATACGTGCCACAGCCAGCGTGCGTGAGGCCAGGCAGAGGCAGGGAGATTTTGCATGGTGTATCCAGAACAACCAGATGGGACAGTTTTCATGCAGAGCGACCAAAGCCTGGTGGCAGGCTGAGGCAGCTGACAGGCGAGCCAGGCCCGCACATAAGATTAATGTAGCACAAAGAAGAGGAACCAGCTTGGGGCACTGTGCAAGGGTCTTGGAAGAAATCAGAACAAATTTTGTAGCTCAGATGGTCTTAGGAGATGTCTCGGGAAGCACACAGTGTGGGAGCACTCTGCCCCCGTGTGCTACTAGTAAAGAGATGTCTTGCAATATACACATGACCATAGTGAGCTGGAGTATTCCTGCTGTCCCTGCTAGATTTGCTCTGGTTACATACTGTACATGGCTAGCTCCACAGACACTAGGGCCTGTGATGTGATAAACTACCGAGGACAGGAGAAGGGCAGCCAGCCCCTCACCTCCCCGTACTACAGATTTTAGAGCTCTGCTGCAGGTCAAGACAAGGAGGGATGTACCCTCCGGTGTCCAAAGGCCCAGGCAGCAACCCTGCTGATGACTGGTGACTGTGCAGGAGACAGGATGACTTGGAAGAACTCATATGTGTCATGAAACTAGGTATGGTATTGCAGAACGATAGCACTGGAACTCCTGAGAGCTATTTTTTGTCCCCAGCCGTGTACCTCAAAGAGTGATGCTGGGCAAGTCACATCCCTTGTCTGTGCCTCCACCTGGGGAAATGTTGGTCCCTTCAATTAGAAGGAGGATAATGGGGACAAATCTTTGGGTTCCAGGGCTGGAGGGTCACAGAAGGTTCAGGCAGACAGCGGATCAGAACGCCACCTTTGCCTGACACACCACCAGTGTGTGGTGTTCAAAGATGACATCATGGGATGTGGACAAGCATTTACCCTCTGAAAGACAAAATATCAGAAGCATGTGTAACCATTTGCCTTTCGTGCCAACATATTTTTCTTATGTAAAGAGAGGCCCTGGCGGCCCTAAGGAGGCTGAGAGATGCCCGTGCTCCTCTGGGAAGGAGGAGCTATCAGGTAAGGATGCCATCATACCCGCCTGGGTAAATTTGTGCATGCACTTCACATTATAATAGGCTTTGGTATCTGATAACAGAGACCTGCTGGAGTCTGGCATGAGGACAGAAGGAATCAAAGGTCATGCCATGAATTCCAGTTATGCTGATAGGCATCTACAGCCAGAGGAAAGAGCTCAAGAGCAGGAACTGTAAACTGGTGGGGAGGGCTGGAAAACAGAATCTGACTCAGGGGTGACAAATACGGGTCATTTTGGAGCCCAACTGGACAATTGTGTACATATGTTTGCCATGGGACATAGGAAGATGTTTTGCCTGATGGAGTAACCTACTCTGCCATTACTAATCAAACAAACAGAGTAAATACACTGCAATAAATTTATTAAATAGCTGGCACATGTCTCTCCAGAGGCCTCTCCCTGATGAAGCAGCTGATTCATGACATGGACAGGCTGATCAGCAGATAGGTAGAGGCGCAAACATGCAGTGTGTACCTTGCACTAGGGGAACTGTCTGCACACAAAACCAGCTGATAATATACGTGACATAGCACAAAATTGCTCTGCCCACTGCCTGCTTTTGCTTCATCACCCCATCACACACCGCAAGTCAGTCTGTGGCTACCACCTGCCTTGTGCCTTACACTTGGCAGATGCCTCATGGCACAGTGCACACGGGTCTGAACGAGTTCACATGAGGAGTGAGACTGCAGCTGTGCACAGAGCTGGCTCAGCAATGCCCGCACAGCACAGCTCTGTGCTGGGTTGGCTGCATACTTCTGGAAGCGGGAAGAGGCTAATTCATTTTGATCTTCTCATAGAGCCTAACATAAATGGAGCTCCTATGGAACCCAGATGAACAGGATGTGGTGGAATGGGATGGGTTGGGATGGAAAAGAGAGAATTGAGAAGAGAGGAGAGGAGAGGAGAGGAGAGGAGAGGAGAGGAGAGGAGAGGAGAGGAGAGGAGAGGAGAGGAGAGGAGAGGAGAGGAGAGGAGAGGAGAGGAGAGGAGAGGAAGGGACCAATGCTTCCAGTTGGATTGGAATATATTGTTACCTCATTTATTTCTACTTCTTCAAGGAGATGATTCCACCGTTTCCAAACCTACTCCTCCAGCCTCAGACTAGATGTGCTTGCTTTGCCTTTACTTTCCAAATCATGACTTCAATTTGGGTTCACCTGCTTCATGGATATTGCTTTTTGCCTCTGCGCAGGTACTGACAAGCACTTTACTGACATTGTCTAAAGCAAACTTTGAGCCAGGAAAGATCCAGCAAACAGGCAGGAGGTTGAAAGAGAAGTACAGCATAGGCAAGGACACCACAAACTGCTAGCACATTATCATCAGAGCATCTTGTTTCTTCGTTCCTCTGCTGAGAACACTTACAAGCACACTTGTTAGTGACACACGTCAGGCAGCGACGGAAGCTACCTGCAAGGAATTGCAACAGGCATTGGTCTTTAGCAACTGAACAGTCACCAGTCTGGACCACTGAAAGCTTGCTCCAGACTACTGGCAAACTGGTGGGGAAAATACCATTGAGTAAAGGGAGGTTGGGCTTCAGCTTCATGGAGAACAGCCTGAAACTGAAACTTCAAATGCATAAAACCCCACCCATGTGGCAACTACAGGGAAATTGGACTAAAACAGATAGATTTGAGCCTCAGTGAACAGATTAAATCACCCATTTAAATTAGCAAGCAGGAGAGCTTAATTTTAAATATTAAATCAAAACTTCTTTTCCATTTATCCTTTTTAATTATTTTGCCCAAAGAAAGGTTGATGCTCATCAGGCTGTAACTAGTAAGACTCTGCTGACTTAAAACCACACACAGCCTGTCTACTACCTTTAGTACTTACTGTTACCTGCAGTTTTTTCTACACGTATTTACTTACAGCTTACATGCTTTTATTAGGTCTTAATTATTACATGTTTCTATGCTAGAAAATGGTGAATTGCACATTTTTAATTTGCTATAGGATTACTGTTTTTCTTCAGAATTGATTCATATCAGGCTGCATTTAGAATGAAATTTGAATCCACTAAAATGTCTAACAACAGTTTTATTAAAATCTTAGATTGTTACTTAAATAAGACACCTTAATTGCAAAACAGGAAAGAAAAAGTAATATTAAACAAAGAAGGTTGTATCAGTGGCTAGTGGGTTAAACAGGAGGACACCATATACCCCAATACTGTAGATCTGCCGGATCTTGTCCTCTCATCCTCATTTTCCTCATAGACTGGAGGAGAAAAACAAGCTTGTCTGCTTTTTCCAAACCTTATCCAGTTTCTCAATTTTGAATGAGCAAGTCATTGAATTTAATTTGTTGAATAAACTGAAATGGAAAAAATAGTCATCTTCTACTCACGGAAGAGCAATTGCTCTCAAAAGTAAATTTGGCACTTACCAAGCTTTGGTTCCAGGTGCTTAGGCAGTGGCTTGGTTCAACTTTCTGAAACGTTTTGGCAGATAGCATGCGTAACTTGATATTTAAAGCAAAGCAAAACAAAAAAAAAGCTTTTTATCAAATATACTAAGCTTCATTCCTAACACAGATGGCCATTGTTCCATATTTAAATAGCTCTATTTCAGAAGAGAGAAAATGTATTTAACTTACATTTTTTTAAATTAAAAGTCTGTCATTGAAATTGTGTGCTGTCTTGTGAATGGATGTTGAGAAGAGTATGGGCCTTACCTTCCCTGTCTAGTGCCATGCTACTTTAAGCTGCCACTAGGAGACTGTGGGTGGCTTCAGCATCACAAATCACTGCCCCAGAGACAAAGTTTCCATCTGGAAATTACGAGCTTCCCCCAGGATGGACAGAGCTGTCAAAACAGACACATCCCCCCATTCCTTTTATCCTTCTCCACCCACTTCTGGTTTTCCTGTTACTATTACCAGGGAAGTCTTTCCATACAATCGCATGACTGAAGAAAGAACCTGGAAAATATGAGCAGAGCTTAAATTGATGCTGAGATGCCTGCTGGAATTGGCAAGGCACCTGAAACAATAGTTCAAAGATCCTCCAACCCTGGTCCCTTTGCCCACCCCAGGCAAGACGTCTAATCCTGTGGGAAAGAGGCAGCCTCTCCTTGTGGGACGGTGTGTAAAAGGTTGATATATGTTGTCCTAAAAGATCGTAACACTGTTCTGCTTTATTGCCAGTTGGCATTAATTAGCTCACTACTGTCCTCTTTCTGAATCGTCTCACCCAGTGAGTCTCTGTTAGTGATTTATACTTGGCACTTCCCTGATAAAAGTTTTTCCACTCTAACTCAGCTTGAGTAAGACTCCTCTCCTTGCCAATTTCACTGAAGTGTCTCACCTTCCTGCTTCTGCCTCTCTTTATAGTAAATGCCATAGGAGAGGCAAATTGAGGATCTTTGTACCAGTAGCCTGTCTGTTGCTCTTCCATCACCAGTGCTCAGTCCGTTGTCTCATCTTGCCTGGTGGCAACAAACATGTCACCATTAAGAAGAATTGCTTTGGGGTCAGATCTTCTAACCTCCAGCTTCACTGGCTTCAGTGAGATGAATCTGTGTTATGCCAGCTGAGGATATATTCCTTCAGGAAAACAAGGTCCATCAGAAAGACTGCACAGGAAGGAAAACAGGGTTTCTTAAAAGGTTAGCTAACACTGCTTTAGCTAAAGCCCACCACAGCCCAATTTCTGGAGGCTTATGGCATGTAAATCTTGGATTAACTCGATATTCAGTAGAGCTTTGCAGCCCACTCATAACACTTCCCAGTTCAGTGTGAAGAATTGGGCCTCACATGAGCCTCTTTTCAGCATTTCTCCAAAGCTCTGGATATCCTTCTCCAGTGTGGGATTTGCAAGAGAAGCATTATGAGCAGGACTCTAATCTGTTCCTCCACTGCAACATGTGGGGAAGGGAATCTCAGCTGGCCTCTTATGGCATTTGGTCCTTATTTCATCCCTAGGATAACCTGGTGCAGACACCAGTGGGCAGACATTTCAGCCCAGACCCTGGTATTTAACCACCAGAAACATTCTGGTGTCAAGTTTTCATGGATGTTTTTCAGTGAAAGAATATATCCTAGCTCCTAAATTAACTCAAGGAGATGAAGCAGTGTGGAAAACCCCTACAGTCAGTCATTGCTATCCAGGAGTTTATAACCATCTCAGGAACCATGACAGAGGGAAAGCCAGAAGCTCAGTCTGTTAAGGAACCAGGATGCCCACATTTTTAGTTGCTGGGTTCACTCTCTTGATTTGTTTTAACGCCTGAGAGGTCTTCTGTTTGCAACTCAGTGTACGCTTCTGGCTAGGAGAAACTATTAACCATGTCTGACTGCCTCCGAGCAGGACGGAAACAGAAAGGTATGGAGGAAAGATTAAGATCAACTCCCTGAACATAAAAGGAAATTTAATGCAAAAAATTGAAAAGTAGAACGGCATGCTTCATCTCTATCATTGATAAAATATTTTGCAATCCTGGAAAACTTAATAGTTTCCTTGGCATAATCTTCATGGCCTTAAAGGGGTGATAAGAAAGGTACTAAAAAACTATTTCTGAAAAATTATGTATTTTCCTAGTCAACTCAGTTTTTCATTCTCACCTCAAGGCTAAGATTCAAAAGGAAGTTTGGCACATACAGGCTGCAATGGAACTTGGAAGCTGTTTATTTAGCTTCTCCCAAGATAATACCTATGCAGCCTTGCAGAGCAGGGCAAGAAAGGGAGCCCTATGGAGTGGCAATGGCGTCTGAAAAGCAGAGGGTGCATAACTCAAACTGCACAAGTTTACTAAAATGAAATAGGTCGGTGGAGTTACCCAGAGGGTTACATAAGGCGGAAAGTAGCGCTCCACAGGAGAGGAGAAGGGAGCCTGTTAAAAGGCAAAGCCACTCCAGCTTGTTTATGGCCAGAGATAACTGCCTTGTGGTGTGTCTGTTCTCCATAGCTGACAGAGTAAATCACAGTCTTTATCTCCACAGCAGATGAGAATTTGGACCCGGCTGTTGTTTTGTGAGCTGTGGATTAAAGCAAATGGGGTCGTTATTTATTATTATGACTAGCATTATTATTTTGTTCCTGTGATCCCCACTTTTCAGTCTCTACATAAGGAATATCATCATTCACCCAACAGTTTGCTTGCAGGGAATGCTAGGGATCATAATAATAAGGATAAAAGTTTGATCCACCTGAAAAGGGTATATAAGAAAGATGTGCGGCAGTCATGTGTAGGCAAGTGAAATGGGCAAATGTGCTTTGGGATCCTGTAGAGCAAAGCTGGGAACTGACACCCTCACCCTGGCCCAGAGGTGAGCACAAAGGCTGATACAACACTTGGAAACATGGAAGTGCCCTGTGGCCTGCTGATGCACCTGTAGCAGTAGCACAGCCTCCCTCTGCTGTGCCTGTGCCTCCTGCACCAGAAATCCAGCTTCATATCTTAAACACCACACCCTCCATCTGGGCTCCCTGGCCCTTGGCACAGATGGGGCAGGGAAGGCCTCTCTTGCAGAGATGTCAGGCACCCTGCTGCTCTCACATCTCAGTTGACGTTACCCTCAGTTTCAGGTACCCAAATCCCAAGCCACTAGTGGCAGTATTCATCCTTCAGAACTGGAAGCCTGTTGTCCCTTTTCATGCCTCCTCCCTGGCTCCTGTGACACATCACTCCTTCCTTTCTGCACCCTCAGCTCAGTGACAGGGCAGAGATGCCCATATTGAGAGTTCTCCCCAGATTCAGGTAGAACCCAGGCCTCACAGATCATATGATTAGAGAGCACTTAATACCACAGAAAGCACCAACACTATTTTTCATGTTTTCAGGTCTATAAGAACAGAGGAAAGCTCTTTGCTTGTATTTAAACCATCTGATCTAACAGCACCTGCCACCTACTGAATGGCCCGTGACCTAGGAAGCTTCTCAGCAGCTCCAGGAACAGGTCCCTGGAAGGAAACATGGTGTGCATGCCATTGAGCCATTTGCTGAGAGCTGGTCAGAGAAACAAAGGAGCTTTTTCCTCTGTGGGAAAATGCTGAATCATCAAAACCCACAGTTTTCATAGGGGCACATCAGTTTTCATGACATTTCCAGGAAACAGTTTCTCTAATGCAAGAGAGAAAGAAGAAGTTTATTTTTATTCTGGGGGAGTGCAGAGAATTGAAGAAGACAGACAGGGAAAAGAGGCTACAGACACATTCAATCCACTGGCCAAGCCATGTAAGAGCCAGTTCAAGTATTGCTCTGCCTGATGGAGAACCAGGTCTGGATCTGCTCAGCTGTGTGCTCCTAGCAAACGTCCGCGTGATAGAGAATAGCTGGAGGGGACAGGGGCGAAGGTATCTCTCCCTGTATACTTTTTGCAAGACATGTTTGAAAAGGCCTGGGTTTGTCCTGTGTCAGAATAGCAGTTCTGACACCCTGCAAGCTCCTGTAGATGAGGACTCAGCTCCCCTAGCCAAATCGAGGGCTTGTATTTTCCTACACCTCATCTGCATCGTTCCACCTCACCAAGCAGCAGTGGCATCTGTGCCATACGTCAGGGTCACATCCATACAGGGACAAAATGCCCTGGATAAGACGTGAGCCCTCTCCTCCAGTCAGAGCACTGCTTCCTTTCTTTCCTGTGCCAAAACATTCCTCTTTATCAGCCAACTTCTGCCACGCCAGCATGGAGCAGGTTCTCAGCTGCAAGAGCACTGGCTTCCTATGTTCTGTGCCGATTTACCCCAGAGTCTTTGCAGCACAGCAAGGGTGCTCCTGCCCCAGCACTCAGCCCTTTCTGGAACAAGCCCACAAAAGTACTGCAAGTTCCTAACCCAACCTATCAGAAATGTGTCAAGCTGCTGCTGCAATATCCACCTGGCACACGAACACTGCTCTTTATGGCCACTCTCTTCCCCCAATAGGTCTGGTCCTGTCTTGTAGGCCCTTGCTGCTGGGTGAAATGCATTTTCTTTTGGCACACAGACGCCTTTGTTCAGCTGGCTCTGCTCTTTTTCCAGGGATCATCTACAGCCCCTGCAGTTCTCATTTCGAGCTCCCTTCATTTCTGGTGCCCCTGGAAGTGTGGCCTTTTCTGGTTCATTTACACCAAATTCAATTCAAAGCCCAATTCAAAAGGGACCTAATGTGTATGTTTTTCAGTGGGGTGGGCTTTGGCAAAGAGGAAATCCTCTTCTGGTGTGGCAGCTCTGTTCTAACAGGTAGCCATCTCCATGACTAGTATGGATATTCATTCCTCCTCGCGTGTGACAGGGAGCCCTAATTCCTGGGAGGGAAGAGCATAGTGTGACTTGCATGGTCCACAGTGTTACAGGCCTTCGAAACCGCATTTTCTAGTCCTTCAGCTTCTCGCTGGCTCCGAGAAGCCAAAATTTAAAGCAGGTCTGTGCTCTAGTGAGTAACTGATGTAATTACGCTCACTTGTTACAAGGAGAAGCTTTCACAAGAGGGGGAGGCGGTGGCTCCACGCCAGGAGGTGTGTCCCCGATGACAAGCCGCGGAGCCAATCACAGCCCCGAAAGATCATCACATTCATACCAAAAAGAAAAGAAACCGCCCCAGGGTATTTATATTGAGGAAGGGGAAAAAAAATAATAAAATAGAGTTGGCAAAGAAAGAGAAAAGAAACTGAGAACCTGCAACTTTGTTAACTAATTCTGCAGCTGAATTCAGAAAGGCCAGGCTGGTCCCCCTGCAAGTCTTGCTTCCCATCCCCTCCCCTCTCTCAAAGCATCGCTGGAAATCTGTCTCTAAGCTGGAGTGAAAAGTTCAGTTGCTTGGAGTGGTCCTTCTCTCCTCCTGGCAAGCAACCTTGTCAACCGGTGCCTGCAGGGCAGCCTATCCTGGCCTAAGCGCAGCTAGTCCACGGATGGGCCCAGAGGGAGAGCCCCAGCAGGCAGGGTGGGCAATGGTCCCCGGCAGCGAGCTCTTGATACCAGCAAGGGAGGGAGCAGGACCAGCACCGGCCAGGAGCCCCACAATTACTAATTACCTTCACAGCACCCAGCACACCGACATGGGAGCTCTCAGCGCCCTGTATCTACGTTAAACAGCTAGGGAAAGAGAAGGCAGGTTTAGCTTTAACCAAAGGGTAAACGGTCAGCATTTACAAATGCTGAAACACCAAAAACCAGCGAGCCACAGGTTATTTATTCCACTTACACAAGAGGACTGCTCAGTCCAAAGGATGAGGGGGCCTACAGCAACCCAGAAAACCTGTTTTCTGCCAGTGGTGTGTTGGATGAAATGGGGCGGGGGGGGGAACACACTTCTCTTTCTGAGCTGCATTTCTTCCCTGCCCGCTCTTTCTGCTGCCTTTTTCTGTTTGGACTGCCTGTTCCCCGGAGTACAGCCTGTCTCTGACCGCATTTGTGTGGAGCCTCGCACAATGGGACTGTAATCTAACCTCAGTGCGAACATACTGCCATTAATAAAATGCCCATCACACCCTACAGCGGTTGTGGTAGGGGACGAACAGCACCAGCCCCGCTCCCGCCCGGGGCCCGTTGGCTGGGGGAGGCCGGTGTCCTCCGGGAAGCCCCCTCTCCTCCTCTCCCTCTGGCTGCGGGGGGCAGCTCCCCTGCACTGGCAGCTCCACACGCGGCGCTGAGGCGGGCCCGGGGACAGCCGCCAGAACGGGCCGGGGCCGGGGCCGGGGCCGGGGCCGGGTCGGGGAGGGGAGAGGCGAGGAGCGGGGCTGCCCTGCCACCTGCCGGCAGCCAGGTGGGGGTGCGGGGCGACGGGAGAGCCCGCAGGCCTGCGGGAGATACCCCACTACCCCCGCCCCAGCCGTGAGCCCCTCACCGCAGCCCCGGCCACCCCCTGCCTCGGCTGCGTGTCCGCCTCGGACCCCTGTAGGCCTCCGTGGCCTGGGCCGGAGCCCAAGGACCCCAGGGCTTCTTCTTAACCCTGAGCGGCAGGGATTGCCCTGCTGTCCGGCCCGCGCTGCCCGCCGAGCGCCGAGGGAGCGGTGCCCTGAAAGGGGCATCGCCCACCTCACGCTGCAGCGGCAGCCGAGGGGAGAAGCCGGAGTTTTCCTGCGCGCTCGTTGGCGGTGCTGTGCTGTCAGCCCTGGCTCTTTGTTCCCTCTCCTCCCCACCTACCGCACAATCGTATGACTGTTTCAGGCACGCACAGCTCTGGCCACTCAGCCCCTCCCCTTGCAAAAAACACGCGACCGAAGAAACTCCTCTCCCATCCGCATCCGATGAAAGATGTGGAGGAGACCTCTCCCATGCGGCACCGGGCTTTCAGTGCTAGCTCTCTGTGGGGATGCGGTATCTTTCTGGCTCCGGCCCAGGCAGCGGGTTTCTGTTGCCAGCCGACCATTCTTTAGTGGCCACCCTGTGTGGTCATCTTGGGCTGGGCAACAGCTTCTGCTGAAACACAAACGACTTGGGAGTGGGAATGAGGCAGAGCAGAATGGGCACTTCCAGGAAGGGGCTTTAGCCCAGCGGGAGGCCTCTGGGGGCTAATTGCAGTGCACTCCTTGCCAGGGGTGACGGCCTCAGTAGAAATATGTGGGCTCAGTCCCGAGATGCCCATCCTGCAGGAGCTCAGGAGAGACCCCATGTTGTGGGGCAGCCACGCCAGACAACAGGCTTGCTGACACAGCCATTTGTCTTTTGCCGAAGGCGATTCTCTGACCACCACCTCCCTTCCCTGCTCTGCAGTCCCTTCTCTCCCTTTACTTCAAGCCGCCTCCCTTTAACATCGCTCCCCCTTCTCCTCACCCTAAGACTATAGCTCACTCCCCTTCTCACTAAAGACCACCCATTGCCATGGTAACATTGCCTCTTACAAAGTTGTCAAGCAGACACAAAGATATGTTTCTCCCTTGCTTTACAGCCCCCCTCCCCTTCATCCCAGTTAATAGGCCAGGACTTTGCTTTCAGTGAGGAGGTGGAGGGCTCTTGCATTTCATTTTCATTGTGGAGGGAGAGGTTATTCTAGCCCCTTTGCTCCACAAGTGCTGAAGCCTGTGGCCACCGGAGGGAAAGAGCTGTCATTCATGGACCACCTGAAAGCCCTTGAAGGCAATGGTGCCACAGGCAAACACTGGTAGTGCAGATATTGGTTACATTGGTCCTGCACGGGGGAAGACCATTTGCCAGTTTGAGGGGAAAGGCCCATGGAAGACTTAAAAGAGGAGAATTAAGACCTGTGTTTGATCCACTGTGAGCAGAAAGTATCTCTGCTGTGATTCTGTTCTACTGCTGCCTCCCTGAGCAGCTCTGGTTCTCTTCCCCAAATTATTTCTTCAGCTCATAGAGATGTAGGTAACTAGCCTGTCTCCAGGACTGCTGGCACTGCTTGCTGCCACACCTACACCATGAATAGTGTTGATAATACTTACACGGCAGTACCGGCACTGTCTAATTTAATAGTACCCTGGATGTGCCCACACTTCACTGCAGCTGTGGCTATGACTGCACTCTAGACAACAGCTTCTACTGATCAGTCTCTTGTTGACCTTCACTTCCTTTTCCTTCCCTTCCCTTCCCTTCCCTTCCCCTCTTGATGGATGTGCCTCAGGCTTTACAACTCTGAATAAAACCTTTCCTTCATCCTCATTTATGTGGCTTTTCTGCTCTTTCACTTTGGCCACGGTGTTCTTTCTACTTGAAACCAGTGAAGGATCTCCTGCATCCCCTTCTCTGTCAGGCTGGTCCCAATTTATCATTTTTATTGCATACTTTCCATACCAGCCTGTCACATCTTCTCTCACCTTTCTTTAAGGACTCTGTAAGTCTTCACCTTTTCCACAGACTCCTGTCCCCTGAGTTACCTTACTACCATCACCACTGAACTTTCTGCCCTGACCAGTGTCTGCTTCACCCCTCCAACGTGTTTGTCTAGAGGTGGGTTTGTGGTCACAATGTGAAGTCTCGGGCCTGTCTGCTGGTGTCAAGTACAGTGACTTGCCACATGTGACTGTAGTGCATCTGTGCTGGGCTTTTGCACCACAGCTGTGCAGCAGAGCTCAGTGTGAACATCAGGAGCCATTTGCACATGTGCTGCTGAAACTGATGGCTGCCCCAAAGCAGGAGTACATTTGCAACACCAGAGAGCTGGCTTTGAACAGTCACATTCAAAGGAAAGGTGTTAAAATAAAATTTTAAATAGGTAGCTGGCCTAAGGAGAAGAAGGAATGGTATCAATAACGTGTTTGCTTTGGCAACCCAGAGAGAAAAAATGGAACAAATAACAAAGCAAATAAAGAAAAGAATTTTATCTCCTAATATCTTTTGCAGCAGATGGGAGACTCTGAGAGGAAACGAGAACTGGTGCCACTAAAATGAAGGAAAGCAATAGAAACCGTTCATGATCTACACACCTGGATGCCTCCCAATATAAGCAACATATTTTGATAAAATAAAAATAAACATGCAGGCGATCCCAGGCTTTAACTATCTTTGACAAACTCCATTATCAAAGTCCCTCTGACTAACTGGAAGCTTTGCTTTCTCCTGAGCATGAATGAGAATTAGGAGGAAAATTATGGTAAATGAGGCTTTAGCAACAATGGGCTTTCCCAGGGGCTGAGAAAAGTCCACAGAGAGGGGAATCTGCCAAGCCAGAAGTGCGAAGGCACCCCTGACCTCGTTGCTCTTGTCCCTACGTGTTCTTTCCCCAGCGAAGGAAAACTGTAAACTCAGCAATACCCATGGCAATCAGCAGGGTCAAATCAAAACACAAATCATGTTTGCAAGTCAGAGCTTGGCTTAAATCCTTCTATGGTCCACACAAGTTCCAGCCATTGTTCTAGCCCAAACGTTTACCAGTGGTCTGTTCTAGTCTTCTGCTTATTCTCATGTGCTTTTCCCTAACTTTTCTTTGCATTCCAATTTTTCCTGAAGATCTTGCCAACATTTCACCACATTATGTTACGAGCATCCACTCCATGCTAATTTTACAGTCATGATCCAATCATTACTGTCTGGTCTCCTTCACTCTGTCATGAATCTCGACCCCTGGCCTTCCTGCAAAACTCAGGTATTGCCATGCCAGTTCACCTCAGTAAGATTCCATGGCATCTTATTGGAATACCACGCCTTAGGTGCAGAGTTCTGGTAAGCACCTTCTTCCTACCCTCCCTATAGTCACAAGACAAACACATACCTCTACAAAAAGCAAGACAGACCTTAGGTGGCCTGGATGTTTCTCTGGATGTTCATCTCTCTCCACTGACTATAAAGGAAAGCCAAGGCTTTATAAGCCCTCCATCTCGTGTTAATTGGGATGAATTCAAGTCTTTCTGGACACTGTGTTATTTTCCCACTGTAAGTTTTCTTCCTCCTTAATAACAGATAGGCCACAATCCCATGAGAAAAGCCTCCCCCAGAACAGGATACCTTTTTTCCCCATCCGTATGCCATTATTTGGCTCTCTAGCCTAGCTAAAGTTCCCATAATCGCTGTTCTTCCCGGACAGTGAGGCTTGGGGTGTCCAGCTTTATCTACTGATTTTCAGGGAGATCCTGTATTTAATCCAAGTGTTCCTCCACACCACAGCTATAGATTTCTTGGAGTAATCCATATTGCCCCAAACTCCTAGGGTACCTTTTGCATGCACAAAGGACAAGCCTACAATATGAGACATTCAGTCTCAGCCTGGATGTCATGAGCCTCTTCATCAACTCGTATGAACCAGCACAGATCCAGTGCCTCCAGGGAGGCTGTGCTGATTTACACCAGTTAAGGAGTCAGCCCCCTTGAGGCAGTGCCAACCCTTAACTACATAGCAGAGATCTGCTGGGCTGCTTGGAAGGATCTCAGTCCCTCTTGAGCTGCCTTACTCACTTCTGATTCCTTGTGGAATTGTTTCAGCTAGAGGAAAGTTGCTGCTATGAAAAGGCAGGTAATACCCATAATATTCTTTCTAGCTTTGATAAGCTTGCTCCATCCCATGTTACTCTCCCAAGCTCCTAGCAATGACAAGACACTTTGGCCCCTTCTATCAGCCTTTTCAGAGCTACCCTGGGAATCTGCAGCTGCGTAAGCAGCATAGAACATTCAGCCACCACTAGGCAAAAAGGGCTGTCATGTTCTGCAGGAGCGAAAAGATCCAGCTTGTGTGTGGTGGCACCCCCAAGCATGGAGAGGCTGCACATCCAGCACAAGAAAAAGTCTTCAGAAGAGCCGTGTTTAAAGGCCAGTGACTTGTGGTACCTTTCCTTCTCCTCTTATGCAAAAGGCAAAAGGCAGTGGAATGCCCAAGAGCTTCTTCAGTAAACTGATTCTCCTGGCTAGGTCAGATCATACCTGTTTCCGCAGCACAATTTTTAATGGCTTGTAAAATATTCATTTGGCTTTTTCTGACCTCAATGGCAGGTGCATCTGTGAGCAGTATAAAGATTTCAAGGTCAGGGTGTGATATTGCTTCTTCTATTTTCCTCTTCACACTGAAAGAAACTAGAAGATCCTGTCTGTTCCCAAGCATAATCTCTTCAACTACGTAATTAGGAATTATATAGACAATTGAGAATTTTCTGGAGGTGCAGGGCAGAAGAGCAAGGAACAGCAGAACAAGTTGCAGCGAGAGAAAATATAATTAGATATTAAGAAACATTTTTTCACAATGAAGGTGGTCAAACACTAGAACATGCTGTCCAGAGATTGTGTAATGTCCAGCCCTGGAGATCTTCATAGGTCAACAGGACAAAGCCCTGAGCAACTTGATCTAGCTCTGAAGGTAGATCTAAAATACAGATTGGACATGCTTTGAGCAAAGGCTTGGACCAGATGACCTCCGGAGGTACCTTCTAACCTAAATTATTATGAGTTATGAATCTGTAACTGAAGGAGCGAGTTGTGCTTCCCTTTGTTACAGTGCCCTATGCAGCGCCCTGCAGCAAGTTCCAGATCTTCTCGGCCAGTTTATGCTGCCTCGGTCTTCAATCATCTGGAGAGCCTCATTGGAGAAGCCCAGGTGACCCCCAAAGTGGAAACTTAAAAGACTGCTCTGACAGTCTCCATTGCACTACGTGAAAGGCCCAGAGCAGGGATTGACAGACCCTGGATTGACAGCACATCCTGCAGAGGGAAGCACCATGTGGGTCATGCTGCCCATCAGGGCATATCTCTTCAAATGCATGAACGAACCATCTCTGGCTGCATGGGACTCGTTCCCCTGGATGATCATGCTCCCCCTACCCCTTATAGAAGGCCTACCAGAAAGCAGAATTAAATTGCTGAATTAACACAAATATATGAACTCCTGTCCTCCCGCTATGTCAGGACACTTGCAAAGGATGTTTAGGTAACATCCTCTCTTGGTGAACTCCTTTGGCAGTGTAGTGTTGTGCCTGTAGGTCTGTTATATACCTATAGGCTCCTCCTCACTTGGGACACCAGGTCCTGGAGATACCTCAGCACCCTCAGGATTATTTTGCAGGGACAATTCCCAGTGACCAGAAAGGATAGGCAAAAGACAAAGGCTAAGAGCCCCATAAGTATCTGCTGACCATGCAAAAAAAATCCCTCTAGGGTTGCACTTTGCTGTTGCCTACCCTTTCTTACTTCTCCTACTCTTGAAAAAGGAGCAAGATCACCCCAGAGAGTGATGATAGCCTACATCCCAGTGTGCCATCCTACATCCCCGGTTTTGGAAGCCCTTAGGATCGTATTTTGCTTAGGTTACAATGCTACAGAAAGAAATCGCTGTCCTCTCCTCCGTGCCTCCAGAGCATACGCCCCTGGGAGCAGTGGTAGAAGAGCCAGGAGAGGCAGGGAGTAGTAGAGGCTTGAGAGGTGCCTTTGGTGTGGGAAGCAGTTACCATTTGGGGTTTGGACATGGACCGTTCCATGCAGATGAACACACATATATATGTATTTAAATGTACATCCCATTTCCCAGCCATCAGCATGCAGCATATTTCCCCACCACAACCAGCATCCTCTTGGAAACCGTGTGTGCTGCTGAGCAAGAAGTACAGCCCCAAATGAACTCACACTGGCAACTGGTAGAGGGACAGAAAGTGTCTGGCTTTCTCCACAGAAGTTTCCATTCAGCCACTGACTTCTCAACCTGATCCCCAGGGAGATTTATAAAACACCTTCTGAGGATGAGCTGGGAGCCAGAATGCACAGCTCCTCTGGATGGTAAAACTCATGGACCCGGTAAATACACCGTTTAGTGACACAGTACTGCTTATTCCTCACTACTTCTCATCCCTCAACTTTTCACAGGTGCTAACCACCTTTTCACAAACTGCCCGGTTGATTACCAAACCCAAACTAAACTCAAAATGTTTGTTCTCAGGCAATGAGAAAAGAAGATGACACAAATGGCCAGAAAAAAAAGGAAAAGTATCTCTTGGATCCCATGGAGAATAAAATAGAACAGCTGAAAGTGGTGCTGCAAGAGATCTGAAGTAGCATTACAGGGACTGGGTGGGATAAATGAGCTGACTGGATTGTCAGTGCTGTGGGATGCGATCTATTTAGACATGACAGAGATCGGAGCAGGGATGATACTTCCCATTCAGGGCCTTTCCACACGCTGTGGAATAGCAGCAGATACTAACGGGAATTTTAATGGCTGGAGTGAGATGAGCACACACACACAATAAAGCAGGAGAAAAATCAGAGTTGGTGTCTGCTGTGAACATGCACAGCTCAAAAAAGAAACCAATAAACTCCTGCCTAGTCACACAACACTAATGGCAGGGTCCCTGTGCTTGGTACTCATGGAGGATTTTAATTACAGTTCCCACATGTCTGCAGGGAAATGCACAATGCTAAACAGCAGCCAGCCGGGACTTTCTCAAAGAGCTTCAATACCATTTTCTGATTCAAAGCCCTGGAGAGAAGTGTTAGGCTGATAGCTCAGTAAACCAGTGATGGGATATGGAGCCTTTCACCTCGAGGTCGCCTTCTAGTGACCCATGGTTATTACCATCTGATTGCTGTTGCCTGTGTGAAATGAGGTGAGGAGCTGGGACCCGTTCCTCACGGCCAAGTGCCTCTATTGCACAAAACTCACCGATGCAATTGGTGCTAATTGGCCCCCCTGGTTGCCAGCTTCTGTCGAAGGATGGGGCACCCCGGCTTCCAGCTCCTTTCCAAGGGCCGTTCCCTTGGAGGCAGCAGCCCAGTGCCCCCAGGGCTGAAGCTTGCATGTTTGGATGGGCTGGAGCTCTGTAAGGAAAGGCTCTCTGGGAGGAGAGTGATTCCTCAGCACAGGAAAGGATTAGAAAGGGCTGTCTCCTTTAAGAAACGGAGAAGCCCCCCTCTCTGCAGGCTCTCCCAGCTGACGTACAATGGCATGCTACCTCCTCGAATGCACAGAAATGATAATCAGAGGTTCAGCAAACAGGAAAGAGAGCTGCTGCTCCCTGCCTTCCAGCCCCCCATCGTATGACTCCTGTCACACGAGATGAGGTGGCAGATGGGTCTTCAGGGCCGAATTGGCTTTTTTAACCCCTTCCTTCCCCTCCCAGCCTGCTCCCAGGGGGGTATGTAGGGGGGACCAGCAAAGGAGAAAGCCCTGGTTCAGGAAGCTAGTTTGGCCATGGTGAGGACTCCAAGCTGTCTGCATGGAGGGCCATGCTGTACCATGTCAGCATCACAGTGTTACACCACTTGCTGAGGTATTTGGATCCATCCCATCTCAGTCAGCAGCTCTTACAGGCTCCCACGTCCAGGCAGGGGAGATACATCCAAAAGGGAAATGGGAATCGGCACATCACAGAGGGATGGAAAAAAACAGGATGAAAGCACCTTCCTGTCCAGGGGCTCCATCTGCTTTACTTTATGTTCATCATTTACACAGGTTGGCATGGAAAACCTCCCTCTCTCCCCCTACACCTCAGCAGCAGCTGCCAGCATTTGCTTAGCCAAGAAACTCAACTGGTCCAACCCCAACAGGGTAATGCCACCCTTGGTGCAGGGCACAGCCTGTCTCAGGGTTTTTTGCCACCCATTTTCTTCCAGGATCTGAACTACAGCATCGTGAAGAATGGTTGCAGGAGAATGCACCTACCTGGTACCTTCCTGGTTTTGGTGGCTTCTTTTTTCCAGCTGTGACATATGCTGTCAAAAAGAAAGAGCCTAGAAAATCCAAGCAGAGCTCTGCTACTGATTACATTGCTTCAGCCCGATCCCATTACCCCTGGTCTACAGGGACCTGGAGTTATGCCACAGTTTATTACCAGGCATTATTAACATTAGAAACAATAGTTCCTGGCACAAAGGTTAAGGGGAAACTGGGGCATCTTCAATGAATTCTGCAGCATTTCCAGCATTCTTTAGGACTGCAGTATTGTTGTTCCGTTGTGTAATATTTATTATGTGCGTACTGCTTGAACTCCATCCCTTTGGCACGTTTTAAAAGGCCACACCATGCAAAGGGACATGTAAAGGAGGAGGCCATGTGTGCTCTGTTAACGCAACCAGTGCTTTGCTCCTGGAGATGTGTTCAGTATATCACTGTAAGTCATAGTTTTGCAATGCTACTGCCACCCAGAACTACACAGCTTTACTGTGGCCTTTGCACCTGCTTTGCAGCCTCCCCACTAGCCTAGTCCTCATCCCTCAGCTCTGCCCTGTGCCTTGCTCCTGCCCTGCTGTGCCCTTCTTCCAGCTCTGCCAAAGCCCTTTTCTCTCCATTTCTATAGTTTTATTAAATTTTAAATTATTAATCTTTACTAAATTAATACACTGCAATGGCTCTGTCTCTTGTGCCATCTTTCACAAGAAATACCCTGCAGACACAAAAAAAAAATATCCACGGCAAGTGTCTGCTTAGAAGTAGAAACTCAGTAGCACAGGGTAGAATGTCCACAACATTTGAAGGGCTGCATGCTGCATTGTAGTTTCCTATCCTACGTTTCTGTGAGCATGCAGTTAATCATCATGCCCTCTGTGGGAAACAGCAGTCACCCAGCTCCATCTAAATGTTGAAATAAGGAGAAGCTGAGGCCCTGGTTTCTAATGGAGAAAAGTTCAGAGTGCAGCAGGCAAAGTTTTCTGCTTAACTGTGTTTGACAGCCTGCTGGCAGGCTGCCCCCGCTGCCTCCCACCAGGAAAGGGCTTTCTTGCTCACCCACCCATCACTTTTCCTTTCTACACCTAATGCTGTCATGAGATGCTGTAGACTGAAAAGCTGTTCTAGTCTGGGCAAGAGGGACCAGCAAAACTTTACTATGATCCAGAACTCAATGGAAGTGTCTGAACATACAAGATGTCTAAGTGCTTTCCTCCTCCATGCTCAGCTTCCCAGAGGTCAACATGTAGAATTTAGGAAGCAAAGGCCACTCTTCATCCTTAGAAAGTTCCTAGATCTAAGCCAGTACAATCCTGACACAGTGAGCAATGCTCTTGAGTTAACAGCCATGGGTTTTCCAGAACCCCACCCAACCATCCATGTAACTTGCCAGTGGCATTCCTTCCCTCATAAAAACAGACACTGCCAGTGCTCCAAATTCCAGAAAAGATCTATGGATTATGGAGTCTCACTGGAGCCACCTGACCTCTGCAGAAATCTCCATGGACCTCCATGGCCACTGGACTGTGCTCTGAATGAGCTGGAATTGTGTGCTTAAGGAAAATACGGTGTTCCATCTGTCCTTCCCCCCTTGCGTTTGGGAAAGAGCTTATCTGAGTTAATGAAATCTGCAGACAGCAGCTCCAGATTCATGTAAGGTTTTCAGTCCATTTTCTGCTCATGAAGTGACAACTGCAAGTCCCTGTCAGACCATGCTGTGCCTCAAGTCAGGGCTGGAGTCAGGCTTGGCTATTCCAGCTGCAGGGCAGGAGGTCAGGCTGGACGGCAGCTTGGGCAGCACGGAGCCGGGGGTGTCAGATGGAGACCCAGGGCTCACAAGAGAAGCGAAGTGCACTGGGCACAGCCTGTGGCCTTGCAGACTTGCAGGAGAGGGGAAGGCGCAGAGGCTTTCCCCTGAGTGACAGTCTGGTTGGTGATGATGCTGGAACAGCCCGAGCCATGCAGCAGCTATTACTCGCTGACGACAAAAAGATGCACTAAAACAGATGTGCCGAGACCCAGGCTGTATGGACATAGATCACTCTGTAGATTTGAACTTACCGGCGACACTCGCTGTGTCCCGCCCTCCTCCCCATCCTGCTGTACACGTGTTTCAAAAGACAATTACATTTGTATTTTACAAA
This sequence comes from Pezoporus occidentalis, assembly GCF_034315485.1. Classification (NCBI taxonomy): domain Eukaryota; kingdom Metazoa; phylum Chordata; class Aves; order Psittaciformes; family Psittacidae; genus Pezoporus; species Pezoporus occidentalis. The sequence continues at coordinate 4,485,427 of NW_026915376.1, forward strand.
ACACACTGCTTATAAGAGAGGAAGCCACCATGCTCCCTGCCCCCACTCCTCCGGGCCCCCATTAAGTCTGTTTGCCTGTGATTTCTTCCAACTGCCAGAGCCAGTCTGCTAGCAGTTAAGTTAAACAGAGCTTGTCCTGTAATAACCCCATTCAAGCTGCTAATTGGTACCAGCACCTACTCCCTGCCTTCTCCTTGCCGAGCAGGGCTTGGCTCTGCAGCACTCCTGTCAGGTCAGTGAGAGAAGGGATGTCACCTGCGGGCCTTTGCTCTGGGATGGGGACTTTCTGGCCAGGTGATAGTGGCTGGAAGAGGCAAGCAAGGTCATGAAGGAGCTTTGCCAGAGAAAGCAATGACCACGTCCCTGGATGTGCTCTCTTCCCCACTGCTGTAATTGAAGACAGCAGTTACTCTGTCTCATCTGGCCACAAAGTCGTCCTAATCCTCTTCTGGTGACATCACAGAGCACTGCTGTTGAAACAATGATGACATCCCAGCATTGCAACAGCAACAGATGGCTTCCCAGGGAGAAGCAGGCAAGGTACCACGAGAGCTGGACACACATATACAGTGTTGTTTGAACATTAGAACCTTGCAAGGTCCCATGAGGTGCCCAGCTCCCCAGAGATGCAACTATCACTGCTACCAAAATGTCTCAGGGTTATTTAGTAACACATGGCCCAGGAACACTTCAAGTTAAGCAGCAGGTGAAAAATAAAGATCCTGGGAAGGACTGCATTCACAGCACTGCCCAATCCTTTGGAGAACCCAGATGACAGGGCAGTTTCCACAGCCAAAGTCAGAGAAGGTTTGTTGTTTGCTGCTCATAGTGCCTAGATTCAAATCCTTTAGATGACCTGTTAGAGAATTATATGTTTCACTTCCATGAGAAACTATTCTACTACTCGAGATACTTTTAGACATCACATTTCAGTCCCCTGCACAAAATAAACAGGGTGATTTTTGCAGTCATTTGCCTCTCAAAGAACGTACTTGCTCATCTGCTCAGGAATCAGCTATACCCTCTATTTGTGCAGAGCTACCCCCACTAACACACACTGAATATCAAATATTTGCTGCCAAGTCTCAGGACAAACCAAAACACCAAAACAAAAACAGAGCTGATGGGATTTTTTGATTGATTAAATCGACAATGGGAAGGAGAGCAAAACTTCAGAGTAAGCGCAGCTCAAGGAAAAGAAGGTTGAATCTGACAGGCTGTTCCTTGGGAAATGCTAGTGCCACTCCTATAATTATTATTAGTCATTTGTTGTACACAGTTAACTCATTAATCCTCACAGGGTCCATGGGAGGTAAGACAATTATTACCCATTAAGGGAAAGCCCTGGTTGTCAATGATGCCTAATGTTTTGGCTTCAGGGAGGTTGCCAGAGAAAAGGATGCTCTGAACTGCTGGCAGGTAGAGTTCTGCTGAGGCAACAGCAGATCTTAGAAGTTCTTCTCATTTTGGCTGTATTCAGGGTCAAACTGGCCGCAGCTGCTGCTGCCCTGCAGTATGGAAGTGCTTCCAGTCACTGAAAGAATAATCTGTCCCTGTGTCCTTCTCTGAAGGCCTTTGACATGATCCTGAGGGAATGGACTGAAGGCCCCAGACACACACAGGAGTATGTCAGGCCTGATGCTGATCCCAGTAACTCCTGGGAATGAAAGGAGCACACAGAATCCTGCCACATCTTTGTGCTGGCTTCCCAGGGGAGCAACTGGAGGAGCATTCTCATGCACAGCAGCCCAGCACTGAGGGAGCCCTGCTCACTCCTTGGCCTCACAGAGCAGAGGAGGAAATTGGCATGCCTTTACCCACCAGCATTATTCAAAGGCTGGGCTTCCCTGGGCAGGTCTCACCCTGCACACATTTTGGGAGGAAAAAGAAATGTATCTGTTCACTGCCCAAGTGTGCTTATGCAGCCCCGTCTGCAAGAATAGTGTTTGGTGCTCACCAAGCCACTCTCATCCCCATTCGGTAGGGCTTCAAGCTTCCCTGGCTCATGGCTCCATGGTCGTGGAGCTATCCATGGTTTGTGCAACACACCCAGTTCTCATGGTCTCGGTCATTGCAAACATCTGACTTCATGCATGGTTCCTGCTCTGGCAATGTAGCGTCTAAATCATCCCGTACATGTCATGCAATTGTTCAGCTCGGACCAAGTGGCCCTGCTTTCTCCCAGCTCTGAAAGGATAATAATGATCCCTCTGTGATGCTTGGTGGTGTGGGGACACAGCCTGGGCTCTCTGAAGGAAACAGCATGCTCGTGAACATTGCTAGACATCAGGTAGGTCCCACCTGGGAGATGGTACTCCAAAGATGCCTATATTTTTGTATCACCGCGTTTGAGATGTGTGCTAGGATCCTCAGGAAGGACAGGCACCACAGCTGTGAAGAAGATAAATTGTTTCAATTACTTAACCAGCTTCTTCATTTAAGGAATTTTAGGAATGTCTGCTCAGGGGAGAAAGCTCAGAAATGGGAGATGCACCCTGGAGCTCTAGGGAGTGGAATTGAAACTTGATGACTTCAGGAGCTGGCAAAACCCTGCTGGTGTGAGAAACTGTTCAGAGGAGTCCCAGCCAGCTGCAGCATCTCCCCACAGAAGTAGCCAACAGCCTCTGTGGTTGGACCAGAGGGAAAACTGCAGCCTGGGCTGGCTGTGAAGCCCAAAGCTTTGGGGTCTGAGGAGGAGAAGCTGTACAACCAGCACTTTCCGTGTCTCTAAGCTAATGGAGTACTTTCAGGCTACCTTGATATGAAAGAGCAGTGAGAACTTGCAAGCCAAATGGTTCTCATTAGCAGTTAATTTTCCTGGTGTGAGGGATAAAAGCACAGAAAGAGCTAAAGCAGTTCCCAGAGTTTGGGTGCCAGAGTTTGGGTGGAGGGGAGGGGAATGACTACAGAGGATCACCCTTTCCCCAGGCAGTGACTCTGGAGCTTGGCATGACCCTGCAGTAGGGAAGGAGGAACTTCAAGCCCTGTGCTGAGCTTGGCAGTAAGCCTGAGAGTCTGCCCCCAACCAAAAAAAGGAGCTTAGAGATGGGGGTAGAGAAAGACCTGGCAAACTGAGAAGTGCTGGGGGAGAGGACTGCTCATTCAACATGTAGATGCCAGTAGGTTGTGTGCACAGCAGTGGGAGAGTGTTAACATGGGCTGGAGAGAGGAGATTTGAAACGAGCAAATTTGAAACCAGATGCCAGAGCATCTCTAGTGAGCAAGTCCCTGGCAGCTTGGGGGAAGACACTCCAAGGCTCTATGGATGATGGTGGTGTGGAATCCTCGACTGTACTGCACCTCTGTGCTGTTGTCCCAGGCTGAGTGTCTGGCACAGCATCTTCCAACCTTCAGGAGCTAAACAGGGTGAGACCTGGGTGACAAGGGCATGAATACACTGGCCATACTTTGAAAAGCTGCATGATTGAATACAACCAGCTGGGAAGTACTGGAAAAAAAGAATAGGAGCAACACTTGCACCCATTTTCTGGTATTTCAATAAGCCATCAAGTGGAGCTCTACTTGCAGGTCTCACATCATTCCTGTAAACTGTCAGCCTTTGGCAGGTAACAGTCTGATCATTTGGTGTTGAAGAACCAGCATTAAATGACAGTACTCCGGAGAATGGTCCCAGGGCTGAGGAGTGAGCTGATGAAGGACTGTGTCTTCCTCCCAGGAGCCAAATGGTGAAGTAGCAAAACTTCACTGCATCTCTTCTCTCCTGTGTTTGGAGCAGCTGTGAAACAACTGGCCATGCTGACTTTCCAAACAATAGTCCTCTGAAATATCTAAGAAGTGACTCTGTGTTCCTTGGTGCTCTTGCATCCAGCTGTTTGCATGCTTTAGGGTAGATCCACTGCTCTGGGACTCGAAGACTTTACTTTGCAAGTTTTATTCACTCTTTTGAACACTCTCATTTTTTGCAAAGCAAGGTGGCAGCCCCCAAGACGAGGGCTAGTCCTTCCAACCACAGCAGGCCAGCCCTGTTCAAGACCTGCTCGCAGCTGTGAACCATGGCACACTGTAAATCTGAGCGCTGGAGTGGGAGAACAGCTGGGTGGCCATCAGAGATGGATGGCGGGAGCTGTCAAGGACTGCTTGGCTTTCAATCAGTCCTAAGAGCTGGCAATGTTCAGCAGACGCTAATCCGTTCTGGCAATTCCCGGCAATCAGCTTCCTTCAACAGCTGAAGAAGGAAAAATGTTATTTGATCACAAACCTGAAGGAGCTGGCCTGAAACATTAAGTTGCTTCAAAGTATTAAAGAGGAAAGTAGGAGAGGGAAATATAAATACACACCAAATATTCACTCTACACAATTAAAAACTCCATTAGCTCATGCCCCATTTTCAGACAGACTATTTGCCTCTGGGTTTTCTTCTTTCTTAAGTTTGCAATTTTGCATGATTTAGAGGAGGGATTTTAGTCTCTTGAGATCACACAGGCAACCATCAAGATAGTCAGGCATGTGGTCTCACCACATGCTTGTGGCTCCTTCTCCTGGAGGCTCTACTGGCCTGTTAGAAGGCCTGTTAGATAGCTTCACATTTGTTTGCAACCTTCCCGTAAAGAGGGGATGGAGTATTGTTCCCTTCATACAGATGAGGAACCTGGGAGCCTCAGCTCATGCTGCAAAGCTGTGGCTGGCAACTGAATGCAGATCCAGCAATCCCAAATGCCCTCACTGTAAAAGTCTCATTGTGAAATCCTTTGTTTTAGCTGTCTCTTGAGTTGTGTGGCACTGTTTCTGGATTTGATGGACCACCCTAGAGCACATGTTATCTCCTCAACCCAAAAGCGAATCTATCATTTGATTAGCATCAGGGCATGAACCCTATTTAATTTGCTGGGGTCACAAAACTTCCCACAGAAATGCTTATCAGCTGTGGAGAAAATGATGCCCAGTTAAAATTGAATTCACAGTTAGGAAAAAAATCTCCTCTTGATGGCTGTATCATAGCTGTCTTAAGGTTAAGAGAAACGAGGGACTTACTGTGCTGCATACTTGGAATAGGAGTCCATCCCTGACTCAAAGATCTATTGCTTAGGCAGGGTCCCACTGGAGGAAGCACTCTCTGCTCCCTCTCTGTATGGTGTGAACAGAGGCACAAGTAAAGTGCTTTTCCCAATACTATGCTTCACATACAGCTGATTCAAGTGCAAACCTGAGAACTCCTGAGCCCCATTCCAGTGCCAAACATGCGGGACAGTCCTGTGTCTCTGATTTTATTCCGCTTTTAAATTGGAGCAAGCATGCAGCATAAGCTAGAAGAGCCCAGGGGAAACCCCTCACTCACAGGTAGCCACAACCATGTTCTGTAGATCCAGACACCAGTGTCATAAGAACATGTAGAAATGTTCTCTACCATCACAGCATTCTTCCCTGTCCTTGATCCTAAACATACAGTCTGACTTTTAATTAACAACATGTGTCCCAGAAGACTGGCAAGATGTGTCTGAATTTACCTCTATCTTAATTGCATCAGGAAGTTGCCTTCTGGGGCTGATCAGCTCTGAGCCTCTTGGCACGACTCATGCTAACAGAGCAAGGCTGCAGACAGCAGTTCCTCCCAGGTACTCCCTTGGGCTCTTACTCACCAGCCTCTGAGTAGCATGAGCTGCAGGCAGCGCCTCATGGGAGTACCAACGGGTTCCTGTGTGTGAGAATGGGATGCTGCACTGAGCCACCTCGGTGCTGGTGAGCAGAGGTTGTTACAAAGCTGATTTGGGTGCAGGGGGACAGGTGACAGTGGGAAAAGGTGACAGAAAAGATGAGAGTGTTATATGAGTAGCATCCACAGGTTTGAAGCTCAGATCGAATCTGCCATTGGGAAATCCAACTCTGTTACTTCAGATTATCTTGATTCCAGTTCAGTTCTCTGTGTGTGATGTACATAAATGTGAATGTGAGCACATGTACACACAGAGCAAAGCCAGCCAGCCACCTCTACGTCTGGCTTCCACCATGCTTGCTCCTGACTCTGCTGTGTCAGAGGCTGATGTGACCCTGCTGTTGAGGAGCCATGATTTGTCAGTGCGACCCATTTTGCCATCCCTCATTCCATCTGGGAATGCAAAAAGGGGAGCTGCAGGGCCGGGGTTAGAGCACATCCCTTACCCACCCACCCTCTTGCTCCAGGAGTCAAAATGGGCTCTACAGAAGCTTTGATTCACACCAGCCCTGCTCACCTCTCTGTTTTCTGGGCTTGCTGGGTTTCTTCTCCGTGCCTAATTTCCCTAGGCTCTCTCCGGGAGAGAGTCATGTCAGGCTCACTTCCTCTCATAAAGCAGATGTGAGATCTGGAACAACAGCTCCTGGAGAGCTGGGCTATGCCAGAGCCTGGCCCTGTGGTGGCCTCGATGTTGCAGGACACAGTGAGTTCAAAATGGCAGGGAGGTACTGCTGAAGAGTACATCTCCCTTGTTACACTGGCTGGCCTGAACCTGCTGACAGCTTAAATTTAGGAAGATTATGGTGGCTCTCTGCACACTGCATCTGCCTGTTGGTCTGGCTGAGCTATGAGCACATCCCTTTCACTCTACCTTCCCATGCCACAGCCTATTCAGGGTCACAGACTGCCTCTGCCACCATGAGAATAATGCACCCCTAAGCTGCCCTCTACCACTTGCCCTTTTCCTCTCCTTTTGCAGTCTGTATTGCGTCCCAGAGAAGCTCCCAAGGGCTGGCAGCCTGGCAGCAGCAGGATGACAGCATCTCTGCCTGCAGGAGCCTCAGGGGCAGAGGGTCATGTCCAGGGGCCTTCATCTCCTGTCCACGCCACAGGCAGGGGGGAGCAAGCACGTTGTTTTCTCAGCCATGGCCATCTAGAGTTTGATTCAGACACTTCCCACCACTGCAATGCAGCCTTTCAGAACCCAGATGTCTTAAGACATCTTTGTGGTGGATTTTGTGGGGTCTGGGGTGGGTATTGGGTTTTCCTGTTAGATCTGGGAGCTGTGTGGTTGCTGTCAAAACTGCCAACCGTATCTGACAGCCCCCCTTCCCTGCACACCTAAGCTAGGAGTAGTTATTTAGGGTTTGGGTTTTTTTTACCAGTTGCTCAGGGACCAAGAGAATGCCAGCGAAATAGGGCAGGGCTTGATGGAGAATGGATTTCTCTGGAGGGAAGAGGGAACCGCAGATGCCTGCCCTCCTATTCCTGTTTACCTTTGCTTTCAGGAGGTCAATTGAATTGTGGGCATAAACTTACATTGCGGTTTGCAAGCTGATACTCACCAGAAGAGTGCTCTGGCGTCACAGAGCATTTTGTGTTTCGGTTTCTTCTTTCCTAGCTCTTTTATGGCTTGGTAATAACTTGCAACACATGTATCACAGAAACATTATTTACACAACATTTTCACAGCATCACAATTAAAGCTATTGGCAGAATTCCCATGAAGATGTCCCTCACACGGCAAGGACCAACAACCTATTTCAAACTTGGACTTCCTTGGTTCTTTCTGTATTGTGCAGAAAAGAACAATAGCTTCAGGATTTCTTCATAAGTTCTGATCAAAAGATTCCCAGTCTTCAACTCGGTGTATGTATGTTGAGAAAGGTGCGGGTGGTGGGCACTTCGCTCAGTGTACATTCACTTGGCCGCTCTACACACTCAGTTACAGTCCCCCTTTCACGCCGTGCTTGACCACCCCGTGGAAATCACTGCCGCAGCATATCATGGAAAACATCTCAGTGGTTCCAACAATACCCAGGGCCATGAGAAGCCTCTCACTGTCATATATAATGGCCCAGCCAAAGCTCCATCTCTGGACACATCTGCAGTGCTAGCTGTCAGATGCTAAAAGGGCCTGCAAGGGAATAGATCCCTCTGTAAAGGCCCAGTATTTATGCTTTAATTGCTGTCAAAGCCAGGAGAATGAACTAGGTGGACTTTTGAGCTGACCAGTATAGCACTTAGTTCAAATTTACACTGGCTGGGAGTCAAGACTGGTTTCTAACATAGTGTGTTGTGCAATCTTCACTTTCATTTCCAGCGCTGTCTCCCAGAGGTTAGTGAGTTTGTATCTCGAGTGAAAGGGAGAGTGCTTTCTGACTGCAGTCACATTTGTATGGTCAGGCCTTCCCCAGGCCTGCTTCTGAGTTCTTACTCAGAGAGCTGCGTATGCTTACCGCCAGGAAAGAATGCTTAAATCCAGCTGACCTTAACAGATGTCTTGGAGTGAGGCTCTACCAGCTCTCTATCCATAATGTGTGATGGGTCTCTCCTGATTTCCTCATCCATTCTCTGGATTTTGTTTTGTCCACAGTTAAATGGGTACTGGGCTCTAACACAGCCTCTCTTAATCTCTCCCATCCTACCTGTTCAGTCCCAACACAGAACCAGAAAGCTGCTAACTTAGGCCCACAAGTCTGCTAGACTGACCTAGGAGAGAGGGGTCAGTGAACTCAAGTACTTTCCAGCAAGAAGTAATGGCATCTACCCTGTTTTTCAAATCTCCTTTATAAAGCCCTGAAGGCAAAGGCAGTGGCCAGTGGCCTTGATCAGACAGGACTGTCTGGGGCTGTTGGAATTTCTGTCCACCCATTGTCTGGACTCTGCTGCAAATCTGTACTGTCCCATTTGGTGGCAATTTTTCATTTTCAGCATCTTGAGATCCCTTGCATTATACAACACTCCCAAATTTCCCTGATCTGGAGCTTGACACACTCTCATGCGGGCACAATAATACTTACTCTTCATTCCACTTTCCTCCTTGGCAAGGCTGCCCCACCAGTCAGCAGTCCTTCTTTGCTCCCACGTGCTGGCTTCTTTAATGGTCCAGAGCGGAAGATGCACAATAATACAAGAAGGATGTGTAATGAGATAAGGATGATGTATAAAGAGATAAAAGTGATGCAAATGCCTGCTGGACAAGAAGGTACTTGAGGAAGCTTGGGGAGACACCTCTCAGTGGCTCAGCAAAGAGGGATCCCTGTTACAGGAGAAAACCCAGGATGATGAAAACAAATTAAGGCAGCCTGGAGCCCTTCTCTCACTCACGTGCTTTATGGGGCTCTAAGTGATCTGTAGCGATGCTGAGGGAGGAGGCTGGCACAGTGGACATGGTGTAAAAAGGCCTGGGAATACATACTGCCAGGGCTCCAATGCCTTTCTATCAGCCGGCATGCAGCCCCTGCCACAGTTCTGCTCATCCATCACATGGGAGATAACGCAGAGAGAGTGACTGTGGGCTATTTTCTTGTCTGGTAGGAATCTGGAAGTGTTGCGATGCATTGCCTCAGAAAGGAGAAAAGCAAGGGGGCCATCAGTATGAGTGTGCCAATGGTCTCACAGGGGACAGCTGGGAATACCTGCCCTTTCCCTCTTAACCACAAAAGCAGTGGAGGAAAAGAAGTTAAAGGGTGGGGAATTCCAGTGGAATAACACACATTTTAACACCAGCATCAGCTTAGCAGTACTCAGAAGGGGCCTGGGTAGCTGGAAGGCACAGGGCCATTGCAATTAGCAATAAGTGATGCAATTTTTCTTCCATGCTCATTGCTGCCTTCTGAGAGTTGGTCTGAGTAGTTCAGTGAGTTTCCCCCTCAGGGAACGGGGGGAGCACTGTCTGACTTAAGTTAGCTCCGTACCATCGGGCCAAATTCTGTAATTTTGAAGGCAGTCAGCAAGGCTCGGGAGCATTGTGAATAATGGCCACATGTGTCAGAAGGGGTACAAGTTATCCTGCTCCAAGGCCTGTCTTTGGCTGCTCATTAACTGAGCTGCTTAGCTGGAATGGATAGCCATGACAGAGGGTGAAGGGCAGAGATGTGCTTACTCCACAAGCACCCCCTCCGAGCCCTGACATATTTCCTAGGAGAACTGGTGCTGGCCGTTGTTGGACATGGGATGGAATGAGGTGCCTGGTGGGGTTTATCCCACATGCACATTTCCAATTCTCCCATTTCTTTTTCTTCCCCGATACTGAAAGCACAGTTGCAGGCTTCGTCTAGTACATCTGCCATGACCTTCTAGGCTTTACTGTCTTGCAGCACCTGAAGAGAAACCTGGAGACTCCTGCATTGAATTTACTCCACCAGCTCCAAACCTGGCTGTCATGGTGACAGTCTGGAGTACCAGCTGGGCCTTCAGGATGTAAGGAGAGGGTCTGGTTGTGCCCAAGTGATTTTAAAGAAAGGCACATATCTGCCTGCTCCAGAATCACTAAAGACTGTGCATTTAGCCAGCCGGATGGGGTCAACAGCTATAGGGACTGCTCAGGGTTGTCATACCACACCTATCTAGAACTCCAGCGAGACTGAAAGCTGGCACTTTGCTTTATTAATCAAGTACTATTTTCTTGTGGCTTTCTCTTAGCTGTAGTTATAGCCTGTCTAGTCATTAGTAGCTCCAGGGTGTCACACAGAGGGAGGACTGCTCATCACTCATCAAATGTTGGGCTTAATTTGTGTGTTTTCAGGTTTTATGCAATTTTTTATAGTGCAAACAGATATCATAAGATAAAAATCTCCATTACCTTTGTATGGTTTTTTCCCCCATTAAACTTGCGAAGCAAAACTACATGCAACTGGGTTTTTGGTCTATCAACTGCAAGAAGCCACATGAGATGGAACAGCCCAAAGCCAGGTAGCTTGATTACACAAAAAGCCAAAATACTCCAAGCTTGAAGTGTTGCACAGACTGTGAGTCTAACAAGCTGCAGAAATCTGTCTTCTTTTTCCATATACTCTCATTTACAGCTCAGACAATCTTTGTATGAAATTCCCTCCTCTCTCTTCTGGTGATCTGCCTGCCTTCAGTGCATGTTGTGTCTGCCAAAACACCTCAGAGTAGCATTCATGACTGGAAAGGGCAACAGGAGCTTCTGGGCTCCCCCTCAGGCATCAAAGAGGCGGTGGTGAGCCTGGCTGTCCAGGCACCATATCCAGCCTTTGCTGTTCACTAGACAGCCTAGAGGTAGGAAGAGGATTTGAAGTGGACTGGAGGGTATTGGAAGGGTAAGTATGGGAGGCACAGGAAGGGAGTTACAGCATTGCAATCCAGTCAGTGGAAGCTAGGCTTCAGTAACTCAGCTGCTCCCACAGGCTTAACTTGACTTACCCAAGCTCATGTCTCAGGGCAGCTGCTGCAGCTTTACAGGAGACCATGCTGGTGTTCCTCTTCCAATGAAAATACCCTCTGCTCTGCTTTGAAGTTGGAATTGAACAAATCTTCCAAATCCAAAGCTGCTTTATATTGCATCTAGCTCAGGCATCAGCAGAAATTTATCTGCACTGTTGAGTTACCGCGCCAGCAGCGAGAACTGAGGCAGCATCCAAAAGTGAGGTCTGATCTCTCTACCCACATCGCCAACTTGCACACCACCATAAAATGCTGCTGTGACACAACATACAGGGGAGCAAAAGAGACAGATCACTGCTCTGCCCAGGTGACAGGCACTATTCATGCAACATTGCTCTTTATAGGCTTTAACTGAGCCGCTCAGAGTCTTCTACAAACAAAGGGGACAAGGCAGATTCTGCCATGAAGGCCTCAGCATGTAAAGAGACAAAAGAGTGATGGGATCAGAGAGGAAACAAAAAGAAAGCTGCTTTTTTTTTTTCTTCAAGATCACAGAACAGGTCAGCAACATTAGGTAACACAGTGCTGAACTAAATACCCAAGTGCAGGTGCTTCTTATAGGACTCCTTCTGTAGATAATCTAGTCCACTTAAGCAGGTTTTGTTAAGAGAAATATTTAGGGAGACATTCACTGCTTTGATTCGAGCGCACAGGCACATCAAAAACAGTGCAGCTGGGTATCATTGAGGTGAAATAAGGAACTGACAGAGCAGAATGGGGCAGTCTGTCAAACTCATAAACCCCCTTTTTTGGGTCCTGTTTCTGGGAATAAAAGAAATATTTGTGTGACCACATAAACTGCTAAGCATTCTCTGATCGTTATGCTGTTAACTCCCTTCTGTACCAGACGGGAAGGGCCATTGGACCTTTTTCCAATCTGATTTTTGATAAGACTCTGTAAGACCCCTGTAAATCTTGTCAGAAAAGGTATTTGGCATTAAAAAAAAACTGCTTAGGTGAGGGAGCTGGAATGCAGGGTGGTGTTTTACGGAAAGAGCCTGCCCTTGCTTCCTGGAGCATTCAGTCCATGTACTACTACATTTGCCAAGGCAATTCCAGAAGAGATCACCCTTTTGCCCAGTTTCCAGAGCAAATGTCAATTAAAAAAAAAACACCAAACAACAAACCCTAAAACCCAAACCACGACCTTTTCTTCTATTTTTCATTCCACTAACATATTGAGCTGGAATATTGTGAAGGGATGCATGGATTTTTCTCTGGTTATTTGCAGAGTTGTTTCACATCAGGATTGTTGTTTCATCGATGGAAGTGTAAATCACAGCCAAGCCAGTAGGAAAGGTGAGACGGCTAAGATGGCAGGAGTCCATTGTTTCAAGCCATTTTCTCAGAAAGCTTTTCCTATTTCTTTTTCCCAGCATCTCAGAAGCTGTCTTTTCTATTCTTTTTTTTTTTTCCCCAAAACATAATTAACTTAATCAGATTTGTTTTTTTTTTCCTTAAAGGAAGGAGCCCAGAGATAGGCTGCAGCCCCTCCCAAGCGCCTTTCTGTCTGGGAGGAATTTGAGTCCCAAATATTGAATGTTCCAGTCTTGCATGCTGAAGGACAATATCAGTTGTGGTACAAGTGAAATGTTTTGGTGAATCACTGGACAGTGCCTGAGGCTGCTAACAATTTGGTCGTATCCTATTGTTACATTAGCAGCCTGAAACTTGTCCAGTGTAGAAAAATGTAATAAACTAATGTAGTGCAGACCTCCTCAGAGTAACAGAACACACCCTGAGCCTCCTTTTTAAGACCAACTGCATTATTTTTATAAACAAGTGGTCATAACCAGCCTTTATAAGGGTTCAGAATTTGCATCTGTGTAGAGAAACACTTAAGGAAAACTCACTGGGCTTTCCCTGTGCACACTTTATACCCAAGTCACTCAGCTGCCTAGGCTTTTCTGTGAGCAGGGGCATGCCCCATCAGATAGCACCGCTTTCATCGTTTCACTGCAAGGCTCTCCCCACTTCCCAGACGTGGATATTCCTGGGAAGGAGAAAGGCACCTTTGTGATTATTCAGGGGATCATGGTGGGATGTGGAGCTGTGCCTCCTGCTGAGCAGTGGGATCACAGCACCGGCTTCTCTAACATGAGAAAACAGCCACTCAGGCAATAGCCAGGTGGACTACACAAAGCGGTGCATAGCAAGCACACTTGTTCGAAAACCCAAAACCAGTGTTTATCATGAACTACACATGAAAGAGAAGCAAGTTTCTGGTTTAGAGTTTGCTGATGAAATGACCCAATATTAAACGAAAGAAACTGCCCTTTTCAGAAAGGCAGTGTCAGTGCGTGACAAATTTTTGGATGTTAAAGCCAATGAGGGCTATGTAGTTCATAACACAGACCAAAACACCTCCCCACAAAGCCAGGGCTCAGTTATATCCATACTTTACAGAATGTTGTCCTGTGTTGCCAGGTAAAATTAATTTAAATAAGGGAGAGGCACGGTTCATGTCTGCTCGAGGCTTTGATGCAATGCTGAAACTTGCACATACATAAAAAAATATAAGCTTACAGCAGAAAATGTGAAGCTGACACAGCAAGGTGCCTGCAGACTTGGCTCATGTGGCCAGTGGAAGCTGACCTTCAGTAAGAAGGACATCTGCAAAGGAGTAGAGGATAAGGAAAGGTTCAGTGGCACATGGGTGTCCTTTCATACATGGCTCATTCAGTCCATTTAGTCCATGTTGGCTGGTGTCACATCTCCCAAAGGCTTCAGGGCTCTTTCCTGCCCCAGGGTTTCAGAGTTGTTTCAGCTGCAGAGTCCACCTTCACCAGCCCACCATCAGCTGCAGTATCTGCGTCCCAATAAATCACTTCCAAAAGGATGGCAAGTCTCCATCAAACAGCTTCCCCTCTGGACTGACACAATGTCAAGTTTCCTATGCCTGTCACTCCCTACACATCCAGGGACCAACCTGCTGCAGCCAGAACAGGGGCTGCCCTAGCTGGGACCTGGGACAACCTCCACAGTGGGCATGAATGGGTGGTGGTTCAAGAGAAGGCAGTGAAAATACTGCGGTTCACACCACAGTGAGAGACCCTGCACTGTTACTGTTGAGCTCTGTCCCTCGCTTTACCTGCGTGCCTCCTCCTTTCTCATCTCACCATTTCTTCAACCTCCACCACAGCACAGGCCTCCCCAGCAGGCCTGTGCCCTCTCAAACAGCTCACATCAGCAGCATCCCAGCCACAGGCTGTGTTTTCTATTCTTTTACTTGTTCTATTAAAACACTCACAGTAACACATTCATTAAGAGGACAGAGCAAGTAGGAAACACAAGGTGGGGTGGAGTGAGTTGACCAGCTATTAATAACAGGTAGAATAAACAGACAATTGTGAATTATGGGCTGCTGCTTGGTATGGAGGGAGCACTTGCTACTGGGAGACCAGTCTATTTGTTTGCTGTTAAAATAAAAACTGTTTATAACGATGAACTCCAGGCTGACAGATCTGCTGCTTTCTGGGAAAACATTACCACTTAATGGACACTTGCAGGTGTTTTTCCTACCTGCTGTGCAGTACTTGCCCCGCTCCACATGCCAGAGGCAAGGCAGAACCTTCTGCACGCGGACTCCCCCTGCCACAAAGCCTTGGGATGTGCTGGCAGCCTGGCAGCAGATTAGCAGGATGGGTCACAGCACATTAGCTGAGCTTAGGGGAGGTTTAGGGCTTTTCACAGAAATGAAGGATTTGGGAACAGAAGGTGTGGGTAGATGAGGGGAGCACAGGGAAGGCTCTGTCCTCAGGGGAGCACAATCAAGGCACAAGCCCAAAGGCCCATCAAGGGAAGCATGACCAGCACCACGGATGAGCATTGCAAACATTTCTGAGCTGGGGGAAGAAAGGATGCCAAGACAGAGGCTTGTCCTGAGACGGCCACAGAGCCTTCATGGAAAGGTGTCCCGGGCAGCAGGGATGGTGCCTCTGAGCAGCCCTGCCAGAAGCCGCTGGAAGCTCTTCTAGGGCGCAGAGGCTCCAGTATTTCGTTTTCCCAGGAGGGCAGGTTGTTGCAGAAAGGAGGGGTTGCCCAGTATGGCTCTCATAGTGGTTGGCACCAGGTCGATGTGGGTGAACAGCAGACATGTTCCTGCAGACGCAGCAATGACTTCTCCTGGCCACAGGCCACCACTCAAAGACCATTGCCTGTGGCTGCTTTCATACAGACTAAACCCTGCCTTCCCCCAGGCGATAAAATGATGCAGGCTTCTTTGGGCCATGCAAACATCAAAGCCCGTTTTGAAGGTGATTGTGCTCACCACTGCCCTGGGACAGTCCCTGTGGGTGAGGTGTTTGGGCGAATGGTGTCTTTTTCTTCCTGAATGAAGAAACAGCAGGACTTCTCAGTCTGACTAATGCTCTGCTATACATCACCAGCAGCTGAATTTCAGCCATTGCTGCAGCTGAGCTCAGTACCTTGCTTTTATCTCCCAGAAAATCAGCCTGTCTGGACACAAAGCCGCTAAAAGATGGGGAGCCCCAGACCCCTCCCGCTCTGTTTCAATGTGTGCCAGCACCCCCCAAGCAATGTGCCTCATTTCTTATTTACATTTGCCTGGCTTTCAATTGCAATCCCTGCTGCTTGTTACACCTCTCTCTGCTAGATTAAAGAGCCCTAAAATGTCACCTTTTCAGTGTTATCATCTGCCCTCTGCTATTATTGCCTCGCAGTAAATAAAAGGGACTTCCCAGTCATTATTTTATACCCCACAATCACAGTGCTTTCTCAGATCAATTAGTTTTCACTCCTCTTATCTGCATTCAAGCCTCACCTCCCTTTCAGTGTTTCCATTGCCTACTCGGGGACCTTTCCTATGTCTCCTCTGACCTCTGGGAGAGGAGCCTAGCTGGCTCAAAAGGGGGGCCTGGTGAGAGGACATCCGATCTGCTTACACACCAGCCAACCTAATGCTGAACACAGCCAATGCTTTTGTGCATGTCTGAGCTCCTCACTGCACATCCTGGGAAGATAACATGATTGCTTGCTTGCCTGTAAAGTTACATCCCCTTTGGCACGATCAGCTTGTATAAGACATGTCAGTTTGCATGACTTGGTACTTATCTGTAAGGACTTTCATCTTCTACCTTGTGCTCGATTACCTTTCAATAGGATACTCTTAACTGAAACCATTTTATTTTGTACACTCTCCCTTTCCTTCATGGAGTACATAGAAACATCAGGGCAAAACCCCATCTGGAAACAACTGCAAAAACTAACTTGACTAGGGATGCTCATTGGATTTTCTTCCTCTCTGTTCTAAATCGGTATCTTTTTCATTTTGACAAGAACCCATGCAATTCCCCAGTCACTGCTTCATTATACATGGGAACCAGAAATTAATCTTAAAAGGGTCAGACCACTTTCGTTGCCCAGCTTGAGAAAAGTTTAAAATCTAAACTATCAAGAATACACATTAAAAGCCCCTCGGAAGCCATTGAAGGCTCGTTTGGACTACGTGCCAGCAAAATGTCTTTTAAGGGCTGGTAGGAAACTGAGTTTAGCTTTAAATATAGCTTTTCAACCCCCTGGTATGGATTTACAAAGTAGAAGCAGCATCACTATTCCCCAAAATATCCTAACCAGATCATGTCAGGAACGGAGCTTTACTACTTCACTTTGTTTCCTAGCTACCGACAATTTTTTTAGCTTAGTAGTAGAGATGAGCCGTGAAATTTGGCATCCAGGCTGTGACTCCATAAAAGCCTTTAAAAGATCTCATACATATATATACACATGTATAGATAGATCTGCAACAATTGCGGTTGCTGGCATAGTCACTCTTTTCAGCAGTGTTTCAATTACCAACCTGCATCCCGGATGCGCACTCATTCCTGTCCTGCAGCCCCCTCCACCCCAACCCCCCGGCTCTACCCTACACTGCTTTCCCACCCAGTCCCATATGCTGTTGGAGCACTCTCTCGTCTCTCCTCTCACCCTTCCAACTCTACCAGTCCCTTTGCATTCATCACATTAAAGAAAACATTTCATGGTCATCTCTTTTATCTCCTTCAGTGAACAGTTAATCAGAAAAAATGCTTTCATGTTGCTAAATCAGGGCCAGTGGGCAAAGCCAGGCTGACAAGAGACATTTTCCTCTGCCACTAACCTGGGCTAAATAGTATTAATTACAGAGGCTGGGCTTTGATTGCTGGAGTGTGGTGGGGCTGGCGAGAGCTCCC
This sequence comes from Pezoporus occidentalis, assembly GCF_034315485.1. NCBI lineage: Eukaryota > Metazoa > Chordata > Aves > Psittaciformes > Psittacidae > Pezoporus > Pezoporus occidentalis. The sequence goes on from NW_026915376.1 coordinate 4,502,701, forward strand.
TCCTCCCCTCTGCTCCCTCCCACCAGAGACCCAACTGCGCCTCCCTACCTGCCTGCCCTTTGCCACCATCCCCATTCCATGTCACAGCAAAACTGCAAGGCTTAGAGGTCCCCTAAGTGTTCATCTGGGCTGCTCAGGCAGCATCTCTTGGAGGGTTGGGTCCCTGGGATGGAGGTCAGGGACGGACCTCCCACCCCGCTGGGGGTTGGGGTATTTCTGCCCTTGTCTCCCCCCAAGGTGAGGGCCTGTCTGACCAAGGTGATGCTTTTTCCAGGGTAGGGACTGCTTCTTCCTACATGTTTCAGAAAACCCGAGGGCTGGGAGGCAACTCAAGAGCCATCACCCTGTTCAGTGTTTTTCAGCCTGTGGTGTGTGGGCCACAAGTGGTCTGTCAGATGTCTAAAGGACCACAAAATGACTGCAGACAATTTTAGGGGACAACACATCCATCCTCACCCATGCCAGAAGAGGAGCAAAGACAACAGGCAGTGGGAGTAGACGGCAATTTGAGGGCACTGTGCTACAACTCAGCCCTCCATGGGGAGATCTAAAGGTGTTTATTGTTCTTTTCAAAGAAAGAAAGTTCAAAAAACACCACCAGGCCAACCTAGCCCTGCAGAGATGAGCTGTCCCGATCTCTGCACATCTCTGTGGACATTATGAAGGAAGTGATGGGAGCTGGACATGCCTGGAAGGCTTCACTTGAGCCTGATGCTGTGCCCCTCTCTGTGTGGGCATTAGCATGCCCCAGGTCTTCCCGGTGGAGAGGGCAATAACCTCACATCACAACAGCAGCATCAGCAAACAGCGGGTTAGCAATTCTGCTGAACTGGCTTTCCACAAGTTACCAAAACATGCCAAATCCCGAAACACATGAATCACGGCTGAAACACGGCTGCAGAATGCCACTAACTGCTTTCCCCACTGCTCTCCGAGCTGGGCAGAAGCTTACGAAAGTGACCACAGGAGGGATGCGCGCAGCGGTCACTCTCTGTTTCAGACACCCTCCCTTGGGATGGGTGGCACAGCTGGGGGCCTGAGTCAAGCCGTGGTTTAAGCCAATTAAGGTGCCTGTTCCTGGTGACCCATGGGGATAAGTTTTGCTCTCTGCAGCTGGTGGGCAGCCTGGCGGGAGCACAGTGCCCAGGGCAACTGGTGCCTCCAGACTCACTACAAATCTCAGCTGGAGCAGCCAGGCAGGCCAGCTGTTTAAAATGCTTTTTTCTTTGTTTTGAGTGTTTGGTGCTGTATTTCAAGACCTGTTTCTCCAGCCAGCACACCGGTGTGGTTATAGCTGGTTATAGTTGCCTTTCCACCACATAAATACCCTTGGTGCAATTCCAGCTCCATGCCCTCTGCAAGTCAGGGTCCCGTTTCCATCCTATGATAACTGCAGACCCCAGGTCCTTCCTCCTCCAGTCTGCAGCTGGGTTCTACAAGCTCATCCTGCCTTCCAAGCCAATGTTTTGCTCTACCCTGCAAAAGCACACAGAGAAGCAGAAGGTAGATCTGCTCCATTTTGCCCCAGTCCACACTTTGACCTTTTATGTGCTTTTCACCAGGACACACGGATACATTCCTCCCAGACAGCAACAACAGATTGGAGTCTGCACCCAGGTAGATCAGCACAGGGCCTTGGAGGTCTGCTGGCACATTCTAACTGCTCTAGCCCTGTTTGTCCTGAACACCAAAGAACTGAAGAATTGGGACAACACCTAAGGTGCTCAGGGTCCAGAAACCAAAGTCAGCTAAAACTTGACATACCAGTAGCTTGCATAGATCCAGCAGCTCAAGGCAGGTTAACTCCAAGTTCTTTGGGAACAGGCCCCTCTGGACTATCTGGATCTCTAGGGCAAAAGACCACAGACTTGTCAATAGCTTAATTCACAGCTTCACATTGAATTCCAGCACTTAACAGGCTGAAATATGCAAGTAACCCAACCAGGCCATTGTTCCCATGCTATTCTTTTTGATATTCAGATGTATTTTAAGCTGACAGAGCTGTGTTTACAGAATACAGCACAGCAGTTACATGCGACACCCTAAAAGAGTTGTTAAGGAGGCAGAAAGTGGGATTTTATGGCTAGGAGGGCACTAAAGAATCTAGGGGATAAGCACATTCCCAACCAACATGCAGTAGTGAAGAAAGCTAAGGCTTGAGTTGCCATTACTGAGCTGAGAGTAATCAGACTTTTGACACAAGTGACACTTCAGAGCCCTTGTTGCAGCATACTTCAGACCACAAACAATGCAGTTACATTTTTCTGTATTAGCTTCAAATATTTAGGGTTCTCTTCATTGCCAGAAAGATGCAAAAGATCTCTTCTTTTTTTCTTTTCTTTTTTTACAGTAAAAATGCAGACGATAAGAATGGGCAGCCTGGATCAAATTAAGCTTCCATCTAGACCAATGTTTTCTGGTGGGCTGGTTTTGGTGGCTTCTGAGAGAAAGGCAAGAAGCTTTGCAGCAGTGGGATACTGTGCTTTGCCAAAAGAGTTTCTCCTTTAGAAGTTGTCTCTCTTGCTTAGAAGTTGTCTTCTGCCCTGAGGCAGGATGGTTTATGTCCAAAGCTACTTGATTTGACTTTGTTCTTTGTTTGTTTTCAGCTCTTCAGGCTGTCACTGTGAATAATGGGTCTTTGGTGCTGGAACACAATTCTCAGACAAATATTGGCTTCCCTGGTAAGTTCCAGGGCTGCTGAATTGCAGAATAAATCCTACCTCCATTGAGTGGGTGGCTGGTGTCTTTGGGGAAGGTACAGGGTGCTGCTATGGCTCCTCCCTGGCAGTCCACAGGAGGACATAATTCCTTGCTGAAGAGCTGCCTGTGGAGGGCCAGGCCATCCTCCAGCCTGAGCAATGAGCTGGGCCTGCACGAAGCTCTCCTGAGTTCCACACTTGGGTATCTGCTGCCACATGGTGGCATCCACTCTCTCTTCCTGGCTTTAGGAATCTCTCCTTGGCTTCCAAGAGGTAGCACGTGTGGGAAGAGCACTTCTGAGCTCTGTATTGCAACTACCCACCAAGTTTCCAGGGACCAGCTCTGGAGCTGCTAGGGGCTTTCCCAAGAGCATTATTTCTTGCTCTGATCTACACAAAAGCATCAAGGATGTTGGCAAAAATCCTGAGAGGATCTTAGATGCTTTGGGGTCAGTGGGTAGAACCTATAAATGAAAGTCCTTTACCAAACCTGATGGCATTAGAGGTATTTTTACAAAGCAGACCAAAGTCTGCATCTGTCTGCTCTCATTTCTGCTCTGCAGCAGTTACAAGGGCAGCACCAGGCAGGAAAGGGAACTGCTGAGATCATTCCTGTTCCTGACAGAGACTGAAAAGCAGAAAGTCAATTGTCACAAGAGCTGGTGGAGAGCATCAGTCTCTGGCTGTGTGCAGCGCTGTGAGTTTTCAACACTGTAGCTCACTTCTTGAGGCCACAGGTTGCTTTGTCCTGGGTAAGGCAGCCATGAGCTGCTCAGAGAGAAAGCATTTACAAGGCAGCAGCTCAAAACAAGGCTTGGTGCTCCCTTCCAGAAGGGTGGTGGCACCTGTGGGTGGAAAACCCATGGGAAGTGCCCTGGGGACACCTTTGAGACTGCGAGGCAGCATGCTCAGAGCCTGCTGTTCCCACCATGCTGCTGTGCACAGTGACGGAGATGGCAGCTTTAGCCAGCAGGCTTGCGCGGCTGGGAAAGGCAAGGAGCCATTCAGCTGAACAGGGAGGGTGGCAGAGCAGTGGGTCACCGAGGTAGGGTCACTTGGTTTGCAGAGGAATGTGGGGAACCTGCCCCAAACCAACAATTCCCTGTCTGGAGTCTGGGGACTCCAGAGTGATGTCTGGAGTTGATGGCATTCCTGCTCTCCACAAAGTTCAAGTCCACCCAGGAGCAGCTCCTGGATGCAGGAAAAATACAAATTCTGCAAGGGTGGAGACTTACCATGGACCTTCTTCTCATCCCATCACAGCCCATGCCCAGGGGTAAAAGCTGCATCTCTTTCCTGTTCCAGCTTCACCTCCACTGCAGTCCTCTGGCAGTGAGAATAATGTTGGGTCCAGCTAAGGTCCAGCTGTGGGGAGGAACACAGGATAGGCACTGGGAGCACTAAAGCCTGAGAATAAGGATGGGGTGGTGTGATCCCCAAGGAGGGAGAGTGACTGTCCAGGAAGCAGAATGGGGAGGGGGAAAGGAATAAGGGTGCTGTGGGCAACATATTAGGAAACTCTGTGCCATGGTGACATCTCTGTCTTGGTAGGACATTGCTGCCCAAAAGCATTTAGTACTGAGGCTTGCAGAGCAGGGATTGGAGAGAGCATCTCGCCAGTGGGCCAAAGGGACATCTTCATGACATGCCAGAGAGTTGCCCCATCTCCTGCCTCTGCTGAGCCTCAGCTGCCTGAGCTGTAAGGGAGGAAAGCGTGGCCAAAGAGGGCAATTTTGTACATGTTGGGACAAAATAAGCAACAAAGCTGTTGCAGTCCCAGGCACTGTCATTCCCCATGGTTTGGTGTCCTGTGGCAGTATGTGCAGGCAGGAGGCAGGCTTTGAGATCATCAGTATCCAGCTGCTGAGCGTGCAAGCCTCCAGCCTGTGTGGCTGTGAGCAAGCCCACTCATTCATCTGTGCCTCTCTTCCTCTCCTAATGGAGACTGGCTAGCCCTCTGCCCCAGATCCTCTCTCCCTGCTGCTGCTCTCTGCCCTTGCTTGCTACATCTTGTTTCATGGAAAAAGATTCACAGTGTGGGGCAGAGGCCACATCTGTGCCCTGGAGGGTCCTGCTCTGCCTGGGAGACCTCAGATATCGAGGTACAATTAAGAGCAGTGGAAGGTATGGAGAAGTGCTAGGGTTGATTATATGGGCCGCAGCAGAGGCTCTGGGTGAACACATCAAAGGAGGTCTCCCTTTCATCTCAGTGCTCCAAGCGGACGGCTCTGAAGCATCTCTTCCAAGGACAATATGGGGGAGAACTCTAATAACCTTACAGTGTGGAGCCCTGCCAGCGCTCCCAGCGGCCGCTCCGGCGGCGGCTAAAGGGGCGCCTTCTCCGCTTCCACCCTAATTGCCCTTAATTGGCTCCTGCCTGCTGGCAGCAGAAAGGAGAGGGCTCTCCAAGGATCACTGCTCCGGAGAGACAACCTCTGGAGCAGGACTGCCCTGCCCCACCGCCCTCCCGCTTTCCCCCGCCCAAAAGAGCAATACAATAAAACCTTCTGAAGTACGAGGCTTTGCTGTCTGTGCGTGACTTTTTCTTTCCGGACCCTACTCCCCGCTTCCTCGGAGGAGACTTTGCCACGCAGCTGGGGAAAGGGAGCGGTGCAGGGTCTTTGTCCTGAGCCTGGAGGGGTGTGTGTATGGTGGCGCTGGGCAGAGGGGGATATAAGTGTTGTCCCTTCACATAGCACTGAGGCTGCCTTGCCCAAGAGTGTGTGTCAGTGCTGCTCTGCTGCTTGCCCAGACTGCCTGGGAAGGCGACCAGAGCTTTGAGAACCATGCAGAACCAGCATCCCGGGGGATTCAGCTCACAAAATCACTTTTTCAAGGGAGAGGTGCTGCTATCCCAGGGCAGCCAAGCGGGAATGGAGCTCTATCCCAGTGTGGTGTCCTGGCTATGGCTTGCAGGGAGAGCTTCTCTTTGCCCCAGCTGCTTGTCCCAGCACTAGGTGAGGTCACATGGAGCAGAGGGTCCCCACTGCCCCCCTTCCCTGGGCAGGGCTCTCCAGGACATGCTGGCTCTCAGTGCGTCTGGCTCCGGTTTCCTGGGGCAGACCTCCCTGTGCTTTCCCCTCTCTGCTTGACACCTGCACCAGCCGCTCCCTCGTGTCAACAGGAGGGTGGGAAACGGCAACGCAAAAAGCACCTTGTAGCCCATCCAGGCTGCCTCCCTGTAGCCCCTACCCCACTGCCTCCCTGCTCCAGGCCAGGACAAACCCTTGCTGCTGCAGCAAAACAGAGCCAAGCATCTTCCCAGTCCCTCGTGGTTACCCGCATCCCGGCCAGGGCCAGCCTCCACAGGCCGTGGGCATCCATGTGAGCAACACGCTGAGCGGCGAGCTGGCAGGGGCACGGCAAGGCAAACACAACACAAATCCAATTCTGATGGAGGGAGCTGCGATGTCTTTCCCACTGAGGTTATTTTTAAACTGTTTATCAAAGGCCTGCTGCTCTTGGCAGCGGGGTGGTGGGCTATTTTCGGACGCCTGCTTCACCTCTCCACGGATATGGGCTGGCATAGGCTCATCCCTTCTCTTGCCTGGCACCCTCAGACCTCCAGCGGTCTCTGAGGTTTGCCCCACTAAGGTCACCGCTGTATGCTCACCCACATGCAGGGGGACCTCCTAAGCAGGAGCTACAGCCTCATAATTAGCACTTAATAGCAAAACTCCTCTCATTCTTTCCTGCTATGGGTGGTGACACAGCTGCTTGGGTGTGGGTAAAATGCACACTTTTGCCTGCCATTGTACTTCATGATGGTGACATTTGTCCTGGCCTAAGCCTGGCACTCTGGAGCTTTGCATTCAGGTGATGTCTCTGTCACTGCTTTTGCATTTGCTGCTGTCATGTCACTTTGGTTGTCTAGAAGAGCAAGGCCATATTTCCATGCTCCACTGGGTTGCTGGGACAAGTAATTGGAGCAGGCTCACTGAAAACTCAGTGTTGTCCTCAGAGAGCCTCTTCTCTGTGTATGGGTGAAGGACATGACAAGCTTCACTGAGGTGGGACATTGGGAAAGGTGGTCTGATAAGGTGGGGCTCAAAGCAAGTGCAGGGAGATGATGGAGGTGCATGGCAGCACTGCAGCTGTGTGTTGGAGTCAGTGAAAATGCAGACTAAAATGGCAACATGAAGCAAGCCATCAGGCTTTGAGGTTAATAATAAGCTGCCTGAGTCTTGACCATGTAGAAGAAAATCAGTCCTTAAAAGCTCACTGGCATAATACTTGGCCCTGACTTAGTTGTCCACAGGAGATCAAACAAATTACTGGCCTCATTACCAGCCCTCAGCCAGAAGCATGGTTTGAGATACTCCTGGGCTCACATAAAGAAATCAGTATTGTCCACACTGTCCTTCCAGTACCAGGGGAACAGTCTTGGAGAAGTTTCCCAAGAACATCAACAAATCCAGGGATTTCCTTTTGCTGACAAAGCACAGATCTTCTGCTGAAGGAAGATTTCCTACATTCAAATATGATTTCAGAGAGCCAAATGTATGTGCAGGCCAGGAGCATCTCTGCAGGAATGAAGACAGAAGAAAGCCAGTGCTGGCATGTGCAAGAGGATGGACATGTCTTTGCTTACAGAAAGGGGCTGGATGAAAGGTAAAAAACACTTAACCTTCAGTGTCAGGGGTGGTTAGGTACCCTACAATTGTACTCTCCAGCCCTGAGAGTTAAGGGGCTCTCCTAAATGAGAGACTGGTAGGAATTCAAAAGCCCCATTGGCACAGACACAGGAGAAAATGAGGGGGAGCCCATTGTCACTTGTGACAACAACCACCCAGTCACCCCTGTGGCCTCAGTGGTCACCATCTCCATGGACAAGACAGTCAGAGGGGACTGATAATGCTGGGGGCAGCAGATCAACAGCAGAGCTCAGGGGGGAAATCCTTGGGGTAAAGAACCGAGATAAACACCAAAGGAGAAACAGGGGTGAGGGATGGGAAATGCACCTCCATGTTGTGGACACGCAGCTATACCCAGCAGCACCCACAAGTGCCGGTGCGTGCCAGCACAAGGCAGCGTGCCTGGGGAAAGAGTCAGTCAGATTTCTAAGCAAGTTAGGAATAAAATGGGCAGGGTCACTAACGAGCTCCTGCAGACACACACCAGGGGAGGTGACCGCAGAGTGCTGCTGGCTGCAGGAGCCAGGGCCAGGGCAAACCTGCTGGGGAGGGCACGCTCGTGGTGTGAGTCCTTTGGGCACATGGAGGCTGCTGGCACACGGGAGCGCTGCTGGCGTGAGGTCTCGCTCAGGCGAGTTGCCCCGTGACATCTGTGGGCATGTGGATATGAGCAGACATTCCCGTGGTGAGTAAAGTTAGTGCCATGTGGCACAGGCAGGAAGGCACGTTCGCCATGAGAGGGTCCAGAGGAAAAACCATGCCCTTGGCCCTTCCTCTTACTAACTAGGGCAGTGACAATGAGAACCTGGAGCCTGCCTGGAATAGGGATGAGTTCAGTGTTCCCAGAGAACTCAAGAGGACAGACTTTTGGGAAGAGGAAAAAAAAAGAAGGGGGGTGGGGGTGGGTGGGGAAGTGAGAAAAAAAAGAAATACAGCATCAGAAGTGCTGTTGCTGTGAGCAGGATTCACAGGTTAATGAAAGCAAAATGCATCCTGTCACTCTACAGATGCCCCCCACGTGTGGAGTCAGAGCCCACCTGGTTGCTTTCTGACCTTGGTCACCTACCAAAGAGAGATGGAGAGAGATGTATTGAAGGGTTTTGCGCAGCGCTATGGCCAAGAGTCTGCCAGAGGACCTTGGCCTTTCAGGGGGCTTGACAATACAGAGGTCGGTTTCCCAGGTATCAGTGCAAAGACTTCAGGATGGAAAAGCCCTGGGTTAGAAAGCTGTCAGAGAAAGGACTTGGTGAAGCTAGAAAAGAGACAAGGATGTGAAGGAACGGTGGGGACATGGACATCATCTTGGGCATCACAGGGATGTTAACAAACATGAGAGCAAGCAACCCCTGTACACTGCTAATGTCCAGAAGGGTCCTGGTGTCTCCCTGCTTACCCTCCACCATCCTTTCAGCTGTCACCAGCAGACAACATATAGGCCCTGCAAGCACTGTCAACTGTTTCTGCCACTGTTCTGACGAAGGTCCTTGTCACCAGGCACTGCCGTGTTTTTTACCACCTCTTTCAGGCTCACCACCTACCCCAAAGCCTGAGCCAGGCCACCCAGCCCTGCGTGTCACAGCAGCACCCTGAGGAGACACAGGTGAGGAGGGGAAGTGATGGTTTAGCCCATGTTGGGAGAGGTCCAGGGTTGCAGCCCCACCTGCCAGCAGTACCCCTCTGCTTTGGGCAGCGGAAGCAGGGACCAAGACACAATCCCAGGCACAGCAGCTGCTCAGAGAGCACTGCTTCCCCATGGAGGACATGCTTCCAGCTTGGCACCAGTACTGTCCGCTCCTCCTTTGTGGCATGAAACAAAGAGCAGAGAGAGGGAAGGAAGTGACTTCTCTGGAAGCAGTTGAGGCAGTGGGATGAGCACCCATCTCTTTCCGGACAGGCAGAGCAGTGATGCCCCCAGCCCCTCTCCCATCCCCTCTTGCCTCACTGCTGGCATCCCCTCTCTCTCCCCCCACCTTGCCTTCTGCAACCGGGAGAGAGGAGAAAAAGAAGGGGGAAAAAAGGCAGCGAGAGAGAGAGGGAGGAAGCAGATCCAGGGCCCTGGCTGGCAGGAGGACAAGGAGCTCAGCAGGGGCGGCTGGCAGCCCGGGATGCGCGGCCGCTGCCAGGGCCTTCTGGGCTGCGGGCATGTACGTGCGGTCAGCAACGTGCGAGCCAGTGTGTGCCGGGGCCGGAGGCACGCGGAGCTGCCCAGGCTGGCAGCCGGCCTGCCCGTCAGCTGAGGCTCCCTGCACGCAGCCCCAGCAGCTGGCAGGCACGGGACGGGTGACGGGCGGCTGACGGCTCACCCCCCGAGCAGCACGTGGATGTGCCACCACGCACATCCCCAGCGGCCCTGCCGGCTGGGGCCATGCGGCGGATCACAAGCTCCCAAGCAGGCGGGTGTGCTGCTCTGTCACACCGCCCTGCCTGCCGGGCTCGACCTGGGAAAGAGACATCGTGACCCGCTCCGTCCCAGTCCCACCACCACACACCTCCTCCGGCTGGCTCGCAGGCGATGCCACGCTGGGGAGCACGCTGCTGCTGCTGCTCCCTTCTGCCACTGTCAGCAGTTTCTGAGCAGTTCCCAGGCCAGCACCACTCCGTGCCCTTGAGGAGCCTGCAGAGCACTGAGGCTCCCTCCCTCTGCTCAAACCCCTGCAGCCTCACTTGTGCTCCAGCACCGGGCTTTGGGAGCATCCTGCCCTGCTCCCTCTTCTCACCCACCAACTAAGGAGCAAAAACAAGTCACTCAAAAACGTCACCCCAAAAGCACCCAAAATTCATATTCCACACTCAGATACAATGTCCTCTGCATTCATAGCAAACTCACATGAAGGGAAGGGAAGGGAAGGGAAGGGAAGGGAAGGGAAGGGAAGGGAAGGGAAGGGAAGGGAAGGGAAGGGAAGGGAAAGATCAGACATAGTGCAGTATTCTTCAAGTGCACTTCTGTGCATTATGTCATGGGTCAGCTGGGAGTTAACCAAGTCTTAGTCGCCTTCTCCTCATCTCCTGGAAATGAATGAGGTTTCCAGCTGTTTTGGAGACTGGAGAGCAGTCTCCGGAGCCGGAGGTGTGCTGAACCCATGAGTCAGCAGCTGTCAGTAACAGTTACACACTCGTGGGTGACACGCTGGGATAGGAAAGTCCCTGTAACATCAGGCACCAGACAATTGGCACGTAGTAACTTGGCTACTCAAATCCAGCCTTGATGCAACTAGGAATATACTGGCACCACAACCAAGGTGTCCCTACATCCCAGAGAGCACGTACTGCTTCAGCCCCGCAGGGATAGTCTGCAGCAGCCTCCATGGGTCATGGCTCTCAGTTGCATTCCCTTGAAATCTGCACCTGCGTTTGCTCACTTTTGGGATATCCAAACCATTCCAACTGCTCCTCACAGTAAAGCAGACTCACTGAAACCCTCTAAGAAAGATATACTCGCTCTGCAGCAAACAAACACTGGGGAAGTGGCAGCACAAGGGGTTGTGAGGGGTGTCTGCTGCCTTTTCAGGGTACTGAGATGTCCCTGGGCAGCAGGTCACCTCCTTTGCTGGGTGTCACCTGCAGAACAGCCCGGCAGGGCACTGCCGCAGGGCCCCTGCTCTTTGCATGGGAAACATGGAAAAGGCTGTGTACAGGGAGAGGCGGATGTCACAGGGAGGCAGGAGCACCAGCTTTTGAACTCACACCAGTTGTGCTTGCAGATATTTTATTCATTTCTGTTATTCACTGTAGCAGGCCACCACCCAGCCTCTGGCTATGAGAGCAAAAGCGTTACAGAGCATTCAGTGTATAAGCAGGCCTGACATGCAACAACTGCTGCATGAAGGCAACACTTTTCATCTTCATGTCCTTACTGCAGGTTGCTAGCCCGGTCTCAGCCCCCCTGCTCTGCCTCTGCCCCTCACTGCTGCCCCGCAGCATGCCTGAAGGCCATTTAACACATAGCATACACAGCGGATTTGCTATCTATTCTCCCATTCCCAGAAAAATGTGAATTTTCTGGGGGGGTGGGAGTGGGGTGAGCCAAATAATAATGCAGGTTTCTTGAAGCAGATGAGTAATTACCCATCTATAAAATGGACAAAGCTAAGCTGGCAATGGGATGCCATCACATTCCCTTAAACAAAGGAGGCAAATGAGGCAGATCTAATCACATCCTTCATTCACCCCATCCTGCAAACTGCCTTTGCAGTGTTCAGCAAGGAAGGGTGAGCCTTTCATCCAGGTGGCCTGAGCTGAGCAGCTACGATGGGTAGAGACGAAAACAAAGTCCAAGCCTCTGGGTTCAAGCAACTCTAGAGAGCTCTCCAAATGTGGGGCTGTTCACTGCTGTGCTTCTAGCGAAAAGGCATCTTTGCCGATTGGCCAAGGTATGGCAAAGTCCAACAAAAACGTGTTGGACTTCATTTCAGACCACTGTGCACAGCACTGGGGTGACGTGACAGTGTCTTTGCCATCATGGGGCTAAATAAAGGCCCTTCTCCCCTGAAGAGCTCTGCCTATGCCAGGTTCTGGCTGGCTGCAGATAGCTTTCCAGCCCCAAGCCCAGCGCATCCCCTCACTTCTTTGCTCAAGCTGCTGAAGATGGGCATCACCAACATTTTCTTCCTCAGATTCTTCATTGTGAAGGGCATGACCAGGTGAGCTCAGAGCCTGTGCCAGCAGCAGCAGAGGAAGCACAAAGTTCCTACTCCCATTTATGAGAGCTTGTGGCACACAGGCAAAGCTGGCCACTGCAGAGACTTGTTTCTGGTGTCTATGGAGCAAATTCAGCAGGGCACTGCTGGGACAGGGAAGTGGGACTGTGGAGAACCTGCCTTCCATGTTCTCCAGGGCCTCTTTGTTTGACAGGTTTGTGTTTTCTGCCATTTGCAGAAGGAAAGGTGTGTGCTTACCCCAAGTGGATGTCAGAGGAGGTTCAGTTTTCCCTTTCTGCCTCTGGAAACCAGTCAGACACAGCTCTACTGGGAGCATTAAACCTGAAGGCAGGTGAGGGAACCTGGGTCTTGATGGCACAGAAAAGGAGATGCAAAGATGCCAAACTTGTCAGTCCAGCCAGGTGACGAGGGCAGATCCCCATCTGCTGTCAGCTATGGTGACTTCCCCTACACCAGCGGCCCTTTAGCAGGCACAGCCCGGCAGACCCAGTGCTGCTGGGAGGCTGCTGTTTGCCGTAGGAAATGGGAGCAGCAGCTTCTCTGACTGCATCTATGTGGAGAGCTCAGCCAGGGCATTGTGCTCTGGGCTTATCGCCTGCCCAGCCTTTTTCCTGCTCTCCGCAGGGGCCCGCAGCTCTCCCAGGGCATTCCCCACCCCAGACCCCTGGAACCCTCTGCCTGCACACCAGCAATGATGTCCCCTCAGTGCCTCACTCCAGGCAAAGGTGGGGACTGCTGAATCCCATAGCAGGGCAGCTGTGCTCCCACCCATGCTCCACCTGCTCCTCGATTTCCTACTAGCACTGATCCAAACAGCTAGGTGAGAGCTGCCTGTGGGAATAACAGAGGGTATTAGGCTGAGGCTACTTACTGGGGCTGTCTGTCCTAAAGCATTGGAAGCTTCTCCTGTGTCAGCCCCATGCTTGTCCCTCTGCTGCCAGTGTCAGGATGCTACACCTCTGAGTTTACTACTTCACCCCAGAGTCACAAGCACGGTGAGGATACCCACGTGTCTTCCCTGTCTCCTTCACCACAAGCAGCTCAGTGGTTGAGAGGAAGAAGAGGGGCCAGGAAATAGCAGAGGCAGCAGCTGGGATGAGTAGAAAGCAGGGATGAAAAGTTAAATGAGTGATGGGATCACACAGGGGAAGGGGCAGAAGGAAGGAGCCAAGGTAAGGGATAAACAGAAAGGACTGGAATTACAGGGGTCGTTTAAACCAAGAACTACCTGGGACAGAGACTCTCTCCATGGTTGCTCAGCCTCCAGGCCTGGATCCCAAATGAGCAACAAATTAATAGAAGTGAGAACTAAAACAGAGTTTAGAAGGGAGGTGAATGGGTGGGAATTACCAGCATTCGGAAAACAGAGACCTCCAGACCCAGAAAGGCAAACATAGAAAGAAGCTGGAAATGCAAAAGCAGCCAGGTCTCTGCACTGAAATCCATAACACAGGGAGGGAGCATGAAGTAAATGATGGAGCCAAGCTGGCACACTGGGAAACAGCCTGGCCCTGCCGTGTATTGCCAGTGCTGCTTCAGGGGAGCTTAGCACCGGAGCACTCCATTTGGGAAATGCTTCTCTGGAAATAGCCCACTTGGTAGTGAGATCATTCATTCTTCTCAGCTGGAAACCTGACCCTGCTGCCAAACTTATTTTCCAGACTAGAAGCTGATGTTTATGGAAAACTTTGGCCCCAAGGTGCAGAGAGATCCTGAGCTTGTCGGTGCCAGGGTTCAACACCTCGGCAGGCTGCACAGTGATCTCGGAAGTCTCTCTGGCCTTGTTGCAGCCTGGCTGGTGCCTAGGTTGGGGAAGAGGAGCACAGCCAGTGTGACGCTCCACGCACCATGACCAGCTCCCAGGCAGCCCATGGGCTGGCTAACCTCGGGTGTGCGTGGAGTGCTCATTGGATGGCCTTCAAACAGGTTTTACAGGGGCTAAAACCGGGCAATAAGTGGCAAGGGTATAAAAGGGCTCACATACCTGGTTTGATATTAGGCCTCCTGGCTGCCATTAAAGGGAGTTAATTCCTCCTGGCTCTCTGGCAGCAGGGGGGGACATGTTTCTGGAAGACTTTTCTGGCTCCAAGCATCACATGAATGAGTGGAGATGTCAAAAACTTTCAGTCATGGCTTTTGTCACGGAGTCATGACTCTGCCAAACCACCATCCGAATTCTGAGGTTTTGGGCGACTTCCACCACGCCATGCCGGGGCTGTGAGCCATTGTGTCGGCAGGGTACCCCCCCCCCCCCCCAGCTCTGCACTACCTGCCATGCACACTGCTTCGGCTGCTTTTCCATAACCAGCTGGCCCCAACCCAAAGAAAACAGCAGCAGCAAAGCCATGCCATTGCGAGCGTCTGCGGGAAAGCCAGGCCTGCCACAGGCAAGCAGCCTTCATGGAGCTCGAGGGGAGGCTGGGCACTCTCCAGGCCCTGTGCCTAATATTTGCCGTGACACCCAGATAATATTTGTGCGCGCCTGGCAGGTGCTCACCTCGCCTCGGCCGGGTGGTATTTGTGTGTGTGGTGAAGGCGTGAATTATGCCCTGTTTCAGGCACGCTCCACTCAGGCAGAGTGCTTGAGGGACAGCCAGGGCTGCAGGCATCTCCCCTGCCTCCAGCCTTGGTTGCAGACACTTCTGCAAAGCTCTGCCCTCCCTGCCTTGCCCTCTCTGCAAAAAGCACTGGTCAGGAGGGATTATGGCAACACCGTAAGCCTCCAGCCACTTTGTTGTCAGGCACCCCAGGGGAAGCAAGGGATGATGCTCCTGAGGATCTGAATTTGGAGTGTCAGGAGCACACCACCTGGGAGGCTGGAGGGAACTGAAATCCCAGGTGCCCGGATGGAAGGGTGGCCCACGGGGGCGAGAGTCCGTGCTCTGGCCAGCAGTGAATAACCATTATCCAGGCTGCCTACAAAGGCCGATGCCTGTGGGCAGACGTGATTGCAGGCACAGCCTCGGCTCCCGCGCTTGTGGGAACCGGCGGAAACCCTCCCGGTTTCCCTTGGGTTCAGCTCAGCTACGCGGGGAGATTTGCATTGGCAGCGGGGCGCCCGCCCCTTGCCCATATGCTGCCAGCGTCCTCCAGTGCCGGCAGCCTTTCCCCTCTGTGAACTTTTTGTCTCTCGTGTGAAAGGGGAATGTTTTTCAAAGGGATCATTTAAACATTGGCATCTTAATTAGAAGTGGGCAAATGGCACGAGGAGCGTACCTTTGGCTTGGAAGCACACCTTTGCCCATTGCTCCTCTCTTGCCTATAGGCACCCTAGCCTATAGGTCCAGTGTGTGCCTGTGCGTTGCCTGTGCAGGTGTCCAGCGAGCTCCTTGCTTTGTCGCAGAGCCGTGTCCTGCACTGAAGTGACTCTTTGTTACTACTGTAGCTCGGCACCAGGTCCCTGGGAACCTCAGTGGGCCAAGCCCCTTGATCCACCCTGGCAGCCTGGAGCATGCCCAGAGCATGCCCAAAGCCCCCCACTGCCCCCAGCCCAGCTGCGTGTTACGCACGGCTGGGTCAGTGCCCCCTTCATCCCCTATCCCAGCCTCCTGTGGCTCTCCCAGCCCTGGGACCCTGCCCCCTTCCTGCCCCCCTCGCCCCTGACCCTGCTGTCACCTATAGCTGTAGCAGCTATTCAGTCTATATCCATTTCTAAACGAAGAATCCTCTGTGAAGCAGCAGAAAAGCCCCGGTTGTACAATGCAAGGGGAGTGAAAAGGGAAGGCTGTTAACACCACTTGGAAAGGGGCCGGCATTTGACAACAAACACGGCCAAGTTTCAAGCTCCTCGCTAATTAGTCTATTAGCTATATGAGCAGAGAAAGCCTCTCACCATCCAGCGCCGCTCGGCTCTCGCTCTTCAGCCCTGTCACCTCAGGAATCCCCTGCCCCATCTCCGTGGCGCGGTGCTACGTAGGCATCACACCAGTGGCTGCCTGGCCATTCGCCTGCGCCTGGATGGGAGAGCCAGCCGGAGATGGTTCCTCGCCGCCGATTTTCTCTGAGGGACAAAAGCTGCTTAAAGAAAAGGGAGCCAAAGCCCCAGGTGCTGCTGGGATGCTGTGCTGCGGGAGGAGAGGGCACCCTGCAGTAACCCACAGACCCATGTGCCAGCGGGATGGATGTTCCCAGCCTGATGGGGATGGCAGAAGCCAAGGGAACAGCCCTATGGAAGAAGATGTTGGCAACAACCTGTCCCCCTGCAAAGCCCCACAGCTCCCAGCCATGCCTAAATGCCAGCGGAGCTAAGGAAGAGGCCACTCTCTGATGCACCTTCTAGCAGGGAGCAAGCAAAACCATTGCTGTTCCCCCCAGTGCACAAACCCACATGCCTCTGTACCCCCAGCCTTGTAGCACCTTTCTGGCAACCTGGCCAGCCAACCCAGCAGAAAGAGGCTCCCAGTGCTTCAGCAGCAGCTGGGGAAGCATCTGTCTGTCAGTCCACCCATCCTTCCATCCGTGCGTCCATCTGTCCAACCTAGGGAACGGGTTAAACAGTCCGTGCCCCACCCCTCGAGGCCAGCCTGGGCTTCCAGGCATGGAAGGGAGAGGTTTACATCTGGGGCTCATTACGGGGCAGCCATAAAGAGGGTGGAGGCACTTCCTCCCACACTGATCAGAAGAGCTGTGCAACTGTGTGCCCTGGAGCCAAGGGATGAGGTCCAGGGCTTGTTTACCACCTTCTGTGAAACAGCAGAGTTCTGTCCACGCCAAGGAGAAAGACAGCTGGTCCCACCAAGAAGTGGTCTGTTGTGTGCTTCCCTGAAGTGAGGGGACCACTTGATGACTACCCAGTTTGGCTTTGGTTGACTTCTCCAAGTCAGGAGTGCCTGATCTGGCTGGCCTGGCTTGGGATATGTATTCATCTAATATTTCCCCCCACCAGGAGACAAGAGGAGATACTGCGTTCCCTAATCTTCTACTGAGGGTCTCCTGCTTACAGAGCTGTTGACAAGCCATGGGAATGACTCTGCTGCCTGAGAACATGGAGCTGCAACAGCAAAAGGTCCAATTCACTCCTGCCCTGTGCAGGACCCTCAGCAATCAAGGGAAAAGAAGACGCAGCCTTTCTCAGTTGGCCACAGTGCCCTGAGGGATTGACACCAAAATCTTCAGACGCTGAGCTCTTGCCACTCAGACTGTCCAAAAATCTTGGAGATCTTGGAGAAATTTAGCAAAATCCTGAGGGATGTACTAATAGCAGAGGAACTAAGCAGCTGCCATTTTGTCGTGGGGATGGCATGTTGCCTAGCCGGCAACAGATGAATGGAAACCCATGCGCCAAGGGATGCCAGAAGCGCGGCCTTTTCCCTTGGAATGACAGGGATCTCCACATGAAGAATGGATGACTCGCTCTCCAGAGCACCACAGTCAGACATGGAGGGGAGGAGGTCATGTTACTCCTCCAAATTCAGCCCCTGGAACGAACTTGCCAGATACCAAAATGAGATGTTATGAGATGTTTGGCTGGTGTGGCTGGTCTCCCTGCTTTACACCCTTCAGCAACAAAGCAGTGCTGGCTGGTAGAAATCAATACTGTAGATGTAATCCCCAGCGAAAGCTGGGAATGTCTGTAGGGCCAGTTGTAGCCTGTGAGGGTTGCTGGGATGGTTGTGTACTTCTTCATCCGGCAGAACGAGACAAACTGCTGGGCAGTCTCATCTTGGCTGAGCGGGACAGCCAAAGAGGGTACTTTCCAATATGTGAGCTGTGTTATCCGTTGTGACCCCTTTCTCTCCGCTTCCAAGCACAGGGGATTTTATACTCCCTGCAGGATGGCCTTATTAAATGGTCTTGAGCTACAATACAATGTCTTGGAGGAAGCTGTTCCCCTTGGTTTCATCCTGCACTGTTACACAGGGGCAATTCAGCCAAGGAGTTTGGAAGAACTGTTTATTAATGGGTCATGAGATCACTGAGGTCACTCCTCTGTGAAATCACCAAGGACCAGAAAACAGATCATTTGCCTCAGGTCCTTGAAAATCATATAAACCTGTGGGGAATGTCTCTGCTCCAACCCTCATCTGCTCTTGACAGATGTTTATACAACAGTGGCCTCTCTTGTCTCAGTGTTGTAATCCAGGCAACGGACAGCCCTTTCATTGCCAATGCCTCCTTCAGTGTGCGCGGTGGGTTGGCTTCTCAGTGTCAGTGAGGCTTAGGGTCTAATTTTTCCATGCAGCCTCCACCCAGCCTCTGTGAACAAGCTTACCCCCTGGCAGAGGCACTCATTTGCTTGTGCCAGCGTTTGCAGAGCATCTTGAGTTTGAAGGAGCAGTTTGTATGCCTCAGCACGGGGCTGACCCAGCACAGCCTTGAGAGGATTTCCCATACAGACTATGGCACCAGGCCTGCTCTGAACACCCTTCTGCAGAAGTTTGGTACACCTCTGGTAGTCTCCTTTAGGTTTGCTTTCCCACTGAGCCCCTGGAGGACTCACCAGCTTCAGTGTGCTCTCCTCCTGAAGGACTGCTGCAAAGTCTAGTGAATAATAGGCCCTCTTTTTTCTGCCATCAAGAAAGCTCATTCAAGGACTGATATTTACTCCACGCTTGCAGCTTGCCCTGCATTAGTGATTCAATTTCAGCCACAACAAAGGAAAGGCTTCATCCACCACTTATCTAAATCTTTACTTGTTAGCTAGCCAGTACCAGATGAGGGACCCATTCAGGAAGACTTCTCATCTGATTCTTGTAGATAGGAATGATGTAATGAGCCTTTCTGATTGATCCCCGGTTCTATGGAGTTAGGAGCCTCTGTGGTGTGACTAAACCACTGCGTTTACCAGTAAGCGGTGATAGCAGCCTGCTATCCTCTGTCTGCTGAAGGGTAGGGCTGTCTGAACAGTGGATTAAGCTTCATCTACACAACTGTTTTCTGGTGGTGTGCCGTGTATCCTGCAAGGCTATCCCCTTTTTGGAACAGCGAATATAGTGTGGTGTCTGGACAACATGGCAATGTGAGGAGAATTGCTGTTTACCGATCTTCAGCAATGCCCTTACTGTCCCCCTGCAAAGACCAACTCACTCCTGGAACTGCACAGCTGCGCCTGACCGTGTAACAACGTAAGACCAAAAGCAGGGCACCTAAGACATTATCTAGATGTACCTCTGCCAAGGAGGGGTACTGCTGTCTAACCACAAGTATTGGTAATACCTTGGGTTTGGAGATTTCTAGAGAAGGAGATTGTGTGGTCTCTGCAAGGCACTCTGAACAGCACAGGAGCCCTTAAGGGCTTAAGGAGCTGTAAAGTTTTTCTGGATGCCTAACCTTACGTTTCCTGAAGATGGAGAATAATCCATGCTGTTCCTTTTTCAGACACTTTTTACAAATCTGAAGGTTGTCATGTGTTTCCTTTCTTTCTCTCCTAAGCAGGCTAAACAAATGCAGTTCTTTCAACCTTGACTCATAAGCCATGGTTACTAGGCTGCTGATCATCTTCCAT
Organism: Pezoporus occidentalis; assembly: GCF_034315485.1. Taxonomy (NCBI): domain Eukaryota; kingdom Metazoa; phylum Chordata; class Aves; order Psittaciformes; family Psittacidae; genus Pezoporus; species Pezoporus occidentalis. The sequence goes on from NW_026915376.1 coordinate 4,522,136, forward strand.
GGACTCCAGTGGGTACAAGCCTTTCCTGATCTGCATTGCCCCAGACTGGATCTATCCGAAAGTATGAGGCTTTCCTAATGCTGAATGAAGTAGAACAACTGCAGCACACATGGTGCTGGTGGCACTCTTGTTTATATAGCCTAGTAGGGAGGTTTGTTTTTCTTCACATCTGTGTGTTGTCAAGTCACTCACTAACGACACCCATCACCACAATGACACCCACATCCTTTTCTGAAGGTCTTGTTGCCCCCTTGTATATTCATACAGCAAATTATCCTGCTGTGGCTTGCATTTGCCTTTATGAATTGCATCCTGTTTATATCCATTTCACCAATGTCACAATCTGCCTGAACTCCCCTCCTGATCTCCAAAGTGCCTACAACAACCATGTGGCAAATCATCAGCAGCAAATGTAATATGCATCTTTGAAAACAACACCCAGGCTGATCATGCAAGTAGCTCACAGCATCAGAGCCAGGACACATCTTCTTCATCTTCTGCAGCCTTGCCCTCCAACCCTGTTGTAGAAGGAAACCAAGCTGTTACCAAACCCATATTGGCTCTTACTTCTCACCTGGCTATCCTGGTCAGTCTTACCAATAGGGCATCTGCTCCAGGGTCCTTGAAGGCAGACTGGTAGGGCTGCCGTCATGTGGCTACATTTCCTTTACTTCTTTAAGAACAGGTACCACCCCTCGCTCTTTTTTCCCCGAGCATCTGGAACCTCACCACTTCTCCTTAAGGTAATTGCTACCACATTTAAGACACTTCCAGCCAGGATTTCAGCAGCTAATCTGAAAGAAAGGGAGAGACTCATTTGAGGTCACCGGCAAAAGGATGCGGGAAGTGGTGACTGCCCTGGCCCAGGGGGGCACATGGCTCCAATCTCTGTGCCTGCCTCAGGGGTACGCTGCAGGTGCGAGTCCAGCATCTCCTGCAACGCAAAGAGAGTACGTGAGCCTGCAGACAGCATCCCACAGCATCTGTCCTGTTTACATAGCAAGGAGCTTTAGTTAACATCAGGAGGTTGGCCAACGAAGGGAAATTTTACAATTGCACCACACAGCTCTGTTGACTCAAAAGGAAGAGTTAGCTTCAAAGCAACAGAGGCTCCACGTAGCCAGGCTCACGTAGTCCAGCCAGCTGCACAATGAGGCATTTCAGCGGAGGGCCGGGAGGCTGCTGGATGGATGCACAACATTCACACGGGGCAGATAGCCGCTCTCGCTAGGCAGCTGGCAAACGGGCAGCTCCTGGGAGCCAGAGAGCGCCCTGGGAAAGGGGCAGGCAGAGAGGGGAAACAAAGGCTGTCGGGAGGCTGCGGGTGCGAGGCTGACATCCTCTCCATCAGGCAGGAGCTGGCAGCTGCCTCTGGGTACCCGGGAAGAGACGGGGGATGAACAGGCCGCCGAGTTCCCAGGCCCCTTGGGGGCTGTGACAGCAGCCACACAAAGTACAGTTCTGTGCATCAGTGAAGGGGGCTGCCCCAGCGTTGTCCCCACCACCTCACCCGCACTATTTTCCATTTCTTTTCCCAGATAGGAGTGGCCCAATTCTTTGGTGAACGCTTTTGCCTTGTCCTTACCTTTAGCCATGAATGAATTTATTCTTTGCCCTTCTTTTTGGTCCAGCAGTTTTCCCAAACAGGCAGTGAGAAAGGCAGGCAGGGGGAATGCTACACCCAGCTCTCAATCCCTTCTCCCCTGCTCTCTGCAGAGCCAGGCAGCCCTGCACACCATTAATTACAGGGGACGGAAATGCCCCGTGCCCAATATCCGGTGAGGCTGAGTGATGACAGCCCACTAATCATTTCCAGAATTTGTGATTGGAATTAAAGGGCCGTGTTTTCTTTTGGTGAGTGTGGGCAGGGCAGCTGGGGGAAGGGAACGGCCCTTGTTCAGGTAAGGGAAGAGTCAAAGCTGTGCAGACTATTACTGTGCTGCTGGAGCAGCTCAAGCACTCGCCAGCTGAGACGCGATGTATGAGCCTATGGGACAGCCATAGATGTCCTGTGGTACATCTCATGACAGCAAAAGATCACAGCTTTGTGGGACAGCAACTTTCCTCCCACCCATCACACCCAGAACCTCCACTTCCAGCATCCATGTGGTCCCTCTCCACCTTCCTTACACTCCTGGAAGAGTCCTGCCTCCACTCTGCCAGCCCTACCAGGCGATCAACACTGCCTGCATGCCTGCTTTCCCAACAGGCGCCTGCATGTTCCCTCCCTTCTCACCCACTTGTGCCTGGGAAAGGCTTCCAACACACCTCCTCCAAACCACTTTCTTCACCATGGTGCTTGAGAGCGTAGGAAGCCCAGCCACTTACTTTATCCCAGCTGTGGACTGGCCACTGGATTCCCTGGTCCCCAGTGGCCAGTGGTTGGGGCAGCTCCTTGGCTACTTGCTCTGGGAGATGTTCATCCTTGGAAAGCAGCCATCTTTCATAGTTTTGTGTCTCAGCAGTACACAGCAGCACCCCAGCGACTCTGCTTGCAGTAGGAGTGCTTGGTCAAAAATGGCCCCCTCAGCTCCCCCACTCCAGACACAAGGTGTGAGCCAGGGTGCAGGACACCAAAGGCAGCAAACCCCTTTATTATTATTTATGTCACCAAGAGACGAGCACTCCAGAAGAGAAACAAGCCTGTGCTTGCTGACCTGGCTCGTTGGCCTGAAGCCTCTTATCCAAAAAGCAGCCCTGGGAGGGCCTCTGAGATGCTTCCCTTTCTAAGCACAGGCAAGAGCTCTTTTCTCCTGGGAACAAGGCACTGGCCCATTTTCCTTCATGCCCCTTTTAGAGGCTCCTCACATCTTTGCCTGAAGCTAAGGGTCTGCACTATCAGGCAAGGAAGCCCCCCGTGGTCTTCCTGTACATCTCCACCCTGGGCCCCAGCTACAGCACTCTTCCGAAAGGAGACTCGGGGCAAAGTCCTGTAGAGATTGAGCTGGCAAAAGCTGTGGAGAGGGAAGCCAGCGAGAGGGTGGGATGCCTGCAGGGCTGCAAAGAAACTTTTAATTGTGTCAGAGGAAGAAGAGATTGGGCTGTGGAATGGAAATTAATAAGCTGTCTGCAGGGCATGTGCAGGACAGGCAGGGAGCCTCCTGGAGCTGGGCGGCCAGCTCCTGCAAGAGGGACATCATATGTAATACCCTTGAGTCGGTGCTATACAAGGAGCTTTGGCAGCAAGCCCAAAGCCAGCCTCATTTTGGGATGAGCCTCACTGCCTGACTTCCAGATAAGGATTTTACAGAGATTACTTGCTCCCAATTTCAAACCACTGCAGATGTGACGTTTCCAAGCTTCAGGTGGCCACTTTTTTCCAACTGCTGCAGGCAGGGGTGGGACCTCCTTTATCAAGGGTCATCAGTGTGGGAAACTTCCCTGCCTAGCCTGCCAAACGCAGGGCTTGACAGCCTTCTGCAGACCCCATCTGCCAAAGCAGGGCAAGGAAGATGCTTGCAGAGAGCTTGGGATGAAATCTCAGCCTGGGAGGTCCCTTACACCAATTTGCAGCCTCAGAGCTGAGCCCAGTGCCCAGCAAGGATCCACTTTATGAGCCGTTGCTTGATGTGAAATCTCCATCCTGAGCCCAGGGATTGAGATAGATACAATTAACAGATTTGATGAAATAACCGAGATAAAAGAAGGTGTCTGATGGATGCCAGGCCAAGCCCTGCCCAGGATCATGCCAACACATATTTTGGAGCTCAAACATGCATCAGGAGTGGGAATTAATTACCCAGGCTTGCTTATCACCGCTCTCCCTCCCTGCCTCTCACACCCCACCCCAGTGCCAGGCTGCACGTACGGTAGCAGGGCTCTGACTAAGGTTTGCCTGGGGATCACAGGCATCACGCTCCCATCAACACACCCCAGCTGTCTCAGGTCCTGCTGGGCTGGGTGCTCCCGCCCCAGCCTGGCAGGCAGGGCAGAGCCCTGGGGCAAGCTAGGCAAGAAGGTGGCAGTCTGCACCCATGAGACCTGAACCCAGCTCGTGCCAGCACCTTGCAGGCCACCATCGGGATTGCAGCTCTCTGGCTAATGGGGCTGATCAAAGCTGGGGGGATGCCGGGGTCCTGGTGAGCTTCCAGGAGCAGGACAGTAGCTGCTGAAGACCTGGGTGACAGTGGGATCTCATGGGATGATGTGGGGGAGGTCAGACTTTCTCATATGGAGAGCAAAGCAAGGAGGGACTTCAAGGACAGAGCAGTGGCATCGGGGCAGGCCTGCAGTGCATACTGAGGGACAGGGATGCTTGGGTGTCAGGGTGGGTTTGCCCTGCTCCGACTGCCAGGGCCACGCTGAGGGAAGCTTCCTCTCTCCAAACCTTTAGTCCCACTTCAGCACATCCCTGAACGCACAGCAGAGCTGGCATGTGGGTGCCTGAACAGGATGTGTGCCTGCAGCAGTGGAAGTGGTGAGGGGTGGGGGAAGCCAGACCTCCCAGTGCAGGGTGCCTCCCCCAGGCTAGCCCCATCTCCTGGGCCCTCCCCTGGCTCCTGATGGGCTGCATCTCCCATCACCCCACGGTCGCCTCTTCCACCATTGGCCACCAAGAGCTGGGTCCATCAATGTTGTTCAGATCAGCCCATCCCAGGTTGTTCCATCCAGGGATGCTACTGAGGAGCTGGAAACAAAGAAAACACATACCACTGCCCAAAGATCCCACACACACTCTGAGAGCAAAATCCCCCTGGCTTGCAAGTGAGATGCAGCCACTTTTGCAGCTTATTTGCAGACAGCACCCTGTGATCACCCTCCTAGCACCTCACTAAGGGGTCAGGGTAGTACAGAAACGATGAGAAGGTGGTATATCACTGATGCCTTCCGGCTAAAAAGACCCACAACTTTCTGAAACACCTCACGCTGTGCATGCTGACAGACTTCTGTGAGCACTGGCCATGCTGGGCCTGCAGCTTGCAGAAGAAGAGGGCTCAGATCTTTGAGAGAGCTTGGACATTGTTAAAATCTTGGGAGACAAAAGGCCAGGCTTGGATGTGGGATACTCCAAGGAAGAGAGAAAGCTTTTAACCAGCTCAGAGAGAGCAGCTCGTGGGAGGACAGGGAGCATGTTCTGCGGGATGGCACGTCGCAAGGTCTGCACACACAGAGCAATTCCTGTGTGCAATGAGCTCTTGGAGCAGCAGCAGGGAAGGGATTCAAACGTGAGTCAGATGGGTGCTTACTTAGAGGAAGGAAATGGTCCAGCGGACAAACACCGGACAGTCAGGTGGAGAGAAAGGCCAACAGCTCCTCTCCCAAAACACTGCTCTGACCCTCACTTACCGCAAGTTCTGGCAAGAGGAACCAGTAGCAGCACCTGGGGGAAGGGTGAAGATCTCCCCAGCTCAGATCAACAGAAATGGGGAGCTCCTTGACATGCTGGTTAATAAAGCATAGCAGCAGCCCAGGCACTCACCTTACAAACATGTCCTAAAACACCCTGCCCACCATGTGCCCCTTGCCCTCCAGCGATGTCTGAATGTGTATTCAGCCTGGACAGTGTGTGATACAAGGTGTGGAGACAAGGCACAGGGACTGAGACAAGCTGGTGAACTGCCCGATGCAAAAATTCCCCCCTTCTCCCACTCCATGTAAGAATTTACAGCAAATTTCTTGACTCCACTGGTATCTCACTCAGACACACAGCAGAGTACTTACTGATGGAGGGGACGGACTCTTGGGCTCATAGGATGCTTGTACCAGAGAGCATATGTGCTGTCCTTGCAAATAGCACAGCAGGCTGTGAAGGACTCTCTACCTGTCCCTAAGGATGTACCCAACCTGGCATTAAATCCAGCTGGCTTGAGTGCCAAGAGCAACGAAGCTCTGGTCCCACAGACTTCAATATGAATCATTTACCCCCTGGATCATGTCCTCGTGGTAACTAACTATTGGCACTGCTAGCTCAGAGGTGTCTGTATATGTTCTATACCTACCTAGCTGCTGTCCTTCCCTAAAGCAAAGTCATCCCACACACACAGTCAGCCCTTGGGCTCTACCAGCAGTACCTTGCACAGGTCCCACTCCTTCGCAGTGGCTTCTTCACAGTGCCCTTGCCTTGGCTGAGGGGCAGCACAGCTGTGCTGTGTGTGCTTTCCCTTCCCTGGTGCTGCAGCCAGTCTGTGGGGACACTGACTCTGTCCTAAGACAACAATGATGGCAGAAATCCACAGCCCACAAGCACTGATGCTAACCTGGTTGCCACACTCATTCATGACCTATAAAGCCTGTCCTTTCTGAGTCCCTGGCATTCTGTTTTCCTTGTCAGGGCAGACTACACCGAATGTTGGGTATTTAAAGAGACCCCCTCTCACTAGAAGGTTTCCTTGACCGTCCAAGTCCCACCAGCTGATGGGCCTCTCACACACATCAATACACACAAGTGTATTTGTGTTCTGGCCCCAGGTCGTGAGGAGGCTCAGCAAAGGGCTCTTCAGGGTTTGCCTGGTTGGTTACCGGGTCACCCTCCTTGGTTACCAGGAAATATTCCACTGGAAAAGAGAGGGAATAAGTACCCCTGTGCCCCTTCTGGGAGCAAACCAACCCCAAAGACACTGACCAGACCGCAGGGGAGAGACACAGAGGACCCCCACAGCTCTTCCCACTGGGAGAGAAGCAGCGCAAGAGATCTCAACCAAGCCATGGCTCCCAAAAACCTGCTTCTTCCCCTCTGCTTCCCAATACCCCACCAATGTCTACGCTCCTTCCCTCCCTGCTGCTGCTGGGTCAGTCCGGCTGTGCTCGCTGTGTGATTCGGTCATTTCCTGACATTCAGCACTGCGCAGGATGACCAGGAGCAGATGTACACGAACAGGGAAGAGTGGGAGATCTAACGCTGCATCCAACAGCATGCTGACAGCATGTCGGGCAAGGGAAGGGAAAAAAAAAAAAAAGAAAAGAGAAGGAGAGGAGGGGAAAAAAACCCAAGCCAACCCACACACGGCTCAATACTTTCCATGTGCTGCGCTGAGAAGGAAATCGCCTCCATTCGCTACGTGCAAAGCCGGGTGTCTGCACAGCGGGTCGGGAAGAGAAGGGAGCCTGTTTCCCAGGTGGGGAGGAGGGGCTGCCGCAGCATGCACAGAAGGGAGGAAGGTGCCCCCCACACCCACGAGGGAGCGGGATGGCGGGACGGGGTGAGGGGCTGAGCTGCAGGTAGCGGGGGGAATGCCGCAGGTCAGAGGCTGTGCTGGAGGAGCACGCTGGGAGCAGCGCCAGGTTGGGTGCTGCCTGGATTTCCCCATCGCCAGCCTGCAGAACAGGGCGGGAAATCACTGCGGGAGACCAGCTCCTTGTCCAGCACCCCACCTGGCTTCTTGAGCAGGGGTGCCCCCTCCCATGGGGTACAGCGATGGCAGAGGATGCAGCACTGGAGGGCAACTGTAGCCCCCACTGGGATTTTGGGGTCTTATCCTGTGGAGGCACCCAGCATCCCCCGCTGGAGCCAAGCACCTTATAGGATGGGGGTCCCCTCTTTCCAATCACTCCTCCCCATGCCTACTATCCCCACCAGCACAGCAGCTACCCCTGCTTCACCCACACTTGTTCCCAGGCTGATGCCACGCATTTCACACTCCTCACCCTACCCTACAGCACAGCAAGACATGCTGCAAGCAGTCAAAACATACCTCTCCTTGCCTGCACCCAGGACTGGGGTGCAGACCACGCCATATACAAGCCCTGCCACAACGCTACCTCCTGGCACCCAAAGTCCATGATCTGCCCCAATCACCCTTGGTCTTTGCAAGCCAGGGAAATTCCATGGACTACAAGATGAGTAAGATTAGGGTGAGGAGGGGGGTTTAGCCTGGACATAGGCTTGACATCTCATTGGGAGACTCTCACATCCAAAGTGTTTCTCCAGCTGTGAGTGAGGACCACCAGAAAGACTGGGAAAATACTTGTCACTGTCTATAGCATGCACCTCTGCTGTAAACTGTGAAAGTCAGCCTGGTTCCTCTCCAGGCTGCTTAAACACCCGCCCAGAGCCCTGAGCACCTTCCCCATGGCATCTGCAGGCTCGCAGCTGATGAGGAAGTTACAGTCCTTCCAGACACTCACTGGGAAGCCACTGCTCTGTCCCGATCTGACCCACATCCCATGGGCATTGTCTAACCTCATTTGCACAGGTGTCCCACAGGTGGGGAACCCTTGGAGCCCACAGATCTGCATCCATGTCAGTTAAAGCACAGTCAAGCTTTAGGCCACTGCTGTTCCCTGGGAAACAACAGGATTAACAGGGCCAAGCAACGGAAATTCAAATGGCCCCTTTCAGAAACTGGGCCTGCTACAGGAAAGGCTGGGGAGGGGAGACAGTATTTTGAAGGCTGTGGAGTCTTCGTCAAATCCATTGACCATAAAACACAGGGAAGAAAGTGTGCAGCACAACCCATACAATTTTGGCTGGTCCACCCCTTTTCCCAGAAGACCCATTTCAGGTTTTTGTGGGGCACACTGGGGTACAGATCACTTGGAAAAGCCTTCTGTGATATACAAAGGAAAGCTTCAGACCGACACAGCCAGGTCTCCAACATACCAGTGAGCAGAGGAGAATGGCATTCAAGCTCCCAAAAATGTCCCCTAGTTCACCTCCTGACCCAGAAGGCCCTCTGAGGGTTATGGTCTTTGCAGGATGACACAGGAATCAGGATCCTGGGCAGTCCACACTGAGGCCCTCCCCAACCTTTTGCAAAGAGCAGAACTTACCTCCAAACACCTCCTGACACGTGGGACTCTCCCCATTGGGATGTCTTATGGTTCCCTTGTAAGGTGCCATGGCTGGAGACCTCCTGTGCACCTACTGCAATGAAGAAGGCTGTTGGGCGCAGGGTGATGAGGCTGTGTGTCCTAGCTCTGCAGCTGGCAGCCAGCTCCTGCTCGCTGGAGGGGCTATCCAGCTCTGTATCCGCCACCTCTGTGCTCTGTGGCTGCACACTGTGGTCAAGAGCTGATGGTGACTACTGAGGAAGCTGCAGTCCATCTACCTGTAGGATGGATGGCCCCCTCAAAATATGGAGAGAGTGGAAGCAGCCCCAGAAACGGAACTGGGTGCAAAGGCATAAGTCAGTGGCTTGTTTTTTCTTGGGAGCCAGTGTGGTGCCCAGAGGAGCTAGCAGCCCCCAAGAAAAGCAGGAGGACTTCCAGCAGGGACCCCAGTTCATCTTCTAGGAAGGTGTTGGGTGGCAGCATCTTCTGCTTGCTGATGGTGAAGGCACAGTGGGGATGATAGCACACCACGCTGCCCGGGGGGGAAACAACTCTGAAAGTGGACATCCCCTTTTACTAGGCATCTCCCCCTCTGTTGGTTTATGGATTTACTTTTCGTTTTCCCTCCCTCCTTCTCTTCCTCCTCCTTCTTTCCCCCTAATCCATGACCAAGACTCTCAGAGCTAGAAGACAGGCACAAAGCAGCACAGCTGCACACTCCATCAGCCGCGCGCTGGCAGGCAGGCACACACAGCTGGAGAGGGGAGCATGCTCTCACACACACAAAGCAGCACCAAATGGAGCGCATGGATGAAGGCCAGCTGAGGACAGTGACTCACATACCCCAGCCTCCATTAGCTCCACACTGAGGAACATCAGCAGATGACCGAGGCTGGCAGGAGGTTCTGCAATGCTGGAGCCATGCTGGGCACCCACTGACCACCCCAGTGAAGGGTGGATAAACTTTCCTGATCTCAGAGGCTGCTCAACACATCTTGGTGACAGACAGATGTATATTCATGTTATAGTCTATGGATCTGAGTCTAAATATTTATTCCTTCATCCAGGTCTTGACAAGTCCTTCCTCCCTCCTTCCTTTGTCAGGTGTGTCCATATCACCAGTGGCAAGAGGTGCCTAAACTGGAGAGTGCCTGGTGCCACAGACCTGGCAGAGGGGCAGAAGAGCACCGAGATGTGGAGAGCCCTTCACATGGCCGAGCTGGGATGCAAGGAGGCTGTTGTAAAACTGCAGCTGCCACACCAGAGCCCCTGCTCTTGGGGTATTCTCTCCTCTCCCTACAACACAGCAGGGTATGCAATAGCTGCCAGATTCTCCTTGCTCAGAGGCTATTCAGTGTCCCAGAGAGAAAAAACATGCTTATGGGAGACTGGCAGCAGAGCAAAACTGGCACCTCTGAGGACATGTAATGCCTTTGCAAAGGGCGGTGCTGCTCCCCAGCCCTGCCTGCAACCACTGCAGCACCACTATGGCTGAGCAAGCTTCTCACCTTCTTCACCATTCCAGGTCACAGCAGCAGTGCAGGAGAGAGAGGAGGGAAAAGGGCACTGTGCTGGTGCAGCATCCATACCCACCTCTCAGTGCACAGTGCTGCAGTGAGTGGTGATAGCCAGGGCCTTCAGGCTTCTTCCATTCTTTTCAATGCCTCCACCACTGCAGTGTAGCTCTATGCCATTTGCTGTGGCCCAGCCATACATCCCAATGATGGTCTCCTTGCAGTACAAGTTCCTCTCAGTCCTGGGCAGCATCACTTTTATTTGGGATGCTGACTCCCCACCTTGACAGAACACAGACACACTACAGAGCACCAGAAGGGAGGCTGGTGAACAACCACTTCATCACACTGCAGAAAAACGGGAGGGGATACTGCACAGACCTGAGCAGTGGTACAGCCTCTCCCAGCCCTGCCTGCCCCTGGAGCGCTCATCTTCTGTGATTTCTTCTTGCACAGCCCCACTTCCCACACATCAGTCAGTGATGCCTGACTCCCCTCTCTCCTCCCCTCCTCACTCTGCTGCGAGGACCGCGCAGCCGCTCCCCGATGCAGCATGTGTTGCAGAGTACACCACCAGTCAGATCCATCATGAGGTATAAGTCTGAGATAGCTGGAAAGCACTGGTATAAGCTGACCAGCTCTCCTGTGCTTAAGCAACCATACCCTATCCGCCCCAACCTTCATCTCCAGACCAAGGCTGGAGCCTGGGTATCACTCACAGGTTAAAGACTGCCATTCTAGCCTGGGGCGAAAAAGATAGTGAAGGCAGGAAGGAAAAAAGGAAGTTTTAGGGCTTTCTTATACTTCCTTCACCCCAACCAAACATGATATGGCCACTTCAGCAGCTCTGTGAAAACAGAGAAATAAGAAAACAAGCATTGCAGGTAGGTGCACTCCTGCCAAGCGCTATGAACATGCTGTCACTCTTCCAAACCAAGCACCAGTTTTCAGCTGGTTTTAACTTGGCCATGCTTAAACTGTTTGAGTTGAACTTTGTCTTGCTGGTTGGTTGCCTAATAGTGAACTATCTATACAAATATAGATATAAAATATATAATTTCAGCCAAAATGTTTTATCTGCTTCCAAGAACATTGTAAGGGGAAATACTTCGGTTTCTCTTGCTTTTGTTACAGAGAATCTGATGACCTTTTCTTTGAAGAGCTCTCAAAACTGCATGTTTTTGGCATGCGGGCTTGAAGTTTGGCAAAAGAAGGAGCAGGGAAGGCCTTTGGTTTAGTCCAGGTGCACCCTTTGCTGCTGCCAAACTTAGCCAAGCCTTTGAAATATTCCATTTCACATGTGCTCTCTTAAGACAGCCTTACAGTGCTCACTGGCTAAACTCACTGAAACTTTTCCTCTTTCAGGATGTGCTCCAGCCAGGGGCTGAGGAGGATTTCCAGATAAGCAAAGCTGTGGATCGCTGCAATCCAGACCACAAATCCAGGGCCTCCCTGAAATTAGGCAGCTTCTGCCTCCTCACACTCCCCATCCTGGCAATCCCAGCATGAGCAAGGTATGCATGGGAAGATGGGGAAAGGAGCTGACCTAATTGAGAGACATGACCACAAGAACTGCTGGGAGGAAAGAGGATTTAGGGTAGGGATTTGGCTGAAGGAAAACTGGACTGGATCCAGGAGGAAAATGAAAGGTGAACCTCTATGGGGACTCAGTATGAAGAACTGCATCCAACTGAGAGCACAGCACAAGGATGCAGAGGATCCTGCAAGGATGCAGCCGTGGAGAAAGCCAGGGTATCCCAGGAGCCAGAGGAAATGAGGAGTGATGCAGGAGGAGGGTGGCAGCCAGCTGCTGAGTATCACCAGCACTAAATGAGGCAAAGGCCCTGGCAAAAACAAAGAGGTCTTGAACAACATCGCAGGCAGAGGTGGCAGCCAAAAGGTGCACAGGGTGCGTAACAGCTGATGTTTGTGGGTGTCAGGACGAGATCACATCTGCAAAGAAGTTTCTTTAACATGAGGCATAGAAGGGAAGTTGCACATCATGGAAACATTATTATGAGTGCTCCTCCTAGTAGGAGGTGACTCAGTCCTGCACCATGATATCAGGGTCCTGCCCTGCTAGTGGAAATCAGCAGAGCTCTGTAAGTGTGAGCTGAGGGTCTCATAGAGGAGTGCAGGACCCATGCTCTGAAGACAGTGGAGGAATTCATCAGAAAGTAATAAACTGTGACTCTGAACATTGCTTCCAAGCAGGGAGAGACACATCCTGCTTGGTATGGTGCAAATGAAACCCTCCAATGTGGCTGAGGCTCAGAATAGCTCCATTTGTTTATTTATTTTCATTGTGATGCTCTGGTTTTGCTTGGAAGCAGCCACACTGAAATCTTCGCAGCTCCGAGGTCTCTGACCTCAGCCTCAGCCCAAAGGAGGGCAGAAGGTTTGGAGCCCATCCAGGCAAACATTTGAAGCTTGTGAGCCTCGCTTTGCACTAGCATTAAGAGCCCCTTCACAGTCATACTTCATTAGCTCCAAGCACCAACGCAAACCATCTCTCTATGGACATTAGCTGGCCTTTCATGGGACTGCTGTTCTCCACGGATGAGCAGTCAACGCTACAGTCTCTGGTTTTGCTTTATTTTTCCTTTAAGGAGGAAAATGTTCTTACAACTTCCTTAAAAATAATTATTAAAAAAACAACACAGACAAAAAAAATGTACTTACACTCACAAAACAGTGACACCTTTTCATTTTAACCCCAGAAACCCACAGGAAGCCCAAGACAAACCTTATCACTTTTTCTGAGGAAACACATCTCCTCTTCCTCATCTCATACCTATGCAAGAGCAGAAAGTTTGCATTCAGGCTGTGTCAGCAGCACAGGGGTGACTTGTCCATCTTCCAGCTCGGGTGCCAGCCAGTGACTCATCGGTGATGGAAATCAGGGAGCATGAAGAGGAGAAGAATGCAGAAAGCAGTGGTCCATGTCATTCCCAGTGCGTCACTCCGCCAGGAAACGTTCTCCTGTGCAGATGGGGTCACAGGCCCTGGCAGACACGGTGGACCTCAAGCTGTGGGGAAAGCTGGAGTGGAGAGTGTTTGAGCATGCAAGCATCTTTGAGAAAGGGAGCATCTCTGGGCAGCTCTCCACTTAAATGCTTCCTCTATGGAGTGGCTGGACATAATCTGTTGGAGCTATTTCTTTGTATTGAATCTTTTATTTTAGTTCAACAGCAGGTTCTTGATCCTGAAGGAAGCTTTTAGTTTTTAACACAAACCTGAACTCCTGGAGGCCAGGCAGTTTGGCCAAGCACCATTCCTCCCTCAGGCCTTGAACCCCAGGTGCCCGAACCCTGCCTTGCCAAGCTCTGTCTTGCCATGCCATGCTCTACCCTACCCTGTCATGCTCTCCCCTGCTGTGCCAGTCTCCCATCCAGCACCGTGGTCATGCCACTACTTTTTGTTATCAGGGCACACAGTGGGATCAGCAGTCTAACCGGGGTGCTGGGCCTGCAAAAGGGCAAGAGGGGCACAAGCCCCAGGAGACAGCAACATCGAGAAGTTGTGAGTGTGACTTTTTTCTTGGCAGGAGCTGAGCATCTGGTGAAGGAGCAATTCTTGACCAGCTCTGCATTTTAGCCTCCCTCTCCAGAGGAGGGTCAGGCAGACATCCGAACAGGGGTAGTTCTCGGAAACTGAACAGCAAGAATGGCTTCACAGGAGCATTTGGAATTGGAAGAAGAGCCAAATGAGATTTGGCTGCTGAAGTCCTTCTGCCCTCCACTTTTCCTCCCCAGGCTGGCTCCTGCCAGCTGTTCCTCTGCCGCAGCACTGCCAGCTTTGGCCAAGCTGAGAGATGAGCCTTTCCAACCTCAAAACTAGGAGCCTGCCGAGGGAAGCTAGACCTTAGCAGAGATCCTTAACCTCACAAACTGATCTGAGAGCTCCTCATCGACACCATGAAAGAACAGTGAGCCCACCATTTCTCTGCCCCCTACCTCCACAGGTGTCTGCAGAGCCATCAGTCCTGCAGTGCTCAGTGACTCCAGGCATCTGCTCCACTTTCTCCAGGAGAGACAGCCAGGGTGCTTCCCTGGGCGCGAGCAGCTCCCACGCAGCGGGCCAGCGCTCAGTGCCAGGGGATGTGTGTGCAGAGCCAGCCGGAGGCAAAGTGTGAGCCTGCTTTCTCTGAGACAGCTAGAGTCAGGGTTTACAACCAGCCATAAATGGCCTCAGTCCCTAAAGTTCCCATGGTGACAGTCCTTGGGTGGGAACCAAGCTGTCTCCTGTGCCCCCTTCCCACGTCGGGGGTGCAGCTGCCTGGCACAGCCCAGCTAAGTGCCCCCAGCTCCAGTACCCCCTGAGATGGGGAATGAAGTGCAGCCGCAGCTCCAGGGGAGCAGCAGACAGGGCACCTTGTGAAGCATTCCTCCAGGGCCAGGCTGCAATTCAGCAGCTTTGAGGTTTGTTGCTTCTCATTTGGCCAAGTGCAGGGTTTGTATTTGCCTCCACTCAGGCTCCAAAAGGCAAAAGATCAGTGATGATAGCAATGGATGTACCAGCTCTCCCTAGGACACAGACACAGAACGCCTCCCACCAAAGCAAAGGCAAGCTTTCTGGAGAGAAAGACTGTTAGCAACCCATGATCTTTGCTATAAGCTTCTCTGGAATTCACTAGCTAGTTTGCTGGTTCCTGGCCAATTTGACTTACAACTTTCCCTAGCACATGCTTGTTTTATCAACTTGCCTATTCAATGCACCCACATGGGGGAAGGCCCGTTGCAGAAGCATTGGCATGTGACGCAGATCTAGGTTTGCTCCAAAGAAAGGCTTCCCTTTGACCTGCTGTGAGACCATGGGCAAATTACTTTATCCTTTTGTACCAAAAATACCCATGCATTAAAAAAAAGACATAGCTTTCAAAAAAAAAAAAAAAAGAAAGCCAAAAAGTTTAAAAAAAAAGTTTTTTAAAAAAAAGTTTTTTAAAGAAAAGACAGAACTTTTGCTCTGCCTTCCATGCTGTTTGAGAAAAATCTTGTGGAGATAGATGTATGTACTACATCCCACTGTGGGAGCTACTCTAGACTTCCTCCAAGTGGGATTGGTCCCACCAGACTATCCCCAGTATGGTTGCTGCTGCCTGAGCTAATTACCCCAGGTTGCCTGTATAGCTGGTGGGAAAAAAAAAGCATCTTTAGGACTTAATAGGGCTAACCTATTTCAATTGTCTACTTGAGGCTGAAAGAACTGATGCCCCCTGTAAGTACTGCTGGCTGCTCATGAAGCCCAGGACATCTTGGTCGCATTAGATGTCTCTGCTGCAGAGCCTGAGACACAGGCAGACAACTCATGTTGGCCACGGCAGCTGCAGTTTGGATGCACAGATGGTGTGACCCTGGTGAGTGAAAAAGATGACTTTCCCCAGTCATCTTCCCGAGCGAAATTCCACTTAAGGCAGAAGGCCTTCCCTTGGCTGCTTACAGCATCACTGTGCAACGAACGTGAGTCACTGCTGTAACAGCCTGAATTACGACTCCTTGGTTGCTGGGTTTAGAACAGAGGAAGGCAGCTTAAGCAAACGGAAGGGCCTAAGCATGTGAAAAATGTTCCCTTTTCAAAACTGCCATTAGCCAATTGAAAATCTTTGTATTTGGGCTGCAAGTCTGTGCCAAGACTCTGTCTGAAGCTCAGTTCAAACACTCAGGCTATATAATCCCTTCCAGTCTGGGCTCATAATGGAAACACCAACAGACCGTTAAGCACAGTGGTATTGCCAGGTTCTGCTATAATTAAACACACACAGGAAAAGGTATAAATAACCAGGTTAAATTAAGGCAGGGGCCTGTGGTTGATGGGATCTCCGGGAAAGCCGGCAGCCTGATTGTGTCTGATGGGTTCAGGGGTGGTCGACTGGGGATGGAGGCTTTGTGGCTGGCCCAGGTGAGCCCTCTCCAGCAGATGCTGTGTGTTAGAGCAAAGTCAGCAGGCTGTGATCACCTACAGGGCATCATGTTCCAGCCCCCAGGTCTGTGCTCCTGCCCTTGAGGCAAACTGCTTTCTTGCTTTCTTACAGAAAGCCAGGTGAGAAGAAACATGGGACCCCTGCTACCTTCCGAGCCAAGCACAATCTTACTGGGTTATTTGCCTCACTGGGAGCCCATGTTTGTTGTTTGCCACTTTGTCCTCAGTTCCACAACAACCAGATGAAGTACCCTGGGGAGATGATGAAGAAGAAGCCATAGATAGAAAAAGTTCAAAATACAGCAAAGAAAGAGTGTCGGGGGAGGCAGAGACCTCTTTCAGGGACATTGCTCCCTGGGGACCACTTCATCCACAACCTTGGGATCCTCCAAGGGAAGCACCTCCCAGCAGCACACAGGTATTGCAAAGTGGCCAGCAGAGACGTGACAGGTCTTGCTCTCTCTTCTCTGCAGGTTGTTACCATTTCCATGTCCCAGCTGCCTGACCAAAAACCTTCCTGCATGTAGATGCTGGAGAGAGGTGGGGCACCCGCAAACAGGACACTGGTCTGGCTGTACCAGCAGACAAGTAAAGTGAGGAAAAAAAAGGCAGATTGACAAGAGAAACAGTCCCACGCCAGCCTCTTTCCTTGTGCTGATGGGTGCAAGAAGTGACTCCAGGGGAATGCTGTAGAGCACTCAGGTATGGCAGAGCAGGCGGCAAGATGCACCAATGTCACCACAGAGTCCCATGCTCGCTCAGGACAGTGGTACTGGCTCCCGACCTTTTCAGCAGGATTAGCTGTACACGCATGGCCCTCCTGGTTTTCCTCTTGTGACTCCAAGCTCAGTTTGACTGAGTTTTCTGGGCCAACTTTTCTAAATGTGTACAAGTATCCAGGGAGCTTTAGTAAATAGTGCAGTAAATATTTGTTTTCAATATTTGTCTTTCAAAAAGACAATGAGGCAGCAGCCACGGAGCCACGCACGAGGACATGGCCACGCGCACGACCTTGTGCAATCACAAAGCATCAGAAAACCGAGCCTCACTTTTCTATCTGAAGAAACAGCTCCAGCAGGATTTACATGTAAAAGACCCCCTCTGATGAAACCAGATACACGCATGCTGCAGCACATATGTATATTTGTGTGCACTCATATATATTTTTCTGACCGCAGTCATCAAGCATCAAATCTTGCACTATCCAAAAAAAGAAAAAGCTCATTTCCAGCCTGCAAGACCAACTGTGACCTCAGCCTGTGCTTCCCCAGCTGAGCTAATAACACTCCCAACCCCCTGAATACGGAGGCAGCTCAGAATGGAAATGTTAAAGAGCTGTAATTCCAGAGGATGTGAATGGCTAATGCTGTACATTCAAATGAAACAGAGGGGAAATATACTGAATGGAGCCCATGTATAAGATCATATGAAATGTAAAAAGACTTGTTGTTCAGTGCACACACTGCCTCTTCAATCTAGTTCTGTTTAAATGCCCATTCTTTTCGTTTGGCATCTCCTTGTCCCTCGATGGCTGAATCAAAAGAGGAACGAAATAATGACACAAAGATTTTAAAAAACTCAGCCCCAGCTGCAGCAGGGAGAAGCCTGAAGCGAAATGTGAGAGCGTACGGCTCTTTGTTAAGGTTTCCGTGGCTATAGAATATGG
Source organism: Pezoporus occidentalis (assembly GCF_034315485.1). NCBI lineage: Eukaryota > Metazoa > Chordata > Aves > Psittaciformes > Psittacidae > Pezoporus > Pezoporus occidentalis. The sequence continues at coordinate 4,539,944 of NW_026915376.1, forward strand.
TATATGAAACGCCTGGCGGATCCCATTTGGTCCTATGGAGGGAGAGCTCTTAAGGTGGCTCCCTTGGGTTTGGGGAGGGCTGCAGGAAGGCTTCCCCGCATTTACAGGCAGCAAGCATCCCACCTGCGGAGACCCCTGGGCCCGGCAGGTTCCCCCTCCAACCACTGCGGGGCCTGGGTGCTCTCTCCCCAGACAGTGGGTGGTCCAACCTTTTTATTTGTCTTTTTCTTCATTGTAGCTGCCACTTTACATTGGGAAACCAAACTCGGTGCTTCTTCATGGGAGATGGTTCCAATTTACATACATTTCCAGGAAATAAATGTTTTTTTCCGTGCCTCTGAGGTACGTTGTGCATTCCCATCCCCAGCCGGCAGAGCCATGCACACAAGCAGCTATGAGGCGCTGGTGCCAGTGGGGCACAGCCCACATTCTCTGGCCACAGCCCTTTCTAAACCCTGCATTTGGAAGCTGGTGGAAGAGCTGATGCCCTGAACACTGCAGGGACCCCAGTGTCTCCATCCCAGCAGAGCTAGGGCAGAGCTGGGGCAAGGCTGCCTGTCACCTCCTGGTCTCCAGTGCCCATGTCCACAGGAAAGACTGGCAGACCCTTGCACCAGATGACCCACCACAACCTCCTTGTAAATGATGCAGGAGACAATGCTTTTTAGGAGAGGGCATCGCCCAAAGCATCCACTTCTGGGAAGGAAACACACCCTTTGCTCAGCTCTCTGGCTAAAAGGAGCAACTAGGGACAGAAGAGTGATGGGGAGGAGGAGGCTTAACAGGACAGAGCCAACTCTTCCCGCTGCCACCCAGCCACTTGGCCAGTGCCATGAACAGAACACCAAAAGACATCTAGTAAGTGCTATGGTGACCAGCTCCCCACAGCTGAGCAGCTTTGAGCCATATTGCTTAATCTAAACAAATGTTCTGTGAACATCAGCACTAATTCATTTTCTGTGGGCCGTACAGTTTTCCTCTCAGAGGCTCTTCCAGCAGTTGCAGCTGATGTCTGCTTCTGCCCAGCATGTCTTCCCCAGGACTCCCCACCTTCACAGGCCCCAAGACGGTCCTCAACATATACACTCACAGACCCCACCCCTTGGGACATGCAGGAAGTGGGATCTTTCCCGGGATTCCCTGTGGGAAAACCCAGTGATGTTGGGATATCCTGAGCTGGCATCAGTACTGCAGGCCCAGTGCCCAACCTGTGCCACCAGAATAGGTACTAAAATTATCCTTGTCATTGAGGGATTCTCTGTATTGTGTGTTACCTGGCACAGACTCAGGCAGCAGAGTCCTTGTATGTTGTGCGCACCCATCTCATAGCTGCTGGGCACCCAGCACCAGCCAAGTGCCGTGCTGGGCCAGGAAGTAGGATCTTCCCCACTGCAAGGAGCACCAGTGTGCTCTGCTCAGCTCTTTGCCTGGCAGAAGGGCCTTTGCAAACCACAGGTGAGACATTTCCAAAGCATCAGGTCACCCCGACACCCGTGGCTATATTGGCTAAACCCCAGAGGAGGGGTGCCATGACCACCGCTCCCTCCTGCCAGGGCTGCACCCCAGCCACGTGTGCTGCCAGCACATCAGGAGACTTGTCACCTGCCTGTCCCCAGAGCTAGTGAGGAGGAGCACGTTCCTCTGAGGCCACTGGAGCCACCTCATGACGCTCGCATGCATGGCTGCCAGGAGGATGGCACAGTGCAGACAAGGACAGCCAGAGCAGCCATGTGATCCCCTCGCTGCTATTCCTGGTCCTGGGAAGGCTGGAGGACTGTCACAAGGAGCGAGAATCACCCAGCTGCAGCATACAAGCCAGGTGAGTCCAGCTGTGGTGACAGCAAATTCCTAATTAGCTCATTGCATCAGACCGGCCAAACACTCACAGTCATTACCCAAGGACGGCCTACGTGCCGGGCAGGGTGTACTCCCCTGATCCCTGCTTCCCAAAATGGGACTGGGAGAGCCAGACTAGCTTGCCCTGGGAAAGGGACATGCTGTGTTGCTGTGCCCAGCAGGCTGACCAACTCCAGGTCCTGCAAACCACATGGGGAACAAAACAGTGAGACCAAGTGCCAGGCGCACAGCTAATGGCCCGAGTGTGTCTGTCCTACATGATGAGCTCTCATCCTGCCCCATGCATTGATGTGGAATGGGTCTCTCTTACCCATGGGTCTCTCTTACTCATGCCATGGCCACAGGGACCTGGGCACAGGATAGTAGGGTGCACACTGGCTCACCCAAACTGCTCCCCTGTACCTGGAGCTGTAGGAAGGCATGGCCCACTCCTTTTGAACTGCTTCATGAGGTTGGGGAGCTGTGTGTGTGTGAGGAAGCCCCTCAACACAGTGGTGGCAGGGCAAGTTCTGTGCATGCTCAATGGCAGCTTTGGAGAGCTCTCCCTCAGACACTGCCCAAATGCTGGCTGGCAGGTCGGAGACCTGCCATGCACCCGCTCCCGGCAGCATCAACAGGCAGCAGCACCGCTGCCTCGGAGGTAGCGCAGGCAGGTTTGGCAGGGAACTATGTATCTTGGAGCTGTTTTCCCTGTGGTGGTAGCTGGAGTTCATTCTGAATATTTAGCTGGTTTAATATGCAAACAAAAAATCCCTGGATTGTCAGCTCCTCCAAGCTAGGGACCATCCAAGTGCTTGGCAAACATGCAGGGTGTGGTGGGAGCTGTGGAAGCCAAGTGGCAGTAGCCAGTGCTGATCACAGGGCAGAGGTAAGAAACTGCAGGCCCTCCGATGGGCTCTGTTTCATGCTTGCTCTGAAGTTCGGCTGCTTGCCCTCACTCAAGCCAGGCTTGCACAGGATGGCAAAGTGTGACCCAATCCTCCCTGGGCTTGAGATCCATCGAGGCCTGTACTGCTGGTGACTTTGAGGTACATCAGGGCCAGGCAGGGACCTCCTGCCAAACATGAGGAAGCACTCACACCACTGCAGGCTCTCCTGTCCTCCTCCTGTATCACCTCCCAGCCCTGGGGGCACTTCACCGCATAGGCTGGAGAGTCCCCCCCTTGCCTGCACTCTGGATCCTGCAGGATCCAGGATGCTGTTGAAGCATGGGCTCCTTTAGAGTGGCATGCAGTAATCACCTCCCAGCACACAGCAATCCTACCTAACTGGTTCGGACAAGGGGTGACAAAAAACCTAGTCCTGCTGAAACCCTTGTGGGATTTAGGTCAGGCAGGCGGGATCACCCAGGCTGGAGCAGGACCAGTGCGCAGGACATGATGCCCAAACAGTGCCAAAGGCACCACCAGATCTGCAGGATACCATGAGTGAGGCACAGCTGGCCACACTGAGGGTTGAGTGCTGCAGCACCAGCCTTGTCTATCCCACAAGTAATGTGGGCATTGCTGAGAAACGTGGCCCAGATGATGCAAGTGCTGGATTGGTGCTTTCTGCAGGGTCTCTTGCCCACACCCCGTGACAGCTCTGCTCCTCTACTGTGGCGCAGGGCTGGCACAAGGGTAGGCACCCCCCAGCAGGGACCAGATCAATATGCTGTTTGGAAAAGCCATGCTAGAATGTGTCTCCTGGAGAAGCACTGCTCTCAGGTGTCTCTTCCACAGCTCCCCTGAGCATCTCTGCACTGCCCCAGAAGCAAACAAGCCTCACCAATTCAGGCAGGCAAAGCTACTGATGGAGGAAATTCTATTCCCCCTGTGGCAGCATGGGCAGGGTGGATGGGAAAGTACCAGTTACCCCAGCCCACTGCCTCCTGGGAACTGCAAGAGCTGTCTGTGCTGTGCTGTAGGCACGACCCACACCAGCCAGGGTGTTAGAAGGAAGATTTGGGGGCTGTGCACAGTCACTTCGGCTGCTCAGTCATCCATCCCACAGATGTGACAATGATGCTAACGTCCAGGTCCCTACAGTGCGAAATCCCAGCTGCATCCAGAAGCCACACATGCAGTCCCAGGTGATGCCTCAGAGGCCCCAGGGAAAAAAAAAAAGGGCTTTTCCTCTCCTTATCTCAAGCACTCATCACCCCCAGCTACTCCACCAGCAAATGGCAGGGGGCTACTCAGCTTCTTCTCCAGCTTTCCCCACCAAAGGGGCCCTCTGATGCAAGTGGAAGGTCAAGGGAGAGCGGGGGGGGGGGGGGGGGGGGGGGGGGGGTGGTTGGTGTGAATGAACATCCCCCGGGGCACAAAGAAGCTGCAGGGGACGAGGATGCCCCACACTGCCTTGTGAGACCGGGCACAGAAATGGGTGGTGGGGAAAAGAGAGTTTGCTGACAGCCAAAGGCGGCCCAGCCTGCTCCCAGACCCCAGCACCCCCACACTGGGGCTGACAGCTCTCCCAGCGCACGCCAGGGCCCAAGGTCACGGTGGCAGCCCGGTGTAAAACCCATGGGGCCACGCTCACACCGACCCACGCTGCGCTCGGGGGTCGTCCTGGAACGCCGTTGCGGCGGGTGCCGGGTGCCAGGCGGGAAGCGGCAGCGCCGGCATCTCGGCGAGGACACCTTAAAGCCGGTGCCTGCGGGCTGCCTCCCCGCCGCTCCGCTCCGCTCCTCGCCGGGAAGCAGCTGACTCGGGGCGGCTGCCAGCGCTGTTGGCTGCTGGATCCGGCCTCTGCAACGTGCAGCCTGACATGTAAACCCGGGCAGGCCTATGCTAATGGCTGGGGGAGGGCGCCTGGCGCAGGGGCGAGGGGGAACGGAGGTGGAGGCCGGAGCCCAGCCAGCAAATTCCCCCCCCCCTTCTCCATCACCACCTCCCTTGATCCATCTGCCTCCCCTCCTCCTCCTCCTCCTCCTCCATTCATAAATCCGGGCGGCACTGCCACCTACCGTAGCGACCGCGGCCGGCACTGCTCGGCCCAGCGGCACCCCCCGACCTTCCGCCCTGCCAGCATCCCCCACCCGCGACCGTGGGTCCCAGCCCCACCGCGACCCCTCGGCCCAGCAGCGCTCCCAAAGCCCCCACGGGACTTTCCAAGCGGCAGAAAGGCGATCCTGCCCTCGCCCTTAGGGCCAAGTTGGGGTCTCTCGATTCAGCCCCTCACCCCAGCCTCAGGCCTGCCTCAGCTGTATTCAGGGGGTCTCCTCTCGTCACTCTCTGGGGCAGCATAGCCAAGATTGAGCAGTCAGCCCCACTGATGGCGACCAAGCAGCTAGAAATCCAGAGGCAGAGAGGCAGCAGTCCTCTGCTGTCTGGTCTCCCACCCTTAGGAAAACCCTCAGCTCGTGTTTAAAAGCACCTCCCTAAAACCTTTCTCAGCGCCAGGGGATTGGGGAGATAAAGCCCAGCTTCTCCTGAAAGAGCCATGGGCCCGAGGCTTAAAAAAAAAAAGATGGAAGCAGCACGTGCTGTCAGGAGAAGGGTGAGTTAGCCTGAGCCATAGTCGGGAAGAAACCCTCCCAGGCCCAAGCAGCCCTCTCCAGGAGGCTTTCCCTCTGCAGTGCATTCCCAGTTCCCCACTGGGGGGGGGGGGGCTGGGCTCCCACTCTGCTTTGCTTAGAGTTCTATTCTTCCTCCACAGTGTACAATGAGGCAATCCCTGGTTGGAACTTATTCCACACCCCTTACTATCACCCACAGGAGATTGTTTGGCCCCCACCCAGCCACATCAGGGGACCCTCCCAATTCTCCATGCCCTCCCTTTTCTTCCTTCCTTCCCTCTCCTTGCTAGGGAAGGTTATCCCTGTCAGCCAAGATGGCAACCCCACATCCCAGGGGGAAGCAAGCAGCCCTGCAGGGCAGCCCAGGCCAGACCTCTGGGCTCACAAGTAGGAGAGCAGGAGCAGTGGGCTCCCTGGCTGAGTCTCCCCCCGGCAGCATCTCAGCTCACACCAGCCTCCCTCTTTGTTCACCAGAGCTCCCCCTGCCAGCAATAAAGCCCCAGGGAAGCAGGAGGAGGGCAAGGGTGTGAATTTGCACCATCCCAATAGAACAACCTGCAGGCAGGTCAGCGTGTGCAATGCAGGTGGGAGACTTCGTGCTCGAAGCTGAATGGGGAGCACTGTCTGAGCATCAATACAGGGAAGAGAGAGGGAGGGAGGGAGAGAAGGGAGAAAAAAACTCTAGTGAGTGCAGCGTTTGCAAAATGAGCTGGCGGTAAATAGCTGGAGGATAGACAGCGTCTCTGTACGTGAGGCACGGCACGGAGAGCTGCACCTGAGCGAGGCTGGGCCACTGCTCGCTCCGGCATCACATGTCACTCACTGGTGCATCCTCCCCAGCCTGCCCTCTCCCTGCACCAGCTCCCCCGCCTCCGCCATGAAAATGCAGTGGGAAAAATGGGTTCACACACACACACCCAGAGCAGCCACAAAGCAGAGATCTGGGAGAGGCGCAGCTGAACTTGATTCAAGGTCCAGCTTGTGCCTGCCCTGGTTCCAAGGCACACTGAGCAGCAGGAACCTCCTGATCCCCTCATCCTGCTGGGGATCCCCACCCCGGTGAGCCCTGCCAGATGCTTTCTTCCCCAAGCAATGGCAGCTGTGTCTGCCAACACCCCCTGCTTGCAAGCGTCACTCTCACTACCTAAGTCCCTTTGTTCCCCTCGCAGGGCTGCTTTCCTCTGCATTCTGCAGCGAGAGGCTGAGTCTCAGCACAGCTCATCTCACGTGGGGTGCTCCAAGCAGGAGACCACCTCCTCTCCTGCCTCTCTGTGAAAGACCAGGCAAAATTCACACAGCACCTGGAAATCTTAGTTCCGTTCCTGCGTGCCGTGAGGAAAGGAGCAGAAGCCGCCTTTCCCCTATAGAAAGGAGCTCTCGGGGTACCGGTTACAGCAAACGCGGGCAGTGATTTCCCATTTTCCAAGGCTTCTTGTCCAGGCCCACTGGGCTGGCGGGTCCCACGGGTGCGAGCAGGCGGTGCTCGGTGGGAATGCCGGCACCCGCCTGACACCGTGTGGCGGCCGCCCGCCTTGCAGGGACGCGGGCAGGGAGCGGGCCGGACGGCACCGGGAAGGGAACCGAGCCCCCGGGAAGGCTGCGTGGCGCTGGGCATGCAGGGTATAGCCACGGCTGGCTCTCAGCAGAGCCTAAGGTTTCCCGCTCTTAGCTAGCCGGAGCGGGGAGAAGTCGGCAAGCAAGAGGATGCCTGACTCCTGCCACCCGCCATCCAGGGATAAAATGCTCCGTACTTTAATAAAGAAGCACATGTGTGTCCCTGCAGTTTCCATAAGTGCCCATGGATTCAGCACAGCATGTCCAGGAGGAAAAGAATTTCAATTTACTGCTAGCTGATGCCACAGCCTCATGTGAGGACACAAGACCCCTCAATCTATGGGCAGCACATGACAGCAGGAGGCTGCTATTAGAATGCCTCAGCAGATGATAGGCCCCTACAAACAGTCATATGGGTTTCAAGCCCATCAGAGAGTCCTTCCCACTGCACAGCAGAGCCTTTCCACTCCCAGCCCTTACAGGCCTTTGCTCACCTCCTGCTAGAAGGCTGAATTTCCACTTCCCAAAGCACAAAGGTTGGGGTCTATGCAGGGACTGCACAGGAGCAAAACCCAGTCATCTGCACCGCACCAACCCCACGGGGTGCCCATTTGCTGTGCCCATCTGTGAGGGTCAGAGCAGGCCTGTATGGCACATGTTGCACACAGGTCAGGGTGGGAGACACACTTCTGCAACAGTTGAAACACCCCAGCTGTTCCCATTGCTCAGAGCTGACCCTGCAGGAGGTCTGACGAACCACCAGCAACTACAACACTGCAGGACTGCAGCCCAGGGAAGCTCAAGCTGCAACTGGGGATGGGGATTTCACTCATCCTTCCCAGGGAAGCTGGAGAAATGTCTCTGCCTGGTGCCCCAGGGGAATTACTGACCCTCAGCATCCCCTCCTGCAGAGACAGCTGAAGTCTGCTCTCACCTTTGGAAAAGCTGCTAAGACAATGGGGGCAAGGGGAGGTGTTTGCTGAGTGGACTTTGAGACCAAGCCACCCTGAAGCAGGCAGCCCTTGCTCCAAGTGCTTGCCCAGTTACCCCAGTGAAGCCCTTGAACCTTCATGAAAAAGCTTGTCTCCATTCAAAAGGGGAGCCTTTGGATACCCTCACTTAGAATCATAGAATCATAGAGTAGTTATGGTTGGAAAGGACCTTAAGATCATCTAGTTCCAGCCCCCCTGCCATGGGCAGGGACACCTCACACTAAACCATGCCACCCAAGGCTTTGTCCAACCTGGTCTTGAACACTGCCAGGGATGGAGCATTCACAACCTCCATGGGCAACTCATTCCAGTGCCTCACCACCCTAATAGGAAAGAATTTCTTCCTTATATCCAATCTAAACTTCCCCTGTTTAAGTTTTAACCCGTTACCCCTTGTCCTGTCACTACAGTCCCCAATGAAGAGTTCCTCCCCAACATCCCTGTAGGCCCTCTTCAGATACTGGAAGGCTGCTATGAGGTCTCCACGCAGCTTCTCTTCTCCAGGCTGAACAGCCCCAACTTTCTCAGCCTGTCTTCATATGGGAGGTGCTCTGGTCCCCTGATCATCCTCGTGGCCTCCTCTGGGCTTGCTCCAACAGTTCCATGTCCTTTCTATGTTGAGGACACCAGAACTCTACACAATACTCCAGGTGAGGTCTCATGAGAGCAGAGTAGAGGGGCAGGATCACCTCCTTCGACCTGCTGGTCACGCTCCTTTGGATGCAGCCCAGGATACGGTTGGCTTTCTGGGCTGGAAGTGCACACTGAAGCCTGCTCACGTTCATTTTCTCATTGACCAACACCCCCAAGTCCTCCTCCGCAGGGCTGCTCTGAATCTCTTCTTTGTCCAACCTGTAGCTGTGCCTGGGATTGCTCTGACACAGGTGTAGGACCTTACCTGCTTCTCCTCTCCATTTTATAAACCCCAATGGATGTCCCACTCTAGCTCATGTGGGGACCTTGGAGAGAGACATCCAAATCCCACCAAGTGCTGAGCATGGCCTCCAGCTTAGTTCTCATGCAGGTATAATCACACAAGAGCACTTCTGCTAATTGAAGACATGCTGAGAGACTTGGGATTGTTCAGCCCGGAGAAGAGAAGGCTCTGGAGGGACCTTATAACAGTCTTCACATACCTAAAGAGCATTTACAAGAAATCTGGAGAGGGACTTTTTACAAGGGCATGTAGTGACAGGACAAGGGGGAATGGTTTTAAACTGGGAGAGAGGAGATTTAGATCGGACATTGGGAAGAAATTCTTCAGTGTGAGGGTGGTGAGGCACTGGCACAGGTTGTCCAGAGAATCTGTGAATGCTACATCCCCGGCAGTGTTCAGGGCCGGGTTGAACGGGGCTTGGAGCAACCTGGTCTAGTGGAAGGTGTCCCTGTCCATGGCAAGGAGTTGGAAGTGGATGATCTTGAGGTCCTTTCTAACCCAAACCATTCTATGATACATTCATAGCCTCCCCTGGGCATCCCCAGCTCTGCACACTTCTGAAGGGAAAGAGACCATTTCTCATTCCTAGGCCTTCTTGGAGCAGAGCTCACCCTTGCTGTAGAGCCCATTGGCAGGAAGGCACTGTGGCTATGAGCTGCTTTCACTGCTCTGACTTCAGTTTCTCTAAACTGGCTGCAGTCAGAGAGATTTTGATGTGATACTCTGCCCCAGCACCTCCCTCTGGCTGGAGCCCAGCAGGGAGAAGTGGAGACATTCAGACAGCACTTCACAGGAGAACCATTTTAATTAAAAGCGATGCTGTAGCCAGCGGGGCATAGGCTTCTTTGCGGATGCAGGGAGGAGGAGTAGGCTGGGTGAGTGACACCACCTGTCTGCTCAGGGTTAGCTCTGGGTTCAACAGCCTTGAAAAGAAAGTGGGAGGCAATAGGATGAGTTGGTGCTCACTTCTCACAGGCCTCACCATGGGGTAGTGCTTACAGTGCTCTGAAAATCCAGTGCAAACTGGGGCACTCCCCCAGAGCCAGAGCATTTGTTCCTTCCTAATACCAATCTATCTCCTGGCGGAGGAGGAGGATGTCTGTGCGCTGATTATGGATGTTTGGGGGTACAGGGACCTCATGTTGGCTCTTCATGTCAGACAGACATGAAAGCTAAAACCTCAGGAGAGCCCTGCACCATGTGGCTTATTGCAGCTTGCTGGGCAGCCACCTCAGCCACAGTTGCCATCGGGAGGTGGGAACAACCATTAGGTCTGATGTTGCTCTTGTTGAGCTGTAAACCCTACCATGCTGTCAGCTCTGGTGGCCAAGGGGATCTGTCACTGCCAGGGATGTACTAGGAGGAAGAGAAACAACTTGCAAGTAGGTGTGGAGTTTGAGAAGGAAGGAATTAGGTAAGGAGATGTGTCCTCACACTGAAGTGCAGGATCCACAGCAACTGGGAGGCTTGACAGAGGGCCAAGTCCTGGTGTCCATCAAAAGGAGTCTCTCTCAGGCTGGCCTCCCAGCTAGAGCCTATTCCAACCTGAGTAGCTGCAATCCTCCCACTTTCACCCAAGGTTTCCTTGATGCTCTGGAAAAAAGCTCCCAGACATCACACCATGTGGTTCCAAATCACCAGGAAAGTGTCTCCTTCCAAAAACCCGCCAGGTCTGTTTTCTGCTCCCAGGGCAGATGTGGAAAGAAACAGCCAGGCGCTACCCACAGCCATACCCCTGGAGGAGCAGCCTCCAGCCTGGCACAGGGGCAGGTGATAGTGAGCAGCGCCATGCTCCTGTCACAGCAAGGACGTGTCCCACCACCTCCCCACCTCAGCCAGAGGCAGCCCGGCCATGTGAAGCCACAGCTGTATTTGAGGCGAAGTGGGGAGTATTTCTAGCCCACACCACCAGTCGCTCTGAAGAGCTCTACTTGCCGATCAGCACCAGCGAGATGAAGGGAGGATGGGTGGCACGGGATGGAGGTGGGGAACCTGTGCCAATGTCCTCAGCAATGCCTGGCGAGACAGCGAGGAAAGGGTGGAGAGCGACTACGTGATGCTTTGCAGGGAGAGCTGATCTTATTAATAAAAGCTGCTTCTTCCCAAGGCCTTGATAATCGCTCCTGCTGCAGATTATTTACAGCTGTGGAATTTAATACTCCAATGAACAAAGCTCCCTGAAGCAGAGAGGGAGTGAGCAGACTGTTAACCCTTCTGCATGGTACAGGGGCTTTTGGCTCAGGTTTGGTGTCTCAGTGCTGTGGGCATGCTGAGTGGAGATACCAGCAGTGAAGGGAGCCCAGGGAGCAAGGGAAGGATGGATCCTGCCCTGCAGAGTCCAGCAGGTGTTTAGATACCCTCTCCCGCAGGCAGGAGTTCGGCCTGGCTTCCCTCTCCCACTCACTGCACAAAACACATTTGTCTGTGCCAGCTCCGCGTGTGCTCTCAGCATCAGCAGCGTTTTGCTCGCACTCCTCTGAGGAGGCATCCAAGAGCAAGAGCTGGCACAAAGGAAGCGACGATGCCTCCTGTGCCCAACTTCGCAGCCCGCTCAGTCTGCGCAGAGGCCACAGGGGTCTCTGCCCTTGTCCCAGCCCTTGCCCTGCCCCAGGTCTCGAGTCTGCAGAGCAGGGCAAAGGGAAGCACGGGTGGGGCAAGCAGAGCACTGCCTGGGCAGACAGGGACTGCCTGGGCTTTCCGCTCTTGCTCTCAAGCAGCATGGTGTGGCCCTGGGTGGCTGGCGCCAGGGAACCCATTGCTGGGATGGCCCTAAGTGGCTGTGTCCCCATGTCCTGGAGGAGGTGGCTGTTTCGGGGCAGACAGCAGGGGACAGGGCTGTGCCTGTTTTCCTGGAGAGGCAGGCACAGCCCCGAGGGTGAGCAAGGACTGCTCTTGTTACTCACAGCCAAGTGCTCGATGCAGGCCTCCTCTGTGCTGGTGCTGCATGTCCTGCGCAGCCGCTGGTCCTGGAGCTTCCTGCCCAGCTCTGTCAAGGCCTTCTCCAAAGTGTGGGGCTGGGACAGCAGCACATCCTGCATGGCCAGAGCAGCACTGCAGGCCCAGAGCACTATGTCAGCAGGGGTGTCTCATCCACCACATGGTGCCCAGGCCAGTCCTGCAGCAGCCAGGCTCACAGTCATGGCACGTGGCAGCCAGGGAGCAGCCCTGAGGCCTTCTGGCAGCACCCCAGCACTTACCCTGAAGTAGAGAGTAGCATCAAGGCCCTCCATGTCTGCTTTGGTGGGAAGGAAGAAGATGCTCCTAAAGCAGACCTCTAAGAGGCTTTTCTTGTGGCCCTCCAGTGCCATCTCCACCTTGCTGAAAAGGGAGAGAGGGACCTGTCAGACCCTGGTGCTGGGAGCGCTGCCTCCTGCCTTGGGCAGCTGGGCACAGACCTCTGGAGCAGAGGTGCCCAGAAAGAACGGAGCCCTGTTGTGCAGAGAGCCCTGCCAGAAGGTGCCTCCTCCCTCCGTGACACGGCCCAGGCCAGAGGACAGTCCTGGCAGGCAAAGCCTCTCACCTCTTGCTTTCGGGAGCAGCCCAGACGTGGCGGGGGCCTGCAGGACCCCTCTGCTCTCCCCTGCATCTCTCCACAAACTGCAAGCAAGGCAAAGCACAGCCCCCCTGACAGCACCATCAGACTTATCCTGGATGGGGGATGCCCTCAGCCAGGCTCAGGGCCATGGGCTGTGCAGAAGTGCCAGCCAAGCCAGGGGCTGGGCATGTACCTCAATCAGGCGATGGCAAGTATGGCTTGCTGCCGCACTGCCACGTGCAGCTGGTCTGTGGCCTCCTCTTCCACCAGTGCCTGCAGAGCACAACCAGGATGGTGCCTGGCGGCTGCCAGCACCCACTGCCAACAGACCCAGCACCAGGCAACAGGGATGGAGGAGACCCTCTGTCCCCAGCCAAGCATCAGCCCCCAGAGCGGCCCTGCTGCCAGGGCTGCTCAGCAGCACCCGCCGCCCCTCAGGCAGCTCAGTGTCTACACACCCTGGTCCTTGCCCTCCCCATGCATGGGTCCTGCATGTACTCACAGCGTGCTGGTGCCTGGTGACTTGCCCCCTTCACCAAAGCAGCCACGTGTCCCCTCACCTGGATCTTCTCTGCCACCTGGAACTCGTGGTAGAACTCCTTCAGCTCCTGTGAGAAGCCCTCATATCTGGCAGCTTTGCACAGGGTGCAGATGGTCTGCAGGAACTGCATCTTCTGGGCCTCCTCCTGGGCAGCCAGGGGCAGAGACACGAACAGGCAGCGTGAGGGGGGCACACGTGGCCAGCAGGACTGGAGCTCTGGGGCTGCAGTGCTGTGCAGGAGACCCGGGGGAGCAGCTCTGCCCAGCCAGCAGCCCCCAGCAGCCTGGCAGCAGAGCCAGTGGCCCTGCAGGAGATGCAGGCACTGCTGCCCTGGAAATGGCTGCAGTTACCTTGACTGAGCTCTTCACAAAAGTCTGGATGAACTCCATGGATGATTCCTCCTTTGTGCAGAGAGGCATCCAGCCGAGTGCAGCAGAGGAGGCACCTAGGAGAGGAGGAGAGCAGGGAGGTCTATAGAGAGGGGCCGAAGGCAAATGCAAGGAGAGGAGGGAGCTCTGCCCTCTGTCCAGCCCCACGCCCGCTCCCCTGTCTCAGTGTCCCTGTGCATGTCCAGCCGGACACTGGCACGAAGGATGTGGCTGTGATGCTGATACATGGCACAGGGTGTGAAGCCGTGTGACCAAGGGCACATCACAAAGGCACGTCACAAAGGGCACCGTGGTGGGTCACGGAGGGCGCATCACTAAGGGCACTACGGCGGGTCACGAAGGGCACGTCCCTAAGAGCCTGCAGCAGAGGCATGCTCCCTGCAACCTGCCATCCAGAACAGAGAGGCAGGGCAGGATCCTGAGCCCATCAGGCTGTGGTCGCTGTCCCCAGCCCAGCAGGGCCCCTCACTTACTCGTCTGCTTGGGGTGCCCTGAGCTCCACGTTTTGCTCATGTTAGATGGAGTCTTCTTATGGCAAGATACCCAGCACGTGTCCTAATGTTCAGAGCCAGACTAGTCAAGAGGACTCAAAAAGCCATGAGTAGAACCGTACGCGCACTGGAGACGGCATTAGATGACCGATGTTTTCTTGTCCAAGTCCTGCGTTTAAGAAGTTTAGGGGGTCAGGGATGGCGGGACGCAGAGAGGAACAGCACCTGGGCAGGCTCAAGGGCAGGGCAGCCACAGGCCGCTGTGGCAGAGAGGGACCGGCAGGACGTGGCAGAGAGGGACCGGCGGCTCCTGGCCAAACGGCTGCGCTCCAACTGGGAGCAGAGGCAGGCATGGGAGTTCCAGCGGCTGCGGGAGCTCACCCAGCGGCAGGAGCAGATCTGCCAGCTGCTGCGCTCCAAGGAGGCAGAGCGGTGCAAGCTGCAGGGGAAATGCAGCACCAGCACGCCGCCGCCCGTCAGGCACAGAGCCTGCAGCAGCAGCTGGCGAAGGAGCTGGCCAGAGGAGCCTGGAGCAGCAGCGAGGCCCGCGCTGAGCTCCGGAACGAACTCAGCAAGCTGTGCTGGGAGAACAGGAAGGAGCAGCCGCCCACAGCCACCACTCCCAACGAGCTGCTGCTGCTGCTGCTGCAGAGGAGCTTCTTCCTAACGTCCAACTCGGAGCCGTTCGAAGGCGAGCAGCCAGATGGCTGCGGCGAGGCCAAGGCCAGGGCCTGGCACCATCTGCAGCCCCTCCTGAGCTGCGGGTCCATAGGGCCCTGCCCATTGTGGAGCCTCGTGGCACACAGCTCCCGCAGCGGGCAGCCCACGGGCACTTCCAAACTGGACTGTGCCAGCAGCTGGGCAAGGAGCTGGCGGGAGGAGCCTGGAGCAGCGGTGAGGCCCACGCTGAGCTCCAGGATACCCTCAGCAAGCTGCGCTGGGAGAGCGGCGAGGAGCAGCCGCCCACAGCCGCCGCTCCCCATGGACTGCTGCTGCTGCAGAGCCTCTTCTAACATGCGTCTTGGAGCGGTTCGAGGGCGAACAGCCGGGTTCCTGCGGTGAGCCCAGGGCCAGGGCCCATGCCTGCACGCGGTGCTTGACCCATTTCTATTTCAGCAGCTTTGCAGTGATGAGGTGGGCTGAGAGGACTTCAGGGCTTCCTGAGAGGCCTGCAGAAGGGGACAGGCATTTGGGGAGGTTGCAGACAGGGCTTGGGACCCGAAGCCCTGGCCCCCAGCACCTGCAGAAACCTCTGGGGACTCTGGTGTTCAGGCCTCGGTGGCCATGGGCTGCTGCTGAGCCCTGCTGAGGGCACACCTTTCACAGCACCACTGCTCAAGTCTGGGATGTGTACCATGGCCACGCTCTCGGTCTCATCACTCGTGTGCAACACGAGTGGGATCAGCTACTCCACGCCCGCATCTGCCGCTTGTGTTTCTAAACCACCATGTGCATTAAGTCTTTGAGGATGCAGATGGAGAACTTTCTCACCTGGCTTGACTCCAGGTAAGGGAGGAAGACAGGAGGACTTCAGCTATGCCACTCCCTGAGCACGGGTGTCAGCGTGGCTGAGGGGAGGGAGCTCAGGTCACCCAGAGCCATCACCCCCCCAGGGAGAAGCCATGTTGGGCTGCACAGCCGAGAAGGCATCAGCATGAGAGTGCAAGGGCATGAGGAGGGCACAGACCTGCCCAAGTGCTGTCCTCTGGCCTGGGCCATGTCACGGAGGGAGGAGGCACCTTCTGGCAGGGCTCTCTGCACACCAGGGCTCTGTCCCTTCTGGGCACCTCTGCTCCGGAGGTCTGTGCCCAGCTGCCCAAGGCAGGAGGCAGCGCTCCCAGCACCAGGGTCTGACAGGTCCCTCTCTCCCTTTTCAGCAAGGTGGAGATGGCACTGGAGGGCCACAAGAAAAGCCTCTTAGAGGTCTGCTTTAGGAGCATCTTCTTCCTTCCCACCAAAGCAGACATGGAGGGCCTTGATGCTACTCTCTACTTCAGGGTAAGTGCTGGGGTGCTGCCAGGAGGCCTCAGGGCTGCTCCCTGGCTGTCACATGCCATGACTGTGAGCAGCACCATGCTCCTGTCACAGCAAGGACGTGTCCCACCACCTCCCCACCTCAGCCAGAGGCAGCCCGGCCATGTGAAGCCACAGCTGTATTTGAGGCGAAGTGGGGAGTATTTCTAGCCCACACCACCAGTCGCTCTGAAGAGCTCTACTTGCCGATCAGCACCAGCGAGATGAAGGGAGGATGGGTGGCACGGGATGGAGGTGGGGAACCTGTGCCAATGTCCTCAGCAATGCCTGGCGAGACAGCGAGGAAAGGGTGGAGAGCGACTACGTGATGCTTTGCAGGGAGAGCTGATCTTATTAATAAAAGCTGCTTCTTCCCAAGGCCTTGATAATCGCTCCTGCTGCAGATTATTTACAGCTGTGGAATTTAATACTCCAATGAACAAAGCTCCCTGAAGCAGAGAGGGAGTGAGCAGACTGTTAACCCTTCTGCATGGTACAGGGGCTTTTGGCTCAGGTTTGGTGTCTCAGTGCTGTGGGCATGCTGAGTGGAGATACCAGCAGTGAAGGGAGCCCAGGGAGCAAGGGAAGGATGGATCCTGCCCTGCAGAGTCCAGCAGGTGTTTAGATAACCTCTCCTGCAGGCAGGAGTTCGGCCTGGCTTCCCTCTCCCCCCTGCCCCAGTGCCTGCGCTGCCAAGCCTTCAGGAGAGAACTGCCTCTGCGGCTCTGCGTTTGATCCCCTGGATGCCCCTGTGTCCTCAGCTCACCCTGCTGCAGGTGTGGCCTCCTTGGGACCTGTCCCTCCTCAGCAAAACAGTGCCAAGTCTTATCAAGGGAAACCCCACAGACTTGTGAAGCGGGTTAAACCAACTATTTACTGCTGTTAGCATCATGAAATGCAGATTCAAGGCTTTCTACAGCTTTCTAGGGCCTGATGGAGAACTGCCTAGAGCTGAGCATGAACCTCAGGAAACAAGGCCAAAGATAACATCGACCATCCTATCACCTCCTCTCCTCACTTCATCCACCCCTCTGAGGAATGAGTTTTGTGCCATCAGTGAACTTTAGCCTTCCACACCATTCTTCAGATGCACATAGGGGATCCTGGGCCTTCCTTTGAAGAGGAACATAGACATGCTTAGGAGAAAAGCTCAAGTGGCTGGGCAGCATGCAACCATTTTCTCTGGTCCAGGCATGCATGAATGCAAAAGCCCAAAAGCTCATCATGCAAAAGTAACAGCCCCTCCTGTGCTGGAGACAAATACCACCTTCCCAAGCCTCCTGTGCATCCCACACAGCTTGGACCAGACCACGGGGCAAAGTGTGAAAGTCAGTACAAAACAGCCCGTGGGGGGTGGCAGGCTGTGCTCCCCTAGGGATGACCTCAAGCGCAGTAGTAAGAAGCACACTCTGGCCTGTTCAGCTTTTGACATCCCTGGTGAACCAGGAATGGTCTGCTGTCATCAGGGTGCTGCTGCTAGGTCAGCAGTATGGGTTAAGCATCACTGACCAGGTTTGGCGGGACAAGGATGTCAGGGAATACCCTGGGCTCTTCCTACCTCCTGGATGCAGGAGGTAGAACATGCTCTCCAGCAGTACATTCTGTCCTTAATGCTCAGCTGCTGCTCTCTAAACCTACAAAACGTTGCTCATTTCAGAGCTGAGAAGGGACTGCCATGATTTCCAATCCCTGTATCGTATAGACCCAGAAATGGGAGGAAGGTTTATTTTTACCTCCTCCGGGGTCAGACTCCAGTGTCACAAGCTACAGCAACAAATCCTGTAAGCCCAAGAGATGTATCTAATACAGAAACCACACTGGGATGCCATGGTCACAGCTGGAGTCCATCAGAGGAGGAGGTCTGGTGCAGAGACTGGGACACATGGCCACAGTTATGAGCTCCATGATGACACTTTTGGGGCAGGGGTGGATGTCGGTGATGTTACCCTACCTGGGAGGTTTCAGCTCTCAGGGGCTGAAGGTCAGCCACCATCCGCATTCATACTGGGGAGCTAGAGCAACAGTCAGGAAGCCCACCAAAGCATTGCCCTTGGTTTTGGTATGAGTGTAGCCCCAGCCAGGGGCTCTGCTAAACAAGGGGTGGAAGATGAGAATTTCCTTGGTGTGCCCCGACCATTCCTTTTCCTGCCCTGGGAGATTCTGGCAGAAAGAGCAACTAATGGGCTGTGAATGCAGCTTTTCCTCCTCTCCCCACACACCATGAGCACACACCTCTCCCCACACACCTGCCTGGGGTGCAGGTACTGTGGATCACCACTGGAAGCACCTCAGTGCCCAGGACAGGATGTCCACAGAGCTGCAGTCCTTCAGCAGACTGAGGTGTCAGCAGAGCTCACCCCACCATGTCATCAGGCAAGCAGAGGGATAGCCTCACTGCACAGGAGCCATGGGACCACCACATCCTGGCCTTGGCCTTAGGGAATACTCACGAGTGCCACCCCTTACTCCACACCCAAGTGCTATGAGGCCATAACTATGAAAAGCAGCCCATTTGAGCTAGAGTGAGA
Organism: Pezoporus occidentalis; assembly: GCF_034315485.1. Taxonomy (NCBI): domain Eukaryota; kingdom Metazoa; phylum Chordata; class Aves; order Psittaciformes; family Psittacidae; genus Pezoporus; species Pezoporus occidentalis. Next base: position 4,558,280 of record NW_026915376.1, read on the forward strand.
AAGGTACACTCTTGACCAAATGACCTTGGATTTGCTTCCCAAGCTCTGTCTTGGACCGTGTTGTATCCTGGGGCTTGAGTGTTTATTTTAGAAGAAGCACATTAGGTTCATGGAGTTTATAGCCTTCAGATATTTTCAAAGCAACCTTGTATTTCAGGTGCCCAAGTGACAGCCTGTCATTGGTGTTTGCACCACAACTGAGCACATCACTTCCCAACCTTTTGGGGAGGGTGTGTGTGCTATTCACATTGAGCACGCTCACCCTTCCTGGCACGGAGGTGAGCGCCCAGGTTCATTTTGAGCTGTGTTAAGCAGTGAAGCTTGCTGGTGCCCTGGAGTAATGAATTCCATGGGGCAATTTATGCTTTGGGTGAAAGGAGAAATGAAAGAAGCCAATTTTCTTTCCTCGCCAGACTGTTTGATCGAACTTCGCCTCTACTGCACATTCAGAGAGGGTGAATGGATGTGCCTCATGTGCTTTCTCCACATCCTTCTTTCTATCCTTCTGTCAGGAGCCCTCATTAATCTTCCTTCTCTCCAGGCTAGACACTCCTGAGCTTTCCAATTCTGTTTTCTTGTTACAGGTGTATCTGCTACCAGCCTAGGAAAATTCCCATCCACTACCCCTGACAGTTGCTGAGATAAGCTGACCAGCCCGGCACGCACTAGCTCACGTGAGGCGCTATCACTGATTTACACAACAGCATTAAGACTAGATTCAGTATCATTCACCACCCCATTCCTTATGCTGGAAGAGAAACTACTCAGAAAACAAGCTGACAAGGCTGCCATCAGTGCTAGCTCACTCACGGAAGACCCCTTTGGGCAGTGACCACACAAGCTTCTATCTGTGGGCTCTGCCCTGGCAGAGGTGCCAGCCCCAGAGTCCTCCCCTCACCTCCAGCTCTTAACCCCTCCAGCTTCTGAGAATCTGGGTTTTCCAGTACAAGTGTCCAGCCCATACAGTCTCCCTGATGGACACTCTTACCCTACCCTTGTCTATCTTGAACAGTAGTTGCAGTATATAAACAAGTGAGGCCCCAGATCCAGCTGTTTCCCAGTCCTCCTTGCTCTCCCTGGGTCATGCAGATCTTAAGCAGCACAGCCACATCCAGAAGAGAAGCAGACAGCTAAAAAATGACAGCCCTCATTGTCTCATCAGAAGGGCTTTGCAGGGTCCTCCCACTGCCTCTCTGTGAGTGGCCGGGTGGAAAATGCTGCTCAGCCTGTGAACCCTGCTCACCACCTGAGGCTTGGCAAGCTTCAGGGAAGGGGATTTGGCATCTGCCTCTAGGTAAATGGCCCCAGCAGGGGTCTCAATGCATTTTGAGGGCTTATTTTGCATCAAGAGATTGGGCCAGCTCCAGGCTTCCCAAGAGACCCAAGCTGTGCCTCCCCACTGCCCACCTCTGCCTCCTGCTTTGCAGCCCACTGCCATCCAAGAGCCAGCACCCAACTGCTGGGTAGGGCATTGTGTCCCTCTTCTCCCTGCCACGAGCAGCTACAGCCCTGTGGGAATCACAGTGCTGCTACAGAGCCCTCTTTCCATTGATTTCCCCTCACCAAAACAGGACAGGGTTAGATGTGACCCTGCTGTGCCCGGTCACTCAACACTTCATGGAGACAGAGCTCAGCCCCAGTCAGACCTGCCTGGCTCTCACTGGGTCTTTCCTCAATGGACCTGGTCAGGTTGGGTCACTCCAAAGTCTTCATCTTCCTCCTCCTCACTGGCTATGGCTCCGCTGCCCTACTGTGGGCCAGCAGCTGGGGAACATGCTGACGGAGCGAGATCTGGGCTCCGATACTTCAGTCAGTCAGGCTGAGGGGCCCAGCAAGTGAGTGGCATGGGGGCTATGGGGGCAGGCTGTCAGGCACACCACCATGCCCACATTGCCATCTAGCCTCCAGCTCTGGGATGTGCAGCTTGCCACCCTCACCCCTTGCTAACCGATCCAGACCGAAGTCCAGCCTCCAGCTGCATCGGCTCTGTTTCGGCAGGCATGTCAGCTGTCTTCCCCTCTTCCCAGCCCCCAAAGTCACTAGCTGCCTCCCTCAGCTCTGTGGTCCATCCACTCTCTGGCATAGGGCCACAAGACAGGGCTGCCTGTCTCTCAGCCTCGGTCTCCAAGCAGATGGAAGACATCAGCTCCTCGCTGCATCCCTCTGCGGTAATCTGTCTCGCCTGCTTCCTTTTGGGGACACCCCTTCTCACGGCCAGCTAATCCCCAGTGCTCTCCTGTCTCTTTCCAGACCCCAGCCCTCACTAGAGAGCCCCATCACATATCTTTTCTGGGCAAGCATCTCCCCGAAGGCCATCTCTTCCTACCCATGCAGGATGACCTAGAAAAAGACCCCTTTCCCCCATCTCCCATGGAAGAATGTCTGAGCACAAAATCCCCACTGTCACTAGGGGAATAGGCACCCTCTTGGGAACTTCATTTGATGCAAACCCTGGATCCAAACACATGGGAACGGACACAGACCCAGGGACCCACTCAGAGCTGACCAGAGAGGTACATTTGTAATGGGGCAAGAAGACCCTGGGAGGACTCTGCCTTTGGCTTCTCCTTCCCTCTGCAGCGGGTGGCAGCTCCCCCAGAGGCTGCCCAGGAGAATTCCTCTTAAGCACCGCCTCATGCTGGGAAATTTTCCCATTTACCATATAAAATCCTGTTAATCACAGAATAATAAACATAACAAGGAAGCAGGGGAAAGAATGACCCAGCAGCAACTGAGGTAGGTGGCATTTTGTTTTGATTCCCTCCTCTAAGGGAATAATCTCACCAGCCTGCAGCTATCCTTCAAGAAAAGGACCTGCAAGAACTGCTACCCATGGAGTAAATCTCATCTGGTTTCCTAGCAGGATGGAAATCACAAGGAAAAGCCTTCCATTTGAGGAGAGCTCAGTCTCAGGTGGATGCCAAAAGAGGATACTACATGCTGGAGCCCAGGAAACCCAGCAGCTGCTCCTGGGACACCACTGCCTTGCTGCTCAGAAGGCTCTGGCATGTCTGGAGCAGAGCTGGGCCAGCTGGAAGTCGAGAACAAGCAGGTATTTCCCCCTGTGCTGAAACAAAAGAAAAGACCTGGCAGTGTTCAAGGCCAGGCTGGACGGTGCTTGGAACAACCTGCTCTAGTGGAAGGTGTCCCTGGCCATGGCAGGGGGTTGGAAATGGATGAGCTTTTAAGGCCCCCTTCTGACCCAAACCACTGTGATTCTATGAATACAGGGTGTGCTCAAAGAAAAAGAGAGCCCTGAGAACCTACATCAGCCTAGGCCACTGGCAAGGCACTGTCCATCTGCTCCTGCCTGTGCAGCGCAGATGGATGGTGCCAGAGCAGTCAGGGGCTGACCATTCTGCACCTGCCTGTGCAGCGCAGATGGATGGTGCCAGAGCAGTCAGGGGCTGACCATCCTGCAACCATGGTGGGGCCAAATTCAATGGGATGGCTGGGAGCAGGCTAAGGGCTCATCCACAAGCTTTTTCCTGGGCCTTTTCCCCTCAGAGAGATGCTGCTGCAGGCAGCACCTGGAATTTGCAGTGGGACAGGCATTTCTGCCGAGGCTGCGTTCCTCGTTAGGGAAAGACAGGTAAAAACTGCAGGACATGCTCTATGGAATATGCTTAGCTCAGCTGTCTGCATGTCTGCTTATTAAGCTCTAAGTTTAGGGATTTAGTTCCACATATCAGTTTACTTAGAAATAAAGCATCGCTTCACATTTTAATCTCAAGCATGCCACATTGTCTTGCCCGCTTCCTCTTGTGCCCTCTCCCCAGGACCTCTTCCCCAGAGAAATGCTGGAAAGTTATTAGCAAATATTCTGTGAAATATTTAATATCCAAACAGCAGGGGCTGTGCATCCCAGGAGACTCATAGCCCTTATGCTCAGGACAAGAAAAACAAGGATTGTTTGCAGGCCCTTAGGTCCTACTGGGAGACGCTTCAAGGCTGGAGTTGTTGCCAAGCAAAAACTTCACAGTAAAGCAGACTTTTAGACAAGTTATAAGGTACTCCAGCTTGGGATGGACTCCTCTTTCACTGTGCCCACAGCCTTTACACAGAAACAAAGGATATTTTGAAAATGTATTTTCCAGCCCTACATTAGTGGAAGCCAGCTTCTTTGTCTGTTCTCCAAAGGATTTAATTGAGGATATCTGAGCTCCTTCTGTCTGCAGGAAGGCCACGGCAAACATGTCAACTGGCTTACGATTATTGAAAAACAAACAAACATATAAAAGTATTTGTTTATGTGTTTACTGGGGCTTGGGACTTTCAAAGGTTGTGGAAGGTTTTGTAAAGCAAGACCACGAAGCTGTTAAGTGGCAAAACCACCTTCCCTAAAATGCATAAAAGCATACACCCCTTTTCCACTCAAAATACTTAAGCCTGCTGGAGGGATGAGCTGTGAAAAAGCTAGAACATACCTCAAGAGAGCTGTGTAGATTCATCCGCGCCACGGCAGGGCACAGAGCTGACTTTCCCACCCCTTCCCCTAACTCACGTAGATCCAGCACTCTGCAGCCCTGCACAAAACTTCCCCGGTGCCAGGCCGGGACCCGCGCTCCCAGCGCTCCCTAAGGCCCCTCGGACTTGAGCAAGGCCTGGCTTATTCCCACCCCTCCGTCCGGACTCCGCACCGCCGCCGCTAGAGGGCCCGGGCGGCTCGTTGCAGGCGGCCGGTGCCGGGCAGCCCCGCTCCATCCCCGCCGGCCGGGCGCGCTCCCCACGCCCGCAGGACGGAAACCGAGCATCGCCAAAAGACTGCGGAAGCCGCTCATCCCCCCCGAAGCTGCCCCGCCATCAGCCCAGCATGATGCGGGAGCACATTGAAGCAGGGAGAAAAAAGCAGCAAGCGGTGCCCGAGCAGCTGGAGTGTGCCATGCAGGGAAGGAGGCCAGTCAACACCCACTGCACACACGGTTTGCTCACCATCCTGCTTAGCTAAATGGCATCAGCATCACCTTTGACCCCAAGTTCCTCCTGGAAGGCGACTGCACTCAGATTCACTGGAAAGACTGACAGCAGACAGACGAGCGCATGCTCCACTGTTAGGCCAGTGGGCAGACACCTATGAAGCAAGCACGCCAAAAGCTTAAAAGGCAATGCCTGCACGGTTCAGAGCAGCAGACCCAACATCCACTGGCCCATGGACAACAGCAATCAAGGAGGATGCTGCCAGCAACAGCTGGTTCTGCTTTCCCACAGAACTGGGCAGCACAATAGTTTTGATCCCCTCTAGTTCACAGGGTGGGACAGCGTCATTACTTAAAGGTCAAAACTGAATTTAAATTCAAAGTATCTCATCTGCATTACCTGGAATCATGGAGAACAAGGATTCAAGACTCAATTTTTCCATGGGCAATATGGATTCCACAGCAGGGAGTGTGGGGCAGATATAGCTGCCAGAAGTAACTAAAATGTGGAATAGCTCAGCACTGAAGTCTTCAGATCTTCATATCGGGGTGATGCAGGGCCAAGGTAAGGAGCTTTCCCAGCTCAACAGGGAGGGTATGGGGAAGGACAAGACACTGCCAGCTGCCACTAGACGTGAGAAATTGGCTGAGGGGCCCAAAGCTGGCCAAAGTCCTGTGGGCTGCAGCCCTCTTCCCCAGCACTGCTATTTCTAGGAGTGCTCTGCCCCCTGTATTCCTTTACCTGCCATGAGAACCGAGTTTCTGAATCCAGCCCTTGCATTACTCAGAGAACACAATTTCCTCAGGTTGGTCAGGTGGAGAGCACAGGCTGCATCTCAAACCTCCCCTATTCACCTCCCCTTCCTAACTTTGCTTCCCCATCTCTGGTGTATCCTGTTCGATCACACACCACTGAAGTCTGTAGACCATCATGCCCTCCCAGTTCTGATTACTCCTGAAGACTTCTTTTAGGCAAAGACATAGAAACTTATCCTTTTATTGAATGCGGCCAAGGCACCAACAGTTCATTATGTAACTCTTCTACTCTTATATGTGAATCCGTTTTGTAGACCCCATTGGAGCAGGGACTGTCCTTTGTGCCGTGTTCCTGGGGAACTGGGAAAGGCAGAAATACAGAAAAGAGAGCATAAGCAGTACAAAACAGGACGGATTTTCATGATCTCATTTTAATGATTATAGACACACTGCAGATGTTCTGTGAAATAAATCAACCTTCTTTTAGAGCAAAACAAGGTATTCCAACATTTAAATTAGTTGCCTGCAATTCTTATACATGAAGAGACTCTTGATGAACCTCAACCTTTTCACTTTTTACCATTTTCTTTCTTAGAAAAGGACTGAGGAACACCTACTGTATGAAAGCATATAAACACAATTGCCAGACACCCTTCTTATCTTTCATACAAAGTTGTGGGCAATGGCCAATATTTTGGAGAACTCTCCTTCTCTCTGTCGCAGGCTATAGGGTATTGGTGTTTTTATTCTAGTCCCTAATGGATTTCCATTGTCATCTATGAGTACCACATTGTTGGAATCAAATCTAGGCGTCATGGTGGGACCAGGCATCTTGTGCCCTACAATTAAAGCCTTCTTCTTTTCCCCTTTAATAGCCAGAAGGATCTTGTCTCCTACTTTGCCAACCCCAGTCTTGTTATACACATGGATACATTTTGGTGGCCGGTGGTACGGTGTGTTCCCCAAGGTGCTGTTGTCCACCACTCGCACACGGGTGAGCTTCTGTATTGCTAGGCATGCTCCAGTGGTACTAGCAAAAGACAGGAAAGAATAAGACAGATCTCCTCAGTAATCCTTTGGGAGCAAGGGCAAACTCAGCACAGGATCTTGTCATTACACAAACTGTTCACAAGGCGCCAGCAACAAATTCATACCATATGGGTGACACACTGACTGCATTCAATGTACTCTTTGAAAGCCAGATGCTACTTCAGGCTTTGCACTCTCTTCACTAAATGTCAAACATAGCAACCGCTCTACTTTGAAACACGACTAAAAGATGGCACGAAGAGTGGCTTGCATTTACTGGGCTTTTTAGTGACTGCAGATGATTTCATTCAACTTCAATTACAAGCAAAAAAATGTGCTTGCTTCTGCTACAAACAGGAAGATCAGGCTCAAGTCAGACTCTTTCAATCTTGTACACAACCCCCAGAGATAAGGGTTTTTTTGACCAACCTTCTTTTCAGTGAAGTCTGTAAGGGTCTCCCATCTTACTCTGCTCTCAGTAAGACACCTGAGGTCCTGCTGTTGCTGCTAAACTGCCACTAGCTAGAACCTAACAGATCGCCACTTTCCCCACATGGGAGGAACCCAGAGGCACATTCTCTTCTGTATCTGTTTGCTCTGTGAGGTTATCAGGAGTAAGAAACAACAGAAATAAACTGCACTAAGTTGTTAGATTTGACTCTGACTGTGCTTAGGAACAGCAGGAATAAACTGAGAAACAATTCAACCTCCTTTACAGGAACAGCTATTTGTTTATCCAGTAAGCTAAAATTCAAGTGATACGCTGTCTTCAAAGGAGGCCCAAACATCGACCATCAAAAAAGCAGGAAGATCCTTTCTACTGGTGAGCAACTGATTTGCAGGAAGGTACCAGAAACATGCTGGTAGAGTTATACGCTAGAGACTCCCCACACCTCCACTGAATGCACTGTGCAATTAGGCTCTAAGCTTTGTGCAAGGCATTGTAAAATATGAGGTCCATAAATTTAAGAAGTTTTAAATGCCTTGAGCTTGGAACAAGGACCTAAAGAAAAATAACAAAATGGGCACTGTTAAGGGACAAGGAAATAATTTTTCGCGTTACTTTTGTTCTAAATACCTGAAATTATAAACTCTGGAATAATTTTAAACATGTAATTGGTGCTGCATTCAGCAGGGTCTGGCTATTGCTTATTTGCACTTGGCTGAAAAACACAGGCACTTCCAACTTCTGCTTGCAGGCCACTGCATTGCCCTCAGGGCCTTTAAGCCTCCTCACACCCATATGAAAATGCAGAGTTCAGGCCACATTCAGGCTGCCAGGAACCTGTCTATGTTGTGTTTGGGTTCACTTTGCAACCTGGGAAGAGAAAACTGTGAGATTTTTTAATTATTATTACATTATCCTTTTTGAATCACAAATACTTTATCTTATGCTTGACCTACTTAACAGCACCTCCTTCAATCAGAAAACTCTCCCAAGAAAACAAAAGCAAGATCTGAAAATTACCTCAAGTGCCGCTGGATCACCGTACTGCTTAGATGGGTTAAGGATAAACCCAACCGCCTGTTCAAGAGAGCCATTTGGATTCTGGTAAGCCACCCTGCATAAGAAACAAGAGAATTATGAACTCTGGAAAATGGACAGAATTTGTTTTGCTTCCTTTCCCTTATGTGAATCACACACTAGAGCCTCAGCACCTCTTTAGACACTGCAATCCACAGCACAAGGAGTGGTAACAAAGCAGCATGCCACAAAGCAGACCAAAAATTCCTGCTTGAATTTAAGAGACAATATAATTCAGATGTGTATACTACAAAGCTGGATTCAGTATGACTGCATTGCAGTTGCTTGCACATGTAAGTAAGGACTCTTCTGTGTAAATTGTGAACCATGTAGCAAGCAGCAGGTTTGAGAATTTCAGATGTTTAGTTTAGAGGCTGCAGCGACCTACCATAGTTACTTGTAAGAGTTACCAGTGTTACCTATACAACAAGCTAAAAGCCAGAAATACCCTGCAGATTGGCACTAGAGCTTCAAGAAAGAATTTGCCAGACAAGAAACAAAACAAAGTTCCATAGGTGAGGGCATGCTCTCCCTTAGCATACACAAGGTGCTCAGCAGCCTATGGTTAGAGGCCAGGATCGTACCTTTGCCAATCCTGCCCTGTTAAGGCTGCACAGATCAACCAGCTCCCTCTAACTTCACAGTGCTCAATTAAGCCAAACCAAAACAGTTCCCAGACTGCAGCAGAGCCGGGCTACAGGGGCAACCTCTAACTGAGTGTTCCACACCCTCTTCCCTGACTACATCTATAGCTGTTCCCTAACCTCATTCTGTCAGGCTGATGGCAACCAGCTTGCACACGCAACTGCAAAGTCTTACCTGGACACGGGTCACCTTGACAATGGGTAGTGAGTGATGACCCAGGCAGATCCAAAAGCAGGGAGAAAAACAACACAGGCCAAGAGCCAGTCCTCTTTCAGGCCAGCTCAGGTACAGCTAAGACTGACTGCAACCACTGCTGTGTGACATTGCTTGCTTAGGCCTTGGCAGTGCAATCAACACATGCTCTGCTTCTCTCCTTTCTAAAGTAAACATTAAAAAGACATTGACCTCTTGTCTCTCTTTGCCAGTTTTGATGAGCCAAACTGTAGCAGTACATTGTAAAGCCATTTTCTTAACTTTTAACTCTTAATTTTCTTAACTCTAAAGAGTTAATATTTTTAACTTTTAAACCTTTTTCTTACCATTTGCTTAACAAAGCTGACCTAATATCTCTATAGATAAAAAATACATCCACAGAGCCTTCTGACAAATGACACCACAGCTGGTTTTATTAAACTAAGTAAACCCCAGTCTAAATCTTCACTCTCCCTCTGCTGTTTTTATTTTTCCCCAGTGTGTTGTGTTTGCTTGCTTGGGGATGTATGTAACTTTCAGGGTTTGCAGCAGTCCTACAGAGCAAGCTAACGCTGACAGCAAGATGAAGAGCACTGGAGATGTGCACCACAGCAGTCCTGTAGCAGTGCTCCCTGAACAAAGCACATGATTTGCAGCAAACTATCTCGCCTGTCATATAGGCAGGTCTGGAACAGAACAGCAACAGCCAAAGATGTCCTAAACAAAGACACTTTTCAGTGGGATAGAAGACCTTCAAATGAGTCCAGAGCCTCCTCCCTTCAGAGCTTGCCTGCACTGTACCCTCTCTCAAATGAGACTCCCAAGAAGGCTGTGCTTTTGCCACAGCTCCTTACCTCGCTGTGTAATCCTAATGAAAACAAGGCCCTGTGGTATTTCCAGTGCTGCCGGCAAACAAGGTGCGATTACCTGGGCATTCCTGCTCCCAGGATTTCTATGCAAGTTCAGCTACATTACCTTGCTATAAACCCACACTCTGTTAGCAGCCTGTGTCTTGCTCTGCACTTGGGTGTGCCATTTCCCTGCGTGAAACTCAAACTCGGTAATACTGCTCCTACTACCTCCAGAATCACACTGAGGCTTTGAATCCCCCTAGAAAACCCAAAGAGCAGCAGCAGGTTGGCCTGTCTGTTGTCTTTGACAGACACTTCCTGGAGAATCCAGCCATCCCGGTCACCCCTGCCTCTATTCCCCTGGCAGGCATGGTGGCCTTGTTGGCAGGAAAGGATGGACCTCTTCATCCTCACCATTATGTAGGCTGATGGGAGAGGTCTGCTGGCTCATGGCAGGGCAGGCACTGGCACACACTATGCCTTTGTCACAGTGACAGCAAAGTCAGGCCCAGCATAGCAAGATGTGCTTAAGGCAGCATGTCAGAGTCCTAAAGCGCTGCCTAAGCTCTGAACTCATCCCCGCTCTGGGGAGGAGTCACCATCTGTTTCTACCCTGTGGCAACAGTGAAGGTTTGAAGTTTAAAAACTACCAGCAGGAGCATCAACAGCATTAAATGCCCAAGGACTGTTTATTTTTCCAGATGACTCAGTACCCCCTTCTTTGCTAAGAATTATTCCTCAGCACATTAAGATGCGTCACAGGCTAAGAACCTTCCTATGATTGATTATTTGGTATGAAGCATCCTGTTAGGAACTGAGTAAACAGGGGGGATGCTTCCAATTAGCATGAAGGGTGGAGGGAAGAGAAGAATGCACCTGTGGCATGGAGTACAGCATTCAAGGGTGCAAGCAGTTTCACAGAGTGAATCACATCTTCAGCTATTGTAACATGCCAGCTTCCCTTCTAGAAAGTTTGGGTCTGTCTCCAGGTGCTCCTCAACCAGACCCAGTCGTGACTTACTCCCTCAGCAGCTGCAAGCTTTATCTCTTTTGCCTTCAGTTTTCCCCTCTATGGAGCAGCTAATTACCAAACTAAACTCCAAAGGGCACAGAAGCCACTCAGTCACGCTGGGTGCTGCGACATGAATGATCCAACTTAGTGCCAAAGTTGAAGATCTGCTATAAAGCGATGACAGCCATCGGCCCCAGCACACCTAGCGCCTCTCTCCTTCCCTGTGCTGCCTCACAACATTAGGCCTTAAATCGTTAGGTACTTTATCACTAATACACTCCTGCCAAGGAATTATCTTGAAAAGGACTCCTGGAGGTCATCTAGTCCAATCTCCTTCTCAAGCAGGATTAATTTCAGAGTTCTTAGTGCTAGGCAAGAACAGTGTTTAAACAGATGCTATCCTAAAATGAAAGGCCCAATACAAGGACAATTGATAGAAACATCAGCCACATGTAGCTGCATCAAAGCAGTGATAAAGAATTGTGCACAGAGACCTCTCCTGGTCCTACCCTGCTGCCCATAAGTTCTAGCAGTGGCTCTGTCTCATGGTCAGAGAGACTAACTCTTTAAACCAGAATCCAAGACACTTTGCTTCTCTCCACTGCACATACCTGTTAAAAGTTAGCACAGACCCGAGACACAATTTGGAGTAAGATTCAGAAGAAGGGAGGAGTTTATTAATCAAATATCACTGAAATGACCCAATTTCTACTTTACTGAATAAATCTGAGCACGTAATAACATGCTAGAGCAAACACTCCCTTCTTGAGGGCCCTTCAGCGTCACCCCATTCAATCCAGCAGACCAACATCAACTTCCAGCACCGCACAAGAAGAAATTCTTCACCAGTTATAAACCCCTGGAAGTTAATTAACCACTGTGCCGTTTTCAAGTGCCATAATAAAGCTACCATCTTCACCCTTTTTCCTTGAGATGAAAGAAATAACTTACATTTATCACAATCCTGAGTAGCTTTTGAATGGAGGAATGCTGGAGAATTCCATTCCAGCTCACAGAAGCAGGCCACATACCATATTTTCGTCAAACATGCACAAATGCACAAGCTGACCACCTCAGGGAGCTGATACAAAGCAAGGACATCTTCCAGATAAGGGGAACAGGATTACATACTCACTTGGAAACTACATCAGGGCACACAGTACCAGGAAACGAAGGTCTATGTCCCCCTGACACACATTTTCATCACCTCTCTTATGCTGGCTCTAGCATACATGTAAATCACAGTGTTCAGCTAAATCAGTTCCTTGATCCAACTCACCCCACAGCTGTGTGAATGCTGGTGCAAGGGAACACAACAAAACATAAGACCAGAATTCCTTTCACTGCCAACCCAGATTTATATGATGACATTATCTCTGGAGAAACACCAGGAGATGTGGACAAGAAATGGATCTCTTTCATTCCAGAAAAATATTGATGCGCCTCACAAGAATAGTCTGTATGAATGTACACTATTAACACAACTATGGGAACTCATAAAAGGCCTCTGAACACTCAAGAGGCCAGTGCAATGGCTCTGACCAAGTCTTTATCAGTGGTGTGTATTTTGAAAACCAGTCAAGGTACCATTTTTAGCCTGCCTGCATCATAGAGTAAGCATAATTTTAAATATTTATCTAACAATCCAGTATTAGTTCCCTTTTAAATCACAAATTTTGGAAATGACCCCTGCTCCCTCTATTCCCAAGATCTGTCATTTCACAACCATTCAACTATTTCTTTTCCTTCTTTCTTCTAGTAACTCATCCAAACAGGCTCCAGAGAAAACCAATAGATGCTGCAAAGCAAATGCTGAAGAGTACTCCTCAAAGCCTGCTGTCAAACATACAAAATAAAATAGGGAAAAATATTCTTCACTTTAATAGCAGTAACCTGATCTGCACAGTCAAACAGTGGGGGCCAACATCCCCTTTATTCTTCTAAGAGAGCAAAACAGACATGTTCCAGGCGCCACAAAGATTTTAACTGCATCTGTCATCCATCATTAGAATGCAGGAAATAAATCCAAGATAATATGTGCCATGCAAATACCTAAACCCCTACTCTGGCACTGTGGGTTTATTTATAGACCATCTGCCAGGGTGAGCTACCAGAGCCAAGTGTGAACTACAGGAATCAATCCATTCACGACTCTCCTCATAAAGGAAACGATGTGATTAAGGGCGCGCGCGCGCATGTGTGTGTGTGTGTGTGTGTGTGTGTGTGTGTGTGTTAAAAATACACAAGATATTCATTAACAAGACATAACTGGTTTTACATTAATGACAGCCAGAAAGGCCAGGAATTAAGTCTTTTTGAATTCCATTTATAAATAAGATTAGCTGTTAAGTAGGATATTTATTAATCCAATTTACCAACAGAAACTCACTACAGGTACATCTGTGAACAATTTTAAAGCAAAGCACACTAATCTAATTTTCCAAATCACAATCAGGAAAGGCAGACGAAAAAGAAGAGCTGAATACCTTTACTAGAAAACTTACTTAAAATGTCAAAAGTATCCAGGCAACCCAACTCTAAGGTTCTTATGGCTCTTACATTCTATTATCCAAGCACCTTAAATCATTCTATATACTCATATTCACAGCACTGTACTAAAATAGGGAGGGATTACTCCCAGTGCACTGGCAGGAAATTAAGCTACAGAGAGGACAGCCTGTGTGAGGTAAAACGAAAGGAGCAGTAGAGCAGGTGCTTTACCCCAGAAGCTCTGCTCTGGTCTGCGGGGCTGCAGGTGAACCTTAGTGAGGATACTCCCTGTCTCTCTCTGCCTTCTGGAATTACATGTGAATTCAGAGAACTGCCCACACTCCTGTAACTCAATGCTGCTATCATCTCTCAAAGGTATCTTCACTACTTCTGAAAGCATTGAGGTCTCAAGAACAGGACAGGTGGCAAGCCACAAGGCTAGATTCTTCTCCCAGCCCTGACCTGGGCGACCACATCCCAGCCAGCAAGGTGCGATCACAAACCAGACAGCAGCAAGCGCACTGGGGGGACCTGTGGCAGGGAGAAGGGCACAAACAAGAAGGGAAAAAAGGTGGAGAGCTGTGGCTCAACTATTAAAATAAAGCCAAGAACCACTAACCTGAGTTACTTGTTCACAGAACAAAAAAAGATAGTGGCTCCAGGCCTTCCTGATAGAGCCATACCAGAAAACGATGCCTAACAGACAGAATTCAGGGTTAAGAAAAACCTGCCTTGGAGACAAAGGCACACTCATGGTACAAGGCAACACAGAGCTATCTGCAGCTTTGCTAGAATAAGCCTCGCTTCTCACGCAAAAACTTCCCTTAACTCAGTCTCCTTCCTTCCAAACATGACCCTCCCAGGTAAGCTGGGAGAACTCTCAAACCAGAGAAGTGAACACAGCTCAGATGAGCATTTGTAACCTGCATTTACAAAGACTGTATGTCTGCTTTTACTACAAGGAGTAAGCTTTACACACAAGAAATCTGTCATGATGCCTTCTTCAACTAAATTGCCTCCCCTTACTCACTGGACCTCCAAAAGCATTTTTTGGAGAACCACCAGCAAAGCACAGACTAGCACCCACGCTTCCCGAGTCCCCATGACACACACAAGTAAATGCCACTCTTGTCAGGACACAGGAATTTTGGTTTAACTTTGCTGCATGACTACTCATACCTATCCACAAGCATAATCCCGGCAGCTCAGCTCCCCCTGGATTCTGAAACACTCTGAAGGACACACACGCAGTAATCACATAGGCCAAACTGCTAGGGCAGGGCAAGAGCACAGGGTGCCGCCTCTCGGAGAGGCAGGATGCTAGCCGTGACCCCTTCTGCAAGCGACACAAAGGCTCCGGGCTCCACAGAGCTCAGGCTCCCAGCAGCCTCTGCAATATGCCACCGCTTAGCTGCCCAGCTGCCTGCCACTCAAACTCACCCCCGAGGAACCTTCGGGGCCAGCGTTCCTAGAGCAGCAAACAACCTACACTCAGGGCTTAGACGCCTGAGGCCTTCTGGACACAGCACCACCGAGGCCCGCAAACGGCTCCCTGTGAAAGGCAGCAGGGCCGGCAGACGAGCGAAGGGAGGACCTGGGCAACCCAAGCTCACCCGCCCTACCGCCAGTTCTCGCTCAGCCCCAGCGCCGAGGGGGGCCGCCCAGGCCCCGTCCAGCTCGGCCACGAGGCTGTGTGCGGGCCCAGCTCCAGGTGAAAGCCGCACACCAGGAGCAACAGGACACAGGCCGCGGTCAGCCCCATGTGGGAGTCCTAAGGGCCCGCTCCCCTCCCCGCCACCGCCGCCGCCGCTCCCCACTCCTGCCCCGCGCACCTCCGAACACCCAGGCCCCGCCGTCCTCCTCCCGCGCGCATGAGCAGTTTCGTCACCGCCCACGAGCCCGCCCATCGCTGTGCAGAGCCGGTGCCGCTGCGCCGCGCCGCGCCCCGCCCACCCGGGGCCCCGCCCCGCCCCGCGCCCAGCCGAGCCGAGCCGAACCGAGCCGAGCCGAGCGCAGTCGGGCGGTTGCCGCTTGCTCGCGTGCGCGGCGCGGTACCGCAGCGCCCGGCCCGGCGGTGAGAACCGGGGCGGCGGCCCTGGGGAAGCCAGTACGTGCCTGACACCGGGTAAGTGAGTCGTCGGCGCGGCGGGCTGCGACACGGCGGGGCGCGGCGGCAGCGGCTACCTCCAGGCCAGGCGGGCCCGGGGCCGCAGCGAGCCACCGCCTCGGTGCTTGCCGAGGTGGGGAGGCTGAGGGAAGGGCAGCGGCCGCATCTCCGGGCGGTGCGGGCAGGGCCGGGCGGCGCTGCCGTTGCGTGGAGCCCCTCAGCGGGGGTGGCCGGGCGGGGGGCGCCGCTGCCATCTTTGGGGCGGAGTGGAGCGGGCGGGGGGCGCGCCCGGGTGCGGCGCCCGCGGAGAGGCCTGTGCTGCCAGCCGGGGCCTGCCGGCGCTGCGTGGAAGCGCGGCGGGGGGGGATGTTCGGGGATTCTCGCCCGTCCTGTGCCGTGGTCCTCGGTTCGGCCGCGGCTGGGTACCGTGGTTTCTGCGCCCCAGGGCTGGCACCGGCTACCATCTCACCCGCGATCGCGTCGGAGGTGCTGAGCCTGCTTTTGTGCGTGCTGGAGAGCTGCCTGTCCTCCCTGCCTGTCCTCCAACCACCGATGTGGCGGAGAGCAGCAGGGAGACAGGAGTGATGTTTCAAGGGTGGGAGCAGGAGGCTGGTACCGCCCTGCCTCTCATACCCTGGAGAACTTAGCAAGGAGCTATCAGATGGGGCTTTTGTCCATTGCTGTGTAGTCAGGCAGTCCCTTTCTGCTCTTGTCTCGGTCGCCATTCCCTCCAAATCAGCAAACCGTGGTTTCTCCTCCTGTCCTAGAATGCTCGTGTGTGGAGCTACCTGCTGCAGGCATCATGCCAGAAATCTATGATGAGGTTGCAGTCAGCCCAGTGCTCAGAGCAGGTTTGATAGCTCTTAGCTGGATGGAGACCAAGTGTTTGGGGAGTTTGGGATTTTGGGCACCTCCCTTCTCTACTCTTCCCTTGATAGTCGGTAGGAGATGGAAGCAAAAGGCCAATCGGTGCATGCTCAAGGTGGCTAATTTAGTTGTTCATAGTCCCTGAGGAGCCTCCCCCCCGGATTTGTCTGTTACAGTGGAAGTGTCCTCCTCTGGAGTAAGCACATGTGGAAAAACAGCGGCTGCAGGACAGGAGCATTCAAGTAGCAGTGGTCACAAAGCCACCAGAGGGTTGTAGGGCACAGGCAGCTGCCTCTTGGATGGTCCTGCAGATGCCCCACCTGAGCGTGGGACAATGCCTTCACAAGTGCAGGGACTGGTACCCTTCCCCTCCAAACACTCATGCCATATAGTCCCTAATAGCCTTTATTCTCTTAACGCTCTGAGAGTGGAAAACTGTCCACTCAGCTCAAAACCAAGTTCAGGAGAACTCTTCAAACCAAAAATAGCAAAGCATTAAGGACGTTGCTTCTAATGATGGCAATTAGCTGGTATCTACCTAGGAAAGGCCTTTTCATCTCAAGCCTTTTAGTGATAGGAACGCACATTGCCTTTACAGGGAGAGAAGCCTTTTCGGCAGTCTTCACCTGGGTACCATAGGAGCAAGACAAACATGAAAGAAGATGCCTTTGAGGGGGTTGGGAAGACACTCTGCTTTGGCTCATAAGTATGTTTTGTTGCACTCTTAGCTCTATTTTTGTCTGTTCCTGTCTTCAGTAACCTTGGAAGGAACTGAAGCTACTGTATTTTCTGAGGGTGTCGGTTTTCTTATCAAGAAGGCATTGACGTGGGGCTTTGCAATGCTCCACGTTCTTCCCTTTGACCAAAGTGTGGTGCGACTATCCTGAAATGTCCTGAAGCTGCAAGTTGAGTCAGGAAAAGAAAAATACTGAGGGCTTTGCTTCTTGTTTGTTTATGTTGCGGGGTTTATTTTTTCCTTCAGGGCTTTTAAAATATCCTTGGTGATATTTTTTTGCTTTCTTCAGCAATGAAATGGGCTAGGAGCTTGCTTGGGGTTTTGGGTTTTGTTTTTTGTTTTTTTTTATAAATATCCCCATGAAGCTGCTTTGTTGTGGGAAGCAGGACTCTGGAAATCCCAGGTAGTGTGAGATTTGCAATGAAAGCCTGGGAGCTGGCAGTGCTGAGGGCCTGCTTTTTGTCTGCTGCTAATTATGCTTTCCATGAGCCCTGGAGTGACATAGGTCACGGGGTCCCCGCAGTGTCCTGCCAGCGGCTCCTCTGACACCCTCCCCGTGCGCACCGAGGTGAACGCAGCCCGTGTCTCTTTCTGTAAGAGCCCCATCTCCGTCCTAAAGGCCAGGGTGAGGCTGTGTGCCGGGGACCCCGGGGCTGCGCAGGCGGCACCTCCCACTCCCAGGAAGGACAGCGGGACCTGCGCTGTCTGACGTGAAGCCTGCGCAGCCGTGGGGCGCCTGCTTTGTGCCGGAGGAGGCCGTGGTGGAGGATATACCCCGCACGCTGTGAATTGCAGACGGTGCTGGTTATAGATCCTGTGCCTGATTTACATATCAAAGCATCTCGGAGCTACGCGATGGGTAAGGATGGGCAAGAATGATAAGGCTTGCTGGAGGCTGGGGATGGATCTTTGTCGGGGCTTTTTGTGGTGCATAGGTGAGACAAAATGATGGGGATGTTTGGCAAATGGAGATTGTTTCCGTGTCCTTGAATGACAGTTCTGTAAAGGCTTTTTTAATCTAGCAGCTGCTTTCCAATGGGTGGGAACCAAGGAGAGGGGGAGCAATCCTTGGTGGCAGCCCCTCCAGATGCTTCTGCCCTACCTTCTTCCTGTTAGTGAGAACTTGCTTGGCATCGTCCTGTGTTGAGCCCAGCAGCCATCCTGACCTCCCACCCCCACCTGCCTGTGGCAAGCAGCTGATGTGGCAGCCTGCTGCCTCTTCTCATATCTGCCTCTTGAACAAGGAGTTGGAGGCCCTGCTTGGAGCCTCAAGCAAAAGGGTAGGTTTGCTATTGCCTCAGCTGGCTCTGCAGGGTCCCAGGTGTTGCCTGATGGCTCGGGAGGGAGGCATTGTGGGGGGAACAGCAGAGCCTGGAATGGGCTGTGGCCCCTGGGATGCTGCCTGAGTCAGAGGAAGGTTCTCCTGTGTTTGGTCTAAGCACAGCTATCTGCTGTGCCTCCTGGCTCTGCAAATGAGCCTGGGGAGCTCAGAGCTTGCTTGCAGGGAGGGAGTCCCCTGTATCCCTCCATCACTTTGATTTTCACAAGTGTGTGGCTGGTCCTGATGCTCTAGCTTTGAGGGGTCATGGCTTGGGGCATGCGCATCTCTGTGCTCATTGTGGAAGTGCCTGCTGCCTGGAAATGCAGCGTTCAGCCTCTCTCCTTTGCCCTGTGTAGCTCAGGCTCTTGTTGGAAGGACTTCTTGTCTCACCAGCCATATGGGGAGCTGTGTGCAGGAGCTGCCCTGAGCGTGGACTTCTCAGGAGGCATCTCTCTGCCTGCAGCCCTCAGCCTGTTGGCAGCTCTTTAGCTCAGGGGAGGTGGGGGGGAGGTCAGGCCTGGTGCATTGGCTAGAAAGCTGGTTAAAAGGAGAAAAACAAAAATCAGGAAATGAAGAAGAAACATGCATGTGTGTATGCACTCTGCAAGAGAAGGGGCAAGATTGGTGAAACCAGTGCCAGGCTTGTAGAGCAAAGGCTTGCAGTATGAAATGGCTTTTCTCTGAGCCTGCAGGCCTGCGGTTGGCACTGCCTTCTCCCTTCATGTCTGTCCAGCATGGAGCTGAGTGTCTGCCCTCTGCTCCAAATAGACATCAGCTGCAGGAAGCCCGACACTCTTGCTAAGTGCGAGACGCAGAACATTTTCCTTTGTGCTTCTCTGTGCAGTGCTCGCTGCCCTTCCCAGGGCTGTCTCTGCATGCTCATTATGTGTTCCCTGCACATGATTGCTAAGCAGTGTTAGAAATACCCCTGTTCCCCCCATGGCCCTTGCATGTTGATATTGCATGCCTGCTGTTCTTCCTCTTGTGCTTTCAAGTCCCTTCCTTCCTATCCCTCATAAAAACAGGTGGGAGAGTGGGAATGCTTTCCCAGTGTCTCTGCTCTGCTTAAGCCAAGCTCATATAGTGGCTACACAGCTTGTATAGGCAAGATAGGCATCCTGCCGGCATAGCCTACTGCATCTTTTGAGCAAGATCTCCTGTTCTTGATGTGCTTTGGTCTAATTGGTGATGCCAGCAGCTTCTGCCCGTGTGGTTATTGTGCTGGGAAGAGAGAGAGGTCTTGTTTTATGTGTGCTTCTTTTCCCCAGAGAAATTGGCAATTGGTAGTACAGGTCTGGCTTAAAGCAAGGTTTTGAAGATTTCTGTTTGTGTTGCCCAATCTGGGAAGATCTTTGTGCTATTGCATTAAAGAAAGGGGCTGGATCTCTTAAGGGACTGTGTATCTGAAAGGCAGTGTATTGCATCAGCACCAGGAGAAAGCAGTTGCAGACAGGATTCATGTATGCCTGTTTTCAGTATGTTCTGCAGTTGCTTTCCTGACCCATCACTGCCTCTGAGCAGCAAGCTGAAAAAAAACCTGCTTTTCTCTGGCTGGAGGAGTTGCTGCTGTGGGCCTTTCCTGTCTGAACATTGTTTCCTAGAAGGAATGTATGTGCCCAGAGCTACTCCTGTGAGTCCCTGAATCCAGTGTGCTCATCCCCTCTGTAACCCTGTAATTCTGTGTGTGGAGCAGTTGCTTGCTTTGACACCCTGTTCCCTTTGACATCCCTTTCCGCTAGGGAGTTATTGCTAGTTTCTGTGCTGGTGTCTGCTCCTGGCTCAGTGCAAAGCATTGCCCTGCAGAGAGACAGCTGCCCTGTTATACCAACAAGGAGGCCGTGTGATGTGGCTTGAGGGCAGATGCTGTGATCTCTCCTGTTGACCTGCAGCTCTGACAGGTTCCCTCAGAGCATCCAGCTGTCTCTTGGTGTGTTGCTGGCAGGGGTATTACCAGAGTGCATTTAGCAGGAGAGTTGTGTGTTGGCCTGGGCCCTGCTTTTGCTAGTTAAAAACGGTGTCCTCTAGTAGGCTCTGTCCCAGGTCTCTTCATCAAGCCAGGGGATGAGGCAATCTTTGCATGGGGAAGACAGTCTTAGAGGAAGCTCAGCTGGAATCAAGCCTTGTCTTCTGCTTGAAATTATTATCAACATCTGATGTCATCTGCTTGGAGGTCAAAGATCATGGCAGTGACTGACAAGGGTGTCTGCGCTGATCTGGGGATACTTGGGCTCTTCAGTCAAAGATTTAGGGGTTTTCATTTCAAATGGCAATCTTAAAAGGGATTAATCCCTCAACTCCCTGTGCATATGGTATAGACTCCCTCTGTGTGAAACCATTGAACTCTGGAGGCTCTCGGGTGATGCTGGTAAAGCTGGCATCTTCTCCAGGATGACTGCATATGCAAGTTGGTAATTTGGTTTTGCTGGGTTCTTGAGATCTCTATGCTTGAGACGTAGACCTGGAAGTGACCTATTGTGTGTCTGCTGAACTGCGGTAGTTGCCCAGGGTCTCACTATTAACCCACAACACAGAAAAGGCAGCTTGATTTGGCATGAGTTACAAAGTTATAAATTTGAGAGAAAGAAACCGAATTTGTGCTGGATGTGAAACTCAGTGTGATCTCCCAGCTAGGGCAGAAGGAGCTGATGCAGCTATTGGATAGAAGAAAGAATTGGCTTCTGTCTACATGGAAAAGAGGAACAATAAAATGTGACAGTAAGAAATTTGTCCTCACCTTGCAAAGAAGGTCAGGGTACAAAGTTCTTAAAGGAATTAATGTTAAAAAGCAAATCCAAGCATAAATTGGAAGAAGTAGCAAGACTTTAGGTAAAGTAGATGTGGTCATGTGGGCAAAGTTTTGTAAAATTACTTAAAAGTACTCAAAAGGATAGACTTAAGGCAACTTTTGCATGGTGAGCAGCTCCCTTGGAGAACATCTGGTATTTCAAGGCTTGATCCCTTGAAAGAATGGCAGTACAACGGCCTGTTTAAGCAATCTGGAATCAACAGTTAAGCAGTTAGTGTGTATCTTGTCAAGGAGGTGGGAGAATGTGCTCATTAAAAATCCACCAGTGTGCATTTATCTGGCACATACAGTGACAAGCTGGTCAACACCCTTACCTGAAAGGATGCCTCGCCCAGTGGCTGAGCAGGGATGATAGATGTAATACATCTTGACTTATGTCAATCTGTGCTAATGACCCAAGGGTCAGCCTCATAAACAAATGAGGAAGCGGCAGGAGATAAGAAGAGTCCCTCAGGTGGACCCACAACCAGTTAAAAAGCTGTACTTGGAAAGGTTGCTGTCTGGTAAGGAGGCTGACTAGACAGGACAGGAGAAAATGTTGGTATTACCAGAGTTTGGGAGTAGGATGAGTGCTCAAAGAATCTCACCAGATTCTTTGGTTCGAGCCTGGCAGTTAGTGTGAAGTATTTGATGCTTGCAAGGGCACCAGTGAGTAGCCCTTGAATGAGACTTTACTGCTGTAGAAGGTTCTGGGAAGACTGGTACTAAAATACATTGTCTAAATCCAGTGTCAGTGCTCAGAAAAGGATGCTGAAAATTTGAAGAGAATGCAGAAAAGAGTTACAAGATAATCTGAGGGCTGGAGAGAAAGCTTTATGGTAAGAAACATAAGGAGATCAATCTGTTTATCTAATCAAGAAAAGATTACAGTGAGACTTGCTTATCCTGCGTAAGCATAACATATCTTCTGACTGTGTATCATTAGCTTGGTAGGATGGAAGTGCCAGGCCATGAAGAGTAGCAAGAAAAACCCATGGTGAGATGCTGGGGCTGTGGTCACCTTCTGGGCCATGCACCCTGTTCTGCCTTCTCTTGCACAGGTGGAGAGCTCTGTCTTTGCCTGTTGCTGCTTTCTTAGTTCTCTGGGGTTTCAAAGCTCTCCTTGTTTGTTGCTCCTGCCTTGGTATTCAGGCCCTTCCCTTGAGACTCCTCTAGTTTAAGAGGAGGCATCTCCAGTAAAAGAAAGCACTAGTCTGGACCCAGCTAATGTAGGGTGATGCCCTGGCAAACCCATGCCTGCTCTCTGCATGTGCCTCCAAAATTACTCTTTGCCTTTCCTTGCCCCAGCCCATCGTCTGCCTCTGAGTGATTTCTGGCATCCCTTCCTCTAGCACTTGGCTGCTTTGCCGAAGAAAGAAGATACCTGGGAGCAGCCAGCACCTACCACTGCTCCAGACTAAGTGCCGTGGCTGGTGAAAATATGAATGGAACCAAATGTCACCCTTGCCTCTGGTTCCTGCCAGCCTGCAGTTCAGTGCTCTGTCACTTAGAGCTGCCAGTTTGTTTAGGGTCATTACACCCATTTTTCAGTCCATGAGGTGATGTTTCTGCCTTAGCCTGATGAGCAAACCTCGACTGGGTGAGATGCTGCAGCAGATGGCTTGTTAAAATCTTACTACATCCATGACTTCCCTTTCACCCACTAATGCTGTGATGCTGTTAAAAATAAAGATAATCCAGTGTGCCTGACAGGATGTATCCCTTGTAAATCCCTGCTGCCCAGTGCTCCTGGAATCTCACACTCTCTTATCTTCATGTTTTAATATTGCCTGGGGTAGGAGGGGAGTTTCAAAGCTAGTAGATAGCTCCTGACTATGGTTGTGAGTCAGGGGGGAAGCAAATGCTTTGATAAGCTATGAGAGAAGGGGGAGAAATCCCCATGTTTCACTCCTTTGGTTTGTTTTCTCTCAAGCTTTGTACCATTTGATGTGAGCAGAGCTTTGATTGTAGGGAATAACCCCAGTAAGCATTTGTCTCCTCCTCTGGGACAGCTGCTACAGGGTGGAACAGCCTGAGTAGCTTCAGAAGAGTGTTACGGAGCAGCAGCCATAGCTCAGCCCTCCTCTGGTGGGTATGAGGTGAGGGATGTGCCTTCACAAATCAAAGGCATAAAAACATGGTTTGGGCTGTGTCTGTAGGGTGCATTAGGTGCTTCCTTCAAAACACCTGCAGCTTCTGGCCTGCATGATGTGTAGGACTGCCTGTTTTGATTGCTCTGCTCATACATTATTTTGGCAAAAATGCTCCTGCTTCCCAGCCTGGCTTTCTTCCACCACCTCAAAGCAGAAGCAGTTTTGCCTGTATAACTGCACTTCCATCAGTGCAGCAGACTTACACCTGTGCAGACATGTTGATGGCTTGGGTCTTTGCCTTGATGTCTGACCCAGCTGTGCTCACAGATGTCTCTGGAGTTGGCTTGGTGCGAAAGATCAAACAGGACCTCTAGCTGGAGCTCAGAAATCGGGTGAAGAAAAGAGATGGGGCAATCAAAGTAGAGGAAGTGTGCAGTTTTAATAAACCTGTATTCAGAATACATGGGAGTGACTGATGTCTGGGTAGGAAAGCAGTGCTGGAAGTGTGTGGCTGATAAATAGAAAACAAAGGAGTCAGTTTTGGAAGGGGGGCTTTGCTATTTGGACTGCAGCACATGTGCTGTCTCTTGTTTGCACTGCATTTCTTCAAGCAATGAAAGTAATTTTTAAACCTAGACTTGAGTGAAGATAGACTCTAAGGCATCCAAGCAGTGATGGAAGTAAAGGTGGTGGTGCTGTGGCCAAATGGGTCCATGGACTGGAAGCTCCCAGCCTAGTCCTGAAAAGCTACTGCAGGGTGATAAGCCTGTCTGGCCCCTGCCTGCTCTTCCCTTCCCCCTGGCTGTTTCCAGCCTGTCAGTCATTCTGATCAATGTTTAATTGCCTCCCAGCATTTCAGAGCACCCCTTGACTTGCAAGCTGTTAGTGATTGTGAAGCTCACCCTTCCCACCAACCTGTCCTTGCAGAGCTGGCTCTGGAGGCTCAAAGCAGAGACCTGGGGCAACACCCTCTCCTCCTACCCCAGCACGGGAGCGCAGCTGCCTTGTGATTCCTGTTCTGCCTCCCCACTTAGACCTGTGTGCATTTTCATGCCCCATTTTGCCTGCAGGAACCTCATGCCAGGTGAATTTCAGGATCAGTGAGAGATTGAGATTCAAACATGGCTGGAGGGGAGTAGTTTGAGATTGGTTGGTTGTTTTACCTGCCCATACTTCTTAAGGCATGTGTGTTGGGGATGATGGGACAAGAACCAGGTCATCCCTTATTAACCCAGTAGGTGAAAAGATCCAGAAGGAGGCCCTCCTGCCTTCCATGCCAGGGGAGGAACCTTCTGCTCCTTCCCCAGCTCTGTGTTACTACTATCAGTACTACAGATCCCAAAGGGAATAGCAGAGATGTGGTTTATACGTTCCTAATCCAGTGACTGGATGCTGGGTAAGAAGAGCAAACCACGCAAAGTGATCAGCATATATGCTGTTCCTGCTGGAATCCCCATGTAAGGCTGGGGATTGGCCTGGTCCTGATGTAAACCTGAAGTCCTCCCCAGGTAGAGAAGAAAGGGAAGGACTAAAGGAGAAAAGGTGACAGTGGAGACAAGCAGGTAGCAGGAGGTGACATGTAGGAGCCATGTGAGGCACAGAGTGAAATAAATGCTGTGGATGGGGAATGGCAGAGCATCCTGCAGCACCACTGGTCTCACAGGTACCCGAAGGCAGGCACAGCCCATGGACAGGAGAGGTCATGCTGGGCCTGGCAGGGGTCCTGTGACTCAGGCCACGGGTGGATAGGGAGCATTTCATTCCTTCTTTCTTGCTTTTTGAGACAAACTTGCTGCTCAGTGCCACTTCCCTCTCCCTCCAGGGCAGGGGGCAGACCTCATTCTGAAGAGCCTAAGTGCTGACTTTGGATGGAAGATTAAAACAGCAGTAGCAAAACTTCCTAGGGTGCACTGGAGTTGACCTGAGCTGGGAGAGGCAGTGTGAAGCTTGTGTACTTGCAGTTATCCCTCAAACAATGGGGAAAGCATTCAGAAACATCTTTGGTTTTATCCTGTAGTTGATGCTCTTGAGCAGGGAGAGGACAGGTGTTCCTCACCCAGAAGAGGGGTAAATCCAAAAGGAATGGGCAACAGTGCCCTGCTGCTTCCCCAGACCTCACCAATGGGAGCAGAGGACTGTAGCTTCAGGACATACCCTTCATTCCTAGTAACTCAATAGGGATTTTGGCTGACTGTAAGTGAGGGTGCAAGCAGCAAGAAATACTTGTGTGCCGTTGGTTATGTCTAATCTGGAAAGTGGACTGTCTTCCCAATGCTCATGAATTAATTCTGTGATCTCCCTGGGAGGGGTTTATATGATTCCAAAGGACAGAAGCAGAGACACTGGGCATATCAGCAGCATGCTGTCGGACATGCAGCCGGTCTGGGTGGGATGAAGAGCAGAGCCAGGATGTCCTGCATCATGGTTCCATGCTGCTTCACTGCTGTTCTCTGAAGCAGTGCTGACAGCTTGCCCTGTGACTGGAGATGCTGGAGGCAAGCTGGATGTGTGAGCAGCAGGGATTGAGTCAGTGCTGGGGGCGAGTGAGTTGGTGCTGGGAGGAGGGGGGTTGAGTTGGGACACGGGTGGGAATGGCCTGGAGCTGC
This sequence comes from Pezoporus occidentalis, assembly GCF_034315485.1. Taxonomy (NCBI): domain Eukaryota; kingdom Metazoa; phylum Chordata; class Aves; order Psittaciformes; family Psittacidae; genus Pezoporus; species Pezoporus occidentalis. Next base: position 4,584,211 of record NW_026915376.1, read on the forward strand.
CACATGGACTTGTGGGAAGCTGGCAAAGAGTGGGGGCCCAGCAGCAAACACCATGGTGAGTCAGGAGGTAAGGATCATCCTGGGCACAGACAGCACCACTGGCTGGTGCCTCAGCCTCTGGCAGTGCATTGAGTGCAGAAGTGTACCCTCACTGAGCCCATAGCTTGTGGGTGGGGAGAAACCATGTTGAAAGATGTCACGTGAGGTGAGCTGTGTGCATGGTTTATAGCTGAAACTCATGCAGTTGACTTGTCATGATGTCTCATATTCCCTCAGCTAAAGCAGTGTGCTTTAGGCACAAAACTGGACTTCAAGCCTTGACTGAATACACACCCAGCTCCAGCTGAGGCTTTCTTGTAAAGCCCCTGAGCCTCCTTGAGCCCACTAGGAACTGTTAAAAACTCAGATATCAATCCAGCCTCTTAATGTACATCCTTGCTGGCCTGTTTGGGACTGGTAAGTGCAACGGCAAGGGAGACTGATCTGGGAAATGGCAGAAGAATGGAGCCAGGAGGTCCATTACCAGTTTGGTAGGTGGAAGAGGTGTTGGCTGTTTGAGGGCGGGAAAGCAATAACTTTCTTGAAGACGGAGAGGAAAATATGAGGCTGTAAAAATGAGCCTGGCATTGAGAGATGGCGGGATGCAGCCTGGAGGGAGGAACGGAAAATGTGGTGGTGTCTCTGGGAGGAGCCCCAGGGGCTGGCACTGTTTTTTTTGCCTGGATGGACTTCAGGACTCTGACTTGCCACCATATGGGTGTGCAGCTCAATAACAGTACACAGGGTCTGTTTCCAGCCACCCGGGAGGGGGGATAGCTTGGGCATCAGGGAAAGTCTGCAAAACTGAAGGTGCCCTAGGAGGTACTCATTTCATACCTTCTGTTGTTCAGGAGCATATTCATAGACAGTATGCCAAATATGACACACTGCTATGGGGGCCTTGGGTTCTAATCCCTTTCCTCCCCCTACCCCACTTTAAGACCTGTAGCAAACTTTGTTGTGGTCACCTCTGCCCACTGCTGAAGGCAGGTATCATTAGTGCCTCAGATGTCCTTGCTTTGTACAGCCCTCCACACTGAATTCTACCAAGAGGTGCTGAACACGTGCAATGATGGAGCAACTATCACCAGAGCGGAGCCTGGGTGAGCAGCACAGAACAGGCTGCAAGGGGATGCTGGTGCACTCCTGTGTGCTCAGTCTGATTTCACCCTTTCTCAGGAAGATCTTCCCAGACCTTAAGGGTCTGGTGTAAAAAGAATGCCGAGTGTGCATTTAAATCTGCTTGTGTTGGTGAGGGAGCTGCAGGTGATCAGCCGTGCTGCAGCACCCAGCCCTAAGTAACTCTCCCCCAGTCCCCTCATCTTCCCATGACAGGAGAAAGGTCCCTTGTTCATGCTTCTTTGACTCATCCTCCACTTCTAACAAGAGTGCTTGGTGTTGGTAAACAGCATGTTATAAATAGGCAACTGATGCTATATTGGGAGGAGTTTTGCCTGCTGGTAAGCACAGGCATAGTGGGACCTGGGCCTGGAAGCTGTGAGCTTGGCTGGCAGGCATGTGTAGACACTGGTGACCCCTTGTCAAGTGACTGTTGTGGATGTGGGTGGGGGAAGCTTCCTGAGCACCAGGTCTGTCCCCCTGGCCCTGGGAAGCCCACCCCTACCAACATGTGAATGGGATCATTGGAGAGGAGGGTTGAAAGCAGCTGGGATTCAGGGGGAAGAAGTGAGATGCAGATGGCTGTGTTGGGCTACAGTTATCCCTGAAGGGCTGCAGGTGTTTCACGCAGGGACCGAGGTACCGAGCCAGTAGCAGTGAGGTAAAACTTGGGCTTGGTAGCTGTCAGCTTCCTCCTGTTGAGATGATCCCAGACTCAGGAGAAGGTATCTCAGATACCCAGGTATACTCATATACCCAGAAGCCAGCATCTCAGCGAGACTCTGAAGATGAGCAGATGACTGCCCCAGGCTGCTTTGCAGGGCCCACTGGGGTCCCAGGTAGAAGGCACCAAGTGAGGGATCTCATTTTTGTTGCTACCCGGTGTGTGACTGTGCCCCTTGGGGAGCAAGTATTGGCCTCAAAGCGCTGCTGGGCCTGTGGATTCCTGATGAGCTGCAGTAAAGCAGGCAGCCCTCAGTGTGGAGCCCAGCAGAGCTGTGTGTGGCAGGGTAGATCTCAGAAGTCCCAGCATTGACCCTGACAGGATGTGTCCTTCTGCCTTCAGACCCAGCAGTCAGTTCTCGGAAGCTATGCCTGGTGACTGGCACTGCCACCTCAGCAGAGGCCTGATTTCCTTACGCTAGGATTCCTTGCAGGCTCTGATCAGGATGCCGGTCAGGTGGCGTAAGAGGAGGGCAGGGTGACAGGTGAAATTCTAGCCTCCCTGCTGGATTATGGAGCTGTGGAAGGATTGCCATGGCAAGTGTTGGGCATAAACAGGCAGGTAGGATGGCAGCAGCGGGGCTGGCTGCCTAGGAAGAGAGGCTGGTGGAGATGCTGCCGTTCTGCATCCCTGTACTTTCCCATTCTGGGTGCTGGAGGAGCAGACCATGGCTGCCAGGTTTGCTCTGAGGGCAGCCAGGCACCTTCCCCTCTGGAGGCTGGCCCTAGAGGTGTGCTCCCAGCCCTAGAGGCACAGGATGGAGAGGGGATGTCCCACCACAGGTGGCTGTGATTCAAGAAGGAGCTGTGAGTTGACATGCCTGTGATGTGCCTCCTGCTAGGGTGGTGGGAGGCTGCTGAATTTGTGGCGTTCTCCCCTTTCAGATGGGAGGGTGACTGGGAGAAGGAGCAGCTGGGCTTGCCTGGGAGCTCTTGGGAGGGAGGTGGTGGCTTGCAAAGTGCAAACTGAACCTGGAAGCTCTCCAGTTTGAGGAGCGGAGACCTTGCTTGGTCCACTGCTCAAATAGGCAGCATTGTCCATCCTTACTTTGCATTGTCCAGGTTGTGTTTTAAGTCACGTAAACCTAATGCTGCCTAGTGCTTTCCTGTGAAGTATCAGGCTGGCTCCCCTGAGCTGACTGTGAGGTGCTGGAGGAGCCAGGCAAAAGGCACCCCAGGAACAGCCTGATTGGAGTATGAGATGAGGTGGTGTAGCTGCGCTTTCTCCATTGATAAAAAGCAAAATGCCCTGAAAGAGGTTCCTGCCTTATCTCCAAGGTATAGCACGTCTTTCCACATCATGATCTGAAAAGCAAATGCTAGGAAGCTGCTCCTTCATCATCATGCATTAATGGAGTTCATCTCTGCCCTTGGTGTCTGTAGGTTGCCTGCCCTGGCAGGAGTGCAAGGGTCTCTGGATCATACAACTGCCTGGGCAGCTCTGAGGTACTCAAGTGCTTTAGTGCAAGAGGCATTATCCGAATCCCTCATAACGGTGATGGTGACACAAAGGCTGTGCCGATTGTGTGGTGGTGTTTGCCAAGAGCCAGCAAGCCCTGATGCTGATTGTTAAAAAGTCTGGCAGCAAGGTTCACGTTTGTGTCCCAGGGTAAAAATGGGACAGCTAGGATGTTTGGATGTTTGTGGATATAAATGGGAAAACTGAAGATCACCATATAGCAGTTGACACTTGTCAAACTCCTGTGTTTATTTGGAAATGAATAAAAGCTTGGTTTGCCCTCCCGCTCTGAACAGTTTGGGCACCATGGGCAGCAGCTGTGCCGGAAAGAGGTGGAAAGTGAGAGGACAAGCTAGGATGACAGGATATAGGGGTTTAGATTTTTGGCTACAATACGACTGAAAGAGGACTCTTTGGCCTCTTGGGCTATGAAAGCAAAGTAGTCATGCTGCAGAGCAAGGGGACCACAGTACAGTTATCTCTCTGGCTCTGGCCATATCTGTGCTTGGGACTTTTGGGCACAATACAGCTAGAAAGATGCTGACCACACAGAGAGACATCAGCTGTGGAAACAGTCAGAGGCTAGAAAGGTGTGCTTGGAAAAATGCTTAGTTTGAGGATAGCAGGGGCAGGTGAGATGTCTCCTCACAGCAAGGGATCTCTGGTCTCTTTGCTGAGAAGGGGCAGCAGTGTTTTTGGAGGAGCAGCAGTAATGAAGTTTGGAAATGGGTTCAGGAGGAGTGGCATACTTTTCATTCTTGCCAGAACCATTTCTCTGTGAAGAAAGCTTTCTGATCTAGGACCATTTATTTAACCAGCTGCTATGAAGTGTACTGCAGGAACCTACTTCTCATCATCAAAGAAAAATTGTGGTTAAGCTACTTGGTCTTTGCTGCCTCTACCCTGAGACACTCAACTGGGGCTGGGTTGATAATCAGTGCACATGGAAAACATCTGGTTCTTGAAGTAGAGCACAGTGCTCAAGTCTGACCCTTTTTAGGTAAACACTTGAATTTAGCCATGTACTTAATTTATGATGACTTCAGTGAGAGCGTTTGAAGTGTGTATTTAGGAGCTTTCCTGAGGAGGGGCGATTTCTTTCACATGAAGATACTTCAAGAAACATCTTAACAAGCTGAAACCCATACAGCTGCCAAAGCTAGATTTATGTTGGGAGAAATACTAAGCAGTAACCTCATCTGGGTTATTAATTAGTAATTATCTCAGGATGCCATAAACTACTAATTGTTTTAATAGTCCTGCTCTAGTGGTGTGTTTGGGAAGGCCAGGCAGACTTAATGCTTATAAGGAAAATTCTGGAGGAAACTGCTTGCTCTTGTGTCATTTTATATTAGAGGCCTCAGCCGCTGCTTTAGTGAGTCTTTTTGTGCTGTACATGCAGTGTGTTGTCCTCATCCAAAACAAAGTATGGAACGGCATCCACACCTTCTCCAGTATGTGAACCAGTTTTGTTGTCTGAAGGTACCGTGCTTGTCAAAGTATGGAACAAAGTATGGAACAGCATCCACACCTTCTCCAGTATGTGAACCAGTTTTGTTGTCTGAAGGTACCATGCTTATCTTTGGGGTCCACTGGCTTGTATATATTTATCCTGCTCACCTCTGTGATACTGTACTTCACATTGGTCCATACAGTTGGATGCCCCTTCCATGGAAGGGGAATAGCCAGGACTGTGATTTCTTGGTGGAAACCTACGGCATGCTTTGGTGCATCCTGCCAGTGTTGTGCTGTGTGCTGGTACCCATGTCCAGGGGAAGGTTAGGGCTGTGGCTATTCAAAATTGAAGACTTCATGCAAGGGTGGAGACACAAGATCAGAGATGAGATTCACCCCAGGCTTGGGGCACTTGGACCCCAGCCATCAGTGCTGTCATGCTGTTTTCTTTTGTCGTTAGAAGTCATCTGTGGAAGCACAGGATACAGGGGAGTGCTTTGGGAAGGAGATGTGGTGTTGGGAAACATGGCCAGAATAAATGATGGGTCTTTGCTCCTGCTGTCACATAAGGATCAAGTCTGAAGGACTTAGCCTGGCAGCAAAGGTGATCTGATGAGAGCAGCACCATTCTGAGCATGGTCACTCCTGGGGCTGCTGCTGCAGTTCCAATCAGACAGTTCCCCACTGATTCACACTGTTTAGGTGGTGCTTTCCATGGAAAGCAGCCTCCAGATGCACAGGTTGCCTTACAGCAGCTCCAGGCTATGATGCTTAGCTGCTCCTGGGAGTTCTCCAGGCTCAAGTCCATGGAAAGCACCCACTGCTGGTTTCCTTTCAACACCACAGCTTGAAGGAGCAGAGCCTGGGAGATGCTGTGGCTGCCTGACGGGCGTACCTGAGACGGCTGCCAGGAATTCAGTCTTAGTTCTGTGTGATGCTTGTCCATAGGAGGGCCCTTCCTGACTTCTCCTCCAGCAGCCCTTGGTGCGCAGTATTTGGTGTGCTCCACATTTCTTCTGGGGGGAACCTCCAAGCTATCTCCTTCATGTCAGGTCAGGATTTCAGTGGTCTTAGTAAGTGTGAGCACCCTGGCTTCAGCGGGAGCTGGGAGCAGGAGGAGTGCAGGTGACCAACTGCAAGTCATCAGTGGACTTTCCTAGGCTTGGTATTTGCTTTTGTGGAGCTGAGCTCCATGGATAAACAGTGAGTCAGAGCAGCTTTGCCCAGTTAAAGTACTGTTTCTTTGTTTGTCCTAACATTGAGATGGAGTCTGGATGACACAAGATTTGCATTGCCACGTCTTGCTGAAAATGCAGTGCCCTCCTCTAAGTCCAAGCAGCCACTTCATCTCACACACCTTTATCTGTGGTCTGGGAGCCAGGCTGCTTGTCTTGAAGTACCACTTTGGTGTTCCTGATCGCAGCTAGGCGCCGTCGTCTCTGTGCCCAGCGCCTGTCTGGTGCTTTGTTCCATGTTTTCCCAAGCCAGGCCCAACTCCTTTTGCCAAGCCCCACGGGGTGAAGGGAGACCACTGAAAAGAAGAGCCCAGTCAGCATCTCTCAAGTGCTGGTGGCTGGCTGAGAGCCCAGCATCCCCAGCCTGGTGTGTGCAAGTGAGTCCTGCCTGCAGACCCCAGCCCCAGCTGAGCTGCTCTGCAACTCAGAAAGAAGTGTTCCACCCTCATTCTTCCCAGCAGATAAAGGTTCCTGGGTAGCTGCCTCTAGATTAGATCCCCCTGGCAGCATCAGAGCAAACATGCTGCAGAAGAGGAATTGGCACTGATACGCCATGTGAGGTCCAGCAGTTCTCTCTGTAGCATAGATGAGGGCCTGGGGGCAAGGAGAGTCTCAAGGCTGTGTTTAATGTCCATCTCGCTCTATGACCTTTGTTACTTATTTCATGCCCAGCACAACTCAGAGTTGGTGTCTCACAGCCTCTGTCTCCCTTGTTGGAGTTCAGCAGCCACTGGGACAGAGTGTGTAAGGTGCCATAAAGCCCCAATTTTTTTCCAGTGTCAGTGTCCTAGTTTGGACATCATTGTGGCCAAGGTTTCCCAGCTGCTCTTGGTTGTACTGGGTGCTGTGCCTGTACTGGGTGTACTGTGCTGGTGCTGTTCCCTGGGTTGGGCAGTACTGCTGTTGCTGGAGCTCTGACTCCTGTCATGATTTCCCCAGCAGATGAAGAGTGCTAGCTCCTAGATGTTCTCCTGTCCTATCCTGGCTTGCTGACTGTGTCCAGATCTCTTGCTTTGAGAGCCCTTTGCTGATGTCTGCTGTTGTTGAAGAACAATTGACTTCTTTCCTCTTCCTGCTGTGGCTGCCGAATCTCTTCTCAGCATGGAGTCATAAAGGGAGCTCAGTTCTGCCTGCTGCAGGGTTGTGATTACATTGACCTTTGTTGCTTGCCTGTGCTGTGGGTCCTTTGTAGGCCAACCCTGCAAGGCAGCTTCTACCCTAGGAGAGCTATAGGGAAGGTGAGGAAAAAGTGAGAAAATCCCCAGCCTGCAAACTGCAAACACTTGAAGCTGCAGTCTTCCTTACAGACCTTTGTGAAGAATCAACCTTTATTATAGGAAAGGTGCAGGTGTCAGGATTTGGAGTAGATTCTCCTGTTGTAGGAGCAACACTAAGAGGCTGCTTGTGCTGCAGGTCATGCAGCATCCTGGGTGCTTGTGCCTCAGTGCCCATAAGGGAAGAGGTTTCCCTAGGCATCCTAGTTTTACATCCTGCGTGTTTTCTGCTGGATGAGAGAGACAGGCTAGTGAGCCCTTCAGTGCTAGTGCCAGTCTTTCTCACCTCCTGATGTGAAGGGGGGGTTTCTGTGTGCTGCTAAGCGTCATCTCCAGGAAGGCTGCTCTAAGCAGCCCATGCACCCACTTTGCATCAATTCAGGGATGGTGGCAGGGTTTCAATTTTCCTGGGTCTCAATGGAGTACTTGCTGAGAGAAGGACATGAAGCTCTTCTGAAGTACCATCCAAAAGAGAATGCCCCATCACTGTGCATGCTGAGTGTGGTGTGTTAAGTGCTCAGGGCAGGAGGACTGGGCATGAGAGCAATTTACCCCAAATAACATCTGAGTGAACAGCTTGCATGCTGCAGAGTAAGGAGGAGGGATATTTCCAGGTCAGATGCAGTAGGTGTTCTACCAGCCCCTGGTGAGGAATTGGCTGTGGAGCCCTTAGAGGCAGGTTGGACAACTGAGAGATGTTTCTTACTGCTGCTTGGTGATTTCCACGACCAGTGGTTTCTGTGGTGGGAAATGCTGATCATACTGTATAGGTAAGCGATTGCAGTCATGACCAGTGAACAAAATTCCCGTGTCTTTGAGCACTGTGATGCAAAGAGGTAAAAGACTCCTGTCATGCAGAAGTGAGGAGGAGGAAACAGTCAATGTGACCTTGAGAAACTAGCTCAAAAACCTGGTTTTATTACACACATACATTTTGCTCAAGAGGAAAAGCTGGGTGTGGGTGAAAATACCCAGTCTGTGACAAACAGATATGGGGTATAAGGGAAGGCAAATATGTTATGTTCCCCTGTGCACGTAGAGAAACAAGAAGCTTTGAGATGAGCTTAAGATGAACAAACGAAAAAGGGAGAGGTGCAAAGCTGCTAAAAATGTGTACTTGTGCAAAATGGCCACGATGGCATTTGGTCACTTCAGAAACTGAAGGGAGCATGGAAAATTTCAGAGTAAATAAAGGATTGGCAAGGACTCCTTGGTCCATGTTTCAGCCAAGCTAGATGTCATGCACCTAAACACTGTGAACACTAAGTAAGGGCTTAACATGCACTGTTATGTTCTCCTTAACAGTGCTCGGAAGCCAAAGTGGTACTTGTACAGTAAAGATCCTATATGAATAGACACTCTCACCTAAAAAATGAAGTATGGAAGAGCCAACCAGGGTGGGGTGGTCCCACAGGTGTATTGTGAGGAAGGTGCAGACCATGTACAGGCAGCTTAAGCGCTGGTAATAGACATGCAGGAGATAGCCAAGAAGGCAGTCCCTGAGGATCAGCCCATGTGCTCCTAGGTCCACAGACCAGAAAGTGGAAAACCACTGGTGTTAAGAAGTGGTGGAGTCTCCATCCTTGGGTTTAGTAAATGTCCATTGGGAACTGGTGGAGTTGCTGCTTCTGGGGTGTTGGGTAATAGGTGAGGAAGCCCTGTTTTCTGGGACTTACTCCCAACCAGGGCTTGGTTGCCATATGGCCACTGCTCTGTAGAATATATAGCGTGAAGTCCAGCACCTCGTCAGTCTCACCACTCAATCTATTTATGTTGTGTTTGCCGTATCACTACCAGCATATGCCTACAGGAAACATGGGGAGCCAAACAGAAAGTGATATTTCTTTATAAAGTACAAGCTGGCAGGCAAACTTGATTTCTTTCCAGTAGATTTACAGCCCAGGAGCTTGAAGGGAAAATGACAGATATATTTGGAACCAAGGTGTTTCATTCAGTGAGTCATGAAACCTAACACTCAAAATTTTAATGTGAATCGGGTTGGCTGTGATGCTGCCGTGCAGACTGAGAGCTGATTGATATGGAGAGCTGTTGGATAGGTTTGGGCTGCTTCTTGATGGAAGAGGAGGAGATGGGCTCTTGTTGTGGGCTAGGGTGAGACACATGGATGGGACCCTGGGGATGTCCATGTGGCTTTGAGACTCCATAGTGTTTGTCAGGAGGCAAAGCAAATGGGGTTGGTGCTGGGTACTGTGGCTGTGTTTGTTCCTTATAGCCAGATGGAGGTGGTTGGACTGTCTTCTTGGCAGCAGAGCTGCAGCATAGCATGGTGCTGCACTGTTCCACCAAACCTCCCTGGAGGGGAAGGGGATGGAGACACCATCAGTCCTTCCCTGACAGCCAGAACAGGGATGGACACCACTTGCCCAGGAGCACCTAGTACAATGGGATGTGAAAACTGAGGCAGGAGGGCAACAAGGTGCGATGTGGGAGAAAAACACAGAGCCAGAGCAACCAAAAAGTCTTTGAGGCTGAAGGCAGATTAGCCAGGAGAGATGAACCAGGATGAACTGTAGCATACTAGGGTTTCAAGCTGTGGTACAGCCCTCTTGGCATGGAACATTATGTTCAGGGCACCATATGACTTGAAAGGACTACCCCCAGATTGGAGGGAATTGCTGTAGAAGAGGCATAATAAAGACTGAGCTGCCTGGAGCTAAATCCGTATCGCTTGGTAAGGCTGGCAGTTTCCAGTGGGTAAAGGCAGCATATGAAGGGTTTTGCTGATGTTCAAAGGGAAGGTTTTGTGATTGATTATCCTGGGGGATCTTGAAAGGGTCAGAGGCATGAAATGGACAGGTTCCCTGACCTTCATGGAATATAGCCCCCAAAACCTTTTCCCCTTATTGAAAATCATGAATTGGAAAATAACCTTCAAGAAAGAAGTGAGATGTCAAGGGAAGATGGTCAAGGACAAAATGCTGCAATAAAATGGCTTGGTTTCCCCTCAAACTTGAAGATTTCCCTGATGCTGGGATTAGCCAGCTTGTGGAGTGGTTTTTCCCAGGGAAGGGCATCTTTCAAACAACCCCATTGCAAGTCTTTGAAACAAAGGAGCAGCCTGGTACTGAGCTCCAGGAAGTAACTAGGAGTCTCTAACTCTTCAGTGTCCCTTCAGGATCACCCTCTAGCAGGTTCAGGACAGAGTTCCTGGAGGAGTTCCACTCCTCCTTTCAGGTGGGGGAAAGCAAGCCATGCTTCCTTCCTGTTTGCTCATTCGGTTTTCTCTGTAGGCCTCAGTTGCCTTTAGGAGAAAATCTAATCCTGGTTTCTCATAGATCTGGAGGCTCCCTGCTGTTACACTCTATCCCTGTAGTTACAGTTAGATTACAGTTCCATCCCTGCCAGGCACTTGTGTGGTTGGCTGTGCTTCCAGCTGCGCTGGGAGCAGGACCAGCAGGATGGACACAGCCAGCAGTACACAAGCTGCTGCAAAGCAGTGCTCTGAGCAGCGTGGGGCCAGGGGCTGGCTCTGACAGCGACAGTACCTGCCAACCCACGGGCTGGCAAAAAGGTGTGCTGCCCTTTGCTGGCACATATTTGAGGCTTGGTGCAAAGCCAGCTGGACCTAGGACCCAGGACAAGGGTGTACTTCATCTTTGCTTTGAAGAAGCCGAGCCTGCCAGATCAAAGCTTTGGAGGCCTGGTGTCTGCCTGGCTAGCTCATACAATGATGAAGCATGCAGGGAGCTTTGTAGAAGGAGATGGAGAGCAGGGAGCTTTGTAGAAGGAGATGGAGAGGAGGCAGAGGGATGCAGGGCTTTGGCAGGTCCTCCTCCTTTCTGGTGATACAGGACTGATCCCTGTTGTATGCTTGTCAGTGCTTTGCCCAGGCTTATTTGAAATGCATTGGTAGCACATTTACTTCTTGATGCTTTTCCCCTTGGCCTGCAGATCGTGTTCCTCCTTGATGCACCCAGCATGTCAGCATTTCTCCAGCCCTCAGCTGCCTGAAGGCCCCATACCAGGTCTGAAGCATGGTGCAGGGCAGCTTTCCCACCACTCTGTCTGCAGCAAGAGTGGTTTTTACCTCTTTGTTTCGCTGTTGTACTCTGGGAAAGGCTTTCAGCTAATTTGCTGACCCCTTCTTCCTATCTCTCCTGAGGCTTTTCCCTGCTTTGTTCTCCAAGGGTCAGCCTGTTCTTGTGATCTGTTCATGGCTGCAGGCGGTTGGCACAGAGCTCTCTCTGCTGGGCTTCACTGGCAAGGTGTAGGTAACATAACGGGGTTATGTTTGGAGGGTGAACAGGTTTCCTCGGTTTTGAGCACTGGCTGCTGTATGAGGGTCCCCAGTGCCCAGTGCAGGCAGGTCTCTGCTGCACTGGCAGAGGGTGATGCACCGTTCAGGCTCGAGCCCCTGGCATCATGGCACAGACCCCCTGTGGTGCTTGGGTGACCAAGGGCACCCCAGAGGAGCAGGTCTGCAAGGTACAGGCCATGTCCCCAGCACACTCTGGGGCCAGGAACCAAAATGCACCTCACCTCCCTGAACACTGAATCCTAGAGATTTAGCACATTTGGAGTTGGTTTTGTTTTGTTGGTTTCATTTAATCTGGAAATCTTTTATGTTGTAATCCCAAGCCTGCTGGTATCCAGGCAGGTATCCTGCCTGTCTCTGTGCCTCCGCTCTGTTGTGAGGCTTTCACCTTTCCATAAAGGAGTGTATGTGTACCAGAGCACAGTCTCGCTGTACTAATTACAGATGGGTTATTAACATTTACCGGTGAGAAAACAAACGAACATAGCTTGTGTGCTGACATCACGCTTCCTGCAAGTGCAGGCCCATGCTTTATTGATTTACATTTTTCTGCAGGCATTTCTCAGGTCACCTCCTCATGACATCAGTGGCATGGCTGGAAGAATGCAGCTAGACACTTGCCCGTGTTAGCTCATCTGTCTGCCTGTAAGCCGGCTGTACAGCTTCTGCATCATTCCTGCATGAGTCCCAGCAGAATGCTTTCTCTTTCTTCTTTCCCTGGTGTCAGGGGTTTGGCAGAGGATGCAAACACTGGGCATGAGGGGCAAAGAGCTGGTGAGAACAGGAAATGCTGCGTTTGGAGGGGCCTGCAGTGCTATTTTTATTGTGTGCCTAAGCTATGCTGTGCCATGGCAGAGTTCAGAGTGGGGAAGGCAGCCTCCTCAATGGGTGCCTCCTGTTACCCTGCCCTGCAAGAGCCCCTCAGGCCTCTGCTAGACTGGAGGATGATTCTGTGAGCATCCTGATGCACACCCTGCAGGCTGACACACAGCCATGGAAGAGCCAAGGCATGTCCTCCTAGCCTTCTTAGCCTCATGCCGCTGCCTTCCCTCTTCCCCTTTGCAACGGATGGATGAGAGCTTGCAGGCTTGCTTGGCTTCCACATGGGTGCTCATCCAAGAGGAAAAACCCAGCAAGATGTCATGACCTGCAGACCAAGGACAAAGGCGAGGAGGAGGAGAGCCCCTGCCTTGGCAAGCCCTCTAGAGAAGCAGTTCCCAGCACTGCGTTTACACAGGGCTTAGTGGGTGGGAGCTGGTGCCCTGCAGCACTCAGTGGGATGTGCTTTAGGGACTTCAACTAGGAAGCAGGATGCTTCTGCTCCTGACATGGAAACATGGGACAGCATGGACATGCCATCCTACTGGGTGTGTGGGGTAGGGAGCAGGTTTCTCTGGGGATGGGGAAGCAGGGGGACTGCCATTCCTCCCTCCCCCCTTCCCACTGCTCACAGAGAAGTGGATGGAGTCCGGAACTGCTGAATAAGAGCTGAAAATGCTTTTTGGCAGGTTCTTCTATGCTGTCTTTGCAGTTTTGAGGAAGTCAGCATTAAATGCACGTAGTGCAGGAGGGGAAGACTTTGGGGCTTGCATGGGACCTGGTTTGATGTCCTGGTCTTAGTGCCTCTGGCCCCACTGTGTGCTCTGGTGGAAAGCTGTGTTAATGGTCAGGAAAGGGCTTGGACACCACAGGCTGGTTCCCATAGCCCCATCCATTGCAACAGCCTCCCACCAATTGCCTGAGCCTTGGCTCTTTGTGCTTGTACTGATGTTAGCATCCCAGCCCAGGCAGAGCCATGCTCCCTCTGTCCTACAGCACACCAGGGGAAGGAGGGACCAGGAAAGGCACCTTTTAACCATATCCCTGCAAGCTTTCCCAGCCCTCCCACACCCCTGAAGCACTTCTGTCTCCATGGGGAGCCCCTTCTTGTGCTTACCAGCCTGGTGGGAGCTTGCATACCAGAGGATGGTGCTGACTGCCACTGTGCCACCTGGCTGGGCTGATGAAAAGGCAGTGTAAGCCTTGGGCACATGCCCCAGCTTTTCCATTACTGGGTGTTCTGGTTGGGTTGCTGGAGAAGCTAAGAAAACTTATCTCCATTCCCTTCTAGGCCATCATCTAGGCTTCAGGGGAAAAAACTACATCTCTGGAACCTGTCTCTGTGAAATGTGGCTTAAATTACCCATAGGCTTGCAAAGTTCATCTTGAACATATAATGGTTTATATGAATAATGATTATGGTAGGCTCATGGGCAATGTGAGCATGTGAGCCTCATTTTTGTAGAAAGACTACCAGAAAATGGGTCTATAAAACATGCAGGAATGAGGTAAAACAGTTTGCTCTCTGCAGAGGAAAATCATACCTCCCTGATCTGTTGCAAGTCTTTCAGTACTTCTGTAAGATAGTAGGTAATATTCAGGCAGCTTGTATAACTGGCTTGGGTATTCAGAAAACCTCTGAAATCCTTCACAAAAGACTGTTAAGAAAACTGCCAACTGGAAGAGATGCATATTCATGGATCAAAAATTGGCTGAGGGTCCACCAACAAAGCCTAGGAATGAACAACTTCAGTGTGACAAGAGTGGAGGGATGAGGTTTGTGGTTAATGATCCAGAAAAGATAATGTGCAGCAAGGTGCCTAAAGTCTGCCAACACCCTGGAGTTGTTGAGGTCTGTTAGGATGAAGTGCCACCTTGTGAAGTGGTGTGAGGCAGGGAGAAAGTGGGTCCTTAGAAGTGTGCAGCCAGGTGTATTGGAAGGAATGATTTGTTCTGGGACAACACTGGCTTCTAAATTACTGTGGCTACTCAGGGCAGCAGCATTGCAGGCTGGTTGGAGATACTCGTCCTCAATGTGCAGAGGTGCCATTGGAGAAGTAAATCATGCTCGACTGCACAAGGAGTAGTGTAAGGAGAGATGCTGAGAGCATCAGGATGCTGTTCTGGCAGCCAAGGTCATTTTCCTACTCAGGATATTGTATGCGGTTCTGGTCACCTTTCCATAGGGTCAAAAGAGAGGATATATTTGGGGTATGTGGTGAGAGTGGTTAGAGCTGGAAGAGACTTTGTGTCATGGGAAAGAGAAGGCATTTAATAGTAGTGAGCTTAAGTCTAGAAAAAGCAAAGGCTTTTATTCTTTAGCTTCTCTCACTATGCAAGGAGAGCTGAAGGCTGGGCAGTTGCAGTAGGGTCATAGTCTTTTATTCAATATCTGGAACTCGTTGCTGCAAGATACCATATATAACCTAAAAGTTTGCAAGATTCCCCAAAAGAGGAATGAGAGGTAATTTCTCTTTGCAGTGAGTCCATCTAGGCTGGCACTTGGGAATAAAACCAGAGGGATATAAGCATCCACACTCCAAAGCATGTGACTTCCCTTTGCTGAGTTTCATCCCATCATTTCTTCTCGTCTCTCCCCTGGAGCTTCCAAGTTTCTTGTTAATTCAGCCAGGGTGAATTATCCTGCCTGGCTTCCCAGTTGTTTCCCAACTGTGATCTCATGGCTTGGCTTTCTTTTATACTCCCATTTTCTGCTCCCAGGAGCCCCACTCCAGCTCTATACCTGTGACTATCTTTACAAGCTGATTGGTGGCTTTTCCAATTTGGCTGACCCCCCTCAATGCCTGTACCCAGCTGGGCCTTTGCTTGTTGTGTTGCCCTTTATCGCTGGTGCTTCAGCTGGTTTCCAGCTGTGCATCCATACCAGCTGAGCTGGGAGGCCTCACTTGGAAGCAGAGCTCTTCATGACAATGCAGTGAACGATTTGGTGCCCATTATTCAGCCAGTGCTGTGTTGCGATGCTGATAAATCTCTGCAGCCAGGCAGGAAATTGCCAGGATGTAGCCGTGAGCTGGAGGGAAGAGCCCTGTGCCCTCCCTGCCAATGTAACCATCCAACACAGAGCTGCAAGGGCTGGTGGCAGGGGGCATCTCTGGGACATGTGTGAAGCCAGCACAGGGCAGTGGTGGTGGTGGCTTTCTCATGCTTTGAGCAAGTGATGGCTCTTTTGCCCGTCCCACAAGGATAACATTTCTGGGCTTGGGTAAGCAGCACCTGAGCATTGCCCAGAAGTGATGTTATGCCATCTAGCCTTCCTATGTGTTACACATAGTAGTGAAGGATTTGGGATGGTTCGTCGATGCTGGGTAAGAGGAGAGATTCAGAGATCAGCAGCCTGGGTAGGTGGTCTTATCTGTTATCAGTGCTTCCTTTTGCAGCTGATGAGAATTTTCTCTCCCTGTTACACAAAGTGGTTGTGTTTTTGCTGTCAGTTTATTATTTCTGTATCATCCCAGTGATGCTCAATTTTCATTTATCCATTGCTAGCATAGTCTTGTCTGTGTTTTCCATGGAGCTGCTCTGCACAGGAGAAAGCTCTCTCCATGTCCAAGCAGTGACATTGCAGTGGTGCTGACCCAAACCCACCTGCAGGTCTTGTAGCAATCTGAGGTGCACCAAAATAAGTATTTGACAGGCTAAACCTCCTCTCCACCCTCTGTGTGGTGGCATCTCAATGCATCCAAGTCAGAGGAAAGAAAGAAAACAAGCAGGAGGTGTAACTAGCCCCTGATGGGTGCCCTGGGACCTGGGGGCTGAGGCCTGCAATGAGCAGAAGGTGGTGAGTCAGCCTAATAAAGTTAATGGCACGCAGACAGGCAAAGGAAATTGTGGGATCATGATGCAGCAACTGTCCCATAGCAGTTTGTTTCCATCATCCAGATGTGACTTCATCCCCGCACCACCCCACCCCTTTGTTCTTTCCTGTACCTGAACATTCTCTCTGCTGAGGTGGAGGGGATGACACACCATCTCCCAGGAAGGGTAGCAGTCTGAGAGAAGGAGATGCACCTAAAGGGCATGAAAGTGGGGGAGCAAGAAAGGGAGCTTAGGAACTGTGTGTGGTGGGACCACAGCTGCTGAAGAACCTGGGCTTTTCCAGCACCCTCACATTCGGTAGGTTTCTCCAGATGAACTGTCCCTGGACACTGGTGCCCATGGAAATCCTGTAGGGCAGAGGAGGCCTCAGGTAGCAGGCAAGGCAGGCCCCAAACTCCAGCAGTTGTTGTTCAGCTGCTGTGCTTCTAACCATGCCTTTCTCTTCTTTCCCCAGGGAAGACGATGAAGCTGTAGAGATGCTTCCCTACGTGATTGCCACCCTCGGCTCGGCGGGGGCCACCTGCAAAACCTCCACATGCAACAACAGCACCAAGGACTACTGCTACAGTGCCCGGATCCGCAGCACTGTGCTGCAGGGGCTGCCCTTCGGAGGGGTGCCCACTGTCCTAGCCCTTGATTTTATGTGCTTTCTCGTAAGTACCTACTGTTGCTTCAGCACCTTCTTCCATGATTAGCCATGAAGGGAGGTCTTTAATGTTGAGGGCCCCAAATGCCATCCATTACTTCGCTGCTGGCTTACTTGGCTACTGGCTGACTCTGTGGCCCTGATCATGGCCCTGATTATGTCCCTTACCTACTGTGGGCTTAGCCACTATTGACTTAACTCAAATACTACCACACTGAGCCCATGGAAGGTTTTGCAAATTTTCCTAAGGACATGGGTCAGATTAGGTGAGTCCCACATCCCAAACCTCCTGCTTATGGTCTCAGGTCCCTGCAGCTTTACCCACCCAGAGGCTTTGCTTGTTCCTCCTTAGAAACTGCAGGACCACAGATACTGTAGGAATAATCTCGCTTCTCTGGGACCTGAGGGGCCTTTTGATCCTGTGGCTAACTTAGCTACTGTGTTGCACCCTGGACCTCTGCCTGCCACAGCCATCCAGATAGTCTGATTTTAACAGCCCTGGGGAAATTGTGCTGTCCCATGATCCCAGTGTGCTGTTAGCTGAGCAGTTCTGTCGCCTCCTACCCTGCCTGTTCCTGTGGCTCTGCACAGAGTTGGACAATGCCTCATCTCACAGCTCTTCCTTTGCTCTCTTCTAGGCACTGTTGTTTGTCTTTTCAATTTTGCGTAAAGTTGCTTGGGACTATGGACGCCTGGCCCTGGTGACTGATGCTGACAGGTAAGCATGGGAGAAGGGCATGCATGGTACCCTTCTTTCTGTGGGGCAGAAAGGATAAATACCGCTGCATGTGCTGGGGGCAGCTGGGGAGGAGAGGCAAGCATCCCCTGAGCTCCAGGAACAGGAAAAATCCTCACTTACTGGCTTTTTTGCTACAGCATCCTTCTCCCAACACAGGGAGTGGCTACTGGCTCCATGTAACTTATGGTCCCTACAGTGACAGTTGCAAGAGCCCTTACAGAGGAACAGCAGATGGAAGGCAGAAAGAGAGGAAAAAGGTCAAAGGAAGAGTGAGGGCTGCCACAGTGAAGGCTTTGTTAAGCCTCTGAAGGTATCTTTGATTCTGCTGGGTGCCATTCTCATTAAAAGCACTTTCAGGTGGTAGGTTGCATTTCCAGGTGCAGTACTGCTGTGCTAATGTGAGTTTAGCTTGCATCTTAAGTGCTGATGAATCGGTCTGGGTATGGATCCTTCCTACCCAATGCATTTTTGAGCTATAGTGTCTGTTGGCAAAAGCTAGGGACCATTAGGGATGGCAGCTCCACAGCAGAATGAGATGCTGTGGTTGTTTTTGCTGGCAGCAGTAGGAAGGACAGTGATTATTTTCTTTCACTGCAGAACAAGGAACTCTCCTGGATTAAGCCAGAAGGGATGTGCAGGTAGTCTGCCCCTCTCCAGGGGTAGTTTGCTGTGCCTGTGGTGCTTTGTCACGTGCTAGAGGCAAAATGCAGCTTCTGAAGGCTGGCTGTGGTAGATGGTTCTTCCCTTTGAATCAGCTCCATGAGCTCATTGCACCCGAAGGCTCAGATGGGGCTGAGCTCCAACTTCTTTGGTTCCTTGGCAGTACAGATTCAAGCAAGCTGCTCTTTAGGCACTCTGTGCACAACAGTGCAAAGAGTTGTTTTCTTCCAGCAGCAAACCAGGAGCTCTTCTAGTTTAAATAAGTGGTCCTGGATGGCATTAGATAAGCAGCTGTGTCCCTGTGGCTCCTCGGACCCTCCTTTTCTGGCCTGGCTGGGGGAATCAGCAATGTAGGGACATCGGGGGAAAAAGAGGAGAAGGTAATAGCTGTATGAGGGCAGCAACTCCTCAGGGTAAAGCTTTCTGGGCCTACATGAAAGCTTAGGTCATGTAAGTGCTTACTGTTGGTCACATGATGCACAGGTCTGGACTTAGGTGGTCTTTTTCTGATGCTTGAGGTGATGCTTGAGTACCTTTGGTGCAAGGGAGTGGGAGCAGTGGCTGTAGGCAGAAAGGCTGAGGGATGCCAACTCTCTGGTGAGGGACAGCTGGTAAGTGTATGGTGTGGTAAGAGTTGTGGATTACCAGGACCAAGATCCCAGGGAGGACCTCCTGCTGCTTGACCCATGTGTAGGGTGGGATGAGCATTTGGGGAGGGTAGCATGCAAGTGTGTTGGCTGCCTGGCTGGGGAGTAAAGGCATGGAAAGGGAGCTTAGACGACAGCTGAGCAGCCCTGGCAGGGTGTCCTGCCTGGCCTTGTCCCTCAGGGACTCCCTGGGGCACCTATGGTGTGGAGCCAGGCTAGCTTCCCTTTAGCTGGCAGCAAAGCACTCTGCCCGCAAGCTGTTGGGGGCTCTGGGTTGTTGTGATTTGGGGTGATACTGGGCTCTGGAAGCAAGGTCTTCTCCAGTCTGACCATCAGCCGGTGTCTCTCCCCCAGGACAGTGTGGAGCCGTGCTGGGTGCATAGCTCCTTGTGACAGAGGAGACCCAGCACCTGCTCCTAGGGTTGTAACCTCTCCCTTTCTGTTTCTGTGCCCCCAGGCGCCGACGCTGGCAGACGGAGCGAGAGGAGCGGGAATAGTATGTTGTTTTCTCAGGGTCTCGTTTCTTCTCTCTTGCTTTCTCTCTTTCTCTCTCTTTCTCTCTCCTGTTCTCTTGCAGTTTTCTGTCTTGCTTCTGAACTAATCTAAGTGGCTGGGAGTTTGGGCTTGGATTTGTGCCTTTCAGTGGATTCACACTCTTTCCCTTCCCTTTGCGTCAGCCACTGCCACAGCTGGATGCGCCCTGTTTTTTCCCTGTAGTCTTTAAACACTTGCAAGGGCAGCAGTGCCAAGGAGCTCCCTGTCCTGACCGAAGTGGAGGTTGCCACATCGTATGTCCTGCTCTATCACCTCCAGCTGTCCTGCCTTATGATGGAGAAAATAAACCCAATTGAGCCCACAGCACGCTTGGTCACATCCTTTGCCTGATCCTTCTTGTGCCAGGGTGCCACGAGGACTGCTCCCACACTGGCTGCAAGGGCAGATGGATGCACAGAGAGGATCCGGTTGGCAGTTGCAAGACTTACAGCTTTTTTTTCTTTACCTCATGAGGCTGCTGGGACCAGGGCAAGTGCTGGCCCTCGTCTCTTGCCACATGACCCCAACTGGCAGCACACCCAGCAGGGCAGCAGCACTTTTGTCCTTTCTCGCTCCCCCTGCAGGAGCAAACTTTTTGTCTCAGCACTGCTGAGAGCATCCTCCAGCACCATGGCCTGGCATTGCCCGTTAAACCTTGCCATGGACCCTCTCTCCCTGCTCTTCCCTCTTGCTGCTTTTATGGCTAAGAAAAGAGCATCCCTTATGCCTCACCAATTGGCTGGGTGGTACACACCACAGAGGAGACAGTCAGCTGGTGTTGCAGAGCCTGCGAGGTCACTCCAGCCAGGCTGACACAAGTCTAAGGCCAAGGCAGCAAGCTGTAGCCTCACTTCTCATACTCCAACCACTTCCAAAGCAGGGGCCTGCCACTGCTACTGCCTTGAGAGGGTACAGGGGTGCTCCTATTTTTGTAGCTGCTCCTTGCCCCCAAAGGAGCAGAGCAGTTGGAGTTACAAAAATAGAGATGGTGGTACCTGTGGTACATGGCATAGAGGGGACCCCTTGTTCATGCTTGAGTGCTTCACTAGTGTTTTGCTCTGCTTCAGGTGTGTCTGGCAACTTTTCCTTGCTAACACCTTGTGAGGGAAGTAAGGCAGAGTTAGCAGAACCATCATGCTATGAGGTTTTTGCAGGGGGGGCACCTCAGTTATCCTTGTGAGTGCTTGTTTCTCTCCAGGAGGCCACTTCCTCCTGCTCCTATTCTTCATCTGAACTTGCTCTTGCTTCTCCCCTTCCCCCCAAAAAACCTACTGCTTGAGCTGGGACAGTGTTGGTAGCCAGAAACTTCCAAAAGCCTGTGGAGCTCAGAGAGGAAACCTTGTCCTGGCTGTGCTCCTCCAAGGCTGGTGGCACTTTCCCATCCCAGCCGTGCTCTTTGCTGGGGCTCAGGGACACATGTATGCCACCTTGTGCTCCCAGCCCTTGAATGTGCAGCATCGCTCTTGGTGCAAAAGGGTATGTTTGTCTGGTGTGTCCACTTGCCAGTTCTCAAGCAAGGGCCCTTGTCCTGTCCGTTGCCAGGGCTTGTGATAGCCATCAGCACTCAAATGGTGACTCAGTGTATCAGGAATTCGTGGCAACCTACCCACACCTCTGTGTAAAGGCAATGTTCACAGAGCCCTGTGGGGCTTGCCACCTGCACAGCCACCTCCTGCCTCATGCTGTAGCAAGCCCTTTCTATGGCATGCCTGGCCTCCCATCCTGGAGCCTGTGATTCCCTTGGCCTGAAGCTAGCCATGCCTGGACCCTGTCCTTCTCCTTCACTGGTGGGGCGGGCAGCAGGTAGGGTCCCACCTTAATCTTCTCATGGTTTAGGGCAGCCTTGCTGCCATCCACTTGCTTTGTTAAGTGCTTTGCTTTAAAAAGCCTCCAGCTAGGTGCAGCTACCATTGGAGCTCCCTCTTCAGCTTCTCATCTTTGGCATCTTCTGTCTTCTTAGCACTGCAGGTCATCCTCATTGTCTCTGCATCCCTGCAAATGGAGCTGAGTTAGCCTGGTCATCTCATAACATGGCACTCAGTTCTTCCCTCCAGTGCTGCTTCTGCTCTGCGCTTTGCTTTTCCAGTACTGAGGAGCCAAAAGCACACCATGTCATCATGCTGGGCTCTCCTCGGGGCTTCAGACAGCAGAAATTTGCCCTTCCTCCCTGCGCCCAGCTTCAGGCCCTCTGGAGCTGAAGGTCCAAGAGCTTGGTTGAAACTTAGGCTGTCCCTCCAGCAGAGCAGGGCATTGGGCTGCACAGTTGCAAGGCTGCACACCACTGTTGAATCTGCACTGCTGTAGTCCCATGACCTTCAGCTGATTTCTTCTCCATTACTTCCAGCTAGGGACTCAGCAGGTGCTGCTGTGCTCTGACAGAGGCTGTGCGTCCCATGCTCTTTCCTTCAGCAAGGTTGTGAGGGTATTTTGCTCGTTCTCATTCCCATAGTGTCATCCACCTTGTCTCTAGCACTTGTCTTTCAGCTGCTTCTCTGGGTTCTTGTCCATCTGATCCTCCTTGAACCTTTACTGGTTACAGGGAGATCATGTTTTCGTCTGGTTTTATCCTTTGCTTCTAACCTTCAGATCAGCCATATCTCTTCTTGCACCTCCATGGTCCCAGCCTGCTGTTGTTATCTTGCAAGTGCTATTTAAATTAGGTCTGATCATTTTCCTGTCTCATTTGCCAGCTGCCTTCTGTTTCCATTCATAGCGGGGGCTGTTGTCTGCCTTGGTTGATTCTGCTGCAGGTTCTTCTTGTAGGACCCTGCCTGTGCGTGGAATAGAGCGGTCTGGGATATTCATCTCTCTTGCTTTCCTGTCCTTTCACTTCTAGCTGTCTGCCCTGCTCATGCTGGAGGGATTTCCAGGCAGGAGGCTCAGCTGAGGCTGTAGAGCAGGTTGGGCTCCAGCCACCCACTGGGGCTCAGCTGCGTTCCTCTTCCTTCTGGGTTTCCCTGTGCTGAAGGTGTGGAGAGCTGGTCTAGCAGGATCGAGCTCACCAGACTCCCAACCTTTCTCTTCCCCAAGGCAAGTGTGGAGCTGCTGCCAGCGCCTCTCAGGAGCTCTGGGGCTGCCGCCTTGTGGCCGCACTAGAGCTGGAGGAACTGCGGCTCCCTCTGGTTCCCCTTCCTCTCCTCGACAAACTCTGTGCTTAACAGACCTCGTCTGTCCTTCATGGCAGGCGCTGCCAGCCCCTCCTCACAAGTGCTGCTGCGTGTAACACAAGTGCCTCGCAGAAGGTGCTGATCGAGTAGCATCCGTGGCCAAGCCTGTGGGTCTGCAAGGCTCAGGGTGCTGTCTGAGGAGGGGTCTCTGTTTACTGCTATCTCTGATCTTGCATCTCTCCATCTCAACCGGAGCAAACTGACCTGAATTAACCTCTGGGTCAGTCTTCTGGGTGCTCTTGGTTCCTGGCCAGGCTGCCTCCTCACGTCTCCTAACTTTCTCCCTCACCTCCCGCTTGTCATTTTAGCGTAGCCTCCGCCCTGCATTCTGACAACCATGACCGCTATGAGCGCCTCACCTCCGTCTCCAGCTCTGTGGACTTCGACCAGAGGGACAACGTGAGTAGCAGCAAGAGTCAAACACCTTGCCTTGATATGGCCAGGAGCCCAGAGCTTGTCTGAACCAAGGACTCTTCAGAAGAAACACAGTTTGCCTGTCCCCAGGCATTAAGTCCCACACCTTGTAGTGTGTGAGTGTGGTGTAGACCTCAGGGTGACATAACTGTGGCTTCTAGACATGTGCTTAAATAAGTAGGCTGTACATAACTGTGGCTTTAACGGACATCTGTCCAACATGTTGTCTCAGCATGGCAAACAATACTTGCCAGCTTCTCTTCACACTGCTGGCTACTACTGTTTTCCTCTCTAAAGGGGAGGCAGAGTTCAGTAGAATAACAGGGGTGATGGATGGGTGGTGAAGCACCCAGGAAATATTCCTCCCCCAGGTGTCCTTTGAGGAGCACTGGCTTGGCCCAGCTTTCCCAGTCCCCACAGAGCTCTTCTTGTTCAGAAAGATGGCTAAAGTAGTGCATTTTCTAGGTGCCCACAGAGCCCATGGGTTGCCTGGGAGGTTGGACAGCCACATGGCAGAGTCCAGCCTGTGTTGTGCCCCATGGAGTAGCACAGTCGTCTTCATCTTGGCCTCTCCATGGCTCTGCATGTCTGGGTGTTCATGGTCTGCCCTCCAAGTCTCTGGAGGTGCATGGACACCAGTGTGGTCCCAAGCCTTTGGAGGAGGGAGTGGGGATAAGGGAACACAGAATGATGTGAGCTCCTCCTGTATTCTTTCTGCACAGGGTTTCTGCTCCTGGCTGACAGCCATCTTCAGGATAAAGTAAGTGGCCCAGGACCTGCAAAGGGGACCCACATGGGGAAGAAGGAAAGGCATGGCAGGCCCTTGGAGCACCCAGTGCAGTACAGCTCTGTGAAGTGGCTGCCCTTGCTGCAGCCTCCTCTAGTGAAGAACACAAGCAAAGTGTGTCCTCTGGAGAGGACAAGCAAAGATGGGACTAGATAAAGAGTCCTGAAGCCGAAACTAAGGTCACATAGTGGGTCTGTGACAGAGAAGGGCACCAAGCCCAGGTCTCCCCTGCTCCTCTCCCTGGGACTCTTAGGGGCACTGCTATCCAAGGAATTGCTACGAAGGGGGAGCTGGGTGATGCAGGGAGACATCCCCAGCCTGATGATGCTCAGGCATAGTCTCCCAAGTACTTCTTAGCTTCAGATCACTGTGGGACAGTATCTCAGCAGGGGAGGCAAGGTCCACCAGAAGGTGTGTGCTGGGGTTTGCACGTGTCCAGCTGCCTGTCCTGGGGGGGGCTGAAGGCCTGGCACATGGGGAGTGGGGCTGCAGTAATAGTTGAATGGACAGGTTTCTGCCCAGGCTGGTTCGTGGGTGAGTGCTAGGCTCCCTACCACAGGGCCTGGTCACAGATGTGTATGGAAGGACCAGGGGTGCTGTGTGGGCTCACCAGGAGGGCAGCCATGCCCTTGTGCTTTTCTCCATCCAGCACTTGAGGGAATGTGAAAGATTGAGGGTGTTTCTCTCCCTGGCAGGGATGACGAGATCCGGGACAAGTGTGGGGGTGATGCGGTCCACTACCTGTCCTTCCAGAGGCACATCATCGGGCTGCTGGTGGCTGTGGGTGTGCTCTCCGTGGGCATCGTGTTACCTGTCAACTTCTCAGGGGATCTGCTAGGTGAGAGCAGGGAGGTTTTGCTGGGCTTGGGGACCTGCTTTCAGCACCATGGCCCAGACCACTGGAGAGCAGTGGAGGGCAGGACAGGACTAACACAGACAATCCCTCACTGCTGTTTCGCTTTGAGTGTGGTGCATCCAGAGGGTCATCCTGGGCAGCCTGGGTTTTAGGGTGTTCTGCAGGTGACATTCCTGCAGTAGCCCACCCTAGTGGTGCTCTGTGCCACTCTGTGTAACTGAATGTGCTTGTGTCTGCCTCTTTCTCCCTAGAAAACAACGCCTACAGCTTTGGGAGGACAACTATTGCTAACCTGAATTCTGGGTATGTGTGGGCAGGGGTGGGATAGGTAATTGAGGCCCTTGGGGGGCATTTTGTAAATGCTTATTTGTTGCAGAGCCTCACCTCTTTGAAGGTTGTATTTCTGCCCTCACTCTGAGGCTAGTGATTGTAGGGCATGTGGTTGTAGGGCATGTGGCCATGCTGGTTACACTGCTCATGGCCCCAGCACCTTCAGGGCCTGACCAGCCATACGTAGACCTGTAGTGGTAACCTTCCATTGACCTTTGTGGTCTCCCTTGTGACAGGAATAACCTGCTGTGGCTGCACACATCTTTTGCCTTCCTGTACCTGCTGCTGACAGTGTACAGCATGCGCCGGCACACCTCCAAGATGCGCTACAAAGAGGATGACTTGGTGAGCAGGATCTGGTCACTCTCCCAGCCATATTTTCCCATGCCCTTCTGTCAAGGTAGCCTTGACGAGAGTGCCGAGCACCCCATTTCCCACAGCAATTTGGGACATTCTTGTTTTGACTGCTCTTTTATTCTGCCTGGCCAAAGGCAGATCTCCAGAGCGGCAGCCCTGACTGCCTGTGGGGAAACAGGAGACATCTGTGCTGGGTGAATGTGGGGGGGAACTCGTGTCTTCCTTGGGATTTTCTCTAGCTGCTTTTGCTGCCTTCTTAAGGGTACCCCTTGTTTCTGTTCAGGCAGCTGCAGTGTAAGACCTTAGGCTGTTGGTCTGCAGCACATCAGGATGCAGGATGCCAGCGGCTTGTGGAAGCATAGGGGAAGGGAGATCCCTGGGTGCTAAAAGTGATGGGGCTGCATTTTCCTGTCACTGACTCAGGCCTTGGAGGGTTTTGCTGCCATGTGGTCTTTCATGCCATCCACACCTGCCTGCCCTCTCTTTTTTTTTTTCCCTTCCTTTCTTCATTCCAGGTTAAGAGAACTCTCTTCATTAATGGGATCTCAAAATATGCTGAGCCAGAGAAGATCAAGAAGCATTTTGAGTAAGTCTCCCTGTATCCCTAATTAAAGGCTATTCTTTAACAGTGATGTTATTTGGGGTAGTGCTACTGTGACCTAGAATGGCAGTAATATACTGAGAGCAGAAAGAGGTGAATACTTTTATTGTGGGCATCTTGCTGTTATTTTTCTGCACATCTTATCTGAATGTGCAGTTTCCTTAGTATTATGCCTTGGGATATGCCCACCTATCTCTGGCAGAACCATACTGATCAGTGTGCTAAGTAGTGGACAGGGCATATCCTGAGATACAGTCGAGTTCAGAGGTGAGATGCAGGCAGGAGATGCTCAAGCAGTGACTGTGGGATGTTGTGCTGCTGCTTCTGCCATGATCACAGTCCTTGCAGAAAAGTATATTTTTAACAATAAAATTAAATTCCTCTCCTGTCAGGACCTCAGTGAATGCAGTCAGGGCCATGTTTAGAAGGGACACATTTAGAAGTGCCATGGGGAGAGGAGAAATGTTTTGTACCTTTTGGGAACCCTTCTGCCTCTTCCCAATCCCAAACCCTGTGGTCCATGAAGGCAGAGGGGGTGTGGGGTTAGAGGGGTTCTTCGCTGCCAGAGGGTGAAAGTCCAAAGAGATATCTTGTGCTAGAGCCCAGAGGATGTAGTGTTTGTCCTAGGTGTTGCCTCTTCTGTAAGGGACAGAGCCTGCAGGCTCCCCTGCTGTCCCCAGCAAACTCTTGCTATGCATCGTGATGCTCAGCCCCAGGGCAGGACCGAAGCCCTGGGTGCATGGGGTTTGCTTGAGGATACAGCCTTTGGTGCCAGGTGATGAGCTGGTGCTTCCATCTGCAGGGAGGCCTACGCCAACTGCACTGTCCTGGAGGCCCGTCCCTGCTACGACGTGGCCCGGCTGATGTTCCTGGATGCAGAGAGGTAATGCCTGGTTTGGGAGAGGAGGCAGGGTGGGCCGGTGCCACAGGAGCTTTTCTGAGCCACCCTGTTTCTTTCTCTCCTTCCTTCTCCTCCGCTTTCTGGTTTCAGGAAGAAAGCAGAGCGTGGCCGAATCTACTTCACCAACCTGCAGAGCAAGGAGAACACCCCATCCATGATCAACCCCAAGCCCTGTGGCCACCTGTGTTGCTGTGTCATCAGAGGCTGTGAGGAGGTGGGGGAAGAGCTGAGGTGTTGGGTGGGAGGGCACACGGGAGCTTGGGTCTCTGATCTGACCTTTGTTCCCCTGCCCAGGTGGAGGCCATCGAGTACTATACCAAGCTGGAGGAGAAACTCAAAGATGACTACAAGCGGGAGAAGGAGAAGGTGAATGAAAAGCCTCTGGGGATGGCCTTTGTCACCTTCCACAATGAGACCATCACAGCCATGTGAGTGCAGAGTCCTGTTCTCCACAGGAAGATGACCTGTCCCATTTCTCGCCTTAAATCAGGGGAATGCCAGCACTAAGGCATTCTCCTCGGTTTGTCCCTGCCAGCCCTTTGTTGTCAGCATCTCCCTCTTTCTCTTCTCCAGAATCCTCAAAGATTTCAATGCTTGTAAGTGCCAGGGCTGTGCATGCCGTGGGGAGCCCAGGGCCTCCTCCTGCAGCGAGTCCCTCCACGTCTCCAACTGGACCGTCAGCTATGCCCCTGACCCACAGAACATCTATTGGTGAGCAGTTCTGTGGGGCTCAGTGGGCCCTGCTAAGGGGAGAGGGGTGCACGCTCTCTGTCTCCCTCCCCACCTGCTCCTCTGGTAACTGAATGAGTTGGTCTTGCTGAAGCCCAGCCTGGCTGAGCTAGCAATCTGATCTGACTTGGAAGGGGAAAGCCTTGGGCTGGTGCCTGAAGTGCTGTTCCTGCAGGCTGGGCTGTGGTGTGTATGTGGGGCTCTCGACCTGCCCTTCTCCCCCATGCAGCCATCCTGATGCCCTCCTTCCCCTTTCCCAGGGAACACCTCTCTATCCGGGGCTTCATCTGGTGGATCCGCTGCCTCGTGATCAATGTGGTCCTCTTCATCCTTCTCTTTTTCCTCACCACCCCTGCTATCATCATCACCACTATGGACAAGTTCAATGTCACCAAGCCTGTGGAGTACCTCAATGTAAGGCCTTCAGAGACATGTGCAGGATGGGTAGCATGAGAACCACCCCTATGACCTGCAAGGCTGGGGATAGGGAGAGAAATTGGCCAGGCTGCAGTGGCAGCTGCTGTGCTGGGCCATCAGTGTCAGCAAAGGCAGCAGTACCTACGGCTGGTGCAGAAGCTGACACACCATGTAACACATGGTCTCTTCTCTGCCATTGCAGAATCCTATCATCACCCAGTTCTTCCCCACCCTGTTGCTGTGGTGCTTCTCTGCTCTGCTGCCCACCATTGTGTATTACTCTGCATTCTTTGAAGCGCACTGGACCAGGTAAGGACAGCCAGCGCCTGCTCTGAGTCACACCAGCATGCTGCCCGGCCACTAGACATTATCACTGACGTAAAGCTCCTGCTGGATCCTTCTGCTTGACCTTCTGTTTTCCACTCCAGCCATGGTGTTACATTGCACTTCTTCGACACCTGGGGTCTACCATAGACAGCTGTTCTGACAGTCTTTAGCTGCTGTTGTGCAGCATGGTTGTCTGAGCAGAGCTTAACATAGGTCTACAAGAAGACGAAAGCTGGCAGGAGTTGAGGCTGTTTACTGGTGGCAAATGCTAGTAGCAAGGGAAGTCTTGGCTCTGGTGGGCGGGCAGGAGTGGTGTGCCTGTGCCCATGTGTAAGTCATAGCTTTTCCAAGGGAAAGATCACCTTATTTGCTGTGGCTTCTGGACATAGGGAAGGTATTTGAAGCAAAGAGCATTAAGAATGTGCTGGTTGTGATGCACGTTCCCCACAGGACATGCGATGTAAGCTTTGCTCTCTGCTCTGTGTTGCAAAAGCTGGTGGGGAGGATGTGACCACATCAAGAGAGATGACTCTGAAGAGTCATTATCAAGAGAGTCCTCTAAAGATAAGAGGGGTGGGAGGGCCTATGAAACAAGGAAGGGAGGAACTGGGACTCAAGAACAGACTTTACACTCAGTGGAAGGACAGGGAGCAAGTCCACATACCGGCAGT
Organism: Pezoporus occidentalis; assembly: GCF_034315485.1. Taxonomy (NCBI): domain Eukaryota; kingdom Metazoa; phylum Chordata; class Aves; order Psittaciformes; family Psittacidae; genus Pezoporus; species Pezoporus occidentalis. The sequence goes on from NW_026915376.1 coordinate 4,613,230, forward strand.
GGACAGGGTAGGATTCAGATCAGACACTGGGAGGTGCCCTCTGATGGGAAAACTATGGGGATGCTTCTGGTCGTGGCAGGGTAATGGTGAAAGATTAACGGCCTCCTCTCTGCCCTCAGATCTGGAGAGAACAGGACAACCATGCACAAGTGTTACACCTTCCTCATCTTCATGGTCTTGCTGCTGCCATCACTGGGCCTGAGCAGGTACAAATGGTGGGGAGGGAAAGCAAGTGCAGAGACCAGGAGCATGGGGAGGGTTGAGATGCACCCCTGGTAGTTCTCCTACACGACATTCTTTTCCCACCGCACAAGTGCCCTGGTCACCACTCTCTCAGGAAGGTGACAGTTTAGTTCTGGCTGGGTCTAGGTTGGACCATACCTGTTTGTGCCTCTGAGAAGCTCACTGAATCAACATGCAGATGCATTGACACGTGTCGTGGTGTTAGAAATAATGCAGACAAAATTGGCATGGTTCGTGGATGCATGTGAAAAGCCTGCTCGAGATCTGCTGGTGAAGGAGGCACTCCCCACACCTGTGCCTTGCATGCTCCAGATTTTGCACAAAACTGGTGAACTTGCCATTCGAGCCAGCTCAGTGTAGGTTACACCTCTTGACTGCATGGGCAAGTTATGTGTAGGCTGCAACAATGCTTGTCTGTTTGGATGTGAGCCTCAGATCTTCCTGCAGTTACAGAAATGCTCTGTGGCAAACACCAGCCTTAGGCACGGGCTCCCAGCATTGAACGGTGGCTGAGTAGGGAAACTAGGAGGTAGGAGTGGGACTGGGGGTCCTCACTGATGGGAATTGATTACACATGATAGTGTGGGGGATCTTTACCTTCCTAAATTCAGGATTCAGGGTGCAGCCCCTCACTGGTGAAGTCAGGCAGCTCTTGAGAATAGACAAACTCTGAAAGAGGGAGAAGAATAGTCCTCCTTCCCAGGGCATGTAGTGATATAGGACAAGGGTAACAGTTTTAAACTGAAGGAGGGTACATTTAGATTGGATATAAGAAAGAAATTCTTTATTTTGAGGGTTGTGAGGCACTGGCACAAGTTGGCCAGAGAAGCTGTGGCTGCCCCATCCCTGACAGTGTTCAAGGCCAGGCTGGACAGGGCTTGGAATAACCTCATCTAGTGGAAGGTGACCCTGCTCATGGATAACTAGATGAGCTTTAAAGTCCCTTCCAACCCAAACCACTCTGATTCTGTGATACAAGCTTACAAATGAGGCAGCTAAATGCATTTTGACTAGAATACTGTTAACAGACCACGCTTCCTTCTGAGCGCTCAGTCCCCTGCTGTTGCCTCTGGAGCCGAGTACTCCAGCAGTGCCCAAGGTGCCAGAGGACTGGATAGTTTTATATCAGAAAATCAGAATTGAGGAAAATGGGATTTCTTGTTTGCTTGTTTTTAATCTCTGTTTTGGAGAGGACCTTGTACCTAAACAGTTTCTTCTATAGAGTCAGTCACCTGTTCCTTGCATGAGGGAAGAAGAAAATACTTTACTGACAGGATCAGGTCAAAAGGAGAAGAATACACGAGAGCAGGAAGCTTTACACCCCTTTTTGGGTGCTGCACTGTTTTCTCCAGTGTTTGATTTACATAATTGCTAGTGACATATCCCAAGAGGGAACAAAGAAGTCTATGGTCAGAGCTTTGGGTCCTTCTAGCACAGCTTCCACGTCCTTGCACGTGCATGTCTGTGTGATCACTGTGTCTGACTGTTCCTCTTTTCTTCCTGCCTCCTCCCCCACAGCTTGGATGTGTTTTTCCGCTGGTTGTTTGACAAAAAGTTCCTTGCCGAAGCTGCTGTACGATTTGAGTAAGTAGAGCTGAGCAGAAGGCCCTTGTTTGCGATGTGGGGAGGTTCTTGTTGGTGTCCAAAGGTCCTGGGGGTTCCTGGCTACTGCCCTGCAAGGCAGGAGCACCTCCTGCAGCCTGCTCTTGCTGCATCTCCCTAGGTGTGTGTTCCTGCCAGACAACGGGGCCTTCTTTGTCAACTATGTCATTGCCTCTGCCTTCATCGGGAATGCCATGGACCTGCTGCGCATCCCCGGGTTGCTCATGTACATGATACGGCTCTGCCTGGCCCGCTCAGCTGCGGAGCGGAGGAATGTCAAACGAGTGCGTAGCGGGGCTGATGGGGGTGGGTTGTGGCCTCTCCATGGGGATGGGAGTGCTGGAGTGGGGCCCTGGTGGGGTTGTGTGTGTCCCAGGGACATGCTGACATGTCTCTGTTCCCTCTTGCAGCACCAGGCCTACGAGTTCCAGTTTGGGGCTGCTTACGCATGGATGATGTGTGTCTTCACTGTGGTCATGACATACAGCATCACCTGCCCCATCATCGTCCCTTTTGGTAAGTGATACCCCTCTGCCTCCCTGTGTCAAAGGCTGGGAAGAGCCTTTGAAGGTGGCAGGAAGGGTGGCTTGGGGGAGATAGAGGTCAGTTGTCAGTCAGAGGTGTTGGAAAAGGGGATGATTCTCTGTTGGCATACCTCCCTTTCTCCCAGGGCTCATGTACATGCTGCTTAAGCACCTGGTGGACCGATACAACTTGTATTATGCTTACCTGCCTGCCAAGCTGGACAAGAAGATCCATTCAGGGGCTGTGAACCAGGTGGTGGCAGCCCCCATCCTCTGCCTCTTCTGGCTTCTATTCTTCTCCACCATGCGCACAGGTGAGTGCTGAGCTGGGATGCCAGCCCCTGGCCTCCTACAGAGCCACTTCCTTTGCCAGGCTGTGGTCCTGGCAGCCTGTCAGTCCCTCTGACACCACCACTTCGGTTTTCCTTTGCCCCAGGGTTCCTGGCCCCCACTTCCATGTTCACCTTTGTGGTCCTTGTGATCACCATTGTGATCTGCCTGTGTCACGTCTGCTTTGGGCACTTCAAATACCTCAGCGCTCACAACTACAAGGTGAGGCAGAGTACTGGGTAGGGGTGTGGGACCTTCTGCTAGTGAGCACAGCTCAGCTACGGAACAGCCGGGGCTCCTAGGGAATCACAGCCTGCTCCCCAGAAGAGCCTCTCAACCCTGGGGTCTCTTCCCAGAGGGGACAGTCCCAAGGCTGTCCCTGCTGTCTGTATGCTGCTCTTGTGGTAGGACAGCAAACACATTGCCCAGCAGTCTTAACTTCTCACTTCCTTTGCAGATTGACCACACGGAGGTGGACGCTGTAGAAAACAGGCAGAATGGGAGACCTGCCACCAGTCTGCCGGCTCCCAAATCAGCTGTGAGTCCCTGTCCCCACCTCCGTGTCCTACTGTGCTCCTTACCCAGGTTTGGGAAGGGGGTAACTCCCTGTCAGAGTAACTTACTCTTCACTGCTCTGAGGCAGCACCCAGAGTCTCCCAGTGAGGGTGGGAGGCAAGTGTTAGGTGCTGTGCCCCTCGCAGGGTGGTGAACTGTAACACCACACATACACATGCATGCACACTCAACCCTTTCCCACTGCTCCTCAGATGCTGTGTGTTTACTCTCTGCCTCTCTCAGCTGGGACAGTGAATCCAGCTGGGTCAGTCTCACTTCTCATTCTGCATCTTTGCATGTTGCCTGTCAGCAAAGGCTGTCGCATACCACAAAAGCCACACAAAGGGGTCTCTGTGGGCATTGCCTTGAAGTCCATGAAAGTGCTTTGGGGATTCTCCCCTCCCCTGCCCAACTCTTATGATCCCAGAGTCAGTTTTCTGTATTTCTCCTTGGTTCACTGTATCATTCAGCTGCTTCCTTTCACCATGACACTTTTCTATTTGGGTTATGTGCAGAGCAGTTCAGGGGGTACATGCGGAGATGGGGTACAGCAGTGCCTCCTGCTTTCTCAGGGGAGCTGCCCTGGGGTGTGCGTTATGTAATGCAGGCTCCTTACTAGTCTCCATATACCTAAGGGAAGTGGCATCTTGCCAAAAGGAGATTCACATAGGAGGCAGGCACAGCCCCAGAGGGACACATATACTGGCAAAAAGGGAGCACAACCTTCCAGTCCACATGGGCTCCACAGAGCTGAGAAGCTCCATGCTTTCCTAGCCCTGGCTCCTAGGGATGCTGTGCTTTGGCAGATCCACTGTTGCAGGGCCAAGCCATCCCCACTTTTAGCCCCTCTCCCAGAGTACATCGTGTGAATTCTGGACCTTTCCTCACCTTCCAAATGTATCCCCACTCTCAGCCTCTTGCATGGCTCTTTGTGTATTGTGCTGTGCTGCCAGGAGAAGCCCCTGGGCTCACCTGTGTTTCTGCTCTCTCCCATCCCTCACCTGCCCTGTGCCTGGCCTGGCAGAAGTACATCGCCCAAGTGCTGCAGGACTCCTCACCGGAGGGCGAAGCAACAGAGTCAGAGGAGCAGGGCTCACAGGATGAAGAGCTCATCAATGCAGATGGCATGAACGACACGGATTTCCAGTCGTGTGAGGACAGCCTCATAGAGAACGAGATCCACCAGTAGGGACCTCGGAGGGTGGGAGGGGAAGGAGGCCCAGGAGCAGGGCAGGCTGTGCACATGGAGACCTAGGGAGAGGCACCCAAGGGTGCTGGCTGCTGCCCTTGCCCACCTGCCCCCCGGGGGCTGCTGCCTTCAGTGGGGGCAGGAGCCCTGTCACAAGCTCTCCATTTCCCTGCCCTTCCACCCTGCGCTGGCCCGGCAGCTCGGCGGGCATGCTCTTTTACTAGCTACCTTCTTCAATGTGTCCCCAGACCCCAAAACCCCAGGGGCTGGGGAGAAGGGGGACTCTGACCTCCATGGTGCTGCTCTGGACCTGCAGGGAGGAGGAAGGCTGGGTGAGCTGTGGGGAGGGGCACAAGGGGAACCTTTGGGGTCTTCTCAGCAGGCCCCTCTGTCCCCCTTCCTCCTGGCAGGAAACACTAATAATTTATTAGACTTGCAGGAAAATGATGAACTAAAAGCTTTAGTCAGTGTATGGGAAGCCCCACCTGGGGGGGGTGCCTTCTGTTGCACCTTCTCCCCTTGCTTGCACGTGCCCTTTCTCAACCCCTTGCAGCACCCACCCGTGGTGTGACATGCCAGGAGCTGGGCCAGGCACTGGGGTGGTGACAGACATCCCCCCCATGGGGAAGGGGCCAGCCTGGCCTCATGGTCAAGGGTGGCACTGCTGTGGGGAAGGAACGTGAGCCAGGCAGCCCCTTGCAGGGTGAGGGGTGCTGAGGGCAGGAGGAGGCGCAGGCAGCCTCTCCCCCAGGTCCTGTCCCCTCCTCCCCAGGGGTGCAGGCAGGTCATTTTAAGTGGCATTTTACTCCCCTTTCAAACAAATCAACCAGACCCCTGTTTGGTACTATGGCCCCCTTTGCTGCTCTGCGTCTGCACAGCAGGGTCAGGTCTCAGGGGCAGGGGTACTGTGCTGGGGGGTCTCCTGGGTGCTAGGGAGAAGGGGTCCTGGACCACAGGCCCTCAGCACCCTGTGGGGCCACCTCTGCCTGGTTTCAGTGGGGCCCCATGGGCTGCTTTCCCTGAGCTGTTGCAGGGTCTTGGCCCAGCTGAGGAGTTCAGAGAGGGAGGGAGCCCTGGGAGAGCAGCCCCTGGGAGCCCTCTCTGAGCAAGACCACAACTTCAGGAGCACAGAAGCTTCCTGGGGCTGTGCTGGCTTCCTTCAGCTGCCCTGACTGGGTGTAGGCTCCCCTGCCATCACCCAGCCTGAGAGAGGGGGGCTATTCCTGCCCTACCTCTGCCCTTGACCCTTTCCTGGTTGTAGCTGTGTCCCAGAGGCAGGAAGGGGACAGGTTGGATGGGAGAGGTGGATTGGAGCCCCTCACACCTGCAGGAAGGTCTGACCCTGTTTAAAGGCTCTTCAAGAGAAGGTTTCTGGACAGGATCAGTTACCCTCAATTGCTTACCCCTTCCCCTTGTGTAAAATGTAAAGGAAAATAATAAATCTCCCTGCTATTGAGCTATATTTATTTCCCTCCACCCCCGCCACCATCCTGTTTGGTGCTCATTGCAGACGCTACCAACTTCCCTTTGCCTGTCCCCTGTGGGTTGCTGCACTGGCCCAACTGGGGCCATACCCTCCAGGGTCTGACAGGCTGGGTGGAAGGGGACAGTCATTTACCTTTTCAGTCACCTGTGCTGGCCCTGGAGCTCCAGGCACTTTAATAGACCTGAACAAGTGACACATCAGCCCTGCCATTGCTCTGCTATGGGGCAGGGTGGTCCCATCCATGGCTTCTCTCCCCATCATCCCCCAGAGGAGAGGAACCAGACACACAGAGCCAGGGGCCTGCTCTGGGAGGATGTAGCTGACTTTCCTGCACGCCTCTCTGTAGGAATCCTAGGCCTGGAGGAAAGGGGGATGGAGGGGAAAAGATGTGGGTCTTCAGTGCATGGGGAGGGCAGGCCACCCGGCTCCTGGGGCTTGGCTGGGGCTGGAGCATGTGTGAGTGCAGAGGGGCATGGTGAGTGTTATCCATTCCCCCGGGGATGAGACAGAAATGACATGAGAGCTCCCAGGCTGAGGCAGGGAGGATGTTGATCCTGTTCCTGCACCCACTTACCCGCCCCCCCGCCCTGGTCCAGTGGCTGGGATGCTCCAGTCTCTAGGCACAGCCACAGGCTGGGCTGCCCCTGTGGCTGTGGGGGCTCTGCCCGCAGAGAGCTGTGTGTTCCGAGTGGCACTGTCTGTAGAGATGTGTATAATACCCTGTATATATTTGTGTACAAAAGAAAAGGAAAAAAGGAGCTGTTGTTCTTGCAGTCTTTTCTTTGTGGAGTGGGCTGGGGGCTGGGGCCTGGGAGGAGAGCACCCCAGCTGCAACAGGGATGCAGGAGCATGTGTGGTGCAAAGGAGGAGTGGGGGGTTGTGTGCTCTCCCTGCGTCAGTGCAAGCCCTTGCCCTCTTGCCAGGACCCCAGCCGTGGCTCACAGGCTCCCCAGCACAAGCAGACTTTCCCTCTGGCTTGCAGAAGCATCAGAGGCTTTGCTGCTAAAAGCAGGTGGATGGGGGAGCTGCATGCATTTACGCTGGGGTGCAGGAAGAAGCTTTGGGAATGGTGTGGGAGGGAAGGGGAGTGTTGCTGGTAGCCAGGTGGCAGATGTCAGCCCAACCCCAGAGTCTCAGTAGCCTTTTAAGTGGCTGCTCCTGCCACCTCCAGCCAAAAACCTGTCTCAAAGGCTGGTCTGGGTGGACAGCTAAAGCCTTTGGGAAGGGGTGAGGGGTGCTGGCCCCTGGCATGCAGCTTGGCTGAGTCTACTTTCCTGCTGTGTGATGCTCCTTGCAGCTCTGCTATCCCCTGAGCACGGGGCAAGCAGCCAGCCCCCAGGACTGCTCCCTGCTGCTCTGGGATGCAGTCTGAAGCCGGGGTGCTCCCAGCAGCTGCTGCACACACAGGTTTGTGTACAGTGCCTGTTGCTTGGAGGATGGCACGAGGGAGAGGCGATGTGTGGGGCAGGCCTCAGAGATGGACGGGTGAGCGCAGCCTCCCAGCTCAGTTCCCACCTCCAAGCGTTCAGGCTCTGCAGCTTGACGTGCCAGCAGCACAGCATGAACCGAGGGCACAAAGCTCTCCTTCCCCGAGCAGCCCACAGCCGAAGGGACAACGCCTGGACCCAAACAAAGAGCGCTAAAGACCAGAACGGTGCCTGCTGCCAAGTTCCTGCAGACATTGCGGCAAAGGGAAACTTGAGGGAAGAAAACAAGGAAATTACACAGGTATTTGTGCAGGTATTTGACAGAAACTGCTCCCAAGCACAAGGGGCAGGACATGGGGAATCCTGCGTGATGGGATTATGCAGGAGGTGTCTCCTACCCCAGGAGAGTCAGTTGTGAAAGCAGCTTTAAAGGCCATTGAGGGATAATGAGGCAAGAGATGAACAGGAGGTGAATGGGGTCACAAGGGTGGGCTCTGTCCTGGGTGGGTCTGAGCAGGCAAGGCAGGCAGTGGTGGTTGAGGCCAGTGACGAAGCTTCCAGATCCATTCAGGTGAAAACCAGGGCTTGTTCTGTCCTGGCACTGCAGGACTGCTTGCTCCTTGTCAAAGCATGCTGCTGCCTGCAGCTCGGTGCAGAGCTGTGATGCCAGCAGGGACCCTTCCAGCCTGTGGGCAGGGGGCACAGCTGCCTTTTGGTTGAGATTAAGAGGGAGTGGCTGCTGTGGCTGGGCTGCAGCCGTAAAGGGCACCCCAAAACCTCCTCTGCATCAGGGTGGGCAGAACAAACTGCTTGTGGTGGCTTCTCTTAGGTGGGGATGGGAACAGGACAGATCAGTGTCCCCTGGCCAGGACTTTCCCTTGTGGGTGCAGCAGCAGGACCATGTTACAACTGGCTCTGAATGTGCTGGTTGCCCTTCCCACAGGCAAAGGATGCAGCTCCTCACCCCAGGTGCAACCTGCTCTGTGCCTAGCAAGGATTTACCCCCCTGGGGCAAGGTGGTGTGGGTTAGAAAGCAGGCACTCTGGGGAGCACTCAGGAGCCATGCATGAGGGGAGGAGAAGGAACCCACAGTTGGTGACATCTGTTGGGCTGTGGGCCGTGCTGGGCTAAGCCGCATCAGGGCAAGCTGTGCTGGGCCGTGCTGGGCCATGCCATGCCACACAAACCCATGTTGCTGTGGCCATGTCTGCTGGCGAGGGCACCACCCAGCATTGCTGCACCCTGAGTCACAGAGGGCACGCACGGGCATCCCCACTGCGGGAAGCCCCAGGGCAATGGGGCCTGCTGGGGTGGCCCCGCTGGCACCCAGCAGCAAGGGGCAGCTGGTGGGGGGGTGCTGGCCGTGACTGCTTGAGCTTGCAGGAGCAGGGTGGTGCCTCTCCAGGCAGCTGGGAAGGAGACCGCAGGACTGGGCAGACCTGGGTTGAGTCCATCCCTTGGCAGTCCTGGGTCCTTGATGATCTTAAAGGTCTTTCCCAACCTGGTTGATTCTATGAGAAGGAGCCACACAGCGGATGGCACCCACTGGAACCACCGTGCTCAGCCCGGCACCAGAAGGTCAACAAGCCCTGGGCTGAGGTGCCAGCCGCATGGGGCAGTGCCATGTCACCCCAAAACCCTTTCCTAGGGAAAGGTCTCTTCCTCTTCTCCTTTAAGCCCTGGTTTCAGGGTGCACCGCGCCCTTAGCTCGGAGCAGAGGCAGAAGGAGCGCCCCAGCCCGGCGGTACCGCAGCTGGGAGAGGGCGCTGGCAGACGGGACCGCACCAGCAACCCCAATAAATCCCCTCCCCGTAGCTGTGAGCTGCCGCTACGCCTTTAATTCCCCCTCCCACCGCCCTCCCTGCATCCGCACATCCTGCCCGCTGAAACCCCACCTTCCGCGGGGCTGAACCGGGCCGGGCTGGGCTGAGCCGAGCCGGGCAGGGCGGTGGCGGCAGCAGCTTCCGTAAGTTACCCTCATCCCCACATTTACCCGACCCCATCACGGGGTTAGCACCAGGGTGGGGGATTCCCCGGGCTCTGGGCTTCTCCAGGTTCGCCGGTCTATCCCACCATCCCCTTTCTGTCCGCGGGGATTTTTACATTAGATAATGCAGCCACAGAGAGCCGGAGGCTTCCCGATCAGGGCGGAGAGTAAAATGGGTACCGCAGCCACCCCGGATGCGATGGTAACCCTGCATGTCATCGAGGGGATGCGGGAACATACAGGGGAGCTTGTGGGAAAGGAAGGTCTTTGTCCTTCGGAGGACTGGGGAGGGCCTGAGAGCTGTCTGCGCAAAGCGGGACCCTATGAGCAGCTGTGGCTCCTTGCCCCGCGATGAGTATGCGGCAGGATGCGGTGTCAGGGCTCGGCCTGGCTGGTTTTAAGGAAGGGAGCTCCCTATTCCTTCGATCTCTAAGAGCAGCTGGCTCTTAGAGACCTTTCTTAGAAGAGAGGTGTGCAGAGATTTTTTTTGTCTGGACTTCAGCAGTGATGCTGCCCAGGGGTTTTTAGTACGGGCTATGGTACCACGAGGTCAGGGACCCTGTGGGGACCAGCATGTCTTTCATTCCTACCCGGGGGGGAATCAGAGGTGCCTCCACACAGAGGAAAGCATCATCCTGTGGTTGGATGGTGCCAGGTGTGGAGAACTGCCCTGGGGGCTTGGCTTGTCTCTGCATGCACTTGCTTCCACTGTGGAGGACCTGCAGTGGCCAGCAGTATCAGCCTGGGGAGGTGTCAGCAACTGACCCTATTTCTTCGGGCCCCACGTGGTTCCTGTCCCATATCGGGGTCTCAAATGTTTTTCCTCGCTCTGCGCTTGCGTGACCTCCGTCTGCCATGAGCACAACCTTCCCGAGTATTTACAGCCACGGAGCTAAGAATAACTCACACGCTGCCCGTGTCCAGGCAGCGCAGAGCTCCCCATGGCCGCAGCCATGTCCAGCACTGGTAGGCAGCGTGGGAGCGGGTGCAGGGGGCTGTGGTGTGAGTGCTGGGGAATGGGAGCTGGAGGCTCTGTGTGTGACTGCGTTTGGGATTCCTCCTCCCACGGTGCCCCTGGGCTCTGGGCAGAGGCCTGGACCAGAGGAGCCATCCCACCAGCTCTGCAGGCAGCGAGTGCCTTGCTGCTGGGAGAGGCTGCCAGGGTGCTGGCTGCAGAGCAGGAGTGGGAGGGAGGAGATGGTGGAAAAGGGCCATAAATTTGGAGCCATTGTAGGGGATAGGAGGGTTGGTGCTGCCTTGGAGAAAAATAGTGAGTTTAGAGCATCCCAGGGCAGGCAGAGTGAGGGAGAGGAGTGGATTTCCCTCCTAAAAAGCTCCTGGTTAGGGCAGCCCCTTGGGTTAGCAGCCAAGTTTATGCTTTTTGCATAGGAGCTTGCACTTTCCATTGTTGCCTGCCTTCCCTTTGCTATGACAGCACTGCAGAACAAGGAGAGCCACCTCTCCGGTGCCAGGATGCACGCTGCTCCCTGGGATGGGGCACTGGGAATGCAGCAGGCCAGCACTGGCACCCCAGCCCAGTGCTCTGCACGGGTCACTGGCTCCTGGGTTATTTACCCAAGGACTGTTCCACTGCTTTGTGTGGGGTAACCTCTGGCATATTCAGTACTGAGAGGGAGCTAAGATGGGGGGAGTGGGGCAGGGTAAGCGGCAAACACCAGCGGGCCCATGGTGTTGCCCCCTGCCCCCTGGCTCTGCTGCAGGTGACCCTGCTTGCATGGACGGTTGAACCAGGCAGCACTGGAGCGACCGGTGCGGGGTGGGGGCTCTGCCCTACCCCGGTCTGTTGGTGCCGGGGTGCCCCGCTGCACCCCACAGCCCTTCCCCGGTGCCTCCCGCAGGCTGCTCCGCTGGTTTGAGTCACCCTGCCCGTGTGTGCGCCGGGAAGGTCCGTCCCCTCCCGCCCCTTCCTTCCCTCGTCCTTCGCCGGCCCCATAGATAGAGCTGTGCCTGCGCCCGCCGGGCTCCTCCCTTCCCGGCCCTATTGACTCAGTGCTCAGGCAGCCGCGGCGGCTTTCGAGGGAGACGGAATGGGAGAGGAGCCCAGGGGCTGGGACACACTGCGGGGCGGCCCGTGACGCCCTCCCGGCTGCGACGGACGAGGAGGAGCCGGGATGAGGGAAGGTACCGGGAAGCTGCGCCGGGAGGAGAGGCTGTGGGAAGGCGGAAAGCGGCAGAAATTCCTCCAGGCGCGGCGCTTCTGTGTATCAGGAACAGGACAGGACGGGAGAGCCGCGGTCGGGCCGCTGCTGGGCTGCCTCCTCCCAGCCAGCCCTCAAAGGGGCTCTGCTCCTGTGGTGTCCTCTAAAGAGAGCTGGGCTGCGGTGGCCGGGCCGGAGGCCGTGGCTCAGAACGGGGCCGGGCTGGGGCTGGGATTTGGGGTGATGCTCCTGGCACTTGAGGCACCCCGGGGATGTTCTGTGTGCCGGCTCTGCTCGCTGCCCCAGGACAATGCTGATGGAGAAGGTCCCTGCTGTGGGAATGGTGGTGAATTGTGGGTGCAGCCGTGGATGTGAAATGGCTGATGTCCCCAGGGGCTGCTTGGGCAGCGGGCCCTGCCTCAGCCCCACCATGCTTTTCCATTTTCATTGCAGGGAGCGGAGCTGAAGGTAGGGCTGCCGGTGCCCTGCCATGAATCCCTTTGGTGGGATGGCTGCCCGTCTGCAGAGAGACCGCCTGAAGGCCGAGGGGCTCGGCCAGCACCACAACGCCATCAAGTACCTCAACCAGGACTATGAGGCTCTCAAACAGGAGTGCATTGAGAGCGGCACCCTCTTTAGGGACCCCCAGTTCCCAGCTGGCCCTTCTGCCCTCGGATTCAAGGAGCTGGGGCCACACTCCAGCAAGACAAGGGGGGTGGAGTGGAAACGTCCGTCGGTAAGTGACGGGCTTGGTTCTCCTTGGGCTGGGCTGGCATCCCTGCCCTGCAGTGTCTGCACTGATGTGGTTTACCAGGCTGCAGCCTGTTGCTGCCCTGCTCCTCTCAGTGCTCAGTCCCTTCAGTGCTGCATAACCTCATTTCCCAAGGGCCAATGCCCCATGAGTTTCTACTTGAAAAAGCATCATGTCTAGCAGGCCCTGCTTCCTCTGGGCAGCAGGCTGTGGGCTTTACAATGTGTGGGCTATGTCATTGCTTCTAGGTGTCGTGGCATGGATGTGTCACCCTTGGTAACTGGGGCTTTTGAGGATCTATATCTCCTGGTGCTACGAGTGCAAGGAGAATGCCATTAGTCTATTTAGCTGTGTCCTCCCACGGCTATAGCAGCCTTACCTTGATGGCCTTGGAGTTGCAGTCCCCAGGCAGAGATTTCCCTGGCAGAGGGCAGGTGGCATGCGTCTCTCAGGGACCCTAGACCCTTCCTCTCGAGTCAGAGCTGCAGTGGGTGCCAGTCTCCCAGAATCCCAGGCCCTGCCAAGATCCAGCATCTGACTCCCTTGTCTTCCTGCAGGAATTAGTGGATGACCCTCAGTTCATCGTTGGAGGTGCAACCCGGACAGACATCTGCCAGGGGGCTCTGGGTGAGTGCTGGAGCTCTGTGCCCAGATCTTGGTCTGGAGAACAGTGGCTGGGGAGGGCTGGAGAAGAGGTTGAGAGTGGAGCAGTTTCACAGCACCTTTCTGCAGGCCCATGCAGCGCATTTTCATGCCGGCCTCTGCACAACCATCCCTGTACCAAAGCTCCTTTCCCATTTAGTGCGGTGGAAACTGGAAGGGGGGGGACACCTGTTGATGGGTTGATGTGTGCACAGCCTGATCACGCTGTGATCAGTGGAGATGTGGGGTGGATCCATGCCTGACACATGCTGACAACAGTGCCAGGAGCTGCTCCAAAGAGCTCCTTGCTTTGGTGAACGGTGAAGGATGGCAGCTGGATGGCAGTAACAAACTTAGGTGAGGTTGTGCTGGTCATGACAAAGTGCTTGCAAAGGAGTATGTGGCAGAAAGGAACTGAGAAGGGAGCTATAAAGTACAGATGGTGATTTCTTATTTCTCCAGGGGTGTCTCCCAAGGCAGAGGCACTGAAACAAGGAGAGCAGTGTTAATGGGCTGGGTACGCTGTCAGGGCTGGCAACTGAAACCAGATCCGGGTACCACCAAGAGCGTCATCCTGATCTGGATCAAGTTGGGTACCCAACTGGGAGTAGACACACAGCACTCTGTTTTCAGGGCTGACCACATTTAACACATCCAGTAATTAGAACAAACTCGAGGTGGTAACTGGAGCACCTAACAGCCCAGAGCACTGTGGTGATGTTCAGTTGGTCATTAAAAAGTGTGGATTGCCATTTTGTCAAGCCACAGCCCGGTAGGGGTTTTCCAGGCTCCAGGCTAAGGTGTGACACGCTTCAAAGGCAAAGGAGAATGGAGAACCAAGGCAAAGAATTTAAAGTGCAGTGCTGGCCTGGAGCAGCACTTGTGGTTAAGAGCACTTGGAAGGAAATGTGCAGAGGTGCTGCTCCCAGTGTAAGGAGCCAGGGAAACAGTGTTAAACCACTCACCGGGTAGAATGTTTTTTTAAATGCACAGTGTAATTCCACTGCAGAACTCGCTGTCTGCGATGTGGAGGGCAGTCAGGAATGAGCCCCAGGAGGGTCTAGATAAATGGCTGCAGGAGGGGGTTATTAGTGGTCTGGACACAGGATCCTGGTCAGGGAGGATTGTTCCCTGTTGCTTTGAGCTAACACACCTCTCTGTAGCAGGCTGAGCAAGCCTGGCTCCCTGAGCTCTGTTTGTCTGCTGGACCTTCTCCATTCTCTCCACGTGCTTTTGGAGCTGGGGAGCCCCAAATGTTTGCAAGAAGAGCACACCACAGGCTCCTACACATCCACCACCTACCCCAGCTAGGGATGTGGTGGGTGCTCACACCAGCTTCTTCTCCTTCCCCAGGTGACTGCTGGCTGCTGGCTGCCATCGGTTCCCTCACGCTCAACGAGGAGCTCCTGCACCGCGTGGTGCCCCACGGGCAGAGCTTCCAGGAGGACTATGCCGGCATCTTCCACTTCCAGGTGCACTGGGAGCTCCTGACCCTCCACAGATGGTTGGCTTCAGGGGTGGGACGGAGGGTGGTGGGTTGAGGGTAGGGACGAGCGAGTCTTGTGATGGTCCGAGCTCACTCCACTCTCTCCTGACCCTGCAGATCTGGCAGTTCGGTGAATGGGTGGACGTGGTGGTGGATGACCAGCTGCCCACCAAGGACGGGGAGCTCCTGTTTGTCCACTCGGCAGAGTGCACAGAGTTCTGGAGTGCTCTGCTGGAGAAGGCCTATGCCAAGTGAGTCCTTTTGAGGCAGGCATATTGGGGACAGGGCACCTCACAGTGTGGGGTGGAGGGAGGGGGTCTCTTCTATCCCTGTCCCTGCTTGTGCTGGGTGCCAGGGGAGCAGCAGTGGCTGTGTCCTTGCCGCCTCACCCCTCCCTCTTGTGCAGGCTGAATGGCTGCTACGAGTCACTCTCAGGGGGCAGCACCACCGAGGGCTTCGAGGACTTCACTGGCGGCGTGGCAGAGATGTACGACCTCAAACGGCCGCCGCGCAACATGGGCCACATCATCCGCAAGGCGCTGGAGAGGGGCTCCCTGCTCGGCTGCTCCATCGACGTAAGTGGTGCGGTGGGATGGGCCAGGGGCTCTCCAAAGCAAGGGCTCACAGCCTGAGAATGTGTCAGCAGGGCCCTCGCTGGGACACTGGGCAGGAGGTTACTTCTTTCCCCTCTTAGCAGAGCACCCTGTCAGAGCTAGCGTGGGGCTGCAACCCAGTTGCTTTGAATGGGCTTCTTTGGATGGAGCAGGAATATCCATCTTGAGTGCAGGCTGTTGAACGAGGGCCTGCCTACAGCTCTGGCCATGTCTTGTGACAGTGTCTGCAAATTACCTGGAGCAGGGGTTTCCAGCTGCTCCCTCTCATGCTTTCAGAAGTTTGGATGGTTCTCTGATGCATCTTCAGCATCCTCCAGCAGGGAAACCGTCTTTAAATTGTCCTCAGCCAGCAGCATTTGAGCACAGGGAGCTGCTACCTGCTGCTTCTCTTGGCTACAGCAGTGCAAAGGCAGGAGAGTTCTCCACATGGTGGAGGGAAAGGGTTAGGTGTTTTAATCGTATTCACTTGAGTCTTCCACATTGTCTTCAGATCACAAGTGCCTTTGATATGGAAGCGGTGACCTTCAAGAAGCTGGTGAAGGGCCATGCCTATTCTGTCACAGCCTTCAGAGATGTGAGTTGGTTAGATGAGACTTTAATGGCAATAAAACAGCCCGGCCAGTGGCATGGGCTCAGCGTCCCATGTCTCATTATTGTCAGGTGAACTATCGGGGTCAGCAGGAACAGCTCATCCGCATCAGGAACCCCTGGGGTCAGGTGGAGTGGACAGGAGCCTGGAGCGATGGGTGAGTTGGACAGCCGGGAGAGCAGGCAAGCGGGCACTGCACACACAGCATGGCACTGCAGGGGAGGTTCAGTGTGCAGTGCCCCTCACATCAGAGAGGGGAGCAGTTGAGGGCCAGCTCTGAAGTGCTCTCAGTTCACCTTGAGTAGTTCTCATCTAATTGTCTCTCTCCTGCTATTGCAGCTCCTCCGAGTGGGACAACATTGACCCTGGTGACAGGGAAGAGCTGCAGCTGAAGATGGAGGATGGAGAGTTCTGGTGAGTGCCAGTGCTGCTCTTTTACAACAGCCAGCCTGGAAAAGGAGCAGAGAAGCTGAGGAGAGGTCCTGAAACGCATGACCTGCGTTTATGAGCTGGCTTTCCAGCACTGGGGAACCTGCTAGCATTTTCTCATCTCATCTGGTTAATAATTTTCCTCTGTTCAAAGAAATTCAGCCCAACAAAATGCAAAGCATCTAGGAAGGGTAAACATCCCTTCTTCCCCAGACCCAGCAGTGGGCTTTAAATGAGCCACAACTGCTCAGGATAGAAGAAGCTCCTGCTGTCACTTAATTCTGCCAAAATCTTGGCTGGGCCCGGAGCTGCCTGCACTGCCCTTCCTAACGCAAGGAGTGCCCTGGCCTCAGCCCCTGCCTGCTCCCACAGGATGTCTTTCCGGGACTTCATGAGGGAGTTCTCCAGGCTGGAGATCTGCAACCTGACCCCTGATGCCCTCACCAAGGATGAGCTCAGCAGATGGCACACGCAAGTGTTCGAGGGCACATGGCGCCGGGGAAGCACTGCCGGGGGCTGCAGGAATCACCCAGGTACCTCCCTCCTCCGCTGCTTCACTCCGCAGTGCGACGGAACCGGGTGTTCCATCTGCACATCCTCTGCCTTCCAGCCACATTCTGGATCAACCCCCAGTTTAAGATCAAGCTGCTGGAAGAGGATGATGACCCCGGGGATGACGAGGTGGCCTGCAGCTTCCTGGTGGCTCTAATGCAGAAGCATCGGCGGCGGGAGCGGCGGGTCGGGGGTGACATGCACACCATCGGCTTCGCTGTCTACGAGGTAACCCCTGCCCGCCCCAGTGCTGCTTCCTGGGACGCTCATCCCTGCCAGTCTTGCCTCGATCTGGCACCCCAGTCCTCAAGGAAACCTTTCCCACCTGCTTTGCCAGTCTGTGGGTTCATGTGCCCTGTCCTGTGCTCCCTGCAGCTGTAAGGGATGGGGACAGGTACTGGGATTCTGATGGGTTTTTCCCCTCTTCTCTCCTCTCCGCAGGTTCCTGAGGAGGTACGTCCTGAGCTGCCAGAGCCTGCCTCTCCTGGATGGGAGCTCAAGAGTGGGCAGGAATGAGTTAACAGAAGTGCATGCATACATGTGCACCCAGTGATATGGTAGCTGTGCACCCAGTGAAGTGGGAGCTCCCAGCGTGCTCTGCTAATGGGTGCTGGGCACCTCCCTGAGGGAGGACCGACTCCTGCTGGGATGGCTGCTGGGATGGGCAGGGTAGGAATGTGCTGCCTGATCAGGCTGGCTTTGGTCCCTCCACGTTGCGGGGCTGTGGTCCCCAAGCACATTCATTCCTCAGGCCCGGGGCAGCCAGAACGTGCACTTGAAGAAGGATTTCTTCCTGCGAAACCAGTCACGGGCACGGTCTGAGACCTTTATCAACCTGCGGGAGGTGAGCAACCAGATCCGGCTGCCCCCCGGTGAGTACATCGTGGTGCCCTCCACCTTCGAGCCACACAAGGAGGCCGACTTCGTCCTGCGAGTCTTCACCGAGAAGCAGTCGGACACGGAGTGAGTCTCTGCCTGGCCTGGGGACACCCTGTGTCTGTGGGTGATGGGACAGTTCCCCAGCGCAGGCAGGCTGCTGGCTGCTCATCACTTTGTTTTCCTCTTTTCTGCCCATAGGGAGCTGGACGAGGAGATCTCAGCAGAACTGGCAGATGAAGTAGGAGCCACTGCTTTGGTTTTGTTTGGTGCTGATGCTCTGCGGCTTGGGAGGGGGAGCTGAAGGCTGGAGGTGGCTGCTTGGGCTTGGGATGTCACTGGGGCTGGAGAGAGGCTGGCAGGGTCAAGGTGATGGGGATATGGGAAGTAACAAGGATGAGAGGAAGAACTTCCCTTCCAGTTCAGGTTTGCTGAACCTGGGAGGCAGGGCAGAACCCAGCTTTGACCACTAACGAATTCTTTCTGGCCTGCATCACCCCAGGAGGAAATAACTGAGGATGACATAGAGGATGGCTTCAAGAACATGTTCCAGCAGCTGGCAGGGGAGGTGGGTACAGCTGTGCTGAGCTCTGGGAGACCCTGGAATGGGGAGGGGACAGGATGGGACCCCTGGCTGTGAGCTCCAACCCACTCCATGCTTGCCTCAGTTCCATCCTACAGACAAGTCCATCTCTGCTGCTGTTCGGCCCATCTGTCCCCAGGGGTGGTGAAGGGGCATCCAGCTGTGGCCCAAATTCTTCTGGGCATGCAGGAAATGCAGTAGCACCCTAATGTTTTGTGGTTGAGGCAGACACATTTAGGCAGGAGAGGGAGGAATGACCACAAGTCGGGTGGAGAGCAGGGAAGGGGTTCTGCTAACTCTGCTCCTGCTGCAGGACATGGAAATCAGTGTCTTTGAGCTCCGCACTATCCTGAACAGAGTCCTCGCTAGACGTAAGCGCTGCCCTCCCTGCCCCTCACTCCCTGCAGCCTGCTCAGCAGGCTGGGTTCTGATGCATGTGCTCAACCTCCTTCTTCCTCCTCAGACAAAGATCTGAAGACGGATGGGTTCAGCCTGGACTCCTGCCGCAACATGGTCAACCTGATGGATGTATCCTCTTGGTGCTGTGAGCAGGAGCCAGCTTCCCTGGTGCTCAGCCTGCTGGCAAGACTTGTCAGGAGCTGGGGCTTGGCTCTCTGGCTGTGCCAAGGCTGTTCAACCAGAGGAGGGAGGGAGGAATCCTTGTGGCTTCAGGGCCACCTGCCTTACATCCCTGGGCTTTAGCAGCTCTTTGTGGCAAGGGCCATCAGTTCCCTGTTGCTTTGGGCCCTGGCTCTGCCACCAGAAGCCCAGCCCAGCCCCACTCTTGCCTTCAGCCTTCCCCTCCAGGACAAAGCTCCCTCTGCTTCCCCTCCTCGTAGGCTCCCCAGCCTGATGTGCTGTGGTGCCACCCAGCCTTCATGGCACTCCCTGAAGGTAATAAGGGCTGATGGGCTCCTATCTCCCTAAACCATCCTGCCCAGCAGGTTGAGGACGAGAGGTATAAAGTGACAGGAGCCATGGTCTTTATTCTTGCCTGCAAAAGGACACGGAGCTGAGGGATCACGTAGAGGAGCACCTCCAAGCTCTTCTCCAGACTGGCCCTGCAGCATCCCATTTCACTGCAGGCCAGCCCAGTTTTCCCAAGGACACCACAGCAGTGTGCTTCCTACAGCAGCAGCACAGCTGCTCCCAGGGAGTGGATGCCAGATAGCTTAAGCATTGTACTTTCCCTGCTGGGTTGCAAGCTCTGATCTTGCTAATGTGGCAGGACAGAGAGGGGAACCTGGGAGGGAAAACTGGGCAGAGCAAGTGTGGCCAGGTTTCTCTTATCTGGCTGGGATCTCATAGCTTTGCCTTTACACCACCCCCTTTGCTGGCTGCTTTCCCCTTGACCCGCTCTCCCCAGAAAGATGGCAGCGCCCGCCTTGGGCTGGTGGAGTTCCAGATCCTGTGGAACAAGATCCGGAGCTGGCTGGTGAGGAGGAGCGGCAGGCATGGCACACTGTGCAGGAGCAGCAGGGTGAGGGGATAGCCAGGCTGCACAGCCTGCTCTTCATGGCTCTGTGATGCTTTTGCAGACAATCTTCCGGCAGCATGACTTGGATAAGTCTGGCACCATGAGCTCCTACGAGATGCGCATGGCTCTAGAGTCAGCTGGTAAGTCTGGAGAAGGATGGTAACGGGGCTCCTGCTGTCAGCACAGTCCCAAGTAGCTGGAGAAGAGTGTAACCAGCCTATATTGCATGCTTCAAGCCAGCCTGTCGTGGCAGTGAGATGTGGTCCATGACTATACTGGGCTCTCTCCATCCCCCCTGTGACAAGTGCTGGCGCCTCAGAGTTAGGCATGCACATAAGGTGGTCCCAACCTCTGTCCTCCTGTGAGCTGCAGGGTCCCATCCTGGCAAAGCAGAGGCCCAGGGTGGATCAGTGATCTAACTAGTCACATGGCTTCAGGGGGAGCATTCTCTTCCTGCTGAGGCTGGACATAGATCCTTCATTGGGTGGGTTGATGGCCCCTTTGGGTAACGTGGACTGCCATAGTTACACCCTCCTCTCCTGCCTCCCTGGCATGTTGACTGCTCTCTGCCTTGCAGGTTTCAAGCTGAACAACAAGCTGCATCAGGTGGTGGTGGCCCGCTATGCAGATGATGACATGGGAGTGGACTTCGACAACTTTGTCTGCTGCCTCGTGAAGCTGGAGGCCATGTTCAGTGAGTGTGGCTCTGGGGCAGGACAGGCAGGCACAGAGGGATATGTTGCTCACCTTGCTCTTGTGCCCCTGTAGGGTTTTTCCAGAGCATGGATACTGAAGGCACTGGCACGGCCGTCATGAACCTCACTGAGGTGAGAACTGAGTTATGTGGGAGGTAGGGTGGAAGACAAGGAGATCAGGCACTAGGGTGAATGGGGCACATGGAGTGGGGTGGTAGAAAGCCCTCCGGCAACTTGGGTATGGAAGGAGACCAGAAAAGATCGATATGAGAAAACAGGATTGCTGCAGGCCACACATTTCTCATCCCTTCTCCCTCTCCTTCCCAGTGGCTGCTGCTGACGATGTGTGGCTAGGAACCATGACGGATACTCTACCACTGGGACACCCCAGCACCCAGGCCCCCTCCAAGTGCCTCCCTTTGGATCTATGGACACAGGATACTCTTCCCCCCTTGCTCCATCCCACGCTGACCTACCAGCCCTGCCTCTTGACAAGCCTCATGCCACCCTCATCAGTGGACCAGGAGTCAAGGCAGCCAGGGGATGCCCTTCTCCTTTTCTTAGCTGGGCTTCTTTCCACTCCCGCTCCTCTCTCCCCAGCCCAGAACAGGAGGAGGGCATGCAGCACAGGATACCTGTGCATCTCTGCACTGAGCAGGGCAGGAGTGAAGGAGTGGGCTGGGGGACATCTGCAGAGCAGGGAGAAGCAGGAGCTGCAGGGGAAAAGGGGGGATAGGACTCTTATCGCTTGCTCTATGCTGCCCTGTTCCCACTAGCACGTTGCCTGTCTCTGTGCCCATGCCTGGGAGCATCAGCAGGTACTGCCCTGCTCAGGCAGAGGCAGCAGGTTCCCAGTGAGCTGCAGTGGCTTTCTGGGAGGAGGAAGGGCCATACTCCTTGATACCCTTACACTGCATTCACCGCTAAGCACGACCAAAGCATAGAGCCCAGTGGCTCCTTCTGTGTGGCCTTCAACACGTCCGTCCCACCTCCATGCCCATGACTTTGCCCCACCACTGGTCAAGCCCTGCAACTTCAGCACTGAATGTCTGTGGGCTCCTGCGCTGCATGAACATGCATGACCTGTAGTGCAGCAGAAGCCCCTCTTCCGCATGGACACAGCAATGCCACCACCATCACACTGGCTTGGCCTCCCCTCCTGTCTCTGGTAGCTCCTAGGACATCCCTGCCCCCTGCTCACGGTCCCCAGCAGGACAGGGGGGGCAGAACCCAAGCGGCAGTGCCTTCCCCCAGAGAGGAGGGGTTGGTGGTTTGAATGGGGTGTTCTCCTGCACACATTTCTTCGTGCTTCCCTTCACCATCCCATGCAGTTACACCCTCCTCTTCCCTTGGGCTCCTTGCCCTGTGCAGATGGACCCCAGTGCCAACATTCTTGCACTTGACTGTGCTCCTCCGTTACCCTCCCCTTCTCCTGGGTTAACAGGGTGGCTCCAGCTTGGCGGTGGGCAATGGCCAGTCCTTTACAGGCAGGCAGTTAGCTTCCCCCCCAGCCCTCCGTCATGGCTGGAGGATGCTCCTGCAGCAATAACCACTGCTGCCTGCCCAGCAGCTCCGCTTCCTCGTCCCGCTCACTGTGTGCTCCAGGAATAAACGTATCTGTTGGACATGTGGCCCCGGGCACTGACTTGGGGGTCGTGTTCTCCCTCTGCTCACTGTGGCCTGGGTTTCGGGGAATGAGGTGCAGAGCCAAGCCCAGGACACACATCTTGCCCAGCCTGGGGCACAGACGGAGGAGCACCACAAGGTGCAGGTCTTGCCTTGGGAATGGGGATTCTATATCCCCTGGGATTTTATAACTCGCCTTTTCCTGTGCAGGGGACACATAGGGGAAGCACCGTGTAAGGAAGCACTGCTCCTCAAAGTGAGAGCTAGCATTATGCTGTTAGCAGGGCTGTTTGGTTATCCCAAGGGATTTTTCAAGCGGAGGAAAAGCCAGTGCTTGCTCCTCAGTGTCAGTGGCAGCAAAGGTGCATCTGCTCTTAAAGAAAGGGGAGGAAATGTCTTGGGGAGGTTGGGTACGGGGAAAAGGTCTGCTTGGATAGCATGGATTTAACCATGGAGTGGATGGGAGTTGGGGCAGCCTGCAGCTCTGGACCCTGAAAAGGGACCACGCAAGGTATGTGACTCTTGATAGGGGCTGAGAGAGGTTGGTGTTTTCCCTGATTCTTCTCAGATTACAGCTGGAGGCAAAAGCCTTCCACCAAAATGACGGTGGGGGGCTGGGTGGTGGGGCTTTCCACTGCATGGCAAAGAGCAGGACTTGCTGTCAGCGTGCACATCCTGCCCCTTGCTGACACCCCAGAAGGGCATCACAGCCCAGGTGGCCCTAGGGGGACTCAGCATTTGGAAAAGGAGTGCCCCTTGTGCCCCTCATTTCCCCCAACATCTCAGTGCCAGGCCTGCTCCCTGGGACCAGTATGCCTGCAGTGGGAGAGCACCCAGCTCTGGGACAAGCCAACCTGACTCAGAGCATGGAGGCAAACTGAGGTGTGATGGCAGAAAGGAGCACCCCATCTGCTGCTCTCTCCTGGGGCTAGATGGAGGTGGGCTACTTGCATTTGGCTACTTGTGAGCTGAGCTGCCTCCCATGGGGTGGGGGTACCTTGCAGCTTGCCAGTCCAGAGTCCCTGCTCCTGCATTCAACCCAAAAGCCGTTGCAAAACAAGGACTCAGGTGGGGTCGAGACACAGGAGCAAGCATGCAGAGCTGTGACTGCTGTCCCAGCTGTGGAGCCTTATCACACACACACACACACAAGCCAAATTGTAGGGTAGGGTGTACTGGCTGGCTTTGGGATGACAGGTGCCCCCATAGCCTAACCAGAAGCCCCCTCCTTCCCTCCCTCCCTCAGGGGCCAGCTGGCACATCCCCTCCCTCGCCGCCCAGCAGCTGGCAGACCAGTACTGGCGGGGGGCCAGCAGGCAAGGGGGCCCCAGCTAATGCCACCAGGAGTAGCCTGGATCATCCCTCTTGTACCCTGGGACAAGGAGGAGGCCCAGCAGAGTCCTTAAATGCCAGTGTAAGGTGAGGAACAAGGGGGACTGGGGGCCACATGTGGGCAAAACTGCTGCTAGCTTTGGGTTTGTCTTGTGATGGGTGCTCCCACCTTTTCCACACCTATCCCATGGGCAGGAGTGCCCCAGGTGAGCAGTAGCACCCTGCTCCCCAGCACCCCATGCCCTGTGCTCCTGCCTCCCGCATCCAGAGCAGTCTGCCCATGCTGGGGTCCCCCCACACCCCAGCTGCTCATGTCCATCCTGCATGCACAGGATGGGGGGAAGGACCACAGCCCGATCCCACCTGGCCCCACCAGCTGCCCTGGCAGCTGGGCTCTGATCCCATCTGCGCTGCCCTGGACCCGTGGCTGCAGCAATGTCATTCCCGTGGGCACAAAGGGCCTTTGTACGAGCGGAGCAGGCTGGCGGGGGGCCATGGCGCAGCCCAGCATCCCGAGCTGGGGCTGGGAGAGCTGCAGCCGAAGGCAAGCGTGTGGGAAGCAGCTGCCACCAGCCTTGCGTGGCCTCACGGCTCCTGGCCAGGCTCAGCAGTGTCGCCGATGCTGCCAGGGAGGAAAACCCCCTCCCATCCTCCTCATCTCTCTGGCTCCATCAGCAGAGAGATGGGAGCATCCTGCAGCCGCCAGCGCAGGGAGCTGCACCAACGCTGAGATCTGGCACCTCCTTGGCATGCCTTGTCACCCGCACCATGGGATGCCGAGGGCTCAGCTGCCCCATGAGGGGAGTGGGAGGAATGGGGGCATGGAGTGGGGGCAGTGAGCGCCGGCAGCAGCTGCTGGATTCAGCCTTTTTCAACAGCTGCCATCCCAGTGCCAGCAACAGGGAATTTGCCTGGGCTGGGGTGTTCCAGGGCCTGTCCATGGTGCGTTAAGCAAACTATTTATAGTGCTCATGTCCCTCCCCAGCAGCAATGGCCCATATTTCTCCTGTGTGGGGCCAGGCACCAGTGGTGTCCCCACCAACACTCCTTTGGGTCCCTGTTGGAAGGATGAGGTCTTCACAAAGAAAGGACTGTTGGCCAGCTCTCATCTTCCTCCCACGCTATTCTGTCAGCTCCCAGTGCGATGCCAGAGGAAGATTTGCAGCAGATGTTGCACACCTTGTGAAGAGATGCCCAAGGACCATACCCTGCTTCCCAGCACCCCTGCTCCCTGCTAAATCCTCTGGAGCCTTCACCATGTAGCAGTTTAAGGATTGGTAGGTGCTAATGGTTGTCCTATCCCCTGTAGCATGAGAGTCTTGCTGTCCCATGAAGCAGAGATGCTGTCCTGGCAGCAGGCTGACCAGCAGGTCCTGAGACCCTGGGCCTGCCTTGCAATGCCTGGGGCATCTCCTGCCCCTTGTTCACTGATGTCCAGCTGCTAACTGACCACCTGAGAGAAATAAGCGCTAAAAGGGTACATGGTTCTTGTTTGGTCTCAGGAAGTGGATCCCTGCCCTCCCTGGCAATTGATATGATACAGAAAATGGGTGCCTGAAAAGGGAGGCCTCAATACATACCCAGTGAAAAAATATCTGGCCACCTGGTGAGGGATTTTGAGCCCCTTGGTGAAGAGGGATGAAGGATAGACAAGAAAAAGGGATGAGAGAGCAGCGACTGCAGGAGCAGAAAGTCCTCCATGGATCAGAAAGGTTAAAGCAAGGTCCTTGGTTCAGGAAACACACAGGTGCAGGACTCCAGTGCCTTAAACCTTGTGTTTGGAAGTAGATACTGACAGAATCTTGATTTCTTTCAAGGTTGCACTCCCTTTCCAGCTCTTTGCCTGACTCACCAGAGGCACAGGATTAAGTCCCTTTGCTTCCCTGGGCTGTGCTTTTGCTCAACTGTGAAAGGAGGCTAAACCCCCTGACCCTCCAGATAGGGACAGCAGCTTGGCAACGTCTGCATTTTTGGCAGAGACCAAGATCTGCCTCGCTATGAGACCCAAGAGCTTGGCAAACAAGCCCTGCCCCACTTTCTGCCCAGCGCTGGGATGTTGCAAACATCTGGCTTTTGCAGCCGGGTAACCCCTTCTGCAGTTACCTGTGCTCGCTCCCTGGGAAGGAACAGGTTTCTGCAGAAGCCGCACACTGAAGCCCCTTTGTTCCCAAGGTATTTGCCATTCTCTCCCTTGTGTATCTCTGCCACATAATGCTCAGATGCAATGTCCCCAGGAACGTGCTGCAACACCTCTGCACCTGTCCGGCACCTTCCTTTCCCTTTGGGACTGGAGGACAGGATTCCCCTGGCAGGCATGGTAGGATGGGCTGTTCCCTGGGCTCAGCAGGGCTTTTCCTAGGAGTAAGTAAGGCTCCATTCTCCATCACTGCGGTCACTACCACTGACCAGGGACACTTCACTTTTGATCCCAGTTGCGCCCAGCAGGCTCAGAGGCAGGGCGCTGCACAGGCCCTTTGCATGGGGAGGAGTATTTCCTCTAGGGCTGTACTGCTGGGGAAACAGAGGCACTGAGCGAGGCAGCAACTTTCCTGGGATCAGACGCAGCAAACCCAGGAGTCTCCAGAGCAGGCCAAACACTGCACCCGCTGCCTCCCCAGTAAAAGGGGAGAGGCTCCCTCCCAGGGAGATGTAAACCCTGACACAGCTGCACCAAAACTTTGGCTCCTGCTACCTTCACCCTTTCCTGTAACACCGCCGGCACAGGGCTGGCAGCAGCGCACAGCAGAGCAGTGTGCTGGAGTGAGCCCTCTGACCATGGCAGATCCAGTGCTAGAGAGCCTGCAGGAGGCCGGTCCCAAGGGGCTGACGTCAGGCACAGTCCTTGCCGCTCCTGGGCCTGGAGCTGAGCCCCTGGGGAGCTGTTTCTAGTTTCGGCACACAATGTCTCTGTGCTGAGGC
Organism: Pezoporus occidentalis; assembly: GCF_034315485.1. Lineage (NCBI taxonomy): Eukaryota > Metazoa > Chordata > Aves > Psittaciformes > Psittacidae > Pezoporus > Pezoporus occidentalis. The sequence continues at coordinate 4,639,303 of NW_026915376.1, forward strand.
GCAGCCAGCCTGCTTTCCTCATCCATGGCTGGCTCCTTGAGAAGAATCCACAAGGCTGGGAAAGGTCACCCTGGCTGAACTCACAGCCCTTGGATGGGACTCCCTGGGCAAGGGACAGCTTGCATCAGGCAGGCTGGGAGATGGAGCAGTAGCTTTTAGTTCCTTGTATCGGTTCATTTGCCTAAATTCTGCTCGAGTGGGAGCCAAGAATAGGGCTTTGGCAGGGTTTTTGAAGAGAACAACAAGGGGAGGAAATGAAGCCAGACAGCCACCAGGAACAAAACAAAGGTTAGGAGCAGGAGGGAAGCGGAAGGGCACGGACATGAGCCGTGGACCTTCCTGCCTGCACCTTGGGTAGCTTGCACTCTCCTGGCCTGCAGGATCTTGGCTGCTTGCCCCAAGCTAGCTCAGCCTGGGAGCACAGCTGGAAAGCATGGGACATTGGTTACCAGCCTGCTCTGGAGCCCCACGTGGAGCCAGATCCCAGCTCTTCCCCAGAGTAGTGCCCATCTGCTCCTCAGCACTTCATGCCCTGGGCCACCTCTTGCCCTGCTCTCCTTGGCAGTCCAACTGCTCTGCATTCCCAGCCCTTGTGAGAGCAGGGTGGCAATCGCTGGTGCTGGCAGAGAATGACAGGAATATTTTGGATCTGGCTGCCTGCTCAGGGCTTCGGTGAAGCTTGTAGTGAAACAGGACCCCCTCCTGCCAGCCCGCATTTCTGTGGTAGGCAGATGTTGTTCCTTCCTCACCCCCCTTCTTCCCCCAGCACTGCCACCCCAACAAACGGGGTCCTGGGCTGAGGAGCAGTATCGCTTACAGGGAGCATGTGTCTGGCTTAGGAGGAGGGGGCATTTAAATGGGCAGCTGTTTTTGGGGTTGTTGTTTTTTTTGTTGCTGTCCCTTGCTCTGGAGCTGTTCCTGCCATTTGGGCTGGTGGCAGGTCCTCGTGGGGGGAGCTGAACAGTGCAGGCTCCTCTGGGAGAAAGGGCTGAGAGGTGTCCCGGAGCAGGAACGATTCCAAGGAGGGTAAGAAAAGAGGGAACGAGGTGGGGAGGACAGCAGTCCCCTCCAGGGCTTCTCCTCCGAGCATCCCGCGAGCAGCCCCCTGCTCCCGGAGCGGTGCAGACGTCCCAGCGCCGCGCTCGGGGTCCCGCATGGCAGCGTGAGGAGTTCCCGGGCACCCCCCGGTCCGCCAAGGCACTTCGGGGGGTGCCGGGGTCTGACGGTGTCCCCGCAGGCTCAGGGGGCAGCATGCCCGCCCCGCCGCTGGCCGCCCCGCTGCTGCGCGCCCTGCTCGCCCGCCTGCTGCCGCTGGCCCGCAAGCGCCTCCTGCCGCCGCTCCGCCGCCTGGGCCGCCGGCTGCGCTCCCGGGAGAGCCGCCAGGCCGTGCTCACCTGCCTGCTCTGCCTCCTCAACCTGCGCAAGAAGGTGGACGACTGACGCCAGCCGGGCCAGGGCAGGGCCGGCCGCGGCGAGTCCCCCCCGCCAGCCCTGCCCGCCTCGGGAGGAGGGACTGGGTCAGGGGAAGGTCCGCCCAGCGCAACCCAGCCCAGGCAGCCGGGGCCGGACGGCTGCCCGCGCCTCGCCGCCAGACCATGGGAGCCGGGCCGCCCCCCGCTCCGCTGCCCCCCGCCGCGGGGCCGTCCCGCTGAGCGCCCCCGCGGGAAGGGGCGGCCCCGCCGCAGCCGCCCGCCCCGGGGAAGGAGCTGGCGCCGCCCGAGTTGTGTCCATCACCGGCGCTCCCCGGCGGCCGGGGCCCCGCGCTGCCGCTTCGCCCCGCGCTGCCCGGGCAGCGCCACCAGGCTGCCCCCTTGCCGGTGGGCAGCGGGGAGGATGTCGGGCAGCACGGCGAGGAAGGTGCAGCCCTTCACCATCAGCACCAAGCTCTCGCTGCCCAAGTGTGCCGCCGACTTCCCCGGGGACGCCTGCCCCGGCATCGCGCTCACCTCCGCTCTAGACAGCCACCGCGGGCTCCGCCGGAGCCTCAATGAGCGCATCTCCCTCTACCTGGCACACGCCCGGGCCGGCCCCGTCGCCCCCGAGGGTCAGCCCCGTAGCCCCAGCCCCGGCGAGGATGGGGGCACCGACGATGAGCGGCTGAACCGCAGCTCCCTCTCCCGCTCCATCAAGAAGATCACGCTGTCCAACTGGCATGGGGAGACCGGCGCAGGGGACACAGCGGGACCCGGGGACCCTGACCGGACAGGCGGCGAGAGGAACCACAACAACAACAACAGTAGGCCAGGGAAAGCTCAGTTCAAGGTAAGTGATACCCATACCCTGTACCCTCCTCTCAGTGTCTTCCTTGCAGTACCCATTCCGGGCTGCCAAGGGAAGGGCAGATCCTGGGGAGGTCCAAGGGATCCGTGCTGTCTTGTCCCCATGCCCTCGAGGTAGCACCCACTCCAGGGCTCCTGGGGTAGTTGCTTTTCTTTCCATGTCCTCTCTCACATTCCCCTGTCCCCTCCTTCTGTGTGCTGCCAGGCTGGAGGGCAGAAGGTCTCTGCTGGAGATGAGCTTTTGGTAGGTCTAAGATGACCCAGAAAAGCTCTGCCTCAGAGCCCGGCTATGGAAGGCTTAGCTCTTGGGATGCCTGAGATGAGGCAATGGTGTGTGGGGAGCTGAGAACTCACTCTCCCATTTACCAGAGGGGAAACGGAGGCTGGGAGAAGGGAAGTGACTCATGGAGGGCCACACAGCCAGGCAGAGCTGGGACAAGGCTAAGAGCAGGACCCCGGCTCCCGTAACCCCACCCTCTGGGCCTGAGCCTTAGCAGGCACACAGGTCCGAATCCATCAGTTCCCGAGTCAGGGAGACCCCCTGTTGAGGCTGGGATGGGGCAGAAGGCAGCTCGGAGACCTCACTGCTGCTGGCAAGAGCAGGCAGGAACTCCTTGGGATTTAACCCTGAACCGCAACAGCTGGTTTTCCGGCGGGATAGCGCTAGGGAGAGCCGCACAGCCCACTGCCAAAACCCTCATCCTCATTGCCAATAAAGGCCAGACACAGCCTCGCAAGAGCTGCCGCTTCCTCCGGCACGCAGGCAGCTCCTCACTGGGCGGCCAGAGCCTGCGCAGCCCAAGGGGCATCGGCATGAGGGCTCCCCTCTTTCATATAAGGCAGGGACATGTGCTCGGCTCTGCAGTGTGGTGCGGGACTTTCGGGAAGCTGCCAGGATCGGCCCCTCCTTCCTGTCCGGCCTCGGGGGTGGAGCTGGAAGGGGGGGGGGCAGGCTGCAAGATGGGGCTTTGGGTGGCAGAGCGGCAGGCAGGGTGCAGGGGAAAACGTGTGTTTGGTGGGATGGCAGATGCAGTACAGAAGGGAACACAGAAGACACATTGGGTCTTTCCCAAGTGTACTCCCTGGCCTTTGGCTCTGCCCTGCAGGAATGCGGGACTCCTCTGGGATGAGCACAGTGCAGCCCAGGAGGGTCTGACCCTGGTCTTCCTACTCATGGGACGTCGCTGGCACTTACTTCTCTATGGGAATATGACGAGCATATGTGCCACGTTAATCTTGCCTGTATGAGGGAAAGAAGCGTTCACAGAAGAGGCAGCTGAGGCTGCTGCGCTTGTTTCATGTGTGGTTTTGCCAGTGTTGTGAAGCCTGGGGTCCTGCTGGGGAGCGGCTTGATGCCGAGGAGGACACAGCTCCTTCTCCCAGCCTTTGGTTGCTGTTTGTTGTGAGGGACCGGGGGGGGCAGTCCCGGTAGAACAGCTCTGCGGGAAGGATGAAGTCATCCTTGTGCTGGCAGCCCTGTTTTCCTGCGGCTGACGATCGTGAGACGGGGACTTTAAATAAAGCTCCATGTCACCTGCAGGCTTGTCTGCCACAGCTGAGCCCTGCTGCAGCCGGTGTGCGAAGCTGCTGCCTAAAGAGGGGCTTCCTAGGGTCTTATGCCCCGTAAGCATTTCATATTTAGCTCCCCGCCATTCCCTAAATGGCATCCAAATCCTTCAGCCCTGCTGTCAGGCAGAGGGGTGCCTTCTCCTTCTGGCACCCTCCTGCCAGATGCACTGAGCGTGCTGGGCTGTGACTCAGCCTCACTCCCTGCCGGCTCTTCCTACTCAGGATGGGATGCTGTGGTGTGTGGTGGTGGTCTGTCCTCTGCAGCCACCGACCGGGCTTTGGAGGCCCCTTGGTGGTGCTCATCTGCCAGGAATTACAGGGTTGTTAGACTGCCATCCATGCTGGGACTCTTCTGCAATCCTGCAGATGGTAGAAAGCCACTTTCTGTGCAGGGAAGGAGTCCTGCTTTGCCTGCGTTGGTTGCCCCTTGGACACTGTCCCCAGGTTGTAGTGGTCCGAGTGTGGTGGGATGGGTCTGGCTCTGGCTGATCCACCACCCATTTGCTAAGAGGAAAGGATGTCGGGGCAGCACACGTTGCTCACCACCTCATGTTGCCCTGTACACACTTGGATGGCTATTAGAGAGAGAGCAAGGTGGCCCTGGGGAGGGAGTGGAAGGAGGTCCCTACGCTGGCCTGCTACGTCTGACAGCTCAAGAAAAGATCCATCTGTAAGAGGATGAGAGTGACGGCCCCTGTGCATGATCCAGTCAATCCCACGCACCTCTCCCCTTGGAGCTGGGCTTCATTAAGGACAAGGTAACATGGAGTTCATCCTGGACCTCCTCTCTGTGCCTGGCTGCAGCTCCTGGACTTCCTTCCTCCTGCCTCTCCCTCCCTCACCCCCATCCCAAGGGAGCCAGCCCTTCCCTGCAAGCCAGCCACCCCCTTAATTCTTGCCTCCCAGCCATGCTGAGGTCAGGGATCAGCAGCTGAGAGGGTTCAGGTTTGTGCCAGTGGAGTTAATGTCCTCCTGTGCCCTCACACCTCTGCCCTGCTGTCCTTAGATGACCAGGGGCAGTAGTGACCACTCAATGGGTTTCTGCTGCGTTTGGAGTCGGTTCAAGGGGGAACAGGGTGTCTGTGTGGGAGGGAAAATGGAGATGATGCTCACCTTGGGAGCTCTTGGAAATTGCTGAACACATGGCAGGAGCTGCGGATGCTGCACAGAGGAGCCTGTCCTGGATGTGTAAGGAGGGATGGGCAAGAACCCGGCCAAGTGGCTGGGTACTGCCAGCAGCCTCCTCTGGCCAAGGGCATGGGGAGGCAGATGCATGTTTCTCTGTCCCCCAGCTGATGGGATGGTTGAGCACTTCCAGGCTCATGACTGTGCCTTCCTGTCTCTAGGTCTTCCTCAGGAAGGACGTGGATGTGGACGATGAGCAGCAGGAGGTTGTGAGCCTCCGGGCTGGTGGTTTCTGCTCACCAGTGGACAGAGGTTCCCCCTTCTATGCGGTATGTCCCCCAGCCCTCGCTGTTTAGGAGGGCACAGCTTGGAGCTGAGCAACTGAGGGCAGCCACTGGTGGTGAGGTGCAGATGGAGCCTCTCTGCTTTAAAGGGGACAAGCTAGGCACAATGGGGCGAGGGGTCAGCCCCTCAGGCCAGTGCCCAGAGGGTTTATTGCTTCCAAGAGAGCAGGATTACAGGCTCCTCCAGCCCTGGCTGTATCAAGAGACTCAAGATCCCAGAGTCACAGGAGGGCCTGAGAATTTGTGTTGCTATTTAAAAGAAAAAAAAAAAAAAAAGAAAAAAAATAAGAGATTTCTGTAGTTCTTGTGGTTAAGCAGAAAGGCTTTGAAAAGCAACTCCCATGCCGTCGGCAGGGCAGCACATGCCAGACTGCTTAGAGAGCCTTAGCGGCCCAAAGCCCACTGCTCTACATGCTTTTATGAAATCGCACCCTGGCAGGCTTGGGATCTGCTAGGACCCCATGGGGCAGCTTGCACCCAGCTCCCTGGGGAGGGAAGGCTGCCCTTGGGCTGCCCCAGGAGCAGTTTCTGCCTGGTGAGTAGAAGCAGTGAGCTCTGCATATTCAGGCTTCTCCTGGAGATGCCCAGGCTCCTGTTTGCCACCAGTTAGTGCAGGGTCAGGTCCCCATCCCTGGGCAGCAGGGTGGGAAGTGAGTGCCCGGGTGGCTGTGCTGTCCCCTGGGCTACATGCAGCTGGGCCCGGGGCTGAGCTTGGAAGAGGGCCAGTGCTTTCACTGGCTGACCTCTGCTGTCACCCCTGGCAGAGCTGAAGCCCTGACACAGGGTTTCGTCAGCATCATCTGCCCGTGAGGCCGCGTCCTGTGGGAGGTGCTGTGCTTTCTGCCCACCACCACTGCTCACTTTGGATGGGAGCTCCGGGTGCCCCTGAAGGGGCGACAGGCTGAGTTCATCAGGGACCTGCCCCATAGCTTCCCCATCCCATCCCCTGGCAGTGTCCCTTGGGGTGACACCAAATGGATGCCACAGAGGGGAATGCTCCCTGTAGGGACATGCAGCCTCAGGCTGGAGGGGCAGCAAGCACCACATCCATCTCCAAATTGGGTGCAGGGACCAGCAGAGGTGTTGGGTGCCGTCCCACTAGCCTGGAGTGACCCGGGGCTGAGGGACAGCCTGGCAACCCCCTGCCAGGGCTGTGAAAGTCACCGGTGCAGCCTTGGTAGAGGGGAGCTGTGCCTTGGAATGCTGGAAGAGAGCCCTATGTCAGTGAAGGAGTGGGATCAGGGATGAGGCAGGCTGACATACCTGAGTTGTGCACCTGAAATGCTCCTGGGAGGTGATGGGGAGGGCTCTCTGTGGCAGCACAATGAATTCCCCACCTCTGCCCACCCCAGCTGGCAGCATCCCTGGCATCATCACCCCAGAAAGAGAGCCCCAGGGGCAAGGAGCCCAGCATGGCACCAAGAGGCGATGGGCGAAGCGGTGCGGGAGCACCCCTCCTCCTTGACCCGAGCCCTCTGGTAGCCCAGTTCAACCGGGAGATGCTGCAGGTGAGGACAGATGGGTGCCCGCTCTAGGAATTGTGTCGGAGCGGAGTGGGGGACTCCAGGGCCTTTCATGTGAGCAGCGGGGGAGGGCGCACGCTGGGGAGGCTGAACTCCCTGCCCTGAGCGAAGCCGTGGTTGTGGCATGAGATCATGTTTGGCTGCTTCTCCCTGGCTGTCGGCCCCAGGGAGAGGGGGTCAGCCCACACCAGGGCCCTGCTTCCTCCCCACGTGCGCACGCTCCTCCCGGCCCCCATCCTCCTCCTCCCAGTCCCTATCCCTGGGAACAGGGGTGGTGCAGGGGGGCTGCTTCTGTGTCATACTGGGGAGGGTGCATGGGTGGTGAGCTGTGGAGGAGGGTGCAGGGAGAAGAGATGCTTCCTGCAGGGCTGTCCTGTGCAGAGATGCCCAGTCTGGCCTGCTGGTGGGGGGGCAGGTACTGGAAAGAAGCCAGATGCTACTCACCTTCTCACCCCCATTGCCACTGACGCCATCTTGAGCCCCTTTGCTGGCTTGTTGGTGCTTGGAGCAGATGGGTTGTCAGCCCAGAGAGTACCCTTGAGTCCCTGTTGTGGCTTCGGAAGGGTTTGGGCTTGCGTCCCCAAAGCTGTGTCCTTGAGTCTCTGGTGGAGGTCCCTGGCTACGTGGCTCTTCCCACATGGCAGGCAGAGGGCTGGGTGCGAGGCAAGCTGCGGGACCTGAAGGATGGCTGCGACCTCCAGGACTGGGAAGAGGTGGCTCAGACGCTGCAGCGGGACATGAAGGATTTTGAGAACACACTGATAAAGCTCAACCAGGTGAGGGTGGATGGCGGCATGGCTCCCATTCCCTGCAGCACCCGTGTCCCTGTGCTCTCCAAAGCAGAGGGTCCCTGGGAGCCCCTCACGCTGACTGGGTCCACAGATGGGTGAGCAGCTGATGTGGCGAGCCAGTCCCAGCGCCGAGGCAGTGCGCAGGCAGCTGCTGGCCCTGCGGGAGCAGTGGCAGCTCCTGAAGCAGACAGCCGCCAGCCAGAGCAAAGCCCTGGGCGGGCTGCGGAGCCTGCAGGACTTCAACAGGAAAGCCGAGCAGCTGGAGGCATGGATCAAGCACAAGGTGTGGGGTGCTCAGGGCGTGGTCCGCAGGGTGGGGGGACGCAACCAGGCTGTCCCACTGCCTTCTCACACTCTCCCCTGGCCCAGGAGGAGAAGCCATCCATGGAAGCCCTCCTGCAGGAAAGCCCGGACAAGATCCAGCTCACCCGCCGCATCCTTGACTTGAAGCAGGTGAGAGGCTGCTGGGTGACCTGAACCTGGAGCATGGTGCAGGTCCTTGAGGATGCTAATGTCTGCCTCTGTTCGGGCCAGGAGGAGCAGCAGTTCCAGAGCCTGCACAAGGAGCTGAACAGCCTGGCCCAGAAGCTGGAGAAACAAGGCAAAAGTGAGAGCAGGAGCATCTCAGCCCGACGCAAGCACCTCAACAAAACGTGAGTGGAGGATGCACAGTCTGAGCCAGGCACTGGGAGACAACAGGCTGGGAAGCAGGACCCCCAAACCTCCCTCGTGCCTCCCTTCACCCCAGCTCTGCACTGCTCCCTAGGAGGGCATAGGCTGCCCTTCACTTCTCCCCTTCCACCGGCGCAGGTGGCTGCGGCTGCAGGGGACCCTGAAGGAGCACCATGAGGCTCTGCAGCTGGCCCTGGAGGTGGCTGCCTTCCTCCAGCAAGCGGATACCCTGCTTGGGGCCATCCACACCAAGGTACCAGCACCGGAGCCACGGTCAGCCTGGTGTGGGGCTGCTGTACGGTCAGAGCAAAACTGGGCAGGTCGCACCTTGCTCTCATCCCCTGTATGGGGACTGCTGTGGTCCCAGCACCCTCAGCCTGGGGCCTGGGGAGAGTGCTGGGAGACAGAGCCTGGTGTGAGAAGGGGAACCAAAGGGGCAAGCACAGCTTTGCAGCATCCCTTTCTGCCAGAGCTGAGGGAGGGCCCTGTCCTCCTCCTGAGGCTCACTGCAGCTTCTTCTTACAGCAAAAGAACATCTGTGGTGTAGGGAAACCAGAGGAGGGCGAGCCATGCCGGGATCGGGATGTCAGAGACATAGCCAGCCAGGTGATGGTAAGTGCAAGAGACTGCCTCATTCTCTGAGCTCTGGGAAGCATCCCAATAGAGGGGAGATGTGTGTACCTTCCCAGGTCGGCACTGGCACCAACCAGCAAGGCCTCAGTGGGCACCCCAAAGCCACATGGGGTGGAGGGGCTGTGTGATAATGGGGAACCCTCCTGGGGGCAGGAGGGGACCAGTTTTGGCCCCACAGGGCTTGTGGTGGGTTGCCGTCATGCACTTGCACTGTGGCTATGGTGGCTCATCCCCTATCCTATCATTGCTCCCCTGCTGCTCTCTCTCCTCCAGATGCTGGATGTGACTGTGTCCCAGCTCCTCAGCCTGCAGCCCAGCCTGGCAGCCCGACTGAACCCCAAGCACCGAGAGGTGAAGGAGAGCTGGGCACAGCTCCAGCAAGCACTGAGGTAGGGCATAGCCCGGATGAGCCCCAGAACCCTCTAGCACTAGAGGTGGAAGCTCAGGGAAAGATCTGTTAGCTCCTGACAGGCTGCCTCTGGGGCACCAGCTCCACTTAAGGTCTCTCTTCATCCTCTTCTCCCCTGAGCCTCTGTTGTTCCCCTTTCACAGGACAGGGAAGGCTCTGGTGAGCAGTTCTCCAGGGGGGAAAGCTGTGGCTCTGAGCGCTGAGTCCCAAGCTGCAGGGAAGGAAGCAGGAGACAAATGGACAAGAGACTCTGGGAGCATGGTGAGAACAGGCATCTACCTTCCTCCAGACATCTCCAGCACCTTTTCCTTGGAAAAATGAGCAACCCTGTGGGAAAGGGGAGGTGTTAGCAAAGCCCAGGCTGAGCACACCTGGCCCTGGCCCTGCTGCTTATGGGAGGTGATAAGTGCCAGGCCTTGGACAAAGGGAAGCACGCTTTGGGCTGGCAAGGGAGGAACAGGAGCCTTTGTGCTGTAGGTACCGAAGGATGTACCAGGGAAGATGGTGGAGCACAAGGGAGGAGAGGGGAGCAGCCTTGGCTCCCCGGTGGTGATGCAGCTTCTTCAGGGAGAGGACAGCAAAAGGTACTGGCTGCAGGGAGCGAGATGGAGTTGGAGGGGATGGGGATCTCCTGTGCAAGGGGGAACCTTCCAGTTCTGTCCCTCTCTGCAGGAGGAGGAGAGAGGCAGAGGCTGAGTGGGGGACACGGCAGCAGGAGGCCCATGTGCGGGATGTCTGCCATGCGGTGAACACGGTAATGTCTCCCTGAAAACACACTTTGCTCCCTGTCCAGCCAGGCAAGCCAGTGCTGGGGGGCAGGACTCCCTTCCCTGACCCCCTCCTGCTGTTTGTGGGCATGCTGCTTGTGCACGCATGCTGTCCCTGGTCTGGGCACTAATGTACCACATCTCCCTGCTCCTCAGCAGACTGTGTCCTCGCACAGGGACAGCGTGGGTCCCAGAGTCCCTCCACGCCTGGGGGATGTGGAGAGCCTGGAGGGAGCACAGATGCAGGGGGAGCCCCCAGACCCCAGCTCCAGGGCCGCATTCCTGGTGAGCCCCCTCAGGTGTGGGCTATAGGGTGACAGCAGCAGGGCCCATTCTAACCACCCTCCCTGCCTGCCTGCCAGGAGGGGCCGGTGCCTGGGAGGCCCCCGGGGAGCCCACAGGTGGAGGCCATGCTGCGGGAGCTGAGCGAGCTTTGGGAGGACCTGCAGAGGAAGCACCAGGAGAATGGCATCGTGCTGCAGGAGATTGATAAGGTACATGGAGGAAGGGCTGGGGTGGGCCCACGGCATGCCCCTGCTGCAGCAGCTTGCTGGGGGTCAGCAAGCAAGGTGCTCATCAGGACAAGAGCTGCAGCATTGGCACTGACATCTCCGGACGGCATCACTGCTTCAACTGCACCACCCGAGTTGCCAGTGCCCTGGGTACCCACAGTGGGGTAGCATGGCCTCTGCCTTTCCTGGGTGGCTCAGAGCCAGGCTGATGGGCTCCCTGCTCTCCTCCAGGCACTGAGGCTGGTGGGGGAGCTGGACCGGGCCGAGCGGTGGCTGCAAGCCGTGGCCGGGTCACTCTCAGAGCCGGCTGCCATGAAAAGCCCTGTGGAGCTACGCCAGGACCTGGAGGAGATGGGTCAGCTGGAGAGGCAGCTCGTGCTGTGTGGCACCAAGCTGCAGGCACTGCGGGAGGAGGCAGCAGGCGAGTCAGCCACCGAGCTCGAGGGAAGGAGGAAGATGCAGAGGAAGGTGGAGGTGGTGGAGGAGAAGTGAGTCCTTGGGGAAGGTGCCTCCTCTCTGATCTCCCGGTTGGGCAAGGAGGAGGATGCTTGCCCTGAGGAGGTGCGGGGAGGATGATGCTTGCCGCGAGGCAGTGTGGATGGTGCCAGCATGTGTGATGGGTGCCTGTCCCCACAGGTTGGCACGTGTGCAGGCAGCCCTGCGGCACCGGGCGGCAGACCTGCGTGACTCCCTGGTGCTGTCTGAGTTCCTGCAGGACCTGCAAGAGGAGGAGGCACGGAGCCGACAGGAACCTGAAGCGGTGAGCAGTGGGACCAGGCATCCTTTGGGATCGTCCAGCATCTGGGACTGGAAGTAGGGTTGGTCTGTGGGTGGCACGGGGACCCCATGGGTGTCCCCCTCCAGCCCAGCTGCCTGGGGGTATGTTCCCCGCATCCCTCACTCCTGTTGTTTCTGTTGGCTTCAGCCAGGGAGTGGTCATTGCAGCTTGCAGGGGTCTTTTCCCCTGCTCTTGGCCCAGGCCGGGCAGCCGCTGAGCAGAGAGGACTTGAGCCATCCCTTGGGAGAGCTGCAGGAGGCTGTGGAGATGCTGAACGATGCAGCGAAGGAGCGGGAGCGGGTCATGGAGGTGGCAGCAGAGACGGAGAACCTGGAGCGCCTGGTAGGGGATGAAGGCAGGGGTCTGGGGAAGCAGCTGTGTAGTCCACCTGTAGCTGAACATGCTGGCTAGTTGGGATAAGGCATGCACCTCAGCCGGTCCCAGTGGGACGTACGGGCCTTGGATACATGGGGTCTGCTCTGTGTGAAGTTATCCCCATCCCTTCTGTTGCTGCTGCTCCCTGCCCTTCTGCAGGCACATGGCAGGGTGCCCTCTGGGGTGGGCTGGGGCTGCTGGTGAGTGGTGGCACAGGTGGTCCCACACCAGGACTCATCCCTTCTCCCCAATGCCCGTCCAGGTGGCAGAGGTGTCCCCATGCCTGGAGGCCCTTCGATGCAGAGCTGAGGCACTAGCTCGTGACACTGCCCAAGCAGAGAGCAGCTTCACTGCGGTGAAGAGTGAGAAGGATCTCGAGGGGCTGCAGGGCTTGCTGAGCCAGCAGCAGGAGCTGGAGGTGAGACCCAGGGAGCACCGTGCCCATGGTAGGGAGGCATCCCAACTGGCTGGGGCCATCCCAGGGAGGCACTGGCCCGCAGGGGCCCAGGTGTTGTGAGCCTTGGCACACCATGGCAGGCTGGGCTGGAATTTTCCAGCAGAGCTGAGCCCTGCCCTGCTCCGCTCCCTCTGCTGGCGCGGGCCAGGCCAAGGGGAGAGCTTACGTCAGCTCCCGTGTGCCAGCGCCTGGCTGCCAGCACCTCACTCATCTTCCCAATGCAGGGAGGTGACTCACGCCAGCAGAGCAGGGAAACCAGGCAGCCCACTGCTCTGCCCATCCTCCTGCCAAGGGTGGCTCTGCCCGCTCCCTGTGCCAGCATCCTCTATCCCCACATACTCCCTTCCATCCCTGCATGTTCCCTTCCATCCCTGCATCCTCCCTTCCATCCTATCATCCCAGCACTCGGGGGAGACCAGCCTGGGCACAGAGGGGTTGGATGCATCCTGAACCTTTTCTGCCTTGTGCTCTTTAGCGTGAGGTGTCAGAGACCCTGCAGGGGCAGCTGGAGGAGCTGGAGAGGGCAAGTGCACACCTGGAAGAGCTGTGCCCCACTCGTCTGTGCCCTGTCAGCCGGGAGGTGCAGGAGACGCTGTGTGCCTGGGCAAGGCTGCGGGAGCTGCTGCAGGAGACCCGGGCCAGTGTGCAGCAGGCCAGCCGGCTGCGGCTCTTCTTCAAGGATTACTTGGCCATGATGTGAGTGGTGATGAGCCATCAGGGCTGTCTCTGCAGTGGCTGGGGAGAGCTGGTGACAGCATGGTGTGGAATCATGGGCTTCCATGGTGGGTACATGGGCAATGCCAGAGCTGCAGCCAGGCAAGGCCATGGAGAGCTTGGAACCAAGGGCTGTGCCAGGGCTCCCTGCTGTGGGGCAGCCCCACAGCATCTTGCCCTGCCCCACCAGACTTGCTGCTACTCTAGCGAGCTGCTTCCAGCCATCCCTGAGCATGGGAATGGCTTCTCTGGGGCCTGCAGGGCTGAGGAGGGAGTAAGTCGTTCCTCAGCCCATTTTTCACATGCCCACAGTTCCTGGACGGAGGACACGCGGGCTCAGATCTTCTCTGAAGGCTCAAGTGGCCACGGCCTCCCAGAGACTCCGTGTGAGGAGCTGGAGAGAAGGATCGAAGGGAAGCTCAAGGAGTTTGAGGCGCTGGCAGCGTCAGGGCAGCAGCTGGTGTCTGAGGAGCACTACCTGAGCGCAACAGTAAGGACAGGGCAGATGAGGTTGGGGAAACCCTCAGAACCCCCCAAAATCCTCTGTGGACAAGAGGGAACAAGGTGTGGGTGCAGAGCCCCAGCAAGTGAACAGCCATGCATTCCTCGGCTGCTCAGGGCAGGAAGGAGTTTCACTCAGCAGTAGATGCTGAGACCTGAGGTGATGTGACTGTCCTCAAAAAACCCTCCTAAACTGCTCTGTAGTGGAGTGTCCTGGTGGGGCCAGTGTCTGTGGGCCAGGAGTCCTTGCAGGCTGCCCAGCATCTCTTCTCCCTTCAGATAAAGGAGCGCTTGGAGGAGCTGCAGAGCATGCTGGGCTGGGTGCTGGTGCGCTGGCGAGCACAGAGGCACCAGAGGGACCCAGGAAGAAAGCAGGAGGACAGAAGAGACCCGGAGAGCCCCTCTGGCATGTCTCCCACCAGCCAAGTGAGTACCCAGCCATGCTGAGACTGTCAGGGAGCAGGATCAGCCTTGAGGCTGAGGGTAGCAGAGGCACCGGGTGGAGGGGGTGGTGTAGAAGTAAAGGAGGGATGTGTGCCAGTACCTCTGGGACTCTCAGGCCGGGCAAAGGGAACATTGTCCTGAGAAAATGCCTGCCTCTGGCAGACCTTCCTCCACATTCCCTCTCTTGCCTTGCTCCCCAGGAGCAGCATGCCCTGTGTGCTCAGCCCCAGCTGGAGAGCATCCACAACCCAGTGGAGTTCATGCCCTGTTCTGTCCTCAAGCCTATGCAAAGATCAGAGCCACGGCTGCCAGTGGGAATGGCCATCTCCCCTCCAGCATTGCCCCACTCGGATACCCCATCAGGAGTGGAGCAGAGCCGGGGGGAGCCCAGCAGCTCAGCATCCGCCGGTGCAGGACCCCACGAGGAGGCTGTCATCTGGGATCCTGCTGAGACCTCCACGCTGCTGCTGCCACCACGGGGCCCCGGCGGGCTGGGCGGGACGGTCAACCTCATCCTCAGCATCAGCAAGAAGGGCGAGAAGAAGAAGGCGCAGCCGGTGCCTGGAGGGGAGAGGCTGGGGGAAGAGGCGCTGCGGACGGTACGTGGGGATGGCAGACAGCTTCCGCAGAGCCATGGGTGAGCACGCAGTGCCTGTCCCAGGGCCAGCCAGGGTGTCTTCCCAGGGCTGTGCACCCATGCAGACCGGGAGGCTCTGAGGGCTGCAGGGTAGCCCCCATGGGGTGTTTTCAAGCGAGCTGTTGGGGCTGTATCAGTCTCAGAAGAGGGACCTTTGGCTATGCCGATGCCAAGCAATGCCCAAGGGCCAAGGACCAGCTTGCGCCACCCCCTTTGCCTGCGCTCTCCTGCTCTGGCTCCTTCACTCACTCTGCCCTCAACTCTCTCTGTGTCTCTCTCTCCTCCTGCTCAGCTCCCTGCCACTAAACGCTCAGGCTGTAAAAACTTTTGGAAGCGTTGCCAGGGGCTTTTAGGAAACACTTGGGGTAGTTTAAAGCGAAAGAGAAAGCCGCTTCACCAGCCAGTGGAAGAGGTAACATCCCCATGGGAGGCTGCATGCTGGGCAGAGTGGCTGCATGGTGTGAACCTGCCTGCTACCAACCCTCCTTGCCATGCCACTGTGCCCTGCCAGCGGTGGTCCTGCAGGAGAGGGGAAACCCTCATGGTGACATGAGCTCCAGAGTGTGGTGGGTGCTGGGGCATGTGAGGAAGGAGTTTGGACAGGGCTGGCCGCAGTTTGGCCCCCTGAGTAATTGGTTCTGGTAGCCATGGTAGGTGGGAGAGCCTCCCCCCTCCGCTGCCAGCATGCAGCACCGGTCCCTTGTGCAGCCGACTGAGGGGAGCAAGGGTGAATGGGGCCATGTGAGGGTGCACGTCTGGGGAGGGCTGGTTCTGGGTTGCATGGCTTGTAACCCTGGGGCTGGGAGCGCGGTATTTTGGTGGTGCTCCACAGTGTGCACGAAGCATTTTGTGTCCCAAGGACAGCCACGGCTGAGCACCCCAGCACAGCCAGGGATGGGTAGCCCAAGGGAGAGGCCCCAGACTGGAGAGGCCAGAGGGCACTGGGGCAGGGCAAGGGGCTGCCAGGAGAGTTTTGGTAACAAACACCCTCCGGCCCAAGGGGTACAGGGGGACACTGCTCCAGCTGCTGCAGGTAGCTTTTATCCTTGCAGCTGTGGAAACCCAGGAGAGGGGCTGCGGCCGGGCTGGAGAGGGTCTCTGTAGGGAATGGGGGGACTCAGCCGCTGCCCAGTGCATTCACAGCTCTGTCGCCTAGGGGCATGCAGGGGTGGGCAGCAGTGACTGCTGTCTCAGTACCCACCCCGGAGTGATGGCAGTGTGGCAGGAGAGCCACATGGCATAGGCAGCCCCCACTGCACCCCAGCAGGGGGACTCCATGCTGGTTAGAGGCGGGTTCCTCCGCCTCCACGGAGGTGGGAGCAGCCCTCAGGGTGCTGAGGTGAAGCCATGCTGCTCCCAGCTCGCTATGCGCTGCTGGTGAGCATTTTTGGCTGCCTGCCCCCTGGCTCCCCACTTGCCTAGGCACAGCACGGAGAGGGGCTGGTCGGTGCCGGGTAACGGAGGCTTCAGCCAGGAGAGTCACACCTCTCTTATCTCTGTGTCCCCAGGCGCAGGCGGAGGCAGAGAAAACCTCAAGCGCTAAGCGGCCGCCCACCGTTGCCCGCCGGCCTCCAGCACCAAGCCCTGGGACCTCATCCACCTCTCACACCCTGCCCATGGCTGGGGCCGGCTCCCTTTTCAACAGCCTGCAGCGGCGGGAGCAGGCAAGGGCCGAGCAGGCCCAGCTGCTGACCCTGCAGGGTATCATGGGCACCGGCTCCCTGCAGCCCGCGCCCGAGGAGCGGCACGGCCCCAGCAGCACATGGCCTCAGAAGTGCGGCCGGAGGAAGGGGGGCCCTGGAGCAGCCGCTGCTGGACCCCAGCTCAGGGAGCTGCTGCTCTATGTCAGGAACCCGCTGGTGCAGGACATTGATGCTGAGTGCGAGGCGGCCCCCCAGGACACCCACCTCCCCAACCAAAAAAACACGTGCCCCCACCTTTCCCTGGGCTCCGTGCTCAGCCTGGAGCTGCCCCGGGACCCAGTGGTCTTGGGGTGCCACCGAGGGGCCACGGTGCGGCCAGAGGAAGCAGAGGGGCAGGAGCAGAGGCAGGTCAGGGCAGTGAGGCCGCAGGAGCCCACAGGTACGCACGGGGCTGTATGGCAGAAGAAGGTAGATGCGGATGGGCACAGTCCCCAGGGGCCTGGTGAGGGGCTGGGCTCTTCCCCTAAGAGCGAGCGAGGAACATGGTTCGAGGAGGTGAGCTTCAACCCCAGCTACAGCCGGCAAAGGGCACATTGTGCTGGCGAGGAGCGCTGGAGCCCGAGGTGCCCTGGCAGCACTGGTGAAGACCCCCTGGACTTCAGGCCGAGCCGGCTGCCCCGCATCGGCGTGCTGCACAAGCGGGTTGGACGGGAGGGGGACGAGCTGTCTGCCCGGCTGAGCCAGGATGGCAGCCCCGGTGCCAGTGGCAGGGCCAGGCATTGCGAAGCTGCTCGGCTGGAGCTGGGGCCATCCCCTGCTGGCACACCAGGCAGGGCAGGAGCGATGCCCAGCCCTGCCTGCACACAGCGGCCAGCCAGCAGTGGCCAGCCCCAAGTGTCCCCAGCTTCCCCCGCTGCCCCCACCCAGCTCTCTGTCCTGGAATGGGAGCTGGGGTCCCCTCAGCCCCAGAGCCCTGCGTCGGGCACCAGAGAGGTTTGCCACCCTGCCCATGGGCAGTTTGAGGAGGAGGAGGAGGAGCTGCAGGCCATCTGGAATGGGGCAGACGACCAGCAGGCACACAGCATACCAGCAGGCAGCCGTGCCCGCCGCCTACCAGGGAGCAGGGCAGGCAGCGTACCCAGCCCTGACGCCGCTGCCGGTGGGCCCCTCATCCTCTCGTCAGCCAGCAATGTACTAGTCGCCAAGTTCACCCTTCCCACCACTGCCCGGCTCCTCCACAGCCCTTCCGGAGACAAGAGCCCTGGTGCAGGGCACAGCAGTGGTGGCAGTCCCAGCAGACACGGGGTGTCCCCCCGCTCAGAGGAGCTGGTGTCCACAGCCTCCTTGGATGGCCCCAGCGCCTGGGATCTGCGGAGATGTGGGGAAGAGGAGAGGGAGGGCAGCAAGGTGAGAGCCATGGAGTGTCCCTCGGAGTCAAGCAGTGGGTTGGGGGACATTCCAGGCAGCAGCTGGGTTACCCGCTCCAGCAAACCTCACCCCAAAAGCCTACAAACAGCATAGAACATTGCTTCTGTTGTCCCTTTCCCACCTTGGCATTGCCTGCTGGGGATGGGTCAGGCAGACCCCATGTGCTCAGGGCTCACCCCCGTCTCTTCACAGGTCCCCTCCGGTAAAACAGAGTTTCAGATGATGGAGGGCACACTGGAAAGGAAGCACGTGTTGCAGACAGGAGGGAGGAAGGTACATGCATGGCTGCGGGGCTTCTTCAAGGCTGGAGTGCTGGGACATGGCAGGAGGCGTCCAGGTTTTGGGGCATGAGTGAAGCCAGGGGTGTTCCTGGCACTACCATGGCATTGCTGCTGGGAGGGCAGAGCCCACCGGGGCTGGGGTGCACTCTGGGTCGCATGGCCTTCTCCCAAAGCTGCTGGTGTCCCAGCTGTCCCGTTTGTGTCCTACAGGCCAGCTGCCGGGCCTGGAGCCTCTTCCACGCCGTGCTGATGAGGCAGACGCTGTGCTTCTACCAGGACCGCAGGGACAGCCTGAAGGTGTGGGGGGGGAGAGTGGGGTGACATGGGACGGAGCTGGCAGTGGGGTAGGAGGCTGGCAGCGGGGAAGGCAGAATCTGCTAACCCTGCTGTTACTCTTGCTGCTCCCTGTGCTGCAGAGTTCCGTGGTGGCCCTTCCCCTGAACCTCGCCGGGGCAGTCTGCACCCCGGATGCCGAGTACACAAAGAAGACCAACTGCTTCAGGCTTCAGTGAGTCACCCCAAGCCCGGGCACAGCCCTCCCTGATGTGCCCCGGCTGGGACAGACACCCACCAATACCAGCCATTGCTCAGTGGCTCAGTGTGGTGCTTATGATTTCCTTCTTTCTTTCCCACCTGTTTTCCCTCTTTCCCAGGCTGGCAGGGGCTGTGGTTTTTGCACCCCGTGTCTGTCTCATTGCTGACTTGTTCTCCCTCCCTGCAGGCTGCAGGATGGCTCCGAGTACCTCCTGAGGGCCCCCTCCCAGCCCCTCATGAATGAATGGGTCTCCAAGCTGCAGCAAAACTCAGGTGAGCAGCCCTTGCTTGTGAAAGGGGCCTGGCTGTATGTGCATACCATGGTGTGCAGCCCCACTGGTACATGGAGGGTCAGAAGAGAAGCAGTACGGTGTTGTCTCTGATTTATGCCTCCTAACTTGCCTTGGGAACAGCAGATCTCTGCCAGGCAGGATTTGGAGGCTTTGTTTTCACACCACATACAACAGTTACAAATCAGGAATAGCACAACTGACGTCAGTGGAGCTGCAGCAGCGAAAAGCTGGTGTCAGGAAAATTGTAATTGCGCCTTGGTCTTCTTGCATCCTCTCTACGGGGCCTGGAAAGACCTTGCCTGTCATCCAGGCAAGGAGACCTGTAATACTGAGGTCTTCCCACTGCTGTACCCATACCCAAGGGCCTTCAGGTCTCACCATGGCTGGCAGGACCGAGAGCAGGCATTGCAGCAGGAGGTCAGAGGGGCCCACCATGCAGCACGGGCACCCAGAGCTGGGGCTGGCTCTGCAGGATGGTCCTGCACGTTGCCTGCACCTAGCAGGATGTTTTCTATACCCCCAGGTTTCCCCGAAGTGGATTACTTCCAGGTGGCAGCACAGCATGTCGAGGGCACTGGCGGTGCTGGGGGGTGAGTAGCCAGGAGCCGGCTAGCCGGATCTCATTGTTATAGCTCTCTCCCACACTTGCCCTTGTGTGCTGCTCCAGCAGGATACCAGAGGGCCAGTCTGGTTAACTAAATCTCTGCTACTTCCCAGTTTCAGCAAGGTCTCCAGCCCTGGGAGCTCCCACCTCCAGGGGCAGCATCTGGTCACGACCACCAAGAGCCAGGAGATCGTGGTGCTACCCTGCTCCAACGCTTGGCTGCAGCGGGCTGTGGGCAGCCAGGATGGCACAGCCGATGGGACTGTGGCAGCAGCAGGTGACTTTTCTGGCTGGCTGGGCTCCTGCTGTCCTCTCACCAGTGCAGAGAAGTGCAGGGCTGCTGACTGGGGGTGAACTGAAGGCTGTCAGTCAGTCTTGAGCTGGGTGTTGTCTGGGCCAGGAGGCCCAGAGCCCCATGCCCAGGAATTGGGTTGGGAAAAGCACCAGTTATCTCCTTTCACTTCCTGGAATACATTTCGCTGTCCTCTCTGGGGCTGACATGGGTGTCCTGTGATGGCCCTGCCTTATGACCTGTCTCTGTTCTGCTCCAGAGGATGCTCACGTGTCCAGGCACAGGGAGCAGCGGTGGTCACCCAGAGGGTCCCCGGGGTTATGGGACAACAGCTGCCAAGATGACGACTCCGGGCTGGTGGCCAACAAGAGGAGGTCCTACTCCTTCACCTCAGGTAGGACGCTGGTTTCGCTGTCACTGCCAGAAGGTGGCACCAGTGCCCTTGTCCCCACCGACAGCCGAGGGCAGGTGTGATGCTGCTCCAGCATCCACCCGGTCCCACATCCCTGTGCCTGGGCTGCAGCTCCCTACTCAGGGTGAGCTCTGGGGGACTGGCAGCATCTGCTGGTACCCTGCCCTCCCTGCCGACTGCTCCCTCTTGCAGCCACCTACCAGAGGATCACTCCAGTGGCTGTGCCCAAGGAACCCATGGAGGCTGGGAGCAGCTACTCGGTCACGCTGTACATTGGGGAGCAAGCACCTGCTGTGCCCCGAGCACGCTGCCACTCCTTTGTGGCCCGGCCAGGGACCCCACAGGACACACTGGGGGAGAAGACCCCTACCCCCCCTCGCCCCAAGAACAAATCCGTCTTCAAGAAGTTCTTTGGGAAGAAGGAGTGAGCCCCAGCCAATGGGGAGAAAAGCTCTAGCCTGCCCTTGGTCCTCCTGGGTGCCATCCCAGCATGGTCTCTGCTCCCAGCACCAGCTCACCGCCTCCCCGGGGGAGAGAGGCTGCAGTGAGCAGCTCTGCTCCAGCCACCGCAGCTCTGGCCTCAGCCCGGCGCTGAGCACCCCTCCTGCCGGGTGCTCTGCCTGGGTGCGATGGCTCCCCAGGCATCCTGCCGACACGCAGCACAAGCAGGGGGTCGAGGGGTGTTGTTTTTATTAAAAAATAAACAGACACATAGTGTGGGAGCTTCTTCCTCCAGCAGCACCCGTCGGGCTCTGCGTGGTGGTCCTGGCTGCGGGGAAGCCTCAGACGAGGGAGACCTCTGCAGCGGGGTTCAGCTCTACTTGTGGAAAAGCCTGAGCGTCTCACAAGGATGCTTTGTCCTGTGGTTCCTCTGTGCCTGTACCCAGCCCACCTAATCCCATGGGGCATCTGGGCCCCTTTTCTCTGCTGCAGGTGGTTGGTGGGGAAGCTACTGCCTGCAG
Source organism: Pezoporus occidentalis (assembly GCF_034315485.1). NCBI lineage: Eukaryota > Metazoa > Chordata > Aves > Psittaciformes > Psittacidae > Pezoporus > Pezoporus occidentalis. The sequence continues at coordinate 4,660,282 of NW_026915376.1, forward strand.
AGCAAATCCTCCTGCCTGCCAGGCCTGCCCAGCTCTCAGATGGCTGCTGGCCCAGGTGACGGCGGGCAGTTACTGTGTGCCATGGAGGGGTCAGGGCGGTGTAGCCAGACCCCCAGGGCTTCCTGCATCCTAAATATTTTGCAGTAACTTTACCAGGCTACACCAGCTTCAGCTGCCCTGGTTCCTGCCTGCACTGGTAAAGGGGAAGCCCAACCTGCACTGAGCATTCACCAGCCCCACGGGGAGAAGGGGAAGCTTCCGGGGCTCTGGGTAGCAGGGCCTCTCCCTGGCAGGCTGCGAGGCTGGGCTGCGCACACTCCTCGCCTCCTTATACATGTTTGGGGCTGAAAATAGAAATGCTGGCTGCAGCCCAGCTCTGCAGCAAGGGCTGGGAGAGAAGTGCTCCCGCCACCCCATTTTCCTCCTGCAGTGCCACTGGGACTGGAGGTGGGCACGCTGGAATCACCAGCAGAGGGGCTTTCTCCATGCTCCCACTGTGGGGTGGGAGGACACGCCGGCGGGGGGTGTTGCTGTGCTTTTAGTGCTCCCCCTGTGCGTTCCCACCTTCCACTTGGCTCCATCGCTCTTGGCTCCGGCACCTGTTTTCCTCCAGCACTGAAGCCCAGCTGCCTGCGCTGCCTTAATGGGAAGAGGCGAGGGGATAGTAGGACTGGGAGGGGGGAATGTCCTGGGAGAGGGCCAGCCTGGGATGGGCTAGGGAGGAGGCTCTGGCCGCACATACCAGGAGAGCAGCCGGTGGGCAGATGCCAGTTCATTCCTGAGCAGCTGAGGGGCCCGGTGGAGGGGCAGTGTGCGCAGGGGCCCCCACCCTCAGGCCCCAGGGGGCTGGTGCTGGCCCACAGTGGGGTGGAGGCTCAGCAAGCGTCCTGCCATAGCCAGAGTCCAGCACAGCAGCATGGGGTGACATGTGCCATCCCAGGGAGGACGCTGGCACCCGCAGCACTGCTCCCAGTGCCCGGGGCTGTCCTCCTCGCACTGGGTACATTTTTCCCCCGAGGTGGCTTCCTACCAGCGGCCGCCCATCTCTCCTTCCCCATGCTGGCGCTCGGCCCCGCTGCAACTCACTGACGAATCCCGGTTGCCGTTTCCTATGGCAGAAACAACTTCTCCTCCCCCTGCCCCGCTAATCTGCCCGTGCCTGCAGGCTGCACCTGCTGAGCCAGCGGAAGCCGTGCTCAGCCGGGCCCAGCCAGCACCAGGGCTTCCAAACCCTCCCCGGCTGCAGAGCCGGCGGGCAGTGAAGCCTCTGCACCCTGGTCCTGCCTTCGCGGGAAGCCCCGACCCTACTTGGCACCGCGCAGCGAGGAGGCTGCAGGCAGCATCCTCCGGCACCGGGAGAACTGAGCCCTCAAGGTAATGGCAAGGTGCAGGCAGGGGGCTTATCGTTGCAAGTGCTGTCTCTGCTGTGCCTTGTTCCCTCGGGTACAGCGTGTTCCCTGGGGGTCTGGTTCAAATCCCTCTTCGCCGAGCCAAGGACTTGCTCCCCATTTCGGCTGAACGGCAGTGCTGCTGCAAGGTCACCCTGTAGCCTGTGCTGAGCTCCTGGAGCTATCACCTGCTGCCGTTCTCCCCCACCGCCGGGGGACAGAGGTCTGGGACTCCAACCAGAACCCGTGGCTTTCCAGTCCGGTGGCTGCAAGGAGGGTTTGGAGCCTGGCCCCGCTGCAGACGGGGAGTGGAAGCAGTACTGGAGGGGCTGGCTGCCGGCACCCTGCCCGCCTTGCCTGGTCTGCAACCTCGCAGCACAGAGGTGTCCTGCTCCCGGGGCAAGGTCCCCAGGAGCTCGAAAGGGCAGGAGGGCCAGCCGTCTGCTCCAGGAGGAGGGGAAGCGCTGGGGAAACCCAGAGCACGGAGCATCCCTGTGCCGGGGATGTGACAGCGGTGGACCCCAGAAGCATCCTTCTCGTAGACGCAGGCGCTGCAGCGGGGGGAGTCCCGGCTCAGAGCGGGGTGCGAGGCAGGGTCAGGCAGGGGTGGGAGCACCGGCTGCGGCCGCGGGCTGTGGTTGAGGGCTGTCCCGCGCACTTGTGCGCGTTGTCCTTGAGGCTGCAGGCAGCGCGCTAGGACCTGGCGAGCCGCAGGCAGGCACTGCAGGCAGTGCTGTGCCTGTGCCTGAGCCTGAGCCGGAGCCTGAGCCTGAGCCGAGCGGGATCCTGCACTGCTCGCCGGCAGCACCGCGGAGCGAGCCTGCCGGAAAGGAAAAAAGCCACGTAAGCCAGCATGGCCGAGCCCCGGGACACCCCGGCCCGGGCGGGAGCGGCGTCCCACGGGCAGGGCTGGCCGGGGGGCCGCGAACCGGCACAGACGCCGGTGCCTGCGGAAACGCAGGGTGCTGGGGCAGAGCGGGCATCCCGGCTGCGGTAGCGGCAGCGCTTCAGGGCAGCCCCGGCACCCGTCCCGGGCTTGGGGTACTGGGGGGTGGCAGGCAGTCCGATGGGTGGTTCACCCCAGCACACTCGGCCCTGCATTCCTAAGTGCTGGCACCTTACCCCCCCCCAGCGGGACCTGTCCCTGTCCCAGGAGATACGGCTGGCACCAGGATAGTGTCATGGGGCAGCAAGTGCCTCCCTGCCACCCCCCAGCACCAGCCAGGTGGGTATGGTGTTTGGTTACCCTGCTCATCGGGATGTCACCCCAGGGCTGGCATGGCCTTCATACTGGCCCCTGCCATCTTTAGTGTCTCAGCCTTCCCTGAGCACTGCCTCCTTCCCTGCCCCACCAGTCCCATGTCTGTCTGCATGGTCCCAGGGGTGCACACTGCTGAGGTGCCCTTCCTGTTCCTGGAGGCCCTGGGGCTGTGTCACCCCTCTCCTCCCTGACAGGGCTTCTTCAGCAGCCCCATTTGCCTCTTGCAGGCCCTTTGTGCCCACAGCTGGGCACTCCCCCATGAGAGCAGACTTTTTCTACTTGTAGGATGACTGCTGGCACCTGTGAGCCTGCCCTCTAGCCTTGCACCATTCCCCGTGCAGCTCCTTCCTCCCACAGGCGCCATTCCCTGGCTGCCCTCAGCATGCTTTGGCCTGGCGAGAGGTCCTGACTGCCCCTGGGATCCGAGGCTTGTTTGCAGGAGCCTGACCTCTTGTGCAAAGGTACAGGCAGTGTAGGCTTCATGCAGTGGCCCTTACCCTGCATCTGTGGTGCCTCTTGAGGTCAGAGCACTGCCCTACTGACCCAGTAAAGGCATCATGCAAGAGGTGAGAAAAGAGGGTCCCTGCTGCTGCTCGCTGTCCCTCTTTCCCATGCCTGATGCTGCTGCGGGGAGGAAGCAGGCTCTGTAGGAGCTGCAGTGGATGGGGAAAGGTAGGAAGCAAGGGAAGCTGACACAGCTGGGTGATAGGAAACCATGAAACCCTTTGTCATAGTCCCCAGGCTGTTTTCCATGCAGGAAAGACGATGGAGGATGCGGTGGAAGAGCACGGCCACATGCTGCTGCTGGCCTGCTTGTGATGTGCATATAAGGAGCCCCTGCTCCATGCCAGGAGCAGCCAGAGCATCCCTGAAGGCATGCTGGGCAGCAGTGGGAGCAGTGGGATGGGGGATGAGGGCAGCAGTGGCAGAGCAACTTGTTCTGCATCACAGCAGGTAGCCCTGACCTTAGCTGCCAGCAGCAATGAGCCGTTCCAGGGCTTACTAGGAAGCCAGGCTTTCATGGAATTCTTTTCCTTCTGAGAAGCCTGGCATTTTGAAGGGATCCAAGCACCTCCATGACTACAGCTGCAAAGCAGGGCCAGAAGCAGCACAGCAGCAGTACTGCTGGGCACTGTGCAGCAGCTCAGCCCTGCTGGGAAGCTGCTGCCATTCCAAGTGGTGAAAGCCAAGTGAGGCTTTTCCACCTGCTTGCACCCACTGGAAATGGCAGGTCCTGTGGGGAGAATGGAGAAGGCAGGGAGAGGGAGCAGCTGATGCCTGCAACTCCCCCTCAGAAGTGGTGCTTTTCATGGGGAGCCAGCCGCCGCTATTGTCAGGGCTGACTTCCGCCTTCTGGCTTGCCAGAAAGGAGATTACTGGGTCTATGTTCCAGCGTTAGCAAAGCAAGCTGTTTCCCCGCAGGTGGACTGTGAGCCCTGTCAACTGGAGATGGATGTGTGGAGTCAGCTTCAGGCCATGAACCCCTGGGGAGGTAATGCTGGGCACTTGGCACAAGGATGCTCCTGGCTGCCTTATAGCCCAGGGTTCTGGGGAGAGGCAGGCAAGCTGCATTCTGAGGTGTGCTACCTTGAGGAGCAACACCTTGTGCTTCTCCCTGTCCTGTCCCATGTCATCCCATCCTGTCCCATCCCATTTCTGGGAGACTCAGGGCTCTTGGAGGACCAGCCACGACCCCCTTCTCCATGGCCAGCAAGCACAGCCCCACAAGACAGGTATTGTGCTCAGGGTAACTGTCACTGTGTTGTGTCCTCAGGTGATCCATCCGGGGTGACAGCAGGACCCTGAAATCTGTTTTCTAACTCTATCCCTGCCCTTCTGCATGGAGTTACTGACAGGCAAACGCTACCCTGCTCCTTCACACCTCCTCCAGAGCAAGAGCCGGATGACTTCCTTGCTTATCCCCCACCCCAGATTTCCTGGCTCCCTCCCTCACTTCCCCAGTTCTGCTCTGCACACAGCCATGGGTTAGCACAGGGGACACACCACAAGCCCTCCGAATCACTGCCTGTGCTTTGGGGTGCCCGGTCCCACTTGGCGCACACTGCTCCCAATGCCAGTGCTGCCTCCATCTCCCTGGTCTAGTCTGCTGCCTCCTCATCCTCAGTGAGCCCTTGCCTGCTCTTCCCTATCCCACTGCCTGAGGGACAGCTTGGGATGATGATTCCCGGTCCAGAAAATCTGGACCTTCTCCCCCCAGCCACTGCTGCTGCCCCCTCTCTGCCTTCCCACCTTCCTTCCCACATGCCGCGGGGCCACTTAATCCTGTCGGCTGGCTAAGCCCTTCCCCGTGGGCTCCCGGTCACGGGTTGGGTGGGGGGGGCCGGGTTGGGGTCCCCCAACAGCTACCGGGCTCTCATGGGGGCCGCCGCAAGGGGAGGGCTGCGCCGGGCCGCGCCAGCAGGGGGCAGCACCGGCATGCGTGAGCTTGCGGGTGCTCGGTGGGTGTCGCAGCGCAGCGCCCAGTAGAGACCCAGCACAACCACAGCACAACCCCGCTGCAACCCGACTGGGGTCACGGCGCTTTACAAGGAGGATGGGCAGCGCCTAGAGGCAGGTGGCTCCCCTCTAGGGACAACCAAAGCTCTGCCAGCCCCCCCAGCAGCATGAGTGCAGGGCACCCAGGGAGGTTACACCCAGCCCCATTCGTGAGGGGTGCAGGACACCACTCCTGAGAGCTCCCTTCTCCCTGGGCCGTGTGAACACATCCTCTGCCCATGGGTGGATGCTGGGCTTTGCAGAGGGGCCAAGGAGGGAGGTCAGGCCAGGTGATGCCCAGGTGATAGCTGATGGCTAGGCTGCCAGCCATGAGTTCTGCCTGCCCCTTCTTTTGATGTCTCCTGGCTCTGCTTCACCAGGTGGCCTGGGGGCCTCATTTCCACTGGGGAACCCATGGAAGCGTGACTGGCAAGGAGGGAAAATGATGAATGGCTGGTACTGTTGGAAGGTGTGGGAAAGGGCCCTCCTGGAGACTTCCCTAGGGGATGTTTGGGAGCATTCAGCCACAGCTCCGCTGCCGGTTCGCCCAAGGGGGAAAGCATGACAGGGCGGGCTGAGTCTCCAAACAGGATTTAGTGAGCAGTGCCAGACGTTTGCACAGGGCTGAATTCTGCCACACCAGCCAGCAACTGTTGGGTTGGGCACAGACCAGGGCCAACACGGCCGTAAGAGCTCGGGGGCCTGTATTTGGAGCCCTTGTCTCTGCAGATGGCCATGTGCCATGGTCCCAGGGATGCCAGTGGCCACAGAGCCTGCCCAGGAGCAGGCTGGCTGCAGGAGCAGGGGGTGCCTTGCCCCTGCCCTGCTGTGCAGGGTGAGCAGCCTATGGCCACTGAGAGCCAGAGGTGCCTCAGGAAGGCTGATGGGCAGCCAGGGCTTCAGGCATCCGCTCAGGGCTTGGATTCAGCCGTGCTCTACAAAGGCTTTGCAGGGAGCAGGATCACACAGCGGCTGCCACCCTCTTCCTCCTGCCAGGTTCCCCGGTTCCCAGCTGCCCACAGCTCCCCTGTGGTGTTTTACAAGGGTGGCCGGGTGCCAGCAGGCTCCTTCTTCAATGGCTCTGCTCCATCACGGGAGGTTGGTGCTGCCAGCCAAGGAGCGGGATGTGCCCCCGGTGCAGCTTCAATGGGCCGGATGACCTTGACTATAGTGCAGTTGTCCCTGCCCATGCCAGCTCCCTCCTCCGCCAAGGACACCCAGCGTGAGACCATGACATGGTGAGGCTGGGTGCTCAGAGTGGCCGTGCCCTGGGGCTGCCGTGTCTGAATGCTGCAGGGCATTGCTGGCTGCCGCTGTGCCAGGGGTTAACCCTGGCTGGTGGGAGCCTGTGCTGTGTGTCTTGAGTTTGCCCAGGTCTCATCAGGGGTTAACCCTTGGCCGGTGGCTGTGCAGCTGTCACTCAGTAACCAGTCACCCAGCAACTCAGTGCCTAATTGGTGTCATTAGGCAGTAAATACTTGTAAGAGTAAGCAAATGGGCAGCTGGAGCAAAGGAGAAGGCAGCAGCAGTGCAAGAAGGGAGGCAGTGATGGGGATGGAGTGGGGAGAGATTGCTGTGGGAAGGATCATGCCAGGAGGTGACAGGGATGAGAGGCCCTCAGGAGTAGTTTAGGCAGAGGGATTTGTGTCCCCCCACAACCTTTCAGCTGGGAGATGCTCGCATCCCAAAGATGCTGCTGTCCCACAGGTACCAAGCCCTTGGCCCTCCCCTCCAGTTAGCTGAGAGGGGCTGAAGCTTGGCTGGACCCCACTGTCATGTCAGCCCCTGGGAGCCCTGTGGGCACTGCCAAGCCCCTTACCGAGCTGTGCCCACCCAGTGCACAATGGGGTTTGTTTCTGCTTGCCCAGCTGGGAAATACCCACAGCCCCACCACTGGGCTGGAGGTGCTCAGGGTCAAAGCCCTTCCCTGCTGCTCACTGGAGCTCTGAGTGCTTTGGGCGTAGCAGTGCACACGCATTGCACTTTGGTGTTACCAGCGAGGGGGGACACTGGGCATGGGCAGGCAGTGGGGCCAATTGGCAGCATGCGCCTTCCTCTCCCTGGCCTCTCCTTGCAGGTTTTCACCCAGTGCTCCTCCTCGGCTGCCCTCAGTGCCCTGGTGAAGAAATCCCAGGCAGCTGCCTGACTCTATCTTGGCAGGTTGAGTCGTGTGAGGAAGCAGAAGGGTGGCGGGATGATGAAGATCCTCATGGCTCCCTGCAAGCGGTGACGTGCCCATCTGGATCGCCGTGCCACAGGCAGAGCTCAGGAGGGGATCACAGACTGCTCCTTTCCCACTTCATTCCAGCCAGGCTCAGGCCATCAGGTGAGCATCACCTCCATCCTGCCACCTCTCTTCCCAAAATGCAGGGCAGGGCATCAAGGTCTCAGGGGGGTCACCATGAGGAGCCCTGCAAATAATGACCAGAGAACTTCCACCCCAGAAGGTTCTGCCAGCAGCTCTGGAGCCAGGGCCCTGCTCCGGGGTCAGCCAGGGCCACCAAGGAGACAGGAAGACTCAAACTGTCCCCAAGCCATTCACTGATCTCAGCAACAGGCTGAGATGCTTTGACTATCAAAGCATCCAGCAGTCTCACTATAACTGGACTCCCAGGACCCTGTAGTGGTCACCCCTCCCAAACCCCCCCATTGGCTAATAGGTTAATAACCTGCTGGCACTTGACAGAGGTCCAGCATCTTCTGTGTTTCCCTCCACGTGACTGATTAAAATGCCCCTTCTCCCCCTTTCCGAACCCGGCTGTGCTCCGCTGCCTTGTCACACAGGCAGAGAATCGGATACGGCTGCTAATCTGCTTGCTACCCCACTCCTGCCTGCCTGCTCTGCCTTTTAAACACACTGGCTCTCTGTTTCTCTGCTCTGTGACACTGAGAGCCAGTGCAGAGGCTTTCTGAGGTGAGCTACAGGGAGGGCAGAGCCTGATGGAGGGAAATGCCATTGCTGCGTGTCACGCTTGCAAAGGGAAGGGCAGTTTTGCACTTGGAAGGAGAGCTTTATGTGTGCATCCTGCCCTGCTGGAGGGTGACGGCCTCGCCGTGCCTCAGTTTCCCCTGCCCCAAGCACAGGAGAGGAAATCTCATTGCAGAGGAGGGCTGGCGGGTTTATTAATGGTTGCAAAGTGCTTGCAAATCTCCAAGGATAACGGTTGACGTGAGTGCCAAGTGTAAAGGATCCTGGAAACACTGAGTGCCTGCAAATGCTGCCTCCTCAGGCCCTAAAACTTAAATATTACCAAAGAGGAATGGAAAATATTCCTTCATCTCATATGATGCATAACCCACTGCCTGGAATAAATCTCCCTTTTCACTCTTGCTTTCCAAACCAGCTGTTTGTTTGCTTCCCACTTTTGGATTTCATGGCGTTAGTTGAAGCAGGGAATTGCTACAAGAAGGGAGGGAAAAAATAAGCCCAACTAAAAAAAAACCAGCTTTTGTAAAGGTTTGGCAGCTGATGCCTCTGAAGGGAGCGCACTTTGCCTGTTTGTTCTGCCTGTTACAGACTAGCTTAGAGCAGAGCGTACAAATTGGGGTTCAGGTCCCTGCGGTGTGCGTTTGAGGACCTCGAAGGTGTGGCAGCTCGAGCCCCATCAGCGTGTCCTGAAGAGCATGTCAATGGGATTCCCAGCCTTATGTAAGGGAGAGGCTCTGCTGGCTGACTTCCTCCGGGAAAGCAGGGCTCTCCCTTCCCCCTTTGCTCAGGGGACAGCAGCGATCTGCCAACAGCAGCAGCGTACTTTGGCACCATGCTGCTGCTTTGGGGATGGGGAGGGTGGAAGAGCAACAAGCCCCCAGGCTCCACTCGAGGCTGCCTTTTCTCCTTGCCTATATTTCATAGGGGAGAAATCTAGCTCTGTGTGTTGTGCTGGTGGTGTACAGCGGTGGGCCCAGTACCAGTACTGGGCAAAGCAGCAGCTGTTTCCGGATTGGAGCAGAAACCATTTTGGTAGCTGTTTGCTTCTTCTGAGAGGCTTGTTATTGTACTCACAAAGGTGAAGCTGATACCATGAGAGTCACTTGGGAGCAGAGAGCTCTGCAAAGGCAACACATCCCCCATCAAAAGGAAGCAAGGCAGCTTGTCTCTCCAGCAAAGGCTCATGGTGTTTGTGGGGCAGTGAGTTGTCACCAGCTGTGTCATTTGTCACCTCCCCTCACAGAGGAGGTGCTGTTCCCCTGAGACCACACACCGGCGCTGGCGTCAAGCACCCCAAGGACTGTACATTGCTCTTGAGGTCTGTGCAGAGCCACTGCAGACAGCCCGTCCTGTGTTTAGGAGCTGGAAGCTGCCTCTCTCCTCTCCTCCCCTTGGGTGTATGTGCTGGCCTCCTGTCTGCCTGCAGTCACCCGTGGCTGTGGTGCTGCTCAGCGCTAATGGATTTCAACCCCCCTGTCTCCACCGAGAGACTTATCTTTTGAGAGATGTTGATTCCCGTGCTTGGGATCGGCTGTGTGGTCAGGAACAGAGCTGTGAATTACAGAATACTTAATCCTGTCCTTTGGTGATGGTAAGTGCTATGCACCTCGTTGCTGAAAGCTTGAGGCGAGGCAGTGGCTGCACTCACCCTGTCCTGAAGCAGACACTTCCCAGAATATCCACTCAAAGGTAAATTTTGTGGTGTTTGTCCTCCTGACGGGGCCTGAGGCTCTTAATGATGCTGAGAGCCCTGTAATGGCTACTGGAAGCATGGTGGTGGCTCAGCTGGGCACCGCCAGTCTGGACCCTGTGCTCAGGCATCAGTTCCCACAGCTTTTAGTCTGTGCTGAAGTCAGAGCTTATATGTAAGAATAAAACTGTAGTGCTGACACATTTTAGCTCATGCTACTGAGCATGTGGACGTGACAAGGGGAAACGTGGGCCCTGAGGAGCCACAGCATCCATGTCCCAGGGACTCCCACGGGGTCTCATGGGACTCTGACAGCAAGGCACACCTGAAAGTTAGAGAGGAGGTGACATGAGACATCCCACAGCAGGCAGCCTTGCTCTTCTATTTTGCTTTTTCTGGAGAGAGGAGGAGAGGAGAAAAAGAAAGGAGAAGAGAGGATGGAGGTTTTTCCTGTGTTGAAGCCTAATCCAGAAGACCTTCCAGATTGGAAAGGCTTAGGGAAAGCAGGCTGAAGAAAGGCAGGCCCAGGGCTTGGATCCATCATTGCCTGGGAGACACAGCAGGAACTTAATTGGAGCAGAGATGGGAGCTTTTAAATTGAATTTGATCTGATATGAATCTTACATTTAAGACCAGAGCCTCCTGTCTTCCTGTCTTAGTATATGACAACATTGTCTGCTGCTCATTTGATGTTGTCAGTGCACCCTGCTATCTGGCCTCAGAATCCCATAACCACAACAAGAATCTATCATCAGCAAGAGGGAGAGATCCAGTGGCAGAGGCTGCTGCAGAGCAGGACAGCGAAGGAGCTGCTTCCTGGGGGGTGACATTCCGCAGTGGCATCATTGTGTCTCAGAAAGCACGGAGCTGTCTCACCCCTGTCCCCATTGCCTCTTTCTCGGGCTTTGGGGACTCCTTGCTTATAGAATCATAGAATCAGCTGGGTTGGAAAAGACCTTTAAGATCATCAACCGTTCCCCAGCACTGCCAAAGCCACCACTAAGCCATGTCACTGCAGGCCTCACCTACACAGTTTGTGAACACTTACAGGGATGGTGATTCCTGGGAAGGAATGTTTATACACATTCCCTGGGAAGTCTGTATATGTGTGTGTATATATATATATATATGTATATATGTATGCATTTTCTGCATAGATTTACGGGCCATTTGTGTCTCTCAGGTGCCCTTTTGGATGTGCTCGTATTCTCATGGCAAAGGAGACAGGAAAATTAATTCAGAATACAGAAAATAGACAATAAAGGAAAATAAAGACAACTCCAAGAGGCCAAAGGGGTAAAAAGGGAGAAAAAGTGAAAATCAGTGAAGACAGAAATATTGTAAAATATGTATGTTAGATTTTAAAATAACATGTCCTTCCTCTAAGGCTTAGTTATGTGGTGGTGTTTTGCACATCTCTTAAAATACAAGCTTGGTGCTTGGATTCTGCAGGAAGAGGTGTGTTAAGAGATCATAGCACTGAGAGATCGTGAGGATGGGAATCTGCCAGAGCGTTCGGGGGTGTTTTAACTTCTGATTTTAATTTCCAGCCCAAACTGCATCACTGTCTGCAGAGAATTTTCTGGGGCTGTTTATTAATGGATCAAACTCTTTTGCATTCGAAGCAGCTGCAGGGACTTCCTGGTGCCAGCATAGAGGAGCAGAGAGTGAGGAGGGGCCTGTGCTCCAGCAGAAGCACCTGGAGACACTAAGATACATAAACTAGATTTCTGCAGAACATTTAACCACCCGGATATGAGGTTGGAGTCAGGTGCACTCCCCTTCGCCGCGGGACAAAGCACCCTCAGTCCTGCTGCACCTTGACACCTAAGCAAACCAATGGGCTTTTAACACAGTGGAGTAGATACCTGTCCTGGAGAGATAGGAGCCTGGACATGGGCAGCCAGAAAAAAAACTGGCTTTGAGCCCCTGTGTGCAGTATCCCCTTTGAATACTGGACACACATGACACATGCTTTGGATAGAGAGGAATGGCTAAACTTCAGAGGGGTCTGCACATTACCTGCCATCCTGGGTAGCACTACCATAAATACACAGTGCAAAAGCTGTCTTTGAGCCTCTCTGCAACCCAAGATAATGATAATTACATATATATGCACACATATACTCATATATATATATATATATAAAAGATGATCGAGGCTGGAACATCTCTTCTATGGGGACAGGCTGAAAGAGCTGGGCTCGTTCAGCCTGGAGAAAAGAAGGCTCTGGGGAGACCTTAGAGTGGCTTTCAGTGCATAAATGAGGGCTACAAGAAATCTGGAGAGGGACCTTTCACACAGGCATGTAGTGACAGGACAAGGGAGAATGGTTTCAAACGAAGATACAGATTTAGATTAGATATATGGAAGAAATTCTTTACTGTGAGAGTGTTGAGGCCCTGGCACAGGTTGCCCAGAGAAGCTGTGGCTGCCCCATCCCTGGCAGTGTTCAAGGCCAGGTTAGATGGGGCTTTGAGCAACCTGGCCTAGTGGAAGGTGTCCCTGCCTGCGGCAGGGAGGTTGAAACTGGGTGAGCTTCAAGGTCCCTTCCAACTCTAACCATTCTATGATTCTATATACACCTGTATATATATATATTTACACCCATCAGTGCTAACTGCCAGCAGAGGGAACCCCCTCCGCCTTCTTCCCCTGCCGCCTTCTGTTCCTTCTTCCTCTGCCTGCATTAGGGCACATTGCAGGGGACAAGCGATGGACACAGCAAACAGAGCCAGTTCGCCCTCCATTTAGCGCCGTTAATATAACGTACAGCTCCTTTTGGAGCTGTAACACTTAGTAACGCATGGGCACGGCCGCAGGAGCGGAGCTGGGTGCAGCTCAGGATGGGGTGGCGGTGCGTCTGCTCTGCTTCCCCGAAGGCGACGTCGGAGCGCGGCGCAGGTGGAACGGCTGCCCCGGGGGGTCCCGCCGCCTCGGACCCAGTCCCTCCCCGCGGGGGGAGGCGGGGAAACCCGAGCGAGAACCGCGTGGCGCTGAAGGCGGCAAAAGAGGAAGGAGGAGTTTGCGGAGCGGGCAAGGAGGAGGCGGCTTCCCATCCACACCGGGGTCGGAAGGCGCAGGAGTCGGCAAGGAGTGGGGCGCAGCGGTGGGCAGCCGGGTCCAAGGTATTGGCTTAAAGTCGGGGAGATTGTAACCTGGTCTCCGAGCCCCCCTCACCCCCCCCCCCCCCCCCCCCGGCTCCCTACATGGCTCCCAGCAGCGTTTCAAAGCTGTCGGGTACGTGGTTCCCCCCACCCCGGGAGCCCTGGGAAGGAGCCAGCGGCGCCGCAAGCTCCGCTGCGAGGTGGGGATGCGGTGTGTGAGTGGCGGCTAGGGGGGTTTGTGTGCATACATGCTGCCTTTTGGGATGGGGGGGCTTTTCTTCTGTGGCTTTTCTTCTTTGCTGCCTCGCACGGTAACTCCAAATCTCCTTCCGTAGTTACTGCTGTGGGGAGAACGTTGTTCTGGGGAGGCAAAGCAGAGCAGCTAGCATGTGTTTTTGGGAAGCGCAGTGATGCAGGATGCAGGACTTCCCCGAGGGGGTAGTGCCGCGGTCCTCCAGCTGCAGGGATGCACATCTCTGCGAGCAGCCGTGTTTGTGTCTGTTTGCGTGCAGTGCCGCAGCTGGGCGCGCATTGCGAGGACCCACGGGAAGGCACATGGGCTGGGCGCCATGTGCTGCGGTGCGAGCAGTGGGGCACAGCCCCCTGCCTGGCAGCAAAGCCGCGGGGACGGGGTCGCTCCAGGTCCGGCTTGAGAAAATGCTCCCAGTTTTGGCTGTGGGATGCTGGGGAAGATTTCTTTGCTCCCCTTCCTGAGCAAACCAGTTGTGTTAACGGAGAGCCTGGCCCAGGCAGGAGCACCAGGAGCTGCTGTGGAGCCCTTTTATGCTGTCCTCCCCACCCCTGTAAGTAAAATCTGAGCCTGTAGTTAAATCTGAGCTCACACCCCTGTTAGGTGCTAATTCTGCCAGACCAACACAGTCCCTGCCTGTGCTCACCAGCGCTCTCGGGAGCAGGCTGTGGAGCTGCGGGCTGTGTGGGAAGGCAGCAGCAGCCAAGCCCTGGTGCTGTGGAATTGCAGACAAGTGAGCCTGTATTCTTGAGCCCACTAGATTCCCCAGGGCTAGGGGCTGCAGGAGGAATTTGTGCAGCTGTTGGCCACAGCTGGGTGCACTTCCCGGCTGCTCCGAAGCAGGAAGCAGCCCAACCAACAGCCCCTCAGTTGCCTGTTGTGAGCCGAAACAATTGAGGGACATCAGTGAGTGCCGACATGGGAAATCCCACTCCCCTTCTGCACCCCATCCCGGCATCATTCCTGCTTGTCAGCCCCTGCAGGCTGCCAGACGCCTTGGGTTCCCTCCAGCCCTGCCTTCATAAATTCATAGAATGGTTTTGCTGGAAAGGGCCTTCAGATCATCCAGTTCCAGCCCCACTGCCATGGGCAGGGACACCTTCCACTAGACCAGGTTGCTCCAAGCCCCGTTCAGCCTGGCCTTGAGCACCGCCAGGAATGGGGCATTCACAATTTCCTTGGGCAGCCTGTGCTAGTGCCTCACCACTCTCACAGTAAAGACTTTCTTTCTATGTAACCTGAATATCCCCTGTTTAAGTCTGAACCCATTTCCCCTTGTCTTATTGTTACAGTCCTCGATGAAGAATCCCTCTCCAGCATCCTTATAGGTCCCTTCCAATACTGGAAGCTGCTATGAGGTCTCCACGCAGCCTTCTCTTCTCCAGGCTGAACAGCCCCAACTTTCTCAGCCTGTCTTCGTACTGGAGGTGCTCCAGCCTCTGATCATCTTTGTGGCCCTCCTCTGGACTTGTTCCAACAGTTCCATGTCCTTTCTATGTTGAGGACATCAGAACTGTACACAATACTCCAGGTGAGGTCTCACCAGAGCACTACAAAGCTATCTCAGGATGTGACTATGCAGGGATGCTTTTCTCTCAGGTTCACTGGTTGTCTGAGTGTGGCTCATGGGCTATTGCTACAGCGTCAGTGCAGTGCCAGCATCACACATGTGCTCTCCAGGGCACTCCTGCTCTCACCATCACCTTTTGCTCCTGGAAAAGACAGGTAGGCTTTCTCTTGGCTCACTGAGATGTTCTTCACAGGACGCTTTCTGCACAGCACTGAGGGCTGTAACACAGCCCCCAGGAGGTGGTTTGCCCCTAGCTAGTGCAGACAAGGGGCCTCGCGCTGTGCCATGTACCTGCAGTGAAGATGCTGAAGAAACTCACTTTGGCCTGAACCAGTGCCATCACACAGAGCAGTAGGAAACCTCCATCCTGCAGTTGTCCCTCTTCACCTTTCCTCCCCAAGCTGTATAATTAACTGCTGGCATAATTTCCCTGTCATGTCATCTTTGCTCGTATTATCTTGGGCTGGTAGGTATTAATGAGCCTCTTCCTCTTTGAAGATGAGCCATGGGCTTTGTTTTTGCCCTGTCCTGACCTGTCTCCCTCCTTGTTGTGATCTGGAGGGAAGAGAGGGCACAGAGAACAAAGGCACTGGTTGACCCATTCATTCCTATGGTGCACCTTCCTCATTCTGCCTGGCTCTATTCCCAGCTGCCCTGGCAGAAGCAGGACTTGGTGACCACCCCGCTGGGTCGGAGGGAGCCCAGGAGCACCCACCTGCCCTGCCCAGATAGGAATGCACCAGCCATCAGCTTTAGGAAGGCAGAGAGCAGCCTGTGGTGCTTTCTCTGGGGCACATGTAGGTCAATGTTGTTTTCATCCAGCCTAACATTCAGGTCCTTGGCAAGTGTTAAAGAAGCTGCAGCACCCGCTCTTATCAGCAGCGTGCTATTGCTTGTGGTCCTTGCTACATCATACAGAGCCCCCACGGTGCAAACTCCACTCTCCTTCCTGCACCTTCCTGACCCTCCCTAGCACCTCGCTCTGCCCTGTGACCCCTACCAGCCCGGCACTGCTCCTGGGGGGCTGCAGGACAGCAAGCTCGTGGCGTCACATCTCTATCTGTGCTAACTAGGACCCAGCTCAGGTGCAGAGCGCTGTACGGAGTGAGATACATGCATTTACACATGGGCAGGAGCCCGGGTTTTAACAGCCACCTACCTATTAGGATTTAATTAAGCAGTGCTTCCAGTGTGCAAGATGTGGGATGGGGAAAGATGTGTATGGAGTAGGGGCAGGTGAGTTTGGTCATATCAGGATCTCTTGCTTTAGTAGTTCAGGTCTGGAGGGACTTGAGTGCCCCAGCTGAACTTGCACTCCATCTCCCACTCCAGACTTTGCAGACCTGGTCAGGGTTTGGCCCTACATGGGCTCTGAGGTCCCCACATGGGATGGGAGCCATGGTGCTGCGTGAGGACCATGCATGAGGACCATGCATGAGGGTTGTTGCTCCCATGAGACAAGGGAAGCTGTTGCATAGGGATAGTGTGTAACTTCATTGCTGGGGCTGGAGGTGTGAGTAACATCACTGTTGTGACATTTTGGTCCTGCTCTGGCTTGGAGCATGCTTTTCTCTGGTCTCACCCATCCCGAGAAAGGGGAGGCTCAAAGCACTGGGTATGCATGGCTGTTACGGCTGGCATTCTGAGTGCAGTGCTCAAGGCTCTCGTTCAGCCTCTTGGTTGAGCCATGGTAAGCACACTCAGATTTCAGCTCCAGGAGAACAGCTGTTTTTTTCTTTCAGGCCAAAGGGGAGCTGAGACCTATTGCCTGCTGCTGGCTCAAGCAGAAGGAGCCAGCAGGAAATCAGGCAGATTTCCACAGAGCCTTATTGCCTTCTTCCCACCACTGCCAGTGAGATTTGCTTTAGTTCATTTCCTTTAGGACTTGTCTGATGGGAAAGCACCTCACTGTGAGATTTCCAGCTGGAAATTCATGGAGTGAGCAGACTGGGGAAACTACAAAGGGAGGAGGCAGGCAGGGGCTGGAAGTGAAGAGCAAGGCTGGGTTGGGAGCAGCCTGCTCCAGCCATGTGCCAAGGCTGAGTCAGGGCAGCAGGACCGGGCCATCAGCCTTGCTTAGCTGAGTGGAATCCATCAACCTGAATGCCTGCTGGTGCCCCTGGACTATCACTGAAATGGCCCCAGCCTCCTGCAAGGGGTGTCCCACCTGGGCCATCCTGCTTGTCTTCCCTCACTGCTGCCCATGCTGCAGCTCCAAGTGTGGTCCTCACCCTTGCCTGGTTCCTCACACTTAGCACAGCCTCTCACCAATGCCATTCAAGGGACAGGGAGATGATTTACAACTCCAGAGCGGGGCTGGCTCAAAGACAGCGAGGGACTTTGGGTAGGCAGTCCTGTTAGAGTTTTTCTACAGGTATCCTTGTGGGAAACCCTTGTGAGGATCTCCCTCCTTTTAGGCTTGGGGATTACTTCTGGAGAACAGCTCAGGAAGGTGGGAGGTACTGCGGGCACAGCTCTCTTCTTGGTCCTGGCCAGGGGCTCCGGGCTGAAAGAGCTGCCTGCCCTTCCTTCAACAGCCTTTGTCTTCTCTTGACCTCTGCACCAAGTTTGAGGCAATTCTATTTTCTTAGGAAATACCATCAGTGTTTGTAGGTGTAGGGGTTGGATAGATCTGTTCCATCCTGATGAGACCAGGAGTGTTATCCATTAACCACAGGAGGAGGCAAACCAACAGCAACACAGCTGAGCTATTAAAAAGCAATCCACCCTTCTCTGCAGCTTCTCCTTCCCATCCTCACATTCACTCCTCGTGGCAATACAAGGCTGGTGTGTCTCTGTGGTGAACCACATCAGGGCATTGATCTGCCAGTGTGTTCCCTGACAGGGCTGTTATCCCAGGGGCAGTGGGTGCGGGCTTCCCAGGTGATGTGGAGCTGGAGCTGTGCCTTGCGGAGGGTGAAGGGAGCTGTTGTGCTCCCCTGCCTGGGCTCTGCAGCTAGGCTTGATCCAAAAGTGGGGCCTTTGTCAGAAACAAAACCCAACAGCAGTAAAAATCCTGGCCATCAATAAACAAATACAGGTTGTCTGCCACAGGCTGTCCCTGTGTCTGCGAGGGGTGATGCAGTGTGCCAGAAAGGGATCCCTTCAGCATGACTCGGCTCCTGGGCTCCCTATTGCCCAGCATCACTGTGGGAATGCATCAGTGTCCAAGCGTGCTCAGGTGCCTGGGCAAGCTCCGGCAGGATGCCTTGCCAGATGGCCAGCACATCTTGATGAAGGTTATGGTATCATGAGGGTGCCTCAGTGCCGCCCTCATCTCCTTTACTCCCCAAATCGACATGGGGGAGGTTCGCAGAGCCTGCAAGCCAATGCCAACACCTGCAAAGCGCTGTTTTCACACGAGCAGAGCACTCAGTGGCTCTCCTGCAGGGTTCTGCATGCTTTCCTGAGGCATCCCTGAGGATGCTCATGGTTCCAGGCAGTGCAGGACCTCGTGGCTGTAGCACACTGGGTGGTGGCTGGTTGCATGGATGTGGCAGTGCCTCCAGGTTGAGATTTGGAGGGGATGTGACTTGCCCTTTCTCTGCTTGCAGCAGGCTTGTTATTGTCAGGTGTGTGGGAGACTGTTTTGCCGGGGATGGGCAGATGCAGGGATGAGCTCGTTGCCTCCTGATGGCTCTCCCTGCCTGATCCTACTCTGGTAAAGCTTTTCTTTGCCGTGGGTTTGCCATGGCCAGTGCAAAGAGTGGGAGGTTTGGGCTCTACCTTACTTCCTCTGGAGGAGGTGTCTGCCTAGAGCCCTGCTCTGGCTCCACATGTGAGACCCGAGTCCTGGCAGACTGTCTGGGGAAGCTGAGCTGTTCAGGGAGGAGGGAAGAGGGTGCCAGCGGTGGTATTTCCGCTCTGGGTGTTTACTCCAAGTCCTTTGCTTGCTCCACACCACTGATGGCCCGCTGCCACCTTGGCTTCCCATGTCCCGGCCCACAGACCGTGCGCTGCCCAGACAGCTCTTCTGTAGCTGCCACAAAGCAGGGATGTGGCAAGCCCGGCTCTCAGCAGGCAGCGTTTCCCCCTCAGTCTAGTTTAAAATCCACTGGGAAACACGCAGGCCTGTGTGGCTCCTGGAGGAGCAGACCCAGCAAGGCTCTACCCACTGTTTCTCCCTCTTTTTCTTTCTGGAGGTATTGGGGTACCCGTTGGCTAGGGGTGACAGATATGAACCACTTCCTGGGGCAGAGCTGCCATAACCCCATCCATTGTAAGATGACTACATTTAGCAGATGAAGCCTTAGGTCTTTGAGAGATACTGTGGCTGTCCAGACAACGAGCAGGATCTTGGCAGGACAAGGCAGCTGGCAGAGTAGGACAACGGCAGGTGCCAAATCCTGCTTCCCTGCTCGCCATCCCCTTTCCCAGTCAGGCTGCGGACATTCCATGCGGAAAGCAGCAGTCAGCCCGGGCCCCTGTTCCTGAGTTGACCTACAGCAAAGGTCACTTTGGTCTGCAGGGACCCAAAATAGCCCTTGTATTTCTGTCCTTGCTGCCGGGCACAGCTGACATGTGGAGGATGGAGCCAACCTCAACCTGCCACAGGCCCGGCTATGGTTGTCCCCAGCGTCTCGGTCCCAGCCTCTGCAGGGGTCAGCAGGGAGGAATCACCTCCAAAGCTTGGCAGCTGGGGAGATGGTGGTGTGGGGGGAAGACGGTGTTGTTCTGGCTCTGGTTTTACTCCTGCACCCCACCACTAATCTGGAAGCAGCTGTGCAGCCTGGACCAGCCCCAGAAAACTGCCGGTGGGGGCAAAATGAGCTCTGCCTGGCCGGGCTGCAGCCCCTCTGCTGAGCATCCGTGTGTCCAGCTCCAGGGATGCTCTCCCACGTGGGGAGAGGCGGGACCCGGGTGAGGAGAGGGGACAGCAGAGCCCAGGTCCATGTGGATCAGCAGCTCCCACAGGGTGTGGGAAGCTCTTGTGCCCAGGAGGCCCTGCCTGCCTGGTGCCAGCTCTGCACATTTGCATCCAGCACTGACTCCGTATGGAAAGCAGCCAGAGCTGTTAGGACAGTGCACGTTTGGGGTTGAGTTATACTCTCCAGGCCTCCTGTGCCAGGGACTCTATGCGTAGAGGGGGCTCCATGTATAGCTTGGGGAAGGATTTAAAAGGACTTTCCAATGATTTCACAGCCCCCCCTTCCTTGCCCCTCACTGCAGGGCTGTTTTGAGGAGCTCCTGGCTGCAACGTAAGCTGTCCCCATCCTTCTCCCCCAGCCCTCACCACAGGTTGCTCTGTGCTCCTTTCTGTTGCCTGGTTCCTTCCTGGGTCTGCAGGGTCTGAGTTCAGTCCTGCGGCCAAGAGGAATGCTCTCCACTCACTATTCCAGCACCCTGGGGCCACCAATGGTGGGTGGCCTCCTGCAGGGCTGCTCTTCCTTTCCAGTACCGCTCCTGGGTGGTGACCTTGGAATAGCAACATGTTGCAGGTAGTTAAGGTCCTTCCAAGCCCTGGAGAAGGCAGGGTATGGAGAAACTCATCTTTCCCCTCTTCCATTCCTCAGCCATGGGACTTTTCCCATCGGTTTCTTCCCATGCATTCATTGAGTCCTTGTCTTCAGGCTTGTCTGGCCATGAGCTGTCTTGTTCTCATCCTGTCTTGCTGTGTGCTCCCTCTTACGGGTCTCACCTTCATTCCTTTCAGCTGCAGACGTGAGGAGGGAAACTGGGGACACTGTCCTAGAGGCTCAGCCCATCCCTCCGACGTGCTTTAGCTGCTGCCCAAGGTGCGGCCAGCGAGATACCATCTGCACAAATGGGGATTCCTCTTGAGCAAGCCCAAGCATGACTCAGGGGGAGCTACTAAAGCAAGAGATCCATCTGCAGCCAGGCCCTAGGGGGTCTTACCTAAGTGCTGCCCCAACCCACCAGGGGCTGGGTGGAAATAAGGAGTGTCACTGCCTGCGGGGGAGCTGGGAGCCAGCACTGTGCCTTGGGCTGTGTCATGGTTGGGATTGCCTCTGTCCCTGCATGGCTACCCGGGTACGTGGTGACCTGCCATCGCTGCACCAAGCCCAGGTATGGAGATGCGAGAAGGACCTGTTCCTGCCTCTGGGCTTCCTCTGGCCACTTCACCTGATTTTTACATTAATGGTGTCCGGTTGCTCTCCCCAGGGTCCTGTAAGGTTTTCTCCATTGGGAAGCGGAAACCTGGTTTCCTCCCATTGTGTCTCTTCCCGCCGCAGCCCCCAGGCCAACCCTACGGAGCACCCATTCCCTCAGCATCCCCCTCTTCCCATGGCCCCTGGCAGAGCTGGGCAGCACCTCCACCAGCCATGCCAGCACCCCTGGGGCACTTGGACCAGCCCTGCAGACATGGATGGTCCAGCTGGCTGCAGAGGATGGCAGGCGAGGATGAAGGTCTGGGATAAGGAGGCATTCCCTGGCACTCCCTAAACCCATGGGAAGCCATGGGCAGGTGGCATGAGCACGGTGTGAGCCTCTGTGTCTGCCCGTAGCGGGTCACCCCACCGCAGCTCCCCGGAGGTGCTGAGGGCTGCTTGGAGGCACCATTCAGGTCCTGGAGGTGGTTTCTGCAGCTGCATTGAATGGAGCCCTGAGCAAATCGTTCCCTCCACCCTTGGGAGAAAGGGTCTTTATTCTTCTGAATTTCCAACAAATGGAGCCCCAGCCCAGCCCTGGAAAAACATGCCTCTTTCCCCAGCCTGCCGAGAAGCAGGTCAAGGTTGTGGCTTGGAGGGAATGCTCTTTTGCCCCTGGGGACAACAGCCTAGCGGGTGCCATTAAGGAAACCAGCTCCTTGGAAGAACCCCTGCAAATCCTGTCTCTGCAAACAAGCTTCCAGGAGCAGCTTATCTCTCCCTGTCTGACGCTGCCTCAGAAATGACGTCCCTCCTCAGCTCCTGCCCCCCTGGGCGCTGTATCTCCTTTTGCACCCCTAAACCACCGGCCTTGCAGCAGGCAACTGCTCCAATGTTTGTGGGGCTTTTCCTGCCTCTTCCAAGTCTACACTGTCCCTGCAGTCCTGTGGCTTGAAGTGACCAGGAGCAAAGGTCTGGGACCAAGCTGCCTTGCTGGTAAGCTCCTTGCTGTGACATTAAAATCCCACCCCCCCTCCCCGCAGCATTTGATGGGACGCTGAGCAGGAGCACCCATCTGGGTGGCCAGGGGCTTGTCTGGGTGCCTGGGAGGGGCTTTCTCTGGCCAAGGGTTTGCCTGGGTTTGGGCACTCAGTGGGTGCTGAGGAGAGAGGTGTGTGCATTCGCTGTGGGGCTGCCACCCCTAGGACCTCTTTGCTGGTATGGGATGTCCCTTTAGGGACTTGGTGGTGGGTGGGAAAGCTGTGTTACCTGGGGTAGTTTTAGGGCCCCATCACTGCCAACCCTCCTGTGGCTGGTGGGAAGCCCTGCAGGGACAGCGTCCCGCTGGGCCCTGGGGAACGTCTCTTACAGACGGTTTGCTTTACCTGCTGTGCCTGGGGAGCCTCTCGGGGCTCCTTGGGCTCTCCAGATAAGGGCCTCGGCAGCTGTCTGGTGTGCGTGGTTCAAGACATACCGT